>NC_051328.1:20356209-22856209 GCF_015220235.1 Choloepus didactylus | reverse complement strand
CTGCTCTCTCAAGCCCCGAGGATAAAACGTCATCCTACAAATGACTCTCAGGCTTTGAAATCTAATGGAGTTTGCCCCGTAGGTTTTCAGAACTGTTTGGGTCCCATGACCCATTTCCCTTCTAATTTCTCCCTATGGCAATGGGAACGTTTTTCCCATGACTGTCTCTCCTTTGTATATTGGAAGCAGATAAATTGTTCTGCGTTTCATAGGTCCTCAGCCAGAGGGGAGTTTTGCCTTAGGACAAACCATGCCTATAACTGATTTTGATAGGACTTTGTACTTAATACTATTATTGAAATGATTTAAGGCTTTTGTGGTATTGTGATGGAATGAATGTATTTTGCATATGGAAAGAAAATCTTTTGGGGGCCCAGAGGGTGGAGAGTGCTGGTTTGAATCTATTATATACCCCAGATAGGCCTATGTTCTTTTAATCCAATGTTGGAGGGGCAGACCTATTGTGGGTGGGACCTTTTGATTAAGTTGTTTCCAAGGAGATGTGACCCCGCCCATTCAAGATAGATCTTAATCCCCTTGCTGGAGTCCTCAATAAGAGGATAAAAGGCAAAGACAGTTTTGGAGAGAGCAGAGAGAAGCTAAGAAAGAAAACATCCCAAGAGAAGCAAGAAGGACCCACAGAAACTGAGAGAGCCGTTTTGAGACCAGAACCCAGGAGAAGGGCCAGCAGATATCACCATGTGCCTTGGATGCCATCGGCCTTTCCTCAGAGAAGTTATCTACCTCTTGATGCCTTAATTTGGACATTTTCATGGCCTCAGAACAGTAACTTTGCAGCCTAATAAATCCCCATTGAAAAAGCCAAACCATTTCTGGTATATTGCATTCCAGCAGCTTTAGCAAACCGAAACACCCACCAAAGAGCTGCTAGGGGAAGGAAGGGAGGAAAGAAATCTGGGCTTTGCCACCATGACTCAGGTCTTCCTCAGCTTTGTCTCAAGATGTATTTTCAGACCTAGTATTCCCACCCACAAAGGCTGCCTTCCTGTATTTATGTGGGCCTGGATGAAAACAGGGAAAAGAACATGGGGGAAATTCTGGGAAACAGAGCTTCTGGGAATGGGTGTACACAGAAGAGAAGAACTATTAGTTGACAAAAAGAACACCTCACGTTGATGCTTCCCACAAGGGAAAATGTTTTGGAAAGCTCAGCAGAATTAAACACTGTAGCAGTGGGAGCAGTGGCCCCTCCCCTGGTCAAGACACTCACCATCCTCCTGTGCTTCTCGACCAGACAGAATCCACCACCCTGGGGCCTGGCAGGGAATGGGTGGGGGCGAGCAGCAGAAAAGAGAAGGACCTGCGGGGAGAGAGCCTGGGGGAAGAAAAAGAAGGAAGAGAATGGAATTTTAAAAAGGGGCAGAGAATGAATATAAAAATAAAATGAGAAAGGGCGTGACAACTTAAAGGTTAGTAAAGCTGTATTCTGAAATTTGAGATGAGTAACAAAATGAAACCTTACGCCCCCACCTCTCCCAACCTAGGGCCCATGAAGTAAAGGAGAGGGACAGAAGGGAGACAGGGTACAACTCAAGGGTCAGAAAGGGTGCTGTTCGCTCACTTTGGAATGAGAAGCATGTCAACAGCCTGTGCCAGCAACCAAGCAATATCTACTTTTGACAACATCCCGGAGCAGCCCTGGCCGGGTCTGGATTTAGGAGTCTGCTACAGAATAGTTTCCCTTCTATCCCCACTCAGGGGCTCTGCTGAGGCCAAGAGGTTTCCAGGGCCTAACCGGCTTTTTTTTTTTTTTTTTTCCTTTAAACTTCCTACCATTCTAATTTCTGAGGAAGTTTGGAGCCCTGGTGGCTGTCAACATCTCACCCACAGCTGTGACCTCTATCTCTAAAGTTCCATGTCCCTGGAACCCTGGGCACACAAGCCTCAGCTCAGGGCTGGCACCGGTCAATACGGAAAGCCAGGAGGAGTGAAGAGAGGAGGTGACAGCTCTCTGCTCCAAGCCGGCGGGCACATTAAGAAGAGCTCAGTTCTGGGCACTGCTCTTCCACTGGGAGACATTCAAACAGGCATTTCGGGCCGGAAAGAGAAGCATGACCCATGTGATGAGAGAGCTAGGTTGGACCAGGTCGCCTTTAACTGTTCTATCTAACCGAGAGTCTGCTTCTAC
The DNA here is from genome assembly GCF_015220235.1 of Choloepus didactylus. Lineage (NCBI taxonomy): Eukaryota > Metazoa > Chordata > Mammalia > Pilosa > Megalonychidae > Choloepus > Choloepus didactylus. The sequence continues at coordinate 22,854,060 of NC_051328.1, read as the reverse complement.
CTCAGCGGAGGCAGAAGGGAGATGAGTGTGGGAGGCCATCGGCAGATCTAAAGAGGTCAGGATGTGGGAGAGATGACAGCCCTGGCAGCTCCCAAGGGGACAAGAGAGCTTTCGAAGTGACAGGGCCAGTGAGAGGCAGTGCTATCCAGGTGGAGACAGACAATGGGAAGAGCAGGAGAGGGAGGGAATGGAAGGTGCACCACTACCCGTTCTGACACAATCCACACTACACCTCCTTTGCTTGAGAGGCCTCAGCGGGGGTGGGAAGCAGCAGCCATGAAAGGCGGCTATGACCCTGGGCTAATGAGATGCAGTAGGTGGTCAGAGCAAGATGCTTCTGTAGGAGAGCTAAATGCAGCAGTGTGGCAAGATGGGCATCTATTTCTGCCTCACCCGAGGAAAGGTATTGCTGAGAATCTGTAACCAGGGAGGGTAGCAGACGGGTGCCAGGAGGACAGGGCTCCAGGGAGCCGAGTGGTGGCCTAGAGGTGGCATGTGAGGGGGAACTGCTGCTCTTATCTACTCACAGCCTACCTCCTGCCCTGCCATGGCCCCCCCACCCAGACGCCTGAGCAGCTGCCCCTGCCTTCCCCCAGGAGGTCTCCAACCACAGTGACCACAGGGACCAATAAGGGTCCACTGTCCACACCCAGGGGACCAAACCATGCCACCTCCAGGGACAAGTCAGGGACTTGACCTGAGGGCTTCTGCTCCCACAGCAAGGGAGAGAGACACATTAATTGAACACCTACTATGTACCAGGAGAGCTCTAGTGAGGTAGGGCCGGCCCTTCCCAAGGAAGCCTTTCAGGATAGGTTTGGGGACATCTGTTCATCCTATGGGATCCTCGCATACAGAAGGTGTCATCATCCAGCACTTGACAGTCAGCAGCTACCAGCAGGCGGGCAAGGAAGAAGGGCTAGGGCTGCTGCACAGATGAGAAGACTCTAAAATCAATTTGTGTTTCTTCTGCTGCCAGCTATTGAGATGGATGCGGGAAAGCTATCCTGTCTCTGGACACAGGGGCCAGTGAGAGATGAGCAGGTAGCTGAAGGGTCCATCACAGCCCTAATCCAGACTGAAGGTGGGAAGGGAGGGCTGCAATTAAAAGCATCCAGCAGAATCCAAGCATGAGCCAGGAAACACGCTAGGCCTCCCCAGGTGTTCAACTCCCTGCCTTCTGCACACACATCCAGTCTCAGCTCTCCCACATCTCCTGGGCAGTCCTCCCCAAGGCTCCGGGCAAGGGAGCTAGGACCCAAACCTGCTCACTCCACTGCTCCCTGTGGCATCCAGGGGCAAGCAAGGGGAGGGGTGGGAAACAGAAGGGTCCGAGCATCAGAACCAGGCCACATGACCAAGCCCTGTCGGCACTGTCCAGCTTTGCCCAGAAAGCACTAGGACAGGCCACATCTTCTGCCTCCTCATTTTACCTCCAACATCCCAGAGCAGAATTGCAAGTGTTAGAGTCACTTTAAGAAGCAGGGAAGAATGAGGCAAGGAGGGGGTAAGGGGAAGAGCTAAGAGGGAAACATAGATGTCAACTGGCTCTGGGCACTCTTCCCACGGCAGGGCTATCAGAATCACAAGGTGACCAATTCACTGCTCCTGAACAAGTGCTCTCAGCCCCAGGTGGATGGATGGTTGGCCTGCAGCTGAGACCCTCTCCTGGGAAGCCACCTCCCACCAACACCTTCCCCAGGTAGTGGCCAAGTGACCCTTCCAGTGGGCTTCTGCTCCCACCAGCACTCTGGCCCCTGCACACTCACCCTCCTTAACAAGGATCTGTGAGAACTCTGGCCTAAGTCCCCCGGTCCCTGGAGCAGATGCCAGGCTCGCCCACAGCTCAGAGACTACCCAAGCAGAGGAGGGTGTCAAAGCTGCCATACATGGCAGATGGCAAAGCTGCTGGTGGCACCACTCTGCCATCAATCATCCATGAGCCTCTTCAAATTTTCTGCCTCTAGGAATAGAACTCTTGACAAAAGCCATGATAACAGCCCAGGGATGTCACATTTCACTTCCAGTGAATCACAGAAACTCCAAGCTGGAGGGACTGCCACAGTCCCCTAGAGTGATGCTACAGATGATGACTCACAGCTCTGCCCCTCCTTTATAAACAGCCTCTCCCTGGCTCCCCCATCCTCCTGGGGCCTCCCGTGACAGGATGCTCATTCTCTCCAGATGTCTCTTTGTGTCTTCAAACTGCTCTCCAGCTCACAAGGCCTTCCTCATATCTGGCCGACATCTACCTCCCCAGTTTTCCAGGATCGTGAGCCTAGCTTGGCCCTGTCCCCTCCAGAGCTTTCAGTCATCAGGTAAAAATTCAGATTTCTCCTTGCAAAATCATCTATCACAGTCTTCTCCTTCCCAGCACTTCCTTCTCTTCCAAGACTCCTATACTTGACCCTAAGAAATGAGGAGCATATATGCTCCTGGAACCTTCAAATCCTTCCTCCTGCTTATGCCCCCAGCCACCTCCTAAGTGCATCCATTTCCAGCAGGATCTCCACTTCTTCCTGGACGCTAGTCCCCAGAACACCAGCGATTGCTTTTGGGACCCATCGAGGGCTTCACCAACAACCACTGGTGTCTCCCTCAAAAGCCAGTCATCAACTGTAAGCACCCCAGTTCAACCCAGCAAATATCCCAACAGGTGTGCACCAAGCCTGGGACATGACAGCAGGAAGTATATGCTGTCCTCAAGGATCTTACCAGCCAGACTGTGGGTCCACAGCCAACAGTCCAAGAAAGTGCTGAAACAAAGGCTCCAGCAACTCCCGAGGCATGTGTGTGGGAAAGGAAACAGCAGTGGTGGGAAGGCCAAGAGCCTGAAGCCAGGAGAGCCTGGATTCAAATCCCAGGCCTGCCACTCTTGACCTGTGGGACCCTGCGCAAGCATCTTACCCTCACGAGTCTCAATTTCCTCATATATAAAATAGGGTTTACACCTACCGGCTGGATTGTTGTGGAGATTAGAGATGTTGGGTGTAGAATACCCTGCCCCGTGCCTGGCACTTAATAGACTCTACACAGTAACAGTGGTCAGCACTATTCCTGGAAGAAGCAATCTCCGAATCAGACCAGGGGCAAGCAAGGGGAGCTTTTAGAGCTGTTCACATTTCTAAGGCCAATGCTGGGAGCAGAGGGAACAGTCTGAGTGAAAGCTGAATGGAGACTGAATGGAGCAAACGTCTGGGGCCTGAAGGTTGCATGGGGCTGGGCTGGGGTATGGGGCCTGTGCTGGGGACTGAAGCACCTGGAGTGTTAGGATATGGGGAGGGTGCCAAAGGAGGACCCACCTGGTGTGCTTCCCTCCATCAATGACCCTGCCTCCCAAGAGTATGGCAAGGCAGGTCCACAGACAAATCCCTCCCAACCGGAACTCTCCTCAGAGAGTAGTAGAATCTGTTCTTGAGGTCAGCCAAGTTCCTGGTAACAGACCAGGTCCCACCAGGGCCAGCCACAGACTAGACCCTGGATCTTGGAACTGATGTTTTCAGTTCCAGGTGAAGGGCAGTGGGGGTCCAAGACTGGGTAGTGCCCCCCCTTCATGTCCCAGACTCATGTTCTATGATTCTAACAAGACAGAACGTAGAATCTCAGTATCTAGTCTTTTTGCTAGAGTAGGAATGGGAAGCTGAGTCCATTCCCCACTCCATTCGTCATTCTCCCACCCTAGAAAATCAATAGCCAGTTAGCAAGCCTCTGTAGGCTCCACTTAGATAAAGTACCTGATCAAAAATGGCCAGAAACAGAAACTTGGGCAAACCTACAGACTTTGGGAAACAATCTTTCCTCTGTCAGCACCTCTTAGGAGCACCTCAAGCACCCCCAGCCTGTAGCTAAGGTTGCTGCCCCCTCTGCCAGCTGGATACTCAACAGCCTGGTACCACGCAGCACTCCAGGTGTCAAGGGTCCTGGAGTGCAAGCCAGGCAGAGCCTTGGCACAACAACAGCCTCTGTGGGCTGGATTCTCGGTCTTCTGACCTGCAATCGGACGTGGCCCAGAGGGCGAGCAGGATGGTGTCCTCTGTGACAACCTCCATTACAGCCTAGGCTTCCTGGCCAGCCGGCATTTGCTTCTGTTGAATCCATTTGGAACAAGGAGGAAAGTATGAGCTTTAGGGGAGAACTGGAGATGAATGCCCCAGCTTCCCCTTCGGCCAGCAAGCACATTTCTACCACTGCTGATCCACCCGGAGTTGGGTGGCCAGAAAGAGGGAACAACCAAAAATCCCTTCCTGCGGAAGCACCTCCATCCCATGCCCAGCTGCTTCCGATGTGAGCTGGTGCTGAAATCCCCTGGCTAAGCTTCCTTCCCTCCAGCATCACAAGTGGAGGACCCTCTTCCACAGGAACCATATACCTTTCTAATCACTGAAGACAGCAGGAGAAGGAAAAACAAATCTCCCTGACTCATGCCAGTCTTGGCCAGACAGTAGTCTCCAGCCCCCAAGGGGTCATGGTTCCCTTGCCCCACCCCATCCAGCCAAATGTCCAGACAACCCTGGCAAGCCTCTTTTGAGCTGGCTCACTCCTTGTTCTTTTGTTCCCACACTGCAGCCAGGACCTCATTCCAGGCTCAGGTACCCAAGATGGACACAGGGGACATGGCTCCTACTAGTTCAAGAGGCCAGGTTCTCAACCTTCAAGCTCTCATGGATCAAGCTTAAAATTTCAGTTTCAGCAACAACCTCAATGTGGTTCTCTCGAGCCTGTATTAGGACAACTGAACTTCCCAAGTGCCCCTAGAGGATCCGGTTTGATCTCAGCCATATATGAACCTGCCCATTAGGCTACTGCCTCCAAGCCAGCCTCCTGCTGTCTCCCTCTCATGCCTTTGCAGATGCCATTCCTCTTCTCTTGGTCTGACACCTCTTGACCATCCTCCAAAGCATAGGCCCCACCTTCTCCAAGGCTGTCCCTGACCAACTCAGTGCATTTTATGACACCTGCCTAAACTCTTGTTCCTCAAAGTATGGTCTGTGGGCCAGTCACATCAACATCACCTGGGTACTTGTTAGAAATGCTGAATCTAAGGCCCCACACAGACTTTGGGGTTCATCCCGAGGCTCATCCCAGGTAGTTCCCTCTGACACCCACCTGTGCCCCCTCCTCTCCCTCCTCCCAGTTCCCCCCATAAGCACCAATAGTTCATCTGAGCCTTAAATCAAATCTAATTGGACAGGAATGGTCCCAGTTAAGACAGACCACTTCATTGTTGGGCACCCCTGCCTTTTAACTGAGGATTGGGGAATTATCCTCTGGCTGCCCAAGTTCTCGTTCAGTACCAGCATGGTCCCATTTACTGTCCAGGACAGTAGGTCTGCAATAGCCAGGTTTTCTGCAGAAACCACCTCTTCAGTTATAATCTGAAAGGGACAGTGGGCCAGGCCTGAGCCCTCCATCAGGATGACCACTCTGCAGTGAGGGCCCATCCAGCAGCTCTACAGTGACCCCTCTACCCCTGGGGCCTGAAGGCCTCAGTTGTTGGTGTAAACATTCACCACCTACCTTGCTCCTGCCTAGCACTCCCTAGAGTGGCACTCATAGTGCCCTGCCCTGTGCTTGTGAAAGAGCTGGGCCTGAAGGTTTTCCTCCCTTCCTCACCCCACCCTTGAGACACATAATCTGGAGATACTACAGGGAATGCCACTCCCCTCCCCACACTGGGTAAGTCCTTGACCGGTCCCATGACCATGCCTGGAAGTTGACAGGGAAGGAGATGGCACAGAGGACTTCAAGTGCTGAAGGCAAATAGCAGGAGGCTTTTGGGTGACTCCTGCAGGAAAAGCTGCCCTGGGCCAGCAGATGGCCAGAGAGGCTCCAGTCTGCAACCCCTAGCAGGAAGCTGGACTGCAGAAGGAAACAGGTCCTAGAGCCTCAGCAGGCCCAGGCCTGAGGAGAACACTCCGTGGGAAGTACTTTCTAGGGGGTACTCTGGGGGAAGGGGCCTCACTGCCTTAGCAGAATCCTGTCATCCTGCAAAGCTCACCTCACCTTCCATGTAACACTGTCACATTCTTTTCTTCACAGCCTCCCGGAGCAGACCATTATGTTCCCCTTGTAGCGCTTGCTGTCCCATGCATTAGCCTTGTCTCGCACCCAGTCGGTCTCCTTCCTAAGGACCATCTAACTCTTACTTTTTCTGTACCTTCCTTTGACTTCCAGCACAGTGTTGAAACCTAACAGAATTTTTTTTCAGGTTATCAGTAATAGCAGCAGAACCAAAGACCAAACCAATGGCCTGAAGGTTGAATCTGGCCCACAGGTAAGTGTTGGCTGGCACACAAGGTGTTGCTGAAATATGTGAATTAGATTCCAACATTTTAAGATCCCATGGTTTTGCGGAGGGGTGGGGGGGGAGATTGGGAAGGTTGGGGACTACTAGATTTCTGGCTTCTCTTTTCAAAAATCAGGTCAGGACAAACAGGGTTCTCACCTCTGCTTGGCAAAACCAGACAGAGATGAGAAGCAGCTGCCCCCTGGGCAGCGCATGTTCACTCTAGCTTGCCCCAGCCCCCTCACCCACTTCTGAGCTCACCTGCCACTGCAGGGGACTGCTTCTGTGCAGGCAGATGCTTCCCACCACCAGGGCCTGCATCTCTCCGCTTCTTTCCCTGAGGACTTTCTCCAGCACTAACTGGCATTCAGGAAAGCCCAGAAATGCCAGGGGTTTAACTCCCCCAAAGACATCCTTGGTCCATGAAGTACAAGAGTCAGTGGATTTTTAAAAAACACCCTTCTCTCTCCCTCAGTGGTACCATTCTGAGGCCCATTCCACACGATTACTCCCAGGGTCCCCAGGGCCTGCAGTGACAGTCCACTCCTGAACGCACCCTTTACTGGTTTCCGCCCTTTCCTGTCTCACTCTCCACACTTCTTCACTTGTGCTTACTGAAATCACATCCTAAACAACCTATCAGCTCCCACATCCTCGTCTCAGGGTTCACTTTTGGAGGAACCCAAACTAATCTACCCTGCTAGGCTCACTTCATCATTTTACCTCCTGGTCCCAAAAGCATGGCCCACAGAGCACATCTCTTTGACAGAGAGCTGCAGGATACAGCCCCCCACCCTGGGCCCCCAACACCCCCTGGACAGGCGCAGGGCAGACTCACCTCCCCCAAGTAACTGTACTTGCCCCTGAGGATCTGCCGGTACAACCGGGTCCGGTTGTCATCCTCAAAGGGCATTGTGCCACTGAGCAGGATGTAGGCGATGACCCCCAGTGCCCACATGTCTACTGAGTTGGTGTAGGGCTTACGGACCAGCACCTCAGGGGCGATGTACTCGGGCGTGCCGCAGGTGGTCTTCATCAGGCAGTCATCGCCCTTCTTGCGGGCACTGGCCAGGCCAAAGTCGGTGATGATGATCTTGGAGTCAGTGCCCGGGTGGTAGTAGAGCAGATTCTCAGGCTTGAGGTCTCGGTGTGTGATACCCAGTGCATGCAGATACCGGACACCATCGAGCACCATCTGCAGAACCCGCGTGGCATCACGCTCAGTGAAAGAACCCTTGGCAATAATGCGGTCGAAGAGCTCTCCTCCAGTGGCCAGCTCCATCACCATGTACACACGCTCCTGCGTCTCAAACACTTCCACCAGCTGGATGATGTTGGCGTGGCGCACCCGGCGCAGCACACGCAGCTCTGACTCACACACCTCCCTCCCCTCCCGGTACTTGGTCTCAATCATCTTGATGGCATATGGCTGACGAGTCGCCCGGTGCTCCACACGCACCACCCGGCTGAAGCTGCCTCGGCCAATCAGGGCCTTGATGTCATACTTGGCCGTCACGCGCGGGTCGAACTTGGCCCTATACTTGGCCACCCTGGCCCGGCGAGGTGGTTCCGAGGGAGGCTCTGTGTGGCCAGCAGTGGGAGCTCCGGGGCAGGGGTGTGCATGCTGACTAGCTGCTGGGAACCCGGCTTTGAGAGGGCCAACACTGTCCACCTCTGTGATGAAGTGCTTGTACACATCATTCTTAGTGCCACTGAAGGGCTCCACCTTCTTAACCAGATCCAGCTGGACATCCTTGGGCGGCTCAGGAAGGACCTTGCTTGTCCCACAGCCCATCACGGACACGGGGGCATCCTCTCCAGCAAGGCTGGCAGGACCTGCTCTGCAGGTAGCACCCAGTTTACACCTGCACAGACAGAAGAGAGGGCAAGTCAGCCTAGCCAAGAACACCTCTGAAGGGACATGAGCCATCCTCCTCCCTGCCTCCCCTCCGCACACCAGCGGCCTATCACGTGGCCTGCCACCATGCCTAATATCTCTGCCTCTCAGGGACTCCACAGAACTCATCTCAGCCCTCCTCCCTTGCCCTGGCACTCTCATGGCCTCAGCCAGGAATGTGCAGCTGGTCCCTAAATCACTGTGTCCATCTCTGTCTGCCCTGCTGCTGCCCCAGAAACCCCCTGCTCCTGTTCTCCCCTCCTAGCCTACACCATCAATGGTGCTCCCCTATTCCCAGGCACCTGGACCCACATACAGTGCCCAATCTATCCATCCTCTTCACACCCACTGCATCGCCACAGCTCAGGTCCCCTTACTACCTTCGCAATCTCTACAGCCACCCCCACCTCCAATTCTCCCATAACAATCTACCCAATACAACCAGACAAGATTAATCTTGGAAGCACAAGTCTGACATGCCATACCCCTGTTCACTGCCCACTGGGTGAAGTCCAAACTCCTTGATGAGACAGTCAAGGCTCTTCTCAGCCCAGTTTCAGTGGATTTCTCCCCCTTTATTACTCTGTTTCCTTCATCCTTCTCTCATTCCACTCGAACACACCATTTCCCCATATACATGCCATATTTTCACATCTTTTTGAAACTTTGAACCTTCTGTTCCCACAGTCAGCCATACTAAGACTTATTCAACTTTGAAGACACAAATCAAAAGGTAGCTCGCCCAGGAAGCCTTCCCTGAAGCCCCAGCTGAGAGTCGTCTTTCCTTCATCTGAATTCCATAGCCTGGAATCTGCTTCTCTCAAGACTCATCTTGTTTGCTGCTGGTGGTCACAACTCTCGTGTCTTTCCAGGTGCCCAGCTCAAGGTCATGCCTACTGAAGGTGACCAGCACATGTCGCTCCAAGAAGGAAAGGCACCATGCTCCCATGGCACACTCACAGGTCCGGGGCTACCCCAAGTCATAGCCAGTCACTGGATTTCTCACACGTCTAAAAGAGGGATTAAGGGCAATATTTTTTTCTTCATTTCTCTGTATTTTCTGAAACTTTTATGCTGAGCTTTCCCCTTTTCTACTTTAGAAAATAATTAAATTTAAAAAAGATGAGAGAGGGCATCTATCTCATCACAGCCTCCCCCTTGGCACCCCACCCTCCTTGATTAACCTAGACCCAGCCTGAGAAAGACTGAAGACCTGAGTCTATTATGGTTCCCTGGAAGGGAGGACAGCTTTGGCCCCTGCGTGCTCAGAGCTGAGATTCAATGGAGGGTCTAGCAGGGAGGCCTTGGTTTACACCTCCTTGGAGTCTGTCTCACGCTGCTCTTCAGTCCTGAGAGAGGAGCAGGAACCCACACTAGTCTCAGCTGTCACTGCTCCCACCCCCCTCCCTACTTTGCCTGGATCCTAATTAAATTCCCACGTTTTTAAAATGTTAAAAATCATTCCTTTTATTGCTCTGACTCATCTTTTCTGAAACAGGGGTGTGGAGTGTTGGAGGCCTGCTGTCCAAAGCTATTAACCACCAGGGCTCGGAAAGCAGCTTCTCCAAGGCACCCTGGAGTCCTGGCCCTCAAGGCCTCTTGTAGGAGTTGGTCCCCTGCAACAAACAACAACAAACCACTGCCCTGGGCCTCTGCCCCAACCTCACTCTTTCCTTGGTGGCTTCCACTACTTTGCTAATGCACCGTCTTTACCCTGGCAGTTTTAAAACCCCATTCCAGGTCTCTCATTTCCCCTGTTCACTACATGGATAGCTGAAATCCCACACAGGCCCACAGCTAGCTGGAATCAATCCCAGTGAACTTGGGATCACAAGCCTCAGCACACTGCCAGGAGGGAACTATCAAACTAGCCTGGGCTTCATTCAAAAGCAGGGAGGGATGTTGGAGAGGATACTGGAAGCTCCATCTAGATGTGACTCAGGACGTGGGCCAGGACACCCTGCGGCCTTGGGATAAGGATCCAGCAGCCTCTCCCATTTGCTTCCCAGACAGAGCTGTTCTAACTATTAATGCCCTGGGACTGGTGGGATCTTGGACAAGTCAAGAGCTGGAATTACTACTTTCCAGAGGTCACCACCTTTCTATCCTAGGCTGCCCTCCTCTTGGTCTATCTGAGGGCCCCACTGATTGAAGAAGAGAGTGGGGGAATTTCTTATTACTGTAATTATTTCGCACAGAAGTGGGAGTGAAATGATCAATTCAGAGCAAACATTTATTGAATATCTACTAAGTGTTAAGAACACAGGAAAGAAGGAAAGAATTGAAATGGTGGAACTGTAACCCATAGCATCTTTAGAAAATTTATTCTATAGCTACTTGTTAAATTATAATTTGAAAGCTATCACCTTTTTGTATACATGTTATATTTCACCATAAGGAAATAACTGAAACTATGGTACTATAACTCATAACAACTTCGGAAATTTCCTATGTAACTTCTTGCTAAAGCATACTTTGAAAGATATTACCTATGTGTATATATGTTATATTTCACAATAAGGAAATAATTGAAACTGTGGAACTGTAACCTATAATATTCTTTGAAAGTTGTTCTCTAACTACTTGTTAAATTTCACTTGGAAAGTTATCACTTCTATGTATATGTTATATTTTACAATTAAAAATATGATAAAAAAAGAATACAGGAATGAAGACAAGGTCCAATGTAGACTATATTTTACACACACACAAGCAAAACATGGTCAATAAACTCAGTCTCAATAGAGAGAAAATAAAAAACGTATCATTTCAACACAGCATGGTAAGTGTTAAGTTTGAGAAACAAGAGTAGGATACAAGCAGAGTGATGCAGCAGTTAGAGAGAGCTTCCTGGAAGAGGTGATCCCCCAGTCAGTCTTGAAGCAAGGAGACAGGTGAGGAGAGGAGAGACTGGAGTTTCAGACAGAGAGAATACCACACTCCAAGACCCAGAGGCCTGGAGCAGCAATGTGCCTGAGAATGGGAGGTCTGGTGATGCAAAGACTGGGGTGCTGAAGTTTTGGAAGGTCAGCAGGAACCAGCTAATGGAGAGGAGCACACATCACGATGAGGAGCCAGGACCTTCCTAGCTACTGAGGAGTTTTAGCAGGAAAGTGAGGCAACCAGATCCATATTTAGAAAGAGGTGCAAGGTGGATGAGAGGAAGGTCAAAACAGACACACCTGACAGGACTGGAGGTTAGACAGAGGGCGTGGAAGGGAAACATAAGGGTGGCACTCCAGTCCCAGGCTTAGGCTCTTGGGTAAAAGGGTCAGGAATGGAGCAGGAATGTAGGTTTGGGAAGGAAAGGGAACAGTTCCATTTTGGATGCGTTGTGGTGCATGTGGAACATCCGAGTGACATTCACTGTAGGTCAATGGATGTAGAATCTAATCTGACATTTGAAAAGAGGTCAGGGACAGAGACTCTGGGCCAAGGGGGCAACACCTCCACCCTCTTCACCCTCTTGTGAAGCCAGCAAGCGATCCCATTAAAGGCAGCAAAGGGAGACCCAGGCAGGTTTTGCTGTGGCATCTTGGGGGTCACAGAGAACCCCCAAAGGCCATCATATTACAGTAAGTCAAGGGCCTGAATTCCAAGTGGGGAGGAAGATACTGACCAAGATGGCTAACTCTTTTAAGAAACAAGCTCATCACTGAAACATACCCAAGACCTTGATTACAAATCCATCAGAAAAAAGGCAGACATTTAGGACCACAAATTAATGGCTTGGGTTTTAATCAGTATATCAATATGATTCTCAGTAGAATGAAGTCTATCTTTCCTCACAGGAGAGGAAAAGATTCCTCCAAAAACTGAAGCAAGGGTCTCCAAAATTTGCTGCAGTTCTCACCCAAATTCCCAGGCAGTCCCACATGGCTCCATCTGATGGCTTAGGAAATAATGGTTTAAGTGAAGGCACCGAGAAACATGGCTCCTTTTCACGAAGGCCAAAGATTAGAACTACGGACTCTGGAATTTTGCAGACTCATCTCCTCTTTCAAGGAAAATACAAAACCTCAATGCATAAGAGACTGAAGCTTGGAAAAAGGATAGCGCTTGAGCCAGTATTCCTGAGGCAGAACAGAGGCCCCTGACACCCAAAACCACTCGGTAAACAATGTCTACCACCATTCAGAGGGAAGAAGTGCTTGGAAGTGGGAACCCCAGCTTATGGGGAAGGCACAGCCACTCAGATGTCACTTCGTTCTGGTGAGGAGGCAGACCCCTAAAGTCACAAAATGGATAGCTGTCTCCAGGAATAAGCACTGGCTCTTTGGTTTAAATGAGCATAACTAGTCTGGTCCTAATAAAGGAAACTAAGATTTACAAGCAAAAAGTCCTGATTTTCCACTGTAAACAAACAAAACCTGCACAGGGATCTAAAATCAGCAGTAAGAGAGCCAAGGATTTTCTGAACGCTCTCTGACCTTCCTTATTCCTTCCTTGGACATAGTTTCTTTCAGAGTTGTTACAACTACAGACTGTGGGTGGAGGGGAGGGTGCCAGCTCTGGGGGAGGGCATGGGTGACAGCCTCAAGTGATCCCAGCTGCTCCACACTCCAAATATGTCTGTTACATCCTCATTCCACGTTGGCTTAGTGAAAAGGCAGACATAAGGACAGGGAAGGTGGCTGGCAAAACCCCTTCAGGGAAGGGGGGCAGAGGCTCTCCTGTGTGTACCCCCAGAAGAGTGATCCAGGTGGAGGTGGGTGAGAATGAGGAGAGCCTTAGGAAGAGACAGCCCCCCGCCCCCACCCCGTAAGAGTCAGACTGTGCCAGCTCTCTCACAACACCAACCCTAACGCACCCTAACACATCTTACAGAAAGTACCTGACTCACCATACCCTCACCCCCTAGTCTGATCCAAAGCACTCTTCAAGGAAGGCAAGCGCTTTGAAGAGTATGAAGTGGGCATGAGGATACAACACTGCTATCCCCACTGACACTCAACATAAATGACAAGCCAAGAAATACAGAGAGACTAGTCCAAAGCCACTCAGAGAATAGGGGCCGAGCATGGACCCAAATCTCCTTGTTTCCCATCTAGGGCTCCTTCCACCACACAGGAAAGACTCCAATAGTGCCCAGGGACCAGCGGAGCTCGGCCTCACAATGCTAAGACATCAATCCTTCCCCATACTGTGCTGGGCTGGTGAATCAACAAACCTTTACTGAGGACCTTTTCTGAAGGATCTGTCTTCTTAAACCTCTGCTCCAAGTACAATCTAGGTTGTGCTGTTCACTGCTCTACTCTAGATTGCCTTTAATCACAGTTGTCAGCTCTTGAAGGAAGGGACTACTTCTCAGGTTTCTAGAACTCCCCTGGCATCCAGCAAAGCGCGGAGCTCAAAGCAGGCAGTGTTTGCTAACAATGAATGAAAGGTGGTCTGGCTCTCAGATTTCTATTTGCTGCAAGGCAACATCCCCGAACCTCAGAAATTTTCAAGTAGCAGGAAGAGGCCAGACTGGTGGTTAAACCAGAGCCAGGGGCGCCTGTGTAAATGTCCTCAACAAGGAAGAAAGCCCAATCTCTTAGGTCTGCTTGGGTCTTATAGCTTGTTATCTGAACCCCAAAGCAAGTGTATCTACAAGTTGCCACACCTGACCGTCTGTGGAGGGAGGGTGGGGGCCCAAGAACAGGGATCAAGGATGGATCCAGAAACAATTTCATGGCCAGAGAAGCCTGAGCTATGGACATCTCTCCTCAGGGGCCCACAGACACCCACTTCTCTCCAGACATATGCCCCAGCTCCAACATCCCCACAAGATTTTTCTCCATAGCAAAGCTTCACAACCTTTTGCCTACAGAGATCTTTATATTCCGCTCCCATCTTTTGAAAGACTGTATACTAAAATGAAGTAGTAATTTCTCAGTAATCCCAGAAATATGTAACTGCTAAACAGCACTTCTAACCGTCACAAGGCAAGCTGAAATATCACACAAAGAATCCTGTCACTTTAGACAAGGACTCATACAAAAGGACCTCTGTGGCCTTAGAGAGAACTGTACAATTCTACTTTCTAAAACAGGGAAACTGACATGGGGACCCAGCAATTCCATTTCCAGAAATAATAGAATAAAACCACAGATATGCAAAGACATACCTGTACAAAAAAGCTTATGGCAGCACCTTTTATAATAACGAAAAATTGGCAACCAGCCCAAATTTCATCAATTTGGGAATAATTAAATTAAGATATAGTCATATAACAGAATGATCTGCAGCTGTTGAACAGAATGAGGTAAAACTATATATATTGACAAGGAAAGAAACACAGCAGTCACTGAACAATTTTATTGAGCGGCTACATGCCAGGATTCATGTCTGTGATATATTATAAGTAGTTTAAAAGAATATATAAAAAGTACATCCAATGATATATCTCAATAAAACTGTATTAAATTTTTTTTTAATTAAATGAAAAAGGATGGGATGAGGAAAATGGACTGTGGTGATGAATGCACAACTATATGATGGTACTGTGAACAACTGATTTTACACTGCAGATGGCTGTAGGGTATGTGAATATATCTCAATAAAACTGTATTTTAAAAAAAATTTTTTAAAAGTACATCCAACGAAAGATTTTAAAAAGTTATAGCCATAAATATATGGAAAAAATATTCTGGAAGAGTACAACAGAAACTTAACAGCAATCACCTTTGGGATGTGAGAATATGAGGGGTCTCGTAGCAGGAAAGAAGAGGGACTTTTACTTCTAACTTTATATACCTCTTTGCTATTGCTATATTTTAAAATCATCACTACATATTACATTTTAAAAAGTTATTTTAATAAAAATGTGTGTCATAGAATTGTATATACTAGTATATGCATAAGAAAAAAAGCTGGAAAAATACACATCAATTTATTAAAGTGCTTGTGTCTAAAAACACTTTCTACATAATTAACTCCTATAAAGTTTTAACTTTTTTTCCTTGAGGTTTCCTTTATTAAAACAATAAATTCCCTTAAAAATTGTATATACAGAAGGTTTACCCATTGTAAGATTTAGTACCATATCTGTACAATTTTTAGTACATTTACATTGTTGTGCAACTATCACCAACCTTCAATTTTAGAATATTTCCATCCCCCAAAAAGTTCTCTCATGCCCGACTGTTCTAACTTTTAAGGCTATTTCATAATAAAAATTGTTATGACTTCTTTTAAAAATATAGTAACTTGGGAACTGCACCTTTTCCTTTAAGGACCCCAGCTGGGTACCACGGCTCCAAAAGGTAAAAGCTGGTGGACAGAGAAGTGCCAGCGGTCTGGGCCCTGTACTTGCAGCTGGTGCCCATAGGGCACTCTCATAAAGAATTGCTTTTAACCTGCGGAGCATGGCCTAGCTCTGGGCAGTTACAGTCAGAAATGAATTGCATTATAGTTATGGGTTGAAATTTTTGCAGTCTTCGTAGTTAGTATCAGAAGTTTTAAAATTTATTTTAGTCTAGTAACTCAGGAACCCCACTCTTCATTTAAGGACTCCAGCTGGGTGCCATTGTTCTATACGACAATTGTTAGTGGCATTAAGTAAAATAAAAAGGCTGCCTACATTGGGCATTGCCAGGAGGGACCCCTTGTCTGAGAAAGGATTTTCCAGAAGACAAAGATAATTGACCTGCAGGGGCTTTCTGAGAAAATAGAACACTGGTATGAACCTTACAGATCCACAATAAGCAACACCTGGTACTAACCAATGTATAGCTGCTCCCCACTCTGTGAGACCCCACTATGTAGAATGGAAACAATGCCAGCTAATCAGACCCTTCCCACTCTTGCTTTAGTGTTCACCCTATATAAGCTTCCCCTTCACTCCCGCTCAGTAGAGCTCCCTTCTACTTTCTGAACGGGATGCTGCCCGATTCATGAATTGCTCAACAAAGCTGTGAGACCCCAACTGACATGAAAAGTTTTTCTTCCAACAGTGGGCAGAGATCTCTGCCTTAGGGCTGAAAGACAAGTTCAAAAATTTGCTCTATCCTCCTTATTTCACTGTGAACCCAACTGCTTTTAAGACAGCGTACCCACTGCCCATCATCACCAGAAATACAGACCCTAGCAACGTACCTGGAGTTTTCCTTCCAAACTCCTAGGGTTCAACCCACAAATACTTACTGAGCTCCTGTTGTGGGCCAGAAACTCTGCCAGGGACTGTGACACACAAAAAGAAGACAGCCATAGACTCTGCTCTCAAGGAACTCACAGTCCAGATGGTTCCACACCAACAGTCCCTAGATCTATCACTCTTATGATGCCCTAAGAGGCAACATCAAGGCTGGCAGGCTGGAAGGGGTCCCTCTGAGATAATTTTCCCCCAGCAAATGAAAACACCCACATTTTTCTTCCTCAGCATCACATCAGACACCATGGCAACAGAAGAGCTGTACCAAGAATGAGCTCAGTGATGACCTAGCCAACACAAACTGGTTTGATACTCACTGAGTAAGATTCCTGGACTGGAAGGGAGTTCAAATAAATAAGTCTCTTTCCAGCTCTCAACAGCAGAATTACTTCCCTTCTTCCAGGGCTGTCTTTCCACAATTTTTTTCATGCCAGAGAATGATACCGAGACAGCTGTTCTCAGCAAACTCAAAGCTTTGATACTTTGGCACACCTATAGCCCATCTGCTTCACACAGCTGGGAAGCTCTGAAGAGGATCAAAGTTGCCCATAACATTCTCGTACTTGTATGGTAAAACAGAAGGCCAAACCAAAGTCTCACTCATTTAAGTATGAACTCATGACTAGCAGAGAAACCCAGCAACAATTTCAGATTCCATGGACATGAGGATCTGCATTCCACTCCAGGAGCAAACAAAACTGAGGCAAACAGGTTTCCTAAAGGCTGCACTTCCTCCAGCTCATTTATACAACTTAAAAGCCCAGGAATTCCAATTAGTTTATTGAAGACAATGTGCTTATTCAGCAAGCCCACCCTCTGGTGAGTCAGCATTCCAAATCTTTTCTAGGGGAATGGCCAACTGTAACTGCCCTGGGTGGAAGCACAGTTTTGTCAGAGCTTTTCCTGATGTACAGGAATGACTTGGAGGAAATCATGTAACACAAGGCAGCTTCCTATACATGGTTCAGTCTGAAGAGCAAGAGTACCTTCCTAGAGTGTGACAACAGACACACTCTGGGAAGAGCAACCATTAGTAATGACACTGGCTTCCATTTACTGAGTTCCAACTGTGCTAAGCATTTTATATGCACTAGATCAACCCTCACAGTAACCACATTAAGTAGGCATAATTATTCTGTAATGAAGAAACTAGGACTCAAAGAGCCTCAAGATCCCACAAAAGACAGGAATTGAATCCAGGTCTTTCTGACTCCAAAGCCCATGCTTCTAACCACCAAACCATACTGACTCCCTAAGGAAAGAGCAATGAGACTGCAACAGGAATCCACAAGGTACAGCCAGCCCTTCCCACTGGACAGAGGAAAGGACAAGTTTCCTGAGGCAATAACAAAGATCGCCAACCAGGAAGCAGAATGAAGTCACCTGGGGAGTTTTTTCAGAATTCAGATTCCCGTCTCAGATCTTCTGAATCAAAACCTCAAGGACTGGGATATTTGAACTTCTATCTTGAAAAGCTTCCCCAAGATATCTTAGATCATCAAAGAAGAGGCGGCACCCTTAATGCACATGTGCACAAGAATGCTTACACATGCACACGCATGCATGCAAACACACACACACACACACACACACACACACACAAGGAGATGAACATTTGTGCTCTCCTCAGATACTGGCCCCTGATAGGTTTTCAATAATGCAGCTGAATCTGTATCCATTCTAAAATCAGCAACCTAGCCCAGTTCATTCAGAAATGCTTCTGGAGCCCTACTTTATGCCAGGCAGAGTGGCAGACACTCAGAGGGAGAGAAGACACAACCCTCATTCTCAAGAGGCTCACCATCAAGCAACACATGAAATACTCAACAGTAGTAGCAAGGATAAAAGTACAGAGAACTCAATGGCTAAATGTAGAATGAAGGAGGCTTTTCCAAGGAAGGGACATCTAGGATGGATTTTTAAAAGACACCGTTTTCCACACTGCAGGGGGTGGGGTGGAAGGAACAGTATTACAAACTGAGAAAACTGTGTATCTAAAGCATAAATGTATTAAACCACAGAGCTAACAGGAGGCTCAAATGCCCAACAGTGTAAACAGAGCACAGAGTGCCCAGGTGTTGACTGCTGGGTTAGGCAGTCTCTATATACAGCCCTGAATGCTTTGATAAGAAGCTAGGCCTTTATTCTACAGGCACCAAGGAGCCGGTTTAGGCAGTGGAGGACTTATTCAAACTTTCAGGTGGGAATTATCACTTCAGCAGTTTCAGGTAGGAGGATGGAGGTGGGGGGTGGAGGCGCTGGGCTTCCCCTTGCAGGCAGGGTAACAGGTCTGCCAAACAAGCGACCAGTCTTGAAATGCTTTTTTCCAGCCTGTACAAGGAAGCGATCAGCTATCCGCCAGTCCCTAATGTTTAGCCGCAAAAGAGGGGTGTGGGGCAGGCGCCGAACGCCAGAGACAGGGAGTACAACCGGGTTAGTTCACCCTGTCACGTGGGCTACCTAAAGCGACAGCATGTTTGGAGGTCAGTGCAGCTTCAGACACCGGGGACCCCGAGCGGCCATCGCCCGGTTTGTTCTCTGTCCCCGTAGGCCTCGCGGACCCCGGCGTGCCGGTCAAGGGCCGAGGACTCTGGGCTGAGCAAGGACAGACCCCGGTGTTCCAGGAAAAGACCTCGATGGCAGCTCGTCCGCCCCTCCCGCCTGTTGGGCCGTCGCCCTGGGCCGGGCCGCCTCACCTCACACGGGCGGCGGGCTCTTCGGCGTCTCCTCGGCTCTACCGACCATCTCCCGGCCGCGGCTACCGCCGCCACCACCACCACAGCTACTGCCATGCTCTGGCGTCAGCGTCGTGGCGTCATCACAGCGCGCGCCTGACGCCAAAACAAATGCGAGTGGCGGCGCGCCCAGCATGGGCTGCCAATCAACGCCTTCAGGGAGGGGTTGGGCTCTCTCCCGGGGTGGGTCTACCAGTCGCTCAAAGCAGCTCGGTCATAGATTGGATCAAGGAACCGTGCTAGAAAAGGGGAGGACCGCAGGCAGTAGAGAGGAGATTTCTGGTTCGGCGATGGGGGCTCTGTAGTGAGAGGTTGAGGAAACAGTGCTTCTCAATAGGGGTTTCCTAGAAGATTCTCTGGAACTCTACGAAGGATTGATTTAAACTTCATTAACAAAAGTTTTTAAACTAAAATTAAAATAATTCAGTTACTCAGATATGTTGAATTTGGCCTCCATCACAGTGGAGTTGCAAATATTTAACTTGAGGATTAGTGAGGACTTCATTATAACTTGATTTTTTTGTTTTAATTTATTTTTGTTGTTATTGAATTTAAGTTTATACTGAGACTGCAATGCAAGCAGATTAAAAAACCTTCGATATGGTGGTGATGTGATCAGTTGATCGTATACTTTGGATGGTTGTGTTGTGTGTGTGTGAATAAATCTTAATAATAATAAAAACAGTTACCTTCCACATTTTGGCTATTGAGAATAATGAATGTTGGTGTACAAATATCTGTTCTAGTCCCTGTTTTCAATTCCGTTGGATACAGCAACCCAAATGTCCATAAAAGGATGAAGGAATAAACAACGTGTATTTACAATGAAATGTTATTCAACCATACAAAGGAATGAAGTTCTGAAATATGCTACATCAAAGATGAACCTTTGCGGGACACTGTTATCGAGTTCCGACTTGGCGGGCCTGGGCCAGGGGAACTGATCAGCCCCTAGGAAAGGTAGTGGGGCACGGGTGGTAGCGCCCTCCACGGCCCCCCGGGCCTGAGAAAGTGGAGCTGAATGCAGGCCCCATTTCCTCACCCCAAAGTACAACCGTTGGGGAGGGCTTGCCGGAGAAAACACCCCCCCCCCCCCGTGCCTTACCCGCACCCTCCACCCTCTTCGTTACCGGAGCAACTCCCGCCCCTTTTCAAACAACCTCCGCGCCCTCTCAGAACCAATCCAAGCCTTTAACCCCTACAGCTACCCTGCCCTCTAAACCGCCCGATATAAGCTTGTACTCTCCCCTAATAAACTCTCTTGGCTTCCTCACCCTAAAAGAAACGTGTCCCGCCTGTTCCTTCTCGCCGCCCTCCACACCTTGCACGCCACCGCCGGGGACCGGGCCCAGTCCCCCGCCTCGCCCTCGCCTCCGGGAAAGAGCCCCCGCCGCCGGTACCCTCCGAGCAATCCCGAGAGCATAGGATTTAGCAACCGGCCGCCACCCCCCCCCCCCAAAAGAGTCAACAGCGACCGCAACTGGCACCCAACGTGGGGCAGGTCCTCTCCACGCAGCGGTCCAGTAAAACCACCCGCTCGCCCGGACGCCTCTCCAACTCCCCTTCTCCTCGCCTGCAAGGTAAGGGCCGCCTCTCCCTCGCCGCCCTGCGGAGCCGCCTCTCCCTCGCCGCTCCACGTCTGGAGCCGCCTCTCCCACGCCGCTCCGCGCCCGGGCGGCTCTTCCTTTCCCGCATTAACCTGGCTTTTGCCCCCGACTACCTTTCGTCTTCTCTTCCTATATCCCCCCATTCCTCCTAACACTCTTCCTCCAGTAGCTTTCCCTCTTCCCCTCCATTACTTTGCTGTGGTCCTTTGTGTCTTTGTTTCTTTGTTTGGCGCCGTGTGCCTCTTTGCAACCGCCCCCCCCCCAAACTGCTCTCGCTACCAGAGGGTCCTGCTTTCTATTCTCGCCGTCTCCTTCGGCCTCGCGGCCACGGTTTACCTCATTTTCTTTACTCAATAAACAACCCCCCCTTTTTTTCTCCCTCCGCTATGGGTAATCGTCTATCTGCATGCCAAGCACCTCAAGTTCGCGCTCTAGCGGGTCTCCTAGACACACATCGCTGTAAGGTGTCTGTCCGACAGCTGCAAGTATACTGGGACCTCCTGCTGCCCTTTAACCCATGGCTCACCACTTGCCATCTTTGGGACCCTGTTACTTATAATCGCCTTATTGATCGGGTCACCAACGCCATGGAACATGAGAGCAAGCGCTTCCCTCCCGGCTTGCTCCCCACCTTAATAACCGTCCGCTCCTGCCTTCAAGGCTCCCTCCCCCCTGATCGAGGCCCCATTAAATCCAAGGAGGCCCTATCAACCCAGTCAACAAATTCAGACAGCGATACTAATGTGGACCACGATTCGGACACAGAATCCTTAGTCGAGCAGATTAACAACGCGCTCGAAGTCGCCCCCCAAAAACAAAGCAATACTAAGCCTCTCCAAAATGGCGAACTTCCTCCTTCTTCTTCCATCAAGGGGAGGAAGTGCTCCAGCGATGACGTCAGCCCTAAGCCGGGCCGGAAACCGCATGCGCTTTACCCCGCCCTTTCACAGGGCGGAGTTAGTCCGCCATCTTATGCCTTAGGCCCCGCCCTTTCACAGGACGGGGCTAGTCCACCATCTTATGCCTTAGCCACTCCCACCACGCCGCCATCTTGCGACGCTTGGGGCCTCCCACTTCCGCCTCCCCCTTTTGGCTAGCTCCCCCTCGGAGCCGCTACCGGCAGCTACCGCCGCTCCTCCCACCCTGCCGACTAACAACCCCTGGCTGCCTTCTACACCTCAAGGCAACCCTTGGGACAACGCTCCCCCTACCCCGACTCCCATGCCAGGCCCTCTGCAAGCGCGTCCTCCTTTCTCTCGTGCTTTTCGCTGCTTTCCCCTTAACCTTACCCCCACACCGCAGAAACCGTACGACTGGTATCCCATTGACTCAGATACTACCAAGCAGCTTCGCAGGGCCGTCAAGGAGGACAGGTTAGGTAGCCCATACGCTTCCCAATTACTACAGGATATCGCCATGGACTTTTGCCTCCCCCAAGACTGGGCCTCGCTTGCCCGTACCATTCTTAACCCCGGCCAGTTTGTTGATTGGCGTGCTCACTTCCAGGCGGAAGCAGCTAAGCAAAGCGAGCAAGACGCAGCCACTGGAGTCTATCATCACCCCGAAGCCTACTTGGGCACGGGAGCGTTTATAAATGCATCCGCCTATATTAATGCACCTGCCACCTTTTGGCCTATCCTTCGGGGAATCACCTTGCGAGCGTTTGCCAACTGTTCCGCCTGTCGGCCTACTAAATTCACCAAGCTCCTCCAGGAGCCAAATGAGCCTTTTGCCACTTTTGTCTCTAGGGTTGAAGAAACCTGCGCTCGAAAAGTTAGTGATCCCCAAGCCCAACTGGCCCTCGCTCGAGAACTCATTCTCGAGGGAGCCAATCCCCCTTGCAAGCAGGCTATCCTTCCCTTACGGGAGAAGAGCCTACACGATTGGGTACTTACCTGCAGCGCCTTTGACCCAGCTGCCACGTCCCTAGCCCAGGCTGTCTCTGGCGCTGTCACTGCCGCCTTAGCCGCCACCACCGGTTGCTTTAAGTGCGAGCAGAGCGGTCATTTTGCCCGGGAGTGCCCCAATGCAAAAGTCAACCGCCCACCTTTCATGCAGCGCAATGGGCGTCCCCCTCCCACTCCCTGCCCACGCTGCCAGCGCGGCTATCACTGGGCGCGCAATTGCAAAAATAACCCCAAAACCCTCTGCCGCTGCCCTGGTGTTAATCAGCGCCAAAACGCTGAGCAAGCTTTAAACTCCAAGCGGGGCAAGCCTCAGCCCCGCCCCTAAGAGGCAGCATGCCGGCCGGTTCTAATAAAACTAATCACCTCACCGGCAATAAAACGCTTCTCTGGACAGTCCCTATCACTCCGGAAAAGCCTACCCGTAAATTAAAAATAGGGGGGCAATGGTACATGGGCACGCTCGATTCAGGGGCAGAAGTCTCTTGCATGCCCGCTCAATATGCCACCATGTGCATAGTTCTCGATGGTCCCTCAGTAGTGGGAGCCACTGGTACCTCCACCTCTCTTCAGGCCATAGGGCCCATTAAGTGGGAGGATGAAGAGGGCCACTCAGGCACCTTCCGCCCGTTATTCCTACACACCATAGACCAAATTTTATGGGGCCGTGATATCCTCGCCGCCTCTGGGGCAGTGCTTACCACGCAGCCCCCCCAATAATGTGCGCCACTGCTCGTTTAACACCTCCAGCGCCCGTTCCTCTGCAGTGGGATACTGAGGAACCTATATGGGTGGAGCAGTGGCCCCTTCCCACGCATAAATTAGTGGCACTTCAAGCCCTTGTCCAAGAACAATTGGACGCTAGCCACATAGAACCTTCTACTAGTCCCTATAATTCGCCAGTGTTTGTTATTCATAAAAAAGCCACAGGGAAATTTAGGCTCCTCAATGATCTGCGGGAGATCAATAAGCATATTCTTCCCATGGGCTCCCCGCAGCCTGGTCTCCCCCATCCGGTGGCCATCCCAGCCCACTATCATGTAGCCACCATTGACATCAAAGACTGTTTCTTTTCCATCCCACTACATAAGCGAGACCTCCCGCGCTTTGCCTTTACAGTTCCCGTCCCCAATCACGCGGGTGTGGCTAGCAGGTACCAATGGAAAGTCCTCCCTCAGGGAATGCGTAACAGTCCGGCCATCTGCCAAATGTATGTTAATCACGCAGTGGCCCCCCTGCGAAAGCGGGCCATGCTCATCCATTACATGGATGACATCTTGGTGGCCTCTGAGGACGCCGAGGCGCTTCCTCTAATCCTTAAAGACCTCACCACTAATTTAGCTGACCTCGGCCTTGCGGTTCAGCCCGAAAAGGTTCAAATTGTGCCTCCATTAGCCTTCTTAGGGTTTAGTATTGATAAAACCATTGCCCCGTCCGCTCCCCAGCTGGACATACCAGATTGGGTCACTATCACTGAGCTCCAACAGCTCTGCGGTCAAATTAATTGGCTCCGCTCTGCGTTACCAATCACCACTGCGCAGCTCCAACCACTCTTTACGCTGCTAAGTGTTCCAGAAGCCCTGCCGCTAGCAGTCTCCCGGCGCATTAAGCTCACCCAGGAGGCAAAGGAGGCCATTGCCGCCATTAACAAGGTGCTCGCCGCCTGCTGTCTCAACAGGTTCAGCACTAGAGAGGGCAATCTTATAGCACTCATCCTTCCTACGCCTGGAACACCCATGGGCTGCCTGTGGCAAAATGGCCCTCTACTCTGGGCGCACCCCGCTAAAAGTCAGCTTAGGAAAATCTGCCCCGCAGTGCGGCTCTGGATCAGCCTAGCTTCAGATCTAGTCACCCTGGCTGTTCATGTATTTGGAGAGCCGCCGGAAAAAATTGTTTGGCCTCTGGACGCAGGCCAAACCCGCCTGCTTATACGTGACAACCCGGACATGCAAATCCTTTTAGAAGGGTTTCATGGGGAATTCAGCTGCCACTATCCTAGCCATCGGCTATTACAGGGACTCGCCAAGCTTCCCTTCCGCAGCCCCTTCCATCCTTTCCCCTCCTCTGCACCCATCCCGGGTGCCACTACCGTCTTTACTGACGCCTCCAAGACCCGTTTCGCCTTCCTCTCTTATTCCCAGGACCACCCGGAACCCCGCCTATTCAGTTATGTCAACCTTCATTCAGTCCAAGTGGGGGAAATCCTGGCGGTGTCATACGCGCTGAACGCCCACTGCAACCACCCAGTAAACATTTTCACTGACAGTCTCTACACTTATCAGGTCTGCCGAGTCCTCGCATTTTCCACCTTTTTCCCCGGGAACTCGGCCATTGATAAAGCACTTTCTGACCTCAGGAGCATCCTGGAGCATCGACAGGATCCTTGGTTCATTAGCCACATTCATAGTCACTCAGGCCTTCCGGGGCCCCTGGCTAATGGCAATAGTATAGTAGACCAAGCGGTCTCAGCTCAGAATACCCAAGCTATGCTAACCCACACGGCAGCCCCTCCGGGGGATGCTGTTAACCAGGCCAAGTTATTGCATTCCAGGTTTCACTTTTCGGCTATGTCGTTACATCATTTATGTGGCCTCCCCCTAGATACCTGTAAACATCTTGTCCGCAATTGTGCAACTTGTGCGCCCTTTGCGCCGCTTGGCCCCTTGCAACCTCAGGGAGTCAACCCACGAGGCCTAAAACCCAATTCTAGATGGCAAATGGATGTAACTCACGTTCCGTCCTTTGGGCGCCTCAGGTATGTACATGTAATGATTGACACCTTCTCAGCCATGTGTTATGCAGTCCCCCTCGCCGGGGAAACGGCCAAACACTGTATCAAGGCCCTAAGACAGGGAATTCTCTTCATGGGAGTCCCCTGGGACATAAAAACGGACAATGGGCCTGCCTATCGCAGTGCCTCCTTTGCGGCCTTTCTTCAGTTATATAACATCACCCATCATTTCGGCATCCCCTATAATCCACAGGGGCAAGCCATTGTGGAAGCAGTCCATCGCCACTTGAAAACACAAATTGAAAAAGAAAAGGCAATGCTCCCCCAGGCAACTCCAGGGGACCTTATCATAGCAGCCCTTATTCACCTTAATCTACTCACATTCAATAAGGAAGGGCTTTCGCCCCTACATAAACATTGGGGGCCCTCGTATAGGCCCACCCAGGCCCCGATGGTCTACTGGAAGGACCCAGAGAGTAATGCCTGGAAGGGTCCCTCCCCACTCCTCGCCCAGGGGCGCGGGTTTGCTTGTGTTTTCCCAGATGATGCAGCACAACCAATCTGGATCCCAGGAAGGGCAATCCGGCCCGCCACCAGCAACCACGCGTCTAACGAGACGAGAACGCCGTCGTCTCCGCAACCTAGTGCACCAGATGACAACAGTACACCTGGGCCTGGACCCCAGTCCGAGTGAAATCCCTGGAGAAACAAGAAATCAGAGAAATCATACGCCTCTATAGACAGGCAAAAGCCAGCCCCCTACACCTCCACAACCCTCACCCAAGCATAGCTTCCCTTCTAATGGTCATGTTGGCCCTCGCCTCTTCTACCCAGGCCAACCCCCACCAGCCTTGGAAATGGACCTTGGCACGGTGGGAAGATTCCAAGATTGTGCAAACCCACGTTACCGCAGGACGCCCTTCCTTCGTCATCTACCCCTGCGACCTAATCCTGTTCCCGGAGGGCACACCTTGCCTTAACCAAGCCCAATATTACATGTGCCCATCCTCAAACCCTGGGAAACAGTACTGCAATGCTCCCAACCAATACTACTGTGCATACTGGGGGTGTGAAACATTAGCCACTACTTGGAAGCCTTACGCCCCTGATCATTACCTAACTTTAAATTGGGCCCCTTTTGGTTGCAAGCCCCGTGACCATTCCATCAATCCTTATTACGATAAATATAATTGTCAAAAACTAAATCTCACCGTACAGCTCCCTACTGATCCCTCTTGGCTATTCGGTCGAACCTGGGGCTTCAGAATCTATTTGGAAGGAGTCGACCCAGGTTCCCTTATTTTGATAAAAAAGGAGGCTGTACTAAAAAACCCCTCTGCCATTGGTCCTAATAAAGTCATTAACCCCCTTTTTCCACAGCCCTCCAGCCGCACCTCAGCTCCAACCAGCCGCACCTCAGCTACAAACAACGCATCGCCAACCCCATCACCCCAACCTTTCCTACCCCCCTCTCGTTACTCCTCTCCCCTCCTCGGCCTTATCCAAGCAGCCTTCACCTCAGTGAATTTCTCCAACCCCAATCTTACCTCCTCCTGCTGGCTTTGCCTCTCCACCTCCTCCTCCCTGTATGAGCCCGTCGCCTCCAACCTCTCCTTTTCAGAAAATGCAGAAGACAACCCCTCGGAATGCAATTGGAATACCTCTGCCGTCCCCCTAACCTTTCATTCGGTCTCCTTTACAGGAAAGTGCATCCGCCCTCGCTCAAGTAACTCTCCCAACCTCACAGCTTGTGCCAACTACTCATCTCCCAGCAGCTCTGCCAAGTTTCTTATTCCCCACAACTCCTCCCAATGGCTCTGCTCCTCTACAGGACTTACCCCCTGCCTTAATGTGCAAACCCTCAGTACAACTAATGAAACTTGCCTCCTAATTGTCCTTATCCCTAGGGTCCTATACCACAGCGAGGAAGACTTCTTCCTCCGCCTGGAAAGAACTGCAGCTCCTGCCACTCTGCAAAAGCGAGAACCCATCACCACCCTCACAATTGCCTCCCTCCTAGGTCTTGCAGGCGCTGGCACCAGAATCGCTGCATTAGCCAGTCAAAGCTCCGCCCTAACTCACCTCCGGGCGGCTGTTGACGAGGACATTCGTCACCTACAAGACGCTATTTCCCATCTTAAAAATTCTGTCAATTCCCTCTCTGAAGTCGTGCTCCAAAACCGCCGAGGTCTCGACCTTCTCCTCCTCAAAGAAGGAGGCCTTTGCGCCGCCTTAGGAGAAGAGTGCTGTGTATATGCCAATTCCACAGGTCTCACCGAAGACAGCCTAAAGAAGGTCCGAGAGGGACTAGAACAACGCAAAAGAAACCGTGAAGCCACCAACTATTGGTCCCACATCTTTACCCCCCTCCTCCCATACCTCCTCCCTCTCATCAGCCCCCTACTAATGATTATTCTAGCTCTCACCCTAGGGCCCTGCATTATCCGCAGAATTGTCCAGCTTGCTAAGAACCAAGCCAATGCTGTCTTTTCATCATTTGTGCAAGTCCAGTATCAACAACTTGCCTCCACTGAAGAAGCTGACCCTCCGCAGCGTCGCCACCCTCGTCCATCCCGCAAGCAGCGAGGCCCCTCTCGAACGCCCGGGCGCCACACCAACATCGAGCTCCAGCCTCTCTGACTACCATCTACCCCTATCCCTTCCCCCACCTCCCCTTTCCCTCATCCCTTGGCGGATCTCTCCGGTAAGCTTCTTCCTCTAATTAGAAAAGAAGGGGGAAATGCGGGACACTGTTATCGAGTTCCGACTTGGCGGGCCTGGGCCAGGGGAACTGATCAGCCCCTAGGAAAGGTAGTGGGGCACGGGTGGTAGCGCCCTCCACGGCCCCCCGGGCCTGAGAAAGTGGAGCCGAATGCAGGCCCCATTTCCTCACCCCAAAGTACAACCGTTGGGGAGGGCTTGCCCGAGAAAACACTCCCCCCCGTGCCTTACCCGCACCCTCCACCCTCTTCGTTACCGGAGCAACTCCCGCCCCTTTTCAAACAACCTCCGCGCCCTCTCAGAACCAATCCAAGCCTTTAACCCCTACAGCTACC
This sequence comes from Choloepus didactylus, assembly GCF_015220235.1. Taxonomy (NCBI): domain Eukaryota; kingdom Metazoa; phylum Chordata; class Mammalia; order Pilosa; family Megalonychidae; genus Choloepus; species Choloepus didactylus. Next base: position 22,825,710 of record NC_051328.1, on the reverse strand, counting down.
CCGCCCTCTAAACCGCCCGATATAAGCTTGTATTCTCCCCTAATAAACTCTCTTGGCTTCCTCACCCTAAAAGAAACGTGTCCCGCCTGTTCCTTCTCGCCACCCTCCACACCTTGCACGCCACCGCCGGGGACCGGGCCCAGTCCCCCGCCTCGCCCTCGCCTCCGGGAAAGAGCCCCCGCCGCCGGTACCCTCCGAGCAATCCCGAGAGCATAGGATTTAGCAACCGGCCGCCACCCCCCCCCCAAAAGAGTCAACAGCGACAGCAAACCTTGAAGACATCAAGTTGAGTGAAATAAGCCAGACACAAAAGGACAAAGATTGTATGATCTCACTTACATAACATAACTAGAATATGCAAAATTATAGAGACAGAAAGTAGATTACCAGGGGCAGGGGTGGGAGTGGAGGATGGAGAGGTAATGCTTAATGGGTGCAGAGTTTCTGTTTGGGGTGATGGAAAAGTTTTGATAATGGATGGGTGGTGATGGTAGCACAACACTGAAAACGTAATGAACCCCAACTGAATTATATACTTGAAAGTTGTTGAAATGGGAAATTTTATGTTGTATATATGTTACCATAATAGAAAATTTAAAAACACAGTACAAAGAGCAAACCCTAATGTAAGCTATGGACTTTAGTTAATAAATAATTACAATAATATTGGGTCATCAAATGTAACAAATATACCACACTAGTGCAAAATGTTAATAGGGAAAATTGTATATGGGGGTGTATATGGGAACTGTACTTTCTACATAATTTCTCCTTAATCCTACAACTGCTCTAAAAAGTAAAGTCTATACCCCTCCCCGCAAAAGACACATTATTATTGTTACCATTCACGATGACTTCTCTATAGAATCAGAACTGTTTCGCTACTTTACAATTAATCCAAGTTTAAGGAAAAAAATAGATGCTCCAGGTCACTAGGAGATTGTAACCTCCCTCCAACTTCCTCATTTCAGTCTGTTCATTTATTCAACAAATCTTTATTGAGCACTTACTTTGCTCCTGGAACTATCTTCGATTGACTGTATAAACCAATGTTGTACTTTGAACCTTAAAAAAAATGCCAATAAAACACTATTTTCTCTGTTTTATGTAGTGGGGTCTCATACAAGATTTTATTAAAAAAAGAAAAACTTTTTGAATTGTTTCCAAAAGTCAAGTGCAATAATTAAAGCTTGGAGCTAAACAAACTCGTGATATAATCCCAGGTCTGACCTTTCACTAGCTGTGTGACCTTAGGCAAGACAACACCCCTCCCTAAACCTCAAATATTTATCTGTAAAATGGAGATCATAATCCTGACTCAGAGTTGTGAGGGTTAAAAGTCATAGAGAATTCCAGGGTTGATGAGGCACAGAAACCCATATAACAGCTCCATTTTATAGACATCCAGCAAATTAATTCAAGAAATATTTATTGAGCCTTTACTGTTTGCACGTCTGGTCCGGGCTCTGATGAAGAGCCTGAGACTCTGAGGTGAGGAGGTTATATTGATGATGAACAGGGGACTGGGACTCAGGACATCCAGCTCCCAGGCTCTCCCCTAAACAAGAAGCTATTTCGTGTTCACAGAGATGCAAGGCTGAGGAATACCATCACCGCGATCTCCGGCCTGGGCAGTTGTGCCCACAGTTCAGCCAGGTTGGCCATCAGCCCATCCCTCCCCTCCAGCTCTGGATAAAACCCACAAAGCCTTTAAGCCCCTGGCCAGAGAGCAGATTCTCTCTCCTCCCCCTTTACCCACTCAGGTCTCTCAATTCCAGGGGAGAGCAGGGACTTAGGGAGCAAAAACCAGAGGGAATTTAGGTCATAGCAGGAGGATGGTAATCCCTCTGATGACTGGCCAGAGCAGTAGGGTCCCTGCTCCTGGAAACAGACTGCTCCTGCCTAACTACCTAGAATGGCTCAGGGAAGACCCTTGTGGTCTAGACCCCAGTATCATCCCTCCCAGAAGTATGCCCATGCTGTGGTGGCTGCCCCCAGCTTAGAACTCCTCCACACTGGGACCATTCACTGTCTAAACTCTCACTGACTATAACACTTCCAGTGCTGGACTGAGACATTCTACCTTTCTTTCCACAAGTGTACCCTTTATGCCCAGCCCTTGGCTGTGTGCTGGAGACACAAAGAGGATTTTGATAGGATTCCTGCCTTTGGGGAGCCCACAGTGTGGTATTCTAACCTGGATCCACCAAGTGACAAGCCAATGCTTTCAGTGCTGAGACAGGGAGCCCAGGAGCTGAGTGGTCCGATGGGGGTTTCTGATCCAGCTAGGGGTTAGGGTCAGGAAAGACATCCTGGAAGAGGAACAGTAGTGGGAGTTGGCTAGGAAGAAATGGGAAAGGGTATTTTGAGCACAGAGAATATGTGTATAAAGACCCAGAGGTATGAAAGAAAAGTGTAGTAGTTCAGAGTTTAGCGTGCTGGGGACAGGACAAAGGGGCCCGTTTGAGGGAGAATTTTCCTGAACTTTCTCCTTTAGGTGATATGAGAAGATGGGTAATGACTACTTGGGAGAGAGAAGTGGGGTTAGAAGTCCAGGTAACTGAAGCACAGGAGCAAAGTTAGAGGCAGGACAGAGATGGGGAGTTCATTGAGGCATCTGAGCTAGCTAGAACAGGAAGCAAAGGTAAGGTAGGGTTCCTACACACCTGGTGGAAATCTCTGGAGGTACCTATCACCATGGAGCCTAAGCACAGGTCTCTCAGGCCTGACTGCCCTAGAGGGAAGAGAGGGTAATCAGCCTCCTAGCATGGGCTTTAGGGTAAGCCTGGCCTGCCAGCTCTGAGCTCCCTCCATGCCCTCCCTCCCAGCTCATCCCTTTGGGCCCCTCTTGAAAAGCTCTCTCCAACTCAGCCCTACTTCTCCTCCACCACCTCCATCACATCCTTACCTCCTATCACCCCCTATGTGAGTCCCCCTTCTCTGAAGCCTCCCCTAACCCCAAGGATTTGGTAGCTGACTCCTCTGTACTCCCAGAGAGGGTAGTTTCAAGGGTGGATTGAATAAACTGTGGGCAGAGCTGGCTTATGTACCAACTTGTAGATAAGGAAAAAGAACTCAACATCAGGATCAGTTTTCAGTTTAGAAAGTAGAGAATCAAGTGAAGGAAGCAAGAGTTGTTAGAAGCCAGTGAGGATGCCATGGCAGGGTCCACACAGATCCTGGGTGATGGACTGGAAGTGGGTCCTGCTGGTGGCGGTAGAGAGTAGAGGACTGATCAAAGGAGGCTTGGGGACCTGGCTGGTCCCACACACTTTGCAGCCTCCTCTTTCTCTCAGTATTCTGCCCATGCTGATTCTTGCCCCTCCTCTTCAGCAGAATGAACAGGGCTCCTCACACACCACACACCCTCAGGTCACTGCTTCCAGAAAGCCTTCTGCGATTGTGCTGACTTCATGCTGCACACCTCTTCTCAAAGAACAAGCTGTGGAACCGTCGTTGTGACCCCAGTTTCTGCAATTCCAGGTCATGCTAGGGATTTGAATGTGGATTCCAGTTGGGACGCCCCACCTTCTGGAACAGTCCCCCTTCAGATGAACTGGGACCCCAGTAGGGGGACAGGACTGGGCACAGAGTCTGAGCTGTGACTTGAAGGCTGAGGTGGCATTTCAGCAGAGGGCGCGGGTGAGATGGTCAGGAGCCTGGAGGCTGGAAGGAGCCTAGTGAGGGGGAAGGACCGTTTGGGGTTGGGCTCTATCACTTTACCTGGCCCCTTGGGCCTAGGATAGGGGAGGCTCATTAGGGGTTCGAGGCTGATTCTGGCCCCGCAGACCCCTCCTGGCTCCCAACTCCAGCCAGCGCGGAGTACAGAGAAAGGCTGTGCGTTCCGGCAGATCTCGGGTATCCATTGGAACTCCTGGGAGCTGCACGCTCTGGAAAGCTCCGCGCCGCCGCGGGGAAACGGGTGTTTGTGACGAAAAAGACTGGGTCCCCTGAGGCGGCTCCCAGCCCCGCCCATCCCACGGACTCGTCCTGGGGCTCGGCCTCTAGGAGCCCCCACCCCAGTCAAGGGGGGCCCCAGAGGGGAGAAAAGAAGGAGCTTAGTACAAATATAAATACCTTTAATGAAAGTCGAACGCGCTCTGCAGAGGCCCGACGGCAGCCGCCGGGGCAGAGCTGGAGGCGGGGGCGCTGCTACCCGACTCTGGTAGCTATGCCAGAGGCCCCAGGAGGCAGGCGAGCGCCAGAGCTGCCGCCAGGAGCCGGGGGTCGGGGGTCGAGACGGGGGCGGGAGCTGTTCCCAGCAGCGTCTCCTGGTTGGTCTCGGGACCCGCGCCGCGCTCCCAGACGCGCACAGGGGCGCCGCACAGCGCGTGCAAGTTATCCGGGTGCGGGGCCCTACGAGCTTCCTGCTGCAGTGACTCCCACACGGCGGCCGCCTCCTCCGGGCAGCCCGATAGGACTTGCCAGGCGCAAGCGTGGAAGTCATTCCAGGACCTATTAAGAGCGTGGAGTGAAGGGGATTAGGCAGGATTGGGGGAAGGAAGAGGTTCAGGCCCGGAGGGTGGCGGGGGTCCGGCCGCCGCTCTCGCATCTGGCCATACCTGCAGACGGTCTCCAGCTCGCCTCCGCGGCCCATGCCGTCCCCCAAGCGAATGAGACACTCGGCAAAGCCCTGGTATATGGTGTCACAGCGGCCTGAGACGGCCACGGCTGCTGCCAGGGGAGGAAAAAGGACTGGGGTGGGGAGGGGGTGGAGAACAGTTGATAGGACGAGACGGGTCCGCCCCCGAACCCCCAACGGCTTGTTTACCTGGGAGGGCTCGGGAGACATGACTCAGCGTGAAACGGGCCCCCAGGGAACTGAGGGGCACGTCTGGGGATCTCCTGCCTTGGCCTCCTTCGAGGCCGGACCCGGATATATGCGGAAGGAGGGGTGTTGCATCCCACGAATTGGCTCTTCCTCCGAGTTTCTGGGGCCTCAGGTCAGGTGAGGGTGGTCCGGGTGAAGGAGCTGACGTGGTGGAGGGGGGCGGGTCTGGGGCCCCAGGCAACATCTAGTCTCCCTGCCGCCTGGATGAATTTCCCGTGGCCCGCACCCCGCTTCCCCAGGACAAGTGTTTTTCGGATAGGGCCAGGGAGGATAGAGAGGAGTAGGGTATCCGGCCTGGCCCTCACGGAGAATCTTGGAGATCCCGCAACCAGCTATGCTCTCAGGTCCTTCCCCTTTACCGAAGGGCCGCGGAATTTTGGGGCCCTTCCTCCGCAACCGGGATCAGTTCGCCCCCCTCACTTTCCGTCCTGAAGCCGCTGGCACCTATCCCTCGCGTTATCCCTTCCCTGGAGCCCTCGCACCTCCTCTCCACCCTGGCTCCCAGAGCTGAGGAAAGCTGAGCTTCCTGCTCCCACCGACACCCCAGAACTGGCCGGGCCAGGAGTGAGAAGAGTGCGATCCCGGCAGGACTGGCTGGGTCCCCGACGCCCGCACTCACCGAGTGGCAGCAGCAGCAGCAGCCCCAGGGCGCGCGGCGGCCGGCGGCGGCGGCTATGGCAGCAGCAGCGCATCGTCGGGGCTGTGAGCCTAGTACCTGCGCTATCTGCTGGGAACGCGGCCCCCGGGCCCAGCCCCCGGAGAGAGGGGCCGCGATTGGCTGAGGCCCGGGGGCGGGACTCCGAAGCCACCCCGCGGCTCCGCCCCCAGTGCCCAGATTAGCAACAAAGTGATCCCAGAGAGAAGCATCCAGGGACACAGGTTAGTGCTGAACTGGCCCCAGGACCTTCGCCCTAGAGACAGAGGGTAGTTTCTAGAAGGCAGTCGTGCAGATAAGGGTCGATGCCCAGCCCTGGGTGGGTTACAGTTGGCCTAGACAGAGCTCCACATAAGATGAAGAGAGGGGGCAGGGAACAAGGAGGGCTGTATGAGAGTCATACCAAAGACACCAAAAGCACACACACTGTATTTTATTCCAAAAGCATTTAATTGAATTTCTCAATGTTTCTCAAAAACAGAAAGATCCAAATTGGAGGTAAAAAGGAACATGGAAGATTCAACTCAAGTGGCATCATAATCCCAAGGTCAAGCTCCAGGCATGGCAGAGCCCAAGAATGCACAATGCCTGCCCTGGGCCCAGCCTAAAACTGCTGCTTACCAAAACCTGTGGACCATGGCCAGTACCCACCCCTCCTCCCCCAAATACCCCAGAGGTGGGGCCCTGAGTAGGTAAAGGGTAGACACGACCCTGCCTTGGCCTGTCTGCTGGCCTCTGAGGCCACCCACCCCTGGGCAAGGCAGGCTTGACTGCTAAGGGAGACTGGGGGCCACAAGGCCGTGGAGCATGAGGCTGAGGCGCCGGGCTGCTTTGCCCAGTGAGTTGTGTGGCTCAGCCTGCAGGAACTGGAAGAGTTTCTGGCGCACCTGAGCCATGACAGAGCCCATGTGGTCCCGAGTGATGGGGTCACTGTGGTCCAGGTGCATCACAGCCTCCTCCAGGTAGCTGGGGGTGGGGGAAAGGGACAGGTTACAAGTGGGCACCAGCAGATAGGAGTGTCCTCTGGTGGCACCAAGGCCCAGAGGACTACTGTCCAAGGAGGCCTCCAAGTCTGAGAAGGGTGGAGATGGAGGGGCTTGGTGGTAAGTTAGGGAGGGGAGTCAGGCAGGTGTGGGAGTCTCTGCTTTGCACACACCCCCTCCCCACTTGTAGCCAGTCCCTCGGCCTCTGGCTGTACCCACTCACCTGAGCTTGAGGTCAGTTCGAGTGCCAAGGTCAGAGGCTAGCTGCTGGATGAGGGACAGGAGCACGGGCTGAGAGAGTGGGCAGGGTGGCTGCCCAAAAACCTGGGCTGGGTCCACAGTCTCACACACATACAGCACCAGGTTCAGGTCAGCGGCTGTCAGGGCCTGACAGAAGAACAGGGGAGCAGTATTTAAAGTTGATGCTGGGATTGAATACCTGCTTGTCTGTGCTGAGTGTGGCCTGGAGAGTATGACCATAGAGTAGGGGGCTGAGAGCTCCGAAGGGGAATAGTTAAGTGTCCAGAGAGGGTACTGTAGGGTTGAGTTTTTAGCCTAGGGAGTCAGGAAAGTTTTCCAAAGAAGGAAAGTCACAAAGCAAGGTGGGCTGAGGTAGGAGGAAAGGGGTCCAGGCAGAGGGAACAGCAGGGGAAATGGCCTAGAGGCCTAAGAGAACCAGGAACTGTCCACTGGTGCCAGAAGGCCTGGCGTCTGATGGGCAGAGTAGAATACTATATGGACCTTATCAGGAAACACCCGACCCTTTCCTGGGCCTAATGCCTGGCGTACCTGCTGGAAGGCCTGATTGAGGTGGCCCTGCTGCAGCAGCTGCAGCATGTGGGCTTGCTGAGCCTGGCAGTCGAGGTGGGCAGCAGGGACAGGTGTGCCAGCAGCTGAGCGCATGGCCTGCATGATGCTGGAGGCGACAGCAGCCTGCTGCTCCTTGAGTGCCACACTCACCTCACCTTTGACAATGCGCTGTACCTGGGCTAAAATGGACTCCTGCAGGCTGAAAAGGGAAGTGAGCGGAGATAAGGTGGAGAGGGAACCCAGTCTGACCCTAAACCCACCACCTTGCCCAGTGCCCCCTCCACACACCTGCCCATAGCCACGTGCAGCTGGTGCTGCACCTCAGCCCGCACGCTGCTGGACACGGTGGCCGCCATCTGTTCAGTGGCGCTCTGCAGTGTGCTGACCAGGCCCCGCAGTTGGGCCAGCACAGGCTCACGTGCCTCCTGTTCCCGTGCCTTCCGGCTCTTCATGTGGCTTTCTAGCTGCTGCAAATCTGAGAGATGACCATAGGAGCAGTGAAACGGTGATGGGGGAAGAGAAAGCCCCTCCTGCCTTCAGTCATATGACCCCACTCACATTCCTGTGTGCCCAGGCGGAAGCTATCATTGATCTGCTGGAACATGGCCTGGCAGCTCTTCTCGAAGGCAGGAAGCACCACGCTCTGGAAGGCTTCACGATAGGCAGCTTGCATTGGCCCTTGTAATGTGTCTGCAGCGGCTCGGGCAATGGCATCTGTCAAGTTCTGGGGGTAGATGAAGGGGCCAAGTTGAAAGCCTGAGCTCAACCTGGCCTGGCCAGGCCCACCAACCCCCTCGCCCATCCAGCTTGGGCGCTATAGCACCTTGGACTTGAGCAGCTTGGAGATATTCTCTTTCATAGTGCCCTCTACAGCTGTAAGCTTGGTGGCAACTGAGCTGCTCAGCTGGCCTGCCATGGGCTCCAAACTTCTGGAGACACCTAGGGCAGGGGGAGGTGGGGGAAGCAGGGTCAGGAGAGGAAGTTTCACAGGCAGGAAGCCCATCTACCCCCTCCGACTGCCTGCCCAGAGGAAGCCCCTGTGCAAAACTCACATGGAGGCACTGTCTTTTTGATCTCATCCCGTATACTACGCTCCAGCCGCCCAGCCACAGCTGAAGACAGTGCCTGGGACAGGTGCTGTGTCAGCTGCTCCTGTAGCTGCCCACCCCGCTGCTGCCCCTCGGCCAGTGCCCGCTCTAGCCGCCGCTCTGTACTGTAGCTAAGAAAAAGGCCTGCAGCAGGTCCCGTGCCCCTTCCTCAGCCAAGATTGCTGCCCTTGCCCCCATGCCATGCTGTGCCACCTGCCCACAAGGATACGCTCCTGCTCATGCCGTGTCTCAAGGGCACGTTCTACGTGGCCCATGACGGTGCTCTGCAGGCCTTCAAGTTGGGTACACAGACGTTGCAGCAGCTCTTCTTGGCTGTGCCGCAGCTCTACCAGCTCTCTCTGCTGTTGCCAAATTAGTGCTGGCCAGTCCTCAGGGGGCTCTGCCACCTGCCAGTAGCACGGACAATCACATGATGCCTGTCCCACACATCAGAACAGGGAATGGTCCCAAACCCTCCCATCCATCAGCAGGAAGGGCACTGGCTTACTCACCTGGTGCTCTGTGAGCCGGGATCCCACAGCCAAATCCCTGCCATAGGCAAAAGCACCTCAGGCCATGTCAGGCAGCCTGGTGACCACTTACCCCACTCCCTGGCCCATGGATACCCCCTACCCATCATCCTTCTTGCCCTTCCTCTTCAGCTTGGGTGAGGCCCGAGGGGATCCCTTGGTCTTCCAGTCTTTGGCAGGCAGTCGTGGAGTGGAAACTTTGGTGCCAAAACCCCCTGAGGCAGAGGCTAGGCTGGCTACCTCATCATCGTGGTCACTGTAGGAAGAGGAGAGGGGTTTAAGTGTCTGTCCACTAGCTGGTCCTCCCTCATGAGGGGAACGGAAGTAGTGTACAGAGGCACCTACCTTTGCTCAGCACTGGTGTCCTGGCTGTCATGTTGCTGTAATAGGTGATAAGGTGGCCGGTGGAAGGCCAGACTCTTGTGCTTTTCCTGGAGGCCATTCCTGGGACTGGGAGGGCAAGCTGACTCAGCAGTGGATGACTCCATCTGCAGCCTCTCCCACCAACTCATGTCCCCTCTCCCAAACTCCTCACCTCTCTGCCAGGCTGCTGCAGGTCTCACGAGTAATGTCAGGTGCTGTAGGCCAGACCTGACTGTCAGGGGCCACAGCCTCCTGGGTTAAGGCTGCCTCCAGGAGGGAGGGGGTACTGTGCCGATCCCCATCCCCAGGGCCTCCATCCAGGCCAAGCTGGGGGCCAAGCTCAGGTCCTGGTCGGGGCCGTGGGGACAGCAGGTGTAGTGCTGAGGCGGCTGAGGCCATACTGTCTGGCTCAAGACCCTCAGCAGCAGAGGAGCCAAAGCCACGGGACAGGGCCTCAGATGCAATCTCAGGGATGTCCTGGGATAGGGCAGTGGAAGCCGAGGAAATAACATCAGGGGAGCGAGTACGGCTGGGAGATGCCTGGGGTAACCCCAGGGGCTCCACCTCCTGCAGCTCCAGGGACAATGCAGATGCAGCAGTGGGCACCTAAAGTGGGCCAAAAATGGAGGCTTGAGTGGTGGGAGGAAGGAGTGTGGGGAGCATTGAGACAAGGCATTGGTATTGGCGTTGATATGGGACAGGATAGTGGGGAGGCAGAATATAAGTCAAAAATAGGTTCACAGCCAGGGAGGAGAGGAGATGGGGAGAGGGAGGCTAAAGAGATGCCCTCCGGGGAATATGGAGCACCTCAGGCAGGGCAGGACCAGCAGGTGAGGTGCTGTGGGAGAATGCTGCCAACTTTCCTTGCTGCCATCCACTTGCTACCCTGTGCACTTCACACACACCCACACACGCACCTGCCCAGGCCCCTTGGTAGTCAACTTGTCGGCTGGGCTTGGGAGCAGGCTGGGCAGGAGGCTGCGTGGGCTTGCCTGCAGGCTGCTGCTACTCATTGTCAGATTACCATCCAGCTGCAGCTTTGGGCTCAAGGCAAGCTCCTCAGGTGGTCTGGTGGTAGGAAGGCAAAGGTGTCAGCTTCAAGAGCTTAGGGTATCACCTGGCACTAGCTCCTGCCATCCCCTAACTCTAGACCTCACCTCACCTGGGCAAGGAGGGGTCTACAGCTGAGGTGTTGCTCATGGCAGACACAGCTGTAAGAGAGCTGCTGCTGCTGCTGCTGCTGCTGCTGCTGCTGCTGCTGCTGCTGGGGGAGGTGGTAATCTGAGGAGATGCTAAGAATGAGGGCTGCGGCCTGTGGGTGAAGTATCCCCAGGCTCCCTCTCCTGGGCCCCATGCCCCTCCCCTAGCACACCTGCTGTAGGGAGGTGCTGGGGGTCATGAAGGCGTCAGGGGTCATCAGCTTGGGCTTGGTCTCGCTGCTTAGGCTGAGGAAGTCAGCGGGCGCAGGCAGTTCCACGATACGGCGGAGGTCAGGATGGGAGCCGTGAGTGGCTGACCCCAGGCCCTCAGTGCCCAGTTCAGGCCGAGACTCTCCAAATGCTGTGGGGAATGCTGCCACTTGAGTTGGGTCCCAGACCCTAGTCAGTCTAACCTGCTTTCCTCTAACCCTACTCACCAAAGTCCTCGTGGGCAGTGTGGGTGGGAAGCGGTGCCACCACATCAGGGTTCAGCTGTGGCTGGAAACGGATCTGCACATCTTGCAATGCCCTGCAGGAAGAGAAGTGGGAGGAAAAAAAAAAAAAGGGCTCAGAGGGGCCAGGGTAGCAGCTCAACAGGGAGAGAAGGCATACAGACGGGGAGAGCACTGGTGGGACCCCCAACACACTCACTTGGTATGCACACAAAACAGCTTGATGAGCACACCGGCTGCAGACTCCATGGCACCGGCTCCGTGGGTACTATCTGAAAGGGCAGCATGGACAGATAAGCCCCTGACCCTCTGTGCCTCAGCAACCCCCCCACACATTGAGAGACGCACCCCCCCTCCAGCCCTGAGGTAGCTCACCAGCCCCGAGGCTGTCATTCTCCTCCTCAGCAGGCAACACCTCAGTGTGCCGCAGCCGGCAGCGACTCACAACCTGGATACCAAAGCTCAACACAGGGTGGGTGAGCAGGAACTCAGAGATGGAGCTGAAACAGGCACGGCCCTCCTCCTGGTTTTGCAGCAACTCCATCACGTAGAGGACCTGCATAGGCAGGGCATGCATAACTGAGCCCCGAGGTGGCGAGGGCTGTGAATGCGCCACACATCCCTGCCCTCCTCAACGATGCTGGCTCTGTCCAGGGGATCACCACTGCAACCTACCTTCCGTTGCACATCACTGAGAATCAGGTATTCTGCTGACAGGTCCAGGCAAACTTTAAGGCTAGGGGGCACACTCACAGAACTGAAGATATCTGGAGAGAAGCTGAACATGAGGCAGGGTGAATGAGACTGAGAGGGTTGGAAGAACCCACCCCTGCCAGCCCTGCCCAGGTCCCCAGGCCACACCTACCGAATGGTCTGCAGGCAGGTCCAGGACACTGTGCACCACATCTTTAGCTCCCGATTCTGGTCAGCGCCAGTAATAAGGAACCTCCAGAAAGGGACCCTGCAAAGCCACAAGGCACTGAGTGTCTGGCTGGGCCCCTGCAGGGAGCTTATGGTCCAGCCCCGCACTGCCAGGCCTGCCCACTCACTCACTCAGGGTCCTGTTTCTTGTGGTTGTCACAGAACAGGAGACAGGAGAGAGGATGTCCATCATGAGGCTTCCACTCATGCAGACACCTATAGGCAGGCAGATGAGGGGCCTGCGTGAATGATCTGGTTCCCCACCTGGGGGGGTCTCAGTCCCTCAGGCCCTGCCTCACCTTGGCTCGTCCTGCCCCTCAATGTAGATCTGCCAGAACTTGACGTAGCCATCATGGCTGGCAGTAGCCAGTACAGTCCCATCAGGAGAGAGGGCCCCTTCACTCAGACACTAGGAAAAATCCAAACAGCCTTACTTTGCCACCTGACTGGAGATAGGAGCAAGCCCTTCCCAGAGAGGGAGTGAACTGGACTGACCCACTGTAAAACCATGTTTGTGTGAATGACTGAAAGAAAGGGGAACCATAGAGAAGACCAGACCCACAGAACGTAGCCAGGTTAGACTGAGCCCCAGAGGTGAGTGCCACTTTGTGCTCAGAAACCCCGTGGGCAGTGTCAGTAAGGCTTCCTGAGCAGCAGCAGGTCCAGGGTCTAGACGAGGGACCCAAGGGAGAGCGGGGAGGGCAGGGGAGGCAGTCAGTTGCAGGCTTACCGTGCTGTGGCCTTTCACTGTGATGAAGCCCTGCGTGATTTGGCTGACATCCACAGGCCAGGTGCTGTGGCTGGAGCGGAGCATGTCCAGGTCCCACACCTCAGCCTGGAGGGTACAGGAAGGTGAGTGTTCCACCCATGCCTGCGCCATGGCTACTCTGTTCCCGCCCCCATGCCCAACCCCTCACCCGGTCTTCATGCAGCAGGGCCACTGTTGGGCTGCCCTCCTCGCAGCAGTCCTCGCTCTCCTCAGGGATGAAGGGGCACCAGATGATCCTGCGGAAGTGGTTCAGTGGTGTGCCCTCTGGCTGCCGGATGTGGACCAAGATCTCTTCTCTGGGCAGAATGTTAAGGGCTAGATAGGGCAGGTGGATGAGGCCGTGGTCTGGCAGCCCCAGCTCCACCCACCTTTCTTCTGTTTCCCAGAAAAGGATACTGAATTTTGCCATTAACCAGAGCCAAGCGCCATACAAACAGGTTGCCTGCCTCGTCCAGGCAGGCCAGCTGTGGGGAGTTGAGGTGTGCGAAGGCCAGATCGGCCACACTGCCTGTGAAGCCCTTGAGCAGGGTCCGCTCCGAAGTGCTGACACTGATCACCCGCACCATTGCTGAGCCATTATTGGCAGCTAGAACCGGGAGAGCAGTGGGTTATGAGCAAGGATCCAGGCCCAGGCAGCAGCAGAGAAGCCCTGCCCTTGCCTGCCTCATGGCCACCATCACCATCTCAAGCTTGGTTGTCCCACCTGCTCCCAAGGCCTAGCAGAGGGTGAGGCCGCACATACCAGGCTTCCATAGTGCTCCTATGTCTGAGAGGTCTGGCAGGTACATCTCTGAGGCCTCTAGCAAAACACCTCTCCTGTTCCCCCATCCCTACTCACCACGAATGGCATAAGCCAAGAAGGAATTGGACACAGCAATCAGGTTTCCATAGTAGTACTTCTGCTCCCAGTCGTACTTAGCCACAGGCTGGATTTTCACCTGAGAACAGAGGGTCAGGAAAGTTGTAAAAGCTGAGGGCTGGGACACTTCCCCAGAGCCCAGGTGGTCCCCCGCAACCTGGTCTCTGGGGATAGGAGAGGCCACAGTTGCAAGCCCAGCCACCCAGATCCCACAGAGGCTTGGCAGCCAACCCTGGCTTCCTGAGACTGGGGCACCAGGTGTTTATCAAGGTGGTTCCCATAGGAACTGGCAGCACTGAGGGAGGGAGAGAGCAAGGGGAGAGGCTAGGTGGGTTTCCAACCACCACACATGCCACAGCATTCTAGTGCCCACCTTGTTGCTCCCTCGTGCCTTGCTTGAAATGCTAGAGTCACTGCTGGCCACAATTTCCACCTCCTTGGCCAAAATCCCAATGCAGGTGGAGCTGTCATCTCCTGAAAGGCAGCTGTGGGAGTCAGGGAGAGGGATGCACAAGTCTTGTCTCTTGTTTACTGGAATTCTTGAAGGGCAGGGTTGAGGAGGAAGACATGGCCACCCTAGTGAAGGATGTCTATTCTCTAGTGTCCCCAGATCCCAGACCCACAGCCCTCCTTGCTCCTTGAGAATGGGCCTACTTCGTTTTTAAACTAGGTACCCAAACTGCAGATCCAGGCCAAGCCTTTGAGCTTGTCCTCACCCTTCATCCTAGTGCAGGCTAAATGAGCTTAAGTGCTTTACCCCATGTCATCCCGTGCGGGGCAGCAGAGGCTGCTGTCCCCTTTTTCGCTGTATCTCATGCCTGCCTTCAGCCAGCAGTTGCCCCAGAGATGCCATCACCATCATGCCACCCCCCAGGCACTCACATGACTTGCTTCTCCTGCAGGTTAATGAGTGGCATGGTCCGGAGATTAGGCTTGCTTGTCGAGGACCCATCACCTGAGCAGAGGGGGTCTGGGACCAGGAGCCCATTGAGGTCCCCATTGTAGGCGCTGGATGGCCGCTGGTTCTCTGCACTGGGGCCTGGGGAGGGGGGGGCAGATATGGCCACCTGATGAGGTTGTCCCACCTGCCCACTTGCCTCTCCTCCTGCAGAACTTCCTTCCAGAACTTGGAGGTACTCTAGGAACACTCAGCTGAGTGAGTCATGTCTGTGGGGAGGAGAGTGACACTTGGCCCTTTGTTCATCTCTCGTTCCATGAACATTGATGGTGAACCCAATGTATGCTGAGGCCAAGGATAAGCACGAGGCTCTTCTATCAGGGGGAGTGGCCACAAGCCACCAAGGACCCTCTGAGGCCAGTTAATATTCAGGTCCAGGTCAGCACAGGGGGACTTTGCACATGAGGGAGGCATGAGACTTGATAGAAGAGGTGTCATCACAGCTGGTGTGGACAGAACACACAGGGATGGGAGAACTAGGGGGAAAACAAGGCTGCAGAGGCCTTGGGTATGATGCTGGAGTGCTTAGATGCTCCCTGTGGGCAGTAAGAACCACAGAAGAGATTTAAACAGGAAGGTGATGTGATCAACTCTAGTCAGCAGGCTGACTGCTCTACGGCAGTGTGCAGGATGGTTGAGAGATATGGTTGACAGTCTGGGTGTGAGAATCTAGGTTCTGAACCAAGGTGGTAGCAGGGGATGGAGAAGAGAGGATGGTCACTATGCCCTAAGGCACTGAAGAATATCGATAAGATGTGTGAATGAGAAAGGAACAAGACTGCTCCACAAAGAAATGGCTTGGAAGAAGCCACCTTGGGCAGGCAAACTCAGTAGGAATGGATATTAAGGGGTTGGACAAAGAGGAGAGAAACTATGGGATGGGGTATGAGTCAGGAAAGACAACATTTCAGTTATTTGCCACTGTCTGGGTCTCAAACATCCTCCTATGCTCAGGCACCACTCCCCAAATTCCCAGGTGGCAAGAAGACTAAGGCTCCACATTCAGGGATACAGGAAGTTTCTATGTTCGAAACAGTCTGGGGTCTTACAAGGTGCCGCAGTACGAGGAGATAAGTCAGAGCTAGTTGGCAAACAGGGATCAAGAGTCAATCAATAAGCAAAGGAGATAAGAGGAAAGCCCCTAGGTCATTTCACTTTGATCAGAGTGCCCTTAGCTACTTAGGGGTAAGCTAACCACTTTTCCTCCCAGGCCTGCCTCCAAGAGGACAAACAAACAGCAGGCTGCACAAGGTTGACCATAGCAGGCCCTACCAAACCTCTTTGGAGTCTAATCTACACAGCAGCTGATGAGCCAGTCCTGCAGATAGTCTGAGAGGCCCAAGCCAAGCCCATACCTAAAGGAAGCACATACTCCAGGCCTGGGGCAAAGGGTTTCAGGCAGGAGACTGATTCTCTCAGGGAGTGGGGGTAGCTAAACCCACCCAGAGCACTAGTTCCAGCTCCAGAAGAAGCTATCTCAGCCTCCCAGAAGGTGCAGGAACAGGGTCTGAGGAAACACCAATTCTCAGGTCTGGCCACTGCACACCCTTAGCCCTATCACCAGTCATTCCTTCAACCACAATTTTTCACGTGTCCCTGAATCTACCAGGAACCTTTGGTGCCTTCCTATGTGTTATTTCCTCTTCGTGGAATGCCTATTCTGACACTCAAACTTCTATTATTATAAAACCTAGTCTAAACGTTGCTTCCTCTCAGATCTGCTTTCAGGTGAAGGCAACCTGTACTCTCCAATTCCCTCCACCCCCACTCAAACCATCACCACATCACATAACACTCCTCTCTTTCAATGATAACAGTATTAAGCTACAACCCTGTTAGCTCTTCTGTGTCCAGGTGTTCCCTGAGCTCTGAGGTATCACTGCATGCCCAGGTAAAGTTTGAATGAATGGAAACAAATTAGGGCTTGCAGAGGATTGTAGCCTAATTTTATTTGGGCCATGCAGCCTGTGATATGCCTTTATCTCAGAAAAAAACACAGAATCACGGGCAGGCCTTTCTAGAAATTAGTTTCAGAACGACAGCAGCCTTGGAGTTCGCATTCCAGAGGAAAGGGGGACTTGCAGGTGGGGACTGGAGGCTCCTTAGCACAGCGCCTAGGTCCAGGCCTGAGTCCCAATGGGGCTGTGCACCATGGGAAATGGTAGGGGCGACAGGCCAGTCTCAGGAACACTAGAGACATTGGGGCCAGGACACCAGAGGGACCAGGAGGATTCACGAAAAGAGCCTCACCTTCAGCACGAACGCTGAAGGACGAGGCAGAATGGCCCGGCGCCGGTACGGGGCAGGGCCGCACCCGGCGGTCTGCGCCCTTCACCAGGCTCGCAAGACTCCGACTCAAGTCTCTCCTCGCCAGCCAGGAGGATCCAGAGCCCATCCTGGGGGACCTGCGGGCTCTTGAGGGCGGCCAGGGACTGCGCCGCCTTTCTGCCCGCCCGCTGAGAACCCACCCCCGCCGTTCTCGCTCACCACCCGTGGGCCGGTCTAGCTTGAGGATGTCCCGCAGGTGCTGCGTGGCGTCCTCAATGTCGATGCTCGCGCAAGAGGAGGCCATGGGCCTGGCCGCGGGAGCCACGCCCGCCCTGAGTTCGTTCCGCTGCCTCCGCGCCCCGCCGCGCCCCACCAAGCCGCGCCCGGAACAGACGGCGGGACGCTGGTCACTACACTCCGTCCACCCGCTGCCCGCAAACTGCCGCCCGCGTCGCGTCCCTGAGCACCGCCAACCCCACCAACCGCCTCCACTTCCGGCCCACTGGAGCTTCGGCTCCCGGAACATGAACGAGGCGGAGAAGAAACGTTCCGGGCTGGGGGCGGATGTCTCGCCCCTTTCGGAACGCGTCCCCACTGCGCCTTTGGCCCCGTGCCATCGGGGTCCCAGGGAATTCCGCAGGGCTAATGCAGTGCAATGGCTACATACGGAGTCGTCCCAAGCCCTACGCGCCTGAGGAGATCGAGCCCAGTCTGACCCCACTCCCAAGCGCGGACTCTATGGTGGGCCCCGTACAGGGTCAACTTGGCGCCTTGCTGGCAGTCCCTCAGACCCCCAGGGACAAGCTTACCGGGCAAGAACCTGTTTTCCCTTTAAGGAAATGTGTTGGTATAACTCAAAGCCTGAGGGGACCAGCGAGGTCTTAGATGGCAAAGGCAGGAAAATGGTTCCACCACAAGGACCAGTCATTGTTCCCTACAGCTCCAGCATCCCCTTGCCCCACCTGGCAGTCTCAGGCAGGAAGAAAGAAACCATAGTTTACAAACACCTCTTTATTTCAGACATTTCAGGCACAGGTACATGGAAGAAGCTGTATTGCAGATTTTATACAGGGGTGGTTTAAGAGGTAGCAGGCATCTACCTCTCCCCCACCCCTAACCTCCCTAAGTACACAGCAGCCTAGAAACCAGTTCCACTGAAATCTCCTAATTTTGATGTTCTTTCAACAGCAGACCACCCAGCTGTGTCCACTGTAGCCAGGCAACCTGTAGAGTCCAAGGAAGTCCTTGTCTTCCATTGACAGTGGGGTAGTGGTGGTATCCCTTTACAGGTCAGGCTCAGCTGTAGTGCCCTCACCAATCCTAAAACCCCTAATGGTGGGGGCATCAGCCCTAGTCTAGGGTGGGCTCTGGTCTGCAGTTACCACCTTGCCAACAGGTTTTCAACATCCAGGTTTCAGGGCTGAGGGGCTAGATTTGCACTGGGCATGGCCTCTGTCCCCCAAATTGAAGAGCAGAAACTTCTCCAACAGCTAAAACTTCCTGGGATTTGAAGACAGCATGGAAGTACATGTGTGGTAAGGGAGGGAACAGAAAGTTGGGGGCCTGGAGATGTCCTGCAGAAGTCTGAGGACTGAGAACTCCTGGGGCATGAATCACTCAGATTCAGATTGCCTTCTTCCAAAGCTCCAAACCTATACTCCACCCTAACCCAGCCTGGCTCTATAGGCCTCAGAGGCTGGCTGTTCTGAGTACTTGCTTTTGGGCAATGATCAGAGGATCTGAGCTGCCCTCTGCTTGGCTTGGGGACTGTGGGACACACTGATGTGACACTGACCCCTCTGGGGATAAGGGTACTGAGCGAAACCCCTCCCCTTCCTCCCTCTTCTCATTCCTGGTCTTGCTGAAACCCAAGGACCTGAACCTGATGGGTTGTTTTTGCCAAGGTCTCTCCTACTTGGGTCTGTACTTAGGCCATACTCAGGGATATGTCTTCTGCTATTAGAGTTCTAAACCTACCCACTGCAGGGATCACAGGAGGTGTCACAACTACTGCAGAGCCTTCAGTGCAAGGGGAGCTTCAGGGCAGACTTGAGCCTTCCCTGTCTGCAGCTCACCTCCCCAATGCCCTATAGGACTTCAGAGAGAAGCTCACTGAGAGCGCTGCTCCAGCAGTTTTCCCCTTGCAACATGTATTGCTGAGTTGGGATAGAGGTGGGTTAGGAGTGTGAGACATGAGAGACAATAGGGCAGGTAGTCATTGATGCCCAGCCTACTTTAAACTAATTAAAACAATTTAAACTGTTAAGAAAATTTCTGTGGTTTTATTGTATAATGAGGCATTGAAACATCTGAACAAATCAATATCTGGGCGGTGAGGCAGCTGCTTTCTCCTTCACTTCTTTGGGTTACTAGAGCAACTTGTCAGTAGATTAAAAAAAAAAAAAAAAAAAAAGACAACCTTTTGCATTACTTAAGTCTTTCCAAGGCATGCGCTGGTACAACACAAACTTCTCCTGTCAGATGCAACTAAGTCTAGCGTCCAAAGATCATGCACAACACCTTGGTGGAAGCAGCGCACTGCACCCACTCCCACCGTGGCCCTGCTCATTTGTGTATGATATTTGGAGCATCTGGAGGAGTGTGAATAGTATCGGGAAGAGGAGGGAGGAAACAGCATGAGTGCCTGGCTGGGAGCTGGTCAGCCGAAGTTGTGCAGGGCAAGCCTGAACATGTCATTGGTGCAAACCCAAGCATCATTGATGTTCTTTAATAGGAACATCTGGTGGAACCCCATGATGGGGTCTTCATCAGCCTGTGGGGAGAGAGAAAATGATTCAATAAGGGGGCCAACCAACAAGAAGGACGTTCAGTAGTAGGGGAACAGGGTAAAGAATGTTGACTTTGAGATAAGGCCTTATTGTCCCGGACTCAAATCCCAGTAACCAAAGGGTACTTGCGAATGTAAACTGATATAAGTATGAAACACTGCTCTGGGCACATGGCAGGGACCAATAGATGGCAGCTTGCACTGTTATGTACACTTTAACTGCAGAACAATTCATCAATTAGCTACAGTAACAGCAGAGAACACAACTGCCTCTGAGCCCATGTCTCCCATGTCTGGACAGAAGTGATCAAAATTGTGAAAAAAAATCCCACAGTGCACAGCTCACATGATTCAGAGTAAACTGTAAATAATCTTAAGTGTCTGTTAACACTAGTCAGTCCAATTAGGAGAAACTATGGCTAAAACTGACTGTTGCTAAGAAAAAGTATGTGAGAAAAGGCTCGAATCTGAGTTCACAGTATGACCGTAGTTCTATGGGGGGGTGGGAAACAAAGCATACCCATCAGGTGATCTGTTTCCTGTCATGAATATATAACATTTATAATGAAAAAAGAAAAAAACTTCCAGCCAAACTGCAGAAGACCAGGGTGAGGCCTAGTTGAGGTAGGAGTGGAGAAACACAGCTAACCAGCCTGGTTTTTAAACATTACTTGTTTTTCTGGGAATTATTATCAGCAAGAAGTAGGCTAATCAATCAGTCACGAGCTCCAAGTTACAGAGAAACATGGGAAGAACATGAAGCCAGGTGGGAAGGGGCAATGCGCTCCCTGGAGAGGCCTCCTCAACCCCAACTGCCTAGGGGGACAGGTTCTGGGCAGGCCATCTTGGATAAGCAGGAAAAACTGACAGGAAGGCCCAGACAAGGTTCTTCTGGGCCCCCTGAGAGGTCTGGAGGGGCCCATCCCTCCAGCTCCTGATCACATCTGGAAGTCTTACCCCAGCACAGCCTAGGAAGAAGGCATGTGGGCCTATTGTTCTGAGCCCCACCATGACCCACAGGCCCAGGAGGTTGGGACCTGACCAAGGAGCAGCCAATCTGTCTTGCTTGGGGAAATAGGAGGGGCTTTTTGGAAACTGAGCTTCTGGCGTCCATCTGCTGGAGCACAATAGGAAGAAGGAGTTCCTGGGAAAGTTTTGGGGCAGGGGGAGTTGAGGGACAGCAGGAAGGCTTTGAAGGTGACAGATTCTGAGGAGAAGGGGCAATACAGAGAGAAGCAGGAGTTCCAGGAATCTGCTGTGCCCAGCAGGTGGAGGAGCCAGCAGCCAGCTTGCAGAGAGGTAGCACGGAGGCCAGTAGGGAATGGCCATGGTCACCTGCCTGCAGAAGGCCTACCTACATCTCGGGGCAGTGCAGGGGCACAGTGGCTTGATATCATAGCCCTGTCCTGGACCCACTCCTGCTCCTTTTCCAAAAAGGCTCTAAACTAGCGCTCTCCAACAGAACTTTCTGCAATAAGAGAAATGTTCTATATCTGCACTATCCAATAGGTGGATGCTAACCACATGTAACAATGAGCATTTGAAAAATAGTGCAACTGAGGAACTAAAATTTTAGTTATAATTAATGTAATTTAAAAATTGCCACATATGACTAGTGGCTATCATACTGAACTACACAGCTCTAAACAGGTACTTTGTCCAGGTTTCCTTTGATAAACAGAACATACCCCCCAGGGAAGACAGGGGCTCAGGACTCTCCTCTGCCTGCCCATCCTCCCTGGCACTGCAGTAGTGCTATTACCTTGAGCTGGCCCACAACCATGCTGATGATGCAGCTATCTGGCGTAGGCTGATGGTCCTGCGCCGTGATGCTGTGCTGGATTTTCTGGAACGGAAGGCTCTGCAAAATAGAGTGGAAGGTGGGCTCACTGAGGCTAATAGTGTGGGGAAGGAGCTTGCCTGTGCCCCAGCCATTACTCACAGACAACTTCTCCACAATGGCAGCTTTCCCCTGGAACTGCTGTCCTTCCCACGTAAGGCATGACGCATCAATCTGAAAAATGCACAGAAAACTCCAAGGTCAGGGCCTCAGCACACAAGTATTTCTGAGGGCCCTGAACATAGTCCCGAAAAGGGTCTCGCTTGGGGAAAAGAGTCCACATCTCAATGTCCCTGTCTGTAAAGAGGGGAACTGCAGGTAGTCTCCAAACTTGACACTACCAACAGCTTCTTTAATCATACCCCATCACGCCATGGGCCAGGCTCTAAGACTGTTCAGTAAAGTACTCTTATTAAGTAAGGCCATTTCCCATATTCAAAAGGAAGGGAAAGTGTGCTGAGGAATATATGAAATGATGCACATAAAGTACTCTTTTAGGACCTTGCTAACTCTCCTCTCTAGGTCAGCTCTGGTCTGATTGAGTTTAAGAAGAAATGAGGCAAAAGTACCAGGATCCCAGAGTCAGACCAGTTCAAGTTATTATTTTTTTTAATCTATCTACAATATTGATGATCAAATAATACCTGTGCTGGATTCGGCTCTCCACTGTTAGACTGCTTTCTTTCTTCCCAAATTTCTGAATGGTTCCTGACTTTTTTAAGAGGCAGACATGAAGGAGTTTGCCCATAGCCCAGCCAGGTTCTGAAGCATGCAGGGATGACTCCATCACCCCCACCTCAGGCAGATACGCTAGGCAGTGGCCAGCAGTCAGGCTTCTGTGACCAAGTACAAATAGCTCTTGTATTTGTACAATTATATATGAACACAATTAAAATAGCAGCAAATCATGCCTACATAGGAGGGTTTCTCAAAGGACACACCAGCCTCCCTGGGCTAACCCCATTTGTTTTTCAAGAGAGTTCAGGGGTTTCAGCTTCCAAAAGGACGCTGGACCTGGGGTCTCCAGGACAGCGCAGCTTTGCATCAAGTTTGCTCATGGCTACTGCCACCAGAGGGCACCATCAGCCTGGCCACTGCCTGCTGCTGCCCCAAGTTGGAACAGAGGCACTCGGGGACAATATGTCCTGCCAAGGCACAAGCCTCATGGAATGGCAAGCTGAGAACACCCTGCCCAGGGTACCAAGATGCCATGCTGTGGAAGATGGTACAAGAGACAATGTGTAGACCAGGTAGCTGGACCAGATCCCAGGCCACTTATCCCATGGATGGAAGCTCAGACTGCGGGTGCAGCAAAGTCCAGCCAGGGCTACCAGAACTTGTGAAGCAGACACACTGGCTCAACATCCAAACTGATCCCCTAGGGCCCTACTCTGACCCTATAGCTGGAGACTTACATAAATTGCTCCTAGTTGTGTTCTGTCATTATCAAATAACTGGTAGTAATGCTGAATGAAGCTGGATCCAATCTGCTCCCAAATTGGCTTGTCTCCCATTCTGGAGCGTCACCCGGCCTCACTGAGACCTGTGGGACCAGCAAGAGACAAAGGGAAGAATTAGTACCACAGGAGCAGGAGACAGCTGGCCACTGTCTCTTCACTGACCCCCAGCCCTCCCTGGCATCCTTGAGCAGGGAGTCCTAGGCTGAGGTCTGTCCTCACAGGGAACACTGAGAGGTCCTGGGAACTGGGAGGATGTACCCCTTCCAAGCCAGACCAGTACCAGGAGCCCAGAGGTGGACCAGACTCAGCCCTGCCTTTGAGGAACTCCTGGATGATGAGACAGAAGAATGCCAGGGTCATGGTGCACACAGCATACAGGATGGGTGCTGAGCGCTGAATGAGGCCAAGGAAGGTCAAAAGAGACCCTTCAATGCCCAGAAAGGAAAGGTCCTTTAAGGAGAAGCTAAGCACTCTCTCTCCCTGTATCTTTTCATTTAATATTCTCAAAACGTGCAAGGCCAGAATTATTGCTATTCTTCCCAATTTGCAGACCAGGAACAACTGAATGTTGGTGTGCGGAATGTTTCCTATAGTTCTCAGGCTCCTTCCTTGGAACACCAGCACTCAGTTCCCCAATCTGCCTGGGGCCTTGCTGGTAGGTGGAGGAAGACCCGGTAAGAGTTGGGGGAGACGGCTCCTCAAATCCCCACTTCTGACAAGAACTGCAAGTGACCCTCTTAGTCTCAAGGGAACAGTTTACACCTCTGAGGCCAGCTGTCACCCAGCCTTACCCCTTTTGGCCATTTCCTCACTGATAGGGGTGACCTCTACTTCAGAACTGGGAACATGAGTTCAGAGGATCACAGAGTAATAGCTAAGGGGCTTAAAGAGGGGAAATGGAGGTTGTAGGGGGAAGCATGCCATCTCTTTATATCCCCCTATCCCAGAATTGCTTCCATCCCAAGGGGCTGTCCTCCTCTTGGGTCTCTGAGGGGAGCCCTCCCTTCCAGCTAGAGACCACATACCCAATGGTGCTGGAGAGAAAACCCAAGCCCCACATGAAAGAAACACTCTGGCTTTGTTAGGCCCCTCCTGGAAGAGAAGCAAACTTCTCAGTGCAGGATTCCACGATAGCAGACCCATGTATTGTTTGGCAGTTGTCTCCAACAGAGAGGGGGAGCCCACCCTTTCTGCTCTGAAACAGTGTTCTGGGCCAAGGCAGAGAGGAGGTGGGTTTCAGCCCGGCCAGCAACAGCAGTGACACCAGTGGATCTGATGCGAGTCCCTGCTCTTCCCAGGGCTTCAGCCTCCTTCTCTGTAAAGTGGGGGAGGTGGCCCTGATGTTGCTGGTGATGTAAAACTTCACTAAGGGAACCTGGTCAAGCCCTCAGCTCAATATGTAAGTGCTGTAACCTAGCCTAAGACCAGGGGAGGGATAGTGCAAGTGGACAGTGCCTTACCCCTTATCCAGCCAATCCCCAAGACTGTGGCCAACACTCCACCCAATGAAGGGCCAGGAAGATGAGCTAGTTTTATTTTAGGTCCCTTAGGAGGTGGCAGCACTAAAAATAGAAGCTCAGTGCTTGGATGACTAAGAAATGTCCAGGAAAATCTAAAGCAAGCAGAGGAGAAAGCTTGAACCCAGCCACACCCTCTATATAGCCCCAGTTCATATACTGCCATGAAACAGACCAACAAGAAAAGCATGGAACCAACATTCAGTCTTAGATGCACTGTCTTGGTCACATCTCCAAGGGGTCAAGCCGTGGCCATACTGACATGCTGTATGAGGTAAAGCACAGCTCTGTCTGGCCTCCCTCCAGTATCTCTGCTCACCTTCCACCCTACTCTCCACCATGTGTAGCTCACTCACTGTGGCTTGCCCCTGCTGCACCCCCCCCAGGATGCTTTTCCTGGCCCTTGCAAGCTCCAGGGCAGGGGCTAAACTGGAGGGATGGATGAGGGCTGTCTCTACTTCTGCTCTCGGTCCCTGGCAAGGTTAGGTATCCCTTGCTGGAGGTCTTGGAGAAAGTTTGCAAATCAGAAGAAACAGCATCAGTGAATGTCTGGGGGCAGGAGAAAGAGATGAAGGCAGGCAATTGGGAAGCCGGAGATGGAGGTGAGGGCAACTAAGGCTGGAAGCTGATTCGAAGACAAGTGCTACCAGGTGGTAGGACAGTGGGGAGGAGACAATGTGGTAGTGTTTTCTCCTTTTTCAATATTGTTCTTAATGGCGTGATGATGTAACTTCACAATACAAAAATAAAAACTATTTGGCAAGGGAGTGGGGTGGAAGGGATAAAGGGACAGAAGGGACTTTTGGTTTGCTGCAGTAGGGCAGGGCAGAGTGGGATGGAGAGCTCTCCTGAGGGACAGGCCAGCTCAGGGGCTCCCAGAAAGTGTGAGAAGGAACCTTCACAACTATCTGAATTGTGGGCTTTGTTTTACAGATGCCAAGAGCAGGCTCTGCCCCAGGGAGCTGGGGCCCCCCTGTAGCCAACACAACCTCTCAGGCCTGCTTAACCTTCATGTGTTCATTTCCATGTAGTGCTCACAATAGCCATGTGGTCCGACTTCAGTGTCATCAGCTTTACAGGTGAGAAAACAGAGGATCAGCAAAGTGGAGGGCAGAGGCTGTCCTACCCCAAGCTTATCCAGTACAGCAGAATACTCGGTCCTCTGGCATGGCCAGTGCTTTCCTTCTGTTAACTCTTTGTATCCCTGAGCTCTAAACTCTAGGCTGGCCATGTCCCTTCCCAACACCTTTGTCTCCAAGTTGAAGGCCAAATCCCTTGAGCTCTGCAGGTGGCCATCCATGCCTGTCCATCACTCCTCAGCCTCCCTCCTACCTCAATCCAGCTACCCGTGCACTGAGAACCCAATGAGTACTTGCCCACTGTGATTCTGAACAGGATGCCACCCCTCCCTTGACCTGCCTTGTTAGGTCCTACTCTTCCCAGTTACCCAGCTGCCATTCAGACCTTACCTATGTGGGGACCCCTTCCCAGGTTCAAATGATGACACACACCCCACCCCACTGCAGGCCAAGCCCTCCTTCATGTGCAAAAGCACATCACCACACCTGCTCCTGTGCCTGAGAGCACTGTGGCTCTAGGCTGTGAGGGGTCCAGTATGATTCCTGCACACACACCCCCAGCCTGGCACGCAAACTTCACGACTTTCTGATTCCAACCACTGTGCTAGATCCACCTCCCACCTCCCTCAACTCATGTTGAGGATGCAGCATTCCTGAGTTAAAAAAAAAAGCAGGGTGCAGAGCCCTACTCCTGTCCCCATGCAATATAGGGAAGGGGTCCAGGCGAGGCTGGCTGGGTGTTCCCCAGGATGGCCAGCAAGCCCTGACCTTGTTTCTAATACATTCACTGTGGAAACCAGCCTGGAAAGACATGAAATTCCAAGGCTCAGAGGCAGTCTCACATCAGATTGAGGAGTGTACTTCATGATGACTTCTATGGCTCCTCCAAGAGGGCTGCTGACCATGCCATTTCCCACTTCACCCCCACTGTCCACAGGTTGACTGAGGCCAGGCTCCTGAAGAAATAACCTCGAGAACCTCTCACCCACTGAAAATCAGCCTACACTGACCCTTAAGACTCTGTGGTGAAAAGATCCTCTTAAGAATGTCTCAAAAACTATGGCCCTCACCCAACAAATTTGCACAGATAGAGAGATGCCCCAGCTTTGTGAATAATACCAGGTTGTTCAGACTCCCTGAAGTTCAGCCACAGACCCCAGGTTAAATGCAGGGTGTTAATAACAGGGTGCTATAGGGGAAATCTGTACTTTTCTATAAACCTACAACTCCTCTAACATTTTTTTTAATGGGGGTGGGGGGGAGGCTCCAGCCCAGGAGATCCCATTAGACAATGGAAAAACTTCATTTTTATCCTCAAACTCTGGGTCGGTGTTTCCAGGGACAAAATTTGAAATAGCAGCTGACTGAGCAAGATGAGCAAGATGAGGCTTAACAAGGTTAGCTAAGGTGCCCGTGGTCACCAACCTGGTAGGTGGTAGAACTGGATTAAATCAAGTTTAGTGGATCCAGAGCTAGGACACTCAATGACAAACTGGTCTGGAGATAAAAACAAACAGACTACATCAATGAGGAAGAGCTGCTCCTGGGCACATAGGGCTGACACCCCAAATTCAGACTTTGGCTCTCCAAGAGAGGGGCAAACCAGGCCTAAACCAGGGCTGCCAGCACCAAAGATACCTGGCAGATTTCCACACCAAGCCCACCAGTCCAAACAATAGGCATTTTCATGGGGGATGATGTCACAGCTCTCCCAAACCTTCAAGGTCACAACTCTGTTCTACCATCTCTATCAGCAAAGAAGGGATAGATCCTGGCCTAGACGGATCTGTGACAGGGATGGGGGCAGAAGAGTGATGAGGAAGCGGATGTTCCTAGCTCCAGATTGGTACACAGAAAGATGCTCACATGTTTGAGGGTCCATCACTGAGGCCCACAGGGGATGCCAGCAGATGTGCCAAGCCCACATGGGGGCCCCTGAAATTGGAATCCATCTGTGACATTCACCTTACATCCACTGTATGTGAGGCCCTAAGCAAAGCCCTGAAACACGGAGTCTGGGAAGGGCTCTTCCAACAGGTAGGACTGACAGCCAACTATGATTTAAAGTTCACAGGCCCAAAGCACAGAACATATTTGGGGTGAGAAAAGAAGGGGTGGGCTGTCACCAAAGATGAGCAGACACTGCAGGGTGTCTGTCTTTAGGAACAAAATGCCCCATTGATTTCATGGTCCTGATCCATGGTCCACCAGTGACTTTCCCATTGTACCTGGAAAAAAGTCTCAACCACTTACCTTGACTTCAAGACCTTGGGTGCCCTGGCCCTCCCAACTCTCCAACCTCAGCTCCTGCCACTAGCTCTATCCCTCCTCTGCAGCTACACTGGGCATGTTTCTGTTTCTGGGACATACTGAGCCTGCCCTCACCCCAGGCTTTTTAACTGCTGATCCTTTGACCTGGCTCACTCTTCTCCATAGACGTTCTGTGCCTGGCCCCTGTCACATATGTGTCAGCTCAAATGTCACCTCCTCACAGACACCTTCCCTGACAATTCAGTCTAAAGTAGCTTCCTAGCATTTGTCACTGCATGAGACTGTCTCACTAATATATATAATTTGTTTATGGTCTGTCTCCCTGAACAGGGCAGGGCCATGTCTGTCATGGTCACTCCTGTTCCCATGGTGCCTGGCCCAACCGTCAATAACTATTTGTTGACTAAGTCCATGAATGCATAGGAGGGTGGGCTCTGGAGGAGTGAGTTCTGGGCAAACCCAGCTCAGTTTAAATGGCCAAGCGACCCAATTCCCCTCCACTCACACCTTCTGTCCAAGTCGTAAGGAAATAATCCTTTGTCATCCACCCAGCCATCTGTCTGTATGGGTTTGTGTGGATTTTAAAACAAGCAGTATCAGCATTTCTTAAGTCCCTGCTG
Organism: Choloepus didactylus; assembly: GCF_015220235.1. Taxonomy (NCBI): domain Eukaryota; kingdom Metazoa; phylum Chordata; class Mammalia; order Pilosa; family Megalonychidae; genus Choloepus; species Choloepus didactylus. The sequence goes on along the minus strand of NC_051328.1, from coordinate 22,797,449 downwards.
GATCCTGTCCCTACCTAACCCTTAAGGCCAGGGCCATTTGTTGAAGGAACACCCAAGGGAGCCTCCTTGGCCAGGTCTGCTGACCCTTCCATCTCTGGGGAAGAGTCTTCTGTCTCTCATCCTAAGATGCTCTAATAGGTACCACTCCAGGAGCAGCTACTTGGCACTTGAATAAATGTGACCATGCAAGGATCTCAGTGGCAGGTGCAAAAGCCACAAACCCAGGTTCCAGTCAGGGGACTGGAAGGCCCCAGACAACAAAATGCTGGTGAGATTCCCCAGCACTGTGGGGACACACAGCAGAGATCCCTGGGGACCAAGGAGGAACAGACTCTAGAAACCAGAAGCTAGGCTCAACAGCCACAGCAATTTGGAGTGGTGGCAAACCCCACCACTGGGCCCACATGCCAGGTGTATCTTGGTCTGGGAATCCTGCCAGGAATTGGAGAGGAGAGTGGGCCCACTAGCAGCATTTCTTCTTTGGGACCCCAATCATTCAGAAGACCCCTCTTCTGGACAAGAATAAGATCTCCTGTAGGTCTCTTCAATTCAGCCCTCAGCATATAATACCAGTATTACTCCTGTCTTCCCCTACTATACTTGGCATCCTTTCCCCAGCACCAGGACAGGGTAATATTTATTTTTCTACCTCCAGCCTCAGCCCAGAGCCCAACACTCAACAGAGAGACAACCAATGATTGTTGAATAAAACTTATCATCAGCGAGAAAGAAGTAAAAAATAAATTTCAGGCAAGCTACTGATGTCTCACTAATGGAATTCTAGAATTTTATATAAGGTGACTTCTAGTTCTAAAATTTGAGAAATCTATGTCTCTCTTAGAACATTCATCCCATCCCAACCCACCAACTGCCAAGAGAGCAGAATAAAGTGAGAAGTGGCTTGGAGAGAAGACGTGGGCTCAAGGTCACTAAGGGACCTAGTTTTGAGCTGATTAAGAACCCAGGCATCCTGACACCCTGCCCCCATACTTATGCAGCCCCATCCTGACTGCTACACCAGACCTCATTTTCCAAGTCAGCCCCACACGGTTAGAGGGTACAGAGGTTCTCCAGATCCTGGAAACTCTCAGGCTTCTCCTCTCATCTCTGAGACCCAGATGGCCTGCCAAGTTCCAGAAAAGTCAAGGACTTCTGGGAATTAGGATGCCCAGCAATGGCAAGCTGACCCCAGACACAAAAGTTACAGGGAAGTTCTAGAAGGAATGGAATGAGGGCGAAGGACCTGAATTCTTACTACTTCTGGGTAACCTTGGAGAAGGAATGGTATCTTTTTGACCCTGAATAAAACTGGGAGGTTCTTGGGAATACACAAACTAATCCATAGCCATAAGCCTAACTCCCCAGAAACCTGTGTCTTAGAAAGAATCTGGACACTCTAGCAAGTCTTGAAACAAATGCTTCTAGCACTAAGGAATTCCATGTCATACCCTATGTGTGCCCTATGGGAGTCCCTTATTGCCCACCTCAAGGCAAACCAGGCCTCCTCTGAAACTGATGAATGAACCCAACTTCCATGTCCTTTATGGGCATGATGTGGACTAGAGGGAGAGTTGAGTTCAGAGAGAAAGCAGGCCTGGTGAGGACTTCAGGGCAGCATCCTTGCCCATTCTCCTTAACCAGGGAGAATGACTAGGCAGAGCAATTCAATGCAAGGAAACATCCCAGGCCAGAGCCCAATAACAAGAAAAACATCACCTGGGAAAATATTCAGGGTGGGGGTGGGAGGTACAGTGGCTTCCTGCACCATTACCCCAACTCAGCCCTCCCAAGACATTTGATAGTCTGCTTGCTTCTAAGGCTAGGTTTGCAGAGACTGAGCTGCTTCTTTAGCCCCTGCAAAAACTGTGGTTTAGAAGCTGCAACAGGCCAGAGGAACGAAGCCTTAACAAGCTACCTCTTTCTTCTCCAAATCCCATGTCTTCTCTGGACTGGCTCCTGAATTTATCCTCACTAGGTCAGTAATGCCTTTAGAAAGCCTGAGTTAAGTACTCTTCAGCCAGATACACCCCTTCTTCCAGAAGTCAATGGGGTCCCTGGAGCCATCATTAAGGGTAATTTCCCAAAGTCCAACCAGCTTTCTGCCTGTTCAGAGGCAGCTCCAGCTGTCAGAGAAGGAAGTGAGAGAATGCGGGGAACACTGACTCTCTGCAGTTTCCAGCCCCCAACCCTAGTTCTGCCATCCATGCATCAGAAGGGACCAACACGGTCAGAATCCCGGCCCTAACCCCAAGGTTCCTATCAACCCAGCCTCTTTTTTCAAACCCAGGCTCACAGACCTCAGGTCTGGAATCTACTACACCTTCCATTAAATCTCACCTTATCACTATCACTCCTTATCTGAAGAATCATCCTCCCTTGTTGGGTAGTTCTATGCTAACCCTGGGAGGGGAAGATATGAAGATTAGGTTGTGCCTGAGGTGGTCTAATCAGCCTGGGAGGTTCACACACCCAATCCCACTTCCTTGGCTTCCTTACAACCTTACTCCACTAACATAGCCAACCTACCCAGTGCTCGGGCTTGGTCACTGATAGAGAAGGGTGGGGACTAGACCTACCAGCCCGGAGCCAGAGCTCCTCTCACATCAGGGCCAAATCCTCCAAGGCTGGTTAGAAGCAAAGTTCCACGTGGGACCTCCCACCCCACCCCCAGTCCCAGATTCCCTGATTATGCCTACCACACAAGAGAACCTAGGCATGGGTTCCACAGAGAAGCCGGTAAATTTCGTGCGCTCCCAGCACGCAAACGGGGGAGTGTTCATCTACACCCTAGCCGAGCTATGGTCGGGAACCTGGTGAGGGTCCTAAGCTCGAGCAGCGACTGGCGGGCGCCCTTACCCATGTTGATTCCGGAGCGGGCCGGGTGGTGCCGCCCATCCCCGGATCCTTCGCAGACCGGTGGCAGGAAGTGGGGCCGGGGTCGACCCGCAAACCTGCCTGCAGAGCTTGCGGGACTCAGGCAGGCCAGGCCATACAGGGCGGGGCCCGAACAGCCCAGTCCGTACCAGAGGAAAACGTCCAGCCAAGGAGCGGCCGCTGCACCCACCGTGGGCACGGTATGGCCCAAAGAAGCGCCTGGTGGCCTCTCTCCGCATTCTCCCCGGCCGCCGCCTCAGAGGACCGGCGGGAGGCGGAGCCGCGCGCGACACATGGCCCCGGCCCGCACTGCTTCGGGCCGCCGGGGGGAGGGGGGAGGAGGGGCCGCCCGGTGACTCTCAGTGGAGGCTCTGGGCGGCCCGGAGCGCAGCTCCTGCGGCCCAGCCCCCGCCCCGGCGCTCTGGCCCCGACACTCACCCTAGGGGCTGGCACGATGGCGGCAGCGGCGGCGGCGGCGGCGGCAACCCAGCGCGGTCTGCGACCGACTGTCCCTTCCCCCTTCCCTTCCCTCGCCCGCCCCTCTGCACTCTGGGAAATGCAGTCCCGCTGCGCTTTTTTTTGGCATAGGTACACCAAAAGAAAACTACATTTCCCGGCGTGCTATACGGCCAGGCCCACACACGGCCCGCAGCGCGGGAGGTGAGGCTAAATCGGGGAGGGAGACTGCCGGGGCAAGCCTCTGAGAATTGTGGTCTGGCGGAAGCCTCTGGAACACCGGAGGTTGACGCCAGGCAAGGGTCAGGGCTTGCTAGTCTCCCGGTCCAGCCGGCCCTGCCCCGCCCAGGCTGCGCGGCTGGTGTGGGTTGACGAGACCTTCGCCGGAGCCCAGCCTTTCCCCAAGCTGGCCCAGCCTTCCCACCCTGGACCCCAGGGTTGCTTCCGTTCGCGAAACCCTCTCGCTTTGGCAGCCCCTTTGGCTTCTAGGAGTCGTGGGATCGGCTAAGGCCGGGGCGGAACCCAGAGCTATCCCAGCATTCGCGCACCGGGTCCCGGGACCAGCTGGGCCCAAAGCTGGTTTAGAGCAGACAGCACTTCTCGGGCCCGGAGACTCAGACGTTCCTCAGATAGGGGTGGTTGGAGAGACTGTTTAGCTGCTGCCTGCGGCCGTCCTACTCTCACACTTGTACCAACTGGAGTCCCCAAAACATTCTCTTGAGTTTTTTTCGCAGCAGGCAGGGCAGTTTGATTTTTAGTTATGAAGAAAGAGAGACAGGCAGGGGAGTTTGATTTTTATTAATGAGGAAAGAGAGAAATAACTGGGTCACCCAAAGTTCCCCAGTGGCTTAAGTGGCTGGATTGTCAATAATTTCTCTCCCGCCGTTGCCTTTTACTTTGAAGGAAGCCCAGTCCGTCGTTTCCTTGGCAACACAAACATTTGGAGGGAGGCCTGTCTCTAGGTCAGGCCTGTGCTGGAGAAACAGCTCTGCAGCTAACCCAGGGGACCACAGGTAAGGGAAATGGCTACAGGCTTTCTCCAGGTAGCTCCACACCTTCCCTCCTGAAAAGATCTCTCAGGATTCCTGTTCTTTCAGGAAGGTTTTGCACCTTTACCACCCCCAACACTCCATACCTGGTAAGACCAGGCCTACCTTTTATTTCTTAAATCTCAGGTCTGTACCTAACTGCCTGACTACATGCATTCTCTTATCACCCAGCCAGTGAGAACTCTGCAGGAATCTACTCTTCTTTGTGGTGGGTCTGGGACCTCCCTTGCTCTGTGAGCTGTCCTTCTACACCCAAGAAGCTAATACACAAGACAGGTTGTAATGCATGTAACTTCCAGACACCAGGGAGGGACCTGGCCAGAGCCTGGCCCTCACCCTGTCTTGGGAGTACTGCTGATGTTCAAAAGCGAAAGCAGACACAGGAACTAAATGACAAAATAAAGAGCATGGCCTGGGCCTGAGCCTGTGCCTAGGAACGTGCTCATTCCCAACAAAGAAGAGTGGGGACATGTAAGAGATTGGCCCAATAGCTGTCCTTAAAGGGATTTGGTCTCAGGTAGCTTGGAAGGGTATTGCCCTGCTTCTACCACTTCACAACCAGCCAGTTAACCCTAGAAAGGCAAAGCTCCCTAAACAAGCACCTACACAATCTATCCATCCCCATCAGAGACTTGTTCCCAACTCAGTGCCAAGGGGCGAGGAGGATAGCTCAGAGGAGGTGCATTTTGGGCCACCCTGGCCCGAAACCACAGGGCAAGACCCCAAACAAGTGGCTTTGTCCACAAGTACTAGAGAAGGGACTTATGTTGTATGGAGCCTAAGAAGTATCCATTTGTGCCCAATATCCATCTTTAAAGGCATTTGCATCTCCCCATTGGCTTTGAGCTAAATTATTTGGAGCTGTAGAAAAAAATGTCACCCTCTCCCCTCCAATATCCAATCTAAAGAAAGTTGGAGGCAGCCAAGAAAAAGAATCAAGGAGGCACGAATCCCAATTCTTATTCCTTAATGCTCTCTATATCCAGCTCCTCCACAACAGTGTACCAACGCGAAAAGGTCTCTGTGTAAGATTCCTTGTGCCTACAGTAGCCGTGACTGGGTCTAGGTGAAGTCTCCATTGATTTATTAAGTAAATGCACACCAATGTATGCCAAACACTGTATTTGGCCTAAAGGATGTAAGGTGAGCAAAATTCAACCCCAGCTGAGAATTCAAGAGGTAATTCAAAACCCTTAGAGAAGTGAATGATCACAATTCACCTTAGGTCTCAGTTGTTCCTTCCCTCCTGTTGAAAGGACACAGGGAAATAATCCATGGACAAACTAGGACTGTTTGGTGCAGTTTCCAGGTTCTTTGTGCAGTGGGCTAGGAACTCTGTGAGGACCTTATGAGGATCAGGATCACTGAGCTTTCTCTCTAAGGAGAAACCTGACAATTTGGAGCCTCTCCACTCTCAGGGTTAGCTTGGTCCTTCAGACGCAAGACCAAAGCCTGTCAAGAGACCTATTTCCCCAAGTTTCAGGGACATGTAGCTGAGTCCTGGTAAAAATAAAACCACCAAACCCAAATAAAAACCTTACTTTCTGTTTAATTTGTTTTGCCAAACAAACACAGTGAAAACTTTAGTCTGACTAATTGTACAGAAAATAGAATTTGTAACCAGTAGCAAACACAACAGGATAAACCTAAGTCCCTGGCAAGCTGTATCTCCATGAGCAAATCAAACAGATCCCCTCATAGATGGCCTCCTGGGGAGGAAGATCCTAGGAGGCAGAAGCACAGAGCTGCCAGTCCCCATCAGAATCACAGGCTGCACCTGGGAAAGAAAAGCATGAAAAGGAGAAGGAGAACTGATGTTACTTGAATCTCTTATCATTACACACACAAGAGTAGTCTCTGACTGCTAGCCAACCTCAAGTTGTTGTCTTCCTAAACCCACAGTCCCTAAGCATCCCATCTGATTCCTAGGGGTTACAAGTTCAGTGATTCTGAGCTTCTGCTTAACCAGAATCTGCAAGACAAACTGGGGGGAAGACCAAGTCATAATTGCTGGTGTCACCAATGCAGAGTCTAGATCGCCAAACTGCTGCTTCAGGAGGAAACAAGTGAGGTTGCTAAGTCACCAGCAAAAGCGTCCAGCTGCCTTAGCCTCAGTACTGCCAACCAATGCCCCAGGAGTATGGGGGAATTCAACAGCGGCCTGAAGTCCCCCTGGGCTAGCAGTGTCCTGGAGTCCCAAAGGCCGCTGGGGGACCCATTCACATTCCGTGCTTCTTGCGGATAACAGCCATGGCCAGCAGCCTATCCTTCTCGCGGAGTTCTTCCCGCAGCTTGGCCTCGGTGAGACGCAGGTGGCGGATGCTGCCTTTCATCTCCTTCATCTTCACCTCCATCAGCGCCAGGATGTCCCGCTGCTCGTTCAGCTTGCGCAGGAGCTCCTCCTCCGTGGTGCCTGACGACAACGAGTACGAGTGGTCGGAGCCGGTATCAGGGAAGCCCTCTTCCCCTACCACCACCAACTGGGGACCCATAGGGCACTCAGCGGCCTCCAGCCCTGCCGTGGCAGCCTCCAGCTCCGAGGCGGCGGCGGCAGCTGCGGTACCCTCTGCGGCTGCAAACTCCACTTGTACTGTCAGGTCAATGGGCTTCACGTCTTCTCCAATGGGAGTGCTGGGCGCCGGGGGCACAGATCCCGGGGCCTGGCTACTGTCCACGGCGGCCTGAAGGGTGAGGAGCACGGCCGCTGAGGCAGACACCAGGTTCGGCTGCAGCTGGGCGGTCTGGGCAGTGGTGGCCGATGGCGACGGCTGTTGCTGCTGCTGCTGCTGCTGCTGCTGTTGCTGCTGCTGCCTGCGGCGGGCGGCCGCGGCCCCTGCGGGTCTGCGCGATACTTTGCGCTCGTTGACGCCGCGCAGCGGGAAGATGGTGGGGACGCGCACGGTGTAGGTCTTGCGGCCTCCCTGGAAGTGGACGCTGCAGAGACGGTGGCCCGTGGTGGGCTGGAAGGTGGAGAAGCACCCACTGACGCCGGCGCGGGACACGTTCTTGAGCCACAGGCGCCGCAGCTCAGCGTCCTTGGGGAACGTGTAGAAATGCAGCGCCTTGTCCCGGTGCGAGTTGTTGTAGCAGCCCGGCACGCAGCACGTAAAGCCAGGCATGGCTGCTCCGCGCGGCCCGGCCCGGCCCACCGGCCTCCCGCGCCCTTCGACGGCTCGACTGGTCTGCCGCCGCCCGCCCCTCGACGGGCGGCGCTGCGCGAGGCCTCGGGCGGCCTCCCACTACTGCCACCCGGGGCGGCCGGCCCGGCCTAGCGCCCCGCGCTCAGAATACGCTTCCCGCCGGCCCGCGCCGCGCCGCCTGCCTGACTACTGCCTGCGCTCGGGAGTCGGCCCCGGGGACGCCGCGAAGGACCGCCTGGGAAGGGGGACTACGCCCCCCACAATGCACCGCGCCAGAAGTCGCTCACTTCCGGAGCGGGGGCTAGCTTATTCCGGCCTTTTTCCAGGGCATCGTCTTGGCCTCAGCAGAGCAAATTCTTCCCCACACCCGGTAGACGAGAGAGGTGTATTCAGTTTGAACTCTGTCGCCTGGACAGCCCCTCACAAGGACCCGGAATCCTGATTTGGGGCCACCTCACCAACGCGCAAGCGCTTTGGGCATTTGTCTGTGGATACTACAATTCCCGTGATTCCTCGTGTTGCGCTCGGCGACCGCGCCCTGGAGCGCCACCTAAGGAAAAGGTCGGTCGCTGGGAGCCAGGACTTGAGTGAGGTTATGGTCCCCTACCAAAGGTGGTCCCCCAACCCCGAGCTCTCCCGGCGGAACCCAGGCTTTGGTGTCCCCGAAGAACCTCAGGAGCCCCTTCTCTGCATTGGGTCTTTCCCCGGCCTGTTTGGGTTAACTAACTTATTGATCCAAATAAAGTCACCGATAGGTGCCTACTGTGTGCCCGGGCACCGTGCAGGGAGTTGGGGGTCTTGAGGGGAGCCAGATCGATCGACCCGGCCTCTCCCTCCTGGAGCGTGACTATCATAGACATATGGGGGACCATCATTTGGATAATAGATGTGAATGCACGCGATTAGATGTCTAATAATATAAATAAACGCTCCAAGGAAATGAAGAGGACAGAAAAGAAAATGAGCGGAAACCCAGTTTATTTTGGATCAGGTAGAACTTGGAAGAAAAGGCAATGAAAAGCTTAGGTAGGAAGGAGCAGCCTTTTCAGCGCACTGTAAAGCCCTGAGGCTAGAAACAGCTCGGCCCCGCCCTTGAAAAACCTGGAAGGGTGGCGGCCAGGGAAGCAGAAACGCCGAGATATCAAATTGGGTCAAATTAAAGGATTTGGGATTTTATTCTGCAGGCAACTGGGAGCTATTGGAGGATTTTAAGCGAGAAGATTGACGAGATTTGTGTTAGCGAGACTCCCTCCCACTCCCGTGACTTCTATGGGGAAAAATGTTTTAAAGGGCCAGAGTGGCTTTGGAAAACCTGGGAGGAGGTCGTGCAGTCACCCGGGGGAATTACCTGCAAGCTAGCCCTCCTTTGCTGAGTTCCACCTTTCTCTCTCTTCTTCTTGCTCTTCTTCGCCTTTTTCCTGACTCACCCTCTCCATTTTTCTCTCCCAATAACAGGCCACTGGAAAGACATTTAAGGCTGGCATATATTATTTCTATTTAAAAACCAAATAGGTTAGACCATTTTAAAACTTGCAAAAGGGAAAAAAAAAAAAAAAAAAAAAACCAAACAAACCACTCCAAGTTAACTGTTACTTTTTCTTTTAGTTTGTTATTCTTTATTATAAGAGGACCCATTCTTGAAATGTTTTAGAAAATACAGGACAGTGGAAACAAGAGCTGTTTTTCTAGTCCCGGCACCCAAACAGTACCATTGCATTTCTGTTTACAACTAATGTGATCCTTGGTTAACTGCGTGGGTTTCAGTGACCCATAACGGGAAAGTCCTATTCCTCCTGGTCTACACAGCTAAAGTCCACAGTTTGACCCCCATCAAATCAAGAAATGGATGATCTGGTATGCACAGCGCATGGTGAAAGATGTGCATTCATTTGGGTGAACCATTTTTATACAAGGTATTAATATGAATGCACACTTATGAATTCAGCAAAAGATCATTGTACCTGCTGTGTGTTTTCATTGTCATACAGTTTCTGATATGGTTCAACTCTTACTTGTCTTAAGACACTTACTCAAAAAATGTTGATGAAAAATCAAATTTCTATAATTTCTTTATGCACACTTCATTGAAGATTATGCTCAGATAAAACTCTTCCTTCTAGTACATAAAATCACCTCTAATCTACACTTAATCTTCTGCACTCAAACATATCTGGAATGCATGGCTCTCCCTACTATCACTGCCTCCAGTCTGCCTACCCTCTATCTTGTCACCTTTGGAGAAAGGCAAGAACCTTATCACATGACTCCCTACTTCAATTTTGCCTCCCCTACAATCTGTTCCTCACAAGGCTGCCAAACAAAATCTGATTATGTCACTCCTGCTTTCAAAGCTCTCCAGTGGCCTTCCATTGCATTTAGAATAATGTCCAAATTCCTTCCCAGAGCCTACAAGACCCCACACAGTCTCACTTACCAAGTTCTCTTGCTCCTCCCTCCTTCATACCAGAGTTTTTTAAAAAGAAGTTGAAAAAAATATTAATTATGTGAACACACAGAATAAAACTGTGCAAAGAAACACATGTCCCAAACTGTTCTGGAAATATTTTTGTGTTTCCTCCATATTATCGAGTTCAAGGCTTTACTATTAAATAAACAAATAACTGCATTAGGTGGTTGCTTGTGACCATGAAAATATGCCTGCAAAGGGCTAGCAAATTAAGTCAGATAACACAGAGATCAGATCTAAATGACAAGAATATTGATAATGCTTTTCCTCTGGAGTTCTCTTATTTTGAGAGGCAAGAATCTAATTTTTTCATTGCTCTATTTTTTAACACAAGCACAAGTATACTCCTGCCTGTCTTCTGTATATGATACTTTACACCCTATCCTGGAGCAGATTCTGACAAAAAGGAGAACTCCATGGTAGAATCAGAACCTAAGTTCTAATTCAGTTGCCATGAAAACTTCTTAGAAAGGTGAGGAGACTGTCAACTCGTAAAAACTACGGTAATGGAGGCTCCAGCATAGACAGAACTTTTGAGAGCTGAAAATCATCTCAAAGTTGCACACGTTTGGAGAGCATAACCTTGGTACCAGGTCACAAACAGCCCACCAAACTTGGGAACAGCTGCCTAGACTCTTCTGGTGGGTACAGACCCTACAGACATCTGACTTGGTCACAGAAGGGATAAAATTATTTGTCCTGGCCCAAGTGTCTCTCCTCATCTTTGGCAACCGAGATGGGAATGAGAGGCATTCTAATAATACCCACTGCTATTTCTTGATGGACTGACTTAATATGTGTCAGATCCTGAATTAAGCCTTAACTCATTGAATCATTACAATCCCCTTAATTAGGTGGTATCATCCCCATTTTACAGATGAGGAAACCGGGGCTCTGACTTGTTTGCCTAGGCTCACTCCTAGATAAGCCTGCCTCCTAAACCCGAGCTCCCAAAGACGACAAAGAGCAGCGAAGCGGTAAGGCGAGAACTACGAGTCCCGTGGAGCTGTGCGGCAGCCTCGCGAGAATTAGCTTAAATACGACGGGCGGGAACGCGGCGGCCGCGGTGGTCTGGGCGGCTGGAGGGTAGATGGCTGAGGCGATGGAGCGCGGAGACTCCCCGGACAGTGAGCCTACGGCGCGCACGCTTCTGCGGCGCGTGCTGGACACAGCGGACCCGCGTACCCCTCAACGACGCCGGAGTGCTCGGGCTTGGTATGTGCTGCTGCTGTTAAAGTACACGAGCAGCCACAGGGACTGGGGATGGTGTCTGGAATCGAGCGCAGACCCCATTTGGCGGGGGAAATCGAGTCTTAGAGAGGAGATGAAGCCAGGACTCCGGGAACTGAGACTGTCTCGACCCTCGTACTTTGGCTCGGGTCAATTGTTTGTGCCCCCATCCCGGGGCTCCAGGCAGAAAGGCCTCGAAACTTGGAGCCCAACTTTGCCGGCGTTTTGGGGGCCCCACTTCTGGACGCGAAGGATAGGTGCTCAGAATCTGATCCTTTGCCCTGTTCTCTAGGCCATTTCCCGCTAAACCAGCCCAGGATTGTGTCCAAATATCTGCCCCGACTTTTAGCCTCCCAGGTGGTCCTCATCTTTCCCTGCACTTTCAGTTCTACTGTCTCTGTAGCTCTGATGGAAAAGGCTGGGAACTGAAGGGCACAGCGTGAGCAGACGCCAGGAGGCAGAACTGGGATGATGCTTTGCCAGGGAACACAGGGAATTTGCTCTGGCTTGGTGGGAGGCTGAGTGGTTAAAGGCTGTGCAAAAGTTGGGGAAGTTAGCATTTGCCAGACTGGGGCAGTGTAGTTCCTTAATAGGCAGTGGGAAGCCATTCATTATAGATTTCAGACCTAATGGTAATGAGGTGGGAGCTGTCTTCTGGGAACATTTATGTGGCTCTGGAATCCAAGAGGTATTGGACTGGACAGATAAGGCTGGGGTGATCAATATGGTGGCTGCCATCAGATAACTGATAAGTACTTAAAAGGTTTAAAAATACCTAACTGTCCCTCTTGGATTATTTTAATGTCTGGAATGGATACTCTTTCCAGTTGTTCCTCTTGTCTGTGTGGCTCACTCCTACCTATCCTTTATGATTTTTCCAAAGTCACTTCTGTGAAGCCTTCCTCAGTCCCTCTCTGGCAGGGTCAGTCATATTCCCTTTCTTCCCCGCCCCTCCTCCTCTCCTTCATCTACACCTCTTGTGGACATAAGGCTGGGAATAGGGGTTATGGGAACAGCAGGTGGTTTTTGGGTCCCTAGCCCTGATGGTAAAGGATGTCAGCCAAGACCCCTGGTGAAGGCATGTCTTTGTATCCTCTAGCTCCCCCTCCCTACACAGTTCTCAGAGACGTAGGTCCTTACGCAGTGCCCAGAGGGACCTGCTTGAAACCACTAACTGCAGGAGGCTGAGCAGCCAAACAAAGGCAACTGCTGGGCGGCGTTCCTGTGGAGCCAGGGTAAGTGTCCAGCCCACTGACCGCTACAGGGCCCTGGCTGCCTTCAGCGTTCTGGGTTCTAGCTCTGCTCTGGAGTCCACCTGAAGGACTTTCAAGGTGAAGGAACAGACTGGTTGTTTTGTGCTTTTGCCCATAGGCTATTGGCAGATGGCCCCATGTTCAAGCCAGTGGGCACCTAGAGGAACAGACACCCCGGACCCTGCTGAAGAACATCCTACTGACTGGTTAGTGAGTGTTGGCCTTCTAGTCAGAGTTAGGCACCAGTTCTATACTATCCCTCATTCAGGGCAGACAGCTCTGCCAGCCCCACCTTCTCCTTTCTGTTTTCTGCAGCCCCAGAATCTTCCATTGTGATGCCAGAGTCAGTAGTGAAGCCAGTGCCAGCACCGCAGGTGGTCCAGACCTCCAAACAGAAAAGCAGTCGGGGCAGGTGCACAGTGAGCTTCCCCCTTGGGTTGGGCTACTGGGCAGCTTTAGTCAGAGGGCCTCCTAGGGACTCTAAAACCCAGATTTGGGCTTCTGGGCCTATCTGAGATCAGCTCTATCTTTGTAGCCTGGAGCTGCAGCTTCCTGAGCTCGAGCCCCCCATAACCCTGGCTCCAAGTCTACTGGCCCCTAGCAGGAGGAAGCAGAGGCTGAGATTGTCAGTGTTTCAGCAGGAAGTGGACCAGGAGCTGCCCCTCTCCCAAGGTGAGGCTCTGGTTACCACCTATTGCCAACCTCTGCCCCTCCAGTCCTCTGGAGAGGTTGAGAAGGCCTGAGGGAGGACTGTCACAGGCCTGGATAACTTACTGTGGTTTCTTCTTTTTTACATCTTTTTCCTGGTCACTGACAGAGCCTCATGGGAATGCAGATGCCTCCTCCATCACCAGGTATTGTTGCTCTGATCTGAGGGTTGGGGGAGGAGAGGCTTGGGGAAGGAGGAGCTGACTGGGATGGAATCTGGTGATACTTCTCCCTGCCAGTTTTAGCCTCATAGCATGGTGGCTGTGTTGCAAAAGAGGAGAGCCCCAGGGCAGGTAGGGGAATCCTCTGGGGAAACTAGGCCTCAGGCAGCTGACTTTCCTTTGTGCCTCTCTTCCTCCCAGCAGCTCCCTCAACCTGACCTTTGCCACACCTCTCCAGCCACAATCAGTGCAGAGGCCTGGTTTGGCCCGCAGACCTCTCACCCGCCGACCTGTAGATGTGGGTGCCTTTTTGCAGGATCTGCAAGATACTTCGCTGGCCTTGGCTCCTCTAGGTGAAGTTGAGGTTTCCCCCTCCCAGTCCTGTGGGGAACCCCCACAGCCATCCCACTGACAGACAGGAGATGCTGCTGAGTCTGGGGAGTCCAGGGTCAGCTCCCCTCTCTGTAGGGTCAAGGACAGTGAGTGCTCCTGGCTGGTAGGCCTGTGAGGAATTTCTGCTTTCTTCCCATGAAGTGCTTCTTGCTTAGGTGGGGCCCAGCCTTAGTCTCTCAGTGCCTCCCAGGACCCCATAGCTTTGTGAAGCTACCGAGATAAGGGCAGGAAAGGGGTGTGGTATGGTGACTGGAGCTTGTTGAAAGGGGTCTGGTTTCAGGATCAGCTGGCCAGTTAGAGGTTAGAGCTGACCTACGAGCCTGATACTAGACAGAATTCACCCGGGTAAGAGGAGGATTTCAGACAGAGGAAGCAGAGTGAGAAGTGGAGAGTGGAGGCATGGGTGAGCAGTGTGTGTGGAGCAAGATGTGGAGGCCTAGGAGTGCTAGGCTAAGGAGTAGGTAAGGAGTTTGATAAGGAAGGAGGACTGTGGGAGAGAGAAAAGGCTCAGAGTGGTCCAGGCCTCTGTGCTAGGTGGTCTTCTCCCTCTGAAGGCAGCTTGGGCAGACTCATGGGGTCAACTACCTGGGCCCTGGTGGCTGGGTAGCAGCAGGTGGGCCTGGAATAAACTGAATGCCAGCTGGCCCTTGATCCCTAGGTGACAGCCGCAGAACCCCTGTTGCTACTCTGCCAACGGACACTGTCTTGGAGGACACCCAGCCTTTCTCCCACCCCTTGGTTGGCCGCTCCCCTAGTGTGCACCGTTCTCTGCCCTGCCCCTCTCACACTAGGGCTGCAGATGCTGAAAGAGCTGTTGGCCATAGGACACGGAGCAGTGGGCCTGAGCTACAGAACAATAGTGAGTATGTAAGGCAGGTACCCTGGAACAAGCTTGGCCTGGGCAAGAGTTGGCACTGGTGCTTCCCTCCTCAGGTCCATATGTGTGCTCCCAGGGCCCTCTGGCTGTGGATCCCTCTATCCAAGAGCAGATTCAGTGTTGGGCTAGGAGACTCCACACCAGTGCCCTGGGGCAGCCTCTGGCTCTGAGCCTTGTCTCTCCATGTGAGCTAGGCTGGGGTTTGCTATTCCATCTTTACCCTTTTTAAAGCTACAGCCTTAGCCATCTGCTTCTTCAGCCTGTATTCTTTTGCCTTCTTTCAGGTCCTGGGATACCAGCCCACCCTCTGGCAGGAAGGACAGAGGAGGTCAGCGTCCTTGATGTGGAGCCCTTAGAGGTAGGAGTTGGTGAGATGGCAGAGGAAAGGATGGAAGAAGGCTTGAACATGAGTGAAGTGAAAGAGACAACAGGAGTACAGGGACCTGCCAGGGCAGAAGAGCATGAGGGGCACATAGAGGTAACCAAAGCAGACGGATCCCAGGGGATTCTTGAGGCCATGGAGCCAGAAGAATCTTCAGGGGACGAAAACACCTCTGGTGGGACAGGTAAGGGGGATCAGGGGCTAAGTGGTGACAGCTGGGTTCAGGCCCCGGTCTTGGAGGAGGTCTTGCCTGGTTTATGTTTTGGGGCACTGGTGGGTTGGTATTAAGGCGCCAAGGAGATTCTAAAGGGCCCCTTGCCTGGCTGGCTAGAGCTAGGTGGGGGCCCTTGAGGAACAGGACAAGGAGGCTGAGGACCTGTAGGGCTGGGTGAGGTGGTCAGGGCTGAGCCTCCTATAACCCTGACCCTCCTCTGCAGCAAGTCCAGAGTTGGCTACCAGCACCCCCGAGTTTCTCCGGGCCAGAAAACTTCATCAGTTTCCTGAGCCAACCCCACCACCCAGTGCTACAGAGTAAGATCCCAGGACCTCATTTGTCATGGGCCTTTTGGAAGGGGTCAGGCACTGAGACTGGTGTAGGGTACCCCATGTACCACAGGGTCATATACAAACACCCCTCTTTCTATGGGTGTGCACATGATTTTCCAGGAGAACAGGTGGGCTGGGCTGGGTGGAGCTCACCAAGAGGACATCTGTGATTCTGGTGCCTGCCTCCAGGGGCTTAGAGAGACTGGGGAGGGAGGAAGTGCCCAGGTCAGTAAGTAGTAGAGAAGATTAGCAGGATCAAGACAGGCACCAGTAGGCTGCGGGGAGGAAATGTCCATGCCGAGGCCTGAGGGTCATGGGCTGAGCAAGAATTGCTTCATTTGATGAGGCTTGACTGGGTGTTGGGTCCAGATTGTGGAGGACTGCAAGGCCCTCTGTCCCCACTGCCCCTCAGCAGATGGTTGAAGCTGCTGAGCTAGGCCAGCCAAGGAACACACAGGCCCCAGTCTCAGCAGGAGCCAGCAAGACTTGTCCAAGGGTTTCTTCAAACAGCAATTCAACCACCTCTGTCTACTTCTGCCTCCAGCTTATGTTCAGAACCTCTGGAGCCTCTTTCAGCCAGATTTCCTCCCAGGGCCCGAACCGCTGGCCCCAGGCCCCGTCAAGATCCCTACAAGGCTGGACTGAGTCACTATGCAAAGCTCTTTAGCTTCTATGCTAAAATGCCCATGGAGAAGGCGGCTCTTGAGATGGTAGAGAAGTGGTGAGTCCTGGACACTCAGGTTTGGGGGAGGAGCTCCTCAGATCCCAAACAGCCCATTCAGTCTGCTCTACCCCAAACTTCTCGGCAGCCTGGACAAGTATTTCCAGCATCTCTGTGATGACCTAGAGGTATTTGCTGCTCATGCTGGCCGTAAGACTGTGAGGCCAGAAGACTTAGAGCTGCTGATGCGAAGGTGACTGGGCACGGGGTGGGAGTGGGGGTTGCTGGGTGTGGCGGGTCTGTCCTCTGCATGCATGGTGATGGGGTTGGAGTGCTGGTGCTGATTCTGTTTATCCCTGTCCCCCGTCTGCCAGGCAGGGCCTGGTCACTGACCAAGTCTCACTGTACGTGCTTGTGGAGCGCCACCTGCCCCTAGAGTACAGGCAGCTGCTTATCCCCTGTGCATTCAGCGGCAACTCTGTCTTCCCTGCTCAGTAGTAGCCAGGCTTCGACCCCTGCCCTGTCCCCACCTGTGCCCCATTGACCGCACATACTCTGCCAGGCTTCCTCTCTGCCCTCCAGAATCAATAAAGTGTCACAAACAGAATATATTGTGTTTAGGTGCTTGTCCTGGGGCCAACCAGGCAGGGACTGACCTGACCCCCCCAATCCCCAGTACAGCCAGGAGAAATGGCATGGGTTCAAACAAACAAAACCTTTATACCAAAGGCAGGGGCTCACAGCCCTGGAACACTCAGGCTGCCCACAGTGGCCCTAGCTTGCAGACTCCTGCTCTCGAGGCCCCTTGCGCCTTATATCAGATGCCTGAAGCCGTTCCAGCACAACCTGGAGCCATGTCATGATGTCTTCTTCCTTCTCATTGCCCTCCTCTGGTAGGTCTGTCTCAGGAAGCTGGAAGGCCTGGCTCAGGTAGGTTCTCAGAGTCTGCCTGTCCAGGCTGGGGTCGATGTTCATCAAGGCCTCACGTAACCTCCCTAGGGTTACCTCATGTTGGCTACCCCCCAGAGAGAGAGAGAGAGAGAGAGAGAGAGAGAAGCCTTGACCCTTCTACTCTGTACCCACAGACACCAGGGTGCCCTCCCTTCCACTGGACTTGAGCAGTGTATACTGCTCAGCAGCACACTTGGTGCACAGGGAGACCCAGGGACTTGAGATGTGGCCCAGCCTGTGGGACTCATCTTTGGCTGAGTGGGCCTAAGGGCCCCAGAGTCACTTACAGTTCCAGGCCCAGCTCCTGCTTTATCTCTTGCATATACACCTCCTTCTCATCCATGTACTGTTCCCACAGCTTTTGCACAAAGGGCTCACTCTGGCCCTCCTCGTTCTGGGAGAGGCCACAAGGCAGGGTGAGGACACATTGCCCAGGGGCCAGCCGAAGCGAGTTCCTGGACCCCCTCACCCACCTCTGTAAATAGTGAATGGTAGTTGAGCAGGTCTGCATTGCTGCTATTGGGGTGCCAGCCTCCTGCCTCCATCAACTCCTGAATTTGCTCTTCCTTCTTGAGGGGGAAGGTACTCTTGAGGATGGTGCTGCGGGTAACACGAGGGCCAATAGACCTGGTTGAGGCCTCTTCACCCACCTTCCTGCAGCCTCCACTCTCAGCCCCACTAGTGCTCAAAAGGGCAGCAATTGTTAAGGCTATGGTCCTTCTCTACCAGGCTCCCCTTTTTCCTGCACTCCCAGCCTGGCCACAGAGGGTAATGGACAGGAGTTTGCAGGAGTTTGGGGTAGCCTGGCTTGGCCTCTCACCTGAACTGCTCGATGGATAGGAGTCCCTCATTCTGACTGTCAGCACTCGTCATATCCTTCAGTAGCTGTGCTATTATCTCCTTGTAGTTGACATACACACTCTCTCTCATCTACAGGGAAAGAAGTATTCACTAACTTGCTGCTTTCTGGAGTGGCAGGGGTAGAGCTGGGCTGTGCTGGGGACAAAGGCCCCTCTGTCTCCCCAAGGGCAGCAGGTGCAGGGGGTGGGGTGGGGGCGGGGGGAACACTCACGTCCAGCTCACCTTACCCATCAAGATGGCATAGAAACGACTCATGACGTCGTTGGAGTGGAAGAGCTTGATTTTTTCAAAAATGGTGTAGGCCCAGGCCATGGCATCCCTTGGTCCAAAGCGACGCTCCAGGAAATTGAAGAAGAAATCTGGAAAATTCTCTTTCTGCAAGGTGGGGGGTGGGGGTTGGTGGGGGGCTAGGTCAGCCTGCCCCAGGGTTAATTGACCCTGCTCCCTAGCACCTCAAAGGTACCCGCTGGAGGACTCTGGAGGCCAAATTGGGCCAAGGTGGCTGGTGAGATCTGACCTTCTCCTCAGCGAGACGTTCCTTCCAAGCATCCTTAAGGAGGTTTACCACCTCTTTCCTGGTTGGCTTCTTGTTCTCCACAGTGCCATCAAACTGAAGGAAAGGGGGGACAGCTTCTCCATAGCCCTGGAGCAGAGAGCCCCAGATGGTTCCCCAGAACCTCACATCTCAGCAGCAAGGCCTGGCCTTTCTGACTCTGGCCCCAAGCTCCCCCAGCCCAGGGACTCCTACCAGACCAGGGAAGAAGTCTTTCTCCCGGAGCAGGCCCTCTCCAATTTCCTCCAGGAGCACATCCACCAGCTGGTCGCTGTTCTTGCCCTCGGCCAGCATTTGCCAGCGCTCTGGGCCCCCAGCCACCACATCTGCAGTTGGGGAGAGACAGCTAGAGCCCACACCAAGCTCTTGAACCTTCTCTGGGGCCTCAATGGCCATTGTTACCTTCACACTTGGTCCAGTAGGGCCGTGGTGTGGAGGTACGCTGGATTTCCTGCAGCTCAGCATAGAACTGGTCCCGCTCTTTTAGTGTGCTCATGTGCAACTGCAGTAGAATCTCGTGCTCCTTACGGACCTCTTCATAGTCGGCTCTCAGGCTGTCCAGCTGTGGGCAAGGTGATTGGTCCTAGCTCCCCACCTGCCTGACCCTGCCTTATCCCTCCTGGCCCTGCCTGCCCTCTACCACCTGCTCCTGAAGATCCCTGTTGGTCTTCTCCTGCATTTCGAAGTCCCTCCTAGGCACCACATCTCCAAAGTTAGCCTTCATGGTGTTGAGCTCCATCTGCGTGCGGGTCAGGTCTTGCCGGGCCATCTTCAGAGCCAGTGTTAATTTCACAGGATCCTCTCCCCAGATGCCTGCCAGGGAGCCCACCAGCCCTCATCACCCTAGTTCCAGAGCCCAGGACAGTTAGAGCACCACTCGGGGTCTTGTCTCCAGCACTACTGAACCAGGGCTTCAGGCTTAAGTAGAGAATCCCAGGACATGGAGTACCAGGCTTGTCCCTGCCCTCAGGGAGTCTAGGCTACCTCAGCTGCCAGCAATGTGCCTACTTATTCCTAGCACAGAAGACCCTTAGGTGGGTATGGAAAGGGCAGATATTAGAGAGTTGGATGAATGGGAGGTGTATGGTGAGAGCCAGATTCTTTGCAAGTGTCTCCTCTTAGGGAGAGAGAAACCCCCTTGGGCTTACCTGGGGATTGGGCTAGAGACATGTCCTCCCGCTGATAGCGTAGCTCATTCAGGTCTGCGATAAGGATCTTGCGGGCATCTCGCTCGCTGAGGTAGTGAAGGTACTCCTCAGCCAAGCTTTTCCGCAGTTTGGTCACCTGTTGGGAAGGTAGCTGTGTGATCAGGGGCAGCTGCTGTATCCCTAGATGTAGCTGGTTACCACGGGATGGTATGGGTGCTGGGTGGCCCCATCAGAGCCTGGGAACAGAAAGGTGATGGAAGCAGGAGACTGGCTATTCCTGAGAAATTCAGCAAAATGCCAATGCTCCTTCCTATGGAGAAAGCCTGGCAGCCAAGAAGGAGTCTGCCAGCTCTAAGGCCACACCAAGCCAATTCCCAGAGTGTGATGGAAGCAGGGGATCTAGGGCGAGGTGGCTTAGAAGGTCACTCCAGGCAGAAGGGTGGAGGGAGTTAGGGGATAACATTGGTGCCCAGGGCCTCAAGGTCACACTCCTGGGGTGGGGGGGTAGGGCAGGAATCCAGGGAATTGCTCATCACACCACTCCCCAGTCACCTCGCTCTGCAGTGAGATTTTCTCCTCATTCTTTTTGTCAATGACTTTCAGCAAATTCATCTTCTCTTTCTTGAGCACTGAGATTTCGTATCTCTCTTCAGCCCTCATGGCCAGGATTCTCTCATTGCAGTCCTCATTCACAGTGACAAGCTTGGCCTTCAGGGGCTCCAGAGCCCGGATCCTCTCCCTCTGGTGGGCTAAGCAGGAACAGTGGGAGGGACCCTTTGGGGCCATGGAGAACAGACAGCCAGGAGATACAGATCCTAAAGTCACAGGGGAGTGGCTAGTCCCTTGAGAACTCCAGGAGTCTGTACATACCTCCTTCAAAGCCATGGTCCCTGCTTAAGGCCTTTCTGCATTGCCTCCCCCCTCCCCAACTTGCTTTTAAACCAGAGGTGGAGTCCAGATGAGGAGCAGGGTTTCTCCTGTGACTCACTCTCAATAGAAATGGCACTCTCTATTTCCTACAGATAACCCCCCCACCATGCATCCCAAAGATGAGAGGTAGTCAGGTGCCCTGTGGTACCCTGTCATAGAACAGTGTAAGCAAAAGGCTGATCAGGGCTTGGTGACTTCAAGGTCCAGTTAGTAGTTGCCCCAGATTTGCTGCAGAGCCCTAGAAGAGCAGAATAGGATCTTTTCCACCCCTTCCAGGCTCAGCCCAGGTGGGAGAGCAGCTGTCTTACCCAGCATCACCTCATACGCATTCTTGATGGAGGACAGCAATGGCTTGTATGTTTTGAAGTCCTCTATGAAGAACTCAAAGATCTCTCTGAAAGGCTGGCAACAAAAGGAAACCTGTCACCTCCCAGCCCAGAGTTGCCATTCTCAGTGGAGAGCTGAGTCTTTCTTTACTTAGTAGTGTTTCAGCATGAAGTTACTGGAAACCCACATTCAAGTAAACTCTCTGGGCACCCCTCTGATTTCTCCCAGTGCCATGGAGTTGTGGGGCAGCTCTGCCTCTTTTGACTGCTCTCAGGCCTAGCAAACCACCCACTCTGTGCCCAAGGCCCAAGCCCCCTCTCGGGCTCTCCAAGCAGCCAGCCTCTTGCCTTGCAGGCACTGGGCTTCAACTGGCCTCTCACCTGCACCCCCTCCCCATCTTCAAGCCCCGAGGGGACAGGATATCGAAGTCTCTAGCCTGGCTTTGTGACCACCAAGTAAAAGTGTGGTTTCCTGTTCCACCTGGACCCATGGGAAGTTTTTGGAGGCAGCACTGCTCACTGGAATGAGCACAGGCTCTGGAATCACACCTGAGTTTGAACACTAGCCCCACCACTTTATAGCTGTACGCCTTCTCCAAGCTTTAGCTTTCTTGGTGTAGTAAACTGCTTGTGAGATCACATGTAAGGTCCCAGTCCAGACCTGAAACACAGAGCTCAGTAAATGTTTAAGTCAGTGAGTCAGTCAGAAGTTAGGAATTCTCCATCATCCCTATTTGAGCAGTGAATTTTGGTGATTTCCTCCCTAATATTTACCGGAATCTAGGTTGCACCTAGATTTCTCACTCCGTTTATGTCTGGATGGGCTCATCAAGCTTGTGTGACCCCTGCTTGCCCAACTGCCAGGATTCAGGCTTCATTCACAGATGTCGAATGACCTAACCTGGGGACACAGGATCACAGAGCTGAAGACCTGGAGATGAGATCCAGTTCACCTGACTCAAGTGGGAAAACTGAAGCCTCAGGGGAGTTTTGGATCCACTCAAGCAGCCTTACGCTACTCATTGGTTTTGTCATAGAACACTCCTCTCACCAGGAAGGAGAACCCAAAAATCCTGGGAGATGCTGGTCTTTCCTGAAGGTCTAAGTGCCCAGTCTTGGTGGGTGTCACCTCCTCCCACCCCTCCCTCTGCCCTTCCCACAGTTGATTCTGTGGCTCAGCTCTGACCTGCAGCCTCAGCTCTTGGGCAGAATCTGTACCCAGGTCCAGCAGGAGGAGCTCCTTGCGTAGGTAGTTCTCCAGCTGCTCCAGGTACCTCGGCTTGGCAATGCCCATGGTCTGCTCCTGCCAGCTACTGCAGGGGAGGATGGGCTAAGATGGGGCAAGCACCCCACAGGATCCTTGCACCCTAGGTTGGGCAACACACATCTGTCTGATGCCTTGTTTATACCAGCCCCACCCACAATCAGGTTGACCCTGACGTACCCTGCTCGCTTCCGGCAGTCATCTGAACAGGGCTTTCGGTTCTGCAGAATGGTCTGGCCACTGGCATACATGGGCCATGGGGACAGGTGGCCAATGACGGAGAAATGAGTAGGCTTCAGGAAGACACAGGTGGGGTTACCATGGTAATTCCTCTCCAAAATCCCTCCACCCCTGAATGTCTCTTATATCTTTCTCATGTGGTTCATAATTAAGACTTGGGCCCTAGAGTTAGACAGAGCTTGAGTTAAACCCCAGATTTCCCTTATTAGCTGTGTGATCACGGGCTTAACTTTTCTGAGCCTCAGTCTCTTCATCTGTAAGGTGGGAATGATGGTAGTTCCCACCGCAATGTATTGTTATGATGATGCAGTGAGAAAGCACAGAGGGCAGTTACACAGACTCAGGAACCTGGAGGAACTCAGTAAATACAAATTCTTCCTCTTTCTCTTTTTTTTATTATAAAGTCCACCTCATTAATTTTTATACATAATTTATTTTTAATTGTGGTAAAATATACAAAATGTAAAAATCATTTTAAATGGAAAATTCTTTGACATTAAGTATATTGACAATATTGTGTAACTGTCACCACCATCTATTTCCAGACTATCTTCATCATCCCAAACCAGAATTCATATTTTTTCCCACGATTTTATTTATTTTTCAATAGTTTAAATCCTTGAGGGGTACAGCATCACATGGATTCGGTGTCCAATGGCCTTAGCAGGAAGGTTGCTCCAGAATTTGACATGAACTATGCGACTATTTCCATGAGCACGAGTTACCTTTCCCCATATTACTCTGGTTTTGTTAGGATTGCCACCAGGAGTCACTGTGTTGTTTTTTGCTTTGTACACATAAGCACATCTCTTGCCCAAATAGAATTCAGTTTCATCTCGAGCATAAACACCTTCAAGTTTAAGACAAGCTGTGGGCTCCCTCTGGTTCTGAAGACCCCACTTATAGCCAGCAAAAATGGCTTTGGACCACAACCTTCCAGACGTATTTGCTGTTTTAGAAGTCCCATTCCCAGCAGGCCTCCACAGGCTCCAAGATGGCAGAAAGAGCCAGAATTTATATTTAACATTAATTTTTCAATTCCCCATCCCTCCACCCCTGCTAACCACTGTTCTGCTTTGTCTCTATGAATTTACTTATTCTAAATATTCCGTAAGAGATAACCCATACAATATTTGTCCTTTTGTGTCTGGTTTATTTCACTCAACATGATGTCTTCAAGTTTTAGTCATATTGTAGCATGTATCAGAATGTCACTCCTTTTATGGCTGAATAATATTCCACTGTATGGATACACCACATTTTGTTCATTCATCTGCTGATGGTCATTTAGGTTGCTTCCATCGTTTGTTATTATGAATAATGCTACTATGAACATTGGTGTACAAATATGTGTCCTAGTTCTTGCTTTCAATTCTGGGTAAATACCTAGAAGTGTGATTGCTGGGTTATATGATAATCTATGTTTAACTTTTTGAGGAACTGCCAAACTTTTCCACAATGGCTGTACCATTTTACATTGTCACCAACAAAATATGAGGGTTCCTATTTCTCCGTATACTTAACAACACTTGTTATTTTCAGTTTTTTTTTTAAATAAAGCTATCCTTATGTGTAATTAAATGGATCTCACTGTAGTTTTAATTTGTATTTTTTTAGTGGCTAATGATGTTGAACATCTATTCATACACTTGTGGGCCATTTGCATATCTTCTCTGGAGAAATGTTTATTCAAATCCTTGGACCACTTTTTAAAAAAATTCAGTTTTATTGAGATATATTCACATAAGATACAATCATCTGCGGTATACAATCAACTGTTCACAGTACCATCATATATTTGTGCATTCATCACCCCAATCTATTTTTTGAACATTTTCCTTATACCAGAAAAAAAATATGAATAAAAAAAAAAGTTAAACCCAAAATGAACACCCAAATCATCCCCCCCATCCCACCCTATTTGTCATTTAGTTTTTGTCCCCATTTTTCTCCTCATCCATCCATATACACTGGATAAAGGGAGTGCAATCCACAAGGTTTTCACAATCACATGTCCCCCCTTGTAAGCTACATTGTTATACAATCATCTTCAAGAGTCAAGGCTACTGGGTTGCAGTTTGATAGTTTCAGGTATTTACTTCTAGCTATTCCAATACATTAAAACCTAAAAAGGGTTATCTATATAGTATGTAAGAATGCCCACCAGAGTGACTTCTTGACTCCATTTGAAATCTCTCAACCACTGAAACGTCATTTCGTTTCATTTCACATCCCCCTTTGGGTCAAGAAGATGTTCTCAATCCCATGATGCTGGGTCCAGATTCATCCTCAGGAGTCATATCCTGTGTTGCCAGGGAGATTTATACCCCTGGGAGTCAGGTCCAAATAGGGGGAAGGGCAATGAGTTCACCTGCCAAGTTGCCTTGGCCCATTTTAAAATTGGTTTATTTGTCTTTTTGTTGTTGAGTTGTAAGAGTTCTTTATATATTCTGGATATTAACTCCTCATCAGATATATGGTTTCCAAATATTTTCACCCATTCTGTAGGTTGTCTTTTCACTTTCTTAATGACGTCCTTTACTTTGAGGTAGCCAATTTTATTTATATTTTGTTTTGTTGCTTGTGCTTTTGGTGCAAAATCTAAAACTCTATGTGCCTACTACAACGTCCTGAAGATATTCCCTATTTTTTTTGTAAGTATTATGGTATTAGCTCTTATATTTAGGTCATTGATCCATTTTGAATTAATTTTGTAGATGTTAAGAGGAAGGGGTCCACCTTCATCCTTTTGCATGTGGATTTCCAGTTGTCCTAGTACATTTTGTTGAAGAGACCATTCTTTCCCCACTGAATGGACTGGGCACCCTTGTCGAAAATCAGCTGGTCACAGATTGGGTTTATCTGTGGACTCTCAATTCTATTCTATTGGCCTATATTTCTCGAATTCTGTCAGAACCACACTGTCTTAATTACTGTAGGTTTGCAGTAAGTTTTGAAATCAGGAAGTGTGAGTCCTTCAACTTTGTTCTTTTTTTTCAAGAATGTTTTGGCTATTTGGGGGCCTTTGCAATTTCATATGAATTTGATGGTCAGCTTTTCCATTTCTGAAAAAAAGGCTGCTAGAATGTTGGTAGGAATTGCATTGAATTTGTAGATTGCTTTAGGCAGTATTGACACTTTTTTTAATTTTTTTTTAATCATTTTATTGAGATATATTCACATACCATGCAGTCATACAAAACAAATTGTACTTTCGATTGTTTACAGTACCATTACATAGTTGTACATTCATCACCTAAATCAATCCCTGACACCTTCATTAGCACACACACAAAAATAACAAGAATAATAATTAGAGTGAAAAAGAGCAATTGAAGTAAAAAAGAACACTGGGTACCTTTGTCTGTTTGTTTCCTTCCCCTACTTTTCTACACATCCATCCATAAACTAGACAAAGTGGAGTTTGGTCCTTATGGCTTTCCCAATCCCATTGTCACCCATCATAAGCTACATCTTTATACAACTGTCTTCGAGATTCATGGGTTCTGGGTTGTAGTTTGATAGTTTCAGGTATCCACCACCAGCTACCCCAATTCTTTAGAGCCTAAAAAGGGTTGTCTAAAGTGTGCGTAAGAGTGCCCACAAGAGTGATCTCTCGGCTAGTTTTGGAATCTCTCTGCCACTGAAGCTTATTTCATTTCCTTTCACATCCCCCTTTTGGTCAAGAAGATGTTCTCCGTCCCACGATGCCGGGTCTACATTCCTCCCCGGGAGTCATATTCCACGTTGCCAGGGAGATTCACTCCCCTGGGTGTCTGATCCCACGTAGGGGGGAGGGCAGTGATTTCACCTTTCAAGTTGGCTTAGCCAGAGAGAGAGGGCCACATCTGAGCAACAAAGAGGCATTCAGGAGGAGACTCTTAGGCACAAATATAGGGAGGCCTAGCCTCTCCTTTGCAGCAACCGTCTTCCCAAGGGTAAAACTTATGGTAGAGGGCTCAACCCATCAAAACACCAGTCCCCTATGTCTGTGGTCATGTTAGCAACCATGGAGGTGGGGTAGGCGAATACCCCTGCATTCTCCACAGGCTCCTCAAGGGGGCACTACATCTTTTTTTTTTTTCCTTGTTTTTCTTTTTTTTTTTTTTTAACTTTCCCTTCTTTTTTAAATCAACTGTATGAAAAAAAAAGTTAAAAAGAAAACAAACATACAATAAAAGAACATTTCAAAGAGACCATAACAAGGGAGTAAGAAAAAGACAACTAACCTAAGATAACTGCTTAACTTCCAACATGTTCCTACTTTACCCCAAGAAAGTTACATAATATAGCAACATTTCTGTGAACTTGTTCCTACTATATCCATCAGAAATTAACAGACCATAGTCATTTCTGGGCATCCCCAGAACGTTAAATAGCTTATCTGTTCTTCTTGGATTATTGTTCCCCCTTCCTTAATTGCTCTCTACTGCTAGTTCCCCTACATTCTACATTATAAACCATTTGTTTTACATTTTTCAAAGTTCACATTAGTGGTAGCATATAATATTTCTCTTTTTGTGCCTGGCTTATTTCGCTCAGCATTATGTCTTCAAGGTTCATCCATGTTGTCATATGTTTCACCAGATCGTTTCTTCTTACTGCCGTGTAGTATTCCATCGTGTGTATATACCACATTTTATTTATCCACTCATCTGTTGAAGGACATTTGGGTTGTTTCCATCTCTTGGCAATTGTGAATAATGCTGCTATGAACATTGGCGTGCAGATATCTGTTCGTGTCACTGCTTTCCGATCTTCCGGGTATATACCGAGAAGTGCAATCGCTGGATCGAATGGTAGCTCTATATCTAGTTTTCTAAGGAACTGCCAGACTGACTTCCAGAGTGGCTGAACCATTATACAGCCCCACCAACAATGAATAAGAGTTCCAATTTCTCCACATCCCCTCCAGCATTTGTAGTTTCCTGTTTGTTTAATGGCAGCCATTCTAACCGGTGTTAGATGGTATCTCATTGTGGTCTTAATTTGCATCTCTCTAATAGCTAGTGAAGCTGAATATTTTTTCATGTGTTTCTTGGCCATTTGTATTTCCTCTTCAGAGAACTGTCTTTTCATATCTTTTGCCCATTTTATAATTGGGCTGTCTGTACTATTGTCATTGAGTTGTAGGATTTCTTTGTATATGCAAGATATCAGTCTTTTGTCAGATACACGGTTTCCAAAAATTTTTTCCCATTGAGTTGGCTGCCTCTTTACCTTTTTGAGAAATTCCTTTGAGGTGCAGAAACTTCTAAGCTTGAGGAGTTCCCATTTATCTATTTTCTCTTTTGTTGCTTGTGCTTTGGGTGTAAAGTCTAGGAAGTGGCCGCCTAATACAAGGTCTTGAAGATGTTTTCCTACATTATCTTCTAGGAGTTTTATGGTACTTTCTTTTATATTGAGATCTTTGGTCCATTTTGAGTTAATTTTTGTGTAGGGGGTGAGGTAGGGGTCCTCTTTCATTCTTTTGGATATGGATATCCAACTCTCCTAGCCCCATTTGTTGAAAAGACCATTATGGCTCAGTTCAGTGACTTTGGGGGCCTTATCAAAGATCAGTCGGCCATAGATCTGGGGGTCTATCTCTGAATTCTCAATTCGATTCCATTGATCTATATGTCTATCTTTGTGCCAGTACCATGCTGTTTTGGCAACTGTGGCTTTATAATAAGCTTCAAAGTCAGGGAGTGTAAGTCCTCCCACTTCGTTTTTCTTTTTTAGAGTGTCTTTGGCAATTCGAGGCATCTTCCCTTTCCAAATAAATTTGATAACTAGCTTTTCCAAGTCTGCAAAGTAGGTTGTTGGAATTTTGATTGGGATTGCATTGAATCTGTAGATGAGTTTGGGTAGAATTGACATCTTAATGACATTTAGCCTTCCTATCCATGAACATGGAATATTTTTCCATCTTTTAAGGTCCCCTTCTATTTCTTTTAGTAGAGTTATGTAGTTTTCTTTGTATAGGTCTTTTACATCTTTGGTTAAGTTTATTCCTAGGTACTTGATTTTTTTAGTTGCTATTGAAAATGGTATCTTTTTCTTGAGTGTCTCTTCAGTTTGTTCATTTCTAGCATATAGAAACATTACTGACTTATGTGCATTAATCTTGTATCCCGCTACTTTGCTAAATTTGTTTATTAGCTCTAGTAGCTGTATCGTCGATTTCTCAGGGTTTTCTAGATATAAGATCATATCATCTGCAAACAATGACAGTTTTACTTCTTCTTTTCCAATTTGGATGCCTTTTATTTCTTTGTCTTGCCGGATTGCCCTGGCTAGCACTTCCAGCACAATGTTGAATAACAGTGGTGACAGTGGGCATCCTTGTCTTGTTCCTGATCTTAGAGGGAAGGCTTTCAGTCTCTCACCATTGAGTACTATGCTGGCTGTGGGTTTTTCATATATGCTCTTTATCATGTTGAGGAAGTTTCCTTCAATTCCTACCTTTTGAAGTGTTTTTATCAAAAAGGGATGTTGGATTTTGTCAAATGCTTTTTCAGCATCTATTGAGATGATCAATTGATTTTTCCCTTTCGAGTTTTTAATGTGTTGTAATACATTGATTGTTTTTCTTATGTTGAACCATCCTTGCATGCCTGGAATGAACCCCACTTGGTCATGGTGTATGATTTTTTTAATGTGTCTTTGGATTCAATTTGCAAGTATTTTGTTGAGGATTTTTGCATCTATATTCATTAGGGAGATTGGCCGGTAGTTTTCCTTTTTTTGTAGCATCTTTGCCTGGTTTTGCTATTAGATTGATGTTAGCTTCATAAAATGAGTTAGGTAGTGTTCCATTTTCTTCAATGTTTTGAAAGAGTTTGAGTAAGATTGGTGTCAGTTCTTTCTGGAAAGTTTGGTAGAATTCCCCTGTGAAGCCATCTGGCCCTGGGCATTTATTTGTGGGAAGATTTTTGATGACTGATTGGATCTCTTTGCTTGTGATGGGTTGGTTGAGGTCTTCTATTTCTTCTCTGGTCAGTCTAGGTTGTTCATATGTTTCCAGGAAATTGTCCATTTCTTCTACATTATCCAGTTTGTTGCCATACAGTTGTTCATAATATCCTCTTATAATTTTTTTAATTTCTTCAGGATCTGCAGTTATGTCACCTTTTTCATTCATTATTTTGTTTATATGGGTCTTCTCTCTTTTTGATTTTGTCAGTCTAGCTAGGGGCTTGTCAATCTTGTTGATCTTCTCAAAGAACCAACTTTTGGTGATATTTATCCTCTCTATTGTTTTTTTGTTCTCTATGTCATTTATTTCTGCTTTAATCCTTGTTATTTCTTTTCTTGTACTTGGTTTAGGATTGGTTTGCTGTTCATTTTCTAGCTTCTTCAGTTGATCCATTATTTCTTTGATTTTGGCTCTTTCTTCCTTTTTAATATATGCGTTTAGTGCTATAAATTTCCCCCTTAGCACTGCTTTTGCTGCATCCCATAGGTTTTGGTATGTTGTGTTCTCATTTTCATTCGTCTCTATATATTTAGCAATTTCTCTTGCTATTTCTTCTTTAACCCACTGATTGTTTAGGAGTGTGTTGTTTAACCTCCAGGTATTTGTGAATTTTCTAAGTCTCTGATGGTTATTGACTTCTAATTGTATTCCATTGTGGTCAGAGAATGTGCTTTGAATAATTTCAATCTTTTTAAATTTATTGAGGCTTGTTTTATGTCCCAGCATATGATCTATTCTGGAGAAAGTTCCATGAGCACTAGAAAAGTATGTGTATCCTGGTGATTTGGGATGTAATTTCCTGTATATGTCTGTTAAATCTAATTCATTTATCAGATTGTTTAGGTTTTCAATTTCCTTATTGGTCTTCTGTCTGGTTGATCTATCTATAGGAGAGAGTGATGTGTTGAAGTCTCCCACAATTATTGTGGAAACATCAATTGCTTCCTTTAGTTTTGCCAGTGTTTCTCTCATGTATTTTGTGGCACCTTGATTGGGTGCATAGACATTTACGATTGTTATTTCTTCTTGCTGAATTGCCCCTTTTATTAGTATGTAGTGGCCTTCTTTGTCTCTCAAAACATCCCTGCATTTGAAGTCTATTTTATCTGAGATTAATATTGCTACACCTGCTTTCTTTTGGCTGGAGCTTGCATGAAATATTTTTTTCCATCCTTTCACTTTCAGTTTCTTTGTGTCCCTGTGTCTAAGATGAGTCTCTTGTATGCAACATATTGATGGTTCATTTTTTTTGATCCATTCTGCGAATCTATATCTTTTAATTGGGGAGTTTAATCCATTTACATTCAACGTTATAACCGTGAAGGCATTTCTTGAATCGGCCATCTTATCATTTGGTTTATGTTTGCCATATTTTTCCCTCTCTCTATTAATATCCTTTATTGTACCCATACCGAAACTCTTTAGTACTGAACCTTTCTCCAAGTCTCTCTGTCCTGTCTTTGTTTCTCTGTCTGTAGGGCTCCCTTTAGTATCTCCAGTAGGGCAGGTCTCTTGTTAGCAAATTCTCTCAGCATTTGTTTGTCTGTGAAAAATTTAAGCTCTCCCTCAAATTTGAAGGAGAGCTTTGCTGGATAAAGTATTCTTGGCTGGAAATTTTTCTCACTCAGAATTTTAAATATATCGTGCCACTGCCTTCTTGCCTCCATGGTGGCTGCTGAGTAGTCACTACTTAGTCTTATGCTGTTTCCTTTGTATGTGGTGAATTGCTTTTCTCTTGCTGCTTTCAGAACTTGCTCCTTCTCTTCTGTGTTTGACAGTGTGATCAGTATATGTCTCAGAGTGGGTTTATTTGGATTTATTCTATTTGGAGTTCGCTGAGCATTTATGATTTGTGTATTTATGCTGTTTAGAAGATTTGGGAAGTTTTCCCCAACAATTTCTTTGAATACTCTTCCTAGACCTTTACCCTTTTCTTCCCCTTCTGGGACACCAATGAGTCTTATATTCGGACGTTTCATATTATCTATCATATCCCTGAGGTCCATTTCGATTTTTTCAATTTTTTTCCCCATTCTTTCTTTTATGCTTTCATTTTCCATTCTGTCATCTTCCAGGTCACTGATTCATTGTTCAACTTCCTCTAGTCTTGTACTATGAGTGTCCAGAATCTTTTTAATTTGGTCAACAGTTTCTTTAATTTCCATAAGATCATCCATTTTTTTATTTAGTCTTGCAATGTCTTCTTTATGCTCTTCTAGAGTCTTCTTGATTTCCTTCATATCCCGTACTATGGTCTCATTGTTCATCTTTAGTTCTTTGAGTAGCTGCTCTAGGTGCTGTGTGTCTTCTGGTCTTTTGATTTGGGTGCTTGGGCTTGGGTTATCCATATCGTCTGGTTTTTTCATATGCTTTATAATTTTCTGTTGTTTTTGGCCTCGTGGCATTTGCTGAACTTGATAGGGTTCTTTTAGGGTTTGTAGACCTATTGAAGTCCTTATCTCTAATTTATCAGATCTACAGCTTCGTGGAGTACACTTTCTCTAACTAACCAGCAGGTGGCGTCCACGAGCCACCTGTTCTCCACAAGCCAGTTCTCCCCTGCTTAGCCTTTTTGGTGAGTGGGGGAGTGAGTCTTGTGGGGCCCAATTGGTGTACCAAGCTTGCGTGTGTAGTTGGTGTTGCCTGCCCTGTATGTGGGGCGTGTTTCTGGGCAGTCGGGGAGGGGGGGGTGGCCCTAACAATCAAATCTCCCTGATGATCCTAGAGTTTTAAAGCTACTGCAATAGTCTAATCCTTCAGTTCAGTCCTGCCACAGTTTGTCTCTGCCACTGACCCACAAGTCTTTGGTATTGGCGTATGGGTCCTGAGACTTGCAAGTGGGCCCCTCTTCCAGGCTGTGCACCCCGGGTCCTCTGTTGAGGGATGACTGTGCTATGTCACAGGTGAGTGCCGTCCCCCCAGGGCAGTTTTGGGCTGCTGGGCTGTGTAGGGAGGCTCCCAGTCTGCTCAAATGATGGCTGAATGGGGCTGTGTTAATTCACACTGCTCCACCTTCCCAACTCTGGGACTATCAGCTGAGGTTGCAGGGAAGGCTAATGTCCACGCCCAGTTTTGTGGTGTGTGCCTGTTATTTGAAGCACTTCCGTCACACTGGGTTGTCTGGGGCAGCTCTGGGCTATGGGGCTGGCGATGGGCAGGAGTGTTTCCTGTCCACCAGGATGGTGGCTGTGAGCGGACACCCCCCTTTTCTTGGGAAGTTGTGGTGTTTAGTGAATTTTCTCAGCCGCTGGATTATTGCCTTTTGTCTCAGAGCTCTCTTAGTTCTGCTCTTGACTTGAGGTGCCCAAATTGCAATTCTTTGAAGCTTTCTGTATTGGGCTTCTTAGAGTAATTGTTTTAGAAAAAGAAAAAAGGATTAAAAAAAAAAAAAAAAAGGGCCCTCCTCAGAGATCTAATGGGTTATTGAAATGCTAATAGACAAAGCAACCAGGGCCATTAAGGAAAGGTCCACAGGGCAGAGAGATCAGCTTTTCTTCGGGATTTGCATATGCGCCTCAAGGCCTGAGCTCCGCCCTTCCCCTTTCTGTGTTCACCAGAACTCCAAAAATCCTCTGCTTTTATTTTGGAGTTTTTCGTGTTATTATTTTTTTTTTCTATGCCTGTCTCCTCTCTGCTGGGCTGGCAGCTCCCAGATTCTCTGGTGTCTGGTCTCAGTCTATCTATGGTTGGAGTATAGATGAGTAGAATGAGTTTCCGATAAGAGCTGCTACTGCAGTTCTCCCTTCTCCTTCCCGGAGCTGGCAGCCCCTCCTCCCACGGGACTGAGCCTGGCAGGGAGGGGCGCGGGTCCCCTGGCCGCAAAAACTTACAGATTTCGCTGATCTCAGCAGTTCGACATTTTCATGAGTGTTGTATGAAGTATGCCCAAAGACAGATTGCTCTGTGGTGTCCAGTCCACGCAGTTCCTGGCTTTTTACCTACTTTCCTGGAGGAGTAACTAAAACTTACAGCTCACCAGTCTGCCATCTTGCCCCGCCTCCCAACACTTTTTTTAATTTAATAAATTTTATTTTGAAATAAATTCCATCTTACAGGAACAGTTGCAAAAACAGTACAAACCCCATACATAGAACGCCATCATACCCCGACCCCCCTCCCCCGATACCCCGATCCACCACCTTTAACATCCTGTCACACCACTGTTTCTTTCTTTCCCTCCCTATGTATCATCCATCATCTATTGCTCTGTCCTCTGAACATATGAGAGCAAGCTGCATATATCTTTGAACAAACAATATAATTCACATATACCTTTCCCATGGACAAGAACATTCTTTTATGCAATCTCATTAAGCGCAGCTAAGAAGTTCAAGAAATTCAACATTGATATAAAGATTACATTCTATATTTCCTTTTTTTTTTTTTTCTTGTGTCCCATCTGTGTCCCTTTGAGCCTCCTCTCTTCCATCCTCAGATCCCATCCAGGATCATCCTTGGCATTTAATTGTCATCTATTTAGACTGTCTTTTTTTTTTTTTTCAATTGTGGAAACATATATTTCACATAAATTTAGAATGTTGCAATGGTATCACCTTCCCACCATCCATTTCTAGAAGTTTCCCTTCACCCCAAACAGAAACCCTACTCTCATTTCTTAACTCCCCATTGCCCCTTCCCCCACTTCTCGGAACCCCTACTCTACTTTTCATCTCTATGGTCGTATTCTCTGATACTTTCTTTGTGTTTACCGTGGGGCTTAAATTTAACATCTT
Source organism: Choloepus didactylus (assembly GCF_015220235.1). Classification (NCBI taxonomy): domain Eukaryota; kingdom Metazoa; phylum Chordata; class Mammalia; order Pilosa; family Megalonychidae; genus Choloepus; species Choloepus didactylus. The sequence continues at coordinate 22,763,285 of NC_051328.1, read as the reverse complement.
AAATCTATAACAATCTTGTTTTTCTTTGATACCAACTTAACTTTAATATGACACATAAACTATGTTCCTATACTCCATCATTCCCCCACCTTTATGTAGTTCTTGTCAAAAATTACATATTTTACATTGAGTCCAAAACCACTGATTTATTATTACAGTTTATGTAGTTTAGATCCTGTAGGAAGTAAATAATGGAGTTATAAGTCAAAAATACAGTACTATTGGTATTTATATTTACCATGTGATCTTTACTGGAAATCTTTATTTCTTCATGTAGTTTCAGTCAATTGTTTAGTGTCCCTTCCTTTCAGCCTGCCCAACTCCCATTAACATTTCTTATAGGACTGATTACTGGTGATGAAGTCCCTCAGCTTTTGATTATCCATGAATGTTTTCATCTCCCCCTCATTTTTAATCTCCAGGTGTTTGTGAATTCTCCAAGTCTCTGAAGGTTATTGCCTTCTATTTGTATTCCATTGTGGTCAGAGAATGTGCTTTGAACAAATTCATTTTTTTTTTTTTTATTGAGGCTTGTTTTTATGTCCCAGCATACGGTCCATTCTGGAGAAAGATCCGTGATCACTAGAGAAGAATGTGTGGCCCGGTTACCTGGGATGTAATATTCTATATAAGTCTGTTAAAATCCTCTGTATCTCTCTCTCCTTTCTTTGTTTCTCTGTCGATAGGGCTTCCTTTAGTATCTGAAGTAGGGCAGGTCTTTTATTAGCAAAATCTCTCAGCATTTGTTTGTCTGTGAAAAATTTAAGCTCTCTCTCAAACTGGAAGGAGAGCTTTGCTGTATGAAGTATTCTTGGTTGGAAATTTTTCTCTCTCAGGATTTTAAATATGTCATGCCACTGCCTTCTCGCCTCCATGGTGGCTGCTGAGTAGTCACAACTTAGTCTTATGTTGTTTCCTTTGTATGTGGTGAATTGCTTTTCTCTTGCTGCTTTCAGAACTTGCTCCTTCTCTTCAGTATTTGACAGTCTGATCAGAATATGTCTTGGAGTGGGTTTATTTGGATTTATTCTATTTGGAGTTCGCTGGGCATTTATGCTTTGTGTATCAATATTGTGTAGAATGTTTGGGAAGTTTTCCCCAACAATTTCTTTGAATACTCTTTCTAGACCTTTACCCTTCTCTTCCCCTTCTGGGACACCAATGAGTCTTAAATTTGGACGTTTTATTTTATCTATCATATACCTGAGATCCGTTTTGATTTTTTCGATTTTTTTCCCCATTCTTTCTTTTGTTCTTTCATTTTCTGTTCTGTGGTCCTCACGGAGGCTGAGTTGTTATTCAGCTTCCTATAATCTTGTATTACGAGTATCCAGAGTCTTTTTAATTTGGCCTACAGTTTCTTTAATTTCCATAAGATCTTCTATTTTTTTTATTTATTCTTGCAACATCTTCTTTATGCTCTTCTAGGGTCTTCTTTATGTCTTTTATATCCTGTGCGATGCTCTTCTTCATGTCCTTTATATCCTGTGCCATGCTTTCGTTGCCTGTCTATAGTTCTTTGATTAATTATGCCAAGTACTGTGTGTCTTCTGATCTTTTGATTTGGGTGTTTGGGTTTGGGTTCTCCATAGCATCTGGTTTTATCATATGCTTTAAGATTTTCTGTTGTTTTTGGCCTCTTGGCATTTGCTTTACTTTATCTTTAATTTGTCAGAATTGCAGCTTGGTGGTGTATACTTTCTCTAACTAACCAGCAGAAGGCGTCTGTGAGTCACCTATTCCCCTCAAGTCAGTTCTCCCCAACTTTGTCTTTGTGGTGTGTGGGGATCTGATTCTTGTGGGGTCCAATTGGTGCACTTAATTTGGATGTGTTGTCAGTGCTGTCCACCCTGAATGAGGGGCATGTGTCTGAGCAGTTAGGGAGGAAGGGCAGCTTTAATACTCAAATCTCCCAGGTATTAGCGGAGATTTAAGGCTGTTCTCTGCCCCTGACCCAAAAGTCCTTGGTATTGGCGTAGGCTCTCTGGGATTTCCGATGGTTCCCCCTTCCCTGCTGTGCTCTTCCAGGACCTCTGCTGAGGAAGGGTGGGCTGTGCTACGTCACAAGTGCGTGCCGACCTCCAGGGAAGCTCTGGGACACCGGGCTTCAAAGATGGTTGAATGGGACATGTTAACTTCCCCCTTTCCGCACAGCTCCGCCCTCCCAGCTCCAGAACAATCAGCCGTGGGTGTATTAAAGGCCACTGTCCACGGCGGATATTGTGGCGTGTGCGCAGTGCTGCAGGAAAGACTCCCTGTCACACTGGGTTTCTTGGCATGGCTCTGTGCAGTGGGTTTGGCCACGGGCAGGAGTGCCCCCGCCCACTGGGGAGATGGCTGCAAGTTGTGCGTTTTTTTACCTTTTGGCTCCCCTTTGCTTCCCTAGGCCCGAGACAATCGGCAGTGGGTGTGGGAAGGGGTATCCTCCACGCCAGACACTGAGGCGTTAGCCCGGCCTGCTCCCATCATATCTGCAGCTGCTCCTGGGCTTTTTTTTTTTTTAAAGAACTAGTCCATCTCCAAATGCCAACCCACCGTTTCCCCACACCGCAGTGTGACCGAGGGACTTTCAGCCAACTCACTCACTCGTTTCAGAATGCAGACACCTGGTTTCACCAAACGCATGGTCCCTGTAGATTTAGCAGACCTTGTCAGGCTGGTGCTACTCTGGAAGTGGTGTTCTGGGTCACTTTCTGTTTTTTATCTAGTATTTTTCACAAAGGTGTTTTTTTTGCCCTGTCTCACCTAGCCGCCATCTTAGGTTCTCTCAACATTTTAATATTGTTAAGTCTTTCAATCCATGAACATGGATGTCTTTCCAATTGTTTAGATCTTCTTTAATTTCTTTCAGTCGTAGTCAATACTCATGTAAGTACTGGAAGGGTCCCAGTCCTTACTCCCATTGCACAGTCTAGCTAAGGAGACAGAGATAGAGGAGGGTAGGCCCAGCATCAAGCCTGGACTGACACACCATCAGGATTGCTGAGATGCAGCAGGGTGAGCTATAGACCCTGGGAAGACACTGGGCTGCACCCTGGGGAAATGAGGCAGATGGGAGTTCCCTTGAAGTGAGTCTTTCTCTTTTGGACCTTGAGCAGCAGTAGGGAGCATGTGATAGTAATCAGTAGCATGCCTGGGCTTGTTGTGTCATCTTTTCATGACATTCTCATAGCATGGAGGAAAAATGTGACCTTTTGACCCAGTGAAGCCCGCTTCTAGGACATCATCTGTTCAGTCCCTCATTTGCTTATCAAATATTTCTGGGACCACAGTGTATGCCAGGCCTCTCTGGGCTCTGGGGATATGAGGGCTGGTGGTATGATGGGGGTGGGATGAAAAGTGACTTGATGAGCACAAGTCGGTGTGATAATATCAGCATGTAGTGACTGAAGCCAATGCTGGTTATGGGGCAGGGACAGCTGGCTGGTGAGTGTCAGGGAACGATAGTCATTTTAAAGGAGGAGTGATGATGTCACCTTGAATGAGTGTGTGGGAGGAGCTTAGGTCACTCTGGGAGAGTGGCAGTGGTGAGCAGGGAACACAAAAACTGCCTTGGTAGCACTAGCATTTGCAGGCTGAAGAAGACACCTCAGGGAAACAGCAGGAGTTCTGAAGCACTATGAACAAGGCAGATGCCCAAGGAGAGCAGGCTGGCTGAGGCTCAGGCAAAGGCCCTATGTGAGGAGGCCAGTGGCCAGTGTGGAGGAAGGCAGAGATGAAACAGCAGCTTGATGCACAAGGGCAGTCCACATAGCCTTACCTATGGCTGTGGCAAAATTGCAAAACTCCCAAGTGTCTAAAAAAATAGCAAATTTGGAAAATACTGATGATGTAGTTCTAAGGATTAAGTAAATGGGAGAATGTGCACAACCTGGTTAAATGAAAGACCAGAAAAGAAGATGATAATCTAAAAGGTTATCAGTGATTATTATTCTCTAACACTAAGACCATGGGTACTTATTTTTCTATAATTGCACATTTTCCAAAATTATCTACAATGAGCACAAATTACCTTCAAATTCAAAATGAATACTGAATTATTGAATTATTTTTAAAGCCCCCTCTCTGGCCCTTAGCCCAGCATGCAGGTTCTTCTGGGATGGGGAGGCCTGCCTCCCATGTCCCCACATATCCAAGTTTTCAGAGGACCTTCAGGCCAGTAGTAACTGGCTCTTGACCCTCCTAGTCTGGAAAATGCCACTCTCTCCTTGTGCTCTTCTTTGCATGGTCCTGTCTGTTGCTTTCTGTTAGTTTTATACATATTTCGTCTCAATCTTGGGATCATTAATTCTTTCTCTAAATATTATGGAAAGTACATAGTAGGCCTTGTTGGTAAGTCCTGGGGAAGACTCCAGTCTTTGGAAGGGAGCTCTGGGTTGACTTAAGTCTGTACCCCCAGAATTGATGACATCATACTTCACACCCTTCATACTCTTTAAATAGCATTCAACAAATATTGTGGAATAAATATATGAGGGAGCACAATAATATAGCATGGATAAAAGGCATGATAAAAATTAAAACATTACTAACAGGTTATTGGTTTGCACATGTTTTTCTGTGGTTCAAGAATGCCCTATCATGAATACTCATCCTTAAAATCTCACAGGTATTATCAGATGTCTTACCAGACTGGACCCCTGTACCTCCCCATCACCATGCCCATCCCATGTCACTGAAGTTCCATGGTTAAGGCTCATCGTCTCTCATTGTCAGAGACCATGTTTGTATTACTTACCACTGTATCCCCCAATGCCTGGCACATAGTAGGAGTCAACAAATATTTGTTGAATAAATGAAAACATAAGGAGAAAAAGAGAGAATGATGAAACAGAATAGTAGTAAAGACCTTAAAGCCCTCCTAAAAGAATAAATTACATCAAGCAGAGAAAGGTGAAGGACACACAATGAAAGTAACAGAATTGATAATTACAGATGAACAATCTTTCACCATATACAAAAAACAAATCATACTAAAAGTCACAGATAAGATCTTAACATGCTTTAAAACCAGAAACTATATAAACCTACATTTGTTTATATAATGTAATGAAAATAGGAACCAATAATATAAATATACCTATAAAATACTTAATTATTTAGAAATTTTTAAATAAATTCATATTTTACTCTGAGCCACTTATTTCTTAAAATACAACACGTATATAAATAATGTTAATTCCCATGTTTAAAATGTTTGGCCAGTAAGGGTTTAATATCCAGAATACGTAAAGAAATCCTACAACTCAACAACAAAAAGACAAAAAGCCCAATAAAAAAGTGGGCAAAAGATTTGAAGAGACAGTTCTCCAAAGAAGATGTAAAAATGAACAAAAGCACATGAAAAGATGCTCAACATCATTAGCCATTAAGGAAATGCAAATCAAAACTACAATGAGATACCATTTCACATTCAATAGAATAGCTACTGTTCTAGTTTGCTAATGCTGCTGGAATGCAAAACACCAGAAATGGATTGGCTTTTATAAAAGGGGGTTTATTTGGTTACACAGTTACAGTCTTAAGGCCACAGAGTATCCAAGGTAATGCATCAACAACTGGGTACCTTCACTGGAGGATGGCCAATGGTGTCCAGAAAACCTCTGTTAGCTGGGAAAGCATGTGGTTGGCATCTGTTCTGGTTTCAAAATGGCTTTCTCCCAGGACATTCCTCTCTAGGCTTCAGCTTCTCCCCAGAATGTCACTCTCAGTTGCTCTTGGGGCATTTGTCCTCTCTTAGCTTCTCTGGAGCATAAGTCTGCTTTCAAAGACCGTCTCCAAAATGTCTCTATAAACTGCAGTTCCTCTCTCAGCTCCTGTGCATTCTTCAAAGAGTCTCTCTTGGCTATAGCAAGCTTGCTCCTTCTGTCAGAGCTTATATAGTGCTCCAGTAAACTAATCAAGGCCCACACTGAATGGGCAGGGCCACACCTCCATGGAAACTATCCAATGAAAGCTCTTACCCACAGTTCAGTGATCACACATCTCCACGGAAACATCCAATCAAAAGTGTGTAACCCAATCAACACCAATAAGCTTCCTGCCCACACAAGAATGCATCAAAGATAATGGCAATTTGGGGGACATAATACATTCAAACCAGCACAGCTACTATCTAAACATTTGAAAATAATGAATGTTGGAGAGGATGTGGAGGAAAAGGAACACTCGTACATTGATGGTGGGAGTGGAAAATGGTGCAGCCACTGCGGAAAACAGTTTGGTGGTTTCTCAGAAAGTTAAATATAGAATTACCTTGTGACTCAGCCATCCCATTTCTAGGTATATACCCAAAGGAATTGAAAGCAGGGACTTGAACAGACATTTGCACACCAATGTTCATTGCAGCATTATTTACAATTGCTAAAAGATGGAAGCAACCCAAGAGTCTATCAGCCGAGGAATGGTAAACAAAATGTGATATATACACACAATGAAGTACTATTCAGCCACAAAAAGGAATAAAGTCCTTACACATGCGACAATATGGAAGACCCTTGAAGGCATCGTGTTAAGTGAAATAAGCCAAACACAAAAGGACAAATATTGTTTGATCTCACTGATATGAAATAATTAGAATAATCAAATTCATAGAGTAAAAACTAGGCTTGAATTGTACATCGTTTCTATTTGGGATGATGAAAAAGTTTTGGTAATGTATGGTGGGAATGGTAGCACAATGTTGTGAATGTAATTAACGGTACTGAAATATATATTTGAATGTGGTTAAAAGGGGAAATTTTAGGTTGTATATGTTACTAGAATAAAAATTTTTAAAAAAAGTATATCCATAGGACTGTGCAACACACTGAACCCTAGAGTAAACCATGGACTATAGTTAATAGTACAATTATAAAAATGTTCTTTCATCAATTGCAGCAAAGATACCACACTAATGCAAGGTGTAGGGTAGTATTTGGGAATTCTATTTTATGCATAATTTTTCCGTAAATCTACGACTTCTCTAATAAATATATAAAAGGGAAAAAATGTTTGGGACATGCCTAGAGCAGCACTTACAAGGTATTTACTTTAATTGCTGGAAGTACTTTCACCCTTGAGTAGGAAAACCTTAAGGGAGTGCACCTCTGGTTGCTTGAAAAGGAAAAGAACTATTACCCAAACGGAAAGCAAGAAAATAATAAAGAGGAAATAAAGTAGAAATAGGCAAATTTGGAAAAATGAAAGAAGTCAAACTTAAAAATCCAGCTAGGAAAAAATTTTGAAAGACTAACAAAACTGATGAGATTTTTATAAAAGCGCAAAATAACCATGGATGACCCCAGAAATACTCAGTAGCACCTAGCCCTGATAAGGTAATGACAAGTTTTACAGACTTTCAAAAGGCCAATCCTCGTATTCTGTCTGTGGAGCCTCCCGAAGGAAACGGGGTCGCCCTACTTTGATGGCGAGGGGAGTGGAAATTCTTGAACCAGCGGCAGCAGCTCTGGGTCTGGTATTGACAGCAGAAGGCCTCCGCCCTCGGGCGGCGGGAGGGCAGTCTACCCGGGCCCTCGGTGCTCTCTGCTTCCCCCTACAGGTGAACACGGGAAAGGCGGGCCCCCCAGAACCTTGAGAGGGAATAGCGCCCCCTGGGAGCTGAAGACGCGTCGTCCTGTGGTGCGGAAGAAAAAGGCAAAAGGGCCGGTCCCAAGTCTGCCGAGCAGACGGCATCAGAGTGGGAGACGGAGAGGGTCAGCACTCGCCCCAAGTCATCAGGGGCCATGGCTTAACTTGGTCTTCGCGAAGAGTCCACGTTGCCCTCCTTTCTTTCCCTAGAGTTGAGGTCCTCCTGTTGGGAGTCCCCAGACTAGAAACTTGTGCGCCTTACATCCCACACAGGACGCACTCACACAAAGAAGAGCACACACAGCGCACGGTGCTCCACTGTGAGTTATAAGTTTGCTCAATGGCTGTTCGCTGATTCAATAATAACAATCCTGTAATCATATCAGCAAAAGGTGCTTAATAAGACAGCATTAATTTTTATATAAAAATCTTAAAGAACGGGAATGGAGGAGGGACTTTTCCTGAGGCTGGAAAAGAATCTTTATTTCCAACCCAGAGTCAACAGCATAATAGAAAAACATCCCTTTACTCCTTCCTGCCTTCATGTACTCACTCAAAAGCATTTATGAAGCTCTCAGTGTATGCCAGTCACTCAAGTACCCACTCAGAAACTTGGATGATCAAGTAAAAAAGATACTGTCACACACACACACACACAAATATCATCATAGCCTTGAAGGACCTTGGCAGACCTGATGTGAGCAACCCTGTACCTAGTATAGTGCCTGGCTCATGGCAGAATGAATGAAAAAATGCTGAGCTGCAGAGGAAGGGGGTCTTTGGGCAGGGGGCTGAGGTCTGGGAAGGCTTCTAGAGGAGGCACGGCCAGTGTACACCTCCTTCCCCCCCAGAGCCTGGTGGGCCTCTGTGAGCCATATTCCCCAATACAGGAGAGGGACCCTCTGGTAGACATGTTTCAGGTGGGTGGTGCTTTTGGGCCACAGAGGTGGAGGTCTGGGAGCTGATATCTGGGGTCCTAACAGGACGTCACCACTCACCGGTGTCTTCCATTTCTGAGAAAGCTTGTGTTTCTGGGTGCTCTTGGCTTCTGGGACAAAAGAGTCATTTATGATCACTTCTGAAGACCGTGGGTGTGTTCTGCACAGAGAAGGGAAAGCTTGTGGTGGGTAACAGAGCCCTCAGTGGGGAAATCTCCTCCCATTGGATCCACAGGACACAGCCTCCTCTCCCCTGCAGAAGCAGGCTCTGGGCCTTGTCAGTGCTGCCAAGAAAGCTCTTGGTCCTGAGCACAAACCATTTTCCTGCCTGCCCAGAAACCTTCTTAGTGCCAGAGTCTCACCAACTCCTGCAATAGCAGGACACCCTCACCATGAGCCCAGAGAACCCTGCAGACCTACACTTTTATTCAGTGTTCAGCTGTGGCTGCAATGACAGTTTAATGTACATGACTTGGGCACACTCTGAGAGGTATGCTACCAAAGATAGGGTGCTATATGGCAAGAAGCACAGGGTTTGGGATTCAAGAGCCAGTTGCAAGCCCTGTATCCTCCACTTACTGACTGATAGGGCCTGGGGGCTGACATCTGGGATCCCAACAGGATCTCCTTAGGCAAGCCATTTAACTTCTCTCAGCCTGTTTCCTCATAAAAAAATCTCATCTCACAGAGTTGTTGTGAAGTTTACACTCACAATTCAACTATCCCTTTTAGTGGGTTTTGCTGATATGTTCTACAGTGCTAAGGCTCTGGCCTGTCCATCATCTTGGCTCTGTTCTAATGGTAGGAAAACTGTAGGCCTGGCACAATGTAGGGGAACACTAAATACTGGTGAATGAAGACTATGGACAGAAACAAGTGATGTTTTGTATTGCCATCAAATTTGGCCTCAGCAATTACATTGTGCTTCCTTCTCAAAATAGATGGGAATTTTCTTTCTGAGTCTGTTTCAAATCCCTGCCAAACATGACTGCAGTTTCCTAAATCATTCCTGAGCTGGGTAACAACACTCTTTCTAAAGCTTGCTGCCTGGTTCTTGTAGATTCATTTCAGTTCTGGATAAAAGAATCAAAATGTTCTTTAACTCCCTATTCTAGCAGACATTTGTAGGCTTTCTCTGTCAAGGTATCAGATCCTGAAGGATTAAAGGAGGTAAGATTGGGTATTTTGCTTTGGGAATGAGTAGATGGGGGAAACTACATTCATTCAGCACTTACTAACTGGCTATTCCATGCAAGAGCTATGATGACAGCTTCACATTTTCTGCCTAAATGTTCCCAGCCTTGTGAATTGGGCTATGTCATCAACATGTCTGAGATAAAGAAGCTGAGGCCTGGTACTTTAAGAGCTTAAGGTCCTAAAGCTAGACAAGTACTATGTTGGTTTGAATCTATTATATATCCCAGAAAGCTATGTTCTTATTGTGGGTGGGACCTTTTGATTAGATTATTTCCACAGAGATGTGCCCCTGCCCATTCAAGGTGGGTCTTAAATTCGTTTACTGGGGTCCTCTATGAGAAGATAAAAGGCAGAGACATTTTGAAGAGAGCACAGAGATGCTTAGAGAGAAAATGCCAGAGACATTTTGGAAACAGCTGTTGAAACCAGAACCAGGAGAGACGCTAAGAGAGGAAATCCAGAGTTTGCCCCAGAAGAGCTAAGAGAGGACCCCCAGATGCTTAGAGAGAAATGTCCCAGGACGAACAAGCAAGGACACACAGAAGCCTAGAGACATTTTGGAGAAAAGGGCCAGCAGATGTTGCCATGTGACTTCCCACGTGACAGAGGAAACCTGGATGCCATCAGCCTTTCTTCAGTGATGGTATCTTTCTCAAGATGCCTTAATATGGACATTTCCATGGACTTAGAACTGTAAATTTGTTAACTAATAAATCCCCTTTGTAAAAGCCAGTCCATTTCTGGTATATTGCATTTTGGCAGCTTTAGCAAACTGCAACAGTACTTAGCCCACAATTTTGTTTAAATCCATATTCTTTGTGGCCTTCCTGCACAATGGGACTTGTTGTTACATTTTGCAGGGTTCAGAGGCTGCATCCCTGAGTCCAGGCAGAGTGGCCCTGGGATATGCCTGGGCTGCTTAGAGTTAGCCAGCACCTGCACATGCATCTTTATCATAAAGCAGTGAGTGAAGAGGTAGTTCATCTCTGTGACTAAGAGCTCAGGTTATGGAGTTTGATGGATTTGGGCTCAAATCCTAGCTCCATCACTTATAAGCATATGAAAAACACATGATCTCTCCAGGCTTCTACTCCATTTGTAAAGTAATATTACTACCTCATATAGTTGTGAGGGTTAAATGTGATATATAAAACTCTTAGCACATAATATATGCTTGATATAAACCGGCTGTTACCACTAGTGATGAACTGCGTCTGCCCTTTTGCTAGAACTTAACGTCCTTCCTGGGCTGACAAGTCTGCCCGGATTCTATTTCTGCACTACTGCTCCTTTGGGGCTGGAGCCCCAGGCCACTGGACAGAGGCCAGCAGGAGGTGCAGAGGTCGGACAAGGCGCCGCTCCCCTCTTCAGAAACATTCAAGCCCTCTTTCCGCCCTTAGCTGGGCGAGCGCCTACCTCGGTACAGGCGTGAAGCTGGGGCGCTGCGGCGGCGGGGAGGCCATGACCCTCGGGTTGCTCCCTCCTAGAGACTGAGAAGTTGCCATAGTGTACAGCCCGTCTCCATGGCGACCAGGCCCCAGCGGCTCAGCGGGGAGGGCGGGGTCAGGGCTGCGCCACGCCCCCGAGCCCAGCGCTCGCGCACTAGCGGGAAGGCCAAGAAGTAAAGATGAACTAGGGCCTGGGAGCGAGGTCCTCTCAGAATCAGTCACTACCGCGGACTTGACCCTAGCTACCAGAACTGAGGCAAGGGATTAATCAGCGGCTAGGGGGGCGGGAGGTGAACTGCGAGGTCGAAGGCGTTTTGTCAGACAGAATTGTAGTTTTTCAGTGTCCCGAACCTTCGGTTGGACAGGCTCTGGCTAAGCAGATATGGACTTCATCTCCCGAAGGTCACTAGCAGTCCGGGTTGGGCCGCCCCTGGAGAACTCTGCATTGTGGGATATGGAGTACCAAATGCGGCGAGGCGTGGCAGTGTCCAAAGAGAGGTGCGGACTCGGACTCGGTTTCCCTGCGGTCCCAGCAGGCTCGCCGGCCATTGGCTGAGCGGGGCGGATCTGGTCCGGCTCCTCCCCGCCCCCAGTGACACAATAGCAGCTCCCTCCAAGATGGCGGCGGCGACGGCGGACCCGGGAGCTGGGAGCCCGCAGGCTGGAGACTCCTCCGGCGGGAGTACGGGGGGCGGGTTGCCGTCCCCGGGGGAGCAGGAGCTGAGCCGGCGCCTGCAGCGCCTGTACCCAGCTGTCAATCAGCACGAGACGCCGCTACCGCGCTCGTGGAGCCCCAAGGACAAGTACAACTACATCGGCCTCTCCCAGGGCAACCTCCGCGTCCACTACAAAGGTATCGGCGGGTCTGACCGCGGTGGGGACAGACCCGAGTATCTGTCGGGCGGCAGGGCTTCTCGTCCTCTGCCCGGTCAAGTCCCTTCCCCAGACCTCGTGCTCTGGGTTAGGCCTTATCCCTGAGGGGTGTCCAGGGTGGTCGAACTGACCAGGCCAAACGCTGACTGCCTGCTCTGCTCTGCCCTGAGAAACCCGAGGTTCAGAGAAGTGCAACAGGTGTCCAGACCCAGTGCTGGGCTGGAGCTTCCACCCGAAGCCTTTCCTGCTTGTCCTGGGGTGGTTCCAACTCCAGCTGGGCCTTTCACCACCTTTTAGTTTTGGTAGTGTCTAAAGAAAAGGGTGGTCACAACCCCACCATTAGCCAGAGCCCAAGGGTTTGCCCCCTTGCCAGGCATCCTCCTGAGACTGAGCCAGGGATTCTGTGCTGACCTTTAGCTAAGATCTTATAGGACCTCTGCCTCCTTCCCTTGGGCTCCTAGGTGGGCTGTCTGGTTCTTGAGAGACTGCCAGCAGCACTGGGGCATCTCTCACATGTACCCACACTTCCTGCACCCTGGTTTTTGTCTATATGGGAAACATTGTCTCAGGCAGGGCTACTATTCCCAGGAGGAGGTGAGCCAAAGATGGGAGGTTTACATGGTTGCTCAGTTGTCTTCTCATCATCCCTTGGACTGTGTGAGGGCTTTCTCTGGCCACCAAGAGGCGAGGTTTTTTTTTAAAAAATTATTTTTATTTTTATTAGAGAAGTTGTGGGTTTACAGAACAATCATGCATAAAATACCGGAGAGAGGTGAGCTTTTAAGCTCTGCTGAAGTTGCCAAGTAGCAAAGAAGAATGAGGCTTCCATTTGCATTTTCTTCTGCTGAAATTTCTTTCCTGCCCTCTCCTATTAGGTCATGGCAAAAATCACAAAGATGCGGCCTCAGTTCGTGCCACCCACCCCATACCTGCTGCCTGTGGCATTTATTACTTCGAGGTGAAGATTGTCAGCAAAGGAAGAGATGGGTAAGCCTCTCGTTGGCACTCTCTTTCCCCAACAAAGACCTGTACCCTGTGGTCAGAGTTAGACCACTTGTTATGTCTAATAGGAGCTGCTGAACTGCTTCTGTGTAGTCGTGGGTCTGGTGCAGCGGGTGGAATGGTGGGCTGCCTCAGTTCCCTGGCTATAGGGATAGCCTGGTCTAAGGATCAGGCCTTGATGGCAAGTAGGTGAGTGGGGGTGGGGGGACTTCTTTTCGGTGATGATGTAATGAGATATTTAACAGGTCAAGGAAACAAATAACAAGCTTACATTTACAATTCAGTGTCCAAAGTGGGATTTCCCCCTTGAGTGAGGTGTTTGTGACTTTCCTCCTTTCATACCCTTGCCACATTCAAGATTCCTTTTTATGGCATTTAGTCATGTAGTGGCCTCAGTAGGCTTCAAAGGGATAGTAGAGTCTTTTCAGCATTCATCAAAGCTGTGGCAGCCTCTGGCCTGTCATCTCAGGGTAAACAGCATGCACATGGTCAGAGTCAGGTGACTTTGCTGCCCATAAACTTGTTTTTCAATCCAGGGACCTGAGCACCAGTTGGACCAGCTTTAGGAAGGTCCTCATTAAAGTCAGCATTAGGAAGACTTCCTATTAGGTAGATCTAAACAGACACAGGAAATCAGAGGGAATACTGGAGGAAGATTTTTCATTTCTTTTTTTCTTCTTCCTTCTTCTCCGAGTCTCCCCTTTTTCCAGTGAGTGTACCAAGCAGGTGCTTAAATTATGAAATAACGTGATTGCAGCTGCCTTGGAAAGGTTGGTATGGGAAGTTTACCAATTCCACCATTGACCTCCGTGCCAACCTTGAGTGTGTATTCTTGAGCATTCAGAATGCTTCCTCTCTCCTAGGGACTGTCCCCCTTGTGGCACATGCAAAATGCCCAGCCAAAGGGGTTATGCTGGGGCCAGGACGGCTAGAGTCAGAGCCTTGCCTGCTTCCTCATTGATGTAGAATTTCCCTGCCTGGGGGGGCTGTGTGGCCTTGACTAGGTCTTGGGACTTCATTTCCTTGTTTTCACTGTGAGGAGCTAGTCCAGCATCTCGGCCTTTAACCCCAGAATTCTGTGATTCTGAAATTCTGATGAAAGGAAGCTACTGCATCTTTCACTTTTATCCCTATCTAGTACATTGACACATAGGAAGTTTATATTATTACAGGGCTTTAAAACCCCCCACTTTCCCTTCCCACCGTCTGATAAAAACAGATATATTTAATGTGCTTCAACCAGTATGAACCAGAATGGCCTCCTAAAACAAAGCAAAACAAACCAACTTCTCCTCAAGTTGGTTACAGTGTAGACTGAAATGTTGGTGCTGGAGTTACCATATTGCCAAAGAAACTCAGGGGTGTTTCTTAAACTCTTAGAGAGGAAAGTGGATTGTTTTCTCTGTAGTCCTTATCTCACATAACAGCTGAGCTCTTGAGAGAAGAAGACAACTTTTTGGAAGGGGAGTGTTCAAACCTAGAGACCTGGATTCCTTCAACTGACTTAATATTTCAGTTTTAAAGTGACTCTTACTGGAAAAGACCCTGTATTTTGTCTGCTTGCCTTACTATGCATGTTGCCTACAAGTCTAAAGAAAGCTGGGCATCTTCTCCCCGCTTCTGTTCCCAACATTTTTACTTGTGGTAAATATATCTGTCAAGCTGACCTGGAAACCTCAGTTTTAAAAAGGTCCTGGATTATATATGCCTGTGGTGGCCAGCTTCAACTGACCATTTTCCTCAATTGAAGAGACTGTCTCTTCATTGTCTCTTTATGGAATGTCTGAAAGCCTTCTCATGGCTGGGTTCTAGCCAGATGTTGGAATGGATAGGTGTGGTTTTGAGGAGGCCAACAGCAGTTACAGGGCAAGCATTGACCAGCTTGTGTCCTTTTGCCCATTGATGCTGGAGATGTGTTTTTCACCCTGGTTTGGTCCATAACCCAAGTGTTCACCAGTTGTGGAACTTTCTTGTGTTTTCTAGTTTGATCCTCCTGGCCCCTCTGGGAAGTGGCAGGAGCAGATAATGATGTGCCCGATTTATGGGTGAGCACTGAGCCCTTGAGATATTTGGTGGCTTGCCCTGGGTGTAGTGCTTAGGGTGTGCAGTGGAGTAGCCTAAAGTATCAGATGTCCTCCCTTGATCCCAGACACGTGTCCATGCTGCTGCTGCTTTTCCCTGTTATGACTGCCATTGCATCCCTTCCCTGGGTAGATTGGAGGAATGGCCAGTTGGATTCTTAGTGGACCGTGGTGTTATGGGACAGAGCTGAATGGTGCTTAGTGCTGAGTGGGGCCAGTGCTGGGCTTGATTGACTTACCATCCCCTTGAACTGTGAACTTGTTTTTCTGTAGATTTGAATATGGGCCTCCTTTGTAAAGGGTGTTTATAAACCCGTTGTTAGTATCATTGTTCAGAAGGACCTTTGTTTTGACAATTTTATGGAACACATTCAGCTAGTCTCATCAGAACAGTTTCATTTCAAGTGTTCAGAGAATATTTATTCACACTTACTATGTGCCAGGCCCCACACTAGGTGCAGAGAAAACAAAAGATAAAATCAGCACGGGCAGGTCCTGTCCTCAGCGAGTCTGTGGCCTGCCCAGTGAGAGCTGACTGAAAGGCTCTCTGAGAGGAGGCAGAAGCTGTGGAGAAGTTTCCCAGTAGATGAGGCTTGTGTGGGCCTATAATGACTGGTCAGTCACTAGCTTGATCTCAGAGCACTGGGCTTTCTGGGTACTCTCTAAATATAAGGGAAAGCTATGGAGAACGGGGGGCTTGTTTTGAACAAGAGCTTGGCCAGACTGATGGGCTTCATTTGCATTTTGCTGAGTCACCAGAACTGTCAACCTGAGGAAGCAGGTCTGGTGAGTTAAGGGGACATCAGGGTCTGCCAGTGGTGCCGGGAGATAAGGGGTATAAGGTTGTTCGTTCCAGGAAGTCAAGGAGGCCCTGAAGCAGAGAGTCCCTAGGGGGAGCCACTTCTTTGGGCAGATTGCATAGGCCTGTGGGTGTCCCTGATTCTTAGTGATGACACATGTAGGGTGTGACTGGCCAGGCTGACAGATACTCCAGTGTGACCCTCAAAATAGACTGTAACATCATCTCAGCAGCGGAGGCCTCCTGACATGTGATGGGTGGCTCTACCCGAGAACAGCAAGCCTGGATGGGGTGGAGGGTGGGATAGAGGGGCTTTCAGACTGCCTTTGCTCATTCCTGCAGCTGACTTCCTTTGGCCAGGCAGCAGCACACTCATCCATTAAGACCACACACTGGGATGTAGCACCCCTTGCTTTGTCCCAGTCTCATGCCTGGGCCCCAGGAGCCTTGCCTGTGAGATCAGTCTAGAGGGGAGACACATGCGCCTGTGCATGTGACCTCTAAGGGTGGTGTAAAAAGGGCTGATGTTTGGTGTGTGCAGGTCCAGAGATGGCCCAGAGGATGGACAGCGTCCTGTATTTGAGGGTCTGGGGAAGGTGTCACAGAAGAGGTGATGACACTGAATCTGGAAGGATGAGTTAGAGTGCTCTAGGTGAACACAGTGAGAATCAGATGCTCCAGGCTGCAGGGACAGTGCATACAAAAATGTGGAACCCAGAGCATGAAGTAGACAGGGGCCATATCTGGAATACCTTGTTACCATGGCAGGGAGCAGGGACCTTGTCCTGAGGGCAGTAGCACTATGTGGGGGCATTATCTCTGATCATATTTTTAAGAGTGGATGGGGAAGAGGAGACTCTGCTGGTCTGGTTCAACCAGGCCCTCTGGCTGAGAGCCCTGTCCAGTGTGGGCCAGTGGCTTTAGGTCCTTGACTCCAGGCCCAGTTTTCCCACAGTTGGTTTGTCTTTTGTCTCTCTTGGCTGGCCTTTCTCCTGTACAGTGGGATGCAGAGATGATGAAGACTGGTAGCCAGGGAGGATTCTTGGATGGGAAAGGACTCTTGCTTGTGTTGGAGTTCTAAGAACTCCCATTTGAATGACAACATGCGCCTGTTTTTCATGCCCAGGTGTCTCTCATGGGTCAGAATTACCCACAGTAAGTTTCCATGGAGACCCAGAGATCCATTCAGTCAATTAAGATCTTGCCTGCCACGTTCCTGGTCTGGAGTGCTATCTGAGCCCAGGCCTTCCAGTCTAGAAATGGCCTGTGGCTGGTCTACTCCAGGTCTCCCTCATTCTAGTCTCTGTACATTGTGCAGGGCCATGGAGAAGTTTGGCACTCATCTGTGCACCTGGGGAAGTCTTTGTGCTGCCTGCCTGGAGAGGAAGTTGCTGGCTTTGCCTAAGGCAGGTACAGATAGTGGTTGTGCCCTGTTCTCCCTGACTACCTCCCTGGGGCTCATGGACTCACAGGCAGATGCTGCATCTCTCCCTAGGTAACACATTGTGCTCTTTCTGGAAACATGGAATGTTTGGGCTGTGAAGCATCTTGGAGCTCACGAAAGCCCTGGTCTAGTTGAGTATACTGGGGTGGGGTGAGAGAACTGGAGACCACATGGTATCCCCTTTTCCAGTAAGAACTGTTCTTGCACTGAGCATATCGGCTTCTCTGGGACCTCCCAACTCATTGTATTTTGCCACCCAGGCTCCAACCCTGAGCTGAGGGTGGGGATTATGGCTGCTTTCTTTGTAACAGGAGGCTTCCTTGTCAAGGATCAGCCTTAAGAGCAATTCCTAGAATTCACTTCACCTCCCCACCCCCATTGTCGTAATTCTCTGGAATGTTTGGTCTTTTCCCTAGATGGGTCACCACGTAAGGGAGATTCCCTGATAGAGGGGCAGCAGGAGCTCATCAGGGCAAGGACTGAAGCACAGGAGGATGGACTCAGCAGCTCTGTGTGGCAGGCACTGTTGTGTCAATGTTCCTATTCTAGAGCCATTGGGAAGGAATCAAGGTGGGTCTCCATGGTTGGGAGTCAAGGTGGAAGGAAGGATTCCTTGCTGGGAAGAGGATGGATCACACTATGCCTAAATGCAAGGATATCCCTCTGCCTCTTCAGAAATTCTATCTAAAACCAGATAAAATGTCATTGTAAGTAAGTGCTCTAGGGTCCTTGCTATTGTTTTGTCATATTTGAACTGTGACATTGTGAATCTGTTGCTAGAAATGAGGCCAGAGGACTTGACGATGGAACAGATCCTAGCCCCGCTATTGTGAAGAGGACTGCGTGGGGAAGGGGGGGGAGGGCTGGATAAGTCTTTTCTACCTTTCTGATACCTCCCTTCCTCTGCTACTTCTTGGACGTTAGAGTTAGGAGGATTGCTTGGGATTTCAGGGAAGATTAATTTAGGTCAGCGTTGGCAAGCGACAAGGCTCAATTACCGCTACTGCTCCGTCAGCTTCCATGACAAACATTACTGATTGCTATCAGCAGTCTTTTTTTTTAAATTCAATTTTATTGAGATTATTCACATACCATACAGTCATCCAAAGTATACAATCAATTGTTCACAGTACCATTTATATAGTTGTGCATTCATCACAACAATTAATTTTTTTTTCAATTTTAGAACATTTTCATTACTCCAGAAAAGAAATAAAAATAATAAAGAAAACTCATATCCTCTCATACCCCCACCCCCTGCTCCATTATTGACTCATAGTATTGATATAGTGCATTTGTTACTGTTAAGGAAGGAATATTAAAATATTACTAACTGTAGTACATAGTTTGCAATAGGTACATTTTTTCCCTATATACCCCTCTATTATTAACTTCTAATTATAGTGTCATACATTTGTTCTAGTTCATGAAAGAAATTTCTAATATTTGTACAGTTAATCATGGACACTGTCCCCACAAGATTCACTGTGTTATACATTCCCATGTTTTAACCTCCAGCTTTCCTTCTGGTGACATATGTGACTCTAAACCTCCCCTTTGCACCATATTCACACACAATTCAGCACTGTTAAGTATTCTCACAATAACATGCTACCATCACCTCTGTCCGTTTCCAAATGCTGAGTTCAACCTAGTTAAACATTCGCTCATAATAAGCAGCCACTCCCCGTTCTTTAGCCTCATTCTACATCCTGGTAACCTATATTTCATGTCCATGAGTTTACATATTATAATTAGTTCATATCAGTGAGATCATACAATATTTGTTCTTTTGTGTCTGATTTATTTCACTCAACATAATGTCCTCAAGGTTCATCCATCAACTGTTTTTTTTAATTTTTATTTTTTACTTTTTTTAAGACGGTTTTGTTCACACACCAAACATTCCGTCTTAAGTAAAGGAGTCTTTCTTAATTAATCCAGACACAGCCCCAGCCCCAGAAGTTTTCTCAATGCACGGCATGCCAGGCAGCTGATAATTTTTGGTCAGTTTCATCATGAGATGAAATTACTGGCCTTCATGAACAAGGTGGTTAGAAGTGGAGAGAGGAGAAGGATGGTTATGCCTGGATGGCTCTTCTAAAGGATGATGCTAAGGTGGAGCTGAAACAGGAGGACACAAGCAGAGGCAGTGGTTTGCTGGGTAGAACTGGTTATGACCTAATTTACAAAACCGAGTTTCTGAAATTGGCATGGGCTACTTTATAGAATGCTCTATTTTTATAGCAACTGTAGTGCCAGGGGTTTATCAGTGATTAGTTATATTTGTTGTTGCTTTAAATAAAAATGCATTTTAATTTTACATATAGATGGCTTTTTAACTATAAAAGAATGCATAGTATCTTTAAAACATCTGACAAAGTGCATTTTAGAGATAGACAGCAGAGGGGATAGAGAAGTGTAAATGTAAACATATGCAGGCTTATTGTCATTGTGTACATTGTCTCAGTAGAGGCTAGTGCAGAAAACAGAAACCATTCCAGGTATTTTGAACAGAAAGGGTTTTAATACATGGAATTTGATGATTACAAAATCATGAAACTTATGAGTTTCTAGGTAATAGTAGGCTAGGTTACTTAAATATGATCTCCTGCTAAAAACGATGAAAGATGCCAGATAAAACATTACAGACCAACAAACTCGAGGCTGGTTTCTGGATGAACACGTGTAACTAGAGAGTTAAGGGTAATGTCTGAAAACATAAGGGCATTTACCATGCCCCTGCACAGGGTTTCCATTCTGTAGTTACAAGTGAGGCAGAGGTTAGGACCCAGATGCAGGGTCTGATGGGAGCCCTCCCACATTAAGCTGGGATGCCAAGTATCTACATCCTCTGGGTAAGGACAGTGTATTTGGTGTTTGAATGTGGCAGGCTCTGGAAATGCAAGGCTCGGTACTTGAGGCTTCTTCAGCCCTTTAGAGAAGGAACCCAGAACCAGGGTGCGTAAGGCACCTGTTTGGGGCTACCCAGGGGGGGCTGTTCTGCTCTTTTCCCATCTAGCGGGCTGCCTGGGTGCTTTTATGGTTCTGACCCATGCTCAGAACCACCATCCTCCACGCAAGTGCATCCCAGCTTGAGTACCCTTTAGCTTCTGGCCTGTTCTTCCTTGGATGGTGCTGGAGCCAGGCCCATCCATCTCCATAACTGCCCCATCCCAGTGGGGCACTGCAGAGTTGGGACTCGGTGGATATGTGGCTTCCTGGTAGAGGGGAAGGGTGGGTGTGCAGCTGCTGGAGGAACAGCTTGCACACAGTAGACAAAGTCATGATGGGTGCTGTGGCTTTAAGGGGGTCTGACAGGCTGTGAAGTAAAATCCCTCCCCAGTGCCAAGTATTAGCCCTCATTTCAGAGCTAATGTCAGTTGTTGTTTTTCCTGCAATGTCTCCCAGGGACTATTTTGTAACCACTGTCCAGGCATGCCCTCTGTTGTGGAGGCTGTTGATTTCTTTATTTTGGGTTGGTTCTGATAAGAACAAGATTGCTAGCCTGCTGAGCTCAGCCTGTTGAGTTGTGGCTGAGGTATTAGATGTCAATATGAAACTGTCATGTGAGATTCTGGGAGCTCCTAGGGGTCAGGCGAGATTACAGTGGAGACTGGTCCCCTCATCTGCGAGGGTTAGCAGCAGAGCTGGTACCTCCCTCCATCCCCCAAGAGCCACTTTAGCCCTGAGGCTGGGTGCCTTGCCGCTTCTGTCTTCTCTCCATCTTCATCACTTTCTACTAGAGCTCTGTGGGTCTGGAGACATCTAGTTGATGAAGCTTAAATTAAATATGCTCAGGTCCATAGCAATTGGTTCTTGTACCTTATGCAACATTTATTAAAAGTGTGGCCTTGCCAGCCATAAAATCCACCTTCCCTCTAAGAAGAAATTGATAGAAAGTAAAAAGAGCTGTGTCTGTGTTCTTCACTCTTGTCATTTGTTTTGTGCTTGTGGTGAGGGACTTCTTACTTCTAGCCCTGAAATGAGTTGGAATACTCTGACAGTTTCCACTACGGTATGTGCCAGGATCCTCCTTGTCTCCTTGGGAGAACCCAGATGAGGCTCTTGATGATGATGTGCAGAGTCATGGGGACCTTCTTGGTGATTCTTTGTTTGCTGTTCCAGAGTTCTGTCTCCCCCATTTTGCCCTCGCATCTGGGTCTAGTGTAGTCAGAACAGTATACAGACGTTATTCTGCCAAGAATTGAAGTCTCTAGGTCAGATCTGGGATGGAGCTTACGAGTCATTTAGTCTAACCTCTCTTCTGATGAAGAACCTGAGATGGGTTGAAACCCAAGACCCACTGCCCTGAATTAGGCTGGAGTGTCTGAGAGCAGGCTTTCAGAGTCAGGGTGTTCTCTCCGGAGCCCTGCTGCGAAGTGTTCCTGTCATTCTAAAACCCTTTAGATGATTCCCTTCAGGAGGCAGGAAAGGAATGTTGGACTTGTTGCCAAAGGGGTTCCCTGTGTGGAGTCTCTTAGATTAGGTGGGGGATTAACAGCTTGCTCTTCAGATGTGATGTGGAGGGTATGAGAATCGAGTACCCTCTGTTTCTAAGGCCCTGTCTCCTATGCCCATTACTAGGCTTCCCTGGGTCACGGGAAGACTCTCAGTTGTAGCTATGCTGAGTCCATCTCGCCATAGCAGGGTCTCCTGCATGTGTGCTCTGGGCCATACTTGGGACACCCCAGGTGCTATGTAAGCCCAGGCTCCCTACTCCTCCGCTCAGCAGAGATTTTGACTGTTTCCTGCTGTTTCTGAAGGAGTACTCTTCCAATGCAGCTTCTGTCCTCCTCTGTGATACTCCTTCATCTCAAGGCTCAGGGAGCTGGGTCTGCTGAGGAGCTGGCCATGAAGACGAAGTCCCCTGTTGTGTCCCTGTGGCACTGACATGTCCTGTGATGATCTAGGATGAGTCTGATGCATGAGCGCCAACAACCTTCTTAGTATGTGGTCATCATATGGCTCTTGAAAATCATTTTCTATGATTGTAAAAGCAATTTGTGCTAATTGTAGGAAATCTGGAAAGCTGAAGTGAGAAAAGAAGAATTGAGGTTGACTGGAGTGTGCTGGCTTCTTTCCATGTGACTGCAGCAGTTTTAGCAGGCTGATGCTTTTGTGGGAGAGGTGGCTGAGGGGTTTGAAGGGAGCATGGGCCCCAGAAGCCACCACTCCATTCTCAAGGCAGGTCATTTTCCAGGGCCCCACCCTGCGCTGCCACCTACAGCGGCCAGTGAGAGCCTCAGCGTGGGCCTGTTTGTTGTGTGGTCAGCCTCGGCTTGTGGGGGGGGTGGGCATCCGAGGGCCTTTGCTGCTCACTTGAAGGTGCGGTTGCTCCCCCTCCCTTCTGCTCGCTCGTGGATCTTGACCCACCTGGCCCAAGCAGTGCCCGCTTGCTGCCCCCCAGATCCCAACAGAGTGGCAGAGTCACCCTTGTAGTTAGAGCTTGCCTTGTGGTTTTCGCAGTCAGTGATCTAAACTGAGTGGTTAGAGGCAGACTCATGGCTTCACCGCCACCCAGAGCTTGTCTCTTGTCCCTCTCCACTTACTGACTGTTACCCCTCTGGCACATGGCATTTCGTCTTCTGCATTTGCTGCCATATAGAAGAAAGGAGTAAATCAGATGGGTTATGTTTTTTTTTTTTAATGGAATTTTATTGAGCTATAGTCACACACCAAATAATCCATTTGAAGTATACAATCAGTGGTTCACAGTATCATCATATAGTTGTACATTCATCACCACAGTCAATTTTAGAACATTGTCATTACTCCAAGGAAAAAATAAAAATAAAAAGGAACACCCAAAACATCCCAGATACCTTTTAACCCCCCCCCCATTATTTATTTATTTTTTTGTCTTTATTTTTTGCTCACCTGCCAGATGAGTTTACCTTACTTGTGCTATGGGGTAAATAATTGTCCTTGTGACCTCCTCAGGAAGATCCTGCTTCTTAAAAAGAAAGCCCTGGCAGAGCAGTGAAGTGTAGGGGAGCTAAGCTTTGTCTCTTCTAGTCACCTTCTTGGGGAGCCCTGTCACCTCCCAGCTCCTTCCCAGGCCCATGCTGACGAAGGCAGCCATGAACTTCAGTGTTTCTACCTTAGCCTGACCCATTCACAAGAAGGAAGTAAATGCTCACTTCATTTCTCCTCGACAATCCCAAATAAACAAGTGTTTGATTTTTGATGTTCCAAGGTCCTGGCCTTCAAGCATGGCCTACTTTCCAATGCTTGAAGAGCCTCCCGTACATAAACTAATGGTTGTGGGAGCTCAAGCAGTCGTCCACCATCAGCCCACCTGGTACTGTGCCCACATGCTCTTTTGTCTAATCCTGGTGATTGGCCTGCAGTCGGGGTTCCCCAGACTCGAGGTAGTAACTGAGGTGTGGGCTCTGGGAGGCCATGTGATGTGCCCATGGGCACATGGTGAACTGGGCAGCAGAATTGAGATTTGAATTTGGGTTGATCTGATATTTTTGCTCTGATGCAGGTATGTTTCCCATTCAGATGTTTGTGCACAGTATAGATAAATGCCAGTGCTAGAGCAGAGCTGGAGAATGATGGCTACTGATTCTGGCTGAGTACTTTGGCTCCAAAGTTTCCAAGTGGGTCTCAGAGAATTGCCCTTTCTTTGGTGACTGGTTGTGCTGGGCAGTGTCCTGGGCTTTTCCAGCCCCTCCCCTGCACCCGATAAGTTCACCGTGTTCTAGATAGTGCTTGGCTCTCCATATCCCTTTCATCCCCAAGCTCTGCACTTGTCCACTCCCTCGTCATATCCCACCAGTATGATTTTGGTAGGCTTCAGTTTTGCCTCTTCCATCCATTTCCCAAATGCCAGCTGTTTGATTAGCTGTGTCCTTTTTAAAAACCTTCCGTGGCTTCCCATTGACCGCCGATGAAGATCAGACTCCTGAACCTAGCATGCAGGCTGGACATGACCAGCCCGTTTTCTGCACCCATGTGGTTGCTTTCCTGCCTCCAGGCCTTAGCACATTCTGCTGTCTCTTCCTGGAACATGATCTTCTTTCTTCTACTTATCTCCTTTACCACGTCTTGGCTTAGCTTCACTTCTTCTGGGAATACCTCCACCCCCACACCCTACACCTTGTGTTGGTGCACTCTGACTCTCTGACTGTCCCCTCACTTGGCACTGGAAACTGTTGGAGGGCAGGGATTCGTTCCAGACCTCCACCCTTGTGTCCCAAGACTGTACTGGGCACAGGAGATTTTTGTGGAAGGGGTGAATGATCACAAGAAGCTGTATGAAGAGAAATTTATCACACCTGTTTGTACTGAGTTATTCAACTTTAGCAAGGACCCAACAGCTCCTAAAAACCTACTCATTTTTTGAAGGGAAATTTTATGCTGTATGTATGTTTCCACAATTAAAAAAGAGAGAGTGAGGGACTAAAGAGACAATGCCAGTTAAATGCAGTATATGTATTCCTGGACTGGATCTAATAATGGAGAAGAAAATACCACAAAGAACATTACTGGGACCTATGAAAAAATTGGAATGTAGAGGGTAACAAGCTTTTTTTTTAAACTTTTTTTATTGTGAACTATATATACAGAAAAGTGATAACTTTCAAAGTACAGTTTAACAAGTAGTTATAGAGCAAATTTCAAAGTATGGTATGGGTTGCACGATTTCAGTTATTTCCTTTTAGCTGTTTTAACACACAAGAGACTAAAAAAAATCTATATAATGATTCAGTAGTCATAATCCTTTGTTAAATCATATCTTGTCTGTTGCTACTCCTCTCTCATTTGATCACTGTGTCAGTCTTCAGGGATATGTAGGTAATGATCACTCTAACTTGCTCATATTGGAAAGGGGTGTCGACATTATGGGGAAGGGGGATGCAACTGGTTGATGTTCTGGAAGAGACTGGTGCCTATGGGTTTTGGAACTTACCTGGCATAGGAACAAACTAGAGGTTTTAAGTTACTGAAAAATAAACTGGATATTCTTTAGGGTTTTGGGGAATACTGTTGGTTGGCGCTTGGCATACCATGGGCATTTGGAATATGTAGCTGGAGCTTGCATAAGAGTAACTTCCGGGATAGCCTCTCAACTCTGTTTGAAACTCTTAGCCATTGAAACCTTATTTTGTTGCATTTCTTTTCCCCCTTTGGTCAAGAAGACATTCTCAATATCATGATGCCTGGGCTAGACTCATTTCTGGGAGTCATGTCCCACATCACCAGGGAAACTCACTCCCCTGGGAGTCATATCCCATGTAGGGAGGGAGGGTAATGAGTTTATTTGCAGAGTTGGACTTAGAGAGAGACAGAGACCACATCTGAGCAACAAAAGAGGTTCTCTGGGGGTGACTCTTAGGCATAATTATAGGTAGGCTTAGCCTCTCCTTTATAGAAGTAAGTTTCATAAGAGCAAGCCTTAAGATTGAGGGCTTGACTTATTAAGTAGGCAGTCCCTGATTTCACATAGCATATATTCTGTTCAAAATAAGCACTCAGTGAATCACATTATCCTCACTTTGTTGTAGAATCATCATCACTTTCAATTTTAGACTATTAGCATAACCCAAAACACCCTATAACTCTTATCCCCCCCGCAGTTGTTTATACCACTCTGTTGTTAACTCTTTGTACAAGTGTCATACATTTGAAGTAGATCATGCAAGAACTTGTGTTTGTAGTGCTGATCTATAAGATACATGACTTTAAACAACCTCTTTCAATCAAGTTTACCTTTAATGCAGCACTGATACTTATAATCCCATTAACGACCTATCATCACCACTGTCCATCCCCATACCTTTAAGTTCAACATCGTTAACAACTCTGTACATATTAAGTAGTCACTCCCCCTTCTCTAGCTTCTGTTTATCACTAGGTCCCCTATATTCTACATTTAAAAATTCTGATTTTACACTATCTAGGGGGTTCATATAGTGATATCATACAATTTTTCTCCTTTTGTGACTGACTTGTTTCACTCAGCATGGTTCATCCATGTTGTCACATGTTTCAGGACCTCATTTCTTCTTACTGCTTCATAATATTCCATTGTATGTATATGCCACATTTTATTTATCCACTCATCTGTTGAAGGACACTTGGATTGTTTCCATCTTTTGGCAATTATGAATAATGTCACTATGAATATCAATGTGCAAATGTCTGTTTGTGTCACTGCTTTCAGATATTCTGGACATATTCCAAGTAGTGGAATTGCCAATTCATAGGGCAGCTTGATATCTAGTTTTCTGAGGAACTGCCAAACTGTCTTTCACGGCAGCTTTGCCGTTATATATTCCCACCAGCAGTGGATAAGAGTTCCATTTTCTCCACACCCTCTCCAGCATTTCTAGTTTCCTGTTTGTTTAATGGCAGCCGTTCTTATAGGTGTGAGATGATATCTCATTGTGGTCTTGATTTGCATTTCCCTCATAGCTAATGAAGATGAACACTTTTTCATGTGCTTTTTAGACATTTGTATGTCCTCTTTCATATCTTTTGCCCATTTTATGATTGGGTTGTTTCTACTTTTGTCGTTGAGTTGTAGGGTTTCTTTATATATACTGGATATCAGTTCCTTATCAGATATATGGTTTCCAAATATTTTATTCCATTGAGTTGGCTGCCTCTTCCCCTTTTTGAGAAAGTCTTTTGAGGATTGATTTTGAGGAGCTTCCATTTGTTCCGTTTTGCTAATGCTGCCATTATGCAAAATACCAGAAATGGAGTGACTTTTATAAAGGGGATTTATTAAGTTAACAAATTTACAGTTCTGAGGCCATAAAAGTGTCCAAACTAAGGCATCAACAAAATGATACCTTCACTGAAAAATGGCCGATGGTGTCTGAAACACCTCTGTCATGTGGCTGGCGTCTGCTGTTCCTTTGCTCCCAGGTTGCATTTCACAATGGCTTTCTCCAAAATGTCTCTGGGTCACTCTTAGCTTTTTCAGCTCCTGTGCATCTAAGTGTTGGGGTCCTCTCTTAGCTTCTCTGGAGCAAACTCTGGGCTAGCATCTCCAGATGTCTCTAAGCATCTCCAAGTGTCAGTGTCAATGTCAGTTCTCAGCTGCTCTGAGCTCCTTCTGTTTGTGAGCTCTATTATAGGACTCCAGTGATTAAATTAAGACCCACCCTGAATGGGCAGGGACGTAATTTAATCAAATGCTTCGCCCACAGTTGATTGAGTCACATCTCCATGGAGACACTCAATCAAAACATTCCAACCTAATCAACACTAATATGGCTGCCCCCACAAGATTGCATTAAGGAACATGGCTTTTTCTGGGGAACATAGTATATCCAAACTGGCACACCATTTATCTGTTTTTTTTTTCTTTTGTTGCTTGTACTTTGGGTGTAAGGTCTAAGAAGCTACCTCCTATTACTAGGTCTTGAAGATGTTTCCCTATATTATCTTCTATGAGTTTTATGGTACTGGCTGTTATATTTAGGTCTTTGATCCACTTTCGAGTTAATTTTTGTATAGGGTGTGAGGTAGGTATCCTTTTTCGGTAATAAGCATTGTGTCAATGTTAAGTTTCTTGATGATTGTACTTAAGGTGGTTACATAAGTGAATATCCTTGGTCTTAGGAAATGTACTTGAAAGTATTAAGAATTCGAGGAGCATATATAACAAACTACTCTGAAATGTTTAGAAAGTAGATACACCGATGGACATGTAGTTGGATATGGATAGGTGGGTATAATGATATGGCAAATGTGGCAGAATGTTAAAGTTATTGGAGTTAGGTATCCAGGTGTGGGTTTTGTATTATTTTAGTAACTGTCCTGTAAGTTTGAAATTATTTCAAAATAAAAAGTTAAAAAAAAAATCCGAAACCTACTCATTTTAGAGTGCCTCCAGAGATCAGCATGAGGAAAGGCAGTGTCAGAGTGGCTTCCTAATGCCATTCTTCCTCTTCCTTTTAGGCGGAGGTACTGCTGTAAAGTGTCCAAGAGAACATGTTTAGGTATGGGTTTTTCATTCTGCCCTTTCCTTATTGCTGTGCTTCAATTTTTTTTTTTTTTTAAACCCTGTCTGCTTATCTCGGACAAGTTGGTTAACAGTCTTCAAGTGCATGAAGACTGGAAGATAAAGGCTGCATCTTTTTGTAGTACTTGAAACCCGTAGTTTTGGAAAAGACTTAATGGCACCAGGATTTGAAGTGTTGGCTCATTCCACTGGAACCCCAATTAAAACCTTTGGGCAGTTCTGACCTCATGTGAGGATGCAGCTTGTGCTTCCGTGGGGCTGCTTCTCTGTCACTGATACCAGGAGGTGGCTTGGTGCCTGAGTGTAGTGTTAATCTCCTCGGGCTGCTGTACCCCAGCTCAGCTGCTTGAGTTCTTAGGTGGAGCCTAGGATTTGCACAGAGGCCCCCAGGCTATCCCAGCCTCGGGGCAGAGAGTATGATGAAAGGTGCTGAGGACTAGCTCCCAGAGGCGGAGGGGCCTTCTCCGTGGGGAGGCCTAAGTCAGTTGTGCTTTGAGCACTTGTGCTGTAGTGGTTCCCCATTCCTATAGAAAGCTGTGGAACCAGAGCCGTGTTGTGGTGGCCACGCAGAACCCTTCCTGGGTGATCCTCAACCTCCTCCATTTGTACCAGCCTTAGGTGGCCCACTTTGCCTGAGTGAAGCAATTTCCCCTGTGTTGGCAGGAACATAATTCTAACTTTGGACATTTCCCTGGGAAACAGAGGAAGAATAGTAAACTCGGTTCTCCTTTGAGCCTTCCAATGGTGGGAGGTAGGTGCTACCTTTAAACCATGCAGCTGAGTCTGAAAACTTTATCATGTACAGTCTGTGCCCACCACAGAGAAGCCATCCTGACTCATGGTGAAAGGATGATTTGGGACATGGAAGTGCACCTAAACTAGAGACCCAGTGGCCTCTCTTCCTCCCTAGTCTATTCTCAAGAGGCCTAACATCTGGGAGGGAGTCCTCCCCAGCTTAGTGAAGGCCTGTGGTTAGGTGTTCCGTGGCTGGCTGCCCATGGCTCCCAGTGACTCTTAATGGAAGTTTGTTTAGGCCCGGGTGTTTTTGTTTGCTTGCTTGTTTGTTTTTTTAAATAACTGCTTTATTGAGATATTATTCATCATTTTAAATTGTATACAATTAAGTAGTTTTTAACATATTCACTCAGCTGTGCAACCATCACCACTGTCTAATTCCAGAACATTTTCATCACGCCAAAAAGAAACCCCATACCCATTAGCAATCAATCCCCTTTACCTCTAATCCCCAGCCCCTAGCAACCACTAACATATTTTCTGTCTCTATGGATTTGCCTATTCTGGACATTCATATAAGTGGAACCATGCAATATGTGGTCTTTTGTGCCTGGCTTTTTCATGTAGCATAATGTCTTCAAGGTTCATCCATGTCATAGCATGTATCAGAACTTTATTCCTTTTTATGGCTGAATAATATTCCATTGTATGGATATACCACATTTTGTTTATGCAGTCAGCCAATGGTGGCCATTTGGGTTGTTTCCACTTTATGGCTGTTTGGAATTATGCTGCTATGAACCTTGTGTACAAGTTTTTGTGTGGGCATGTGCTTTCATTTCTCTTGAGTATATATCTAGGAGTGGAGTTGCTGGGTGGTCATATGGTAGCTCTTATGTTTAACTTTCTAAGGAATTGCTAAACTGCTTTTCACAGTGATCACACTACTTTACATTCCCATTGACAGTATATGAGGGTTCCAATTTCCTAACTCCTTGCCAATACTTGTTATTGTCTTTTGTTTTGATAATAGCCATCCTACTGGGTATGGGGTGGCATCTCATGGTTTTGATGTGCATTTTCCTGATCACCAATGATGTTGTGCATCTTTTCATTTGTTTATTATCCATTAATTTTATCTGCCTTAGAGAAATGTCTATTCAAACCCTATGCCCATTTTTTAAACTGTTTTATTTGCCTTTTTATTGTTGAGTTGTAAGAGTTTGCTATATGTTTGAGATACAAGTCCTTTATCAAATACATGGTTTGCAAATATTTTCTCCCATTCTGTGGGTTATCTTTTCACTTTCTTGATGATGTCCTTCCAGAGTATTTTTGAAAAGGATATGAACCTTGTGTCTTGGCAGTCGGTCGGTTAACAGATTCTTCTTAAGTGCCTGCTATTTGCTGGGTGGGAGCTTCAGGAGGGTAAAAACTGTTTGTGCTTCTAGGCTCAGAGTTCTTAGCTTCCTGGTATTCTTCATTCGCCTCACTGTCATGTTATCACCAAGAACTTACCCTAAAGTGGTTATGCTGCGCCTGGGAAGCAAAGTCTTGCCCTCATCTTGTGAGTCAGGAAAGCTGTGTGTGAGGGATGGGCTCAAGGATGCTGTTAGGCAGAGGCCCAGGCCCCTCTTAACGGGGCACAATGAGTGGCTAGTGTCCCAGTCAGGGAACCCCTTCAGTGTTGCACCTGTGTGTGTTGGCCCGATGATGCAGGGCACTTGAGGCTGTTTTCTGCTTGGTCAACCGAGGCATCAAGGGAATGGACACCAGCTTTTGGCAGCCTCTGCCATGTAAAGTCAGGAAGCTGATTATTTGGGCTGCTGTTTTTCTGGGAAAATGTATAGGCTTTATTCTATTTGAAATCCTGCCAGCAGGCTTTTGTAGCTTCTGCTCCTGGTGGCTTTCGAAGCTGGCCCCTTCTAGCAGGAGGTGGCAGGCAGTTTGTGCATCTCCAAGTAGGGCTGAGCAGTTTTGTCTAGCTGCAGACTATACTGGCCCATATCTTTGAGCAGTAAGTTCCCAACTCTGTGTCGCAAATGCTGCTTAAAACAAAGCAGAAGACAAGTTCCGTTTGAACCATGAACTCCCGCTTTGGAGTGCTATTCCTTTTGTTTTTCTCCTTTCCTTCCCCTACTTTCCTTTCCTCTCCTCTCCCCATTTCCTTCTTCCTAACCCCAGTGGGCCCAGTTATCAGGGCCATGTGTTGGTGTCTTTTCCTGGTTCCTGTCCAGTATGATGGCAGTGGCTGGTTTCAGAGGAAGGTAGGTGGGTCAGAGCCTTCCCTTACTGCCTATCCTTTATTTGGTTGGTGGAAGCCACCCTTCCCCCCAAACCTGGTGTTGCAGTTAGCCCAAGAGAGGCAAAGGAGCGTTGACTGTAGATGCAGCACTGGCAGGGGCACGGTGGTGTAGGAGACCCTGGTACTGTTAGGAAGCACGTGCATGGGTGCATGCAGCATACTGGGAAAGGGAAGAAGGAGTCCAAGATGGGAATGTGTATGTGGAAAGTTTCCTTGTAGAGTTCCATATAGTAGGGATCAAGCAGAATATAAATGTACAGTCACTTGGAAGTGGTCAAATTAAGGCAACCTCATGTGATTGCTTTTTAACCAGGTATTTTTGGAATAAAAGTTCTGAAGGTCATGTAGAAATGTGGAGAATGCTTATACAAGAATTTTTTTAAATAAGGGTGATTATAACCATTTAAATATTCATAGAAAAACAGATTGGGGGAGGGAAGTATCATAAAAATTGTTAATACGTACTAGGTGTATGAAGTGGTGGAATTTCTTTTCTCTGTTTCCAAGGTTTTTGATATACAGTGGAAAAATGCTATGAAAGAGAGGGATTTATTTCAAAAGGGGATAAAGAGGCCCTTGTTTCTTTGGGGTCCTCAGGCAGAGAGGCTCTTGACTTGCCCTCTGTCCTTCTGATAGTGGACTGCCCCAGCTCTACCCCAGTTTGCTGCTTCTAATCTGTGAAGGGCTGGGAAACCAGATAGCCAGGCTTGTTAGAAGTGGGTTGAAAATATGAGTACAGAGGTGTGGCTCTGCTGTATGCAAAGTGCCCTTGACCTTTGACCCCACTCCTTCTTCAGGGTACCTTCTCTGGGAAGGAGCAATGTGTGTGAAGTACCCAGAAGAGGATGAAGCCTTACTAGACACTTGATTAATGCAAGTTCCCTTCTTCCATCTATATCCTGGGGAAGACGGTAGAGCCACCTAATTGTCCTGCTGCAGAAGCCTTGTCCCTGAGGCTGCTACAGCTCCCCTTTCCAGTGCATCTGACGCTCAGTAGTAGTAAGTTCTAGTGATATAATTTGTCTGCTCTGAGGTCCAGGGAGCCACAGGGACAGATAGAGCTGGCACAACAAAACTTGCCTCCTCTGAGAAATAGCACAGGATTGAGTTTCTGACTTGGGTTTGGGCCCCTTTTTTGCAGCCAAGTGCCTTACCAGTTTTGGTAGCAATTTTAAAAGACTAGGTGAATAGATGACAGTACGACTAATTCAAAATAGGTAATTGGCATTGAGTATCTGTGATAGTTTTAGGGTGCTTATGCCTCTTGCCTAAAAAGGTGATGTACCTGAAACTTGATTGTCTTTTTCACTGGGATTTCTTCACAGGAAGACTGGGACTGGGAATGCAAGGCCATTCATTTTGTGTTCTCTGGTCTTTTGACTGACATTGTCTTTTAAGGATCTGAACCTGAGTGTCAAGAGTTTTTGTACACATCTGTGAAATAAGATAGCATGACCTTGGTCAGCTCAGCACACACTGAGCTTGGGCTGCAGTGTCTCTCAGGCCCAGTGCTCAGTATGGGGGATGCAGCACCCGATTGCCTAAGTTCTGATCATTGTGGGGCTCTAAAACTAATGGTGAGGGGACCTGCAAATAACCCAGGCTCAGCTTGGGAGCCCTAGGAGTGCTTTGTTTCTGGGGCAGTTTGGTGTAAAGGAGAGACAACCCAACTTGGATTCAGATCTGCCTCTTCCTGCCTCTGGGACCTGGGATGGCTACCTACCTGACAGACCCTCAGCTTTTCCTTGTGGACATCGTCCTTTGAGGGGAAGGGCCTCACATTGGGTAGGTGTCAGAGTCTGGCAAAGGATGGCTGACTGCTTTCTGGCCCCCTTCCCAGGTGCTTCAAGGCATCTGGGTACAGGGCACTGGCCCCCCACTGGTCAACCTTATAGGGGACAGTGGGCCTTGCTTTTGTCTGGTATCTAGTTCTTGGGTCCCCATCCAGGATTCCCCTTTGGAAGTGATTTAGTTGTAAGCAGATGCATTAGAGAGTCCGTAGTGAGCAGAGGGAAATGAGGGAGTTGACAGTGGTTCCTTCCATCTAGGCTGTGGTGAAGGGAGTACAGATTCAGGGCCTTGTGCACCCTGGACAGTGCTGTCCACTGCTGGCTCTTTTCTTTTCTCTACATAGTCACCACTTTATTGATTTGGGCCTTATTCCATATGGAGTCAACTGCCAGGGCTAGGTTTATGCTTACAATGGCATCACACTCAGCTGTCCCGTCCCCTTCCTGAGGTTATATCTCAGTTCTCGTTTGGCAATTTGAGTATTCCGAGCACCACAGCTACCTGTTGACACCCGTGTGTGGTTAGTATCAGGCATGTGTTGGGGTGGGCCAGGAGGGGGAGAGGGTGGAGCAGGCAGAGGGTTCCTACTATTTTAGTTTTAGAAGGTGATGACTTGTTTCTCTTATTTTTAACTTCTTGGGGAAAATAACCTCACTATTTCTTTGTATACTACAAACATTTAGACAAAAAGAAATGTTCATTTCCTTTTCTGGCATGTTCCATCACGAGTGCCACTAAAACATCTGACAGAGTTGCTGCAGCATGGACCTCACGTTACTATGGGTAGCTTTTAGGTACCTGGGGTGGGAGGCATGAGGCCTCACATATTACCACCTTCCAGCTTTGGATGAGATCCTGCTTTGGATGGTCTGGGTGGCCAACTGTGGATATATGGGGGGAAGGGTAATGAGTTTTGAGACACCCAAAGAAGAAGCTCTTGGTATGGGGTCTTGATGATCCTGTGCAGATCCTGGCTTGTTGTATCTTTTCCACGTCCTGGTCCTTGCTGTGGAGTGGCTTGTCTCTGTGGGTGTGATCTTTCATTGCTCTGCCTTGCCTTACCTCAGATTGAGCTGCTTGCTTCAGGCACTTCTTAGGAATAGATTCTGCTGCCTTAGCTGGAGCCAAAAAGTCAAGGGACTGGAAGCAGTGATTTCAGGAAGCTTTCCTCTGAAACTGAAGTCAGTGGTTCATCGTTACAGGCACTACCTCCCATTTCTCTGGCTGCTGAAGGCATTAAGGTGTTTTCCATTAGAAAATCAAAATGTAAAGCTTCTGCAAGAACCATTAATATGTTAAAAAAAAAAAAAGTCTCTGCATTTGTTGCTTTTCCTGTTTTTCTGTCTTTTACCAGGAAATATTTGAGAAAGGATCTGCATAATCATTTGCTGACCAAAATTTATTTGTGTGTCCTCTTTTGAAGGTACATGGGAATAGGACTCTCAGCTCAAGGCGTCAACATGAACAGACTTCCTGGTGAGTCACTGATTAAGAGAACATTTGTTCTGCTCTCCTGATCCATTCTATGATGACAGTCATGATGGCAGCCAAGAGACTGGATGGGAGCTTGTTTGCTGGCCACCTGTCCCCAGCCAAGCCTTTGGGTGGAGAATCCTGAAAAGTGGTCATTGGGCCAGGATGGTGTGGGCTTCCATTCCAAAAATTAATTGGCAAGTAATTGTCATTCATGGAATTTGAACTGTTTGCTGTCGCACCCAAGTGACCTGAGCTTGCTCCCAGCAGGGATACGCCTCAGTAGCCCTCACTCTCATTGGTCTTTGCTGACCAGCCT
This sequence comes from Choloepus didactylus, assembly GCF_015220235.1. Taxonomy (NCBI): domain Eukaryota; kingdom Metazoa; phylum Chordata; class Mammalia; order Pilosa; family Megalonychidae; genus Choloepus; species Choloepus didactylus. Next base: position 22,728,324 of record NC_051328.1, on the reverse strand, counting down.
GGGACTTAGGAATATACTGAGAGGGAGGCTACTGCTGACCCTGCTCCTTTGTTACTTCACCATGTTAAAGATCAAAGTCTTTTAAGTGACCTCCCACGTGGAACATGGTTGAAGTGATTTCTTAATAAATAGGAGGATGTGCGTGAACCTTGGGTTGACAGATTAACAGAATGCTCTGGGCCCTGCAAATGTGCCTCCTTCACCACCCTTTTAGCTGGCTTATACCCAGTGGCTTATGCCCAGTCCTGGGCTGGGTGTCATTTGAGGGTACAGAAGCCTCTCCACCGTGAGCTGGTAGGTTCCAGAAGATGGTCCCAAGTTTATTTGGGTGGCAGAAGTGACATGATGCAAGCTTCCCTGACACTATCTGAGGCAGGCAAAGTCTCTGTGTTTTTGGTCAGGCCTCCACTCTGTTGCTTATGACACAGGAAAGGGAGCTGGCTTTCTCTAAAGAGGGAGTGACACTTATACCTTATGTCTGTTTCTAATCTATGTTTAATATTGATCACAGACTTTTTTCTTACGGACTGATTTCAAATATTTGAAATCTAGACTTGCTTAGGATTCACCCAATTATCAGAATCTGTGATTCTGACTTTTTTTCATTTGATCTGAGTGAAAACCAATGAAAACACGTCAGAATGTGTGTGGCATTTTTGGCCTGCTTGTGTAATGTGTGACTGTGTTCTTTGTTATACAGGTTTCTGGCCTTGGCTGAGTAGGTGTGTATAGAATGTCCATAGCTCTGCCTCTCAGTGAAGAAAGGGCTTAGAAAAATAATTTCCTAATAAGGGTAAACTGGTTCTTAATTTTTTTGCTCTAAATATGTTCTTTGAACTTATGCACTATTTGGTGAAGGAGAAAAGTGGCTTTTATAGACTTAATATACAAAAATAACCACCATAATCTGTTATTGGAGGACAGTTTGAACAACCCTGAACACTGATTAAATACATTTTTTCCCACCTGTGTAAGGTAATACTATGTAGCTATAAAAGACAGAGGAGGTTCTTTAGACACTGGTTTGGAGTAATTTCTAGGATATATTGCTAAGTTAAAAATGCAAGGCATAGAACAATGTATATATGCTCCCAAATGTGAAGAAGAAAAAGAAAAATGAATGTATCTGTATCTGCTTGTTCATGCACAGAACATCTTTGGAAATTTACAGAGAAACTTGTATTGACTGTTCCTTTGGGAAGGAATGGAGTGTCTGGGGACAGGGTTGGAAAGGGGATTTTTCACTTTTGTAGCTTTTAAATTTTCTTTTTTGTGACTGTATTCTCTGTTTTAAATATAAATACAATTAAAACAAAATAAATAAAAGCAAATGCCTTTGCATTGAGAAATCCTTGCGTCTGTCTTTCAGGTGGTCTTGGGATTTGGCCTTTGGCCATGTGCTGGGCTTGGTATTCTGGATTCCATCTGCTCATCTTCCTTTAGTAGAAACCGTTTTTGCCTTGCCATTGGGTTTGGGATCCGCAGAGTAGAGCAGACCAGCTGGGAGGGGTTTCAGGGGCTTCCTGGGATGACCTGAAAATCTTTGAGATGGGGCCATGTGGAGTTAGCCTTGTCTGTTTCCCCTGCTCATAAGATGGGGATTTTCACCCCTCTGGGTTGGTCTGCGGCCAGCCTTTTGTCAGATGCTTTGACATTGCTAATGTAAAATTGTTGGAAAATCCAACAGTTTGACCCTTGTGAAGTCATTATTGAACTAGGAACAGAGGAGGGTTTCTAGGGAGGAGAAGGGTCTTAGAGACAGTGGTTGGGGTGTGTTTGCCACCACACTAACAAATCAGGAAAGTTGGCACCACTTTTCTGTCCTCACTGGTGTATCTCTTTTTGGCAAGAGGAAGAAGTTGGCTAAATGTTCCTCGATATTGTGCTTGTCTTCATTTTCACTTTGCCAGCTCCTGGAGGTTTTCCTTTGGGTTATATCTGATCATCTCCCTGATGATTCCTTGAGGTAGAAAGGAGGAATCAGATTGCATCCAGACAGTGCTTCTCCCTGGGAAGGATGTATGTCTCTGGCTTTCTTAGGATCCAGGGCTGTCAGATTGGCTAGGCAGACCTAGCACAGGTCAGACTGGGGTAGAGTGGAGGGCACTGCTCTCAGGAGTGATGGTGGGCCTGCCACTCTTCCTTCTGATGCTGAGTTTGGAAGATCACAGTCCCCTTTTGTACTTTTCACTTTCTGGGTTCACTTTATTTTATTTTATTTTTTCTGATGATCATACATTCTCCAAAAATGAAAGTATCATCATTCATAAACAGTTGGGCCTGAAGTTACTTGCATATATTTTTTTGTGGAAGTGGGATGGGGGATGATAGCAGCTAAAGCCTGTTTTGCCAACTGCTTTCAACTTCCCAGAGGCTCTAGGCTGACATGAAGGCTAATTGAGCTGTGTGCATGCGCGGTTGGTAGGGGTGGGGATGACCTAAGCTGGGTCCAAATCCCTAAGACTTTGGTGTTAACTTCTATTGAGATGTTTGAGGGTTCGTGTGTCTCTAGGCTTGCTGGCCATCCAGATGGGGCTTTAATTGTCTTCATGTCAGAGTTGCATGTTATCCCCGTAAGGGGTTTGTGAACATTTGCATTGTCCTTTGAAATAAGTGTAAGCATATATGGTTGGCACCCACGATCTCTTGTTTTCCGAGTTTGGTCGTCACCAATGGATCTGTGTGGAGCCATTTTGCATGGATATACTGTGGTTGACCAACCTTTCCTCCTTACTGAATGTTTGTATTTGTCTGGAGTATTTTGCTGTTTTGACTCATGCAAGGCATCTTTGGGCAGAGTCCTTGTTTTTTCTTCATTTTGTCTTTTGGTATTATTTATAAGGAGTGTTAATAATATAGTTATGATGTCTGAGTTTGTAACCCTTATATTTTGCTAGATCAGATCATTTTTGAATGTTACTAGCAGTATGCCTGTTTCCTTCATGGCTCTACCAACCAACCAGACTTTTGTTAAATTTCCGAAACGTCCTACTCTCATTTAAAATTGATTGCATTGTAGTAAATCTACGTGTTAGTTTGGAAATATCAACCTTACTGAAAATTTAGTCTTCTAAATCAGAAATGACATATATCTCTTCATTTTTTCAAGTTCCTATTACATTTTGCCTGTATTGAAAAAAATTAATATTCTCTGCATTTATATGTAAATGGGATCCTTTTCATTTGCTATCTTGGATATAACAACAACGTATAGAAATGTGACCTTTTTTGTGTGGGGTTACCATGGGCTTCTACAATTCCATTGAACTCATTAGCACTAATAGTTTCTCGGTCAAACTGTTTGCATTTGTTTGATGTTTGGTCATATTATATCGTGTCCATTACTGAGGCTCAAAATCTGTTTTTACTACGAATTATTCTGTTGACCTTTACTGACTGTACTATTTTATGTTTCTGATCTTGCTTCAATTTTGTGGGGAAAATACCTTTTATTTCGCCATTAAGCATATTATTGGGGCTTAGTATGACGTGTTTTTTTAAAAAAATTATTTATTTTTAGTTGTGGTAAAATATAATAACCAATTTAAGTGGACAGTTCTTTGACATTAAATACGTTGACAATACTGTATAACTTTCACCACTGTCTATTTCCAGTCTATTTTCATTGTCCCTAACCAAAACCTCATACTCATTTAATAATAATTCCCCATACCCCTCTACCCCTACCTTTGGTAATCACTATTCTGCTTTCTGTCTCCATGAATTTGCTTATTTTTTGTATTTCATATGAGAGAAATCATACAATATTTGTCCTTTTGTGGCTAGCTTATTTCACTTAACATGATGTCTTCAAGGTTTATCCATCTTGTAGCATATATCAGAGTTTCATACCTTTTCACAGCTGAATAATATTCCATTGTATGGATATATCACATTTTGTTAATTCAGTCTTCTGTCAATGGACTCTCGGGTTGCTTGCATCTTTTAGCTATTGTGAATAATGCTTCAATGTACAAATATCTGTCTGAGTCCTTGCTTTCAGTTCTTCTGGGTATGTAACTAGGAGTGGAATTGCTGGGTCATGTGGTAAATATGTGCTTAACTTTCTGAGGAATTGCCAAGCTGTTTTCCACAGTGGTCGAAGCATTTTACATTCCCACCAACAATGTGCAAGGGTCCTATTTCTCTGCATCTTTGCCAACACTTATTATTTTCATTTTTTTTTTTAAATAATAGGCATCCGAGTGGGTGTGAAATGGTATCTCATTGTAGTTTTAATTTGCATTTCTTTAATAAAAAAAGGTGTTGAGCATCTTGGACATTTGACTCTCTTTGGAGAGATGTCTATTCAAATCCTTGTCTATTTTTTAATTGAGTTGTTTGACTTTTTGTTGTTGAGTTGTAGGAGTTCTTTATATATTCTGGATATTAAACCCTTATCAGCTATATGGTTTCCAAATCTTCTCCCCCATTCTTTAGGTTGTCTTTTCACTTTCTTATTTTTTAATTCAGTTTTATTGAGATATATTCACATACCATACAGTCATCCATGGTATACAATCAACTGTTCACAGTACCATCGTGTAGTTGTGCATTCATCACCACAGTCAATTTCTGAACATTTTCATTATTTCAAAAAGAATGAAAATAAGAATAAAAAATAAAAATAAAAAAGAACACACAAATCGTTCCATCCCCCCCATTCCCCCCATCCCACCCTATTTTTCATTTAGTTTTTGTCCCCATTTTTCTACTCATCCATCTATACCGTGGGTAAAGGGAGTGTGAGCCACAAGGTTTTAATAATCACACCATCACACCATACAGTCATCTTCAAGAATCAAGGCTACTGGGTTGCAGTTGGACAGTTTCAGGTAATTGCTTCTAGCTGTTCCAATACACTAAAACCTAAAAAGGGATATCTGCATAGCACATAAGAATGCTCTCCAGAGTCACCGCTAGACTCCATTTGAGATCACTCAACTACTGAAACTTTGTTTCATTTCTCTTCCCCCTTTTGGTCAAGAAGATTTTCTCAATCCCATGATGCCAGGTCCAGGCTCATCCCTGGGAGCCATGTCCTGCATTGCCAGGGAGATTTATACCCACGGGAGTCATGTCCCATGTAGTGGGGAGGGCAGTGCGTTCACCTGCCAAATGGGCTTACAGAGAGAGAGAGGGCCGCATCTGAGCAATAAAGAGGTTCTCTGGGGGAGACTTTTAGGCACAATTATAAGTAGGCTTAGCCTCTCCTTTGCAATAACAAGCTTCATAAGTGCAAGGCTGAAGATCAAGGGCTTGGCCTACTAACTTGTTAGTCCTCAGTGTTTGTGAGAATATCAGTAATAACCCAGGTTTGGACATCCAACATTTCCACATTTTTCTCCAGTTCCTCAGGGGGGCCCTGCAAATATGTTTTTATTCTCTGCCCAAATTACTTTGACATGTATCAGTATTTCACACTAATCTGTACAAACCTACCAGATCTTACTTCCTATTCAAAGTTCCATGTAACTATGGTGTTATTCTTGACCATACAAGTCAAACTATTTAGTGTGCTGCAGAAAATGTATATCCTGTACCAAACAAACATTTCCTCCCTTGGTCTCACACAGGAGTTGAATTTTAAAACATAGTCAATATCGTACTTCACCCTTTTGCCTGATTTGCCTTAGTCCTAACCAGATCTGCTTCATTCATATTTCTAATGGAAGTCTGGACTCTTTTTTAGCTTTTTTAACAGTTGCTGTATGCGGTACTACTGACATTCATATTTGCTGAGCTCTAGCTCTCAGTTTCAGGTGTTACACAGATACCCAAAGTTCCAGAGACTGACCAGGTTATATGCAAAGAGCTCAGCGTCTCAGAATTTGGAGATAGTCATTACAACTCAGGAATCGATGTGACTGCTGTAAGAGCTTACATCTAGGGACTATTACAATAAGCATTTCCCTGATAAGCTGTGCTCTAAGATTCAATTCTCAGAGTTTACACGTTGTAATTAGTCCATATTGGTGAGGCATTATAATGTTTGTCTTTTTGTTTCTGGCGTAATTCACTCAAAATGCTCTCCACAAGATCCATTCATCTCATTGCGTGTCTCACAGCTTCACTCCTCGCAGTTGCTCAATATTCCATTGAATGCACACACAGTTCACCATTCTGTTCATCAGTCGATGTACCCTTAGGTCACCTGCATCCACTGCAAATCGTGAATACTGCCCCCATAAACACCAGTGTGCAAATGTCCATTCCCGTCCCTGCTCTCAGGTCTTCCAAGTATGTACCCTATAATGACGTTGCCGGACCTTATGGCACCCACATACTTAGCTTCGTGTGGAACCACCACACTGTTCTCCAGATAGGCTATACCACTTTACTTTCCCACCAACAGTAAATAGGTACATCCTTCTTTCCTTGTTTTCTCCAGCACTTGAATCCCAGAATTATATTTTTCCCTGCAGTTTTATAGAGATATATTCACATACCATACAATCATCCACATTGTACAATCAGTTGTTCACACAGTATCATCATATACTTGTGCATTCATCACCACAATCAGCACTTGAACATACTCATTACTGTGAAAAAATTTTTTTTAAAAGAATAATAAAAAAGATAGTAAAAAAATACTATACAATACAATACAATACAACATAATACATTGTATTATGTTGTAATAATATTATATTACAACACCACTACCAAGAATTCCATACCCCTCCCTTATATCCCCCTTTCATAGACATTTAGCTTTGGTATATTGCCTTTGTTACATTTAATAGAAGCATATTACAATGTTACTGTTGACCTTGAACTCCAGTTTGCTTTGATTATATTTTTTCCCCAATACCGTCCCCTTTTCAGCACCTTGCAAGGTTGACATTCATTTGTTCTCACACATGTAAAAACATTTTTATATTTGTACATTTAGTCAATTATTGACCACTCTAGGTTTAAGTTACACAGTTCCAGTCTCTATCGTCTGTCTTTCCTTCTGGCCCCTAGCCCTCTTTCAGCTTTACTCACAGACATCTTTGTTCATTGTACTTACACTGCTCTCATCAATGGATAAAACACCTAGACAGAGAATCAATAAGGAAATAGAGGTGTTGAATTGTATGATAAATGAACTAGACTTGACAGACATGTATAGAACACTACACCCCACAACAGCAGGATACACATTTTTCTTTAGTGCTTATGGAACATTCTCTAGAATAGACCACATGTTGGGTCACAAAGCAAGTCTCAAAAAATTTAAAAATATTGATATTATACAAAACACTTTCTCAGATCATAATGGAATGAAGTTGGAAATCAATAACAGGCAGAAGGTCGTAAAATTCACAAATATATGGGGGCTATGCAACACGCTCTTACCAGAGGTAAAGGAAGAACTTACGGGAGAAATTAGTAAGCACCTCTAGGCAAAGGACAATGAAAACACAACATAGCAAAACTTATGGGATGCAGCAAAGGTGGTGCTGAGAAGAGAGAGCAAAAATTGAGGAGTTAATTGTTCCTGGAGGAACTAGAGAAAGAACAGCAAACTAACCCCAAAGCAAACAGAGGAAAGAAATAACAAAGATTAGAGCAGGAATAAATGAAATTGAGAACAGGAAAACAATAGAGACAACCAACAAAACCAGAAGTTGGTTCTTTGAGAAAATCAGTAAAATTGATGAACCCTTAGCTAGGCTAACAGAGAGACAGAGAGAGAGACAGAGAGAGAGAGAGAGGGCACGTACGCAGGCAAATGCAAATAAATACAATCAGAAATGGGAATGGGGATAAACTAGACAACTTAGAGGAAATGGACAACTTCCTAGAAAAGCATGAACAATTAACATTGACTCGAGAAGAAATAGATGACCTCAATAAACCAATCACTTTATCGATAATGTTCTTTGATGTACAAAAGTTTTTAATTTAGATGAAGTCCGTTTGGTCTATTTTTTTGTTCTTCCTTGTGCTTTTGGTGTAAAATCTAAAAATCCATTGCTGTTGCTCCATTGCATTTATTTTCTTTTTTGTAATGTACCTTTTTGATATCCTTCTTTCCTTTATATATTTTAGTTATTTTCTTAGTTGTTACCTCTGTAATTACAATGAACATCTTAAACTAATAACAGCTTAGTTCTAGTAGTACATACCTAGTTTCAGTATCCCCATATGACTTAACAGGCAAATGTGTAAAATTACATTTTAAATCTATGTTAATGGACATACAATATATAAAGATGTAATCTGAGACAGTAACAATATACCTAGTTTCAGTAACATATAAACTCTCTACTGCTATATATCCCTTTCCCTTCTTCTTTATATTGTTACTGTCTAAAAGTTACAAACTAAAAGTACAGTAATACAGGATTTTACATTTACCTATGTAGTTACCTTTACCAGTTTTCTTTATTTCTTATTATGCTTTCAAGTTACTGTCTTGTGTCCTTTTATTTCAGCCTGAAGGAGTCCCTTTAGCATTTCTTATGGGGAGGTTCTACTGGTAATAAACTCTTTAAGCTTTTGTTTATCTGTATATATCTTAATTTCTCCTTCATTTTTTAAAGATAATTTTGCTGCATATGGAATTCTTGGTTGACAGTTTTTTTTCTTTAAGGACCTTAAATATGCCTTACCACTGTTTTCAGACCTCCATGGTTTCTGATGAGAACTCTGTTAATCTTTTTGTGGATCACTTGTATGTGGCAAGTTACTTCTCTCCTGCTTCTTTCAAAAATCTCTTTATTTTTGGATTTTGACAGTTTTGTTATAATCTGTCTTGGTGTAGCTCACTTAAAGTCTCTCCTGCTAGGAGTTCATTGAGCTTCCTAGATATGTATATTCATGTCTTTCATGATTGGGGAAGTTTTCAGCCATTATTTCTTCAAATACTTCTTCTGCCCCTTTCTCTCTCTCTTGTCCTTTTGGAACTCCAATGATGCATGTGTCATATGTTTGTTGACATCCCACAGGTCCCTCAGACTCTGTTCATTTTTCTCCATTATTTTTACTTTCTGTTCCTCACCCTAGATAATTTTAATTGTCTTGTCTTAAAGTTCGCTGATCCTTTTTTTTTTCTGCCTGTTTGAGCAGCACCTTGGATTTGGATGACTCTTGCTAAGCATTATTGATGAGTTGAAGATAGAAAATGAGAGGCTCCAACCTATTCATCAGCAGTGGAGAACAACGTATGAGAGTCAGAGGACCCCTAGCCATGTAAGGGACCTTCATCTCCTGAAGCCAGAGGCAGATGGAGCTGTACCTGGCACAGGACTGAATTGAAGAGAGGCAAAATTTAAGAGAAGACTGGATTCTCAGCCTGGATGTCTCTTCCGTTAAAGTCAGTGCTTTGTCAGGGAAGAGTGGGACTCTGTGATTTGGACTGAAGATATCTGGGTAGATGTACTTGAGAACCCTGAACTAGAAGTTTCCTGAAACTTCTAGTGCCATAGACAGGATTAACTTCCCTGTGTTGGAACACAGAGGCCTCCTTTCTTGAAAACGCTACATAGTCTTCCAACAAGGCCAGTTCCTTGGAGAACAGTGCTTGCCATTCTCAATATTGGCCATACCACCCCAAGACACACTATTGCTAAGCGCCACTTTTGTGTCAGGCATTGTGAAGATTCAAAGATCAATTCCCGATGATAGCCATGTGTTATGTTTGGTAGAATAGACTGATTGGGATGGTTACTATGGAGGGTGTGGGTATTTTCAGTCTGATGTTGAGCAGTGAAGAGGAGTTTGCCAGATGTGTGCTATGGTTACAAAAAAGCCTGTGAGTGGACCCATAGTTGTCTGGTCCATTTGATCTATTTTTTTGTGATGGAGGTGGATTTGTGGGAATAGTCAGGATGAGCCATTGAGGAAGAGTCTACTGTTGCATGCTAGGCAGCTCGGCTACTTTTTATAAAGAATAGGGTTATGAGAGTGTTTTTTGTTGCTTTTGTTTGTTTGAAATTTTTTATTATGGTAACATATATACAACATAATGTTTTCCATTTTAACCATTTGCAAATATTCAATTCAGTGGTATTAATTACATTCACAATATTGTGGTACCATCATCAACAGCCATTACCAAAACTGCTTCATCATCATCCTGCCACCCCTGGTAACCTGTAATCTACTTTCTGTCTCTATGGATTTTCTTATTCTAGATACTTCATGTAAGTTAAATCATACAGTATGTTATCATTTTGTGTTTGGCTTATTTCACTCAACATGATGTATTTAAGGTTTCATCATTGTTGTAGCATGTATTGGAACTTCATTTCTTTTTTATGTTTTTAAAATTTTGTATTATAGAAGTTGCAGGTTTATGGAACTTCATTTCTTATTATACCATTGTGTGTATCTATCACATTTTGCTTATCTATTCATCTATGGATGGACGTTTGGGTTGCTTCCACCTTTTGACCATTGTGGCTAATACTGCTGTGAACATTGGTGTACAAACATCTGAGTCCCTGCTTTCGATTCTTTTGGGTATATACCTAGTAGTGGGATTGCTGGGTCATATGATGATTCTGTACTCAACTTCCTGAGGAACTGCCAAGCTGTTTTCCAAAGCAGCTATGGGAGTGTTTTGAGCGCACGAGAGATGTGATCAGATTTGCTAATGAGCAACTAGGTTTCCCTGACTCAGTGTGGAGGAGGAAGGACCAGAGGGGTTGAGACTGAGGCCTTGGGCAGTAAACGGTAAGAACTGGAAATCAGGCACAGTAGAGAGCTGCAGGAGATGATCAGGTTACTACTGACCTGAAGTGTTAACTGGAAGCATTTAATCAGAAGTGGACATTTAAGTTTATAAATACTTCTTGGTATCTATTGAGATAAACTTAGTGTATCTGGTTTAGTTGAGAGGTTCCGTTTTTTTTGTTTTGTTTTGTTTTTTGGGGTATATACACAGGTTACTTTCTATGTGCAAATTTAGAACAGTTTACCAATGAATTCATCATGGCCAATTGTTCTTTTAGTCTTTTGGAAAGGACATATTTTAAAGACTTTCCCTTTTTCTCTTGTTAGCTTATTTAAGTAACTTGCTTCTTGTGCCATTACTTTCAGTATATTCTGCTTTGGCCATGTGATTGATTCTCTTATTAGTAAAATAGCTAAGATTATTGTTATCAAAATCTTAAAAAATCTTCTTCATGGTTGATCTTTTAGATTAATTGAATCCATTTTGCTCATTTTAAAAACATTGTTTATTGTGAAATATAACATATGCAGAAAAGTGATAACTTTCAAAGTACAATTTAACAAGTAGTTATAGAGCATATTTCATAGTATGGTATGGGTTACAGTTTCACAATTTCAGTTATTTCTTTCTAGCTGTTCTAATACACTAGAGACTAAAAAGAAATATCTATATAATGATTCAATAGTCATAATCACTTGTTAAATCCTATCTTCTCTGTTACCTCTCCTCCCTCACATTTGATCATCCTCTTAATCTTCAAGGATATTTGGGCAGTGACCTTTCTAACATTGTGAAAAAGGGGTGTTGACGTTATGGGGAAGGGGGATGCAACTGGTTGATTGTTCTCGGAGAGACCAGTACTTCTGGGTTTCAGGCTTATGTGGCATAGGAACAAACTGGAGGTTTTAAGTTTCTGAAAAATAAATTTAGTGAGTGAAACTTTTATAGAGTCTCAAATATAGCTCTGGGTATTTTTTAGGACTTTCAGGAATATTGTTGGTTGGTATATGACATATCGTGGCAATTTGCAATATCTAGCTTAAACTTACATAAGAATAACCTCCAAAACAGCCTCTTGACTTTATTTGATCTCTTAACCACTGAAACCTTATTTTGTTACCTTTCTTTTCCCCCTTTTGGTTAGAAGGCTTTCTCATTCCATGATGCCAGGTCTGGGCCCATCCCTGGGTTCATGTCCCATGTTACCAGGGCAGCTTACACCCCTGGAAGTCATGTCCCACATAGGGGGAGTGTAATGAGTTTATCTGGGCTTAGAGAGAGAGGCCACATCTGAGCAACAAAAGAAGTTCTTTGGAAGTTACTCTTAGGCATAACTATAGGTAGCCTTAGCTTCCCCATTACAGAAATAAATTTCATAAGAGCAAGCCTCAAGATTGAGGGCTTGGCTTATTCACATTTTGCTCATTTTTAAAGAACGAATAGTTACTGTTAATATTTACTGTTTTCTTACTTTATGTTTAAAGTTGATATATAATTCATATGCCATAAAATTCGCCCTTTTAAAGTGTACATTCGATGGTTTTTAGCGTATTCACCGAGCTGTCCAACCATCATCACTGTCTAATTCCAGAACATTTTCATCACCCCAAAAAGAAACCCCATACCCGTTAGCAGTCAACTCCCATTACTCCTAATCCCCAACCCCTGGCAACTACTAATACATTTTCTGTCTCTATGGATTTGCCTATTCTAAACACTCATATAAGTGGAAACATGCAATATGTGGTCTTTTGTTTCTGGCTTCTTTCACTCAGCATAATGTTTTCAAGGTTCATCCGTGTTGTAGCATGTATCAGAACTTCATTCCTTTATATGGCTGAATAGTATTCCATTGTGTGGATATAACCGCATTTTTTTTATCCATCCATTGATGGCCATTTGCATTGTTTCCACTTTTTGGATATTATGAATAATGCTGCTGTTAACATTGGTGTTCAAGTTTCTGTGTGGGCATGTGTTTTTAGTTCTCTTGGGTATATATCTATGAGTGGAATTGCTGTGTCATATGGTAACTCTTATTGTTAACTTTTTGAGGACTTGCCGAACTGTTTTCCACAGAGGCTGCACCATCTTACATTTCCATTGGCAATATAAGAGGGTTTCAGTTTCTTTACATCCCTGCCAACACTGATCATCTTTCTTTTTTGATAATAGCCATCCTAGTGGGTATGAAGTGGCATATAGGTGTGGTTTTGATTTGCAGTTCCCTGATCTTAATGATGTTGAGCATCTTTTCATGTGCTTATTGACAGTTTATTAATCTTCTTTGGAGAAATATTTATTCAAACCCTTTGCCCATTTTTCAGTTGGATTACTTTTTTTTTTTATTGAGTTGTAGGAGTTCTTTGTATATTTGGGATATAAAAGTCCTTTATCATGTATATGATTTGCAAATATTTTCTCCCATTCTATAGGTTGTCTTCTCACTTTCTGGATTTTGTCCTTTGAAGCACAAAATTGTTTAGTTCTGATGAAGTCACAATTAACTATTTTAAGTCACAATTAAGTATTTTTTTTCTTTTGGTGTCATAGCTAAGAAATCATTACCTAATCCAAGGTCATGAAGATTTAAGCCTATGTTTTCTTGTAAGAGATGTATAGTTTAAGCTCTTACAATCAGACCTATGATCTATTTTGAGTTAATTTTATATACTGTATGTGTGAAGTGTTGGGGGGGGGGCGGTGGTCCTTTTTTTTTTTTGCACATAGCTATTTGGTTGTCCCAGCGCCATCTATTGAAATATTGAAAAGGCTGTCCTTTGTCTCATTGAATGGTCTTCACACACTTCTTGAAAATCAGCTGACCCTAAATGTAGGGTTTGTTTCTAGATTCTCGGTTGTATTCCATTGATCTATATGTCTTTCCATATGTCAGTCTTGATTACTGTAGCTTTGCAGTAACTTTTGAATCGGGAAATGTGAGTCCTCCACCTTTGTTCTTTTTCAACATTTGTTTTGTTTAATCTGAATACTTTGCATTTCCATATGAATTTTTTTTATAAATAAACCAACTTTAATAGATAGTATTTGTATTTATATAGTGACTTCTTCAAGAACTTTAAATGATTTACAGACATTATATCTAATTAATCCCCACAACAACCCTGTGAGATAGATATTATTTCCATTTTACAAGAGAGGGAGACTGTGATGCACAGAGAGGTTAAGTGATTTGCCCAAGGTCACACAGTTAAAATCCACTGAAGAGTCAGAAGCTAAGCTCCTTGGCCCCCAGCTCTCAGGCAAATACCTCATGAGAGAATCTTTAATGAAGTGTCTTTAAAGAAAGTATCAAGAGTAGTATGTTATGAAAGTGAAGTCTTCCTACTGCCTTCAAGGAACCTAAAACCCTACACTGATGGTTAGGGGCAACAACACCCAGAACTTACACACCTTCTTTCCCTTTGTCTTGAGTAATCATCTAAAGGCAGTGTCTCCAAGACAGAAGCCACACGACCTAGAAGTGGAACTTAATTCAGAATATTTACTTTGTTAAGATAATTAATAGAAAATTTTATTCCAATATACGAAATATGGGACAGCCATCCCAACAAACATGTACATAGTTATATAGTGTGCCAGTTTGATGTATCGTATCCCCCAAAGTGCCATTATCTTTGATGCAATCTTGTGTGGGCAGATATATTAGTGTTGATTAGATTTTGGAATCCTTTGGGTGTTTCCATGAGATGTGATTCAATCAACTGTTGGCAAGACCTTTGGTTGGATAATTTCCATGGAGGTGTTGCCCCACCCATTCAGGGTGGGTCTGAATTAAATTACTGGAGCACTATATAAGCTCAGACAGAAGGAGCAAGCTTGCTACAGCCAAGAGGGACACTTTGAAGAATTCACAGAAGCTGAGAGAGTAGCTGTTGAAAGCATACTCTTACTCCAGAGAAGCTAAGAGAGGACAAACACTCCCAAGAGCAACTGAGAGTGACATTTTTGAGGAACTGCAGCCTAGAGAGGAATATCCTGGGAGAAAGCCATTTTGAAACCAGAATTTTAGAGCAGATGCCAGCTACACACCTTCCCAGCTAACAGAGGTTTTCTGGACACCATTGGCCATCCTCCAGTTAAGGTACCCGATAGCTGATGTGTAACTTTGGACACTTTAGGGCCTTAAGACTGTAACTGTGTAACCAAATAAATCCCCTTTTATAAAAGCCGATCCATCTCTGGTGTTTTGCATTCCAGCAGCATTAGCAAACTAGAACACATAGCAATCTACCATCACTTACAGCTTCAACCTGCCCCTCATTTTAATCACAGTCAACCAGCAGACAGCTCACGATGCTTTCTATATGAGTCACTTTTCTTACATACTAAAGCTGCATTTTTCCCCCAACTCCAACTCTATGTATTGTTTTTTTTTAAAAAAATATTGAGTTTCTGATCAACTTCAAAACTTTTTACTTAGATTCAGCTACACTTAGAACCATCACCCCGGAGTCTTCCCTCGACAAATCATCCTATTAAACATCGTGTGAATGTGAATAAAGGGTGTGACCACCATGGAACTCTGTCAAAATGTTAGAACTTACTCTACTATGGAATTGAACCTTGGCTTGTGCTGCAGGTTTTCCCAAAAAATGCAAAATGTAAAAACAAAAACACAACATAGCAATCCAGTGCTATTCCCTTATCCGTATGAATTTTAAGATTAACTTGTCAATTTCAGCAAAAAGGGCAGAAATAGAAATAGAAGAGGGATTGTGTTGAATATAGATCAATTATGTAGATCAATCTGGGGAATATTGTCATCTTGACTATTGTCTTCTAACCCATGAACCCGAGGAATATCTTTCCATTTATTTAGGTTGTCTTTAATTTCTTTCCATGACATTTTGTAGTTTTTAGTGGATGAGTCTTTCACTACTTTTGTTAATTTATTCCTAAGTATTTTATTCTTTTTTATGCTATTGTAAATGGAATTGTGTTCTTAATTTCCATTTTGGATTGTTCATTGCTTGTGTATAGAAATACAATTGATTTTTGTATATTGATCTATCTTGTATGGTACAACCTTGCTGTACTTATTTATTAGCTCTACAAGTTTTTTTTGTGGATTCCTTACGATTTTCTATATACCGTATCATGTCAGCTGCAACTAGAGATTTTATTTTTCCTTTCCAATCTGGGTACATTTTATTCTATTTTGTTCCCTAATTGCCCTAGAGTCTAGAACCTCTAAATACAATATTGAATGGAAGTGGCAAGAGTGGACTTCCTTATCTTGTTTTTGACCTTAAGGGGGAAGCTTTCAGTCTTTCACCATTAAGTATGATGTTAGCTGTGGGTGTTTCATAGATGTCCTTTATCCGGTTGAGGAAGTACCCTTTTATTCCTAGTTTGTTGAGTGTTTTTGTCATGAAAGGGTATTGAAGCTGGCTAAACACCTTTTCTGTATCAATTGAGATCATCAGTGGTTTTTGTCCTTTATTAATAGGGTGTAGTATATTGATTGATTTTTGTATGTTGAACCAATATATTCTTGGGATAAATCCCACTTGATCATGGTGTATAAGTCTTTATGTGGTGCTAGATTTGGTTTGCTAGTATTTTTTTGAGGATTTCTGCTTTTGCATTCATTTTCTTTATCCTTCTTTACTTTGATTTATTACTTCATTTCTCCCCATATTCTTTAGATATAGTTATGTCATTGAATTTTAATTTTCTTTGTAATAAAGGTAGCTGTTTATTGTTAGACATTTCTTCTGAGTTCTACTTTATCTACTACTTACAAATTTTGATGTGCTATTTTAGTTTTAGTTTTTTGTTTTCAAGTATTTTTACATTCTTTCTTCTGGATTTTCTTTCTGACCTAGGTTACATTCAAGAGAGTAGAGTGCTCTGTAATATTTACCTGATTGAGCACTATTTAAATAAGTCTTTAGTTGGATGAGCCTGACTTGATTCTGTCATGATCAGGAAATTAATGTGGTCTGCCTTTTTAAAAATTTGCTTAGTACTGATTTATATTCCAGCACAATCATGTTTTGTGAAATATAAAGGTACAGTTTATTCCTAATCAGTCATATGGTTCTCTATACATGTTTTTTTCTAATTAGTTATATTTTATAGATTTGTTACAGAGGTTGAGAAGGATTTTGAAAATGACGTTACCTGGGGCCTTGTGCTGAGCTGAGGGCTTAGGTTGGAAGGTTTGAACAGGTTTGGTCCTCCCGATCTCCAGCCTGGGCAGGAAATGGTGGGTCTTCCGATAACGAGGGGCAGAGCATTGGATGAACCTTGAAACCATAATGCTAAGTGATGGAAACCGGACACAAAAGACCATATATTGTATGGTTCCTTTTATATGAAATTTCCAGAATGGGCAAAGTCGTAGAGAGAGAAGACGGATTAATGGTTGCAAGGGGATGGGGGGAGGGAGGAGTGATTACTTGAAGGGTATGGGATGTTCTGGGGAGATGAAAGATTTTGAAACTAGAGAGAGGTGGTAGTTCCACAACATTGTGGATGCACTAAATGTCACCAAATTATACACTTTAACATGGTTAATTGATGTTATTTAACATGGTTAAATAACATTTTTTAATCAATGTTATTTGAATTTGATTAAAGAAAAAAAAAAGAGTGTTAGAGCAGCTGCTGAGGGATGCTGAGTGGAGCCTGAGAAGGTGGTGCTGGTGAGTTGTGGATACCTCGGGGCAGGAAGTGGAGGCCACTGCCTGTGGCCCCTAACTGCACAGCATGAACATGGACTGTTAGCCTGTCAGGCTTCAGTCATCCCACAAGAACAAGGCTGAAAAGAGCCAGGTGGTCGGGGGTTCCCAGGACAGGGCAATGGGGAGCCTGCTGAGCTTCCTACTTTTCCCGTCTTTGTGAACCCACAGTAGCTGGGCAGCAGGGACTGGGGTTCCTGAAATACCGCTGGACAGCCCTAGCAGTCCGGCCTGTGCACACAAGTTGGCCTCAGCATGTGGTTTTGCAGGGGCAGGGATCCTGCTATGCCTGTTGTGACTGACACAGTCCTGCTGGCCTAGACTAGGCATGTGGCGGCTTGAGCTATGTTTGAGATGGAGGATTCAAAGCCATGTTGTTTGTGAAAGAGGGGTTTGTATACCTGTGCTAGTACTAGAACACAAGAGCAATTGTCCTCATCTCGTGGCCTCAGAGCTGGAATTCATATAGATTTTTTTTTTTATTGAGGTAAAATTCGCATAAAATAAAACGAACTATTCTGAAGTGTACAATTTAGTAGCATTTAGTACATTCACAGTGTTGTGGATCCATCACCTCTATCTAGTTCTAAGACATTTTCATCGCCCCAAAAGGAAACTCTGTACCTGTTAACCCTCTCCCCAGTCATTGGCAATCAGTAGTCTGCTTTATGGCTTTATGTTTCCATGGAGTTACCTATTCTAGAAGTTTCATGTAAATGAAATCATATAATATGTGAACTTTTGTGTCTGGCTTCTCTTACCTAGCATAGTATTTTCAAAATTTATCTGTGTTATAGCATTTATCAGTATTCCATTCCTTTTTATGGATGAATAACATTTGATTGTATGACTATATACCACATTTTGTCTTTCTGTTCATTGGTGAGTTGGTGGACATAGACAGATTTTAGCCTTCTTTTTTTTTTTTTTTTTTTTGCCTGCTATATTTGTTTCTCATTAATTGTGAGCATGATTTTATAATATTCAGTATGTCAGCAGTTGCCCTCTTAGCCTCCCAGGAAGAAAGTTTAGGAGGGAAGAATGAATACAGTTTTTCAATCATTTCACATTTCTTTCTTTTGTACATTGAGGCAATCAATTGTCTATGCAATGGGTTTCTTTTTCATGTAGAGCGTGGCAGCTCTTACTGCCTGTCATGGCTCCCTTGAGTTCCTCCCCCCACTCACACTCCCCTCTCATGTTTTGTTTTGCAAAGGACGTTGAACACATCGTTGTGGACAGCCACTCTTGCTTGTTGCACTGTTAGAATCAACATACCCACACGGTGACTTCCTAGGCTATTTACAAACAAGTGGGGACCAGTGGTAGGTGTTGACTTCCTAGGCTATTTACAAAGAAGTGGGGACCAGTGGTAGGTGTTCCACAGGCCTAGGAGCAGTAATCACTGACTGCGTGGATCGTGCTCTCCTCTCTCAGGGCTGCAGGGCTGCTCTGAGTTGAGGCGGCAGCCATTCCTTTCCAGGCTCTTTCTTTCTAGATCGTTTCCGGCTAAGGCTTTGAGCCACACACAGCCTGGCCCCCAGTGGATGGCAAGGGGCCCCGTGTGCTCTTGTCTGCAGGCTCTTATCTGCAGGGGCTAGGTGTGCGGATGTGCCCAACTCAGGGATGCCTGGGAGTCTCTGAGGAGGAGCCAGTGGATATTCAGGTACCAGTGTGCCTGCTAATGGGAAGGACCTGCTAGGGAGAGCAACAGGTCCTCCCCCCCAACAATGGATATACCAGGAGTGCACAGATCCCTCCTGCTGGTGTGAGTGAGGGAGGCCCTCCTCGTCTCCTGAAGGCAGCCTTCTTTATCCTGGAAGAGACCACTAGAATGAAAGGCACTCCTGATCCTGGGCCACCTCTGGGGTAGCCCTTCCCCTATTCCAGGGAAGCTCCTTGTCCAGGCAAGTCTTGTCTCCTTGGGGGTCTGCCTTCCCTGGGTAGGCCTTCGGCTGGGCATTAGTAGCCCTGCAGTGGTTTTCTGTGCTCCTGAGCTTCTGGAGAACTGAGTCTCCAGGCAGTGCTTCTCTCCATGGAGAGCTTGGAAGGCTGTCCTCTGGCACCATCACAGCTTTGAGTGAGCAGAGAATCTTTCTCACCACCTAGGCAATGGGCTGTTGGATCGGCTAGTTGCCAAGAGCCCCCTGCCTTCCAGGCTCTGTCTGCTGGCTGCTTTACAGTTTCTTATTTAATCATAACCATGACGACCCTATTAATTTTTTGTGCTGAGACAGGGTAAACAGACATAGTCTCTGTCCATGTGGGCCTCAGCTCATTGAGGCAGTAGATACTGAATCAGTAACCCTGCAGTGGTGAGTCACTTTTCATTTTGGTCAGTCCTGTGAAGGCTGACCATGAGAGAGAGGCGTCCCTGAGGAAGTGACATTCAGGCCGGAATCTGAATGATAGGGAAGAGTTAGCCAGGCCGGGAGTGGCAGGGGGATGGCAGGTAGATGAGGGCAGAGTGAGTGGTTAGAGAGGGAGAACATTCTAGGTCAAGTGACAAGCTTGGGGAAAAGAGGTGGAAAAGAGCTGGGCACTGAGGAAGTGGATGCAGGCCTGTGAGACTGGTCTGTGTGGTTGGCAGGGCCGGGTAAGGAGTGTGGTTTGCCCTGGGTGTTACAGGGAGCCACTGAGGGGTTTAAGCTGGGTTGTGACCTGCCTGTATTGGTTTGCCAGAACACAGGCCATGGGGGGAGGGAGTGTATGTGTGCCAGGAACAGGTGCAAGGAGGCCAGTTAGGGGACTGTCATAGTGGCATGGCATAGAGAGCATGGCAGGAGCTTGGACTAAAGAGCTGGATAGGAGAGAGCAGGATGGAGGCCTCTGGGAGGTAATTCAGCTGGCCTTGGTATCATAGAGGAGTAGGTGATTGGTCTGCAAACAACTGATGCTGTGCCTCCAGGATGATATGGAAAATGTTTCAGGAATGCTTCTCTTCTAGGCTATTCTAGGTATCTAGTCTCAGTGTCAATAGGAACAAGTCAGAGAGCATGAGTCAAGCAGCTTGTCTAAGTCAGTCCAAGAAAATAGGTTAACTTAGGAAGTCTAGCCTTGGCCTGCCCA
Organism: Choloepus didactylus; assembly: GCF_015220235.1. NCBI lineage: Eukaryota > Metazoa > Chordata > Mammalia > Pilosa > Megalonychidae > Choloepus > Choloepus didactylus. The sequence goes on along the minus strand of NC_051328.1, from coordinate 22,707,873 downwards.
GCTGTTGCTTTCAAGAGGTACCTGGTCTTTGGCTGTTAATCTTACCTTTTATGAGAAGCTCATGAGGAAAGAGAGGCCCAAGTGTGAAACTGAAGCCACTTTTCTTATAGTATCTGGTCTGGCTGAGTGTTTGAAACCAACAGGAACAGATGATGGACTGGCCTCTTTCTATCTGAAGTAAGAGCTTCTTGACGATAGGGAATAATCTCTCTCCCATTTCCTCTTCTACTCTGGGTTTCTTTTGGGTCTTGTTCCTGATGCTGAGTAAAGTGGATGTGGAGGCAGTGAAGGCAGCACCTGCCTTCGTCTAAGGAACCCAGAAGAGTTTCCTGTAGCCTATGAACAGTTGGCCATGCTTTGCCAGTCCCCAGAACTGCAGTTAAGGGCAGCCAGTGGGCCCTCCAGAGGGGTCAACTTACTCCTCTAATTGAACTCTGTGCAGATCGGACCTCCAGAAACCTCAATGCTTAGCTTAAGGGCCAGAGACAGCAAACCCCACTTGCCCCAAACTGAGGTTATCTTCCTGCAAAAGCCAGATCCTCATGCATTCCCTGTCTCTGCTGACAGTCACCTGGCCCTCAAATGGGACTCCTCAGAGTCATATTGTACCTTCCCTTACTCTCATCCTCTTGATTCTGCTTCCTGAGCCTCTTTATAATCTGGTCCCCCTTCTCCATCCCCATTGTCAGTGCCTCTCCATCAAGCTGTTTCCATGCCTCCTGATTGGTTTCTCTACCTCAGGCCTCTGCTCTCCGCTCCCTGTGCACACTGGTGGTTGAAATTTTCCTCCTAAGAAATCAGCACCACTGTGCCCCTGCCTGCATTGGGCCTCTGACCCCTCTGCCCAGAGGACACAGTCCCCAAGGGTCCTGCTTAGCCCTATCTTCTTCCATCTTTGCCCTTTGCAAACTCTGTATGCTGGCATGTCTGTGTGAGGACCCAGACATGCTACAGACATTCCCCGCTCTACTCTCTGGCAGATGCCATTCTTGCCCTGGGAGTGCCCTTCCTGCATGGCCCCCTGAGAAACCTTGCCTGACCCCTTCAGCTCTGATCCTCTCTCTGTGATGACAGTTGCTGCCCTGCCTTGGGGCTACTCTTTCACATCTCCCCAACAGAGCAGAGCCCAACACCAACATTAGGTTGTGCACTCCTTGGGACTCAGATCACATCTTTTTTTTTCTTTTTCAGTGTTTTTTTTTTTTAATATTCATTCTATTGAGATACACTCACCCACCACGCAGCCATGCAAAACAAATTGTATATTCGACTGTTCACAGCGCCACCACACAGCTGTACATTCATCACCAAAATCAATCCCCGACACCTTCACTACCACACACACAAAAACAACAAGAATAATAATTAAAGTGAAAAAGAGCAACCAAAGCAAAAAAAAAACACTGGGTGCCTTTGTCTGTTTTTTTGTTTGCTTGTTCCTTCCCCCATTTTTCTACTCATCCATCCATAAACTAGACAAAGGGGAGTGCGGTCCCCATGGCTCCCCCAATCCCACTGTCACCCCTCATAAGCCAAACTCCTATACAATCATCTTCAAGATTCATGGGCTCTGGGCTGCAGTCCAACAGCCCCAGGTATCCACCACCAGCCACCCCAATTCACCAGAACCCAAAAAGGGCCACCTACACCGCGCGCATGAGTGCCCACCAGAGCGACCTCCTGACTTGTCCCGGAATCTCTCTGCCACCGAAGCCCACCCCATCTCCCTTCACTTCCCCCCACCAGTCAAGAAGATGCCCTCCATCCCATGACGCCGGGTCCACACTCCTCCCTGGGAGCCATACTCCACGCCGCCAGGGTGATTCACTCCCCCGGGTGTCCGATCCCACGCAAGATCACATCTTTTTTATCCCCTTTCCTTAGAGTGGGCACAGTGCCTGGCATGATACACTTGGCCTTTGAATGAGTCCTTTCCTGCATTTTGCTGTGCTTTGCCTCAATGCAGTGGCTTCAGGGAATCAAGTGTTGTTCTGGAACCAGTCTGGAGCCTGGTCCCATCAGCCTGCAGCCTGCCCTCAACCAGGAGAGGCAGCTTCACCCCACTGCCCTACAGACTGTGGCACGGATTGTACATGGGGGCGCTGCCACCACAATCTCCCTGTAGGAAAGCGACTGTTCTCCTTTCTCTGTGCCAGGGCTCAGCATCGTTGAACCAACTGCTGGTGGGGAGACAGGCCTCTAGAGCTGTGGTTGGCTAGTGAAGCAGCACAGAGCTGGGGTTAAGAACAGTCTGCATTTGCATTTCGGAGCTGTGTTACCTGAAGTAAATTACTTAGCCCCTCTGCCTCAGTTTCCCAATGTAAAATGGGAGTGGTACTAGTACTTAATTCATGCAGGATGCTTTTGAGGATTAAATGAGGATTACTTCCAATAACATGCTTAGAATAATGTCTGACACAAAAAAGGAACATAAGTATTAGCTATTATTAATGAGAAAGTTTTTTTTCCACCTGAGGAAGTAGCTACACATCATTTAAAGTTCTTTTGTGAATGTAAATCAGAGTGGAATTAGCTAGAATTGGAACTACATTTTCTTATCTGTTAGTAGACATTTAAGAAATACAAACCGTACTAGCTGTTGTTGAATTATGGAGGAGGAGGAGGACGTCCCAGCAGCCAAAGTCAGGATGTTGATGTTTTGAGTGTTTTCTTATAGGTTGTACTGTTGGCTCAGCAAGAAAGTATTTGCCTCTAGGGCAGTAAGGGGCAGAGGGCAGCATGTGGGGGGGGTCTCACTTTGACTGTGGGGCAGGTAGTTACAGGGAGTGACTTTGTGGTGCTCAGACTTTCCCCGGGAGCATATGGCTGTGTCCTAGCTTGCAGGGCCAGAGGTTTCTGCTAGAGGATGTGGAAGTTTTGATGTTTACTTTTCATAAGGTGTTTTGAGTCTCCTTAAGTATGAAACTAAGGAATAGGTGTGGCTCAAAAATGTGAGTATCAGAGCCTGTGGCCAGATGGCTCAGAAGCAGGTCAGGGTGATCTGCAGGCAGATGAGTGTACCTGCAGCCCCACCCCCACCCCCACCCCCCTGTGAGCTGGCAGCAGCGGGCAGGAGCTGGGATCCCTGGATCTGGGAAGCAGGGAGAGGAAGTCAGGGTTGCGGATGGAGAGTGGCATTTGGGCTTCTCCCAAGTTTGGGTGTATTAGGGTGGGATGGGGGGGGTGGGAGAAGGAACCTCTTCTGAGTCCAGTGTCTCAGACAAGGCCAGGGAGGCTCTGGCTGTGTTACTAGAGGCCTCATCTGCATGAGAGCTGGGCAGCTGCTAACTTTCTCTCTGCCATTTCTGTGGAGGAGGCAGCTATCTTCTTGATGTGGTATTTATTACCTTAATTACTAAAACCCCTGTTCTCATTTGCTAATGCTGCCATTATGCAAAATACCAGAAATGGATTGGCTTTTATCAAGGGGGTTTATATGGTTACAAATTTACAGTCCGAAGGCCATGAAAATGTCCAAATTAAGGCATCAACATGAGTATACCTTCGCTGAAGAACAGCCAGTGATGTCCGGGAACCTCTGTTAGCTGGGAAGGCACGTGGCTGGCATCTACTGATTTGTTGCTCCAGGGTTCTGGTTTCAAAATGGATTTCTCCAAAATGTCTCTGGGTTTCTCTTAGCTTAGCATCTCCAAACATCCTTCTGTCTGCATCTCCAAGAATCTGTAAGCATCAGCAAGTAACTTTTAGGGTGTTTTTTCCTCTCTTAGCTCCTCCGGAGCAAACTCTGGGCTAGCATCTCAAAGCGTCAGCAAGCAACTCTGTCAGCTTCCAAGTATCTAACGTCTGTGTGTCCTGGGTTAGCTTATCCTGGGGCATTTTCCTCTCTCTGCTCTCTGTGAGAGCTCCGTTTAAAGGACTCCAGTAAACTAATCAAGACCTACCCTGAATAGGTGGGGTCAAATTTCCATGGAAACATTCAGTCAGGAGATCACATCCTAATCAAAAAGATTAATCAATCTGCCCCCACAAGATTGCATTAAATAATATGGCTTTTTCTGGGGGACATAATGTATACAAATTTGCATAACCCCTAAAAAGAGAACCCAGGTCCACTGAGGCATACTTTCCTTGATTGGAGCTATTGGAAAAGAAACAGCTGGAAGAGCCATGGCCAACGGATACTGGTGGGTGAGGCAGACCTCCTGAAGCAGTTGGCACCAGGAGGACTGTAGGCTTCCTTCTGCAGGATGATCATGGTCCAGTGAGCATATTTTCTTCCCCCTAGAACTTAGCTTACCTTACAAAATCTGCCTCCAGGAGTGTATGGCTCCTAATCTGTGGCTGGGCTCAGCAGGCAGCTGCTTCCACTGGGTAGGACACATTCTGCAAACAGCTGATATTTCATATCTGCGTGGGCCATGGGAGGGAGATGGTTTATGAGGGCAGAGGCTAGGCCCTGTCTCTCAAAGATATCTGCCTGGAGCAAATACCAGTAGCAGGTGGCTTTGCCCAGTGGGTGTCTTAGACTCTGTTGGCATGTAGGGATGTTTTCAGTATTCTGGAAATACTGTTCGGCTATATCTCCCAAACATGGTTTGCTTCTGTCACACTCTGGGGGCCATTGTCACAGCTGATGAACCGCCACAGTGTCCACCATTTGACCACCTCTCTGGAACATCTTTTACCCTGGATCTACAGGGCTTTGCTCTCCCCCTTGCTGCCTTCCTCATTCTGTACTTTGTCTGTCTGAGATGTCCTTGGGAAAGAATATGGATGGGAGTGGAGGGGTAGATGCACAGAGGACTTGCAGCTTTCCAAGAGGTTCCACAGGCAATTCAGAACAGAGGGTGGTGTGGTCAGTGGGGCCAAGGGGCAGGCAGCTGGTCAAAGCCCCTGGTGCCTCACATGGTGGTTAATGGTGTCGCACCATGGGGCTCTGCTGTGGTCCCTACTGAGGAGCTTGCTTTGTGTCAGAGGCCCTATGCCTCCCTGCTGCTCCTCCCTGGGCCAGCAGTGCCTGGGGCCCTATGGCCATCCACATGTGTACTCCTTGCCCATGGGGAGACCTGTATTACCACAATGCACCAGGGCTGCTGAGCAGCCTTATGAAGTGAGGCAACTCAGTCAGACCTGGAAATTATTATTCTTGGGTGTAGGAATTTCCTATTAAAATAGGGTATCCTAATACCATCTCTCACCTGTCTGTAGTAAAGAGTTAAAAATTCTAGATTCAGGCCTGTATTTTTTGGGGGCAGGTTGAATCCTTTGAGATAAGAGGTTTCATCTACAGCAGAAGGACTAGTTCTGAAACCCAAGTTTGTCAGTCTCTGAAAACAGATTCTCAAGTGTCCTGTGATGCAGCTGGATGCTGGGTCCACATCACGGTAGAGCAGAGTGGGGACTAGTTACCATTCACTTTTTTGCAGAGGGAGTCTGTATCTGGGGGTCCTGGAAACTGGAATATTTTGAACCATGCCTGGGCCTCCTCTTGGGAAGGTTTTTTTGTTTTGTTTTGTTTTGTTTTATTTTAAGAGCAGTTGTAGGTTTACAGAAAATTCATGCATAAAGTAGGTTCCGTATACCACCCCACCCCCCAATAGTTTTCCCTATTATTTGGTACATTTTGTATTAGTCTGGTACTTTTTTTCTTTTTACAACTGATGATCTTGGGAAGGGCTTTGCACATGCCCTCTCTCAGGATCCAGCGGTGTATGTAGTCCTGGGGGCCAAGCTTCCCAGGAGTCACCTCTCCACTGGCTCTTACCAGAGATTCAAAAGGAGCTCAGTGGGAAACAAAAAGCCAAACCCAACCCCAGAAGAGAGACAGGAAGGCCCCAGAGCTACTCTTTTCCTTAGCCTGGTTTGCTGTGGATGACAGACCCAGCTTTTCCTGTGGGGCCTGAGATGTAGGTATCCATTTCTCTTGGGGGGGTGGAGGGGTGACCTACAGAAGGCTCCTTTATATACAGGTGCCGGCTGTGCTGTCTCTCACCCTGCCCATGGCTTCATGCTGACACCTGGGCTCTGTCCCAGTGCAGGGTCTGTGTGCCCTTCACATGGTTTGCCCCATCTGGTGTAGGCCTCTGGTGTCATCAGCTACCTGCAGGCAGAGACAGCCTTTTTCTCCTGCCCTCTTTACCTTGGTTTCCATGCTGAGCAACCAAGAAGAGAAGACCCTGAGCCCAGGGTCCTTCCTGCCCCTCCTGCCTGGGGCTGCCAGAGGTATTTCCTTAGGGTTGTATTGATCCTATTCTTTGGTCTCAAGGTTCCAACAACTTGGGATAACAGCTGTGCCAGTACTGTGACAGGGCATTCTCTGATGCTACCCCACAGTGTTTGCTGAATGAAGAAAATCTCTTCTGCATCCCCATTATCCAGTGTCAAGCCACGCCAGACAGTAGGTCCTGTCAGATCCTTAATGCAGCCTGAGGTTAGGAGGAAGGCATCTGTCTGAGGGATTCCAGGGAGGGCTGGCTCTGGGGTAAGTGGCTACCTTCTGTTGCCTTGGTGTCCCCCCCCATGGTGTACATGCTTTCTGCACAGGCTCAGAAAGCCCCTTGGCCAAGCCAGCCCCACGCCCTTCCCTCCATAGCCAGCCTCAAGAGTGACATTCTGAGAGCTCTGCTGACTGCTCCAGGGATCATGTGGCCTCCCTGGATAGCTGGGGAGAAACAAGACTGGTAGAGTCTGGGGCTACCATGGGTAGGCTGTTAGGAGAGATGGGCAGTGACCTGCTCCATCCCTGTCCCCTCTTTCAAGGGGAAAAGAAGCAGGAAGGCGGAAGCCCCTGCAGCTTGACCATTGAGCTGGCGTTAGAGATGGAGAGGGAAGGGAAACTTGTTGACAGATGTCTCCTGTGGACTGGTGTTCCATGTAGGTACAACCCTGAAAGAGAACTCAGAGAGGTTAAGAAATGACAGAATTCAAACCCAGGTTTCTCTTACCCCAAAGTCCAGTGATGACTGGGACCCATGTTTTGAGGAGAGATGACTGCTTTGGTGGCAGGGGGGCACTGCTCTGGCTGGCTTTGTGAGTGAGGCATGGTCTCGACTCTGGGTGCTGGCCAGCCTCAGGCCAGGACCAGAAACTAGTGGGCAGGCACAGCACCAGCCCCCTCCAGGCTCGGTGCTAACGTGCTGGTGATGCAGGAGTCTTTGTTCTTGCCCCCCTGGGACTGAGGCCCTTGATGTGTCCTGGCAGAGAGGAGTGGCCTGGGAGGTGCCCGGGAGCAGTCATACCTGAGTCCCTGCCACCCCTGAGAGGAGTCTCCTGCCTCCAGGGCACTGTAACTGGGGGCGGTGTCTGGGAGTGCTGAGGTGATGAACCATTTCCTCAGCCACCCCCATACTTCCGTGATTGAGACTTCCCACCTGAGTGATGACAGAGACTTCGGGAAGCAGGTGGTGCCGGAGTGTCTGACCTGGGCACCTGGGGCCACCTGCCTTCCCACTTGGCTGTGGCTTGGCTTCTTGCATCATTGGCATCTGATAGGAGCCTGACTGGGCAGATACCAGGCTGGTTACCTTTAAGTTCTCTCTGGGAATGACACGGCTTATTCCCTTTTGAGAGGGCAGGATGGATTTGTTGGGCGACACTCTGTCAGTATCATCACCATATGCAGCCCCAGCCGTCTTTCTGGATGTGACTTCCTGCAAGGCTTTACACAGGTAGCTGTGCCCACTTGTATTCTTCTGGCCCTCACATCTCACTGCCCTCTGAGACAGCTGCCTCTGTCTTCCTGGTGAGGGTGACAACTCCCACTCCAGGGCATGTTGCCCCGGCCTCATCTGGGCCCTTCAGAGGGGCAACTGCACATGCCAGGGCCCATGCTTAGAAGCTGCTTGCTCTGGCTTCAGGGCAGGCCAGGAGCTGTATTGAAGCAGGCCATGGAGGGGCCGGAGGTGGGGCTCACCCAGGAACAGGGTAGAGGTATGGGAGTGACCGTAGCTGCAGGACCCCCTTAATGGGGGTTATAACTTTTCTTTTTTTCTGTATACATACACTGGGAAGATTATTGTTGTCATTTTTCTTAAAAAAAAAAAAAAAGAAAAGAAAAGCAGCTCTAGAAGAATCCACAGTTATAAATCTCCCTTCTCTTTTAAATTAGAGAAGTTGTATGTTTACAGAAAAATCATGCAGAAAATACAGGGTTCCCAAATACCTACCCCCATTATTAACAATTCGCATTAGTATAGTACCTTTGTTATAATTGATGAGAGAATATTATACCATGGTTTACATTAGGGTTAGAATATTGTACCATGGTTTACATTAGGGTTAGGAAAATCCTCCAGTAACTGACTTCCCTTTAAGTTTTCCATCCACACCGCCATTTATTTAGTGACCATTCCCCATCACAGCCTTGATGCATCTGGGACAGAGCTTCCTTGGCTTTAGGGGAGGCTGTGCTGGTCAAGGTACGTGGACCTACTGTCATCTTCCCTGCCTTGTTGTATTATTTAGGGTTCTCTAGTGAAACAGAATCAACAAGAGATATCTATAAATATAAGATTTATTAAAGTGTCTCACACAACTGTGGGTATGCATGAGTCCAAATTCCGTAGGGCAGGCAGCAGACTGGCAACTCCAACGAAGATGTTTGGTGAACTCCTCAGGCAGCAAACTGGCAACTCCAATGAACATGTTTGATGAACTTCTCAGGGAACGCTTCACTTGTCAGCTGAAGAAGAAGTGAAGGTCCTCGATCTGTATCACTTAAAAGTCTTCAACTGATTGGATTAAATCCAGTTGATTGCATTCTCTCATTGCGGAGACATGCCCTTCATTGATGTAACCAGTCACAGTTGCAGCCAATTGATTGATGATTTAATAAACCAGCCTTCTGGTTTATTAACCAGCCACAAATGTCCTTGCAGTAACGGTTAAGCCAGAGCTTGCTTGACCAGACACCTGGGTACCATCGCCTGGCCAAGTTGACACATGAACCTAACCGTCACACTTGTATAGCCCCTGCCTACTTGAATGTCTAATAAGACATCTCAAACTTGCCTATTATTTGTCTTCTTCTCTATTTCTTTTACTAATTCCACCCCCTCTTTGTAAGCTCCACAGAGTAGGCCTTTGTTAGCTATTTGGTGGTGAAGTGATAGTGCTAGTCTATTCCGAAGGATGGAGAGGTAGTGTAGTGGCCATAAACCAAGCTGCCACAGCAGCCTCTGTTACATCCTGTAACTTTTGCACACATACATACCCACCTTATACACACACAAGCTTCTACTTTTGGGGGAAAAAATATTGGCCATAAATAATAGTTTTGATTGAGTATACGTTACAGCTTTGTGATTATATTGGAAAAACTTTGAACTTCACAGAACTTTGAGGAGCAGAGGATAGGGAGGAGATACCTTATAGATTTCTGGAGATCAGAATTCTTAAAATCCAGGTGTTGGCAGGGCTGTGTTCCTTATGGGACTCTAGAGGAGAAAGTTCCAAAGTTCCTTTTACATGTAAGGTAACATATTCTCAGGTTCTGGGGATTAGGATGTGGATATCTTTGGGAGCCCAGTTTCTTCCTTTGGGCTAATGTATGTAAATTGAGAAATCAATTGGGAATTGAAAAAAGGGAAAACTTGTCAAACTGAGGTGATGGTGAAACCTGAATTGATTCCAAATAATTTTTTTTAATTGAGCTCTTTGGTTTTTTATTTTTAAGTCCATATTTATAGCTAGAGTTAAAAATGTAAAAATTCTATGCTAGTTTGTCAAAATAATTATTTAGTTGATTATTTTTTTCAAACAGAGAAAGAGTTGATTACTAAGTGCAAAGAGTATAGTTTATTTTTGAGGAAAAATATCAAAATATCTAAATTTTTATTTTAGGTCTTTGAAAATTTAAGCATCTGTTGTTTTGTTAATGGTTATTGAGCTCCCGTACACTGAGACTAAAAACGTTCCGAATGTCCTTGAGTCACCGACTTAGTGGGAAATGGTTCTTCCGAGTGATTTCACTAGCTTTGGTAAATAAAATGGCCAAATTATCATTAGGTTTTCTGGAGTTTGTACTGCTCAAATCTGAAAAAACAAAACGAAACACACACACACACACACACAAATACACAGAAGACCTCTGAGCTTATGTTTGTACCTTCTGGACAATGAAATCTGCATAAAAGCTCTATCACACAGGATCACCCTTGTTTGAGAAAGAGGTGGGTTCCTGCACTCAAACACACCTACAAGCCTGTGCACACACCTGTACCCTCCTCTCATACTCCTGACAGCATAGGGGAGCTGATGAATAGATGATGTGGCCACTGTCCCCAAAGAGCTCGTGGTCTTGAGTAGGGGAGTGCCCTAGGACCCCATGAGGTGGTGGAGCCATGGAGAAGATCAGCAGGAATCAGGAAGTGGACCCAGGGCTGTGGACAGTGTTTCGGAGAAGGACTGAAGAATGTTTTAGAAAAGTTGGAAGGGCAAGCATTGAGATTAAACCATGATACACTGGAAAAAGGGGCTACCCAGTGGGCATCAACGCCTGTGGACATAGCCTCAGCAAAAGCTCTAAGAGGGTCCACAGGAACAGAGAGCAACACTCATGAAGGATTCTTTGGGGCGCACTGGAGTGGTTGTGCTGAATGGTATTCCTTCCCAGCCATGTGGTCTCAGGAGGTGGCAGGCAGTGGACTTGGCTTTTGGGAAGGCTATGCTGGTCAAGCAGCATTGAGGAGAGACCCACTTCTGTCCCCTGGTATCCTAGACACCTGGCACGGAAGCAGGGTCTATGTCAGGACAGCCCATCCTGGGGGATTCCGTTGAGAACTTAGGCCTGTGGCCTGAAGTCAAGCGCTCCTGGCTTTGTCTGAGTCACAGATGTTATTTGCGCATGGGAAGTGGGGCTTCCTGTTTGGGAAGCCTTTCCCAGTGCGTGCTGGGTGGAGGTTTTGTGCTCTGGTCTGTCGGCTGTGGCTGTCTGTCTGGTGAAACAGAAGGGTGGGTGTGTCCAGGAGAGGAGGAATTGGATAACTGCAACCTTCAGACAGGAGGCAGCAGTGCCCACATCTTCCTCCAAGGCTGGGTCTGGCCTGACCCACCAAAAGACAGAGATCCCAGTTCCACAGTGCCCCCAAAACAGTGCATATGACCATTAACTTCTGGTGATGGGGCAGGGCTTGGGGATGGCTTCACTGCCAGCTTGGTTGCCGCTCCAGATGAGACTGGGCTGGGGGCAGGAAGGATGGGGATTTTGGAATCTGAAGATTGGGGTTCAAATCTCAGCTCAAGCACTTCTCAGCTGTTTGGACTGGCGAACAAGTTCCCTCGGCTCCTCGGTGACCTAGAGATGGTGGTACCTGTTGTGTCAGACACACTGCAATTGTGGTGGTCTCATAATGTGCTGTCACATTGTGGTTACTCTGTTGCATGTGGGAAGTCCTCATGCTCCATCTGAGGGGTCGGGGGAAGGGCTGCTGGGGCTGGTGTGGCCTTTGGACATGGAGTCTGAATTAGGGGAAGCTGGTGGGCATTCCTGGAGCACAGTCTGAGCTAGACCTGGAGGGGTGATTGTTACTTTGCTCTTAGCTCCTGTCCAGCTGGCCACCCTTTATCTGTGACCTTCCACAGCCTAGAGGAGCAGCAGCTGCTGCAGCCACTACTGTCAGCCACAGGCCGTGTGGCACAGCACAGCTGAAGTGAGCCTGGGGAGTGGCCTTGACTGCTCCAGCCTCATCACCCTGCCTCTTATTGGGGGACTGGGCATTGCTGTGCCCCACAAGAGCCATTTTCCTAAGGTCAAATGATTTGTATACACACCAGCCCACTCCTGGGCCTGGTGAATATAGAAGTTGGGTTACTGCTCATAGCAGCACCCTGTCCCCTGAGCTGGACAGTTCCATGACTCTGGGGAACTGGAAAGGTAATCAAAGAGCCTGGCTCCAATGCAGGCTTTGGCCCTTCCGAAGCCAGTCCCAAGCAGTTCTTACACTGGTTTCCTTGTGATGCAGTGGAAAGATGGGAGGGAAGCAGCAGGCCTCTGGGCCCCTGCACCCATCAACAACAGCCATTCAGTTTTAGCCTGTTCACCATAATCAGATCCTGGCAGTTCTGAGTACACAAGACTTGGCTTGGGTGGTGTGACCATGAGGGGCAGAGCTTGGGCTCCAGAGTCTGATTGTCTCCGCCTTTCCAGCCATCCCCTCTGTTTGCTTGCCAATCCTCTGGCCCTGTCTTCTGTCTGTTCTCCTTCGTACACTTTTCCTTATAGCCTGTGCATAGCCCCTGTCTCTCATTCACCCCTTACACATACATATACACATACTCTGGATGTCTGAGCCCTGCCCTCCTTTCTCAGCTACTCACATCTTTAAGTGCCCTGCCCCACTGATCTCTTCCTCCCAGGGGAGAGCTTTATTCCCACCCATGCTTGTTAGAGGAGATGTATTAGTCAGAGTTCTCTAGGGAGACAACCAACAGGAGATATCTGTAAATACGAGATTTTATAAAAGTATCTCACACAACTGTGGGGATGCACAAGTCCAAATTCTGTAGGGCAGGATGCATGAGTCCAAATTCCGTAGGGCATGCAGCTGGCAACTCTGATGAAGGTCTTCGATTGAACTCCCCAGGAGAGGCTGGCTGGCTGAAGAAGAAGTGAAAATTCTCTTTTCCCTTAAAAGTCTTCAACTGTTTAGATTAAATCCAACTGATTGTATTCTCTCATTGCTGAAGACACTTCCTTAGTTGATCATAGATGTAATCAGGCACAGATGCAATCAACTGACTGATGATTTAATAAACCAGCCATCTGGCTTATTAACCAGCCACAAAATGTCCTTGTAGTAATGGTTAGGCAAATGTTTGCCTGACTGGACAACTGGGCACCATCACCTGGCCAAGTTGACACATGAACCTAACCATCACAGGAGGGATGTGTTTAAGCATGTTCACGTGGGCATGCTGCTCACACCACAAGGAGGCAGGCAGGAACTGGGAAAGCTGTGCAAACTGCTTCTGCCCTACTTGCAGAGGCTGCCTTAGGGAGAGCCTACCTGCCAGCCATCAGGTTGCCTACCCTGCATGGGTTTTGGGCTTGCCATGGCCCTATGGGCTCCATTTCTGCTCCTTAGCCAAGCAGGCATGCCCCTCTGCAGCTGGCACCCTCCCATCCCACCAGTGATCATACCTTTACCTGTGCTTCCCCTTTCTGGAATGACCGTCTTCACTCTTTACCCTTGTAAAAAACCTTTGTACCTGATCTCACCATTGAAATACTATTCAGCATTGCATTAGAGGTCCTTGTCATTACAGTAAGACAGGAAAAAGAAATATAAGGCAGTGGAGTAAAATTAAAAGATTAGAAAGGAAGAACTAATCCTTCCTTCCTCAGACAATATAATCATCAGTATAAAAAATCCCAGTTTGCCCTGATCAAGATGGTAGAATGAGAAGCTTCAGGACTCTGCACCCCCACAGAAGCTTTGAACAATCAACAAGAACTGGCAGAAATATTGTTCTTAAAGCTCCAGAAAACAGTTAAAAGACTGTATTAACAGGGCAAGTGCCGCATCAAGAAAAAGGCTGTTGAACATGGCAATGTAAACAGCCACTGAAAACTTCTCTCCAGAGATTCAATGAAAAAAAAGAACAATTCTGAATTGTTTGAAACTCTGGAGGAGGATATAGACTGGGGAAAGACCCTGCAAGTGCCAAATTGAAGAAAGAGAGGAAATATCAGGTAGGCATCTCCCATCCTGGACAAGCAGGTCCTCTCCCCTCCCTCCTCACTCAGTCTCAGTGTGAGAAAGACAGAGAATCTGCAGATGGGACCCCTCCCACCATGGATCTACGTGTCTGGGGGTGGAGATATGTAGGAGTTCTTTATATAGAATTTGTGTTATCTTTGTAACTGTCCTCCTATAAGGTTAAAACTGTTTCAAAATAAAAAGTAAAAAAAAAATCGTAAGGAATCTTTAAAAAAGCTATCAAACTGGTAAATTTAGTAAGGTTGCAGGATGTGAGGTCATTATATAATCAAACACAGGTATGGGCACATTTACAGGCATTTTTTGAGATAAAATTTATATATGATAACATTCACCCATTTAAATTATATAATTCAATGATTTTTAAAAATTCAGTTTTATTGAGATATATTCATATATCATACGTGGTGTACAGTCAACTGTTCACAGAACCATCATATAGTTGTGCATTTGTCACCCCAATCTATTTTTTGAACATTTTCTTTATACTAGAAAAAGTAAAAATAAGAATAAAAAAGTAAAAAAGAACACCCAAATCACCCTTCCCACCCTATTTTTTATTTAGTTTTAATTCAGTGGTTTTTAATATGTTTACGGAGTTGTGCAGCCATCATCATAATTCAATTTTAGAACATTTTCGTCACCCCAGAAAGAAACTTTGACCCCCATCCTCCCAAATCAATTATATTTGTATATAATCTCAAGAAATAATTAGAAATTTACATTATAACTATCATTTATGACAGCATCAAAAATGAAATATTTAGGGATAAATTCAACAAAACATTTCTGAGAAAAATTAAGACCTAAATAAATGGAGAGATATGCATATTCATAGATTGGCATAATCAATATGGTTAAGCTATCATTTCTCTTCAAATTGATCTATAGATTCAATACCATCCCAGTCAAAATCCCAGCAGGCCTTTGAAAGACACCTTTCAGAAATTACAAACAGAAGCTACATACTGAGAGAAAATATTTGTAAAACATAGCTGATAAATGACTTGTAACCAAAATACATAAACAACTCTTACAGGTAAATAGTTAGAGAAACAACCCAATTTTTAAAATTGGTTAAAGATTTGAATAGTTTGACAAAGAAAATGAACAGATGGCAAATAAGCACATGAAAAGATGCCAAACATCCTTGGTCATTGGGGAAATAGAAACCAAAGCCATAATGATATTAAAACCACTACTTACCTGCTAGAATGACTGAAATTAAAACACACACAAAACTAATAATACCAAGTGCTGGTGAGGATGTGGACAATTGGAACTGTTATACATTGCTGGTGGGAATACAATATAGTACAGCCACTTTCTAAAACAGTTTGGCAGTTTCTTATCACGTTCAGCCTACATTTGTCATATGAACCAGCAATACCACTTTTCAGTATTTACCCAAGAGAAATGAAAACTTAAGTCCATACAAAACCTGTATGCAAATATTTATTGGCTTTACTTATAATAGCCAACAACTGGAAGCAATTCAAGTGTCATCAACTGGTGAATGATAGACAGACTGTGTTATGGCCAGCAATGGAATACTAATCAGCAATAAAAAAGGACAAATTACTGAGAGATGTGAAAACATGGATGAATCTCATGTGTTATACTAAGTGGAAGAAGCCAGACATGATTCCATTTATATGACATTTTAGAAAAGGCAAAACCATAGAAACAAATTAGATCAGTGTGCCAGGGTCTGGGATGAGTGGAGCAGGATTCACTGCAAAGGAGCAGGAACTGTTTGGGGGTGATGGAAATGTTCCATATTTTGATTGTGGTGGTGGTAACACAATTGTATACGTTTGTCAAAGCTCATCGAACTGCCAGTTAAAAAGGGAGAATTTTATCACCTATAATTTACATCTGAATTTTAAAAACATTTAAAAAACCCTCCTTGGTACACTTCCAAGGTCATTTCAAGCCCCTTCTCCATCACAAGGCTTTCCTTCCCTGACTACCTCCTTGTCTCACCACCTGCTGGATAGCCCCTTCCAGGTCACTGATGGTTTGGGTTCCTGTTAACTGCTGCTTGGGATCATTCACAGTGGGGCTGCCTCAGCTCCCCAGGGCTGGTGACCCTTGCCACTCATCTGGCACAGCCAGGCCCTATCCACACCCATCCTCAGCCAGCTCTGTGGGAGGCTAGGAAGAGGGGCTGAGACCTGGGTGGGCTTCTGTGACTTCCCTTTTCCTCTCTTGAGTACCTCTGCTCAGCTGTTGCTGCTCTCTTCCCCCACAGGTTGGGACAAACATTCCTATGGCTACCATGGCGATGATGGGCATTCCTTCTGCTCCTCAGGGACTGGCCAACCCTATGGTCCCACATTCACCACAGGAGATGTGATTGGCTGCTGTGTCAACCTGATCAACGGCACCTGCTTCTACACCAAGAATGGCCACAGCCTTGGTGGGTGCCTGGAGAACCTTGAAGAATCTGCCCAAGGGCAGGCCTTGAAGCCAAAGCGAGTACAACAGGGCCTCTGCTGAACCCTGGGCAACTGCAGCCATTTCCAGGCGTTAGGGCTCTGCAAGGTGAAGGGAGGGTAGCAGGGATGCATCCTCTGTTGATCCATCCAGTCAGTAGCATTTATTGAGCCCAGGATTGGTGGTAAGAGTGCAGTGGTGTCCTGGTTAAGACCCTGGCCTTTGTGGCCCTTGTTGGAGCAGGATTTGGGGTTGAATGAGATGTTTGAGGGGCCACTGTTCATGGTTGAGGGTGGTGGCAGTTTGTATGCCTGTGGCCTGGGACCAGACGTTGGCTGGCCCTTCTGACAGGGCGCTGGTTGCTATGGAGCAGCAGTGAGGGCTGCAGTAGTGCAGGAGGTAAACAGATCGGCTGGAGTGAGCTAGGGCCAGGTCCCCTCTGGCCTGTCTGCGGGCAGTGGGCAGCAACCTGGACAGTTATATTTTAGAAGTTCTCCTTGGTAAACTGTGAAGAGGGACTAAAGCAGGGGTCCAGGTGGTCTGAGGTAAGGCAGTGGTGATGGGTGTGGGAAATGGGGAACAGGCCTGACAGAGGCCCAGAGGTGGCCGAGCTGGGCTCAGTGACAGACATGTGCATGGGAGAGTGGCTGGGTTCACGGTGCTGTTGCCCAGGGAGAGGAGCCCAGGAGAAGCAGTTGTCAGTAGAGGTCAATGAGAGGCCAGTAGGATTCCTTGGCGGAGCAATCCTGTAGACTTGGGAATTCAGGCTTAGGACTGGAGAGAGGAGGGGACTTTGGCTATTCTGGTGCCTTGCCCTACTGGGTGCCGACTATTCTCTATTTGTTTTGTTTTAATTTTTATGGTGGTACATATATCACACAAAATTTCCCAATTTAACATTCAAGTATACAATTCAGTGGCATTAATTACATTGTTGACTATTATTTGGCACCTTAAGTGAGAGGGCCCTTTGGCCACCTGGCTGTGAGGTGAGGTGCTTAACTGCTGGGCGTGCCTACCTGGGCTTACAGAGGTCTCTAAGCCCAGATCTGGCCACTCCCTCATTCTCCCAGAATGGTAGAGCAGGAAGAGGAGTGGCAGACCCCACCAGCCAGCCCACCACAGGCCCTGGCAGGAAAGGGAGCTGTACATTTTACCTGAAACCCAGCTCCTGCTTCCCCTAGCTTGAGGGACAGTAAAAAGTTGGCTGCCACTTGCCACAGCCCTTTGGTAACTTCTCCAGATGAGCCTAGCCAGAATCAGGGGCCTGAGTGGGAATCGGGTTTGCTGGTGACTGGGGCCACCAGGGCCATGAGACTGAGTGACAGGAGCGAGCATCCCTCAGTGGGGCAGTTGTATGCCACCACTCAGATGGGTGGGAAAGCCTGGAGAGCCAGGCACTTGAGCGCAGAGCATAGGCGCTGCAGAGCTCACCCGGGTGCACATCTGGAGAAAACCTCCTCCAAAATCCATGGCCCCTGGGCTGCAGTTGCTGATAGCCAACTGGTGAGAAGCTAGCAGCTGAGGGGCAGGCTCCCCACTCTGCTGTCTGAGTCTGGCTCCCAGGGGCCATTGTGGAGGACTCTTGTCCCTCCCTCCCTCCCCTCTGCAACCAGGCTCAGTCTGGTCCCTCAGCTCTGGACACCTGCCCTCCCCACACCCCTCCAGTTTGCCCACACTTTCCTCAGAGTACGCTACCTGCCATGGGACGTGGCGTTTAGGGCATAGCCTGCTGGCCCCTCCGTACCCACACCTGCCTCCTCTGGGCTCTTAGTGTCCATCAGGATCACCGAAGGGCTATCATTTCTTTATCAGATTCCCCAGGTCGCACAGTTCCCCTTAATATCAGCCCAAACCCTCAGGCTGTTTTTAAAACTCATCTTCCCAGTGCTATGCTTTTAGAACCCATGCCAGACCTCACACATCTTGTAATATTGCCTATTTTTCCAGCCTGTCACAATCTTCTGGTCTTGTTTGTTTTAACTAAAATACACAATATCCTTTTCGATATCATATTAACCTAAAATTTGATAAACATGTTTGTGTGTGTGTGTTTTCATCAAGACATTGATAAAAATATTGGAAGAGATCAGGGCTGAGATTTGAGCCTTTCAGCCTGCAGGTAGACACCAGTCATTTAAGAATCACTCAATTATGTTAGCTTGAAACTTATGTTTTTTCCTCTTGTCCTCAAGGATATTATTGAAACCTTTTTGAAAAATGGATATGGCCCATGCCCTGCATTTTCTAGATTATGAAATTGAATGGATCTGTTAAAAAAAGGCAGTGAACTTAGAGTGACAGACTACTGGGTGAATCTTCTAATGTCCCCTGTTTCCTTTTCACAAGCCACCTTAGCAGTAATGTGTTTCAGAATCTCACCTGGGATCAGTGAGCCCCTTGCTTCTCTCTAACCTCAGAGCCCTAACCTTTAGAGAAACAGAATCACATTTCCTGCCTCTGGCCTGTCCCCTCCACCCCCACCCCTTTCCTTCCCTCCTTTGTCCTTCTGGCCCAGCACTAGCCCTCTGTGTCATCTGTCATTTGTCTGTGTAATGATTAGTTGCATGCCACCTCTCTTGAAGCACTTAGAGGCCCAGGCTTCCAGCTGTTTCACAGGGCCTGGCTTGTGGAAGGCCTCCTTCAACAAATACCTGATAGAAGGATGACTGAATGAGTGAATGAAGATGGGAGACTGATGCCTGGCCACAAGTAGTCATGCACTTGCTGGGTCATTTCCACACAGCTCTGCCTCTCTCACAGTTTCTTTATCCTCTCAGCCTCAGTCACCCCTGACCTATGTCTGCTTGGCCCAGGGCACTTCATATCAGCAAGTTGAGGCATCCTGTATGCATCCTGTATCTTTGACTGGACCTTCCTCCTATGGGCCCTCAGATCTTGCAGTCAAATGGCCTTGCAGAGAGGCCCACAGAGACCTGCAGGGCTGGAGAGTAATGTCACCCTTGTCCAGTGCAATAGGGGATGGAGTGGCCTCTTTCCTCATCCTTTTGGAAGTACTTCAAGGCCTTGTTCCTCCTGGGTGCCATTGTGAGGCAGAGCTGGGCAGGCTGGGTGGGTTATCCTCTGCCCAGAAGTGTGGCAATTGCCTCACCCTGTGGTACACTGCAGCCACCCTGGACCTAGACCTTGCAGTTTATGAAGCAGCTTAACAGAGTAATTCATTTTCTCCTTTCTTCACTGGGGTCTAGGGATTAGTTTTTCAGAAGAGGCATCTGGGCTTGGAAAGGTTGATGCACTTGCCAAAGGTCACACTGCAGATAACTTATGGAGCCAGGATGCCCCCGTCTTCCAGGGTTCTGTGTTCCTCCTCCAGGAGCCTGGGAGCCCAGCAGCATCCTGGCCATGCAGAGATCCCTGAGGGCAGCTCCCATGCAGACTTGAAGGGTAGACATTGAGTGTTCTCGTGTGCACAGGGGCTTTCAGTTTCAAGCCTGCTAGGTCACTGACTGCTGCATATGGGACTCAGAAGTGGCCTCAGGCAGGCAGACCACAGGGGTTATGAGCTTCTCTCATGAGGAACAAAACAACTCGGCAAGGAATGTAAACAATCTCTCAACATCTTGGGGTTCTGAACTATAAACGGGTCAGAGACAGTACCTGCCTTTCATGGTTGTTCTGAGGATTAACTGATTTCATGTGAAACCCCGAGCCCAGCACCCAGCACAGAGAAGGTACCTGGTATGCACTGTCACCATTCTGGCCCCAGGCTCTTGGCTGGCTTTATGGTCATGAAGAGGTCCTGACACCAAGTACCCTAAACCCTGAGCCACCTCCTCTACTCCCAGATTTACTGGGAGACCTAGTTTCAGACCCTTATCTGTTCCTCTGCATTGCCAGGTTTCAGTTTCTTTTCTGGGTGGGAATTTGGGGAACAGACTGGGACCTCTATAAAGAATCAGCAGTTTGAAAACCTCTTGGGCCAAAACTCAAGAGCTTCCAGAAGGTACAAGGTTTTATCTAAAGAATGAGGGGGCTGTGAATCCTTGGGAGAGTCTCCCTTGGCTCTGAGCCTTTCCCTGTCTGCAGAACATGATGCTCTGTGGCTATTCCTTGAGGCTCCTCTCCTGCCCAGACCTGCTCACGTATTTGGAATCCTGCTCCCATCTACCTTTACCTCTGATGCAGGGCTGAGGTTCCTAGAAACACAGCCCCTTCTCTTGTCAGGAGATGTGCAGCCACCATGCCCCGTCTCCATTTCTCTGTCAGACTAGCAATGAGTCCAACTCCACCCCTTTTGCTAGTTTTGTGATTGTTGGCAAATCATTTAATCTCTAAGGCTTACTTTCCTTGTCTGTAAAATGGGGATAAGAAAGATTATTCCCCAGAATTGTAATGAGGATCAAATGAGGTTAGGGATGGAAAAAAGGCTTGACCCACATAGTGGGTCTCCATAATATGTGTTGGATCAAGAGAAGGATCAAGTCTGAAGGGGCCTTAGGGAGTAGATTATTTGGGTCTAGTACTTCCCAGCAGGCTTTCCCTGGGAGGGTGGAAGAGCTATGGACAAAAGCCTAGGCATCCGACTTCACTTCTGGCAAGGCCACCCAGCAAAGGGAAGGCCAGGGTCATGTTTCAGCCTCCACCATGGGCCCCCAGGGGTGTACGTACCCAAGTGGCTGCCCTGCCTGTTGGCCTGATGAATGTTCTTTCCCTCTGCAGGTATAGCCTTCACAGACCTCCCGGTAAGTACTCCTATTGGATCTCCCATTCCGGGCTGTTAGGGCTAACTGGGAAGGGGTATGGTGGTACCTGCAACTGCAGGGTGTGGAATCTGGCCCTTTCCTCAACCAGGAATATGTATTGTGCTGTCAGCTTAAGGGTTTATGGGGTGCCTGTTGGCCTCACTTCTCCCAGCAGCAAGGCCTGGTCTTCCTCTAAACTCTTAGCAGGGGACAGTAATGTGTGGCATTTCCAAAGGCAGCTGTGGGGCTCTTGGGGTGAGTGGTGTAGCTCTTGGGCTCAACTTACTCGAACTAGCTCCTTATGGCTCAGTTAGTGGACTGGGTTGCAGATTATGGGAAATTGTTCCTCAGCCATTAGGGAGCTAGATCAGTGTATAGCCAAGTGCTAGGAAGTATGGGGCTACCCCAGTTCTGTAGATGGCCCAAGCTGGACAGTGATGGTCAGAGAAAGTAGGCTTTGCTGGTAGCATGGAGGTAGATTAGGAGATGAAAGGGGAAAGGAAGGAAGCGAGAGGTCTTGTGGGTTGAGAACTCACAGTGGGCTGAACCCAGTGTGCAGGAAAGGCACGTGGCCTGAGTGGATGGAAGGTGGGGGCCCCGGGAAGACAGCACGCAGACACAATGGGGAGGAGGCTAGCGAGGCCCTGGGGGTCAGTAGCAGTGGGGAGCCACAGGAGGCATTGAGTAAGGAAGTGACCTGGCAGAAGCTGGCTTTAGAACAGTTAGTCATGATGGGACAGACGGCAAGCAGGGAGCCCCACACCCACAGAAGGTCATGCCCCAAACTTCAGTGGCCGTAAGATCCTCCTCTGAGTGAGCCTCCTGACAGGAGGGGCCTTGGTCTCTCTGTTTACCCTTTGCCCAGGGTCAGGGGGTCCACATCACCTGTCCTTTCCATGTTCTCCTCCTGCCCTCCTTTCCTATCCCAGCCCACCCTTTTCTGCCCCCTCATGTGCCTCTTTTTTTTAGCAAAGGGATGCTTGGTCCTGGTTCCTTCTAGGAGGAGCCATTACCCACCCCCACCCCTGCAGCAGGTCTTCATGGGGCATACCTGCTGAGTTGTAGAGCTTGGCCTGCTTCTGTGTGGCTTGGCTGGGTTTCAGAGAAGGACCTTGGGCCTTGGGGACGCAATGAACTCTGATACAGGGCAGTGACTCCCTGTGTTGAGACTTGCTTGGTTTTCATCCGCTTTTTCCCCTCTAGCTTTGAGGTATAGTATCTTTGGTAGGCGGTGAGAGGAGAGTATGACTTGACCCTGTCTTCTTGCCTTGCTGCAATTCTCTCAAAGCCCTAGGATAGTCTTGAGCGAGCCATTGCCTTCTCTCCTCTGCCCCTGGAAGAGAGGTGAGGCCCTGCCACCCCATTGCCCTTGGGGCCTCACTGACATTTCATTTCCTTCTCAGGCCAACTTGTACCCCACCGTAGGCCTGCAGACGCCGGGGGAGATTGTGGACGCCAACTTTGGGCAGCAACCCTTCCTGTTTGACATTGAGGACTACATGCGGGAGTGGCGTGCCAAGGTCCAGGGCACTGTCCACTGCTTCCCCATCAGTGCCCGGCTTGGCGAGTGGCAGGCGGTGCTGCAGAAGTGAGTCCCCTGCTGCTCCTCTGCGTCCCTCTTATCCAAGGACAGCTCCCGCTCAGTTCTCCCAGAGCTGCTCCTAATTAAACCTCTGCCCTCTCAACCTGATGGGAGGGCTCCTGAATGTAATTCAGCAGGGCTGTTTTCCTTCTCCAGATAATTTGGTAAAGGAAGTACTAGGACTACTAGGATGCCCTGTGGTCTCTTCCTCTAAGTTTTTCCGTCGGTAGGGGAGGATCCATCATGCCCTGACGCTGGCCTGAGGTCCCGTCTCAGGGGTCAGCATCCAGCCAAGTCCCATATATCCACAGCCTTGGTGGCGGGTAGAGACTTCCTGGGACCAGCCTAGCTGGCTCCTTGGCTGATGAGTTTCTAGACTGTCCTGAAACCCAGTGTTACTGAGACATCCAAGGGAGGCCAGTTTTAGGTTTCTCTTCCACTTGCTGGCTACAGGTCTGAGAGAGGCAATAACTAGCACTCACTCTGCCCGGGATGGCTGGAAGCCTGGATCTCAAGGGTGGGCAGATGGATACAGTGGGAGGCCTGGGCTTCAGCTGTCCCTTGTCATTGTCTTGCAAAGGCACCAGGGTGCCTGAGTCCCTTGAGCGAGGAGTGGAGGTATATACTGGGTTCTTTTCAACCCCTCCCTCAATGGGTTGCTGTTGAGGCTGGCCCCAGTGGAGACCTTAGGGAGGGCCAGGCAGCCAGACCATCCTCAGGAACGACAGCACTGCAACCTCTTACTCCCAGCCCCCAGTGCTGCTGAGAAGTCCTTCCTGGGTGGGCCGGGACAGTACCAGTCCCTGCAGCAGGCTTGCTGGGATGGGCAAGGGGAGCAGCGCAGCTCCCCAGACTGTGGGGGAAGGGACTGATTCTCTCAGCTTTCAGGGCCCAGGGCTCAGCACATGGATATGTTTGCTCACATGTGTATATCTGTGTGCCTATGTGTGTCCATATGTAGTATTTGCATGTAATTTGTGTCTTGTGTTTTCACATAACTATTTTATGAACATTGTTAATGGCCATGTTATCTAGGAGACAGATTTGCCACAATCCCCGTGACTAGTTACCTCTTGTAGGAGGTTCCGTTTATTTCCACTCTTTCATTTGTGTAGGTAACCCTTTTGTACATAAAGAGGTTTTCATATTTAAGATTATTTCCTTTGTGTACTTTCCAGAAGGCAAATTTTTGAGTCAAAGGGACTGTACATTTTAATGGCATCTGATATTCATATGAGCTCATCTGAACCATATTTTGTATAATTGTATTATAATTATTACTCAGAATCAAATATTATGTAATACATAATTTCATTTAGAGGTCATATTTATTGACTTCTTACCTTGTCCCAGGTACTTCGGTGTGTTACTTCATTTGTATTTGGCAATTAGAATAATAACATCAGACATACCCACACACGCACACACGTATGCACCGAGGTATTCACTCCTATACGCATGAGATGTGAGGGCTCATCCTTTGGCGCCACATGTTCTCACGCATACACAGGCCACAGCTCAGCCAGCTTCGGGTGGGATTAAATGGCTGCTGGGTGTGGGGACTCTCCCAGCCATATCCCAATGGTTGTGCTCCTGTTGGCACTGCTGGTGCCTGTCCCTTCCTGGCAAAGTCAGTCTTGATATCTCAACTTCTTGGGCTCTTGCTTTGTGGTATATGATGGAGTAACTTGGGTCATGGGTGGCTCCCTGTCCCCCGCTAAAGCCGGCGTTACTGAGGGACAGGTCCATCTGGTGAACTGCTTGTGTGGGGTATCCTGCAGAGGGGAACCTGTGTCTGTAGAAAGCACACATGTGGCACACATGATCTCTGCCTGGGCATTCTCCAGACCGATTGCCTGGCTGCTGTTTCAGGAAGCCCTCGGTGAGGCCGTTAACCTCCTCTGGGCTTGCTGCAGTCCACGAGGTGGGCAGCCGCGCCTGTGCAGAGATGGTGTGTGCCTGTGTGCACTTTTATTAGTCATACTCGCCTGCTTGTGGGCAGCATATCTCAGAGAAACTACAGCCACTCCTCCAGGCTGTAAGCACAGATGTGGTGACCAGCACCTCCCCAGCCTGACTATATGAGTACTGGGAGTTGTTGTCACGTTATTTCAGCCCCTTTATTCTAGTTCAGTAAGATTATACCTCGTAAGTTGTGTTTAGGGAAGACCCAGATATCATAGGAAGCTAGTCTGTCCCATCAGATGGTCACTGAGAAATGCACTTCTCGAGTGTCACCTTGAGCTCTTCCTTTCTTCTAGCATGGTCTCATCTTACCTGGTGCATCATGGGTATTGTGCCACGGCCACGGCTTTTGCCCGAATGACTGAAACCCCGATTCAGGAAGAACAGGCGTCCATAAAGAACAGACAAAGTAAGATTGAGACTCCTCTAACCCTTTTCTTCCCTCACCTGTGCCTAACTGTTCTCGGGCTCATGCTGGCCCTGGTCAACCTGTCAGGAGTCTGTTCCATTCTGGTCCTCACCACCCTGGACACCAGCCAACAATCCTAGCCCCAGCCCTAGGCCTTGCTCCTGTCCCTCCTTCAAAACAACACTCCTCAGATGGACAGTCCAGCAACATGGAAACATCTCAGTACAACCTCCCTAATGCATACTCTGATGTCTGGGCACAAGCTGGGACCTGGCACAGCCAGACCCAGCTCTTCCACACTAGTTTCCTTGACCCTGAAGCCTGTATTCCACTCAACCTCCCCTTCATTGGCTTCCGGAAAGAGTGTGTTTGCATCTTATCACACCAGTGCCCTGCCTAGCTTACTATTCACTCAACCTTAATAGTTTCCCTTTTGGCCAGTGAGGATTGCAGTTGTCAGAGAGGGTGATGGCAGATGCTTGGTGGCTGCCGTGGTAGCACCTCTCTCTGCTTCCTGCCTCTCATCCTGCCCTTTGCAGACAACCTAGTCCTTCCTCAGCACCTTGGCCAAAGGAAGTTTTCCCAGTGTTTGTTCCAGCCCACATACTGTGTGTTTGGGAGCTCTTTCTTGGAAGGAGGGATGTTGGGAAAGAGGAAGAAGAGCCTGGAAAGGAGATAGAAGGAGGAGAGGAGAGTGAGGGAGTGTGTGTGTGTGTGTGTGCGCGCGCGCGCGCGCCTGCTTGCGTCTCTCTGAGCCTGTTGTCTCTGTGTATGTGCATGTGTCTGTGTCTCCCAGAGAAGCCGTGCTCAGCCAGACAGACGGAAAGGGGTCCCAGACTTGGGATCTACGAATGAGAGACCCTCAGACCCAGAAGTCGCTCCCAGCAAGACGCATCAGGTCCCAGGGCAAGAGCAAGAAGGCAACAGCAAGATGCTGATGGCCTGAGAGGTGCCAGCGTCAGAGGTGCTAGTGTGAGGAGGATGACCTTTTTCCCGACAGGGACCACACTGCAGCCCTGGAAGACAGCCCAGGACATGGGCCCTGGTCCATAAACCAGTGCGCTTCCACTGCCACTCCCCTATGAGCTGTGGAAAGAGAGAAGTCTGTCTGAAGAAGAGCCCCAGGGCCACCAAGCCGCCTGGGTGCCTGTCCCCAGATCATTCTTCCACAGCCAGGGTCCCTCCTGCCCCAGGTCCCTGGGGACCTGCACCCCACAGGAACAGGCCTCCAAACTCACCATCTTGCCTCTGGGCTGAGATCACTCCCTCTGTTTTCCCCTTCTTCCTGAGGACTCCTGAAACTTGTCAGAAACCAGGGACTATTGTGGGCTGAACTGCCAGGTTCTTCCTTCAGCCTTTTCTGTGGGCATCTCAACTTGGCACGACAGTCCGAGCCAGCCCACCCAACTGTTGGTCAGCCCATGCTCTGATGTTGGCGGTGTGCTGGGCCTGGAGCCCAGAGGGAGGTCTGTAGCCCCTCATTCTGTGCCATGTTCTTGCTCTCTGCAGAGATCCAGAAGTTGGTGCTGGACGGCCGTGTGGGCGAGGCCATTGAGACTACACAGCGCTTCTACCCAGGGCTGCTGGAGCACAACCCCAACCTGCTCTTCATGCTGAAGTAAGTCTTAAGAACCACCAACTCCCCCTAGCCTAGTCCCTCTTAGCTGGTGGTGGAAACATACAGCCCAGGCCAAGCCCAGAGCATTGCTGCTCTGTTCCCTCTGCAGGTGCCGACAGTTTGTGGAGATGGTGAATGGGACCGACAGTGAGGTCCGTGGCTTGAGCTCCCGAAGCCCCAAGTCTCAGGACAGCTACCCTGGTTCCCCCAGCCTCAGCCCCCGCCACGGCCCCAGTAGTTCCCACATGCACAACACAGGTCAGCTGCTCTCCAGAGGGCTCTGGGAAGAACTGGTGTGGAGAAGAAAGGCCACCCCATATGCCTTTCCTTCAGCTGGGCTTAGGGCTTGCTGCTGGCTCTGGGGAAGGGAGATGGGGCTACTGATCATTCCTGGGGCCCCACTTGATGGGCAAGCTGCCCCTCCTCTTCTGACCGTTCCCGTGGCTTCCAGGCGCAGACAGTCCCAGCTGCAGCAATGGCGTCGCATCTACCAAGAGCAAACAGAACCACAGTAAATACCCTGCACCCAGCTCCTCCTCCTCGTCCTCCTCCTCCTCGTCCTCCTCCTCCCCATCCTCCGTCAATTACTCCGAGTCCAACTCAACAGACTCCACCAAGTCCCAGCCCCACAGCAGCACCAGTAACCAGGAGACCAGGTGCCTATCTTGCTCTAATTCCTTCTCGCTGACTCCTGCTCTGGGCCAGCCTGGCCCACTGCAGTCTGTCCTTTGAATGCCAACCTCTGCCCTTTACCCCCCACCTGCATCCCAGGTCTGTGCTTAGAGTACTATCTGTTTAACCTCCAGGCCGGGCATTTGTTTCAGTTTCTGGCCTACCCCTTATTTGACTGCTGCTCTCCTTGCTCCTGGCTTTCCCCAGCAGCACTGACACTGCCATGCTGAGAATGTGATCTCCAAGGAGGCCGGACCTGTCAGAACCCCCATGGCCAACACTGAAGGAAATTTCATGGGGCCTGGCTTGGGGACCGCCAAGTTGGCCACAGGCTGCAAGCTGCAGCTTCAGGTGGCTTTTAACAGCCCTCAGGCATGCCTTAGGGCTGACCTGGGTTTGGCTTCTAGCCAAGGCCACAGAGCTACCCAGGGGGCCCACAGAGCCTGATCGCTTGGGGTGGAGGTTGGGTGTTGTATGTGAAAGGGATGTGCCAGTTCAGAGGGTCGTGGAGGAGAGAGTCACAGGCAATACTCGAACAAAAGTGGGAATCAGGTGACAGGCCTGTGGGTGTCACAGCAGGGACTCAGGAAATACTTGCCAATTGTTGGAGCCTGGGAAGCCTAGGCTCTCCTTTCATGGTCCTGGGGGCTCTTGGTTTACCTTCAGTAACTTGTAGCTAAAACCTGAAAGAAGGCCCAAACAGGTTGCACCACCCCCATCCCCTTGGTCAACTCCTGCCTCAACCTTTCTCCACAGTGACAGTGAGATGGAGATGGAGGCAGAGCATTACCCCAATGGTGTGCTGGAGAACATGTCCACACATATTGTCAATGGTGCTTACAAACATGAGGACCTGCAGACGGATGAGTCCAGCATGGGTAAGAGCCGTGCCCCAGCATGACCCAGTGGTGTTCCATGGGAAGGCAGTGTTCAGTCCAAGTGCCCCCTTCCCCTTGGGAAGGTTTGGGATGGGCAGGCTTTGGGAGCTTGACCTGTCTACTACCTACTTAGCCAATCCTGGATGGGCCCTTGAGGTGGCTCCAAAGGTATAAGAAGGTCCAGTCTCTCTGCATTTGAGACTGGAGGGAGTGTGTGAGTTGGGTGCTCTTATAAGTGCCCATGCATCTGTGTAGGGTGGGAAGAGGGAAAGCTCCAGTGTCCGGTCTGACCCCTAGACCTGTGGGGGCTGGTAGACTAATAACACCTCAGCTCTGGATGGTCCACCTACTCCTCCCAGTGCTTACCTGCCTCTGGCTGAAGCTGCCACCCACCTGGGGTTCTTCCTATCATGCTCTGCTTGGGGCCCCCACCCCAGTCCTCCCCTTTTCTCCTTCCCCTCCTGATGTATTATCTGCTGGTCTCTGGGTGCAGACGATGGGCACCCTCGGCGGCAGCTCTGTGGGGGCAACCAGGCTGCCACAGAAAGGATTATCCTCTTTGGCCGCGAGTTACAGGCACTGAGTGAGCAGCTGGGCCGGGAGTATGGCAAGAATTTGGCTCACACGGAGATGCTACAGGTACAGAACAAGCCAGGGCCTCATATAGAGCAGGCCCCCATTTGGGGGTGGGGTAGGGTGGCTCTGGGAGGGTCCTGGGAGCAGTGGGAACAGGACAGAATTGGCAGATATTGCAGACATTGCAGGTCTGCATTGCGAAGCAGGTACACCAGGATGCACCCCTCCCCCCCATCCAGGCTCCAGGGAGGGTACAACTCTGCCCAGACCCTACAGTCTGAAGGTGTTGGGGCCTTCATGGGCACCCTGCAGGGCCCTGTCCCCTCTGGAACCGTGTGTGGTATGTGTGCCACGATCCTCTTCAGAGTTCCCTTCTTCCTTAGGATGCCTTTAGCCTGCTAGCATACTCGGACCCCTGGAGCTGCCCAGTTGGCCAGCAGCTTGACCCCATCCAGAGGGAGCCTGTGTGTGCTGCCCTCAACAGCGCCATCTTAGGTAAGTGGATTGAACAAAAACAAGCTGGCCCATGAGTACCTGGGGTGGCCCCCTCTTCTCTTCCCCGATGTTTATCCAAATCAGGGCACTGAGCTCTGCTCAGACCCTCCCTGGTAGCATGCAAGGCCCCTTGACTTCTCTGACAACCCACAACCTGACCTCCCCCTGTCCAACTGACTTAGCTGCCTGGATCGTGATGGGCCCTAGGCCATGACCACAGGCCCAGGCCAGCTCACTGTTCTGAGAAAGCTAAGGTCCTCAGCTTCCTGGCATGGCTGCAGGGCTGTGGCCTGGTGGCTAACACACACTCACACAGAGATACATGAACACTGTTCTGAGTGATTCTGCCCACTGCCCGCCACTTTCCACCCCCAAGGGAACTTTGTCCTGGGCAGGGCAGTGACGGGGCCTTGTCTCTCTTCCACAGAGTCCCAGAACCTGCCAAAGCAGCCTCCTCTGATGCTCGCCCTGGGTCAGGCATCTGAATGTCTCAGGCTTATGGCCCGAGCGGGCCTGGGATCTTGCTCCTTTGCCAGAGTTGACAACTACTTGCACTAGCTGACCATGCTGGCTAGCCCTGCCTGACGCTCCCTTGGCACCAAGGCTGGAGCAGCCCTACCCTCCACAGGCATCAGGTGCAGGACCTGGAAGCCATGGGCAGGGTCCACTCCTCCTGCCTGGCCTTCCCCCTTCTGTTTCTTCCCTTCCTTCCTTCCTTCCCTTCCTTCCTTTTCCTCCTCCCTCAGTCTCTCTCTCCCTTCACGTGCAGTGGCCTATGACACAGTATTGGCTGGTTACTCTTATGTAGCGCCGCCTTCTTTGAAAGGGGGGGTTTGTTTTGAAGAGGGTTGGAGTTTTTAATCTTTTTTTCCCCTCCTGACTGAGCCACCAGTATTTATCTCTGGAGAGTTTGTGCTGAGCTGGTTTCTGCTGATTTAGTGATGAAGCCTATCCAAATTGGTGATAGCTTATTATTTTCATAAGTAAAAAAAAATGAGATTATATATATATATATATAAAAAAAGAAAAAACAAAAAACAACACAGTATTTATCGTAGTGTTAGCACCTCTTGGGTGAGGCTGTCCAGAAACCGTATGTTTTTATTCAAATCCCACTCATTAAAAAAGAATCATCTTTGCCACCTTAGACAAGTCATTTGTTTCTTTTAGGCTCCACCTTTATTGAACCACAGGTTCAGCTGCAGCCTAGGGAAGCTGAATAGGACTTTGAGGAGTGGCAGGGGTCGGGCTAAGTAGGTGTGCGACATCCCGAGAGGTATGGGGCCCTAGGCCTTTGAGAGCTGTACTGTGCAGAGAGCTCAGTGCTGAGGGTCCAGAGAGGAGACAAGCTGGCCTAGGGCCACATAGCAAGCGAGTAGATGGTCCTTGGCCAGCACACTACCATTCTACCCTGCCTCTCACTGCCTGCCTCACTCCTTTTCTCTCTTCCCATTTTTGTACCCTACTTTTCCTTGTTCTCAAGATGGCCAAATAATTCATTTATTCTAAATTGATTGCCTGGAAACTATCTGCCTTCAACCCGAGAGCTGCTGTGTGTCAGGCTGCAGGGAGGAAGTCTCCATTCCTAGGACAGAGGCCCTTGAGCACAGGGCTGCCTTCTTGCTGCCTGGATCTCACCATCTTTGCACAGCTCTGATAGAATCGATGCTTTCTGTTCAGAGCCAGTACCTTGCAGAGGCAGTTTCTTGGGCCGGTTGGTTCCTGGAGTGACTGGAGTCCTTGACCCCTTAAGCCAGGCTTCACTGCAGCTGTGCCAGGCAGCTCCCTGCAGCTTGGCCTCAGCCACTTGTCAGGAAAGATTGCTATGAGTGTTTGCTAGCCAGAGGAAGAGACCTCGTGGGCTTTATAAACATCCCATCAGACGTTTCAGATGGATCCTCACACCTGGTGGAGCAAAAACAGTCCTAGTACCATCAGGAAATTGGGAGAGGAAGGCCTGAGGTGGCTGCCAGGACTTGGGAAGGCCATCTGTGAAAAGGACTGACTGCCCAGGAGGAAGGAAGGGAGGAAAGCTACCCAGAGGAGCACTGAGAGGGTTGAGATTTCACCACCTGCTTCACAAGGGGGGAGCACAAGCAGCCTCCTGTAAAGGGGAGGGTCAGCCATAGCAAAGACAGAAGTTGAACTTCCAGTCCCTGCCTAGATCTGGACTGGGCAAGCTTCTGCTCCATGTTAATGGACACAGGAATAGTTGGTATGGCCTGATATATTCAGTGTCCACCAGGCCTTGTTGGGCCTGCAACAGAACAAGAAGAAAAATGACTGAGTTGGACCAGCTGCTGGTGATGGGTGGCAGGGGCCTGGCCCTATGCTCTCCGAGAGGTCTGCTTTGGGAGATGATCGTATAGGCTGCTGCTTTTTCTTGGTCTCTGCCCAGATCCCAGCTGGCAGTCCACAGATGATGGCCCGTTGGGGAGGTGTTGTCCTGTCTGTAAAGGAAATTCATCCCCTGCAAGGCTGGGAATGCTTTGCTTCTAAATCAAGAGGTTGGAAACATCAGGCTGTTAAAATGATCAGAGCCTAACAGGACTAGAAATTAAAACCAAAGGCTTTTGCAGCTGGAATGGAGTTTAGAGAACATCTCCTCTCCTTTTACAGATAAGGAAACAGACCCAGGGATTAAGTGACTTGGTCCAAGTCACACCACAAGTTAGTGGCAAAGCTGGGACTGACTCCATTCCTGTCAGTTGGGTAACACTATTTAGTCCTAAAGCTGAATGGTGATGATCCCCCTGTGGGGGATTAAGCTGGCATGACCTCCAGCAGTGTCTGAGCAGCTTGTACTTTCAGGGGTGTGACAAGGGTGCCTGGGCTTGGGTTGTGGAGCGGCTGAGAGACAGCCCAGGAGGGCTCAGGACAGCTGTGTGCTGCATGGGGTTGGGTGTCTACCTGGCTTGCACTCAGTACCCATGGCCACCTCCCCATTTTCTGTGCCTTATCTCACTGTTTCAGCTGAGTCCAAGTTGTTTACTCTGTTTCTCTTCTGAGGGGCTCTTTGGCCTGGGTGGACAGCTCACCTTTGGGACATAAGCCTTCGCTCCACAAGCTGTGGAGAGGGCCAAAACCAAGCTGCTTGAGCCCACTGTCTTGCCGATACTCCAGGCCTGCCTGCCAGCTGTGGACCCCTTATGCACACCCAGTTCTCCACACCTGCTTCCAGGAGCCTAGAGTGGGGAAGGTACCTGGGAGGAGCCCTGGCAACAGGCTGGACCTGACCTTTGGGGGCAGGAGAGGACCTGACTCTGTTGGGCTGTCCAACCATTGGGGAGCAGCCTTCCCTACTTACCTGCCCTTTGCAGCACCAAATGGTCTCTCTTTCCAGAGCAGGAACTGCCAGACTGCTCAAAGATAGCCAGAACTCCTGATCTCCACCCACGTGGGTCTGTGGCTTGATGCAGGCATCAGAACAGGGATTCTAAAAAATGGAGAAGTGGGACTACTCAGCCACACAGCGCCTTCCCACCCCTTAAGCAAGCACAAAGATGAGGCAGAGAACTGTTGGAACTGAAAGTTCCTTTGGTTGCTCAAAACTCAGGTATGTACGCCGTGTGGCAGCCGGGCAACAGAGCCCTACTTGACCTCCAGTCCCGTGTACCTGGATCTGTGGCCAGATTGTACTCTGGTTGCCTAAGGCGCCCGTCTCTTTGCATAAGGTTCTCCTCCATTTGTAACTACAGCTGAAACAGACATCCTCCACATTGTGCACACTGGTTCTGCCTTTGTCCTTTCAAGTTATTACTTGGCATAAGCATGAAACTTGTGGGCGTGGGAGGGTTTAGAATTCTAACACAAAACATCCTATAAAAATTGTACTTGAGAGATGAAAAAACTCCTGTTGTATTTTGACAGAATTATTTTTATTAAAATACAATCCATGAACTGTCATGAGTGTCTGGTTTCTGTTTTGAGCATTGCTGGGTTGGCATCCCTGCAGAACTTGGCCCTTCCTCAAACACCTTCCCTGGAGTGCCCAGGTCCCTGGTGCCTCCTCAAGGATCCTTGAAACTTTGGATGTTTGCAAGACCCCAAAGAGGTAAGTATTTAAGCTTTGGTTCTCTTCCCTGAAACAGCTTTCATGGTAGTAGACAAGGAAAATGTAGCAAAGTCAACTTCAGAAAGATGGGCCACAGAACCTCCTCCCACCAAAATAAGATTAAGTCTACAATCCAAATATACTTATCCCAAACAGTAAGAGCAATCTGGGATACTGAGATTAGCTCCTAGCCTGCTGGTCTGAGGAGAAAGAGCTCATGCTCAAAATACCTAGCTCTTCTGTTCACTAACTGGGTGACCCTGGAAAATTAACCTCTCAGTTTCAATATTCCATCCTTAAAATGTGTTTAATCCTTCTGCCCACTAGAACTAGAGGATTATAGCATGTGTCCTCCCTCTATGAGACAGTTCCCTGGTGTGACTGTCTTGCTTCTGCCTTGTTATGCCTCCCCTGCCCACAAGGCCCGTGGAACCTGGGAGAGGAGAGACTGGCAACCAATTGGAGGCAAAGAAACCAGCCAGGTGGCCACTGCGGGAGGCTGTAGACAAGAGGGGAAGTTTGAGAAAAATTTAGGAGATAAGTGCTGGCACAGCACGATGAGTGGATGTGAGGGAGATAGGAGAAGCACAAGACAGGGCAAATACAGGCTTTTGGTTAAGGTGACAGGATGCATAATGGTGCCTTAAGCTAACAGAGAACTGAAAGGATCAGGTGGTAGCTAAAAGTCACTGGAGTGGGGAGGTTTGCTAAAGGAGAGCAAGTAGAACATAGCTCAGGGAAACATGGTTCCTCGAAAAGGGTTCTGTGGTCTAGTAAGTAAGAAAAACCTTCATGGATGTTTACAGTGAGTATCACCTAAGAAGCTCTAAAATGCTTGCATTCTGATGTGGTGTTTAATCCAGCACTTTCCAAACTACAGCACAAAAGTCCTGGTTCATAAGTAAAGCCAGAAGAGGTTCATTTCCCTCTAGTGGTTCTCAACCAGAAGTACTTTGCCCTCTCCTCCCCCAACCAAGAGATATTTCATTTGGCAATGTAGGGAGATATTTTTGGTTGTCACAACTGAGTGGGATGCTTCTGGCATCTAGTGGGTAGAGGTCAGAGATGTTGCTAAATAAACACCCTACAACACCCAGGCAAGCTCCCCACAGCAAAGAATTATTGGGCCTAAAATGTCAATAGTGCTGTTGTTGATAAACCCTGCTCTAGAAACAGTGGAATTTTGAACAATGATTCAGACAGAAACAGATCAAACACAGGCATACTTTGATTCTTACCTCCTTTCTCTCTGGCTGTCCAAGATCCAGGGGGCAAGGAAGAATGGAATAAAACCTGTTAAGAAGAGGGGAGTTAGAGGTTACAGTTTCTCATCACTATATGCCGCGTAGAGATGGCAGCAGTGGTGGGAAATCCTTTCTCCTCCAGCCAAAGAAGGAATAACCCTGCTGGTCACCACCAGAAATTAACTGCCTCAGTTCAGCTGGCATGTCCTGTCATTACAGGCTGTCCTGGAGAAGTGGCAGGGGGATTCTGAGGCCAGTTGAGTGGGGGTCCAAACTCTCACCAGGAGAGTCTGACAGGCAAGGGCATGGGCTCCCTAGGCAGAAATAAACCCAATAACACATATCCAACATAGAGTCTTAGTCTTGCACTAAGACTACTATGTGCTTCACTAGTCTTAGCGGGCAGTCTGGTTAACTAAAGGGTAGTCTTGTTACAAATGGTATTTACTTGGGGGAAGAACGTGTAGTAGAGAGCAAAGGGGCTAAGGTCAGACTCCTGAAGAGCACTGATAATACAAGGAACAACCAAAGAACAAAGAGGAGCCCAAACAGGCATCTGAGAACAGGAAAGCGAGAGTCATTCGGCCTCAGTAGGCCAAGAAATCCGGCGAGTTCGAGAGCACTGGCCTTCTACAGAGACAGGACATTGACCAACACCAGACCTTCCTTCATCTCAGGACAACCAAGGCCGACCACAATTCCTAGAACCTCCCCGCTCCTGACAGCAGGTGGCAAATCCGGGAGAACCCCAGGTTTAAACACCAGTCCCCGCGCCGCCTCCACCGCGGGAAATTAAGGACCAGGGCCCCCAGCCAAGCTAATTAAGCACCGCCCCAGCAAGCGAGCATGCGCAGTCTCCGATCACGGCCCCTCCCCGCGCGGGTCCACCTCCGTCAGAGAGCATGCGCAGTCCTCCCGCCGCCCCGCCCCTCTCTTTCCTGAGCTCCCGGTTCCTTAGAAACCAGGCGGCGCGTTCCCGGTGGCAGCGCGCTGGATTCCGGTGCCCGCGCGTCCCCGCCAACCCCTCTCACAGCCCGCCGGTGGCCGCCGAAAGCCGTCCCAACTCATGGTTTCCCTTGCGGCGCGGAGCCCGCGATACCAGCTTGCCAGGTGAGGTGCGGCCCGAGGCGGCGGGTGAGGGCGAAGGAGGGCATGGCGCGGCCGCGAGCGGTCGCCGGCCAGGCCTCTTCACCCGCCCGGCGCCGGAGGTCGGAGGCTGGGGTAAGCCGGGCACGGGCTGGAGGGGCATGGTCCTAACTGCCTGCACGGCCGGGGCTCGTAGTTCGAGGTCTGGGTCGCCCGGGATTCGCCCTCCACACCTCGGAAATAGGATCTGCCTGTTTGGTTGTAGAATTGTAGAATTTGGGATCTGGAAGGACCTCGAACATAAGCCATCCCTTTACCAGACGCGGAAACCTATGCTCCCCCATCCTGTGCCGGGCAGATCCCCTACCTGTGTGAGGATGGACGCTTTGTGGACCAGATGTGTGAGGTGTGGAAACCGCAGACAAAGGCCTTGTGGGATAGCTGGTCGATCCCCTTTTCAGAGTGAACTGGGACTTTTGGGGGTAATCTTCACTTAAGGAAGAGCTGTTCGGAGAAAAGGTGTGAGAAGGGACACCCCAGAAGGTGTGGGTTGCCCTGCCAGCCCCCGAGTGCCCACTGGCCTCGCAGGTCCCACGTCTCCATGGCCCTGGCCTGCCTTTGAAGCGCAGTAAAGAAGCAGTTGGACTTGTGAAGACAAAAGGTGAGGTAAGGTATTCCGGTGAAGGCGTTGTGAATGGTGAGAGCAGAGAAGGGGGGCGGGGAGATCAGGGCTTGCAAGTGGATGGATGGATGTGTGAAGAGTTTACCTTCCAAACGCAGCAGCGGAATCTAAAGAGGACAGGAATGGAAAAGTTTAAAGCAGCATTGGATAGACACCAAGGAAGGTTTTAAACCATCTTATGTTTATCATTCCCATAGTGTCTGGCTGAGGAGGGTGAGACAAATAAAGAAGAGAGTGGGTATGGGTACCCTTTGAGTGTCTAGAACCAGGGCTAGCACTCTCCAGAGGACCTTTGTAAGCCCTTAGTTCTGACCCTGCAGTTGAAAGGAACAACTGTTTGAATTGGAAAAGAAAGACACTTAAAACTTTATTGGTTTAAGGAGAGGTATGGAGAAGAGGGTTGTCTTTAAGAGTTGGGCAGCTAGATTCATTCTTGGTAAGGGAACTCATTAACTTCTGAATAAGCTGTTGAAGGTAGTGCTTAAATGTGGTAGCATTGTGTCTTAAGGATTTGTGTGCATTTTCTGAGCTTCTACAATCAGAAAGACACTTGTTTCCAGAAGAAGAGTAGATTTACAGAGGGCTTTCACAGTGTTTCTTAGTTGTTGCAGCAATGAAACCTTTGACAAATAATTACTTAGCATCTACTCTTTTCTGGGGCAGCTCAGGGCAGTTATCAAATATGACCTGTAATAAAGTAATCAACAGTATTTGACAGGCCAACCATGAGGAAGCTCCACCAGATACCAGTATTGCTAACAGGATTGACTTTCACTGAACTGATTTTCTAGTTTTATGATAAGAAAAATGAACCAGGGATGCAGTATCACCTGATGTAAGACACAGAAGTTGATGTTTAGAAAATGTGGGAATCAAACAGAGAGACCACTAACTTAGAAGTAGGCAGAGCCTTTCTACATATTTATAGTAGAATATAGATGCATATTTATAGTAGGATATTCCTTTGCTAGGATAATCCAATATTGGAATTGGAAAGCATCTAGGAAGAAAATTGGAGATTTTGCTATTTTTGAGAATTTATATAAAGTCTAATGGATTTCTTTTTTTTTTTTTTTTTTTAACATTTCTTACAAATGTAGCTTGGAATAACTTCATTGTATTAGTAAACTTCAAGACAGTCAAAAAGTCCAAAATACTTGAAAATTTAAATGTCAGGTATTTTAAAAAGTGGTGAATGAAAGACATTTGAAATAAGCTTGGGCTCATGAAAATCAGAATGATAAGAGATATTGAGAAAAACATGAAAGCGGTAAGACTTCCTTGCACTCTTAACTCCCACTGATGAATTAGACATTAGGTGAGGAATGAGCTCACTAAAGTACCATCTCTTCAAATCAAGACAAAGGAAATGAGAAATGGAGTAAGTTTTCTAGTTCTAGATGAAGAGAAAGAAAACTTAGATAATAGGGATTAAATGTTAAGAAGAAAAATGTCTTAGTTTCCCGGCTCCTAAAACAAATACCATCCAGTGGGTTGGCTTAGACAATGGGAATTGATTGGCTTAAAGTTTTGAGGCTAGGAGAAGTTCAAAATCGATGTGTCAACAAGGTAATGCTTTTTCCCTCAAAGACTGGCTTTCTGGGGCTGATGGCAAGTGATCCTTGGTCCATGGCTTTTCTGTCTCATGGCAATGTCTTCTCCTTTCTTTCCTGGGTTTCCATTGACTCCACCTTCCCATGGCTTTCTATGTCTGAATTTCATTCTACTTATAAAGGACTCCAATAATCTGGATTAAAGCCCAATCTAATTCATTTGGGCCACACCTTAACTGAAGTAACATCTTCAACAGATCCTATTTACAATGGGTTCACACCCTCCGGAATGTAGATCAAGACAAAGAACATGTCCAAAGTGGGATACACAATTCAGTCCACCACAGAAGAGATGAATATTCCTGCTTTATTTAAATATACTTAAGCCCTATCCTAAAACACTTGTTCTTTAGTTCCTGCTCTTAGAAGGGGGAGTTGCAAGTAGTGCCTTTGTCCCAGGACTGTTAATGAGAATAGCCAGTGACAAAATGCCACACTGTTAGGGACCCAGGATAACCCTGGAACTGCTGGGGGACAGCTCACTCTTCCCACCACCTCTTAAAGCCATTCCTAAGAACTTCTTCTGTAGAGGTTGCTATAGGTCCTCTACAATGAAGGATTAGGCTGTGAAGAAGGCTCTGAAGAATGGGAACTGAGTACTGAGCACAGTCTTCCTTTCTGACCTGGGATAACTGTGCTTCTCTCAAACTGTCAGCTCTCAATTTGTCAGGAAGATAGCCCCAAAATAGAGAAGACCCAAACACTTCTACCTGGCTTTGAAATTTGCCACATTACCTTAAAACTTCAGAATCTTTATTATACTTTCATAATTATATTTTGATTAAAACAATAACTTTAGGCAAACCATGTAACTCCTGGACCATAATTTCTTCATCTGTATAATTTATAACAGAAAACAAATGGAAAATAACATAAATGTCTAACACTAGGGAAATGAAAACCTCTGATTCATATAGTCGGTGAAATATGTAACCCTTAAAAACTGTGTCTAGGATAACATGAAAAAGGCTTATATTAAAATAGTAAATGAAAAAAATCAGGATACAAATTGTGAATACAGTTTGATCACAGCTATAGCAAACAAATGTAAAACTTAGCAAAAAAAGAAAATACACTGTAATTTTCGATATTGATTATATATTTAACAAAATAAAACAACCATCCTAAAAGTTTCTTGCTGTTGTAAATGAGGCAATTGAACTCATTTTTTCTCTGTGGGCCCTTTACATCCCGTCTCGCTCTATGACTGTATTCAAGTCAGTGTATGGCTGGGGAAGGATGGCAGGGACTGGGCAGCACTGATGTTTCCTATCTCAGGTGTCAGTGAACCAAACAGTAAAGAGGTTTCCTAGATAATTTATGTGTGTATAACAAAAGATGACCATACAGACCCGAGCTGCTTTCTAATACAGTTTTATGCTTGTTGACAGATGGTTTGGGCCCCTAGGATGGGTAGCACCGCACCCCAAGCATAGTACAAGACCTGTGGATAATGGTTTCTGCAGTGAAATGGTGGCTTCTATTAGGAAATTCTTATCATCTCCAAGGGGCCCCTCTGGGGGTGGCTCTGGGAGCGCATGAGATGGTGCCTGTGTCCTGCTCTGCATCCTCTGATTGTCAGAAAGAAGGGGGGATGGTAGAGCCATCAGCTGCACTTCCGGTTACCTTTCAGCCCTTTGCATTCATATTCCTGTGCCAAGGGCTCAGGGGACACAGCTGGTATTTTGGAGCAATAGGGAAAATGAGTTAACATGGTATTCTTTATCTGATGTTATTTTCGAAAGAAATCATTGTGCTTAATTTGGCTCTTTTGTTTCTTCTTCCTTCTATGCTTAATATCCATCATTACCAAGATTGTTGTTCAAAGAACATTTAAATGCATCAAAGTTAAGTAATTCCCAAATTATACAGGAATGTTACCAAATACCTTAAAGTGTGAAACTTCAGATCAACATGGACCATCTATTTGCTTAATACCATATAAAACCCAGTCTTGGTTCTTAAAGAGCTTAGGAAAACAAGGCAGCTGTACATCATTTAAAGATTAAAAATTGGAAAATTCAAAAACACTATAATGAATTACTATTTTCAGGTAGGCATTTCCCATATCCATCCTGTAGTTCATAACTGATCTTCTTCGTTACACATTAACAACAATAAAAGAAAGAAAGCAAAAAGGGGGCTGTGTGGTAAAGTCTGTTGTAAGACTCAGTTTATTTTACATCTCACATTTAACAGCTAGGAGGTTGTTAAATTACAGTTGAGCATGGTCATGGCCCAGTTGGTAAGCAGTTTTCTGCATACAAGTAGGAGACGCTTGAAAAGGGAGCTGAGCATTTCCACTTACTGGGGAACTACTTAACTTTTCCAGTAACCAGAAGTTGTGTAACACAGAGAGTTAAAGAGTACTGGTTGTGGGTTGTCTTGCTCCTGGGTGCCCTAAGAATGTCCTATACCCGAAATCCAGAAGGAAGGCCAGGTAGGTGACCCAGAGTGTCTTTTGCTGCCATAGAAATAGCCAGTTTTCTCAGGAGCAGAATAATTGTTTCCAAATAGAAGGTGGAAAACACCAAGAAAACTTCAGTTAAAAGGTTTGTAAATTGAAAAACATTTATCATAATACTTAAAAAGTCACACCACTGGATTGTACACTTCAAAATGGTTAATGGTTTATTTTGTTAGGTGAATTTCACCTTAATTAAAAAAAAAAAGTAAAATTTACCCTCTTCTTGGGACCACAGATAAAATGAAAGTATGCAATACACCTTTGTTTATGATTGTCTGCTTCACTTACATCATGGACAAGGAGGTTTTACTTTGATTTAAAGGTGAAGGCTGAGTCTTTGTTCACATCCTTGCCACAGGGAAGGATCATCGAACGTTCATTATGTTTCTGTG
Source organism: Choloepus didactylus (assembly GCF_015220235.1). Taxonomy (NCBI): domain Eukaryota; kingdom Metazoa; phylum Chordata; class Mammalia; order Pilosa; family Megalonychidae; genus Choloepus; species Choloepus didactylus. The sequence goes on along the minus strand of NC_051328.1, from coordinate 22,667,319 downwards.
TTCAATCAGTTCTTGGTATTCAGCTATGGATGTAGCAAAACATGGAAACTATAAGCTTCAGGAACCTGGCCTGTCGAAATCACTGTTTGCGCCCCAACTCCTGGCATAGTGACTGACTCATTGTGATGCTAAAAAGTATTTGTGGAACAAATGAGGAAAGGACTCTGGTAACTGGAACTGTGCATTAAAAGGGGCTGGGGGATGGGCACAGGATGAGGTTCATGAAGGTAAGGAAAGATGATATGGCCCTGGAGCCAGAGCTGGAGAGAGTTGTCAAGGCAAGAGATCAGAAATTTAGAATGTCTCCATGGAGGTCATAGTGAAGTTGATGGATGTGATAAAACTGAGGGGAAAAGTAGGCCTGAGGATGTCAATTTGGAATTCACTGTTAAAACAAACAGTCTTGGGGAAAAAAAAGAGTTCTTGTTATTGCCAGATTTTCAAAAACAGTAAAAACCTGATTTAGCCAGTAGATAAGTGCTTTTTCCTGCTGTAATCATCAGCTGAAGTTAACTTTTAGACTTGATAGTGAGCCAGATACCTCTGTGGGTGTAAAGTTTACTTCTCCTTTATGACCCTTTTGTACTTTGGGTAATTATGCCTCATTGGAAGGTCATTAGGCCTGTCATTAGTGTGCCTCTTGGGACACTGTGTGTGTGTTGCAGGGATAAGCTGTCATCTCTGGCCAGGGTTGGTTATGTTCTCTGATTACTTGGTGGCTGTTCAGCTGTTTACCACCATGTCACCTTATGAACCTGGGGGAATAGCATCGCTTTTTGTTTTGCTGCTCTGGCTGGGAAGGCAGAAATCTGTGACCATGTCATGGAGTCACTGTTAGAATAAACAGATTTTAGAAAAACTAAACCTTCTCCATAGAGCCTCTGGATCTTTGAAATCCAGGGCTAAAACATTTATCATAACTCTTAATTTGTAAACCTCAATTTCTGTTTCTTTGGCTTGGCTTTTATTTTTCACTGGGAACATTAATGCAGGTGAAGCATTGTTTTCACATCTACCTGAAAGCATTCATGTTACCCTTTCAGACCAAGGTATAAGTTAGTTAGTGGGGAGTTATAACTACTGTATGTAGTCACACTCTGCTATGAACATGCAGTTCAGAACTCTGAAGCTACAGACTTGATCCCAGCTCCTGCTTTGGCTCTAAAAGAGAGCAGTAGATGAATTTGGGAGGCGTTAGGTTGTCCAGTTGCTGGAGCCTAGTAGTGGACTGGCTGTGAGGCAGGGGGGCTTCACTGCAGCCAGAGTGGTTCCTTAGGAACTGGTTAGGTTTTAGTCACTATCACTTGCCTTTCCTTCACATTTGTTGGTGTTTGACTGACATTGCCCCTAGGTGCTGGGTCATTCTGGCCCTGCAAGGCTTGACACACAGTATGCATCTCTGTTAAGAGGGAGGAAACTTAGGAAGGTAGAGTGGTGTATGTCACCAAAAGGAAAGCTAGAGTATAAAAACCGGGACTGTATAACTTAGCGAAACCTAGAGTGGACAATCTTGGTGGTTAATTATATAAATATAATAAGGTTCTTATATGAACTAGAACAAACATATGTCACTATTACAAGGTGTTAGTCATGAGATACAAAGGTTAATTACAAGGGAAAAATACAATTATATGGGAAAAAATACAATTAATGTAAACTAAGGTCTATAGTTAACTAACATTGTAATATTCTTTCATTAATTGTAACAAAGGCACTATACCTAAAGCTAAATGTCAATAATAAGGGGACATAAAGGGTATGGGATTTTTTTATTTGGAAGAAATGAGAATGTTCTCATATTGACTATAGTGGTGAGTACATAACTATGTTATTATACCAAGAGCTATTGATTGTACACTTAGGATGGATTGTATGGTGTGTGAATAAAACTGTTAAAATAAATAAATAAAAATTAAAAAAAAAAAAAGAGGGAGGAAACTTGACTTCAAGGGGATGTTGAGGGCACTCCCTTGGCAGGGTCATGTTGTAGCAAAAGACTAGGATCAGCTCCTCATCTTCCTAATCCCAAGGGGCGCTCAAAGCTATTCTTTTATCATATGATGCTTGTTTTCTTTCCTGAACTATTAAACCAGATTCTGCTCCAAACAACTTAGGCCAGCTACATACGTTATCTCTTTATTACATTTGTGAACATATCCCCAGATCCTACTGAGTTATATACAGTTTTATGAGCTCAGTATATACCTCTTGGTTTATTAATTAAGTGATTATGCCAGAACAAGGTCTGCAAATATTTATTGAGCATCCACTATATACCAGGCCTTGTTCTAGGGACTAAGGATGCAGCAGTGAACAAAACAGAGAAAATTTCCATTCTCAAGGAACATACATTCTAGCAAGGATGGTGTGGGGAGACAAACAGTGGAAAAATAAACTTTTTTTTGACAAGACAATGTTTGAGCAGAGACCTGAAGAAAGCAAGGGACAAAGAAAGCTAAGTGTAGGTATCTGCATAGAAGGGGTAACTGCAAATGCAAAGTCCTTGAGGTGGGCATATACCTGGCATGTTTGAGATAAAGCAGTGAACCACTGGGGTTGGAGCAGAGTGAGGGGAAGAGGAGTAGAGTATAAGGTCAGAAAGGTAAAGGGGGTGCAGACATCATGCAGGACTTTGTAGGCATGGAAGAACTTTGGCTTTTACTCTGAGGGAGCTGAGAAGTGTGGGGTGGGGATGGAGGTGTGAGCAGAGCAGTGACTGGACTTGACTAAACGTTTCAATGGGGTCTCCTTCAGTGCTCTGTTGAGAATAGATTAGGAATGTGACATGGTGGAGAACAGTGGGGGGAGGCTGGAAGCTGGGAGACCAGTTAGGCTATTGCAGTAACATAGGAGAGAGTGATGGTGACTTGAATTAAGATGGTAGCAGTAGAAGTAGTAGAAAGTGTTTTGATCCAGGATACATTTTGAAGATAATGGTTCCAATGTGAAATATGAGAGAAAAGTGTGAGAGGAGAATCAAGGATAACTCTAAAGTTCGTGATTTGAGTAATTGGAAAATGTTGTTACCATTTTCTGGAATCGAGCCATTGTGGGAAAAATCTATTCTTTGATGACTCCCAAAGTTATATCTCTAGTTATATCTCTAGTTAGGTCCTCTCCCTTGAGCTCCAGACTAGTATAAATAACTGCTTAGTTGACATCTCTACTTGGATGTTTACTAGGCATCTCAAACTTAAAATGTTCAGAATGAAACTTCTGGTATTTCCTTCACCAAACTCACTTTCCCCACAATGGCTCGATCCCAGAAAATGGTAACATTTTCCAGTTACTCAAATCACAGACTTTAGAGTTATTCTTGATTCTTCTCTCACCCTTTTCTCTCCCATTTCACATTGGAACCATTATCTTCAAAATATGTCCTGAATCAAAACACTTTCTACTACTTCTGCTGCTACCATCTTAATTCAGGTCACTATCACTCTCTCCGACATTACTGCAATAGACTAACTTGTCTCCCAGCTTCCAGCCTCCCCCCACTGTTCTCCACCATGTCGCATTCCTAATCTATTCTCAACACAGCACTGAAGGAGACCCCATTGAAACGTGAAGAATAGATAGCATTTAAAGCCATGAAACTGAATGGGCTCAGCAGGAGAGTGAATATACATAGAAAAGAGAAAAGTTAAGAGGTCCAAGGACCCATGCTGGGTTACTGCAGTTGTCCTCGGGAGAAATAGCAGAGGAAACTGAGAAGAAATGGCCAGAGATACAGAAGGACAACCAGGAGAATTTTGTGTTCTGGAAGCAAAGTAAAGTGTTTCAAGGAGGGAGGGATCTACCATGTCAGATCAAGTAGGATGAGGATGAGAACTGACTATTGGATTTAGCAACGTGTACGTCATTGGCATACTTGATCAGAATGGTTTTGGTTTTGTTGTGGAAATCAAAAGCCCAATGGAGAAATGGAAGTAGAGAAAATTGACTGTTGTGATGGTTAAGTTCATGTGTCAACTTGGCTAGATTATGATACACATTTGTTTAGCCAAGCAAGCTCTGGCCTGATTGTTACTGTGAGGGTGTTTTGTGGATTTAAATCTTAGTCGGTTGATTACATCTGTGGCTGATTGCATCTGCAGTCAACAAAGGAGACCGCCTTCAGCAATGAGAGAAGTCTCATCCAATCAATTGAAGGCCTTTCTGACTTTCAGCAGTCGGAAACAAGATTTTCTATCTCTACTTCAGGCAGCCAGTTTCTCCTGGAGAGTTCATTGAAACCTTCAGTGGAGTTCCCAACTTGCAGCCTACCCTACAAAATTTGAATATGCCAATCAGGTGTCATTTTACATATAAACACCTAAAGCACAGACTATAATTAGCTCAGCTAATGTCACATTCTGTTTTAAAAAGGTCTGGACTCATCTCATCTAATAACTAGGGCCCTGGATGCTCCTTTCACTATAGTACTGTATTTTAGCATACTTGATATTAGGATACAATTACTGAAAAAATTCCATCCACAGAAAATTGTCTAATTCCAAAATGAGTCTCTTGACACTGTCCCTTTGGAATGTTTCTGAGGGGACAGAGATCTGTGGTAGTGTCCTCAGAGGAGGAGGGAGACCTGCTCTAATGATACACAGCTGCTCCTGCCAAGGAATCCAGGTGGGGCTGGTTCTGTGGCTAGTCTCTTGGTGAATGGCCTTGGGTGGGGGTGGGGGGTTTGGATGACTCTGAGTGATATACCAAGCCTTATTGCCCATCCCATACAGCTACAACCACAAACTATTACGCACACATCCATTTCTCTACTCAGAACCATTGTTAAATTCCCTTGCCTAAAGTATGATACAGAAGAACTTTCTGAACTGTCCCTTCTTTAGTATGAGTTGTTCTATAGTGGTGAGTACTTGGCTTACAAATCCTCATCAGCTCTCCCAGCATGATGCTGGCTAGGGAAAAGTGCCATCTTCCGATAGCCTCAGCTAGTGCCGAGACCGACTAGATCTTTGGACCTTAGCTTGGAGTTGCTTCCTCAGAAAATGTATTTTCTTGACTCCAGCCATTGTATCTATGCTGATGATTCCCCCAAAAGTAAGCTTACAGAGTAATTTTCTTAAAAAGGAGAGAGTCTTTTAAATCACACATGCCTATTTCGTTTGATTATAGACCTGAATTTGAAAGGTGTGAATAGGTTGTTCTGTGTCCTAAGACATAACTTATTGTGATTAAAAATCAAGGTATAGTTTTGTATGACTGCATGACATGTGAATATATCTCAATAAAATGAATTTTAAAAATTGAGGTATAATTTACATACAATTAAGTGCACAGATCTTGTGTTCAATTTGATGAATTTTGACAATTGCATCACCATGTAGCCCACCGCACAAAACAAGGTAGAGAATATTTCCATCACTCTAGAATGTTTCCTTGTGCCCCTTTCCAGGCATCCTCCCACACTCTGTCCCCTGCACCGTTGCTGCTTTCTGTCTTCTGTCACCATAAATAAGTTTTGCCTGTCTGTACTTCATATAGATGGAATCCTACAGTGTGAGTTTTGTGTGTGTGTATGCCTGGCATCTTTCACTCAACACACATGCTTTTGAGATTCATGCATGTTGTATATATTACTAATTCATTCAATTTTACTGCTATTTTTACTGCTGATGGTATTCAACTATATGCCTATGCCATAATTTGTTTATCCATTCTTCTGCTGATGACATTCCCCCCTTACCCCCTCCCCCAATTTGGAGCTATTATGAAAAGGCTGCTATGAACATTTTATGTAAGTTTTTTGGGGGGAGCCTGTGTTTTCATTTTCTTGGGTAGATATCTAGGAGTGGAGTTGCTGTGTCATTGGGTTGATTTATGTTTGGAAAACTGTCAGTTTTCCAAAGTGGTTTTACCATTTTACATTCCCACCAACAATGAGAGTTTCATTTGTTCCATATCCTCTCCAACATTTGGGGTTGTCAGTCTTTTTTATTTTAGCCATGCTAAGTATGTGTGCCAGTTTGGATGTATTTTGTCCCCCAAAACGCCATGTTTTTTGATGCAATCTTGTGGGGACAGATGTATTAGTGTTGATTACATTGGAATTCTTTGATTGAGTGTTTCCATGGAGATATTACTCAGTCAACTGTGAGTGAAATGTTTGATTGGATAATTTCCATGGAGGTGTTACCCCGCCCATTTAGGGTGGATGTTAATTGGATCAGTGGAGTTGTATAAAGGAATTCAGAGACAGAAGGACCTCAGAGCAACTGAGAGTGACATTTTGAAGAGTAGCTGTAGCTAAGAGAGGACAAAACGCCCCAAGAGCAACATTTTGGAGAACACCATTTTGAAACGCAACCTGGGAGCAAGCGGACACCAGCCACGTTCCTTCCCAGCTAACAGAGGTTTTCTGGATGCCAATGGCCATCCTTCAGTAAAGGTACCTGATTGTTGATGGACACTTTATGGCCTTAAGACTGTAACTTTGTAACCAGATAAACCCCATTTATAAAAGCCAATCCATTTTTGGTGTTTTGCAAAAGGGCAGCATTAGCAAACCAGAGTAGTATGTATCTCAATGCAGTTTTGATATGCATTTCCTTGATGACTGATGATATGGAGCATCTTTTCATATGTTTTCATATATCTTTGGTAAAGAAATTAAGTCTTTTGACAATTTTTAAATTGGGTTGTTCATTTTTTGTATTGTTGATTGTAGGAATGCTTTATATATTCTGGATTCAAGTCCTTTATCAGACATATATTTGATGAATATTTTTTTCCTAGTCTGTGACTTACCTACTCTTTTTTTTTTTTTTTTGTATTTTCAGTTTTTTAAATTAGTGCAGTCATAGGTTTACAGAAACATCATGCAGAAAGTACAGAGCTCTTGTATACTACTCACCTACCCACCCAGTTTTCTCTATTAACATTTTGCCTTAGTGTGGTAACTTTGTTCAATTGATGACCCAATATTATAATTATGATATTATCTATAATCCATAGTTTACATTAGGGTTTACTCTTTGTGTTACATAGTTCTGTGTTTGTTTATTTTTAATTTTTATTATGGTAACCTATATACAACGTAAGTTTCCCATTTTAACCACTTTCAAGTATTACAATTCATCGATCTTGATTACATTCACAGTGTTGTGCTACCATAACCAAGATCCACTGCCAAACCTTTTCATCACCATAAACAGAAACTCTGTACCCATTTTGCCTTAACTCCCCATTGCCCATCTGTGCCAGTTTGAATATTATGTACCCCAAAACGCCATTATCTTTGACATAATCATGTGTGGGCAGATGTATCAGTGTTGATTAGATTGTAATTCTTTGAGTGTTTCCATGGAGGTGTGGCCCTAGGTGTGGTACTAGAGTACTATATAAGCTCAGACAGAAGTAGTGAACTTGCTGCAGCCAAGAGGGACACTTTGAAGGATGCACAGAAGCTGAGAGAGTAGCTGCAGATGAGAGACAGTTTGAAGACAGCTGTTGAAAGTAGACTCTTGCTCTGGAGAAGCTAAGAGAGGACAAACACCCCAAGAGCAACCAAGAGTGACATTTTTGAGGAACTGCAGCCTAGAGAGGAATGTCCTGGGAGAAAGCCCTTTTGAAACCAGAACTTTGGAGCAGATGCCAGCCATGTGCCTTCCCGGCTAATAGAGGTTTTCTGGACACCACTGGCCATCCTCATTCTCCAGTGAAGGTACCTGATTGCTGATGTGTTACCTTGGACACTTTATGGCTTTAAGACTGTAACTGTGGAACCAAATAAACCCCCATTTAAGAGCCAATCCATCTCTGGTGTTTTGCATTCCGGCAGCATTAGCAAACTAGAATACCATCCCTACACCTGCCCCTGGTAATCTGTATTCTAATTTCTGGCTGTGAATTTACATATTGTAATTATTTCATTTAAATAAGATCATACAATATTTGTCCTTTTGTGTCTGGCTTTTTTCATTCAACATGACATTGTCATGGTTCATCCGTGTCATCACATGTATCAGAACTTCATTCTTTTTTATGGCTGAATGATATTCCATTGTGTGGATATACCACATTTTATTTATCCATTCATCCATTGATGGGAACTTGGGTTGCTTCCTCCTTTTGGCAATGGTGAATAATACTGCTATGAGAACTGGTGTACAAATATCTGTTCAAGTCCCTGCTTTCAATTCTTTTGGGTATATACCTAGAAGTGGGATTGCCAAGTCATAAGGAAACTATTCATTTTTTTTTAATGGCATCTTCTAATGAGCAGAAATTCTTTTAAATTTGAAATCCAGTTTATCAGTGAGCTAGTGCTTTTTGTATCCTCTCGGAGTAATTCTTAACTAACACTTGGTCGCAAAAATGTTCTGATTTCTTTTTTAAAAAGCTTTATGGTTCTTGCTTTTATGTTTAGATCTGTGATCCATCTCAAATTAATTTTTGTAAATGCAGTGAGAGAGGGGCCAAATTTCATTGTTTTCCATGTGGAAATCCATTTGTTCTGACACTATTTGTTAAAAAGTTTCCTTTACCTATTGAATTGATGTAATACTTTGGTTGAAAAGAAATTGAGTTGCATTTGTGTGGCTTACAGGGTATTTGAAGATAATATAAGGCAGTAATTTTGTCAATAGAAATTCCTAATGGTTCTTTTTTGAAGCTTGACACTGAAAAATAGAAAGTATATTTTGTCATTTTAAAAAGTACAGTTAGAAGGCAAATTATATACCTAGCTACTTATATAAATAATTAGATAGCTTGGACTGAACCCAGCAGGCTCCATCCATCTGTAGGCTTCTAGTAGAGTCAGGGAAACACAATCCTAGAACAAGTAATGACACTTGAAAAAACCTGCAGGCAATCAAAAGTATTCTTAAAGATATACTCAGAGGTATTTAGGATGAATAAAGGATAATACGAAGGAGAAAACCTAACTACTTAACTCCTATTTTATATTTCTTCTCTCATCAAAAATCTGACTGGAAAGAGCAGGTGCAGGGAAAGGTAGACTGTTCAGTTCTCAATGAGTTTAGTTCCCCTGGTCCATTTGAATTACATCTCAGGTCTGAGAAAATTCTCAGGTGACCATGCTATATCCCATAAACTACTGCCAATAAATTTGAGGCTTTGTGGAGCAGAGGGAGATGCCAGAAAATGGATGATAAGCACATTTGTTGTAGTTTTCAAAAGGTGGGAGAAGGTAGATTTTACCAGCTGTAGATGTTTGAACCTGATGCTGATTCCTCAGAAGAACACTAGAATATCTAATTCAACAAATATTATCTGAATACTTGGAAATTGAACTGGTGATCAGTGAAAGACAAATGGGTGTATAAAGGACAATATCATCTAACAAATATTTATTAAGGGCTAAACTCTGCCAGGTGTCCAAGCTGCAAATATGAGAATGATCTGGTTTCTGGCCTTAAAGAGATAATAGTCATATTGGTAAAAATATGATCTTTTTTAGTATGTTTAATCTGGATTAGTTGATCCAGGGGTGTGTCAAATATTAAATATTGTTTATTTGGATGTCAGTTGTGCATTTTCTGTAGCATCTCATTCTATAGGGCAAAAGGAGAAAAGAGAGCTAGTATAGTTGTGTAAAACTGTAATTACTTCAAACACCAAATCTAATGACGGAGTCCTCCTCTTTCTCTTCTCTAAAGTGAAGATAATAAGAGGAGTTGCCTCATGAGGTTGTAGTAGTTAAATAAGATGTGCCTGTAAAGCACTTGTATACTCAGTAAAAATTTAGCTATTATTATTTTATTATTGTCTTGAATTGAAGACATAGCCTGCTGATTGAATTTGTAACTAACACAAAGCTGGTAGAGATAACTGGTAAACAACTGCCCAAATTGAGCTAAATGAAATTCATTAGAGGAAAAATTTAAAGTACTGAATTTTAATTTAAAAACGTTAACTATACAAGTACAGAATCCTTATTAGGACATGTGAAAAATCCTAGTTTGTGTTAGTAGGGTGACGTGGCTGTCAAAATTGTTTAATGGACCCACATATCTATGGCCAATTGACTTTTGACAAGGGTGTGAGTCCACTCATTGGGGAAAGAATAATCTCTTCAACAAATGTTGCTGGGAAGACTGGATAGTCACATGTGAAGGAATGAAAGTGGACCCCTACCTCACACCATATACAAAAATTAACTCAAAATAGATCAACTACCTAAATATAAGAGCTAAAATTCTTACAAGAAAATATAGTGGAAAATCATCAGGATCTTGCATTAGGCAATTGATTTTTAGAGATGACACCAAAAGCATGAGCAACAAAAGAAAAAATAGATGAATCGGACTTTGTCAAAATTTAAAACTTTTGTACATCAAAAGACATTATCAGGAAAGTGAAAAAACAACCTACAGAATGGGAGAAAATAATTTAAGAATCATATGTCTGACAAGGGTTTAATATCAAGAATATATAAAAAACTAAAACTCAACAACAAAAAGACAAAAAAAAAACCACAAAAAACAATTTAAAAGTGGGCCAAGGGCTGGAATAGGTACTTCTCCAAAGAAGATAGGCAGATGGCTAATAAGCACATGAAAAGATATGAAACATCATTAGTCATTAGAGAAATGCAAATCAAAACCACAGTGAGATACCACTTCACACTACTAGGATAGCTATTATTTTAAAAAAACAGGAAAGCAGTGTGGGCAAGGATGCAGAAAAATAGGAACCCCCATACATTATTGGTGGAAATGTAAAATGGTGCAGTCACTATGGCAGACAGTTTGGCAGTTCCTCAGAAAGTTAAACAGAGCTACCATGTGACCAACAATTCCACTTCTAGGTCTATACCCCCCAAAATTGAAAATGGCCTCAAACAGATATTTTTACTACAATGTTAAGTGCAGCATTTTTCACAATAGCCAAAAGAAAGGTAGAAAGAACCCATGTCCATGAACAGATGGATAAACAAAATGTGATATACCCATACAGTGGAATATTATTCTGCCATAAAAAGGAATGAAATTCTGATACATACTATTATATGGATGAGCCTTGAAGACATCATGTTAAGTGAAATAAGCCAGACACAAAGGGGAAATATTGCATGATTTCACTTATATGAAATACCTAGAATAAGCAAATTCATAGAGACAGAAAGTATATTACAGGTTACTGGAGGCTAGAGGGTCAGGAATGGGGAATTATTGCTTAATAGGTTCAGAGTTTCTGTTTGGGGTGATAAAAAAGTTTTGGCAATGGATGGTAGTAATGGTAGTTAAAATAGGAAAATTTGTGTTGTATATGTGTTACCTCAACAAAAAAAAACAAAATGAATTTGAGTCTCTTAGAAGTACAATATCCAGAGAAAGAAGGCCAGATTTTGCTCAGGATATGGTGGTCCATACTGGGAGCCCAATTTCAGAGGGGATTTTGACAATCTAGAGTATGAAACTAAGGGAGAGCAGCCTTGGCCAGTGGGATAGAGTGTGAGGAAGGCCTGAGAGAATGAGGATAATTCAGACTGTAAAAGGAGTATATCAGTTAGCTTTTGCTCAAAATTCACTGTTTAAGACAAATATTTATTTTTCTCATGACTCTTTGGATGAGGTAGGTGGTGGTTCTGGTCTAGGCCAGCTCAGCTGGGGCTGGATGACCTGTCATGATCTCACTTGCATAACTGGCATTTGCCTCAGTTTCAGCTGGGACAGTGGGAATGACTTGGTCACATGTCTCATGATCCAGCAGGATGGGCCCAGGCTCTTTCACATGGTGATGGCCCTGGAGCTGCCAACAGTAACAAGAGAGCAAGTCACAATGCACAATCACTTTTCAAGCCTCTGCTTGTGTTGTGTTGCTAAAGTCCCATTGGCTATAGCAAATTGCATGGCTAAGCCCAGAGTCAATGTGGGAGGTGACTGACTACCCAGTAGTATGAAAACCAGGAAGGGAATTATTGTGGCCGTTTTGCAGACAATCTACCACAGAGAAATTTAGAGGAAACGTTGAGAGCTTTATTAGAATCATTTCAGGTAGTTCCACTGGTAGAAGAGAGACAAAGACAGTAGGTGGAAGTTTCAGGAAGGTAGACTTCAAGTCCGTATAAAGAACTTTTGAGTAAAATGGCTCCATAACAGAGGTGAGCCACCTGTAAAGAGAGTGGCTTGTCATTGGATTTGTTGGAGAGACTGTGTGACCTTTTGTCTTCTACTCAGACCTGTTACATCATCTCCAGAAAGTCTTTCCTGCTTGCGTACTGCCTCGAACTCCTGTAGTTAATGATCTCCATTGCCACACCCAGATTTGTGTTGCTATACCTGTCGTACCATATAACAAATTGTTTATGTGCCTGTTTTGACAATGAAATTAATTCCTTGACGGCTTAGATGACATCTGATGCATCATCTTAGTGTTGATATCTGCAAGAAATTGTGTTCCATCCTCAGGTTGCCTCCTGGTGGCCAGATGACTGTGGCAACTCTGGCCACAGAATCTGCCTTCTGGGCAGAAAGAAGAGAGGAGAAAGAAGAAAAATGGCTGCCTACCATTGGAGATTGTCCCCTTTAAAGAACTTTTCTAGAGGCTCTACCAAACAGTACCTTCTCTGTATATCTCATTAGGCATACCTCTTTGCAACAAAGGCTGGAAAATACAGGTTTTAGCTCTGTGTGTTGCAACCCTCAACACGATAAAGGGATTGTTGGTAGGAAAGAAAGATTCATAGGCCCCTTCTGCCCAGGGTCCGATCCCAGTGTGCGCTTCCTAATGAATAGCACCTCTGAAGTTGTGTGCTAGCTCCAGAATTCCCAGAATCCGTGACTCCACACACAGTGAGATAGAGTGTTCTTTTTACCATAATCTGGCTACCTTCATGACTGTATTCTCTGTCACTTGGAGCTCATGAGCCTTGTAATCCATGGGGTATAGCAGAGATCTACAAACCTTGTCTATAAAGGACCAGATCATAAATACTTTAGACTTTGTGGGCCATATTGTCTCTGTCTCTGTTGTACCTTTTCTTCCATTGTAGTACAAAAGCAGCCATAGACAATAGGTAAATGAATGAGTGTGAGTCTGGTCCAGTAAAACTTTATTTACCAAAACAGTGTTAGATTGAATTGGGCCCAAGAACTACAGTTGCCCACACTTCTGGTAGGGAGTAGGGTCTCCTCCTATGGTTTTGCAGAAGCTGTGGCGCTATGAACTAGACATAAAGAAGGTAAGGTGTTATTTAACCTGTCTAGGAAAACACAGAATCCACAAACCCCAGCTTCCACAGCAGATTCTCAATAGTCAGGCCTTTGGGTTCTCTGTTTCTCTTAATGACACATCTTTTCATTCACTTAAGCTTAGAATTTCAATGCCATTTTCTTAGGGGGCCACAATTATTGAAGTAAAATTTTACGTGCCAGTAAAATTTATCCTTTTTAGTGTATAGTTCTGTGCATTTTAACAAGCACATATGGTCATATAACTACCACCATACAAAAGATATAGATGAAATCTGTGTAAATGGAATCACACATTGAGGAGCTTTTTGAGTCTGGCTTCTTTTGATTAGCATAATACATTTGAGTTTCATCTATGTTGTTGCATGCATCAGCAGTTTGTTACTTTTTATTGCTGAATAGTATTTCATTTTATTGATATATTGCTATTTGTTTATCCATTCACTAGCTGAAGGATATTTAGACTGGATCCAAGTTTTGTTGATCATGAATAAAGCCACTCTAAACATTCACATACAGATTTTTATGTGAACATAAGTTTTCATTTCTCTTGTAAATACCTGGATATAGGATTGCTGGGTTATATAATGATTTTAACTTTATAAGAAACTAACAAAGTGTTTTACAAAGAGGCTGTACCATTTTGTATTTTCACTACAGTGAACAACAGTTCCAGCTGCTTCATATCCTTGCCAGTATTTGATGTCAGGTTTTTAGAACTTCAGCTATTCTAATAGATGTTCAGTTGTATTGAAGTAGTTTTATTTTGCATTTCCCTAATGACTAATGATGTTGAAAACCCCTTCATGTGCTTATTTGCCATAGGTGTATATCTTCTTTTCTGTGAAGCACCTATTCCTATCTTTTGCCCATTTTTTATTGGGTTGTTTTCTTATTAATGAATTTTGAGAGTTCTCTATATATTCTGAAGATAAGCTCTTTATCAGATATGTGTTTTGCAGATATTTTCTCCCAGTCTCTGCTTGTCTTTTTATAGTCTTAATACTGTCTTTTGAAGAGCAGAAGTTTTAAATTTTGATAAATTTCAGTTTGTAAATTTTGGAAGAGAGAGAGTTTTGCTTTTGGTGTTATATCTAAGAAACCTTTGCCTAACCTAAGGTCACAAATATTTTCTCCTATATTTTTTTTTAGATGCTTAACAGTTTTAAGTTTTACGTTTGGATCTGTGATCCACTTTGAGTTAATTTTTGTATATGGTGTGAGGTATGGGTCAGGGTTTGTCTGTTTTGCAGATGAGTATCAATTTGTTCTACCACCATTTATTGTAAAGATTATTATGCACCTTCTTCAAAAATCATTTGACCATATATGTGTGGGTCTTTTTCTGGACTCTAGACTCTTTCATTGACTTATGTGTCTTCCAAAAATATCACCGATACTGCACTGTCTTGATTACAGAAACTTTATGGTAAGTCTTGAAATTAGGTGGTGTGAAACCTCCAACTTTGTTCTTTTTAGGATTGTTTTTACTATTTTTAGTTCCTTTGCCCTTCCAAATAAATTTTAGAAGCAGCTTGTCAATGACTACTTTTGTTCTGCTGGGATTTTTTTTTAATTGAGATTGTGTTGAATCTATAAGTAAATTTGGAGAGAAGTGACAGACATCTAACCATATTGAGTCTTCCAAACCATGAACATGGTATATCTATTTATTTAGGTCTTTTTTGATTTCTCTCATCAGAGCTTTGCAGCTTTTAGCATACATATCTCATAAATATTTTGTTACATTTATACCTTGGTTTTTCATGTTTTTTGATGATATTGTAAATTTTTTTAGTTCTCAATTTCCAACTGTTCATAGTTAGGATATAGAAATGCTGTATTTTTGTATATGACTTTGTATCCAACAACCTAACTATATGAATTTATTATTAGTTTTAGGAGCTTTTTTGTAGACCTTGTAATTTTCTATGTGGACCATCATATTGTCTACAAATAGAGAGGGTTTTATTTATTCTTTTACAATCTACATGCCTTTTTAAATATATTCTTTATTGTCAAATATAACATATATACATAGAAGTGATAAGTTTCCAAGTGCAATTTAACAAGTAGTTAGAAAGCAAATTTCAAAAAATATTATAGTTACAGTTCCACAATTTCACTTATTTCCTTATTATGAAATATAACATACATACAAAAAGGTAATATCATTCAAAGTATGATTTAACAAGTAGATATATAGGAAATTTCCAAAGTTGGTATGATTATAGTACCATAGTTTCAGTTATTTCCTTATTGTGAAATATAACATACATAGAAAAAGGTAAAGCTTTCAAATTACAATTTAACAAATAGCTATAGAACAAATTTGAAAGGTCGCTATGTGTTACGGTTCCACCATTTCAGTTCTTTCCTTCTAGCTATTCTAGTACCCTAGCAACTAAGAAAAAGAAAATTATAGAAAGATTCAGTATTCATAATCCTTTGTTAAATTCCATCTTATCTGTTGCTACCCCTTCCTATAGTTTAATCACTTTCCTGCTCTTCAGGGATGTCCAGGCAATGACCACCCTAACCTGTTCATGTTAAAAATGGGTGTCAACTTTATAAGCAAAGGGGACACGTCTAGTAGATGTTCTTGAAGAGGCTATTGTCTCTGGGTTTTGGGACCCAGCTGCACGGGAGCACTGTAAAGGACTTAAATTTCTGAAGAAAAAACTTAGTGAGTGAAACTTTTATAGAGTCCCTCCCAGATAGCGATCGGGTATTCTTTAAGGTTTCCAGGACTACTGTTGACTTGGGCTTATCATATTGTGGTCATTTGGCATGTCTAGGTGGAGCTTGCTTAGGCGTAACCTCCAGGACAGCCTCTTGACTCTATTTTGCATGCCTTTATTTTTTAATTAAAAAAATTGTTTTGACCTTATCGTACTGCCTAGGATTTCAAGAATGATGATGAATTAGAGTAATGAAAGTGGACATCCTTACCTTCTTCCCAACCTTAGAGGAAAAGCAGTATTTCATTATTAACTGGAGGGTTTTTTGGTAAATGTCTTTTCTCGTGTTGAATTCCCTTCTATTCCTAGTTTGCTGAGGGTTTTTGCCCTGAATCGGTGTTGAATCTTGTCAATTGCCATTTCTGCATGTATTGATATGATTTCATGGTTTTTCTTCTTAATCTGTTAATATGGTAAGTTATATTAGCTGATTTAAGAATGTTGAATCAGCCTTACATTCCTGGGATAAACCCCTCTTGGTTATGATGTATTGTCCTTTTAACACATTGCTGGATTCTATTTGCTAATATTTTGTTGAAGATTTTTGTACCTGTGTTCATGAAGTCTGTATGTTTAGTGTCGTTTTTGACTGTTCCTTCTCCCCTCATAATCCCAAATCCTGTTGGTAGCTATCTGCTCCATTTTGTTCCCTCCATCAGACCCTCCGTATCTCTTAGTTGATACCCTAACTGGTTAGTGTCTCCTAAATGCTCTTCCACTTACGTCTTTTTGCTAAATTAAAAAAAAATGTTTGGTGGTTCTGCTTGCCTACTATATTAGTCAGGAACAACCAGCACACTCAAAGAGTGTGATACAAAGGGTTTGACATAAGGGGTGTGACAAGCCTTTAATGAGTGGATTACTTACTACGGTGTGAACAGGTTAGAGGGGACCAACAAGGGACTGCGCAATTGGTAGTGTTAGCACCCCAGGCATGATGTGGGGAGGACTGAGATGTTTACCTGAACCCAACAAAACTGGGGAGGGGTCATCAGTAGGAGCTGTGACCTTTGGTTGAGGAACACGTCACCTGCCAGAACCGCAGCCTGTCAGGGAGAGGGGGCAGAAAATAAATATCTTGGCCTTTCTTTCTGCTCTGTCGTCTCCTCCTAGTGCCTTACATTGGCTGAAACAAGCTGGAAGCCGGAGAGCCTGGGAGTCCAGGTGATATCGTCCTTCGAGATTGGCCTTCTGACTCTGAGGCACAGAGCAGGGCAGAGAGGATGGCGGTTGAGAGAATGGAAGGGAATGGGCAAACATACCACCTGTCAGAGTCCCAACTCCTTAGACTAGACTTGGTGTCACCAGTTCTGGTTCCTGCTCACCTTTCTGACTTGTCACCCCAGAAGCTGTCTTTTCACCTTTTTATTTCCATAGCTTCCCTGTCAGGCCCTCAATAAATGCATATTATATGAACAGATCAGTACCGGTTTGAGTAGAGGATCTGAGGCAAGCAGTTGTCAAACCAGATAGCAGAGTAAATTTTCCTGGTTCACACTTACCACTAAGGATGAAAGAAGAGTTGTTAGGCAGACACAAGGGTTACATAATGACTGTTTTTACAGAGGCTCAGAGAAGCTAAGTAACCTGCCAAAGGTTTCAAGGCTGGGTTTGGCAGGTTTGTCACACAACCAGCTGTGGAACATTGAAAAAGTTACCTAGCCCCTCTGAGCTTCTGTTTACTCATCTTTAAAACTGGGTTGCATGGACTCAGAAAAATATACCATATGCTACACTAAGCAATACCTGACCTTTGGTACTCATTAAATAGTAGTGCAGAATGTTATCCTCATATTCCTACATAGTTTTTTTAAGGGGAGCTATCTGTCATAGATAGATAATAGATGTCTAAGAAAAAAAAAAGCCTATGTAGTGACTTATTATATGCCAGGCCCTGTTCTAAGTGCTTTATAACATTTAATCCTTAACTCCTCAGTGGGGTGGATACAACTATCCCCGTTTTATAGGTGAGAAAACTGAGGCAAGAGAGGTTCAGAAACTCACCTAAGGTCACCCAGCTGGTTAAGTGACTCTAACCTCTTTGCTATGCTGCCTCATCAAATTATGTATAATTTTCCTACCAAGGCACTTTCCACCCTTCGTTCCTGACCAGCATGTAGTAATTGGAATGCATGTGAGCTTGGCAGGGCTGAGTTTGTGGAGGTGTTTGGAGTGATTTGAAATGTATTTACAGGTACATTAGGGGCAAGTAGGGAAATTTTAAAGGTCAGAAAGGGTGACCACTGAAATAAACGAGGAAACCGAGCTGTGCTGCTTGAGCAGGAAATTACCTAACCATCAAAACTGCCTAGCTTCATGCCATCTGGCCTCCTCAGGGGCCACTTGATACCCCTTTATGGGTGTGGATGAAGCTGCCCTTTGAGTCAGTGGCAGGAAAACAGGTTATGAAAAATTCTTCTAATCTATACTGTTGTTTTAAGCCACCAATGCAAGCATATACTTAACTATAACTAGAGTGTGAAGAAATGAGGTGTGAGAGAGGAGGAAGTGTGCCCAGGTCTTGAATTTGGAGAGGAACTGGACATCCTGACTTACAGTTGCTGTGTCTCACTCCCCTGGCCCCTCCTGTCACGCTTATGGCTATTTGTAAGTAATTACCCATAAAAATTAAGTAGACTCTCACTTACCTCATGCTACAAATTTGACACTTCCAAGCTCTCAGAATAGCCATGACCCATAAGTAACCAAAAAACCTGTAAGTGCAAAAAGTGACCAAAATAGTTTAAGGGCTTCCAGGACATGAAAATTATAGAAGATGGTATGTGACTAACCTGTTTTTTTAAACTACAAGGGAGGCCTGTAAGGACAGGAGAATTATCAACAAAAAACAGAGGGATGGAAAGTAGAAAAGGAAGGAGAAAGGGTGAGAGGCCACAGATATTATTCTCCATCAGAAAAAAAGATGGTTAAGAGAAAAAAGAACCTCCATGATAGAAGCCAGGACGTAAGCTGAGCCCCAAGTCCTAGAAAGTGGAGACAAGAGGAACTGGCAGGGACCTGGAGTTGGAGTCAGACTAAGTCATGCAAATTTCAGTGGTTCACAAAGGCACAAGTGTACTTCAGATAAAGTTGAGCAATATAGGATGCTCTACTGGCTATATGGGCAGATCAGTCCCTAAAACAGACATGGATTCTGCATAGTGTACTTGTTACTACAGTAAAAGCAAAAGAAAAGGAAATTAAGAAAGCAATTCCATTTACAGTAGCATCAAAAAGAATAAAATACTTAGGAATAAATTTAACAAAAATAATGTTTACCATACTTTGAAAACTACAGAACATTTTGGAAGAAATTAAAGAAGACTTAAATAAATGGAAGGATATCCCACATTCATAAAACTTACTATTATTAGATGACAGTATTCCCCTATTCATCTATAGATTCAATGCAGTCCCTATCAAAATCCCAGCTACTTTTTTTGCAGAAATTGACAAGCTGATTGTAAATTCATATGGAAATGTAAGGGACCCAGAGCAGCCAAAACAATCTTGAAAAAGAAAGAGTTGGAGGACTCACACTTCCTGATTTCACAACTTATTACAAACCTACAGTAATTAAAACAGTGTGATTCTAGCATAAGGATAGACATATAGACGGATAGAATAGAATTAAGGGGCCACAGATAAATCCACACGTCTTTGGATGGTTGATTTTCGATGTGGATGCCAGGTCCATTCAGTGAGGAAAGAATAATCTCCACAACACATGGTTCTGGGACAACTAGAAATCCACATACAAGAGAATGGATGTGGACTCCTGCCTCTCACCATATACAGAAGTTAATTCAAAATGGACCAATGACTTAAATATAAGAGCTAATACTATAAAACTCTTACAAAAAAACAGAATATCTTCAGGACCTTCTAGCAGACAATGAATGGATTTTTAGGCTTTACATCAAAAGAACAAGCAACAACAACAACAAAAATAGATAAATTGAATATCATCAAAATTAAAAACTTGTGTTTCTCAAAGGACATTGTCAAGAAAATGAGAAGAAAACTTACAAAATGGGAGAAAATATTTAGAAACTATGTATCTGATAAGGGTTTAATATCCAAATATATATATAAAATCAATATATATTTTTGAGATATAGAACTCCTACAACTCAAAAACAAAAAGACAAACAGCCCAATTAAAAAATGGGCCAAGAATCTGAATAGACATTTTTCAAAGATACTCAAATGGCCAATAAGTATATGAAAATATGCTCAACGTCATTAGCCAAAAGGGAAATAGAAACCCTAATGAATTGTTGGTGGTAATGTAAAATGTTGCAGCCACTGTGGAAAACATTTGACAGTTTCTCAGAAAGTTAAACATAGAATTACCATATGACCTGGAAATTCTACTCCTAGGTATATAACCCCCAAAATTGAAATCAGGAACTTGGACAAATGTGGTACTATATATCCATGCAGTAGAATATTATTCAGCTGTAAAAAGAAGTGAAGTGCTGGTATATGCTACAACATGGCTGAATCTTGAAGACATCATGTTGAGTGAAATAAGCGAGACACAAAAGGACAAATACTGTATGATTTTTCTCATACGAAATACTTAGAATAAGCAAATTCATGGGACAGAAAATGGAATAGTGGTTACCAGGGGAAGGGGGAGTGGGAGTTATTGCTAAATGAGTTTGAGTCTTGGTTTGGGGTGATGAAAATAGTCTAAAAATAGATAATGGTGAAAGTATTGGTTAAAATTATTTTTGTGTTACATGTATTTTCTCACAATAAAAGTTAATTGTCTTTAATTGGGATGGGAACTGGATGAAAGTGGGGTGGAATGGGGGGATGATTTGGTTGTTCTTTTTTACTTTTATTTTTTATTCTTATTCTGATTCTTTCTGATGTAAGGAAAATGTTCAGGGATGGATTGGGGTGGTGAATGCATAGCTATGTAGTGGTTCTGTGAACGGTTGATTGTACACCGTGGATGATTGTATGGTGTGTGAATATATTTCAATAAAACTGAATTTAATTTAAAAAAAAAAAGCAAGGAACACTAAAAAAAAAGTTGTTTATCTTTAAAAAATGAATCATAGACCTAAATGTAAGAGTTAAAACTATAAAACTCTTTGAAGAAAATACAGTACACCTTCATGACTAGGATTAGGCAAAGCCGTTTTAGATACTACACCACAAGCACGAGTGACAAAGAAAAAACTTCATCAATATTAAAAACTTTTGTACTTCAGAATACACCATTAATAAGAAAGTTAAAAGACAACCCAGAGAATGGGAGAAACTATTTGCAAATCATTATTTGAGTAAGGACTTGTATTCTGAATATATAAAGTACTCTCTCAAGTCGATAAAAAGACAGATTATCCAGTTAAAAAAATGGAAGAAGGATCTAAATAGACATTTCTTCAAAGAAGATACACAAATGGTCAAAAAGCATGTGAAATATGTTCAATCTCATTAGCCTTCAGGAAAATGCAATTAAAAACCCACTAGGTTAATTCATAGCCACTAGGATGACTATATTCAAAAAGATTATAGGAAGTGTTCTTGAGGATGTGAAGAAATTGCATTGCTGATGGAATGTAAAATAGTGCAGCCACTTTGGAAAGCAGTCTGGTCATTCCTCAAAAGGATAAACAGAGTTATCATGTGACCTAGCAACAATCCTAGATGTATATCCAAGAGAAATGAAAAGATATGTACATAAACACTTGTACAAGAATATTCATAGCAGAATTATTCCAAGTAGCCCAAGAGTGGAAACAACCAAAATGTCCATCAGCTGATGAATGGATGAATAAAATATGATGCACCTATATAGTGGAATTTTATTCAGCAATAAAAGGGAATGAAGTACTGATACATGCTACAACATGGACGAACCTTGAAAATATTCTGCTAAGTGAAAAAAGCCAGTCACCAAAGACCACATATTGCATAGTTCCACTTTTATGAAATGTCCAGAATAGGCAAATCGCAGAGACAGAAAGGATTGGTGGTTACCAGGGGCTGGGGATGGGGAGAATGGGAGTGCCTGCTAATAGGTAGTTTCTTTTTGGGGTGATAAAAATGTTCTAAAATTGATTGTGGTGATGATTGCATAGCTCTGCAAATATAATACATTCATTGAATTATACACTTTAAATGGGTGAATTGTATGGTTTGTAAATTATATCTCAATAAAGCCGTTTAAAAAAGAAAAATAAATGTAGATGCTGGAGGGCCATAAATTATTCTAGGATGAAGAAATGGACTAACAGCAGACTTTATATATGAAATGTGGTTCATCCTTGTCAGTAAACCTTCTAAGTTTAAAATAGTGCTGGATCCAACAGGCACGCTGCTCCCTGAATTTGTCTAAATTATATAGCTTGTGCTGTTTCCCATCAGTAGTAGAAAGAGGCATATAAATCTGCCAATTTGTATTTGAGAAGCAAGTTTTTTTTTTTTAAGGGATTTTTTTTTTTAGAACCACATCTTCGTTTTTTCTCCCCAAGACCCCCCCTTTTTTTAATTTATTTTTTAAAGCAGCTTTAGTTTTACAGAAAAATCATGCAGAAATTAGAGTTTTCTTATATCACCCCTCCTCACACATGGTTTTCCCTATTATTAACACTCAACATTGGTGTGATACATTTGTTACAATTGATGAGCCAATATTATAATAAATTATATTATTAGTTTTCACTAGGATTTACTTTTTGTGTGATACAGTTCTATGGTTTGCTTTTTAATTTTTATTGTGGTAACATATATACAACATAAAATTTCCCATTTTAACCACTTTCAAGTATACACAGTTCATTGGTGTTAATTATGTTCATAATGTGTGTTACCATAACCATCATCCATTACCAAAACTTTCCTATCACCCCAAACATAAACCCTACACCCATTAGGCATTAACTCCCCATTCCCTATCTCCACTCCTGCCCCTGGTAACCTGTATTCTTAATCCTGACTATGAATTTGTATAGTCTAATTATTTCATATAAGTGAGATCATACGATATTTGTCCTTTTGTGTCTGGCTTATTTTATTCAACATGATGTCTTCAAGGTTCATCCATGTTGTAGCATATATCAGCACTTCACTTTTTTATGGCTGAATAATATTCCATTGTATGGGTATACTACATTTTGTTTATCTAATCTTCTGTTGATTGACACTTCAGTTTCTTCCATCTTTTGGCTATTGTGAATAATACTGCTGTGTGTATTGGTGTGCAAATACCTGTTGGAGATTCTGCTTTCAGTTCTTTTAGGTACATGACTAAAAGTGGGATTGCAAGGTCATATGGTAATTCTGTAATTAATTTTCTGAGGAACCACCAGACTGTTTGCCACAGTGGCTGCACCATTTTACATCCCCACCAACGATGCACTAGGGTTCGTATTTCTCCACATCCTCACCAACAATTTGTTGTTTTCCATTGTTTAAATAATAGCTGTTCTAGTAAGTGTGAAATGGTATCTCATTGTGGTTTTGATTTGCATTTCCCTTTTGGTTGATGATGTTGAGCATCTTTTCATGTGCCCCAAGACCCCCTCTTGATTTATTTTCTTATTCCTTTGTATCCCCATTGTCCACTCTTGCTTCCCTATCTCCCATAGCAGCCATCATCATTCATTTAGTGTGTATCCTTTTAAGTTCTTGTAAAATGTATAGTTTTGTTTTCTGTGCACATATTTTTAGTTTATGTAAATAGTATTGTGTAATAGAACTCATTGAGTTTCTTGAGTCCTGGGTCCTGTTTGATGTGTCCATGTGGCTATGTATTCATCTAGTATTGCTTTTAACTGTTGCAGAAGAATCCTTTGGGGGTGCATCACTTCCCCAGTGATGGACCCACAGATTGTCTCCAATTCTGCACCATAGACGTGATGTCGTAAACGTCCTTGTACCCCTTATGCATCACCATGAGGATTCCCTTGGAATGATATATACACACAGACACACACACAAGTGGAATTTTGGGATCATAAGGTGTACATAGTTGTAATTATAAATAAGACCAGGTTATTGCTTTTTGGAATGGCTGTACCGATCTGTATCACTACCAGCAGCACGTGAAGATAACATTTAGTATGTTTCCGAGGATGACTGGTCTTTCATAGAGGGGCATGGCCAACAGAAGCCAGAGACAGCTGTAAGAATACCCAGAAATGCTTTGCTGCACACAGTGAGTTCATTTATTTATTCATTCACTAATCAGTGGGAGGCCTGCTGTGTTCATGGCCTTGGGGACACAAAGAGGAATAAGTTAGTTTCCACTGCAAGTATACAGAAGATGCAGAGGGAGCATTTCCCTCTGCCTGGGTGGGGGCGTCAGGAAGAGTTTCCAGAGGATTGAAGACTTGCAGGGTGGATAGGAATCCCAGGAGTTCATCAGCTCAAAGTAAAAAAGGCTGTTCTTTGCATAGGGACCTGCAGCAGGTTTGTTGTAGTTGTTTGGTAATGCATTTGTGTTGTTTCTATATTTTAAAAGTATACATTTCTTTATTATTATTATTATTTAATATTTTTAGAAAGATAACTACATGCCTTCTCACCAATAAAAGTTTTAAATTATGTTTATCTCTGTTTACCATGACTTTCAGTCAGAGTAATTTACCTCTCTGAGGAAAGTGTTCTCTTGGGGTTGTTCCTGTTTTTGTAGTTGAAAATCCTTTGACTGAAGAGAGAAATTAATTTTTTGCATATACATTTTGAACATGGATTTATCTGATACCACTGAGCTGGAGATAGGCAGATAATACTTTAAAAAAATTAGTGAGATAAAATTCACCATTTTAATATTTTAAAGTATACAGTTCAGTTGTTTTTAGTATAGTCGCAATGTTGAACCACTATCACCACTATCTATTCCAAAATATTTCTGTTACCCACAAAGAAACCCTATACTTCTCAGTTCTTGCCCCCCTCCCCCCATCTCCCATCTTCTGGTAACCACTAATCTACTTTCTGTCCCTATGGATTTGCCTATTCTGAACATTTCATATCAATATATGGCCTTTTGTGCCTGGCTTCTTTCACTTCTTAGCCTAATGTGTTCAAAGTTTGTCCAATTTGTATCAGCTATCAGAACATCATTCCTTTTTATGGCCAAATATAATATTCCATTGTTCGGATACACCTCATTTTGTTTCCCACTCCACGGTTGATGGAAATGTTTCTCCTTTTTAGTTATTAGGAATAATGCTGCTTTGAACAATTTGTGTACAAGTTTTTGTGACAAGATAGTGGTTTTAATGTCATAGTCTAGAAAAGTCTTAATAAACAACTGTTTCCCACTATTCCAGAAAGAAAAAAAAAATGCATATCATCAGTTATTCTGAAACCATTGTTATTTTGTGTAACTGTCCTTCCAACTTTTAACTGGTCTATAGCAGTAATCTCACAGAGCATTCTTCCTATTGTTTTGAAAGTCTTGTCTCTTACAGGTAGCCCTTAAAAGTGACCCTGAGATGATGAATGCATAATTATGTTATCATACTGTAGACAGTTGATTGTATACCATGGATGATTGTATGGTGTGTGAATGTATCTCAATACAACTGAATTTAATAAAAAAAAAAAAGTGACCCTGAGACTTGCTCTTATGAAGCTCCTTACTGCAAAGGAGAGGCTAAACTTGCATATAATTGTGCCTAAGAGTCTCTCCCTGAGTACCTCTTTGTTGCACAGATGTAGACCTCTTTCTCTCTAACTAAGCCACCTTGGCAGGTGAACTCACTGCCCTCCCCCCTACATGGGACCTGACTCCCAGAGGTGTAAATCTCCCTGGCGATGCAAGATATGATTCCCGGGGATGAATCTGGACCCAGCATCATGGGGTTGAGAATATCTTCTTGACCAAAAGGGGGATGCAAAATGAAACGAAATAAAGTTTCAGTGGCTGAGAGATTTCAAATGGAGTCGAGAGGTCACTCTGGTGGACATTCTTATGCACTATATAGATAACACCTCTTAGGTTTTAATGTATTGGAATAGCTAGAAGTAAATACCTGAAACTACCAAACTCCAACCCAGTAGTCTGGACTCCTGAAGACGATTGTATAACAATGTAGATTACAAGGGGTGACAGTGTGATTGTGAAAACCTTGTGGCTCACACTCCCTTTATCTAGTGTATGGATGGATGAGTAGAAAATTGGGGACAAAACTAAATGAAAAATAGGGTAGGATGGGGGGATGATTTGGGTGACCCTGCGTGAAGGTAAACCTATCTTGAGATTTCTGGATCATGCAGGCCCTTGTAAGTCATACTAAAGATTCTTTCTTGACTTCACACTGAAGCCAATAATAAGTCTTTGAAGTGTTTAAAAG
Organism: Choloepus didactylus; assembly: GCF_015220235.1. NCBI lineage: Eukaryota > Metazoa > Chordata > Mammalia > Pilosa > Megalonychidae > Choloepus > Choloepus didactylus. The sequence continues at coordinate 22,641,081 of NC_051328.1, read as the reverse complement.
GAAAGAGAGTGAGGTGATACCATTGGCATTTTAGAATGATCTCTTTGCATTATGAAGAATGGATTCTAAAAAGGAAGGATGGAAGCAGGGAGATAAAGCAGAAGCTTTAGTAGATGAGTCATCCCAGTGAGTCATGCTGATTGCTAGATTGGGGCATGCCAGAGGGGGTGGATTTAAGATGTAAGGAATTAGGACCAACAAGACTTGATCATGTTACCTGTATGAATAAGAGGAAGAGAGAAGTTGGGGATGTTGGCCAGATTTCTAGGTTGGGGAACTAAATGGATGATGGTGACATTCCATGAGATGGGATATTGGAAGAGAAAGTTTTAGGGAGGATTTATGGTGATTATTAAATGCTGACTTTATACCAGTTGCTGTACTATAATTTCTTATAACTGGACCTTATTTAATCCTCTGAAGACCCTGGGAGCTAAATAGCATTAGGCCTATTTTACATGAAAAAGGTTGCATCCACCTAAGAGATGAGGCCAGCCAGGATTTGAACCCAGATGTCCTGATGTCTTCATCAGAGCATATTCTCTCTCTATCTCACTTTACTGCTTCTGTTCACATTTGGTCATGTGGGTTTTGTGAAGTTTGTATAAAAAACATCAAGGCTAATTAAAGCCTTGGAGCTGAATAAGAGAACAGGCGTAAAGAGAGCATATGGAGTGAGAAGAGAAGGGAAGGAAGACTATACTAGAACCCCCATAACCTTAGCATTGAAGTGGGGACGTGGGCAAGAGCAGAAGAGCCCAAACCTGGAACTCAGAAATGGCCAGTGAGGTGGGAGGGATGTGAGGGAAGACTAGGGAGGAGATGTATATAGCCCAAGTACTCATGAGTGGAGAGTGAAAGAGTTAACTATGATGCATTTACAAAGGGAATGCCTTATCAATGAATGTTAAAAACTGAAGGAAAGTTAGGGAGAGCAGGGCAGGAAGAGGGAGTTATAGCTTAATGGGTTGGTAGTCTTTTGAGGTGATGAAAAAGGAGGGGTAATAGATGTCAGTGGTGGTGACAGTTCTGTGAATATAATTAATATTACTGGATTGTACACGTGAATGTGGTTAAAATGGGAAATGTTGTGCTCTAAATTGGTGACTACAATACAAAGTTTAAAAACTGAAGGGAAATATACAGAAGTTAAAGTAGTTATTAGTGTTATCAAAGATTTTTTCTCTTAGTGACAAATTTGTCCTTTTAATCTTATTACAATTAAAGAGGGTTTGAGAGGGTTCATCGAAGTATACACCAAACAAACAGGAAATTTCGTTAAAATTATGAACGTAGGTAATTTTTCATTTGGGTTAAATAGAGCTCAGAGGTTCTCAGCCCTGGCTGCACTTTAGGATCACCTGAAAAGCTTTAAGAAAACGTGATGATCACAATAAGATACCATCTCACACCCGTGAGAATGACTGTTATTTAAAAAACGGAAAATACCAAGTGCTGACTGGGATGTGGAGAAATACAAACCTTAGTCATTGTTGGTGGGAATATGAAATGGTGCACCCACTGTGGAAATCTTCCTCAAAAGATTAAACATAGAACTACCATATGACCCGGCAATCCCACTTCTTGGTATATACCTAGAATTGAAAGCAAGAACCTGGACAGATCTTTGTATACCAAGGTTCAAACAGCATTATTCACAAGAGCCAAAATGTAGACCATAACCCAATCTGTCAAGCAACAGATGAATGGATTAAAAAAAAAATGATGTATATCCATGCAATGGAATATTACTCGGCCTTAAAAAGGAATGACGTTCTGATACATGCCACTACATGGATGAACCTTGGTGATACCACATTGAGTGAAGCAGATAAAAAGGGACAAATATTGTATGATTCCATTTACATGAATTAGCTAGAATATGCAAACTCATAGAGAAAGTAGATTACAGGTTACCAGGGATGGGGCGGGGGAGCGGGAATGGGTGGTAATGCATAATGGGTGTACGGCTTATGTTTGGAGTGATGGGAAAGTTCTGATAATAGATGGTGATGAGAGTAGTCCAGTATTGTAAATATGATTGATACCACTCAGTAGTATTCTTGGGAGTAGTGAAGATGGGAATGTTTATGTTTTATATATGTTTCCACAATTTAAAAAAAAAAAGAAAGAGCAATTAAAGAGACAATGACAGTTAAATGCAATGTGGGATCCTGGATAGGATCTAATAATGGAGGTGAAAAGGTTTAAAAGGACATTAGTGAAACATAAGAGAAAATTGGAGTATAAACTGTAAACTGTATATCAATGTTAAATTTCTTAAACTTGATGAATGTATTTAAGGTGGTTACATAAGTGAATATCCTGTTTTTAGGAAATGTACACAGAAGTACAGTATTATGTGTTGAAGGAGCATGATGTATATAACTTACTCTCAGATGATCAGAATGGATACATAAATAGATATATAAATTGGTTGATGGATGATAGAATGATATGGCAATTGTGGCAAAATGTTAAAATTGGATCTGGGTGTTGGGGGCAGGGTGGTATATTGGAGTTCTCTGGGTTTTGTTGTATTTTTGCAACTGTCCTATAAGTTTGAAATTATTTCAAAATAAAAAGTTAAAACAAAACATGATGGTGACACAGCCTCATCCCCAGAGTCAGAGGGTCTGGGTCACCCTAATATATGACCAGAGTGGGGACCACTGGTTTAGCCGAGGAAACCTTGTGCTCCGAGCACACCTAAATCTCACCTCCATTTTGCCATGTGACTTTGGTCCCAGAGAAGGACCTTGTTTGTTTTCGTTCTTTATTTCATTTATGACCCTTGTGATCAGAGGACAAAATCAACAATGAGGAAGATAGTCTTGTTTATTGTAGAAAATTTGACAAAGTCAGAAAAACATAAAGAAGATAATAAAAATCCATAATCCCATCAACCCAAGTAATCGCTATTAAATTTCAGATGTATTCTTGTCCTTTTATTGTTATAGGTGGGGATATATTTATAGATAGATACAGATATCCTTATATATACTCATACATATGTCTTTCTTTACACTTTTTTATTTTTTATAAACAAAATTGATGTCATGCTTCAGGTACTGTTTTGTTATCCCTCTTTTTCAATGAATATGTGGTGAAGCTTTCAGGTTCCCTGAGTGGCTTTCTACCTCATGATTTTCAGTAGCTAATGTTACTTTTTACTGAGCTTTACTTTTATTGCAGATTTGATTATTTCCCCATTTTTCACTATTATAGACTATGCTGGAATGAACACTTTGTTAAAAAAAAATTTTTCTTATTTGTTTTTGGCCGGTTTTGTAGTTGAACAAAATTTTTGTTACTTTTGTTTCTGGTCAGGTTGAACATTTTCCTATGCTTGATACCATAAATTTTAAAAATTATAATCTGTATAAAACCTGGATGTTTCTTTCTCTTTCCTCTTTTATTAGTTTTTGTTTTCCACTCTACTTTAGCTTTTTGTCACATAATATCAAAGAATCATGAAATAAAAATAGCAAAAAGGAAATCTGAAGATCAGTTACTTTCCTCATTTTACAGTTAAGTTCCTGAAGGTTAAACGGTTTGGCCAGGGTCACACAAAAATTAAGTAGCAGAACAGGGATTTGAACCCAGCTTTACCCATTTCTGACTTTTTTTCCTTTCTTGAGTTCCAGTAGATGATATTGCTGTTGTTGTTAAGTCTCCTGGGAAGAAGATTCTGCAGATTTTTATCTTGGAGCAGTATTCCGTTTGACCTTTGTGGCAGAGAACTTGTTGCTTCTGAATAAGCCGAGAAAGTAGCCTCAGCTGAGTGTACCCTCCACTAATAGCCAGTGTAATGCTTGCTGTTCTAGGAGCCATGTTTGACCAGGACTGTGGGAAGGTCGTATCCATGCTGGAGGCTCTTGTGAGGAGATGAGTTGGTGAACAGAGAAGCCAGGATGAAGATGCTCCCAGGTGTGGGCGTGTTTGGGACCGGCAGCTCTGCCCGAGTTCTGGTCCCACTGCTGAGGGCAGAAGGGTTCACCATCGAGGCCCTGTGGGGGAAGACAGAAGAGGAGGCGAAGCAACTTGCTGAGGAGATGAACATTACCTTCTATACCAGCCAGACCGATGATGTCTTACTGCATCAAGACGTGGATCTGGTGTGCATCAACATCCCCCCTCCACTCACCCGGCAAATATCTGTGAAGGCTCTAGGTATGACAGTCAGGCCAGAGCAAGGGCAGATTGTGTCTCCCTCTGGGTGGTGCTCCAAGTGTCACTGCTCCTCTGTAGACCCGGGTGTTCCCTCTTGGGCTTGTTCTTGCAGGCATTAGTACTCTGGGGCATCACCGACCCCTTGAGCAGTGCTAAGGGAGGGTGCTTTGGGGGATTCTATAACTCTGGGAGGAAATGCTCAAATGGCTGGGAAATATGCAGCTTTCCCCACCTCCCATCAGTAAATCCCTGAGCAAAAATGAAAGAAATCCTCTTTCTAGGAGTTGTGCTGTCACAAGGACTGGAGAGTATACCATTTTAGGCAATGAAAGGTCAGGATTCAAAGACCTGGGCACTGGGAGATTGGTTGTGGTTGATGCATGTGTTCTTTAATTTTTATGGCAGGCAGCACCACAGAAAGGAAAGGAGAGGATGTAGCTAGGCTCCCATTTCCTACATTTTGTTAGTCCTTGACTATTATGAGCACACCCTTCCTGCCAACTTTCTAATCTTGTATTACCAGAGGGCAGGAAGGCTCTCTTACAGCCCTAGGTTACCCTGACAGATCCACGGGACAACCTGCTTACATTTCCACTCCCCTGGGAAGCTGTGCACTAGGCGACCTCCTGCCCCTGGCTGGGCGTGGCTTGCTGAGTTCTTCTCTTGCATTTCCCACTGGACTGCTCTTTCCTGTCAAGTGTAGACAAATTCTTCTTTTCATCATATTTAAATCACAATCTGTTTAATAAGAAAACAAACCTGTATACCTTCATCTAGCACCTATCTTTTTAATTAAATTCAGTTTTATTGAGATATACTCACATATCATACAATCATCCATGGTATACAATCAGCTGTTCATAGTACCGTCATATAGTTATGCATTCATCACCCCTATCTATTTTTGAACATTTTCCTTACACCAGAAAGAATAAGAATAAAAAATAAAAGTAAAAAAGAACTTCCAAATCTCCCCCCCCATCCCACCCTATTTTTCATTTAGTTTTTTTCCCCATTCTTCTACTCATCCATCCATACACTGGATAAAGGGAGTGCGATCCACAAGGTTTTCACAATCACACTGTCACCCCTTGTAAGCTACATTGTTATACAATCATCTTCAAGAGTCAAGGCTACTGGGTTGCAGTTTGATAGTTTCAGGTATTTACTTCTAGCTATTTCAATATATTAAAACCTAAAAAGGATTAGCTGTATAGTGCATAAGAATGTCCACCACAGTGACCTCTTGACTCCATTTGAAATCTCTCAGTCACTGAAACTTTATTTCGTTTCATTTCACATCCCCCTTTTGGTCAAGAAGATGTTCTCAATCCCACGATGCCGGGTCCAGATTCATCCTTGGGAGTCATATCCTGCGTTGCCAGGGAGATTTCAACCCCCGGGAGTCAGGTCCCATGGGGGAAGGGCAGTGAGTTCACTACCAAGTTGGCTTAGCTAGAGAGAGAGGGTCACATCTGAGCAACAAAGAGGTACTCAGGGGGAGACTCTTAGGTACAATTATAAGCAGGTTTGGCCTGTCCTTTGCAGTAACGAGCTTCATAAGGGCAAGCCCCAAGATAGAGGGCTCGGTATACTAAACCACCAGTCCTCAATGTTTGTAAGAACATCAGCAACAATCCAGGTCAGGAAGCCCAACACCTCCACATTTTCCCCCAACTCCTCAGGGGGGCCCTGCATATATATTTTTCTTCTCTGCCCAGATTACTTTGGGATGTGTCCCTATTTCACTCTAACTTTATACAAACCTACCAGATCTCACTTCCTATTCAAAGTTCCATGTAATTATAGTGTTTGAACAAACTGACTGTAGAAGTTATATTGTTTTAAAAATATAGATCCTGCACCAAATAAACATCTCTTCCCTTGGTCTCACATGGAAGTTGAAGTTTTAAAACACAGTCAGTCAACCTTTTTTAGGTTCTAAAGAATTGGGGTAGCTGGTGGTGGATACCTGAAACTATTAAACTACAACCCAGAACCCATGAATCTCGAAGACAGTTGTATAAAAATGTAGCTTATGAGGGGTGACAGTGGGATTGGGAATGCCATAAGGACCAAACTCCACTTTGTCTAGTTTATGGATGGATGTGTAGAAAAGTAGGGGAAGCAAACAAACAGACAAAGGTACCCAGTGTTCTTTTTTACTTCAATTGCTCTTTTTCACTCTAATTATTATTCTTGTTATTTTTGTGTGTGTGCTAATGAAGGTGTCAGGGATTGATTTAGGTGATGAATGTACAACTATGTAATGGTACTGTAAACAATCGAAAGTACAATTTGTTTTGTATGACTGCGTGGTATGTGAATATATCTCAATAAAATGATGATTAAAAAAAAAAAAAAAATAACATCTACCCATAAGGGAATATCTTTAAACCACAAAAAAAAAAAAAAAAAAAAAAAAAAAAAAAAAACAGTCAGTTTCGACCTTTACCCTTTGGCTCGATTTGCCCTAGCCTTAACCAGATTTGCTTCATTCATATTTCTAATTGAAGTCTGGGCTCTTTTTCACCTTTTCTTTTTAATAGTTGCTGGATGTGCTAGTACTGACATTCATATCTGCTGAGCTCTAGCTCTGAGTTTCAGGTGGCATCTTTTTTTTCTAATGCTTCCTGTGTGCCAGGCACTGTCCTGGTGTCATTCTGGACATTTAAGGTGGTATAAGATCAGGCTCTCCATTCCTTCAGCATCCTACAGTCTGGTGGAGGAGACTAGAATAACACACTTCACAAGGTAAATGACGAAAGACTTAAGTAATAATTCAGGCAGCATGTAATTAATTGACAGAGTAATTTTTTTTTTTTAAGATTTAGTAAACAAGTGTTTCTCTGATGTGGCCAGAGATTTCTTGGTCAAGAAACTGGTGCTCCTTGAGGCTGACCACCACAACTTATGGCCAGTGCCATGGTGGAAGACCCAAGACTGCTACTTGTCTCCCCCTTGTTCTGAGAAGCATGTAAGAGGGCATCGCCTGGCCCCGTGGGTTGGGAAGGGTAAATGTTCATTGAAGTGAGTGAAAGTGTGAATCTGGCTATTGTCAGTTTGGGGCATGTAAGTTTGGGCCAAAATTGTTGATGGTTTGTCTTTTCCAGAGGCTCTCTGTGAGGATGTGTGCCATTGGAGCTATGCAATGCTCATCACATTCTTGGGAGGGCAGACTATGACACCCAGATTGAGCTTTGAAGTAGAACCAGGCCAACACATTAACAGAGGGCTAGTTCAAGGGAAACCAAGCCATTGTGGCACTTGACTCCTTGCCATCCCTTGTGGTGTGAACACAGGCAGGTGCTGGTTAGGCAAGGTGTGTCTAGAGACAGATCTCTGGAGGCTTTCTGTCTTTTTCCTGAATTTTAGGGTCCCTACAGAGGCCATTTCCAAGGAAATGTCCAGAAGGAAAGAAGAAATCCTGGGGTTCTTTGGCAACAAGCCTCCTGTTCTGATTCCTAGTGTGGAAAATCACTGGACTTTGGGCCACTTAATGTAAACAGGAAGGAGCAGGGGTGACCAGAACCTTCCGGGATCTATCTCCCAGCAGGACCGTCGGTCTTCTCCCCTTTCTCTGTTGGAGGAGGAGGAGGGTGTGAGTGAGGGTCCTTGGTCTGTCCTTGGAGGTAGGTGATCCCAGTTTCATGCTGCTGGGGCCAGGAGAGACCATGTCAGCTGGACCTGCCCTCTGGCATTGCTCACTCAGGCCCCAAAGGAGTCAGTAGGGCCTATTGTGACCATGAAGTTCATTCGTGTGCCTACGCTTTTTATTTTTAGTGCAAATTCTGACTACTTCAGCACCCGTGGAAGCAGTCAGGAGAACTGCAGTTTTCCCACAGGACTGCACGTGACAGAGCGTCCTGGCGCCAGGACCCCTCTGATCCCGATTCAGTTCCTCCCAGCCTCTGGGCCCCTGTGATTCTTGACCTCCCTGGCCATTCCAAGACTGCCCTCCAAGTGCTACCAAGACAAGCACTGGGATCACATTACAGGGGAAGTTCATGCTTTCCTGTTGTCCCAACAGGAAGAGCTAATTTGTCTCTGATAAATTTCTTTTAAAAAAAGTAGGTTTCTCCTTCTCTGGATATTCATTAGGTAAATGTTCACTGAGTTGAAAGTAGGCTAGAAATGAAATTAAACATTTTAAGTCATTTCAGATTTTCAAGAAAAACTTTTCTTTAAGTGGTGGAACATGTTCCAATGGACACCTTGAAAGTGGGACCCATTCTTTCCATCTATAAAGCTCTGAAGTATCTGTTTCTCCTATACTACTTAGGACAGGCACCATATATCAATTGTAGCAAAAATGCAATGTATTTTGCAACCCCATCCAATCCTGTATTCCCATATTTGAATCTTCTTATGTGATGAAAGTGTAATCTTCCGTGTTTCTCCCACATGGGTGTTTTTTTTTTTCCGCTATATTTGGGGCTGTGTCTTTTACCATCTTTCTCTCTTTCTTTATGTTACTTCTGTTTTCACTAAGGATATAAGCTGTAAATCCAGAATCTTTTTAGAGCTAGGAAAAAAAGATGGAATTACTTAGCTCTGTAATTGTTGAAGTATTCTAATCTTAGGTTAGCTCTTCTTGCCTGAGAAGCTTATCATTCTCTTTGAAAACCAAATAAGGTTAAACATCTTTCTTGTACTGCTCCATGCTAATCAGTATAAAAGGTAGATCATAGAGAATGTAAGGAATATAACAGTGATATAGATGTGCAGATATAAGGACATATATGACACACTGCTAGTCTCCTAAAACTTTTCATGCCAGTCAGTAGTACTGTACTTTCTGGAGATCATGGACATAAAATTCTAGAAATGTTGGGCCTGCAGGGACCTTGGAGAGAGCCTCTAGTCCAGTGGTTCTCAGAGTGTGGGTCACTGGATCAACAGTATCAGCATTACCTTGGAACTTGTTAGAAATGCAGATTCTCAGGTCCCACTGCAGACTTACTGAATCAGCCTATCAGGTGATTCTGATGCACACTAAAGATTGAGAACTGCTAATCTTGACCAACTTCTTAATTTTCATTTGAAGAAACTGAGGCCCAGGAATGTTAAGGAATGACGGATAGTTTGATTACCTCTTGTTGTCTTAGTGCTATAGGCAAAATTGCATTTTTTTCTTGCATTACATTTTTTTTACTCATTTTATTGAGATATATTCACATACCATGCAGTCATACAAAACAAAGCATACATTCAATTTGTTTGTTTGTTTTTCCTCCCCCCATTTTTCTACTCATCCATCCATAAACTAAACAAAGGGGAGTGTGGTCTTTATGGCTTTCCCAATCACATTGTCACCCCTCATAAGCTACATTTTTATACAATTGTCTTCAAGATTCATAGGTTCTGGGTTGTAGTTTGGTAGTTTCAGGTATTTACTGCTAGCTATTCCAATTCTTTAGAACCTTAAAAGGGTTCTTGCATTACTTCTGAGGCCATTGTTTCGGTTTGCTAAAGCTGGCAGTTGACTTTTACCATGGGGATTTATTAGCTTACAAATTTACAGTTCAAAGGTCATGAAAATGTCCCAGTTAAGGCATCAACAGGACGAGACCTTCTCTGAAGACCAGTCACCCCGAGTTTGGGCCCGTCTTTCAGATAGCAAGGCACATGGCATCTGCTGGTCCCTTACGCCCAGGTTTTGTTGCTTCAGCTTCTGGCTTCCCTGTCTGACTTTTTCTCTGAACTTCTCTGTTTCTCTGAATGTCATCTCTTAGCTTCTGTATATGTTTTATCCTCTTACAAAGGACTCCACAAGAGGATCAGGACCCACCCGGAATGAAGTGGGTCACACCTCAATTAAAATAACCTCATCAAAATGTCCCACCCACAATAGGTCTGCACCCACAGGAATGAATTAAAAGAACATGGCCTTTTCTGGGGTACCTAACAGCTTCAGACTACCACAGCCATCAAGATTGTTTCTTATGCTCATTCTTAAATAGTTTTTCCTAAAATTAATTGTTGGACTTTTCCTTCAGAGGTGTATGTTCATATCACACCTCTTATTTTGTTTTCCACTTTTTTCTGACTTTTTTTCACCTTCTTCCATCTCAGATTTCATACTTAAAGCTTTCCCATGAATTCCTTAAAGGGGAGAAGGACTCCAGTATGTTTTATTTCTTAGTTCAGAAGTCATTCAGGAAAATGTATTTTAATGTGCAAAGTGCCCCAACACCTTTGCCACAGATGAATGTTTTATTGCATCTATCACCAAAGGATGGGTCTCTGTGCCCAGTTTTTGGTACTTCTCTGCTTTGTTAGAAAAATACTTGTTTACCAACCCTTTTCCCATGGGCTCCTGAGATACCAAAAAAAAGGAAAAAAAAGGTCACTTCTCCACATGACCCAGGTAATTTAACCCCAGGAACACCAGTTCCTTGGGAATCATTCCGTGACCCCTGATCCAAGCCAGATACCTGCTGTATGCTCCCATACCCCCATTTATGTCACCTTCATTGCATTTATTCACAAGTGCAGTTCTACAGTTATTTGTATGATAACTTGATTAATGGCTGCTCCCCAACTAAACTCTCAAGTTCTCTGAGGTAGACCATGATTTTGGTCATAGTTGTATCCCCAGTGCTTGGCACACGGTCTAGCCCACTGTGGGTGCTCAGTACATACTTTTTGAATGAAGGCATTCACAAATCCTAACCATGCAAACCTGGTCTGCTGGTGTGAGTCAGGGAGCTAACATGGACCCACAGCCCAGGAGCAGAGATTGGGCTGTGGGCAAGAGTGATTCAGTCTGATGGCTTTCAAACTCATTTTTCTAATAGCCAAAGCTTTTTGGTAAAAGAAGAAAAGAAAAAAATAGAGTCCCTGAATTTTATGATAGATAAAAATGGCATTCTTCTTGGGCTGTTTCCCTGCTCTATTTGAAATCACTGGTTTAGCACCTCCCTCTAGATAGGGAAACAGAAGGGTGTTCCTGGGCCCTGAGCTGTGAGCCTAGCTCCATGTGCTGTGTAACTAGGGAGCAGAGAGGTGGTCTGCCGTTTCTCTGGGCCTCTGGTGCTCAAGGGCACATCACAGTGGTGCTCAAGAGCTGGAGAGAGGCTTGAGGCTTGAAACTTGTTCACCCTCCAGAAAAATCTGAACTTAAAAAGCAGTCAACTATGCTTTCCCCATTCCCTGAAGACAAAAAGTACTTTTCAGCTTCTCTAATCTCTCCTTTGACTTCCGAGCAGGAAAGCTAGATAAACTTATATAAACTTTCAGGGCAGCCCAAATCTCCCTAAAGGTAAAGACCCTGTGTAGCTGGCCTGTAAGAGCCTGATTAACTCCCACACTGTAATACTGCTTAAGTTCAGAAGCTCTCTTATTTTGGGGCCTAAGAAGAGAGGTCTCTTCCCCTTCCCTGAGACAGAAGTCATGAAACAGGGATTCCTTATCCTTGTTTTGTCACCACTAAACACCCAGCAGCCACAAAAGGGCTTTTCTCTCCCCGCTTCCCCCCTCCCCCCCCATCCCTGGCTCTGCACTGCAGTGTCCACCCTCACCCCAGTAGCTGAGTTGTTACAGCAGGAAGCCTCTGGGTTAGCCAGAGCTGCTGCTCTCACATGGGGTGGTTTTGTCAGCTTCGTCAGCCACATGTATTCTGCAGCCAAACAGCAGAGTTCTTGAGTATTATTCTCCTGAGCCTAATCTGAAATGAGGGAAGCACTAGGGACCTCCGAAAGCAGATAGTGATAGCAGTCATGGGCTAATCTCCCTGCAGGCCCTGCTTTGGGCAGCCCCTGTGCAGGGGCTCTTCCCCTCACCTTGCCTGCCTTACCTGCCTTGCCCTGCCCTCACTGCTCCCTGCCCTGGGCATGTGACACTTGGCCAGCCACTCTTTTGTCATCCTGCCAGCACCTGTCGTAAAGCTTTCATTATTTGGAGAAGAGCAGGAGATTGAAGAGTTTTGTAAACAGGAATTATGTCATAGGCTACTGATCCACATGTGTTCCCTGCTGTGTTCTTCCTTGCTTCTGAGATTCATCATATTGGGAGTTCAGGCCTGAGACTTGTACATGTGCAAATGGCAAATGCCTGTGGAGTTCTTGAGGGTCAGGATGGAGGGCAAGGTGGGAAGTGAGGGGAGCTGGAAGGATTGGCAGGCCAGGTTGTCTTATGTGGGCTTTGTCAGGATGTCAGCTTCCAGAGGGCTGGACTGGGCTTGACTCAAGGAGAGGCTTGATAAATAATCTGTATAATAGGAAAACTCATTTATGTTTGTGTTGATTTTTAAATTTCTTTTTCAAAAATCAAAATTTCAAAATATTGAACATAGAAATTATTTGCATGAAAAGCATAGCTTCTATATAAGTTAATTCCAAGTTACAATGGGCCCTTTTTTCCTATATTTATGACATCTGCCTGGCCTCTCCCACAATGATGGTAATAAAAGACACCATTGACAGAGCTGTGCCGGGCACTTTACATATGTGGTCTTGCTTGACTCAGTCTTCTCTTCTACTCTGTGAGGTAGACGTGACTCACCTTTTACAGAGTTGTAGACCAAAGCCCAGAGAGGTTTAGGAATTGACTAGTTCATTGAGCAATGAAATGAGAGAACCAGGGTTTGAACGCAGAAATGTCTGGCTCCAAAGCCCAAGTTCAGCACCAATAATTGGCTCTTCCTGGGCAGTCAGCCATCCTGCAGCCCATCCGTAATATAGGGTACCAAACATTTGTATCAAGTTTTTTTTTAAGTTTTTGTTGCAAGATACATTGCCTTATAGTTGCCATTGTTGCTGCTGAAAGATGGCCAGATGTGTCCCCTCTTGATCCTTTGTGAATGGAATCCATCCGAGTGCATTAGGGGAAGCTGCACCCTGTGGTGGGCCACTAGAAATTATCTGTGTCCTGACCATTGCCCCATCTGAAAACACTCAGAAAACTCTCAGAGGACTGAGGGCACAAACACCAGGGTTGCTGGAGATGCATGTACCCAGAGAAGGCACAGTCTTGACCTGGTTGCCCCCAGACATGGGCACTGGGTTTTGAAGGCAGCAACTCCAACCAGGAAGTGCCTGTGGAGTGCAGGAGTAGAGCTGGATGGCCCTGGAGGAGCAGCCCAAGTGTGCACTTGGCTCAAGATGGTCTTCAACCAGAAGAGTAAGCATGTGAGATAGCCCAGCCCAGAATTCTGGGTTCCAGCCACATCCCTGAGGCCCACCCTTGCCTGTCAGTCCTCTGTTCAGTGATTGTTGCTTCTCCCCCTCCACCAGGCCTTTTGACACAGCTCCCATCTTGAATTCAGCAACTAAAGCAGAATGAACTGGAGAGGGATTATGGTAGGCAAACAGATCAAAAAAGAAAATTTTGGAGGGGACATACAGATCATATAAGGCCCTGTGGGCAGGCCACTGTAAGGATTCTGGCTTTTATTCTGAATGAGATGAGAAGCCATTGGAGGATTTTATGCAGAGGAGTGATATGATCTGATCCATCTGAAGTTTTAACAGAACTATTCTGGCTTCTGTATTGAGAAGTGTCAGTGGAGATAAGGGCAGAAGTAGAGATCAGTTAAGCAACCACTGCAGGAATCCTGGCAAAAACCAGTGGTGACTTGGATGAGGAAGGTGGCAGTGGTGGTGGTGAGAACTGCAGGAGTCTGGATATAGTTTAAAGTCTCAGCCAACAGGATTAACTGATGATTAAAAGTAGGACGTGAGGTGACTCCAGTGATATGGGCTTCCATAATTCGAAGAATGGAGTTGCTATTGATTGAGATGGGGAAGACACGGGGAGGGATGTGTCAAGAGCTCAGTTTTGGATCCCACCTCCAAACTTACCCCTCTGCCTTGAATGTCTTTGTGAGTGATATTACAGACCATCTATCTAATTCCTGCACTCCTTGTAGGTTCCATGTAATCCCTTAAGCCCCAGACTTGAGGAATCCTTACTCTTGGCCTTTACCTTTCACAGTGCTTTTGCAGTTCCCTCTGTCTGGATGCCGTTTCCCCTTGTGCCCCCTGGAACACCTGCTCCCTTCAGGGTAACCCCAGTGTCACGCCCCTGTGAAGCCTCCTATCAGACCTTGAGCTTGTTCCCTCAAGAAGCCCATGACTTCTTGAGGGAATTGGGGTAGTTGCATTTGAGGCCCCACCATGGGCAGTGTCTGCTGAATGAGTAATGGATAACTGGGTGTCTTCACTCTTCCCCAGATTTCTTCAATAAGCCCTTGTATATTCCTCATCACTCATAAACCTAGGTATGCATCTAGTCCATACCACCTCTTGGGCTTCATCAGTTTTCTATTCAAGGTTATTAGAATAAGATTTCCTTCTACTTGAAGCACCCTCAGTTCTCAGTAGTACCCCAGGTGGTAGTGCTGTATGGTTGCTTATACCATCATGAGCTGTAATGGAGGAGTTTGAATCCTGTCAATTTCCTCATGGACGCTGCTCAGACCTCTAGCTCTCTCTCTCTCTCTTTGGGACTTCGTCTAGCTTTGCTTAGCTCTCTTTGAGTGCATTTTAGCTGCAGTGTACCCAAAACAGCTAAGGGCAGAAAGGATGTTTTCTCTTCCTTTCCCCTCCTACTGGAGCCAAGCATTTTCTGACCTTTGGATCACACTAACTCGTTGGACCAGTGTTTTTATAGAACAGTTTGTGGGAAATCTTAGAGCCGTTTCTGGAGATAGAACTGAAAGTACAAAGCCCATAACTCTAGAATATAGATTAGATTCTCTTGCACCAAGTTAGTTTACTATCTAATAAATGCATAAAGATACAGAGATATGTCTGAGAAGCATGTCCACCTCTCCATCCCACCTTTCTCTACTTCCCACTCCTGGTTTATGTCTTTTGCCTCTACTCTCATTTTCCTTTAAGAACTTACTTCTCTTTCTCCAACCCATGACTGTCTAGTCACAGTCACAGTCATTGGGGACCCTTTTCAGTCCAAGCTAAGCCACCTTGTGTCCTGTCCCAGGGCTTACCTTCTGGTCCCATCAGAGACTTTTCTGGATCCATCTGCCTTGGAGAAATTAGATCCCCACCACCACCCCCCACCACCCCAGCGTAACCCCCTTGAAATTTTGAGGTTTCCTGTTGTGTCTTATTCTCAGGTATTGGGAAGAATGTGGTTTGTGAGAAGGCAGCAACCTCAGTGGATGCCTTCCGGATGGTGACAGCCTCACGCTACTACCCACAGTTGATGAGCCTGGTGGGGAATGTGCTGCGCTTCCTGCCTGCCTTCGTGCGCATGAAGCAGCTGATTGCGGAGCACTATGTGGGCGCTGTGATGATCTGCGATGCCCGCGTCTACTCGGGCAGCCTGCTTAGCCCCAGCTATGGCTGGATCTGCGATGAGCTCATGGGCGGCGGGGGCCTGCACACCATGGGCACCTACATTGTGGACCTGCTGACCCATCTGACTGGCCGGAAAGCAGAGAAGGTGCATGGGCTGCTCAAGACCTTTGTGAGGCAAAATGCGGCCATCCGTGGCATCCGGCATGTCACCAGTGATGACTTCTGTTTCTTCCAGATGCTCATGGGTGGGGGTGTGTGCAGCACAGTGACACTCAATTTCAACATGCCAGGCGCCTTCGTGCATGAGGTCATGGTGGTGGGCTCTGCAGGGCGCCTTGTTGCCCGGGGAGCTGATCTCTATGGGCAGAAGAATTCTGCCACGCATGAGGAGCTGCTACTGAGGGACTCGCTAGCTGTGGGCACAGGGCTGCCCGAGCAGGGACCCCAGGATGTCCCACTGCTCTACCTGAAGGGCATGGTCTACATGGTGCAGGCCCTGCGCCAGTCCTTCCAGGGGCAGGGTGACCGTCGCACCTGGGACCACACCCCTGTCTCCATGGCTGCTTCATTCGAAGATGGGCTGTATATGCAGAGTGTGGTGGATGCCATTAAAAGGTCAAGCCGATCAGGGGAGTGGGAAGCTGTGGAGGTGTTGACGGAGGAGCCCGACGCCAACCAGAACCTGTGCGAGGCGCTCCAGCGGAATAACCTGTGAGCCCACACGTGGGCTCCCTGCCACAGGGCAGAGGGACCAGGAAAGAGACCAGGAGCCATGGTGGGAGGGCTTGGCAGAGATGGGGCTGTTGTTTAATGAGTCAGCTTGGGCTGGACTGGGTCTGGTTGAAGCCTAAGGTGACCCCAGGAAAGGACTCCCCTACAGCCATCTCATAGTCTTCAAACTTGCAGGGCGGGGAATGTTCCTGTCCCTTGGCTTGGGGCTAGCACGATGAGTACAGGGTGGAGCTGCTGCCAGGTCTCTGAGTTACCTAATGAGCAGGGCCAGCAAAAGGTTGACTCAGGCCTGTGGATAAATGACAGGCAGCCCTGTTTCCATGCCCTTCCTGGGCTGGGGCATCTCAGGATGGTGAGGGCCATGAGTCATCCCTCAGGAGCCTCCCATCATCCAGGCTGTCCCTTCCCTTGTGGGGCGGAGGGGGTTTCTTTAATCAGGTGAGCTCTCAGGGGCTACCTGATTAGGGAAGAGGGGCCCTGATTTGGCAAAGATGAGACAAGGGGAGGTTTAGAACCTCTGATAAATTTAATAAATCAGAAAATGTGACATCATGACATCTGGTTTGGGGGTTTTTGGGGGGGTAGATTGCTTTTCTTTAATAATGGCTTGTTTACTGCCGTAGATCGTTTATATTTTTCTCTTGCCTCATGACTCCTCAGCAGCTCTGAGCCTGCCATGGATCCCTCACCGTCTAATGGGCCACACAGCCTCCTGCCACTGTCCTGCCCTCATCTCCTCGTTTATAGCCAAATCCCAGGGACCCTCCAAAGGAATGGTTTTTCCTCAGAGAACAGGACTCAAGACTTCCTGTTGGGGTCTTGTGGGGCCTACCTTTCAGGGACATCATGGGAGAGTTTGAGCTGGAAGTCAGGAGGAATTCTGTTCCTGAAACCATGGCTTTGGCTCCAAGGGAGTCCTGGGACAAGGGAAGTGAGAAGTGGTTCCCAGGAGGCTAGAGGGGATGGACTTGAGGACAAACAGTTCTGTACAGCCCCTTGGAGCAAGTTTAGCCAACTGCTGCCTGACCCAGCCAGCCAGTCACCGGCCTTGCTTTCATTGACTGCAGTCTTCACAGGGACGCCTTTCGGCAACCTAAGTCGGACGTGGGTGGGGTGTTGGGAAAGGAACATCCATTCCCTTTGTTTCCTTATCTCACTTTGCCAGACTGCCAAGGTTGTTAAGCCTGGACCAAACTCTGTTCCCTTCTCCAGTCTTCCCTCTCTCTGCCCTTGCTCTGGGCTCCTTGCCAGAAAGGCTCAGAGGACTTCCCCCTCCTCTTGGCACCCCTTATAGAAATCACCAGGCCTGCTTTCCTGTATTGTATTTGTTTCAAATATTGTCCTTGTAAGATAAAATAACAGTGGGTAATATTTAGTGTGCTTATTGCCCACTGGGTCCCCCAGGAAAAACACTTCATGTGTATTACTTCATTTAATCTCCAAACAATGCTGAAGTGGTACTATTAATATTCCCATTGTTCAGATTAGGAAACTGAGGCACAGAGGGGCAAAATTACTAGTCTTCTATAAACCAGGACCATCGACTACAGAGCCTCACCCTGAACTACACTTTACCCTGACACTTGTGAATTGGATTCTTGAGTGTCCAGGCATCGTCCCTTCCCACTGGGGTCCCCGTCCAGGCTGCTGCCTCCTCCCTGCTGCTAGAATCCCACCCTGGCCTGAGCTAGGAGTGGAATACTGAGAGGGCCCATTGCTTGGATAGGATGCTGACAGAGTTGAGAGGTAAAGAGGGAGAGGCTACCCTCTTGCCCTTGGAAATGATCATCTCAGCTTCAGGTCATAGCTTTTGGCCATCTATGTCTGTGCCACTTCAAGACCCATCTCCTTGAGCCTCAACTAGGGTGGTGAGGGCCCTCCTAAATTGGGGAATTGAGCCAGAAAACACATCCACTGTACCTGACTCATTCCTACACAAGAAAGGACGTGTTGCTGACCCAGAGTGGCACTTAGGGTTTAAAGGACTGTGCTGCAAACTCCTGTCTACAATGAAGTCCCAGAAGTCCTGGGGCAGCTTGTAGTGGGCTCAGTGCAGTGCCACTTTCATGAGGACCCCAGATCCTCTGATGGCACTCCCAGAGCCTAGCCCCCCTCTCCCCCCCTATTCCGCAGACATCTTTACCATCCATACATCTCTTGGGTATCCAACTGGTCAGTCCCACATTGGGGAGGAGATGGGCCTTGAAGCAGCACAGATGCATGTGTCCAAAGAAGCCAGAAGGGTTCTGGTTCCCAGGGGTGACTGAGCCCGCAACTCTGGTTCCAGCCTTGTCCTGCAGCACCCCCTCCTGGAGGAAGGCAGCATCACCACCTCCCAGGACCTATTTTCTAAATCTTAAGGATGCCAGCCAGCTCTTCTCCGGTCAAAGAAAATAAGGTTCTTCTAGGCCAGTGAAAATGTAGTGCACCTCTTAGCTTTTCCCTCTGATACAGCAACCTGAGGAGAACATCCAAAATACCTGTTGCTTACTCTGAAACCCCCGACCAAATCTAGATCTCATACTAGCCCAGACAATGGCAGTAGCCTCCCCACCTTTCTGTCTTCTTGTCTTCTTCCCCATTCTGTCCTTCACACTACAACCCAAGCAACCTCTCCAAAATTTAGATCCCCCTTTGCCTATACCCCTCCTCGTCACTCCTCACTCCTAGACTGGCCAAACCTGGACTCCCGATGGCCTTGCCCTCTGCTTCAGCCACGCTAAGCGGCTTTCCCGCATAGGGCTGGCTTCTCCCACCCTAGCAGACTTCATCCCTGATATATGCTCTATCTGGAAGGCCACTCGGCTCTCTCCTTCAGGACTCAGCTGGAGGGCTGCCGCGACCATTTCTCCTCCTCCCCCAGGCAGAGAGGCAGTCACCCCCATCACCTGTGGTCCTTGGCTCTCCTGTGACGTCTCCTTGAATCATCCTGCCTCAGCATTTTCTCTTTAGAATGAGCTTCTAGGATCGGTAGTGGTTGGGGACTTGTTCCTTTCTGTGTCTCCCATTACCAACCCCCATTTAGACAAGCCTGCCAGGTAACAGCTATTAGTAAATGTAGAACATTTCCTCTTCTATGATCATCTCAGGGTATTTCTGACTTCATCTGTGAGGGGAAGATCAGGGACCAGAACTTCCTTATCAGTGCTGGCCTTACCACACTTCAGCCCTGGAGACCACACGGAGAAAGCAGATTCTCTGCCTTCTTGGGATCAGGCCTTACCTGGGAGCCCCCAGATCCACAGATTCTGCAGGACTCAGGAAAGGGCAGGGCCTCCCTTGATCCTAGGGTGTGGTCTCATACAAAGGCCACTTCTGCCCAGATGCTTCCTAGGTCATAGAGTGAGCAGGTCAAACTCAGTCATCTTGTAGGGCGCTCTACCTCTGGAAAATTCTGAGGATCTGAGCTCAGCCCTATGGACAAGATTCAGTGTCGTGGCTCCTGTGGACAGTATCTCCTGGTAGGGTGAAATCCCTAAGGAAAAGCGTGGGCAGAAAGAAGGCCTGCCCCGTGGCCTTGCCATGGGGCCAGTGAGTATCCAAGCAACCTCTAAAGGAGGGAGCAGCCTGGGATGATGCCAGGAAAGGAGACCATGCCCTTTTCCCTCCTGCTTCCTCCACCCAGGGCTACCTTCGGATGACCCAACCAGGCCAGGCCAGTCCGGGTTCTGGACTTCGGATAGCCTCGGCCTTTCAGATCCTGATCTCTCTGCAGCTTCCTCAGCTCCTCAGCTTGGTCTGATCTGGGAGCCTTGGTGGGGACCTCAGCTAGGCAGATGCAATGCAACAATGTTGCCCTTGGGGAGTTCGCAGGCTAGTCAGTGGAGGTGGATGTAGATGCTACAATACAAGGGCAACACTGGGCACTGCTTGGCCATGCAGGAAGTGAGTGCCCTGAACCAGGTGGAGGGATGAGGGAATAAAAGGTCTTTTAGGCAGGGGAAGCCCCACATCACAAGAAAAGATGGTGCTGGTCAGAGAATTACAGGAAGCCACTGAAAAGTTTTGAAGCAACTGGGGCAAGAGAGGCATGTGCTAGAGGGGAGTCACACCATCAGAGGTTCGGGTGCTTGTGTAGTAGGGCCACTGGGTGGATTGATGGGGTAAGAGGCCATAGGCAGGGAGAATAGTGAGGCTCTCTCCAGGAGATGACAGTGGCCCAAACAAGGGTGCTCTCTGTGGGTTCTGAGAGGTTCTCAGTCTGAGGGTAGATTCACTGGCCTTAATGCCTGATTGTAGGAGAGTAGGAGGTAAAGCAGGTTAGAGAGAGAAGAGATTTTTCATTTAATTTGGAGTTCCCTGCATCTGAGGTGTCTGAGGGATACACAGGAGGATCAGGATGTGAGGGTTTCCAAAATGACCAGCAATGGCCAGCTCTTCCCAGAGGCCCCTGAAGACTGGAAGCAGCATGCACTGGTGGTTTGGCTGCAGGGTTCCTTGGAAGAACATTCACATCCACTGCTGCCCCCTCTCTTAGTTTCCTCAGGCTGCCATAAAAAAGTACCACAACTGGGTAGCTTAAAACCACAGTTTATTGTTTCAGTTCTGGAAGCTAGAAATCTGAAATCAATGTCAGCAGAACCATGCCCTTATAACCTGTAGAAGAGAAACCTTCCTTGCCTTTTCTAGCTTCTAGTGGTTGCCGGCAGTCCATGGTGTTCCTCGGCTTGTAGCTGCATCACTCCCATCTCTGCCTCTATCTCCATATGGCCATCTTCTCTCTGTGTCCTCTCCTCTTCTTATAAGGAAACCACTCATATTGGGTTAGGGGTCTGCCCTGCTTCAGTTGGACCTCAGCCTGATGTAATTCTATCTGCAATGACTATTTCCAAAAAAGGTCACATTCATGGGACCAGGGGTTAGGACTTGAACATGTCTTTTCAGGGGGACACAATTCAACCCACAACATCCTGCCTCTCAGGAAAAAGGCACCAATGCCCCTGCCACCAGGGGCCACTCCTTGGGCAAGGGCTAGTCCAGCTGTGGTCTGGCGATGTGCAAAAAGTGTCCCAAAGCCAGCTATTCTAGGGGCAGGCGAATGAACTTTGTCATCTCACAGGGGGCGGGGGAGGGATCCCAAGTGCTGGTCCCCGAGAGGTCACACCAAATGCAGGCCCCCTCCCTGGGAGATAGGAGTAAGGCCAAGCACCTGCTTCCCATGCCCTGACAAACCCACCCTTTCTCTGCCCCAAGTTCCCCCCTAGTCACCTCCCTTGCTATCCCCTACTGTTACCCTGCTTGACCTGCAGATTCATCTGGGGAGCTTTTAAATACACAGAATCCAGGCCCCACCCTTGCAGACTTTGATTAAATCAGTTCCGGGGTGGCACCAGGAACCTATTTTTGTTAAGTTCCCAAGTGATCCAGATGACCAGTCAGACTTCAGACCATACACTGGGGAATCCTCCACCCTTCTCCCTCTTTGGGTGTCTTATTTGGGGAATCACAAAGTCTGAGAAAACGAAATATATTTATTGTTAGCAAGCCCAAGGTCCCACCATGTAGGGTCAGGAGCTCAAGGCCACACCCTACCCCCTTTCCTGAGGGCCTAGGCCCATAGGCTGCTGCTCTGGTTCAGGCTTGAGGGAGGGGCAGCCACCAGTGAGGTGGGATAGTCACTTGTGCTGAGGAGAGAGTGGGGGCACAAGTGGGGCAGTGCACACACTCAGCATCTTGTCGATGTCCACCTGGGTCGATTTATCCACCTCAGCCTTTAGCTGGCTGCTGGCCCTCAAGCTGGGTAGAAGCCCAGGCTCCTCTCCAGCCTCCTCTGTCCGGGGAGCCAGAGCGTGGGTGGGGGGCATTAATGTACTGGGGCAGGACAAAGCAAGGCCTGAGCCCAGCTCACCTGACATGGGCAGCAAGGCCTGCAATTGCTCCACTCCTGCCTCAGGGACCATAGCCAACTCTGGCTCAGGCTCCGGCTCCGCCTCAGCCTCCCTGTCCCCCTCCTCTGCCTGGTTCAGCTCAGGATTGTAATAGTTGATGTACTGGTACAGGGGCCGCAGGCGCTGGGCCTTTCCTGCAAGGACCCGGGGCAGGAAAGAGGCTGGAGCACCAAGCTGTGCCATGTCAGGGGGCCCAGTAAGCAAGGGGAAAAGGGAAGGCCCAGGGGCTGCCACTCACGCTCCAGCCCCAAGGTCTCTGAAGATGCAGGCACTGTGCCAGCTGTAGCTGGGAGTGCTGAAGTCCCCAGAGTCTTGCGCTTCTTGGCTTTTTTGTGCTGTTTGGGAGATGGTGAGAGCTCACTCTGGCTGCCCTCCGGCTCCTCCCTCTGCAGCAGCAGTCCCGGTGGCATCTCAGCTTCACCCCTAGGATGGGCATTGTGACTAAGCCCTGGAAGGCTGGAGTACCAGAGCCAGGTACTGGAGTCTCAGGTGCAGCCTCCACCCACTAGCTCCCATGCTGAGTCTAGGGATAGCCCTGCCTGCCCACCACCCGGGATCGTGGAGGTCCCAGGCTAGACCAGGGCCCAGAGCTCATGTGAACTCAATTCCCTCCAAGGTCCTGAGGCTCCTCCTCTTTTTGTTCTTCCTACACCAGGGCCCTTGAGGGACAGAAGGGGTGGGGGTGGGGTGGTGATGGTGGTGGCAGGGTCTGCTCTGCTGGAGGGCAGGCTTTAGGAATCCTACTGGGGTGTGAGCCCCACTCCCAGCCCTGCAAGCTACTCTCTGAAAGCCCCCTCACTTGACTGGCTTCCTCTTGGGAATTTGACCCGGTCTGACAACAGAGACCATAGGCCTGGGGCCCTTCTCTTCTAGTGTGTCCTCCTCTGGCTTGAGCCTCTCCTCTGGCTTGAGTCGCTTCTCCTGGAGCTCTGGCTCTGAGGCTTGTCCTTCTGGACACTTGTCTTCACCCTGGAGCCAGCAGGCTTCGTGGACTGGCACCAGACAGGGGTCTCCTGTCCCTGGACACTAAACAGGACACACAGGTAATTGGTCACCCCCCTAGACAAAGGATACAGGAATCAGCCTGTGGAGCCGGTCTTGGAAGTTAGAGGGCCGGGATCAGCCAGAGTTCGGGTCCCCGGAGCTCCGTGACCTAAGTGCTTGAAGGCTACAGGGACCGATGGTCACCTCAGAGCTGTTAGCGCGGCAACCGGGCGCCTCTGCGTGCGGTGCGGGCGCCACGGTTGTCTCCTCCTGAGTCCCCAGACGCCTCTCCGCCGCTGCTGAAGCCATGGCTGCGCGGGGTCAGCACATCCTAGATGGCGGCTTGCGGGGCGGGCACGAGGGGTCTAGCGGACCCCGCGTTGACTGGAGAGAAGGCCGGGAGACGAGTGCCGACCTGGGGATGGCGACTGGCAGCCGTTCTACCGCCTTCAACTGGAACTACAAGCCCCAGAAGGCTTTGCGCCGGGGTGACTGACCCCTGACCTAAGGGGACGGAAACCACTGTTGCCTGGCAACAGCAACTCTAGTAGGGCCGCGGCAGCAGCGGGCTGCAGAACTTCTCTGGTAAGACCCTTGCCCGGGTGTTGCGGGGGAGGGGCCGCGAACGGAACAGGGGAGTGGGCTCCGATCGGAGGTCGCGGAGGCGGCGAGCGCGAACGAGAAGGGGGCCGGGAATGGGGTGCACGGCTCCGGTCAGCGTCCGGCGCGGTGGACGAGATGCGGGGCTGGGGAAGGGGATTCCGGGCTGGGAATACGCAGCCGGCAGGCCTCGGTGCACTGTTGCAGCGCGGCGGCGGCATGTGCGAGGGCCTATCCCGCATCTCGGGCCCCATCCCCCCGGATCCTCCGCTCTGCCCTGACTACTACCGGCGGCCCGCCTCTGGTGAGTGGGGGTCGGGGCCGCGGCAGGGCGGGGCCCGGGGTCGGCCCCAGCTCCGGGACTGAGCTCAGCGCTCCTCCTCGCCCCCGCCCTGCCCTCTCCCCCCGCAGCCCAAGGGCGCCTGGAGGGAAACACGCTGAAGCTGGACCTGCTGACCTCGGACCCCGACTTTAATGCTGCCCTTTCCCGCGGCCCCCGCATCGGTCCCGGAGCTCGAGAGATCCTGGAGCGTGACCGGCGTGGCACAGGGGGCGTGCTGCTGCAACTCGGGGGCATCTCCCTGGGCCCAGGGACGTCTCCTAAGAGTAAGTCCCGGGAAGAAGGGGCAGCCAGACGAGTCGGAGATGGAAAGCGGAGATCAGAAGCACCTGCTCCTTCCAGGATCTAGAGCAGGCTTTTGCCTCTCTGAGTGTTAGCTGACCCAACTACAAAAGAAGGAAAACAATGCACTACCTCCTCGCGGGAGAGGACTGAAAGAGGTAGTCTCCGGGAAGTCCTAGCTTAGCTTCACGCATTCATGCATCAGTGCAATGTTGTTTATTAAGTGCCTACTGTGGGCCAGGCCCTACAGTTGCCAGGAAAACGGGGGTGAAAGCAAGCATGATCCGTCACAATCAAGGTGGGAGACAAAACAACTCAAAAGATAAATACGTACAAGGTGATTAATGGTATATATCACAAAAATGTAAAACGTAATCAAGGATGGAAGATTATTCCTGTGTAAGGACAGGAACAAGGTGATGAGGTAGAGTATGTGTGGACGGTCTGACTTAGGTGGAGAGGTCAAGGAGCTCTTTCTGCCGGAGGCAGGGGGTGGGCCTGTGTGTGAAGGGGTGGGGTGGGGGGTTGGATTGCAGGGGCTGTGTGTAGGGCAGGGCCTGGCTGCATCTCTCCCTCAGGGAAAGACCCTAAAGACCATGAGAAGGAGAACCTGAGGCGGATCAGGGAGATCCAGAGGCGCTTCAGTGAGCAGGAGCACAGCCGGGAGCAGGGCCAGCCCAGGCCCCTGAAGGCTCTGTGGCGCTCACCCAAGTACGACAAGGTGGAGTCCCGGATCAAGGCCCAGCTGCAGGTACCTGCCTGGGGAGTGAGAAGTACTGTCTAGGTTGTCTGTCAACAGGCAATTATATCCTGATCTGGGTTATGGGGAGGGAGGAAAATCACAGGGAACTTAGATGACAGAGGACTGAGAGACACCTGGCCCTGCTGCAGGGTAGGGCTGGGGATCTTCTCAGAAGTGGTGATGGCTGGACGGATCCTAAGGGACAAGTAGAAATTAGTCAAGAGGAGAATGGAAGAGAACATTCCATAGAGGGCGAACCTCACAGGTAGACATCCTGAGGCCAGAAGGAGAGTGGGCAGTGAGGATTTGGGGGAGAAGAGCATAAGATTAGGCTAAGAAGTCAGCAAGAACCACATCATAAAGGGCCATATAAGCCACCTTTCAACCTTTATTTGCAGGAAGGGTGGGGGTGTGGTGGTAGGAGTCTGTCTTTCTCTGAACAGGGATCTCAGGAGGAAGAGCCAGTGTTGAGAGAAAAGACAGCAAGGTCACATGTGGGTGGGTTAAGGCTGAAGTGTTTGTGAGACTGCCAGGAGACCCACAGGAAGCAGTTGGATATTCAGTTCTGGATCTTAGGAGTGAGACCCAGGCACTCCAGAGGATCAGAATGAGGTCGATGAGATCAAGAAAGTGACCGCTGGATTTAAGGGTGACCTCAAGTGACCTTGAGGGGTCAGAGCCAGGCAGCTTGGCTAGGAAGGGGAGAGAAAGTGATAGCTGGAGCAGGACTCAGGGGGAAGGAGGGGTGGTTTGTTGTTTTCTTAAAGATGTGAGAGACTTGTACAGGTTTAAATGTTGATGAGACGTGTTCTTATAAGAAGGAAGCCAATAAGGATTGGGATAGAGAGAGTTCCTGAGAGACAGGAGGGACGAGAGCATAGTCTCATGGCTTCAGACCCTGACATCAGCCTAATTGATCCCTCTGTTGTGCCCTGTCCTCCAGGAGCCTGGCCCGGCCTCTGGGACAGACTCAGCCCACTTCCTGCGGGCACACTCGCGCTGTGGCCCTGGCCTTGCACCGCCCCGTGTCCCCAATCTTTCCCTAACCCCATCGGGTCCCAATGCCAAGGTGAGAGGATGCATGGGGACTGGGAAAATGTTGGGCAGAGGTTCTGGGGAGCTCAGGGGCACAACATAGTACTGCCTGACCCTACCATGCTTGCCATATCCTGCAGGGGTCGGGCTCGGGTGTGGACTTCATTAGCTACAATGCCCGCACTGCCAAGAGGGCCCCCCGGCGGCATTCCCGCTCGCTCCAAGTCCTGGCGCAGGTGCTGGAGCAGCAAAGGCAAGCCCAGGAGCACTACAACACCACGCAGAAGGGCCACGTGCCCCATTAGTAGGTCCCGTGGCCCGATTCCCAGGGTGAGGGGCACCTTTGGAGGGCAGGAGCCAACTTCTGCCTTGGAGTCATCAACCCTGAGCCTGTGCATCTGCAGCTTGTTGGAGCGCAGGGATCTGTGGCGGCGGGAGGCTGAGGCCCACCAGCATAACCAACCAGACCCTGCCATGCCCCCTGGTCACACACGGATGCCTGAGAACCAGCGGCTGGAGACATTGAGCTCTCTGTTCCAGAGTGAGTATTTTGGCAAAGAGAGCTGGATGGGAAGCCCATGGGGGACCATGCAGCCCTGCCCAGCACCCACTGTTCTTGGGCTTCCTGTAGGCCAGAGCCAGCTGTTGCGTGAGCTTGTGCTGCTGCCTGCTGGGGCAGACTCGCTGAGGGCCCAGGGCCACCGTGCTGAGCTGGACCGGAAGCTGGCACAGGTAGAGGAAGCCATCAAGATCTTTTCCCGCCCAAAGGTCTTTGTGAAGATGGATGCCTGAGCCCCTGTGAGGGGGGTAAAGGGAGGGGATCCATGCTAAGGATTGCTGCATGGCCACAAAAAGGGCAGGGCTGAGTCCCACTGTAGAGCAGAGGTCCAAATTCAGGGGGGTGGGCAGGCAGTACTCCCAGAGCACCCTTTCCAGCCAGTGAGGGCTGCAGAAGGGCCAGCCTGAGCTCTTCCCTCCTTTGTCAAAATTAAACTTTTTGTACATAGCTGGGTTTGCTTCCATAAGAGCTTTTTTTACCCTACAAATGCCAAACCTGGTGACTCTCCTACTGCTCGACTGCAGGAAAGTCTCCTGCTGCTCTCATCACTCCTGTTTCATGTCCAGGGCAGCAGGCTTGCTTGAGGGAATGGGGAGGAGGCTGGGGCTGGTACACAGAAGAACCATGAGTGCATTTGTAGAAAACCTTTAATGTTCCCCCAGACTGAGAGGGCCTTATAAGCGAGCTAAAAATCCCCACCAGGGAAGTCCCTGTCTTGCCCCACAACCTCGACTGGCAAGGGGCTAAGACCCTGCCCATCAAAGGCTGAAGCCACTACCATCTCCTCGAATGCTACTCCTCCAACCAGAGCTGGCCTGCTCCTGATCATCCAGGGAGGGCAGAGAGCTGCGGGTACCAGGAAGTAGTCGGCCAGGGCGCAGGTCCCAGCACGAGGGCCCCTGGGACAGCCCATTGGAACATGAAGGTCGGCGGTTCTCAATGACCAAGTCATTGCTGTCATCATCACTCTCAAGCTCAGCAGGCCCCAGCCGGACAGAGGGAGGCCCTGCCAGACGCCTTGGCACTCCCCGCACCACGTTATTGTGCTGGTTAGCAGGCTTGACAGTGACGATGAGGTTGTGGCTGTTGGCAACCATCATGTCCGTCACCTGGTCCAAGGTCTTCCCAGCCACCTCAATGCCATTGACCTCGAGGATCTCATCACTGACCGCCAGCAGCCCTGTACTCTCAGCCAGGCCCCCACGTACCAGGCGTGAGATGAAGATGCCTGGAACACGCTCCAGGCCCTGGGGAGCCACACGCATGCTCATTCCATCTCGGATGTAGAAGCCCAGAGGGCGGTCTGAACCATGCTTGTGCAGTCTCACCCGTCGGTGGGTCTCAGGCAGTAGGTCTACGTCTATGACAGAGGAAATTTGACGGAAGTCTTGGGGCAGGCTGATTAGCAGGGGTGGCCGGGCGCGCAAAGGTGCCACTGGTCGCAGCAGGAGCCCTTTCTTCCGTCGCTGCAGGGAGTTGGAAGCAAAGGCCAGGCCACTGGAGTCAGCTTCTGCAGAAGAGGGGGTTGCGGAGATCAGACACCCTGCTCTCCCAGTTGTGCCCTCCAGGGATCCCAGGGCCCTTTTCTCTGGTAAGGGGACAGTGTAGCTCTTCCTACCACTTGGAGGTCAGGCCAAGGGCAGGCACTGCAGAACGTGAGACAGCGTCCCAGGCATGGACTAATCCTTGTAAACGGAAGACCTGCCCTGTCACCCTACCCCACAGAGGTTGCCCCCCCACTCCCCATCCCCCTCACCCCGCTTCTGCACCAGCAGGCGCAGTGGCGGGGGTCCGCTGGCCAGAGCCCGGTGCAGGCTGTCGTCGCTGGTGAGGGGCAGCAGGTCGCCGTGAGCATCCGTATAGCCAAGCAGCACGTCCAGGCCCGGGATCTGGTGCACAGCTCTTAGTAACCGCGAGAACTCCTGGAAGTCGCTCACCGAGGCGCGGGGCAGCGCGAAGCGTCGGAACTCGGCGTCAAACTGGAGGCCGGGGGTGGGGAGAGGGAGGGGTCAGGCCAGAGTCTACGCCCCTTTCTCACCACGAGTCCGAGGCTGGCGGGGTGGGAAGTCGGAAAGATAAGGCAGCTGCAACAGTTGCAGCCTTGCGCCCAGACCTCAGCTCCGGTTTAAGGGACGCTGTCCAAGGTCTTCTCCCTGCCCTCCAAGTACCCACAGAAGGACTCTGGAGGCCGGCCGTGGAAGGAGGGAGGATGGATTTAGGAAGAGCAGAAAAGCCAGAGAATGAGGTGTGGGGAGTGGACAAGAGAAAGAGGTGGAGGGGAGGAACCAAGGACCAGGGAAGAGGAGATGCGGGAATTAGAAGCGTCTAGGGCCGAGGCCGGAGCCAGGGCCGGGGAGCCCTTACTTTGCTTTTCACCTCGACGATGCTGTCGGGACTGCGCGCCGGGGTCCTCTGCGGCCTGGCCATGGCGGGGCCGGGCGGGCCCGGGATGGTGCCCCAGGCGGCCCGCCGAGGCGCAGGTGCACAACCCGGCTGGCCAGCCTGCGCCGCCCCGCCCCTGGAGTTAGCGCTCGCCCCGCCCTCCTATCCGGGCCATGACGTCACGGGGGCGGCGACGGAGAGTGGAACGCAGAGTCCACGTTTCCTAGGAAACGGCGATGAGGATGGGAAAGAGTCCTCCTCTTACGTCATTACGCTACGGTACGCGCGTCCCCGGAATCTGGAGGA
This sequence comes from Choloepus didactylus, assembly GCF_015220235.1. Classification (NCBI taxonomy): domain Eukaryota; kingdom Metazoa; phylum Chordata; class Mammalia; order Pilosa; family Megalonychidae; genus Choloepus; species Choloepus didactylus. Next base: position 22,611,794 of record NC_051328.1, on the reverse strand, counting down.
GGAGGGGCCTGGCCAATCCGAGGGGAAAGGGGAGGGAGTGAGAGCTCGCCCTGTGTCCTGTCATGTTCGCTGGTCTTACAAGACTGTGCATTTTGTAGGTGAGGAAAATGAGTCCGAATAAATATTGGCTGAACGCCTTGGGGTCACGTGCGCCCAAGTAGTTGCGAACCAACTCGCTCGTACAATACTTGGACGCGGTGTCCGCCCTCGGATACCGCTCTGTCTTAGCCAACCCATGGCTCCTTTCTGCCCATTGCCACCCGGGTCTTTACGAGCGGCACTAATGCCGGCCCGCTGCATTCGTACAGAGACCCGCACAGAGCTTCGGAGCAGGAGTCGCTCGCGCGCACGCGCAGGCACGCGCATGGGCGGGGCCTCGCCCTTAGGTCCCGCCCAACCGCACGCTCTTCCTCTTCCTACGGGAAGGGGGGTTGTGGCGCTCGCGGCAATCTTCGGCTGCGGGTGTTGGGCTGGTTGTGGCCGCGGGCATGGCGGGCTCGGGGAGCCTGGTCCTGCGGCCCTGGATTCGAGAGCTGGTTCTGGGATCAGAGGCACGCGCAGGTCCACAAGCAGGGCAACTGCTCGAGGTGAGCCGCCCCTCTAGGGCCCGGAGACCGGGCAGGGGCTTAAAGGAGTAGGATTGACGTGGTTCGCCGTCGTCAGGTACTGCAGGAGGTCGAGGCCTCGGGCGCGTCCCGCGCCCCTGACGCGTCTGACCTCGGGGCCGCGCTGCTCGTGTCCGATGGGACCCACAGTGTCCGATGCTTGGTGACGCAGGAGGCCCTGAACGCCTCAGACTGGTGAGAGAGATGCAGCGGGGCCCGGGGAGTTCGGGGTACTGCGAGACGTCGGGAGGCGCGAGGTCTGAGTCCGAGGTGGGCGGCCCTAGAGGGGAGGGAGCGGGGCTTGAGGCGGGTTAGGCAGTAGGGTCGCGCTCGGCACAGGGAGGAGAAGGAGTTCGGCTTCCGCGGGGCAGAAGGCCGACTGCTGCTGCTGCAGGACTGTGGGGTGCGCATCCAGGTCCCCGAAGGCAGTGCGGTGAGTGGCGAGGCTGGCTTGGGTGGGTTACTGGGCCTAGTTCTTGACAACTCCTGAGACCCGCCCCTGAATTCACTCTTCCAGCCCGCAGAGTTCTACCTCCAGGTGGACCGCTTCAGCCTGCTGCCCACGGAGCAGCCCCGGGTACGAGTGGCTGGTTGGTAAGTGATGCTTCCAACCCGCCCCCAGCTGCCCTACCCCTTCAGACCTGGGTGGCGTTGGCATGGGCCTTTTTGGTGGGAGGGATTTGGGCCCCAAGTAATGTTGTCTGCTTATGCCCTTCCTCTTTCCCCCAGCAACCAAGACCCAGATGTGCAGAAAAAGCTTTATGACTGCCTTGAGTGAGTCTGGGGTTGGGTTTCCTGGCCAAGTGTGGGCTAGTCAGGGGTAGCGAATCTAGGTAGACTTGCCCAATCTTGAGGCCTGTCCATTCTGTTCCTATAGGGAGCATCTCTCAGAGTCCGCCTCCCCCAGCGAAGGTACTGGTAGGAATTGGCCAATGACCCTGATTCCTGGTAGCGGGACCTCTCCAACCACCACCCCCTGCTTCCTCAATAAGCCCTCCTCCCTGTCCACCCTTCCCTTCTGTCTCCTTGAGCTTTGACCCATCTGGTCCCTTGCCCCCAGGCCTGTCACTGTCCCAGCTTCTGGACGAGGTGCAGGAGGATAAGGAGCATCGGGGGGCACTAGTACGCCTGGCTGAGAGCTGCCTGATGCTGACGGGCCCTTGCACAGCAGCCCCCGTCACCCGCTGGGCCGCCTCACGCTGCAGAGCCACGGTCAGTTTGGGGCTTCTCTTGGGAGATGTCAAGGCAAGGAGTTGGGCAAGAAGCAGACTGAGGGTTCACATCTCACAGGGAGAAGCCATGTACACCATCCCCAGCCTATGGCTTCACATTTCTGAGAATGACCAGCAAATCCTGAGTTCTCTGGGCCCAGGTCAGAGCACATAGGGTAGGGGGACTGGAGAGGTCAGGGGGAGCACTTGGGGCCCAGGGCCCACAGTGCTGATGAGTCTCTCCTGAACCCTTAGCCCCGGAGCTATCCCTATCAGACCCGGCTCTGCAGAACCTCTCTCTAACCCTGGTCTCCTCCCCTTCTTTGTCTCCGAGTTCTTCAGGTGAGGTGGGGCTTAGGCCACAAGCACTCATTACTGTCAGTTAATGAGTCAGGTTTTTGGGCTGGGCAAGATGCTGTGAAAGGGTGCACAGCCAGGTGGGGGAAGAACACAGCTCCTGCTGGTCTGAGCTGGGAAGACTGTAACCACAGTGAACCCTCCTTCTCCCCAGGAACCCCTGCCTTCTCTGGCCACATGCAGTCAGAGGAAAGTGGTTCCAGCATCAGCCTTCTGCCTGCCCTGTCCTTGTCTGCTCCAGACCCACTGCAGGGCAGCTCCCAGTCCCTACCAGCCATCTGCTCAGCCCCCAGGCCCCCATCCCCCAGCTCCCCACATCCTAGTCAAGCACCCAGCTCCCCACTCCTGAGCCACACTCCCAGTCTCTTGTCCCTTGGCCATGTCCCCAGTCCACATCAGGCCCATGTGATCAAAGCCCATAAACCTCACCTAGAATTCAAGGAGCTAGGGTTGCCCCCCAAGAACCAGCAGCCCCCTCCAAGGAGCAGAACTACCATGGGAGCCCTGGAGCCCAGCCCTATCTGGGTGAGCATGCCCCCTTCCTCACCCCTCCTTCCCCATAACTGGAAGATGGAATGGGGTGGGACATGGGAAGAGCAGGGAGGGGGGCCTGGGGTAGTTACGGACAGGGTTAGAGGTCCTTGTTGGCCCCTCTCCAGAAAATATACACCTTTCAGGAACCCCCAAAGAGGCATCGTGATGGCTCTGCCTTCCAATATGAGTACGAGCCACCCTGTACCTCCCTCTGCACCCAGGTCCAAGCTGTCAGGTGAGTGCCTAGGGCTGCCCTCACTCCGTCCATCACCAGCCCCAGCCTCCACTGACCTGCAGCCATGGTTCTCTTCCAGGCTCCCTCCCCAGCTTGTGGCCTGGGCCTTGCACATTCTGTTGGAGCCACAGCCAGAGTCTGAGCTAACCCAGGTGTGATGGGACCTGGGAGTATGTACACACAGGTCTGTGCCTGCGGGCAGATAAACCATACTCATACTCTGTTTTGTCTGAGTTTTTTAATAAAATAATCTCATGCGGCAGGAGGGGAGAGAGTCAGGGGTTGGGGCTGCCACCTCTTTGGTCTGTGGTTGGGGAGGGTGGGCTCCATTCAGAACTGGAGGGCTCTGTGGGCTGTGGGGGCAGAGGCTCAGCTCCAGGGCCAGATCCTGCAAGGACAAAGATGCAAAGAGGAAGGGTCAGCGCTGAGCTGAGCAGAGCTGCCACCACCACACCCATAACTGACCCCACTCCCCTCTTACCTAGACTTGGGGATGGGGGTGCCTCGAGCTTCGGCCTGCGCTTGAGGACAGGGGAGCGCTGCAGCCGCAGGGGCCGCTCTGAGGGGCACAGAGCGGCTTGGAGTAGGCTGCTGAGAGCTTGCTCTCTGTCTGTTCCCACCACCACCATCTCCAGTGTGCATGTGTGCATTTGCGCACACGCACACACACACACACACACACACACACACACACACACATTTGCCTTCAGGGGCCTCCCCCATGCCTTGTTTCCTCCCACCCCAGGCAGAGGGTGCTCTGTGGGAGGTGGAGCCAGGCCTAGTAGGAAGGGCTTGTTGCCAGACCCTTGTACCAGACCTTCTGGCTCTCTGATTTCTGAACCCCTCACACCACCATGCCATCCCCCATCTCCATCCTGCACTCAAGCACACATGGAGGTGTCTCCCCTCACCAGCAGGGGCTTGGAGCTGGTCCTCATGCACAGACACTGCCCGTCGACCAACCAAGAGGGGCCGTGGCCTCAGCTGGCCATCTGGGGGAGGCCGGGGTGTCAGGGAATGGCCCTAACAGCTGCTCCCACTCTAGCCCTTGCCTCCCATCTGCTGGGTTCCCAGCAGAGATTCTTCAGACCCCAGTCCCGGCTTGAGGGTGGGGGGTGCCTGCCTACCTTCAATCCTGGGGCCCAAGTAAGGATCCTCTGGCAGGCCCAGGCAGTCTGGGGAGGGGCTGGCTCTTCGGGGGCTTGGGCTGGGAAAAGGGGAGGGGGGACCTGGGCCATCCTGTTGGCCCCAACCACGTCCCCTGAGCTCTGCATTCAGCTGCTGCCCCAGAGCCTTCCAGGTGGCAGGCTCAGGCCCCTGGCCCCCTGGGCCAGGTCTGCACGAGGAGTCTGCAGAGAAAGGAGTGTCATCTAAGACCTGGGCCAGGCTGACCCCCTCCTGCCTACTCCTGCACTTCCCCAACACGCATAGTCACCCTCACTCACCAGCAGACACAGAGTGGGTGCGGGACTTGATCGAGATGAGAGGGGCTTCTGTGGAACTGTCCATAATGTCACCTGAAAGGCGAGGCTGGGGGCTCAAGCACCAAACCTTAGGGGCCAGGGGAGGAAAATCTGGCTTCTCCTCCACCCCCAGGAGAGCAAGTGCCTTGGGGATTATCTCCCTCCAAAAGTACTTCCCTACCCCAGGGTCCCACTTACCATCTGAGCCGGCCTTCTTGATCTCTCCATCTTTGCTCTGTAGGAAACAGGGAACTCAAGCTCCAGCCCTGCCCTGCCCCACCCCACCCCAACCCTGTCCTTTTGTTCACTCTTGTTCTTGTAATCCAGCCACAGAATGCCCAGTCCTCTTTGAGCTGGGGTGAGGGCCAGTTCACACACAGGATCGCTCGTAGCGTGCACGTGCTCATTTACAGGCACACACGGAGCATGTGATTCCTTAATTCTGATAGACTTTCCACACCTTAATGTTTCTAAATTCAAGCTGTGTCTCACTTCACATGTGTTTGTTGTTTTCCTGAAAAGCTGTCATTAAATGGATGGTGCATCTAGGACTTGAGGAAACCGATTCCTGTTAGGGCTGTGGGGGCAGAGGGCCACATTAGCAGGAGGGCTATGGAAGGGTGTCAGGGAGGGGCCACAGGGAAATGCCGGGATGGATGAGAGGCGGGAAGCAGGCAGGGAGGAATTCCAGACCAAGGAACACATGTCCAAGTGTGGAGGTCACAGAGATGACCATGGTTGAGGCCCCATAGGTTGACAAGGACTGCGTGGGTCTGAGGAGATGGGGTGGGGGGACTGACAAGTAGACTGTGTGTCAGTTGAGCCTCCCTCCTGGTAACAGCCACATCACCTGCTCCCTCACTCCACTTAGTGTGTCTCCCAACTCACTTGTTTCCTCTTGCCGTCGGCACCCCCGCTGCCCCGGCTCACACCGATCCTCTGCAGCATCACTTGTACGCGCTGCTCAAAGGACGGAGCCAGCTCTGTGTCTCCCCGCTCCAAGGGCCGCCGCTGGGGACAGAGATGCCTGGACTGAGTGCGGTGCCCACTGTCCTCAGTTCCAGAAAAGCCTCCTCTCATCCCTGAGCCTCACCTTGTCAGGCCTGGCCCCCAGTGCTGCCTCCTCTTCCTCAGCGGGCAGCAGGATCATTGAGTAGGCCTTGCTCTCCCGTGTGTAGCGTGGCCGGCTCCTGCACGCAGGGTCAGGGCTGTTGGCAGCCCCCTCAGCGCCCCCAGGCTCCTCACCACGGCCAGAGCGGGCTGGGGGACGGAGCAGGTCCCCAAGGGTAGTTTTTCGGGTGCGGGGAGCTGCCCCAGGGCTGGTCTCCAGATCAGGCCGTGGCCCCCGGGCCGAACGAGGCTTCTTGAAAGCAAAGAGGGTGCCCAACTTCTTTCGCAGCGTTCGGGGGACAGGGGTGGTACCTCCCTCGCTGGCTGGGTCCTCCTCTGGGGCCCAGCTGTGGAAACAGTCAACAGTGAGTGGGAAGGCCCAAAGGGCCTCCCACCCTTTCCCACCCCCTACAACTGCCCCTCACTCACAGGCGATCCTGCTGGATCAGCCTTTTGGAGAAGAATTCCTCCACGCCCTCGTCCACGCGGGCACTGAGCCCATTCCCTTCCTGCGGCAGGGCCGGGGGCACCTGGGGGACACCACGGGGTCAGGGTCAGGACCAACTGCAACCATGGCTCTTCTCTCCCTCCCCTGCCCAGCAGCCTGGCCTGGGCAACTCCAGGACCTGGAAGCTGGAGCCACCCTCAGGGGCTGCTGACACAAGCCCTCCCACTGCCCAGCTAGTGGGCAGAGATGCTGGGTTCACACACCCCTCACCCATGGCTGGCCGGGGCACACACACCCAGCCCACACCCATTCTTGTACACGGTATCCCACACACGCGGAACCAACCGGTCGCCAGCAGGCTTGCACCCACGCACTCCCCGGGTCACACGTTCCCACTTGCTACCCCCTCTGCTCCAAACAGTCGCCTGCAGTGCCCTCCACCCCCACCGAACCCGGCCTGCTGCCGCCCCAATGTGCTGCTGCGTCAGATTCTCTGGGGGGCCCCAAGCCTGCTCCTCTTCCCCCTTGGTCCAGCGCCCCCGCAGTTCCCCAGGCCCTACAAACATCTCCCCCACACACCAGCTGAACTTGCAGCAAACCCAAGATTGTTCCCCCCTGCCCAGCTGCCTCAGGCCCGGCATTTTTCAGTAACCCTGGGGGAGGGAGGGCAAGACGGACATCCTCTTGCACATCCACCGCTGCAGCGGGGCAACCCGAGGCGCACTTGGAAAGAAACCCGCACACCAATGGTCCCGCGTGAGCGGGGCCTGGGGTAGGGGGTGGCCAGAAAGCAGCCAGGACGCGGACGCCTCAGCCAGGTGGCCATGGGCCCCCACAACCCACCTCCCTGGAGGCCATCACTCGTGAGGAGCGAACGGGCCACCCACGACCACCAGTACCATGAGCTACGAAGTGGGGGGAGGGCACTCACCTGGGGGCCCCCCGGCGGCGGCCGGTGGTGGTGCTGGCGGCGCGGCCGCGGCCGGGCCCGGGTCGGGTGGCGCAGGGGCTGTCCCGAGGGTGGCAGGTCCATGCGAGGCAGCGGGCCGGCCGGGGGCCCGGGGGCGGCGGGGCTCGGGGAGCCGCGCGCGGACGGCCCCGCCTGCGTCTCCGCATCTTCCCCCGGAGCTGCCAGCTCGGGCTCCGGCTCCGGCTCCTCGGCGGCACCTGAGGGGAGAGGACCAGGAGAACACCGGGCGCGAGCCCTGAGCGGCAGAGCCCGGGGAGGAGGCGGCGGCGGCGGCGGCGGCGGCGTGGGGCGGCGGGGACCCGCCCTGGCGCGGGAGGGGCCCGGCTGCAACCGCCCCGCCCCCGCAGCCGCTGTCCGCGGTGCTTGAGCGCGGCCCCGAGAGCGCGCCGCTCCTCGCCGCCGTCAAGCATGCGCGGCCCGGGGGAGGGTTGGCCAGGCTCTGGTCGGCTCAGGTCTCGCTCAATGCTGACCACAGCGGACTCCGACCTTGCAGGTTGCACGGGGGTCCCCTTCCGGCCCAGTCAAGGGTTAGGGGGTTCCAGGGACGAGGCAGAAGGTCCCAAGGACCAGTAAACCCCCTTCTTTCCAGGCCCCAACTCACTGAAAGTGGAGGGTACCAGACGAAGACAGTGGCTGGGCTCAGGCCATTTCCATGGAGGGCTGTTGTCCTGGTGAGGAGGGCACAGAGTCAACCTGGGGGTGCACAACCCCAGAAGAATTGCCTCTCTGCTTTCCAAAATGGGAACATCTGGCATCCTAGGCCCAGAGTTCTGGGACCACCTACCCCCTCCTCCTCCTCTTCCGGGAAGAAAAGGCCCTCTAGTTCCCCAGGTCCAGGAGGGCTGGGTTCACCTCCGTCCAGTGCTGGTAAGGCAGGAGCCACTGTCCCTGTTGCCTGCTGAGCTAGACAATCCACCTGCAATATCAGGCACCCCAAAGATGGGCAGGTAGGGCCTCAGCCATAGCCCTATCTGTGCTAGGGGACCCCTGAAGTACCCATGGGCTACACAACTCCAGACGACATTATAGATCCCCTCCAGGGTGGGTGGTCAAGTCACTCTGTGTGGGTGCACACGTGTGCATGTACACAGCGCTCCCTCACCAGCCGATCCCGGGCGGCACTCAGACCCGCCAGAGCCTGAGCCACAATGCTCTCCATCAAGGTCCCTGTGACTGACAGCCGCATGTCCCTGGGGATAGGAGAGGACAAAGGTTACTGTGCTGGCCCTGCCCAGCCCTGCCTAGCCCAGCACCATCCAACCTACCTGAGCCTAGTGAAGGCATCTTGTAGCAGCTGCTCTGGGAGCAGCTCTGGGAGGCCCCTTGAGCCCACCAGAACCCCTTCCAGCTGCTCCCTCCAGCCAGATCCCTGCAGCATCCGGGGGCAGAGGCTCTTTGTTGTGTCCAGTGTGGTCTGAGTGAAGTCCTGGGCAAAGATCAGAGCATGGGAAAGGTGTGGCTAAGATCCATGCTAGGCTTGAAGCTCCCACCCTTATAGAACACTGACTCTGGGGACACCACAGTGAAGCCTATAGGATGGAAGACACTGCATATGGAGGTGGGGCTGGGGCAGGGGTACCTTCTCACCTGGATGTCCTGGCGACAGACCTCGCCCACCTGTCCCAAGAGGCCCTCCAGCTTCTCCTGAAGCTGCCAGTGATGACTTGGGGAGTTCCCAGCCTCATACAGAATGGGGAGAATCTGGGGCCAAGGAAGAAAAGGAGTTTCAGGTTGATACCCATTCAAGAGGGAAAGGGCCCTCATGGGGACAGGGAGCTCACGCTGAGAGAGAAGTTGGCATTGCGGATGGCATCCTCAGCCTGGTGCACAGCAGCTTCACCCTCGGGCCCAGCCCCACAGCCCAGAAGCTCCATATGCTCCTGCACCGACTGACACAGTTCATTCACTTCCTGGGTGGGGGCAACAAGGATCAGTCCCAGCCTAATCCCGTCCCAGTCTCCCAGACCCTGACTGCCTCCCTCACAGGGTCTCAGACAGAGTGGGTGAGGTCCTAAAGACAACACCATCATGCCAGCCACTTGGAACCCTGTCTGCTCCAGGAGGGAGAGCAGTGTCTCCTCCTTTGGTTCATTTTAGTGACTTCATATATGATTCCTATGGGGATGGAGAAGTGTACCGAATTGGAAGGAAAGGAGCTGTTAGTCATGTCTGTTTTAGAAGCTCAGTCTGTTAACCAACTATTTAGAGGTACAGTGGGGGAGGGGGTCAGGGGGCAGAAGTGGCAGTGAGGAGCCCAGGGAAGAGTGTCCAGGGGAGTTGAAGCTGTTGAGGGGAGGGAGGAGGGCGGGTCTAAGATTTGGTCAGGAGACAGGATCAAGGAGACTATGAGAGTGCCAATGCGATCAGGAGAGACTTAGAAGGATACACAAACCTCTGTGCCCAGCACTTGGTGAGTGTGGGCCTCAGTGACATTGGGCTCCAGAGTAGAGGAGAGGGTTTGGGGAGGATGCTGAGATTGCTGAGTGGTGTAGAGCGTGAGGCCCTTGCAGGCTGTCTGGACCAAGATATCTGGGCACCGAGGCTTAGGAGAGAAGTGAGATTCAGGAATCAAGAAGTGTGAGCAGCTCACAAAGACACAGTGGTGGAGGGAGGTGAGGCCAGAGAAGGAGCCAATGGGTTTGGCCACACAGAAGTCAGTGGAGAGGAGTGGAGTCATGTCAATGGAAAGTTAGAGATAGGGCTACAGCCAAAGGGGAAAATTGAGGGATGGTTTTTAAAACACTTCTCGTCTTTTAATGGATAGACTGTTTAAATGCTTAATATAAAGCACTGAGGGGTGTTATACGTGGAGCTACTGGGAGAGCAGTCGGCATGTCTCTAGACCAAGGAGAGGGACTTGTCTGGGACAGCAGGACTCAGGCATCCTGGCCCCAGGAAAGTCAGACGTTCAGGCTCATGGAAACTCCCGTGTGCCACAGCCTTGCCCACCCCCTTCCCCTGCTCGTGAGTACCCAAGGTTGGGGGAGGGAACACCGACCTGCTCAGAGGGATCCGGGACCAGACCCAGAGGTTGGAGGCGGGAGGCGCGGTCAGAAGATGGGGGTTCTGCGCGATTGTTCCTTAAGAGACAGTCTTGGATCTGGGGCAAGGGACATTGAGAAGTGGCTGGGGGTGGAGCCACCGTGCAGAGAAGGGGAGGGGAGGAGAATGACTCCCACCTGGTGCACTGCACGTGCCGTCAGCTCCGGGCGGCTGCGCTGCGCTAGGGCCACGTCGTTCAGCGGCAGAGGCATGGCCTTAAGGCTGCGGTTCTGCTCCAGGGCCTGCGCCACGTCCAGCAGGCCCAGCGCAGATGTGTGGTTCCGGTCCCAGACCACGATCCTGGGCCGGGCCGAGCTTCGTAAGGCCCCACCCAACTCGCTAGCGGGGTCCCTTCGCCTCGCCGGCTAGCTCTCCGCGTCTGTTCCGCCTCATTCCGTCCCGCCCATCGGCCCGCCCATCGGCTTCACTCCACTTGCCACGCCCCACGCCACGCCTTCCCCCGCTGGTCCCACCCCCCTCCTGCCGCCCACCGGAGCCTCGTGTTGACCCGCAGCGCCTTGGCCAGCATCTTGGCTCCCGTGTCCCCCATGGCGTTGCCGCTGATATCCAGGGCCGTCAGGTTAGGATTGGTGCCCAGGGCCCGGAGCAGGACGCCGGCACCCAGCTTCAGACGCGACTCTGCCACTGACAGCGACTGCAGGGGCTGGGGTTAAGAGAAAGCCACTGATGGCTGGAGTCAGGTCAATGGGCCTCCGGGAGGAGAAGTCGGAGGGGTCACGGGGGTCCACTGCCTGAGGACCCCGCAAGGTTCCGTGAACTCACACAGTCGTCGTCCTGCATGAGCTGGACAATCCGGTGCAGGACGTCGTCCAGCGTCTCCCTGTGGGCAGGGGCCGCGGTTGGGGGAAGGTCGGGGCGGGGGGTTGTGCTCTCTGAGAGGCCCGAGAGTGGGGTGGGGGCTCACTTGCATCGGACGTTGAAGTTCCTCCCAAGTGCCACATGTCGCAGGGACCTGCTCCTCCCGATGGCCAGCACCAGAGTCACCATGTCTGAGCCGAAGCCTGGGGGTGGCTCGGGTCACGGACAAGTCGAGGCTGCGCGGGTGGGGTGGGGTGGTGGGAACCGGAGGGAAGATGGGAGGACGGGTCCTGGCGGCCTCACCGTTATCCGCCAGATCCAGGGAGCTCACGGCTCCCGCGTCGCACACCAAGTCTTGGATCACCTGGGCGCCGGCCGAGCGCAGCTGGAGGTGGAAGGTGGGGTGACCGGCGGCCCAGGGCCCCGCGCTCTGGCCTCCAGGTCCCGCTCCCCAGCTGTGGGCCCACGGCCTGCTCACTTCACCGGCTCGGGGCTCACCTCACAAGCGCTGAGGTCCAGGTGCAGGTCGCGGATCTGCGTGTTGAGCGCGAGGCCTTCCAACAGGGCCCTGGGAGGGGGTGTCACAGATGGGGGCCGGGCCGAGGCCTGCGCGGGGGCTGGGGGACTGGGAAAGGGGGCCCCAGGGCGCGAGCGAGTCCCAAGAAATCCGGGCGATTGGGGGGAGGTGCCGGGGACCTGGCCTGGGTGGTGGGCGCCCCGTGGCGGCATGGCCGGGGGCAGCGACACTGACCTGAGCGCGTCGGGCGGCAGCTTGCAGCCCGCCAGGCCCAGGTGCCGCAGCGTCCCCGCGCGACTGAGGAAGAGCTGCAGAGCGGCCGGCGCTGCCCGGCACTTCCTAGAGTGGGGGCAGCGGGAGAGGTGGGCTTCTGGGCGCGGGGAGGAGGCTCCCGCCAGTGGCCCCCGCCCGGCCAGGAAGCCCCTTACGTGCGGGAGAAGACGTTCCTCGAAGCGTCGAGGTGCGTGAGGCTAGCGCAGCAGCCGCGGGACAGCGCGGCAAAGAGCTGCGGGGGTGGGGAGGTGTCGCTGCCGCACAGGCCGAGGGCTGAGCCCCGCCCCGCCCGCCCTGCCCTCCAGGCCCCCTGCTCAGGCCTCAGGCCCGCCACCGCCCCCACCGATCGTCACCCCCACCGGCCACCCCCTCACAGTGTCCAGGGCGGTGTCGGTGCCTGCCAGATTCAGGAAGGTGAGAACGTTAGGACGCTTCAGAAAACTATAGAGGCCCTGGTGGGAGAGAGGGCGTCAGAGGCTGCCTCATCGATACACCCCATGCCTGCCGGCCCCCATCTCAGTCCCTGAAGACAGCCACTCACCCCATTGTCCTCTGAGGCCCCCAGTGCCCCAGGGTTTCCTGAAAGGTCCAGATGGGTCAGGGTGGAGTCGAAGGCTGTGTTGGTAGCCACGGCCCGACCCAGGGCCCTCATCCCTGGTGGTGGTGGTGGTGGTGGGGGTGCTCAGCAATTAGGCAGAACTCCCTCCCCCTTCTCCCACCCCACTCCACCTTGGCTGCCTACCTCGAGGTGTCAGCCCTGTCTGGGCCAGGCTCAGTCTCCTCAGGGCTCCTGGACGCCGCTCTAGGTATCTGCTGAGCTCAGCCATGCCTGGGGGAGGGGGCCATGTGGGTCTCACCCTCCCCATCAGCCAGACCCTGAGGATTGCCAGGCGCAGCCGTACCTCGGTCATCCAGCAGGTTCCCCGCCAGGCTGAGCTCCTGCAGCCCAGAGCTCGAGTGTCCTGCCAGTGCCTGGGCCAGCCGCCGGACAAAGTCTCTGCAGACCAGACCCCAGGAGGCGTGAGGCCCTAACCTTGGCTTCCCAATCCCTTTCCAGGCTGGCAGTACCCCAATCCCAAGCCCTCAGACCCCCTCCTCAAACCCACCCCCTCACCCCCTCAGGCCACAGGTCTCCAGCACCAGCTCCTCCAGGTGGGACGACTGACTCATCATGTGCAGAATCTGCTCTGAGACCTCAAGGCTCTGAGAGTTGGAGAGGAGGCTCAGCAGGCTGCACCCTGGCCCCAGCACCCATGCCCCCCCCCACCCCACCTCTGCCCCCTCACCAGCTTCATGTCCACACAGGAGAGGCACCGAAACCACAGGTTGCAGGACAGGGCAGCCACGCTCAAGGCCAGGTCCCTGTTTGGGGGTACAGGGGCGGAGCTCAAGACCCTTAGGCCAGATCCTAGGCCCAGCAACCCCCACTCCCCCAGGGAGAGGCTGAGGTCCAGGATGGTGGGTCCTGCCTTCTTCCTCCCTGCCAATTCCTGCCAGGCCACGCACCGACTGCCGAGGTGGCTAAAGTCTCCTAGGCTGAAATGGCGGCAGCCCTGACGATGGTAGATGGTGTCCACGTCCTGGGCAGGAAGAAAGTGTCTACAACCTTTGGGGCCACAAGGGGGTGGGCTCAGCTTACCCGAGGGGAAAGATATCTCCAGAGCCCCCCAGGGAGGGCTCTGGCCTCACCCACTGAATCTCCTCTCGGAACGGGAAGCCGTTGTAGTCACACAGAGCCTCGTAGGTCTCCACGAAGCCACCTGAGGAGGTGCCAGGGATATGACAGCGGGAAGGAGAGAGACATGACATTAGAGATAGAGGAATATCAGACCCAGACTGAGGGGTGGCTGTGACCCCAGGAGCTCGATTCAGCTTGGGAGCTCTCCAACTCTAGAAGTCTAGGACTGGGGGTGTGGAATCGGCTGGAAGTTCTGAGTGGCCCTGCCTTGGCCCTTACCACAGGGGCTGCCAGGCGTGGTGGCCTCTGAGAGGCTGCTTCTCTCCTCCAGCCGAGCCAGCAGGGAGGGGGGGCGTGGGCTTCCGGAATAGCTTCCTAAGAAGGTGGGGGGAGGAAGAGGGGGCAAAGGACTTCCAGCCCCCAGGATGTGAGGCAGCACACTTAGGCCCATCCACAGCAGCCCCTGCTGCTCCCCCAACCCCCGCCAGCCCCTAGCAAATGCTGGACCTCACCCAAGGGCCGAGTGAGGGAAGACTTTCTTGAGGGCCACAGTGATGTGCTGGGCCAGCTGTTCCAGGGTGGCCACACCAGGAAACTCCAGGACCAGCTCAGGCAGGGATTCCAGCTCAAAGGTGACCTGGAGAGGGAGGGCTGCTGGGCCTTGGCTTCACATGGGGCAGGGCAAGTGGGGGCCGAAGACCAGGCTGCAGGCTCAGGTGGGGTCCCAGATGCCTCACCTGAGGGGGTGTCTCCTGCAGAGCCATGGCCTGGACCTCCAGGAAGCTGAATGTGCAGTCCACCTATGGAGCGACCGGATCAGCCGGGACCAAGCCCCGAGTCCCACCCTCATGGGAGCTTGGTCCTTTGTGCAACGCAGAACTCAGAGCCCAGGCTTGCCCCAGATTCCAGTCCTGTCTGCTGCTGTTGGAAAGCCAGAGCCCAGGAGGACACAACGGGCAACTGTGCAGGTGCAGCCCTTAGTCAAGGTAACTGCTGAGGACCAGGGTGGTGGTGGCCAGGGTCTGGGACTCACCCTCAGGGGGAGGCAGCTGTGGAGCAGGTAGGCTCTCCATCGTAGCAGTGCCTGGGGGCAGACAGAGTCTGGTACTCTGGGCAGGGCAAGAGGCTCCAACTGCCTGGGCCCCAGCCCTAGCCCCTCGCAGCCCTTGGCCCCTGGCGCCATACCAGGATGTGACCGCGCTCAGGGCCTCGCTCTGGCAGCCGGGCTTTCAGCAGCAGCTCCACCTCCTTGGGCCACAGGAACCTGATGATTTCACCTGCAGAAGGGCAGCCCCCTGGGTGACTTCAGTCCTCTCACAGAGGCCAACTAGCCCACTGTCTGTACCAGGCTGAGGCCTGGAGCTCATGTGTGGGCCAGTAAGAAAAGGGTGGAGTGGATCTGGGGGCACCAAAGCCCTCTGGAGGAGCAGAGCTGGCCGAGTACCTCCCAGACCCAGGTGGGCCACTGGTTTGGGGGCCGCCCTGCCTCCTCCAAGCCAAGCAGGCGGAAAGGGCCAGCGCTCACCTCGCAGCTCACAGGATATGCCGTCGGGGGTCTGGGCCATCGGGCCGGGCCAGGGTGGCCTGGGCCGCCCAGCGAGCTCCGGCGGGAAGCAGTGGCGGGCGGACGCGCACACAGGAAGCCCGGGGCCCGGGCCTGCCCGGCAGCCACCTGCTCCTCCTGCAGCGGAAAGTACTTGCTGTTTCCTGCCAGGCCGCCCCCAGCCCGGCTCCACCCCGCCCCGGCCTCTGGGGGCAGGGAGGTCTTGCCCCGGGTACTGGGTTGTGGGAGGGAGGCAAGGTAGAGTCCCAGCGGCCTGTCCGCCCCGTCGCGTAGGAGCTTCTCCGCCAGAGCAGGCACCGGGGTGGGGAGTGGGGAGGCCGGGAGGTTAGCGCGCGTTGCGTGTCGCTTGAGGTTCCTGGTCCTCTACCTTCGCCTGCACCGCAATCCCTGCCGCGAACACCAGGGGGCGCCGCCGGCCCGGGGATCCCCGCGGCCCAGCCGCGTTGGTCCCCCTGACCGACTGACAGAAGGGGCGCCGATCCAACAAGGGGCTCCCGGGCTCTCCCAAAACCCGGGGTTCTGCCCTGTTGTCCCTAACCTGGGGTCCGTGGGGGTCCACAAACCTTTCAAAGCGCAGAGAAGGTACTGGGTGGGCTCAGACACCCTTCTCTGAAGCAGAGGGTCCTCAGCTTTCATCAGGTTCAGAGCCAGGCTGGGACCTGATGATGGGGTGTGCCAGGGGCCCTCAAGGGGCAGCCTTGGATTAAGGCCTGAACCCAAAGGGCTTCAGGGAGGGGTGGGTTGACTCACGAGCCAAGGCCAAGAGCTGGAGAGAACTGAGAAAAAGAGGAGCTCCAGGAGAGGGAAGCTAGTGTCTCTAGGCCTGGGAGAGCTCAGAATGTCATGGAGTGGGGCCAGCCAGCAGCATGCTGCCCTATAAAAAAGCAGGGATCTAGATTCTGGTGGCTTCACAAGAGGGGATTAAATCTGTTTTCTTCCACTTAGGAGACAAGGCACAGCCTTCCACCTTGCCTGTAGCACACCTACACCCGGAGAGGTGAGGGATACTAGGCAGTGGTCCTTTAATCCTTTCTCCGTCTCTAGAGACCCCTCCCCGGCCTTAGGGCTTGGAGACAGTGGGAACAGCATCCTTCTGTCAGCTGACCATTCACAGTCCCTGCCCCCTTCCCCAAATCTCACTCCCTACTTGCTGAGGGTACTCAAAGGCTGTGACAAAACAGAAAGCAGAGATTCCTTCCACCACCCTATTGAAATCTAAACTTGAGGCCCTTGCCCACCTAGCTAGCATTGCTTTTGCCATGGCCCTCAGCGATGCCGATGTGCAAGAGCAGATTAAACACATGGTGGCTTTCATTGAACAAGAAGCTAATGAGAAAACAGAAGAAATAGATGCAAAGGCAGTGGAGTTTAACATTGAGAGAGGTTGTCCTGTGCAAATCCAAAGACTGAAGATGATGGAATAATGAGAAGAAAAGCAGATCGAGCAGCAACAGATTCAGATGTCCAATTTGATGAAACAAGCAAAGCTCAAAGTCCTCAGAGCCAGAAATGACCTTATCACAGACCTACTAAATGAAACAAAGCAGATTCAGCAATAGCTCAGGACACACAGGTGAGGATTCAGGTGAAGATGCTGTGGTGGGTTCATTCAAAGGCGAGAAGAAGGCCTGATCTGCTGTCTCCTTGTTTTGAGAGGAGCGAGTTAAGGATAAAGATCTAAGACTACGTCTAACAACAGAGTCCACAAGCTGCTTTTAGGTGAGAACTCAGTAGCTCTCATCCACTTACGGTATGACAAAGTGGCCAAAATGCAAGTTCTGAAGGCAGATTGTATGAATTTAAGTCCTGGCCGTACCTCTTACCACCAGATATTCCGCACTGAACAAGTTCACTTCTTTGGGCTTCCAGCTGCTGTTTTGTAAGCTGGAGCCAATAATTTACCTTCAAACATGACAATTAAAGCTTATTAAGAGAAGCAATCCCAATGGGCCTGGCACTCCATGAACGATCACTTGCCAAGTCTGGTGTGAGATTCAGAATGGAATGACAGAAAACCCACCTCACTGGGATTTTTTGTTTAGAATGACAAGGATAAGAGAAATACAAAGAGGGAATAACTGCCAAAGGACCTGTGTTTGAACAACTCTCCAGAGGAGGGAATGCCGAGGCCAGCAGCAGCACTGGCTGGCCTCGGTCCCCTTGTCCGAAGACTGCTCCAGCACTGGGGGCAGGCAGGAGGCTGCTGAGGGGGAAACCAGGAACAGTGTGATCAGGACAGGGGTGCAGGGCTGGCTGGTGGTTGGCATGGTAGTGACAAAACAAACATGACAATGGATATTGGAATTGGAGACCAGGAGAACACATGGGAGGTAGCTCTTACAGATGACAGTCACTCAGTGAGAGGGAGAGAAGACTTCTCAAGCTTGTTCAAGCTCATCTGTGTTCAGAACAGCATGACAGTTTGCGGGTGCTCAGGAAATGCCAAGAGCTCACCACAAGGAAAGAACGAGAAGCCCAGCCAGAACAGGATGCTCTCCGCAAATAGGTTTATAATACGGGACTCAGACCAAAAGCAAATGGAGGACTCAGGTGTTTGCTGAGCTGGGCAGCAGTGGCAGAGGCGATGCCAGTCTAGGTGTGGAAAGAGAATAGATTATTTCTTTATGCCAGGATCAACTATGGTATAACACTGAGGAAGGAGCTGCAGACAAGGTAGGAAAACTCCCCAGCAAAAACTCTCTTACATGGCATGATGGTGGGCGAGAACTCGCTTCTGCTATTGAAGATTTTATTTTTAATACGGTCAGGCAAGGTGTTTCATGAACTATGCAACGAGGGATCCCTTTTTGGCCTTAACTCCCTCATGATGTCACTTTTCTTGCGTTTCTCCCCACCAAAAACAAACCCTTTTCTAAACTTTTTAACAATTTTGAGTGTCTATGATCAGAAACATAAAGCTGACATAGTGAAGATTCAGATAAATACCTCATTATTTGCAAAGAGATTTTCCATTATAAACCAAAAGTTAAAATTTAAAAAAAGTTGCTCCACTGAAACTACTCAGGCAGGAGGCAGTCTGGCCCCTGTGGGGCATGAGCCCACAACTCCATGAAGACCCGGAGCTCTAAAAGCTTGGGCCACTAACATTCAGTCCTAGGAACTGACTTACCTGGCTCGGAGTCCAGAGACTCCAAATTATATTTTCCTGGGAAATTCAACAGCATGGATAGCACAAACCAGACAAAGGATGCACACATCTTCTTTATTTGTTACCACTCATTGAAAATTGGCAAATTAGAATTGTGGTTTAAAAAATTCCACAATTACTGGCTGAAGCAATCTGCCCAGAAATGGCCCATGTGGCTATGACTTTTCAATGATGCATAAGCTTCCTATCATGACTCCCTTTCCATCCTGTTTTCCTATTGTGCTTGCTAACAGCCTTACTACCTAGGAGTCTCTTCCTGCAGACTGTGGTTGTGCATCTGTCTCCCCTTTCAAATGAACTTCTCTAGGGCAGACTGGACCAGCTTTTCTCTTCTCCCCTGCAGCTGGCAGAGCTCAAGGTCCTGATCTCAGTCTTCCTTGAGATGAAAGTCTAAGGACAGTCTCCCATCAACCTTTTCCCTAAGGAGCTCTGTGGCTCACCCCCTCTGCATGGGGAACCCACTCTTGAGTGGCTGTGAACACTTACGGTGGACCATGGAGACCTGGCAGCTCTCCCTCCACGAACATACACACTCTTGGGGAGTTGACGTTGCAGCAAGATACACTCAACATCTTGTCATTTGCCTCCTCCCATCTGCTAGAGAGGAAGTGGCCATCCTTGGGAACGCAGCATGTCTCTGAAGGGCCAGCAAGACCCCACAGCCTGGAGGCAGCATGTGGGCTCTGCTCAGTAGAAGGAGATGCTCTTCTGGGAAGGCTCCACACCGCAACAGGCAGGAATCACACAAGATGGATTGTTTGGAGCACTTGTTAATTCGTTATGATTTATTAGCTGTACAGCAGTAAATCCTCCTCCCCAGCTTCCAACCCCATTACATATTTTATTACAGGTCTCATGTTGGTGTCCTAAAATAATGAGAAATATCACACAGTACAGCTAAGTACAAAATGCATCAACCTAGAGTCTGATAGCTAACTGATGGATCTCTTAAAAGCAATACACAGAAGAAAAAAGGGTTTGAAATCAGCAAGACTGAGGCTCTCTAAAAAACACATTTTAAACATGTGACAGTTCATGTGCAAGAATCATTTTTTAGTTGGTTTTGCTTCACATTATTATATATATATTTTTTTGAAAATTCAAAGTTTAAATTACTGACCTAGTGAAATTTTCTGGCCCAGCTTTTAAGGGCTGCTGTGACCCACTCATAATCACCCTTCTGCTTTAGCAGAGGATTTAGAAAACATAAAATTCAGCTACAAACAGAGCAAAGAAAATGTAAATGGGAAATCATAACTCAAAGTTAATTGTACAATGTTCAAATGCTGGCTCCATGGGCTGGCAATCATGATCTTCCACGTGGGTGAACGTCACTCGCCGGCAGCAGTCTGGGTGCCGTTCTGCTACATGATTGTGATCCAATTCTTCGTCAACATTTACACACTACGGAGTCTGTGGTAACTTAATTTGCAAGTAATTAAAATGCTGGGTTTTCTTACACTGCATTTCTTTTCAACCTCTTAATTAATGGAAAAGATTAAAATGTAAAAAAAGTTATTTACAAGCTTGACCATACCAGAAACTTTGCCAAGAAAGAGGCAAAGCTTTCAGGAAAGAAACCAATCGTAGCATGCCATACTACTGGTGTGCAGCTGACTCCAAGGAAAGGGAGTCAGGGAAAAAGCAAAAGCAAAAAACAGTTTAAAAGTCTAAGTCCTTCCCAAGTCTGCATTTATAATTAAAAACTCTCCTGGGAAGAAGACCATAGAACTCTGGGAAACCCGGAGGCCATTCTGGAGTGGTTTACCATATCAAAAAAGAGGGTTCAATGTCTGTTTCCATCTAAGAAAACTAGTTAGGCGTCAACACTGTCCTCAGCACTTCACAGTAAACCCTCAGGGACTCAGAGCATTCCATGATTTGCTAACATCAAACAGCAAGTTCTAGTTAAATCACATTTTTCTAACACCATCCTTGAAGTTTTAGTTCTCAGTATGTTTGGTAAAATGGTGTAAAATGATGCTTTTCCCAAAGCCAAAAGAAGAAAGGGAGAAAAATTAAGATGCAGGCCGTTTAAACACAGCCCAAAGCAGTCTTGGTGACGAGCAAGGCCCCACCATCACCGGTCCATCATGCTGAGGATCATCTCGGGTGTGAGGTCTCCGTTGGGGGCGTCTGGGGCAGCTGGCTGGGTCTCCTCCTCCTCCCCCTCCACGGGCTCCGCATCTGGCTCTTTTTTGACTTCAACGATAATGCTCTCAATTGCACCTGTGTTCTGGTCTTCAACCTGAATGATGGCTGTTGCTGGCAAAAAAAGAGCATGAACAAAACAAAGGCTACAGTAAAGCCCCCAAAGACTTAACGCTGAATAGGATGTCAGCAATATAGGAAAGCCTTAGAAGTAATACAGAAAAGGTCAATTAAAAAAAGACTTAGAGACCTAAAGTGTGCTCCAATAAAGAAACTATCAAAGAATGAAAATGCTGGCATTCATTCTTACAAGCTTCCCAAATTACAAACTAAAATCCTTACTTTTACTTTGTGTCACAAATTTGACTTTTACAATAGTTTGAGAGACAGGCAAAAACTCAGACAGCATACCTACGAATACTTCAGAGAATGGATGCTGCAGGTCTGCTTTATAGGTAGTGACCCCCTTACAACAATCTCTCTTCCACCCAGGAGGCTCCCACCAGTTTGTTCACTCAAGTGTGTACAGGCGAAAGAGAGAGGTTGGTTGATTCCCAGGGTCTGTTAACCACCTCTTCTATGATATGGGGCCCAAGGAGAGCATTAAAGATACAGATTAAGGTCTGCATTTTTTTTTTAAAGGGTCCGCCACAGTGACTTAACTTGTTGACTTCCAGAAGGAATCTAGGGATCCATGAGTAGAAGAGACCTGACTTCCCCAGAGCCTGTAGTAAAGTGGTTTGAGGTGAAGGGCAGACACCTCCACTGTGCACTCTCATAAATCAGGAGTCAGAACTTGAATTCAAAGGCCTGAATTTCTCAGGAGGGACAATCACAACACAAAAATTGCTTTATCCCTTCATCCTTTAAAATTAGGCTTTTCATTCATTAATGTATCAAACTCTGCCAGCTGACTGTGATTTTGGCTGTTCTGCAAAACCCTCCCACATTAACAGCACCCATCTTATTGAACATAAGCACCCTTCTACCATTCTTCCTTGCTGAAATATAACAGGCCTCTAGAGACTTCCCCAGATGTTCCCCAGTAAAAACTCCTAAAAGTTGCTTTCTGATAGTCTGTTTCCAACAGACCTAACTTGTTCTCATGGCTTAGTTCCCATCTCCCCAAAGAACAAGAACCCGTCTGGCTTCCCAGCATGTCGGGAGAGGATGCCAGCTTACTGAGCACTAAGTGAGACAAGCAACTTACGCTGGGTCTGTTTAGGCTGGTTGGTTCTGCCGGGGGGGCCGTCCTCTCCGCTTCTTGGCAGGTGGTGGGGCTGGGGTCACAGGCTCTGGCTCTGGCTCCGGTTCAATTTCCACAGCAGGCTCCTCTTCATCCTCATTGTCATCAAGGTCTGGCTCAGCATTTTCTTCTCAAGAAATTTTGAAGAAGAGGTGGAGGGGCAAGGAGAAGAATGGTAGAGAAAAATTAATCTCATACTTTGACGTCTACTTACATAATTTATTTATTTTCTTTATTAAGAAAAGCCCATTTAAAAATGCTTTTGCTGGACTATGTGGTATCAGCATTAATATAATAAGCTGATACTGTAGCAGATTTAAGCAAATCAACCTGAAAATTATTATTCACATTTTATGTAAGTGAAGCAAGTCATTGGTACTTTTTTCTTTTAGCTTCAGACCTCAAAATAGTGGGTTTCAAATTCTTAGAGGCAACTCCATCTCAAATCAATTATATAACAAAACCACCCACAAAATAGTATTTAAGTTTAAAATAAAACAAATGTTCCCTCTAACTACTCCACATAAAGCAGAACACTAAACTTGAAGATGTGGTCTTGCTCATCTTCAAGTGGGTGGGAGGGGTGTGTGTGTGTGTATTTGTCAGGGCACAAGAGAGATGTTCCTGGTGCCCTGTAAGGTTCTATTTACTAGGAAAAGCAGCAAGAGTTCTTTTGGGACTCTTATTAATTTTTTTTAAGGCCAAGTTTTTGGACTTGATTTAATTCTCAGTTATACCAGACCCAATGGGTCATTCTCAACCATCTTCCCCCCATCCCTAATTGCTTTAACTGTCCTCTTGGTAAAATAAGTGATACATATAAGTAGAGAAAACTATTATGGAAAGAACACTGACTCAGTTATACATGTCTTTTATATATGGCTTTGAGTCCCAGATCTCTTACTAGCTGTGTGACCTGGGGCAAATGACCAAACCTCAATCTCCTTGGGTAACCTGTAAAGCACTCCCACTTCACAGGAATTTGGGGATCAAGAGGGTTGAGATAATGCGAGCAATCATGCTCTGTAAGTTACAATGCACAAACACAGCTTTTATTTATATGATGCATCTCAATTTAAAACTTCTCCATTATTCCATTTAATCTTCACTACATTTAATAAGAGGTTTTACTCTCATTTAAAGAAAAATTGAGAAGCTAAGGGATCTGCAAGGCACAGCTGAACCACAGCAGGTAGAATTTCAAACCTCTGACCTTGGTTTGCGGCTCTTCCTGCTGCCCACACCTGCAGGCAGGGAAACAGTCCCCCCAACTCTCCAATTTGTACATTGCCCACATTACTACAAGAAGCACAAGTTGGGCACATTCTTTCTCTGGAACTAATTGTTTAAATTCAGAGATCTGGGAATAAATTCTTAATCTTCAGGACAAAATGCCTTATTTGTCAAATAACAAAAATCCTAAGTGAAAATCTGGGGAACATACTGGTATGTGGCAATGTGTTAACAAGATGCTTCCCTGCTGAACTAAGTCAAGCCCCCTGTTGCCTAAGTTGGCCTGGTGCCTAGAAAACTGAAAGAATTCAGCCAGAATTGGGGGGAAAAGCACACAAAGAAAAAGGTTATTAGGGTTAAAGGCTTATTAGCTTGGAAAAATTATGGTAAAAAGCCAAGAAAATAGCAGTAGACTCTGCAAATGGCCAACAGGCAGAAATTCTGAGTCAGGACAAATATCACTGTGTGGCCTTCGTCAGCAGTGGGATGCAAGTCCAGACTGACTCTCCATTTCCCTAGGAGGGTTAAAGAGAACTAGGTACAAGGCCCAGAACTAAACTCCACACTCCACTAATCAGCAAGGAGAAGACAAAAAGAATTGCAGAAATCTATTAGGGAGCCAATGATCATCTCTCTAGCCTGAAGATGCTTCTGGGAAAATATGATTAGTAAGGAGTGAAGCTGGTCTTGTTGGGGATGAACCACAGAAGTGAACATGGCAGTAAGATGAGAAAGAACAGTATGAAACAGAGGCTCTGCAACTAAGAGCATCTGCAGGGATCCCCAAACTCAGGGTTATTTGGCCCAGGTATCTGCAGCCTTCTGACATTTGTTGGTAGTTTCCAACAGTCCATGGCAATAATTTCTTAGCCAAACAAAGGGATCCCACAAAGATTCTCAGTAAAGAATATAAATTATATAAATTATGCAAATTGACATTTTAAAGGAAGCATACTTAAAATCCAGTGACTGATGAAGACACTGCTGAAAATAGACTTTTCACTAAAAAAGGCAGCAAAAAATAAATTATTCGTATGTTTACTGGGAGAATATTATCCCAGAAAAACTTAAAGTCCTGAATAGCAAAGTGAAGACCTTGTTAAAATAAACAAGATAAAACAAAAAAACAAAAGGGACCTTGTAACAGATCTAAATATAAAAAATTTGGTGCTTTGGGTTGATGAAAAAGTTTTGGTGATGGATGGTAGTGATGGTAGCACAATTTTGTGAATGTAATTAATACCACTGAATTACATACATTAAAGTGATTAAAATGGGAAATGCTGTATTGTACATTACCACAATAAAAATTTAAAAACCAGTACCTTCATGAGTATATTTTACAATAAAACCAATATAGTAACTGAAATGCTTTAAAATTTCATTCCCTTTCCATTACTTATAACAAACAACACAGAAGGTAAAATGAGGAGTCACTAGAAATACATTAGGAACCGTTTATAGTCTCTCCATTAATTTCTGAAGAAGTTAATTCCAAAAAACAAAATCCATCTACATGTTTTTCCATAAAAATATTAAATATCTAGTCACAGATGTGCCTTCTCACCTATTAGTATCCATAATAGATAGAATCCAACACTTTTGAATATGTTTTTGTGATCAAATGTGACTCTCTAATTATAAGACACTTGTCCTCCCTCCCACTTAATAAGGCCAAACATCTCTAAGCATACTTCATGCTAGGATTTCATGACTAAAAAGGCAAAGAACGCCCCAAAGAGCATCAATAGTAGGAAAATAGGCAAGATTTTAAATTATAAATGGAGAGGAAAGTAGGAAGGGAAAAGCTGACCTTAACTGATTTGATGAACACATCTCAAGGTTAGGCTGACACAGGCAGTCAAACCGTAAGCTGGTCAAGATGCTTAAGCAACCTTCTTCATGTCCATTAGATTCATTGCTCAAATCTAGACCAGCTTCCTAAATGTAAAAGTTATAAACATAGAGGAGAAACTCTGCTGGCCTTAGAAGATGACTAATTTGAGAACTTCATATATTCTATTGAGTAAAGATATTAATTTTGCTTTGGATTTAACTGAACATAGCATGAGATATTACTGGGCACTGGGATGCCATGAGGGAAAAAGAAAAGAAAATCCAGGAATAAACTACCTGCTGCTGTAAATATAAACAGACATACATACATACACACATACTCACATATACATACGTACAAACATGCATACATTCATTAACTGGAAACTGGGGACCATAATCTGCCACGTGTAACTAATATCAAGAAACAAGCCACTTACCACTGTCGGAAGAGTCTTCTTTTTTAGAGCGCATTTTTCTTTTTCTTCCACGTTTACTCTTCTTTGTTTCTCCTCCATTTTCCCCTTCTACACCATCTGGGCCAGCACAATTATCAGCATGCCTTGCCATGGTATTCTAGCAAAAGAACAAAACCCTCTTTCACATTACTAAAAAAGCTTAGACTGAGGTGCCAATATTGGAAGTTCTCTTTATTTTAATTTAATAAAATCAAACTTGGGGGGTATCTATATAAAGACTGAACGTCCTGGTATCTGCTAAACATATCCTAAAGATGCTCTTCCCAGACAGAGGAACGGGTCTCAATCTGGAACAGGATTGGAGAGAAGAGCACCTCAGAAACCAAGGCTGAGTGCTCTGAGGAAGGGCTCATCATCCTGTGGACAGGAGAATGAGGAAGCCAGGAGACCAAATCCTGTTCTGTTCCCTGCAGACATAATAAGGGAAGATCCAGGACGGCCTAAAGGGGTAGTATGGGGTGCAGTTTTCAATTCACCTAATGTAATTAAACAGTCAGATCTACTCAAAGATAGTGAGTTTCTCGGTAGTGGGAGGGTTCACACGTGTGTTTATTACCTCAGTGGAAAAAACCGCCCCGCTTTGCAGTGGAAGATCAAGAAGGTGATATTTAACAGGAGAAGTGAAGTTCTGACCCTTACCCGTCGTGTAAATGTTTTCCCACATTTAGAACAGACGAAGGCTGCAGGGACAAAGTTGGGATCATGATAGCGTTTGAAATGCATGTCAAGGAGCTGTTTCTGGCGGAAGGTCTTGTCGCAGTGGCTGCAGGCATAAGGCTTTTCCCCGGTGTGGGTGCGTTTGTGCATGATCATATGCCTCTCCTGAAACAGAGCCAAGTGGCAGAAGAGGCCTCAGAGTCTGGCTGTGGGGGTGCTCCCAAGCCCCCACCTGCAGGCTCCTGGTTAACAGGCTTTTCTCACCCATGGGTCTATTAGGCTCAACACTGCTTACTGAGATGATAAAGTTGCTCACTCCTGCTGGGCTGCTTCTCTAGCTCCCTCCCCAAGCATCATGCCCTAGGACCAGATTCCTCCTCTTCTCTAGTTCTGGACTTTGTTTCCAGAGGTCTTTAAGAAAGAAGCTGGTGGTGTGCATCACGGGGAGTAAACTGTGACTAAATACAGTATCAGCTGGAGACTGGGAAAATACAATAGAGCGGCATGACCTTTGATTTTGTTGACAGTTTTAAAACCACACTTTTAAAAACAGCCCCTGTATGAGAAGCATAAAAAGCCCTTTGATAAATCCTGACACTGATGAGGCATCAAGTGCTTTCTAACTCTGAAGATCCTTACCTGTCTGCAAGCGTAATCACACTGGTCACACTTAAAGCGTTTCTCATTCTTGTGTGACTTCTGATGCTGGATGAGGGCATAGCGCTCATGAAACACAGCATCGCAATAACGGCATTTCTTGCCTTGCTCGATATAGGAATGCTGCTTTCGCAAGTGGACACCTGAAAGTAAAATAAAAAGCCCAGTCTAATTTGTGAAAACACAAACAAATACTTCAACAAGTTAATAATATATTTTCTTGTTTCCTGAAAAGTATTACTCTGGTCGCTAGAGAAAAAAATGAATTAAAAGGAGGAACAGATATGGGGAGATGGTTAAAACTGCTGAAACAGAACAGGTGAGGAAGATGGTGGTATGGGTGACGATGATGACAATGGAGACGGAAGGGAGGGGAAGAACTTATGTGAGACCTAGCAAGTTAAACCAATAGGATTCAGTGACTGAATGTTGTGTAAGGAAGAGGAAGGTGGGATTAGAGATGACCTCCAGCTTTCTGGCTTGGAAAACCAGGTGAATGGTGGGGCCATTTGCCAAGACAAGGAATAATGGAAGAGGGCTGAAGAATAAGCTGTGCTTGTTTGTTTGGGGGGATGGGGGTGGGTTTCAGACATTCAATTGGACAGTGATATCCAAGTAGGGATGGGGATGATAGGGATATACTAAACTTCAAAGAAAGATTTAGAGTAGAACATAAATTTAGGAGTGGTTAGGATTTAACTGAAATCATGGGAGCTGATTAGATCACTAAGGCAAAAAGAAAAGGTTGTGCCTCACAAAAATCTAATATTTATGAATAAACAAAATGTAGTACATACACAATGGACTATTATTCAGCTGTAAGAAAAAATGAAGTTATGAGACATACTGCAACATGGAATAACCTTGAAGACATTACGTTCAGTGAAACAAGCAAGGTACATAAGGACAAATATTGTATATCACTTATAAGAGGTGACTAGAAATAGCAAATTTGCAGAGACAGCAAATAGATTAGAAATTATCAGGGGGTGGGGGTTGGGGGAAAGAAGGGTGTGTGTTTGAAAAAAGGAAGGAAGAAAAGAAAAAAAGAAAAAGAAATCTAACATTTAAAGCCACTTCGGAAGAAAAGGATTAAAACAGAGGAGGCTGAGAAAGAACAGCTAGGGAAGCAAGAAGAAAACCAACACAATACAGGACCTTGGGAGCCAAGGGAAAAAATGTTTTAATGATGGGGGTGCAGTCATCCACAACGAATACTGCTAATTGAGAGGTCAAGTAAGACGGGGTGTGGAATGTTCACAACATTTAGCAATGTGGGGTCCTGAGTAATTTTAGCAAGAGTCACTTTATTGGGTGCCAAGGTAGCAGCCAGATGGCAGTCAAAGTAGGAGATAAGAGTTAAACTTAGAAGGGGAAGATTTTTTTTTTTTTAAGGAAGACTTTTAAAAATCATAACTGTCACCTCCCTATTTGGGGAACTTTAACATTACCAATGAAGACTATGTCCTACCATTATAGCTCCCGTTAATTTACAGATGAGTTATACACAGGATAGAATCTTGTGATCTGACTATAGTAAGGGAAAGAAAAGACAGGAAAACACAGCAGCTAAGCAATAGCTTTTATTAAGTGGCAGGCTATTCACATACATGAATTTAAGAGTCAAACAGTGAAGTCATTTGTGGTCCTCATATTTCCACAATCCTTCAGAAGCTTTTTACCACCTGTCACTAGTTAATCTACTTACCCAAATCACTTTTTCGGGCTATGACAGTGTCACAGTGGGGACAGTGAAACTTGGCCACGTTTTCTGTGTGCTTCTGTAAAATGTGCATCTTCATGGTACCACTTTGGGTAAACCGAGCATGACAAATATAACATTCATAAGGTTTTTCTCCTTAAAAGAAAATACAGAATAAACACATTTAATGAAATGAATAGACAACATAATTTAACTGGAGGGTTATTCAGGTGGCAGATATACTAAGCCACAGATAGAATCTATTAAGTCTTAGAAGGATTGAAGCTAGGGCTCAGACCCACTGCCCTGCTCATGCCTATCTCTGGATGGCAAACAAGTCCTGAACTGCGCTGGCCATCTCTGCTCTGCCCAGCTCTGTAACAGAGTCCTTCATATTAGGAGGAGAATGATTCCTACAGCAATGTTTGCTTACCTTTGGGGGAGAGACTATGGGATGACAGGAGAACCTGTATTTTTTCTTCATAGGAAAAGATAATGCTTTAGAAAACTAAACACATTGAGTAAGGTAATCCAGACTTTTTCTAAACGTTTTTTTTTCTGAAAACTCTATGGAGTTTCACTACATTTTATTTCTTCCTTAAAAGTATCATTACATAAAGGCTCAAGCTGAACAAAACAATCCATTCTCTCACGTATATTTAGAACAATGAATTCAGAAATACGCCAAAGAAGCATTTGTCAATTATACACTACTTTCTTGTCAGTCTTCCATTCAGGTACGTAATGGGGGCAAGTGGTAATTTGCAGGGTCCTGTAGGAACCACTAAAAAGAAGCTCATCAATACAATGTGAAGGGGAGAAGTCCTACCTGAATGGGTTCTCATGTGCCTTTTCAGCTTGTATGTGTCTCTGCTGGCGTAACTGCACAAGCTGCACTGGAACGGACGCTCTCCAGTATGAGAGCGTATATGACGTTTTAATTTGCTGACCTGAAACATGAAAACAACCAAACTTCTTACACATTTCTGTTACCAAGGACTGTAACAAGAGCACTGTTGGCAAAAAAACACTTCAATTTTGGGCTCTTAAGTTTAGAATACATAAAAATCCCCAAAAATATTTCTCCCTTTTTATTATTTCTACCTTTTGTTTCTCAAATTTATACCATAATCCAAGGGAGAGCAGTGAATAGATGGGAGTACAGATCAGGCCAGACTTCAGGGGTCTCTCATCTATCTTCCTCACCACTGACCAGGCTTTTAGTCTCTAGTAGTCCCCTGCTCCCAAAACAGTGACTTTCAAACTTGATTTTAAGAAGTACTTTTAGTACTCACTAATGTTTGATTTGAAATTTTTACAAGTGTTCAAATTTTAATAAAACTTGCACTCAGAAGTACAAATTTTCACACACTGTAAGTGATAAAACAACTGTTCCTTTCCCCACAGATTTGTCTCCTTTATCGCATATTAAATTCCTTTGTGCACCAGGATCTATTTTGTTCTAATGAGCTTTCTGTCTATTCCTGCTCCAATTATCACAGTCTTCACTTACTGTATAATTTTATAACATCCAATAGCAAAAGCCCCTCATTCTTTTTTTTTTCCCTCCAAATTTTCTTAGTCATTAACATTTACACTTCTGGCTGAAATTTAGAATCAATTTATAATATCTCTTCATTTTTCT
Source organism: Choloepus didactylus (assembly GCF_015220235.1). NCBI lineage: Eukaryota > Metazoa > Chordata > Mammalia > Pilosa > Megalonychidae > Choloepus > Choloepus didactylus. Next base: position 22,582,193 of record NC_051328.1, on the reverse strand, counting down.
TGTCCTTGGGAAAGGTATGTGAAGTTTTCTTCATATAGGTATCAGTATTTCTTCGTTCAGTTTATCCCCAGGTCATTTTGTTGCCATTTGAATTTGAACCATTTTATAGCTTCCTACTATCGCTAGTATGTGGTAAAGTCGCTGATTTCTGTATACTCAACTTGTATCTGACCATCCCATCCAACTAAACTCTTACTACTCTAAGTTTTTCAGTTGATATTCTTGGATTTTCTAGGTAAGCAAATGTCTACAAGAAACAATAGCTTTGTCCTCCCATTTATAAAATTTTATCCCACTGGCTAGGACTTCTAGTACAATACTGAAATAATAACAGTGAAACTGGACACCTTGTCTTGCTCCTGATTTTAATGGGAATATTTCCAATGTTTCAGTGCTAATTAGGATGAGTGTATTATAGGTTTCTGGTATACACTTCTTACCATATTAAATTAGTTTTCTTCTACTCTTAACTCATTAAAATTTTAAATAGTAACAAGTATTGAATTTTGCAGCTTTGATTTGTTAATTATTTTGTTTAGGATTTTTGCTTCTCTGTAAGACATAGTTTTCTTTTTGGAAGTATCCTTATCCAAATAATAAAGTTGATAAACCTTTCATTTTTAAATGCTCTGAGCATAGTTTAAAACCACATAGACATTATTTGTTTCTTCAAAATTTGGTTGAATTTGTCTTTTTTTTTTTAATATTGTGGAGCTAGTGCTTTTTTTTTTTTTAAGGTTATATCTTTCACTCATTTCAATTTTTTGAGGCGGGAAGGAGTGTCAATAATCTAACAAGATTTTTTCACTTGGTTGAGTAACTTATATCCTCATACTAGAATCCTGTTCTACTTTAGAGAGGTACCAACAATGAGCTGAAGACTCACTTCTACACTGGCGTAATCGCACATGGAACACTTAAATGGCTTCTCATGGGTGTGTTTATAACGACGATGCCGCACCAATTCTCCACTGGTCACAAAGGCCATGTCGCAGTCCGGGCACTTGTGAGGACGAGTACCTAGAGAAAGGAGGACAAAAGAGGAAGAACAAGATCAAGGGCACAGCTAATGGCACAGAGTTCAATGTGTGACACAGAATTGCTGTAAGAGATTAGACTGGCCAACCTACCAACTTTGTAGCAGTCTGAGGGTGGCTTCAAAAACTATGGGAGGCCCAGCTGATCTTTACAATACTAATCCAAGATTAGAAACGTGTGCCAGGCATTTAACTTCTCTTAATTAACCATATGAATTTGCTGCCTTTGAATATAAAATTCTTCTTGTTCCTATTTTGTGAATATTCTGGTCACTATGGATCAAAAGTTTACAGAAACACCATTCTGTTTCTACCCTTAATAACAAATACAGAACATCTTTTAAACCTTGATGTTTTTTTCAAGTACAGGCCATAGAATTTGACTTGAGACCTTTTTGCCCAACAAATCTTACAATATTAAGACTATACATAAAGGCCAAAAGGTTGTCAATATTCTGGGAGTATTCTGGGATTTTTTTTTTTTTTTTACTACAAATATACTGGCTTACTTTCTACTTAAAATGGTTTGGAGAAGATGTTCCAAAGTTTTATCAAAAGCTTTGAAATTAGAATTGCTTTTTATGTGATTTAAACAGATCATTTTCAAACATCCATGTCTAATATTCTGTGATCGGAATGTCAATTTATTTAAATATTTTTATGAACTAATAACAGACCCTCTATATTGTTTTTTTTTCCTTTCATTCAAAGAATTTTAATATTTTTAATATATCTTCACATAGTAGACCTGTGACATAACTGATTACTTTAGCAGCCCCACCTGGACCTTCTCTAGCCACTTTATGTTCTGAAATACTGCATTAGAAATAGAGGTGACAGGAGAACACAGGGATGTTTTCGCAGGCTGTTATTCAGAAAACTAGTGACCATCTGTAATTGTGGGCTGCAGGCAGGGATACGTAAAGGGTGACAGCAAGGTAGTTCCAAAACTGAAGGAAGGCCTCTCTCTGAGAATGGAGTTAAGAAGACTCATAATGTAATGAGTGGGACCAGACATCTGCAAGATTCTCCCTGAGACTGAAGAAAAACCTGAAGAGGGAAGTGTGATTGGAATATGATAGTAACTAAGAAATTCCAAGGAATGTTCACGTTCCCATTCAATTTGCTTCTTCACACCACTGAAGATGTAGGAATGAAGGATTAAGAGTTCCTATCTGTGAAAAATGTATAGTCTGATGGTATGGATAGGTAAGTAAAACAATTAACAAGAGAAGGAAAATGGCATCCATTTCAGTAAGGACAAGGTAAGATGAAAAACTAGAATGGTCTGTGTTACCCAGTACTATTCAGGGGAGAGAAAGAGGCATGACTGATAGACCTAAGCATGATAATCAGGAAATAGGTAGACACTGCTGTGGGGCAGGGACTTCCATCAGGCTGCATCGTATGACCACCTGGGTCCTTCAACTCAAAGCTCATGCTCACTGAGCCACCTTTCAATTGCTATGGCATCATGACACAGGGAAAGATGTCACCTAAATTGAAATACAACTTCATCTAGTAAACATACATTCCTCACTACAAACTGGTGTTCTCTGATACTCTGCTACCTTACAGGTTGGGTTAGGATGAATCAGTCCTGCCATATCAGCTCTGAGTAAATGAAAAGAACTGAACTTCTTATTTTCAAAGCTGAGGACCAGACGATATATGGTGCCCAGATCAAGGCACTCCATCTTGTTAAATCCTATCACAGTGGTCAGTTGCTCTTAGTCATATACCCCCCGTCACAGCATTTTCAAACTACCAAATAAACCATTGTTATCCAGTGTCTGAGTAGAAATGAGGGAGATTTTGAAAAGTGACTAAGCCACGTCAGTCAAGAAAATATAATTGCATAGTATACTGCTTATAGGAAAATACTCTCTTGATCAAACTCATCTGACAAGGAGCTCATCAAACCAACCCAAACTACTCATCATGTAAGACGAGGTGGAGAATCTGGACAGAGGAAAGCTATTACACTGCATGAAAAAAATAGGAGAGAAGTTTTTTATTAGCATTTGTAGTCAAGTATCAAAACAAAGTACAAGGAACCCAGAAGAGAGCTTAAAGAGAGCTCCAGTGTACAGAGTCCCTCCATGTCAGAGAGATTCTGGGACCTGGCCATACCCAATATGAAGCTAATTAGAACATCCGAACACCATTACTGAAGTGTGCATGAAGCTTGAACTAATAAATGTGCGAAATGCCAGAATGAATCAGTTAGCAACACCTTAAACGCTCCATTCTGAGTTTACGAATTACTAATCTTCCCTGAAGTGAAACAACCAGAAACAGAAAATGCCACGGTTTTTACAAAGGTAGGATTTCACTTCCTAATGTGTTTCTTCAGAGTGCCTGGCAGTTTTTATCTAGGATTTTCTGGAGTCATTTTTTATCATCTTGTTTTAAAACCTTAGCAACACAATGGTGATATTTTCAGGAAATATTCCAGGTTAACTATCACAGAGAGTTTTTTCCCAGATCATCATCTTTATGTAATTTAGATTGCCACTAAATTTTCTTTACATTTGCCTATGACAAAGTCCATGTGCTTATAATAAAATCAAGATTACAAAAAGGGCACCATAAGAACAAAAAAACTTCCTTAACTTCCTGATGGAACTAACTGGGATGAGACTTAAAACCCCAAGTTTTAACCTTTGCTATGCTGTAGGGGAAAAGGTAGAGCTCATATGCCTGTCCTCAAAACTCTTTATCCAGCACCTGTGTGTGTGTTTAGGTGGTTCCTCAGGAGGGTGACTGTTCTGAATGCCCTGCCACAAAGATGGCACTTGTGTGGTCTTTCATCAGTGTGACTTTTCATGTGACGATCCAAATTTGAACGCCGTGGACATGTGTAACTGCAGAGCTCACATTGGAATGTCTTCTTTACACCTATATGCCAAAAAAACAAATCAAACAAACTTGTTGCAGGGTTTCAAACTGTTAACCTTAAATTTCTACAAATATATTTCATTAGCCTTTATAACTGAATTCAAAGGCAAGTGTAAGTGGTAGTAAGTCACAATTATGACATGCACCCAATAGATTTACTTTTCTTTTCTTAAAAAAGACCACTCCATCTGGAAAAAGTTCTTTTAGATTGTCTAAAAAGACTGATAACTACAAAATTCTCTCTTAAAAATTCCCTTTAATATTAAATAACTTGCATATGCGCTGTGTTGTGCTTTACTCCAAAATGGTTTTGTGACAATACAATGGATAAATTTGTTTTACCTTTCTTTTTAATTTTTGTTGGCTTTGGAGGCTTCATGTTACCAACCACTTTCTCCGCATTAACCTCTGACAGCAGTCCCTCCTGCTGTTCTTCCTCAAAATCATAAACAGACACATCCACATCTTTGCCCTCCTCTGTGTAACGCAGTTTGCTCTTTTTGGTTTTCTTTGTTTTTTTGGCTGGTGGCTGATAGTCTGGGTCTTTTTGCCAACTAGGATCTTCCTGAGGCGGAAGTTCCCCTTGTTCTAGCGTTTCCACCTCTCCATTGGCCCCCACTTTCACCACTTGAAACCCTTCAGGCAAAGGTAAGGTGTGACATATCATGGGTTCGCTTTCTGCAAGGCCCTCTTTAGACACTTCATTCTCATAAGCCCCCTGAAGTTCTTCCACTGACGTGGTGGCAACAGGTACAGTCACAGGAACAGGTACTTGAACAAGCTGAAGCTCTCCTATATTTATGGGCTGTTCCTCCATATTTACAACCTGTAAGGTTATAATCTGGGTATCATCCACAGCAGCCTCTGCTTCTGGAGCCACTGCACCCTCCATTACTTCAGTCTTCATCTGAAGAAGGGTGGGATCCAGCTGTTCCATCATCACCATCTGTACACTGCTATTGACATCCTGGACCACCTCACTCCCATCCGTCTGGTTTTGGGGTAGGTGGCAAGCGTCCTCCTCCTGTCCCCCTTCCCGGCGTCTCTGGTAAGTCTTTCTCTCCTTTCCTTTAATGAAAGTTTCAGACTCCTCCACAATGGCTTCAACTGCCTCACCTTCCATTTCCCCTTCCTTTATTAAGAGAGAACATAAATTATTATTTAAAATAAAATGTGTCTAAATGAAAACACACAATATATTTTTAAATAAAAAGACCCTTGATTGATGAATTAGGCATCAACAGTTGTTCATATCACAAAAAGATTACAGATATTATGTGCCTCCTGATGAACAAAATACCACCTATGAAGTAGTCTTGCCAAATAAAACAAAACAAAAATATCTGAAACTAATCAAGCCTCTATATCCAACTACCAATTAACAGGAAACTGGTGACACAGGACATTAAATTATACTACAGGAATAAAATCAGTGAAATCCAGACTGAGGAAACTGCAGAAGAAACTACCCAAAGACACAGCAACCAATTACAATATATAGATCTTCTTTGGATCCTGCTTCAAATCAACAAATGGTCAAAAAAAGATATGACATGAGACAACTAGAAATTTCAACTCTAATGGATATCTAATGTATTAAAGAATTATTAACAAAACTAGTTTAAATCATACATTTCTTCTATCTATTTCTGAATACACTTACAGAGGGGTAAATTCTACAGGAAACATGCTCCATCACAGTGGCTTTTCTGTTGTTGTTGCTGCCATTTTGGGGAGCCAGAGTCAGAACTTGGATCTGGACTCCAGGAGTCCTGCTTGCAGTCACCACACATCACCACCTCCTGTGTCACGCCATCAACTTGCCATTAACATATTTCTCTCCCCTATGAGATCATGAGTTTCCTGAGGACACGTACACATCTTACAAGATATTTTTACTCTCTAGCACTGTGCCCAGGTTGGTAAGCACTGAATAAAAGTGAATTAAATATATAATAAAAAAACAGGAAAAAATTAAAACAACAACAACAAAACGCTCAGCCAATTCAGTTTCTGGCTCTTATGTCCTGTGAGTACTGAGAGTACCCAAATACCTAAGAGAAAAATAGGTCTGAACAATTATCTAATTCAAAACAATAATTTCATCTAACAAACAGCCACAAATTATTGCTCCGAATTAGGTTAATTCAAAATAGAAGTTTAAAGTGTTTTGTAATCTTGATCTAGTCTCAAAACAAAGCTTTTGCTACTTCCATTAGAAACAAACTCAGTAAACCCTACCATCTGCATGACACAAAACCAAGGCTGATGGGAAACATCCTAGGTTGCTGGGTCACCAGTCTGATCGGTTTTGCCATCACCCACTTTGATTAGTCTCTTGTTCTCAAAATTTAAGAGAAAAATATTACAATGTTCAATAAAAAGGCCTCTTACTAGCTGTTCCATAACAGTGGGAACAAATGTAACAATAAAATGTTACTACCATGAGGTTCAAGGGACATTTGTAGAGTGCTTTATAATTTGCCTATAAATAAAAAATGTCTGAATATCAATGTGCTAGTATTTTAATTAAAAGATCTAATTCACATTTCAGATCGCAAAAGAATTAGGCTTGATTCTAACTATTACTTTAAATTCCCAAAATTGTTCTGATGGATTACTCGGGATAGAAATGCTCTATACCAGGAGTGTCCAAAAGAAATATAATGTAAGCCCCAAACATGAGCCACATATGTAATTTAAAATTTTCTATTAGCCATATTAAAAAAGTAAAAACAGATGAAATTTTAATTATCTATTTACTAACAACATTTAATAACATATTCTATTTATATGTCAAAATATTCATACAATATGTAACCAATATAAAATTATTTAGATATTTTATAATTTTTCATACTAAATTCTTGAAATACAGTATGTATCTTACACTTATAGCACATCTCAATTTGACCCAGTCACACTCTAGGTTCTCAACAGCCACATGTGATGAGGGTCTATTGTACCGGACACCACAACTTTTTAACTCTGCTACTCAAAGAATGGTCCAAGGACCAGCAGCATCAGCATAACCCTGGAGCTTGTCAGAAACACAGAACCTCAGTCTCCACCCAGAACCACAAAATCCAAACTTGCAATTTAACAAGATCCCCAAGTAATTCATATGCATATTAAAGTCTGAGAAGCACTACTTGACTTTATCTCATTACTCTTCACATTATACATATTATATATGAAAAAAAAATTTAATTCACAAATACATTTTTAAGAATGAATTTTCCCATGCTATGAGGTCTCAAGGTTAGTGACCCAGCAAAGGAGTTATCTAAATGTCTGGAGTTAGGGAACAGAGAAAAGGCCCTGTTTATCTTGGCAACATTCTCCAGAAAAGTAACCAAGGACAAAGAGCAAAAAATTCACATTCTGTAAGCCTTAACACTGGCCCTGACAGGCAGTCATTACATAATCCAAGATTATTTAAACATACTTAACAATGAAACTGGTGGAGGAAAAACATTTAATCTAAACTCTCTAGGGTATTATAGCATACAACAATTTTGAAAACACAGAAAAATTAATCTTTTCTACTGTGAACTTGAAAATGTGTTAGGTATTGCTTATAAATAACAAATTAAACCTAAAAGAAGTCACAGAATTATAATCTGGGTAGAAAAAGAAGTGCTACAAGGGAGTACAAATTGAAACCAATTGGGTTGCCAAGGGGTTGAGCTGACAGACTATACTCTCACTGTGAAAACACATAAGGCAGAATATCCATGAACAACAGCATCTACTCAGGGTCTTAAAACAGTAGCTTCAATTTTTACAGAGAAAAGAAAATCAGAAATAAAGTAGCGAATCACCAACCACTCCCATGAAATGTGTTATAAACCTCAATATATATCCCCTTAAGCAATGGATCCCTTACTTCCTCCAGAAGTAAGTCTCTTCTGTGAATCAGTAACTTCACCTAATAAGCTGGACCAACTCTCTCACTCTCTGGGGATTGTCTGTCCCTAACAGCCTCATCCACACTGCTAGCAGCTCCCATGTATCTCCTTACTTCTCTTCCCTTCAACTTGTACTTTCAAATACCCAGTTTGTTCGCTACACAAATGTGCATGTGCTCATTCTCCCGTATTTAGTCTTTGCTAGAGTCTGCCCCACTTTTTAGGTATTGTCAAATCTCAGTTCAAAGCCTTGAAACAAGGGTTTACATCTATTTCCAGGACACATTTTTTCCCCATATTGTGAAAGTGTATTAGCTTTTTAGAGAAATCTGAAAAATGAAGCACACAAAATATAAACTGTTCACAATTCCTATACCTAGAGATAATCACCTAACGCTGGTGGTGTTCTCAGTTATTTTCCCTATGGATACATATTTTTATACAGATGAAATTGTATTATAATTTTTATACTTTATATAAAGCTTTGTTCTCCTATCCTAAGAAGCTATCCTTATTAAGAAGGACTCTATATTCCCTCCATAGCCTCTGTAGTCCCTTAGCTTGGCCTACCAACAAGAACCACCTGGCCAATCCAATGATCTTTCCTTCATCCTCAACCGCAGTTTCTCTGCTATCTGACAACATGGAACTGACACACCTTCTTCATGAATCTCTTTCCTTCCTTGGCTCCTTCCTGCCTTTTCTGGGTCTTTCCCTGGTCTCTCTGAGCCCCACCACCAGTGTCCAAGTACATCAAAGCTCTGTTCCTTTCTCTGTAGTCACTCCTTGGGTCACCCTTTTCACATCGGTCATTTTTACACAGAGCTCTCTCAAATCTACATCTTTAATCCCAGTTTCACTGACTAAATGGCATCTCTCCATGTGGATGTCTGCCTGCAACCTCCAACTCAATGGCATTGGACTCTACTCTGCAATTTATCGCTAACCAACCAAATGAGACTGGCAAAATGGGGCAGCCCTCTGGGCCTCTCAGTAACTCATAAACTCTTAAGACCAGATTCTTACCCTATTCTCTCATTTTTGGTGAAAAACTAAAGCTCAGGGGGAAAAAAATCTTCCTTATTTTATCATTCAATCAACTCTTGGGTAGAGGATGGGACAGGAGGAAGTTTCCTCAAACGGAGGCAAGGTGATCCTGGCAAATGGGGGTGAGAGGCTGGAAGGAAGAGAGCACAACTGGCATTTGAGTACTTTCCTGCCCCGGCTGATTGGTCAAGTGGTGGACACAGGGGTCTAGCCTCCGACAGAGGCCCCTGAAGTCTGCCCATGCTCCTATGCCACCAGCTTGGCATGCTTTCTCAGGGAGCCTGCTGGATCAGCCCTGCTGCTCTTGCTTCAGCCTCTTCTTTGACAGCTCTAGGCTGCTCAAATCTTTCCCACCTTAAAACTTCACTCAACTCCACTTCACAATTTAGCATCTGCCAGCTCTTCCTTCCTTCCATGCTCAACTCCACACTAGCTGTCTCTACTTCTTTACTTCTCTTCCACTCCTCAGTTTACCAGTCTGGCTTCTGCTCCCCAATACTCTACTGAATTTGCTCTAAGGCCAGCAATGGCCCTTAGTCACTAAATGCAAAGGACACTTTTCTGTCCTTATCTGACTTGACCTCTCTGTGACACTTAGCTTTCTATTCTAGGCTTTATCCCAGAATTGTGCCAGACCATCAGAAAGCTGTCCATCCTTGGGCCACATCGTTGTAGCCCCTACAGAACTGCTTTCACTGAGTTCTGTCTTGGCTTTAAGCCCTTGGCTTACACTAAATGAAAGAAATTACATTTGGAGTTGAAGGTTCAGAGAAGCATTTTTTCCACTGAGAAATTTTTTCTCTCATGTGAGACCTATGTATTAGGATCATGTTTCCATTTTTTTTTAAGCTGGTCACATCTTGATCATTTTTTTTCACCCACAAACTATGTAATACTAACTTTCTATTCTAATATGTATTATCTGGGGTTTTGACTTTTATTTATATCATTTATTATTTTTAATTCCTACACATTTCTTCAAATTCTTTGTGAAAAAGATGGGCTATAAACAAACTTGAAATTGTATATACACATATACTCACTGAACAGAAAATACAGAAATGTAGAAAAGTTATGTCATTCAAAATAAAATGCATCAATATTTTAAAAAAACCTGAGTTCAAAATTTGCAGGGCCTATTTAAAGATTACAAAATTCTTCCAGAAGGCCTAAAAGACATGATTAAGCATAAGTTAATACTATCTACAATCATGACTGGAAAGGCCAAAGGTTGTAAAGATATGAATTCTTCCTACTTGATAAAATAATTTTTCAAGTTGGTTTGAAAAATAAACAGGATACTAAGGATAAAAGTTCTAAAAAGCCACAATAATTAATACAGGGTGGAACTGTCACCATGGAGCAAACAAAAACAAAACAAAACAAAACAAAAAACTTGAAAACATATGCAGGGAAATAGTTTTCGTAAGTTTTTCATTCTGATCTCAGAATGAGAAAAGTTTTATGCTTAGAAGCATGAATAATAGAAGAAATCAGAAAAAAAAATGACCGAAAATCTGACCACATTAAAGTTAAAAAAAAAAAAATTCTTCCATATAACAAAAACATGGTGAACAAAAATAAAATGACCAAACAAGGAAAAAAGTATTTGCAACACATTTGACAAAAGATTAACATCCTTATTATATAAATACCTCTATAAAATTTATAAGAAAAAGACACCAAAAGAGAAGGCTTGGCAAAGGACACAAATATATGACCCAAAGAAACACAAATAGCAGATGAGTAAGAAAAAAAAATTCAATCTCATTAATAATAAAAGAAATGCCAATAAAAACAATGTGAAAGCATTTTCCCTCTATTAAAATTGCTAAGGCTATTACAACTATTATTTTATTTGAAAAGTTGTATGTTTACAGAAAAATTATGAAGAAAATAGAGTTCCCCTATTACCCCTCCCCTCTATTATTAACACTTTGCACTAGTGTGGTACATTTGTTACAGATAATGAAAGAATTATTATAACTGTGTTAAGCTATTTTAAAAAAGAGAATCCCCAACACTGATCAATATCCTAGAAATAATCAGCAATAACACAATTATAAGATCATTATTAATCAAAGTGAATAATTATAAACAACCTGAAGTTGTTTATAATTATAAAAGTCCAACCAGAGGGGAACAGCTAAATTTGGTAAATGATGATGCATTCACAAAATAGACAGTTATGCAGAATATTAAAATCACATTTTAATATAGTACTTAACATGGGGGAAATGCTCTACTAAAAAAAACAAAAAACAAAAAACAAAAAAACCCAGAGAAGCAGAAAGGATTAGTTATCAAAAGCTTAGGATCTCTAGACAGAGACCGGCATCCCAATTCTCGTTCTTCAACTTACTTATGGCGTGACCTGAGGTGAGATAACGTAACACTTCTGTGCCTCATTTTCCTCTTTTATAAAATGGGGATAATACTGGTATCCACTTCATAGGCTGTCATGAAGATTAAATAAAACAACACACCTGCGGTGCCTCTATCCTCATAGGCCAGCCCAGGAGGCACTCCCTACGTTAGCCGAACAAACCTTAAATAAACTTATTAGTTTCCTAGAATTCTAATCACAAACCTTAGATAAAATTTCCCCACAAAAATGACTCCCCTGATCAACTACTGAATTTCTGTACAGTGAAGGTAGCAACCAGTTGACAGACCTGGTAAATGACCAAATCCAGGAACAAAGGAGAAAACTAATAAAAAAGGAACAGAATAGCCTCCCAGGCTGGTTTCTCTTACTAGTCTGTCCATCACACTGCTGCCAAACCAAATCTTCCTAAATCAAGGCTCCTCTGCACAAAAACCCATGCTGGTTGAGGCTTAAGGAATTCCAGAGCTCTGTATAATTTGCTCTCATCCCTTCTTCCTATCCAGCTTCACCTCTGAATTCTTCCTGCTGGGCATCTTCCACACCAGTGCCTGCTGTCTTGTCACCTCCCCAATGAAGTCATCCTCTACACCAAAGCCTTCTCAGACTTGTCCAATGCAGAATGGCCTGAAGTTTACTGTTTTTACGATTTGCTTTTTAAGGGCAGGAACTATACCTTTTACCTCTATAATTCATAGTAATGAACACAGAACGTTGTTAGGTAAACAGCAAACACTCAAATATCAGTGTCATTATGAAACATGTATAAATGGTTCCTACACATGACAAGAACAGGAAGGGAATATGGAAAAATAAAATACTGTTTATGTGCAAAGGGGAAAGCTTCACTATGTGAACTTACTTCCTTTATTGCTATATTTAGGTCATTTCTTAAATAGAGAAAAATTAAAGTCCTAAAGACACAATTACAGGCTAAATAAAAAAAAAACCCTTGTCGTGTAAAAATAAAAACTGTGAATACACTCATTTTTGAAGACTTTTAAGATTTTTCACCTGATTATATGGCTACATAGAAAATGTGCCAGGCATTTCTCAAAGAAAAACAATCAAAATGACCTTTTTATACACACCACTGCAGAGTTTAGTCATTGGGAGGATTAGTTACTGTAAAAAACACATGTACTAAGAATAACATATGTGTACTGAGAAAAAAGACAGTGGAGATAGATTTCCAGGAATCTATTTTATAAATAAAACCAGCACAGCCTTTTGTTTAATATACTATTGTCTTTCATAAGGGACAGCCAACTGCTAAAAACCCCAACTTATTTCCTGGCACAGGTCAGAAGACTGTCTACACTCTCTTGGCAGGAGAGAGCAGTCCTGAATCCCCATGAGCTTCCACAAGCCACAGTGATGCTGAAACAATCTAACATGAAGGCCACCTAACAATCGGCCTTCATACTGGACAATACAAACTATCAGACATCATTAGGTGGCAGAAGAGGCAGTATCTTGAAGGTTTTTCTTTTCTAGATCTTTAAGTTAGAAGAACGTTTATTCACAGAAGACTGAAAAGCTTCTAGTAGAGTATTCTGTCTATAGGGAACATTAAATGCCATTATGACAAGAAAAAAAGGATTTAAAAATAAGTAATCAGTTTCTTCTGAGAACTAAAGGAAAAGCTAAGTGATTTTTATTAGATGCAGGATACCAGCCAAAGAGAATAAAAAATATTCACACATCTAGAACAAAAGCTAGGTTTAAAAAGTCAAACGGAATAACCATTTTTCTCTGCTATTCCTGAAAATATATACACCATCATCTTATCTGAGAGCCTAAGGTAAATCAAAGCAAAGTATGAAAACCATTAATGGCTGCGAACGAATACAAGGCAAGCTGCAAAATGCAGTAAGGAAAGCGGAGTGGCTAGGTAGAGAAGAATGTCCCAATCCAAGAAGCAGAAAAATATTAGTGATTATTTATTTTCATGGTTATCAAAAATGGTAGCAGCCTTTATCTGAAGCAGCACTCATCTACTTAGTTACACGTAATGCCTCTTTTCCCTTTTCTCTGCAACTAACTTTGAAAAGAACAGTTCAGTTTTTGTTTGTTTTTAGAAGAAATTAAAAGGAAAATAAAATTATATCTCAAGTTAAGGGCATCCTAGTGTTAACAATTCCCCTCCCCATTTATTAATATTAAAGGATACAGTCAAGAGAAAACAAAATTATCCTTATGGTTACTTGAGAAAACATACTTAAGGAGCTCTGAATCTAGGAAACGCACACCAATAAAATATATGTAACAGCAACAGTGCAACTATGGAAGGAGGTGAAAGAATCTTTTTGCTACAAAGAATAAGAAGTGCTAAACCTGTAATTCTTTTATTAAGAGGTTCTGGATACTGGGTATACAGAGATGAATTTCCCTTCTAATTACTTCTCAAAAAAAGTCTCAACTGTTCTTTTTAAAGTTGACAAAAGTGAGGTGTTAGGTTACTGTATATGCTAGTCAATGTGGGAGAGCAGATAGAGAAAGCATGTACTCAGGAGACAGTCTTCTTTCACGACTGTGGTACCAAAAGTGTTGACTTCCAGATAAGCTTTGTCTTCTGCACAGGGCTTGGTTCTCAGGGAGCAACTTGTCTGGCAGGGAGACAGACAGGTGTACAAACAGAAGCTACATATGTGATGAGTGCTGTAATGGGGTTAATGTCCTTTCCACTACTCCAACACAGAGGACAGCTGAGATGGGTGAAAGAGGGCTTCAAGGAGAACAGAATTGCTAAGGCTGAATCTTAAAGGATGGACCTTGCCAGGCAAACTATAGTAGAGAAGTACATTCAGCAGGAATATGGGAGATATTACACATGTACAGAATTGGACAAACTCTGTTCAGAAGAAATTCAATGTAACCAAGTGGACCTCAAATTTATTATCAAGATCCGGTTTCTAGGCTCCCATCAAGGGTGAACTGTTAATTTCATTTACTGAACATTTTTACATGAAACAGAAGACAAAACTTACCTGGGACTTAACATTCTGGTGCCACACTACTGATTGGAAGCTGCCTTCCAACCATATGCTGTCTCTCTTTGCTTTCCAACAGACCAAACAACACTTTTGCTGTATACAGCAACCTAATGCCCTACTTCTCCCTGTTCTCCCAAGGGTGACTTTGTCAAGTAACACCAGATCTCTCCTTGCCTTGTTCCAGGTCCATACCCTGTTAAAATTAGCTCACAATCACTGTCTTTGGAGGAGTCCTACAGTATTCGTCACTTAGATTATGAGAAAGGCTGAGAATTATCTATGATAAGTCTAACACCTTGGATAAATAAGTATATTATAAAACAGAAATTATAAACACACACACTGTAGGATTTACAGAATGCCTGACAGTACTTCTCTGGATTTTGGGGGAGGCTCTACCCAAGCAGTGACTCACAAACCTGGTTAGCAATGTGTCAGAATTACCTGATGAGCTTAAAAAGCTAGAGATTCTGATTCAGTAGGTCTGGGATGGGGGAGAGCTTATTTTTTAAAGGTTCCCAGGTGATTCTGATGTAATAGCTCCACTGATGAGGGTTCAGAAGTAACTATTCACCCTAATATAGGTCTACATAAATCCAAGCTTCTCAAATACCCACAGTTTTCTCCTGCAAGAATTTTATTGTTCATTCTTTTGATAAAAGCCTACAAAACCTAGATCAAAACTAATGATTCCCATATAAACAATAAAGGAATGTATAACTCACTGAGGAAGTCCTGAAGTTGAAGTTTCACCTCTATCCTGAATACCACTGTGCCAGTTTGAATATATTGTGTCCCCCAAACGCCATTATCTTTGATGTAATCTTGTGTGGGCAGACGTAATAGTGGGGATTCAGTTGGAATGTTTGGATTAGGCTTTTTGCATGGAGATGCACCCCACCCAACTGTAGATGATAACTGATGGGATATTTCCATGGAGGCGTGGCCCCACCCATTCAGGGTGGGCCTTGATCAGTGGAGCCATATAAATGAGCTGACTCAAAGAGAAGAAACTCAGTGCAGCTGTGAGTGATGTTTTGAAGAGGAGCAAGCTTGCTAGAGAGGAACGTCCTGGGAGAAAGCCATTTTGAGACCAGAACTTTGGAGCAGACACCAGCCACGTGCCTTCCCAGCTAACAGAGGTTTTCCGGACGCCATTGGCCATCCTCCAGTGAAGGTACCCAATTACTGATGTGTTACCTTGGACACTTTATGGCCTTAAGACTGTAACTGTGTAGCCAAATAAACCCCCCTTTTATAAAAGCCAATCCATCTCTGGTGTTTTGCATTCCGCAGCATTAGAAAACTAGAACCACCACCAATATTAAAAGATCTCTCTAGGTGGTATAGACAAGCTTAAGGCATGACAGAAGGGAAAAAGGAACAAAAGAGAAATGGACATACATGTCAGGGTGAGCTCATGGTTTTGCTCTGTCTTGGTGACCACACGGCCACTGCCCTATGACCCCTGTAACTCAGTACTCACTCACCAAGTCTACTTACTAACAATGACCAAGACCATTTTTATCTGATAAAGGGAATCTTCTGTAAAAGCAACATTAAACCAGAAGCTGAAAGCTTAAATTCAATAATGCACACCTGTATGAAATAGTATACTAATGGAAATAATAAATGGCAATATGTCTTTGAATAAAGACCTGGAAATAGTATAAATAAATAAATAAAAACAAGTCATCTAGTGGATAAACAAAAATGTGGGATATACACACGATGGAATACTATGCAGCAGTAAGAAGCAACAATGTCTTGAAACATGACAACATGGATGAACCTTGAAGACATAATGCTGAGTGAAATAAGCCAAGCACAAAAAGAAAAATACTGTATGTTACCACTAATGCGAACACTGTGAAAAATGTAAAATAAATGGTTTATATTGTAGTAGGGGACCTAGGAATAGATAGCAAATAGTGAAGGGAGAACGATAATCTAATAACAGATAAGTTATGGAGGGTAAACTTAATGTTCTAGGAATGCTCAGGAATGACTATGGTTTATTAATTTCTGGGGGGTATGGTAGGAACAAGTTTGCAGAAATGTACTTCTTTTAGGTTATTTGTTTTTCTTATTCCTTTGTTGGGTCATAGTCTGTTTATTTTCTTGGGGTGGGGTAGGAATATGTTGGAACCATGTAGTTATTTTAGGTTATTTGTTTTTTCTTATTCCTTTGTTCTGGTTTGTTTGAAATGTTTTTTTATTGTTTGTTTTTAAATTTTTTGATAGTTAAAAAAAACAATGAAAGTGTGTGAAAAAAAGTAAATGAACAATGGGGGAGGAGGGGAATGGAATGTTTTGGATGTTCTTTTTTATTTTAATTTTTATTTTATTTTTTGGAGTAATGAAAATGTTCAAAGATTGTGGTGATCAATGCACAAGTATGAATAACTGATTGTACACTTTGAAGGATTGTATTTTATGTGAATACATCTCAATAAAATTGCATTAAAAGTCATCTTCACTGAGTAGTATGCTAGTATAAATAGGGAAAACAGAATTTTTCAACAGAATGGGCAAAAGAAAAAGAATATACATGTATAAGACACAATTTATAGAGAAATTTAAACAACAAAAGAAACAAAATGTTAAAGTAAGATTATGAAAACAAGTAATTCGTCAACTTGGTTACTCCTTAAGAACATGGAAACAAATATAGGAAAGAAGGAAATTAATAATAGCTATAGTTTAAACCAACAATTAGGGGAAAAAAGGTGTAAGTTTATAAACAACCAGATACAACAAGAGGGCAGAAACAAAGACCTTGTCTGACAAGAGAATAGAAAGAAAAAAAACTTCATAAAATAAAATTTGTTCTGAAGATGAAATGAAGATTCATTATTATTTTATAGGCCTAACATATATCTAAACAAAAATTTTAAAATAGAGACAGAAAAGTAAAAGATACAAATAAAACAGAAACAGAAGTACTTAAAAGAATTGGGGTACCCTCTAATATTATAGAACAGTACTTGTACCACACGTCTGTGAATGTAAAATATCTTGTACCTGGCTTTATGATATGTGATAGTGACCATGTTATACCACAGCTTTAGTGCCATACCAGAACTTACTTAAATAAATAAACAAAATGCAGTAAATTGAAATAATTTAGAACTTTCAGGGTTCCAACTGGATTTCACTAATGAAATACAGGTGCTATCCTAATCAACCCAGGCCCCCAAAGATGGTCTGTTTTTATCACAGAGAGATTATCAAAGGATTCTGAAAAAAGCACTGGGTTTAAAGATGAATACGTTCAAAATCTTAACAGCCTTTTGGTTGTATATATGTTACAATAACAAAATAAAACTTTAAAAAATTTTAGCCCTGGAATTAGATATCAAGCTTCAATTTTAGCAACCACCAGAGCCTAGGAATGCACTGAACTCATAGATAAACTTTTTAAAGACAGTGACCCATTAAAAAATTCTGACAAACATGTACTGAAAATCTAATATACAATATCAAGTGTTTACACTTGAGTAGGAATGTACAGCCTCCACACTGTTTTTTCCAGAGATACACAGGGATGCATGTTTCTCTGCCAACAGATTTTAAAAACTGAATGTCTATCAAATAATTAGCCACAAAACCAAATGCAGCAGGATAGTCTATGAAACCCAGAGACTACTCAGTCATTTTGGTGAAGATAAACAAAAGGCCTACATCTATGACCTCGGGTAAATCACTTCACCTCTTACTCAGTTTCCTTATCTGTAAAATGAGGGGATTGCCAGATAACTTAAAATTTCTTCTGATTTTAATGTCCTACATATTTTTTTAGGTTATCAAGTGGATTAAACCTCACAGGTTAAGAAGGGAACTAATATCACCATTTTACAACTAAAAAAAATAGATAGGGAATGGCTGTATAAGAGCATGGAAAGGTGGTTCTCTGGCTGTCAGGTCCCCTTGTCCTTAACTCTGTAACCCAGAAATCAGAGAGAAGTCTCTGAAGCATGCCATTCTACTGAGTGGAATTTACACCTTCATGTAGTCCAAAGTATTTAAAAAGGGGTTTCTGTACAGGCAAAAGTACCACAAACATAAGATACCATCTAGCAGACTGGCCCTTCCTTTCCTTCCTCTGTTAGGATATGTTATAATCCTCTTACCTTCAAAAGCCCTCACCAACCTAAGAAATTTTAGGACTTTGTTTCCTCCTTCCTTGCTGTGGAAGTCAGTGTATCATTTACCTTTCACAAAATAAGAAACAGGGAATTTCAGTGTGAAAAACACTTAAAGCGTTTATAGCTATAAACCTAATAGGATAAACTACTGAATCATTAAGATGCACACCCATCTAGAACCAGCAAATATCTGCTATTGAGAACAGTCAACAGGATAAAAAAAAAGGTTTCTCAGTAGATAAGACAGACATCTCAAAATCCATTCATTCAAATTTACAATTAACTTGACTCTCACTCAAAGCAATTTACTCTTAGTTTAGAAATAATTCTAACAATGAGGAATAGGGGGAGAGATGAAGTTATGAGATGCAAAAAGCCAGGGCCAAAAACAAGGGACTCCTGTCCAGCAAAGGAACAGGGTAGAAAGCTAAAACATATCTACATATATGGGGCCGTTTAACATTCAACAATAAAAAACTGGGTAAGTTCCTAGTAATCTGAAGTGACATAGGATATCTAAGAGGAAAAGTGTTTATAACATGTAACACGAAGAAAGGTTACAAAAGAGGAAGTAGAAAAAGATTCCAACTTGGTTAATAAAAAACTAGTCTGAAGTAGCAATTCTGGTAAGCTCTTCTCCCTAGTTGGGGCCAGCACTGCATCATGCCTGGACCAATGCAACGGCCGCCTAACTAGTCTCCCTGCTTCCTCTCTTGCTTACCTACCCCCCACCCCCACCCTGTTTGAATTTTCACACAGTGGTCACAGGTTTCTAAAATATAAATCCATTATCAGCAAGGAGACTTTTCTACAGGAACTTCCTCTGCTGAAAACTCTTCAGGCTAAAGTATAAACTCATATGGCCTACAGGATCCTTCAGGGCCTTAGCACTCTGCTTTAATTACAATGAATAGCTTTCAGTCTTCCAACATTTCAGGTTTCTCTTCTCCTGTTTCTGGAGCTTTGTATATGCCATTCGCTCTTCTAGAACACATGAGCAATCTGACATCTAAAAATTTATCCTAGTACATGTACACATATATGTGTCCAAAAATCTGCATTTAAGGATATCTACTTCTGTCCAGAACAACAGTATGCTACTATTTGTTTTTTAAAAGAGATACACAAAAATGTTCACATGTGTATAGAATTTTCTCTGGAAAGATATATGAGAAACTGGTAATATATATTCTCTGTGGGAGAGAAAACTGAGAGATCAGAGGTGGAGAAAGTATTACTTTTCACTATTACCATTTGTACTGTTTGAAATATTTCCCCCTGTACTTATATTAGTTAATGAAAATTAAAAAGTGGGAGTTAAGGAAATACGTATAAGTACAATTGGGTTTTGTTTTAAAAACGGTATTACATGTACATAACTGTTTATAAAAGCACAGAAAAAAGCCTAAAAGGAAACACACCAAACTATTAACAGTGTTTTCCTCTGGGGAAAGAAAGTAATGGGGTTCTTTAGGTTCTAACATAATTCTACATCTATTTTTCCAAGAATGAAACTAAACATTACTTGGGTTATTTAAAAAAAGATCAAATTCAAGTAAGGAAAATCACAGGAATTTTCCTCTGCAAATGCAAGTCCCTTTAAACACTGTGCAGATACAGGGTATCCTCCCCCATCCTGCCTTTCTGTCCTCAGGCCTCGACTTCTACAACAGTGTTCTCGGCAGGCTCTTGATTCCGCTCAGGAAGTCTACACATAACTGCAGACTAAACTAGGAGATAACTCCTCTTATCATTTCATTATACTGATCAGAAAGTTTCAGTGCTACTTCTCATTGTTTCTGGTTCCTTTTTCCTTTTTAAAATTATGCAATACTGGCAACAGCAGAAAATTTAAGTAAGCAAGGATAAAACTTACATGTAAGTTTTACATAGACATTCTGGTTTATATCCTCAGTCCCCCCATATACATATTTACTCTCACACAAGATATTGTATGTACAGTTTGATAATCTGCTTTATGTAATGTCTCAAATATTTTCCATTTCAATATATTTCTATACATAATATATGACTGCATGGTATTCTATTACATGAATGTATCATAATTCAACCAGTCCCTATTGTCACCCCAAACCTAACAAATTTCACACTAATTTTTTACTACTAATAAAGCTAGGAGACAACTCCTTTTATCATTTCATTTGAGTAGTTTTTACATACGTGTATCTTTCACTAAGCATTCATTCATTCAACAATTACTTATTAAACGCCTACTGTGGGCCAGGTTTTTGTTTGGGTTTTTATTTTTATTCCATAATATTTTTGTGTATCATCGTTTTAAGAAACCTTCCTCATAAGCATTTTGCTGGTTTGGTTAACACAGTTTTCCCAATTTTCTTTTTTAGTAGTTACACATTACTCCTAACGTGGAATATGACTCTGTTTACTTACCCATTCCTCTACTGCTCAACTGATCTTCTGATAAATCTAATATAATTTCCTCATCCACAGAGTCCCAATTTAGTTCATTTAGCTTCTATATTATCTGGTGGTCATCACTGTTTAGTTTAATGCAAAATATATCCAATGCCCATTACTGTTAAATGAAGTCTAAAGACCAACACTTTACTTCCATGTAACATATTAGTTTGTGTGGTTATGTGTGTGTGTTTGTGTGTGTATATATATATACACACACAAACACACACATATACACATATATACACACACACAGTTTTTTTCTCCTAAAAATACTTCATTTAACTGCTACAAACCTATAACAAGGTAGATGTGTCATCTTACAAATAAAGAGAGGTCCAAGGAAGTCACCCCTATGGACTTGCTCAAGGCCATACAGCTATTAGGCTGCAAGGTCAGGCCTTGCTTCTTTAATAGGATCACAATCAAATTTTAGTTTTATGCTTCTTTTATACTTCCTGTTACACCTAGATGAGGGTGTTTCCTCTAGAAAGCCTTTCCCAGCATCTCTCCCCAACTTGACAACCAACCATCCCTCCCTGCACCTTGAACACACTTCTACCAGAGCACTAACAATACCTATTTACAAATTTCTTGTCCCATACTCAAGACCCTCAGGAGAAGGATCCTTTTCTTATTCATCTTTGAATTCCCAGCTAGGTAGCAAAATGCCTAGCACAAAGTAGAAAGGCAAGTGATCAAAGTGTGGAATAAGCACATTGCAAATGTTCATTAGATATCACAGATAAGCCACAGACACATCTGGGTTGATCAAATTCACATCATTTCAGAGAAAGTTACACCTCAGATATTTACAACCAATTAGGTTCAAATATAAAAGTTGTATTCAAAGATCAGGCATTATCAGCAAGAAAATGTGATTCTTAAGTACCAGTTACGTACATTAAGAGAAATACATTAACAACAATAATTAGTAATTATAAAACACACAAAATAGTGGTCATTTTATTATGACCCTCAATACCTGACAACCTGAAATACTGGAGGTGGGGAGGAGGCTGGCAGCAAAATCAGTATAAATTAACTGTGCTTGAGTTAATGAGACATTTGTTTCCAAAATTCTGTTTCAAATAATTTACAGTTTCAAACCTATGATTCTGTTCATTGCTTCCTCTTCTAATTCTTATGTCACTGGAATAAAACTTGATGACAATATTTCTATGACTTGCTCCAGTCACCTAAACTGCCTACCAACCTGTTTAATGCTCTTGAGCATGCAGGAACATGCATATAAGCAAGCACCATTTAATACAATCTAACTTCTATGTTCTGTAGTAGGATACTACAGGAGACAAAAAGTAAGAGGCTGCATGGAGAGCTGCTCTAAAGCCCAAAAGTATTGCTTCTAAATGTTTCCACTATAGCACCTATACAAACAGTGCTTCCCACCCCGAGGCACTCATGCTTCATTCTGCTGAAGTCCTGTGTTATCCTAGATAGTCATACAAAGTTTGCATTCTAGTCCAAAAATATTTAATATAAATATATTTTTAATTACTTACCAGTTAAATTACTTAACTCACCGCCCCCTCACTGAGCATAACTGAAGTTCCAAGATGATGAATCATGCTTATCTTGTGACTTCAAGTACCCCGGAATCATACCACCTTGTACCCTAAGGGCACTCATATCCCAGTTTGAGAAACAGGGATCTAAACAATCAAGCTAACTAAAACATGTAAAAGTGACCAACATGTTCCTACAATCCCCATTCCCTAAACTCTTAAGACTAGTTTTCTCAACAGGTTTTCAAACCAGTACTGTTTCTTTTTAAAGAAATTTGTTAGTATACACTGTGTCAACACTCCTCAAAGAATCTGCAGGGCACAAGTTATTTCTGGGGCAAAAGAATACAAGCACACAGACCTTGTCCTTCTCATCTACTGAGGCACCAAGCTGCCCATTTGGAAAACAGAGGTTTGAAGAATAGCAGAGTTTTTATTCCTATTCCCTTCCTCCTGTTTGCTTCAGGCACAGCATGTAAGAAAAATCTTAGAAGTCACTTCGATATTCATTCATATAAGCTTATCTAATGTCAGCATTTGTAATTCCCATCTCTACAATCCTTTCTGCCACTACACAAGTACAATTAATTTATTTCCACATTTTTCTAGGGGATAAATGTGCTCTCTGTAGCTTGAGAAGAAAAATCATTTTTATATCTAGAACCCTACTTTACTGTTTACAAGAACCCAAAGCCCAGGGGGTTACTGGAGACCCTGACATTTGAGGGGCCTGTTTCGTGTTCCCTATCATGTCTATTACATTTTACAGCAGAAATTGCAGGCTAAAGTAAACTGAAAAGTCTAAGTGACTCTTTCAAATCTTTAAAAAAATTACTGCTAATAAGCATCACACACTGATGCAACATAGACCATCAGCCAGACTAAGTTAAATTAAAATTTTTATCCAGGAAACCAGCTTTCCCAACAGTATTCCATCCATTCCTCATGAAAATTACAAACTGCTACAGACTTTTGAGGTCATTTGCCAATAGTCAAAATACACATTCCAAAGGTTTATACAAAAAAGCAACCACCACTTCCTGAAGCCTTCCTATGTTCATGCACAGAATGGTACTACATGCTTTACACACATTCTTGTTAACCCTGAGAATAGCCTGAGATTAGTGATATTATTCTCTCACAAATGAAGAATGTAGGATTAGAGAGGTTAAGTAACTTGCCCAGCACCACCCAGCTAAGATGTGGCTTTGTAAAATCAAAGCCTATATGCTCTCAATTACCCACCATCCTGCATTTTCTATACCCAAGAACTATCCAGCAAATCCTCCAACCCCATGAGAGTTATACTGCTCCCAATTTCAAGATCAAGAAATGAAAATAGCATTTACCTCTCCGTGGCTGCAAAGTTAGTTCTAGGAGGGAAAACAGTATACAGTTCTTAAGCCCCTGGTCACCAGTCTGACCACTAGTGCATCTTCTGCATCTTGTTCTTTGGCCTCAGATCTGTGATCATTCTAAAATAGAAGCACAAATCATTTTATGAAATAATAAATACAGACAACTGCACATATAGTATGAAAAGCAAAAGGACAGACTGAAGATTGATCGAACTGAGAAAAAAATACACCTGTTAATATTTCAGTCACTGAGTAATTCCATAAAATTCTATCAAACTGATTATAAAATATTCACTTTTCTTAGACATTTGCTGAATATATACATAACTAAAGATTTGTAGTTTCTAAAACAATACCCCACTGTAATCTTGTGACCAAATAATGGCACATGGATATATATTCAAAAAATTTTTTCAAAAAAAACTTATAGATACAGTGGCAGCTCTTTAACAGTTTATTGCCTTATCTTCGGCAACTAGTGGTCCTTCTGATTAAATCAGTTTACACATAAGTAAAGACTGTACTTTTCAGTTTAATAAGATAATTTTAGGGGAGAACTTCCACTAATCTTGAAAACCCTAGATGTACAGCAATGAAATACTTTTTTAGTCAAATAATGGAATACCCAGTTAGGTGGCATTTTTTCTCCCTAAATTACAAATAAATGAACTGTCAAGCTCCAAGCAAAGGTAGAGCAGAACTTATCTCCGTAGAGAAAAGAAAAAAAAGAGAGTTTAAAAACAAACAAACAAAAAAAGCAAAAAACAAAAAAACTAAACCCCAAGTAAAACAAAAGCTAAACAGGAATTAAGAGTTTCCAAAGAACGTGAGGTACAACTAAGAGGGAGTTCATTTCAAAATATACCAAAGCCCACAAAACTAAGCTTCTATACCTTCTTGGATGAAGCTAAAAGTTTTCTCTAATGAGAGGCAATTTATAACAATACAAATAGAGGACTAGTGTATTTAGTCCAAGAAACACTTTGTATTGGAGTCCATCTGCTGTCAACATGCCTCAAAGGGAATGGGATTCTGTGCTCCTGAAAATTCTAAGGGTGACTAAAACGAAGGATCAACTGTGGAAAATTTATCTACTCTTGAGCTATATGTTAGCAGTCTATATGCCATGCCACACTTTTGTGTTAAAAATACTAAATCACCGAGAAATGCACAAAGATAATGCCAGGGAAAATCTGAAGATTCTGATCAGAAGTTGTATAAGGGTGACTAATATGATTCTTAAAAAAAGATATATGGCACACCAAATCTACACATCCAACGGAGAACCAGGGTCTTCAAAATTATACATTATTTGCCATTGCTATTAATCTTTCTAAACCTGTGTGTTCTTTTTTAATATCTTAAATTGTGAAAATCTTAGTTGTGTGAAGAAGAATCCAGTCTGAAGTCATCTGGAGCCAAGACAGGTAAATAACACAGATGGTCAAGCTAGGTTGCTGGTTTTAAAAAATAAGAAACAGTTATAAATGGTGATGTTGGGTGGCTTTGATGTCAGCAGCAACCCTGAAGCAAGAAATGAGTCTCTTAAGGTGATTTTCTGCCAGCAGTAACAACTGTGCAAGGTTCTGCCACAGCAATCCTCCCCATGGCCCTAGTCAGCCACAGGTGGCCTCTGTCACTCCCAAGAACCCCAAGCCAGAAGAAGTCCCAAGTGGGTACCATCATCTTTTTAAGTCCTTTAAAACAAAATCCTAAAACTCTTAGAATCTGAATGGATCTTAAAGATAACTTTTACAACTACTTTTAAATAAGAAGTGTTTTCTCATGTAAGCAAATGTTCCTGTTGTAATCTTCCTAGTATACGGATTTAAATAATAATCAGTTCTACTGGGTTATCTCATATCTCAATTTATTCTCTCTGTAGATTTAGTTTTCAATAAAAACAGAGTATTATTTCTGGCATACAGGAATCTCAAAGGATAGCAACTGTGTAAGACAAGGTGTGTGATCTGTACTATTAAAACAATATAAACGATAAGACCAAGATGAATACATATGGGACAACTGACTCAAGAAGCAAACTGTCTGCCCTGCACAAAATTAACCTAGGAAAACAAGCTTTACTCCTGGCTCAGTTACAGAAAGGCCTACTGGATTTTAATTTTTACCTGTGTGCTTATTTTAAAAAATAAAATATGCCACATGCCATCTACAGTTTCAAAAGGAAAGTAAAATAGAGAACCACAAAAGAATGAAAAAAAATTACACAAATGGATGAAGTTACTAGACAATTAGAGGGGGTTCTAATCCCAGACCCTCAACTCCATCTACAATACTGCATTTCGTTACTTACTGCAATTTTATTGGGGGAGGAGGGCAAGAATATGTTACAGAGTTCAGAAAAGGGATGGTGAAAGTCTCTCCTATGGAGGCACACTGCTGCCAAGACCTACAGAGATTGCACATGGCGGACCAGACAAGGTTGCTTGCTTAGCAACAGCTTGTTTTAATTTCCTCCATAAAGTTTTTCTTCCTAAAAATGTTAATCCAGACTCTTCTCTCCAAAGCAACTAGAGTTGATAAATCAATTGCTGCAGAGCACTATGTTACAGTATTAGAATAATTAAGGAAGAAGCAAAAACGGAAAACTCTGGCTATTCTACAGGAAGCTTTTTAATGATGCAAGAAAACTAAAGACAGAGTAAATTTAAATACATGCCCAATTTAATTCCTTTTCTCGCCTATAAGAATGTGAAATTTTAGCTTTCCTAATTGATCTAACTCAAAGAAAGCATGAAAACGCTATATATATGTGTGTGTGTGTGTGTATACACACACACACACAGACTTAATACTGAAATAAAGGCTACAGGAAGTCAACTACTAAAGAGTAGTTACATTAGATGTAGATATTTATAAACCATCTGCAGCGAGTGACCCAGCATTCAATTGCAACATCAACCCTCATATTTCAGCGTATGGGCAAATTACCAGTCGAGTCAAGAATAAATTCATTCTGCCCTAACTGGCGCTTTAGATCCGCTTGCACAATCCTGGAGCAGAACTGCCTTCGCCTAGACCTAGAGCATCAGGTACTAAGTGGTGTACTAAGTTAGCATCACAGCATTTTTAAGCGGGAGGAAAACTCAGGGATCGCCTAATGCAACTTAAGACAGCCCATACTCCCGAGTTCAGGATTTTGTCACTTGAGATCAGAGTGAAATTAAGTTTCGATCCCTTTGAGATCTCCTAGCGCACAGAGCCAGGTTGCTGTGACTCCAAGGGGCTGGGGAGTCCGAGTCTAGCTTGGGAAAAAGTAATTAGTACTGAACTCGTGCCTTTTCCGCCCACCTTAGGGGCCGCGCGGGTCTGGTCCGGCCAGGAGCCCCGGCACGACTTTGGGGGCGCAGCAGGGCCCTGGCGGGGGCGGCGAGCGCGCGTCCCCCCGCCCGCTCAGGCGGCGTCGAGGCGCGAGCAGCTCAGCCAGCCTTGCAGAGGGAGCTCTCGGCAGCTCTGGGGTCCCTTTGCTCGCAGCCGCAGCAGCGCCGCCTGCGCCACTCGGCGGAGACGGAGACCAGCGGCGGCGGTGACGGCGCGCGGACTGGGAGCAGTAGCCGAGCAGTCGAGCAGCGGGGAAAACGCGCAGGGGTGACCAGGTAGGCTCCCGGGACCCGGCAGACGGGAGGATGGGCAGCAGGGAACGCGTCGGCCAGGGCCCGACACCCATACCGCAAGGAGGCCGGGCTGCTCGCACAGCGGCAGCGGGTCCGGACCCTTGGGCGAGGCGGACGTAGAGATCGCGTCTCAGCTCGGGCCACCCGCCGCGGGAAGGGCGGAGGACATAGGGCGGGCCACGGCCAAGCGATCGGCCCGGCCAAGAGCCGGCCTCAAGGGCAGAGACAAAGGAAGGAAAATGGAGTCGCCGAGCGCGCGGGCCTCTTAGCCGCCGCCGCCCAAGGCCTAGCGCGCCGCCGGGAGGGAGGCCTAGCAGGCGAGTGAGGGGGGGGTGGCTGGCCCGGCCGCGGCGGCGACGGGCAATGGCGGCGGCCGCGCCACAGCAGGGACGGTAGAGGGAGACAAACACCCCCCGGCGGCGGCGCTGGCGCCGGGCTGCAGCCAGCGCCGACCGGAGCGGCCCCATCGTGACACCTAGAGGCGGCCCGCGAAACCTCCTCCACCCCGGGCCCCCTTACCTCCGCGCCACACCCCCCGCGGCGCCCGCTCCGCCGCCGCTCCACCGCTCCGGCCACCCGGCGTCCCCGGCCAGCTCCGCGCGCCCGCACCGGCCGCCGCCGCTGCCGCTGCCGCCAAAGAAGCAGCTCCGCGCACGGTTTAATCGCTCCACAGGATCGGACACAAAATGGCGGCGGCGCGGTGCAGTGCGCCTGCGTCGGCGCTGCCGGGGCCGCGGGTGCTGATAAGGGAAAGGACGGATCGGGGGGGCCTGCCGGGCGACTAGGGGAGGGCGGGGGAGGAAAGGTGAGGGGAGGGGTTGGCGCGAGGCAGCATGGGAGGTGGCCCCGGGCGCCAACTTTCAAAAGCCGGCGCGATGGCGTCACGGAACGCGCCTCGAACCGCGTCACGCTGCACGCACCCTCCCGCGCCCTAGCCCGGTCGCGCGTGGGCTCTGCGGAGGCCGCGGCATCCAGGTGGGGCGGTCCAGGGCGCAGACTGCCGCCACTGGGAGGTCCCGATTCCGGTCCCCTTGATCTGGTTCCCTAGCTGCAGCCTACGGCCCGCTGACCCCGGAGGAGTCGGGGGCGGGAGAGAAGGGGAGGCTGGAAGAAGCGCGCGCGGGGCCAGGCCGTGGTCTGAGGCGGCTTCTGGGGCTGGCCCCGCCCCCGTCTCCGCCCCAGCTGGGCCCGACCCGCCTTCCTAGCGCCGCGTCGCGGCCCGCCACGGCGTAAGGCCCGGCGGGTCCTTGCGAGCTCCCTGTTCTGCAAACACGATCCCGGGCTTGAGAGCGACGACCATGGGAGCCGTCCTTGCCCAGCAGCTTTCGGTGATCTCTCCGCTTTAGATCTCTGCTTTTGCCCCCGCCTTAGAGGACGGCCTCCTAAAACCGGGGGCAAGAGAAGGGGGCGAGGGCCTCTACTCGGTGACACCCCAACCCACCTCTGCCCAAAGAGACCAGCGGAAGACCAGACTTGACGCTTTTACACTACCATAGAGGCCACCTCTTGCCAAAACGACTTTCTGTATTCGGTGCGGTGTAATTCTGTATTTTCAAACGTTCATTTCTTGTCTTGCCTGAGAACTGCTAAGTTCTCTGTGGGCGGAGTCCTTTAGTGTCCCCACTGTTCGGCCGTCTCTTCCCAGGTCTCCAGGATGCACCTGCTGACCTTAACCAGCCAGCCTTTACCTTGGTCAAGGACTGACTGGAAGGTTAACGTTATGGTGGCTTCAGAAGGAGAGCCCTGTGGTACTTTTGGGAATCTGACTCAGGACGGTATTCTCAACTCCCTTACCTTAGGATATCACAGATAACAAATGGACCCAGCATCAAAGGGACAGCTTTTGTTCCATGAGAATGCGGGCCCAGTTTTGACAGATCTTCTGTTTGTTTTTCCCCCCAAGAGAACCAGAAATCTGATTTTTTGTTTTAAACAGAATTTCCAGGTTTTTAGATGTTGGCAACTAAATCAGATGTTCTTAAACTGCATCAGCTGATTAAAGCACATGCATAGCTGTCAGTTTATGACCTCTGGCTCTTAAGAGGGAAGAGACGTTCCAAGGCCAAATCCTGGGACCCTCCAACATTTAGAAGGTAATAGAGAAGGAAACTTAGAGGGAGCAGCCAGGAAGGCAAAAGGAGATTCAAGGAGGTATTGAATTGTGGAATCCAAGGGCAGAGAGCATTTCAGGAAGGTGAGGAGTGGCCACCTGTGTCTAGTGCTGCTGAAAGGTGTAGTAAACTTGGGCCAGAGCCATGGCTATGGGATTGGTCATGAGAGAATATCATTGGTGACCTTGACTTAATCAGCTTCAGTAGATTGGAGATGTGGTCCTGACTATGGTGGGTTGAAGAGTGAACAGCACAGTGACAGTGAGGACATACAGACAGCACATATAGGCAACTTGAAAGAAGTTTTGCTGTAAAAGGGAGCAGAGAACTTTGGGGATAACTGTAGAAGGACCTGGGTCAAGGGAAGGGATATTTTAAAAGGTAGTGTTCTAGATCATGCTTGTGTGCTGTTGGGAGTGATTCAGTGGAAAGGAAAGATAGGTGATGAAGGAGAGAGAAGGCTTGACCAGAGAGTGAAATCCCTGGGAGGATATGAAGAAATGGAATCCAGAGCACATAAAGAGGATTGATCTTGAATAGGAATGGGGTGCTTCCATCGCGGTAATAAGGATGACAGGTGAAGATGGATGCAAGGCAAGGACTTCTTTGGTGGCATTGGGTACCCATTTGAGGTTTGTGATCATGGGTTTAAAGTTAAAACGTTTGGCCTGGTCGTGTGTCCTCTCCAGGAACATTCAGCTGCTTGGGTACAGGCTTGAGAAAAAGGGATAATAATGGTTTCTCACACCAAGACCAACTTTTCTGACTTCTAATCCTGGGTACTTGCCTTATGTGATTAGATACTCTTCTAGAAATGTGTCAGGTGTTTGGAAAATTAACATATGACCCAGCTTTTTCTAGAAACCAAATTATCCCACTTGTCTCTTATTTGTAAATTAGGGCTCAACCATAAAGAAAAGGCAAACTTAGAGGAAAATTACCAAACAGCTAACTCTGGAATATTTGTGTTTTGCATTTTCTTCAGCCCCACTGCCTCCTCAAACTCCTCCTGGTATACTTAGGCACTTGTATTCTAGATATAGAATATATCTATCGAATCTTTAGCTTCTTTTTCTTTCCAGTATATTTAATAATTTAATTGAGTCACTTTTTCTAAGACTTTACCTCAAACTACTATGAATCTTCCTTCTCTTTAAGAGTAAGCTACTAAAACATCTTCTACATTATTGTGGGTAAATACAAGGCAATGTGTGTGTGTAGAAGGGGCTCAACTACATCAACAAGTATATTTACATCATATTAACTATATTTGCAATGGCATGACCTCTGAGGCATTGGTTAGAAGCCAGGAATGGGGTCCAAGTAGCTTTGGAGCCGGCTTTCTGAAGACAAGGAGCCCACACGCTGCTTTGACAGAAGGCTGAGAAATGCCGAGGCTCGCTAGGAAGGAACAAAAGGAAAGTTTTCTTTTTCTTATAGGAAATTGTGATGTGTCTTACTTTGTGGAATCAGCTATGTGAAGGTCTCCAGATGGTAAACTCCAAAGACCAAGGAATAGGAAGCCAAACCAAAAAGATAGAATGTTCCAGACTGGAAAGAAACAAGCTGAGAGGGAAAAGTAATATGATGAGAGCCTGTGAAATAGTTGATGTGATAAAAATAAGGACAGGTCTGTTTTCTGAACTACAATCCCAGGCTACCCCACCAAAGAGAACTGGGAGCCCACTCTGGTTTATAAAGCTTACTTTTAGACCATTACCTGGAACAGGTGGTACAGGCTGAAAATAGAGTTAGTGTTGGCAAGGTTGTCATGTATGAGTGATGCATTAAGGGAGATGGGAGATTATAAGGGTACCCCTCTTTTGAGACTGTTGTAAGGCCAGGCTGCTCACACAAACTGTCTCCTAGATTTACAGTCCATAGGAGTCTCATTGGAGATGTATGGTTGTCAGGGCATTAACCACCAGCAGAAGGCTGTTTGGTTTACCGCATGGCATTGGTGAAGTCATCACACTCCAGGTTCTGGCCCTCAGTCTTGCAGGCAGAACCAGAAACCCAGTGTAGTCTGTACCCCGAGTGGATTCTTTGCTTAGGGACTCATCATGTTCACAGGGACTTGATGGGTAAACAGAGTCCTGCTTTACTAACTGGCAAGTGAGGTGGTGTTCTCGTGCTGGCAAAAGGCATGGTCTCCCTACGGAATGTTCTGGGAAGGCAAATTACTAGAAAGCTTTTGGTGAGTAGTGAGTTAGATTAAGTGGTGCTAGTTATATAACTGAAATGTTTACTATTACCCACTCTGAATGCTGGAGTCAGATTGTTCTGGATTCAGGTCCTGTCTTGGCTCCTTGTTAGCTGCGTGTTCATAGGTGAATTAGTAACCACTCAACTGCAAGTTTCTCCTCTAAAATAAGATGGTAATTGTACTCACTTCACACAGTGTTAAGGATAAAATGAGAAAATGCAAGTAAAGTTTTGGCCCAGTTCTAGGCATCAGTAATCATACAACAAATGTAAATATTATATTTCTTTTATGCTTCCCATTACTTACTGTCACTCCCAAATCTACCTTCTGATGGACATGGTCATCTAGATTCATCAACAGAACCGTATGAATTACTGATTAGGCTTTCCCTGACTCTAGGAACCATTCTTTCTGGGAAAGGCAACATTATGCTATGATTCTTGGAGAACAATTCCATTTCCAAGATCTTCCTTGGCTCCTGCTGTTGCCCCATGTAAAACTTGCAATAGTCGTGATCACTTACATGTTCTTTTGAACAAGAGAATCAACAAATGAAGAGGAGATGTGTTTATTTTCTGAGCAACAGTGAGTAACAATCTTCTTGCCTATTTTAGGTAAGGCCTAAAGTTAAACCCCAAATGCTCCTGCTTCCTGTGTGCCTGCTATAGGACATGTATGAGACATGATCCAACCTAGCAAACGTTTATTATGCACGTGCTGTATACAGCTCCCTGTGCTACCACTAGGAATACAAAGACGACCCAAGACATGCCTCCTGTCCTTGTTTTCAAGGTTTAACTGGTAAGACTCATTAAAAAAGAGAGAGAGTGAGAAAGAGAAATCATTAATGCGATAATTGTTATAATGGAAAGAAATACAAAGTGTTCGGTTCATAGATAAAGAAGCAAATCATTCTCCAAGGGTGTCTTGGTTTAGTTTGATCTGACAGAATCAAAAGGCATTCTCAAGCCAAGCAAAGGCATGTCCGTGAAGAGCCATAATCAAAGGCAAAAAAGTTCACAAGGGTCTTTGAGGGGAAAGCAAGTCATCCCCCACCATTGGACTAGGGTGTAGAGTGGTGATGCTAAAACTTATAAGACATTTGGAAAGCTATCCATGTCTATCAGCATCAGCTGCCAAGACCAACCACTTTCTTTTAACATTTTAAAGACCTTTTCTCCTACATCATCTCTGGCTGAGACCAAGGGACTTTTTTCCTTTATTGATGTCTGCTTTCTTTAGGCCACTGTGAAAGCTATATTCCTTTTTTTTTTTTTTTTTTTTTTACTGCTTTTTAAAGTCTAAAGGACCCTCTGCACATTTGGGAGGTAGGTTAGTCTTGTCTTCTGTGTTCTTACCTGCATTTTTCAGTCATGCATTGATCACCCTTTAATAATCCATCTCATTCTTGCATTTTTCATTTTGCAAAACACCCTTATGCCTGCCCTTTCAGTTGTTTCCCACTGTTGTATTTGGTGAACCAGGCACAGTTTTGTCCTAAACCTAAGAAATGAAATGACTGTGCTCATGGTCAACCAGTAACTTGTTGGCAGAACCAGAATGAGTGCTCAGGTCTTCCAGGTCTCTCCCTGTTCTCTCATTGGCTGTTCAGAGCTCCTCACTCTGCCAGATAACATTTCCATGGAGATGATGCTTTAGCTCAGAGGCTGCCTTAGATGGGGAAGGGTGCTCCATGAAGCAGGCTCTGGGCCTCCCTGTTCCCTCATCCTCTCCTCCTTCTCCGAATTTCATGTGATTTGGTAGGGGAAAAAAACACAAAGGTTTCTGCACTGAAGACCAGTTGGACACTACTGCTTTAACCCAAAGGAAGGGCTTTAATGGCAGAAATTTTAAGTACTTGGGCTGGCAGAATGCAGAGATATTTGGGGAGCCCACTTATTAATCTATAAGTATATTCTGAATAACTCCTTGGGGCCCAGGTCTGTGCTCCAGGGTAGGTAGCAAAAACCAGAAATAGATGATGCCCCTAGCCTTTGAGTGCCTAATATTTTGTCTGTTAGTCTGGAGAGACCTCACTAAACCTCATGCACATTAGTAGGCAAAAGTCAAGGATGAAGAGGCAAATGAAAAGGTATGGGCTACATGTGTGGGAGGAACAGAGAGGTCACTGGACATCAAGGTGGTCTTATGAAACTTCACAGTTAAGTGAGGATGACTCACGCTTCTGCCTGCTGCCCACACCCTCTCTTCTTGCCCCAGACCCACATGTCAAGCTCCTTTCTGGACACCTGGATGGCCCCAGGCCACTCTTCTCAGCTTTGTCACTGTCCTCCCAGCCTGCTTCTCTAGGGCTCCCCCAGTGAAAGATACCACCATCCATCCATCAGCTGGGCCATTAGAACATCTCTTCAATCCAACCTCTTCTGCATCTCACTGCCCCCAACCCAGCCCAGGCCACGATCACTTCTGACAGCAGCCCCAGACTCCCTCATTTCCTGGCTCCTCCTTTCACACTGCCAGAGTGACCTTTCCAAAGCACAGATATGATCACAGAAGTCCCCTGCTTCATGCCCATGGGTGGCTCCACAGTGCTGTGGGAGTAAATTCCAAACTCCTCAGCCACCCAAGGCTGCTCAGACCACACCCCTGCTCACCTCTTCAGCCTCATTTCTAATTGCTCCTTTGGGCTCTGTGGATTCAG
This sequence comes from Choloepus didactylus, assembly GCF_015220235.1. NCBI lineage: Eukaryota > Metazoa > Chordata > Mammalia > Pilosa > Megalonychidae > Choloepus > Choloepus didactylus. The sequence continues at coordinate 22,547,830 of NC_051328.1, read as the reverse complement.
CTTGCTTGCCTCCACCAGACTGACTGCTGCTCTGCCTCCCCTTGCTGTCCCCTGTTCAGGTTTCTGTTCCATTCTCTAACTGGGTTCCCAGTAGTGAAAGTGCATTCTGAAAAGCTGTGCCTCATGGAGGTTAGGGGGAAGTGTTTTGGGTTTTCAGGCTTTTTCTACATTAAATATATTGTGCTTTATACTTGAAATGTTTTCAGATTGCATTTGAGATGAGACTCAGACATCAGTTGGAGAGTTGACTGTGGGGAGCCCAGAGCCAGACACCAGTTTTAGAAGTATTTATTCAAAAGCTATTTCTTGACCACTTACTGTGTACCTGGCTTTGGGTGCTGAGGATAGTAAAGGAAGATGCAGCTTGATCAAATAGCGAGTCACCCAGAGCATGTGTTAAAAAATACATTCCCTTACCCCTCCAAGATCTGAAGAATTTGAATCTCCAGGGAAATTCCCAGGGAATCTTAGAACTGGGCAAGTTGGAAAACCTAACCCAATTTCATTTATATGAAGTATCCAGGATAGGCAAATCATACTATAGAGACAGTAAGTAGATTAGTGGTTGTCTAGGCCTGGAGTGGGGATCAGGGAAAGGGAGAATGGAAGGATTGGAGGGTGATGGCTGAGTGGTGCAGGGTTTCTTTTGGGGTTGATGAAAATGTTCTAAAATTGATTGTGGTCATAGTTGCACAATTCTGAATATCCCAGGGATGCTTGAAGAGGAGGAGGAGGAAGCTATAAAAAGATTCCGAGGCAATGGCTGGAAACATTAGGTGTTAGCCATAGTAATTCATCTGCTTATTCAACCACTGTAATTGGAACCTTTTTTGAGTGCCCTTTGCCCTTGGTGTGTTCAGAGACAAGTGAGACTTGGTCCTTGACATCAAACTTAGATTAGTGGCCATCACCTGCTCACAACCTTCTGAAAGAAGAGCACTCTTTCTCCCAGATCAATGATGGTCTTATTTCTAAATGATAAATTGTGCCTCCTTAGCAGTTTATGTAAAGACAGTGGAGTCCTTCCCAACTCACCCTCCCATATCAGCCAGGCCTGAAGTACCTTTTTCAGACCTTAGTATCCACACCTAGCCACCAAGTCAACAGCCTTCTGTCCATTTGGAGTCAGATGGCCTGAATAGGACATCCCAGAGCTATGAGCTAGGCGGTGGGAGCAGAGGAGGGAGTGTGTCAAATGCCTGGATTCAGCACATTGTACCCACACATCAGGCACAGAAACACACAAGGAAGGCACCCCCACTCTGTGGGTGAGACAAAGAAACAGTCCTCTTCCCACGTGCCAACCCATCTGCTTCTTTGCCTTCACATGCCTTTTTTTTCTTTCTTTTTTTTTTTTGTTTTGTTTTGTTTTCTGCAGCTTTGAATAAACAAAGAAGAATGGGAGACAGGAGAAAAGGTAAGGATGGGAGAAGGTGAGAGGAAGGAGAGGAGTGAGGAGGAAGCTCCAGTGACCACCAAAACAATAAACTGTATCCTGGACTCCCTCGGCCTGGCCCCTTCTTTGCAGTGCTTGCGTATCAGTTTACTTCTGAGGAGAGCACCGAAGACGATGGCCAGGGCATGGCTGCAGCCTCAATGGTAGACTGCTTTGTAGTCACAGGCCTTGAAGGCCCACTGCCATCTGTGCCCTCACTGAGGCTGACACAGGCTCCACAGGACAGCTGGCTGCAGGCTTTCCCTGCCGTGGTGCCTTTGATTCCTGAGGGTGTCATCGACTTGTGCAGCAGGCCCCTGACTATCCTGAGTCTGAGGCAGCAGGAACGAATGCCTCCCCAGGCCCACCTGACAGCAGGGTAGGAGGTGGGGGGCGCTGGGGAGCAGCTTTGCCCCATGTGAAGACTTGTGAGGGGCAAGGGCACCTGTGAGGCTGTGGCTAGGGGCTGAGGGGATGGGATGGGACATGATGACTGCAGGAAGGAAGACTTGCCATCCAGCATCTCACAGACATGGGGAGGGCATGGGGTGAAGGAGGCCCATTCAGCCTGACTTTGAACCACTGATGGAGGGGGCCAAGTGGCTCGTCACTGCTCTGAGCAAGGTCGGCTTGAAGGGGCAAAGGCCTGAGTGTTTATTCCCTTTTGCCCTTTACTTTGATAGCCCTTCATCTCTACCTGGCTGTGCTCACAGTGGTCCAATTCTAGCTCCTCACACACACTCTCAGCTAGAGTTGAATGCCAGGCTTTGGCCTCAAGACCCCCCTTGAAAAAGACAAAGAGTCAGGGGCCTTGTCCCTCCAGCTGGGCTAAGGACATTTTTTCATCTCCCCTTTTCTAGCCCAGACCCAGCTCTCTATGTGGATTGAGCTGTGAGCTCATGCTGGCCCAGTCACCCCTGTCTGCACTTTCCCAGGACCTGGTCACTTCCTCTTTCCCCACCACACAGGCTATGCTTTCAATGCTAGTGGACAGTCCTATCCAGCTTCCCCTCTTGTGGGGCCTCAGGCCTGTGGGGTTATTAGGGGTGGTCTGGGGCTGTAGCCCCTTGCAGGGGCCCTTGGGGCATGGCCAGCTTTGGGTGCTGGCTTGGTCCCTCATCTGTTTGCCTCTGTGCTCCCAGACCATTGCCACCCCAACTAACCCCTCAAGATGGTGAGCTACACCATCATAGCTGCAGAGGGAACACAGAGCTGTGCAAATGTGCCGAGGGCCGTTTGCCTGTGTCTACCCCCACCCTGCCTGGAATGAGCCACCTGCATTCACGCAGGTGTTTCCTGTGCTCCTTCCTGTTGCCGTTTTTCTGCTCAGCTTGGCTTCCCTAAGCAGGTGGTTAAGGCCCCAGCCAAACCTCTTCATGCACAGCTCTAAAACACTGGGGGGTAGGGTTCCCTGGGGATCTGGGTCAAGCCCCCCACCCCCACCCCCTCTATGGAGAACTGTTGGTGCCTCACTAGCTTTTCCTGCATCACAGGCACATACTGTCCCCGGTGCAACCTCTGTACACATGCTGTCAGGCTGCTGTACCACTGTCACAGGCCCTGAGACACCAGAGTGGGCTCAGGGAGTGGGGGAGGCCCAGCCTGTGCACTGTCTCCCTTGCACCAAGATAATGAAATCTGGGTATGGGTGTGGGCTTTCTCAGGCCCTCCTCAGAACAGGGCTGCCATCCTGAAGTCTCACCCCCACCTCAAGTTCCTCACAGAACGCTTAGCTTTTGGGGATTAACAGACGTTCACGTGCTGGGTAGCTCTGGGGGAGCTGAACCCTCTCCCTGGGGCCCTGCTTCCTGAAGCAGCACCAATTGGCTAGCTCTCGGCTGAGTCGGGTTTGTTATTACAGAGGGAAAGGCAGGCTCAGGGAGGGAAAAGACTCACAGTCAAGGTCACAGGGCAGCCATCCGGGTCTCCTGCCTCCCAGGCCCCAGCTCTTCCTCCCTGCAAGGATCTTGTCTCCCTGGCTGTCCAGCCCTTAAGGAGCTCCTTGCTCAGCCCCTCGATAAGCAGCAGCCTGGGCAGAGGGGCAGGCCCAGATGCTAGCGTCCCCTGGTAGTGTTCTGCTGCCCCCTGATGGCCAGGAACTCCAGCTACACCTGCTTAACCAGCCAGCTTCCTCTATGCCCCAGGGCTAGAGCTGTTCCCAGGACAGGCACCCTTTGGGGACCCTCTGGGCCATCTCCACAGTAGGGGACCAATGCCCGAAGCTCCCAGACACCGGGCAGGCCCAGCTGAGCCTCCTCAGCAACGTCCCATGCACAGTGCTCTCTTCCACCGATTTCCAGGGCAAATGCATATGCCACTGTCACAGTTGAGGACACACCAGTGTCAGGTAGGGCAGGAACACAGCAGAGGGTGTTGTTGTAGCATGGGCTAAGAGTATAGGAAAGGCATTTTGCTTTTTTATTTTCTGTAAAACTCTGTAAATAAAATACAAAACCAAAGGACATGGGTGATAGAGGCAGGGTGGCCAGGCCCCGGACACTGATTTGTGGCAAGGGGTGTGCTGAGCCGAGGCTGGGAGGCACTGACTCTACCAACCCCAGGGGTAACAGAAGAATATATTAGATTTTCATTGATAGGAATCTGTGGGGGAGGGGTGTCCGGAGCCAGCCCCCGCCCTCCTTCCCAGTGCCTGGTGAGCTCTGAAAGTGGGGGTAGTGGGGGGGGGGGGCTGTTTAGAAAGCTGTGCTGGCCATGCTGCCGGGCCCAAAAATGCAGGGCAGGGTGTCCAGCGACTCCTCCAGGCGCCGGTGGGCAGACTGCCCCTCTTCCCCTGTAATGGGTGAGGATGGGGTCAGAGGTAGCCCTAGCCCCATCCCAGCCCTCCCAGCCCTGTCCCCAGCTCATTCCTCCTCCCATCAGACAGGATATCCTCAGAACTCCACTTGGCCAAACCATCGTCCCCCAGCCTTACCACACTGTTGCAGGCTCTGCCGGGCAGCTTCCCGCACGGCCTCCGTGTCTGTTTGGCACAGGTACACGAGGGGCTCGATGCCCTCAGGAGCCTGCCAGGGGAGGAAGCATTGAGGGAGGGCCCAGTGAGCAGGTGGGAAAGGCCCACAGCCCAGAGGTGAGGTAGGGGGACTGGCAGGGGAGAGGAAAGGTGGTGTGGGTGGGTAGTGTTCACCTTGATGCAGCCCAGGGCCAGGCAGCCAGCCACTCGTGTCTGTACATCCTCATCCTCGAGCTGGTCCAGGAAGCACAGGAGGGCCTGGGTGGGGTGGGAGGGCAGACTTAGGCAGACACTGGAAGCCTGAGACCCCAGCCCTTGCCCTCAAAGGAGCCTTGGCCAGCCCTTACCCTCTCCCGGAAGGCAGGGCCCAGCGACAGGCTCCGGAGCTGGGTGCTGACAGCAGCCATGACCTTGTTGTTGCCATGGACAAGCAGGGAGCTGAGGGCCCGTAGCCCATCCCTAAGTAGCCGCCCCTCGGGCGCCAACCTCAGGGCCTTCAGAACCACAGCCTGGTCATCTGAGTTCAGATTCCGCACCAGTAAGACTGGAAGAAGGAAAGGATGGGTCAGGACCAGGTAGCAGGGCAAGGAGCCCCCTGGGGTGGGGAAGCCTGGGGTACATTCATGTCCTTGTCCACACCCTCAGGCCCACCCCCACGGTCAGGCTGCTTTGTGATCAGGGCTGCTGGCTCACCCTCCTCTGCAGTCTCGGTCACAAAGGCCTCCATGGTGGAGTGGTCTAGGGCCTCGACATAACTCCAGAACTGGAAGATGGTGAACTGCTCTCCAGGGCCTCGCTGGGGCCTCCTGGGCAGCTTCTGCCCCAGGGCATCCTCCAGGAACTTGAGACACACTGTGAGCGGCAATGCCCCAGGCCTCAGGGTTTGATGGACCCAGGCCCGTAGAGGGAAGAGTGCCCCTATCCCCTCAAGTCCAAGAGCCCCCTGTCCAAACCGTATCCATCTGGGTGCTTTTGCCCCAGGGCACGAGCCTTTGTGATCTGTTCACAGTGCTCAGCTCAGTATGTCTGTGTGGGCTGGCCTGGCTTTCCCTGAGGTCCCTATCACTGGGGATCTGAGATGAGAGGCAAGAAGGGGCAGGGGGGCAGCCCACTCACCAGCCTCGGCTAAGCCTGGCTGGCGCAGGGAGAGGCGGACATCATACTGATCGCAGAAGGTGAGAAGTACCCGCTCCACAGGGCAGATGAAGGGGCTGAGTCTCTCTGTGCACTGGTTCCAGAAGGTCAGGAAGCCGGGCCGAGAGGCCGAGAACTGTACCACTGGGAGGAGGTGTGGGAAACCATCAGCAACAGGGCAGGCAGGCAGGCAGGCAGACGTGGAAGGGGGCAAAGGGGCGAGAGCTTGGGGCAGACCCCAGAGCCAGAGTCCACAGGGTCTTTACCTTCCTCCGCAGAGGTAGCAGGGATCTCCCATCGCCTGCTGAGCTTGCATACTGTCTCGAGCACTCGGGCCTCCCGCAGCAGCCGCTCCAGGGCCTGTCCTTCTTGGCAGCGCAGGGGCCCAAATGTGCCCAGTTTCTGGAGAACAGGGGTGGTCAGGTAGCTCAGATCCCAGGACTGTAAGTCCCAGCATGCAATGGGAGAGGTTGGGGGGAACCAGCATGTGGAAGGTGTTGCATTCAGCAAGGGTCAGATGCCAGGGCCCTGGGGCAGTGGGGTGTGGAACTCAGAGGAGGTGTGGAGGGCCAGGACTGAAGTGCAGGGCTCTCTGGGGTAAGGGGCCGTTAAGAGGGGTGGGGGACCACCGCAGGCCTCACCAGCAGGAGGCAGCTGCAGTGGTACAGGTGCTGGACCAAGGCAGCATCCAGAGCTGGACACCCTGTGCTGAGGGGGTGGGCACTGGGTGAGTCTAGGCCGTCCTCAGCCCCAGGCTCCAGGCTGCTTGGGGGCCTGAGAGAAAAATGGGGTCAAGCACCCCGGGAGCACAGATCACCACCTGGTCACATTTTTATTGAGCTTCCCCCATCCCAGGATGAAAGAACAGACAATGCATAGACAACAGATAATGGGTAAGTTCACAGAGAACTACTGGAAGGAGGAAGGGACTGGGAGCAGCAGGCGGTAGCAGGGGTCTCCAGAGTCAGTCTGCTCTGTGCCACCGCCAGCTAGGACTGCTGGGCCTGCCAGGGATGGGATGGGAGGGAGTAAGGATATAGGTGAGATGGTCTATGAAGTGTGGACCGCAAAGGGACTAGCGCCCAAGGGTCACAGGGCACAGGGCCACAACTTGGGCAGCAGCAGTCGGAGGAAGGGCTGGATACAACCCTCAACTGGGATTTGGCAAAGACTCTGGGACAGACAGCCAACAGGCTAGAGCCTCAGGGAGCTAGGATCGAGATGGAGGGGCTTGATGCTGGGGGACCCAGGTTGCATGGGGAGGCACTGAAATGGCCCATACACAAGGTGGGTCCAGGATGAGGCCAAGGAGAGAGGAAGAGCTGGAGGCTCACAGGAAGATGGGGACTGGTGGGGAAGGAAGGCATTCTAGTGACAAGCAGGAAGGCGGCCAGCAGCACTGGGGATACAGATGGGGTTGAAGACATGGACATCAAGGACGCAGAAGGAGAGGTACAGGGGAGGGGGGAATACAGAAACACCTGCCAGTAAGACCGTTCCCTCATGCCCACCTCCAGTTTTGCTGCCCTCATATGCCCCACCTGCCTGTTCCCCCTCACCTAGCCCCATCTAACCTCTTCCCCCCTCACCTGTCTCCAGGACAGTCATTGTCTTCACCTTCATCTTCGTTGAGGAAGCTGAAGCTCTCCAGGGCATGCTCCACGGTGATGCTAAGGCTGGAGGCCCGGCTGCGGGTCAGGCCTTGTCTCTGCTGGGGTTGCAAAGGAAGTCAGAGCTGCCGCCACTGCCTAGCTGCCCTCCCTGCGATGCTGCAGCCCAGCCCAGCCCAGCCCAGCCCTCCTCACCATCAGCAGACTCTCCAGTCGGGTCACCTCCTGCTCCAGGCCCTGCAGCTCAGGGAACTGGCCTCGATAGTCATCCAGGGCAGCCGCCAGGGCCCCCAAAGCCCCCTCCAGCCTCCTGTCCCCAGCTCCTCCAGCTGCTCCTGGGACTGGGGCTTGGGCAGCCATAGCCAGGCTAAGGTCTGAATCCTGGGGTACAGGGGCTAGGGGTGAGGGAGGGGGACTTGGGCTCTGAAGGATGGGTCCTGGGGAATTTGGGACAGGTCTTATGAGGGGTTCCCTACCAGAACAGGTAGGACTTTGGTAGGTGCTGGGAGCTATGGGCTCTGCCTGAGTGCAGGGTGTGGAGACTAGAGAGCCACAGGGCAAGGAGTTCCTGCCTGGGAGGGTGGGGTCTGCATGCACAGAGGGGCTGGTGAAAGTAACAAGGTCTGGAGAAGTGGAGGGGCTTACAGTTTTAAGGGGGGGGCTTGTGGCAGAGTCGATGGGACTTGTGGAGGTCTGGACTGGACCTGTAGCATTAGCGGTAGGACTTGTAGTAGGGCCAGCTAACATCCCGGTTTTGTGAGTACGGCTTGGGGAAGTATGGGGAGGGCTTGGGACAGTTTGGGTGGGACTTGCAGTTGTACAGGTAGCGCTTGCAGTAGTGTTTGTGGAACCTCCAGTCGTGTGTGTGGGGCTTCTGCTGGTCTGAGCTGGGCCTGTAGTAATTAAGGTAGAGAGTATTGGCTTGTGGGTGGAGCTTGTGACCATGTGGGTGGGGCTTGTGATAGTCTGGATTAGGCCTGTGCTGTTGGGGGGAGGGACTGCAGCACTGGAGGGAGGGCCTGTAGTGGTGAGGGCAGAGACTGGGGGCTTGTGGGTAGAGCCTGTGGTAGTGTGGGAGAAGCCTGTAGCACTGTAGGTGGGGCTTGTGGCTCTACAGGTAGAGCTTGTAGTGGTGAGAGTAGGGCCTGGCAGTTCAGGAGGGCTGGAGTCAGTGGCCTTGTGAACTGAGTCTGGGTATGTAGATGGGGCGGGGTCTGCAGCTGTGTGGGCAGGCCCTACTGTACGGAGGGTAGGACTTGTGGCAGAAAGGCCAGGGTCCAGGGCAGGCGTGACAGGATGAGGGTGTTCTCCATGGGTGGGATCTGGGTGTCCAGGCAGGCTAGGTACCCAGGCTGGGCTTTCTAGGTCCACAACCTCCACTGAAGCCTCAGGCAAGGCAGCGTCCACACTGGCCTCACTGATGTGGCTCAGAGTCCGGCTGTAGGGGATGTGCCCATTGGCTAGGACTGGGGCCATGGCCCGCTCCTCATCCACGGGCCCAGAAGTGGGGGTCTCAGGCCTACAGAAGGCAACTTGGACGGGCAGGGGTTCTGGCTGCTGCACCAGGGGCCTGGGGGCTGAGGAGTGGCGGGCTGCGCCTGAGAGTTGTGGGCTGGAGGAGTCATCTGAAGATTCGGATGACAGGGACCACGCTGTCCCATTCTCCAGCTCCTCCTGCCGCCGCAGCATGTTCTGGGAGAGACAAAAGGGTATTTCAGGACCACCCCCGAGGGGCTCTTGGGGGCTTGTGAGGCCAGGGCCTGGGCTGTGACTCACGTAGAAGGCCTGTTCCCGAAGCGAGGGTGTGTCTGGTGGGCTCTGGCTATAGGTGGAGAAGCGCTTGCTGACTGTGGAGGCCTTGTTGACAGTAGAAGTGGCTGAGGGCTGGTCATCCTTGTCGAAGGGACTGGGGAAGGAAGGGGCTGTTAGTAGGTCCCACAGTCCCCCTGGCCCTGGCCTCAAACCCCTCAGCCCCAACAACCTCCATGTGACTTCCAGGCTAAGCTTGATGGTGCCGAGGTCATTGATGTCCACAGCCACAACCTGCGGCAGGGCGGCAAACAGGTCCTTGGTCTCACAGGACACGCTGCCCACGACCACGTGGTTGGCCAGGCCCTTCAGCTCTGTCACCTGTAGCCAACAGCAAGCAGCAGGGTCACAAGGGTGTAGGAGCCATGAGGTGGGAGATCACAGCTCTGAATTTGTATATCACTGAGGTTGCGAGAGCTGCAGAGGATCATGAGGTCACACATTCACAGGGGCATGGGGTCACAAAGAGGTCACAGGGACTGGAGTTCTCAGGTGTGTGGGGCCAGGGCAGCTGGAAGCAGTCTGCGAGCATGGGGATCACAGAGGTCTGAGCTTGCAGGGTCACCGAGGTCATGAGGGTCACAGCTTCCTGGGAGTCCAAAAGGTCAAATGCTCATAGGGTCAGAAGACCATGAGGAAGTCACAGGCTCAAGGGGGCCACAAAGTCATAGGAGTCACAAAGATTGTCATTCTCTAGGCCACAGAGATCATGAGGAAATCACAGGGCCATGAAGGTCATGGGTCACACATTCACAGGGCCATGGATCATGAGGAGGTCACAGGGGTTGGAGTTTGCAGGGTCTTGGGGTCATGAGGGTCACCAGGAGTTCACAGGGTCTTGGGGGTCCCCAGGGTCATGGTGTTCTACAGTCCTGGGCAGGGACATCACCTTGATGGACAGGAATTCTGTGAGCAGAGGCAGAAAGATGGTTTCCTCACTGTCCCACACCTGCTTCCCACTACCCTCAATGCGGCCCCGGAGTTTCCAGCGCTGACGACCATACTTCATGCAGATCTGGCGGAAGAGGTGGGGTGAGGGCAGTCCTCCAAGTACCGACCCCACCATCCCAGCCCTTCCTTGCACATCCTCATACCTCATACTGATCACCTACACACAGCCGGGCGAAGCCAGCCAGCCCTGGGGGTAGGGGCAGAAGTAGATTGCCATGTTGGGAGGGGTCCCAGGAACAGCCTGCCCTGCCACCCATTTGACCCCATGACACGGTACCTTTCATCCGGAGGTGGAACTCGCCCAGCTGTGCCTCTAGCTCGCTCTCCAGCACACACATGCTCTGGGAGGGAGGGGACAAGGGCAGGAGGGGGTCAAGAACCAGCCCCGCTCTCCAGCTCGGCCACTCCCTGTGCCTCTGCCTCATGAGCACCCGTCCCTCACCTCCGTGTACTCTCGATGCCCCCGACTGGCTTCAGCCAGGCTGTCCCGGGCCTCGCGGCTCCCTGGGGATCCAGTGCTGTAGGCACGGACCATGTTGTAGGCACCATCCCGTAGACGCCGCTGGACACAGTATGCCTCATACAGCTCATCAATCTAGCAGGTGAGGGGGGTGGCAGGGGAGGGCCTGAGACTGCTGGGGTCAGTCATTCACTCACCGAGCATCCCCTACCCCCACACTGCCCCATGACACCGCAGTCCCCCCCCCCCCACATGGGCACATGCATGCTGCACAGATACCTTGCTGGCGTGGAACTCCAGCCGTCGTAGGAAGCGTTCAATGGACTTGACTTGCTGGGGGAAAAGGGGGTCAAGAAGGGCCTGAGGCCAGGGCTCTTTACCTTCCCCATAAGCCAATGCTTCCCATCGCCATATAGGACACACTTACCTTGTCCAAGTCATACAGGAAGCCCTGTCGGGGGGAGATGAGAAACGGACTTAGGAGGTATGGTGAGAACTGATCAGCAGCACTTGACTACCCATACCTCCCCTTCCTCCTCTCACACCACAGTTCACATCACTGCAGCCATCAGGAACTGACCCTCCTTCCTGCATGTCTGGTGACACATCTGGTCCCCAAGATCCCTCCAGCACCCCCTCTCCACCTCTTCCCTGGGACCTCTCCTCTGGCCCATGGCCTCTGGGGAGAGTTCTGTGTCTCATGGCTGGTTCCGTCTGCTAGGGAACTCCTATTCATCCTTCAAGACCCAGCAGAAATGTCCCCCCCTATGGGAAGCCCTGACCTCTTCCCCAGGAAGAGCCAAGTCTTTCTCTTTAGTACCACTACAACATAATCTGTTGTCTAAGACTGTGGGGAACTGACCCACCCCACTGGAAGCTCTCGGGGGGGCAGTACTGGATCCCAGACAGGAAGTGTGCACAGCAAAGGAGTTGGGGTGGAACCCCCCAGCCTTCCGTGATATCTCCTTTTTCAGTCACATCTAAACTAAGTCATTCCAGAAAACAGCCCCGATGTCACCCAGGGCTTGTCCTGCCCAGTCCCCAAAACCACAAAGGCAAAGGAGAGGGCATCATCCAGGGCATCTCTGCCTCTCCCCACTCACCAGGCGGGAGTTCCTCTTGGACTCCTTTATCTGCCCCTGAAGTTTGTCCTGCTCTTGCTGGTGTACTTCCAAGTAGGCCCTGGGGAAAGGTGAGGACAAGAATTGGTTTACCTCTCCAGCCCCCTGCTGCCCAGGGTACAGGCAGTGGAGAGAGGAAGCTCTGGGCTGGGAAAAGTTCCTACTAGCAAAAGGGGAAAATGGTTGGAAAGGGAGTTGCATACCTCAAGCCTCGCTTCAGCGCAGCATACACTTCATCAAGTCGCTCAGGCTGCGGCACCTTCGGGGCTGGGTGTGCCACGGAAAACATTCTGGACACTCGGGAGAGCGCTGGGGGCTTCCGTGGGGGCCCCGGGGGGCTGAAGGCCGGGAAGCTCCTGGAGTAGAGGCAGTGCTCAGAAAGGGGCCAGCTGGAGTCCCCTAAGCCCTCATTACACATCCCAGCCGAATCCCATGCGACTCTCCTGACCCTCCCTCCGCCGCATACCTGGGCCCCCGCTCGTGACTGCTGCCGAGGACACCTGCGAAGGACTGGCTCCTATTGACCCGGGCGCTGAGCAGGCGGCGCTGCGGCCGCACCGACAGGGACATCATGGAATGAGTCCGTGCGGGGCTCCCTGGAGGTGGCGAGGGAGGGTATCCAGCACCAGTGGGACCCGGGAAGCCCTCTCCCCGTGGCCCGGTCCCAGGCCCGGATCAGGTTCTTCCCGATCACCAGGTATGGCTGACCCCTCGGGCTCCGGCCTCCATACTCAGCCCTGCCGGCCACGGCCCGACGCCGGGAGTCCGGCAACCTCGCAGTCCTGGGAGCTAATGACAGGGCGGCCGCGGGGGACTGGGACTCAGCGTGGCCTCGACTCGGCCCCCGCTTCCTCCTGAGATGCCGGCTCCGCCTGCCGCAGCGCAGGAAGGGGGGTCGTGCGAGGACCCTCCCGGGTCTGGGAAGGGGCAGGAAAGGGGCGGAGCGCGCGAAGAATGCGCGGAAGTGCCTGTTTACCCGGGGGCGGGGCGGGCTCCCCAGCCCTGCCCCCTGACCCCCCCCCCCGAAGTCGACCTAGAGCGCCGGCGCCCCCACCCCGAGAGGCCGCGGGAGGTTACTGGGCGGGGTGCGCTCTCCTATCCCTGCGGAGCGGCCCAACAGGCCCGGCCAGCGCGGGTTTGGCTCCCGCGACCCGCCCGCCGGAATAAGCCGGCTCCCCCCTAGCCCCCGACGGCGTCCCGGCGCCAGAGTCCTCCCGGCGCCCTGCAGCCGGGGATTCCCAGAGTGCGGGGCAGGGCCGAGAAGTGCCCCGCCCCCTCGGCTTTCCTGCGGCTAGGAACTGGAAACTGAGTCACAGGCAGAGGCCTTCGCTCGCGCCCTAAGCGAAAAGGGATCTTCGGCAGACCCCCACCTGGCTCCGGAGAACCGCGCACCCCTGGCCCCCAGAATCTGGCTCCACACCCCTTGGGGCAACCCGGGCACCTCCGCAGCCCCAGGCCGGGTCCTACCTTTCTTCTTGGCACTCATGGTAGGTCCGGGATGGCCCTCGCCGGGCGCTCGCCCCCCGCGTCCCCGCCGGCCCCGGCTGGGCTCCGCGCTCGCTCCCAGCGGCTCTGGCTCGGGCTCCGGCTCCTCCCGACACCGCCCCCCGCCCAGTTCCTGCCGCCTGACTCAGCCCGCCGGGATGGGGCGGGACCGGCCGGACCAGGGGGCGCCGGGGCCTCGGTCCGCCCGGCGCACGGGAGAGGCGACCGGGGATTCCCCTCGGGGAGATTGACTAGGGTCCTCTCTGCTGGCGTCGGGATTGTGTAAAGGGATTGAACGCTTCGGTGAATATGGGGGTTTAAATTAGAATGAGGGGCCTGAGCGGGGACTTTAGTGAGGACAATGAGAATGGGGGAGGGGGAGCTCAAAGACTGGGGGTTGAGAGGGGCTGAATTACACTGAGGGTTGAGGTTCTGAGTTAGTGAAGGGTGGTGACTGGCAGGGGCTGAGAGAGTGGAAAGAAGGGCTGGGGTGCCGAATGGAAGGACTGTGTCAGTGGCGGCAGAGAATAAGGCACAGAGCATGAGGGCCTGGGAGGCTGAGAAGAGAGGGGCTAAATGTGCTGGATGGATCAACCCTATGTAATGTGTTGCTGCCTCAGGAAGGAAGCAGAGAAGGAACTGGACACAGAGAGTCCCACAGTTCCATGCACCACCCCAAGGGGGTGCTCATCACCAGGGAAGAGGATCAAGTCCCTCTGCCTACCCAGCCCTCCTTTCTGGCTGCAGCTGCATGCTAAGGCTGAGGCTCCATCCTCCTGGCCCCCAGCCCACAAGGGCCCCTTCAGGGCCTGAATCCTCTTTGTGCTGGGCCCTTCCCTCCCCAGTGCTGGTCTCTAATATCCCTCATCCATCTCTGACCTGGATAGAAACCACCACTCTCAGGGTCCTCAGAGGGACTGGATGCTCCCCCACCCCATAAACACTCCTTGTCCTTTGAGGTTCAACTCTGCCCCACTGTGCTTCCTTTCTCTAGCACCTGGGGTGGGGCCAGGGGTCTGCATTTCCAACAAGCCCACCACTCCCATACAAATTCAGATGCAAGAGGTCCAGGACTCCGGTTTAGAAATGCTGTCTTTCCCTACGTCCCTGAAGACCGGACACTGCACCCTACACCATAGACTGCCCGCCCACCTCTGGCCTCTCTGCTCTCTTCAGCCACCCCCCACAGGAACACCCCAGTCTTATCACCTTCCTCTGCAATGCTGTTTTCCTAAAGGACAACCACCTTGACCACACCTTCAGGCTGTCTCCATCACCCCAACCCACCTGCCTTCTACCTGAGCCCTCTGTTCCCTTGAGCCCTCAGCTCATTTATTCAGCCACTTCCTGAGTGACAGCCCTGTGCCAAACAGGTACCAGTCACTGGGGGTGCAGCCCTGCACAGAGCTCAGAGTCTGCCTCTGCTTTCTTTCTCTCTGCCAGCCTTCATCCAACCTTCTCTTCCCTACTTACCCTACGCACACTCCCCAGCCTGGACCCACAGCCACTACTCCATCACTCGCCTGCTGCTAATATCCTCAGCGCTCTGCACCTCTCTCCTACCTGGCAGAAACCAATGCTGGGCAACCCAACTCCCTGCTTTCTCTGCACCTGCACACAGACTGGCAGGAGCTGCCAGAGGTCCTGGCACAGCAGCCCGGCTGGAACCACAGAAGTTATCAACCTCAGCCAGGCTCTCATTTTTCCACCAGGTAAATCCTCACGTGTGGCCCTTGTCATCTCTCCCTTCTCGTGAAAGATGTTTCAGACTTTCTCTACAAGCTTCAAACAAGCTGAAGTCATTCCCACTTAAAAAATAAATAAATAAAAACAACCCTGGAAACCACCCAAAGGTCCATCTGGAATAGATGTTGGGATACTATACAGCAAAAAGAATGATCTATAATGACATACAACAATATGGATGAATTTTATGACATAATTTTGAGTGAAAAAAGCAAGACACAAGAGGGAACATAGGTTCAAAAAAGGCAAAACTAATGTATGGTGATAGAAGTCAGGATAGTGATTACCCTTGGGAGGTAGTACCTGGAGGTGGTTTCTGGTAATGCTCTATTTCCTGAATTGGATGCTGTATATGGTTTGTTCACTTGTGAAAATTGACTGAGCTGTACACTTAGGACACATACCCTTTTGTTTATATGTATTATAGTTCAGTATAAAATTAACTTAAAAAGCAACTACAGCATCAATCTGGACCCGGCATCGTGGGATTGAGAACATCTTCTTGACCAAAAGGGGGGTGTGAAATGAAACTAAATGAAGCTTCAGTGGCTGAGAGATTTCAAATGGAGTCGAGAGGTCACTCTGGTGGACATTCTTACACACTATATAGATAACACTTTTTAGGTTTAATGTATTGGAATAGCCAGAATTAAATACCTGAAACTACCAAACTCCAGCCCAGTAGCCTTGACTCTTGAAGACAATTGTATAACAATGTAGATTACAAGGGGTGACAGTGTGATTGTGAAAACCTTGTGGATCACACTCCCTTTATCCAGTGTATGGATAGATGAGTACAAACATGGGGACAAAAACTAAATGAAAAATAGGGTGGGATGGGGAGGATGATTTGAGTGTTCTTTTTTATTTTTATTTTTTATTCTTATTCTGGTTCTTTCTGGTGCAGGGAAGGTGTTCAAGGGTAGACTGGGGTGATGAGTGCAAAGCTATAAGATAGTACTGTGAACAGTTGATTGTACACTATGGATGATTGTGTGGTATGTGAATATATCTCAATAAAACTGAATTTTAAAAAAAAGCAACTGCAAAACCACATGACCTCTCTGTGGGCCTATCTCTCTCTCCAGTTACCGCCTGCCCTCCCGTGCCCCCATTTCTCTCTTCCCCTTTCAGAGCTGAGTCTCTTGAAGAGATATCTGCCCCCATTTCTTCACCACACCCACCCACCCCTCTTCCTAACTGGTCTGCTGTCTGTACCCGCCACTACCCTGATTGGCCTGGACAAGGTCACCAGTGACCTCCCAGTTGCTGAATCCAGTGTCCAATGTTTAGTCCTTATCCTTCTTGATCTCAGTAAAGCTTTTGGCTTTGTGACTCCCTTCCTCTTCCTTGAACCCTGCCTTCCCTGGAATTTTGAGATGCACAATGCTCCTAGTTACCGACCTCTTTTTCTGGCCTTGTATTCCCCGTTCACAGGCTGTGCACCTCTCCCCCAGCTAATTGTTGCCAGTTTCCTTATCTCTGCCTTGCCCACACTGCCCTTCTGAGCTCCTGGCCTGTATATCCAACTGCCTGCCGGATGCCTCCCCAGAAACCGAGTGACAATGCGGGGGTGTGCTGAGATTGAGATCCTCAAACCAGTCTTCGCCTCTCTGTGATGGCCCCACCATCTTGAACGCTGTGTTCAAGATAGACGTTGGGAGTCATCTTGGACACCTCAGTCTCCATTACCCTCTACATGGGCTCAGTCACCAACTCTTGCCAAGTCTACCTCCTAAACGTTTCAGGCATCTGTCCCCACATCTCCCCCCACCATAGCTAGAATTCATCACCTCTCATCATCTCCTAACAGGCTCCCTGCCTCCATTCTAACCCACAATGATACATGATTCTCTATTCGGCAACAACACTGCTCTCCTTAAAATTACAGTCACCTGACAGAGCTGATAACTGACATTACTGAGTGCTTTCTCTGTGCCAGGCACTGTGCTTCACAAAAGCCATCTCATTTAACTCTGGCTACAAAATGGGGTAAGTCCTGCTAGCCCCACTTTACAGATGAGAAGTCTGAGGCTGAGTGTGGATTACATCTGTGTGACCTTGAGCAAGACACTTCTTAATGATTTGGGTCTTCAGCAACCCGTCTGAAAATGAAGATAATCACCACCACCACCACCACCACCACCACTACCACCATCTCACAGGGCTCCTGAGTAGGGGAGTTGGAGTGGGCACACAATAAATGTTAACCATTTTTGTTATTATTATTAACAATGATGAGACTGCCCAAGATTACACAGCTGGTAAATGGTGGGACCAGGATTCAAACCCAGGCGTACTGACCCCAGGATTTGAAATCTCTTAACATCCCTCTCATGAAACATCCTTGGCCACCCTCCTGTCCCAAGGATAAAGTCCAGACCCCTCAACAAGGCCCACAAAACCTTTTAGGGTCTTACCCCCACCCTCCTCCTGCACATACTTCTAACCACTCTTTCCCTTGTGGCCCCCTGGTCTCTGCTCTGGCCATTGCAACTGCAACCCTCCCTCAATACTTGCCAGGCTTTTCCACATCTGAGCAGAAGCCCCCTTTGCTCCTTATACCCTCTTCCTACTACTCACAGCCTGACTAGCTCCCTCTCCTTTTTCAAGTCTTGGCCTATAACCTCTTTCTCCAGACAGCCTGCCCTGATGGCAGCCTGGGTTGGTCTCCCACTTTAGGTGCCTCCGCAGCTTCCACCTTTGGTCCCCATGGCCACATAACTCAGTGGTCAGTTTTCCTTTCGGGTCTGTCTTCCCACAAGACTGTGAACTCCGTTGGGGCTGAGGCATGTGGTCTTGGCTCACTACTGTATCCTCTGGGCCCTCCACCAGGGCCTAAGCACCTGGGAGATGAAGGAGGGAGCAGGATATGAGAGTGGGGGGCTGAGTGCATGGGGGAACTGGGCTGCCTGGAAGCAGGAACAGCACATCCTGACCTATCAGAGGAAAAGACATCAAGTCTGTGTCCACCCCAGATCCCCTACCCCACATACAATTCTCGTGTCCCCAAACACTTTTTGACATTAAAAGCAAGTGGGATTCTGCTTGCTGGGGATGGGACAAGGTGGAGTGTCCTCTGGGATTCTGGATCTGTGTGGATGGCCCAGACTCAGAGAAAACTGACTGGGCCATCCAGCTTTCCTTCTCTGGCTAGGGCTCTGCTGCCACCAATCCCCTAGTCCCACAGGAACCAGGATGTGTAACTGTTGGTGCAGACTTCCCCCAAATCACCATCAGAATATCTGTCTGGTGACTACCTCAGGGAGTGGATGGTCAGGATCTCTTCTGCTGTGGTGGGGAGGGAAAAAGCTGAGCCCCTACAGCCTAAGCCAAAGGTGGAAGGGCCACTCCAAGCAATGGAAGATGGCTAATAAGAGCCAGGGGTCTCTCTGGGCACACATCAGCCCTGAAATCCTTTCTGAGCATGACAAAGAATCCATGTTCCAAAGTTGTTGGGTCTGCAGCACAGCCAGGACCGCCGGGAATGGAATCCTGGTGCCTTCATGGCCTCAGATCCCGCGGCCCGACTACTACCACTACTCTCCACTTCTCCCGATGCAGGCGTAGGGGGTGAGGTCTGCTACCTGCACCGACCTGCTCAATGGTACGCAAGACCAGCCGCCTCGCAGGGACAACCGGCCCCAGACCCGCCTGGCCCCGCTGCGAGGCCGCCCCGGACGGAGGTAAACAGACCCTAAAAATAATCCGGGCCAGGGGTTGCAGCAGCCGGGAAGGGGATCCCTCCTGCGCCTGCCCGGGTCTCCACCGCGACTGCCCCAAACCCAGATGATGACGTCATCCCGCAGAAGCCCGAGGAGGGTAGGGAACCAGCGAGAAGCAGCGGCTCGGCCTGGGACCCCCCACCCCGGAACCGGGTGGAGGCGGCCGAGTGGCCTCACTTCCTGTCGGCCCCCTCCCTGGTCAGCTGGTCACATTCCCGGGACGGCCGTGCGCCGGGGACCAGGAGGCCACCCCCGGGCCGGGCCTGGCCGGGGTGCGAGTCCGAGCGGCGGCGAGGGGCCGCGGTGACTCAGACTCGCCCTCCCCGCCAGCTTTTCCACTTCAGGGAGGGCCCAGCCCTGTACCCTGAGTGCTCCTCTCACCCCCACCCAAGCCCAGTCCCCTGGGACGCCTCGCCTGGCCCCTCCCTCGGGCCGCTGACCCCACAGGACCCAAGCCGGGGTGGGGGGGAGGAGGGGAAAGAGAACTAAGCTAGGGAGAGGTATCTAAGCTAGGCCTCTGTCGCGCTGTACCCCATTCCCCAATTCTCACCTTCCCCCAGTGCCACGGAGGTGGATGGCGCAGGGGCAAAAACTCAGATCTGGGTCTAATTCTCACTCCTCCCCAAACCAGCTGTGTGACCTTGAGAATACTACTTAACCTCTCTGGGCCTGTTTCTGCGTCTGCCAGATGGTCATAACCCTCCTCAGAAGTCTGTGCCGCGAGTGAACGCGGCAGGCCCAGGGCGCGGCCCCACAGATGGCGGCCAGGGCACCGTTATTGTTATATTAGCCTGCACAGAGTAGGTGCTCAGGCCGGCCAGCCTGGGCACGCACTAGGCACTGCGGAGTAGAACTGACTGGGAAGGGTGACCCTGGGGGGCTCGGACTCAGGCCTTGCTGGGAGAAGGTGGACAGAGGGTACAAAGGACGGTCTTGGTAGGAACTCCAGCCCTAGCGAGCAGCCCTCCTCCCCTGACCAGTTCTGCCGGGCGCCGAGGCCCGGCTGCTTGCAGGAACCTCACGCTAGCCTCCCGTTTCCAGGTACAGGGTCTGTTCCCGGAACGCGCCAGGACGATCTTGTCCCGCTTCGGCGGCGCTAGGGGATTGGGTGGGGAACACGGCCCCAGGCCAGGCTCGGCCACCTCTGGCCTGGCCCCAAAGCGGCTTAGGCTGGCCAGCCGGGCCGGGAAGATTAGTTCATCTCGGGGGCTGGCTCGCACCCTCGTCGACCCCTCCCCATTCCCAGCTCAGCCTCCCCTACGGCGCGGGTGGCAGCAGGAACTCCCGAGAGCTCCTGTGCCAGGGCCCAGGCTGGCGCCAAGGGCCCGCCTTCATGCCCGGCCCACCCCAGAGCCCCGGGGCACGGGCCGCCTGGGCCTGGCCGAGGCAGCGAAGGAGGCAACGCCGGGCGCGGCAGGCCCGGAGGCGGCGGCTTTTGTATGGCAAAGCTGCGTCCTCCGCGCCCGGGAGAGGGGAGGGAAGAACGACCCTGAGGGTCCCAGGAATGGGCGAGGCGGGACAGGGCCGCAGGAGGAGCTGCAGATCCAGGACCGACAGGGCGCCACCGGCGAGGGAGGCACCGGAACCGCCGCACTCGGCCCGCGGCCCCCGGAAACGGCGCGGACACTCACATGGCTGCGCTGGGCTGCGCGGACCTCGCGCTCTCGGTGCGCTCCGCGCTGTCCGGCCTGCTCGCGCCGCAGCTGCCGCTGTCGCCGCCGCCCGCCCCTCCCTCCGCCCCGCCGCCCTGCTCCTCCCCTGGCCTGCTGAGCCCCACCCCCTGCGCTCCTCAGCTCTGGCACCCCCGGAGGCGGCCACAACTCGCCCCGCCTTCTCGGGTAACGGGGCAAGTCGGTGGCCCTGCGTAGCACCACCTTGCGGGGAGGGAGATCTTGGGGACGCAGGGGCGGTGGGAGTGCTCAGCGCTCATGGTCCGAAAGAATAGGGTGGCTTTCCAGGGACCACATGCGGAGGTAACCCCGTCCCTTTACATGCAGACGCCAATACGGGGATCGCCAGGGAGCCCTGCCTGCCCGCCCCCTCCCGAGATTCCTTGGGCTCTCGAGACTTTTCGGGCCCCCTATCTGTGACCGCCTGAAATCATTCTTGGAGCAGCCTCTGCTAGGTAGGGTTGGTTAAGGAAAGGAGCAGGACCAGTTGGGGAGAAGGAAAACAGCGCCAGGCCTGAAATCCGACATCTTCTGGGTTCAGACGCTACCCTTCAGTCCTGCCTTCTGGGCCAGCCTCAGTTTCCCGGCTTTGGGGGCAGGCTTCCTTTTCTGCCAGTATCTGGCCAGAAAGTCTGGGCTCATAGCCAGGCAACTCAATCACCACTCATTGGGTACTGGCCTCTCTGGAGAATCAGACCTTGCTAATGGAGCATGGGTGGGGACCCTCACAGGATGCCAGTACTCAGGCTTGTGACACACTGTTCTCCAGCCAGTGAGGGGGCCAGCCATTCAGTTTTCTGGGGCCAGAGCTTCCCAAAGATGGGGCTGGAATGCTGGCCTTCTCCTGGAGTGGATTAAGGAGGTGCTGAGAGCTGACCCCGCAGTCCTCCATTCCTCCATTAACAAGACACCACTGGCCCCTCCCCAACCATGGGTACCAGTGCTGGATGCTCTAGACCCCCACCCTTCAAGCTTCTCTAGGCCCTGAACTGCAGCCCCCTCATCTCTAGAGGTAGGGCAGACACCAATGGGTTATTTGAGGGTTTTTTAAAAGGTCCCTGAATATCTGGGGACCTTGATAACCCAGAGGTGGGGTGGGGTGCAGAAGTCCTTGGGGGCCTCTCCCAGTTCTCTCACCTCTCAGGGCCCTCCTCTTTGCCTCCCTTTGCAGTCCCCTCCCCTTTTTTTTTCTATAGTCCTTAAACCAGCTTCCAGGGGCCTGGGTCCTTCTCTTTATTCTCCCCACCCCAAAATCTCATCCAGTCTCAGGGCTCCCATCCTCCCACTGTGACTACTCCCAAGCCTTCCTCTGAGTTCTCTCCCATTCCAGAGCCCCTGGATACTTTAGCTGGATGATCCACCAGGGCCTAGCTCTCACTTAGACTTCCTGACCTTCCCAAAGGCACTATTCCTTCTTTGTCCTCTTCTCTGCAAAGTTTCACCTGGAGCCATCAAAGTTGCCACAATTGGCCCCTGCCCATTTCTACCCAGTCTTATCCTGAAATCACCTCCACAGCAAGGAATCCACAGAACACCTCTGAAGACAGCATCCCCTTATTACTCTGTCCCAGCATCCTGTCAGCTTCCCTCGTGCCACTTGCCACAGCCAGGGAGCATGCATTCCCATGTGTGCTCATAGGCCTTAACCTGCCTCCTTGTGGGTCTTAAATTCCATGGGGGCAGGGACCATGAAAGTCTTTGTCACCACTGTCCCTAGCACATGCCTGGAATTCAATAAATATTTGTTGAATGAGTGAATGAATGAATGAGTAAAGGGATAAACCCTTGGTTTCCTCCTCCTTCTTAACCCCACCTTCATTTAGCCCTCTAGATTTATTGATTCTACCTCTTTAACATCTTTGAAGTTCATTCTCTCCCTTCCATTCCCCCATTACCAGTGCTCTGTCATTCATTAATTCATTCAACAAACACCCTCTGAGTGCTCAGGGCTGGGCAGCGTGCTGGCCCCTGGGGTAGGCTCTGACAAGGGAGCTCTGATTGTGGAGGACTCATCGGGGCACTATCCTGGGAACACTTCTCAGTCTGAAATTCTGGAATTCCTTTTCCAGAAAATTCCTACTTTTAATGGATGATGTCCTCATCCTTCATGGTCAATCAGCCACTCTGTCCTGTCTGGCCACATCTCTCTTTTGTCACAGCTCACACGTGGGCCTGGGCCACCAGCTTTTCTGGTCTCCCTGCCTCCACCTTTGTCCCTACGGTTCTCCACCCAACAGTTTGAGTGATCTTTTAAATCATAAATTAGATAATTTCATTTCTTAAGATGCTTCAGTGGTTCCCTATTGCCCGCAAGTTAAGTCCAGATTCTTTGGTGGGGCCTCCGAGGCCCAAGAGATCAGGCCCAAGAGGACATCACCCCCTTAGCTCCCATTCCATCTGCCTCTGCTGTACTGGTGCCCATCCTCTGACCACCATAGCCAGGCACAGATGGGGCCTTGGTGAGCGGATGGAGTGTCCAAGGGTTCACCGGGCCCTCTCCCCCTGCCCAGGGACCTTGAAGGATGGACAGTGTCTGGGGGCCACAGGGCAATGGAGGTCTCCCAGGCCTCTCCCCAGCCGCCAGCGAGCAAGGCTGGGAAGGATGCAACTGAAACCCCCTTCACAGAAGAGACACCTGAGAACCAGGGAAGGAAAGAAATTTCCAAGGCCATGTAGCTAGATAGAGAGGGGCAGAGGCTGGGCTCCAACTCAGCTCCCCTAGTCAGTTTGGTTCTGTTTGAGTCAGGAATTGTTCCCTGAGCACATACTCGCCAGGTGCTGGACCGGGACCTGGGACATAGCAGCTAATCGGTCACTATTTCTAATCTGGAGTTCACATTCCTGAAGGGATGCACCCAGGCCTGAGAAAAATCACTCCGACAGACGACAGGCAGACGACAGGCGGTAGACAGCAGTGCGAATGATAATGGAACCTGGGTCCTCCCCCATGGTGCTGCTAACTCCCCTTTTGGAGTAATGTAGTTCAAGTCCCAAACCCCAGAATAAACAAGGCTTTCCCTCCACCCCCACCCCCGCAGCCCTCGTGGGTTCTGGCTCTGGCATGCAGCTCCACCTCCAGCTCTCAGTGAAGGGGCAGAATAGAAGCCTGTCCCTTACTGTTCCTAGGGCCACGTGCCTCGGACAGGGTGTGCGTTGCTCGCTCATTTATTCAGCAAGAACTCATGGAATGCCTGTTATGTACCTGGCCCCGGGGGGGAACCAGAGGTGAGGCCAACCCAGTGCCTCCCTTGAGGGGGCTCGCAGTCAATCAGGGCAGGATGTCCCTGAGTCTCTGCACACACACACACACAGCCCCCACCCCCCAACGTGGCACTTTTGCTGAGAGAGGGTGTGAGGCCGTCCCTTTGTGCATGTTTGTGCACGTGAGAGAGTGTGTGTGCAGACAGCGTGGTTTGGAAGGGCTTGGCAGGATATGGTCCTGGGCAGGCAGAGGGTAGGTCCTCGGAGGAATTTCTGGGGCTGAGAGAGCAGCAGGTTCAAGGCACAGAGGGCAGAGCAGCCTACTTTGCTGGAGAGAAAGAGGGTCTTAACGCGGCTGGAGGATGGTGTGCATATGTGTGAGGGGTTTGGGGGGCTGGCCAAGGAGCATGGATTTTACCTCATGGTGATGGGGACCCTGGGCTTTCAGCTGGGGAGTTTTATGGTCATGTCTGTGCTTTGAAAGGTCACCCTGGCAGCGGTGTGGAGAAGAGAGGCAGGAGGCAACAAAGAGGCTGCTACCATTTTCTGAAAAATGACAGTGGGCTGGGCCAGGATGGGGGTGGGGGAAGTGGAAAGGAGACAGCCAAGGGATGTCCACAAGGTATAATGGATGGGACTTGGTGCTGATGGGCTGTGGGGTTGGGAGAGGGGGAGGTATCCTGATGCCTGTGTTTTGGGCCTGGGTGGTGGGTGGATGGTGGTGTTTTTCAATGATGGGGGGAGCCTGGGAGGATCGGGTTGTGGTTGGGGGTGGGAAGGTGATGTGGTCAGTTTGGGCAGGTGTCATCTGAGGGCCTGGGGACCATCCAGGAGGAGATGTCCAAAAGGGAGCTGGACCTGTGGACGGAGGAAAGAGGGGTCTGGAGTGGAGATATGGAGGGGGAATGGTCAAGTGAGAGCGGCCCCCAAAGTGGCACATCCTGCTAGAGTGCTTCAGTGAGTGTTGGGGTGGTTGCAGGCTCGAGAGGGGGCATGTGTGGGGTCTGTGGGTGTGCTGAACTCACCACCAGCCTCCACGCCCCCTAGCCCCAGTTTGGGCCCTGCTTGCCATTGTGTGTGCCAAAGGGCAAGGGCCAGGGATGCTGCCCCATATTCAACTCCTGGCTTTGCCGTGCTCACTTTGTGGTTTCTGGAGCCACTTCTTTTCCTGATGCTTTATCTACACCCATCCATTCACTCATAAAATTGCAATGTGAAGAGGTGTTCCATCTCCCTAATAATCAACAAAATGCAAATGAAAACAACAACAGGGGTACATTGTTTTGCCTCTCAGATTGGCAGTGATGAGCCTGATGTGGGAACAAACATTCTTGAAAGTGTGGGGATTAATTTGAGTGTCTGAGAGTAGTTTTTCAGTATGTGTCAGGATGTCAGGTGTGAACCCCCTTTCACTCTGAAATTTATCCTGAAGAAATAGTTGTACTATCAGGTAAAGGCCTGTGCCTGAGAATGTTGGTTACTGACTTGTATAGTCAGGGGTAAAAGGATGATGCAATCCACATGACATCAGTGGAAAGTGGGGGCCTGGTGGAGGCTCAAGCCCTAAGATACTTTGTGGTCACTGAAAATGGATTGAGCCCCTACTATGTGCCTGGGCATCAATCTGGATGCTGCGGACACAGTGGTAGACCAGATGGCAAGCTCCCTGCTTCCAAGGAGTTCATACTCTGGCCAAAGGAGACAGATGATAAACAAGTTAACAGAGAGGTCAGAGGATTTGAGAGAGGGATAAGGGCTGTGATTGAAGTAAGCCAGGGTGATGTGATTTGGAGTGATGGGCTTGGGGGGACTAGTATAGTCAAGGTGGCCAGGGAAGGACTCTTTGAGGAAGTGACGTTGGAGCTGAATGTCAAGAAGGAAACAGTCATGGAAAGATCTGGAGGAAGAGAATTCCAGGCAGAGGGAACAGCAAGGGCAAATGCTGGGAGGAGGGAACGGGCTTGCTGTGTTTGAGTCCCTGAGGGCTGGAGCAGAGGGATAGGAAGTGAGAGCTGAGAGGTGGGTAGGGGCAGGAGGATTTTGTTTCTCTGAATATGGAAAGGTGCTCAACATGATAGGTGCTCAGCACCCTAGGTTGGGGAAAGCTCCAGAACCGGCTGTGCAGCAGGGGTGGCCTCAGGCACAACCTGTATCCATTGGCCCTGAGAGCTGTCAGGAGGTTGACCCCTGCACCAGCAGTGACCATCATCTCTGGGCCTTGCAATTTCACCTGGTTTTATTTTCTTCTTGGTATTTACTTATTCAAAGAATGGCTTGGATTGAGCATATCATCATTTTAAAAAGCAACCCAGCCATTATTTATTGCACCATCTCTAGGCTGGCGCCACCTGGTAAGTGTGAGTTTCTGGTCCAGGGTGGCCAGGCTCCACGGTGGCTTCCCTGGAGGCTCTGCACTCAGGCTGGCCAGTGTCTTTGTCACTGTCTCTGCTGGTCCAACTTTGGCCTCCAGGGGGAGCTGTGAGCAGGGCCGGGCTGGGCGACTGGACAAGGGGTGGGGTGAGTCCGTGTCCCTCGGGCTGGGCCGGGCGTCCTTCCTTCCTTCCTGACTCCGTTCTCCTAAGGGCCAAGTGGGAGGAACGTCCCTGCCTCTCCCAGGTCATGGGATGAGCTGCTCCCCTGGGATCCCTTCAGGCTGGACCCACTGCCAAATCTGCACTGTGTGATGCTTGGTTTATTTCTGTGACCGCCTGCCGCCAGAGAGCTGTTGTGACAGACTCGGAGGGCTTCGTGGCAGGAAAGGTCCTGGCCACCTGACATGTGACAATCCCCTCCTCCCAGCGGACGATGAACTGCGGCCGAGGGAAGGCAAACCGACACCCCCTCCACCCCCATTTTCACACTGCCCCAAAGCCCAAGAAGTACAGAGCTGGTCTTCGGCGCCACCGTGTGGGAAATAGCCACACTGCAGTCGTAGACATTGCAAAATACCGCCCAATTTTGCCCAACTCCAGGGGGCGCCCCCTGCCTCAAAGCATGTTTCAAATATGCAGTGTACAACCTGTTTATCCCTATGAGGTGGCCCCGCTCACATTCAGACCTGGTCGCAGACCATGGACCCTGGAGACCCACCACCACGGTTAAAGCCTCCTCCACACCCTGAAGCCTCTTCACAAGTGCTCCCTGCCCTCCACTTCTCTGTCCTCTCCTCCTTTGGCTTGGTGGAGATGTGTTGGACCCAGCTGATCCCCCCCCCTTTTTTTCCATTTTAAAAAGATGTGGTAAAATATACGTAACATAAAAATCATTTAAACCATTTTTAAGTGTACAATTTGGTGACATAATGTACATTCACAATGTTGTGCAATCATCACCACTATCCATTTCCGGAACATTTTCATCATCCTAAACAGACACTCGTACCCATTAAGCAATAACTCCTCATTCCCCCCCCCACCCCCACCCTGGTAACCACTGTTCTGCTTTCTGTCTGTACGAGCTTGCTTATTCTAAGTATTTCATATAAGAGAAATCATACAATATTTGTCCTTCCATGTCTGGCTTATTTCACTCAACTTGATGTCTTCAAGGTTCATCCATGGTGTAGCATGTATCAGTAATTCATTTCTTTTTGTGGCCGATAACATTCCATTGTACATGTATCACATTTTATCCATTTATCTACTGAGGGAACTTGGGTTGCTTTCATCTGGCTATTGTGAATAATGTTGCTATGAACATTGGTGTACAAACATCTGTTCGAGTCCCTGCTTTCAATTCTTTTGGGTATATACCTATAAGTGGGATTACTGGTTCATACCGTAGTTCTATATTTAACTTGGTAAGCAACCACCAAGCAGTTTTCAGCATTGGCTGCACCATTTTTTATTCCCACCAACAATGTACAAGGTTCTCATTTCTCCTCATGCTTGCCAACACTTGTTATTTTTCCATTTTTTAAAATAATAGCCATCCTAGAGGGTGTGAAGTGGCATCTTGTAGTTTTGGATTGGCATTTCTCTAATGGCTAATGATGTTGACTGTCTTTTCATGTGCTTATTGTCCATTTGTATATCTTCATTGGAAGAATGTCTATTCAAGTCCTTTGCCCATTTTTCAATTGGGTTGTTTGTCTTTTTGTTGTTGAGTTGTAAGAGTTCTTTATTCTAGGTATTAAACCCTTATCAGATACATGATTTCCAACTTTCTCCCATTCTGTAGGTTGTCTTTTCACTTTCTTGATAATGTCCTTTGTTGCACAAAGGTTTGTAATTTTGATAAAGTCCAATTTATCTACTTTTTTTCCTTTATTGCTTGTGCTTTTGGCATAAAATCTAAGAATCCATTACCTAATACAAGATCCTGAAGACATTTCCCTATGTTTTCTTTTAAGAGCTTTATAGCTTTAGCTCTTATGTTTAGGTTATTGATATATTTGGAATTTTTTGTGTATGGTGAGAGGTAGGGGTCCAAAGTCACTCTTTTTTTTAAAAGGAACTTTTATTGTCATAACATATAAACAACATAACGTTTCCCATTTTAACCACTTTCAAGTATACAGTTCAGTGCAAATTCATTCTTTTGTAATTTTGAAATTATGTGGATTTCCAGTTGTCCCAGCATCATTTGTTGAAGAGACTATTCTTTCCCATTTAATGGACTTGGTGTCCTTGTAAAAAATCAACTGGGCACAGTTGTATGGATTTATATCTGAACTCTCAATTCTATTCCATTGATGTAGATGTCTATCCTTATGCCAGTCCCACATTCTTTTGATTACTGTCACTTTGTAGTAAGTTTCTAAATCAGAAAGTGTGAGTCCTCTAATTTTGTTCTTCTTTTTCAAGACTCTCTTGGCTATTTGAGGCCCCTTGCAATTCCATACTAATTTGGAAATCCGCTTTTCCATTTCTGCAAAAAAAGCTGCTAAGGGTTTGCACTGAATTTCTACATCACTTTAGATAGTATTGGTATCTTAACAATATTAAGTCTTCCAATTCATGAACACAGATGTCTTGACATTTATTTAAGTCTTCTTTAATTTCTTTGTAGTTTTCTATGTACAAGTCTTTCACCTCCTTGATTAAATTTATTCCTGTTTTATTCTTTTAGATGCTATCTTTTTTTATTTATTTATATTTATTTATTTATTCATTTGATGCTATTTTAAATGGAGTTGTTTTCGTGGTTTCCTTTTCAAATTGGTCATTACTGTTGTATAGAAACACAGTTGATTTTCATGTGTTGAGCTTGTACCCTGCAACTTTGCTGAATTCATTTATTAGTTCTAGAAGCTTTCTTGTGGATTCTTTGGGATGTTCAATATATAGGATCATGTCTCCTGTGAATAGAGATGGTTTTACTTCTTTCTTTCCAATTTGGGTGCCTTTTATTTCTTTTTCTTGCCTGATTGCTCTGGCTAGCACTTCCATAACAGTAGTGACAGTAGGCATCCTTGTCTTGTTCCCGATCTTAGGGGGAAGGCTTTCAGTCTCTCACCATTGAGAATATTTGCTGTGGTTTTTTCATAAATGTCCTTTATCACATTCCTCCCCTCTTTTTTGAAACTCTCCTGCTGGCTTCTATGACCCCTCCTCCTGATTTCTACCTGCTTCTCTGGCAATCCCTCTTCATGCCTTTTGGCAGGTTCCTCAGGGGGCAGGGCCCCTTCCCTCATCTTTGATATTTCTCCCCAGACCATCCTGACAACTTCTGGGGCTTTTATTTCTGTGCCCACAATGATGCTTTGAGTCTCAGCCCACCCCTTGCCATCCCTCCTCTTCCCCGCCAGGATGGGCCTCAGGCTCCTTGAACTCATTGTGTAAAGTGGATCCCAACTCCTTTCCTCAGAACTGCTCCTGCTCCTGGGTCCTAATCTTAGTCACCCAGACTTCTCTTCCAGCACATCATCAGCTATTGAGTCTTGCACATTTTGCTTCTGGAACATTTCCCTAAATTTCTCCCTCCTCTTCAACCTTGCTGTCCCTCTCTCCAGTCAGGGCACCACCTGCACCTTATGTCTGGCCTCTTAACCTCCTCTGATTGCCCCTGCCTGGTCCATTCTCCACAGGGCAGCTCAATGGTCTCTGCATATCAGACTTTGTCCTCCCCTCCTCCAGGGGCCCCTCATTTTGGCCATTTTCTCCCCAGGAGCTCCAAGCTCCAGCCAGAAGGAACTTCTTTGGATTTCCTTAAAACAACTTGCTTTTCCATATCTCCAAGCTTTGCCCAGCCTGTTCTACCCTTTCCTTCACCTGGCTAACTCCACCTCACCCTTCAGTTCTCAGTTCAGACACCTCTGGGTAATACTTTGGGACACCTTTCCTGGAACCCAGGCTGGGTCAGGAGCTTCTTCTTGGCTCTCACAATGACCTGGGCTTCCCACAATAAAGACCTCGTCTACCTCCCCTTCCAGAAGGGGCCACCTGTGCCTGCCCAGGGCTCTACATACCAAGACCAAATCCAGGTCAAGTCACCTGACTGTTCCCGATTTGCAGACACAGAGATCCCAGATCTCAAATCACCGAGTCCCAGAGGGAGCAAGACTGTGCCTGATAGCACCACAGTGAACCAATAGCCAGGTTGGGATGGGTCCTGAGCCTCTTACCTTCCCCTCCAGGGCTCCCCTGCTTCCCCAGATGCCATTGTGGGCTGAGTCAGGATCCTTGAGGGCCTGATGGGGCTTGACCAGCAGGGAATTGGCGGGCTCCTGTCCCCTTGGGAGCACAGGGGTGCTGTTAGGGGGCTGCCCCAGGAAGCCAAGGAAGCTGGTGTGCAGGCAACCCCAGACCAGCACTTCTGATGAGAGGACTGAATGAGACTCCCTTCTCCCACAGAACAGTGGGAGTGCTGGCCTCGATGGCATGCAGGGAGCGTCTGGATTCCTGAAGGGGAGGTTGACAGCTGTTCAGATCTCAGGTTAATTATTTCCCACATCACAGAGAGGAGAATGTGCTGAGGTGGGACTTCCCTCCCCCCCGTCTCCGTCTCCGTCTCCGCTTCCTGCTTCCTGGGGCACTGATCTCTCCAGGGCCCATCCTGCCCCCCACCAGACTGAAGTCTGAAGATCAGCTGGATATTCCTTCAGGCCTCAGCACACGCACCCTACTACAGCCCCAAGGGATTCCTGGCTCTTCCACAAGACGTCTTTGTTGGGTCCCCCTTCTGGGCCTCTCTGCTCCTGCTGTGCCTTCTGCCTGCTTCACGGCTGGGCCCAGCTCATTTGCTCAGGGAGCTTGGCAAACACTGACGAATTGAATTGCTTTGTAAATAAACAAAAAGTGCCAAACAGACTTCCTGGCACTTAGGAGATGGCCCTCAAAATTTGCTAAGCAAACAAATAACTCAAAACTGGAGAAGAGAACCGTAGGCTGCTGGCTTAGCAGTCAGGCCCTGGCTGCCAGTCTCCCACAGGTGGGACGAGCCCGCGTGTTGTCGAGACTGATCCGGGGCTCAGAGGTCATCTGGTCCATCGTCTCTTGTAAAGTTCCCTTTAGCTTTTCACGTAATGGTTCAGCAGCCTCAGACCATCAAAGAGGCTGCAAGATGATGACATGATAATTCTAGGATTCCTCCTGTATTTACTAGTTGGAATCTTGTTTAAAGAACTTGGCCTCATCAAATATTTGGTTATCTTGAGATATAATTTGCACAGGAGAGGCAGGATAAATGCTTGATTCTTTTCTGCTATTTACCAATTTTCAGAATAACTAACTGGTGTCTTAGCAGACTCCAAAGTTGACACTGAAGTTATTTTTCGTTTTGTCTTAAGAATCATTGTGAAATCTTGGAGTTCCAACATTTTTGATGCTTCAACATATTAAAGGAATTATTCTTTCTGATGCTCAAATTGTCCCATCTTTAGTCGGTGGGAACTCTTGCAAGTTTGTTTCTGAGTTCTTTTGGACATGACCTCAGGAGTCTTTGATAGCTTCCTTGCTTTCTGGTTTGACAAGATGTTCTAGGCTTATCTGGGACATTTCCTGCCCCATCCTGGAATTAGCTATTTCTCCAAGGAGTCCTGGTTCCTTTTAGTAGAAAGTGGTATTTAGAGACCAGATCTGGGTGCTGAGGGTTCTCATTATCATAGGATCAGTTACTGCTTCTAGGCCCTTTTTGGAGTGCAGAGCTAGGGAACATGAAATCATGAAATATTTTTTAAATAGAAAAACACATGATAAGTTTATATTGATATTTCCAATTTAAATAAAATATTACATTTTTAAACTTAATTTCTTTTATTTTTCATATCTGTCTTTCCCTTATGATAAAAATCTTGATTCCTAATTCCTTATTTATCTATGAAAAACAAACAATAACATTTTTACTAACAGTATTATTATTGAAAATTTAAGTTATTTTGCAAGTTTTTTTCTACTTTAAGATAAATCCCACTATCAGCCAAATTCAGTTTTAAATTCACATTCGCTGGAAATAATTTGTCTCTGTATTGTTAAGCCACCAATTTGATATTCATTGATCTTTTTTCCATCTTGATTTAGTTTTGTCTTATGATTATGGAAAATAATTACATGGTTCCAAATTCAGAACTACAAAACAAGGTACATTCAGAGAAGTCTAGACTCCTTCCCTGCCCCCCCACCCCATAGGTAGCCATTGCATCAGTTTTTGTTTTATCCTTACATTTTTATGAATAAGTATTTTTTTTTTCTAGCTTCCTCTCTTTCTTTCTTTTTTCTTTCTACCTCCCTCCCTCCCTTCCTCTCTGCCTACTTTTCTACCTACCTGTGGTAGTTTGGAGGCTGTATGTACTCCAGAAAGGATCATGTTATTTTAATCCATTCCTGTGGGTGTAGACCAATTGATTAGGTTATTTCAATTGAGATGTGACCCTGCCCATTCAAGGTGGGCCTTAATCTTCTTACTGGAGTCCTTTATAAGAGGATAAAACACACAGAGATAACAGTAAGAGAAGCTCACAGAAACACATCCCAAAGTAATTTGGGCAGAGAATAAAAATATATTTACAGGGCCCCCCCTGAGGAGCTGGGGGAAAGTGTGGAAGTGTTGGGCTTCCTCACCTGTACTGATGCTGATGTTGTCACAAACATTAGGACTGGCGGTTTGATGTGCTGAGCCCTCTATCATGGGACTTGCCCTTATGAAGCTCGTTACTGCAAAGGAGAGGCTAAACTTGCATATAATTGTGCCTAAGTACCCCTGAGTACCTCTTTGTTGCCCAGATGTGGCCCTCTCGCTCTCTGTCTCTATAACTGAGCCACCTCGGCAGATGAACTCACTGCCCTCCCCCATATGTGGTACTGTGAACAGTCAGTTGTATGCAGGATATGACTCCCGGGGATGAATCTGGACCCGGCATCATGGGATTGAGAATATCTTCTTGACCAAAAGGGGGATGCAAAATGAAACAAAATAAAGTTTCAGTGGCTGAGAGATTTCAAATGGAGTCGAGAGGTCACTTTGGTGGACATTCTTATGCACTATATAGATAACACCTCTTAGGTTTTAATGTATTGGAATAGCTAGAAGTAAATACCTGAAACTATCAAACTCCAACCCAGTATTCAGGACTCCTGAAGATGACTGTATAACAATGTAGCTTACAAGGGGTGACAATGTGACTGTGAAAACCTTGTGGATCACACTCCCTTTATCTAGTGTATGGATGGATGAGTAGAAAAATGAGGACAAAAACTAAATGAAAAATAGGGTGAGATGGGGGGATGATTTGGGTGTTCTTTTTTACTTTTATTTTTTATTCTTATTCTGATTCTTTCTGATGTAAGGAAAATGTTAGAAATAGATTGTGGTGATGAATGCACAACTATATGATGGTACTGTGAACAGTCAGTTGTACACCATGGATGATTTTATGGTATGTGAATATATTTCAATAAAACTAAATTTAATTTTAAAAAAAGAGAGAGAGAAGCTCACAGAAAAAGCCTCCTGGAGAAGCTAAGAGAGGGCCTACAGAAAACAGAGAGGAAGCCCCTGAAGCCAGAAGCTGAAGGCAACAAAACCCGGAGAGAAGGACAAGCAGATGCCGGCCATGTGCCTTCCCGTGTGACAGAGGTGTCTCACATACTGGCAGCCTGTCCGCAGAGTCCAGGTATTGCTCTGTTGATGCTTGAGTTGGACATTTTCATGGCCTAAGAACTGTAAATTGTAAGTTAATAAATCCCCATTGTAAAAGCCAACCCATTTCTGGTGTATTGCATTTTGTCAGCTTTAACAAACCAAAACACTACCTAATCTCTTTCTATCTCTTTATCTATTTATTATTCCCTTTCCTTAGATTCAAGGAAGCATATTTTATACACTCTTCTGCACCCAGATACAAGCTTCTTAACATGATTTACAAGGCACTGTGTGACCTGGCCTGACCACATTTCTGGTCTTTTCCTGGGCCTCTCTTCCCAAAACTGCTCTTCTTTCAGTTCCTCTGATCAGCCTCTGCATGAAATGCAGCCCTACCTTTAGGTTTCTGGACAGTCCTACTCTAGACCTCGGAAAACCCTTCCAGGATCCCCACAGCGGGTTAGGCCCATCGGTTATGCTCGCTCAAGCCCTGAACCTTTTTCCTTGTCACTTCTTACAAGTGCAATGACCTGCTCAGTGGCTGTGAGTTCTGGGGGGCTAGGGCCCATGGCACCTCATCACCACTCTATGCCTAAAGCTACCACAGGAACCCCATGGATGCTAAATAAATATCTGTTGGATCATAAATGACTGCAGGCTGCAGGCCTTGAAACACCGGGATATCTTCTCTCTTCTGAAGATGCTGAGGTAACTTGCTCCTTTGGTGCTATGTCTGTGAGTCGTTATGAATTGCCCAAAGGCACAGGTTGTCTAACTTGAGCTTTCCCTGGTTCCTTCCTACTTCTCTAGACTTTCTTACTTTTTCTCACTGAGTCCCACAGAAGGCTTGAGTTTCATACCAAAACTGAAAACTTCCCACCAGTTTCCACCTTGCCTGTTTCCTGGAATCTGCTTTCCATCTCTCTTAAACTTATAAAACCAGTGACTCATTTACGCGAGGAGCCAGGGAATCTCTTCTGGGCTGGGATTTCCTGCGGGGAAGCCTGAGAGCAGCAGGTGACATGGTTTTCACAACCCCATCCCCTCTAGGCCCCGGCTCCTCATCGAAAGCCCCAGATTGTTGTACCATGAGAGTTGGAGGAGGTTGTTGGCTTTCCCATGATTTAGGCAGCTCTCATTAAAATCCGGGCCCGTGCACTCCCAAATGCTCCCCCTGGTTTTCTGCAGAGCTTCCAAGGCCCCCAATCTCCAGACCACAAGGACACAAAACCAACTTTGTTTCCAAATAATAACAACTTCTGACTCTTCCTGGAAATCTGGAAAAATTTAGGAATAGTTCTAATGCACTTTCAAGGTGCCAAGCCTTGTCATCCTCCCTAGCCACTAGAAAATTATATTTTATAGATATATAAAATTAGTGTATAAGTTATTATATGTAATTATAAATTATAGTGTATATAATTTTAAACTAATAATTTAAAAAATTTAAATGCGAACTGTGGAATCTGCAGCCTACACCTAGGCAGCCTTCCTATGAGCCCCCCGGCGGGAGCTCTTCACCTGTCAAACATGGCATCGTCCAGATGCCCCAAGTGAGGGTGAGGGGCTTTAGGGACTGTTGAGGCAATTGGATGAAGGGGGGGTAACATCTGAATGAGGGTGCGGCATCTCAGTGAGAGATTAAAAGTTTAGGTGTGCGATTGTGTTATGTTTCCAGGGGTTGTTAAAGGCACCGATAAGTCAAAAATGCTTTGTTAATGGACAGTGAAACAAAGCAGAATGAGGACATGTGGCTAGTGAATTAACCAGGCTCAAATGAAGTTTGAAAGACAACTCTGGAGGAGTTCAAAAGCTCTTAGCATTATCATCTATGGCATACAGTAAAAATACCCGGTCAATTTTTAAGGACCTAATAGGTGCCAGGCACAGCTGTGGATCCTCCTCCAGTTTGGGTATTAGGGTGTGTATGCAGCTCAGAAGAGTCTTATCTCCTGGGGGTCCTTCGCTCTGTCCCAGGTTTTGGAATTTTTCATTCACCCAGGATGTAATTTGAGGAGCCCAGTGTAAAACGAAAATGCAGAGTGGCCTTGTTAAAAATTACTGCAAATTTCAAGGGGTGACAGCAAGAGCATTCAACAAGTGTAATTGCTTCAGGTCTCAGGCCCATG
The DNA here is from genome assembly GCF_015220235.1 of Choloepus didactylus. Lineage (NCBI taxonomy): Eukaryota > Metazoa > Chordata > Mammalia > Pilosa > Megalonychidae > Choloepus > Choloepus didactylus. The sequence goes on along the minus strand of NC_051328.1, from coordinate 22,512,363 downwards.
AAGCTGGCCCTGCTGTCACCACTGAATCACAGCCACATGGAGAAAACTCCAGACACTTCCCACCTGGAAGCCAGCTTTGCATAGTCCATGGGGCTTTCCTCTCTGCGCAGTGTGACCACTGCTGCCTAACTATCCTGTGTGTGTGTGTGCGCGCGCGTGAGAGAGAGAGAGAGAGAGAGAGAGAGAGAGAGATTGAGAGAGAGAGAGATATCCATGTCATGGGTTCGAGTCTGAATGTGTCTGACTTAGATCAACCACCACCGGGAGGATCTCCTTTGTTCAGTCAAGTCAGAGCGAGGTGCCTGGCTTGGGAGAAACCAGCACAGGGTCGGGTGTTTGGGGAGTCTGATCAGTAGCCCCCAGAAAAGGATGGAACTTTAGGGCTATAAACATGAACAAATTTGACCATCAGAGACCTAGAGGCAGCCGGGAGTTTCCAAAGGGAGAGTGGAAGCGAACATGCAAGCACAAGGGGGCGTGCGTTTATTTTCTTTCGATTTAGAAAGCCTTTTTTTTTTTTTTTTTCCTTCCCTTTTTACAAAAGCAATATGTCCTCATTACAGAAAAATCAGGAAATACAAGCAAAACAAAAATAGCAAATGCCATAGAGAGATGGGTAGATAAGTAATAAAGTAAGTAAAGTAAAATGTTAATGATAGAATCTGGGTGGTAGATAATTGGGTTTTCACTATAAAAGTTTTTCAACTTGACTGTATGTTTGAAAATTTGTATAAAACATTGGAAAAAACACGCACAGCCCACCCACCTGGAGGCAACCATGTTTAATATGTGCCCCCTTTGGAACATCCTTCCAGATCCTCTTCCGTGTTCCCATTGATGTTTGAACATTTACATAGACACATATATGTGACTGGATTATGATATACACAAAGAAAAATGCATATATCATAATTTTCACGAATGGAGCACATTCATGTAACCAGCATCAATAGCTTAGAAGCTTTCCTTATACTTTCTTCCAAGTACTTATCCCCAAGGGTAACCACTATCCTGATTTCTACCAGCATAGATTTTTGCCTATTTTTGTACTTTATGTAAATGGAATTATACAATGATAGTCTTTTGCTCAAAGTTATATTTGTAATATTCTTCCAAATCGGTGTTTATGGTTGTGGATTGTACAGCCTCCCATTTACATACATATATTTTAATTTCACTGATGTTACTTATGCAAGAGTGCTCAAAACTAGTGGTTTATGGGATAGGACTTGGGTTTACAGAGAAGCTTGAAACCTGTTTGTCTTGAAAGCCTCAGGCTTCTCTCTGGGCAGGATGGTGGCTGAAAAGACCCTGGTTCTGAGCCCCAGGAGACTTGGCTCAGGGCCAGCCCAGCATGGTGTCACCTCCCCATCCTGGAGCCACGCAGTCAGGGAAGGGAGCTTCTGGCTACTTGAGTGTGGAGAAAATCAAGGGGTGGGATATGGTGTAAGGATTCGTTTCTTCAACAAACATTTGTCAGGTCAGCTCTGATCTCAAAACTAGGGAAACAGAGGTGACCCAGACAAGATCCTTGCCCCAAAGGGTGGCCCTAGAACAATTGGTGTCACAGGATGTCTAGTCAATAACCACTGCTACCTTGAAATCCTTCTTCCCCTGCTCTTGGATTACTAGTTGGATACAGGCCATAGCACCCAACACCTGGACTGACACTGCAACCAGCTGACAAACTTGCGATTTAAGCTGTGCTGCTTTGTGTTGCACTCTGGGTCCTTCTGAGCCTCTGTTATAGATTTAACCAGCCCAAGTTGGAAGTCTCAGTAATGGGTGTACGTATCGGGGTTCTCCCTAAGGTGGCCCTGGGTTGTGTGTTTCAACCTGGACCTATCTATATTTCTCAAATTGAATCATGTGTCTCAACACCATACTAGGCTCAGGGGAGTGGAGGTGCCTTGTCACTGCAGCTGTGTGTTTCTCAGCCTAACTGTTAATTTCAGTTTCCTAGGATGCTGTGTATTCGGCAGGGGCCTCTTGGGTGGTTGCTCATGTGAGGGAAAAATAGCCACCATGTGTGTGTTGAGGTCCTCACCCCAAAGGGCAGATCATTTATTAGGATACTGCGCACTTTGAAATGCTTTGCTACTGTGTGGTCCATGCCTCTATTGCAAAAAAAAGATCCTGATCCTCAGGGTTATAGGAGGAAACATCCACAGTGCCCTGTGGCACAAGCCTTTATGAAAGGTGGTCTCTAGTGCCTTACGCCTGCCCCTCCTGAAAGGCTGGAGGACACCATCACTGATTGCACAACTGTAAAATGGATCAAGAAAGACTCTGGGTCCTATTGAGTACTGCAAGGGGCTAATTCAAACCTGACTTGAGCCTGGGTCCCTAAACCCAGTAAAGCAACAATTGTCTTGGTACTAACCCTGTTACTGATTGCAACTCATTGGAGGAAGAGGCCTACAAATATGAGCAGGGCAAAGAGGGCACCCCCTCACCCCCAGGTATACCCACTAACCACCCAAATACCTTCATACTGGGGGAGGAAACAGAAACAGAAGAGCTGCATGATTTGATCTAAATGAAAATTCAAAATTTACTAAAGGACTTTATGCAAGAGGAAGATGAAAAGGCTCCTTGCTTTTGTGTTGGAGGTTCTGAGTTGACCCTGGCCACTGCTGAGATGAGCCAGATGGTGAGATACCTCAAGCTTCCCAGATCAGTGATCTGTCATGGGACCTGCCAGATTTATTGAAGTGGGCACACAATATCTGCTGCCCCAACATTCTTGGGCTCAACTTCTGATGCTCCCTCTCTTCCACTGGGTGTTTCACAGCATTGGGAAATAGCCCATCCTACCACCACAGTCATCAACACCCACACCCTCATGAAATGGAATACCTTTATGAGGGGCACCAATTATTGAGGAAAATTGGTATATCCAATGGGTATGCCACTTTGCTGCACACCCAAGTGGATGAGAGGCTCTTAAGCCTAGAGCAAGTTCCTTTTTTTTTTTTAACTTTTTATTTTGCAATACTTTCAAACTTACAGGACAATTAAAAAAATAATACAAAGCCCATACAGAGAACTCCAACATCCCCTACCCTCCCCCCACTTCCACCACCAATTTTAACATTTTGGAGCAAGTTCTTTTTGACACTGATACTCTCAGAAGGAGCTCTCCCCAAATACTTACCAGAGGGAGCACTCCCCAATTATAGGGCTGCTCTGCTCCCTCTCCAGCCAGGCGGCCACTAGCAAACAAGTCTTGGATGGCTTTGAATTACTGGCTGCCCACAAGGAATGACCTGAAATCCCAATTTTTGCCCATCAAGGAAATAAACCTTTCCAAAGAAAGGAGCCCCCATCTTAGAATTTCCAAAGTGGCACAATAGCAGGACTCCAACCCAAAGACCTGGTAGTGGAGGCTATGAGGCTGGGGCTTCCCCAACCATATGGTTTCAGGGAAAACCCTGAGAAGCTATGAGCTCTTCTCCAGCAGGCCATCCAAAGGATCCAGCACCCCACTCCTCCCCCTCAGATCTCAAACCCCCAGGGTATAGGACCCACAGCTCCTTTCCCTGATCTAAGACAATGGCAGACACCTCACCTCCCCTAAGGACGTGGCATGCTCCTGGTGCCCCGGCCATCACCTGAGATGATCACCCCTACATGTCCCTGGTTCTCCTATAGCAAATATTGGTCTCTCCATAACAAATAGACCTTTATGGCCCTAATTGATATGAACATCCAAATAACCATCCTCCTTACCCAATTTAAAAGCAGGAATTTGTGCCTCCTATATTTTATGGGGCATGACAAGATATAAAATAGAGGACAAATTCATCTCACTCTGATCATCTTGCCCAATTTCTCTGTAGTGATAACCCTAATGGCCCTGGAACATACACGGACTTTACGTTATCTCCCAACTCTTCCCTTTCCCACGGGCCCTAGAGAACAGATGTTCCCCTATCAGGAAAACAGTAAATCCCAGCCTGAGGAAAACAGCAGTGTTGTCAGAAGCTATGCCCAGTAAGATAAACAACACCATCCTCAGAAACTATGCCCAGGAGGAAAACAAGGATCAACTTGTGATCCTTAATTTGAACGCATATACAGCACTGCCCCAGTGCCTCCACCCCACCTCCCTCTGTTCAAATCTTATAAAATATAGCCCTGTCCTCTGGTCAGTGCTGACCATCATAGCAAGGAATCGTTATCTTTGCTACTGCCACCGAGGACGAGGACACCACGGAAGCCCCCAATGTATACTCGATCTTATTTGCCAAGATGGACTTGTCCGAGTTGTTCTTTGGCCTGTGGTACCCCTTGCAGTTTGGTGGAAGGCTGTCCTATTACACAGCCACTCACCTTACTCGGAACAGACCCTCAGATTCCCCATCGTTAGAATGGATGTCTTCACCAAATACGTTGCCCATTGAAATAAAATCAAATCCCTTGACGTCAGTGTTAAATTAGCTAAATGGAACCTTGTACATGTCCTCCCTCCTATTAATATATTACAGCTCAATTTAAATTAGAATAAGGCCTCCAAGAGCTGAGACCCGTTATACAAGACTTACTAAAAAAAAAAAAAGAGGAATAACAACTCCCACAGTTTCTCCCTTTAATAATTCTATTTGACTCATGCTCAAACCTGGAAAAAACAAATGGTTATTGACTGTGAACTACAGTAACCTCAATGCAGCTGTATCATTTATTAAAGCCCCGGTACCTGACATCACTGAAATGATCAAGGCCATCCAGTTGTCTACCGAGAAATACTTCGTAGTCATAGATCCGGCCTAATATATTTTATTCGGTCCCTAATTCAACAGCCTCCCTGCTGCAATTTGCTTTCACCTTCGAGGGGGCACAATATACACCTTTACCTGGCTATCCCATGGGTCCTTCAGTAGCCCCACCATCACATACAATCTCTGCTGATAGGACCTTATTGGATCCAGTTGTTCCTGGGCGCTCATTGGTAACATCACATTACATAGCATCATAATGATAACATCCTCTTCTGAGAAGATTCATGTGACACACTCACTCAGGATGTATAAACACTCACAGAGGAAGCTCATAAAAAGGGGATGATGAGCCATTCTCCCACACAAAGTATAAGGCCCCACCACAGTTAAATTCTGGGGCATTATTTGGTCACTTGAAGGCCACATCCCTGACATTGTGAAGATACTACCATTGACACTCAACACCTATAACTCCAAATCAAGCCCAACATCTTTTAGGTTTTTTTTGAGTTTTGGAGACAACGTAAAAAAATTTCCCCACTTACAAATTCTGCTTAAGACTTTTACCAATACTCACAGATGGCCACTATGAATGAAGTCCCCTCAAACAAAAGGCTCAAGAATCTGTCCAAATTGCAATTCAACAGGCACCCCCATTAGTGCCCCCCAGAGACTCCTTTACTGTAGAGACTTCAGTAACCTTCTCTTACACTTCTTGTTGTCTCTGGATCACACATGATGCCGTCAATTGACCGTGGGTCTCTGGTGCAAGAAACTGCCCACACCACATACCATTAGAACATCAACTGCTGGCCACATTCTGGGCCCTTCTGAAGACACAGGCTATGACGGTTTGAAGTTGTATGTACCCCAGAAAAGATCATGCTCTTTTAATCCTTTGCTGAAGGTGGATTGTAATATGCACTCCATTATTGTAGGTGGGATCTTTTGATTAGGTTATTTCAGTTGAGATGTGACACACCTCATTCAAGGTGGGTCTTAATCCTTTTACTGGAGTCCTGAGAGGATAAAAGACAGAAAAATGCCCCAGAGAAGCTAAGAGAGACAGAAGCTAAATGAAAGAGACACACAGAAGCTCAGAGAGGAAGCCACTGAAGCCAGAAGCTGGAAGCAATGAAACCCAGGAGAGAAGGACCAACAGACATTGCCATGTGCCTTGCTGTCTGACAGAGGAGCCCAAGTTCACCAGTAGCTGGTCTTCAGGGAGAAGGTATCCTACTATTGATGCCTTAATTAGGACATTTTTCATGGCCTCAGAACTGTAAACGTGTAAGCTAATAAATTCCCATTGTAAAAGCCAATCCATTTCTAATATATTGCATTCTGGCAACTTTACCAAACCAAAACAGAGGTCCTCACAGGTCCTGAGCCTGTGACTCTTTGCACCCAGCAGCTGCCATTACACCTTGTTTCATGGAGACAGCACCCCACAGGCTCAGCATGGCCACAGAGACTACCTCATTAACATAAAAATGGGGCTTATAGCATACAGCCAATCATGGGCCTTCTGGCACCTTCTTGCTATAGGAGGAAGTGGCTGTGCTGGTTTGAATGTATTGTGTCCCCCAGAAAAAGCCATGTTCTTTGGTGCAATCTTGTGGGGTGGGCATATTGGTGAGGATTGAGTTGGAATGTTTGGATTAGGTTGTTTGCATGGAGATGGGCCCCACCCAACTGTAGGTGATAACTCTGATGGGATAATTTCCATGGAGGCGTGGCCCCACCCATTCAGGGTGGGTCTTGATCAGTGGAGCCATATAAACGAGCTGACAAACAGAAGGAACTCAGTGCAGCTGTGAGTGACATTTTGAAGTGCAGCTGAAAGGGACGCTTTGAAGAATGCAGAGAAGCTGAGAGAGTACCTGCAGAGAGACGGTTTGAAGACGGCCGTTGAATGCAGATTCTTGCTCCAGAGAAGCTAAGAGAGGAAAGACGTCCCAAGTGCAACTGAGAGTGACATTTTGATGAGGAGCTGTGGCCTAGAGAGGAACATCCTGGGAGAAAGCCATTTTGAAACCAGAACTTGGAGCAGACACCAGCCATGTGCCTTCCTAGCTAACGGAGGTTTTCCGGACACCACTGGCCATCCTTCAGTGAAAGTACCCGATTGTTCATGCATTACCTTGGACAGTTTACAGCCTTAAGATTGTAATTGTGTAACCAAATAAACCCCCTTTTATAAAAGCCGATCCATTTCTGGTGTTTTGCATTCCGGCAGCACTAGCAAACCAGAACAGTGGGTTTCCCTGTGTTCTGTCCCTTGGCAGATGCTATGGTGCTGGAGGAGACTGCCCCTTTCCTGGATCCAATAGCAATGTGGGGAACCCTTTGGGATCAACTATGTGATCAGGAAAATGGAGTTAACATACCTTATAAATGTCAGCATCACCAGCACACATGATGGAGCTTGCTGGAGAAATGCTTCTGTTCTCCATCAGGGACATCTGTGATCAAGGACCAGATTCAAGATCAGTGCAATTGGCTGAACTTCAGGCAGTCATCTTAGCACCAGAAGACATCTTGCCCAATAAGCAGCCTTATTTGCACATTTTACAGACTCTTGGTCAATTGCCAGTGGTCTGGCCAACTGGGTTTTGCCTTTTGAGATAAACAATTCTGGGAATTTCTTACCTCACAGATAACCAAAAAACAAATCAAGGTCACACACGTCTCTGCATATACTGAAGCTCAAACTGTAGAGGCTAATTTCAATGCAAGTAGAAAAACTGGATCAAATTTCTGAGACACATAATGACACAACCTCAGACCTGACACAACTAACCTTGGCCCAGAGAATGCATGAAATATTGATGGGCCTTGGCTTTAAAAGCCTGGGAATAATCCAAGAGACTTCTCTCCTCTGCCATGGCTAACATAGTCACTAATGCACCTTATGTGGGAAAACAAGCCACTGGTAGTATCCCTGATGAGGCATAATGCCCTGGGGGGCCCATGCCTACAGCCAATGACAAGTAGATTTCACAGGGCTGCTGCCTCCTGATTCGAGGGCTACTTGCTATGCTCTGACCATGGTAGATACTTACATGGGCATAATACATGCCTATCCCATCTGAATGCCACTGCTGAAGCCACAATACAAGGTCTCACCCATATTCTTCTAACCCCTTTGGAGTTCCAGACATTACTGATAGTGAGTGACCACAGCACTGTTTTCACTTCTCAAAATAAACAATGCTGGGTTCTTGAACAAGTCATTAAATGAAACTTTCATCTGCATTGTCCTCTCTTGGCACAGAAGTGCTCTTTTTCTGTCAATTGCACTTGCTTTGCTCATAGTTTAGGGAGCCACAGGCACTGCCTTAGGCACACACAATCCTCCAACAAACTCACAATATCGATGCCAACCAGGAAATGTCTAAACATGTTCTCTAAACACATTTAGCAAACACTTGATGCTCTGGATGCTTTAACTGAAGGACAATGCTCCCTGGAGGCTGTGGTAGCTGATAATCATCTGGTTTAGGACCATTTATTGGCCATCCACGGAGAGGTTAGTTCCTTTTAAAAGAAATAATCTTGTTGCATATGGATATACAGCACAGGCAAGATTACACAAATAACCCAACAAATGAGATAACAAACCAAAAGAGTCAATACTATAACCAGGATATTTGAGCAAATGCCCTGGACTCCCACTGATCTATTTTCCTGGCTCTGCCCAGTGGCCTGGGGTGATTGGATTCACCCACACCAGGGACTATTTATACTCATAATGCTTGGCTGCCTGGGTACATGGCTCATTAAATATACATTATACCAGATTCGAATTCAATTAAATAAAACATGGCACATTTCAGTCAGATATGAGGATGAATTACAATAAAGAGGAAGACTCCATTTTTGATGTGTGACCCAACTGACAGCTTTCAAGCCCCACCCCTCTCTCTTCTCCTTTTTGTCCCATATCTGGTGAAACTGATAAGAAACAGCATTTTCTTTGGTGCCCGAGGGAAGTTCAAACCATGCAAATCCGGCCCATAAGGAAACCCTTGTCCCCAGCCCCACTTCCTAGAAAACATCAAAGCCACCCACTCTATTTTGTTATTGAAATCTGGACTGATTTGTTCCTTCCCTGCTCTTTCTGGTGAATAATAAATCTTTTCGTATCCTTCTGGTGCATGTAGCATCAATAACCTCAACATCTGAACTATTCATTCCATTGGAGGGATTCCATCCTACCCTTCACAGGGTAACAATACAAGAACATGGTCAGCAAACAATTGGCAAATAAAATTTTAAAAAATTTAATTTTACAATAGCATCAAAAATAGAAAATATTTAGCAAAAACCTTAACAACAGATATATAAGACCTCTACACCAAAAACCTCATTGTCAAGATAAATTAAAGAAAACCTAAATAAATGGAGAGATATACCATGTTCATGGTTTGGAAGACTCAATTCTCTTAAGATGTCAATTCCCCAAAATTGATCTATAGAATCAATGAAATCCCAGTGCTAGTAATTGGCAAGCTGATTCTAAAATGTATGTGGAAATTCAAAGGACATGGAATATTGAGTGACCCGACTTTATCACATGGCAACACTCATAGCCAGGAGACAGGCAGGTATGTGGTTGATAGTGGAATGGGTGGCAGTAGTTCCACCAAGGAAGGAATGGGCCATAAATTATCATGTTTTCAGAATTAAACTCAGTTGACAAAAAAAGCACCACCCCCCAGCTGCCAATACCACTGCCATTTAATTATCAGTGTTACAGACCAAGGGATATTCCATTGAGTGATGGGATAATCAGATTCCCTAAAGCTGGATATTCAGGTTGTTTATAATTTTCAGATCTTATTGACTCCTTTGGAAAATGGCAACGTTCACTAAGGAAAGTTGGGGAAGAAAAGCTGACATGAGCTGTGCATCATCTCAGGTGAATTCCCAGCTTTGTTCGGTGCCTCAGTGGAATTTTGTTGCATTGAAATAAACATTTTCTTCCATTGAAGGTTTTATTTCTATGTTGTTTCCTTGAACTATTTTCACAGAGGAGGAATTGCAGCATGAAATCATTTAAAGATGTCTGTGGTCCTTGCAATCTTGACATCCAGTTTTAATGCATTCCTTAGAAATATTCTTGTATAAGTGTTAGGCACTGATAATTCAGCATATAATCCAGACAACTTTCACAATTATTGTCCCAATTTACATATTCACCACAGAAAAGATTTGTAAATGTAAAAATGTCACAAAGACCTCATTCATTGGCTTGGCTCTTGGTGCCATGATTTAACTTGTTTTTATTTCTTTGATCAGTGATAAGTGCTTTCTCAAAGTTGTCTAAAACTATACTTCTTTTTTGACTAAAGGAAGATAGCATTTTTAAAATGGAAATAAAAATCACATAACATAAAATTCACTGCTTTAACCATTTTAAAGTGTACAATTCAGTGGCTTCCAGTACTGGATAGCGTTTCTTTTTCTATTTATACAAAAATTGTGGTAACATATATGCAACACAAAATAGCTCATTTTTAAACATCTTTAAGTGTACAGTTCAGTGGATTAATGACATTTACAATATTGTGACAATAACACCACCATCCACTGTCAAAACTTTTTCATGACCCCAAACAGAAATGGTACCTATTAAGCAATAACTCTCCATTCTTCCCTCTCTCCAGCCTCTGGTAACTCTACTTTCTGTCTCTATGTATTTGTTTATTCTAGATATTTCATAGAAGTGGAATCATACAATATTTGTCCTTTTGTGTTTGCCTTATTTCACTCAACATAATGATTTCAAGGCTTATCTGTGTTGTAGCATGTATCAGGACTTCATTTGTTTTTACTGCTGAATAATATTCTTTTGTATGGATATACCACATTTTGTTTATCCATTTACCTCTTGATGGACACTTGAATTGTTTCCGGATATCATTTCCTAACTAATTCAAAGACGTGATTTTCTAAAGTGATACCTGATCCTTAGAGGGATATGCAAGGGACCTCAAGTAATTGGGTCTTTTGAGTTTTCATTTCTTTGTCCTGAAAATGAAGCTGCTTTCTGGAAGACAGGGAAACACTAGTGGTCAAGACAGAGATAGAGCTGCCTTCTTCTTGCCCTGGTTTCTATCTCTGGCTTCGACTGGGGATTTTTCTGAGTTCAGAGTCCCTGATCGGTGTGCCCAGCCTACAACATGCTGTCCTCTCTGGCCACGCCAGATCAGAGCTTTGGTGGGTTTTTTTGGCCTTGCCCTGATCTGTGACTCCTATGGTGGCAACCCAGATAAGATTGGATTTTCCATCCATGATCATGTCTGTGTCTCAGGATATTCAGCTTCCATTTCTCACCAAAGTTCATAGAACTGACCATGGTTAAGTCCACAAGAGCAAAAGAAGTTTACTGTTCACACTACTGGTTCAATAACAATAGATTCAAATATTTTCTGCCAAGTCCCTGTTGATGAGTGCTGGAAAGAAAAACCATAGATTTTAACACACCTTCCACTTCAGGTTGTACTAACTTCGTGTTTTCTCAACTTTTTTGAAAATATTCTTTCCTGTATTTGTTCCACTGAAAACAATTCATAGATGCTAATTATTCAGTCACTTCAAACTCACTGACTCAAGTAAATAATAACAACCAAGCAGTATTGGTAACATCTGTCAACTCACAAAGAGCCAATGAAAGTCATTTAGAATTATTTACTTTGTTTTTAAATTGCCTCCCAATGATGTTGCTCCCAATGAAAACTTTTCAGCTAACCATTCTCTCTGAAAAGCTAAAGTCTTAAAAGAGTGATGGTATTAAATTATTTTATTTTAATGCTTTGCTGCAAACACAAGGTGGCTTTCCTTGCTTAGCTAATGAATGACCCTCTCGGAAACTTACTTTGGTTGTCGTCTTATTTTCATTTTATATTTTTTGTGAAGAAATGCTGCTGTGATGACACACCTCTTTTTTTAAATGCATTTTTAATTGTGATCTTTAACATATATATATAACTGTGATAACTTTCAAAATATGATTTAACAAGTAGTTAGAAAGCAGATTTCAAAGAATGTCATGGGTCACAGTTCCACAACTTCATCTATTTCCATAATTGTAAAATATAACATACATACAGAAAGGTGTTAACTTTCAATGTGCAGCTCAACAAGCGGTTATATAGGTAATTTCAAAAACCATTATGGGTTACAGTTCCACAATGTCACTTCTTTCCTTATTATGCACTTTAGGTTATCTATAGAAAGGTGAAGACTTTCAAAAGCCCCAATTTAAAGAGTAGCTATGGAGCAAATTTCAAAGGATGTTATAGGTTTCAGTTCCACCAATGTCATTTACCTTCTGTCCAACTATTCCAGCACCTCAGCATCTAAACAAATGTATATATTTATATAAAGTTTCCCTATTCATAGACCCTTGTTAAATCTTATCTTGTTTGTTGCTACCCCTTCCTCTGACTTAATCTCTTTCTCCATCTTCAGGGGTGTCTAGGGAGTGAGCACCCTAACTTGTTCATATTGAATGGGGGTGTTGACAGTATGGGGAAGGGGGCTGCATATGATTGTTGTTCTTAAAGAGGCTATTGCTCTGGGTTTTAGGACTTGTCTGGCATAGAAACACTCTGGTGGCTTTAAGTTTCTGAGAGATAAAATTCAGTGAGTGAATCTTTTATAGAATCTCAGATAGGGACAAGGTATTTGGGGGCTACTTTTGGTAAGGGCCTGGCATACTGAGATACCTCTTTTACAATATTCTAATTTTTCTGAGGGTTGCTTTCCTGTGAGTTGGGAATATTGGGATGAGTCTGGTCATGTTGATGTATACTGTATTCTTTTAGCACAGGCATCACATCATTGCATAAAAAACAATACTTTTCTGTCAAAACAAAATAATTCACATTTGTGATAACAAAATAATTCACATTTGACTGTGCCTTAAAAGGAGGACAATTGAAGTCCATGTTTATCCTCTTTTCTTACTTTGACATGACATATATGCACTGATAATGAAATACAGAGCAAAATAAAATAAAATGTAATAAAATGTCGAGGTATAGTAATATGCGTGGAACTCAAAGAGTTGAGTTATAACTGCAATTTGTAGTGCACCAAGCAGCAGAGCAAAGTGGAGAGAATCAAACGTGATCTCTGTTGCAACTCCTGAACTCTGCCTTTGTAGCCACAGATGATGTGTAAATGAATGAGCCTGGCTATGTTCCAATAAGACTTTATTTATGGACACTGAAATTTGAACTTCAGATATTTTTCACATATCATGAAATATTATTCTTCATTGGAATTTCCCCCCAGGCATTAAAAAATAGAAAAACCATTCTAAGCCGAAGGGTTGTACAAAAAATAGCAGTGGACCAGATTTGGCCCACAAGCCATAGCTTTTCAACTCCTGCCCTAAATTATTGGCAAAGATCAAATGTGATAATGTGGAGGACACAGACTCTTTCATTCCTCTTGGTGGGACCATCACTGGCACAAGTGAGAGTGGGTGGGGGGTGGCCTCTGTCAGCATGGTGGGAGCAGGACCCGCTCCTCACAGTCTCCAGAATGGTGGCAAGACCTCAGCAGGGAGTGAGTACAAAGTGCTCCTCGCAAGACTGAACCCTAAAAATTAGGCATCGGTCTTGATCAAGGTTTCTGAGCTCCCCCTTTCCAGGGCCTTGTGAATGTGGACAGTGACAGGTCCTCAGTGGTGGCCAAGAGGAATGTGAGGCTAGAGCTCTGCCCCAAGCAAGACCTGGGTCCTTTCCCAGCCAGGGGTGGGGAGGGAACCCCAATAATTACTAGGCAGAAGGAAGTTCAGATTCAGATTTGATGAAAAATCTGGTATTTCTTACACGGAGGTGGTGTTTGGGAAAAAAAATATATACAACAGTTGCAGTATTTTATAACAACTGCAGTTGTGCTGATTTTGGACTAACGGGAAGGGCCACCTGCCTTGAGCTTTCCATCTCACCAGGAGATGGGGAGGAGGCAGGGGCAGGACACTGCTGAGTGTGTGACAGTGTGTGGAGCCCTAGGCAGCAGGCTCCTGGGTCAAGCTGCAGTGATAGGATGGGAAGGTGGCTTTTAGCAATGTATCTCTGAGGTCACTCCATCATCATTTGGACAGGTAAAACCAGACAAGATGTTGTGGGAACCGGGAGCTGACCTGCTGCTGAACCTCTGTGGAGGGAGTCAGACAGGTGGATGGGTTAGGACAGACCTTTGACCCCAGGAAGGAGGAGGGAGGGAGATCAGGGTCAAGTGAGATGGAGGCTGCAACACATTTCTGCTGGGATCACTCTGGAATCAGACTAGTGCTCACTGGGCTCTGTCTACTGCAAAGAAAGGAAGCCTGGTCCACATGCCTACGGAGGGCAAACTGGGGCAGTGTAGACTAGCAGTGAGGCTGGCGCTTGGGATGGGGCTGGGGTCAGGACAAGGGACAGAGAGTTAGGGCTGGGGATGGGGCTTGGGCCAAGGTTGGGTCTGAGGTGGCATCAGTATCAAGGTCATTTGTGTCTGGTTTAGTCAGAAACAGGGTCAGGGTCAGGTTGAGTTTGGGTTCTCAGCCTTGGATCAGGGTGGGCAAAGCTCTGTGTCCTACTGCTCCTTCCCCAGCCACACAGGGAGGAGGTGGCCTCATGTTGCTTGAAGTGGCTAGGGTGTGTCCAGAACTGGGAGCAAAGAGGGGCCAAGCACACACTGCACAAGAGTTTAAGCAAAGCCGGACAAAAACAACAAATTGGAAAGCAATATTTACTACATTTATAACAAACAGGATCGATTTCCTTTATGTCTTAAAAATCAACAAGAAAAGAGGTACTCTCTATTTATCTAAACAGGCAAAGGGCACACATGGGCAGGTCCCAGGAAACAAAGGGCAAATGCCCATAACCACACAGTAGATAGAAGTGTCAGCCCATGGCCTTGGAAGGGCAAGACTTTCACATTCTTCTCCGTGATTCTATTTTCTTTCCAACTCAGGCTTTCATCCCACTAGGGTACCTACTGAAAAAAACATTTTTTTTTTTGTTGCTTCACAGACATTCCTGGGTCCCCAGCACTGCAGGGACCTCAGCAAACCCCACCACAGGCTGTGATATTGGTCCAGTTGAGGGAACACATCCCAGACTCAGCCGTCATGGAGGGCTTTCCTGAGGCAGGATGGGCTAGCCAGGGAAGTGTAGGGCGCTGCATGGTTGCCAAGAACTGGGCCCATGTCCCCTGGGGAAGTGTGTGCAAAGGCCCAAGGTGACAGCATGGGCCTGAGGAGCCAGTGGGAGTGTTGGGTGGAGGCTGGAAGAGGGCCGAGAGGAGGGACACGCGACGCGGACCTCACCGAGCACCCGCCTGGCCTCATGCTTGGTAGCCTGCTCGTTCTCGGGACAAGGCAGCTTGCTGAGGAGGGTCACATGATGCAGACAAGGCTCTGCAGGAGCTCTGAAATCGCTGAGCTCCTGCACAGAGGCCATCCTGAGAAGCCGGGGTGCCAATCTCCTCCTCTTGTGGGACTTGGGGTTCTGTGACTCCCTCTGCTCACCTTTTCCCGCAGGCGCTGACCCGGGGCCTCTCAGCCATCCTGGGCCCCAGGCTCCACCTCCCTCTCCCTGTCTCTGTGTAATGACTTCTTCCTCTCCCGACTCCAACTCAGCCCGGGAAGATACGAGAGTACGATAAGATGGTGCTAGTTTCAAATTGCCTCAGAGAAGCAGAACCACTCTGCAAGAAAGACTAGAAGTGTTTCCAAGCCTGAAAGAGAGATTTTTTTTTAATTACATACAATAAAATTCTCTCATTTTTGTGAATGATTCCATGCATTTTGACTAACGAATAGAGTCGTGGAACCATCACCACAATCAACAGAAAGAAGAATTCCATCACCCCAAATACTCCCTTGTGCTGCCCCTTCATAATCAATATTTTCCCCAATCCCTAATTGGTGGCATCCACGAATCTGTTCTCTGTCCCCAAAGTTCTGCCTTTTCCAGAATGACATGTAAATGAAGTAATACAGCATATTGCCTTTTGAATCTCCAAAGTTCTGCCTTTTCTAGAATGACATGTAAATAAAGTCAATATTATAGTATGCTGCCTTTTGAATCTCCTTTCAATTAGCAGGGCCAGGATTTATCTTCCCATCTGAAACAATCAACAGAATAAGCACAATATGTGAAACAACACCCTTATGTACACTGGTTATCGGGAGGGAAAGGGTAGTGATTCTTAAGAGTTGGGAAACAAACAAGTTGAACTAGAAAACAATTAAAGGACTGCAGTAACAAGGCCAGCACTGAATCAAGAAAAAAGACACTTAAAAACAGTAGGATCCTGTGGCCTTTAGCTGGCCCCTCCTCCAGCCCCCATTGGCTGGTGTATTAGGGTTCTCTAGGGAAAGAGAACCAATAGGAGATATCTGTAAATACGAGATTTTATAAAAGTGTCTCATGCAACTGTAGGGATGCAAAAGTCCAAATTCTGTAGGGCAGGCAGCAAACTGGCAACTCGGATGAAGGTGTTCGATGAACTCCCCAGGAGACGCTGACTAGCTGAAGAAGAAGTGAAGCTTCTCTCTCTTCTCCCTTAAAAGTCTTCAACTGATTGGTTTAAATTTAGCTGATTGAATTCTCTCACTGAGGAAGACATGCCCTTGTTGATGTAATTAGTCACAGGTGCAGTCAATTGAACTGATGATTTAGTGAACCAGCCTTCTGGTTTCTTAACCAGCCACAAATGTCCTTGTATTAATGGTTAGGCCAGTGCTTGCTTGACCAGACACTTGGGCATCATCACCTGGCCAAGTTGACACATGAACCTAACCATCACAGTCCACCCCTTGTCAACTTGGCAGCTATACACATTGCCTTAAAACATACTTAATTTCATAATAGAACATAACAACAGACATGTGTTTCACTTAACAATACTCAGCTGTCCTGCATACAACCAGAAATGCACTAAATCTCTCAGGAATAGGATGCAAGTCCTTGGGTAACATTCATTCTTAAACTCGATCTCCTATAACTTAAATACAATGAAATGAACAACACAAATTATGTCATATGATAAGGGGATAAGATAGAGAAGGAAACAAAAATATTTGCTTCATGGACAAATACAAACATATTCATAACAAAACAAGGAGGAAATATGCATGCCATCATAGTCCTCATTTCTGTAACTGGTCATGTGGTCATAGTTCATATTTATCACTATCTTCTTCCACTACCCATTCCATGTTCTCTTTACCCTCAGCAAGCACTTCAGCCGGCCTGGTTCTCTGCCTGGTGGGGTGACCAAACTGTCATTCCTGAAGTTTCTGGGCCATTGTCCATCCTGACTGGATTGAGTTGTTGCAGTTTTCAATTGTCTTTAATCACATGGCATGGTAGTACTAACAGATGCCCTAGGGGATCTCCTGTATTCCAAGAAAACTCTTCTTTACCTCCGTTGTGTAGTTGCAGTCCTATTTCTCCTTGATAGGATCAATCACTACAGCCAGTTCAGTAATCCCCTTCCTTGCCTGTTGATTCAGAGGCATGAGAAGCCCAAAGTGGCCAGGTGGCAGCCTTAACTTCTAGTTCAATGGAATTATTGTTGTGTCTACTGGTGGGAGCACTGCTTTTGGAACTAAGACTTGTAAATCAGCAAAGCTTAAGGTTGCAGGGATAGGAAGCAAAAATTTTCCTAATGGATCACTAGGAGTGATAGTGAGTGGTGCCACTCCCAATTTCCACCCCTGATTTCCTGGACCTATGAATCCTGGCTATTGGAGAAATAGCACCATAGAGTGGATGCTGATTCAGAGCATACACAGCCTCCTGGAGAACACTGCCCCAACCCTGCAAGGTATTGCCACCTAGTTGGCACTGTAATTGAGTCTTCAACAGGCCATTCCATCGTTCTATCAACCCAGCTGCTTCTGGATGATGGGGAACATGGTAAGACCAGAGAATTCCATGAGCATGTGCCCATTCCCTCACTTCATTTGCTGTGAAGTGGGTTCCTCAGTTTAGAAGCAATGCCTGTGTGGAATACCATGACAGTGGATAAGGCATTCTGTAAGTCCACAGATGGTAGTTTTGGCAGAAGCATTGTGTGCAGGGAAGGCAAACCCATATCCGGAGTATGTGTCTATTCCAGTTAGAACAAATTGCTGTCACTTCCATGATGGAAGTGGTCCAATGTAATCAACCTGCCACCAGGTAGCAGACTGATCACTTCAAGGAACGGTGCCATATTGGGAACTGAGGGTGGGTCTCTGCTGCTGGCAGATTGGGCACTCAGCAGTGGCTGTGGCCAGGTAAGCCTTGGTGAGTGGAAGTCCATGTTGCTCAGCCCATGTTTAACTTCCATTTCTACCACCATGACCACTTTGTTCAAGAGCCCATTGGGCAATGACAGGAGTGGCTGGGGAAAGAGGTTGACTGGTATCCACAGAATGGGTCATCTTATTCACTTGATTATTAAAATCTTCCTCTGCTGAAGTCACCCTCTGGTGAGCATTCATACGAGACACAAATATCTTGTTTTTTGCCCAGTCAGAAAGGCCTATCCACATACCTCTTCCCCAGACTTCTTTGTCACCAATTTTCCAATCATGCTCCTTCCAAGTCCCTAACCATCCAGCCAAACCATTAGCAACAGCCCATGAATCAGTATACAAATGCACCTCTGGCCAGTTCTCCTTCCAAGCAAAATGAACAACCAGGTGCACTGCTCAAAGTTCCACCCACTGGGAGGATTTCCCCTCACCACCGTCCTTCAGGGACATCCCAGAGATGGGCTGCAGTGCTGTAGTTGTCCACCTTCGGATGGTACCTGCATATCATGCAGAACTGTCTGTAAACCAGTCCTGAGGTTTTCTCCGCAGTCAACTGATTGTAGGGAACCTCCCTAAGAGGCCCTAGCTGTGGGCTGGGAAAGCGCAAGTATTGTGTCAGGAGTGGGGGCCATAGGCATTTGGGCCACTTCCTCATGTAACTTAACTGTGCCTTCAGGACCCACGCGAGCCCTATCTCGTACATACCATTTCCATTTTATGATGGAGTGCTGCTGGGCATGTCCAACTTTATTGCTTGGCGGGTTGGTAACACCCAGCGTGTGACAGGCAACTCAGGTCTCAAGGTAACTTGGTGGCCCATGGTTAAGCTTTCTGTCTCTACTAAGGCCCAATAGCCAGCCAAAAGCTGTTTCTCAAAAGGAGAGTAGTTATCTGCAGAGGATGGTAAGTCTTTACTCCAAAATCTAAGGGCCTGCATTGTGATTCTCCTATAGAAGCCTGCCAAAGGCTCCAAACAGCATCTCTATTTGCCACTGACGCTTCCAGCACCACTGAAACAGCTGGATCCTATGGTCCAACTGGCAGAGCAGCTTGCACAGCAGCCTGCACCTGTTGCAGAGCCTCATTTTGTTCTGGTCCCCACTGAAAACTAGAAGCTTTCCTGGTCTCTTGGTAAATGGGCTGGAGTAGCACACCCAAATGCGGATGTGTTGTCTCCAAAATCTAAAGAGGCCAACTAGGCATTGTGCTTCTTTTTTGATTGTAAGAGGGGCCAGATGCAACGGCTTATCCTTCACCTTAGAAGGTATATCTTGACACGCCCCACACCGCTGGACACCTAGATGTTTTACTGAGGTGGAAAGCCCCTGTATTTCTTTTTAAGTGTTTTTCTCAATATTATTACTTTTTTTTTTTTTTAAATCAGTTTTATTGGGATATATTCACATACCATACAATCATCCATGGTGTACAATCAAGGTTGTATCCTCTGGACATTCCAGGGGTGTGTGAGCAGGTCTTCCATGATAAATCCACAATAACATTCCAATCTCTCTAAGCCTTTAAATCCACCCCTCTACCTTATACCAGGGCAGTTCTGGCATTTCAACCTCAGGTAATGTCGGCCACCTTTTGATCCATGTTTCAACCACCCAAACAAACTGTTAATGCCCTTTCTAACCCCTCAAGCTACAATATTGAATACAGTATCTCTGCTTAGTGGGCACATATCATAAATCCAACTTTATATTCCTTCCACCATCATACCACACCCTTAATATCCATTCCCAAACATATTCCCCTGACTTCCGTCTATATAAACTGGAAAACCCATGCAGTTCTTTTGGAGTATAGTGTGCTTCCTCATGGGTCACACTTAGTACCTCACCTTTCAGGGGCTGTTGGGACTTTAGTCTAGTTATAGGTCTTGAAGAAAAGAGCGGTGGTGGGGGTGGGTCATGAAAAGAGTTAGAATTATCCCTCAAGCCAATTAATCTTGTGAATTCATCTTGTGAAACAGGATTAATCTCTCCAGACAGAGGAATGAGGGCTGCTTCCTCAGGGGAGGCGATTATAGGTTTAGCAGGCACTGAAGGGTTAATCTCTAGGTGGAGGTTTGATGGCAGGCTCCTTGGAGCAGACTGGAGGTCGGGAAACTGTTTCCTCAAAGCAGGCTGGAGGTTGGGTAGCTGTCTCCTCACCTCAGACTGGAGGTGGGGGGGGGGTGTTTTCTCAGGGCAGACCATTACAGGTATATCTAGCAAAGACTCAACAGAATTGAGGGTTCCAATGTCCTCACTGCCATTATTATCAATCCATATGCCCCCATCCCAAGTTTCAGGATCCCATTCTTTTCCAATCAATGCCTTTACTTTAACAGCAGTCACAATGCGAGGTTGAAATTTTAGTTTATGTTGTAAATCTGCTACTAACACAATGAGACTCTGCGTCTGGTTTTCAGAGATCTCAAATCTGCGGCCACAGGAAATAAGATTTTCTTTCAGGGCACACACAGAAACCTTTACATCTGTTATACAGCATTTAAGTTTCAAATTTGAAGCCTTCAGCTCTTCCCTTTCTCTTACAAATTTATGCAGTGTATCTAGGAACAACCAGCCAACATCATTATACCTCTCAACTCCACAAAACTCTGTTAAGTGCTCTTAAATGGCTTGGCATGGCACCATTACCAATGTTATCTGTATTTGAAATTTTGATATTTTGTTCACCATGGACTTTCTGCATTACTTTTGATTTTTTAAAACCTTGCATTCAAATACTATTTCCTGAGTTTTTTGGTGCCCCTTAAATTTGGGGCCCAAGGTAAATGCCTCACTATCCTTCCCTGCTTTAAAACCTGAAGCACACTTTTTCACTTTAATTATTATTCTGGTTATTTTTGTGCGTGTGGTAATGAGGGTGTTGGGGATTGATTTTGGTGATGAATGTACAACTATGTAACAGTACTGTGAACAATCGAATGTATGATTTGTTTTATATGACTGTGTGGTATGTGAATATATCTCAATAAAATGAATATTAAAAAACAAACAAACAAAAAAAAAAACAAAAAAAAAACTCTGTTAAGGTATCAAAAACACTGTCATCCAGAGCCTTGCTCCTTGATCAGGAGAATCAAATGGTGATATTTTGTGTATCTCCATTGCCGACTCATGCCATGGACTGTCGGTGCCATCTTGATTATTGGAAATGGAGTCATTAGTGCCTTTGAATCTAATCAGAGTAGAAAATCAATGGTAAAAGCCCATTTTAAAGTCTGTTTCTCAAGAACCACTCCTGGTACCAAGCTGTATTAGTTAGGGTTCTCTAGGGAAACAGAACCAACAGGAGATATATGTAAATATGAGATTTTATATAAGTGTCTCACGCAACTGTGGGAATGCATGAGCCCAAATTCCGTAGTGCAGGATGCATGAGTCCAAATTCCATAGGGCACACAGTGAACTGGTAACTCTGATGAAGGTGTCTGATGAATTCCCCAGGAGATGCTGGCTAGCCAAAGAAGCAAAGGTTCTCTCTCTTCTCCCTTAAAAGTCTTCAACTGATTGGATTAAATTCAGCTGACTGAATTCTCTCATTGTGGGAGACACACCCTTCATTGATATAATCAGTGACAGGTGCAGTCAACTGACTGATGATTTAATAAACCAGCCTTCTGGTTTATTAACCAGCCACAAATATCCTTGCAGTAATGGTTAGGCCAGTGCTTACCTGACCAGACACCTGTGCACCATCGCTGGTCAAGTTGACACACGAACCTAACCATTACAGCTGGCATGGGCCTGTCCCATGCTCCCAGTACAGATTCCTAGTTCTGGTTCCAGAAGATGTAGAGTAAACCTTGTGCATGTATGTCTGACTCAATCTATTGGTGGTGGCCAGAGGGACTCAACCATCCCAGAACTTGCCCTGAATGTAGAAGGCAACTCAGTAGAGGAGCAGTCAAGTCGTGTTGCCTGGGGCAAGGGATTGTTGGCTGTAGGACATACTGTGCAGTGCCCAGTACCCTGAGGAAACTGTTTCCTAGGGAAGAGGGGACGTTTGCATCTGTATAAAACAGGGAATTCCTAGAGTCACACTCACATGTCAAAGATAAGGTTTATGTGCAAAAAGGACCTGGGAGACCCCTACACCCCTATGCTTTGGCTTGAGCTATTCTCCAAACTCATTGTATGGATAAGCCCTAAAGGAGAGCACTCACACAGGTCAGTCTGCAAAGAGTAGGATAGGTGTTTTCCCATCTTTTCTTTCCTTCCTTCCTTCTTTTTCTTCTCCTTCTTCTCCTTCTTCTTCTCCTTCTCCTTCTTCTTCTCCTTCTTCTTCTTCTTCTTCTTCTTCCTTCTCTTCCTCTTCCTCCTCCTCCCACTCCTTCTCCTCCTCCCCTTTTCTAATTCTTCTGATTCCCCTTCTCCCTCTCCCTCTCCCTCTCCCTCTCCTTCTTCTCCTTCTTCTCCTTCTTCTTCTCCTTCTCCTTCTCCTTCTCCTTCTCCTTCTCCTTCTCCTTCTTCTTCTTCTTCTTCTGTTAGCCTCCTGGCATATAAGGTAAGCTCTATCATAACAGTAGCTGGACACAAGCTTAAGGAACAGATATCTTAGAGTCTAAATTCAAGGGTTAACATACAAAAATATCAAAATTTCCAGGTTTCAACAAAATAGTACAAAACATACAAAGAAACAGGAAGTGATAGGCCAGGCAAAGGAGAAAGTTAAAGCATTAGGAACCATCATTGAGGAGGGTAAGATCTGGGACATTCCAGAAAAAGCTTTTTAAAAATGGTCTTAAATATGTTCAAAGAGCTAAAGGAAATTATGGACAAAGAACTAAAGGAAATTAGGAAAACAATAGATGAGCACAAAGAGAATATCAATAGAGAGACAGAAATTGTGAAAAGGAACCAAACAGAGCTGAAGACCACAGTAACAGAAATTTAAAATTACCTAGAGTGGCTAAACAGCATATTGGAGCTGGCAGAAGAAAACAATCAGTGAACTTGAAGATAAGACAATTGAAGTCATCCAGTCTGAGCAGCAGAAAGAGGAAAGAATGAAGAAAAGTGAACAGAGCCCGAGGAACCTCTGGGACACCATCAAGCATATGGCTATATGTATTGTGGGAGTTCCTGAAGTAGAAGACAGAGAGAAAGGGGCAGAGAGAATATTCAAAGAAATAGTGGCTGAAAACATCCCAAATTTGATGAAAGCCATAAATATACACATCCAAGAAGCTCAACAAACTCCAAACAGGACAAACCAAAAAGAACCCACACTGTGCCATGTTATAATCAAATTGTTGAATGCCAAAGGTAAAGAGGTAATTCTGAAAATTGCAGGAGAAAAGCAACCTGTCACATACAAGGAGCCTCAATAAGAATAAGTGCCAATTTCTCATTGGAAACCATGGAGGCAAAAAGGCAGTGGGAAAACATTTAAAGTGCTGAAAGCCAAAAATTACCAAGAATTCTATATCTGGTAAAACTGTTTTTTAAAAATGAGGGAAGGATTAATACATTACCATTTAAGCAAAAGCTGAGGGACTTTGTCACCACTACTCTGGTCCTACAAGGAATGTTAAAGGGAGTTCTGCAGGTTGAAAGGAAAAGACACTATACAACAGATTAAAGCCATATGGAGAAATAAAGATCTCCAGTAAAGATAATGACATGGATAAATATAAATACCAGTACTATTATATATATATTTTAACCCCACTTTTTACTTCCTACAGGGTCTAAATGGCAAATGCATAAAATGATACACATAAATGAATGGTTTTGGACTCATAATGTATAAAGATGTAATTTGTGGCAAGAACTATGTAAAGGTGGTGGGATGGAGAAGTATAGGAACATAGTTTATATATGCTATTGAAGTTAAGATGTTATAAAAGCAAACAGGATTGTTATAGAATTAGGATGCTAAATTTAAGCCCCATGGTAACAATGATGAAAATACTAGAGAAATGCAAACTCACAGAGACAGAAAGTAGAGTACAGGTTACCAGGGTTGGGTAGCAGAGGCAATGGGGAGTTAATGTAAAATGAGTGTTGAGTTTCGATTTGGGTTGAAGGGAAAGTTCTAGTAATGGATGGTGGTGAGGGTACTGCAACATTGTAAATGTGATTAATCCACTGGATGGTATACTTGGGAGAAGTTGGGATGGGAAGATTTATGTTATATATATGTTTCCACACTGGAAAACAAAAGGAAGAAAAACTAAAGTGATAAGGACAATTAAATGCAATATATGATACTGGATGGGATCTAAGATGAAGGAGAAAAAACTCAAAAGGACATTATTGAGACAAAAGAAAAATCAGAATATATACTCTAAGCTTTATATCAATGTTAAATTTAACTTGATAACTGCATTTATGGTGATTACATAAGTGAATATCTTTATTTAGAGGAAATATACATGAAAGTATTACATATTCAAGGATTATGATGTGTGCAACCTTCTCTTAAATGTTCAGAAAGATAGATGATTGATTGATAGTGATAGAATGATATGGCAAAGGAGGCAAAATGTTAAAATTGGTGCATCTGGGTATTGGGGGAAGGGTATGATGAGTTCTCTGTAGGGAGTTTGTATAATTTTTGCACCTGTTCTGTAAATTTGAAATTATTTCAAAATAAAAAGTTATCTAAAGAATAATTTTTTAAAATCCAGAAAAATAAGAAAATGGGAAAGTAGTGGAAATAGGAAACACATTTCAAGGTAACAGACTTAAACCTAGCCATATAAATAAACCCATTTAATGCAATTGGTTTTGATTAAAGGAAAGATTGTCAGATTGGATAAAAAAGGATGTCCCAACCACATTCTACCTACAACAAATGTACTTTAAATATAAAAACACAAATAAGTTAAATAAAAGGAAGCAAAAATTGTACAATTTTATGATGTACAATTTATATGATGATACTGTGAACCATTGATTGTATACTTTGGAAGAATTGTATAGTGTGTTAATATATCTCAATAACACTGCTTTAAAAAAAGGAAGCAAAAAGATTTATCAAGCTAATGCTGGTCTAAAGAAAACTGGAACAGTTATATTAATTTCAGATGAAGTAGATTTCAGAATGAAGAGTATTAGCAGAGCTAGTTGCCTGGGAATGAGAATGAGAGGCAGCCAAACAACCCAGTTCAAAACTCTAAAATGCAAGACCTGAACAGCCAGCAAGAAGACCCTCAGGCTCATGCTGTGACCCTCAAACTTGGAAGCATGTTCTGTTTTCTGAGATTTCAACTACTAAGCATCTGAGTGGAAGAAGGAGGAAGTAGCCTTTACCAACACTCAGACCTAATTGACATTTATGGACCATCTCATCCAATATAAGAAGAATACACATTTTCTTATGTGGACACAGTACATTTACCAATATAGGTCATCATATGGGCCATAAAACAAGCCTCAATAAATTTAGGTTTCAAGTCATACAGAGTGTGTTCTCTGAACACAATGGAATTAAATTAGAAATCAATAACAGGATGATCTCTGGACACCTCCAAATATTTGGAAACGAAATAAAACATTCCTAAATAACCTATGGGTCAAAAAGAAATCAGAAGGGAAATTATATAGAATGTTGATCTGAATAAAAACATAGATACATGTCAAAATATGTGGAATGCATCTAAGGGAGAATGTGAGATTTACAGTACTCAATGCCCATAGAAAAGAAAAAAGGCTGTAAATCAATGACAGCTTCATAAACTAGAAAAAGGAGAAGACGTTAAGCACAAAGTAAGCATAAGAAAGGAAATAACAGAGAACAAAATGGCAATCAAGAAAATAAAAAAGAGAAAATCAACAGAGAGGATCAATGAAACTAAAATCTGATTCTTGGAGAAGATCACTAAAATTGATAAGACTTTTAGGCAGAGTGTTCAGGAATAAACAAGACACAAATTACCAATATCAAGAATGAGAAAGATGACATCCCTAGAGTCTACAGGTATCCCAGGATGGTAAGAATATATTTTAAATAGCTTTATGCCAACATTTGACAATTTAGATGAAAAGGACAAACTACCAGTGTTCACTCAAGAAGAAATAGATAACTTGAATTGTCCTATATCTATTAAAGAAATTCAGTTTGTAGTTTAAAATCTTACCACAAAGAAAACACCAGACCCAGATGGATCCACTGGTGAATTCTAACACATATTTAAGGCAAAAATAATACCCATTCTACACACAGTCTTCCAGAAAACTGAACAAGGGGGACTATCATCTAACTCATTCTGTGAGTTCAGCCTTAGCATATAATCAATAACAGATAAAGAAATTAAAAGAAAAGAAATCATACACTAATATTACTCATGAACACAGAAACAAATTTCCTAACAAAATGTTAACACATCAAATCCAACAACATATTAAAAGGATCACTTTTGTCATTTTGATCATGACCAAATGGGGTTCATCCTAGAAAAGCAGGGTTGATTTACACTAAAATATAAATCTATGTAATTAATCATATTAATGAACTAAGAGAGAAAAAACATACAATTATCTCAAAAAATGCAGAAAAAAGATCGAACAGAATACAACATCTGTTCCTGATTTAAAAAAAATAAAAAACTCTTAGTAAACTAGCTGTAAGAAGAATACCCCCAATCTGATAAAGGGCATCAGCAAAAACAAACAAACAAAAACAAAACCCTACAGGTAACATAATCTTTAATGATGATAGAATGAAGGTTTTCTCCCTAAGACCAGCAAGGAATAATATAAGGATATCTGTCCTTACCATTTCTATTTAACATTATATTGGAGGTTTTGGCCAGGATAATTCAGGTAAGAAAAAGAAATAAAAGTCAGCTAGACTGCATAGGAGGAAATAAAACATCTTTATTCACAGACAACATAGTCATCTATACAGATTATCCAATGGAATCCATAAAAAAGGACAAGAATGAATCAGTGAATTTAGTGAGATAGCAAAATATAAAACCAATGTACAGTTAAAAAATCAGTTGATTTCTATATACTAGCGATGAGCAATCAGAAGTGGAAATAAAAACCATAGCATTTGTGTTTCAGTTTGCTAAAGCTGCCAGAATGTGATATACCAGAAATGGGTTGGCTTTTACAATGAGGATTTATTAACTTACAATTTAGAGTTCTTAGGCCATGAAAACGTCCCAATTAAGGCATCAGCAGGATGATACCTGGACTCTGAAGACAGGCTGCCGGCATCTAGTACACCTCTGTCGCATGGGAAGGCACATGGCTGGCCTCTGCTGCTCCTTTGCTTTTGGGTTTTGTTGCTTTCACCTTCTGGTTCCAGTGGCCTCCCCTCTCAGCTTCTGTGAGTCCTCTCTTAGCTCTCTAGGGCTTTTCCTCACTATATTCTCTGAGTTTCATCTCTTAGCTTCTCTGAGCTCTCTGGATTTTTTCTGTCTTTTATCCTCTCATAAAGGATCCCAGTAAAGGGATTAAGACCCACCTTGAAAGGGCTGGGTCACATCTCAATTGAACCAAAAGTTCCCACTGATAATAGGTCTGCACCCACAGGGATAGATTAAAAGAACATGGTCTTTTCTGGGGTATACAACAGCTTCAAACTGGCACAATTTGCAAAAACATAAAAAGAAAAAAGGTAAAACAAGAATAAATCTGACAAAATATGTAAAAGACATAAACACTGAAAACTGCAACATATTATTGAGAGAAAATAACAACCAAAATAAATGGAGATCTATACCATGTTCATGGGCTGGAGGACTCAATATTAAGACATTAATACTGCCCATGATTCCAGGTGTATACAAAGAGTGGATGACTAGGTTCGCAGCCCAAACCCTGTCCATTGAGATTTCCCTCACCACCGGGCTGCAACAGCAGTCCATTTTCGAGTTGCCCACTTCAAACCAAGACAATCCATCCCTGAACCAAGCTTGGGCTTTCTCTCTTCCATTAGCTGTTCTTAATGCCATAGAAGTGAACTGAGTGAGAGACATCCCTGCAACAGTCTTATGTGACATGGATGTTTGAGCCACCTATTTTTATAGATCAATTGCACCCTCTTTACCTGCTGATGGGCCTGGCTAAACTAATGATTTTGTGGATCTGCCAGTACCCACCTAATAATGGGCAGTTTTAGCCATATGATCACATGATATCCTTCTTTCCTCCCTTCTTCCCTTCCTTTCTTATTAGAGAATTTGTGGGTTTACAGAGCAATCATGCATAAAATACAGGATTGCCATATACCACCTGTATTAGGGTTCTTTAAGGAAACAGAACTGACAAGAGATATCTGTAAATATTATGAGATTTTAATAAGAGTTGTCTCATGTGACTGTGGGGATGCAAAAGTCCAAACTCTATAGGGCAGGTTGCGAGTTCGGGACTCCAATGAAGGTTTTTCACGACTTCCCCCAGGAGAAGCTGGCTGGCAGAAGTAGAGATGGAAATTCTCTTTTCTGACTGCTGAAACCATCACTTCTCCTTTTAAAGCTGTATCAACTGATTAGATGAGACTTCTCCCATCGTTGAAGGCAGTCTCCTCAGGGGATTATTATCTCCTCAGTAGACATAATCAGCCATAGATTCAATCAATATACTGATGATGTAAGTCCACGAAATGTCCTCACAATAACAACTTGGCCAGTGCTTGCTTGACCAAACAACTGGACACCAAAACCTGGCCAAGGTGACACATGAACTTAACCATCACACCACCCTATTATTAACTCCTTGCATCAGTATGGTATTTTTGTTACAATTTATGAAAGCATATATTTATAATTTACTACTAACTATAGTTCATGGCCTAATTTAGGGTTGACTGTTTGTGTTGTGCAGCTCCATACATTTTTTAAAAAATTCTAGTAACATATATACATCCTAAAATTTCCCCTACAGTCACATTCAAATATACAATTTAGTGCTGTTAATTATGTTCACAATGTTGTGCTACCATCACCACCATCTGTTACCAAAACTTTCCCATTGTCCCAAATAGAAACTCTGTACATTTTAAGCCTTAACACCCTATTCCCTACCCCCATCCTGGCCCCTGAAAACCTATATTCTAGGTTTTGACTCCATGAGTTTTCTTATTCTAATTATTTTCATATCAGTGAGATCATACAATATTTGTCCTTTTGTGTCTGGCTTATTTCACTCACCATGATGTCTTCAAGGTTCATCCATGTTATCCCAGTATAAGAACTTCATTCCTTTTTTATGGCTGAATATTCCATTTTGTGTATATACCACATTTTGTTTATCTATTTATCAACTGATGGACACTTGGGTTGCTTCCACCTTTTGGCAATTGTGAATAATGCTGTTACAAACACCAGTGTACAAGTATCTGTTTGAGTCCCTGCTTTTATTCCTTTGGGGTATATACTTAGAAGTGGGATTGCAGGGTCATATGGCAGTTCTATACTTAACTTTCTGAAGAACTGCCAAACTGTCTTCCACAGTGGCTATACCACTTTATATCCCCACCGGCAATGAATAAATGTTCCAATTTCTCCAAATCCTCTCTGACACTAGTAATTTTCCATTTTAAAATGGTAGCCATTCTAGAAGGTTTGAAACAGTTTCTCATTGTGGTTTGGATTTGCATTTCCCTAATAGCTAATGATGTTGAGCCTTTTTTTTCCTGTACTTTGTTGGTCATTTGTTTATCTTCTTTGGAGAAATGTCAACTCAGATCTTTTGCTCATTTTAAAATTGGGTTGTTTGTCTTCTTATTGTTGAGTTGAAGCATTTCTTTATATAATCTTAATATAAACTTTTATTGGATATGCAGTGTGATGGCTTAAAGCTGGATGTACCCCAGAAAAGATCATGTTCATAAGGCTAGTGGGTGTGGCCCCACAGTAAGTAGGATATTTTGATGAGTTCGATCTTTTTTTAAATGCAATTTTATTGAGATATATTCACATACCAGATAATCATCCAAAGTGTACAGTCACAGTATCATCATATAGTTGTGCATTCATCACCACAATCAATTTTTGGATATTTTCATTACTCAAAAAATAAAATAAAAATTAAAAGGAACACCAAAACATCCCATACTCCTTATTCCTCCCAATTATTTTTGTCTTTAATTTCTTACTCATCTATCCATACATTGGATAAAGGGAGTGTCTGTTGCAAGGCTTTCACAATTACACAGTCACACTGTAGAAGCTATATAGTTATACAATCATCTTCAAGGATCAAGGCTACTGGATTACAGTTCAACAGTTTCAGATATTTCCTTCTAGCTATTCTAATATACTAAAAAGTAAAAAGGGATATGTATATAATGCATAAGAATAACCTCCATAATGACCTCTTGACTCTATTTGAAATTTCTCAGCCACTGAAACTTTCATTTCTCTTCCCCCTTTTTGGCCCAAGAAGGCTTTCTCAATCCCACAATGCCAGGGCCAGGCTCATCCCCGGGAGTCATTTCCCATGTTGCCAGGGAGATTTACACCCCTGGGAGTCATGTCCCACGTAGAGGGGAGGGCAGTGAGTTTACCTGCAGAGTTGGTTTAGAGAGAGGCCACATCTGAGCAACAAAAGAGGTTCTCTGGGGGTGACTCTTAGGCATAATTATAATTAGGCTTAGCTTCTCTTTTACAGGAATAAGTTTCATAAGGGCAAGTCCCAAGAACAAGGGCTTGGCCTATTAAACTCGTAGTCCACAATGTTTGTGAGACTATCAGGAATTCCCCAGGTGGGAAAGTTTAATATTTCCACATTTTCCCCCAGTCCCCTAAGGTGGCTTTGCAAACACTTTTTTATTCTCTGCCTAAATTACTCTGAGATGTATCAGGGCAGGTGAGTAGGATCTTAACTTTAGATGTGACTTACCTCATTCAAGGTGGGTCTTGGTGCCATCCTGGAGTCCTTCATAAGAGGATAAAAGAGAGAAGCTGAGAGAGAAAAGACACAGAAGCCCAGAGAGAAAAGCTAGAGAAGCTGAGAGAGGACACACACAGAAAACAGAGAAAAACCACAGAAAACAGAGAGGAGCCCACTGAAGCCAGAAACTGGAAGCAATGAAACCTGAGAGAGAATGAAGAGACCAGCAGACATCACCATGTGTCTGGCCACATGACAGAGGAGCTGGGGATTGCTGGTAGCCGGTCTTTGGGGAGAAGGTATCATCTTGTTGATGCTTTGATTTGGACATTTTCACAGCCTCAGAATTGTAAACTTGTAAGTTAATAAATCCCTATTGTAAAAGCCAATCCATTTCTGGTATACGACATTTCATCAGCTTTAGCAAACTAAAACATGTGGTTTCCAAATATTCTCTCCCATTGGGTAGGTTGTCATTTTACTTTCATGATAAAGTCCTTTGAAACACCATGTTTGTTTGTTTTAATTTTGATGAGGTCTCATTTGTCTATTTTTCCTTCTGCTGCTTGTGCCTTGGGTGTAAAGTCTAAGAAACCATTGCCTAACAAGAGGTCCTGAAGATGCTTTCCTACATTTTCTTCTAGAAGCTTGATAGTTCTGGCTGTTATATTTAGGTCTTTGATCTATTTGGAGGTGTAAGGTAGGGGTCCTCCTTTTTATGCAAATGGAGATCCAGTTTTCTCAGCACCATTTGTTGAATAGACTATTCTTTCCTAATTGAGTGGGCTTTGCCCCCCCTTGTCAAAAATCAGTTGGCCATAAATGTGAGGGTTGATTTTTGAGTTCTCAAGTCTGTTCCATTGTTCTATATGTCTGTCCTTGTGCCAGTTCCATGTTGTTTTTATTACTGTGGCTTTGTAATAAGTTTTAAGATTGGGAAGTGTAAGTCCTCCAACTTTGTTCTTTTCCAAGATGGCTTTGGCCATTTGGGGCCCCTTACACTTCCATATAAATTTGATGATTGGCTTTTCCACTTCTGTAAAGAAGGTTGTTGGAATTCTGCGATTGCATTGAATCTGCAAAGCGATTTGGATAGAATTGACATCTTAATATTTAGCCTTCCAATCCATGAACACAGAAGGTCCTTCCATTTATTTAGGTCTTCTTTGGTTTCTTTTAGAAATGTTTTGTACTTTTCTGTGTACAAGCCCTTTGCCTCTTCATTAGAGTTATTCCTAGATATTTGATTATTTTCATAGCTATTATACATGGATTTTTTTTCTTGATTTCTTCTTCTGATCGTTCATTACTAGCGTATAGAAACAGTACTGATTTTTGGGTGTTGATCTTGTACACTGCTACTTTGCTGAATTCATTTATTAGCTGTAGGAGCTTTGTTGTGGATTTTTCAGGATTTTCTGTATATAGGAATATGTCATCTACAAACAGGGAAAGTTTTACTTCTTCCTTTCCAATTTGGATGACTTTCATTTATTTTTCTTGCCTAATTCTCTGGCTAGAACTTCCAATACAATGTTGAGTAACAGTGGTGGCAGTGGGCATCCTTATCTTGTTCCTGATCTTAGAGGGAAAACTTTCAGTTTTTCACTGTTAAGTAGGATGTTAGCTGTGGGTTTTTCATGTATGCCCTTTATCATGTTGAGGAAGCTTCCTTCTATTTCTAGTTTTCTAAGTGTCTTTGAATTTAAGGTGAGTCTCTTGTAGACAGCAAATAGTTGGATCATTTTTAAATCCATTCTGCCAATATTTGCATTTGGCCTAGAGTTTAATCCATTTACATTTAAAGTCTCTATTGATAATGCAGGACATTCTTATACCATTTTGCCATTTAGTCTTTGTAAATTATACTTTTTTGGTCCCTCAATCCTTCCATTAATACCTTTGGGGTATTTTATTTTTTGTATTGTACCATATTGAGTTCCTTCTCATTTCTATCCGGATATATTTTAAATATTATTTACTTTGTGGTTACTATCAGGTTAATATTTAACATCCTGAATATATAACAATCATATTTGATTTGATACCAACTTGACTTTAATGGCATTCATATATACTGTTCCTATAACCTTTCATCCTCCCATTTTTTTCTACATCTTTGTACAGTGTATGTACAAAATATAGATTTATCTTTACTTTTTATTCATTTGCATTTTAGCACCTGTAGGAAGTGGAGTTACATATCAAAAAATACAATACAGTTATATTGGCATTTATAATTACCCAAACAGTTACCTTTACCAGAGGTCATTATTTCTTTATGCCACTTTGAACCAGTCTAGTGTCCTTTCCTTTCGTTCTGAGGAACTCCCTTTAGCTTTGCTTGTAGGGCAGATCTAGCTTTTGTTCACCTGGGAATGTCTTCATATCTCCCTCATTTTTTTATTAAATTTTATTTTGAAATAAATTCAAAGTTATAGGAATAGTTTCAAAAACAATACTAACCCCATACACAGAACTCCAGCATTCCCTGACCCCCCTCCTCCAATACCCCGATCCACTAACTTTAACATGTTGTCACACTGCTTTCTTTCCCTCTCTCCCTCCTTCCCTCTCTCCTTATCTATCATCCATCATCTATTGCTCTGTCTTCTGAACATATGAGAGCTAGCTGCACACATCCTTGAACAAACACTATAATTCACATATACAATTCCCATGAACAAGAACATTCTTTTATGCAATCCCATTAAGCGCAGCTAAGAAGTGCAAGAGATTCAACAATGATACAAAGCTTATATTCTATATTTCCTTTTCCTTATGTCTCAACTGTGTCCCTTTGAGCCTCCTGTCCTCCATCCTCAGATCCCATCCAGGGTCATCCTTGGCATTCAATTGTCATCTATTCAGACTTTTTTTTTTTTCTCAATTGTGGAAACATACATACAGCCTAAGTCTTCCCATTCCACCCTCTCCCTAGCCTTCCATTAGTGGGATTAATCACATTTAGAATGTTGTAATGTTATCACCTTCCCACCATCCATTACTAGAAATTTCCCTTCACCTCAAACAGCAATCCTACACTCATTTCTTAACTCCCCATTACCCCTTCCCCCATTTATCTTAACCCATACTCTACTTTTCATCTCTATGGTCATATTCTTTAATAATTTCTTTGTGTTTACTGTGGGGCTTAAAATTAAACTTTTAAATCCACAACAATCTTGTTTTTCTTTGATACCAACTTAATTTCAATAGGACACATAAACTTTGTACCTATACTCCTCCATTCCCCCACCTTTATATAGTTCTTGTCAAAAATTACCTATTTTACATTGAGTTCAAAACCACTGATTTGTCACTAGAGTCTGTGTATTTTATATCATGTAGGAAGTAAATAGTGGAATTACAATTCAAAAATTATTGACTTCTATTTGTATTCCATTGTGGTCAGAGATTGTGCTTTGAATATGTTCTATTTTTTTTTTTTAATTTATTGAGGCTTGTTTTATGTCCCAGCATATGGTCCATTCTGGAGAAAGACCTGTGATCACTAGAGAAAAATGAGTGTCCTGGTGATTTGGGATGTAAGGTTCTATATAAGTCTGTTAAAATTCTCTGTATCTCTTTCTCTTTTCTTTGTTTCTCTGTTGGTAGGGCTCCCTTTAGTATTTGAAGTAGGGCAGGTCTTTTATTGCCAAACTCTCTCAGCATTTGTTTGTTAAAAAGTTAAGCTCTCCCTCAAATTTGAAGGAGAGTTTTGCTGGATAAAGTATTCTTGGTTGGTAATTTTTCTCTCTCAGAATTTTAAATATGTCATGCCACTGCCTTCTTGCCTCCATGGTGGCTGCTGAGTAGTCACAACTTAGTCTTATGTTGTTTCCTCTGTATGTGGTGAATTGCTTTTCTCTTGCTGCTTTCAGAACTTGCTCCTTTTCTTCAGTATTTGAGAGTCTGATCAGAATATGTCTTGGAGGGGGTTTATTTGGATTTATTCTATTTGGAGATTGCTAGGCATTTATGCTTTGTGTATTTATATTGTGTAGAAGTTTTGGGAAGTTTTCCCCAACAATTTCTTTGAATATGCTTTCTAGATCTTCACCCTTCTCTTCCCCTTCTGGGACACCAATGAGTCTTAAATTTGGATGTTTCATTTTATCTATCGTATCCCTGAGATACTTTCTGATTTCTTCGATTTTTTTCTCCATTCTTTCTTTTGTTCTTTCATTTTCTGTTCTGTAGACCTCTAGGACACTGAGTCGTTGTTCATCTTCCTCTAATCTTGTATTATGAGTATCCAGAGTCTTTTTAATTTGGCCAACAATTTCTTTTATTTCTTTTATTTCCATAAGATCTTCTATTTTTTTTACTTAATCTTGCAATTTCTTCTTTATGCTCTTCTAGGGTCTTCTTTATGTCCCTTTTATCCTGTTCTATGGTCTTCTTCATGTCTTTTATATCCTGTGCCATGTTTTCACTCCTCGATTGTAATTGTTTGATTAATTGTGTCTCTTCTGATATTTTGATTTGGGTGTTTGGGATCGGGTTC
This sequence comes from Choloepus didactylus, assembly GCF_015220235.1. Lineage (NCBI taxonomy): Eukaryota > Metazoa > Chordata > Mammalia > Pilosa > Megalonychidae > Choloepus > Choloepus didactylus. The sequence continues at coordinate 22,477,005 of NC_051328.1, read as the reverse complement.
TCTATATCGTCTGGTTTTATCATATGCATTAAGATTTTCTGTTGTTTTTGGCCTCTTGACATTTGTTTTGCTTGATAGGGTTCTTTCAAGTTGTAAAAAAAATACCAATCTAATCTTTCAGAAATATGAGTTGGTCGTGTACACTTTCTCCAACTAACCAGCAGATGGCATCTGCGAGTCACCTATACCCCTCAAGTCAGTTCTCCCCAACTCTCTCTCTGTGGTGTGTGGGGAAATGATTTTTGTGGGGTTCAGTTGGTGAACTCAGTTTGGGTGTGTTGTTGGAGCTGTCCACCCTGAACGTGGGGCGTGTGTCTGGGTGGTCAGGGAGGCAGGGCAGCTTTAATATTCAAATCTCCCAGGTGTTCCCGGAGATTCAAGGCTGTTGCAAGAGTCTAAGCCTTCATTTCAGTTTTGCCCCAGATTTTCTGTTGCTGACTCACAAACCACCAGCATTGATGTAGCATCCCTAGGTTTTCTGAGCGGGCCCCCCTTCTCAGCTGTGATCTTCCAGGACCTCTGCTGTGGGAAGGCTGTGCTACATCGCTAGTGCGCATCATCCCTCAAGGGAAGCCCCGGGCTGCCAGGCCATGTGGGGGCGCTCTCTGCATGATGCAAAGATTAGCCTATAATTCTTGACTGGTGTAAGTTCTGAATGAAAGGCTGGTAGTAGAGCTGGGCCCCACCCCTTTCCTCTTAGAGAAGCTAGACGCCTTAGGGGGAAGTCATTAGCATTTCAATGGTCTCTCTCTGCCTGTGCTATACGCCTTGTCTGGGTCACAGAACTGGGAACTGAAAATGGCTGAGGCTTTCTCCACCGAGTTGAAAAAGGAACAGAGCTAGTCCAAGGTGACCCTCTGGCTCTCCAAGGTCAGTCGTCACCCAAAGCCTCTGTCCACTTGTTGGGGATTCGTCCCTCGTAGTGAGCAGTTCACACTCGCTAATTAAAACCCCAGTTGGAGCTCAGCTGAGCTATATTTGCTTGCTGGGAGAAAGCTTCTCTCTGGCACCACGAGGCTTTGTAGCTCGGCCTGTGGGGGAGGGGTCTCCCGATTTGGATCCACAGTTTTTACTTATAGATTTAATGCTGTGATCTCGGGCATTCCTCCCAATTCAGGTTAGTGTATGATGAGTGGACGGTCACGTTTGTCCCCCTGCAGTTATTCTGGATTATTTACTAGTTGTTTCTGGTTTTTTTTAGCTGTTCCAGAGGGACTACTTAGCTTCTACTCCTCTCTATGCCGCCATCTTAGATCTTCTCCTCCCTCATTTTTAAAAGAAAGTCTCACTGGATATAAAATTCTTGGTTGGCAATTGTTTGCTTTTAGCACTTTAAGTATTTCAACCCACTGCCTTCTTGCCTCCATGGTTTCTGATGAGAAATTGGTACTTAATCTAATTAGGACTCCCTTGTACATAACACATTGTTTATCTCTTGCAGCTTTCAGAACTCTCTCCATTGCATTTGACAGTTTGATCAGTATGTTATGGGCATTTTTTTCTTCAAGTTTATCCTGTTTGCTGCTCTCTGGACTTCTGGGATGTAAATATTCATACCTTTTCTAAGTTTGGGAAGTTTCTCACTTTTTTTTTTAATATTTCTGCCTCTTTCTCTTTTTCATCTCCTTCTGGGGCCTCCATACAGCATATATTCATATGCTTAATGGTATCCCAGAGGTCTCTTAGGCTATTTTTGCTTTTTTATAATTCTTTTTTCTTTATGCTCCTCAGCCTGACTCATTTCAATTGTCTTGTCTTTGAGTTTGCTGATTCCTTCTTTTGCCAACTCCAATCTGCTGCTGAAACCTCCCTGGGAACTTCACTTCAGTTATTGTGGTCTTCAATTCCAGTAGTTCTGTTTGGTTCCTTTTAAAAATTTCTACCTTTTGAGATTCTCATATTGTTCATTCTTTGTTTTTCTGATACCTTTTAGTTCTTTCTCTGTTATTTTCCTTCATCTCCTTGAGCATATAAAAGATCAATTTTTTTAGTCTTTGTCTTATATGTCTAGTCTGGTCTCCTTCACTGTTTTCTTGAGTTTTGTCCTCTTCCTTTGGATGGGCCATCATTTCCTGTTCTTTCTTTGCCTTGTAATTTTTTGTTGCTCACTGTACATTTTAATATTTTAAAATGTTAACTCTGAGATTTATTCCCTGAGATGTCTGTTTCTTGGGTTTATAACCAGCTGGTGATAACAAAGATATTCTTGAGTGTCAGCTCCTATCAGGAAGGTCTGCCTGTGGCAACAAAAAGTGAAGGGTCTGCCCTTTCTTTTGTGGACCTGTGCCTTGTCCTGGGCTTGTGCTTACTAGTGGTCTTAGGACTTCCCCTGTTTACAGGAGTTTAAATGCCCCTTCTACTTCCCACAGACGTCTCCCTCTCCCAGGTGTTCCACCGCCTGACTTAGAGCAGGTAAGCGTTTGTCCCAGGCCCTCCCCCTTATTGCTTTCATTGTCTCAAAGTGCTTTTGCCTGGAGGGCAATGTGTGTGTGTGTCCATGTGTGTGTGTGTGAGAGAGAATGTGTGTGTGTGTGTGTGTGTGTGTGTGTGTGTGTGTGTCTCTCTCTCTCTCTCTCTCTCTCTCTCTCCAGAGAGGAGTTTCCCAAGTCATTTGTTCCCATCTGGAACAAGGCCAGTGACCCACAAAGGGAGTGCCAACCATCTCAAAAGTGCTCTGGAGAGGGGATGAGGGAGGGGCCAGGAAAGATGCCAGGAGTTTCTTCCATGACTTCTGAGGCTGGGAAGTCTTGACCTGCCCAGCAAAAGCAGCCCTTCAACTGTCTTCCGCAGCTCTGAGGAAGTGTACTGCCTTAAAACCTCCTCCACTGCCTTTGTACAGGGCAGTTTGAACAGTGGCTGCCCTCAAAGCTGGAACCCCAGCGAACCAAAGTAGCTACTCAAAAGCTGTGATCTACAATCAGCCCATGTCTACCCCAGATCTTGGGGAAGTGAATTTTTATGTCCCTTTTTGGCACCAGCAAGCTTCGCCAGATGCCAGACCCTACTGCTGCCTGCCATGAGAATGGGGGCAGGGTGTCAGTAACTGTGCATGGAGAGAGCAGTTTACTGGTATTTATTGTAATTTACCAACTTCTTCCTCCTGCTCTTTCCTGGATGTTGTACACTGCTCTGTCTTCCGGAGTTTCAAAATAGTTGTTTCACACAGTTCCTGTTTAATAGTTGTTCTGGCAGAAGGAGTGATTCCTGAAGCTTCCTACTCCACCATCTTCCCACAATCCTTCAGATCCCATTGTGTTCCAATGGTTGGTTTTCTTGACTGTTTCCCCCATTGAACCTGGCCAGGGACATGGGTTGCCCCTGTGAGTGCCTCAGGCCTTGTTCATTGCTGGCCATAGGCTGATACACATGTCTGCAAACACCTAGGTGAAGAGAGGCCCTGCTCTGTAGGTGCCTGAGACTCTGTCTCAGGCCATGAAGAGATGTCTTAGCATGAGTGCTGACCAGGACCGGTCAGGTGCCCAAAGTCCCCACCCAAGCCTCACCTGGAGTACCTTTCCAAAATCCTTATGCAGTCCCTGCTCTCCTCCCACCATCTCATCAGCCAGAATCTCCAGGGATGGTGCCAGGGCACAAGAACTTGGGGAGGGTGCCTCAGATGTTTGATATATTGCCCTTCCTCTGCCCCAAGTGGCCCAGCCTGGATGGGGGCACATCTGTGTGCCTGATACCTTCACAGCACCACTCTGAGAAAAGAAGTTCCTGGTGTGAGCTGCTAGGTCCAGCTGCAGCCTCTGGGAGAGATAGGTCATTGCTAGCTGTCAGAGAGGTTTTGGTGACAGTCACCAAAACAGCCAGTGCCATTCTCCAAGGTGAAAGGGGACTGGCTTTTTGCTGGATTGTCTTAAGAGCTCAGCTCAGAGGCCATGTCCTCAGAGAGGCTCTCCCTGCCTCCTCCCTCTGAGTTCCTAGGACTGTTACCCTGAGTCAACCACAGGAGAGTCCAGGGGAGCCTAATCCCAGAGCAGACTCCAGCAACCTTCTGTGGAAGAAGACTACCCCAGGCCCACCCTCTGCAGAGACCCTGCTCCCTGTGCCCCTCTCCCCTACCATGCAGTCTGAATACCAAACCAATTATAGGTGTTAATGCAGGTCACTGGGTCAGATGGCAACCTAAGGTTTCCACCTGCTAGTAGGAGGACTTCCTCAGGCCTCCTTCTGGTTAGGGTGGTCTGTATGAGCCTGGGCAGCAAACCCCAACAGCCCTTTCATCCTCTTCCTGCTGCCTTGAGCCAGCCCAGATTGTACATAGAGGACTCAAAGCTAAATTGGCCTGTATCCCTTTCCCAGATGGGCATGTGGATAGTAAGGCTGGCACAGGTGGGGGCCCTGTGTATCCTGCCATGTTCATGGAATGGGCAGTCCCCACCCCAGCCTAGTGCTGATGAGACCAAAAGCATGACAGTGCAGGACGGAAGGAAGCAGACATTAGCACTAATGAGGCAGGCAGCCTGAAAGCTTTTTACTTTGAAGCTGCCGCCCACCTAGGGAACAGTCCGTTCTGGTTCCTTGGCTTCCAGGAACCCCAGGCAGAAAGGGGCTTAGGGGCAGGAACAGAGGTGGGGGGTCCTAGAGGGAGCCTGGAGAGAGCAGGGGGTGGGAAGATGGGGCCAGGGACGCAGGCATGAAGGCCTGATTTTAGCTAGGTGGGCTTTTTCCTTCCCCTCTCCCCTACACAAACACCTGGGGTCTAGGTCTGCACTCCTCCCCTCCCCCACTCTAGCCCCTTGCCCATCTCCCCCTTCTATACTCTCATCCCGAGTTCCTGGAAGCAAAGGAAATAGAACATGCCACGTGGGGCCTGAGTGAGCATCTTCGGGGCCACAAATTAAATTAAAGCTCTCTGGGCTGCCTGCCTTGTTACCACGAATGGCTCCATCCTGGCCCACCCCTCTAGGCCCTGTTTATTAGAAATTTGGGGCCTCTGGGCACCCTATATTGTTCCCAAACTTTGATTGGCTCCTGAAGACCTCACCTCAAACTGGAGATAGGAACACCTCTTGTACAGCACCCAAAGGTCCAGGGTCCAGGAATAGAGGCTGGAACGGTGCCCCCACCCTCCTGGGAGGGCCCCTCATGCCCTGGCTGTGGGGAGCAGTCACGTGTGGGCTCTTCATTAGGCCCTGCCATATAAGCGGAAGGCACAGGGTGGCCAAGAACTCTTGGGGCAGGGACCCAGCAAGCAGAAGTAAGTTCTCAGGTTGAGCAGGGAGTTTTACTCTCGGGGGGGGGGGGGCTCTCTATGGGATGGGACACCTCAAGGGGGCTCCTAGGATGAGGAGGGACTAAGTGGTGGCTCTTCCTGCTAAGCCAGGCCATGCTGACTGCAGTGCTGTTGAGCTCTGTGGCTCTGTTGCTTGCACCACCCACCATGGAGGGGGCACAGATGGGCGTGGCCCCCTTGGAGGGCATCAGAAGACCTGACCAGGCCCTGTTCCCAGAGTTCTCAGGTCAGTGTGGGCAGGGGTGGGGTTGGGTGGGACGTCGATGCCCTCTGGCAACACAGTGTCCTGCTTGGTGTGAGCCCTCCTGTCCCCTTCCCAATCTTAGCTGTAGGAGGTGGGTGTTTGTGCATGGGGGGCTCTGCTCTCACACAGTCTGTCCCAGACCTAGATCTGCAGCCCCAGATGAAGAGGACTGGCGCAGATCAGGCAGAAGAGACCCTGCTGCAGGAGGCCCAGGCCTTGGCAGAGGTAACTGCTTAGGGAAAGGGGTGAAGCTAAAGGCCTTGGGAAGGGGCACCATCCCCACGCTCTGCCCCTGGACCCACTCACCTGAGGGGTCACTGCAGACCACCCCATCCCGTGGCTCCACTGCCGTCCTGTACCCCAGACAGGGGCAGGCAAGGCCTCTGGACCTGCCTTCGGAGTCCCGCACCCACATTCCTGCTCCCCCACCTCTGCAGGCGCTAGACCCGCAAGGCCGCGAGCCGCGCTCTCCGCGTCGCTGTGTGAGGCTGCACGAGTCCTGTCTGGGTCAACAGGTGCAGTGCTGTGACCCGTGCGCCACGTGCTACTGCCGTTTCTTCAACGCCTTCTGTTACTGCCGCAAGCTGGGTACTGGCACGCACCCCTGCAGCCGCAACTAGCGGGCCGACGATGGGGTGGGGGCAGGGGCTCTGGGGCGCGAATAAAGGCTGGAACCAACCCCAAGGCTGTGGCATTATTTTGAACGTGGCCATCGGAAGGTTGGGTGGGGCTGTGCGTCATGGCAGAGGTGGGGTTGCCGCCAGGTAAAGAAATCACACACTTACCCCCAGGGCCTGTGCTACCCCGTCATCTGAGCCATACACACGCGTGCTTTTAGGGCCTCGGACGCCGTTGGGGTAGGCAGAGGACAGCCGCGCTTCAGCCCTCGAAAGTTAGCGGAGGCGCAGCAAAGCATAGGGGCTGTAACTCGCCGCTGGCGAAAAAAGCATTAGGTTCCAGGATCTGATATGTGGTTAATTCAACGTGTAACCCTAGCAAAGCCCGCCCCTCACCAGACCTCAATTCCCCTCTGACAAGACGATGGTTCAAACTGTCAGGATTCTCTCCCAGCACAAGAAGCACCGTCCGCTCCCATCCTTACCCCGCTGACCCCTAGAATGCCAGGGGCACCAGACCCGGAAAAGCTAAAGAGAAAGGCCAATGGGACCCCTGCAGCCCCCCGGGCCACCACGCTGACCACCTCCAACACTGCAAACCATTCCTTTGCCAGAGCGCAGGCTGCCTGCCCCTCTCAGCGCGCAGGCGCCGGAGGGCCGGCTCCCAGCCCCACGCCTGCGCAACACTTTCGCTCCAAACCACCCGGAAGCCAGGCGCCGCTCAGAGCCCCGCCCAGTTGTGGTCACATGAGGCGCTTCCGCGTCACGTGACGCGCTTGACGTCCGGCTGAGGGCGCCAGCGTCAGCTGATCTTGGGGTTTCGTTGCTTACCCGCGGGTCGGGGTTCTCCGGTCCTGCTGCAGCCATGTCGTCCTTTCCGGAGCTTTACTTCAACGTGGACAATGGCTATTTGGAGGGACTGGTACGCGGCCTGAAGGCCGGCGTGCTCAGCCAGGCGGACTACCTCAACCTGGTGCAGTGCGAGACGCTCGAGGGTGAGCCGCGGGGCCGGGCTGCAGGGCCTTGGAAGCCAGGGATGGAGGTCGGCCGGGGCCTGAGGGCTCCGCGGTCTAGGCCGGGAAGCCGGAGGCGGGGGTTCTTGAAGTGTCTTAGACGGAGCCAGGCGTCAGAGGCTTCGTTGGGAATCCGAGGGCTGATGGCTGCGGCTTGGCTGGGCCCAGATGTAATTAAGGCCTGAGGGACATCGGTGGGCCGCTTCTGCTTGGGTCGTCTCTTCCCTGGCTGCGCCTGCCGTGTAATTTGGAAGGAGGGGGTCTCTCATGAGTGGACGACCGGTACGGGGTGTGCTCATGTTAGCCTTTTCACTCTGACGTAGCCAGAGATCCGTCCTGTGGCAATGCTTAGGGAAGCTGAGCGGGAAAGCCCCCTACTCCCCGCGTGCACACACCAAGGCCTTTGGGATCGTTGTGTCTTCGCGTGGGCCTGCGGGCTGAGCCTTTCTGGGAAATTGGTGAGCCAGCTTAGCTAGGGTTTCTTCCCAGCTCCGAACCGCTGGCTGGACAGTGTTTCCTGAAAGCAGTGTTTAAATTTGTAAGTTCATACACATGTACTTGGCCAGTAAGCCCAACCTCTTCAGTGAGGGGCTGTCTGTTGCACGAGTGAAATGCTGAGTTCCACTTTCCTCTCAGCACACACAGCCCTAAAGTGGGATTGACTCTCTGAGGTACACAGATGTGTCAGATGTACGTATGAGAGATGTCCTTGATTCCAGCTTCCTCTGTCCCCCTTTACACACCTCCAACCCAGCGTAGTGAGGGCAGGGTGGCTAGAATGTGAGTTCCCATCCCCGTTAAACAGAGGTACTGAGCCTCATGGTTAGTTGCTGGAGGGGGAAGACGGCCAGATGATTCACTCTGGAGAAAACTTTCTCATCAAAAACTTACTGAGGTTAAAAGTGGATTCAAAAAAAAATAATAAATGACATCAGTTATTGTTTCCCTTGCAAAGTAGACCAGTAAAATGAAAAGACATACCTTTAAAATATAAAACTTAATGGATACATTAATTGTGGAGTTGATTTTAAGTTAAATATTCAAGGAAAGTCATTTACATCCCTTATGGGAGTGGAGGTGTGGAAGGAGAGGAGAGCACTTTGCAGTGCTGGGTTGTAGGAGCCTGCCAGCCACCTGATTGTCCTCACTCTGGAATGAGGAGGACAGATGACAAAAGCTCCCTGGGGCAGGTCTCAACACAGTTGGCACTTAGTGAATTTTGTGGGCTAACTGGAACTGGAGGAAGATCTTTGTTTGCTTAAATCTGAAGATGAACATTACTGATGTCCACTGACTTTTGATTATCTTGTTTCTCTTTGTCTCTTTCCTCTCTCCTAGTGCTGCCTGCCCCTGTAGAGTATATGGGGACATATGGTTCCCATATTCCCAGAGGACTCTCCATCATCCTCCATAAATAGACTAGACCAATCTTTCTACCACACTCAGCACATTGTCCCCCTTGTAGGATGCCATAAAGGCTTTTGGTGTGGCATTCAGGGATCCCTTGCTCATTCACATATCGTTTCTGCCGCACACAAGCTTTCCCCTCAACACTTCATGCACATGGAGTGGTGGAGTTTGGAGTTAGACAAACCTGGTTTTGAATCCCAGCTCTGCTGATTACTGGATTATCTTAGTCATTTAACACCTCTGGGCCTTGGGTTCTTCATTTGGTGTATTAACAGCACCTACCTCCTGAGGTTGTTGTGAGAAGTCAACAAGCAATGACATGTAAAACACTTAGCCCAGCACCAAGGAGAGAGTAAGTTCTTTCCACGTTATTTTCACCTGCTCTTCCCTCTGCTTCCCCCTCATCCCCAGGAAGCTTAGTGATTCCCAGACCTCAAGACTCAGCCCCAGAGCCACCTCCCCTTAGAACCGCTCTGTGACCATACCAGGCCAGAATGTTGTCCCCTACACTTAATCACAGCTCCTGTGGTGGTTGTATAGCTTTCCTGGAAATTTCTTGGCACAGAGTTAGGGACCATGTATGCCAGAGATGGTCAAGACTTTCCAGGGCTGGGAATAACCAAAAGGAAGGAGTGACCAGAAACCTCATTTGTCCTCTACAGAAAAGCCGTCTCTTCTACTAAAGGGGACACCAGAGGCTTGGTCTCCAGTCCCCTGTTGCTGAGTGACTTTGCCTCCCCATCTCCAGGGAAGGAGGAGAACAGAGGGGAGACCAAGGAAATCTGAGAACCCAAATGGGGAAGGGTGTTTATTCTGAGAGTTGAAACAGGTGGAGCATCTTCATCATATCCTAGCCTTCTTCCCTTGTTCCACCTGAGAAGGACATCTGCCACTGACCTCTCTCTTCTTCTAGAACTCTGTCTCTTAGGACCTTCGAATCCCATGTGTCCTCCATTGTCCATCTTGCTCTGATCATCTCTTCTCAGGAGTAGGGGAAAGGACCTGGAGAGGTCCTTCCCCTTTGGTGGACTGGGGCAGAGCTGGGGGTGGGGGTTGCAAAAGCTCTTTCCGGCACTAGGTGTGTCTGGATGTGTTGAGTACTTTCTGGGAGCTAACCCTGTGCTAAGGACTTGTGGGGAAGGGGAAGTGGGTAGAGATGTATGCAGAGAATTCATACCGTGTTGCTTTGAATGTTTTCATTCATTTGATACATACTTATGGAGCACCTATCTTATGCCACTCATTGTGATAGGACTGGAAATACTTTGTTGAATGATGTTCTCTTGACCCTCATGGTCTGAGGGTGGAGTTCAATGGGCAGGAGAAGTCATTAAGAGATCAGTATATTAAAAATGTGGTCTTGCTACTTTACAGCTCCATGGCTGTGGAATGGTATGTAACCTCTTTGTCTGAGTTTCATCATCTGTAAAGGGGTGATAATAATAGTACCTACTTCAGGGGGTGGTTATGAGGGTTAAACAAGATATTCCTTGAAAAGTGCTTAGCATGAGCTTGGTGCATGGAAAGTGCTCTGTCAATGTGTTAGCTACTGTTGTCGTTAGTAGTAGCAGTAAGAAAACAAGATAAATATGTGATTATTCAATAAGGGTGATGCTTATGAAAGGGACAGTGGATAAGTGATAGAGAATCACAAGGAACCTTCTTTTGAGAGCATGGCTGGTCAAGAAAGTGATACTTGAGCTGAGACTTGAAGAATGAGAAGGAGCCAGCTGTGCAGAGAGCTGCAGGAAGAAGGTTTCAGGCAGGGGGACCAGCATGCTAAGGTAGAAATAGTTGGGCCAGTTAGTGGGACCAAAAGATGCTTAGGGAAGTGGGGTGTGTAGGACGGGAGTTCCAGTCTTCTGGGAGCCCAGATCCTTGGTGTAAAAGAGTCAGGCTGAGCTCCTAGAATAATCCCCTGGCTCCTTTGCACAGAGCATGGATGGCAGAGACGTTGATGGTATGGAGCCCCTCTTCCCTAGAGGCCTGCTGAGTTGGGGGTTGTTGGACATGACTGAGTCTGGTGGTCAGGTGTATTTCTGACCATGAGGGGCCATATGTAGTGCTATCTGAATATTCAAGTGTTTGTTTGCTCATTCAAAAACCACTTTCTGAAGGCCTGCTGTGCGCCAGCCCTTGGGCCTCAAACAAGAGCCAGGCTGGTATTGTAGGCATTGCCACAGTTCTAAGCCCAAATTCTTAGCTCAGACTCTGGATTCAGCCTAAAAGCATTGCTATCATTTTGCCTGACTGGATGCTGGGATTTCGGGTGTGAGGAAGGCTCCACCACCACCATCAGCACTCCCATCCCACCCTCCACAATTTCCCCCTCCTCTTTTCTTTTTAAAACTGTTTCTTATGATACTGTCAAACATATACAAATTAGAAGGAATAGGATAATGAACCCATAAGTAACAATTATGTATTATTGATGCAAAAATTATCGATCTTGTTTTAGTAATAGCTCCATTTATGTCCCCACTCCTAAATTATTTTGAAGTAAATCCCAGAAAACATACCATTTCAACTGTAAATATTTTAGTAACTCTAAAATGTCCTGATTGTTTTTGTAAAACAACCACAACACCATTATTCCTCCTAAAAAAAAAAAAACAGAACATTAATTTAACGCCATCAGATACCCATTTAGTTTTCAGATTTGTAGGTGTAGGTGATTTGTATGTACTTCCTTTGGGAGGCACAAAATATTTGGTTTTCTCTTTTTGTGACTTAAGGAATCATTTAAATTTATTACATAGCACTGTTATTTCATTAGGGGTTGCAAAATGGTGATGTTCTAATTCTGTCTTTCCTTCTGCAATTGGTAGCTTGAATACCTCTGCACCTGGAAACTTCCAGTAATCAACCACTTGGTTACCCTGAAATATTGTGAGAAACAAGCACTATTCCTAAAAAGGAATAAACGCTCACCCGATTGTGGAGAAGAAAAGAATTTATTCACAGTCTTGCAAGAACAGGCACCCAACCAAAATGTGGGGGTTGGTGCACAGAACAATAGACCCAGCAGTATTTATTACCTACACCTAACCGCAAGTCCCTCCGCTGTTTCTCCATTGGCTGGATACTTCAGAGATTGCATTCTATTCGACAAGCCTAACTAGCCCGTGCAAATTTGAAACATGCAGCCCGCCCAAATTGGAAATATTTCAAAAAAAAAAAGCCTCCTGTGCAAACTTGGAACATTTGAAACAAGTCTCCACCCCTCTTTCCTTTGTTCTTGAGCTGCAGAGCCAGTCTGAGCTAGTTTGGTAACAACTTATGAAGCTGTTTAAGGAACCTCTACTCCCCCCCCCCCCACCAGTCTTCACCTTGCAAAGACAGTGGGCGGATAAACAGGAGGACTGGCCACCGATTATAGCTTGGCTTCTTGACCCTCTGCCATTCCCCTGAGCTGCCCCCACCCTGTGTGAAAGCTAAACTTAATCTAATTCTCACAATATAGTCCAAACAGGAGAGGCAGGATAAATGCTTGACTCTATCCCTTTATTTACCAGTTTTCAAAATATTGAGTTGGTTCCATGATAACTAATTAGATTTGTTTTTGTTTGTTTGTTTGTTTAGTATCATCATGTACTAATGGATTTTAATTTATTTGTCATGCGTCAGTCGACTGCAGTTATTAACCTTATTGATGCTCAGGTTGTCCTTTGGCCAGTGGAAGCTTATTCATTTGGCTGCTGTCTTTTTTTTTTTTTTAATGTAATTTTATTGAAATATAGTCACACACCATACAGTCCATCCAAAGTATATCATCACTGGCTCCGAGTATCATCACATGGTTGTGCATTCATCACCGCATTCAATTTTAGAACATTTCTGTTACTCTAATAATAATAATAATAATATAAAGAAAAAATATAAAAGAAAACTCAAAACATCCCGTGCCCCTTATCCTCCCCCGTTGTTGACCCCTAGTATTGATGTGGTACATTTGTTACTGTTGATGAGAGAATATTAAAGTATTACTGTTAATTATAGTCCATAGTTTACAAAAGGTACATTTTCTCCCAAATACCCCTCTGTTATTAATTCTTTGTAATAGCCTCTTACATTTGTTCTAATTCATAAGAGAACTTTTTAATATTTGTACTGTTAATCACAGTCATTGTCCACCAGAAGATTCACTGTGTTATACATTCCCATGATTTCACTTCTAGTTTTCCTTCTGGTGATATCCATGACTCTAAACTACCCTTTCAACCACATTCACTCACAATTCAGCACTATTAATTATATGCACAATAATGTGCTACTGTCACGTCTGTCCATTTCCAAACATTTAAGTTTAACATTAAGTTTAAGGTAAACATTCTGCACATATTAAGCAAATGCTTCCCATTCTCTAGCCTCATTCTATCTCCTGGTAGCCTATATTCTAAATTTTATGTCTGAGTTTACATAGTATAATTAGTTCATATTAGTGACATCATACAATATTTGTCTTTTGTGTCTGACTTATTTCACGCAACATGATGTCCTCTAGGTTCATCCATGTTGTCGCATGCTTCAGAACTTCATTCCTTCTTTCTGCTGAATAATATTCCACCATATGTAAATACCACATTTTGTTTATCCATTCATTGTTGATGGACACTTGGGTTGTTTCTATTTTTTGACAGTTGTGAACAATGCTGCTGTGAACATTGGTGTGCAAATATCTGTTTGCATCCCTCCTCTCAGATCTGGGTAGATACAGAGAAGTGAAATTGCCGGATTGTAAAGCAACTCTATACTTAGCTTTCTGAGGAACCGCCAGACTGTCTTCCACAATAGGTGTACCATTTTACATTCCCACCAGCAGTGAATAAGTGTTCCCATTTCTCCACATCCTTTCCAACACTTACGGTTTCCTGTTTGTTTAATAGTGGCCATTCTGGTAGATATGAAATGATATCTCATTGTAGTTTTGATTTGCATTTCCCTAATAGCTAGTGAAGCGGAACATCTTTTTCTTTCCCCGTGCATATCTTTATTTTGTTACTTATCTAACCATACACTGGAAAAAGGGGGTGTCAGTCACAAGGTTTGTACAGTCACACGGTCATAAGATTAAAGCTATATAGTTATACAGTCATTATCAAAGATCAAGGCTACTGGGTTACAATTCAACAATTTCAGGTATTTCCTTCTGGCTACTCGAATATACTAGAAACCAAAAAGAAATATCAATATAATGATTCAGTAGTCATGATCACTTGTTAAATCCTAACTTCTGAGTTACAACTCCTCCCTCTCATTTGATCATTCTCTCAATCTTCAGGGACGTCTGGGCAGTGACCATTCTAACTTCTTCATGCTGAAGAAGAGTGTCGACATTATAGGGTAGAGGAATGAAACCTCTGGTTTTCGAGGCTTATCTGGCATACGAACTATCTGAAGGCTTTATGTTTCTGAAAAAATAAACTTAATAAGTAAAACTTTTATAGAGTCTTAGATAGAACCCAGGTTATTCTTAAGGGTTTTCAGGACTATGTTGGTTAGGACTTGGCATACTGTGGCAATTTGTGATTTCTGGCTGAAGCTTGCATAAGAGTAACCTCCAGAATGACCTCTCAACTCTACTTGAAATCTCTTAGCCAGTGAAACTTTATTTTGTTTCATTTCTCTTCCTCCTTTTGGTCAAGAAGGCATTGTCAGTCCCACAATACCAGGGCCAGGCTCATCCCTGGGAGTCATGCCCCACATTGCTAAGGAGACTTACACCCCCAGAAGTCATGTCCCACATAGGATGGAGGTTAGTGAGTTTATTTGAAGAGTTTGGAAGCTGAGCATCTTTTCACGTGCTTTTAAGCCATTTGTATTTCCTCTTTGGAAAAATGTCTAGCCAAGTCTTTTGCCCATTTTTTAATTGGGCTGTTCATTTTTAAAATGTTGACTTGTAGGATTTCTTTATATATTCTGGATGTCAAACCCTTATCAGATAGTGGTTTCCAAATATTTCCCCCCACCTTGAGTCAGCTGCCTTTTCACCCTTTTGACAAAGTCCTTTGAAGGATAGACATATTCAGTTTTGAAGAGGTCCCATTTATCTATTTTTTTTCTTTCATTGCTTATGCTTTGGATGTAAGATCTAGGAAACTACCTTCTATCACTAGATCTTGGAGATGTTTCCCTATATTTTCTTCTAGGAGTTTTATGGCACTGGCTCTTATATTTAGGTCTTTGATCCATTTTGAATTAATTTCTGTATAGGGTGTGAGATAGGGATTGCTGAGTCTTTTTGACACAACTCTATATGTAGCCTTTGAGAGCTTCCTTACCATTTAGGATGACAATATGTTCTAGCCTCATCTTGTGCATTTCCTCACCCAGACCTAGAGTCACCATTTCTCCTAGGAGATCTTCTTTTTATTGGAAAATGATATTTAGAGACCATAATCTGTGTCCTGGGAGTTCTCATCGTTACTGAGTTGTTCATTGTTTCACTCTCCTCTTATTTAGAAACTTGGAAAATAGAGAAAACCAAGTGGCTTGCTTCATCATGCAGCTGCACCACAGCTGATAGGTACCAGAATGATAGTTTCATAATTTGGAATGGGAGTTCTGACACTTGGACTGGTCAGGATGTATCCTTCCTGTTGTAGTTCTCCAATAACCATGTACTAGAGGAGGAGCCCTGAGATTTTCTGAATTTCTTTGTGAACTAGATCATCCTGAGAATTGTTTCTCTCAGCCAGTGAAAATTAGAATTAGATGCTCCTGGGATGTGGTTGACAAGCTCATATGTATGATGAGCTGGCTGTCTCATAGAACATTTGTATCCCTCTTTGCCCTGATTACCTTCTCTTCTGTTTGAACTGGTCATTATAGTCTTTACAGCTCCTCCTGCATTTCAACGGGGTTTTTTGTTTTTGTTTTTGTTTTTGTTTTGTTTTTGTTTTTTAACAAGAGACAGTCTTATATAGCAAGAAAAGAGTGAGTGAAGGACTCCAGGCTGGCTTGGCCAGTTGCAGTCACATACAATTGCAGGTGCAAATGTTGATGTGTCCGGCGCTCTCTCCGCCCCGCCTCGAGTCCTCGGTCGGCCGGCGATGGGGACCAGAGAGATAAGGGGAGAGAGGGTGCGGACAACGTCTTACCCGGAGCACTTGTGATCACTCAGGACTCGCGGTGGTAAAGCAAATAAACTTTTAATGAGACTAGGCAATCATCATCTTTACAGGTTCCACCCGGGGCGAGACACCTCGGGGGAGAACAACCTCGATGCGGCCGTCAGGTACGGCTCCTTGTGGGCTGTCTCCCCGAGCTTTGCCCGGGAACTTTCTTATAAACCTTGCGTGTATCCAATGGGCTAACGCCACGCACACAAGCATGATTGGTGAATACAGCGGGTGGTTACATACATCAGAAGCCGGAAGCAGGATGTGGGCGCCATCTTGGCACCACTCGATGGGCGGGGGGACTTTGGAGCAGGTTTACAGCGCATGCGCTATGCCCGTCCCGGGAGACGGCTCTCCACATCTCCCCCTTTATTATTATTATTATTTTTTTTTTTTTTTTTTTTTTAATCATCATTTTATTGAGATATATTCACATACCACGCAGTCATACAAAATAAATTGTACTTTCGATTGTTTACAGTACCATTACATAGTTGTACATTCATCACCTAAATCAATCCCTGACACCTTCATTAGCACACACACAAAAATAACAAGAATAATAATTAGAGTGAAAAAGAGCAATTGAAGTAAAAAAGAACACTGGGTACCTTTGTCTGTTTGTTTCCTTCCCCTACTTTTCTACACATCCATCCATAAACTAGACAAAGTGGTGTTTGGTCCTTATGGCTTTCCCAATCCCATTGTCACCCCTCATAAGCTACATTTTTATACAACTGTCTTCGAGATTCATGGGTTCTGGGTTGTAGTTTGATAGTTTCAGGTATCCACCACCAGCTACCCCAATTCTTTAGAACCTAAAAAGGGTTGTCTAAAGTGTGCATAAGAGTGCCCACCAGAGTGACCTCTCGGCTCCTTTTGGAATCTCTCTGCCACTGAAGCTTATTTCATTTCCTTTCACATCCCCCTTTTGGTCAAGAAGATGTTCTCCGTCCCACGGTGCCAGGTCTACATTCCTCCCTGGGAGTCATATTCCACATTGCCAGGGAGATTCACTCCCCTGGGTGTCTGATCCCACGTAGGGGGGAGGGCAGTGATTTCACCTTTCAAGTTGGCTTAGCCAGAGAGAGAGGGCCACATCTGAGCAACAAAGAGGCATTCAGGAGGAGACTCTTAGGCACAAATACAGGGAGGCCTAGCCTCTCCTTTGCAGCAACCGTCTTCCCAAGGGTAAAACTTATGGTAGAGGGCTCAACCCATCCAACCACCAGTCCCCTATGTCTGTGGTCATGTTAGCAACCATGGAGGTGGGGTAGGCGAATACCCCTGCATTCTCCACAGGCTCCTCAAGGGGGCACTACATCTTTTTTTTTTTTTTTTCCCCTTGTTTGTCTTTTTTCTTTTTTTTTTTTTTTTTTTTTTTTTTTTTTAACTTTCCCTTCTTTTTTCAAATCACCTGTATGAAAAAAAAAGTTAAAAAGAAAACAAACATACAATAAAAGAGCATTTCAAAGAGACCATAGCAAGGGAGTAAGAAAAAGACAACTAACCTAAGATAACTGCTTAACTTCCAACATGTTCCTACTCCACCCCAAGAAAGTTACATAATATAGCAACATTTCAGTGAACTTGTTCCTACTACAACCATCAGAAATTAACAGACCATAGTCATTTCTGGGCATCCCCAGAACGTTAAATAGCTTATCTGTTCTTCTTGGATTATTGTTCCCCCTTCCTTAATTGCTCTCTACTGCTAGTTCCCCTACATTCTACATTATAAACCATTTGTTTTACATTTTTCAAAGTTCACATTAGTGGTAGCATATAATATTTCTCTTTTTGTGCCTGGCTTATTTCGCTCAGCATTATGTCTTCAAGGTTCATCCATGTTGTCATATGTTTCACCAGATCGTTCCTTCTTACTGCCGCGTAGTATTCCATCGTGTGTATATACCACATTTTATTTATCCACTCATCTGTTGAAGGACATTTGGGTTGTTTCCATCTCTTGGCAATTGTGAATAATGCTGCTATGAACATTGGCGTGCAGATATCTGTTCGTGTCACTGCTTTCCGATCTTCCGGGTATATACCGAGGAGTGCAATCGCTGGATCGAATGGTAGCTCTATATCTAGTTTTCTAAGGAACTGCCAGACTGACTTCCAGAGTGGCTGAACCATTATACAGTCCCACCAACAATGAATAAGAGTTCCAATTTCTCCACATCCCCTCCAGCATTTGTAGTTTCCTGTTTGTTTAATGGCAGCCATTCTAACCGGTGTTAGATGGTATCTCATTGTGGTCTTAATTTGCATCTCTCTAATAGCTAGTGAAGCTGAACATTTTTTCATGTGTTTCTTGGCCATTTGTATTTCCTCTTCAGAGAACTGTCTTTTCATATCTTTTGCCCATTTTATAATTGGGCTGTCTGTACTATTGTCATTGAGTTGTAGGATTTCTTTGTATATGCAAGATATCAGTCTTTTGTCAGATACATGGTTTCCAAAAATTTTTTCCCATTGAGTTGGCTGCCTCTTTACCTTTTTGAGAAATTCCTTTGAGGTGCAGAAACTTCTAAGCTTGAGGAGTTCCCATTTATCTATTTTCTCTTTTGTTGCTTGTGCTTTGGGTGTAAAGTCTAGGAAGTGGCCTCCTAATACAAGGTCTTGAAGATGTTTTCCTACATTATCTTCTAGGAGTTTTATGGTACTTTCTTTTATATTGAGATCTTTGGTCCATTTTGAGTTAATTTTTGTGTAGGGGGTGAGGTAGGGGTCCTCTTTCATTCTTTTGGATATGGATATCCAACTCTCCCAGCCCCATTTGTTGAAAAGACCATTATGGCTCAGTTCGGTGACTTTGGGGGCCTTATCAAAGATCAGTCGGCCATAGATCTGAGGGTCTATCTCTGAATTCTCAATTCGATTCCATTGATCTATATGTCTATCTTTGTGCCAGTACCATGCTGTTTTGGCAACTGTGGCTTTATAATAAGCTTCAAAGTCAGGGAGTGTAAGTCCTCCCACTTCGTTTTTCTTTTTTAGAGTGTCTTTAGCAATTCGAGGCATCTTCCCTTTCCAAATAAATTTGATAACTAGCTTTTCCAAGTCTGCAAAGTAGGTTGTTGGAATTTTGATTGGGATTGCATTGAATCTGTAAATGAGTTTGGGTAGAATTGACATCTTAATGACATTTAGCCTTCCTATCCATGAACATGGAATATTTTTCCATCTTTTAAGGTCCCCTTCTATTTCTTTTAGTAGAGTTATGTAGTTTTCTTTGTATAGGTCTTTTACATCTTTGGTTAAGTTGATTCCTAGGTACTTGATTTTTTAGTTGCTATTGAAAATGGTATCTTTTTCTTGAGTGTCTCTTCAGTTTGTTCATTTCTAGCATATAGAAACATTACTGACTTATGTGCATTAATCTTGTATCCCGCTACTTTGCTAAATTTGTTTATTAGCTCTAGTAGCTGTATCGTCGATTTCTCAGGGTTTTCTAGATATAAGATCATATCATCTGCAAACAATGACAGTTTTACTTCTTCTTTTCCAATTTGGATGCCTTTTATTTCTTTGTCTTGCCGGATTGCCCTGGCTAGCACTTCCAGCACAATGTTGAATAACAGTGGTGACAGCGGGCATCCTTGTCTTGTTCCTGATCTTAGAGGGAAGGCTTTCAGTCTCTCACCATTGAGTACTATGCTGGCTGTGGGTTTTTCATATATGCTCTTTATCATGTTGAGGAAGTTTCCTTCAATTCCTACCTTTTGAAGTGTTTTTATCAAAAAGGGATGTTGGATTTTGTCAAATGCTTTTTCAGCATCTATTGAGATGATCAATTGATTTTTCCCTTTCGAGTTTTTAATGTGTTGTAATACATTGATTGTTTTTCTGATGTTGAACCATCCTTGCATGCCTGGAATGAACCCCACTTGGTCATGGTGTATGATTTTTTTAATGTGTCTTTGGATTCGATTTGCAAGTATTTTGTTGAGGATTTTTGCATCTATATTCATTAGGGAGATTGGCCGGTAGTTTTCCTTTTTTGTAGCATCTTTGCCTGGTTTTGGTATTAGATTGATGTTAGCTTCATAAAATGAGTTAGGTAGTGTTCCATTTTTTTCAATGTTTTGAAAGAGTTTGAGTAAGATTGGTGTCAGTTCTTTCTGGAAAGTTTGGTAGAATTCCCCTGTGAAGCCATCTGGCCCTGGGCATTTATTTGTGGGAAGATTTTTGATGACTGATTGGATCTCTTTGCTTGTGATGGGTTGGTTGAGGTCTTCTATTTCTTCTCTGGTCAGTCTAGGTTGTTCATATGTTTCCAGGAAATTGTCCATTTCCTCTACATTATCCAGTTTGTTGCCATGCAGTTGTTCATAGTATCCTCTTATAATTTTTTTAATTTCTTCAGGATCTGCAGTTATGTCACCTTTTTCATTCATTATTTTGTTTATATGGGTCTTCTCTCTTTTTGATTTTGTCAGTCTAGCTAGGGGCTTGTCAATCTTGTTGATCTTCTCAAAGAACCAACTTTTGGTGATATTTATCCTTTCTATTGTTTTTTTGTTCTCTATGTCATTTATTTCTGCTTTAATCCTTGTTATTTCTTTTCTTCTACTTGGTTTAGGATTGGTTTGCTGTTCATTTTCTAGCTTCTTCAGTTGATCCATTAGTTCTTTGATTTTGGCTCTTTCTTCCTTTTTAATATATGCGTTTAGTGCTATAAATTTCCCCCTTAGCACTGCTTTTGCTGCATCCCATAGGTTTTGGTATGTTGTGTTCTCATTTTCATTCGTCTCTATATATTTAGCAATTTCTCTTGCTATTTCTTCTTGAACCCACTGATTGTTTAGGAGTGTGTTGTTTAACCTCCAGGTATTTGTGAATTTTCTAAGTCTCTGATGGTTATTGACTTCTAATTGTATTCCATTGTGGTCAGAGAATGTGCTTTGAATAATTTCAATCTTTTTAAATTTATTGAGGCTTGTTTTATGTCCCAGCATATGATCTATTCTGGAGAAAGTTCCGTGAGCACTAGAAAAGTATGTGTATCCTGGTGATTTGGGATGTAATGTCCTGTAGATGTCTGTTAAATCTAATTCATTTATCAGATTGTTTAGGTTTTCAATTTCCTTATTGGTCTTCTGTCTGGTTGATCTATCTATAGGAGAGAGTGATGTGTTGAAGTCTCCCACAATTATTGTGGAAACATCAATTGCTTCCTTTAGTTTTGCCAATGTTTCTCTCATGTATTTTGTGGCAACCTTGATTGGGTGCATAGACATTTACGATTGTTATTTCTTCTTGCTGAATTGCCCCTTTTATTAGTATGTAGTGGCCTTCTTTGTCTCTCAAAACATCCCTGCATTTGAAGTCTATTTTATCTGAGATTAATATTGCTACACCTGCTTTCTTTTGGCTGTAGCTTGCATGAAATATTTTTTTCCATCCTTTCACTTTCAATTTCTTTGTGTCCCTGTGTCTAAGATGAGTCTCTTGTATGCAACATATTGATGGTTCATTTTTTTTGATCCATTCTGCGAATCTATATCTTTTAATTGGGGAGTTTAATCCATTTACATTCAACGTTAAAACCGTGAAGGCATTTCTTGAATCGGCCATCTTATCCTTTGGATTATGTTTGCCATATTTTTCCCTCTCTCTATTAATATCCTTTATTGTACCCATACCGAGTCTCTTTAGTACTGAACCTTTCTCCAAGTCTCTCTGTCCTGTCTTTGTTTCTCTGTCTGTAGGGCTCCCTTTAGTATCTCCAGTAGGGCAGGTCTCTTGTTAGCAAATTCTCTCAGCATTTCTTTGTCTGTGAAAAATTTAAGCTCTCCCTCAAATTTGAAGGAGAGCTTTGCTGGATAAAGTATTCTTGGCTGGAAATTCCTCTCTCTCAGAATTTTAAATATATCGTGCCACTGCCTTCTCGCCTCCATGGTGGCTGCTGAGTAGTCACTACTTAGTCTTATGCTGTTTCCTTTGTATGTGGTGAATTGCTTTTCTCTTGCTGCTTTCAGAACTTGCTCCTTCTCTTCTATGTTTGACAGTGTGATCAGTATATGTCTCGGAGTGGGTTTTTTTTGGATTTATTCTATTTGGAGTTCGCTGAGCATTTATGATTTGTGTATTTATGTTGTTTAGAAGATTTGGGAAGTTTTCCCCAACAATTTCTTTGAATACTCTTCCTAGACCTTTACCCTTTTCTTCCCCTTCTGGGACACCAATGAGTCTTATATTTGGACGTTTCATATTATCTATCATATCCCTGAGGTCCATTTCGAGTTTTTCAATTTTTTTCCCCATTCTTTCTTTATGCTTTCATTTTCCATTCTGTCATCTTCCAGGTCACTGATTCGTTGTTCAACTTCCTCTAGTCTTGTACTATGAGTGTCCAGAATCTTTTTAATTTGGTCAACAGTTTCTTTAATTTCCATAAGATCATCCATTTTTTTATTTAGTCTTGCAATGTCTTCTTTATGCTCTTCTAGGGTCTTCTTGATTTCCTTCATATCCCGTACTAGGGTCTCATTGTTCATCTTTAGTTCTTTGAGTAGCTGCTCTAGGTGTGTCTCTTCTGGTCTTTTGATTTGGGTGCTTGGGCTTGGGTTATCCATATCGTCTGGTTTTTTCATATGCTTTATAATTTTCTGTTGTTTTTGGCCTCGTGGCATTTGCTGACCTTGATAGGGTTCTTTTAGGGTTTGTAGACCAGTTGAAGTCCTTATCTCTAATTTATCAGATCTACAGCTTCGTGGAGTACACTTTCTCTAACTAACCAGCAGGTGGCGTCCACGAGCCACCTGTTCTCCACAAGCCCGATCTCCCCTGCTTAGCCTTTTTGGTGAGTGGGGGAGTGAGTCTTGTGGGGCCCAATTGGTGTCCCAAGCTTGCGTGTGTAGTTGGTGTTGCCTGCCCTGTATGTGGGGCGTGTTTCTGGGCAGTCGGGGAGGGGGGGTGGCCCTAGCAATCAAATCTCCCTGATGATCCTAGAGTTTTAAAGCTACTGCAATAGTCTAATCCTTCAGTTCAGTCCTGCCACAGTTTGTCTCTGCCACTGACCCACAAGTCTTTGGTATTGGCGTATGGCTCCTGAGACTTGCAAGTGGGCCCCTCTTCCAGGCTGTGCACCCCGGGTCCTCTGTTGAGGGATGACTGTGCTATGTCACAGGTGAGTGCCGTCCCCCCAGGGCAGTTCTGGGCTGCTGGGCTGTGTTGGGAGGCTCCCAGTCTGCTCAAATGATGGCTGAATGGGGCTCTGTTAATTCACACTGCTCCCCCTTCCCAGCTCTGGGACATTCAGCTGAGGTTGCAGGGAAGGCTAATGTCCACGCCCAGTTTTGTGGTGTGTGCCTGTTATTTGAAGCACTTCCGTCACACTGGGTTGTCTGGGGCAGCTCTGGGCTATGGGGCTGGCGATGGGCAGGAGTGTTTCCTGTCCACCAGGATGGTGGCTGTGAGCGGACACCCCCCTTTTCTTGGGAAGTTGTGTTGTTTAGTGAATTTTCTCAGCCACTGGATTATTGCCTTTTGTCTCAGAGCTCTCTTAGTTCTGCTCTTGACTTGACGTGCCCAAATTTCAATTCTTTGAAGCTTTCTGTATTGAGCTTCTTAGAGTAATTGTTTTAGAAAAAACAAAAAAGTATTAAAAAAAAAAAAAAAAAAAAAAAAAAAAAAAACGGCCCTCCTCAGAGATCTAATGGGTTATTGAAATGCTAATAGACAAAGCATCCAGGGCCATTAAGGAAAGGTGCCCTGGGCAGAGAGATCAGCCTTGCTTCGGGATTTGCATATGCGCCTCAAGGCCTGATCTCCGCCCTTCCCCTTTCTGTGTTCACCAGAACTCCAAAAATCCTCTGCTTTTACTTTGGAGCTTCTCGTGTTGTTTTCCTTCTATGCCCGTCTCCTCTCTGCTGGGCTGGCTGCTCTCAGAGTCTCTGGTGTCTGGCCTCAGTCTATCTATGGTTGGAGTTTGAATCAGTAGAATGAGTTTCCGGTAAGAGCAGCCACTGCAATTCTCCCTTCTCCTTCCTGGAGCTGACAGCCCCTCCTCCCCCGGGACTGAGCCTGGCAGGGAGGGGCGCGGGTCCCCTGGCCGCAAAAACTTACAGATTTCGCTGATCTCAGCAGTTCCACGTTTTCATGAGTGTTGTATGAAGTATGCCCAAAGACAGATTGCTCTGTGGTGTCCAGTCCACGCAGTTCCTGGCTTTTTACCTACTTTCCTGGAGGAGTAACTAAAACATACAGCTCACCAGTCTGCCATCTTGCCCCGCCTCTCGCCCCCCTTTATTATTTATATCGACCCAGTGTCCCCAGTGATGAGTGTGCTCCCGTGAACCCAGATGGCTCACAATTTGTTCCGGTGCTTTGGGGAGTCTGGACTAGGTCTCAGCCATTTAGCGGCGGAGCCTCTAGCACCGACCAGAATGCTCACCTCATATGGAGACAGGAGAGTCCGTGAGCTGGAAACAACATGACTCTCCCTGCAGTGCTTTGCCTTGCAACTGGGGGACAAAGGCGGGGGCAGGGATAGCATTAACCAGAGTCGGAGGCGTCACTAGGCGTCCCTATGCATTGGCTAGAGTCAAGTCTGGCCACAACTATGACTCTGCCTTAGGGACCTACCTGAGACAAAAATTATGACTGCTGGCGTCGCCCGTTATACCCGGGACACAGCTGCGCGCTTAGCTACAAACCTCGCTCCCGAGTGCCCCGCCCGAGGCGGCCAGGATGGGGTATGGCCATCAGAATGGTCGCTGTTGGGGGTATCAAAGGTGGAGGACATAGCCATCATAGTGGTAACACGGTACTGCCGCGCTTGAAACAGGCGTTCTAGCAAAGATTTAACAATGACTAATCCCACCAATAGTCCCACCATCAAGAGAATCCAATTAGTCAAATTGGGCCAAGAGAACCAAGAGGTGACTTGGTCCCACAGATTTTTTACAGTCTCGCCCAGTGTGGAAAGGTCGAAACTAACAGGCTTCAATTCCCTAATGTTCTCAAGTCCCTGAAGGCCGGAGGCTTGGTCCAATGGCCCAGGCCGTATATTCGTTGGCGTTTCTGACAGCTGCTCCCCGGCCTCCCCAGGTGATGCCACGGTTCCCACCAGTCTTTCCGGAACCCACACTGGTTGACGTCCTGGTTCCTGGGGAAAAAACACAAACAGAGCCTCCGGCCCAGCCGAGCACCGGGTCAGGGCCTTTCCACTGTGACGTGGAGGGAGCGATATGGCCCTTAACAGTCTCCCATATAAGGACTAGAATCGGGTCCAAACAGACACCCGTTTGGCGCGCTCGGTCTATATCACGACCAAGTTTCATCCAAGAGGGCAGATTAAGGCTGCCAGAACAAGGAAACCAGGGGGCAAAAGTGGCCACATCATCAAGAAATCGCTGGAGAGAACTTCTCTTAATTGAGATACCCCGCTGTTTCAAAAGGGTCTTTAAGGGGGTTAATAGGGGTGAACTCCCAGACTGCCCCATGCTTGCAGCCGGCACTGTCTTGTAATCACTCGGAGAGCTCTTCCGAGTCCCCGGGGCTACCTGAACGCCCACGGGCCCTAGTCCTCGTATGGAAAGGGGGTGCTTACCTTCTCGCAGTGATCAGTCGCGGAGGTCAAACCACGGATCCCGGGAGCACGTCTCCGTCGGGTCGAGGGGAACGCGAATGAGTTTGCGGGTTCGAAGTTCCCCGTACGGGCCACCACTTGTCCGGCGCTCTCTCCGCCCCGCCTCGAGTCCTCGGTCGGCCGGCGATGGGGACCAGAGAGATAAGGGGAGAGAGGGTGCGGACAACGTCTTACCCGGAGCACTTGTGATCACTCAGGACTCGCGGTGGTAAAGCAAATAAACTTTTAATGAGACTAGGCAATCATCATCTTTACAGGTTCCACCCGGGGCGAGACACCTCGGGGGAGAACAACCTCGATGCGGCCGTCAGGTACGGCTCCTTGTGGGCTGTCTCCCCGAGCTTTGCCCGGGAACTTTCTTATAAACCTTGCGTGTATCCAATGGGCTAACGCCACGCACACAAGCATGATTGGTGAATACAGCGGGTGGTTACATACATCAGAAGCCGGAAGCAGGATGTGGGCGCCATCTTGGCACCACTCGATGGGCGGGGGGACTTTGGAGCAGGTTTACAGCGCATGCGCTATGCCCGTCCCGGGAGACGGCTCTCCACATTGATGGTGTCTTCTGAAAGTGGCAAGTTATTCAGCAGAGACTGATTGTGGTGTGGTGAGGTGTGTGGCCAGAAAGTTATGTAAGGATCAGCTCCTGAAGGATTGCAAAAGCCATAGGAAGGGCTTTAGACTTTGTCTTGAGGGCAGGGGGAAAGGGGTAAAGTGATTGGATGTGTGCTTTAAAAAATATCTGCAGTCTGAAAAGTGGGTTGGAGGTGGAGGCCGTGCAGGAGGTAGGAAGAACAGATTCTTGCAGTAAACCAGGCCTGAGATGATGGCAGCCTCTCCTCATGTATTTTGCAGGGGGCATTGTGGAGAATTTTAGGAGGCTGAGGGAGAATGAGGAGCCAAGGCCGATGTCCTTGTCTATGACTTAGGCATCTGTGTAGATGGCTGAGTGAGATAATGGTGGCATGTGGAAGAAGGACCAGGGTGGAGAGAGGGTGAGAAGATGGGATCTGTGAGTCCCCTGAGTGGAGATGTGGAGGCTCCTTTTGGTGCTCTCATGTGAGAGCTGAGCTGGGGACATAGCTTCGGAAATCAGGGAAGAGGTGTGGTCAAGTTCCCAAGGGAGAGCATAGAATGAGAAGAAGAGAAACCCAAGGATGGGATATACCCCCACCCACAGGAAGGGCCTCAATTAAGGGATAGGGGAAAAGGTCCTGCCAAAAAGGCCAAAGACACCCGCTGAGAGACGGGAGTAGTCCCAGAGGAGAGCCTGAAAGAGTGAATGCCTAATGTGGCCAAGAGATTGAAATAAAGTCAAACAACCTTATCTTTGGTTTTGCCATTTAAAGTTCATTGGTGACCTTGATGAGAGCAAGGGAGGGTGAGGTTAGAAACCAACAGTAGAGAGGCGGGGCAAGATGGCAGACTGGTGAGCTGTAAGTTTTAGTTACTCCTCCAGGAAAGTAGGTAAAAAGCCAGGAACTGCGTGGACTGGACACCACAGAGCAATCTGTCTTTGGGCATACTTCATACAACACTCATGAAAACGTGGAACTGCTGAGATCAGCGAAATCTGTAAGTTTTTGCGGCCAGGGGACCCGCGCCCCTCCCTGCCAGGCTCAGTCCCGGGGGAGGAGGGGCTGTCAGCTCCGGGAAGGAGAAGGGAGAACTGCAGTGGCTGCTCTTATCGAAAACTCATTCTACTGATTCAAACTCCAACCATAGATAGACTGAGACCAGACACCAGAGACTCTGAGAGCAGCCAGCCCAGCAGAGAGGAGACAGGCATAGAAAAAAAAACAACACGAAAAACTCCAAAATAAAAGCAGAGGATTTTTGGAGTTCTGGTGAACACAGAAAGGGGAAGGGCGGAGCTCAGGCCTTGAGGCGCATATGCAAATCCCGAAGCAAAGCTGATCTCTCTGCCCTGTGGACCTTTCCTTAATGGCCCTGGTTGCTTTGTCTATTAGCATTTCAATAACCCATTAGATCTCTGAGGAGGGCCGTTTTTTTTTTTTGTTGTTTTTTTTTTTTAAAATCCTTTTTGCTTTTTCTAAAACAATTACTCTAAGAAGCTCAATACAGAAAGCTTCAAAGAATTGCAATTTGGGCACGTCAAGTCAAGAGCAGAACTAAGAGAGCTCTGAGACAAAAGGCAATAATCCAGTGGCTGAGAAAATTCACTAAACAACACAACTTCCCAAGAAAAGGGGGGTGTCCGCTCACAGCCACCATCCTGGTGGACAGGAAACACTCCTGCCCATCGCCAGCCCCATAGCCCAGAGCTGCCCCAGACAACCCAGTGTGACGGAAGTGCTTCAAATAACAGGCACACACCACAAAACTGGGCGTGGACATTAGCCTTCCCTGCAACCTCAGCTGAATGTCCCAGAGCTGGGAAGGTGGAGCAGTGTGAATTAACAAAGCCCCATTCAGCCATCATTTGAGCAGACTGGGAGCCTCCCTACACAGCCCAGCAGCCCAGAACTGCCCTCAACAGAGGACCCGGGGTGCACAGCCTGGAAGAGGGGCCCACTTGCAAGTCTCAGGAGCCATACGCCAATACCAAAGACTTGTGGGTCAGTGGCAGAGACAAACTGTGGCAGGACTGAACTGAAGGATTAGACTATTGCAGCTGCTTTAAAACTCTAGGATCATCAGGGAGATTTGATTGTTAGGGCCACCCCCCCTCCCCGACTGCCCAGAAACACGCCCCACATACAGGGCAGGCAACACCAACTACACACGCAAGCTTGGTACACCAATTGGGCCCCACAAGACTCACTCCCCCACTCACCAAAAAGGCTAAGCAGGGGAGATCTGGCTTGTGGAGAACAGGTGGCTCGTGGACGCCACCTGCTGGTTAGTTAGAGAAAGTGTACTCCACGAAGCTGTAGATCTGATAAATTAGAGATAAGGACTTCAATAGGTCTACAAACCCTAAAAGAACCCTATCAAGGTCAGCAAATGCCACGAGGCCAAAAACAACAGAAAATTATAAAGCATATGAAAAAACCAGACGATATGGATAACCCAAGCCCAAGCACCCAAATCAAAAGACCAGAAGACACACAGCACCTAGAGCAGCTACTCAAAGAACTAAAGATGAACAATGAGACCATAGTACGGGATATGAAGGAAATCAAGAAGACCCTAGAAGAGCATAAAGAAGACATTGCAAGACTAAATAAAAAAAATGGATGATCTTATGGAAATTAAAGAAACTGTTGACCAAATTAAAAAGATTCTGGACACTCATAGTACAAGACTAGAGGAAGTTGAACAACGAATCAGTGACCTGGAAGATGACAGAATGGAAAATGAAAGCATAAAAGAAAGAATGGGGAAAAAAATTGAAAAACTCAAAATGGACCTCAGGGATATGATAGATAATATGAAACGTCCGAATATAAGACTCATTGGTGTCCCAGAAGGGGAAGAAAAGGGTAAAGGTCTAGGAAGAGTATTCAAAGAAATTGTTGGGGAAAACTTCCCAAATCTTCTAAACAACATAAATACACAAATCATAAATGCTCAGTGAACTCCAAATAGAATAAATCCAAAAAAAACCCACTCCGAGACATATACTGATCACACTGTCAAACATAGAAGAGAAGGAGCAAGTTCTGAAAGCAGCAAGAGAAAAGCAATTCACCACATACAAAGGAAACAGCATAAGACTAAGTAGTGACTACTCAGCAGCCACCATGGAGGCGAGAAGGCAGTGGCACGATATATTTAAAATTCTGAGTGAGAGGAATTTCCAGCCAAGAATACTTTATCCAGCAAAGCTCTCCTTCAAATTTGAGGGAGAGCTTAAATTTTTCACAGACAAACAAATGCTGAGAGAATTTGCTAACAAGAGACCTGCCCTACTGGAGATACTAAAGGGAGCCCTACAGACAGAGAAACAAAGACAGGACAGAGAGACTTGGAGAAAGGTTCAGTACTAAAGAGATTCGGTATGGGTACAATAAAGGATATTAATAGAGAGAGGGAAAAATATGGCAAACATAATCCAAAGGATAAGATGGCCGATTCAAGAAATGCCTTCACGGTTTTAACGTTGAATGTAAATGGATTAAACTCCCCAATTAAAAGATATAGATTCGCAGAATGGATCAAAAAAAATGAACCATCAATATGTTGCATACAAGAGACTCATCTTAGACACAGGGACACAAAGAAACTGAAAGTGAAAGGATGGAAAAAAAATATTTCATGCAAGCTACAGCCAAAAGAAAGCAGGTGTAGCAATATTAATCTCAGATAAAATAGACTTCAAATGCAGGGATGTTTTGAGAGACAAAGAAGGCCACTACATACTAATAAAAGGGGCAATTCAGCAAGAAGAAATAACAATCGTAAATGTCTATGCACCCAATCAAGGTGCCACAAAATACATGAGAGAAACACTGGCAAAACTAAAGGAAGCAATTGATGTTTCCACAATAATTGTGGGAGACTTCAACACATCACTCTCTCCTATAGATAGATCAACCAGACAGAAGACCAATAAGGAAATTGAAAACCTAAACAATCTGATAAATGAATTAGATTTAACAGACATCTACAGGACATTACATCCCAAATCACCAGGATACACATACTTTTCTAGTGCTCACGGAACTTTCTCCAGAATAGATCATATGCTGGGACATAAAACAAGCCTCAATAAATTTAAAAAGATTGAAATTATTCAAAGCACATTCTCTGACCACAATGGAATACAATTAGAAGTCAATAACCATCAGAGACTTAGAAAATTCACAAATACCTGGAGGTTAAACAACACACTCCTAAACAATCAGTGGGTTAAAGAAGAAATAGCAAGAGAAATTGCTAAATATATAGAGACGAATGAAAATGAGAACACAACATACCAAAACCTATGGGATGCAGCAAAAGCAGTGCTAAGGGGGAAATTTATAGCACTAAATGCATATATTAAAAAGGAAGAAAGAGCCAAAATCAAAGAACTAATGGATCAACTGAAGAAGCTAGAAAATGAACAGCAAACCAATCCTAAACCAAGTAGAAGAAAAGAAATAACAAGGATTAAAGCAGAAATAAATGACATAGAGAACAAAAAAACAATAGAGAGGATAAATATCACCAAAAGTTGGTTCTTTGAGAAGATCAACAAGATTGACAAGCCCCTAACTAGACTGACAAAATCAAAAAGAGAGAAGACCCATATAAACAAAATAATGAATGAAAAAGGTGACATAACTGCAGATCCTGAAGAAATTAAAAAAATTATAAGAGGATACTATGAACAACTGTATGGCAACAAACTGGATAATGTAGAGGAAATGGACAATTTCCTGGAAACATATGAACAACCTAGACTGACCAGAGAAGAAATAGAAGACCTCAACCAACCCATCACAAGCAAAGAGATCCAATCAGTCATCAAAAATCTTCCCACAAATAAATGCCCAGGGCCAGATGGCTTCACAGGAGAATTCTACCAAACTTTCCAGAAAGAACTGACACCAATCTTACTCAAACTCTTTCAAAACATTGAAGAAAATGGAACACTACCTAACTCATTTTATGAAGCTAACATCAATCTAATACCAAAACCAGGCAAAGATGCTACAAAAAAGGAAAACTACCAGCCAATCTCCCTAATGAATATAGATGCAAAAATCCTCAACAAAATACTTGCAAATCGAATCCAAAGACACATTAAAAAAATCATACACCATGACCAAGTGGGGTTCATTCCAGGCATGCAAGGATGGTTCAACATAAGAAAAACAATCAGTGTATTACAACACATTAAAAAACTCGAAAGGGAAAAATCAATTGATCATCTCAATAGATGCTGAAAAAGCATTTGACAAAATCCAACATCCCTTTTTGATAAAAACACTTCAAAAGGTAGGAATTGAAGGAAACTTCCTCAACATGATAAAGAGCATATATGAAAAACCCACAGCCAGCATAGTACTCAATGGTGAGAGACTGAAAGCCTTCCCTCTAAGATCAGGAACAAGACAAGGATGCCCGCTGTCACCACTGTTATTCAACATTGTGCTGGAAGTGCTAGCCAGGGCAATCCGGCAAGACAAAGAAATAAAAGGCATCCAAATTGGAAAAGAAGAAGTAAAACTGTCATTGTTTGCAGATGATATGATCTTATATCTAGAAAACCCTGAGAAATCAACGATACACCTACTAGAGCTAATAAACAAATTTAGCAAAGTAGCGGGATACAAGATTAATGCACATAAGTCAGTAATGTTTCTATATGCTAGAAATGAACAAACTGAAGAGACACTCAAGAAAAAGATACCATTTTCAATAGCAACTAAAAAAATCAAGTACCTAGGAATAAACTTAACCAAAGATGTAAAAGACCTATACAAAGAAAACTACATAACTCTACTAAAACAAATAGAAGGGGACCTTAAAAGATGGAAAAATATTCCATGTTCATGGATAGGAAGGCTAAATGTCATTAAGATGTCAATTCTACCCAAACTCATCTACAGATTCAATGCAATCCCAATCAAAATTCCAACAACCTACTTTGCAGACTTGGAAAAGCTAGTTATCAAATTTATTTGGAAAGGGAAGATGCCTCGAATTGCTAAAGACACTCTAAAAAAGAAAAACGAAGTGGGAGGACTTACACTCCCTGACTTTGAAGCTTATTATAAAGCCACAGTTGCCAAAACAGCATGGTACTGGCACAAAGATAGACATATAGATCAATGGAATCGAATTGAGAATTCAGAGATAGACCCTCAGATCTATGGCCGACTGATCTTTGATAAGGCCCCCAAAGTCACCGAACTGAGCCATAATGGTCTTTTCAACAAATGGGGCTGGGAGAGTTGGATATCCATATCCAAAAGAATGAAAGAGGACCCCTACCTCACCCCCTACACAAAAATTAACTCAAAATGGACCAAAGATCTCAATATAAAAGAAAGTACCATTAAACTCCTAGAAGATAATGTAGGAAAACATCTTCAAGACCTTGTATTAGGAGGCCACTTCCTAGACTTTACACCCAAAACACAAGCAACAAAAGAGAAAATAGATAAATGGGAACTCCTCAAGCTTAGAAGTTTCTGCACCTCAAAGGAATTTCTCAAAAAGGTAAAGAGGCAGCCAACTCAATGGGAAAAAATTTTTGGAAACCATGTATCTGACAAAAGACTGATATCTTGCATATACAAAGAAATCCTACAACTCAATGACAATAGTACAGACAGCCCAATTATAAAATGGGCAAAAGATATGAAAAGACAGTTCTCTGAAGAGGAAATACAAATGGCCAAGAAACACATGAAAAAATGTTTAGCTTCACTAGCTATTAGAGAGATGCAAATTAAGACCACAATGAGATACCATCTAACACCAATTAGAATGGCTGCCATTAAACAAACAGGAAACTACAAATGCTGGAGGGGATGTGGAGAAATTGGAACTCTTATTCATTGTTGGTGGGACTGTATAATGGTTCAGCCACTCTGGAAGTCAGTCTGGCAGTTCCTTAGAAAACTAGATATAGAGCTACCATTCGATCCAGCGATTGCACTTCTCGGTATATACCCGGAAGATCGGAAAGCAGTGACACGAACAGATATCTGCACGCCAATGTTCATAGCAGCATTATTCACAATTGCCAAGAGATGGAAACAACCCAAATGTCCTTCAACAGATGAGTGGATAAATAAAATGTGGTATATACACACGATGGAATACTACGCGGCAGTAAGAAGGAACGATCTGGTGAAACATATGACAACATGGATGAACCTTGAAGACATAATGCTGAGCGAAATAAGCCAGGCACAAAAAGAGAAATATTATATGCTACCACTAATGTGAACTTTGAAAAATGTAAAACAAATGGTTTATAATGTAGAATGTAGGGGAACTAGCAGTAGAGAGCAATTAAGGAAGGGGGAACAATAATCCAAGAAGAACAGATAAGCTATTTAACGTTCTGGGGATGCCCAGAAATGACTATGGTCTGTTAATTTCTGATGGATGTAGTAGGAACAAGTTCACTGAAATGTTGCTATATTATGTAACTTTCTTGGGGTAAAGTAGGAACATGTTGGAAGTTAAGCAGTTATCTTAGGTTAGTTGTCTTTTTCTTACTCCCTTGTTATGGTCTCTTTGAAATGTTCTTTTATTGTATGTTTGTTTTCTTTTTAACTTTTTTTTTCATACAGTTGATTTAAAAAAGAAGGGAAAGTTAAAAAAAAAAAAAAAAAGAAAAAAGACAAACAAGGAAAAAAAAAAAAAAAGATGTAGTGCCCCCTTGAGGAGCCTGTGGAGAATGCAGGGGTATTCGCCTACCCCACCTACATGGTTGCTAACATGACCACAGACATAGGGGACTGGTGGTTTGATGGGTTGAGCCCTCTGCCATAAGTTTTACCCTTGGGAAGACGGTTGCTGCAAAGGAGAGGCTAGGCCTCCCTGTATTTGTGCCTAAGAGTCTCCTCCTGAATGCCTCTTTGTTGCTCAGATGTGGCCCTCTCTCTCTGGCTAAGCCAACTTGAAAGGTGAAATCACTGCCCTCCCCCCTACGTGGGATCAGACACCCAGGGGAGTGAATCTCCCTGGCAACGTGGAATATGACTCCCGGGGAGGAATGTAGACCCGGCATCGTGGGATGGAGAACATCTTCTTGACCAAAAGGGGGATGTGAAAGGAAATGAAATAAGCTTCAGTGGCAGAGAGATTCCAAAACGAGCCGAGAGATCACTCTGGTGGGCACTCTTACGCACACTTTAGACAACCTTTTTTAGGTTCTAAAGAATTGGGGTAGCTGGTGGTGGATACCTGAAACTATTAAACTACAACCCAGAACCCATGAATCTCGAAGACAGTTGTATAAAAATGTAGCTTATGAGGGGTGACAGTGGGATTGGGAAAGCCATAAGGACCACACTCCACTTTGTCTAGTTTATGGATGGATGTGTAGAAAAGTAGGGGAAGGAAACAAACAGACAAAGGTACCCAGTGTTCTTTTTTACTTCAATTGCTCTTTTTCACTCTAATTATTATTCTTGTTATTTTTGTGTGTGTGCTAATGAAGGTGTCAGGGATTGATTTAGGTGATGAATGTACAACTATGTAATGGTACTGTAAACAATCGAAAGTACAATTTGTTTTGTATGACTGCGTGGTATGTGAATATATCTCAATAAAATGATGATTAAAAAAAAAAGAGACAATGGAAGGTATCTAGACTCTCAAATACATAATTTCAAATAAATAAATAATAAATGAATGAATTGAAGAATGAATGAACAAATAAATGAATAGATTTTATTACAAAAAAAAAAAAAAAAAGAAACCAACAGTAATGCATGGAGAGGATGGGCAGAGACAGTGTATGGATGGTGAGAGCAGACCACACTGATGAACTAATCCCAGCGTAACCACTGTGCCAGTTTGATATATTATGTTCCCCAGAAAAGCCATATACTTTAATGCAATCTTGTGGGGGCAGACTGATTAGTCGGTTGATTAGGGTAGAACCTCTGATTGAATTATTTCCATGGAGGTGTGGACCCCGCCCATTCTGGGTGGGTCTTGATTAGTTCACTGGACTACTTAAGAGAGCTCGAGCTGACACTGACGCTGACGCTTGGGAGATGACACTTGGAGATGCTTGGAGATGCAAACAGAAAGACGTTTGGAGATGCTAAGCAAGAGATGAAGACCAGAGTTTGTTCTGGAGAAGCTAAGAGAGGATCCCCAGAAGCTTAGAGAGAAACGCCCTGGGAGAAAGAAGCAAGGACATGGCAGGAACTGAAAAAAAGAAGTGAAGACAGAAGCCCAGAGACATTTTGGAGAAAGCCATTTTGAAACACAACCCAAGGGCAAAGCACCAGCGGACGCCATCCGCGTGCCTTCCCAGCTGACAAAGTGTTCTGGACTCCATTGGCTGTTCTTCATTGAAGATATCCACTTGTTGATGCCTTAGTTTGGACATTTCTATGGCCTCAGAACTGTAATTTTGTAACCTGTAAACCCCCTTTATAAAAGCCAATCCACTTCTGATATTTTGCATAGTGGTAGCATTAGCAAACTGAAATAGCTACCTACTGCCTTTGTGATCCTGGACAAGTCCTTTATCCTCAGCTATAAAATGGGAATAATGATAGGATCCCTCCGAGATGTTTGTGAAGTGTAAGCACAGGGTCTGGCCCCAAGTGAGCATCAGAGAAGCCGGCTGCTCCCACCACGGCCATTCCTTCCTGTCCCTCCTAGGAGGCAGGTGCCATGCTGGGCCACCCGTGGGTAATGCAAACACATCACACTGGCCTGGCTTTGGGCATGTGTGCCTGTGTAATGGAGAGGCTGCACGCCAAACAGCCCTGAATGTACAGGAGGCACAGGGTGCTTTGGGAACACAGCAGAGGAGCACTTGACTTCACCCTAAGGTGCCATCCTGGAGGAGAGGGCATCTGAACCGAGAACTAAGGCTGAGTAGAAATTAGCCTAGTAGTGGAAACAATCCACATGCCCATCAACTGAAGGACAGAAAAATAGAATTCAGTATATCCATACTCTAAAATATGATCCAGCCATAAAAAGGGGTGAAGTACTGAAACATTCTACAGCATAGATGAACTTTGAAAACTTGATGCTAAGTGAAAGAAGCCAGACAAAAAAGACCACAGATTGTGTGATTTCTTTTATATGAAATGTTTAGAACAGACAAACCTATAGAGACAGAAAGTAGATTAGTGGCTACCTGGGGCTGTAGGGTGGGGGTGAGGAAGAGGGCAAGGAGTTACAGCTAAAGTGTAGGGGGTTTCTTTTTGGGGTGATGAAAATGTTCTAAAATTGATTGTGGTGCTGTTTGGGAATATACTATTAAAGCCATTGAATTGTATACTTTAAATGGGTAAATTGTAGGGTATGTTAATTATATCTCAATAAAACTGACCAAAAAAAGAAAAAAGTTAGCGGGGTCAAGGAGGTGGGAAGAACATCCTAAGGAGAAATAATGGCATTAGCAGAGCCTCAGAAACATGAAACTGCGCGAGTATCAGGGGAGCTTCGGGAAAGAGGTGGAGTGGAGCATGTGTCAGGGACGTGCAGGCGCTGAGTCTGGATAGGTGCCTTGGGCTGTCCAGGGAAGGCCCTGGGTACCTGGGGACAGCAGGAGGAACGAGAGTTACAGCTCAAAAAAAAAAAAAAAAAAAAAGAAAAGAAAAAAAAGAGATTCTTAAATTAGGTCAGTGTGTGGGAAATGCCTTGTCTAAGAGTTTTTGATGGTCTTGCCTGGAAAAAATTTTTTTAAATTTTATTTTAAAACTTCTAAAACTTACAAACACTCTATAGTCACCAAGCAACATCTCCCATTTCCTGCCTCCCCTTGTTCCCTGGCAACCTCTAATCTACTTTCTGTCTACAAATTTTGTTATTTCTAGATAGTTCATATAAGTGAAATAGTACAGTATTTGTCCTTATGTGCCTTGCCTGTTTCACTTAGCATAATGTTTTTAAGATCTTCCATATTGCAGCATGTCTCAGAATGTCATTCCTTCTTATGGCTGAATAATATTCCATTATGTGTATATACCACGTTTTGTTTATCCATTTGTCTGTGATGAACACTTGAATAATGCTGCTGTGAACATTGGAGTGCACATATCTGTTCGTGTCCCTGTTTTCAGTTGCGTTGGGAACATCAGGTCATACGGTACTTCTGTATTTAGCTTTTTGAGGAACCACCACACTGCTTTCCGTGATGGCCATGTTGTCCTGACTTCCCTGGACAGTGGTGCCGTCGCCTGAAGAGACCCCCCCCCAGCCCTGTCTCCCGGGGGTTTTCGTAAGCTGGCATGGGTCTTCGGCAACCGTGGCAGCCTGCTGCCTTGACTGCTCCCCTCCAGCTTGCTGTCCGACGGGATGAGGCCCCAGAATGGGGATGGGGGTGGGGATAGGTCGGAGGGAGGTTTGGTGTCTTGCTGCCGTGAACCTACTTAGACTTGACCCCTCAGTTGATGAAGAAGGGGGGATTATGGAGAAGGTGGGCTTGGTGGTGTGATGCAGTTAGAAACTTGCTCTGGGGCTCTGGAGAATGGATTCAGTGGGGAGCCAGGCTAGAGGCAGGACCCTAGCTGGCCGCTGGCCCCGCTGTCCGGGTGAGAGGACATGTGGGCTGAACCAGGGCAGGAATGGCATGAGGGGCTGTGAAGGACCGGGTTAGAGACCAGTTCAGAGGATGAAACCAACAGGATTTGGCCAGTTTTTATTAGGTGTGGGGATGAGAGAGGTTAGCGCAGGATGGTTCTCAGGCTTCTGACTTCATGAATGACTTGGGGATGGGGTGGGGTGGTGCGCTGGGGCTGTTACTGAGATGGGACCATCAGAGGAGGAGAAGGTTTGGGGTGAAGATAGGGTGGTGGACGAGGAGGCATTCTGTCTCATGCGCTGAGTCCCACTGTCTCAGGGAGGAGTCCGGCAGCAGGCAGGTGGCTGTGTGGATCTGGAGTTCAGGGGAAGTAGCGCTGAAGATACCAATCTGGAAGTCATCAGTGCACACTGGCTGGCTGCTGTTAGGGCCCACACTCGCCATCAGCTGGTTTGCAGCCTGGGCAAGCCTGCCTTAAGAGCCTGATCCTGCCCACGAGTTCCTGCCAGGAGGCTGGAGAGCAGCCTTCACAGCGGGCCAAGTGGACACAAGCATGGCCCAACGAGGACACCTGGCATGGAGCCTGGTTTGGCAAGCGGAGCAGGGAGAGCAAGAGCCAGGGATTCCGCCTCCAGAGCCCTGCCGTGCTTCCTCCTGCATGTCTGTGGGGCACGGCAGGTTTTGTTTTCTTTTAAACTGCACACATACACACACATACATACACATGTATATTTATGTGTATGTGTGTGTATATGTGCGTGTATATGTGTGTGTATTTTTTTAAATTCCAAAAATAAAGTTGATGGAAGGGTGACTTGGTAGACTGTTTAGAAGACAAACTTTAACCATCTTGTCAAAACAGGCGTGTGTGTGTGTATGTGTGTGTATACATATATATATATACTCTGTGATCCTGCAGCCCCACTTTTAAGATTGTATGTCATAGATGGGCTGAGGAAAGCAGATATTGAGGTGGTCACACCAGCCTGGTTGGTAATAGCAAACTAATAGAACCAGCAGAATATCCAGTGATAGTCAAATAAACCATCGTCTGCCCTTACTATGTAGTACTATGCATGTACTCAAAACATGAAGTATCATAAGGACTGCTTTAGAAATATATTATTAGGTGAAAAATTGCAAAGCATTACATATAATATCCCATTTTAGCAAAACACTAGATGATATGCAAATGGAAAAGGGTTTGGAAACATAGACTCCAGATTGTTAAGAATGGCAACCTCTGGGGAGAGGGATTGGAGAGGCTGGCAAGGGGAAGAGTTTCATTCTTTATTTTGTGTGCTCCTCCATTGTTTGAATGTATTGCTTCTCCATTGTTTGAATGTAGTAACAAATATTACTTTTTAGACTTAATACATTTGATAAATATTTAAAATAAGGAAAATTAGAACATACAGTTAAGCAAGAGAAGACACCCATGGCCAGCAGCTGTCTCAGCTGAGTCCACGGCTGGTGATGCGTGGGCACTTGCCTTTTGGATTTTCGCAGCACTGTCGGGCTGGCCTGAGTCTTAGGGAGCCCCCATCCGCCTCTTCCTTTTGCACCTGAAGACTTGGGGTTCAGGGAGTGCTTAAGTGATTCTTACAGGGCTCAGGCCCCAGAGCTCAAACCAGGGCTGGAGTCTCCTCATGTCACCCAGGCTGGAGCCTCAGGTCCTCCGTCCAGGTACAGTACACCTGCCTCCCTCTAACACCCCTGCTCACCTCTCACCTGGCCATTTTTGGCTCTTTCCTTTGTCCCCCACCCCCACCCCCATTTCCTGGTTTCCCTTCATTGATTACATCTTGCTCTCATGTACTCTTTAGCCTGATTTTATCTGGGAAGCTGTTTATGGTCAAGTCACTAACAGTCCACACAGGAACTGATAACCTCCATTTCACAAATCCTACCCCAGGAGGCCAGGTCAGAACTGGCTCTGATGGGTGATAACATCCACTTCCTCTTGGATTTACTCAGTGATTTCTTGGGCCTGGTTTCTGAGATGGAGCCAGTTCTCGAACCTGTGCTTAGGGTCTTCTGAGGTGGTCTCCATATAGGCCAATACCACCCATCCAAGCTGTGAAGAAGGTTTTCCCAGTGCCTTACTTTAAACATTCTGCCCCAAACCTTCTGGGAAGTGTTTGTCTCACATCCCTGCTTCCTTAGGTGACACACGGTGAACAGGGTAGTGCCTCTCCCGTGTTAGGACTGTTGGACCTGAAGGCCCAGGGCTGCCTCCAGCAGTTCTGTGCCTGGCATCCTCTCAGGCCACCCACTCACTCTTCCGCAATGGTCAAGCACCCAGGTCCTGTTTCTAAGTTGTAGCTGTTCCTGTGCTTTGAGCTCTACAGTCAGACATTCTCCAGCTTGCTGGGAGATCTGCGTCAAGAGTGAACAGGTATGAGGGTATGATGCAGTGGTCTCTCTTTGAAGTCCTCTGAGCCTGCTCAGGGCCAGGACCTGGGATGGCCTCTCAGGGTTGCCAGGACACTTTTTTGGTTCTCTTTGTTGCCACACATCAGGCAGACCATGGTTCCTTTCCTGGCCAGCTGGGTGACTCTGGGCATGTGACTTAACCCCTCAGTTTATTTGCTCATCTATAAATGAAACAGAAATCACCTCCTTGCCAGCTATGAGGATGAAACAGCACAGTGCCCAGCCAGAGTGGATGCTTAGTTTGTGCGATTGGATGGGTGACAACTTCCGTGATGCTGGCAGGGTGCTAGACTCTGGGGACAAGGGTGGAAAAGCTGGGGCCCCTCTCTGGGAGAGGTTCACCGCATCACAGATTGTCCTGTTTCTAGGTTGTTAAGCACCTGCTCTTCCTAGACACAGCACTGGGCAGTAGAGACAAGGGAGTAGGGAGGGGTTGAGGGCTGGATAAAGGGATGTGGAGACTTGGCAGGGTCTGGCCGAGCTGGAGAACTAGAGTAAAGAGGGGTGCTGAGGAGGCCTGAGCTTCCCGCCACATCCTCTTCAACCTCACCCCTCACTGCTGTGAAACAGACCAGGCCCTCATGACAGCACACAGGCCCACCTTGTCCACCTCGGGCCTATTCCGTGTTCTTTATAACACATTCCTTTACGACTCTGTGGGTGCCTTCAGCTCCACTGCCCCAGGGATTGATGGCTGGGGGAGAGGCAGACTGGGAGTCTGAGGCAGTGATTAAATTGGAGGGATGTGTTAAGGGAGAGCTAGAGCTGAGCTCCCTCTTCCTGTTAGAGCTGAGCCCCCGACTTTGCCAACCTCACTTTGGCCACAAGAGGGTGCACCAGGACCACTCAGCTGCCAAATGCCTGGGAGAGGGGTGTGGCTGGACCTGTGCGCCGGCCACGCTGCCACTCCTCGGCAACTTGGCTCACACCTGGCTGCTGCCCCTAGGCGCTCGGCCTGGGCCCCAGTTCCAGCCCCTCCCCCCCACCCCAGGTCCCAGCTGGCTTTTTCAGATTAGGACTCATGGCTCAATGTCTACCCATCTCTTCCTGCCCCACTCCTGGAGCCCCAGCTTCCTGGGTTGGGAAGGGGAAAAGCCGAGAGATGTTTCCGGATGCCCTCTGCCCTAGTGCCACTGCAGGCTGCTTCAGCCGTGTCCACCCAGCTGCCTTATTTGCCCCCGCCTGGGTTGTGCTGGCAGCTCTTGGAGTCAGAGCAGCGGCTTCAGCACAGTGTGCCAGCTGTGAACCCAAGGGTGTCAGGGACTCCAGGTAGGAGCCTGAGGCTGCCCAAAGTCAGGGCCATCCTTCCTAGACTCCCAGAAATACCACCCTTGCCCAGGTGGCCTCCACTCTTGTCCTGCCACCCTGGTCTCTCCAGGAGAGGGAAAAATCATCCCCAGGATGTATTACTCTCCTCCCAACCTCTTCTGGCACTTTGGGGGAACACAGGTGTGCACGTGGCACATACACAGGTGCATATGTGCTGGGTGACAGGGAGAGACACTTTCTGGGCGCCCTGAACTCCATGTAGGCACTTTAGGTTCACACAGTCATGCTGGGAATGGGGCTGTTATGAGGGGCAGCTCTCCTCCCCCACCCTGCACCCCAGTTTATAGGGTCTTTCCCTTGGCCTCCCTGGCATCTGCCTCATCCAACATCTACTCGTTGGTCTTTTTTTTTTTTTTTTTTTTTTACATCAATGTCCTGCTCTGGAATTTTGGCCTTCCTTGTCTTAATATCGAGGCCCTGCGGGGCTGCTTAGTAGCTGAGGCTGCTCTTGCGTGGCCTGGACCAGGACTGCTGGCAGCCAGTCTGGAGCCTGCTCTGCCCGGCCCCCTCCAGTGCCCTGCAGCTCCTCCGAGGGATGGTGATGTGCCCAAGGGGCCGGGCTGGGGCTGTCCCTGTGTGAACATGGGTGGTCCTGAGCATGGGGAGAAACAGCCCTGATTGGGACCTGGGCACTCCTTTCCTGGCCCAGCGCTGGCCTGGCCTGCAGCACTTGCCCAGACCTTGACCCCTTTGTTACTGGTTTTCAGGCCTTGACCTCAGCTGAGGCTTCATGTTTAATGGGCAGGTGGGGCTTTCCCCACTGAGAAGACATCTGTGGTGTCCTTGGGGTACAACACATCCTTCACTGCCTGCCCCCTGTCCTGCTAGTAGCTACTCAGAAGCTCCACAGCCCCAGGTTCTCTCCTGCATCTGCCATCAGTCCCGCTGCAGCTACTCTGGACTTCCCTGGGTACCCAGGCTTCTGGTCTCACCCTGAGCCCCTCAGTGGCCCTCAGGGTTGGGGTTGTAGGAAGTCAGCACAGTTTGGGCCTGATCAGGGTAGAATAGCATCAGAGCTGAACAGTACCCTGAAGATAAACTTAACTAACCCTCTTAGTATACATGGGAAATCAGGTCCCAGATGGGACAGGGGCTTGCGTCTGTTCTCCTAATGCTTGACTTGGCTCTTACTATCAAGTCGCTCCACATTCTTTGGTTCTTTCACACATTTATGCCTTCATTTGTTCACTCAGGAATGTCTGGACTGTGCCTCTGTGTGCTCGGCCCCCAACTCAGGAAGGGATGGCCAGGAGAAAAGAGGCCCTGCTTCTGGGCCCTGAGGCTGCCAGGTCATGGGTTGCAACTCACTCATATTCCCCCACTCCTAACCCTTTAAGCTCCTAGCTAGATACCATGTGGCAAGGCCCAGGGGAACAGAGTATCCTGGGATTATCCTTCAGGCCCGGCCCAGATTCCATGTCCTTAGTGGCTTCCATCATTTGGGCCCAGCTTCTGCTATGAGGCCCCCCGAGCAGGCAACAGCCTACCTCCGAGGGGCTGGCCCAGGTCTGTTATCATGCTCAGTCTGCTTGTGCTACTGCTTCATGTCCCACCAGGCCCTTTGAGCAGAGCAGCCAGGGGGAGGACTGAGAAGCCTGGTGGGTGAGGAGTCTGGGAGGGGCTACACAGGCCTGGCCTGGCTGTTTACTGCCCACGCCTCCTGGCTCTGGAAGGCCTCAGTTCTGTTCCTTGCTGCTAGGAATGGGGCTTCATGCTGAAGGCTTGATGGTCCCATGAGCCCCTCCACAGGGTCTAGGTCTAAGCACAATGAATATTCCCTCTGCTTTGGACCCACTTCCCTCTGCTGGGCTGGCTTTGTACACCATGGAGCTGGCTGGATGCTCCAGCCAGAATCCGACCTGACCTGGCTTAGCCTTGCTGAGAACAGCAGCCCCTGAGGAGCCCTACAACTGCTCTCCACCCCTACCCAAGCCAGCCCCGGCTTTCCTTAGCATCCTTTCTCTGAAGGACTGTGTGTGTAGAACAGGAGCCAGCATCAAGGGCTGACAGGATCACTCAGGCAGGGCAGGCCAGAGGACCCAAGAGCCATACCTGGACATGGGCCAGCCTTTGGGCACAGGTCACTGCCACGGCTGACCTTCCCTGGGATGCCTGGCACCTGGCCAGGCCAGACCCCTTTACTTCTCTCTCACTCACACCCAGTGAAACTCAGCTCTTTGGGAAAATGAAAAGTAGCTTCCTTGCAGTCTTGAATCCATTCCAACCTATAGGTTCTGCAACTGCAGTGGCAAGCCTGGAGAAGAAAGCTCGTTCAAGGTCAAAAGGGAGCTGCAGAGGGGGATGTGGCCTTCGCCTCCTAGGGTGAGGCAGGGATATCCAATTCTCAGTCTCAGCTGTGGCTGGAGAACACGGGGATGCTGCCCTCCAGCCCCATGTCCCCTGGAACATGCCGGTCCCCGTGGAGACTTAGGGCCTGGGCGGAGATGGCCTTGTAAGGGGTGTCCAGGCGGATCTCCGCTCAGTCACAGGAGATTCTTGGAACTTGCC
Source organism: Choloepus didactylus (assembly GCF_015220235.1). NCBI lineage: Eukaryota > Metazoa > Chordata > Mammalia > Pilosa > Megalonychidae > Choloepus > Choloepus didactylus. The sequence continues at coordinate 22,433,348 of NC_051328.1, read as the reverse complement.
CTGGGTGCAGCAGTAACAAGTTCTGCCCCTCCCTTTGGTACACAGGACTGTCGCCTGCCTGGCACCTTCCTGCCTATCGAATGGGTTGACTTCCTCATGGGATGTGGGAGATGCTGTCGTTCTCCAGCCGTAGGGACAAGGTGTTCCTGAGAGCATGGAGGGTAATTACATGTGGCTCTGCCACGACCTGCCACCTGTCCTGGAGGGGTGGTGAACCCGAGGCAGGCATCCTGCTGCCTCCTGGACGTGGGAAGTGACCCCGCATTTGAGCCCTCTGTCTGTTGTTGCTGGGGGGTGGGGCCAGCTGGGCCACCTGGGGGATCAGCCCCATCCCCCTTCTGCAAATGCTTCACCTCACCCAAAGGCCTCCAGCATGAAACAAAATGCCGGTCTAGGGACCGAGGAAGGAGAACTCACTGTCCTCTCCCTGCAGGGGCTCTGCCTCATGCCAACTGAAACCCAGTAACTTGCATGTGGCTGTGCCAGCAGCAGACTCCAGGTTCTTCCCAAGACTGCTGGCCCGCCAGCCCCGGGGCTTCCCATGGAGCAAGAGCTGCTTTTGGCTACACCTCCTCGTGCCTGTTCCTGTGAGGCCCCTGGGGCTGCAGCTCAGGGCACGGCGTGTGGCAGGTGGTGCCGAGAGCTGGGTCTTAACCTCTGTTTCTCCAGGTCCTTGGGGCTGTCCAGAGCACTGGTAGGTGAGGTGAGAGGGGGTCTGGGGACAGGAGCCCTGGACCCTGAGCCAGCCCTGTTCCTCCTTCTCCAGGGGAGAGCAGAGCGGGGCCCGTGGGTTTGCAGCCCATTCCTTACAAGCCCCTCAGCTGTCCCTGTGGCAGAGAGGAGGATGTGTCGGAGTGAGGGTGGAGGAGAGGAGGCAGAGCACAGGAAGGGGTGGCAGGGCCTTCTGTGGAGGACTGAACAGCCTGAGCAGCTGCCTGGGGTGGAGAACAGAGACTGCCTGACTGGGGCTTGGGGTGTCCGCTGGGAAGTTCTCAGTGATTCTCTCTGGCAGGACAGGGATGGTGGTATGGTCTGTCAGTGCTCTCCTTGTCTATCATTGCCTCTGTTGAAGTCCTGTGGCACCCTGGGAGGCTGGCTCTGCAGGGCCTCTTGCCAGGCAAACATCCAGTAGCCTGGGTCCAGCAAGATGCCACCAGCTGCTCAGGGCTAAGCTAGAGGACAGAATTCAAACCCAGGGCCTGTGGCTCCAAAGCCCACGTTCTCTGCTGCCTCCCCTCAGCCACCTGAGGAGTAAGGTCCCAAAATCAATGGCCTGGCATCATGGGTCTGCAGAGGAATCAGGCCTGTGGCTGTTTCGGCCATGGGTGGTGGGTGGGGCTGCACTGGTTGGGGGTGAGGGGCCGTGGACACCCCAACTTGGGAGGTGGTGGTGGTGGTGCCAAGGCTCTGGGTAGAGAACAGCAGCTGGCATCTGGGGAAGAGAGAAGGAGCTGGCATTTGGTAGGAAGAGTTGAGTCCAGTTACATGAGGTTTGTGGGGAATCCGTGATGGGCCCTGGTCAAGGCCTCAGGCTGAAGAGGATACTCAGTCTGTATTACAGGTCCCAGGGAAACCCAGGGTTTCCATGCTGTGGCTTCCACACTGACCATTCCAGATGTGGCACTCTGACCTGCAGAGCCAGCCAGCCACTGTGCACATCTGCTTTGGAGCTGATATGAAGAAGAGGTCTCACCCCCAGAACTTGGGGAGGAGACTCAGGCACAGCACGTTTGCAGGGGTGGTAGGGGAGCTGGTGGTGGCTCTGATTGGGCCACCAGCCTGGCCATCTGTCTATCTGTCTGAGTTCTACATTGAGCCCCTGGAAGTCATGGCATTGGAGCACCTCTGGGGCAGAACAAGCTTGGGGGATAGAGCCCAGGCCCAGCCCCTTCACAGCAGAGCCCTCACCTGGGCTCAGGGGGCCTGGCAGAGCAGTTCCAAGGCCTGCCACCCTGGAGGGGAGATGCTGGGTGGGCATACCAGGTTCCAGGGAGTGTGTTCGCACATCTGGTTTTACTCAACGGGCCACAATTCCTGAAAACCCCTGAGCTCCCCAGGAGAACATCGTTGAGTGACCTCTGGAAAAGCAGAAGTGAAGTCTGGGAACACACTGTCCTCTTGCACTGTGCTGTAGCCAGCTGGCCAGCAGGGTCCCTCTGTGGGCCATGAGGCCATGAGTGAGGTTGGAGCAGGGGGCTGCCCCGCCTGGTGTGGTGTGCCAGGGGCTGCCTGTCTGCCTCCTGGCCCCAGGGGCAGAGCGGGATCAACCTCCTGCCCTGGGCGAGAACCCTCCCCTCCTACCTCCCCAGGGCGCTTGGGGAGGAGCCACAGGGTACTTCCGGCCCCTGGACTCAGGAGGGGCTGAAAGAGCACCTTGGGGCTGAAGGATCAAAAAAAAAACAGGAATTGGGTGTGGGTGGCAGCTGCCCAGCTTGGCTGCCAAGTCCACACTTGATGCACGGAGAGCAGGGAACGCTGGTCAGGCCAGGGGTCCCCCATTCCACCCTACTAGCCAGGGGCTGGGGTGGTTATCCCTACTGTGAAGGATCCTGGCCCAGGAGACCTAGGATGAGGGATAGGCAGGGGCGGGGAGACAGCTGGGAGTTACGGGGCCAGCTTGAGTCTGCTCTGGCCTGAGAGGAACAGTCACCAGGTGGGTTTGGGACTGCACCCCGGCTCAGGTACCACCAGTGAGCTCAGCTGGCCCTTACTGGAGCCGTGGCAATGGTCTTTGACATGGGCAACCTCAAGGTGTACAGCACTGCCCTGTGGAGGAGAGGGGGCAGGAACTCTTGTTTTCCAGGCTGGATGTGTGTCCTTCCAGCCCAGCCTCTCCAGTGGGGCCTGAGGAAGCAGCCTTGCTTTCTGCTCTTCAAGGATTTCTCTCTAGAACAACCTGTGGGCTTCTCTGGAGCATTTGCTGGGGCAGAGGTCACAGGAGGGTGGCTCTAGCTGGAGAATAGTGCTGGTAGACCAGAAAGTTGAGGACCAAGGCTGGGGCAGCTAAGGGCTGATGCATAGGGCCCCACGGACAGTGGGGAGGAGACAGAGCTCTTAGCAACAAGGCCTCAGGAGCCACCGGGTGGAGGTGACAGACACATTGGAGTTGGAGTTCTTCACTCTGGTGATGGTAAGGAGAATGGACTTGGGAACAGGGAGCCAAGATGTGGGCTGGGTAACTGGCAAAAGGACACCGTGGTGGTGAGAGGCCTGGGAATGCCAGGAGATAGGGTTGACTCACCAGAACATCAGGGACAAGACCCTGGCCCGGCAGCTCTTGCTGGCACTGAAAACAGAGGAGCTGGAGTGAGGGGTGCTGAGGAGCAAGCCCCAGAGCCTTGATGGGAGGCTGGAGACACTGGGAAACTGAGTTGGTCAGCTTCCTCTCAGGAGGGATTCAGGTCAGACTGCTGAGAGAACTTCCTGATAGCAGCAGCATCTTCTTGGACATGAGAAAGCAGCCTCTGAGGAAGTCTTTTGCTGTAAGAGATCCTGAGCTGGCCAGACACTCCTGGTGCTGGGCCACAGATGGGAGGATTTGGGGTAGACAGCTGGGCTTGTGGGTAGACCAGAGCAGTCCCCCGAGTCTGTGCTAACCAGGACATTGATCATGCCTCAGCCTGGCCATGTCTAGGGCTCTCAGGGGCTGTCACTGAGGCTGCCAGGCGGCTGAGCCCTGGGCACAGAGCAGAACTAGCTAGTGCAGCCCCAGAGCCCCTGCTGTCCTCGTCCTCGGTTGCCCTTGGGGGCTGGGCCAGGGCTGGGTGGCCAGGTCTCCCACGAAGCTCTCAACAAGTTCCAGGCCTCTCCTTCTGTACTCAGACCTCAACCCCAGTCACATCCCCTCCTCTGCATCCCTCAGAGAGAACAGGAAGTGGGGGTGGGGGCGGTTGGGAGGGGGTCTTACCTGGCCTTGTCCCAGCCCTTGAGGACTGTCTAAAGTGCCAGGACTGGACTGCCAGCCACTGGGCCTGGGCGCCAGTTTCTTGAACAGGGTCAGGGCTGGTTCAAGACCCCGTGTGGCCCCCTCGTGGGCGAGCCGAGGGATTGGCTAGCCTGTCTCTCTCCAAGTCGCCTCCTTGGCTGGCAGGCTGTCCCCTCTCCCTGAGTCACAGGGAGAAGTGGGGCTAGGCCAGGGAAAGTGGTCTGGAATGGCCCTTTGACATCGTCCCTGGGGGCTTTTTCAAATGAGTTTCCTGGTAGGGAAGACTCCTCCAGCCTTGGGCAGGATTCTTGGGACAGTCTCCCGGGTTTGCTCAGATCCGACAAACCCCAGCAGAAACCACCCGCTGCCCACGTTCCAGCCGTGCTCGGAGCCACGGCTTCCCCAGATGCAGCGTCAGCAGAACACAGCAGCCAAGGCACAGGGGTGTTTGCTGTAAGGCCTGTGCTAAGCCCCGGGGCTGGGGGGCATGCAAAGGAGCACCCACCCCTCAGCTTCACTGCCCTCACTCCCGCAAACATTCCTGGCTTCTCAGAGAATGGATGGTCCCATGAGTGATGCCAGAGGAATTGTCCCTGAGTCTTGATAGTCCAGGGCCTCTGTCAGGTCAGCAGTGTCCAGTGTCCAGGCTGTGCCTGAGGCCGGAGAGGGGCATGCCCTTGGCCTCTCCGACCCCTCCACCACCTGCCTGTGGTTCTGGGACTAAAGAGGACCCCAGCCTGTCTGGGTATCTGGGTGTGTATCAGAAAGGCCTATCCTGTGGTCAGGGAGGTGCAGGGTGGCGGGGAGAGGAGGAGACCAGAGTTGGAGACAAGACTCCACCAGGCGTGACCCACGGCCCTGCCCCTCCGAGCCCTGACTGTGAGACTGGACAAGCTCCCTGTCCCCTCTGACTTTCCATTTCTGAGTCTGGGAGATGAGCCTGGCTGGCCAAGAGGGCCCAGCACAAAAGTTGCTCCTGGCCTGGGGCTGAGGATGCTGGAGCCCCCAAGAGTTTCCAGTTAGAGTGGGTCTTGGTCTCCCCTTCTCAGTTTAGGGTGATGAGTCCCACCTGACCAGTGCCAGGTGTTAGAAGGAGCATCACTGAGGGCAGGAAAGGGAAAGGGGAGTTGGCAGTGGGGAAGTTGTTGAGTTGCCTTCCCAGGGAGAGAAGCCATGTGGGGCAAAGGCCATGGCTGGGGCAGAGAAAGTTTCACCCGCTAAAGAGCTCATGAGGATCCTGAGCGGGTGGGGACAGTGCTTGGGGAAGCCTCCCAGCAGTGTGTGCTGGGGCTCAGAAGGGCACGGAGGGCAGGTGTGCAAGCGTGCCCAGGGGAGGCCTGGCCCTGGATGCCTAAGGCGGGAGGAATCAGAGGCTGGGCCGGGGTCCAGGGCCTGGATGCACTGACCTGGACAATCACGGGCCTCAGGCACAGGGGCCTGCAAAGAGGACTGGGTTTTTTGTTTTGTTTTGTTTTGTTTTTTTAAATCTTCATTTTATTGAGATATATTCACATACCACGCAGTCATACAAAACAAATCGTACATTCGATTGTTCACAGTACCATTACATAGTTGTACATTCATCACCTGAATCAATCCCTGGCACCTTCATTAGAGGACTGGGTTTTGACCTGGTGCCCTCCATGTGCATCTGGCCCAGGCCGTGACCTGGAAAAGAAGTCGTCTCCACGGCCTGCGACGGGCTGTGGGCTGGCTGCAGCGGTGGCTGGGAAATGGACAGGTTTGGGTTGGCAGCTCTCTCACCAGACGGTCTGACCCGGAATGCTGCATTCCACCCTGGCTCATGGCTGCTGTCTCTCGTGGGGATTTAAGCACCTGCTGGGCCCAGGCCAGAATCCTCTGTCCACTAAGAGGGCCTGCCTTCTCTCACCCGTGCCGTATTCTAGGAGTAACAAGGGCTTGGCCAGACAGTGGTGAGGATGGGAGGAGCAAGGCCCAGGACATGGGCAGGGGCTGACTGCACATGGCGTGGAGGGAGGACATGGGCTCACAGAGATAGCGGGTGTGTGGGTGAAAGACGAGGGGGTGGTTCTCTTGCCCCACCTAGCCCTCTCATTCCATCCCCCTTTTGGGTGGTGTTCGGGTTTGCCAGTGCTGCTGGGATGCAAAACACCAGAAATGGATTGGCTTTTATAAAAGAGGTTTATTTGGTTACACAGTTATAGTCTTAAGGCCATAAAGTGTCCAAGGTAATGCATCAACAATTTGTATACCTTCACTGGAGGATGGCTAATGGTATCCAGAAGACCTCTGTTAGCTGGGAAAGCACGTGGCTGGTGTCTGCTCCGGAGTTCTGGTTTCAAAATGGCTTTCTCCCAGGACGTTCCTCTCTAGACTGCAGCTTCTCAGGGAAAACTCTGGGCTAGTACCTCCAAAGCATCAGCAAAACTCTGCTTTCAATGGCCATCTTCAAAATGTCTCTGTAAGTTGCATCTCCTCTCTTAGCTCCTGTGCATTCTTCAAAGTGTCCCTCTTGGCTGTAGCAAGTTCGCTCCTTCTGTCTGAGTTTATATAGTGCTCCAGTAAACTAATCAAGGCCCACACTGAATGGGCAGGGCCACACCTCCATGGAAACTATCCAGTCAGAGTTATCACCCATAGTTGGGTGGGTGGCATCTCCATGGAAACACTAAAAGAATTACAATCAAATCAACACTAATACATCTGCCCACACAAGATTGCATCAAAGATAATGGCGTTTTGGGGGGCATAATATATCCAAACTAGCACAAGTGGCCATGGAAGAAAAGTAGGTGTGAGTGGTAGCGTGACGGGGAAGGCAGCAGGTTCCCCCTGCCAGCCTCAGCAAGGTGGAGTCCACTCCTTCAGTGCTTAGGAGCCACAGAGGACGTGAGTGCCTGCTGCCACCTGCCCACCCAGAGATGCAGCTGGAAGGCCTGGTCCCCTGCAGCGGCTTGCATACACCCTTCCTCCATCTCTCCAGGCTGGGGACATTCTTCTCTTGATGGGGTACAGGAGGAAGGTCCCTCCTGTGGAGGGGCCCCTCAGCCTGTAAAGGGATTATGTGCCCCACCCTCCCTTCTCCTAAGCAGCCCAGGACAGCATGGCCCTCTGGGTGCCAAGGACACCCAAGGAGGCCTTGGTCAGGAGGGTTTGTGGAATTGGTAACAAGTGTGCCCCATCCTGTCATCTGCTAGGCAGCCTCCCCAGGGGACAGAGAAGCATGTAGTCCTCAGGCAGCAGAAGCCAGCCTCAGCTCTTGGGCCAGCATGCACGCGGGCACGTGCGCGCACACACACATACCCTTTACATGTCCCTCTTCAGCCTCTGTGCTGAGCTCCATCATCACTACCACAGTGTCTCCTATTTCAGAATTCAGGAGTAAGCCATCTTGCTGAATCCGCCCAACCCTCCTGCCATTCTTTCATTCATTCCAGTTATTTACTGAGCACAAAAACACACCAGAATATATTCTAGGATATCACAGTGACCTACAGTCCCTGCCCTTGTGGAGCTTAGGTGGATCCTGTGTCAGGTGGGCTCAGTGCTACAAAGAAAACTGACAGATGAAAGAGGGATAGTGATGGGGGCTGCAGGAGAGGCCTCTGAGGAGGGAACGTCTGAAGGAAGGGCTGGAGACCACCATTGCCTTCCAGTCAGGGAAGAGGGAAGAGGGAAGAGGCCTGAGGTGAGAATGTGCTCGGGACCTCTGAGGAGTGGCAAGGGGGTGAGGGTAGGAACAAAGCCAGAGGGGCCAGGCGGTGATGGTGGGACATTGGCTCTCACTCAGTGAAACAGCGTAGAAGGGTTTGAGGCAGATGGGTGACACAGTCTGGCTTGCATTTTTAAAAGATCACTGGCTGCTGTATGGTGAATAGGCTGGGGGCTGGGGATGGGCAAGGGCAGAAGCCAGAGACTGTTAGGCTGATGCTATGATCCCACCTGGTCTCACCTGTCCTGCTTCCCCAGGGCCTCTCTGCCCTGTCCTCTCCTCCCTTTTCCTTCACCCGTCCCAAGGGCCCAGGAGAGACCACCACTCCCAGAGGATGCCCAATCTTTCCCCCCAGTCTCACCTCCCCCTCATATCACTTATTCATCCTCCAGGCCACTCTTCACTGGTGCCCTCCTGTTTTCTGTTTCCTTTGTCTCTTCTCCCTGCCCTTTGCTGTGCCCTTTTTGTCCTCCCAGTTCCATCTTGGGCCTTCCTCACTCTGTACTCCCACAGCTTTGGCATCTCCTTTACTTCCTAATGCTTGGATCTGCCAGGGGCTCTGTTGCCTTGCTCCTCCAAGCACCCATGTCTCATTCTGCTATGGGTTGGGACTGTTCTATAGTCGAGCATGCAGAAGGTCCTTAAAGGCTGTGGGTTGCGGATGGCACCTTGGAACTTTGGCTCAGGTTTCCCAGGCCTTGTCATCTTAGGGAACAGTCGTTCTATTTGTGCTTGGATCCTGGGGCCTAGGGTGCTGGCTTGTGGCCCAAGGGCCTGGGGCACCTGCAAGACCTTTGCCTGGCTGCCCTATGGTAGGTCCAGAGCCGATAGAGAGGTGGAGGCAGGGGCAGGAGGTCAGGAGAGTAGGAGGACATGACTGCAGGTTAGAGGCTGGGACCTCAGGTTCAGTTGGGGATAGGGGCTTGGGGCCCATGGAGTGGCTTAGCGAGCCCAGCCCTCACCTTCCACCCTTGGGTTTCAGACCTGAAGCTGCATCTGCAGAGTACCGACTATGGCAACTTCCTGGCCAACGAAGCGTCACCCCTGACAGTGTCGGTCATCGATGACCGACTCAAGGAGAAGATGGTAGTGGAGTTCCGCCACATGAGGAACCACGCCTACGAGCCACTCGCCAGCTTCCTGGACTTCATTACGTGAGTGTGCCCTCTAGCACCTTCCCCTTCCACTCGGGGTTCAGGCTAGCTGCCTCAGTGCCTCTGTACCTCGAATACTGCCTCCAGAGTTCTCCTGGGCTGTGTCACGGGGCTGGTCATTCAACAACTCTGGACGTCCAGGTCCTCTCCCGTAAAGTGGTGTGACGTCACTTCTGGTCAGGGACCTAGTGGGCAGACAAGAGTGTCCCACATTGAAGTGCAAGATGAATCTCCTTTCCCGGCACCTCTGGTGTTACAGAGAACAGGGAAGGTGGTAAGCCTTTCCTCAGTCACCCCACAGCACCACACTGAACTCTCACCATGTCCTCATCCCCCATGCCTGGGCCAGAGGTTGCAGGGTAGGCACACCTCTGAGGAACCCAGTTCTTAGGATGGACAGTTTAGGCCTGCTGGCCCTTCCCAACTCTGACACAAGTCCCCAGGAGCCCAGGCGGACAGACCGCTACGCATATGACTCTTGGCTGCCCCAGCTTCCCCACTGTCCGATGCCTCAGCATAGCCCTGCCTTTTCCAACTCCTGGAGCAGCTGAGCAAAGGAAAGGACCCTGAGGCCTGCAAGCAGAGGGTGGGCACTCAGGGTCCCTATAGAGACGGCCCAAGAGCCATGAGCAGGGCCTGGCAGACAAAGAGATGGCCCCTGCCCAGGTGACTGCCCCCACACAGGTGGTGAACAGAGGCATCATCAGCTCTGCATCTGTGGAGCATCTGTGTTGTGGGGAAGTGTTTCCAGGCGCTCCTCTGGGTGCTGGGTAGCTTTAACCATTCCCTGACTACAGTGCCCCCACCCTCCTCCTGGGAACCTGGCCCACTTGCCCTGCTTGTCCCCAGAGGGACAGGGCTAGATACCTGCTGCTGGCCTGATTCTCTCCCCCAGCAAGGAGCAGCCACTTGCTCAAGATCTCAAGAGCTGCAGCCAGAAGGGCTCCATAATCTCGTGGGAGCCACGGACTGGGACACCTAAAGGCTGGGAAGCTGTTCCACCCTGGCCAGAGTCCTTCCTTGGAGGCCTCCAGGCTGTCCTGGCCAGGCTCATCCTCGCTCAGCCCTGGCCTCGGTCAAGGTCCAGCCGACATGGTCCTGCTGGTGTGGGGGGCCTGAGATGGAGTGTCTTGTGCTGCCACATCGGAGGTCAGTCCTCAGCAGCCCCATCTGTTGGGCGACCCCTAGCCTGGTCCACCACAGCCCCTGCCCCCAGGCCGGAGCTGAGGGCTTACCAGGAAGCGTCCTGTTTATTGCCAGAGCCCAGCCTTTTCCTGAGACTTGTTTGCACAAGGCTCCTTCACCTTCCTGGTGAATGTGCTGGCCTTGCCAGTGAGGCTGGCTGGCGGAGGCCTGATGCCATGCCATTGGTCAGAGGGCAGACGTCAGTCATCCCACTGCCCCGTTGCCCACCTGCCTATGCAGCTAGCTCTGGCCTGTCTTGGTGCCTATAGAGGCTTGGTCTCAGCCTACAAGGCTGTGAAACCAGAGAGGTCTCTGAGCATGACTGACGCTGCAGAGCTGCCAGCTCTTTGCTGGAGGTTGGCTGCAAGCACCAAGTGAGCTTCAAGCGGCCAAGCTCTGTTCTATGGCAGGCTGTCCAAATCCGCCACTTCCCCACCCCTTCCATTCATGGGTGATTGTGGCTCACAGTCTTCCCGCATGCCTCATTCCTGCCCTCGGGAAGAGCTCAGCAGCCACGTGTCAGCCTGCCTGAGCCAGTGACCGCTCATTCCATGACCTCGGCATCCCCAGTGACCCACTCCTCTGCTCTCCACCTCAGCCACCCCCACAGAGGGCTGCCCAAGACCATGTCACCACCTGGAACTGCTCCACCCCTGAAATCGCTGAGTCAGGCACCCCTTCTCGTCCCACAGCCTTCAGGCCCTCCAACCCACTCTCAGTCCCTTGTAGGACATGGGTTCCAGACTCCGCAGGGCTCTGGGCTTTGCTTCCTCCCCTGCTGCCCCTTCTGTCTTCATTTCCCTCCGTCCCCAGCTGAGGTTGCCTAGTCCTTGATTCAAACACTCTTCCGCCACCATCCACGGTTCTCTTGGCCGCCTGTCTTGTGGTCCTGCCTGGCTGGCAGCCCCCCAGCCCGGGAGGAATCCCAGCAGCCTCCAGCTTGGAGCTGCCCTCCCCCACCTCCACTGCCAAGAGCAAAGCTGGGGAAGCCGGTCGCTGGCGGGGTCATCCCTGCTGCCAGACATGCACTCTCACCACTCGGCTGGCCTCAGCTTGTCACTGCCCAGCCAGCCCCTTGCTCTTCCTACTCAGCACCCTGCTGCCCGCCCCCCAAGGGTGAGAGGACCACTTCCTCTCCCCATCTTACACAGCATCCCTCTCCACCCCTAACCTCCCTCTCTCTGGGCAGATGGCCCACCTCCTCCTCCAGAGAGACAGTAGAAGCTAATGTGCTTCCCAACACTGTGTCTGCCCACCCCCCACCTGTTCCAGTGGCAGAGTTCTCTTGGATCCTTCTATCAATGTACTGGGGCCCCTCACCTCACCCCCTGGGACCCTGGACGGCCACTCATTTGCACTCTTATCTAGGCAGCCATCTTCCCTTTCAAATTCTTCCCAACAGCACCAAAATGAACTCAGATCTCTCAGATCTTTAAAAGTTGGGGCCCAAACTTTTGTGTTCATTCTGCTCTCTCACCTCCCCCTCATCTTTGAACCTCCAGCCTGCTTCCAGCCATCCTGTCACTCTGCTGTGAGGCCCTGGCTGACATCTCCTGGCCTTCATGTGTCCCAGGTCGCCAGGCTCTTGCTTGACCACTCCTGTCACACCCCCTCCCGCAGACTCCTTCCTCTCATGGTGTCTCTCTGGTTTAATTCCTACCCTCTCCCACCACCAAGGTCAGCTTAGCTCCATCCTCAGACTGTCTCCTAGTTGCTTTTGGAGCTGCTCCAGGATGACTGGAAATGGCTTCTGCAGGAGGTGGTGAGTTCCCTATCACTGAGGTGTAGAAGCAGAAGTTGGTCAGGGCCTCCTCTACCCTCCTGTGTGAGAGACAGCATTGAGTGGTTTTATAGATCCCGGTCAGCCTTCAGCCAGCACACAGGAGCAGCACCTGCTCTGCACCATGCCCAGTGCCCAGAGGGAGATGCATGGACACAGTGAGATGGGTGCCAGTGCTGGTGTGGACAGTGCCTGGAGAGGCCTCTGCACAGCTGCAGCAAATGGAGCCGGGGCCATAGGTAGCTCACAGCAGTGGGGTTAGAGAGGCCACTCAGGAGAGTGGGTGTCTGGAATAGAGGCCTGGCAGGGAGCAGACAGATCCTGAGTGAGAGAGGTCCCTCTGAAGTCAACTGTAATCAGTCAAGTGGTCTTGGTGTTGATATGTGATATGTCACCATACCAGGGACTGCTGATCAGAGGGAGCAGAGACCCATCAAATCTGAGAAGCCACAACTTGTGCAGCCCTCTTGCCTCCCTCCATTGGGGCCATACCCAGTGGGCGGGAGGGAAAGTATGAAGACTGGCACTGCCAAAGAAGGTTCCCGGAGGTGGCATGGGGCAGTCCCTGCCGGCATTTGCCAACATCCATTTTCTTTTTTTTTTTTTTAATCTTCATTTTATTGAGATATATTCACATACCACGCAGTCATACAAAACAAATCGTACATTCGATTGTTCACAGTACCATTGCATAGTTGTACATTCATCACCTAAATCAATCCCTGACACCTTCATTAGCACACACACAAGAATAACAAGAATAATAATTAAAGTGAAAAAGAGCAATTGAAGTAAAAAAGAACACTGGGTACCTTTGTCTGTTTGTTTGTTTCCTTCCCCTATTTTTCTACTCATCCATCCATAAACTAGACAAAGTGGAGTGTGGTCCTTATGGCTTTCCCAATCCCATTGTCACCCCTCATAAGCTACATTTTTATACAATTGTCTTCGAGATTCATGGGTTCTGGGTTGTAGTTTGATAGTTTCAGGTATCCACCACCAGCTACCCCAATTCTTTAGAACCTAAAAAGGGTTGTCTAAATTGTGTGTAAGAGTGCCCACTAGAGTGACCTCTCAGCTCCTTTTGGAATCTCTCTGCCACTGAAGCTTATTTCATTTCCTTTCACATCCCCCTTTTGGTCAAGAAGATGTTCTCCGTCCCACGATGCCAGGTCTACATTCCTCCCCGGGAGTCATATTCCACGTTGCCAGGGAGATTCACTCCCCTGGGTGTCTGATCCCACGTAGGGGGGAGGGCAGTGATTTCACCTTTCAAGTTGGCTTAGCCAGAGAGAGAGGGACACATCTGAGCAACAAAGAGGCATTCGGGAGGAGGCTCTTAGGCAAAATTATAGGGAGGCCTAGCCACTCCTTTGCCAGCATCCATTTTTAAAACCCATGGGGCTGAACTGGGCAGCCCCGGGTCATGGGCTGGTCACCATCCTCCTCCCTCTGGGCAGGTGTGTTCCCATGCACCACTCTGGCTGCCCTCTTACATCCAGGGCTCAGATGGTAGCAGCTCTGGAGAGCCACATTCCTGCCAGGCCTGGTCTCTAACCTGCTAAGTGGCTTAGGATAGAGCCTCTGTTAGGGTTTTTTGGCCTTGGAGGGGATCTTGTTCTGGCCATTCCTTTGTGGTTTCTCATAAGGGAGTAGTCCCTGGAAGGGAAGTGGGGAGAGTTGCTTGTGGGGTGGGAAGAATGAGCCTGGTGCCTGGGGAGTCCCAGGTAGGGACGGCCCAAAAGGCCTTTGTCCTTATTACATAAGTGAGCCTCCCTGCAGGGGGCCATCTCCAGTGGCAGCAACTTTCTGCAGCCCAGGGACCCATTGGCAGAGCCTGGGCATGGGTAACCTGTACCATCTGGGACAGCTGAGGTCTGTATTTCCCTGGTGCCAGGGCCCTCAGTGCCATCAGCTGAGAATGGGCAGCTGGAGAGAGGCTCTGTCCCAGGGCAGTGGCTTTAAGGGCCAGTGAGCCTGTTGGCATATCTTCCATTCTCCCCAGGACACATCACCCCCAACCTTGAGTCCTGCTGGGTCACAGAGGGGCATCAGGTTTCCCTGGGCCTCTGTATCCTGGCCCTCCAGCACTCACCACCTCCTGTAGAAGCCTGTTCCAGAACTCTGGCTCTCCTGCCACAGTTTGAGTCAACATCAGGGTCTCTGCAGGCTGGGGTCTAGGCCAGCTGTGCTCTCTGGGTACTGGGCTCCTACGTTGAGGGAGAGCCAGCACTGCCACTGTTTCCCTGGACCTGATGGTGGCATCCTGAGTAGGGAGAGCACACAGGGGTCAGGTGGGAGGACCCAGCTGGGCCTCTGTGGAGGGGCCGGATCTTGATGAGGAGAAGGCCAGACCCTCACTAGATCTGCTATGGGCCATACCTCAGTCCTTCTGATCACAGAGGGGAAACCAAAGCTTGAGAGGTGATGTGGCTATTTTTACTCCTTACCCTGGGCAGGGCTCTGTAGGACCCACATGCAGTTGAGCACAGACAGTCACTAGCAGCAAGGTAGCCCGTGCTGGGAGCTGCCAGTGGACAGGTGGCTAGGGGTTCTTTGTCTTCATGGTCTCCTCACCACCCAGGCCAGCCTTTGGAGCTGAGATGTTGAGAACATGGAAGCGAACCATGCTGCTCCAGCAGGTGGTACCAAAGGGCACAGCAGAGGCCCAGGGATTGGCTGGGGCCTCTGAAGGCTCCTAAACTCCAACCTGAGACTTCCGTGGGCCCAAGCCGAGTCTGGAAAGGCACAGGGTGAGGGAGAGCTGCTGGGCAGAGGACTACAGACTGCCCCACCCCCACCCCCCAGCCCCCTGCGCCTCTTGGGCCTGGCAGGCAGCCGGCCATCCACTCCCCAGCTGTCATCCTCTGGAGGGAGATGCTGACCAGCTGGAACCTCCTTCCCTCCTGTTGAGGCCAAATGTAGAGAGGAATGGTGGAGTGGCTTTGTTGGGGCAGGGAGGCAGCTGCTGAAGCCAGGCAAGGAAGAGGAGGATTTCCCTGCCTGCTTAAGGCCTTGGGGGAAAAGGCAGCCACCTGGGCCAGTGTCCTCTCTGCCCGGCATGCCTGCCTCCCTTCTGCCAGCAAAAGGGATTCTGGCCCTCACTGGGCAGGGGACAAAAGCAGGAGCCCCATGAGGCAGACCCAGCCCCTGCAGGGGCCACTGCTGGATGAGCCTTGTAGTCTGCCCAGGGAAGTGTGGGCCTGGCCCAGGGTCGCCCAAGGCTGGCCTGATCTGGGTTGGAAGAGGGAACAGCCCTTCCTCAGCACAGCATTCCCCCCAGTACCCAGCCAGGCTTCCAGCACGAGAGGCTGGGGGCAGTCAGGGGGTGCCTCTCCTGGCCCCCATATCTGCTGTTAGGGCTGAAAAGGAACTCATAGCTGTCCTGCTCCCCCTTCCTGGAGAGACAGCAGCAAAGCCAGACAGCAGAGTCTTCCCACAGAGCTCTCCCCCAAAGCCTGGGCCAGGCCCCTGGGGAGGCCAAGGCACCTCCCTTGGGCCCTGCTCCAGCCCTGGCCCCAACTTAAACAGAGTCCCTGAGTCCCGGGTGTGCTGGGGGGAGGGATTCTCAGAGAGGAAACTGGTCTGTGAGGAGAAAGACTAGATAAGGCATGTAGACCAGGGCACCCTGTAGACGTGGGCAGAGGCACATGGACACCGCCCTTGGGGACATGGTGCTCCTCTGCCTTGTGGGGTGATGTGGGCCTGGTGCCGGTCCTCCGCGCCTCCGCCCTCTGACTGTGGAGCTGGTGATGCGGGTGGTTGTGGGATCACTTGGATAACAGGGGTCCAAGGGGTACGTTGTTCTCCCTCTCCCTGTTGAAAGGGTTCTGAGAAGTGTAAAAGAGCTTCCTTAGGCTTGCAGGTGGGGTCTTTGTGGCCAGCTCAGGGAGTATGGTGGCCACAGAGGGGCTGGGTGAGGGGCAGGTGGAGCGTGGCAGGGAGATGATGTGTAGCCTGGGTCTCGGGGCACCTGAGATGCTGGAGGCATCGGGACGGGAGGGATGTGCTGTCCGGAGTAAAGAAGATGCAGGCGGGGGCCAGAGACAAAGGCATGAAGCTCTCGCGGGCTCTCTCTGAGGTCCCTCTGCTCCACTGGCTCATGGGGTCAGGGACCGAAGGCTGGCCACTTGGACATCTTGGCTGGCAGCTGTGAATGGGCCCTGCTTGAAGCCTTCAGTTTGGGAAGGGGGTCTGTCCCTTCTCAGCGCACATCCTGCAGTTGACCTAGCTAGATTGGGGGCAGAGAGAGGGCAGCTGCCTGGCTCCAGGCCCAAGAAACAGAGGTGGTAGGAGAGTGCTGGGCCAGGTGGGAGCTGGGGGAGTGTGCAGCGGGCAGGGGCGGGGGGCGTGTGCTAGGGAGGTCAGCCCGGGACAGGAGTTGTGGTCTCTTCCTCCTGCTGCCTTCCCGGAAGCCCTGTGGGAGCTCCCCCATGGCCAGCCCTCTAAGCTGAGGTCTGGGGCCCTGGACCACCACCTCCCTCCTTTTGTTTCCTTGGTACTGAGGGCCATTTCCAACAGGGGTCTTCCCTGGACACCCTCAGCCTTGGGCACACAAGATGCTCTCACAGGGCAAGGGCCCAGCTCTGGCCACCCAGAAGGGAAGCCGGAGGGAAGCTGCCTCCACCCAAGCTCTTGCCCTACCATGGGGGCCCCACCCCACACTCTTGTGCCTCAAGTTCATTGCTGGTAACAAGCTGGAGGAAAGCTGTGGCTACTGCAGCCTGACTGGGGGCTGGAGCACCGTCCCACTCCTGACCCCACTCCCCACATGGGTGACTACGCAGAACTTTCCGCCCCAGCCCCTTTTGGAGCAGTGCCTTGTTTGGAGGCAGAGCCTCCCTTACCAAGTCTGGGCTGGGCAGCCCCTTTCCTCCCCAGCTCCACAGCTCCCTCTGCTGCCCATGTCACCAGCCAGGCCTGGCCTCCTGCAGGGCAGACACCTGGGGCAGCCTGGGCCTGGGACTGACCGAGCCCAGCCTCCTGTCTGGGTCTCAGGGTCTCCTCCAGGCTGTTTGGAGCAGATGCTCGGCCCTGGCCTCAGGGCGGAGGGCGGTGCCCCTTCTTTGGAGTGGGGCTTCATAGGGCAGCTGTCCCTGTGACCCAGGCCTTCACTCCAGACGGCTCCTCCCACTGGCTCCTCTCTGGCTTTCCTTAGAGAGGCCCCTCCGCCCCCCAATCACTACTCCTCAGCCTTTCCTCCTCTTGTCATCTCCGCCTTCCCCTGTCCCCATGGCAGTCAGAGTGTGGCCCCAACTGGACCACAGTGCTCCCTGCTTGCATCTCGCTCCTGAATCCCTAGTTCCTCGGCATGAAGTCGGGACCCTCAGCCTGGCCAGCAGAGCCAGTCTCCAAGCCCTGGCCCACTGCCTGCACTGTGCTGCCGGTTGCCATGCTCTTCCTCTCTTGCCAGTCCTGGCTGTGCCCATCCCTCAAGCGTATCCATCACTCAGTGCCTCTAGGCCTTTGCACGCACTTTTCCTTCTTCCCAGAACATCTCACAGTCCTGTTATCTCTCAGGGTCCCGATCCCCTCCCACCGCCCGGCTGTGGGCCTCGCCTCCCTGTGCCCTTGGGTCCCTGTGTCCTCTTACTGTGGGGTAGTTCCCTGTTGCCCACTTCCTTGTGGGGCAGGAGTGGGCCCTGCCTGACCTGTGCTCCTGGTGCTGAAGTGGGGGACCCAGAGGGCAGGTTGACGAGCCAGTGGAGCGCATCTTCCACCCCTGGAAGTTAGCTCACATTGTTGAGGGGCTGGTGGCCGGTGCAGCGGGGTGGCGCAGGCATGGTGTTGTGCCGCAGGCCCTGACAGGCTGCCGTGCTGCCCTTTGCTCCTGTAGTTACAGCTACATGATCGACAACGTGATCCTGCTCATCACGGGCACGCTGCACCAGCGCTCTATCGCTGAGCTCGTGCCCAAGTGCCACCCGCTAGGCAGCTTCGAGCAGATGGAGGCCGTGAACATCGCACAGACACCTGCCGAGCTCTACAATGCCATTCTGGTGGACACGCCCCTGGGTGAGCCGCTGGGTGGAGGAGGGAGGAGACGGGCAGGTGGGGTTGGTATCAGTGCCTCCACTTGGGGTTTGTGGACCCCCAGGGGGTGACCCTGAGTCAGAAAGTGAGGCTTGCCAACTGCCACTTACCTTTATCTTCCCCTCAACTTCCCGCTCTCACTCTCTCCTCCTGTCTCCCTCTTCCTCTGCTCCTTTCCTGTTGCTTTTGCTGAGCCAGGCCCCCTAACTTTGTCAAGCAGTCTGATTTCTCAGATTGCGGAGGAGGGCTACGCTCATGGGGTGTGGAGGGAGAGAGGCCTGGGTCCCTGGGAATCCTGGGAGTGCTTAGGGACAGACTGTGGCCCCAAGGTGGAATCTAGGCAGTGCCAGAGAGGCTGACTGCCTGTGAGGCACAGGAGGGAAGCCAACACCTTCACTTGCCTCCTCCAGGCAGGTGCCAGGGGCGTCCAGCAGGGTGAAGGGTCCATGTCAGGCCAAGGAAGGGAGGGGAGCCAGAAGCTTCCTGCAGGGCCCCACCTACACACACTGCTGGCTCCTGCCTGCCCTGGAGGCTGGAGGGAAGACATTAAGGCTTAACAATGTAATGTCCTCATAGCCAGAGGTCTAGGTCCCAGGGCACCACCTCCAGGAAGCCATCAGGACTGAACCATAGGGAGCTGAGCTAAACAAGGTCCTGGGCTCAGAGGCCAGAGCCCTGTCTGCTAGCCTTATTTTGCCATGGACTCTTCCAGTAACTTTGAGCTAGTTCTGGGCTGTTAGTGGCTTTACATTCTCCATCTTTAAAGAAGAGACAGACCAATGAATCTGCAGGTCCTCCTGGGGGATCCTGCTCCGGCCTCAATCTCCAGCCCAACACAGCCCGCTGGGTTGCTACTTCGCGTCCACCCAGTTGTTGAACTCATTCCTTGTCCTAAGGAGGGGGATGCTGATTTTCCAAGTATGGGCCTGAGGCCCTCCTGGGGAGTGCAGAGAAGTGGGCGTCAAGCCCCGAATCCACAGCTGCCCCTCAAGAAGGGAGGATGTCATGGCCTCTTATGCAAGCCTGTGTCTGGCATGGTCTGAGCTTGGGTCTGCCCCAGCAGCGATTAGATCATGTATGGCTGGCCGCCTCCTTTATAAATCAGTTGAAGGAGCAAGGAGGCAGGAGAAGCCCAGGGCGGTCTGTGGCCCAGAGGGCTGCTCCTGCCACTTCCAAGACAACAGCCCAGGCTGGGTGGGAGTCTCCCCAGGACCCGGCAAGGTGGGCCTTGTGGTAGGGGCCCTCTGTGCCTTGCAGGGCGGTTGAATCCCAGCAAGGCTCTTGCCTAGGCCAAGTCCTCCTGCCCACCTCACGCCCCCATCTTTCCTCTCCAGCGGCTTTTTTCCAGGACTGCATCTCGGAGCAGGACCTGGATGAGATGAACATCGAGATCATCCGAAACACACTCTACAAGGTAGTGCTTCACACAAGCACTGGGGGGTTGGTGGGCAGGGCGGTGATTTGTGTGGGGTGCTGGGACAGGACGCAGCTGCACCAGGCTCCTATCCTGGGGCCTTAGCCACTCACTTTCTGGCTCCTGTGATGGGCGCAAGGCTGCATAGTGCAGGTTCTCCATCCCATAGCGCCCGCAGCAGGCCCAGATAAGATCAGCAGGAGTGGTTGGGGCTCCACATCCTGGCCTGTTAGAGCTGGCCCCTGGACAGCTACTCCCCCTGCACCCAGGAGGGTCATGGGCCACCACCCAGGCCATAGCCCAAAGGCCCACCCCACCTGGCCATTGCTGGCAAGGATAGGCATTTGAGCAGAGGCAATATGTACTCGGTTACTGTGGGGGGAGGGACCCAGCCAGGCGTGACCAGTCCCCAGGTCCCTCTCAGGTTTCCAGGCCCAGAGCCAGTGCCACTTCCCACAGTCCTCATCCCTCACCCACCTCTGCTGCCTGCCAGGCCATGGCATAGGCTGGGTGCCCTCTGGAGGTGGAGGGTGGGTTTGGGATTTCCGGGTCAGCACTGACCTGGCCCAAAGAGATTAAGAGCAGGGCCAGGAGTCAAGGACGGGAGCTGGCCTGGGACCAGTCAGAGACATTTAGGGCTCTGGCCATGGTGAGGTGCTGAGCTGGGGCCAGGACTCCTGGTGGGCTACAGGCAAGAACTTGGATCAGTGGTGGGCAGGCTCCAAAGAGGGACTGAGGCTGGCCCTGGCATTGTCTGTTTGTCAGACCTTTTCCATGGGTGTCCACTCCTGCCATGGTTGGAGCTACCTGCCTGACACTTGGCCTCAGCCTGAACCCAGGTCCTCCAGTCTCCCTGCAGGAGCCTCGGCTGGAGTGCAGCAAGGGTCTGAGGGTGGCACAGGGCCTGCCTGGAGGTTGCAGGGATGCAGGCAGGCGGGTGGCACATGCAGAGAGAAAGCATGGAGCCTGGGCCAGTGGCAAGTGGTTTGCTGGGGCTGATTTGCAGGTTCCAGATGGACAGCAGGAGAGAGGTCTGGGAAAAGGGGCAGGACAGGACCAAGTCAGCTGGGCCTTGCATGCCGGGCCAGAAGTTTGAGCTCTACCCTGTGGGCTGGGTCAGCCAACGAAGATTTCCAACAGGGCTGAGTATTATCAGAAAGCCCCCTCTGGGCACAGTGTAGAGGACAGATTAGAGGGGACAAGACGAGTTAGGAAATGCATCGACTTTAATCCTCAGGACTGTCCTAGAAGCTAGGGAGGACTCACTGTCCCCCTTGTAAAATGAGGAAACTGAGGGCTCAGAGTCACAAGTACCTGGCAGCACCAGGGATTGCACCTGGCTCAGCTTGTTTGCAAAGCCAGGGCTCTTACCCAACCCACAAATGGGGAGGCCAGTTAGTCAGCGAGTGTGTGTGTGCGTGCGTGTGCCTTGTGCTCCTGCCTGCCTAGCTGGCCCGTTGCCAGGTTCCCTACCCTAAGACAGGGTGAGGGGTGCGGCTTCCCCCCCAACCTTTCCCACACCCTTACCGGGTCTGACTGGTTCTAGCTGGAGTTGCTGGTGAGAGCTGCCTGGGCACCAGCTTGTAAACACCGACCCAATGCTATGGGCTCCTTGCCAGGGCCACCCGCCCATCAGGTGCTGTCCCAGCCTGGTGGCCACAGATGGGAGATTAGGGGGACCCTCAGCCACCCAGCGGGTGGGGACTATAGGCAGCTGGTGCAGCAGCCGTGGGCTGGCAGACTCCAGGGGGCAGGGCGGGGGTGGGGAGGTGACCTTGGTACTTGGGCCTCTAGAGGAGGGTCTGGGCCTGTCCCGATGACGTCCTCCACCCTGGGGTCAGCCTCTCCAGGGAATGGTATGACCCCAGTAAGCAAATAGGTGGGTGGCAGGGCACGGAGCACAAGATCTGACTGGCAGCTTCTACCACAGATAAGGAGGTGCAGGCCCCACTGAGGGTTTGGGCTTAGTTGGTACTGGGGAAGAGAGTAGCTGGAGACAGACTCCCAGAGACGCTGAACGGCACCACTAAGCCATGGTAAGGGTCAACAGCTGTCTGCCACCCAGGCCCACTGATTCCTGGGGCTCCTCTGCAGGGGCGGGGGGGGGGGCATTCTCCTCTCCAAGTTTGTTTCCCCTGACCTGTCCTAGACCTGTTTTCCATGACCCCATTGGTCAGTCTTAGGCCTTCCCCTGAGCCCAGCTTGCCTAGTTGCTGGCCAGACTAGGCCTGGGCTCCTGGGCTCCTGGGTCTTCTCTCATGTTATCTCTGAGGGCAGCAGAGCCTTTGGGCCCAGGTCAGCTGGTAGGAGGTGGAAAGGTCTACACACCCTGCAGGGCAGACCCTGGCACAGAAGGCTTTCCCTGACTTGTTGCCCACCCCCAACTTGGAAGAATAGTTTCTCGCATGTGGAGCTGGAGTCCCTGTGACGAAGCCACCAGATGGGCCCCAGGGATAACCCCATTCTTTGGCCTAGAGAGGTATGGGGAAGGAAGCTTGGACCTAGCTGGTTCTGTGCGTGCTGGGAGGGGACTGGGGCCCATGCAGACCTGTCTTCCCCTCATGCCCAGCAGATCCATTTTTCTTGGGCAGGAAGTGCTTGTCCCACCGGCAGTCTGAGTGCTTAGCCATGGCCCCGGGTAGCTGACGTCCATGTGGGCAATGACCATCCCTCAGTAGGAACTGGGATGACAATTTGGTTCCTGCTCTGGGCTGCCCAGGGGCTGCCTGGGGAATGGGAAGAGGAGGTCTTCTGTGAGGTAGTGTGCAGAGAGGGGTTAGGGCTGGCATAGGCCATACCTTCTATCTACTCTAGGCCCTCTCCACAAACTCTCAGGAGTAGCCTGCCTCACTGGCCCGTGGATCTGGTTTGCTGAGGCTGGGGAAGGGAAGTTTGGGGAGATTTGGGGAAAAGGAAGGCAGGCAGAGCAGCAGAGGGGAGGCAGATGCTGCCTCCAAGCCTGGGATGAGGGACTGGGGGGAACTGTGCCCTGAAGCAGATGGTCAGCCAGAAACTGCTCTATCCTTCCCAGGTAGAAGGCAATGGGCTCCTGCTGCTTGACTGATGAGCAGTTAGAATTTGTGGATGTTTCAGGGGCTTTGAGGCGAGGGCTGCCCTGGCCAATCCGTGGGGTGTAGTGTTTGGACACATCATGAAAGGGGCAAGGGCAGGGGAGGAAGGAAGTGGGAATGGGAGGCCCAGCCAGCCCCCCAGAACCTCCTTGCCTGGGCTGAGCAAGCCCCATGCTCTGTACAGGCCTACTTGGAGTCCTTCTACAAGTTCTGCACCCTGCTGGGCGGGACCACGGCCGACACCATGTGCCCCATCCTGGAGGTGAGTGCCCACCCTCCTGCCTCCTGCGGGCACCTGCTCGCCTGGGGCAAGCGGAAGCCAACTGACTGTCTGCTGCTTCCTTCTCCCCCCTCCCCGCCTTGCTGCCATTCACTGGCCCCACAGTTTGAAGCAGACCGCCGCGCCTTCATCATCACCATCAACTCCTTCGGCACAGAGCTTTCCAAGGAGGACCGTGCCAAGCTCTTTCCACACTGTGGGCGGCTCTACCCTGAGGGCCTGGCCCAGTTGGCTCGGGCTGACGACTATGAGCAGGTCAAGAACGTGGCCGACTACTACCCGGTGAGTGCCTTGGCTGGCAGAATGGTGGGTGGGGATGTTGGCACTGTGTAGCCCCACCCCACATCCAAAAGCCCCTTTTGTTCATGCTCCATCACTCCCCTGGGCCAGGAGTACAAACTGCTTTTCGAGGGTGCAGGCAGCAACCCTGGAGATAAGACCCTGGAGGACCGATTCTTTGAGCATGAGGTGAGTACACGGCTCTGTGGGGCCTGCCCTTCCTGGGGAGAGGCTGGCAGCTCAGGCCTGACCTGGGGACGTGGCCCTGTGTGTGCCACACCTGCCTCTGTCCGCAGGTGAAGCTGAATAAGTTGGCCTTCCTGAACCAGTTCCACTTTGGCGTCTTCTATGCCTTTGTGAAGCTCAAGGAGCAGGAGTGTCGCAACATTGTGTGGATTGCTGAGTGCATTGCCCAGCGTCACCGCGCCAAGATCGACAACTACATCCCCATCTTCTAGCACCCCAGCCCGAGGCTCCCCACCAGTGTGCTGTATGTGTCTGTGTGTGCTGTGACAAAGCCCCAGCCCACGTGCCTGCCCTGGGGCTAGCACATGGTCCCAGCAGCTGCCCAGCTTTCTTGACCCTCTCTGAGACTGCTCTTGGGACTGAAAAGAGGCTGAACACCTGCTCCCCACACCAAGGATGGACCAAACCCCCTCTCCAGAGAAGGAGGCCCCCTCAGCCCTATGTTTACAGCCACTGACATGTTTGAGAAGCATGTGGTCACTTTTGTGTCCCTCTCTAACCTGAGAACCCCAGGGGGCAGTGCCCTCAGGGCCATGGCCCCAGGGAAGGATAGAGTGTGTGCTCTTCTGGGAGAATAAAGCTGCCCTCTCTGAGCCTGGCTGTCTGCTGTCTCCTTTGGGCCCTGGTGTGACTCCCAGTTTCCCTCCTGGCCCCTTGCTAAGCCCACTGCTGCCTGAGCCTTTGGGCAGCCTCCTTCCCTCAGCCGATGGCCCCTGGCTGGCCCTCTCCCTTTGCAGCCCAGGTCTCTTGGGGTGAGGGGGTCACGGTGGTTAGCCCCTTCTGCTGGAGGCAGGTGGAAAGACAGACCTGTGGAGCTGGGTCCTGGCCCTGAAGAGTCCCCACAACTCCCTGGGATTCAGGGTCATGGCCCCCATTTCACTGAGGAAACCCAGACTATGGATGAATGACTTGCTCAAGGGGGAAGGATGAGGTATGACCCCCAGAGTCTGTCAGGGAAGCCCAGTGAGGTCTCTACCCCCTCACCCCCTGAGCCCAGGCCCCCATGCCGAGCCCAGGGCTTCCCCAGGAAGTCCCCAACCTCTATCACACAGCCACACCCTCTCAACCCAACAGCTAGGCTGCCATCCCCTCCAAACGCAGCATCCCTTCTATTCTAGGAGAAATAAAAACATCTTTATTTAAGAAGTGGCAATAAAGCAAGTCGAGTGTGCAGCTTCCCTGGGGCTTGGGGGGCTGGGGCTGGGTGGTTAGGGGCCTAATTCTTGAGCCAGTCAAGAGGCAGTTGGGATTTACCCTTCGAATCTCAGCACTGAGGCACTGTGCCGAGAGGCAGTCCTGAGGTGGTCTCCAACCCACCCAGTCACTTCATTTGCAGAGGCTACAACTAAGTCTGGCACTACACATCCCATCCAGCTGGGTTCTCCAAGCTGCAGGGTGGGGAGTAGTGCCCAGGAGGGTCTCTTCAGGCTCACGAAGCAGTAAAGAGGCCCAGAGGCTCACCGGCAACCTCAGCCTCCCCAGGCCTGGAGTGGGGCATCTGGCGGCAGGTTTGACGCGTTTTCCAGGCCACGCTCTAGGGCAGACCTAGGAGCTCATGGGGCCTCCAATGCTGGAGCAGCCAGGCCACATGTGCCCACGGCTCACTGGACTGAGGCCAGGGAAGGTCCTGGATCAGGGTCTGGGTCCCGGGCCAGCGGAGGGCTGGCCTGGCCTGGCCGCAGTGCCCGAGGCAGACAGGGATTGATGAAGTGGTTCTGCAGGAAGCGGCGCCGCCAGTCCTCAGGCAGGTAGTGGTGGATGAAGTACATGAGCCCCAAGCCACGGCCCGGGTAGTAACGGTGGCGCGGCCGGGCCGCCAGCAGCGCGTCCGTGATGGCCTCCACCACGGGGCTGAGGTCGGGCAGCGCCAGGCGGAGGGACTGCAGGAACTGGCCGTGGAAGTGCTCGATGTAGTCCTCGCCGTAGGCCTGCAGCAGCTCCCGCGGCAGGTTGGCCAGCAGCAGCTGCTTGCGCTGTTCCCACTGGCCCACGTTCAGCACTGACTCTGGGAAGCAGTGGCAGGGTCAGAGGCAGGTCAGCTAGGGGAGCCAAAGCCGGACCCTGGTCTATCTACACTTGCCACGCCTCCCGGGGCCCTACCCTACCTCCAGATAAGAGCCGCCCAGCCCCTTCTCCCAGCCCCAGGCCCCACTCACTGGCCTCAATCACAGATCCCATCCTTCTCTGGGTCACACCCCTAGCCCCCGTCTCTACCTGTCTTGAAGCAGCCAGGCTGGATGACGCTGACTTTGACCCCCCAGGGCAGGAGTTCACAGCGGAATGTGTCCATGAGCAAAACCGTGGCTGCCTTGGAGGTCCCGTAGGCTGCCAAGCACGGATACGGCATGTCTCCTGGGGGTGGATTGGGGGAGAGGGTAGGCTCAGCCTCTGCAAGGGGCTCTCCCAGCCCTCCCCTGCTCCATGGCTCCCTTTCCCTTCCAGTGGGGAGGAGATTCACCAGCCGGGCTCCCCACAGTCACGATGCGACCCTTTGAGTGGCGCAGCAGCGGCAGAAGGCCCTTGGTCAGCTCCAGGGTGCCAAAGAAGTTCACCTCCATGCAGTTGCGGAATGTGGCCACCGGCGAAAGCTCCACGTCAGCCACCACATCATTGTGGCCCGCGTTGTTGACCAGGCCCCACAGGCCTGAGGGCAGGGAGCGGACAGGGGAGCCACAGGTCAGCCCAGTAAGGAACCTTTCATCCCTGTCCCCTTCGCACTGACCCAGCCATGCCCTCTCCGCCTGGGGCCCTGCACTGACCTGTGCTAGTGGTGTGGGCCTTGGTGAACTCCAGAGCACGGCTGATGTCAGCTGGCTTGGTCAGGTCCATCTGCAACAGCCTCAGGCGAGGGGAACAGCAGGCCCGCAGCTCTTGGGCACCGGGGCCATCCAGCTGCAGCACAGTGGCCAGCACCGTGAAGCCCATGGCATCCAGTTGCTTGGCTGTCTCCTTGCCAAAGCCAGAGTCACAACCTGGCCAGGGCAGAGCCGTCAGTTCCCTCCGTGGCCCAGCAAGACACAACCCCAGGGTCACTAGGGTCGGCAGGATCAGGACAGGCTCCAGACCCTTCAATACCCAACCCACGGCAGTCAGCAGCCCCCTCCTCTCCTAGGCCCATCTCTGGCAGGCATTCCCCCTCTGGCTGAGCACCTGAAGCACCAGCTCTTTCACAGTTGTCCTTTCCCTGGCTCCCCATAGCTACCCCATTAAGCATGACTTACAATCTCCGCTTTACAGATGAGGAAACTGAGACCCAGTGATGCTAAATTGCTTCCCAAAGTCACCCAGCCAGTGAAGAGTAAGGCCAGCCTGACATCCTTCTGCCTGCTTGGTAGCAGGCCACACCTCCTGCCTTTCTCACTGCCCTTGTCCAGACCTCCTCACCTGGACACAGAGGCAGTTCCCTCTCTAGTCCTATTTCATTGGCCCTTTGGATTCATTCTCTACCTGGCAGCCAGAGGGATCTTTCCAAAAATGACAGTAACATTCAGCTGCTCAAAACCCTTCCAAGGCTCCCAGTAGCCCTCAGGATGAAGTCCAAGCTCTCCAGAACCATCACTCAGGCCCTATACAACCTGACCTCAACACCCACTGCTATGGTTCCAGGTTCTCGGCAAGCTGGAGGCCATTCCCATCTCAACCCTGACCCCCATCCTTGGAATTCCAATCGGTGGCAAAAGTGGGGCATTCTCTCACTTGCCCCGAGGACAGGGGTGGGAAAAACAGAGAAGAGAACGAACTTGGATTTGAATTCCTTCCTACAACCACAAGTGACCTGAGGTCAGTAACCACTCTTGGGGCCTTAATTTCCTGACTTTAGTGGGTAGAGAGAGGAACCTCCAGGCAGAGCCAGTGGTGGGGTCCGGGGTACCAATAGGCTTCCTTGAATGCCCCCATCCTGATCCTGGCTCTGTGGGCAGCCAGTGAGGGGCGGCGGGAGGGCCAGCGAGGGAGGAGGCTCTCTGGAGCCTGCCCCAGGGTGGTCCTGCTGAGTAGAAACAAAGCAGCTCTGCTTCCCCACTCCTGGGACAGCTCAGCAACCCACTCCCCATCTCGGCCCCGCCCCTCTGCGAGGCAGAGAACAAAGCTGGGCAGGGGGCTGTGAGCTGGGCTTTGTGCGGCTGGGGGCCCCACCACGCTGTGCTGAGAGGTCCTTCCCAGGCAAGTCTGGCTGGGGGAAGGGAGTGAGCACTTCCCTTGCACTTCCACTTGCCTCCGCCCCCTCCCAGAGCAGCCAGATCCTCCACAGGGAAACTGAGGCTTCCGAGAGCCTTGCGTGTCTGCATGCACGCACACCCCAGCACCCAGTCACTCAGCCCAAACCCTGACCCCAGCGCAGAGCTCCGGGAACGGTCTTGGCCAGGGATTTTCAGGGGGCATTCTCAGGGAAGGGTGGGTGGCACCTCTGGTGGGTGTGGGACACAGTGCTGGCAGGCAGGGCAGGATCTGGTCACCACCTTGTCCTGCAACCATGTGGTGAGAGAGGAAGCCCCAGAGTTTGCAGGCCCTGAGAAGCTTGGAGGCCTGCCCCTGATGCCTGTAGAGAGGTCAGCTGAGTAGGCCATTCCCCACCCTGGACCCCAGGCTTTGCAGCCTGAGATGGGGGAAACCCAATCAAGAGGGCCTCCCCCTCACCCCGCTCTCAGGCTCGAAGCTACAAGTAACAGCAGCAGCACAAAGGCCTGAGGTGAGGGCTCAGGAAGACTGCCCAGCTGGGTCACTAGTACCTGCAGATGGCCTGGGTCCCATTGAGGCAGCTCACAAATAAGAAGGCAGGAGGGACTGCCCTGTCTCCAGAGGCAGAGCCCACCACCCAGCCCCTGCTTCAGACCAGGAGGCTCTGTCTTTCCCTCCTCAAGCCCCTCAAACGGCAATGCCCTGAGGCTTCAGGCTAGACCCTGATCTTAGGGCTCTCCCATCCAGCATGAGGCATGCCTCCATCTCTATCCTCTTTGCTGAAGCTTGAAGCCCTCACGAGGTCCCATTGACTCAGCACAGTCTGACTTCAAGGCCTCTTCCAAGGAAACGCAACCTTATATCCCCCACGCCCCCCGCAGCCAGGCTGGTTACTGACTGTCCCCTACCCAGGCCATGCTTACTCCTGCCTCAAGCCTTTGTCCCACACCCTTTCTCTAACCCCACTCCACCTTTCTCCACTCATCCCCAGAGACCCAGCTTGAGGATATGCTCCTCTGGGAAGTTCTCCCAGGCCCCTCTGGTCAGGCAGGTCCCCCACTGGACCAGCATCTTTGAGAAGCCAGTTTGTGGCCGCCCCCAGCGACCAGCACACAGTCATGGTGTTCTGCTGAGAGGTTAAGCTGCCCCCCACCCCAGTCGATGGAGCCAGTGCCCTCTCGGAAGAAAGCCCCTGGCCCTTCTCCCCCTCCCCACTTCTGGCTGGGCCTCTCCAGACAAAGGGAGCTCAGCCAGGGGGCCGGAGGCACCTGAGTCCAGCCCTCCAAGAGCTCCTTCCTGGGCACTGAGGACCAGGTGGGAAGGTGGGGTGCCAGGTACAGACTCTGGTCCGCTTCCTCAGTTTGGGGGGAGGGGTGGGACCCGAGAGTGAGTTGAATGCCCAGCTGTCCCTCATGGTGACCTCAAGCTTTTCTGGACTTTTGGGATCTCAGCCAATATGGGGGGAGGGAGAGCAGGATCGCAGCTCCCCATCTAAGCTCCTTCCTCTGGCTCTAGAGGAGAGGAGATGAGGCATCCCATGTGGGAATGTCAGGCACAGTTCAAGGGGTGACAATCATCCTCTTGTCTCAAGCCCTCCGAAGTCCCTCAGGGCTCTGTCCCTTGTCCCTAAGTCTGCTCTCTTGGGGAAGTGCATGGCATAAACCCCCAAACTCCAGGAGACTCCCCTTTCGTCTGCCACTAGTTTCCTCTGTGCACCTGCCCATTCCCTGCCTCACTTTCCCTCCAACACTTCTTGCAGCCACAGTAGTTAACCGGGCCTTGGAAGGTGCCTGACACTTTCTACTTGGTTCGCTCCCTGCACCCAGCCAGGTAAGGGGGCCTCTCTCACACCTGCGCTGCAGAACCCGCCTTGGCCGGGCCCATCGGGAGCCCCTCGGGCGCCCAGTCCCGCCCTCGAGCCGGGAGTCCCCGCGCTCCGCGCACTCACCGGTGATGAGCACCGCGCGAGTGGCCACCGGCAGTCGGAGCGGGCGCGCCAAGCGGGACAACGCGATCCAGCCGGCGGCGGCCAGCACGGCGAGGGCGGCCAGCGGGGGCAGCAGGCGCTGGCACAGCCAGTCGAGCGCGGCCAGCAGCGCCAGCGCGGCCAGCAGCGGGCGGCCCAGATGCAGGTCTGCGCGCATCAACTGCAGCCCCGCGCGGGCCGCCACGAGCAGCCAGGCGCCGCCCGACGGCCAAGGCCAGCGCTCCATGGCGGCCCGGACGGGCTGGGCCTGGTCGGGACAGGGGCCGGGCTGGGGAGCCGGGAGAGAGACTCGGGACCCGGGCGCTGGGTGCAACGGAACACCGGCCGGCTGCAGGAGAGGAACTCGTATTCTCTGCTCGCCCTCGGGCCGGGCTTATATAGAGCTCCGGGAGCGGGGAGAGGGCGGGGCGGGGCGGGGGCAGGGGTGAGGCGGGGCTTTCCTCCACTTTCCTCCCGGTCCCCCCACCCCAGCCTGGCAGGTGCCCACCCCCCAGCCCCGCCCCTGCGGTCAGATCCGCTTTCGAAGAAGCCGGAACAAAGTCCCAAAGTTGCTGCACCCGCTCGTGCCCTGCACCCGCTCACCCCTTCGCTCACCTACGCGCGCCCGCCGCTCCCGGGTGAGCACATCCAGCGCACACTTGCTCGGGACACCTGAGGATATGCACAGCCTCCATCCATCCAGGCTTCCGGCACGGACTGCACCGCCGCGGCCGCCGGGCTTGTCGGAACACCGCGGGACAGCAGCCCTCCCTCACCCCGCCTCCGCCGCCGCCGCCGGCACCCGCGCCACACTTGCCCGCCGTGCGCGGCCGCAGGTCCCTCGCACACGCCCTCACGCGCGCTCACCTAAGCTGCCCGCGTCCACAAAGCCGGCCTGGGGCGCGGCTGGCCGGGAAGGCAGGATGAATGCCCTGGTTCTTGCAAATCTCTGCCTGCCCCTCGCCCCAGGGTCCGGCTCTGGGAATGCAGGAACCCCACCTCCTCCTGCTACACACGAGTGTGTGTGTGTGTGTGTGTGTGTGTGTGTGTGTGAAAGGAAGCGTCCAGGCCTCCCAGCCCTGGGTGCTCCAAGGGCCAGACCCATGGGGACACCTGCGGAGTCAGTGGGAGCAGCCCCTAGGACAAGAGTCCCTGACCTTCTCCCATGAACTCCCAGGAGATAAAGTGGATGTGAGTGCAGTGTGTTTCCCTGCCGTGTGTATGAAGGTCCGTGTTTGTGTGTGGCCTGGAGGCTCCCCCCGCAACCACCCCCATGGCTGGCACCCTGAGCCTGGCATCCATGCCAGGGCTTTGCCACGCTCTGGGAGTTGGTGCCAGTACCTGGCTGCCAGGCCCTATGCTGAGGGGAGTAGGTGCCACTGACAGCAAGGGTCCTGCTTCCTGTGAGCCTCCAGGCCTTGCCCAGGAGGGACCTGCCCACTCAGATCCCAGGAGGTCATGGACTCCCTGTCACCCCTCCCAGCTCCAGCTCTGGTGCTTGTTCCTTTCTCTTGGGTGCCCAGACTCCGTGTCAGGACAGCGCCTCCTCCAAAGCCCTCTCTGCCACTAGGCATGGCCTCCAGGAGAGAGCCGTGAGCCAGACCCACTCGAGGGGGGTCTCTAGGTGGACAATCCATCTTCCACCCAGAGCCCCTCCTGGGTCCCCACCTATTCCTCCTCCCATAAGGACAGATGACAATCTGGCCCTGACCTTGGGTTCATGACCTTGTGTGCCTGGGTGTGCCAGCGTAGGTGTGCACTCATGTCCAAGGGCGTCCATGGCTTGTCCAAGCACATGTGACTCGCTCCCCTTGTTCCTGGACACTGTGCGTGCATGTGAGTGCACTGGTGCGTGTTGTGTGTGTTTCTGGGGAATCTCTTTCCCTTTGTCTGGGTACCTTTTCCTGGGAAACTTAGGAAAACATTCCCTTTCCAAAATCCACTGACTCCCTTTGCTCCAAATCTCTGGCCCAGGCTTAGAGGTGAACATGGCGACCTAGACCTGGCTTCCTGATTCAAGTTGTAGAGTCTGGATTGGTCAGACCCCTTCGCGCTATCCACCCCTCAGCCTAGGGGAGAGGGCAGAGAGCCAGGGCAGGCTTCAAGGTCAAAGCCAAACGGACAGTACCAGTGCTCACTTGCTAGAGCAAGAATTGAAGGGCAGTGGGCCAGAAAGCAAGATGAAGCCAGAGATGGAGAAGCCGGGCCTGGCACTGTCCTGTCAAAGAACCATGAAGGATCCTGATTCATCAGCAAGCCCACAAAGGGAAGGGGGACTTGCTAAGAGGGGGTGTAGGGAATTGACTGTGAGTATAGGATGGCCAGGATGGGGGTCGGGGAGGAGGGAGGTGGTTTTCAGTTAGCTTCTGGGACCGTGTACCACCTTGGGCAGCACCATTTGCTCTGTGGGGTTTGGGTCTGGGTGGGACTAGACAACCTGCCACATTTTAAAATAAACCGACTCCTACCTCCACCCATCCCACTTTCTGGGTCAGGAGGCCAGGCCTCCTCCTTCCCAGGATCTTTGCTTCCACCTCTGTGGCCTCTGTCGGCTGCTGATCCCTGACCCCTCGTCAGGTGGAGCTGCTCTGGAAGGAGAAGGTGGTTGGGGCAGTCACTGGGAGGGACTGGCCCAGCCCTGTCTGAGGCCTGGTGCCAGGTAGCGCCTGCCTGGGGGCAGAGAACCAGAGTCTGCCAGAACCAGGAGTCTGGCTGGCAGGGGCCTCCGGGGAAGAGAGGGGAAGGGAGGAGGGGCAGAGGGCAGGAGCCGGGGCAGATAAGGCAGGGCCCAGCAGGGGGGACGCATGAAGGGCAGCCAGAAGGGCAGAGCCCCTGAGCCACCCCCACCCCTATGCCTTCAGCCCCCAGTCTCCCTTAGTCCTTTGTCCCACCCTCCTGCCCCGTCCCCCCTCGTTGAGAAGCCGGGTTAGCCATGCCCTCCGCATGCCCCAGGCCCTGGAGGACCACAGTGGGCGGGGGGCTGGCAGGCTGGCTCAGGGCTGCTCCTGCTGAGGCCGGAAGCTCACTGGCACCATCTGCTGGCCTTTTGGGAGGACAAGGCGCTGAAAGGGGAAGGCGGCCAGCGACTGCTGGATTCGAGGATTGGGGAAGCCAAAGTCTAGGGTGGGGGTGCTAGGTGGCAGTCCCCAAGAACCCTTATGCCTCCGTCCCCTGAGCCTATGGTGTTCCTAGAGCCAAGCACTCCCTCACCAGCTCCTGTTCCTTTCGTGGTCCAGCTCAGAAGCAGCACTTGCATCACGGCAGAGGGGCCTGCTCTTCCGGCCAATGCCAGCCCCTCCCCCCAGGTTTTAGATCCCATCCTTCCCCCTCCTCAAACACAGTGCACTTATTTAGCTCTTCTTCTGTGTCAGGCCCTGTGCTGGGCACCCTCTGTGTAGCGACTCACCCCTGGCCCATCCCAGAGCATGTTCACGGGCTCTGGCCTCTCCCACCAGTAACCACAAGCCAGAACTTCTCTCACCTCAAGCCTACATCCCTTTCCTGAAGGACTGTTCTTGCACCCTCTCTCCCCCATTCTCAGCCACATTTTTCTAAAGTCGGCTGCACTCACCATCTCCACTCTCCCCCAACCCCTCCTCACCCCCCATCCAGCCTGGAGGCTTTGGTGCCCATCCTGCCCTCGCCACAGGTCCTCAGTGAATGACTTTTTTAGTCCTGAAATCCCTGACTGACTCAGCCTCCTTGGAGCCTCTGCCCCACTGGTCACTCCTTCCTGCCCCAAACCCCCTCTCCTGTTGGCACCTGCAAAGCCACCCACTGCTGGGTTTCCTCCTAACTCCCTGTCTCTCCTTCTCAGCCTCCCCCTCAAGCTCCTCTTCCATGTGGGTGAACCTCTGGCCGCGGACTCCTCACACTCTGCCCCTCCCCCCGCCATGAGCTCATCTTCCTCCTCACATGCTGGCGACTCCCACGCTCGCTCCCAGCCAAGACCTCGCTCTCAACTCCAGGCCTGTGTGTCCAGCTGCCCTGGACACCCATAAGCCCCTCACACTCAGCCCAGCCAGAGCTTGCTGCATCATCTTCCCCAATCCTGGTGGCCAGTCTTCCCCCCCCATCCCTTGCTCTGTCCCAGGCCCTGGGCTGGATGCAGAGGCCCACCAAGCCCTTTAGAGTAGATGTCATTATCATCATTTTACCATCGAGGAAACTGAGGTTAACAGAGGTTAAGAAAATTGCTCCAGATCGCAAACTCCAGTACACTTGAGTATGCCTCCTGGACCAGTATTCAAATTCAGGTATATCTGAGCCTGAAGTCTGGGCTCTTGAGAGCTGGGTTAATGCAGGACCACGGTTGCCACATGTAGCCTCTTAGCCCTTATTCTGAGGGCAAAGGAGACCCTGGAAATGGTCTTGAGCTAAAGAGACCCCTCTCTGGTTGGCCAGGAAATAGTTTGGGGAAGAGGGTGAGAGGGGAGGCTGGGAGTCCTGTCACTGCATCCAGGTGAGGGACGGAAGCTGAGGTCTACCTGGGACAAACTGAGCCTGAGGCTCCTATGGACATGCAAGGGCTGGGCCCAGGCCCGGAAGCCGTGAAGTTCCCCGACTCGCTTCTGAGTGCCCTGGTCCTGGGCATGAACTGAACCTCCCTGTTCTTCAGCGGGTACGTACCCCGGCTGGGCCGGGCACCTGGAAATCAGGACCGTGGTGACCAGGGAGAGGGGACAGAAAGACACAGGAAGCCAGGAGCATCACTTGCATCTTCAAATGGCTTTGGCGCTCTCTTCTCAACTTCTGTCTCCAGGATTGAAGGCAGATGCTTCGGGATTCAGGCCCTCAACTTTGGGAAACACCAAGAGAATGTGCTCTGCAGGGTTTTCTGGACCAGCCCCAGGGGAAAGGCAAGCCCCAGCTGAGAGCACTTGTGGGGAGAGCTTGGCTGACTCTGGGTGAAGCCATCCCTCTTGGATCCTGCAGTGTGGCTTTGAGTTATTAATAATCCTCAATCACATTTACTGTGTGCTTGCTGCATGCCAGGCCTTGTGCTCAGCTTGCTTGTACTGTATTTTTCCTTTGTGCCCTCACATCATTCCTGTGAAGCAAGTACATGGGGAAACAGGCTCAGAGAGGTTAAATGATGTGCCCTGGGTCACATCGTCATTGCTACTGGCTGCCCAGACCCCATGCTCTTAACCATCAGGCCACACTGCCCCCCGGCCTTCAGCCTAGGAGGTTAGTACTATGCAGTGGGCAATACCCAAGACTGGCAACTTTTTTTGTTGTTTTTTTTTAGTTTGCTTCTGGATTAAAAACATGTTCTCCCAATGGCAGAATTAAGTCAACTTGATTGTTAAAACTAATTCCCACATTTGCTTCCTTACAGCTTTCCATCACCCGCATTCATGCTTTTCCTTGGCAGACCAAATGCAAAAGATACAAAAATTAGTTGCTGTTGGCTGGCTGGTGTAATTTATTTGCATATACATAATTCAGCCCCACCCCTGGTGGCTAATACCACCCCCCCCACCCCCATCCCGGGGAAGCTGCAGCTGTTTTCTGATTGCTGGTAGGGAGGCCTGTGTGTGTTGTTTTTTTTAAGTAAACTGAAACCAGATGGAGGGGGGTTTTGTTCACAGTCTTGCCTACAATTTTCTCTAGCGAATTCCTTGAAAAGCCAACCACCTATGAGTGGTGCCTATTCTCTGTGGAGGTCCCTCACCGCTG
This sequence comes from Choloepus didactylus, assembly GCF_015220235.1. Taxonomy (NCBI): domain Eukaryota; kingdom Metazoa; phylum Chordata; class Mammalia; order Pilosa; family Megalonychidae; genus Choloepus; species Choloepus didactylus. The sequence goes on along the minus strand of NC_051328.1, from coordinate 22,398,463 downwards.
GTATGCAAATAGCCAAGTCGGATTCGTATTTCTAAAAGTGAAAATAAAAAAGGAGCTTCTTGGCCGGAGGGCTTTGCAGAGTTACCCAGGATGCGAGGTCACCTCCCCGTGGAGCCCCAATTTTAGGTCTGCGCTTACAGATTGTTTCCTCAACCTCCCCGCCCCCACCTGGCATGCATTAGAGGTCAGGGGTGAGGGGAGTGGGTTGGGGTGAGCTTGAGTCAGAATCACCTGGACCACTTGGTAAAAATGTGGCTTCCAGGCCCCCACAGACACCCCATTTGCAGGGCTTAACCACTGACACGGGAACACAACTCTCAGATAGGCTGATTTTTTTTTTTAATTAAATTCAGCTTTATTGAAATGCATTCACACACCATACAATCATCCATGGTATACAATCCACTGTCCACAGTATGATAACATAGTTATGCGTTCATCACCACAGTCTATCTCTGAACATTTTCCTTACATCAGAAAGAAGGGATAGGCTGATTTTTGCAGACAGCGGAAGGGTTAAATCCCTAGAGGGACCCAAAGCATTACCAGCCATTCACGGTGGTTGTCGAAATATCTGTGACTGATAGCCAGGCCCCGGGCTTTGTGATGCCCCTCGAGAGCCTTGGGAAGCAACGCCTTGTTCAGAGAGACAGGGCAAACACACGCACCGGTCCCTGCGCCAGCGGTTTAGTGTTTTACTTTGGAATGTGAATCGTGCATCATCGTCATCAAGCACGGCCCAGTCCCCAGGCGGGGGAGGACACGTCTTTCCCAGCTCTGACCTTCATTCCTACCTCAGGACGCTGTTCTTTTGGAACCCCAGCTTTTCCAGGTAATTGTGTCAGGTTACATAAGGCTTTGAGATATGAACACTCAAAGGAAATTTCACTGGAGCAAGCCTGAGAGGTTCCGGCACATAATTTGCTTTAAAGTATTCGAGGAAAAAATTCAGGTGTTTCAGCTCTGCACATTTCTGAAAGAAAGAAGTGAGCATGGCCAATAACTTTACATGGATGTACCATTCCCCACAGAAATGAACAGGCCAAAAGATAGATTTCATGCTGGATGAAAATGCCCGTCCCTGGGGAGCACACGTCGGGCCAGGAGGAGGTCAGTTACAAAAAGGGAAGCTTTGACCACGGCGCCATGGAAATCCTTACCAGCTAGAATACCTTTTTTTTTTCCCTTCCTGCCCTGCATCTTAGGTAACACATGTGGTAAATACAAGCCTTCAGTTGTCCAAGAAATATAAAATAAAACCCAAAAATTACTGGCAGAGAAGTTTTAAAATCATTTGGTTCCTAGGACTCTGTGGGCACATTTTCCACACACCGTGACTTTTTTTTTCATTTGCGTCCAAGGGACAGCCCTCCAGCAGCTCTGTTGCATAAGGTGCTGTTTCTAAATACCTTGTCCCCATCTTAAGATGCAGAATAAGTTTTATCTAGGTCTGAGAGAGTTCTGGAGGGGTGACATCATATTCCAGGCCTCACTAGTTACAGTCAACAGGAGGAAAGCTGCCAGATCCTTCTCACCAAGGAAGCTGAGAGAATATTCTAAATTCCAATCGTCACTTTTTTCTTAAAGCACAAAGCAGTCATAAAAACCACATAACAAGTAGAAATTAATGGGAGGAAAATGTCTTGAATGTAGCCAAAACAAGAAAAAAGAAAAACTGCAACAAGACAACTTTATAAGGGATATGGAAGAAAGACTTATTATGTCGAAGGGATGGTAATATAGGAAAGTCCATTTTTACACCAAAAATAATTCATCAAGTAATTCTTTACAAAAGGCCTCAAAAAGAATCCCTATAAGAAGACAGACCCTTTCATTCATTCATTCATTCAATAAACATTTATTGAGTGCTTAATGTATCCCAGGCTCTATGCTAGGGAGGCAACGGTGAGCAAAACAAACATCATTCCTTCCCTCAAGTCCCCTCCAGCTGGAGGGACAGCTGTAATCAGGTCATTATGCAATCAAGGAGCCACCAACAGAAAGAACTAGAAAGCAGAGTTCCGTGTGCTATGGGAGAGACAGCCTCTTCTATTCTGGGGGTAAGAGAAGGCTACCTGGAGGAAGCGATATTCCAGGTAGCAGTGATAGCATTAAGTGTAAAGGCCGGGTATCAGAGGGAGCCTGAGTCCTTCGAGGAAAGAAAGGGAGGCAGGGAGGCTGCAGAGATCAGCCAGAGCCCGCAGTGGGAGAGGAGGGGTGGGGGAAGTCTTGGAGGCTGCAGCCAGGAGGAGGTTTTGATTCTAATTTTATGGTGCATCGAAATACCTCTCCCTGGGGAGCAGGGAGAGCCATTGAGGGTTGTAAGCAGGAAGTAAAATAATCAGCTTGGCATTTTTAAAAGACAGCTAAAGGCTGTGAGAAGACTGCTGTGAGAGGGGGTAGGAGGTGGGGAGCTCACAGTGGAAGCAGAGAGACGAGTCAGGAGGCTGCTGGGGCAAGAGAGGTCGGTGGCTATGGGGACAAGCCAAGTGGATGGGCTGACTCATCCCAGGTCTGCAGGAGAGGGTACCATGACCCAGACAAAGTGGACCCAGAGAGCAAGAGCTGTGGCTGACCACCTCCCACCCACTCTAATTCGATAACTGAAATTTAATTCCATTAGTTTAATGAAAGGGACAGCATCATTTCCTGGTAGAAAGACTGTGTAAATTCTAGATTATGGACACCAGTGACTATTCCCCGTTGCCCACTCTCTGTGTCTTATATGCAGGGACACATTTTCAGGCATCATCCCAGCTTCAAGCACAAGCCACTGTCACCCCATTTCACATATGAGCAAATCAATATGCAGAGAGATTAAGGACTTTGTCCAAGGCCACCAGCTGGTGACTGGCAGAGCTGGGATTGAAACTTGTAACCACTGACTTGCCCTGGGACAGGTGACAAATCCTAGGAGGCTCAGCCAGGAACTGGCTCTGATTAAGGACACACTGCAGATTCGGGCCCAGGGCTTTGCCTGCCCAGGAGTCACCTCTGGTGGTGTCAAGGAGTCTTAGAAGCCAGTTTGGAATCTTCTCACCATCACATGTGCAACTCCTTAGGAACACAGTGGGACTTTTTCTCCCAGTGGTCTGGGCTGCTCCGCTCTGGGCAGACCTGCCTTGCGGGTTGGGGGCAACAGTTCTGGGCAGGAATAACGGCTGCCCGAGGGGCTGACTTCTGTCCCAGAAGAATGTCTCATGTTTTCATAGAGTTTGGCCAAGGTGGTGAGGGGACAGGAGGAGCTGGAACGGTACTCCAAGCAAAGGAAATCCTATGGGAAAAGGCCTGGGGGGAGGGGGGTGCGAGCAAATGCTGCAGGTACCAGAAGCTGCCAGGTCTCACAGAAGGGGGTGGGGGTAAGCTCCCACAGACCAGAGAGGTGGAGAGGAACTTGCCACGTGGGGCCTTGGAAGCCACTCTTTAGGATTTCAATATCTCCTCAAGGCAAAAGGGAGTCCTGGAGAATCTTAAGCAGAAGACTGACCGAGTCGTGCCTTCACATTGGAAAGATTTTTCGGCTATCTGCCTGCCTGGGAGCAGACAATGTGTGTCCTGCCTCAGTAGGCAATGTTCAGAACTGTGTCAGATTCTGTACTAGGACACAATGATGACAGATGCCTCAAGAACAGTGATCAAACTGCCTGTGTTGGTTTGTATGCATTGTGTCCCCCAGAAAAAGCCATGTTCTTTGGTGCAGTCTTGTGGGAGCAGACATATTGGTGTTGATTAGGTTGGAACATTTGGATTGGGTTGTTTCCATGGAGATGCGCCCCACCCAACTGTGGGTGATAAATCTGGTTGGATGGTTTCCATGGAGGTGTGGCTCTGCCCATTCAGCGTGGGCCTTGATTGGTTTACTAGAACACTATATAAGCTCAGACAGAAGGATAGAGCTTGCTACAGCCAAGAGACAGACATTTTGAAGATGGCCATTGGAAGCTGATGCAGACATTTTGGAGAACGCCATTTTGAAATGCAACCTGGGAGCAAGCAGACGCTAGCCACGTGCCTTCCCAGCTAACAGAAGTTTTCTGGATGCCAATGGCCTTTCTCCAGTGAAGGTACCCTTTGTTGATGGACACTTCATGGCCTTAAGACTGTAACTGTGTAACCAAGTAAACCCCCTTTATAAAAGCCAGTCCATTTCTGGTGTTAATTCTGGCAGCATTAGCAAACCAGAACACTGCCTGTGCCTTTTAAAAGCCCATTTGGTGGGGAAGGAACCCTCTTCTCAGAGAGCCTGGCTTGGAATCATTAGACATCAAGGGAATCTGAGCTGTCACTTGGATTTTTATGTCAAATGAAACAGCTTTAATTGGTTATATGTAGTGCACATAACCCCATTTGAAACCCACTGTATTAATTACCTATGGCTGTTGTAACAAGTCATCAGAAACTCATTGGTTTAAAACCACACAAATTTATTGTTTTACAGTTTTAGGGGTCAGAAGTCTAAAATCAGTCTCACTGGGCCAAAGTGAGGTGTCAGCAGGGCTGGTTCCTTCTGGATGCTTTAGGGTAGGATCTGTTTTCTTGCCTTTTTCAGATTCTATAGCCTGCCTGCATTCCTTGACTTGTGGCCTCTTCCTCCATCTTTAAAGCCAGCAGCATAGAATTTTTGAATCTCTTTCTGACTTCTGTTTCTGTTCTCACATCTTCTCACTCTGACACTTCTGCCTCCCTCTTACAAGGACCCTGTGATTACATTGGGCTCACCCAGATAATCCAGGACAATCTCCTCATCTTGAGAGCCTTAACTTAATCACACCTGCAAAGTCCCTTTTGCCATCTGAAGGAACATGCTCACAGGTTCTGGTGATTAGGCTACTACCCACTTTAACAAATAAAGAAACAGAAGGATAAGCATGGCTGCTAGGAAGAGAATGGACTGCAAGGTGCCCTGAAGAGACAAGGCTGCTTCTAGGTCAGCAAAGAAGATGCTGGTGGCCTCATCTGGGGCAGAGCTGGCTAAATGGACACAGGACATGTTTGAGAGGGAGGACTGCCTGGTCTTTGGGACTGTCTGGGAGAGGTGGATGAGAAGTAGGCGGAGGGACATGGGAAGATTGATTGCCTGAGGATGGGTTGGGTAGAGGTTGGTGTCCTTCAGAGGCTCAGGGGGAGCAACGGTTTTATGGAAAGGATCAAAAAGGCATGTAGGGATGTGTGGCATCTGAGATACCCGTGGGACACCCAGGCGAGGTACCCAGAGGCAGGTGGACCCAGGGTCTTTAAGGTCCCTCCCCTCCTGGAAGTAATACATGAGCTCATCCTCAACCTTGATTTCTGGGTCACCATCTTTATTTGACACTGAGTTCTCCAATTTCAGATAAGAGTCGAAGAGTCATCTTACTTTTCTGAGGCCAGAGTAGCCTTAACATTTATTTATTCCACATTGACCATAACTTTGAGTTTATCAGTCCTGATAACAAGAATTCAAACAGAGAGGTTAAGCCACTTGCATAAGATCCCACAACTGGCAAGCGTCAGAGCAGGAGTTATGTTGCTTTTATTGTGTGCTTGTGACTTATAAATTTTAGAGACAGGAATGTTTTGTGTCTAGCACATTCTAAGCAGCTAGCTAGCTGCTCACCATTTTAGGGGCTGGGAGATGTGAAATGGGACAGCTGACGGAAGACTCAGGTTCTTCTGTCTTTTGAGAAAGCCTGAGCTCATGGGAGAGTCCATTCTGGGTGTTCCCAAGGGGAAGAAAAGGGGGAATTTTCAGGGGAGCTAGATCAGGCAGGGAGGTCCCGCAAGCGGGGAAAAGGAAGGGAGGCCCTGAAACAGAGGAAACAGCCACCAGCTCACCACCTCAACTGCCCTCCCCCTGCAGTCCCTAGGATGGGCCCAGGGCCTCAGTGAGCATGTTCCCACAGAGCCCAAACCTAAAAGGGCTATGTAGACGGGGCAAGAGCCATGGCCTCAGCAGCAGGAAGGACCCTGGCCAGAAGATGCCTGTTGGACAGTTTGTTCCTGAATGAAATCATGAGTCCTTTGAATGACCTGCAGAAGAGAAGATCAATGGAGACCAAGATTGACTTTCCCACCAAACTGGAAAACAGGGGCTCCCAGTAGGAGTTATGTGGATTTAAAGGACATCAAGAAATGGCATACTTTTGTTACATATTTTAAGCTTGTGTACTTCACAGTTTATATTTTGGGGTGCCTGTCTATGTATTTGTGTATTTATTCGTCTCGAACTGTCTTCCCCTTAGCCCGTAATCTCCCTGAAGGCAGCGATCCCGTGGGTGTTCCCCCGTGGTATGCACAGAGATTCTCATTAAAGTTTGCAGAGCGACTTGGAGGAGGAGGGGAGTCTCCCTGAAACCAGAGGTCTCAGGGGAGAAACTTCTTGGGGTGAGGGGGAGCGCCTGGGACAAGTGAGACTGTTGAGAAGTCAAGCCAAGGATCGAGGGTGGGGGAAATTCGGTTTTCTAGAAGAAAGGCGGGAAAGGAATGCGGGACAGGCCCGGCAGCGGCACCAGAGGCCCTCAGGTGAGCTCTCCTCGGAGCCCGGTGCCGGCGCGAACTGACGCAGCGCGGTTTGGCCGCTGTGGGGCGCCGTAGCCCGCGCCGTTGCCAGGGGAACGGGCCCAGCGCCGGATGAGGCCCAGCCCTCCTCCGCCTGGCGGGGCAGCACCGCCAGCCCGCGGGAGCCGGAGTCGGAGGACTTGCCGTCCCAACCCAGGCCGCGCCGTCCGGGATGGGGCCCCGCTCCGGGGCGCGCTGCCTCCGGGGCATGGGGGCCGCCTCCGCCGCGAGGGTCTGAACGGGGAGGGTGGACGGCCAGGCCCGGGGGACGGACCGCCTGACCTTGGCAGGGCTGATCTGGCTCGGCTACCACGACGCGCAGGTGAGGAGCCCCCGCTGCGTTTCTCATCTCGAAGCTCTGCCCGGGCCCGGCTCAAGGCCCCCGGGAGTAGTGGTTGTTGTCGCCCACAGGGCTCTGGACTCTTCTCGTCCCGGCCTGGAGCCCGCGATGTGGGCTCCAGGGACTCGGCAGAGCGTTGGGATTCCTTCCATCAGCATTCATCAGATTCTCAGGTCTGCACTGAGTGCCTACTGTGTGCAGGCTCTGTGCCAGGGGCGGGGCCACAGAGGGCTCCAGGCAGACATGGCCCATCCCACAAGGTATGGGGGGAAAGCAGGTGCCCGACACAAGACTCAAGTGATTTCAGGCCAGAAGAAGTGCTGCGACGATGAAATGGAGAGGGATGGTTGAGGATGGTCTGCCTTACAAGGTGACTTCAGAGCTAAGACCTGAACATTGAAAAGGAAGAGGTAATGTGAGCAGGGAAAGGTGTTTCTGAAAGAGCAAAAAAGCAAATACAAAGGTCTAGAGGTAGCAAAGTACTGTTAAAGAACAGACAGGGAGAGGAGTGGGGAGAGGGTTTCAACTTTATCCTAGCAGGATGAGGAAACCATTTGATGAAGTCTACATTTTGGAAAGCTCACCTCAGTCTGGCTGCTGTGGGCAGTGTGGTGGTGACAGGGCACACAGAGAAGTCGATTGAGGGCCAGTCTAGTTCTGCCGGTCTGTCTGTGCCTCCTAGAGGAACTTGTTTAGTCCCGGTGAGCCTGTGCATCCTCATCTGTGAATGGCAGATAATGATAGGACCTACCCCAAAGAGTTGTGAGGATTGAGTAAGCTAATTCCATCAAAGCAGTTAGAGGGTGCCTGGCACAGAGTAATTGCTAATGATGATTATTGTTATCATGGAAGCACTGGAGGGGCTGATGGTGATGGAGGCGTGGATTAGGGTGCTGGCACCGGAGATGGTAAGAAATGGCTTCACTTACCCCACTGGAGGAGAGTTGGATTCAGAGATGGGTGAGGAGTGGTCCCTGCTTTTGTGGAGCTCTGGTTCGCTGTGGGAGATGGGTTTCTAAATGGATAATCACCATGAGATATGATAAAAGCTAAAAGTAACAGATAAAAGTTAAGTAGCCTTTCTTTTTTCTGTTTGGTTTTTGTTTTTCTTCCTTTGTCCTGTCATGACTTTGTTGTTAATGACTGTTTCTTGGTGGGTGTTCCCCAAGGCTTGCTCTTACAATCATGTGGTTGATTTCCTGGTTAAAATCAACAACCTTTCCCTCCCTCCCGTTGGCCTTGTTCCTTTTCCATGTTGCTGCCTCCTCCTGGTCCCTGTTCCTTGGCCCAACTTGAATCCCAAACAATTGCAGTGGTTGCTTCAGGAGGAGAAGGCACAGAAAACGTTTGCGGACCACATCAACCCAGGAATGATTGAGACTTCAAGTATTTCTTTCCAAAGCTTCAAAATTCTGCATTTTGTTTATGAGAGAGAAAGCTAGGGGCCAATCATTATCTGAGACTAAGGACTGGAGAAGTCTATAAAAACAATTTGAAATTCCAGCTTATTTTCTTGGAGTTGTATGACATTCATCCTTTAGTCAAACTCTTACCACTTTTCAGAATCTTAAGGTCAGAGACTTCCCCGGCACCTGTAGGAAATTTTATTAAACAAGTACTTGCTCCAAAAAGTTCTTTTGTAAATGACTTTTTGCACTGTAAAACAGTGTTCACCACTAAGCATTTCCTTTCGAAGTGTTCGTTTAGGTGGTTAAATCGAGCATCTGTTAAATCTTGGTGAAAATTATCTCAAAATCCAGATGCTGGGAAAAACCTGAAAACTCTTTTGGATATATCCATAGAAAACTACTCATAGGGCAGCCATAAATCCTGTAGCAGAGTGCATAGATGGTTGGGAGCAAAACCTTCCTGACGTGTGGAATGCATGTCCCCTTTGGGTTCTGGGAGTCATGGAGAGCTGAGCTGGCCCTTGGCCAAGGGCTGGAACAAGGTCCTGCCCAGCTCCTCTGCTGGGTTGTCTGGTTGTCTGATTCCAACTTTGACAAGACCCGTGGCTGCTTGTTGGCAGTGCTGTGGCTCTTCCTCACAGCTCTGCAACTGAACGACTCAGAATCGCTTTCTCCAGTGAGAGAGCATTTAACTAACCCCCAGAACTCTCATTCCACATTTGTGAGGCAGGAATGCCTTATCTTTCTGGTCTGGTTCTGGGCTCTGGTTCCCATGAGCACATTTGGTCCATACACAGCCCGGTGGGGCCGGGAGGACAAGAGGTGCTACCCCTCCATTATTTATTATTTGACTTAAGTTTTCTTTTCAAAAGAAGTACGTGCACATGGCAGAACATTCAAGCTGTACCAAGGAATACACAGTAAAAAGCAAATCTCCCTTTCACTCTGGCTCTCGGTCTATTGATCTCTTTGCTGGAAGTTGCTGCTGTGTCAGGCTTTGTGCATTTCCTTCCAGAGAGAATCTGTGCAGATAGGATCATAGACATCTGTCCACCCCCTCCGTGGATTTTACTCACTTGGTAGCACATTCTATAACTGTCCTGCATCTTGCCTTTTCACTTAACTTTTACTTCTCTTGTTTTTCACTGATCTTTTTCAAAGATAGGTCATTCCATACCTCATTGTTTCTGATGTTGCCTAGCATCCCATTGTGTGGATGTGCCATGGTCTGTTTATATTGTTTAATGTCTTTTATTATTACAAATAACACTGCAACAAATCTTTGTGTACTTTATGGGTATATGCACAGGATAAATACTTAAAGTGGAATATCTGGGCCAAAGGGTATATGTGATCTAAAGTTTGGTAGACATTGCCAAATTGCCTTCCAGCTTACTTTTTTTGAAGGATGAGTAAAGGAGGGACCCAAAGAGAGGGAGCTACAAACTTTGCACAGAGTTCCCCGATGTGTGAGGGGCAGTGGAGAAACCAGAGCCAGCCTGGCTCTATTGCCTGGCCCAGCCCTCTTCCCTGGCTCCAGCCCACCTCTCTCCCTTGGTGGCTCAGCGCCTGCTGCAGCCCTGTCACCCTCTCTGATCCCATCGCTCTCCTATCCCATTTCCTCAGCCTCCCCCCACAAACCCTCTTCAATAATTGTGTTAATCCTTTCCCCAAATCCTCAGACATCTTTCAGGAAGCCAAGGATGCCCACAGCCTCCCCAGGGCTGGTATGTTTTTAGACTCATTTTGGTTCCTCCGACAATGCCATTAAAGAAAACGACATCCCTAAATATTTTTTTGGTGGGAGCAGAGGTGGACAGGAGGAAAATAGATTACTACTCATGTAACTCTTCTGCAGTTCTTAATTAGAACTTGAAATGATACGACTTCCTTCGTTTAAATTAAGCATACAAGTTAAGGTAGCCTAACCTTATTTTGAAAATGCTGCTTAAGACTTTTAGCAAATAAATGTTAACGTGAACATTTTGCCATTATGGTAACGGCCCCCACCTCATGAAGACAGGGGGGGGCCTGCATAACCCCCCACCCCCGGCCTGCCCGAGAAGCCAGGTGGGTCCCTGGCTTATCACGGCACCAGCTACCTTTGGCCATTACACCCTGGGGGGCCTCCTCACTCTTGTCCTTCCGCCATCCCCGCCACCCTGACTCCCTGCGATTTGTTCTGTGGAAGCAGGAAGTCCATGAAGAATGTTTTACCAAGGCCCACCAAAGGTGCAGCAAGGGGTGGGGGAGGAGGTAGCTTGTGAGCTTGACTGCTGCCTCCTGACTAACTCCTCTGGAAACACGTGGCTGCATGGTGTCCCCTCCCCCCTGCCCTCTCCCCTCTTGTTCATGCTCTCCTTACCTCAGTCCCCTCCCTGCTGTGGCTAGAAAGCTTCCAAAATATCCGTCACCACTGCTTCACTCCCCCGCTTTACACCTCCTCTGACTCCCTGTGGCTCTTTCAGCAGTGGCCAAGTGTCCACTCCTGGCCTCCAAGGCCCCACGTGGTCTGCCCCCTGCAGATGCTCCAAGTTCATCTCTCACTGGGCTCTCCCCACACACACTAACCTGTCCACCCTGGGTTCTGGCTACACTGGGTAGCTGACCCTTGCAGGGGATGCTAGAATACCTGCTCACCCACTGCCCTGATTTCCGTTTATGCCTGTCTGGGTCCCCAGAAAGGCAGCCCCCGAGGGCAGGAGCCTGGTCTCACTGTGTTTACATCCTTAGTGCACACCCAGAGGCCTGGGCCCCAGTAAGCCCGGAATGGGCCAAGGTGTGAGAGCACAAGCTGGCTGTGTGGCGGGGAGCGGAGCCACACATTTTTAATCTGGTCTCCTAGACAAGGGGTGGGAGTGGAGGGACAGCCAGAGAAATCCCTGGGTTTGGTGACAGTGCTTGGTCCCATCTTTGGGCTTTGGGCTCTATCTTGGATCCTCTCTGAATTCCCAGCTCTTTTAATAAAAATCTTCCAGGCCAGAATAATTTGTAGCCACCAACTGTGTAAGGGAAAATGTCATCAGTTTTTACAAGTTGGCTGACCCAGGCTTTGGGGGCAGGCCGTGTGTCTCTGGGCCAGCTCGGGCATCTATTCTGGGGAGCTGCCGCTGCTGTGAGGGAGCTCTGCCCAGCAGCACCCTCCCTTCAGCCCGTCTGAAGCCAAGGGTGCCCAGATGTGGAGTTAAAGCTGCCCCCCAAGGCTGTCTATACCAGGTCCCTGGCCTCAGATGGTGACTCCTCCCACCTCAGGATGCTGGGGTGCAGCTGCACCGGGGGTGCCTGCGGCCACTGCCTGCCACTCCTGAGCAGTGGGGATGTGCCAGCCATGTACCTCTGCTCCTGTCTTTGAAACTCCCTCAAGTTGTAGGGTTATTCAGAGTGTGGGATGACAAGGAAGAAGCCAGAACTCAGGGACCCAAATTCATGGACTTCCTTGAAAGTCGTCTAACTGATGAGATACAGGTAGTATCCCTGGTGATTTGACCCTGATCAGACTGACCAAGCTCAGCCATATTCATAGGGCGAGGCCTGAATGGCCCTTAGGAGTTTCCAAAAACCAAGGCTACCCTCAAAGAACAAAGATTTGCTATCCCTGGGGACACTCAAAAGAAAGCAATGTCTGCTTTTGATTACCTTTGTCAGTTTTGATCAAAAGTGACAAGGTTAGGCTGATGATCCAGTGGCCCAGCTGTTACGACAGTGTGTTCCCTCCAGGCCACTGACTTAAGAATGCAGCACATCGACCAACTAGCCTCATCACTGGGACATACACCTCACAGAATATCCAGATGCCGTAGCCTCAGTCTAGATAGATAGGGGCAAACCAGAGCACTGTTTTAAAGCTAATTCTAATAGCTACCATTTGGTGACCATTCATGTGTTAAAGTCTTGCCCACACTGTTGCTGATCTGTCTGCAGCCCGAGGTAGGCTTCTCTACCCCCAGTTTTCAGATGTGGAAACTCAGGCTCTGTGAGGAGGTGCCCCCCAAGCACAGTCAGCTGGGAAGTGTAGAGCTGAAGCTGAACCTGGATTCGTCTCCTCCAAAGCTGGGGCTCTTTTTTCACCTTTTGCTACTGCTTATTGAAGGCAAGGCAAACGACCAAAGGATTCCAATTGGGTACCCTGCGAAAAAACCAGGGTTACTCTGTTTAGCTTGGAGATGAGGCTACTCAGAGGTTACTTAAGATATGCCAGGCTTGGCCTTGCAGGATGCTCTGAGCCTTGGGTGGACTCAAGGGTGGTGGCCATGTGTGACTGTCCAGAAACCAGGGTAATAGCTCGTGGGCGGGGGGGGGGGGTGCGCAGGAAGGGGGGCCGGGATGGAAGGACTGAAGGCAGGGCAGAGTGGGCCTAATGGCTTCGGGGAGACCAGGATTCCACACCATTTACCTTGCCCCACATTTCCTTTTATTTCAGATGTTTTCAAGTCAGCAAACATTTACTGAGCACCTATTCTATACAAGGTACATTTTGTGTGCTTGGCAGTGGGGAGGGGCAGTGGTGATGGGGCAGAGGTGAAGTGGAAGAGGGCAGGGGGACAGAGGTAAAGGGATCGGAGCACATTTGCTGCCCTTAGGGGAAGGCAGCGGAACATGGAACAGGGGCCAGGCCTGGGGATGACAGAGTGTTCCAAAGGTGAACAGAAGCTTGCTCAATAGCAAAAGGGCCTGCTGTCTCCACTTAGGACATCAGGGAAGGCTTCCTAGGTGAAGGGCCACTTTGCAGTGGGCCCTGGAGGACAAGTCCCATTTTGCCGGGCTGAGACGTGGGACGGTGTTCAGGCAGATGTGCCGAGGTGGAGTCTGCTGTCCCCTTTCAGCTTAGTCAGACTCCCTGCCCCCAGCTGTGGGCTCCTGAAAGAGAGTCCAGCTGCCAGGTTTTGTCCCCAGCTCCTGGCTTTCCAGACCTAGGAGAGATACTGGGAGTGGGACTCTTCCTTGGACAGGCCCACCCCTGCCTGCCCTGCATGTAACTTTGGCTCCTATGCTGGCTCCTAGACCAAGGGGGGGATGGGTGGGAGGCAGGGAGGTGGGGCTCGCTGCCATGGCCATGGCCTGGCCTTCCCTGGGCTCCCTCAACTGAGTCAAGGGGCCCCAGTCTGCTGGTGACAGTGTTCTGTTCTCAGTGCACTAAGCCCAGATTTGCTTAGAGAAACCTTGTCATTTCCTCTGCTGGAGGATACCAAAGAGGAACCCTCCCCTCTGTCCCTGCTGCTGCCTCCTCCCCAGGCGAGAAGCCTCAGTTGTCCCCTCTGACGCAGGGGAGGGTGGGTGAGGGTCCCCAGTCCTAAAGGGATTACCTGCCTGTGGAGGGGCAGAGGCCAGATACCCTTCTGAGCTCCCCGCCCCACTGGCCGTGGGCGGCCAGGCCCCTCTCTGACACTTGCACTGGGCCTGAGGATGGTAGTGACTAATCCTAACAGAATCAGCGCGTGTTCTCATCGCTCTGGCCAGCCTGATATTGTTACCAGATGACAATATGTCTTACTGGGTTTAACTTAAATGGCTGTGGAGACGGAGCACTTTGAGTTGCAAGCAGTTCCACTCCGTCCTGAATAAACCCTGGATCCTCTTGCTGGCTAGAGCTGCACCCCGCAATGCTACTTCAGCGGGCTGGGACCCCAGGCTCTCCTGGCTGCAGGCGTGGGGCGGGCTCCCGCGTGGCCTCCTCAGTAAATGTGCTCTTTACTCTTTCTCCCTCTGGAGATGAACATCTGCAACAAGCCCTCCAACAAGACGGCCCCTGAGAAGAGCGGGTGGACGGCGCCTGCGCAGGCTGGTGGGCCCTCCCCAGAGCCGCAGGGCCCGCGGTCCCGCCGGAATGGCTGGAGCTGGCCCCCTCACCCGCTCCAGATCGTGGCCTGGCTGCTGTACCTCTTCTTCGCTGTGATCGGTTTTGGGGTCCTCGTCCCCCTCCTGCCTCAACACTGGGTGCCCGCTGGCTATGCTGTATCCTTAGGAGAGTCTGGGGCTGGGGCTTGGAGGAGTGCAAGGGGCAGGGGTGGAGGGACCCAGCCGAGGCCTGAAGCTGAGCTCCAGGGCCTTGGGGCAGGGCGAGGCCAAGCTCTGCCTGGCCGCTGGCTGCTTTCCTGCGGGGCCTTGCTCCACCTGACCCCTCCCACCCCACCTCACCCCTTCCACCCTGCCTGCCTGATGTGGGGGTAGCCTTTAAAGTCCCTCACAGATGTGAATTTTATCAGTGAAGGTGCCACAAGTTATTACAGAGGAGGAGAGCCTTAAAGCTATCTTTAAGCCGTGTCCAGCTAAACAAAGGCTAAATTAGGGAACAATTATCCATTTAGGAAAGAATGTTTCACTTTTTAAAAAGTCACGGTACAATTCTTTTACATAGTAAGTTTTGTGGTACATGGAAAATGTAGTTTTATTTACAGACAAATTATTATGCTATAGCCAGTACTACTTAGGAGCACATTTTGTAAGTCACCCTTTTAGGGTGAGGTTGGATATGACAAGAGGCAGGGCTAGATATGCCCCAGAGGCTCCTGGGAACAGTGGCAAGCATGGATTTTCCCAACCCTGGGGGTAGGGCTCGCCCCAATCCTGGCCACTGCCCCCCAGGACAGAGGATGTAGCTGCAAGGCTCGGGATTGGGGTGCAGCAGGCACCTACGTTCCCCTTGTCCAGAGGATGCCAATGAGGGTGTGCCCTGGCAGGTGTGCTCCACGGAGACGATTCCCTGGGCCTCGGGGGGGAAGAGCAGTGCGCAGGGACGAGCTTGACGGCTTGGGGTATAGAGTTGGCAGCGAGCTTGGGCCCAGCTCAGCCCCTTTGTCTGATGAAAAGGGTCCTGCTGGCTTCCCAGGGTGGGGACGAGGAGGATGGAAGCCTGTGGGTGTGTGAGCTCCCGAATGCAGGAGTCCTGATGGGAGCACACGCTCTTGGGGAACCGCAGAACCCTGGGCAGGAGTGTAGAAAACCCTCGAGCCGCTGTCATTCTTGGACACCAGCAGTGTCCCAGGGGAGGCTTCCTGGTTCATGAGGCCCAGGGTCTGGTCATCAGCTCTGTAAATAGAAAACTGGGCTTTCTCTGAAATGACTCACAGGCCTTAGTCGATGCAATTAATAGCATGCTTCATGGGATATTTTCCATCTTCTGGAATGTGCACATCCCTCATTCAGGAGTACCTGGGTTCTGCTATCAGGGTACCTAGGAAACCAGATTGATAACTGCATGGTTAAAAGAGACTAGAACCAGAGCAAATAACTGTGAGTTAGAATAACTAGCATTTACTGAGCACTTATATGTGCTGGGCACTGGGCTAACCACTATATATGGATCATCTTGTTTGATCCTCACAATGATCCTATAAGGAAGGTATTTTCCCCATTTTACTGATGAAGCAGTTGGAGCTAGGAGAGGTTAAGTGACTTCCTGAGGTCACACAGCTGGTACCCAGGGAGGCCAGAAGGGTTGAGGCAGCCTGACCCTGAGGAAGTGGGGTGCTTTCAGGGGTTGTCTTCTCCACATCCGGTGTCTCTGCTTTGGGCAGTGTGGAGGCTCACAGAGCCACCCTGTCTGGCACCGCCATTCCCAGGCCTGTATGTTCTCCTTCCTTCATCCTTCTGCAGCTCCTTGAGGGCCCCTGAGGAATGAGGCAGGCTCATGGTGTGTGCCAGGTGGGGCCTGGGCCCTGGGGATGCAGAGATGAGTAAGACAGGCTCCAGTCCTGGGGTGCTTAGCCTGCAGCCGGGGGAAGGACAGGGGCATTGGAGGTGGTCAGCCCACATGGTAAATGGGGCTAGAGGCCTCCGTAGCAGGCTGGGCACAGGAGGGGTCCGTTTATACCACTGTCACCATGTGGCAGGCCCTCTCCTGCTGGCCCCCTTCTCCCTCCTCGTCTGTGCCCAGGTGCTGAGGCCAGGCAGGCTCCTCCCTTTCCTTCCTCAAGGAGTAACTAACACACAAAACTTGTGGACCTTCAGTGTTCCTCCTGCAGGTTTTGTTTGTTTGTTTGTTTGTTTGTTTTCTATTCTTTATTTCCTTGTCAACATTTAAAAACTGGGAGAGCTCACATCAAAATGCACATTTCTGATTCCTTTTTAAAAGTTGGAATTTGGTGTCCCGGGCCCTCATTCTTGCATGGCAGCCATGAACTGGAACCACCCACAGCCTCCCCTCGGGCTCCCATAGCCACAGTGCCCAGCCAGGCCCCCTTTCCCCTTGTCATTACAAGCCAGGTCCCTGCCACCGCTCCTTCTCCAGGTCTCAGCTGAGATGGCACTTCCTCAGGGAAGCCTTTGAACTCTTCAGACTAGATGAGTTCACTCAGTTACAAACTTGCCCAGGCCTGTACATTTCTTCACTATTTGATTCATTCTTTGATTCATTTGACTAATGTCTGTATTTTTCACCACATGTAGGCTCCTTGGGGCTGAGACCAAATCTTTCTGCCCCTGCTGTATCCCTCAGGGCCTGGCACAGAGAAAGATCTCAGTAAATAGTTGAATGAATGAACCGGGTGGGGTGGGAGAAGAGTTGGGGCAGGCAGGAAACTGACTGTTTGCCCACGTTCAGTGTATCTGAAGAGAGCCTTGGCATGGTGAGAGGAGTGGGCAAGCCAGAGAGGTTTGGGAGGAGCCAAAGAAAAGGGGCCTTGGCATTGAGTGAAGAGTAAACTAACTTGAGAGATGCCAAGAGCCACTGAAGGAGTTTAAGCAGGGAGGGCTTTAGGGTCAAGTTTTTAAAAGCTTACTCTGGGGCAGTCAGACAGGAGGGGAAGAGTCATGACACTATGAAACAACCCAGCAAGGGGTGAGGGCCTGTGCCACAGCAGTGGGCACGGGGCTAGAGAGGCCAGCGATGGGCTGTGGGACTTGCCTCTCTTAGCTGTGGTCCAGCACGTCAGGGCAGAGTCTGGCTTGCTCAGACATGCAGAGAAATTTGGCTGCTTGGAGGTGGAGGAGGCAGAGGAGGAGGAAGGGAGGTTGGATAGCTGGAGGATTGATAATGGAGAGGTGATGTCTGCCTGGCTGGCAAAAGGATGGGTAGGGGATCATGGAGGGATGGGATGGGTGGATGGATGGAGGGTGGATGGACAGATAGAGGGAAGGGGGCGGAAGGAGGAGTGGAAGGATGGAGGGGGGCAGATGGAGGGAGCAGGGTGGCTGCCTAGGTAGAACTTATTGGTGAATTTAGCACTTGGAGCTTTGTTTCAGCCCTAGGAATTAGCCAGGCTCTGAACAGGTCAGGCCATCCCAGACAGTCAGCCCTGGGGCTCTGATGCTTGGACCCCAGGTGGGGGAGGCAGTGGGGGAGCCCTACCTGCCAGAGAGCCTCCCCCTGGCCTGGCTGTTGATGGGGATGGCTGCTTCCCTCTTGGCGCTGACTTCCCATGGCAGTGAAATAAACAAGCTCAGAACTTATACTCCGGGTTCCTGGACCTTCAGGGATGATTTCCTCCTGTCTCACTTCACCATTTAGAATCTGAAACCAGAAACTGGCCCCAGGTCCGACCAGAGGCAGCCCGGAGTGATGAGGCCTGGGCGCCTTGGTTGGGACCCCGTCGGCAGGCAGGGCTGGCTCAGGAGCTCTGTTCCCAGGTGGCCTCTCTCTTCTTCTATCCTGGGGTACAGGGGTCTGCTGAAGAGGTCCGATGGGGGCTAGAGGCGGTATTTCCGGCAGAGAGGAGAGCTAGACATGGGGGTGGTATGGAGGTGGAGAGCAAGGGAAACAGGCAGGGCTCCCAGCTGGCAGAGTGTAGTGACCCTTTAACCTGCTGGGCCAGTGCATGGGCGCCATCTTTGCCAGCCACCTCGTGGTGCACCTGACTGCTGTGTCCATCGACCCAGCAGATGCCAACGTGCGGGACAAGAGTTACAGGGGGCCTCTGCCCATCTTCAACCGCAGCCAGCATGCACACGTCATTGAAGACCTGCACTGCAACCTGTGTGATGTGGATGTGTGAGTGCAGTGGAGCTGGGGTGTGTGTGGGTGATGAGGGTGCCCAGGAGTGGAAGAGAAATGATGGATCCCTGAGAAGGTGTGGAGAAGGTGAATGGAAACAGAAAATGAGGAATAGCATTTCCCACAGAGTTAAAGTAGGAAACATTTGGCACTGCCAGAGACATCTTTAATGACTAACTCTGCCAGTGACATGTCCCCTCCTCCCCAGTCTCTTATAAGCGCCCCCAGATATGGGCCAAAGTGGGGAGGGGTTGACACCTGGGAGCTTGGTGTGTGCTGAGTGCTGAGGTGCAGCCACCGTGCAGGGTGGGCCACGGCTTATTTGCTTCACCAGTGAGGAGGAGCCCAGAGCCCATAAAAGCCGAGGCGCCTGCCAGAGGTCAGACAGCTTTGAGCAGCAGAACCAGCTTCACAGCCCGGCCTGCCTGGCTTCCAAGCCAATTCTATTCTTGTTTCCATGAGGAAGCTGAGGCCCAGAGAGGCCGAGCAACTTGCTCAAAAACCCACAGCGAGTGGGCAGTGGAGTCAGTGTAGAGCCCACATCCATTGGCTGGCTCAGATCACCTCCTTAGGGCCGCTCCCCAGCCTCAGGTAGCAATGGGGTGTGGTCCAAGTCCAGCTCCACATGTCCAATCCGAAGTCCCAGGCAGCCTGCTAAAGGGGGTCTGTCCCCAGGAAGGAGAAAGAGCCGGAGGCAGTAAGGTGCTAAGGACGTCAGCATCATACTGTGCACCCGTGCACCCACTCACTGGCTGCAGCCAGCAGCATGTTGCCCCTGAGCAGCTGCTCTGGCAGTTGCCTGTTCCAGGGTGCCAGGCTCCATCCGGTTCTGGGGAAGGGTTCCCGCCCCATGTTTCCACACTCCATCGGGCCGTCCTTCCCCAGATTAGGACACTCACCTGCTTTTCCACCTCATTTGACCCCTGGCAGTGAGCTGCCCTAAAATTCCCCTGTTGGGATTTTCAGGAAGAATGTGAGTGAAATGCCCTTGGAGTGGCAGGGAAACGGAGACCCCAGTCCTGGAGATATTAGGGGAAGACGTCCACACCCTGGTTCCCTCAGCCTTGCTCTCTGGTGCTTCTTGGCCCCAGACGGCCTCTTCTCCTGGCTTGCTGCAGGGTGCCTTGCTTGGAAAGGAAGCCCCTTTTCCCTTTCATTGTCCTTACAACCCCCACCGCGTGCACAGACCTAGGGCAGGGTGGTATAGTCCCGTCTCTGGGGTTTCTCTGAGGGACACTCCGGGAATGCACATCCCAGTCCCCAGCTCTTCCGAAGCGCCGTCTCCTCGGGTGCCCCACCCCGCAGCGCCGCCAGGGGGCGCGCGCGCTCCGCTGTGGGATGGAGGCGCCGGGTCCCTAACGCCGCCCCAGGCCGGGTGTTTGCCTCGCCCCCGACCCCGCTGGCCCGGGTGGGCAGTGCCGCGGGGGGCGGGGCGAGCCGGCCCACCGCGGTGTGCCCCGCTCTCCACGCCTCCCCCGCAGGAGTGCTCGCTCCAAGCACTGCAGCGCCTGCAACAAGTGCGTGTGCGGCTTCGACCACCACTGCAAGTGGCTCAACAACTGCGTGGGCGAGAGGAATTACCGGTGAGAATGGGGGTCCCGACTTGGGGACGCGCGTGTGTATGTACGTACTTAGGTGCGTGTCTGACTCTGCGAGCCAGGGACCTCAAATAAGGCGGTGGGGGGTGCTTCGAGGACATTTGTGTGTGCTGTTCTGAAAGTGTGATGCTCCTGATGGGTGCCGGTTGGGACGCCTGAGGGCGCTTTCGGGCTCTTCCACCTTGCTGGCCCAGGCAGAGATAGGGAGCCTGGTGGAAGGTGGTCTCCCACCTTCAGTTTTGCCTGAAGCCCTTGGCTTCATGAAGAGCTGGGGCTCTGGGGTCAGAGGCCCTGTTCCCTGCCCCAGCTGTGGGCCCCTGTTACCCTGCGCCCTTGCAGAGCTGTAGTGCCAGGGTGCTCATAGCTAACCCCTGGCTGGGCCCAGGCTCTTTCTGCACAGTGTGGCATCTGCCTTGCTGGGTGTCCTGCTCCTCGTGCTGGTGGCCACCTATGTCTTCATCGAGTTCTTTGTCAACCCCACACAGCTGCGCACCAACCGCCACTTTGAAGGTCAGTCTGAGCTCAGATCTGTGTCCCAGGCCCACTACCATCCCCCTGCACCAGGCCTGTCCTGGTCACTGTCACTGGTCCTAGCCCTGGCTGAGCAGTCTGCCTGTGTCCTGCAGTCCTGAAGAACCACACAGATGTGTGGTTCATGTTCCTGCCTGTGGCCCCTGTGGAGACCCAGGCTCCTGCCATCCTGGCCCTGGCTGCCCTCCTCATCCTTCTGGGCCTGCTCTCCACAGCCCTGCTTGGTCACCTGCTCTGCTTCCACATTTATCTCAGTAAGTTTCCCCTAGACTAGCCTTGCAGTAAGTGACCTTCCCCTAGGCTTGCAGTAAGTGCCCCCACACCCAGCCTTGCAGTGGGCAGGGATCCCCAGGCTGCTGGGAGGTACCAGTTGGGCTGCAGAGCTCTGAAGTCCTGCCCCTTCCCAGTGGTGGCTCTCTGTGGTGACCTGGTCTCACCTGGACATGGCTTAGTGTATGGGGGCAGTGTTTTAGCCTGGAGCTGGGTGCCCTCCCTTCTCTTTGAGGTCCAGGGTCCTCTCTCCACTGCCCTGAGCCCTTTCCCTCCCCACCCCTCAGTGTGGCACAAGCTCACCACCTATGAGTACATCGTGCAGCATCGCCCGCCACAGGAAGCAAAGGGGGCCCACAGGGAGCTCAAGTCGTGTCCCCTCAAGATGCAGTCCGTTCAGGTATAGAGGTGGCCCAGAGGGCTGAGGTGGTGGGGTATGGGGCCTGGTGTGTGTGTGTTTGGGGGGGGGGGGTGCCTGTGCAGCAAGCAGCCAGTGAAGGGACTGGGCAAAGAGTGGCAAGCCTGGAACAGCAACTGGGCTGCTGGGGGCGGCAGGGGTGAGGCCAAGTCTGGACTGAGCAAGTGCCCACTTGTTCCAGCGTGGGCAGAACCAGAGGGAGCCCTGTGTTTCCCCGACCCCATGTACGTGCCTGTCCAGGTTCCAAGCATGTGCTGGAGGGCATGGAACATGGGAGCCCGGAAGCGGGCAGATTGGGGCTGCAGGAGCAGAGACACAGATTGGATCAGTGGGAGGGTCACCAGGGTGGGACCATCTGTTCTCTCCACCCGTGACCCTGAGCCCTTACATCCATTACCCTGATTAAGCCTCAGAACAGTCCAGAGGCAGGTACTGTTTCCACACCCATGTTGCAGATGGGTATACTGAGACCTGTAAACAGAAGCTGGGTCTGGGAAGAATTAAGAGTTAAGGAAGTTGCTACCCCAACCCTCCAGCCCAGGCTCTGGCCCAGCTGCTGACCCACATCGCCCCATTCCCATGCCCTACGGCTTCCTGAGGTCAGCAGCTGGGGGTGGGGGTGGTCCAGCCCTCAGAGCCTCCAGGGATTGGGAAGGCAGGGGGCCCAGGCAGGCCTTGCTGGGAAGGCTGAATCCTGGATCTTGAGTCCTCATGGCAACTGGACACAAACACAAGCTGGTGGGCGGGCTGGGGGATGGTTCTCAGTGCCAAGACTGGACCCTGCCTGGGGGTTGCCCATACCACTGTGTGCTCGCCCTGGTGCTGGGTTCTGAACCTGTGTGGGCACAATGGCAGCCATCCTGGGGAGTGGGCATCTCCATCCCCACTTCACAGAGAAACAGACAGGCTTAGAGAGGCAGGCAGGTTTCAAAGCCAGTGCTCATTTAGCAGGATTGGGCCTGGCATGCCCAGACGTGAGGGCTCTGCACCCCTGTCTTGCAGTTACTGACTACCCAGGCTTGGGGGCCAGATGTGCCAGCAGCAAGGTCATTTAATTTATGTTGTTTAGTTCATCTGTAAATGGCCTGAGGGAGGCTTGCTCAGCGGGTAGTAGGAGTGTGCTTGTCCCATTTTACAGAAGGGAGAGCTGAAGCTGAGAGGCACCAAGGCACCATTTAGGAATATGCAAATCCAAGGTCTCTAAGGGAGGATCCTAGGGACAACTGTGGTGGTGGTAGTGGTGAGGTAGGTGGGTGGGTGGGTGAGTGGCACCCTCAGAATTCTCTAGCTGGCTGGGACCTGGCTCCTGTCCCATCCTGGTCCCTGAGGCTTCTTTACTACTGCCCCCCTGTCTGCCCTGCCTTTCCAGGGGCACCAGGGTAGGCTTGGCCCCTCTCTGCCGGGCCCACATAGCAAGAGAAAAGATGGGGTAGGGTTACCCTGAGACCCCAGTACCCATGCTGGCCTCCGACCCTTCCTTTTCCCCAGGGCCCCTCTTCTCAGGCTTGCACCCCCATACCCCTCCCCAAAGGGCCAGCCTGGACAGAGGCTGGGCATGGGACTCGTCCACGGCTTCAGTCTCTGCACCTTTGCAGCCAGCCTGTGGCCGGTTCAGTTTTGTCCCCCAGATACGCCCAGCCCGCCAGCCGCCTCCCCACCCCCACCCTAAGCAGGAATGCGGGAGGGGCGCCTCTCTGGAGCCGTTGCCCCCAAACATAGGCTTGTTTTAGAGACGGCGTTGCTGCTACAGTGTCGTCTCTGCATTAGTCAGGATGCCTCGGTCTCCATGGAAACAGCTGCCGAGAGGGCGACAGCTGTCCGGGTGCTCCTCCCCCACTCCGCACCGGGACCCGCCGGCAGGGACCGCCTGCTGGGGCGGGGCCTCGCTTCCTGGCTCCGCCCTCCAGCCTCCGTCCTGCCCCCTTCCTTGGCTTCGGCCTTTTCCTGGCTTTTGTATTCTGCAGCCCTCGGGGGTGTAGCTGGGGCTGGTACGGTGTGCAGGGGTGCAGGCCTAGGCCGCTCCTGCGATCCCCAGGCCGCAGACTCCTTCGCTTTCGGGATTGGGGTCTGTCGCCTCCAGGGTCGCTCCAGCGACTTCACAAGACAGACTGTGCTCGGTTATAAAGCTTGGTCCCGGATGGGGTTGCGGCGCAGTTTTCCCATCACCTCCTGCCTTCCCTTTGGGGAAGACCCGCGCACTGCCACCCACCCTTTCCTGACCCGAGCAGCCGGGGACTGTGGCGTGTACTCGGACCGTGAAGGGCGAACCCGGGCCTCAGCCCCGCGGAAGCCGTCGAGCCATGAGGGGCTGTCTCATCCAGCCAGGGAAAAAATCGGCTTAGAGGCTTGGAGCACAGGGAAGGGCCAAGAGTAGGAGAGGGCAGCTGTGAGCGCCTCTTCCCCATCACCTTTCTCCTCACGGAGCAGCTCTAGGCTGGGAGCTTCCAGCGGGAGGCGGAATTCGATGAAGGGAGGAGGGCCGTGGGATGGAGTAAGGTCCAGAAGCGGGTGTTCTAAGCCATAGCCAGCAGGGTTTTTCCAGCATAGCTGGGAACCGGGAGGGACAGCTCCAGTCCCCTGCGCCTAGACTTGGGTGAGGCCTGTGACCTCCCACAGGGGCCAGTGAAGGCGTGTGGTGTGGGGGGACTGGGTGGACTCTGGGCCCGGGAGGCCCTGGATCCACTCCCGGCCTCCCTGACCCCCACCTTCCCCAGGAAATGGAGTTCTACGTTCGGACTTTAAGCCCTGTGCGCCCGGAGCCCCCTGGCCAGGCCAGGCCGGCGGCCGTGAATGCCGAGTGAGTGCCGCCTGGGCGTCCCTCATTAGCGCGGCAGGGCCATCGAGGTGGGAGAAAGGGGGGAGTCCAAGACACAGGTCCGGGTGCAGCCCACCGTGGCCTTGGACGGATCAGTACCCCTCTCTGTCTGCTACGGAGGGAGGTTTGTATCAGAACCGCCAGCGGCGACGAAAGTGATAGCTATTACTCGCAGCGAGCCATTACCCTCCCGCTTCTCACGCAGCCCCTCCCGAGTCTTTGCCACTCGCGGTCTCACGGAGCCTGCACCACCCTCCTCCCCAGAGACTCTTGCGCTGCCCCCACGGATCCGACCCCAGGTAGGAGGGATGGTGCTGGTCCCCCTATTCAGTTGGAGGGGGATGGGAAAGACGCCCGTATCGCCGCCGCCCCCTCCCGCATCTTCCTCTGCTGCTTTTTGCCGATGTGCAAATCTGGGGAAACCCACCCTGTCCCCCTGTCTCCGCAGAAAAAGCAGCGCCGCGTGTTTAAGGTGTCGACCTCTGGGACTTTGGACCGGGCGACCCCACGGCCCAGGTTGCCCGGTGAGCGTCCCTCCCTGCCCAGATCCTGCTGGGGGAGCTTCGAGGAAGAGAAATGTAGGGCCGCGAGCGGATCGCAGCCCCTAGCCTCACGTTCACCTCCACCCCTGCAGGGCCCCGGGTCCCGGGCCTCCGCTCCAGGAGCTCGTCGTCGGATTCCGCAGGCGCCAGCCCGGTACAGGCCGCTGGCCCTGCGGAGGCCTACCACTCAGCGTCGGCCGAGTCCTTGGACGAGACTCCAGTGGCGCAGACTCGCCTGGGCAGCGCCGCTCTGGCCGCCCCGGAGGGCAGGGGCCGAGAGCCGGGACTGGCGCTGCAGGCGCAGGCGCCCGCCGTTTTCGTCAGTCCGAGCAGCGGCGATCCTGGGGCGCGGGGCGGCCCGGAGGCCAGCCTGAACTAGCCCGGCTAGGAGGGGCAGGAGTGCTTAGGAGTAGTGGCCGGCCCGACTCTCTATGCAACATCCCTACCTTGGCCGCACCGAGTGCACTTTAGGGGCCTACGCGGCCGGCGGGATCGGCCCCTGCCCTCCGCTACTCAGCAATACCGGCTCCACCGGCCGTGATGCTCCAATAAACTTTTTTATGCTTTTGCGAATTTATTGCTTGTTTTCTGGTGGCGAGGACCTCCACGGGCCCTCCAGGAGCCGGACCGTCGCCAGTCGGCCTGAGGGAAGAGGGTGGGATGGGATCCCTGTACAGTGGGTGGCCACCCAACTTGTTTATGGATGTACGCGATAACCCAGGGGTCTCAGGTGCGAGACCCCTGGCAAGGAAAGGTCCTGGAAGGCTGCTCCGAGGTTATTTGCACTTGGAGACATCAGAGAAGTTTCAGCAGCCGCAGCAGAGGATGTAAGGTCGAGATCGCGGCGGGGTGGGAAGGAAAGGAGGGCGCCGACCCCGGGGGTCCAGGAAAGTGGGCGGCGAGGTAGCCGTCGGGGACTGTGACTCAGGGGACTGTGCATGCATGATTTGCTCACTGTCGTCCTTCCCGCCCACAGTGCTGTGGGCTCTGAACCCCACCCCGGGGAACACGGGCGTTGTGACCTGAGGGTGCCGCACCTCCAGTGAAGAGCCGTGGTCTCGAGCCAGCTCTATACGGCTGTCACTGAGTAAAGGGAACTTCCTTCCTGCGCCCCCCCGCCGCCCCCAACCGGCCTTTGGTTGGCCCTCTGGGAAGCTAGACCGCCCCTGGACGTGGGGGCCTACTTTGGGGTTTCGGCGGAGCCCAGGATGGGGGGCTGTTTGCCCGTCAGACGTCCAGAATTGAAGCGGGCTGGCCTCCCCAGCCGCGAGGACCTCGGTCCTACCTGCCCCGAGAGCTGCGGGACCAAGCCGGGGGAGCAGCTCCGCCCCCGCCGAGGCCAGAGCGCGGGGAGGGCGGGGTCTGACAGGCGGGACCGGCGTGACCTTGGTCACTCTCCCGCCGAGACGGCCCTGGGGGTGGGACTCGCCGTCGCTATGGAGACGGAGAAACAGGCGATAATACCGCGGAGCCGCCCGGGCTGCAGTCCCGCCCCGGAGCCGGCAGGGAGCGGAGCTGCGGAGCCGCCGGGTCTCTCGTGTCGGTCGGTCCATTCTTGCGTCCTTCTGTCCACCCGAGAGCGCAGTTCAGCAGCACGAGGTAGCAACCGGTAGGAAACCCAGGCGCCGACCACTCTAAAGCAGTACTCTGCACAATAAGCAGGGGGGCGGCGGGAGCGGCCTGGGCGGGGTCCCAACCCGGGATGATACCAGGCGGAGGACGCCGCCAGCAGGGCGGCCCGGCCCGGCCCCAACGTCCCACCCCACCCCCACCCCTGGCCCCGCTGATTGATGACTCCAGCTGTCCCAGCGGGAGCGAGCGGGCGGCCCCAGTTCCCCGGCGTGGCCGCTCCATCCGTGGCCTGCAGACCCCTGGGCCTACGCCTGAGACCCGGCTGCACCTGCGCAGCCCTGACATTACCAAGAATCCATCTTCCCGCAGACAAGAGTAAGCAGGATCCTGCCTGGCCCTGGGACAGGCATCCCGTGGCACCTAAACTCCTCCGGACCTTACCCTTGGCAACCAAGTGCTGGGGTCTGGGGACCCTGGTGGGAGTGCAGTGCTGGGGTTGTGGTCCTAGAATTCGCTGTAATGTAGTGGCTGTGGGTGCACCTGGTCCCAGGAATTGCGACTTAAGGATGGGTGTGGTCTCTGGGAGGTTTTCAGCGTTATGGCCAGTGGTAGTGGAAGAGGGGCAGTTGGTCACCAAGAACTCTTGTATAAATGCAGAGGTAGCAACAAGAGACGCCTGAGGAAGGAGTCAGGGGGCTGCAGTGAAGGAGGTGGGTGCAGTCAGAGGGGTTCAACACAGCGGATCTCAGCGAGGTACCTGGGAGTCTGGAAAGGCAAGTCTGTGGGTGGGGACACTGGGGGCTTCAGGGCAGGGCTGACAGTGTAGTCACACTCAGTACAGGGCTAAGGCTGTGGAGAGAGGCCTCGGCGAGGGCTGCTGGGGTGCGGGCCGGATCTCAGCCACAGGGTTTGTGTGTGCGAATGGAGGATACTGCAGTGCTGGCTGAGGGTGTGGCCTGGGAGCTGCAGTTGTGGGGTTAGTGTAGGGCTGAGAGTATTATTGGGAGACTCAATACAGGGCTGTTAGTATATGGGGGTGCTGCTGAGGGAATGGTCAGAGCCATCAGTTACAGCACTTGGATGTGTGGATGGAGGATGCTGCAGTGCAGGGGTGAGGGTGGGGTCAGGGGACTGCAGTGGAGGGCCATGGTGGGGGAAACTTCAGTGCAGGAATGAGGGTGGCATCAGGGGTCTGCAGTGGAGGGCCATCAGTACCAGGTTAAGGGTGTGCTCGGGGGGTGCAAGGCCACAGGTGTGGAGGCCCAGGGCTGAGTGTGTGGGGGCTGCAGAGCAGGGCTGGGGAGTGGGGGCTGGCATGCCGGCACTCAGGGCGTGGTCAGGGGCCTCACAGTTGGGTTGAATGAAGTGTGCTTCGGTGCAGGGCGTAGGTGTGAGGATTACAGCGCCAAGGCCATGGTCTCACTCGCCAACATGCCTCACCCAGGCTAGTCCCCCAATCTCCTGCTCCTCCTAAACTCCCCAGTCTGGGAGGTTACAGCCCCAATGGGTGGCAGGGGGCCAAGAAGCCACAGTTTTGCCCTGGGCTCTGGGAGTGCTGGCGTGCCCCACCCGTGGGCCCCTGTTCCCCACCCAGCCCAGCCAAGCCCAGCAGCACTGGGAGCTTCTCCCCGAGCTGCCCTGACACCATCCTGCCCTTAGCAACATTCTCCAAGCAGCACCACCCTCCCTTAGCAACTGTCTCCAGGATTCACAAACTGTAGCCAGGCCAGCCCCAAGTTCCTGCTCCCCTCATGTTTTTGTTTAACAGCAAATAGTAACAAGGTCCCAGCTAGGCCAGCTGCACCCCTGCCTGGGGAACCCACCCCTGCCCGTGCTCTGGCTCCCTTCTCAGGCTTGGGCTGGGTCTCGCTGGGTCCTCATGATCCTTACAGGGACACTGTCCTCACTGAATACCTACCCAGCCAGCAGCCTGGCCTGGCCCTGACCCTGCTTGGCCTGGAGCTCTTGGGGAGGGGGGGCCTGCCCTGCCCCCCTCACATCCACCCAAGCAGGCCCTGTGCCCGGACCAGACAAAGCCATGGCCCCAGCTGCTGCCCTCCCAGTCCTTGTGGACAGTGCCACTCTGTTCCCAGCCTGGTGTGGGCATCATGATTTCATCTTCTGAACCCTATGCAGAGGCAGGGCTGGCACTGACAGGACCTCCCCCCCATCCCCGGGGCTCTTCCTGACCACCCACCCCTCAGCTCTGGGGCCCAGGGAGACATGGAGAGCTGGTCCCTCTCCCGAGACACTCCAACTCCAGCTCTGGCTCTGTGGTATGTAGCAGAGGTGCCTGCAGCTCAGACCAGAGGCAGGATGATGTTCTGTGCCTTGGCTGGGAGGTGACCAAGGTGGGTCCCTGCAGGGTGGCATGGCGACGAGCACGGATGTGGCTGGGCTGGAGGAGAGCTTCCGCAAATTTGCCATCCATGGCGACCCCAAAGCCAGTGGACAAGAGATGAATGGCAAGAACTGGGCCAAGCTGTGCAAGGACTGCAAGGTAGCTGATGGAAAGGCTGTGACAGGGACCGATGTTGACATCGTCTTCTCCAAAGTCAAGTGAGCCCCGGGCAGCCCCTGCTTCTGATGTCCCCAGCAGGTGGGAAATTGGGTGCTGGAGCCGGGGAGGCCATTAAGTAGGGGGAAATCTCATGATGCCCGCATGCCTGGTAGGGGGAAGTCTGCTCGGGTCATCAACTACGAGGAGTTCAAGAAGGCCCTAGAAGAGCTGGCGACCAAGCGATTCAAGGGGAAGAGTAAAGAGGAGGCTTTCGAGGCCATCTGCCAGCTGGTGGCAGGCAAGGAACCAGCCAATGTGGGCGTCACTGTAAGTGCCCTGCTGGGTCTAGGGTGGCCACTGTGGGGGATGTGGGAAGTCTCAGGCAGGGGTGGGAAGGGCTGGGCTCCCTTACCAGGCATCCCTGGGGGAATTCTGTCCAAACAGAAAGCAAAAACAGGAGGTGCTGTGGAACGGCTGACTGACACCAGCAAGTACACCGGCTCCCACAAGGAGCGCTTCGACGAGAGTGGCAAGGGCAAGGGCATTGCTGGACGGCAGGACATCTTGGATGACAGCGGCTATGTGAGTGCCTACAAGAATGCAGGCACGTATGATGCCAAGGTGAAGAAGTGAGGCCAGGGCCTTAGGGGCATGTGGAATAAAAGTACCCAGTCTTTGCCCAGCGGACCAGCCACCCAGAGCTTCCTGCCCAGCCCCGTGGGGCCAGCCCACCAGGCCCCAGATCCAGACTGCTCTGCACCCTCCTCCTCCGCCCACTCATTTCTGTCCCTCTGGGGAGAGTCTGTGCCTATAGCCTCACCACCCCTACCTAGCCCGGGCATGGCAACCCCTGCCTGCTTGCCTCATATTTAAGCTGCTGCTCTGGCCAAGTGCCTAATTCTAACCCAGACCTCAATAAAGACACCTTTTGTACCAACATGGCCCAGTTGGGTATATAATAATGGGAGCTCCCTTCCGCTGGCAGCCCTACCCAGAAAAGGACACACCAGTCCCCTTCCGTTAGCACAGCCAGGCTGCTCAAGAGTGCCCCTTAGGGAAATGCAAAGCCTTTGAACTCCAAGCCCTCACCACGTCTTGTCTTCCTGCAATCAGTGCCTCAGTCTGGAGACTCGGGGCCCTCTCCACTTTGATCGAGCAGGAGGTGAGACGGCAGACTTGTCCTGGGCCAGGTCTTAGATCTTAGCTCTAAACCTGCTGACAGGCCCCCACTCCACCATTTACCAGAGCAAGGCATCTTGGGTCAGTTCAGAATATCGGAGACTGCAGGGCCAGGAAGGACTGTAGAAAGTAGGTAGAGAGGCTTCTGCAGACTAGAGGCCAGAACCATGCCTCTTGCCTCCCAGGCCAGGATCTTCCTAGCACAGCAGGCCCCAATGCTGATTTCCA
The DNA here is from genome assembly GCF_015220235.1 of Choloepus didactylus. NCBI lineage: Eukaryota > Metazoa > Chordata > Mammalia > Pilosa > Megalonychidae > Choloepus > Choloepus didactylus. The sequence continues at coordinate 22,368,596 of NC_051328.1, read as the reverse complement.
CAAACGGAGCTGATCTGCCAGTGATAGAGCCTCCTACCCAATGCCAGCCTTTGGCAAGGCTTTGGGGCCAACTCTTTTTTCCTGCTGTGACAAGAGGGCTGGATGGGACTTAGGGCCTGCCCAGGAGACGGCAATTCCCAAGAGTGCTAGACGAGGCTTCACACCTACTCCCCTTCTTTTCTGACTCAGATAGCAAGGCAAGTGAATGCAACTGTTAATTCCCTCCTCCCACAGGCTGTTCTAGGTTCTCCTGCTGCAGGATGCCCCAGTGTCCCTTGAACCCAACTTCACCTGGGGTTTTGTGTATAGGACTCATGTGGCTTGGGACAGGGATGCTGGGAGGTGAGGCAGGAATTAGAAGCCCTGGCCACAGCAGAGCCTCCTCCTCCACTCACCTGACCACGTCGCCTCACACTGCCCAGGTATGGGTTTCAGAGAGTTCTATAGGTTCTGCCAGAAAATTCTAAGAGGAATGATTCCTCCAGCCTTGGGGAATTTGCTGGAATTGCAAGCTTTACTTAAATGAGCACAATAGGGGTGAAACCCAAATCCTCCACTTACTAAAATATCCTCATAGTGAAAAGAATTCAACCACATTTCAAACTGGGGCAGACTCCCAGGTATACAAGATCCAAGTGAGAGAACCATCCAGGGTGTGTGTGTTGGGGTTGGGGGGAGGAACAGCTTGGCCATTCCCGTTACTGCCAGTGTGGACTGTGGTTAGCCAGAGAGAGAACTGGCTGAGGCCCAGAGCTCTACCTTGTAGGAGTAAAGCCCCCTCTTCTTGAAAATCAAGGCACCCCCCGCAAAGCCAGGAAGAATCTGATAAATGATAAAACTGACCAAACAATGCCACTTCAGCCCCATCATCACTGCTCCACCCCCTCCCATGGCCTCATCATGGTCTAAAGCTTTGGAAACTTACTCACAAAGTCAGGATGGGCAAGGAAGCCACTTGTGGGACAGAGCCATCAAAAACCCTCTATGGACAGCTGGGGGAAGCCCAAACCAGTCAGAGTGGCTGCCCTTCTCCTTAGGGGTGGAGCCAGCCCCTTTCAGTGACAATTGAAAAGCAGGTGGAAGGCAGCTCGGTCTGGGTCAGGCTCTTTGTTCCTCCTTAGAAGTGCCCTGAACATGTCATTCTGGGGCTGGCATTATTAGATGTCCATAGCGGGAGGAAGGGAGTGGAGTTGGAGAGAGAAGTGGGTTATTTTCCCTGACAGTCTGCCCAGTAGGTTAGCTTGTACACTGAGCTGGGACCCTGAAATATGACAACTCAGGGCTGCAAGGCCACTGACCGAGGCTCCCTACCTGGGGTGATGACAGGCCCAGGAAAGCGGGGCTGGGGTAGGGGGTGGGTGTTCTCCCTGACTCTTCCACGGAGCATGAGCTCACTCTAGCTCTCTCAGGGAGCCACACAGCTCATAGGAACTTAGAGCTCCTCTCTGTACATGCTCCTTTTGGAGGCCAAGTGATCCCGATTGTCCACATAAAATCCTGAGGTTTGTGGAGTTTATTTATAACTTAAAATATGATTTAGGTTGTGACCTTCAACTTCACTATTAAGGTGCTAGCTCTCCTGCTCTGATAGCACCCGAGTCTGAGGAGCAAATACGTGTCTAATCCTTCCACCTGCTTCTCTCTGATGTGACTGAAGATGAAGAGGATACAACATGGCCTTAGGCTGATGTTCCCTCACCCTCCGTCTGGCAACATCACTACCTGGGAGTTGGCTGGAGCAGAAAACGCACCTCGTACCACTTTTATGATCTTTTCCCATTGATTTTTAAATCAATCAAGATTAAAAGAAAGACTGTGCCTCATGAGCCCAAAGCTAACACCTTTGGAAGTTACATCTCTAGCCTGGGCTGCACCAGCCTCCTCCTGGGTCTCTAGCAACTCTTTCTTCTCCCCTACCTGACCCCACTGCCCATCCATTCTTCTTACAGAGGACTCTTCTACAAACCCAAATCTGTCCCTCTTCTGCCTTCCCAGTCCAAAATCTTCATGGAGCCCTATGACCTAGCTCCTGTTCACCTCCTTCCAGGACTCTCAGTTTCTGGAAGGGACCGGTTCCTTCCCATTTCCTGGCTTTTGCAAATGCTTTTTCTCTCTGCAGCTTCTCCCCATTGCTCTTGCCCATACGCCTTGTACTTTGCCTAGTAACCTCCTGTTCATTCTTCAGGTCTCAGTTGAAAACTCAGTTCCTCAGGGGACATTTTCCTGACACCACACTTCCCAGGGTAGGACAGGTTCCCGTTATACATTCTCACAGCACCATATAACACTCTTTTGTGGTACTTACCACAATCATAATTAATTATATACATTTTGTTCGTCTTCCCAATTTGTCAATACCCGTCATTGAGCCTAGTCCAATGTCAAACGAACACATGAGATGATCTCTACTCAAGATTTTGATTGCCAGCTGGGTTGTCCTTTCCCCACCCCACCTCAGTGAAGGGGTCCCTGGCACTCCAGACTCCCCTTAGAAATGCTCAACTTGCTGAGTGCCTAGTGTCTGTTAGTGGCACTGTCACCAGCTAGGCCTCATGCTCAAAATCTTGGGTCACTCTTTGACTCCTACTACTCACCAAGTTCTGGTGATCCATCCTGCAAAAGTGCTCTTGAGCCTATCCTCTCTGTCCATTTTCCATCTCTTTCCTGGACCAATGACACAGACATCCACTGGGCCCTCAGCCACTGTCCCTCTCCTGCCAGTCCATGATCCACATTGTCACAAGTTATTATTCTAGAACTTAGATCTGATCAAGTGTCTATCCCCTACCTCCTGCCTTGCCCCATGATCCTTCTGGGGGTTCCAGGCTCTCCTGCTCTGCACTGTTGGCCTGGGAGGCTCTGCATCCCCTCTACCTGCTAACATTCAACTCATTCTGCAAGCCTCCACTCAAGTCCCCATTGAAGCTATCTCCAGTTCCCCAAAGCAGGAAATTACTCACCCTCTCTCCCTCTTTGGGGCATCTTTAGGATTTTGTTTAGGCCTGTTTGGTACCAATTCTAAGCTTTGAGCTCCATCATGTGAATTTTTGCTTTTTTCTCTAAATTGTTGGCTGCTCCAGGGCAGATACCAGACCTTGTCACCTTTTCACTATGGTGTGAGGAAACTCAGAACATCTTTGATGAATAAATGTGGTTTCCCTAACATTATTCTTCTAACACGAAAGACACCTGACCTCAGATGTTCTTTCTTAACTTTCTACCACACAGTTTCACCTGACTCTGAGGAAAAATGTCTAGTGTTTTTCCATTTTCAAGATTTTCAGCCAAATGTTTTTATGTGGTACAATGCCTAGAACCAACTTCCAACTGTTTCTGTGGGCAGAAGGAAAGAACGACTTGATGGGAGGAGATAAAAGGAGAAATAAAAAGGAAAAGCAACACAGTGTAACCAGAGTACGTTTTTTTCTTCATCTTTGTGGGTAAACACCACCGTGCTGGTGGCAGTGGTCCTGAGAACCCTCCATCAATGGGAGGGAAGCTGTGGTGAAGGTGTTCAATGCTAGCTCCATAAACTAGGCTCTGGGACAGCATCTGAGACATTCTGAATTAGATACTGACTGGTGTCATGTGCCGCTGGTGATGAGGAAGACAGTGTGCTTTTCCCAAAGGGTGATGATCTCCCCAAATGATGATTCTTCTCAGGAGGCAGGAGTGCTTTCCCAGAATAAACTTTTTGCTCTTTATTCAGCTGCTGCAGCAGATACTCATTAGTTACCACCAGGGATCTGAAGCACGGAGGAAAAAGCAGTCATGAAATCATAAAAGCAAAATAGATCTGAAATGTTTGCTAAAGACAAATGTAAAATGAAGTAACACCTTTAAATAGAAAGAAATGTTCAAATTAGGACTGGGTTATTTTAAAAGCAGGCAGCAATTTCTATTTGCATTACAGTTTTGTTTGAGTATGTTTCAGACTGACTGTGGCAATAACATATTTCATATTTTATATAGTGCTCATTTGATTCTTTCCAAAGCACTTTCATGGTGATGTAAGTAGAAGCACTGGGAGATTGGCCCCTGGCCAGGCCTCTGATCTCCATCCCAAAACTTTAACTTCTACTTCTTGTAATCTTATCTTGCCTCTAAAATGAACTAATGGTGCTAATCACAACTGTATTCTTGACTCTGGATTCCCATCTAATATTAAAATTCATCTAGACACAGTCAAAAAAGGGTATGCAAAATGCTATTCATTGCAGCACCATTCGTAGCAGTAAAATACTATTAACCAAATGTCCATCGACAGAGGACTAATAAATTGGTACAACCACACTATAGCTGTAAAAAGAAATGAGAACTAACTCTATACAACACTGTGAACTGATTTCCAAGATAAAATGTTAAAGCAACATTATGTATCATATGCCCCTTCTTATCTAAGAAAGGGGGAATACAAACGGACAGCCACATGGATAACGGAAGGCTAGTGGAAAGAATAGAGGAGAAAGGAAAGGAAGCTAGACTTTCCTGAATTTATCTAATTTTGTAGATTTGACTTTGGTACCATGTAAATGTTCCAAGATTAAAGCAAAATAATAAAAGATTCCCTAAAAATCAAAAGGAAAAGGAAACAAATGATCCTGTATATTAAGCTGATGGTTTAACAACACACAGAGGAATTATTTCAAGTTACAATAAAATACAGTAATTTGACCGTACATCCCTGACGAGTTGTATCCTAATGCTCTCAAAGTATGGTCTGCAGACAGGGAGCAACAGCACCTCCTGGAAACTTATTAGAAATGCAAATTTTCAGTTCCCATCCCAGACCTGCTGAATCAGAAGTTCTGAGGTGGGGCCCAGAAATCTGTGTTTCTACAAGTCCCTCAGGCAATTCTGATGCACATCCAAGTTTGAGAATCATGACTTTATGCTATTCTCTTTACTTCTATGTTTGAAATATAAAGGAAATTTCTTGTTTGTTTGTTTTTAAAGCCAGCCGGAATATGTCTAGGTCTAAGCCTCTGGATATGAAGCTATTCCAACGAAAATGAGGAAGTGAAGTTTGGAGTTGAAGGTTTAGGGATGGGGTTCTCATATTTGAACATCATAACATTTCAAGGACTTCTCTAAATGTACCGATAGTCTTGAGGTCGCTTCACGATTTTCCTAGCCTGTATCTTGAGGGTACTGTTCTTGAAGAGGATGATGCTATGGAGCGCTTCTGAAGAGAACATGTCCTTGGTTGGACTCTTTCCCCCTCACTCTCTATTGAGTGCTCTGGACATCTCTTCTGTGACTGTCACAGGCAGACAATTTCCAAAGGAGCGAGAGGGCTGATCTCAGGGGTACATAAGTGACCAAGGAAAGCTTGCTGACCCAAAGGTCCCGTTAGACCCAGGGAGAAACCACTAATGGATCGAGGTATTGCAAGTCACCAAGGGTGTCCCAGAAAGCAGTCAGTATTCTGATCCCTGACCTAACTGGCCCAGATATCGGAGGTTTACTCACATTAGGGAGTTAGTTTGCAAAGTGGAGAGATATTAACTTGCCAAATAAAACAAAGATAAAGGAAAGTAAACATCCACCTCCAGAAACCATAGACCTTTTCCTACCTCTGACTTTCATGGAGAAGGGCCACTGTCTCCTCCAGCCTTTTCAGCTGGGCCAGCTCCTGGTTCAGGCAGGCCACTTGCATGTTCAGCTGTTGGTTTTTGCGCAGCAGATCATCTACAAAGGGTACAGTAGCCAGGGGTGAGCAGGATTCCAAGCCACTAGTCTTTGAGCAGAGCAGAAGTTTCAGGTGGACATCCTGAAGAATTGGGAGCTCCACTGCACCCACCTCCACTCTCCATTCACTACCCCCTCCCTTGGAAACAGCAGACATGATAGCAAGAGGATGGAGTTTGGCAACAGACAGATCTGAATTAAAACCCAGTCACTTAATATTGCACATGTTAATTCTGAGTTTCATTAGAACTAACAACCCCTGCCCCATAGCACTGCTGAGACCTGTCTTACTTAGCATAAGCAGTCAGCAAACACTTGGTCTCTCTCTGCATTCTCTGGTTTGTGAATATATGTCCTTCACTCCCTATACAATTTGTGAAAACAACTAGAACTGTGTCAGGCACATAGCAATAACTCAATGAGTGTTTGTGGAAACTGAATTTGTTGCCAAGACATGCACATTTAGCTCTGCCTGAACTAATAAGGTAGGTAAGATCACAGGAACTCTGGTCCTAAGGAATTCAGTCTTCTAGAACAGTGCCTCTTAAACTTTGATATGCGTACATATCATCTGGGAATCTTGTTAATCACAGACTCTGATTCAGCAGGTCTGCGGTGAGGCCCAGTATTCGTGCATAACAAGCTCCCAGGTGATGCTAATGCTGCTGATCATACTTTGAGTAACAAGGTTCTAGAAGGTGGGAAACAGGGCTGCAACACCTGTATTTATCACAGTAAGCCAAAATACTGTACTGGCCCTTGTGGCTGATTGAAAGTAGGTATCTACTGAACAAACACCTACTTATTCTCAGAGTTAGTAAATGGAGACCTGAGGCCTTGATTATTCAGGCTTGTATCAGACAGTGCTTAGATTAACTCTGGAAATACAGTGCTGACTTCCAAATCAAGTCTGTCATATAAATTCAAATGCCTCTGATGTTTGCTTATGAGTGCTGAGCTACAGGTTTAAGGTAGAGGGTAGACTATCTAAAATACTACCCTAAACTATGCCAATAAAAAGCAGTACAATCAAGACTTAAATGGCATATTATTTTTCACCTATCACAGTGGCAATTTAAAAAAAATACCCATGTTGGCAAGAGTGGAATGAAAAAGACATTCTGCTGATGTTGAGTGTAAATGGAAACAGCCTTTCTTGAGGGTGATTTGGCAATGTGTAACAAAAGCCTTAAAAATGTCCACATTCTGGGATGCACCAATTCTACTTCTAGAACTGTCTCCTAGGAAAATGGTCTGAAATGTGCACAAAGATTTGTGTACATAGATATTAGTAGCAGCATTATTACATATTACTATATAATATTATTACTTATAATATTAGAGATATTAGGATTCTCAGCTCCATTAGGAGGAAGAAAAGACAAACCTAGAGAAGCAGTTTCACTCTAGAGTCTTTTCTTCCATTTCAGGTCTTTCTTTTGAATATTTGGAAATTCTTCAGGATTATTTATATTATGAATAATGGCAGCTTTATTTATAATAACAAACATCAGAAACAATTATATAGAAAACTAGATAGATAAATTGTGGTAAACCCATGTGACATTATGGGAAATGCTTATATTATTAAATTAATAACATAAGGATGTAGAAATCAGGTCAGTGATTGCCTGGGGTGGAGAATGGGGGAAACTGATTGCAAAGGGGTATGAAGGAACTTTCTGGAGTAACAGAAATGTTCCATTATTTTGATTGGGATGTGATTAAATGAGTGTATTCATTTGTCAAACCTCGTCAAACTTAAAATGTGCGCATTTTATTGCATGTAAATTATTTTAAAAAATTGGGACACAAATTTAAAATTTGAGTAAAAAATATATGGAGGGAAGTAAGGTTGGGGAAAATATACCGAAACACTAATGGTAGTTTTCTCTGGGCGGTGGGATTACATTTCAAACTTTCTGTAAAGAACACATTCTATTGCTATAATCAGAAAAAACAAGTGCCATTCTCCAAAATAATGACAGTATTAACACTTGAACATGCTTTACACTAACAAAGAGCTTCATCTGGTAATTCAAGTCACCTGCAAAACAACTTTCTGTTTGAGGCAAGATGATTGTTTCCATGTAACAACCAAGTGAGCCAAAGGAAGTCCTGTCTTTTCTTGATTGTGACCTCTAGATAATGAAGCTTTCTCAACAGGTCATCTAGAGATAAACAGTGGCCTTTGGACAAACCACACATGGCTTTCACGGACCTACCATAAGCATGGGACTGGTGCCCACTCACAGTCAAGGGGACAGCACCTTCCTCCAACTGCTGAATTTTTTCTGACAAAACGAGGTTTTCTTCCAGCACCCTGACCAGTTTTTGCTTCAAACTTTCCTTTAGATCAGAAAACAAAATACAACCATATCAAGAATCTGGAATTCTGAAGAAGACTTTTAGAGGACTGAAAACCTCTTTCCACTATTTGGTGATAAACTGAATGGAGGTCAGCATTTCTGACTTATGAGCATTTTAATTCATTGGCAAACACAGCGCAAGTGCCACAAACAAATTTACCACATGTAGTTGTGATTCTTCCTGAGTTATGCACTACTCTTGCAGAACAAGTGGTCGTTTGACAAGTGGCCATTCTGAGTCACCTCTCTAAGACTCCAGAACTGAACTTGGTATCTGAAAATCCTTTCATGCTAAGAACAGGGAAACACGTCTGGTGATATGAGTCCCTTCTTCCTCTCTCAGAGCCAGGGCAGCAGGATGCTCTCGGAATGTCCCCGAAAGACCCTCAGCTCCATCAGGAGGGATGAAGGAAAATCCCAGAGAAATCCACCCTCCCTCATCGGAACAAAACCATAACCTTCAAAGAATATGATCCTAAGTGTCTTCACTCCTAGGGTCTTTCATTTTTCCATTCCAAGTTTTCCTTTGGAATTTTTGGATTAGGGCTAGGATTTAGTCATCCCTGCAGAATCTCCAAGTTGTCCCTGTCCTGGAAAGTTTTGTGTTTCCGATTTGCCCAGACTGACTTTTCAATATTGGGTTCCAGAATGTCTAGAGGCTCATGGTGAGGATAATCGTTAGGGCACCAAGCTCTTCTAGTTCTGATACTCCGTCCTTTTCTAGTAAAGGAAGCACAGGAAAGGAAGATGAAAAGGCATACCATGTCATCAGGGACCAGCTGCCCAGCCTCCTTCAGTTCCATCTCCCGCTTGTGGAAGGTTTTCGAAGTGTCTTCAGGGTGTGAGCGACACCACTGCTGAGAAGGAGCGGGGACCACCAAGCTCAGGAGCAAGTCTCGGGCAGGACCTGCCAAAAATTCAGATTGGGCACACAGGCTAAAGCACAGAATTCCTAGTCAATAACTACCAGCTCTGAAGGACAAATAAGGTAATCTAATATTGCTGTTTTATAAGAATTTAATAAGTAGCCGTGAGCAGTTTTTTATGAAGGACAAGCAATTCTATCCCACATTCTCACAGGAGAAACGACAGCAGACCCTCGTGAGAAGAACTGCACCATTCCCTAGTCATGAGTAGCTACAGGGGATAATTTCCTACAAAATGAGCCCAAAGGGCCAATGTTGGAAGGAAAATAACTGGGTCAGGAGTTCTTCTCCCTGTATGTCCATTTAGAATTAGGAAAAAAAAGAAAAAGTCAAATCCCAAAACTTTCAAGTTTCTAGTTTTTACTTACTTTTTTTTTTTTTTTTTTTTTTAAAGTCCATTTACAAACTCTGGGACCTTGGGAAGATTTACGTTACCTCAGTCTCCTCACTATAAAATGGGAGAATAATAGCACATACTTCTTAAGTTGTTTCAAGGATTACATAAATTAATATATGTAAAGTGCTTAGAACAGTATCTAACATAATAATTGCTGGTGTGTTTATGTAAATTGAATACAATTTTATCACAAGGTATAATCTGTCTTTCTCTAAGCTTTTACTTATTTTTACCACCACCAAAAGCCCCTCAAATTCTTTTTCCATTAAACAACAGAAAAAGCCATGGGACCAATATTTGCAAAACTTTATTCCCATTTTTCTAAAGAACCCCTAATGAGAGTCCAGGTCATTAGCTCATCTATAGTTTTTCAAATCATAACATTTTGATAGTTATCTCAGAACCCTAATGATCAAGCCCCATTTCTGTTATATTTCTGGCACTTTCTCAAGGATTATAAAATCTTTCTGTAGTCATTAACATGACCAGTCTTTTTCACATCAGGTCACTGTGTATATTACCTAAAGGCTACAAAAAAATCACGAGAGGAACAAAACAGTTGGTACGTGAGAAAAGAGTGCATTAAAACAAGACAAAACAAAACAAAACCAGGGAAGAAGAATGTGAGAGAAATGCAGAGATTTGTTAATTATAGTGTTCCGAGAAGTTTTGGTCACTGATAAGGAGAACAATTTTCTCTGCAGGTTAAGGGGGCCAAGTGGCCTCTAGGGGAACACAGAGCAGAAGAGAGAGCCGAGCCCTTCCCGGCTCACTCACCGAGGAACTTCTTGTTGAGAAGGAGGGAGCCAGAGCCGGTCCAGTGTTTATCCACAAGCTCCAGGAGCTGTCGGAGGACAGTGGCCACATGGGAGGTTCTGGCAGAGATCGGGGGACTGTGGTTTCCTGGCAAACCATGCAAACTACCCAGGTTACTAGAGAGAGGCTCAAGAAAAAAACCCCAACAATTTGTCATTCTTACATAATAGGGAAGTAAAAATCTAGACATTTAAAGTGTTAATATTTAAAAAAAGAGAAAAAATGGTTTCTTCTTTCAGTTTGTATTTGAATAGCATATTCTATATGTCCAAGGCAAATACAATAAGATATTCAAGGATAATTTCAAAGGTAACAATATCTTCTATCACAATTTTCTGTAGGGGTTTCAGAAGAAAACAAAAAGTGTATTGTTTGACACCATCTGTGGTTCAATGTATTATGTTATATAATATGGAAAGATTTAACTGCAGAACATTTTAAAAAATATATCATAAAATAAAAATGGAGAGTAATTTAATAAAAATTATAATAGGCTTATATTTAACATATTAATATACAGTAAATGTCTTATAGCATTTTAAATGTTATTGTTGGAGCCAGTACTAAAGATAGTTTTTATTCAGTAAATATCATATATATCATGTCTTAATGAATAAAAAACAATTATGAATTTTACTGAGCAGATCTATCTACCAATCTTTCCTGCAGGGTCTCATGGACTTCAAGAAAGCTGATATATATTAAGAACAGTCAAATTATTTCTCAATGTTTGGTCCTTTTGATGTGAAAAACTATAGGTGATTAACAAATTTTGCTACATCTGACGACTGTGAAGCAGAACACCACAATGATATTTATGACTTGGTTCACAGATGTGGCCTAAATAGAAGGAAAGTTTCTATAAATGGCATAAATATTTATTTGACAGATATGTATTAAACTAAGATCATGTGTACTGAGAGGACTGTATAAGGACTGTGGGAATATGAAGAGGTAAAAGATGAGGTCCGAGCCCTTAAGAAGTTAACAACCTGGTTGGGGAGAAAAATCATTGAAAGTCCAATGTAAAGGGATGCAACAAAAATTAATATTTACTGTCATTGTTTTTTCATGTATTGGTAATTTTGTATGTGTATCATGGAGCAATTTGGAAACTTTTATATAGCTTTAAGCATTTTCTTTCATTTATCACAATCTGGTGAGATTTGGGGATAATTTTTATGAACTTTAGGATAAAGTTTTATGAGCCTTTTAATTTTCAGCAAATTATGCCTAATGGCTTGTTTTGCAACATTTTCATTAATTTTTATAATTTGTCTAATCAAAATATGATACATTTTTCTAATCACAAATCCATGTATAGTTTAACTGTGAATCATGAGATTTTTAAAATCATGGGATCATTTTTAAAGCTTTTCAAATGCTCTTTTCTTTTTAGCAATTTTTTGACTTACACCTTTCTAGAAATTGAACAGTATGTTTCTTTAATATTTATATTCAAGCAGCTCTTTTAAAGCTTTCCATATAAAGAAAAATAATGTCTAATGGGAAAAAAGAAGTGGGAGTTTCTAAGACCATCCAGAGAAGAGCACTGAGATTGTAATTGCTATTTTAACATAACATGAAATAGAGGTGAAAACATTTCCTAGAACGTGTCTTATGAACACAGCATCCTAAATACCCAAAGTGTTGCTGTACCTTTCACCCTAAATACATTAACAAACAGTTCTCTCGTCTAGTAAACTAGGCATCAATGACTGAAAATGGGGGGGGGGGGGGAAGAGACCAAAAAGCTAAGTAAGTATTGCAAACTGCCCCCTTTAGTGCAACAAACCATAACCACTCCCAACCCCTGCCCATGCCTCCAAAGTTCTGAAAACTGAACAAATGATATTTAAAGAAAAATATTAAAAAAAAAATCTGTAAACCCATCCCCCCACCCCCAAAGATTTCCAACACTGAAAAATAAGTGATTGGAAACAGTTGTTTTGGATCAAATCTCTCACTTCCTTAAAGGGCAGTACATGATTAAATGACAAATGACTCATGACAAAGGATCATGGACAGTCCAAGGGAAAAGAGGGGATGAGGGGACCGAGAGCTGTGGTTCCTGTAAATGGAGAGAAGAAGACATACTGATGGAAGTAGGACCTGGAGAATAACAGTTAAACAGTATAAGAGAGGAATGAGAAAGGCATTCTCCCCGGCGGAATGTACCCGAAGGAGGGGCAAAAGCAAGCAAATAGCTCACACGAATACTAATGGATCAAAAACATAAATGCCCAAAAACATTTATAATCTAGTTATTGGACCCATTAGTGAAGATACTTTTGAATCAGATGAAGACGACAGTTTCTGATTTAACAAAAATTGTTGATTAGTAAAAACTGAATAATCATGAGGTTGTATTGCACAATATCATCACACTGCATGGTCTATGTGGCAATTGTTCTCAATTTTTTGTTCATTCTCAGAACCACTCTCAGCTAAAAATCTCTTGGATAATCTAATTCTTCTGTGTGCCACTACTTTGGAAAAAAATTGGAATAAGATTAATTTCTTCACAGAATAGCAATACTTTTATAAGAAACAAATGTGCAAACATGAGGAGATTATAAACATCAATGATACAGAGATCAATTTTCAGCCAACCCTGAGGCCTCTGCAACTTCGGCCTTCCTTTCTATTGGTAAACTGTCCAGCACTTCTTATCAAAGTACTTCCCTGCCATGTTTGTGCTCTGGAAGTAGATCAGGGACAGTGACAGAAATGAGAAATGGCAGCAGAGGGGGAATGATTTTCCTAAAGGCAGACAAATCACAGGTTTTGGCCTGGCAGTGTTTACCCTTGGCCTCTGAAAATCCCTTTGAATTTCTGGCACTCTGGGCCAGAACCACTGCCAGTCCCAACAGCATCCTATTCTCATCTTGGACCTGACGTGTTCCTTGCACAAGCACAAATAAGCCAACACTTGCCTCGCTGCCTGTAGTATCTCTAAAACCATGCTTTGGGTTCAGAGTAGCGAGGATATTATCCTTCCGTTTGAATCCTCTCTTTGATGGGCTTAATGATGCCTTGGTCAGAATCTCTCTGTCTTCTGATGTCCCAGAAGGCAACCGTAGTGTCCGCAGAGAGTTTCCCAGGACTGAGTTGTGTGGCAAAGAACCATGTGCTGGTGTTAAATCACCAAGGCTGGTGGTTAACTGCTGCTCTACACTGACCAGCAGGGCAGGGTCACTGTTGAAATGGGTTGTGGCGTACAGATCTGTGGAGGAAACAGGCTGGGAGATCAACCTGCCCATCAGCTACCTCATGTCTCACTTCCATTCTTACCCAGCCTAGAGTCCAAGGGCCTGAATGATCACTCCCTAGCACACACCCTCAATCCTCAGATAATTTCTCCCTCCCTCCACCCGAAAAAACCCCAATTCTTGTTAAGTCCAACTGTCCACCTACTCAAAGCCTACACCAGAGCAACAGATGTTGCTGGAGAACAACATGATTCTGTTTTGACCACCCTCACTTTAAACTCATGACCACTGTCTTAAATGGGTCCTTAGTACTGTCCAGCTACCCTAATATATTTACTCTGGCCTATTTACTCTTCTATTCTCTGGGACAAATATTTCACATTTCTTGTCTCTTCAAACTTCCAATACCTTCTCCTCCCCTCCTCACTTTCAGTTGTTGACCTCCTTTATTTCACTGAGAACAGGCAATCAAAGAGAACGTGTAGGTGATCTCATCACTAAATGTACCAACTCCTCTGTATTTTTACCCATAAACCCTCTTCTTTCTTTTTACAACAGACGAACTGTCTGTGCTTCTAAGACTGACCTGTCCACTGACTGCCCAAGGATTTTTCCTTGTAATTGTCCTTTCTCTCTCCTGCATCATCAATGGTTCTCCTCTTTGACTCCATACCTTCCCCATTTACCGTTCCACTTCTCTGTCTCTTTACAGCAAAACTCCTTGAAGGGTTGTATATTTACCCTCTATTGCCTCTCCTCCAATTCTCTCTTGAACTTACCTCAATAAGGCTTTTGTTCACATGCCTCCCCTGAAGCTGCTCACTAAGGTTTTCTGTGTTGCCAAATACCATGATCATTTCTTGGTCCCAAGCTCACCCCTACTTTTTCAGAAGCATCTGACAAAGTATTGATCACACTGTCCTTGCAACACATTTTTCACTAGGCTTCCAGGATACCACTCCCATGTGGCTTTTTCTTCTCCGACCTTACAAGCTGCTTTTTTCTTGGTCTCCATGATGGTTTCTCTTCTTCCACTCAATTTCTAATTGTTGGAAGGCCTGGGATCAGTCCTCAGATGTTCATTCATCTCTATTCATTCCCTATGTGAGATCTCATCCAGTCCTACAGTTTTAATGCTGTCCTTACACTTATAATTTCCAAATTTATATTTCCAGTCTCCACTTTTCCCATTGAACTCTAAACTATTATGTCTAATTACCAAATAGGTACCTAAAACCTAACTTGTTTAAAACCAAACTCTTAATAACTACTCTAAAACCCGTTCTTCCCATCTTTTCCATCTAGGTAATTGATAATTCCATTCTTCCAGTTATTCAGACTCAAAACCTTGGAGTCAATCCTAGACTCTTTTTCTCTCACTTTATCTTCAATTCATCAGCAAACCATGGGGTACCTTCAGAACACATTCAGAATCTGACCGCTTCTCACCATGTCCACTGCTATCTCTCATATGGATTCTAACCTCTTAAACTGTTTTCTTGTTTTTACCCTTGCTCCCCATAGGCCTATTCTCAACCCTGGAGCCAGAGTAATTCTTAAGTCAGATCATGCCACTCCCTTGCTACAAACCCTCCAATGGCTTCCAATCTCACCTAGAATAAACTACTGGTGACCTCTCTGACTTCATCTATATCCTTCACCTTGCTCTCTGTTGCAGCCACACTGGCTTCTTCATTGTTCCTTGAACATACCAGGCATGTTCCAGCCTCAGGCACCTTCAACTTACTATTCCCATTGTCTAGAAAGCTCTTCACCTGGTTATCCACATGGCTTATAGTCCTATTTCAGATCGCTACTTTTATAATAGCTTCATCAGAAAAGCTTTCCTTGCCCACTAGATTACTTCCTTCTTATTACTCTTTATACCCTTATATTCTTTTTCTTCACAACACTTATAACCTGACATGTCTTCATGTGTTAATCTGCTTATGATCTGCTTTATCCTACTAGAATGTAAGCTCCATGAAAGTAGGTAGCTTAGTTTGTCTGTTCCTGTATCCATGTGCCTGGCACACAGTAGGCACACAGTATGTGTTCAATACATTTTTTCAAATGAATTAATAAATAACTCAAGTTGTCTCCATCACTTACTCTGCAAAAAGCTTCTTCTGAAAGTAATTCAGGGTAGAAGTGACTATGGTCAGCGAAGACTAAAGGATGCTAGAAATACATCCCAAGATGCTATTTAACTAAAACAACATGTAGTTATGAAGCTCACATTGCTAAAAATTTCCTCTAATGTATCTACCATGTTATATTCACACCCTGCAGATTCCTGAAGGTTCCATGGGCCAATGGTGACCCTGAAATGCAATTTAAGAATGCTAATACAATTTAGGAAATGTCATTCCAAATTTGCCAGTTATACCCTCTGTCTCCACACTTATTGAAAAGACCTGTAAACTAACAGGGAGGTATTACCTGAACTAAGTTTCAAAAGCCTTCTGGTGCTAGAGTCAGGGTTAGACAGAGAAGTCAGAATGTCTCCAAAGGAATGGGATGCGGTGGCTTTCATGTCATTTGAAGGCTTTATGCTATTGCTTCTCTGAGGCCTTTTACCAAGACTTCCATGGAGGGAAAGAGTTGGAGGATAATGGCTGTCATAATTTTCCAGACCAACATCTGAAGGTAACTGATAGGGATGGATCTGGCTAGAGTCTCCCACATCCAGGCGTTTACCCAATGAGGCATCGTGAGTAATCTGATAAGTATCAGGTTTTGGCATCAAGTCCTTTTCCGGAGAAGCACCTGAAGACTTATTGTCCAGAAAAGATACCCGGTACCCTTCTCTAGCCATCTTCTCTGGGGATCGGACTCTGGACTGATGAGGTGAGTAGCATCTGAATTCTAACCATTAAGGAAAAAGAAAACAAAACACAATGAGAATTCTTCTTGGCCCAGCTGAGGTACCTCTGTTCACTGGACATTTTCTTTGTCTACCAGCAAAAGTTCTCAGGAAGGTTTAGAATTTTGATAAATGGTAGCATAAAGTTTTGAAAGGACTTCCATATTGAACCATAACAACCAAGTTTTCTAGGCACCATTTTCATATAAAAAAAATTTGATGTACCCCCACCTGACAATGGTTGTGATTTTATGTGTTTAGTCATATACAATAATTGGTGGGTCTATGATTTCACAGATTCCTTGCAATAAAGCTAAGCCCACTCCCACCTCCAAACCCTACCCAGAGGTTCTAGGGTTCACCCACTGGGAACGCTATCCTAACCCAAAAGGCAGGAAATGTGAAACCTATGAAAATCCCTGGCCTAGGTACTGACCCAGCTATAAAGCATTTCTCTGACAGCTGCATCTGTCATCTCCAAAAAGCCTCAACGTGGGTAAGCAGAGCAGCAAACCAAAAGAGAAGGCTCTTTGCTCTTTGGTACTTTCAGAGCTTCACATGCTTGAAGGACTTCCTTAGTAAACAAAAAACACTATAACTGAGTAAGTCACATTAAAAAAAAAATGGAGCCAAGTACCTTTTAACTCACAAGGACCTATAAGAATATCAATGTTTACCTAGAGTCAGCGTATACAGTGGGGGGAAAGGTAGTAGAACAATATCTTTAGATGACAAAAAACGAATTTAAGAACAAGGGACTTCTGTTTCAAGTAATGACAAATTAGATAATTGAGATTATCCCTCCTGTTGAAGACAAAGGGGCTAACAAGATAGTGAGGGATCTCCAGGCCAAAATCGAGGAAACGGCAAGAACTCAGACAGGTAAGTCAAGCACTCAAAGTCACTTTTACCTTCAAGTCTCTTGAGGTGATGGGGACAGAAGTCAAAATCCAGGGTCTACCTAAGGAGAGGAGAGTGATACACACACCCTTTCACACACATTAAGATAGAACCCTGAAAGAGATGCAACCTTAAGAGTAGAGGAAAACTGGAAATAAACCAGCTCTTGCATGACTAGTATCCCAGGTTTCCATCACCCGGCTGGTTCAGGGAACCTCAAGACCTGAACATGGATTATGGTGATCTCTAGGCACCTAGTAGAAGCAAATGAAAATCTATTCTGGAAAAGTCTTCATTCAAGACTTTAAATTATTCCTACAAATAATTTTTAAAATATAATGACCAGCAAACAGCCAAAACCAAAATAGAACAAAAAAATGGAATAAGACAACATGAATGAGAACCAGCAAGCAAACAAACAAACAAACAAAAAACAAAACAGACAACAGACTCAGACCCATAAAAATATCTGATACTGGAATTAACAAACACAGCCACAAAAACAGCTATGCTCTTTTATGTTTAAAGGAACATAAAAGAAGCAGGAAATTTTCTGCTTATAAAAAGTGACCCAGTGTATTTGAAAAACAAAAACAAAAACAAAAACAAATCAAATGTCTAGAACTGAAAAATATCACATTGAAATTAAGAACTAAGCAGACAAGCTTAATTGGAGAGAATGTCAGTAAATTGCAGAATGCAATTATTCCGAATGCAGACCGGACAAAAAAGATGAAAAATACAAAAGACAGAGTAGGAGACAAAGAGGGCAGAGTACAAATGTCTGACATAACAAAAGAACAGAGAGAAAGAATGGACACAAACAATATTTGATGCATATTCCAGAACAGAACAAACAAAAGATATAATTCACAGTTTCAAGAATATGATATATACCAAACAGGATAAACAAAAAAATCCACACCTCATGCTGAAACTGCAGAAAACCAAAGACAACTGAAAAATCTCGACAGCAGCCAGAAAAAAAAAAGAGTATCCTTAAAGGAGTAATGGACTTCTAGCTGACTTCTCAAAAGCAATCACAAAAGCCCAGAACATTCAGCAAAATTCTTCTTCAAGAATGATGATGAAATAGAGGCATTTTCAGACCAAAAAAATAGGCAGAATTCATCACTAGTAGACCCACACTAAAGGAAGTTCTACAGGATATACTATAAGCAGGAGGAAAATGGTATCAGAAGGAAAGACTGAGATGAAAAAAAAAAAAAAAAAAGAAAGAAGAGCCAAAAAGTGGTAAATACATGAATAAATTTAAATGAACATCAACTGTATTAAAAATAATATCTTACTCCCGGGGATGAATCTGGACCCGGCATCGTGGGATTTTGAACATCTTCTTGACCAAAAGGGGGATGTGAAATGAAATGAAATAAAGCTTCAGTGGCTGAGAGACTTCAAATGGAGTCGAGAGGTCACTCTGGTGGACATTGTTATGCACTATATGAGATAACACTTTTTAGGTTTTGATGTATTGGAATAGCTAGAAGTAAATACCTGAAACTACCAAACTCCAACCCAGTAGCCTTGACTCTTGAAGACAATTGTATAACAATGTAGATTACAAGGGGTGACAGTGTGATTGTAAAGACCTTGAGGATTGCACTCCCTTTATCCAGTGTATGGAGGGGTGAGTAGAAAAATGGGGATGAAAACTAAATGATAAATAGGGTGGGATGGGGGGGAATGGTTTGGGTGTTCTTTTTTATTTTATTTTTTATTCTTATTCTGATTCTTTCTGTTATGAGGAAAATATTCAAAAATAAATTGGGGTGATGAATGTACAACTATATGATGGTACTGTGAACAGTTGATTGTACACCATGGATGATTGTATGGTATGTGAATATATCTCAACAAAACTGAATTTAAAAAAATAATAATATCTTTAGGGGTTTTTGAATATAGAGAGAATTAAATTCCATAATAATATTATATAAGTCAGTAGGATAAAATGGAGTACAGTGATCTAAGACCTTTGCATTACCCAAGAGAAGAGTTAAGGTATTGATCACTTTTAAAATTATGTAAGTTAAGAACACATTGTAGTTTTTGAAGTAATATTAAAAGTATAGAAACAGCGTATAAATAACTTCCAAAC
This sequence comes from Choloepus didactylus, assembly GCF_015220235.1. Lineage (NCBI taxonomy): Eukaryota > Metazoa > Chordata > Mammalia > Pilosa > Megalonychidae > Choloepus > Choloepus didactylus. Next base: position 22,349,300 of record NC_051328.1, on the reverse strand, counting down.
CAGTAGAAAAAACAGATGAACTAAAAATATTAAATCCAAAAGGCAAGAAAGATATGAAAAAGAAATGCTGAATAGTCAGCAAATACAAAAAGTCAAGAACAAAGGGGGCCAGAAAAGCAGAAAAGAGGTCACAGGTCACTAGGTATCCAAGGCAGCCCCTCATGAAAGCAGAAAAGAGTCGACAAAATAGGGCCCAGGATTGTGGTATCTTCATCCCCACCCCCCGCTGCCCCATCCCATCATATCTAGTCTTCTCTGATTAGTGTGGGGAATAAATTACAAACTGTTTACCATCTTCCTGGTGATTGTCACTTGACATCTCCCTTCTTGCTGCTTCCTGCATCTAAAAAAAAAAAAAAGAAAGTTTAGGTAGAAAGGAGTTCATGGGCATTCAGACAAGAGCTTACTAGACCAGGGGTTCAGAATACTTTCCTATTAGTGATGAAGTCCATCCTTGCAAGCTAGGGAAACAGACCTTCAAGCAAAGGTCCAGAACTAAGTCTATACAACAGTCACAACACAGGAAGATTCCAAAGTTGCTTTGAAGCAGGTAAGGAGACTCTGAAAATGCAAAATATCCTTAGAAGATAAAGGACATTCCAAACAATGAAATACTGTATTTCTTCTGCTTTAGATAACTCAGCATAGGAGTTAGATGAAGTCACCTTCTCCAACTATTTTAATTCTGTTTAAAGGACTCCTATACTTTTTACCCTCTGGCTGAGGTGTCAACTACAGAAGCTACTAAGAGAGTTTTAATTGGCTGAAAATTAATCTGAGGCATAAGTAGTCAAGGACTGAAGGAAAATGGAAACCCTCTAGGTTTTTTTTTTTTTTTTTTTTTTTTTAGTCCTGTCCCTTTTAAACTCGGGGAAATTTATTACAATCATGTGTGGCCATCTAGCTTGGTTTATTTATTTTAGGATCAAGGGAATGCCAGAATTATTATACTGGCTTTAAAGAGATGAATTGATAAGCGTACATTAGTTTTGTCTGTATGTGTTTTCTGGAAGCCAACCCAATGAGAGCTAATGAGAAGCGGAGTTTGTCAGATTCTAAAGCCATTGTATTCAAATTTCTTTTTTAATGTACTTCTGCTTTGTTTCTATTTTCATCAATCCACTGTGATTCCTGCTTTTGTATCTGTGTGTGAAAGATGATTGCAGCAGACTAAACCCATTTAGGTAGAAGTTGAATTCTGACACTTAATAAAAAAAGATTGATGAAAAGAATGAGACATTTTTTGGAATCTCATAAATTTGTCTTTTCTCAAAGTGACTGAATAATGTTGAGAGGTTTCCGATTCTTCTAGAGTTTCTATTTCACATTAAAGCCTTGTTTACAGGAATCCTGGAGTGTTTGTGAAAGGAAGTCTCTTGAATTTAAGGGATCTTTGTTGAAGTTAAATGAAGGATAGGTTCTTCTTTTTCCAAAACCTCACAGGCCATGAAAATAAATGATTTTATTTTCTTGTTTTTGAGGTACAAAAATAAATCTTAGAGTCCCTGAATTTTTATTTAGATAGCAACTTCTAAAATTCCAGGTTTTATTTTGGCTCATTGGAAGAATTTTTCAGTATTAAAAATATATAGTATTTTCATTTTTATTAAAAATGTATGAGAATGAAAAAAATTAAGTGTGAGAATGAAGAGATATATTTAATAGAATGCTACTGTCATTGCCATACTCTAATATTTATTTCTCAAGTTTAACTCATATACAGTCTCATAAGTTCATGGCTTAGAGATCCTTATTTTTCTTGATCTTATAAGATTAAAGGAACTAGAGAAGTTTGGCCCAGAACAGCGACAGTTTATAAGGAACATGAGAGTTGCTTTCAAATAACTTAAGCACTGTCATGTTGAAAAGGGATTTGGCTCCTTTTGTGTGGTTCCAGTGGATTGAACCCATGTGTAGAATTTATAGATAGACAGATTTCAGCTCAGTTTAAGGAAGAACAGGCACATCTTCTCAAGGGGGGAGTTGGACTGCCTGGGGAGGAAGTGCAATGGTCTATCTTGAAATTTTTTTTTTTTTTAAATCTTCATTTTATTGAGATATATTCACATACCATGCAGTCATACAAAACAAATCGTACATTCGATTGTTCACAGTACCATTACGTAGTTGTACATTCATCACCTAAATCAATCCCTGACACCTTCATTAGCACACACACAAAAATAACAAGAATAATAATTAAAGTAAAAAAGAGCAATTGAAGTAAAAAAGAACACTGGGTGCCTTTGTCTGTTTGTTTGTTTGTTTCCTTCCCCTATTTTTCTACTCATCCATCCATAAACTAGACAAAGGGGAGTATGGTCCTTATGGTTTTCCCAATCCCATTGTCACCCCTCATAAGCTACATTTTTTTTTTTAATCTTCATTTTATTGAGATATATTCACATACCACGCAGTCATACAAAACAAATCGTACCTTCGATTGTTTACAGTACCATTACATAGTGGTACATTCATCACCCAAATCAATCCCTGGCACCTTCATTAGCACACACACAAAAATAACAAGAATAATAATTAGAGTGAAAAAGAGCAATTGAAGTAAAAAAGAACACTGGGTACCTTTGTCTGTTTGTTTCCTTCCCCTATTTTTCTACTCATCCATCCATAAACTAGACAAAGTGGAGTGTGGTCCTTATGGCTTTCCCAATCCCATTGTCACCCCTCATAAGCTACATTTTTATACAACTGTCTTTGAGATTCATGGGTTCTGGGTTGTAGTTTGATAGTTTCAGGTATCCACCACCAGCTACCCCAATTCTTTAGAACCTAAAAAGGGTTGTCTAAAGTGTGCATAAGAGTGCCCACCAGAGTGACCTCTCGGCTCCTGTTGGAATCTCTCTGCTACTGAAGCTTATTTCATTTCCTTCCACATCCCCCTTTTGGTCAAGAAGATGTTCTCCGTCCCATGATGCCAGATCTACATTCCTCCCCGGGAGTCATATTCCACGTTGCCAGGGAGATTCACTCCCCTGGGTGTCTGATCCCACGTAGCGGGGCAGGGCAGTGATTTCACCTTTCAAGTTGGCTTAGCTAGAGAGAGAGGGCCACATCTGAGCAACAAAGAGGCATTCGGGAGGAGGCTCTTAGGCACAATTATAGGGAGGCCTAGCCTCTCCTTTGCAGCAACCGTCTTCCCAAGGGTAAAACCTATGGTAGAGGGCTCAACCCATCAAACCACCAGTTCCCTATGTCTGTGGTCATGTTAGCAACCATTGACGTGGGGTAGGCCAATAACCCTGCATTCTCCACAGGCTCCTCAAGGGGGCACTACATCTTTTTTTCCTTTTTTTCTTTTCCTCTTTTTTTTTAACCTTTTCTTCCTTTTTAAATCAACTGTATGGAAAAAAAAATTAACAAAAAAACCCAAAAAAAAACAAAAAAGAAAAACATACAATAAAAGAACATTTCAAAGAGACCATAACAAGGGAGTAAGAAAAAGACAACTAACCTAAGATAACTGCTTTACTTCCAACCTGTTCCTACTTTACCCCAAGAAAGTTACATAATATAGCAACATTTCTGTGAACTTGTTCCTACTATATCCATCAGAAATTAACAGACCATAATCATTCCTGGGCATCCCCAGAACGTTAAATAGCATATCTGTTCTTCTTGGATTACTGTTCCCCCTTCCTTAATTGCTCTCTATTGCTAGTTCCCCTACATTCTACATTATAAACCATTCGTTTTACATTTTTCAAAGTTCACATTAGTGGTAGCATATAATATTTCTCTTTCTGTGCCTGGCTTATTTCACTCAGCATTATGTCTTCAAGGTTCATCCATGTTGTCATATGTTTCACGACATCGTTCCTTCTTACTGCCGCATAGTATTCCATCGTGTGTATATACCACATTTTATTTATCCACTCATCTGTTGAAGGACATTTGGGTTGTTTCCATCTCTTGGCAATTGTGAATAATGCTGCTATGAACATTGGCGTGCAGATATCTGTTCGTGTCACTGCTTTCCGATCTTCCGGGTATATACCGAGAAGTGCAATCGCTGGATCGAATGGTAACTTTATTTCTAGTTTTCTAAGGAACGGCCAGACTGACTTCCAGAGTGGCTGAACCATTATACAGTCCCACCAACAATGAATAAGAGTTCCAATTTCTCCACATCCCCTCCAGCATTTGTAGTTTCCTGTTTGTTTAATGGCAGCCATTCTAATCGGTGTTAGATGGTATCTCATTGTGGTCTTAATTTGCATCTCTCTAATAGCTAGTCAAGTTTTGTTTGTTTTTTAATCTTAAAGTATTCAGTATCCTTCTGGCAGTCACAGAGAGAAAGACATCCGTCTCACTTCCCTATTTCTTAAACTGAAATGATAAACAGGCAAGGTATTCAATTTCCTCTTTTCTTTTACTTTAAGAAGAAATTTCAAAGAAGTTGTTTTTTGTTTGTTTTCTGCTTTGATCTAAGAACTGTAGATTGGAGAATCCTTTGTCTTCATTTCCTGTAAATCAGCACTAACATTAAAAAAAATAGTAATTGAAATCATTTCAAAGGTATCTAACCAGAATCTCCAAAGACAAAGAATCCAGCTAAATGCTAATGTCTTTTTTATAAGACGAAGGTATCCAAATACTCAAATAAAAAAAAAAAAAATTCTAATTAACTTTGTATTAGTGCAGTGTTGATTACCCAATTTGTGGATTAATCAGAGGCTTTGCTTCTTTCTCCTTCTATCTGACTACTTTTCAGCAATTTCATTGCTCATATACTTAGCAAAGAAATGGTAGACAAAGGAATAAGATGAATATAAATTAGTCAATTCTGTTCCTTATATCATATTCACTCACACTCATATGTAATTCTTACATGGTGCTTGCGTCTCCTCTCCCACTAATATTTTCACTAAAAATTTTCATGATCTCTGCCTCCCCACTAACCATAATTTCTATGCCATCTTTACCCTTTAACAGTTGCATCTCTATTTGAGGGCCAAAATATCTGGTATAAAATGTGCTATAGTTACATGGATAAATATACTATTGATGACAGTTAATAGGGGAGAGGAAAGAGGAGACTGAAATTAATGGAGAAGATACTCTGCATCCTGTTCCCTGCCTTTTCATAAAAAGATCTAAAATACCTTCAAACAAGTTCCCTTAGACCTTCATAAAATATTGAGAATCCACTGAATTATTAGTATTAATCATTAACTAGACAACGGATCAGCAGGAAAGTGAATACATTACCTGTGTCCCCAGTGGGAAAGTATCTAACTTCTGATCTGGTGTACTGTTGCCCTGGGTTGCAGAAGTACTCATTAGGGAATCCTTTATTTCCCGGTTGGAGAAGGGAATAAAAAGTCCTTTGTTTGAGTCTGTATTAAAAGAAAAGGCATACAATGAAGCACTGACCAGACTTCAAAGGCAGCACGTCCTAAAGGAAGATATTGGAAAGGAAGTCACAAAATTGAGATCTAGTTCTGTTGACACCACTTGGAAACCTTGGGCAAATCACTTATCCTCTTTAAATCTGTCATTTGATTTGTAAAATAGTGATGAAAAATCTAAACTGCCTATCTCTTAAGGGTTGAGGTGAGGTTAAAACAAGATAATGGATATGAAAGGACTTCATAAAGCAGGAAATGCTCAATAGAAATTAAGAGAAAGGCAAATATTTTACATACTTCCTAAGAGAACAAATGATGAATTTTTATATCAATTCAAGAATTTCCAATTACAGGGGGACATACTGGGAACAGATTCCAGGGATTACCCTTCTGCAAGGCTCAAATCAGCAGTCCGTACTGATTCACTGTTTCAAACCAGTCTCTTTCTGCCTCAATTTCTTCATTTGTAAAAAAAAAAGAAGGAATAATCAAGACCTATTTCAGAGAATGCTAAATCCCTAGGTCTCCCAGCATTTGACCTGTGGTTAAAGAAACAACTTTAGAAATAAAACAAACAAAAAACCTGTATCCTAGTGTTTGTTACCTAGAAACTGTTATCAAAAGAGCCAGTTATGAATTCTATTAGATTGTAACACTTGTACAAAAGTTTTTGTACATTCTTGATACTTATTAATTGTAGAATTCTTGGATTTGGGGTCTTCCAGGGGAAGTTGGATGAAAATGACTGTTTTGCTTTTGTTTAGGAAAGTTTTGCAAGTAGGGCTGAGTACCAGTTAAGATACAGCGTTAAAAACTTGGGCCTCTTTCTCTCTTCGCAAATAAATTCATTAACCTCCCCCCAAAGAGGGACATCTCTCCCAGGGGAATTAATCTCCCTGGTGACCTGGGACATGACTCCCAGGAATGAGCCTGGCCCTGGCAGTGAGGGATTGAAAATGCCTACGTGACCAAAAGGGGAAAAAAAGAAAGGTAATAAGCTGAGATTGCAGTGGCTGAGCGATCCCAAATAGAGTTGAGAGGCTATCCTGGAGGTTTCTTTCACGCAAGCTCCAGCTAGACATCTCAAATGGCCATAGTATGCCATGCCCTTACCAAAAGTTGTCCCCAAATACCTAAGTCCCTACCCGAGATTCTATAAAAGATACACTCATTAAGTTTTTTTTAATAATTCAATTTTATTGAGATATATTCACGTACCATGCAGTCACACAAAGTGTACAAGCAATTGTTCACAGTACCACCATATAGTTGTGCATCCGTCACCAAAATTAATTTTTGAACATTTTCATTACCACACACACAAAAGTAATAAGAATAAAAATTAAAGTGAAAAAGAACAATTAAAGTAAAAAAGAACACTGGGTTCTCCCCCCCCCCACCCCGTTTTTCTACTCATCCATCCATACACTGGACAAAGCGGACTGTGATCCACATGGCTTTCCCAATCACATTGTCACCCCTCATAAGCTACATTTTCATAAATTGTCTTCAAAATTCAAGGGTTCTGGGTTGTAGTTTGATAGTTTCAGGTACTGACTGCTAGCTATTCCAATTCATTAGAACATAAAAAGGGTTATCTATATTGTGCGTAAGAGTGCCCACCAGAGTGACCTCTCGGCTCCTTTGAGAATCTCTCAGCCACTGAAACTTATTTCATTTCATTTTACATCTCCCTTTTGGTCAAGGAGATGTTCTCCATCCCATGATGCCGGGTCCAGATTCCTCCCAGGAGTCATATTCCACACACTCACTAAGTTTTATCTCTCAGAAACTTAAGTCTACAGTGTTCCTATGCCAGACAAGTCCCAAAACCCAGAGGCAACAGCCTCTTTAAGAACGATGATGAGATACAGCCCCTTCCCCATTCTGTCGACAACCCCTTTCAATATGAACAAGTTAGGGTGCTCATTGCCTAGACACCCCTGAAGATGGAGAAAGAGATTAAGTCAGAGGAAGGGGTAGCAACAAACAAGATAAGATTTAGCAAAGGTCTATGAATATTGAAACTTTATATATATATATTTGTTTAGATGCTGGGGTGTTGGAATAGCTGGAAGGAGGTAAATGATATGGTAAAACTGTAATCTATAACATTCTTTGAAATTTTCTCTACAGCTATTCATTGAATTGTGCTTTGAAAGTCTTCACCTTTATGCATATACCCTATATTTCATAATAAGGAAACAACTGAAACTGTGGAACTGTAACCCACAACAACTTTTGAAATTACCTATATAACTGTTTGTTGTGCTGTATGTTGAAAGTTAACACCTTTCTGTATGTATGTTATATTTTACAATAATGGAAATAGCTGAAGTTATGGAACTGTGACCCATGATATTCTTTGAAATTTGCCCTCTACTTGTTAAATCGTACTTTGAAAATTATCACTGTTATGTATATATGTTAAAGTTCACAATAAAAAAAATGCATTAAAACAAACAAACAAACTTGGGCATTAGTCAAACACTGTATTCTTCTACTAGTGCTCATCTGTTTGCTCTGGCAACAGAAAACTCTGAATTCAGCTGAGAATTCAGAGTGGACTGAGCCAGCCTCTTGAGAACCCAGTTCCTCAGTCCATTTGGGGCTCTAAAACATTTCATGTTGCTGAGTTGCATTCTGGTATCAAAATATCCTACTGAAATACAAGATGCTCCTCCAGCATTGTATTTCACAGAACTACTTTTCTCAAAAAGACATCGGCTCTCAAACTTTTATATCCCCTTGTCCCCTTCCTGGTAGCAGCACTGAAAAAACAGGGTGGAACAGAAATTGCCAGTTGTAACCTGACTCTTTGTAAGAAATAAAAATGAAAGGTGCGGGGGAGAGCGGCAAGTACACAGTGGCTTGGGGCTCAGGCCTCCTCTCACCCTGATCTGCAGAACAGCACTTCCAGTGCACAAGACCCAAGACCCTGGGTTTCCTCCCACCACACTTATGTTCTTTCCCAGAATCACAGGTTCTTCTTCTTTCAACCCACCTCCTGGTGTAAGTAAATCCTTCAAGGGCTGAACTCTTGCTGAGTGCTATGCTTGGTTTCAGCTATCCCCTAAACCTGGATGATCCTAAACCTAATCCCTTACTGTTGACCTCTCTTCGGATGTCCAGATCAAAATTTCCTGAACAGTCCCAAACAGTGTCCCACAGACCACTAGAAAGTCAACATTTTCTGCCACATTCACTATCTTCACTTCTGGGCCTCTTCTGTAGTCTCCCTGCTCCCCTGTCCCCAGTACTGGGATTATCACTCACCCAATCCCTCAAACTAGAAACTTGTTCTTTGACTCTCACTCAACTCAAATTTCAATCCATTATCAAGTTTTATAGGATCACTCTTTGGGGGGCATGGGGGGAGGGAGAGCTTTTTTAAAAAAATTTAGATAAAATTCACATATCTTACAATTCACCATTTTAAAGTGAAAAATTCAGCAGATTTTAGTGTATTCACAAAGATGTGTGCAACGATTAACACTATCTAATTCCAGAATATTTTCATCAACCCAAAAAGAAACCCCATACTCATTAACAGTCACTCCCAATTCCTTCCTTCTACCAGCCCCCAGCAACCACTAATCTACTTTCTGCCACTATGGATTTGCCTGTTGTCAACATTTCCTATAAATGTGCCTGGCTTCTTTTAGGTAAGCATGATGTTTTCAAGGTTCATCCATGTTGTAGCATGTATCAGCACCTTAATTCCTTTTTTTATCTACATAATACACTTAAATTTTCTTTCTTGCAGTAACATATATATAACACAAAACTTCCCATTTTAACCCCACTTAAGTGTATAATTCTATGGCATTAATCACATTCACAGTGTTATGCTACCATCACCACCATCTATTACCAAAACTTTTTCATCAACTGAAACAGAAACTCTACCCATTAATCAATAACTCCCCACTCCCCCCTTCCCTTGGCCCCCAGTAAGCTCGGCTTTACTTGCTGTCTCTGTGAATATGCTTATTTTAGACATTCTATGTAAGCGGAATCATACAATATTTGCCCTTTTTTATATGGTTTATTTCGCTCAACATAATATTTCAAGGTTCATCTATGCTGTAGCTTGTATCATTCTACTCATTCCTTTTAATGGCTTAATATGCCATTGTATGTATAGACCATTTGTCTGTTGATGGACACTTGGGTTGCTTCCACCTTTTGGCTATTGTGAATAATGCTACTATGAACATTAGTATACAAGTATCTGTCCAAGTCCCTGTTTTCAGTTCTTTTGGGTATATATCTAGGAGTGGAATTGCTTGATCATATAACTCTATGCTTAACTTTTTGAGGAACTGCCAGACTGTTTCCAGACTGGCTGCACAATTTTACATTCCCATAACAACATATGAGGGCCCCAATTTCTCCAAATCCCTGCCAACACAGGTTAAAACTCTCTTTTTAAAAAAAATTATAGCCATCCTAGTGGGTTGTGAAGTGATAGCTCATTCTGGTTTTGATGTGTTTATTTGTATGTCTTCTTTGGCAAAATGTCTATTCAAATCCTTTGTCTATTTTTAACTTGGGTTATTTGACTTTTTATTGTTGAGTTGTATGAGTTTTCGATATATTCTGGATACTAGACCCTTTTGAGAGGTATGATTTGCAAACATTTTCCCTTATTCTGTGGCTTGTCTTTTCACTTTCTTGATAATGTCCATTGAAGCACAAAAGTTTTTAATTTGATGAGGTCCCATTTATTGTATTTTTATTTTTTTGTCATTTGTACTTTTAGTGTCATATTCAAGATACAGGATCACTCTTAGAAAAGACAAAAACTGACGTTTTCCTCTGTCTCCATTATGTCTAAGTACCTCATATATTATGTCAGGAAAAAAGCAATTTACACTTTGAGGTAAAATTTTAAAAGCAGAAATAACTTGCCTACTATTAGTATCTCAGATAAATGAAGTCTTGAGCCATTTCCTTTTAGTTACTAACTAATGAAAACAACTTAATCCCTGACTTTTGCAATATTAATATGTGATGACCATTGCAGATTTGATAATCATGAAAGGAAATTGGTGGACTTTTTTCCCGTCCATGAACTGTTACTGCTGTGATCTTAGTAATCTCCCTCCCTTAAATATCTGTTGTTTTTTTATTCAGAAATCCAATTCTTCTGAAGTTTGGACTCCCTAGCAAAACATTACAGGTAAACATACTTAATATTTTGTCTCCAGGTTTTGCTTTCATATCCTCAAAGAGTTAATCAGTCTGTACTTCCTCATTTGAATTCACACTGCTATTACCCTAGTTCAAGACAGAACTTCATTATCTCCTATTGGACTACTGCCTCCAGTTCCTGCCCATCTAACTGAATCTAGCTTGAGTTATCTCTAAAGCACACATTTAATCATGTCTCTCATTTGAAACACCTTTGTTACCCATTTTCAGGAGAATAAAGTAAAAATTCTTAGTAAAGAGGCCCTTTGCAATTTGACCTTAGTCAAGCACCTTAGCTCCAGTCAGAAACTAACCTTTCACACCTGTATTTACTCCTGTTTTTCTCTGCTTTGATGCCCTTTCCCATCATCTATGCCCATTGAATCCTATTTTGATTCAATGCCCAATATATATGCCTCCTTTTTTGTAAAACCTTTTCCCAGGTCCCCAGTTAGTACTAACTGCTCTTGTCTCTCCCTCATAGCATTCTGTCTCCAACAGAGCTCTGTCTCGGAGGAACTTGTGACCTGTGATGTCTTTCTGGATTGGGATAACCTGAAGATTTGACACTGTCTTGTTATTTCTTTGCATGCCTAGCCCTTGAGGCAGAACCTGTTCAATAGACAGGTACTTGTTTGCTGAATTGCTTTCATTTCCACTCCCCATATCCATTATGCCCCTTTAGAACCTCCCATACCAGTGCTATTGCCAACATCTGGGTTCCTAGGTGAGACAGAAAACTCTTAACTTGTTTAAGCCACTATTTGGGGAGGTCTCTGCCATTACCAGCTAACCTTTATCCAACTGAAACACCATCATGGCTAAACCAAGAGAAGCCAAGGATCAACAGGTTAAAATGGGATGGATTTCAATGAGTTATAAAGAAGACATTAACACATCTGTTAGGCACATGAAAGAGACTGAGGGTGACATGAATTTTTCTATGTGATTTTAAAATAAGGTATTCATTAGACCAGTATATTTTAGTTGTGATTGTATTTAAAGGCAAAAGGAATTGGCTAAAAGAGCGACCAGGGTCCCTTTCAGCATAGAATATGTGTGCCACATACACGTCTACAGGGTAACTGTACATTATCTTTAGTAAGGCATTCATTGCTCTCCGATAATCTGACCTTCTACCCAAACCATACCACTCATTCCATTTTCTCCAAGACCCTGCCATACGCATTACCACGTTCACACATCTGTTCTCACTAATCCCACCAGTCAGAAGGCCCTCTGCCTACTTTCTGGCCACCCTGGCCTTTAAGGCATGATACCTTGTTCTCCATATCCTGCCACAAGGCCTGTCCCAATCTGCTCCTAGCACACTCTGAGCTTCTGTAGCATGCAACTGTCCACACCCGTGGACATTCTCATAAACCCTGAGAATATGACGCCAATTTGAGAAACTGCAATTTAAGAGACTAAAAACTATCTATGAAAATATTTTTAAAAAGCAGATTATTTCTGCAAAACAGTTGTTTTGTCTTTACATTTTAAAAATATTTTTTCTAACTATCATCAAACAAAAACACAAAAGCAAAGTCTTGCATGGCCTGTGGACCTCTGAGGTATCTCTCTGGACTAGGCATCCACAGCTCTGAGTTTGAGGAACACTGACTGGTATCATTCATTTGACATTTACACATGTATGTGTTACTAAGCTCTTTCATGTTTATCTCATTTTCCTAATGATGCTGAAAGTACTTAAAGGAATGTTTGTATTTTCTGTTTCCAGAATATGTAAACCAGAAGATATGTAAAAGGGAAAAAAAACTTTGTTGGGGAATCAAAGAAGATTTCACTGAAGGATGAACTTTGAACTGGGTCACAAAGAAAGGGTAGGATTTTAATCAAAGCATTCCAAGCAGAAGGAATAGTATTAGTTCAAGTGCAGAGAAGGGAGAAAGGAAGGACTATTTGTGGAAGAGTGAGTGGTTTGGTTTGATTCAAGCTCATGTGTAGTTGAGAAATAGGAGATAAGGTTTCAGGTTCGGCTAAAGAGACAAACTGCAGCCAAAGCTTGGGAGAGCCTTTTATGCCAGGTTAAGCAGTTCAGACTTAAATTTAGTAGGCAAGTGGAAGCTGTTTTAGTTTGCTAAGCTGCCGAAAGCAGATACCATAAAATGGCTTGGCTTTTAACAATGGGAATTTATCAGCTTACAAGCTTACAGTTTTGAAGCCATGAAAATGCCCAAGTCTAGATTTCATCAAGATGATGCTTTCTTTCTGAAAACCAGCTGCTGGCAATCCTGAAATCCTCTGTCACATGGCAAGGCACATAGGCGTCTGCTGGTCTCTCCCTTCTCTTCTAGGTTTCTTCACTTTAAGTTTCTTGTTTCTGTAGCTTTCTCTGTATTCATTTTGTTTATAAAGGACTCCAATAAGAAGATTAGGACCCACCCTGAATGAGGTGGGTCACAGCCTAACTTAAATAGCCGCACCAAAAGAGCCTTCTTACAATGGGTCCACACCCACAGGAATGTATTAATTTTAAAGGCATGATTTTCTGGGGTACATAGTGTCAAACCACCACAGTAGCCATGGAAATTTTTGAGCAGGCACGTGTAACTAATTATCACAGCAGTGTTTTAAGAGAATTAATCTAGCAGCAAAGTATAAAAATGAATTGAAGGTAGAAGAGACTTGAATTGAAGGAACCATCATATAATGGTTAAGCGGGCTTTGATGGCAGATGGACCAAAGTTTACATCCTGGCTCTGACACTTACTGGTTAACTAGAGAAAGTTATTTCACCTCTTTGGGTCTCAGTTTCCTCACCTGTAAAACAAGGATAATAAATAATACCTTCAAGGCTGTTGTGAGGATTAACTGAGATAATGCACAATACCTGGCTCAGAGTTTGCATTCGGTAAAAGCTCGTTATTAAGCATTAAGAGGCTGCTTAATTTTTTTTTAAATTCAGTTTTATTGAAATATATTCACATACCATACAATCATCCATTGTATACAATCAACTGTTCACAGTACGATCATATAGTTATGCATTCATCACCACAATCTATTTCTGAACATTTTCTTTACATCAGAAGGAATCAGAATAAGAATAAAAAATAAAAGTAAAAAAAGAACACCCAAACCATCCCCCCCATTCCACCCTATTTGTCATTTAGTTTTTATCCCCATTTTTCTACTCATCCATCCATACACTAGATAAAGGGAGTGTGATCCACAAGGTTTTCACAATCACACTGTCACATCTTGTAATCTACATTATTATATAATCATCTTCAGGAGTCCATACTACTGGGTTGGAGTTTGGTAGTTTCATGTATTTACTTCTAGCTATTCCAATATGTTAAAACCTAAGAGGTGTTATCTATATAGTGCATAAGAATGTCCACCAGAGTGACCTCTCGACTCCATTTGAAATCTCTCAGCCACTGAAACTATTTCGGCTCATTTTGCATCCCCCTTTTGGTCAAGAAGATATTCTCAATCCCACGATGCCAGGTCCAGATTCATCCCTGGGAGTCATATCCTGCATTGCCAGGGAGATTCACACCCCTGGGAGTCAGGTCCCACATAGCAGGGAGGGCAGTGAGTTCACCTGCCCGAGGTGGCTCAGTTAGAGAGAGAGAGGGCCACCATCTGCGCAAGAAAGAGGTACTCAGGGGGAGACTCTTAAGCACAATTATATGCAAGTTGAGAGGCTGCTTAATCTTAATCTGTTTAACAGAGAGATCGTAAAAGCAATCTCCCTGCTAAGAGACTATTAGGAAATGAAAGGAAGACTCGTCAATCATGGATCATACCACAAGATATGAATATTCAGCTGGGCTTTAGAGGAGCAGCAGCCTCAAACCCCGATATGATCTGAGCTTAGGGAATGGGAGAGTGATGATAACACTGATGGTAAGGAAACCCTAGCTGCTGCTTAGGGCTGGGGAAAGGGTTCATTTGTTGTTGTTTTGACATTTTTAGCTCGAGGGGTGGAAAAATTAAACAGGGGTGATTCCAAGTGTATATTACTATTTGGCCAACAGAAGTGTACTGGTACAGTGAAAGACTGATGCAGGTTGTCAAAGCTGGACCTATATATTTTAAGAGTCATCTATACTAATCAAATAAAGCTGTGGAGAGAGATGAGCTCAATAAGGGGCAAAGGGTTTAGAAAAAACAAGGAGAGCCTGAAGACATAACCTAAGTATCCTCTTTTGGGGGGTATGGGAAAAGAGAGAGGAACCTTTGAAAGAGTAAAAGATTATGTGGTTAGGGGGAATAGGTGGGGGATCTAACATAGTGGAGTTTCCCTGCCCATGACTGGTGGCAAAGCATTGTTTTACACAACTGAGCTAGTAAGAGCTATTCTCCAGAAAATTTTCTCCTAGCCTGTGTCACAACCATTAACATGACATAACCACTTTAAATCATATTGAATTACCAACTGTGCTTACAGGCAACACTCCTCAGGGATTTAGCAGAAATTCAATTTTCAGTGGAAAGCAAAGCTCTTTAACCTTTCAAAGTAGAAAAATAA
Source organism: Choloepus didactylus (assembly GCF_015220235.1). NCBI lineage: Eukaryota > Metazoa > Chordata > Mammalia > Pilosa > Megalonychidae > Choloepus > Choloepus didactylus. The sequence continues at coordinate 22,334,231 of NC_051328.1, read as the reverse complement.
ATTTCATTATTAAAAAAAAAAATCCAAGCAGCAGCTGGAGCTGCCAAGAACCTTTACAAGCAGGCCTTCTATCTAATAAAGCAGTTTGTTTTCAGTAGAGATTGTGCACTTTAAAACATTATAACTGATGGAGTGAATGTTTGTGTATGCTAACGATAAATTGTGACAAACATGAAGTCTAACTCAGTTCATACAAAAAGAGGTGGTCAAATGATGCTTCAATGTAATCTTCTCTGTCTGGAAATGGATATATAAACGTTTGTACTTAGAAAAAAAGACTAGATGGCTATATACCAAAATGTTAACTGTGATTCTCTTTATGGGGTGCCTTATGAGTGATTAAAATGTTGTTCTTCATGCATTGCAGTATTTTCCAAAATGCTTACATTAAAATTCCATCAGTTTTGAAATATATTTAAAATGAAGTAAAGCAATCCATGCTCCCATGACTTACATTGACTGAAACTTCCAAACAAGGAAAATAAAAATCATAACCCACTACGGCTAATTGTACCATAAAATACTGTAAAAAGGACTTAATAAATGTTCTCATGGATAGATAAGATATGAGGAAAATAAAATAAAATATAGTTTATGTTATGAAGTGAAAAACCTTAATGTTTAAACTACATAGTCAATCTATTTAATCATTTTCCGATCAAAATGGTGGAATGAGATGCTTCGAAGCTCATCCCCCCAACAGAAGCTTTGAATAACCTGCTTGAACTGTTAGAAAAATCTTTCTCAGAGTTCCAGAAAACAGTTAAAGGACTGTATAACAAGGTGAGCACTGAATCAAGAAAGCTACTTAAAAGCAGGAGGATCTCGTGGTACCCTGGAGAGCCTCTCCCTGACCTCTCACCAGCTCAACGTGGAGCCAGGCCAAGCTCCCAGTATATAGATACTTGCTTCCAGTTCTGGAGGGAGAAGAGTAACCCTTGGGCACATACTGGGAGCAGGCATGTCTGGCCCAATCTCTCTGGTGGTGCCCTGAGGGGCGCACCAGCCCAGAGCTTGCCCTGCAGGTAGAAGGAAGCAGCTCACTGAGCACTGCTCCAGAATGCCTAGGGCAAGGAATTACTGGCTATAGGACACATAGTGCAGTACCCAGGACCCTGGGGAAACTGCTTCCTAGGGAAGAGGGGACACTCATATCTATGTAAATGGGGAAATTCATAGGGCTACATGCACATGCCCATGACAAGACACACATGTACAGAAAGGAGCAGGGAGGCCCCTATGCTTTGGCCTGGAGCCTATTCTCTACACGCATTGTATGGATAAGCCCTTGAAGGAGAGCACTTGCATCGGTCAATCTGTAAAGACTAAGAAAGGTGTTTTCTTTTTTACCTTTTTTTTTTTTTTTCTTATGTTAGCTCCTGGCATTCAAGGAATGCACTGTCAAAATGCTAGCTGGATACCAGCTTAAGGAACAGACGCCTCAGAGTATAAATCCCAGCAATAACACATTAAAATATCAAAATGTTCGAGTTTCAACAAAAGATTACAAAACAGACAAAGAAACAGGAAATGATGTCCCAAACAAAGGAGACAATGAAAGCCTTGGAAACTATTAATGAAGAGGACCAGACCTGGGACATACCAAAGACTTTTAAAATATGGTCATAAATATGCTCAAAGAGCTAAAGGAAAGCACTGACAAAGAACTAAAGGAAATCAGGAAAGATGAACTGAAAGAGCTGACAAATGAACTCAACACCATCAAGCATAGCAATATACACACTGTGGGAGTCCCAGAAGAAGAGAGAAAAGGTCAGAGAGAATATTCTACTTACAACAATGAATAGAACATCTATACAGAAAATCAATAAAGAAATAAAAGACTTGAATGATACTCTAAACCAACTAGACCTAACAGTTACATATATATAAGACTTCACCCAACATCAGCAGAATATACTTTCTTCTCTAGTGTAAATGATTCATTCTCTAGGATGGACCATATGTTATGTTACAAAACAACATATGAGTCTTAAGTTTATTTCGAATAAATTCAAAATATTGAAATCATACGATGTATTTTCTCTAAACACAATGGAATGAAACTAGAAATCAATAACAGATGGAAAGATGGAAAATTCATAAATATGTGGAAATTATGCAATGTACTCTTAAACAACCAATGGGTAAAAGAAGAAATCACAATTAAGAAATATTTTGAGGTAATTGAAAATGAAAACAACATACCAAAATTTATGGGATTCAGCAAAGACAGTACTGAGAGAGAAATTTATAGCACTAAATTCTTACATTAAAGAAGAAGAAAGGGAGAACCTAAGATGGCAGCTAGGAGAGACAGGGCAAAAAAACACCTCCGTGAAAAATACTAGATAAAAACCAGAAGGTGACCCAGAATACCAGTTTCAGCAATGCACCAGCTGGACAAGGTCTGCTATAACCACAGGGACTGTACACTTGGTGAAACTGGGAGTCTGCATTCTGAAATGAGTGAGTAAGCCAGCTGAAAGACCTGCAGCCACGCTGCTATGTGGGGAAGTGGGGGGTTGGTGTTTGGAGACGGACTGGTTCTTTTAGGAAAAAAAAAAAAAAAAGGAAAAACCCAGGAGTGGCTGCAGTTGCAATGGTGGGAACCATGCAGTGAAGCACGGCAGGAGCAGGCTGAGCCGGCCTCTTGGTGTCTGGCGTGGAGGATAGCCTGCTGCAGATTCCCTCAGGGCCAGGGGAGCAGAGGAGGGAGCTGGAAGGAGAAAGAAACCCTGCTGCTTGCAGCTGGCTCCCCGGTGGGCTGGAGACATTCCTGCCCGGGGCAGTGCCCACAGCCCAGAGCCGCGCCAGTTGTCCCAGAGCTGGGAAGGAGGAACTGTGCGAGGAGAGAGTGGGGGTTGAGACGCCCCGTTCAGCCATCTTTGCATCAAGCTGAGAGCACCCTTGCACAGCCCAGTGGCCCGGGGCTTCCCTTGAGGGATGGCGCACACTTGTGACGTAGCACAGCCTTCCCTCAGCAGAGGTCCTGGAAGATCACAGCTGAGAAGAGCGGTCCACTCGGAAAACCCAGGGACGCTACGTCAATGCTGGTGGTTTGTGGGTCAGCGACAGAGAGGGTCTGGGGCAGAACTGAAATGAAGGCTTCGACTTTTGCAGCGGCCTTGAATCTCCAGAAACACCTGGAAGGTTTGAGTATTAAAGCTGCCCTGCGTCCTAGCCACCGGAACACATGCCCCACATTCAGAGTGGACAGCTCCAGCAACACACCCAAACTGCGTTCACCAACTGAACCCCACAAGAATCATTTCTTCACACATCACAAGGACAAAGTTGAGGAGAACTGACTTGAGGGGTATAGGTGACTCACAGACACCATCTGCTGGTTAGTTAGAGAAAGTGTATGCCACCAACTTGTATTTCTGAAAAATTAGATTGGTATTTTTTTTTACAACTTGAAAGAACCCTATCAAGCAAAGCAAATGCCAAGAGGCCAAAAACAACAGAAAATCTTAATGCATGTGATAAAACCAGACGATATGGGGAACACAATCCCAAACACCCAAATCAAAATATCACAAGAGACACAGTACTTAGCACAGTTAATCAAAGAACTACAATCGAGGAACGAAAACATGGCAAAGGATATAAAGGACATGAAGAAGACCATGGCACAGGATATAAGGGACATAAAGAAGACCTTAGAAGAGCATAAAGAAGAAATTGCAAGAGTAAATAAAAAAATAGAAGATCTTATGGAAATAAAAGAAACTGTTGGCCAAATTAAAAAGACTCTGGATACTCATAATACAAGCTTAGAGGAAGCTGAACAATGACTCAGTGTCCTAGAAGTCCACAGAACAGAAAATGAAGGAACGAAAGAAAAAAATGGAGAAAAAAAATCAAAAAAAGCGAAACAGATCTCAGGGATACGATAGATAAAATAAAACGTCCAAACTTAAGACTCACTGATGTCCCAGAAGGGGAAGAGAAGGGTAAAGGTCTAGAAAGAGTATTCAAAGAAATTGTTGGGGAAAAATTCCCCAACCTTCTATACAATATAAATATACAAAGCATAAATGCCCAGCGAACTCCAAATAGAATAAATCCAAAGAAACCCACTCCGAGACATAGTCTGATCAGACTCTCAAATACTGAAGAGAAGGAGCAAGTTCTGAAAGCAGCAAGAAAAAAGCATTTCACCACATACAAAGGAAACAACATAAGACTAAGTTGTGACTACTCAGCCACCACCATGTAGGTGAGAAGGCAGTGGCATGACATATTTAAAATTCTGAGAAAGAAAAATTTCCAACCAAGAATACTTTATCCAGCAAAACTCTCCTTCAAATTTGAGGGAGAGCCTAAATTTTTCACAGAGAAATAAATGCTGAGAGAGTTTGCCAATAAAAGACCTGCCCTACTTCAGATACTAAAGGGAGCCCTACTGACAGAGAAACAAAGGAAGGAGAAAGAGATATAGAGACTTTCAACAGACATATATAGAACCTTACATCCCAAATCACCAGGACACTCATTTTTCTCTAGTGATCACGGATCTTTCTCCAGAAGGGACCATATGCTGGGACATAAAACAAGCCTCAATAAATTAAAAAAAAAAAATTGAATATATTCAAAGCACATTCTCTGACCACAATGGAGTACAAATAGAAGTCAATAATTTTTGAATTGTAACTCCACTATTTACTTCCTACATGATATAAAATACACAAACTCTAATGACAAATCAGTGGTTTTGAACTCAATGTAAAATATGTAATTTTTGACAAGAACTATATAATGGGGGTGGGGAATGGGGGAGTATAGGAACATAGTTTATGTGTCCTATTGAAGTTAAGTTGGTATCAAAGAAAAACAAGATTGTTATGGATTTAAGAGGTTAATTTTAAGCCCCACAGTAAACACAAAGAAATTATCAGAGACTATGACCATAGAAATGAAAAGTAGAGTATGGGTTAAGAGAAATGGGGGAAGGGGCAATGGGGAGTTAAGAAATGAGTGTAGGGTTGCTGTTTGAGGTGAAGGGAAATTTCTAGTAATGGATGGTGGGAAAGAGATAGCATTACAACATTCTAAATGTGATTAATCCCACTAATGGAAGGCTAGGGAGGGGGTGGAATGAGAAGATTTAGGCTGTATATATGTTTCCACAATTGAGAAAAAAAACAAACAGTCTAAATAGATGACAATTGAATGCCAAGGATGACCCTGGATGGGATCTGAGGATGGAGGACAGGAGGCTCAAAGGGACACAGTTGAGACATAAGGAAAAAAACAAAAAAGGAAATATAGAATGTAAGCTTTGTATCAATGTTGAATCTCTTGTACTTCTTAGCTGCGCTTAATGGGTTGCATAAAAGAATGTTCTTGTTTATGGGAATTGTATATGTAAATTATAGTGTTTGTTCAAGGATGTGTGCAGCTAGCTCTCATATGTTCAGAAGACAGAGCAATAGATGATGGATGATAGATAGGGAGGGAGGGAAAGAAATGACGGTGTGACAGCATGTTAAAGTTGGTGGATTGGGGTATCAGGGGAGGGGGGTCAGGGTATGCTGGAGTTCTGTGTATGGGGTTTGTATTGTTTTTGCAACTGTTCCTATAACTTTGAATTTATTTCAAAATAAACTAAAAAAAAAGAAGAAGAAAGACTTCAAATCAGATACGTAACTTCAAAACTGGAAGAACTAGAAAAAGAAGAGCAAAATAAACCCAAAGCAAGCAGAGGGATGGAAATAAAGATTAGAATGGAGATAAATGAAACTGAGAATAAAAAACAATAGAATTAACAAAACCAAAAGTTCATTCTTTGAAAATATCAATAAAATTGATAAATCTTTAGCTAGACTGACAAAATAAAAAAGAGAGGACCCAAATAATGAAAATCAGAAATGAAAAGGGGGACATTACTACTGATCCCACTGAATTAGATAACATAAAGGAAATGGACAAATTCCTAGAAACTCACAAATTACCTAAACTGACTCAAAAAGAAATAGAAGATCTCAATAAACCAACTAGTAAAGAGAATGAACCAGTAATCTAAAACCTCCCAACAAAGAAAAGCCTGGAATGAGAAGGCTTCACAGGAGAATTTTGCCAAATATTTCTAGAAGAATTAACATTAATCCTGCTCAAATTCTTCCAAAAAATTGAAGAGAATGAACTCTTCCTATTTCATCCTATGAGGCCAATATCACCCTCATACCAAAGCCAGATACCATAAAGAAAGAAAATTACAGACCTTTTGAACACAGATGCAAAAGTCCTCAATAAAATACTAGCAAACCACATTATTTGAATAGCATATTAAAAGAATTATACACAATGATCAAGTGGGATTTATCCTTGGTATGCAAGGTTGGTTCAACATAAGAAAATCAATTAATGTAATATACCATATTAACAGAATGAAGGAACAAAACCACATGATCATCTTAGTTGATGCAGAAAAGGCATTTGACAAAACAGCACAATTCTTGATAAAAACACTTAGAAAACTAGGAATAGAAGGAAACTTCCTCAGCTTGATAAAGGGCATACCTGAAAAACCCACAACAAATCTCACACTTAATGATGAAAGACTGAAAGTTTTCATTTTAAGATCAGGAACAAAACAAGGATGCTCACTGTCACCAATGTTATTCAACATTGTACTGGAAGTTCTTGCCAGAGCAATCAGGCAAGAAAAAGAAATGAAAGGCATCCAAATTAGAAAAGAAGAAGTAAAACTTTCCCTACTTGCAGACGACATAATCCTATATACAGAAAATCCTGAAAATTTCACAACAAAGCTCTTATGGCTAATAAATAAATTCAGCAAAGTGGTGGGGTACAGGATCAACACCCAAAAACCAATAGTGTCTCTATACACTAGTAATGAATAATCTGAGGAAGAGTAAGAAAAAAATTCCATTTATAACAGCAACAAAAAGAATGAAAAATCTAGGAATAAATCTAACCAAGGATGTAAAGAACTTTAACACAGAAAAGTACAAAACATTGCTAAAAGAAATCAAAGAAGACCTAAATAGATGGAAAGATATCTCATGTTCATGGATTGGAAGAGTACATATCGTCAAGATGCCACTTCTCTCCAAAGCAATTTAGATATTTGATACAGTCTCAATAAAAATTCCTACAGCCTTTTTGCCAAAATGGGAAAGCGGATCTTCCAAAATTTATGGCAGGGTAAGGGGCCCTGAATAGCCAAAGCCATCTTAAAAAAGAAGAACAAAGTTGGAGGACTCACACTTCCTATCTTAGAACTTATTACAAAAACACAGTAATCAAAACAGCATAGTAATGGCCTGAGGACAGACATATAGACCAATGGAATCAAATTGAGATTTCAAAAATCAACCGTCACATTTACAGCCAATTGATTTTTTCACAAGAGTGCCAGATCCACTCATTTGGGAAAGAATAGTCACTTCAGCAATGGTGTTGGGAAAACTGTATGTCCACATGCAAAAGAATGAAGATAGATCCCTACCTCACATCATATACAGAAATCAACTCCAAATGGATCCAAATCCTAAATATTAGAACCAGAACCAGAACTAGAAGAAAACATAGGGGAGCACTTCAGAACCTTGTGTTCGGCAATGGTTTCTTTCTTTCTTTTTTTTTTTTTTTTTTTAAATTAAATTCAGTTTTATTGAAATATATTCACATATCATACAATCATCCATGATGTACAATCAGCTGTTCACAGTACCATCATATAGCTATGCATTCATCACCTCAATCTATCTTTGAAAATTTTCCTTACATCAGAAAGAATCAGAATAAGAATAAAAAATAAAAGTCAAAAAGAACACCTGAATCATCCCCCCCATCCCACCCTATTCTTCATTTAGTTTTTGTCCCTAGGCAATGGTTTCTTAACTTTAAACCCAAAGCACAAACAACAAAACAAAAAACAGATAAGGGGACTTCATTAAAATGAAAAACTTTTTGTGCATCAAATGACTTTATCCATGAAAGTAAAACAACTTACAAAATGGGAGAAAATATTTGGAAACCACATATATAATAAAGGTTTACTATCCAGAATATATAAAGGAATTCTTCATCTCAACAACAAAAAGACAAACAATCCAATTTTAAAAATGGTCAAAAGGAGGGAGCGTTTGCCGCCGTTGCCACCGCCTGGAGTTTCTTCAGGTTCCAGGTTTCTCTACCAACCAAGAGGAGTCCAGAGAGGAAAAGGGGCGCTCAGGAGCCAATAACCCACTCCTCCCACGTCTCTTCCAGTGGGAGATCACCCCTGCAGGGGTGGGCAACAAGATGTGGTTGCTCTCCCGGTGCTCCTCCTGGTCACTGCTCCCTCCATGCTAGTGTGGGGGCCGCCGGCTTCACACCTCCCTTGCACAGCGACTCACGTTTACTCTTCCAGCCTACCAGAAAGAGCGTTTCTACCAGTCCATGCTCCTGAAGGCCTCACCGGAGACCAAGAACCAAGTTTTAGACGGAGCAGGATTAGATACTGATTTCCATCTTACCTCTCCAGGAGGCAAAATGTTCTCCAGTGAAGGTACCCTATTGTTGACACCTTACCTTGGACACTTTATGGCTTTCAGACTGTTAACTTTGTAACCAAATAACCCCCCTTTATAAAAGCCAATCCATTTCTGGTGTTTTGCAAAATGGCAGCATTAGCAAACCAGAACAGTGATTTTCTTTGAATTAATCCTGGATAATATGGGAGAACAGGATCAAGAACAAGAAGATTGGAAGAAATATTATTACTGGCACAGATATGTTGGATATGAAACTAGAAGACATCCTGGAATCCATCAATAGCATCAAGTCCAGACTAAACAAAAGTGGTCATATCCAAACTCTGCTTGGAGCATTTGAAGGTTGTGATTGAAATATATAGGAAAGCAACTTTGACAGAATCAGTTTCTGGTCTATGGTTAATTTGGTGGTCATGGTGGTGGCATTGGCCATTCAAGTTTATAAGCTGAAGAGTCTATTTGAAGATAAGAGGAAAACTAGAACTTAAAACTCTGAAGTAAAGTACTTGACGTTGAAAAACAGGTGGAAAAATGCAATGAACTGTTACAGTCAAGGGCATTAATAGTTTTTTTCCAAAATATTTCCAGGCATTATCTTGTAAAACACATATAATTTTAATGTGAAAGCAAAGTCTTTACTTTTGTCTGTGCAAGTAGTCTTACTGATCCAGTAGTACTTAAGTGAATAACAGACATATTTTTAAGAGTATAGATATAACTGACTGAAGAAGCCATACAACTAACTGCATATTCCTAAGTTGAAAAAAATTTTACAAATGTCATAGCTCTTTAAAACAAATGAATGTTGGGCCTCAATACAACTCCAAACAATCTGTTTTTGTTTTTGTTTTTGTTTTTTAATGGTCTCTTTGAAATGTTCTTTTATTGTATGTTTTTTTTTTCCATACAATCATCCATGATATACAATCCACTGTCCACAGTATGATAACATAGTTATGCGTTCATCACCACAATCTATCTCTGAACATTTTCCTTACATCAGAAAGAACCAGAACAAGAATAAAAAATAAAAGTGAAAAAAAACACCCAAATCATCCCCCCATCCCACCCCATTTGTCCTTTAGTTTTTATCCCCATTCCTCCACTCATCCATACACTAGATAAAGGGGGTGTGATCCACAAGGTCTTCACAATCACACTGTCACCCCTTGTAATCTACATTATTATATAATTGTCTTCAGGAGTCCAGACTGCTGGGTTGGAGTTTGGTAGTTTCAGGTATTTACTTCTAGCTATTCCAATACATTAAAGCCTAAGAGGTGTTATCTATACAGTGCATAAGAATGTCCACCAGAGTGACCTCTCGACTCCATTTGGAATCTCTCAGCCACTGAAACCATTTCGTTTCATTTTGCATCCCCCTTTTGGTCAAGAAGATACTCTCAGTCCCACGATGCCGGGTCCACATTCATCCCCAGGAGTCATACTCTGCGTTGCCAGGGAGATTTACACCCCTGGGAGTTGGGTCCCACATAGGGGGGAGGGCAGCGAGTTCACCTGTCAAGATGGCTCAGTTAGAGAGAGAGAGGGCCACATCTGAGCAACAAAGAGGTACTCAGGGGGAGACTCTTAGGCACCATTACATACAACTTTAGACTCTCCTTCAAACAATCTGTTTTTAAAAGGTTCTCTTACCCAGAAGTTTCTTTATAAATATGGCAATTATAAATTAATTGTAGAAGTTTTCAACATGTTGTTATAAATTTTATCTGATCATTACCTAATCATGGACTGACTATATGTTTAAAAGACAAAGGCTCAACTTTTCTCTACATACACCTCTCATATAATGTAAATAGAAGCATAGCTTTGAAAACAATAACATTTTTGTGATTTTTATAACCAATTACTATATTTCAATGTAAAATATTAGTAAAAAGTATTAGTTTTATATATTTAGCCTACATTCCCCAAAGCTAAAATTTTGACAATTTTTAAAAATGCAGTCATACTTTCCTTATTAAAATTATGACAAATTTTCTCTTCTGAAGTCAAGAATATGGTCAAAGATTGCTGTCTCCATATTGACACAAACATTCTGTCTAACTCTTGACTAACATATCAAATTTTTAAATTAAATGTAAGGAAATAATCTTATTTTTATATTATCTGTCAACAATGTTATGTTAATTTTGACATGACTACTGACTTGTCAGTTGTGAGGGAAATTTTGCTTAAAGGATCTGGCCTAACATAAATATCTTATTTTCTTAACTCTCAAAATGATCAGGAACAATAGAAAGGAGTTTAGGTCAAGTTAAGATTACCGAATCAAAATAAAGCTCACTGAAACAGAACTATAAATAAATGTCTGGAATCTGATTGGCTCATAATGATGAGCCAATTCTAATAGAAGTATATACATAGAAGATCTCTGCCATCTTAGCTTACAAATAAGTACTAGTAATTTAGCTACATCATCAATTAAATATATTACTAGGTTATACTCATTTGTAATACTGTGTATGACAAAATGTCTTGTGAGTTAGAAACAATCAATTTATAAATCTGGGTATAGAATCCATTGATAGGTTAGTACTGCTGGAATTCTCAATAAGTGATAATAATATCCAGAGACATAGTTGTTTCATTTATACTAAGAGTGGTACAGAAAGAAAGATACATTTCCCTTCTTAGTCCCTTGGGAGAAAAATAGACACCTAGATTCCCCATTTAAAAAATGATGTAAACACCATATATGATCTATTGATTACCTTAATTAACTAAGAAAATGCTTTAGGTGTCTTGTTTAACATATGCAAAACATGGGCCAATATATGACCACTGCCTGTGAAGAACCCTTCCCTTCCCTGCTGTTAGATTTGTAATGAGAAGCAACATCATTAGCCATTAGGGAAATGCAAATCAAAACCATAATGAGATACCATTTCACACCCAGCAGAATGGCTACTGTTAAAAAAAATGGAAAATTACAAGTGGTGATTGGTGGAGAGCATGTGGAGAAACCGAATGCTCATTCATTGCTGATGGGAATGTAAAATGGTGCAGCTCCTGTGGAAGACACTTTAGCAGTTCCTCAACAAGTTAAATATAGAATTATCATATGACCTGGCAATCCTACTTCTAGGTATATATCCAGAAGAATTGAAAGCAGAGACATGAATAGATATTTACACAGCAACGTTCATAGAGGGATTATGCACAATTGCCTTAAGATGTAAGCAGCCCAAGTGTCCATCAATAAGTGAATGGATAAACAAATTGTGGTATATATACATAATGGAATATTATTCAGCCATGAAAAGGAATGAAGTTTTGATACATGTGACGACATGGATGAACCTTGAAGACATCATGATGAGTGAAATAAGCCAAACACAAAAGGAATAATATTGTATGACCTCACAGATATGAAATAATTAGAACAAGCAAATTCACAGTCAGAAACTAGAACATAGGTTACCAGGAGCTGGGGTGGGGGTAGGGAATGGGGAGTAAAATTGTACATAGTTTCTATGTGTGATGATGGAAAAGTTTTGGTAATGGATGGTTATGATGGTAACACAAAACTGTGAATGTAATTAACAGCAATGAATTATATATTTAAATGTGATTAAAAGGGAAAATTTTAGGTTGTAAATATGTTACTAGAATAAAATTTTTAAAAAATCTATAGGACCATACAACACAAACTGAAGCCTAAAGTAAGCCAGAGACTATTGTTAATAATACAACCGAAAACCATTGCCTCATCAACTGCAACAAATGTATCACACTAATGCAAGGTGTTAATAACAGGATGGTATATGAGAAGTCTGTATTTTATGTATGATTTTTCTGTAAATCTATAACTCCTCTAATAAAAAATAAAATAAAATAAAATAAAACAAAACAAAACAAAATAAAATAAAAATAAAGGTGAGATTAGGACATCCCCAGACAAACAAAAGCTGATGGAGTTCATTACCATTAGTCCAGTCCTACAAGAGATGCTAAAGAGAGTTCTATAGGTTGAAAGGAAAGAGCACTAGATAACAGATCAAAGCCACATGGAGAAATAGGATCTACAGTACAGGTAATGATGGGGGAAAACATACATGTCAGTACTATTTTATTTTTGGTTTGTGACTCCACTTTTTACTTCCTATGGGATTTAAAAGGCAAATGCATAAAATGTAAGGGGAAATAAGTGGTTTGGGACTCAATGTATAAACATGTAATTTGTGACAAGAACTACATAAAGTTGGGGAGATAGATGGATATAGGAACATGTTTGTGTACACTTATTGAAATTAAGTTGGTATCAGAGCCACTGTGATTGTTATAGATTTTGGATCTAAACTTTAAGCCCATGGTAACTACAATGAAAATACTGGAGAATATGGAAGCTCATAGAGACAGAAATTAGAGTACAGGTTGCCAGCGGTGGAGGGCAGGGGAATTAGGAAGTTAATGCAAAATGGTTGTAGGGTATCTGTTTGAGGAGACAGGAAAGTTTTAATAATGGAAAGTGGTAAGGGTACTATAACATAATGAATGTGATTTAATCCTACTGAATGGTAGGCTTTGTTGTGGTTGATATGGGAAAGTCTATGTATATATATGTTCCCACAATTAAAAAAGGAAAGAAAAAGCAACTAAAGAGACAATGGCAATTAAGGGTAATACACAATCCTAGGTAGGTTCTAACAAGGGAGGAAAGAAGCTCAAAAGGACATTATTAAAAAAAAAAAAGGGACATTATTGGGACATATAAAAAATTGAAATATAGACTATTAGCTTTATATCAATGTTAAATTTCTTGAACTTGATAACTGTCCTTAAGGTGGATATATAAGTGAGTAAGTAACTTTGTTCTTAGGAAATGTACGTGTCATTATTAAGTGTTCAAGGAACAAAATACAACCTATACTCAAGTGTTTAGAAGATGGACTGATAAATAGATAGATAGATGAAATAGATGGATAGAATAGATAGATAAATAGATTGATAGATGGATAGAATGATACAGCAAATATGAAAAAATGTCAAAATTGGTGGGTCTGGGTATCTGGGGAGGAAAGGGGTATGTTGGAGTTCTCTGTATGGGGTTTGTGTTCTGTAGTTTTGAAGGTATCAAAATAAAAAGTTTAAAATTGATAAAAGAAATTATTGCTGGGATTTAGGTACTGATATTCAGAGTCTGTGTATAATTCAGTAGATCCTTCAAAGGGACAGAGGCCTTCAAACAGACGAAAATTTCTCAAGTAAAAGGTCATCTGATTTATCTGATATAAGTGTGCTGGTTAACCCAACAGGGCATGTTGAATGCCAATTTCTCTGGTGGAAACCTTTTCTCGGCCTATGGAAGGACCATTAATGTGGCATAAGCACTTATCATATTGGGTTAGCAACAATGCATACAGGCAAAACTCCCCAGGAGATTCTGCAGCTGCCAAAGTTCTGGTGGCGGATCCTAGAAGACCGAGTGTCTGAGCTGCATGGATGCAGATAAGACACAAGCCTCTGGCTAATGAATCAGTCACCTTAGCAATGCTCAGGAGCCATGGGGACAGGTAATGTAATTTTTAGGATGTAACATGATAAAAGGAAATTGAACTCAAAGCTTGTGCTTTGATGGGTTCTGGGTCAGGCATGTTCAACAGGGTCCTTCTGGCAGTGAACAGAAAGAAGAAAAATATAGCCAGTAAATCTTGGGCTGGCTTTAAATCTACATTATTTCTCAAATGTTTGGTCTTCATCCTAACAACAGTGGCCATGGAAACAGAAACAACTGATGTTTTCATCATTTTATGATCACAGAGATAAAACTTACCACTTTCAATCCTGTTTTCAACCTCAGCCGTGATTTTTGATACAGATCTCTCATCTGTCACACAGTTTTTAATTGTCTTCTCCCTAGAGCTGCACAGAGAACAATTTATTTAAAACTCAAAAGAAGGTTTCAGAAATCACCAGAAAACATTAATTCACGGAGATCATATTTTTTTCAAATGCTCTAGAAGATATTTAACTATGCTTCACAAATTTTTCCATTAAAGCCATCATTTGTCCTCATTGAGAAAAAAGTAGTTTTACTGGGAATGATGAGAGAGAGGACACTATAGTTCAACTTTTAAAGTATAAAAGCCAGAAAGTTCAGAACACTGTTTTATTGATACAAACTTAGGTCTGATTGGTTGAGGGTGTAAAATTTTTTCTTTCGAATTAAAAAACTCAATGGACACAGAAAGGAAGGCTGTGCTGCCAAGAATCACAGTAGAGACAACCATAGCTATTAGTCAGAAAAACAGACAAGAAAGGCAAGTGCTTGCACCTGACTGATGTAGGTACCTTGGGAAGTACAGTAAGTACAGGAAGCCTTGTCTATGTGCCAGGCACTTTATACTCGCCATTTCATTTAATCATAAAACTTTCCCATTAAAACCTCTCACCCAAGTTTGGAGAGCTTGTAAGATATTAATGCTAATTCTGTGCACTTGAATAACATTTTATCTCTGGTTTTGCAATTACTATGTGATAACTAAATATATAAATGATGGAGCCAATTACTTGCCTACTAGAAATTTTATTTGATTATATATTAGTTCACTTTTGTATTTTTATATTAAACAGGGTAGCTGATGAATTTAAAATAGTTTACAAAACATATATACAAATAGCTATTTAGAAACATTTGATGTCTGTCTATAGCAAAACAACGACAACAATAATAACAAACAAAAACCACTGTTCATGATCATCCAAAACTGGGAGCAACCCAAATCGTCATCAACTGGTGAATGAACAAACAATGGTACATCCATACCATGGAATACTACTCAGCAACAAAACAGAGGAAACTACTGATATATGCAACAAGATGGATCTCAAAAGTATTGTGTGAAGTGAAAGAAGCCAGATACAAAATGCTACAAAATATATTATTCTATTGATATGACATTCTGGAAAAGGCAAAACTAAGGACAGAAATCAGATCAATGGTTGCCAGAAACTAGGAATGAAATGAGGGACTGACTACAAAGGGACATGAGGAAACTTTCTGGGGTAATGAGAATATTCCATATCTTGATTGTGGTAGTACAGGTTTGAACATATTTGTCAAAATTCATAGAACTGTAAAGCATTAAAGGGTAAATTTTATTATATGGAAATTAATCTCAATAAATCTGACTTTTTAAAAAATAGGGAAATAAGGATGCACTCTGAGAGCTATATTTTAAAACACATAATGGATCAGAGCAGAGATAGGTAAAGTCACCAGAAAAAAGAAGGATCCCAGGTCACTAGGCATTGAGTCATACATTCATACATTCATTCATTCAACAAATTACTTCTTAGCACCTTTTGGGTGGCAGCATTGTTCTAGGCAGTAGGAATATGGCAATAAACAAGACAGACAGTCCTTGCTCTCATGGAACTTAAGTTCTGTAGTCAGGGGAAAGGTAATAAACAAGTAAACAAATTTAAAAAAATCTCATTCTGGAGAAGAATATCTAATGTGGTGGGGATATATTCAAGATATCCTAAATTAAAAATGGTTGTATAGGAAGCAAGTTATTGTAAAACAAACACTGAATAAATAAATATACATATATATATCTATGACTAAAAGGATATTTAGCATAAAATAATTAGTGTTTATTTCTGGGTGGTGGGATTCTGAGTTATTTTATTGTGTTTTTTCTGTATTTCCAAATTCTCAACAATAAGCATGTGTACTTCCATAATCAGAAAAAAATATTAATAGAGAGCTCTACATGTGTCTGTAAGTACAAAGATGTCTGAAAGGATGTATACTAAACATTACTGGCAGTTAACTCTCAGTAGTAGGATATGGGATGATTTTTACTTTTTTCACTGTACTTTTTCTGTATTCTTTAAATAGTTTATAAGGATTTATATCTATTTTTCAAAAATAATAAATCTACTTTTTTTAAAAAGCTAATTTTACCTTATTTTGGTAGTATTTTTTTTTCAACAAGAAATGGAAGAAATTACCATTCACAGACTTCAGAGCCTCAAAGTCTGTTCACTCTTTTTGTTTTGTAGGGAAGTGCTTCCTTTATTCTCTCTTTAGCATTAAACTGATTATCTCTGGTAATAACTCTGCCCATGGTAATGTAATCCTCCTACTTCAATAGAAAATGACCATGTTCTGATTTATAACTCTGCCAACAAAGGGTTGGAAGAAACTTGCCCTGATCAAAATGGCAGAATGAGACTTCAGGGCTCATCACCTCATGCTTTGAACAACCAGCATGAATTGGCAGAAACATCTTTCTCAAAGCTCCAGAAAGTAATTAAAGGACTGCAGTATCAAGGTGAGGGTCGAAGCAAGGAGGCTACTTTAAACCAGTAGGATTTCGTGGTGCCCTGGAGAGCCTCTCCCTGACCTTGCACCAGCTCAACATGGAGCCCGGACAAGCTCCCAGTACACAGATACTTGCTTCCAGTTCTGGAGGGAGAAGAGTAACCCTTGGGCACATAAGGGAGCAGGCATGTGTGGCCCAATCTCTCTGGTGGTGCCCTGAGGGATGCACCATCCCAGAGCTTGCCCTGCATGTAGAAGGCAGCTCACTGAGCACTGCTGCAGAATGCTGTGGAAGAGTAGTCAGCTGGCTGCCTGGGGCAAGGGATTACTGGCTATAGGATATATAGTGCAGTACCCAGGACCCTGAGGAAACTGTTTCCTAGGGAAGAGGGGACACTCATATTTGTACAAACAGGGAAATTCCTAGACCAATATACACATGCTCATGACAAGACACACAGAAAGCAGCAACGAGGCCTATGCTTTGGCCTGAAGCCTATTCTTTATAGGCATTGTATGGATACATGCCCTTGAAGGAGAGCACTTGCATGGGTCAATCTGTCAAGACTAGGAAAGCTGTTTTCTTTTTTCCCTCCTGTCCTAGTTTGCTCATGCTGCAGAATGCAAAACACCAGAGATGGATAGGCTTTTATAAAACGGGGGTTTATTTCACTACACAGTTACAGTCTTAAGGCCACAAAAAGTCCAAGGTAACACCTCAACAATTGGGTACCTTCACCGGAGGATGGCCAATGGCATCCGGAAAACCTCTGCTAGCTAGGAAGGCAGCTGGGGTCTGCTCCAAAGCTCCGGCCTCAAAACGGCTTTCTCCCAGGACATTCCTCTCCAGCAAGCTTGCTCCTCCTCAAAACGCCACTCACAGCTGCACTCACTTCCCTCTCTTTGAGTCAGCTCATTTATATAGCCCCACTTATCAAGGCCCACCCTGAATGGGCGGGGCCATGCCTCCATGGGAACATCTCATCAAAATCATCACCCACAGCTGGGTGGGGCACATTCCAAGCAAATCCAACCAGCACCAAAAACATCTGCCCCACACAAGACCACAAAGATAATGGCATTTGGGGGACACAATACATTCAAACTGGCACACCTCCTTTTTTTTTTTTTCTTATATTAGCTCCTGGCATTCAAGGAATGCTCTGTAATAATGTTAGTTGGATACCAGCTTAAGGTACAGATGCCTCAGAGTATAAACCCCAGCAATAACACATTAAAATATCAAAATGTCCAGGTTCCAACAAAAGATTACAAAACATACAAAGATACAGGAAACAATGGCCCAAGCAAAGGAGACAATGAAAGCCTTGGAAACCATCAGTGAGGGACATGCCAGAGAAAGACCTTCAAAATATGGTCATTGATGAATGCACAACTATATGATGATGCTGTGAACAACTGATTGTACGCTTTGGATGATTGTATGGTATGAGAATATATCTCAATAAAATTGCATTAAAATATGGTCATAAATATGCTCAAAGAGCTAAAGGAAAGCATTGATGATAAAGAACTAAAGGAAATCAGGAACATGATAGACAAACTCAAAGAGAATATCAATAGAGAGATGGCAATTATGAAAAAGAAGCAAACAGTGCTGAAGACCACAGTAACAAAAATTTAAAATTCCCTTGAGGAGTTCAACAGTAGATTGGAACTGGCAGAAGAAAAAAATCAGTGAACTTGAAGATAAGGCAATTGAAATCATTCAGTCTGAGGAGCAGAAAGATGACTGAATGAAGAAAAGTGAAAAGGGCCTGAGGAACCTGTTGGAAACCATCAAGCATACTGATATACACATTGTAGGAATCCGAGAAGGAGAAGAGAGAAAAGAGGAGAGAGAATATTCAAAGAAATAATGGCTGAAAGCTTCCCAGATTTAATGAAAGCCATGCATACATACATCCAAGACACTCAGTGAACTACAAGCAGGATAAACCCAAATAGATTCATAACATGGCATATTATAATCACACTGTTCAATGCCAAAGATAAAGAGAGAATTCTGAAAACCACAAGAGACAATAAATATGTCACTTATAAGGGAACCTCAATAAGATAAAGTACCAATTTCTCACCAGAAACCATTATTCCTGATCTGAGGATGCTTAGAGGTTATGGAGATTTCTACTGGAAAATGAATAAAGTAAAGCAAGAATTCACTTTTTAAAAGAATTTCTTACCTTTTCTCCACTTCTAAAAGAAAATTTTCACTGTTGCCCAACTGACTGAAATGGAGCTTGGCAGCTTTTCTCTCGCTTTCCCGTACATTTCGGTCATCTGGAGGTAGAAACCGTGGTCTGAGCATATTGCTTTTTTGGAGTAAACAGTAGTGGGTCAGAAAACCAAATTCACAGAGTAGAAACTAAAGACCAATCTCAACTTTTTGTTAGAGGCAGGTCACAAAATAATGCTATTATGTTGTCATTGGAGCAAGCAGTAACTCAGGGAGACTCCAAGGGATGCCATAGCAACACCCCAGCCACATGGGTTTACCCCTTCAGGAGAGTAGAGCTTGGACAGCAAACAACCCAAAGAGCCTAAAGTTACAGCACCTTCTAAAAGAGTTTACCTAGTATCCCTTTATTACTGCTGAGATAATAACTTTCCCAGAGACATGTAAAATAGAATTTTGTATTAATAAGAAATATACACTCAACAATAAAATTATAAGCTAATATAGACCAGCTTATTTGAAGGAATAGTCATTGTTCCTTGACAACTAAGCTCCCAAACAGGTGTTGGATTGTCTATTGCTAATACAGTTGTAAAACTGGGGCACCTGGAAAAACAAACCTCCACCTGGAGTCATTTGTCTTGGGAAGGAGGCGGTTTGGTGAAACAGTCAACAGAAGAAAACTAAAGCTGGAAGTAACTGATAAAATCAGAGATTGTCATTCAATAAACAATAGAAGGACTCATTATACATCCTGCCAACACAAAAGAGTTACATAAATGTTGACTAATAAATATATCCTGCCAGTGCACACTCTGGGCCAAAATCCAAAAAGTTAGGAGGTAGCTGATGTAAAGTAAAATTCTGGGGGCAAGGAACAGGGAGGAGAGTCTCACCCAGTTTCTCCAGTGTTTGTAGCGTGTACACCGCAAAGAGCCTATAATCTGTATCTTTTCTGACAACAGGATTGAGTCTCAAATCTAATTCTTTGAGGAAGGGTAAAGGCTGTAGGCGGGACACCTCCATTAATGAAGGAATGTTGTTATAATATAAATTCAGGTCTTGGAGTGAACATAAGTACTGGATGCCCTGCAAGGAAAAGACCACATTATAAAACTGCATGTTTGTAAGGCCTAGGAATCTCACAAATAAAGGTGGAAATGTATCTATTACTTTCCATACTGAAACATGTCATCCAAGTCACTCATCTTCTCTGAGAAAAGCAGAAAATAAGATCACTGAAGCCCATGGACACTGGGTGTTCTAAATATTAAATAATTCACCTATATACTACATTTCCTCCTTCATAAAACCTGGCATTCAAATATCTGCAGTCAATTCTCTACTTCAGTTGCTCCCCAATCCACTCCCCCAATCCAATCTTTCCTAGTGGTGTCCAAGCCAAGCTACTTTTGTATTTCTCTCACCCTGCCCCCAAGCACTCTCCTGACCCCAAGAGGATCTCAATTTACTAGAGGAAGGCAGGTAGACATAAGAGCAGTTTCTGAGGGAGAAGGGCATGATAAAAAAAAAAAAAATTAAATATGTATGTGTGTGCATGTGGGTGTGTGGGTGTGTCCTTGTATCTCACTGCCTTACAGGTTCCATGGACTAGTTCAGAAAACAAAACAGTGCCATCTCCAGTCCTCCCTCCTGGACCAGTCTGGGATCCCTCTTCTCCTCGTTTTCACTGCAGAGTTTTGTCACCATATAAGTTCCCCATCAGTTCTTCTTGGTAGAAATGTTTTCTCTTGGTCAGCTCTCTGTGGTTTAAGCAATCCCACCCCCTCTACTTAACTGCAACAGTACAATCAGGACTGAGAAGCTCGAGAGGGAAAGCCACAATTTTCCTCCTCTACTGAAACCTGCTATTGGAAATAATTGTTTAATTTTCATGTATTTGGCTAGTTAGCTGCTTGTGCCCAACACCAAATTTTAGGACAATATTTCAAAACAGGTATGTACATGTATAAAGACATACTTTTAGTAGTAAAAGTACTTACCACAAAAGGAACTCCACCTTTGAGGATTATTTTAGAAATTAAAATTATTTTCCATCAGATATTTATAAAATAATGTTTTTATTCTCTTCTCATTTAAAATTACCATTTTCTTATAGCAGGAGATTTAGAATACTCAGAGATATATACAAAACATTCCCAAATGGAATCCTGTTTACACTTTGATGCATTTCCTTCTAGCTTTTTTCCAGTCTGTTGACTTCTATATTGCTAAAGAGTTGGGAGTTAGGATTAGTGATCAGTGTCTTTAGGTGAGTACACTATTAGGACTGCCTTTAAATATGTTTAATTCCTCAGCTCCAGTAATCCCTTAATTTCTCTCAGTGTAAAAGTCAAGGAAACAATTTCTATCCTCCTCTCACTTTTCCCAGTTGGCATGAATTCATGCACTCCTTAAAGGTGTACTAGCAGTAATCACAAAACACCTTTTTCCTGGGAAAATTAAGCAAACTGACTGCTAGAGAAGAATATATATAATGATTCATAGATGAAAAAAAGGTAGAAAACTAACATTTACTGAGTTTTTTCTTATATGCCAAACACTGTACCAGGAATTTTAGATATGTTATGTTTGATTATATATGTTAATTTGATTACCTTTCACAACAGTTTTTTATCCAATTTACAGAAGAGGAAAGAGAGGGAATATAAAACAAATTATAGTAACGTTCACTCAATTTTTTAGCCTGAAAAAGAACAAACACACAAATGAAAAGAGGAGACCTAAACAGCTCTGAACTAATATTTTCTGAAACAGATAGGGCAAATACAAATGGCTGCTTTTAAAAAAAATAGAGTCTAAAAGATCCTGTTCAAACTTGGAGTTGCTTCTTTCAGAGTACCCTAGGTGAGGCCCAGTTGGGAAGTTTGATCTTGCTTAGGTTTCCTCTCCTAGAGTTTCTTAGATTTAACCTTGAGATTGAGTCTGGACTATTTTGTTGAACAAGTATCCCCTAAGAAGTGCAAAATTGGCAGAATAATCCAGATCATTAACTAATCCTGGATAGCATCTTTGAGTATTCCACCTTGAGTCTTGCAGAGAAAGGCTTTGCCAAGATAGATACACAGCTGGGACAAAATGGGAACACGTGGAAGAAGCACCATTTGGGAATCTACACAAACAGAACAAAACTCCTGCTCTGAGTGTGTGCCTTCATGTTTATGGAACTCTTTGTGTGTGTTAGCTAATCCTCACACACTACTCTGTTCAGGCCTGCTCTCTCTTACTTTCCTGCACTGCTCTCTCCTTCACCATCCCCTGATGTGGAAATTTTTCTTTGTTTTTGAGACCACCATTTCCTCCTCCTCCTAGGAAAAACCCACAGTCACACCCTAGGCCAGTGTTTCTCCATGTGTGCTCCATGTACCACCAGAATTCAAATCACCTGAGTATGCCCTGAGCCAACCCCTGACCCACTAAGTCAGAATCTCTCTCAGAGTAGGAATTAAGAATCTGTACTTACAAGCTCTTCTCCTAATTTCTTATGTACATTAAAATTTGTACCTGTGCCCTAGGCAGCAATAGCTAAACACAGTTCTTCCTGAGTACAAAAGGAATTTTTCCCAATATTTTATAATAAAAAATTTCAAATATATGACTTGGATGGTCATAGAATATAGAACTTACCTTCAGGCTAGTGATCAAATTCCTTGATAAATCTAAGGATCTGAGATTTTTAAAGTTTCTGAAGGCATCACCAATGGAATGGATTTTTCCAGCATAAGATCCCTGCAATGAAAGAGACTCCACCAGTTCTGAAAAGAGATTATTAGTAGATATATTATGATCTCTGCTTGTCGAAGTGCAGAGTTGGTGAAAATAGGCTTTCCTTTCTCCCATATCCCATCTGTAAAAAGCCCTACATCCAAGGCTCATAATATCAGATCATTTTCAAAGCAGCACTATGGTCTAATACAGTAATACCAAACCTTGGTTTTACAGCCTCCTTGGGTTTCTCTCATCACCCTAAAGGATACAATGAAATTCTCCAAAAGCTCTAAAAACAAAATTAAAAGAGAAACTCAGTAATCCCACTGTTACGATCCAGTCCTTCAGATAATACAAAATTTTGCCAACATATGTATCACAAGGATGCTAACTGCAGAACAGCTTTAACATAGCAAAATTTAAAAAAAAAATTAAACAGCCTAAATAACAGTACAACAATACAATGGCCAATATACTAGATCTGTGACCTTGCACAAGTCATGTAACCTTTCTCTCTGTGCATTAGTTTCCTCATCTGTAAAATGGGGATGCATAATAGCAGTACTTACTTCATAAGGTGTTATAAGGATTAAAAAATATAAATACATATGTGCTGGTTTGAAGCTGTTATGTACCCCAGAAAAGGCCATGTTCTTCTAATCCATTCTTGTGATGCAGACCTATTGTGGGTGGGACCTTTTGGTTAGGTTATTTCAATTGAGATGTGAACCAGACCATTCAAGATGGGTCTGAATCCCTTTACTGGAGTCCTTTATGAGAGGAAAAAAGACAGAAAAAACCCCAGAGAGAGATGAGAGAGAAAAGCCCTGAAGGAGCTAGGACAGGACCCACAGATACTAAGAGAGAAAGCCACTGGAACCAGAAGCCGAAAGCAATGGAACCCAGGAGCCAAGGATCAGCATATGCCAGCCATGTGCCTTCCCATGTGACAGAGGTGTTCCAGATGCCAGCAGCCTGTCTTCGAGTCCAGGTATATCATCCTACTGATGACTTAATTGGGATATTTTCAGTAAATTTTAACAGTAAATTTAAAACAGTAAATTTTAAGTTAATAAATCCCCATTGTAAAAGCCAATCCATTTATGGTATATTGCATTCTAGCAGCATTAGCAAACCGAAACAACATATATACATATACATATACTCATGCACATACACACATAAATATCTTCAGACAGTACTTGGCAGTCATTAAAAAGAATGAGGTAGATGTGTAGATGCTCATATGGAGAGAGTGCCAAGACATATTATTGAGGAAAAGGTATGATTTGTGTGTGTGTGTGTGTAAATTTTTTAAAAGAATAAATATATAAAGTGAGGGAGGAAATGGACGAAAGTCAACTAGACTTCTAATAGCACAGAAATGAGGAGAATGTCAAAATTGCCAAAAGGAACTCAGTGGCAAGTATGGTGGGCCAAAATGAGAAAAGCAACCAAAACTGGGAGGGGCTTCTGCAGGATCCAATTTGCAGGGTAGACACTGAAATAAGATCTTAAGGAGCTTGAGCAGTCTTGGCCCTATTAATGTTAAAAAGTAACAACAAAAGAGCCCTTCCAAGACAAGACCCACACCAGGGAGAAACTAGTGGGAGTACAATCCACATAGAACAGAACCAGGGCTATAGGTGTAAAGGAAAGAAGAGATCCGGGAGGGAAGTGGGGGGACAGGTGGAACAGAGATGGCAGAACTCTGGAAACATAAGGGCATAATTTTTAGTACTTTATGAACACAACAGAAGAGAGAACTTCAGAACCTTGAAATTAGAAAAGCTATTCTCATCCATTCCTCCCACCTAAAAGTATAGGAAAACTTACTGCACTTAAAAGAGCCACAGAAAAGGATTACATCAAATCTTATATGAGGTTATAATTTAAAAGAGAGAAAGGAGCAGAGTAACATCCCCAAAGAAAATGGAAGTGTCCACAAAAGAAATGAAAACTGTAATTTAA
Organism: Choloepus didactylus; assembly: GCF_015220235.1. NCBI lineage: Eukaryota > Metazoa > Chordata > Mammalia > Pilosa > Megalonychidae > Choloepus > Choloepus didactylus. The sequence continues at coordinate 22,309,528 of NC_051328.1, read as the reverse complement.
TATTTCACAACAAACCAAAAGAAATTAAGAAAATGATGGAACTTTTCAAACAACAATGCAGAAGTTCTCAAAGTGTGGTCCCTGCACCTCTAGAGTTCCCTAAGACATGTAGAGGAGGTCCACAAAGTCACTTCTATTTGTTAAAATTATTCTCATAACAATATTAAGACATTAATTGCCTTTTTCACCATGTTGACATTTACACTGATAGTTCCAAAGTAAAAAACGCTGCACCTTAGAAGGGTGCCAAACTGTACCCTGTAGTCATTGTATTCTTCACCATCCCACACTTGCCTTGCGGTTTAAAAAAAAAAACAAAACAAACAAACAAAAAAAAAACCAGTTTCACTTAAGAATGCCCCTGATGAAGCAATAAAAAGCAGTACAATTATTTATTTCATTAAATCTCGACCCTGAACACAGATCTTTTTTTACATTCTGTTTGACTATGGGAGGTATGCATAAAGTACTTCTACTGCATACCAAAGTATGTTGGCTGTCTAGAGGAAAATCACTTGTGTGCTTGTTTGAATTGCAAGCTGAACTAGCCAGTTTTTTATGGAACACCATTTTTATGCAAAAAGTCAACTGACGATTAAAGGGATTCACGAGGGCGGGGCAAGATGGCGGACTGCTGAGCTGTATGTTTTAGTTACTCCTCCAGGAAAGTAGGTAGAAAGCCAGGAACTGCGTGGACTGGACACCACAGAGCAATCTGACTTTGGACATACTTCATACAACACTCATGAAACCGTGGAACTGCTGAGATCAGCGAAATCTGTAAGTTTTTGCAGCCAGGGGACCCGCGCCCCTCCCTGCCAGGCTCAGTCCCGTGGGAGGAGGGGCTGTCAGCTCCGGGAAGGAGAAGGGAGAACTGCAGTGGCAGCCCTTATCGGAAACTCATTCTACTGATCCAAACTCCAACCATAGATAGACTGAGACCAGACACCAGAGAATCTGAGAGCAGCCAGCCCAGCAGAGAGGAGACAGGCATAGAAAAAAAACAACATGAAAAACTCCAAAATAAAAGCGGAGGATTTTTGGAGTTCTGGTGAACATAGAAAGGGAAAGGGCAGAGCTCAGGCCCTGAGGCGCATATGCAAATCCCGAAGAAAAGCTGATCTCTCTGCCCTGTGGACCTTTCCTTAATGGCCCTGGTTGCTTTGTCTCTTAGCATTTCAATAACCCATTAGATCTCTGAGGAGGGCCCTTTTTTTTTTTTTTTTTTTTTTAATCCTTTTTTCTTTTTCTAAAACAAGTACTCTAAGAAGCCCAATACAGAAAGCTTCAAAGACTTGCAATTTGGGCACGTCAAGTCAAGAGCAGAACTAAGAGAGCTCTGAGACAAAAGGCAATAATCCAGTGGCTGAGAAAATTCACTAAACACCACAACTTCCCAAGAAAAGGGGGGTGTCCGCTCACAGCCATCATCCTGGTGGACAGGAAACATTCCTGCCCATCGCCAGCCCCATAGCCCAGAGCTGCCCCAGACAATCCAGTGTGACGGAAGTGCTTCAAATAACAGGCACACACCACAAAACTGGGCGTGGACATTAGCCTTCCCTGCAACCTCAGCTGATTGTCCCAGAGTTGGGAAGGTGGAGCAGTGTGAATTAACAAAGCCCCATTCAGCCATCATTTCAGCAGACTGGGAGCCTCCCTACACAGCCCAGCAGCCCAGAACCGCCCTGGGGGGACGGCACTCACCTGTGACATAGCACAGTCATCCCTCAACAGAGGACCCAGGGTGCACAGCCTGGAAGAGGGGCCCACTTGCAGCCATACGCCAATACCAAGGACTTGTGGGTCAGTGGCAGAGACAAACTGTGGCAGGACTGAACTAAAAGATTAGACTATTGCAGCAGCTTTAAAACTCTAGGATCACCAGGGAGATTTGATTGTTAGGACCACGCCCCTCCCTGACTGCCCAGAAATACGCCCCATATACAGGGCAGGCAACACCAACTACACACGCAAGCTTGGTACACCAATTGGACCCCACAAGACTCACTCCCCCACTCACCAAAAAGGCTAAGCAGGGGAGAACTGGCTTGTGGAGAACAGGTGGCTCGTGGACGCCACCTGCTGGTTAGTTAGAGAAAGTGTACTCCACGAAGCTGTACATCTGATAAATTAGGGATAAGGACTTCAATTGGTCTACGAATCCTAAAAGAACCCTATCAAGTTCAGCAAATGCCACGAGGCCAAAAACAACAGAAAATTATAAAGCATATGAAAAAACCAGACGATATGGATAACCCAAGCCCAAGCACCCAAATCAAAAGACCAGAAGAGACACAGCACCTAGAGCAGCTACTCAAAGAACTAAAGATGAACAATGAGACCATAGTACGGGAGACAAAGGAAATCAAGAAGACCCTGGAAGAGCATAAAGAAGACATTGCAAGACTAAATAAAAAAATGGATGATCTTATGGAAATTAAAGAAACTGTTGACCAAATTAAAAAGATTCTGGACACTCATAGTACAAGACTAGAGGAAGCTGAACAACGAATCAGTGACCTGGAAGATGACAGAATGGAAAATGAAACCATAAAAGAAAGAATGGGGAAAAAAAATTGAAAAAATCGAAATGGACCTCAGGGATATGATAGATAATATGAAACGTCCAAATATAAGACTCATTGGTGTCCCAGAAGGGGAAGAAAAGGGTAAAGGTCTAGGAAGAGTATTCAAAGAAATTGTTGGGGAAAACTTCCCAAATCTTCTAAACAACATAAATACACAAATCATAAATGCTCAGCGAACTCCAAATAGAATAAATCCAAATAAACCCACTCCGAGACATATACTGATCACACTGTCAAACACAGAAGAGAAGGAGCAAGTTCTGAAAGCAGCAAGAGAAAAGCAATTCACCACATACAAAGGAAACAGCATAAGACTACTCAGCAGCCACCATGGAGGCGAGAAGGCAGTGGCACGATATATTTAAAATTCTGAATGAGAAAAATTTCCAGCCAAGAATACTTTATCCAGCAAAGCTCTCCTTCAAATTTGAGGGAGAGCTTAAATTTTTCACAGACAAACAAATGCTGAGAGAATTTGCTAACAAGAGACCTGCCCTACTGGAGATACTCAAGGGAGCCCTACAGACAGAGAAACAAAGAAAGGACAGAGAGACTTGGAGAAAGGTTCAGTACTAAAGAGATTCGGTATGGGTACAATAAAGGATATTAATAGGCAGAGGGGAAAAATATGACAAACATAAACCAAAGGATAAGATGGCTGATTCAAGAAATGCCTTCACGGTTATAACATTGAATGTAAATGGATTAAACTCCCCAATTAAAAGGTATAGATTCGCAGAATGGATCAAAAAAAATGAACCATCAATATGTTGCATACAAGAGACTCATCTTAGACACAGGCACACAAAGAAACTGAAAGTGAAAGGATGGAAAAAAATATTTCATGCAAGCTACAGCCAAAAGAAAGCAGGTGTAGCAATATTAATCTCAGATAAATAGACTTCAAATGCAGGGATGTTTTGAGAGACAAAGAAGGCCACTACATACTAATAAAAGGGGCAATTCAACAAGAAGAAATAACAATCGTAAATGTCTATGCACCCAATCAAGGTGCCACAAAATACATGAGAGAAACACTGGCAAAACTAAAGGAAGCAATTGATGTTTCCACAATAATTGTGGGAGACTTCAACACATCACTCTCTCCTATATATAGATCAACCAGACAGAAGACCAATAAGGAAATTGAAAACCTAAACAATCTGATAAATGAATTAGATTTAACAGACATATACAGGACATTACATCCCAAATCACCAGGATACACATACTTTTCTAGTGCTCATGGAACTTTCTCCAGAATAGATCATATGCTGGGACATAAAACAAGCCTCAATAAATTTAGAAAGATTGAAATTATTCAAAGCACATTCTCTGACCACAATGGAATACAATTAGAAGTCAATAACCATCAGAGACTTAGAAAATTCACAAATACCTGGAGGTTAAACAACACACTCCTAAACAATCAGTGGGTTAAAGAAGAAATAGCAAGAGAAATTGCTAAATATATAGAGACGAATGAAAATGAGAACACAACATACCAAAACCTGTGGGATGCAGCAAAAGCAGTGCTAAGGGGGAAATTTATAGCACTAAACGCATATATTAAAAAGGAAGAAAGAGCCAAAATCAAAGAACTATTGGATCAACTGAAGAAGCTAGAAAATGAACAGCAAACCAATCCTAAACCAAGTACAAGAAAAGAAATAACAAGGATTAAAGCAGAAATAAATGACATAGAGAACAAAAAAACAATAGAAAGGATAAATATCACCAAAAGTTGGTTCTTTGAGAAGATCAACAAGATTGACAAGCCCCTAGCTAGACTGACAAAATCAAAAAGAGAGAAGACCCATATAAACAAAATAATGAATGAAAAAGGTGACATAACTGCAGATCCTGAAGAAATTAAAAAAATTATAAGAGGATACTATGAACAACTGCATGGCAACAAACTGGATAATGTAGAGGAAATGGACAATTTCCTGGAAACATATGAACAACCTAGACTGACCAGAGAAGAAATAGAAGACCTCAACCAACCCATCACAAGCAAAGAGATCCAATCAGTCATCAAAAATCTTCCCACAAATAAATGCCCAGGGCCAGATGGCTTCACAGGGGAATTCTACCAAACTTTCCAGAAAGAACTGACACCAATCTTACTCAAACTCTTTCAAAACATTGAAGAAAATGGAACACTACCTAACTCATTTTATGAAGCTAACATCAATCTAATACCAAAACCAGGCAAAGATGCTACAAAAAAGGAAAACTACCGGCCAATCTCCCTAATGAATATAGACGCAAAAATCCTCAACAAAATACTTGCAAATCGAATCCAAAGACACATTAAAAAAATCATACACCATGACCAAGTGGGGTTCATTCCAGGCATGCAAGGATGGTTCAGCATAAGAAAATCAATCAATGTATTACAACACATTAACAAGTCAAAAGGGAAAAATCAATTGATCATCTCAATAGATGCTGAAAAAGCATTTGACAAAATCCAACATCCCTTTTTGATAAAAACACTTCAAAAGGTAGGAATTGAAGGAAACTTCCTCAACATGATAAAGAGCATATATGAAAAACCCACAGCCAGCATAGTACTCAATGGTGAGAGACTGAAAGCCTTCCCTCTAAGATCAGGAACAAGACAAGGATGCCCGCTGTCACCACTGTTATTCAACATTGTGCTGGAAGTGCTAGCCAGGGCAATCCGGCAAGACAAAGAAATAAAAGGCATCCAAATTGGAAAAGAAGAAGTAAAACTCTCATTGTTTGCAGATGATATGATCTTATATATAGAAAACCCTGAGAAATCAACGATACAGCTACTAGAGCTAATAAACAAATTTAGCAAAGTAGCGGGATACAAGATTAATGCACATAAGTCAGTAATGTTTCTATATGCTAGAAATGAACAAACTGAAGAGACACTCAAGAAAAAGATACCGTTTTCAATAGCAACTAAAAAAATCAAGTACCTAGGAATCAACTTAACCAAAGATGTAAAAGACCTATACAAAGAAAACTACATAACTCTACTAAAAGAAATAGAAGGTGACCTTAAAAGATGGAAAAATATTCCATGTTCATGAATAGGAAGGCTAAATGTCATTAAGATGTCAATTCTACCCAAACTCATCTACAGATTCAATGCAATCCCAATCAAAATTCCAACAACCTACTTTGCAGACTTGGAAAAGCTAGTTATCAAATTTATTTGGAAAGGGAAGATGCCTCGAATTGCTAAAGACACTCTAAAAAAGAAAAACGAAGTGGGAGGACTTACACTCCCTGACTTTGAAGCCTATTATAAAGCCACAGTTGCCAAAACAGCATGGTACTGGCACAAAGACAGACATATAGATCAATGGAATCGAATTGAGAATTCAGAGATAGACCCTCAGATCTATGGCCAACTGATCTTTGATAAGGCCCCCAAAGTCACTGAACTGAGTCATAATGGTCTTTTCAACAAGTGGGGCTGGGAGAGTTGGATATCCATATCCAAAAGAATGAAAGAGGACCCCTACCTCACCCCCTACACAAAAATTAACTCAAAATGGACCAAAGATCTCAATATAAAAGAAAGTACCATAAAACTCCTAGAAGATAATGTAGGAAAACATCTTCAAGACCTTGTATTAGGCGGCCACTTCCTAGACTTTACACCCAAAGCACAAGCAACAAAAGAGAAAATAGATAAATGGGAACTCCTCAAGCTTAGAAGTTTCTGCACCTCAAAGGAATTTCTCAAAAAGGTAAAGAGGCAGCCAACTCAATGGGAAAAAATTTTTGGAAACCATGTATCTGACAAAAGACTGATATCTTGCATATATAAAGAAATCCTACAACTCAATGACAATAATACAGTCGGCCCAATTATAAAATGGGCAAAAGATATGAAAAGACAGTTCTCTGAAGAGGAAATACAAATGGCCAAGAAACACATGAAAAAATGTTCAGCTTCACTAGCTATTAGAGAGATGCAAATTAAGACCACAATGAGATACCATCTAACACCGATTAGAGTGGCTGCCATTAAACAAACAGGAAACTACAAATGCTGGAGGGGATGTGGAGAAATTGGAACTCTTATTTATTGTTGGTGGGACTGTATAATGGTTCAGCCACTCTGGAAGTCAGTCTGGCAGTTCCTTAGAAAACTAGATATAGAGTTACCATTCGATCCAGCGATTGCACTTCTCGGTATATACCCGGAAGGTCGGAAAGCAGTGACACGAACAGATATCTGCACGCCAATGTTCATAGCAGCATTATTCACAATGCCAAGAGATGGAAACAACCCAAATGTCCTTCAACAGATGAGTGGATAAATAAAATGTGGTATATACACACGATGGAATACTACACGGCAGTAAGAAGGAACGATCTCGTGAAACATATGACAACATGGATGAACCTTGAAGACATAATGCTGAGCGAAATAAGCCAGGCACAAAAAGAGAAATATTATATGCTACCACTAATGTGAACTTTGAAAAATGTAAAACAAATGGTTTATAACGTAGAATGTAGGGGAACTAGCAATAGAGAGCAATTAAGGAAGGGGGAACAATAATCCAAGAAGAACAGATAAGCTATTTAACGTTCTGGGGATGCCCAGGAATCACTATGGTCTGTTAATTTCTGATGGATATAGTAGGAACAAGTTCACAGAAATGTTGCTGTATTATGTAACTTTCTTGGGGTAAAGTAGGAACATGTTGGAAGTTAAGCAGTTATCTTAGGTTAGTTGTCTTTTTCTTACTCCCTTGTTATGGTCTCTTTGAAATGTTCTTTTATTGTATGTTTGTTTTCTTTTTAACTTTTTTTTCATACAGTTGATTTAAAAAAGAAGGGAAAGTTAAAAAAAAAAAAAAAAAAAAAAGAAAAAAGACAAACAAGGAAAAAAAAAAAAAGATGTAGTGCCCCCTTGAGGAGCCTGTGGAGAATGCAGGGGTATTCGCCTACCCCACCTCCATGGTTGCTAAGATGACCACAGACATAGGGGACTGGTGGTTTGATGGGTTGAGCCCTCTACCATAAGTTTTACCCTTGGGAAGACGGTTGCTGCAAAGGAGAGGCTAGGCCTCCCTATGGTTGTGCCTAAGAGCCTCCTGCCGAATGCCTCTTTGTTGCTCAGATGTGGCCCTCTCTCTCTGGCTAAGCCAACCTGAAAGGTGAAATCACTGCCCTCCCCCCTACGTGGGATCAGACACCCAGGGGAGTGAATCTCCCTGGCAATGTGGAATATGACTCCCGGGGAGGAATGTAGACCCGGCATCGTGGGACGGAGAACATCTTCTTGACCAAAAGGGGGATGTGAAAGGAAATGAAATAAGCTTCAGTGGCAGAGAGATTCCAAAAGGAGCCGAGAGGTCACTCTGGTGGGCACTCTTACGCACACTTTAGACAACCCTTTTTAGGTTCCAAAGAATTGGGGTAGCTGGTGATGGACACCTGAAACTATCAAACTACAACCCAGAACCCATGAATCTCGAAGACAGTTGTATAAAAATGTAGCTTATGAGGGGTGACAATGGGATTGGGAAAGCCATAAGGACCACACTCCAGTTTGTCTAGTTTATGGATGGATGAGTAGAAAAATAGGGGAAGGAAACAAACAGACAAAGGTACCCAGTGTTCTTTTTTACTTCAATTGCTCTTTTTCACTCTAATTATTATTCTTGTTATTTTTGTGTGTGTGCTAATGAAGGTGTCAGGGATTGATTTAGGTGATGAATGTACAACTATGTAATGGTACTGTAAACAATCGAAAGTACGATTTGTTTTGTATGACTGCATGGTATGTGAATATATCTCAATAAAATGAAGATTAAAAAAAAAAGTCAACTGACAAACTGGTTATTGAGATTTGAGTATGAGCCTGTTGCTTTAAGAAAACAACTGATACTAAGTGTTGTCAATGACAGAATTTGAGATTCCAAGCAGAAATAAGAATTAAAATTTTGGAAAACTCATATCTGTTATTGTGAGCTTGACAATTTGCCATCATTTAAAGATTTTTCCAATGTGATTAGTGTTGACATTAACAAACAGGATTATGTGGTGTTATATAATGAAATCTGTCAATGTTTTGAATATCTGCATAACACAGTCAGTTACTACTTTCCAAATGGTCATTGTAGTTAAGGATTGAATTGTGTCCCCCAAAAAAGATATGCTGAAGTCCGAAACCCAATACCTCAGAATGTGACCTTATTTGGAAATAGGGTTGAGATGGAATTAAAGGTAAAATGAGGTTATACATGAGTAGAGTGGGCCTTAATCCATTATGACTGGTGTCACTATAAGAAGAAGAAATCTGGACACAGACAGAGAGGAAAAGTCTTGTGATGACAGAGTCAGAGAAAGCCATGGATTGCCAGCAAGCTACTGACAAGAGCCAGGAGAGAGGCATAGAACATATTTTTCCCTACATAAAAACCCCCGGAAATGAATAAAATGATGTTACTAAACCATGCATGGGAAAAAGATCCATTCAAGTGTAAGATATACCAACGGATTTTAATATAACAGAGTACAAAAAGTTCATTGATATGATTTCATATTCCACATGTCAACTAATCTTAAGAAACTACCACTTGAGAGGACTGTGGGAAAATGGCAGAGTAGGGAGCTCCAGGAATCAGTCCCTCCACCAAAACAACCACGGAACTAGCAGAATCTGTCTGAATCAACTTTTTAGAGCTCCAGAGTCCACTGGAACACTTTGCAGCATCCAGGTCAGAGCTGGAGGAGGAGGCTGGTAAACTGTGGTAAATATTGGTGAACTTCCCTCAGACAAAAGCAGCAGAGGATACTTAAAAAGGCAGTACCTTCTTTTTTTTCTCCTCTTTTTACTTTCCATTCCTCATTTGGGAGCGGAAATAGTATGAAAAAGTCACAACTCGATGACTCCAGCCCTCAACAACAAGAACAACAAATAATTGAATGAAAGTGAGGATGTTACTACTGACCTTACAAAAATAATAAGGATTATCAGAGCATACTATGAAAAATTATATGCCAACAAATTAAAAACCTAGATGAAACGGACAGATTCCTAGAAACGTAAATTACCTAATCTGATGCAAGAAGAAATAGAAAATCTCAACAGACCTATAACAAGTTAAGAGATTGAATCGGTAATTAAAAACCTCCCCCAAAAGAAAAGTCCAGGACCGGATGGTTTCACTGCTGAATTCTACCAAACGTTTAAAAAAGAGTTAACACCAATCCTTCTTAAACTCTTAAAACTTAAACTTAAACTCTACTCTTAAACTCTTGAAGGGCATTTATGAAAAACCAACAGCAAACATCATAATCAATAGTGAAAGACTGAAAACTTTCCTCTTAAGATTAGGAACAACACAAGGATGCCCACTGTCACCACTGGAAGTTCTATCAAGAGCAATCAGGCAAGAGAAAGAAATAAAAGGCAACCAACTTGGAAAGGAAGAAGCCAAATTATCCCTATTCACAGATGACACAATCCTATACACAGAAAATCCCAAAGAACACACATGAAAGCTACTAGAACTAACAAATGAATTCAGTAAAGTTGCAGGATACAAGATAAACACAGAAGTCACTTGGCTTCCTATACACCAGTAATGAACAATCTGAAAAGGAAATCAAGAAAAAACTCTATTTACAACAGCACCTAAAAGAATAAAATACCTAGGACTAAACTTAATAAAGGAGGTGAAAGACCTTTACACTGAAAATTACAGAACATTACTGACAGAAATTTAAAAAGACTTAAATAAATGAAAAGATATCCCATGTTCACGGATTGGAAGATTTAATATTGTTAAGATGTCAATACTGCCTAAAGTGATCTACAAATTCAATATAATCCTTTTTTTTTTCTAAAATGGAAAAGCTGATAGCTGATCCTCAAATTCATATGGAATTGCATGGGACCCCAATTACCCAAGACAATCTTGAAAAAGAGGAACAAAGTAGGACTCACACTACCTGATTTCAAAAAGAACTTCAAAGCTACAGTAATTAAAAAGAGTATGGTACTGGCATAAGGATAGATATCGAGATCAACGGAATAGAATTGAGAGACCACAGATAAATCCTCACATCTATGGCCAATTGATTTTCAACAATGGTGCCAAGTCCATTCAATGGGGAAAGAATAGTCTCTTTACCAGATGGTGCTGGGACAACTGGAAATCCATATGCAAAAGAACGTAACTAGACCCTTACCTTGCACCACATATGATATTTATAAAAGGGGTTTATTTGGTTAGACAGTTACAGTCTTAAGGCCATAAAGTATCCAAGGTAACAAATCAGCAATCAGGTACCTTCACTGGAGGATGGCCAATGGTGTCCTGAAAACCTCTGTTAGCTGGGAAGGCACGTGGCTGGCGTCTGCTCCAAAGTTCTGGTTTCAAAATGGCTTTCTCCCAGGACGTTCCTCTCTAGGCGGCAGTTCCTCAAAAATGTCACTCTTAGTTGCTCTTGGGGTATTTGTCCTCTTTTATCTTCTCCGGAGCAATAGACTGCTTTCAATGGCCATCTTCAAACTGTCTCTCATCTGCAGCTCCTCTGTCAGCTTCTGTGCATTCTTCAAAGTGTCCCTCTTGGCTGTAGCTCCTCTTCAAAATGTCACTCAGCTGCACTGAGTTCCTTCTGTTTGTCAAGTCATTTATATGGCTCCAGTGATTTAATTTAGACCCACCCTGAATGGGTGGGGCAACACCTCCATGGAAATTTTCCAATCAGAGTCATCACCCACAGTTGGGTGGGGCGCATCTCCAGAAACAACCCAATCCAAACGTTCCAACTTAATTCCCACCAATATGTCTGCCCCCACAAGACTGCATCAAAGAATATGGCTTTTTCTGGGGGACATAATGCATTCAAACTGGCACACCTTCTGACACGGAAGCATATTTAACAGAACTTTTACCTAAAAACACTCAAGTACAATTTCCAAATGGTAAAAAGTGGAAAGGCCTTACTATAATAACTGGGACAGATGTTTCATACCCTTCAAGTCCCATATTAGAAAATTATACTGAAGGAGAAGCTAACAGTTAGAAGACCTGTGGATATTTTCAAGAAAGCAGAAAGGCCCTCTCAACTTTCTTAAACACAGATAACATGTAATCACCGAGTTGTCTGTGAAAACAGGATGGGCTGCAGCTGTTACTTTAATCATAGAGAAGTCGTAAATAATGTAGCAAGGTTAAATACAGTCCAAATCAAATGTATGTTTATCAATATGATGTAATGGCTAAACTAATCAATAGAATATTGATTAGTAATAGTGATTGCTTTTCTAATTTTTATACAAGTATGTTATATTGCTATTACAAAAATCATAGCTTAACTAGTAAAAATATTTTTAGTAAAGTTTTACAGGCATTCAAGGCTAAGACTTTGATAACGTGGATACCTTCCTTTGATCTTGAACCATTTGTGTTCATGAAACATCATTTAATGTAAAAATAGAATATGACATGATTGAATGTAAACCAAAAGTGCTATAAATTCTCTGTAACTGAGACAAAGAAGGGAGCTCCCTGTTCTCATGTCCAGCTGTGTCTGAAGGAGTGGGGGCTCCCAGGCTTGATAATGTATCAATTAATTTTTACTTTGTAAACATGTTCCTTTTACTTTAAGTGCTCCTTTTAGTAAAAATGTGTTAAAGGTGAATTCTTGTCTTGAGTGCTCTTTACTTTTAAACTATTGTCTGTCCCTATACTCTTAATTGAATGGGAGGTTGCTTGAAAGAAGTCCAAACCCACTGAATCACAACCTGATTAGGCTCAGGCCTGTTCTAACGGAGATCATAGGTTTGAGGTGTAAAGAGACGAACCCATGACAGTGGAAATTGGAAAAAAATCCTAGGAGGGAGAGTTCTGGATGATGAAAATGTTCTATACATTGACTGGGATGTTGATGACATGAGCGAATATATTTGTCAGAACTCATCAAAATGTACATTTAAGATCTGTCCATTTTACTATATGTTAATTATAGCTTAAAAAAGTCATTTGAAAAAAGAAATTTAAAAATACATTAAAAGGTGGTTTTTATAGCACGAAAAGAATAAAATACTTAGGAATAAATTTAACCAAGAAGGAATAAGACTTTTACACTGAAAACCACAAAACATTACTGAGAAATTAAAAAAGACCTAAATTAATGGCAACACATCCCATATTCAGGGATTGGAAAACTTAATATTGTGAATATGGCAATACTCCCCAAAACAACCTGCAGATTCAATCCCTATCAAATGTTTTAATTACCTCCTATTCATCCCATTGGGGAAGGAGGGATTTCCAACTTAGGGTTATGGAGACGGGTGAACACACAACGAACATTGGAACATGATATTGACAGCAGTTTATTAGTCCCATATACTCACAGCCTGGGAGAAGAGGACACCACATGCCACAGAGCCACACAGAGTTTGCAAGCAGAGAACAGAGTGAACAACCAGGGTCAGTGGGAGGTAGGCTTTGTAGAAGTGGCAAGAGGGTAAGGTACCCTCCTTCTCCCACTGCTTCCCACAGGAAAATGTGATTGACTTGTTTGAATAACTGCACAAGCTGTCAGGGAACTGAAACCCATTGGAGGAATTGAAAAAGAAGAACAAAGTTAGAGGACTCGCTCTTGTCAATTTCAAAACTTACTACGAAGCAACAGTAAACAAAACAGTGTGGTACTGGCATGAGAACAGACATATAAGTCAACAGAACAGAATTGAGAGTCCATAATAAACCCATACATCTATGGTCAATTTTTTTTTTTTTTTTTAGTTACAGTCTCTAGTTTATGCTGATTGCATCCCTCCCCCAATGCCTCCCCATTTTTAACACCTTGCAAGGTTGACATTTGCTTGTTCTCCCTCGTAAAAGCCCTTATTTGTACATTTTATCACAATTGTTGAATACTCTAGATTTCACCAAGTTACACAGTCCCAGTCTTTATCTTTCCTCCTTTCTTCTGGTGTCTCACATGCTCCCCACCTTCCTCTCTCAACCGTATTCATAGTTACCTTTGTTCAGTGTACTTACATTGTTGTGCTACCATCTCCCAAAGTTGTGTTCCAAACCACGCACTCCTGTCTTCTATCACCCTGTAGTGCTCCCTTTAGTATTTCCTGTCGGACAGGTGTCTTGTTTACAAAGTCTCTCATTGTCTGTTTGTCAGAAAATATTTTGAGCTCTCCCTCATATCTGAAGGACAGCTTTGCTGGATACAGGATTCTTGGTTGGCAGTTTTTCTCTTTCAGTATCTTAAATATATCACACCACTTCCTTCTTGCCTCCATGGTTTCTGCTGAGAGATCCGCACATAGTCTTATTAAGCTTCCTTTGTATGTAATGGATCGCTTTTCTCTTGCTGCTTTCAGGATTCTCTCTTTGTTTTTGACATTTGATAAATCTGATTATTAAGTGTCTTGGTGTAGGCTTATTCATATCTCTTCTGTTTGGAGTACGCTGCGCTTCTTGGATCTGTAATTTTACGTCTTTCATAAGAGATGGAAAATTTTCATTAATTATTTCCTCTATTATTGCTTCTGCCCCCTTTCCCTTCTCTTCTTCTTCTGGGACACCAATGATATGTACATTATTGTACTTTGTTTCATCCTTGAGTTCCCGGAGACGTTGCTCATATTTTTTCATTCTTTTCTCCATCTGCTCCTTTGCGTGTAGGCTTTCAGGTGTTTTGTTCTCCAGTTCCTGAGTGTTTTCCTCTGCCTCTTGAGATCTGCTGTTGTATGTTTCCATTGTGTCTTTCATCTCTTGTGTTGTGCCTTTCATTTCCATAGATTCTACTAGTTGTTTTTTTGAACTTTTGATTTCTGCCGTATACATGCCCAGTGCTTCCTTTACAGCCTCTATCTCTTTTGCAATATCTTCTCTAAACTTTTTGAATTGATTTAGCATTAGTTGTTTAAATTCCTGTATTTCAGTTGAAGTGTACGTTTGTTCCTTTGACTGGGCCATAACTTTGTTTTTCTTAGTGTAGGTTGTAATTTTCTGTTGTCTAGGCATGGTTTCCTTGGTTATCCAACTCAGGTTTTCCCAGACCAGAACAGGCTCAGGTCCCAGAGGGAGGAAATATTCAGCATCTGGTTTCCCTGAGGGTGTGTCTTAGAAAATTGCTCCACCCTTTGATGCCTCAGGTCACTGTGCTTTTCTGCCCAGCAGGTGATGCCTGTTAGCCTATAATTCTTGACTGGTGTGAGGAGGTATGGCCGTGTTCCCCCAGGCTCTGGGGTCTGGTTCTGAATGGAAAGGGCCCCACCCCTTTCCTCCTAGAGAAGACAGAGCTCCCAGGTGGAGGTCATTAGCATTTCAATGGTCTCTCTCTCTGCTTCTGCTGTCTCCACCCTTCTCTGCTTCACAGCCCTGGGAACTGAAAATGACTGGGGCTTTCTCCACTGAGCCAAAAAAGAAACAGATAGTCCCCTTCAGACCCAGTCCAAGGCAACCCTCCGGCTCTCCCAGGTCAGTCGTCACCCAAAGCCTCTGTCTGTTTTTTGGGGATGTGTACCTGTAGTGAGCAGTTCACACTCGCTACTTAAAACCCCAGTTGGAGCTCAGCTGAGCTATATTCGCTTGCTGGGAGAGAGCTTCTCTCTGGCATCATGAGGCTTTGCAGCTGGGGCTATGGGGGAGGGGGTCCCATGACTTGGTTCCGCAGGTTACTTACAGATTTTATGCTGTGTTCTCAGGCATTCCTCCCAATTCAGGTTGGTGTATGATGAGTGGATGGTCTCGTTTGTCCCCCTGCAGTTATTCTGGATTATTTACTAGTTGTTTCTGGTTTTTTGTAGTTGTTCCAGGGGGACTACTTAGCTTCCACTCCTGTCTATGCAGCCATCTTGCCCTTCTCGGTCAATTGATTTTTGATGAGGGTGCCAAGGCCATTCAATGGGGAAAATACAGTCTCTTTACCAGATGGTGCTAGAACAACTGGAAATCGACATGCAAAACAATGTAACTGGACCCTTACCTTACACCACATATGATAATTAACTCAAAATGGATGAAAGACCTAAATGTAAGAACTAAAACTATAAAACTGTTAGAAGAAAACATAGGAATAAATCTTCATGATCTCACATATGGCAATGGTTTCTTAGATATACATCAAAAGTATAAGCAACAAAAGAAAAAATATATAAACTGGACTTCATCAAAATTAAAAATTTTTGTGCATCAAAGGACATTATCAAGAAAGTAAAAAGAGAGCCCACAGAATGGAACAACATATTTGCAAATCATATATCTGATTAGGAATTTGTAAGTAGAACATATAAAGAACTCTTACAACTCAGCTACTAAAAGACAAACAACCTAACTGAAAATTGGGCAAAGGACTAGAATAGACATTTTTCCAAAGAAGATATACAAATGGCCAGTCAGCACATGAAAAGATGCTCACATCATTAATCGTTAGAAATATGCAAATAAAAAGCACAATAAGATTCCACTTCATACCTACTACGATGCTATTATCAAAAAATCAGAAATTAACAAGTATTTATAAAGACGTGGAGACACTGGAACCTTGTACATGACTGGTGGGAATGTACAATGGTGCACCCACTGTGGAAAGCAGTTTAGCAGTTCCTCAAAAAGTTAAACACAGAAGCATTATTCACAATAGCCAAAAGGTGGAAACAACCCAAGTGTCCACCAACAGGTGAATGAATAAACAAACTGTCGTACATACAAACTATGGGAAATTATTCAGCTGTAAAAAGGAAAGAGGTTCTGATATACGCTACAACATGGATGAACGTGAAAATATGCTGAGTAAAATAAGCAAAGCACATAAGGACAAATACTATATAACTTCACTCATATGAAATACCTAGAAATAGCAAATTTGTAGAGACAAATAGATTAGAGGTTACCAGGGCTGAGGAAAGGGAAATGGGGAGACATTGCTTGGTGGGTACAAAATGTTTGTAAATTCTAAAAATTTTGAAATAAAATATTTTTTAAAAACCACACACCAAAAAAAACTAGTGTAAGTGATATGGTAGTGATAGAGCTCAACCAAGACTCAGGAGCCTGAGGTTCCAGTCCCAGTTGTGTTTCTAACTAGTGGATGATCCTGGGCAAGGCACATTATCATTTAGTTTCTCTCTTTTTTTTTTTCACACCTACAAAACAAGGGGGAAAAAAAGTAAACATAGAATTACCATATGACTCAGCAGTTCTACTCCTAGGTTTATACTCAAAAGAACTGAAAACAGGGATTCACGCATATATATGTATACCAATGTTCATAGCAGCATTATTCACAATAGCCAAAAAGTGTAAACAACTCAAATATCCATTAACAGATGAATGAACAAAATGTGTTATATACATACAATGGAATATTATTCAACCATAAAAAGGAATAAGTTTCTAAAAAATGCTACAACATGGATGAACCTTGAAAACATTATGTTAAATGAAACAAGCCAAACACAGAAGGACAATTGTGCGATTCCTGTTATATGAAATATCTAGAATACGTAATTTATAGAGATAGAAGGTAAATTAGAGGTTAGTAGGTATGCGAAGTTATTGCTTAATGGGCTCAGAGTTTCTGTTTGGGATGGTGAAAAAGTTGTGGAAATAGATAATGGTGATAGTTACACAACATTGCAACTATACTTAATGCCACTAAATTGTACATTTTAAAAAGGTTAGACTAGTACATTTAAGTTATTGATATTTTACAATTTTTTTAACTTAAAAAAAAAACCCACAGAAAGTAACATGTTGGTGAGCATGAGGAGAATTTGGAACTCTTGTATACTGCTGATGGGAATGTGAAATGTGCAGCTGCTAAGAAAAACTGATTGGTGGTTCCTCTATAAGTTAAACACAGAGTTACCATGTGATCCAGCAATTCCATTCCAAAGTATATACCCAAAATAAATGAAAACACATAGCCACACAAAACCTTTTACATTGATGCTCATAGCAGCACTATTCACAATATCCAAAAGGTAGAGACAACTCAACTGTTTATTTCTCAACTGATAAATGAATAAATAAAATGTGGTATATCTATCCAATGGAATACTGTTCAGACATAAAAGTAATGAAGGATTGATATATGCAACAACATGGCTGAACCTTGAAAGCATAAGGTTAAGTGAAAGAAGCCACACACAAAAGGCCACTTACTATCTGATTCCATTTATATGAAATATACAGAATAGGCAAATTTATAGACAGAAAGCAGATTAGTCGTTGCCAGGGGTTGAGGGGAAGGGGGATTGGGTTGTGATTGTCCAATGAATACAGAGTTTCCTTTTGGGTTGACGAAATGTTCTCAACTAGATAGTGGTGATGGTTGCGCAACACTGTGAATGTACTGAATTGTACACTTTAAAATGGTGAGTTTTATAGTATGTGAATTATATCTTTAAAAAAAAAAAGCAGAAAACGTTTTCCTGACTTTGAGGGCAGTGTATTTACTGGTAGTTCTGCAGTATGCAATGACCTGATACCCTGAAAGTCTGTTAGCATGTGACAAAAGCTAAGGTCAGTTGTAATTGCCATCAGTGTCCTGTAACATTTTTCATGCCTTTCACTGCAGTCTACTTTGAAAAGCAGATATTTTAACATTTTTAAAGGGAACAAGAATTATCATTGAAATGATAAACTGCCACACAGAGAGACATCTTTTTATGACTCATATGAAGTGCAGATCTTAAGAGGTTATGCATTCAGTTTCAGTGTTTATTAGAGAGAGTAGAGACAAATAAATCAGAGAACAAATCAAAGGTTGCACATCATAGATGCCAAGAACAACAGAATAATCTTCCAATATTAATATATGGGCTACATAACCGCACTGGCAAAAAACATGTTTTATTCAGGAAAACAACAAATCAAATAATCTCTCTATAGAAAACCATTTACAGTTCATTTGGAAATTGAATTTATAATCTGTAATAAAGCCTGTTTATACTGACAAGGAAGGAGTTTTCAATAAATGAAACTGAAAAAAAAAAAGTACTCCGAGTGGTCAAAGCTGGGACAATTTGAGCATCATTTATGATAATAACTACAATGGGCTGGAGCATGTAAAATATATTTAAATTCATGAGTTTATAATGATACTGAGAAAATAAAGCCTCACTGGTCACCTTTGGAGAATGCTAAGAAAACTATTCATTACTCTGAAAACTGGTAAATAAAGTGAAAAAAATCACTTTATAGAAACTGTACCTCAGGGTAACCAAATAGTTTATTTCAGCTAATAAAGAATGAAAGAATTATGATTATGAATTAATGGACCTAGGCAATCATATTCAATGGCTAGGTATCATAAAAACACTACCACCAGACATTATATCTTCTCCGATGGAAATTTACACCATCACCTTGGAAGCACATACTATCATTTATGAAGTACTATTGCAAAAAATACATAAAATATGAATTTGATCAAGCCTCATCTAACTAGCAATTTATAGGAAATACAGGGAAGAGGGGAAAATATTAAACAACATCTTGGTAAAGTAAGAAGCAAAATCCAGATTGTAGTAAACTCATCAGGACAAATGACCCAGTTTCTTCCAAAACGAAAATGCAAAGGGTAAAAAAGGAAGCAACCATAGATCAAAAGAGATTTAGGACATATATCAACCAATTGCAATGTATGGACCTTATTTGGATTGTAATTCAAAAAACAGAACACTGAGTAGATATTTGATGATATTAAGGAATTACTGTTAAGTATTTTTAGGTTTTATATGTGATTTATTTTAAAAGAGTATTTATCTTTGGAAGCTACATGCTGAAATATTTATGGGTGAGATTATATACCTGCAATTTTCTTCAAAATAAATCGGTGTGAGGAAAGGGAGAGTAGGAGGGTAATGGAGAATAGGTTGGATGTAGATGAAAGATTGGCCATGAATTGATGAGAACTGCTGAAATAGGTTGATAAAAGTACATTATTCTGCTACCACTACTCTTGTTCATATTTGAAAACTACCATAATAGAAACTATAAGTGATATATATGCTTTTATATGTAGAGAACATTTCTGGAAAGCTCTCCAAGATATTGGTAACAGTGATTGCCTTTAGGAAGAGGAACTGAACATGTACAACAGGGAGGGTGAGCAAGACCTATATTTCACTGTACAATTATTATATTACCCATATAATAAATCAATTAATTTAATTATTTTAAAAGCCAAAATAAAGTTTATAGCTACATATTTTCCTTCTCTACTAAATGATTATCATCAGCTGACAAACATGCTTGCATACATCCTGTCTTTTTAAAAAGTACATTTTTTTTTCCTTTTTTTTCTCTTTATTGGAGAAGTTGTGGGTTTACAGAACAATCATGCATAAAATATAGGATTCCCATATACCACCCTATTATTAACATCTTGCATTGGTGTGGAACATGTTACAATTGATGATAGCACATTTTTATAATTGCACTATTAAATATAGTCCATGGTTTAACTTAGGGTTCATTGTGTAGTGCAGTTTCATGGATTTTTTTTTTTTAATTTTTAATCTGTTACCATATATACAACCTAACATTTCCCCTTTTAACCACATTCAGATATATAGTTCAGTGCTATTAATTACATTCACAATGTTGTGCTATCATTACTGCCATCCAATACCAAAATATTTCCATTGCTCCACATAGGAACCCTGTACATTTTAAGCTATAACTTCCCATTCCCTATCCCCATTCCATACCCTGGTAACCTATATTCTAGATTCTGACTCTGAGTTTGCTTATTCTAATTATTTCCTATCAATATGATCATACAGAATTTGTCCTTTTGTATCTGGCTTATTTCCCTCAACATGATGTCTTCAAGGTTCATCCACGTTATCACATGTATCAGAGCTTCTTTTCTTTTTATGGTTGGATAATATTCCATGTATGGATATATCACATTTTGTTTATCCCTTCTTCAGTTGATGGACACTTGGGTTGCTTCCATCTTTTGACAGTTGCGAATAATGCTGCTACAAACTTTGCTGCACAAACGTCTGTTCAATATCCTGCTTTCAATTCTTTTGGGTATATACCTCGTAGTGGATTACCGAGTCCTGTGGTAATTCTATACTTAACTTCCTGAGGAGCCAAGAAACTGTCTTCCACAGCATCTGCACCATTTTACATTGTCACCAGCAACAAATAGTGTTCCTATTTCTCTGCATCCTCTCCAACACTTGTAACGTTCCATTTTTTAATAGCAGCCAAGCAAATGGTTATGAAATGGTATCTCATTGTGATTTTGATTTGTATTTCCCTAATGGCTAATAATGTTGAGCATGTATTCACATGCTTTCTGGACATCTATATATCTTCTTTGGAGAAATGTGTATTTAAGCCTTTTGGCCATTTTAAAATTGGTTTGTTTGTATTTTTATTGTTGAAGGATTTCTTTTTATATTCTGGATGTTAAACCTTTATCAGAATGTGGTTTCCAAAGATTATCACGTATTGTAAGTTGTGGTTTTACTTTCATGATAAAGTCCTTTAAGGCACAAGAGTTCTTAATTTTGATGAGGTCCCATTTATCCATTTTTTCCTCTTGTGACTTGTGCTTTGAGTATAAAGTCTAAGAAACCATTGCCTAACAGAGTTCTGAAGATGCTTCCTTAAGTTTTCTTCTAGGAGCTTTATAGTTCTGGCTCTTACATTTAGGTCTTTGATCCATATTGAGTTATTTTTGCATAATGTGTGAGGTAGGGGTCCTCCTTTTTTTTTTTTTTTTTTTTTTCAGTTGGAGATCCAGTTTTCCCAGTACCATTTGTGGAAAGACTATTCTTTCCCAGTTGAGTGTTCTTTGTCCCGTTGTCAGAAATCAGTTGGCCATAAATGTTAGGGTTGATTTCTGAGTTCTCAATTCGATTCCATCAGTCTATATGTCTGTCTTCATGCCAGTGTCATGCTATTTTGATTACTGTGGCTTTTTGATAATTTTTGATATTGGGAAGTGGAGTTCTCTAACTTCGTTCTTCTTTTTCAAGATGTCTTTGGCTATTTGGGGCCCTTTACCCTTCCATATATTTTTGATGACTGGCTTTTCCAATTCTGCAAAGAAGGTTGTTGGAATTTTGATTGGAGTTGTGTTGAATCTATAAATCATTTTGGGTAAGATTGACATCTTAACTATATTTAGTCTTCCAATCGATGAACACAGAATGTCCTTCAATTTATTTAGTTCTTCTTTGATTTCTTTTAGCAATGTTTTGTACTTTTCTGTGTACAAATCCTTTACAGCCTTGGTTGGATTTATTCCTAGACATTTGGTTCTTTCAGTTGCTCTTGTAAATGTAATTTTTGTCTTGATTTCTTCTTCTGATTGTTCATTGCTCGTGTAAAGAAACCCTACTGATTTTGGGGTGTTGATCTTGTACCCTACTGCTTTGCTGAATTTATTTATTAGCTGTAGGAGCTTTGTTGTGGACTTTTCAGAATTTTCAGTATATAGGAATAGATCATCTGCAAATAGGGAAAGTCTAACATCTTCCTTTCCACTTCAGATGGCTTTCATTTCTTTTTTTTGTCTAATTGCTCTGGCTAGAACTTCCAGTACAATGTTGCATAACAAGGTTGTGATGTTTAGGTTCATGTGTCAACTTAGGCCAGGGGATGGTGTCCAGCTGTTTGGTTAAGCAAACACTGCCCTTATTGTTACTTTGAGGACATTTTATGGACTTAAATTATCAGTAAGTTGATTATATGGCTGATTACATCTATAATCAACTGAGGAGATTGCCTTCAACAGCAAGAGACACCTCATCTAATCAGTTGAAGGCTTTAAAAGGAAAAGTGATGTTTTCAGCAGTCAGAAGAGAGAGTTTCCATCTCTCCTTCAGCCAGACAGCTTCTCCTGGATAACTCATTAAGAACCTTCATCAGAGTTCCCAGCTTGTAGTGTGCCCTATGGAATTCGGACTTGTGCATCCCCACAGTCAGCGACACAATTCTTATAAAAATCTCATAATATTCACATATATCTCCTGTCAGTTCCATTTCTTGAGAGAACCTTGATCAATACACATGGTGACAGTGGGCATTCTTGTCTGTTCCTGATCTAAGAGGGAAAGCTTTCAATCTTTCAGTGTTAATTAGGAAGTTAGCTATGGGTTTTCCACATATGCCCTTTACCATGTTGAGGAAATTTCCTTCTATTTCTAGTGTTCTAAGTGTTTTTTATCAAGAAAAGGTGCTGGATTTTGTCAAATGCCTTGTCTGCATCAATTGAGATGATCATGTTTTTTTCTTAGGTTCTGTTAATGTGATGTATTACATTAACTGTTTTGTTTTTCTTATGTTGAACCAACCTTGCATACCAGAGATAAATCCCACTTGCTCATGGTATATAATTTTTTAAATTTCCTGTTATTCAGTTTGCTGGTATTTTGTTGAGGACTTCTGCATCTATAATCATAAGAGATATTGGTCTGTAATTTTCATGTGGTATCTTTATCTGGCTTTGGTATGAAGTCTTGTAGAATGAATTAGGAAGTGTTCTTTCTTCTCCAATTTTTTGGAAGAGTTTGAGCAGAACTGGAGTTAGGTCTTCTTAAAATGTTTGGTAAAATTCCTCTACAAAGCCATCTGGTCCAACGCTTTTCTTTGTTGGGAGGTTTTTTTTTTATTACTGATTCAATCTCTGTTAGTAATTGGTGAGCTGAGATTTTCTATTTCTTCTTAAGTCAGCGTAAGTAGTTTGTGTGTTTCTAAGAATTTGTACAGTTCATCTGGGATATCTAATTTATTGGCACACAATTGCTCATGGTATTCTCTTATAGTCCTTTTTATTTCAGTGGGGTCAGTGATAATGCCCCCCCTTTTATTTCTGATATTCATTATTTATATCCTCTCTCTTTTTTCCTGTCAGTCTAGCTAAAGTTTTGTCAATTTTATTGATCTTTTCAAACAACCAACTTTTGGTTTTGTTGATTCTTTTCTTTGTTTATTTTTCTCCATTTATCTCTGCTCTAATCTTTGTTATTTCTTTCCTAATGCTCACTTTCAATTTAATTTACTCTTCTTTTTCTAGTTCTTCCTGTTTTGAAGTTATGTCTCTGATTTGAAGCCTTCCTTTTTTAATGTAAGCATTTAGAGCTGTAAATTTGCCTCATAGAATGGCCTTTGCTGCATCTCATAAATTTTAGTATGTTGTATTTTCATTTTCATTCACCTGAAGACATTTTGTAATTTCCCTTGTGATTCTTCTTTACCCCACTGGTTGTTTAAGGATCTGTTGTTTAATTTCCACATATTTGTGAATTTTCCAGTTCTCCTTCTGTTACTGATTTCTAGCTTCACTACACTGTATGATTTCAATATTTTTTTATTTATTAAGGCTTGTTTTGTGACCTAACATACAGTCTATCCTGGAGAATGAACCACGTGTACTCAAGAAGAATGTGTATTCTTTTGTTCTTGGGTGAAGTGTTATATATATGTCTGTTAAGTCAAGTCTTGCATTTCCTTACTGATCTCTTGATTAGATGTTCTATCCATTATTGAAAGTGGTATATTAAAGTCTCCTTCTATTGATGTAGAATTGTCAATTTCTCCTTTTCAAATCTGTCAGTAATTGCTTCATATATTTTGGGGCTCTGCTCTTGGGTGCATATATATTTATGATTATTACATGTTCTTGTTAAATTGACCCTTTTATCAGTATATAATACCCTTCTTTGTCCCTTGTAACTGTTTTTTACTTAAAGTTTATTTTATCCGATATTAGTATAGCTACCCCAGCTCTCTTTTGATTACTACTTGCATGGTATATATTTTTTCCATCCTTTTACTTTCAACTTACTTGTATCTTTGAATTTGAGGTGAGTCTCTTGCAGATACCATATAGTTGAGTGATACTTTTTTATCCATTCTGCCAATCTCTGCCCTTTGACTGGAGAATTTAATCCATTTACATTTAAAGTCACTACTGATTATGCAGTAATTTCTTCTGCCATTTTGCTATTTAACCTCTTTAAGTTTCAAACCATTTCTGTCTCTCGATTTTTTTGTTAATGCCTACTTTCATATTTATTTTATTTTTTTGTGCATGTACCATATTGTATGCCTTCTTTTTTCTATCTGGATATATTTTTCATATATTTTCTCTGTGGTTACCATGGGGTTAAAATTTAACATCTTAAATATATAGCAATCATATTTGGCTTGATACCAACTTGACTTCAATAGCATACACATATACTTTTCTATATCCCTCCATCCCCCCATCTTTTTTTGTACTTGTTACCACTTAAACCTTTGTATATTGTGTTCTAACACCACAGATTATTTTATCATTACTTTCTGTGCATTTGCAATTTATCACCTATAGGAAGTAAGAAGTGGAGTTACATACCAAACAATATAATACAATAATACTGGCATTTATAATTATCTAAATGGTTACCTTTATAAGAGTCTGTATTTCTCTATGCTACTTTGAACCATTATCTAGTGTCCTTTCCTTTCAGTCTTAAGAACACCCTTTAGCATTGTTTATCTGGGAATGTCTTAATTTCACCCTCAGTTTTGAGAGAAAGTCTCACCGGATATAAAATTCTTGGTTTGCCAACTAAAGAAATCAAGTACCTAGAAATAAACTTAACCAAGGACTTAAAAGACCTCTAACATAAAATTACAAAACCTTACTAAAAGAAATCAAAGAGGACCTAAAGAGGTGGAAAGATATTCCGTGTTCACAGATAAGAAGGCTAAACATCATTAGGATGTCAGTTCTACCCAAACTGATCTACAGATTCAATGCAATTCCAATTAAAATTCCAGCAACCTACTCTGCAGATTTGGAAAAGCTAGTTATCAAATTTATTTGGAAGGGAAAGTGACCTCAAATTGCTAAAACATTCTAAAAAAGAAGAACACAGTGGGAAGACTTACAGTTCCTGACTTCAAAGTCTACTATAAAGCCACAGTGGTCAAAACAGCATGGTACTGACACAAAGATAGACATATTGATCAACAGAATTGAATCAAGAGTTTGGAAATAGATCCCCAGATCTATGGTCAACTGATTTTTGATAAGGTCCTGTGCCAATTTGGATATGTTATGTCCCCCAAGAAAAAGCCATGATCTTTTAATTCAATCTCATGGGATATTGGGATTAGGTTGTTTCCATGGAGATGTGACCCACCAAACTATGAGTGACACCTTTAGTTAGGGTGTGATCTCTGACTGAATGTTTCCATGGAGGTGTGGCCCCGTCTATTCAGTGCTGGTCTTGATTAGTTCACTGGAGTCTTAGAAATGAGCTCACAAACAGAAGGACCTCAGAACTGCAGCTTAGAGAGACATTTTGAAGATGGCCGTTGAAAGCAGATGTCAACATTTTAGAGACTGCCATTTTGAAACACAACCTGGGAGCAAGCAGACACCAGTCACGAGACTTCCCAGCTAACAGAGGTTTTCCAGATGCCCTCTCTCCCGTGACAACAGCCTATCATTGATACCAGTGAGAGAAGCAAAGAAATATATAGATCAAAGAAAACCAACAAGAAAGCCCAAGGCATAAGAGAGAAAACAACCTCCAGAATAAAGTAATCAAGAAAACCAGATGCCTAGACAGCAAAAAATTACAAGCCACACCAGGAAACACGAAGATATGGGCCAGTCAAAGGAACAAACTAACACCTCAAATGAGATTCAGGAGTTGAAACAACTAATTAAAGTTGTTCAAATAAATCTTATAAATCAAATAAATGAGTTGAAAGAAAATGTGACAAAAGAGATGAAAGGTACAAAGAAGACACTGGGTGACCATAAGGAAATATTCGTAAGCTTGAAACAACAAATGGCAGAACTTACGGGACTGAAAGGCACAACAGAAGAGATGAAAAACACAAAGGAGACATTCAACAGCAGACTTGGAGAGGCAGAAGAAAGGACTGCTGAGCTAGAGGACAGGACATCTGAAATCTTACACAGAAAAGAACATATAATGAAAAGAATGGAAAAATATGAGCAGGGGTGCAGGGAACTGAATGACAACATAAAGCACATGAATCTATATATTATAGGTGTCCCAGAAGGAGAAGAGAAGAGCAAAAGGGCAGAAAGAATAATAGAGGAAATAATCAATGCAAATTTCCCATCTTTTATGAAAGACATAAAATTACAGGTCCAAGAAGCATAGCATACCCCAAAGAAAACAGATCCCAATAGACCTACTCCAAGACACTTACTAATCATATTGTCAAATGTCAAAAACAAAGAATTCTGAAAGCAACAAGAGTAAAGCAATCCATCACATACAAAGGAAGCTCAATAAAACTAAGAGTGGATTTCTCAGTAGAAACCATGGAGGCAAAAAGGCAGTGGTATAACATATTCAAGATACTGAAAGAGAAAAACTGCCAACCAAGAATTCTATATCTGGCAAAACTATCCTTCAAAAATGATGGCAAATTTAAAATATTTGCAAACAAACAGACACTGAGAGAGTCTGTGAACAGGAGACCTCCTCTACAAGAAGTACTAAAGGGAATGCTACAGACAGATAGGAAAAGACAGGAGAGATAGGTTTAGAGAAGAGTGTAGAAATGAAGATACCGGGAGATAGAAAGAGGGTAAAGATCAGGCACTTGATGCTGAAGGAGTACAGAATGTTCAACAGGATTAACTGAATAGATCCAGAAATGGATAACACAATACTGGGTGATGGTAGTCCAATACTGTAAGTACATTGAACAAAGATGACTGTGAGTATGGTTGAAAGAGGATGGTTAGGGGCATGTAGGACACCAGAAGGAGATAGAAGATAAAGACTGGGACAGTATAACTTGGTGAAATCTAGAGTTGTCAATGATTGTGATTAAATGTACAAATATAATGTTTTTACATGAGGGAGAACAAATGAATATCAACTTTGCAAGGTGTTAAGAATGGGATGTTATTGGGGAAAAAATACAATCGATGCAAAAAAGTCTATACTTAACAGTAACATTGCAATATTCTTCCATTAATTGTAACAAAGGCAATATACCAAAGCTAAATGTCTGTAAGAGGGGGATATAAGGGAGGGGTATGGGATTCTTGGTGTTGGTATTGTTGTCTGACTTTTTATTTTATTTTTATTTTTATTTTTGTTGCTTTTTAGTTGTCATTCCTTTTTTTTGCTTTTTTTTTTGCATTTTTTTTTTTTTGCCTCTCCCTCTTTCTTTGTGGAAGAAATACAAATGTCTTCATATAGATAGCATTGGTGAATGCATAACTATGTGATTACACAGGAACCACTGATTGTTTACTTAGGATGGAATGTATGGTGTGTGAATAAAACTGTCTAAAAAATAAACAGAGGGATACAAGTGCTGGAAAAAATAAACTTGACTAAAATGAAAAGTTTCTATCTGACAAAGGACGGTGGTCACATTTATTGAAATTTTAAAATACAGAGAAATATAACAAAGGAAAAACCAAAAAGGCCCATAACTGCATCACCAGGATTATCTCTTTGGATATTTTTTTTAAAGTAACACTTAACACTTGTCCCATAATAAGAAAAGTCCAACAGGATAGAAAAGTACTGAATAGACATGAAAGTCTCCCCAGTCATTCTCCCCAAAGAGTGACTGCTGTGCTTTTTTTTTTTTTCAATCTTCATTTTATTGAGATATATTCATATACCACGCAGTCATACAAAACAAATCGTACTTTCGATTGTTCACAGTACCATTACATAGTTGTACATTCATCACCCAAATCAATCCCTGACACCTTCATTAGCACACACACAAGAATAACAAGAATAATAATTAGAGTGAAAAAGAGCAATTGAAGTAAAAAAGAACACTGGGTACCTTTGTCTGTTTGTTTCCTTCCCCTATTTTTCTACTCATCCATCCATAAACTAGACAAAGTGGAGTGTGGTCCTTATGGCTTTCCCAATCCCATTGTCACGCCTCATAAGCTACATTTTTATACAGCTGTCTTCGAGATTCATGGGTTCTGGGTTGTAGTTTGATAGTTTCAGGTATCCACCAGCAGCTACCCCAATTCTTTAGAACCTAAAAGGGTTGTCTAAAGTGTGCGTAAGAGTGCCCACCAGAGTGACCTCAGATCTCCCCTGCTTAGCCTTTTTGGTGAGTGGGGGAGTGAGTCTTGTGGGGCCCAATTGGTGTACCAAGCTTGCGTGTATAGTTGGTGTTGCCTGCCCTGTATGTGGGGCATGTTTCTGGGCAGTCGGGGAGGGGGGGTGGCCCTAACAATCAAATCTCCCTGATGATCCTGGAGTTCTAAAGCTGCTGCAATAGTCTAATCCTTCAGTTCAGTCCTGCCACAGTTTGTCTCTGCCACTGACCCACAAGTCCTTGGTATTGGCGTATGGCTCCTGAGACTTGCTAGTGGGTCCCTCTTCCAGGCTGTGCACCCCCTGGTCCTCTGTTGAGGGATGACTGTGCTATGTCACGGGTGAGTGCCGTCCCCCCAGGGCAGTTCTGGGCTGCTGGGCTGTGTTGGGAGGCTCCCAGTCTGCTCAAATGATGGCTGAATGGGGCTCTGTTAATTCACACTGCTCCCCCTTCCCAGCTCTGGGACATTCAGCTGAGGTTGCAGGGAAGGCTAATGTCCACGCCCAGTTTTGTGGTGTGTGCCTGTTATTTGAAGCACTTCCGTCACACTGGGTTGTCTGGGGCAGCTCTGGGCTATGGGGCTGGCAATGGGCAGGAGTGTTTCCTGTCCACCAGGATGGTGGCTGTGAGCGGACACCCCCCTTTTCTTGGGAAGTTGTGTTGTTTAGTGAATTTTCTCAGCCACTGGATTATTGCCTTTTGTCTCAGAGCTCTCTTAGTTCTGCTCTTGACTTGACGTGCCCAAATTTCAATTCTTTGAAGCTTTCTGTATTGAGCTTCTTAGAGTAATTGTTTTAGAAAAAGCAAAAAGGATTTAAAAAAAAAAAAAAAAAAAAACGGCCCTCCTCAGAGATCTAATGGGTTATTGAAATGCTAATAGACAAAGCAACCAGGGCCATTAAGGAAAGGTGCACAGGGCAGAGAGATCAGCCTTGCTTCGGGATTTGCATATGCGCCTCAAGGCCTGATCTCCGCCCTTCTCCTTTCTGTGTTCACCAGAACTCCAAAAATCCTCTGCTTTTATTTTGGAGTTTTTCGTGTTGTTTTTTTTCTATGCCTGTCTCCTCTCTGCTGGGCTGGCTGCTCTCAAAGTCTCTGGTGTCTGGTCTCAGTCTACCTATGGTTGGAGTTTGAATCAGTAGAATGAGTTTCCGATAAGAGCAGCCACTGCAATTCTCCCTTCTCCTTCCTGGAGCTGACAGCCCCTCCTCCCCCGGGACTGAGCCTGGCAGGGAGGGGCGCGGGTCCCCTGGCCGCAAAAACTTACAGATTTCGCTGATCTCAGCAGTTCCACGTTTTCATGAGTGTTGTATGAAGTATGCCCAAAGACAGATTGCTCTGTGGTGTCCAGTCCACGCAGTTCCTGGCTTTTTACCTACTTTCCTGGAGGAGTAACTAAAACATACAGCTCACCAGTCTGCCATCTTGCCCCTCAAATCCTTCACAGGGGAATTTTACCAAACTTTCCAAAAAGAATTGACATCATTTCTGCTCAGACTCTTTTAAAAAATTGAAGATAAAGGAACACTACCTAACCCATTTTATGAAGCCAACATCATTCTAATAACAAAACCAGATAGAGATGCTACAAGAAAGGAAAATTACAGGCCAAATTCCCTAATGAATATAGATGCAAAAATTCTCAACAAAATACTTGCAAATTGATTCCAAAGACATATTGAGAAAATCATGCACCATGACCAAGTGGAGTTCATCCCAGGCATGCAAAGGTGATTCAACATAAGAAAATCAATCAATGTAATACAACACATTAACATATCAAAAGGGAAAAATCAAATGATCATCTCAATAGATGGCTGAAAAACTATTTAACAAAATTCAGTATCCCTTTTTAATTAAAAAAAAAAACTTCAAAAGGTAGGAATTGAAGGAAATTTCCTCAATATGATAAAAGGCATACATGAAAAATCCGCAGCCAGCATAGTACTCAATGGTGAGAGACTGAAAGCATTCCCTCTAAGATCAGGAATGAGACACAGATGCCTGCTGGCACCAGTGTTATTCAACATTGTGCTAGAAGTTCTAACCAAAGCAATCCAGCAAGACAAAGAAATAAAAGGCATCCAAATTGAAAAGGAAAAAGTAAAACTGTTATTATTTCAAATGATGTGATCTTATATTTGAAAAATCCTGAGAAATCAATGACAAAGCTACTTGAGATAATAAATTTAGCAAACAAGATTAAATCCACATAAGTCGATAATGTTCTTATACACCAGAAATGACCTAATGGAAAATACTCTCAAGAAAAAGATTCCATTCACAATAGTAGCTAAAAAAATCAAGTACCTAGGAATAAACTTAACCAAGGACTTAAAAGACCTCTACACAGAAACTTACATAGCTTTACTAAAAGAAATCAAAGGGGACCTAAAGAGATGGAAAGATATTCCGTGTTCACGTATAAGAAGGCTAAACATCGTCATGATGCCAATCCTACCCAAACTGATCTACAGATTCAATGCAATTTCAATTAAAATTCCAACAACCTACTTTGCAGACTTGGAAAAGCTAGTTATCAAATTTATTTGGAAGGGAAATGGGCCTCAAATTGCTAAAAAAAATTCTAAAAAAGAAAAACAAAGTGGGAGGACTTACACTTCCTAACTTTGAAGACTATTATGAAGCCACAGTAGTCAAAATAGCATGGTATTGGTACAAAGATAGACACATTGATCAATGGAATTGAATGGAGAATTTGGAAATAGACCCCCAGATCTATGGTCAACTGATTTTTGATAACCCCCAAATCCACTGAACTGGGACAGAACAGTCTCTTCAACAAAAGGGGCTGGGAGAACTGGATAGCTATAAACAAAGAATGAAAGAGGACCCCAACCTCACACCCTATACAAAAATTAACTCAAAGGGGATCAAAGGCCTCATTATAAGAGACAGTACCATAAAACTACCAGAAGATAATGTATAGAAACATTTTCAGGACCTAGTATTAGCACGTTGCTTCTTAGACCTTACACCCAAAGCACAAGCAATGAAAGAAAAAAGATAAATGGAAAGTCCTCGAAACCAAAAGCTTCTGTACCTAAAAGGAATTTGTCAAAAAGGTGAAGAGGCAGCCAACGCAATGGGAGAAAATTTTTGGAAACCATGTATCTGATAAGAGACTGATATCCAGCATATATAAATAAATCCTACAACTCAACAACAATAGTACAAACAGCCCAATTATAAAATGGGTAAAAGATATGAAAAGACATTTCTCTGAAGAAGAAATACAAATGGCTAAAAAAGCACATGAAAAAATGTTCATCTTCATTAGCTATTAGGGAGATGCAAATCAAGACCACAATAAGATAACCGCTCACACCAATAAGAATGGCTGCCATCAATCAAACAGGAAACTACAAATGCTGGAGAGGATGTGGAGAAGTTGGAACTCTTATTCACCGCTAGTGGGACTGTATAATGAATGGTACAGCCACTCTGGAAGACAGTTTGGCGGTGTCTCAGAAAACTAGGTAACAAATTACCCTATGAACAGGCAATTCCACTTCTTGGTATATACTCAGAAGATTTGAAAGCAGTGACACAAACATACATTTATGCACCAATGTTCATAGCAGCATTGTTCACAATTGTCAAGAGATGGAAACAATCCAAGTGTCCTTCAACAGATGAGTGGATAAACAAAATATGGTATATACATACAATGGAATACTATGCAGCAGTAAGAAGGAACAAATCCCGACACATATGGCAACATGGATGAACCCTGAAGATATAATGCTGAGTGACAAAAGGAGAGATACTGTATGTTACCCCTACTATGACCTCCCTGAACAGTGTAAAATCAATGTCTTATAATGTAGAATATTGGGGACCTAGTGAAAGACAGAGTCTAGTGAAGGGGGAATGATAACCTAATATGCTCAGATATGTGAATAAGGGTCAGTTCAAAGGTATGGGAATGGATAGGGGTGATGATTGTTTGTTAATGGGATTATAAGTTTCAAAGCTGTATTGAAGGCAAATAGCATTGAAAGGGGCTGTTTAAAGGCATATATCCCACAGATCAGCACTACAAATATGGATAGGTTCTTGCATGATACACTTCTAAGGTATGACACTGGTGCAGAGAGTTGACAATAGGATGGTATATGGGAAAAAATCTATCTATTGCATATTAGGGGCTATAATTAATAGGAATACCTTACTAGTACCACACAAATACCAGGGACAAATAATTAAGGGCTGAAAAGAGCTATGGAGTGTTTGGGGTCATGAGAATTGTTTAAAATGTAGAGTGATGGAAGATTGTACAACTAAGTGATGATAATGTGAGATAGGGATGGATTATCGTGGACAACACATGTGCTATATGAACTTAGGAGGCCCCTACTTTATAAGCCATGCCCGTGATCTTGAAGCTTACTCTTATGAAACTTATGGTTATAAAGGGGAGGCTAAGCCCACCTATAATTATGCATAGATATCACCTTCAGAGAACTTCTTTTGTTGCTCAAATGTAGACTTTCTCTCTCTAAATCCAACCATGAGAATAAATTCATCACCCTCCCCTGGTGGGATGTGGGACAGGACTCCCAAGATGAATGAGTCTCCCTGGTGATGTGGGACAGATTCTGGGGATGAGCCTGACCCTGGAATCGAGGGGTTGAGAATGCCTTTTTAACCAAAAGGGAGGAAAGAAAGGCTAAGAGATTTCAGATAGAGTTTAGAAGACAGCTATCCTAGAGATTACTCCTAAGCAAGCTTCAGCCAGATATGCCAAATGGCCACAGTATGATAAGCCCAAGCCAACAGTAGTCCTGAAAACGTTAAAGAATACCTGAATCCCTATCTGAGACTCTATAATTTCACTAAGTTTGTTCTTCAGAAACTTAAATCCTCCAGAGAACTCCTATGCCAGCTAAGTCCCAAAACCCAGAGGCAAAAGCCTCTTCAAGAACATCAACCAAATGTGTCCCCTTTTCCCATAATGTCAACACCCCTTTTCAGCATGAACAGGTTAGGGTAGTCACTGCCTAGAAGATCAGGTAAGTGATTGAACTAGAGGAAGGGGTAGAAATAGACAAGATGGAATTTAACAAAGGATTATGAATACTGAATCTTTATATAATTTTCTTTTTCTTAGTTGCTGGGGTATTGGAGTAGCTAGAAGGAAAGAACTGAAATGGTGGAACTGTAACTTATAGCATTCTTTGAAACTTGTTGTATAGCTACTTGTTAAATTGTAATTTGAAAGTTATCACCTTTTTGTATATATGTTATATCTCACAACAAGGAAATAACTGAAACTATGGTACTGTAACTCAACATTTTTGGAAATTTCCTATATAACTGCTTGTTAAATTGTAGTTTGAAAGTTACTACTGTTTTGTATTTATGTTATATTTCACAATAAGGAAATACAGAAACTATGGAACTGTAACCCATAACATTCTTTGAAATTTGCTAACTACTTGTTAAACTGCACTTGGAAAGTTATCACTTCTATGAATATAAGTTATATTCCACAATAAAAAATATGATTAAATATTTTTTTTTTAATGTATAAGGCAAGAAAGGCACAGAAGTATGTCAAGCCAATAAAGCTTTTTCTTAGCTTACCTGTAAAAGCAGGGGAGTTCAAAGTAATTTGGAAAAGAAAAAAATAGACCCAAATATCTATATCAACCTATTTACACACATGCCAAACTATTATCTTTGGTTACCTTGGGGGAAGAATATGTGGAAAGGAAGGAGAGATTAGTAACCTATTTATTCACCCCATGTAATGTTTGTTCCTAGCATGCACTAATTTTGAAATTTTTTAAAAAGGTTACAAATAAAATAAAACAAAGTTATTTCATATCCCACAAGGAAAAGTACTAGAGGAAGCAAGAAAGGCAACTTTTTGTTACGATTAGAGCTTTAGCTTAATAAATCCTGGCTGCATCACTTTACCAGCTGTGAGACTTTGAGCAAAGGTCTAAACCTAATTTTACTCATTCGTAAAATGGGAACAAATTAGCATCTACCTCATAGGCTTGTTACCAGGATTGAACAATGCAGGTAAAGCACTTAACACAGGAGCTGACATTAATTATATAGTGAATCTAGGGAAAGCTGGAGTTAAATTATGAACCCTGAAAACATTTACAACTTTTTTACTCCTTAAACACTCACAAAGCAAGCTGTATGAATCAGACCCTGGGTCAAAGGTGGGGTCGGCGGTAAGTTAGTTCCATACCTAGGGCTGGGTGCAGGGCTGGAGCACTGACCTAAGCGATGAGAGATCATACTTCCAACTGCTATTCCTTTCACCTCAGGCCCCTTTCTGAGCTTTTCTGAAAAGGAAGCTACACACCCAGATGGATCAAAGGAATGGCCAAGTACCTGAAGCCCAGGCTGGATGACGAGAAGGGCTGATGAACACCCTTTCCCATTTCACCCCAACCAGGAAAAGCCCTCCTGGGTAAGAAGTTTCAGAAACTGCTAAATTTAATGCCCTTCAGCGCCTCAACAACACGGCCCACCTCAAACGCCCTCCTCAGCATTTCCCTTCTCCCATCAGTGGCCCTCTTCCAGCTCGTTTCCCTCCACTAGTTCAGACGCCCCTCCTCCGCCCAGTTAGATGTTCTCTGCCGCAGTGTCCGCAGGTAATTCTGTTTCTCCTTCTCTACTTCAGATGCCCCTCCTCGCCCTCAAATCCTCGCCCTCTGGCCCAGACGTCCCTGTTACTTCAATGCCCCCACCTCAGTGTAACCCTTCCGCAATTACCCCTCCTCCGTCCCAATCACCCCTCCTCCGCCCTCCTCCGCCTCAATTACCCACCCTCTGCCTCAATTATCCCTCCTCCGCTTCGGTTCCCCGACCCTACCTCGGTTTCCCGGATCTCCATCTCAATTTCCCGCCTCCCACCACACTCCCGCGGCCTCACATCCCGCGCCCCGCGCCAGGGACCTCCCGCTCTGGCCCTACCTGGCTGCTCCAGGGTCAGCGCCCCCAGGCGGCGGACGCCCTCCTCGTCCAGATCCCACTGCTCCGCCATCCCCGCCCGCCCGCCTGCCTCGCGGCGCCGCTCACCTGCCGCCGCCCGCGAGGCCCTCCTGCTCGCACCAAGCCCCGCCTTGCGCAGCCAGGCCCCGCCCAGGCGCCTGCTCCGGCCACGCCCCTGGCCACGCCCTGTCATGCCCCCGCCCCGCCCCCCGCGGCTGTCGCGCTCCCGGGAGGCCGTTACTGTCCTGGTCACGTGGCTGCCCGCCAGCCGCAGCATCCCGGACTATGGTATGGATCCCGCCCTGGCGGGAGCGCCAAAACCACCAAATCGGCAGATGGCGGCCTTATATCCCAGCATGAGGGCTATGGGGTTGGGAGCCTGGCCCTAGGACATGTGGGTGGTGGGTGGCTCCAGCCTTGAAGGGAGTTGGAAGAGTGCGCTTACTTTGAGGGACGAAGAGCTTCAACTCTGGGGATTTGGGGGCTACGGGTCTGACAGATGATGGTGTACCTCTGTGGAGGGGTGGAGGTCTTCATATCCCAGCACTTGGGGATGGTGACTCTGGGACAAGGTGTTGGGGTTTCAGATCTGAGATTTTGAGGGTTCAGCTCAGGGACATCATGGAGTTGCTTCACCTGAGGAATGGGGTGCTCCAGCTCTGAGGCATGGGGACTGCCTCTGGAACACGATGGGGTGCTCCTGATCTGAAAGATTGGGAAGCTTGGCTGGGAGGAATTGGGGTCCTGTCTTTAGAGCATGAGGTGTTGGTTCTGTTTTGGAAGGAGCTCCTCTAGAAGGCAGGGTCATTGTGGAAAAGAGTGATGCTCTGAGGGATGGGGTGCAGATGACTATCTTCGGGCTACCCCATTTCCTGCAGACAGTCTGGCAAGAAGCCTTTTGTCCTTCAACTACCATAGTCCCCTCCACCTCCCAAGCTTGCCTGTGACTGAGGGCTCTTACCAGGCTGGGATAGTTCTGAGCTGACCAGCCCCCAAGCAGTCTTTGGGAAGAATATTCTGGAAAGAACAGCCACATCCTTCTTCTATACTCCTGTCCTCACTCCAGCAGGCACCTCTTGAGAGCCCGCCTGTGGATGGAATTAGTGTGCAAGGAGGAGGCAAACCTCTTATCCTGACCTTAATAAGAAAGAACTAAGGCCTGAAGCTTCACCTTAAGGACACAGGCTTTCTTTGACATCTGAAATCAGCTCACTGTGAGCACCTCCACTAAGACTTTGAGGAGAACTGCCTGCTCTCTTAGTTCTCCAAGAACAGAAAGCAAAATCAAGAATCCTTGCTAATTGGTGCTTTCCTGCCTCGGTGCCCTTAGTTACTCACAGCTTGTCATGTTCAGCCTTAGCCATGCATAGGAGGGTCAGTACTCAAAGAAAATCCCGAATTACCTCGTTAGACTGGCTTTCTAGCTCTGCTTTTGTGGGTTATGACACCATTTTACAGTTTGTAATCTTTCTCTTCATTCCCCCTTTAGCCCTTCCAGCCTCAAATGTGGCATATATAATCACTGTTCTTTTTTTTTCTGACTTTTTAGACCAGGCTTACTACAAGAAAAGGATCCCACCTTTTGTCACATGCATTCACTTTCCCTCCTCAGCTGCCAAAATAGGGGATGCAGGTTTTTGTTGGAGAAGTTGGCTTTTCCTTTCTTGTGCAATCACCTCTTACTTTAACAGTCCTTTTTTCCCCAAACATTTTTATGCAAAATTTAAACATTTACAGAGGTTGAAAGAATTGTTCAGTGAACATATATATAACCACCACCTAGATTCTACCATTAACATTTTTCTGTATTTGCTTTATCACGTGTCTATCCATCATCCATCCCTCTATCTATCCACCAATCCATCTGACTTGTTATGCATTTCATAGTTACAGATATCAGTACATTGTACCCCCATCCCTTCAGCATCCATATTGTTAACTAGAATTCAATATTTGTTTATGGTTCTTTTTAAGGTAAAATGTATGTACTGTTTACCACTCTAAGTTTTTTTTTTTTTTTTTTACAAGGGTGGTACTCTTTGGGTG
This sequence comes from Choloepus didactylus, assembly GCF_015220235.1. NCBI lineage: Eukaryota > Metazoa > Chordata > Mammalia > Pilosa > Megalonychidae > Choloepus > Choloepus didactylus. Next base: position 22,271,823 of record NC_051328.1, on the reverse strand, counting down.
TTTGTTTTAAAAGCTGATACAGATTGTTTGTGTGGTTGATGCTTTCTACTTTTCCATGGTGGTAATAAGCTAGGTCATCTTGAAGCAAGATAGAAAATTCATTTATGAATAGATGACCTTGAACTTTTAACAATGAGCTGGCTAAGGTTAATGACCTGTGCTGCCTTTGTAGATATGAAAAGGCACTCACAGCTGCCCTACTATGGTCCCAATAATGTAGATAGATTCCCAGATTCCCAAATCTGCAGATAGATTCCCAAGAAAGCTCTCCTTGTGCTCCATGGGGTGGGAAGCTCCTCATCATAACACTCTTTTTTAAAAAAAAAACTTCATTGAGATATAATTCACATACATACAATTCACCATTTTAAAGTGTACAATTCAATGGTTTTTAGTATGTTAATAGTTATGCAACCATAACCACAAACAACTTTAGAACATTTTCATCACCCCAAAAACAAACCCCATACCCATTAGCAGACACTCTATTTCCCCCCAACACCTCCCCACCTCCACTTCCACCTCTGGCAACCATTAATCTGCTTTCTATCTCTATAAAATTTTTATATTCTAAACATTTCATGGTATCATACAATATGTGTTCTTTTGTGGCTGGCTTCTTTCACTTAGTATAATGCTTACAAGATTCTTCCATGTCAGTACATCGTTCTTTTTCATTGCCTAATAATATTCCATTGCGTGGATATACTACATTCTGTTTGTCCATTCATGAATTGTTGGATATTTGGTTTGTTTCCATTTTGGGACTATTATGAATAATGCTGCTATGAACATTCTCTACAAGTTTTTGCGTGGACATTGTTTTCATTTCTCTTGGGTATATATCTAGGAGTGAAATTGCTGGGTGATATGGTAACTCTATGTTTTATTGTTTGATAAACTGCCACATCGTTTTCCAAAGTGTCTGTGACATTGTCACATTCCCACCAGTATTGTGTGAGGGTTCCAATTTCTCCACGTCCTCATCAACACTGTTATTGTCTGTCTTTTTTTATTATAGCCATACAAATGGGTGTGAGGTGGTATCTTGTGGTTTTGATTTGCATTTCCCTGACAGCTAACAATGAGTTGTCTTTTTATTATTGGCTGTAAGTGTTCAATATGTATTCTAGATACAAGTCCCTTATGAAATATATGATTTGCAAATATTTTGTTCCATTCTGTAAGTTGTCTTTTCACTTTCTTGATAGTGTGCTTTGAAGCACAACTTATTTTAATTTTGCTGAAGTACAATTTATATTTTATTTTGTCACTTGTGCTTTTTATTTCATATCTAAGATGGTGTTGCCTAATCCAAAGTCATGAAGATTTTCTCCCATGTTTTCTTGTAAGAGTCTTATAGTTTTTGCTCTTCAGTTTAAACCTCTGATCTATTTGGAGTTAATTTTTGTGTATGGTGTGAGGTAGGTGTCCAACTTCTTTCTTTTGTATGTGGATTTCCATTTGTCCCAGCACCATTTGTTGAAGCAACTGTTCTTTCCCTATTGAATAGTCTTGGCATGTCAAAATTCAATTGACCATGAATGTCAGGGTTTATTTCTGGACTTTCCATACTATTCCATTATATAAATTTATACATATTTAGCTATATATAAAAATAACTATATAGAAGTCTATATATTTATCCTTATGCCAGTTCCGCACTCTTGATTACAGTAGCTTTGGGGTAAGTTTTTAAAATTGGAAGTGTGAATCCTCTAAGTTTGTTCTTCTTCAAGATTGTTTTGGCTATTCAGTGTCCCTTGAAGTTCCATATGAATTTTAGGATCCAGTTGTCAATTTCCTGGGGAAAAAAAAAAAGCAGATAGGATTTTCATAGGGATTGTGTTGAATCTGTAAATCGATTTGGGGAGTATTGCTATCTTAACAATATTACGTCTACTGATCCATGAACATGGGATGTTTTCCCATGTACTGAAGTCTTTTTAAATTTTTTTCAATGATATTTTATAGTTTTCAGAGTACATGTATTGCATTTCTTTTATTAAATTTATTCCTAATTTATTTTTTGATGCTATTATAAATGGAATTGTTTTCTTAATTTCATTTTTGGATTGTTCACTGCTAGGATATAAAGATAATTCATTTTTATATTGATCTTGCACCCTTCAATCTTGCTGAACTCTTTTACTGGTTCTAATAGTTTTTAGTGGATTCTCTAAGATTTCCTATATACAAGATCATGTCATCTGTGAATAGGGATCATGTCACTTCTTCCTTTCTAATCTAGATGCCTTTTATTTCTTTTTTTTGCATGACTCTCTTTTCATTCTCCCTTTAGGAGGAGACTGGCATGCCTCATGAATCAGCAGAGCATTTGTTTCATTTCAACGTTGGTGGCTGGCATTTCTCGGTTCCTAGAAGCAAACTCTCTCAGTTCCCAGACTCCCTGCTGTGGAAAGAGGCTTCAACATTTACCTCTTCGGAAAACCAGCGGCTGTTTATTGACAGAGACGGGTCCACGTTTAGGCATGTACACTATTACCTCTACACCTCCAAACTCTCCTTTTCCAGTTGTGCAGAACTGAACTTGCTCTATGAACAAGCACTGGGTTTGCAGCTGATGCCTTTGCTGCAGGTAAGATGCCCTCATCTTCCAGGAGTGGTGGTCAGTGGCACAGGCCTTACATCACTAAGTGCTGTCCCCTTTCATATGCTGGTGGCTGAGATGACCCTCTTAATGGGCAAGTGTGATGGTGATGACTGAGGTAAACTAACAAACAATACACTGCTGATTGCATGTTCTTAATACAGGATTTCATCTGGACTCTGCCTTATCTAAATCAGCAGCCACCAGGGACCCAGGATGGGACTTAAGCACTTACTCTCTGAGAGGTGTAAAGTGGGGTTGGCTCTTGGAAACTTTAGTTTAAGCTTTTTGTTTTTGTTGTTGAATTTCAAAAGGAGAAAACTTTAGAAATTGCAGGGTTTGCTGCACATACTGTGTCTGAGATTTAAAATCTAAAAGATTCATCAAGAATGTTATTTCACATTGTGCCTGTTAGGTATCCAGCATTCACTCAGGGCAAAGCAAAAAATGTCCTCCAAACTGCAAAATCTGTCCTGTGCCCTCACCTCCCTGTTTTCTGAGAGACTCGTTGTTTTCTTGTTGTGATTAACAGCACCAAACAAAATCATTCCTGTGACCAATCTTAAGTAGTTTATTCTGTAGTTTTTGAACAGTGATTTTTTTTTAACCTGGAAGAGCTAAATATTATGACTGGGAAGGATCCTTGGCCATGCTGTACATTAATCCCACTGTCTGGACGAGCTGTTGTTATCTCCGACTCCATAAGTGCTAACCCAGCAAACTTCAGTGCAGCTCAGTGGGCCACCAACTGTGCCCCGCAATGCTGCTTAGAAGAAATTTGAGGTAGACCATGTGTACCTGGTCATGGAGGAATGAGAAAATGTCATACTCCATATTTGGGTTTTTTTGATGGTTGTTTTTTTTAACAGTTTTATTCACACACCATACAGTCCATCCTAAGTGTACAATCATTGGCTCCTGGTATAATCACATAGTTATGCACCAGCACAATCTATATGAGAACATCCCCATTTCTTCCAGAAAGAAAGAAAAAAAAAGACCCCATACCCCTCCTTTATATCCCCTTAGTATTGATATTTAGCTTTGGTGTAGTGCATTTGTTACAATTAATGAAAGAATATTACAATATTACTGTTAACTATAGACCTTAGTTTGCATTAATTGTATTTTTCCCATATACCACCCCATTATTAACTCCTTGTAAGAGTGACATACTTTTGTTCTAGTTCATGTAAAAACTTTCTTATATTTATACAATTAACCACAGTCATTGTTCATTCTAGGTTTCACTAAGTTATACAGTTCCAGTTTTTATCCTCTAGTTTTCCTGCTGGTGAGGTACACAATCCTAATCTTCCTTTTTCAGCCATACTCACACTCAGCTTTGTTAATTACACTTACAATATTGTGTTACCATCACACAGTATTGTGCTATTCATTTCTGAACCTTTACAATCAACCTTATTAAACATTCTGTACTCATGAAGCATCAATTGCACAATCTCTGCCCTCTTTGTATCTCCTGATAACCTGTGCTCTCGAATTTAACTTTCTGAGTTTGCTCATTATAGTTAGTTTATTTTAGTAAGATCATACAATGTGTCCATTTGTTTCTGGCTTATTTCGCTCAACATAATGTCCTCAAGGTTCATTCACGTCATTGTATGCATCATACTGCATACAATTTTATGAACACCCCCTGCTAAATAATTCAGTGTTTTTCCTTGAAGTTGTATATTTGGAAATCAATAACCCTTAACATACTCCAGTGCAAGTTGTCTTACCCTTTTCTTTTCATTTTTTTCCTAAGCTACTCACTGGAGTTTAGATTTTTTCAATTCCCCAGGAATGGAATACTAGAAATGCTTACAAGTCGTTTCAAAACCACTTAAGTGGCCAGGCACATCAGAGTTGCTGATGACGCTATGCCAAGGCACCATTTTGTGGGAGAATAGAGGGGAATAACTTGCTCATTGCAGAAAATCAAAGAGATCAAGGCATTTTTTTTGAAGAACCATTTTAAAGTGCACAAACAACTCAATACACCCTTTAACCCCTTTGCTGTCCTTGCTTCCCAAACTGGAAAAAAAGAAAAAAGGAAAATCTGGGAAGCAACTTCTAAATGAGAGTTAATGACTTAGAGACCTATGAGTGGGTCCAATTCCAAAGTTCCAAAATCGTGTGAATAGTGGAAGTATTTGAAGAATCATATGGATCTGCCTGCCTAAAACAGACTGTGGAACAAGTGCTTATGCTTTGGAAATGGTGCTTTCAAAGAAATAAACATTTGGGCTGGCCAAACTAAAGTGGTGTTTATTCATCGAAGCAGAGTGTAAATACAGCTGGGGAACCAACAGTAGCCTGAAGTGAATCAGCAGCCTCACACTTTTCCATCACTCTCCCCACTGCTAATGCCTGTCAAAATACTCAAGTTCTTGCCTAAATGTGCAAACACTTTTCTTGGTAAAAATGCAGTTGCCAATTCTTAGTCTAAGGACGCTTCTTGGCAGCCCAACATAATTCATTCAGCCAATATTTATCAAGTGCATTATGAGTACCAGGTCTTATTCCTATGGGCTTTATGGAAAACATGGATGAGCCAATAGAACTATAATGTGAACCACATGTAATTTTAAAATTCTTTTAGTAGCCACCTTTTAAAAAGTAAAAAGAAACAGGTGACATTAACTTTAATAATTTAATTTAACACAATGTATTCAAAATATCGTTTTGACAGGTAATCAATATTTTAAAATAGAGATATCTTACATTCTTTTGTGTATTAAATCTTCAAATCTGGTGTGTGTTTTACGTTTTCAGCACATCTCAATTTGGACTAGCCATGTGTGGCTAGTGGTTACTGTTTTGGACAATGCAGCTCTAAACTGTTCTAAACTGTTCACACCCCTCACTTAGAGTCCTTCAGATGCAGTTCCAAACAGTGGAGATGGGACTTCCCCTCCTCCTCACCGAAGTTCCCATGTACTCAACAGATGGCCCATCTTACTCAGGATTATCTGTCATGTGGTTGAAAAGTGATTGTATTCACTTCCTACAGCTCCGATAACAAACTGCCACAAACCCGGTGGCTTAAAACAATGGAAATTTATTCTCTCAATGTTTTGAGGCTAGAAGTCCAAAATCAAGGCGTCTGCAGGACCATGCTGTCTCGGATGGCTCTTGGGAAGAATCCTTCCTTGCCTCTCCCTAGCTGCTGTTGGTGGCCGGCAGTCCTTGGCATTCATTGGTGCTTGTGATGTCATCACTCCAGTCTCTGCCTCTGTCTTCACATGGTCTTCCCGCTGTGTGTCTCTCTCTTCTCCCTCTTCTTCCAAGGATACCAGTCATATTGGATTAAGGGCCACCCTACTCCAGTGTGACCTCATCTTAACTTGACCAATTACACCTGCAACAACCCTATCTCCCAGTCAGGTCATATTCTTGAGTACTGGGCGTTAGGACTTCAACATGTCTTTTCAGGAGACGCAATTCAACCCCAAACGGCGATGAGCCAACAAGCAGAATGAGGTGGGAAGCTTCTGGAGGCCAGGCACCTGGCCTCACACTGCTGCTGTCCTCCCTTCCGTCCCTCCCACATCCCCCAACCTGCAGCTGTGACCTCCAGAGGGTTCCCTTGAGGCCTATTATTGTCTGGATTCTGATTGTAACAGTGTTATCATCTCCTCTGGTGGAAGCTGGCTTTAAATTTTCAGATTCTAAATTCACTGGATTCGGGGCGGGGGGCGGAGACTCAAACAGCTGAAAAAATCATATGACAAATATTTGAGCACCTACCCCATGCCAAACACTGGAGATATATTAGTCAACCACATAATTTTAGCTAGAAATAAGGGCTATAAGGTATGAATAGAGCAGAAAAAAAGAAATAGTGAGCCAGGGGAAGCTGGTCCTTTAGACAGAGTGGCCAGGGAGGGCTCACTAACAAGGCAACATTTGAGCAGAAAACTGAATGAAGGAGGGACGAGTCATTGCAGATGCCTGGGGGAAAATCATTCAGACATAAGGAACAGTAAATGCAAATGTCCTGAGGTTGGACTGGTACACAGGATGCAGGCATGGAAGCCATTGTAGGACAGAATGAGAGAGGAGATTCAAAGATCAGAGAGGTCAGAGGTAGCCAGGGGCCAGATCTTGCAGAGCCTTGTAGGCCACAGTGGGGATGTGGGATTTATTTGAAATGTTATGGATATCTTTTGGAAGTGTTTAAAGAAAAAACGAAAATGATCAAATTTAAATTTTAAAAAGATCATTGGATCTTGATTAGGCAATAGTTTCACAGATATAACACCAAAAGCGTAAGCAACAATAACAGCAAAAAGATAAATTGGACTTCATCAAAATTTTAAACTTGGTGCTTTAAAAGACACCATCAAGAGCCTGAAAAGACAACACACAGAATGGGAGGAAATATTTGCAAACTGTATATCTGACAAGGGACTTGTATCCAGAATATATAAAGAACCTTAACAACTAAACAGTAAAAAGACAAATAACGCAATTAAAAATGTGCAAAGGATCTGAATAGACAGTTCTTCGAAGAAGATATACAAATAGCTAATAAACACATGAAAAGATGTATAATTTCACTAGAGAAATGCAAATCAAAACGACAGTGAGATACTACTTCACATCCACTAGGGTGACTGTAAGAAAAAAGACAGACAATAACAAGTGTTGATGGGGATGTGGAGAAATTGGAACCCTCACACAATACTGGTGGAAATGTGACGTGTCACAGACACTTTGGAAAACAATGTGGCAGTTCATCAAACGATGAAAGATACAGTTACCATATGACCCAACAGTTTCACCCCTAGATATATACTCAAGAGAAACGAAAACAATGTCCATGCAAAAACTCGTACAGAATGTTCATAGCAGCATTATTCATAATGATCCCAAAGTAGAAACAAACCAAATGTCCATCAACTGATGAACGGATAAATAGAACATAGTGTATCCATACAATGGAATGTTATTTGGCAATAAAAAAGAAAGAAGTACTGATACATGTGACAACATGGATGAACTTTGAAAACGTTGTGCTAAGAAGCCAGACACAAAAGAAAACAGATTTCAGGATTTCCTTTATATAAAATATCCAAAAAAAAAAGTGAATATCTAGAGATAAAGCGTAGCTTAATGGTTGCCAGGGGCTGGGGGTGGGATGGGGAGCAGGAATAGGGAGTGACTGCTAATAGGTGCTGTGTTTCTTTTTTGGGTATCAAAAATGTTCTAAAACTGATTGTGGTGTTGGATTGGACAAATCTGTGAATATACTAAAAACCACTGAACTATATTCTGTAAATGGATAAGTTTTATGGTATATGAAATATATCAATAAAGCTGTAAAAAAAAAAAAAAGATCACCCACATCATTGTTGAATGACGCACCCTAGATTACATGTGAAGGTCGAACCCAGCACTGCTGGTTGAGACTAGACCGGGGGTCTACAAACTACAGCTCCATGGAGCTAGACCAGCCCACCTGTTTGTACAGTCCTCAACCTAAGAATGATTTCTACATTTTTTAGATGGTTGAAATTTTTTTAAAAAAGAATAATATTTTGTGATATTACAATGATAAGATAAGCAAATTAAGCAAATTTCAGTGTCTGTAAATAGTTTTATTGGAACACAGCCACGTGCACTCATTTACATCTTGTCTGTAGCTGCCCTGGAGCTACAAGGCAGAGTTGAGTAGTTGCAACAGGAATCAAAATATTTATTCTCTTGCTCTTTACAGAAAAAGTTTGCTGACTCTTGGCCCTCTAGCAGGGCAAGGGAAGAAGGAGGAAGACCAGATAGAGTCTACTACTGTAGCATAAGATCAAAGTGGCAGTTTAGTCTAAGGTGGTAGCAGAGTTTGAAGTGTTCTAACCCTGGATGGGTCTTCATGATAGAACTGACAGGATTTGCTGATGAATTGGATGCAGGGTGAAAGAGAATGAACAACTCCTATATTTCTAGCCTGAGAAACCAGAGGAATGGTAGATTCTGATGGATGTAGGGTGGAGGGTGATCAGGAGTTACAATTTAAAGTCTGAGAGGCAATGAAAAGGATGCCTGTTAGACATCCAAGTGGAGATGCTGAGGAGGCAGCTGGATGTACAGGTCTGGAATTCAGGGGAGCAATCAGATCTAGAAATATAAATTTGGGAGGCATCAAACCTGGTATGTAAATTCATGGGCCTGGATGTTTTGGAATGGCATATATTGTTCATAGGGGAATGCAGAGCCGTCATTACAGGTCTGTACGTTAACATCACGGTACTTTCCAGAACTTTCTGCGTAATTTGTGAAGTCCCCTTACCTGAATGTAAACTGCTCCAAGCCTTTCACACACCCTCAGCCTGGTTAGGAGTCACAGCTGCTCTTGCAGAGTGTGAAATTTCCCTTCAGGGTCACTCACAAGGGTTCAAGGTTCACAGCAGAATATCAATTCCCTTTTGCCTGTCCCTTGAAGTCCACTGAGGACATAGTATCTTGACAGTACAGTGCTACTTGTGTTTCCTTTTTTGCTGTTTCCTGGGGACTTCTATGTTTGGAATTTTTAATTATTCCTTTTAGGAGCATTCTCCTACCAGCAAGCAACCCAAATATGCCTGCACTCTTTGTGCTCGAGGGAACCAGGGAGTTTTTTTATGTTGATCACACAAATGATACTTGTAAGAAAATAGATCAGTGGCAGTCTCGTGTCTCCTGTTACTCACAATGTGTGGACAGATCACTACTGTGATCTTGGAAAAGAAGGAGATTACACACACAGCAGGTAGTCATCCCAACAATGTAGCTTGTCTGTGGACAGCTCAGGTCCGCTTGGCCCCTTGACCTGACATCAGGGCTCCTTGCAATTCAGCCAGTTTGCTTTTCCTGGCTCATCAACCAACACATACACACACACTGATGTACACGCACACACATACACACACATGCACACTGAAGTTCAGCCACATGCTTTTTCTTCTCCACACATTTTCACTTGCTGTTCCCTCTTCCTAGAACATGTTCCCTTTATGAGTTAGCCCAAATGTGGCCCATGGGAAGCCTAACCTGACATCTCCAGGCAGAGTTCATCTTTCTGCCCTCATGCCAGAGTTAATGTCTCCATAATCTCATTGCTAATTCTGTTGGGATGGTGCCTTCACATGACTTTCTCCCTCACCGAACAGAATTCTCTTCGTGTTTGCATCCCCAGCGCCTCTCACAATGCCCAGTCTGTAACAGATGTTTAAAAATCATGTGCTGAGAGAATGTTGAATGCCATACCCGAGATTACATGTGAAGGCCGAATCCACCTCTGCAGACTGGGGTCTCTGGGGCAGGGGACAAGAGGGCAGGCTTGAGGTGCGATAACTGCATCTTATTGGTTCTTGGCTGATAATGGCTGTTGTGATTACCCTCCTTGTCTTTACAAGGCAGTTAGGTATTTGCAAGCTCCCCAAGCTCCTTTGCCATCACATTCCTAGCAACAGCCCACATCCAGAGTATAAGGCATCTAGGAGAACTGCTGCTGCTTTGGAAAACCTCCATTAAGTCTCAAAGTAGACCAGTGGAGTGCATTTGTCAGCCATTTTTTGGCAACTGTACACACACATACTACACATACACCCCTGAACCTTCAGTCTTACATTGCTTCTGGTTGATGTATTCTTTTCCCTTCTATCTAAGCCAAAAACAACATTAATTATCCTTGTGCTATCCTTTAGCCATCTAATTCAGGTCTGTATTTCCCTAAGGAAATCCTTCCTTCTAATAATTTTCCAGGTCCATACATAAAGAGTAAAAGTTCTAGAAGCAATATTCAGGGGGACAGAAGTGGAATTGAAGTCTGCCCACAGAAACCAGCCGCGAGCTCTTCAGTCAGAAAGGCCAAGGGAAGCTGAAAGCTTAGACTCTCTGGGTGCTCTTCCTTCATTCATTCACTCATTCATTCAACCAAAATGTACTGAGATCCCACAGACACTGTCCTGGGTGCTGTGAATGCAGAAGAGAATGATACAGGCAAGACCCTTGCCCTCTTGAAGGTTGTATCTATTAGGGGAGACTGGCAGACTGACCCTGTGCTTTCTCCTTATAAATACTCATAAAGTAGGGTGAGTGGGTGAGGGAATGCTCTCTGTGGATTCTCACAGCACCCAAAGAGCTTCCCCATGAGTAGAAGTCCTTGTATTTCTGGAAGTCAGAGCTAGGATTAGCTGAGAACCCAGAAAATAACCTCGTTGAGGCTCCAGGGCCTAGTGCAAGACTTACTCTGGGACAGCATGTAGCAGTCTTGTTTGTGGATTTATTTGTTTTATTTGTTTTCTTTTTAAAGATGTGTCAGACATACCTTTCTTGGAGAAAATGGTGCATTTCTCACACTTAGCATTATTGGAAGCAATGAGAAATGGAGATTTCATTTCTCCAAAACAGATCTTTCTCCCCTCAACTAGCACATCTCCTGACATGACTAACTCACCACAGAGGACACACTGGGTACCAAATGGTACCTCCAAACAGGGCACCCCAGGCTGTCCTCAAACAGGTTTTTCTCCTGGGCAGGGATTTCCCTCCCCATAACATGCCCCCTCCCAAATGGCCACCTTAGGATTGTTCAAGGGCACCAATTTTTTTTTTTTTTTCCCCCCCACTGAGACAGAATCTCAGGGTTTGAATCTGCAGGTAAAGTAAGTGGCAGGTTGAAGTTCAAGTTCCTGTGGTGTGGTCAGGTTAGTGGGGATTTGGAATGGTTTGCTATCTCTTGTAGGCTCTCCCTAGTTTCACTTTCTTTTTTGCTACTCATCCAATGTCTTTCTGTCCATCATCAATCAGACCCAAGCTAAGCCCCTTCTTCCTGTCACCCTATCTCCCTCTCCTCCTGCATCCCTGTCCCTCTCCCTCTTAGGTCTTCTCCCTGGACCCAGGTCCCAAGTTGGAACTGCTGTCTTCACGGCCCTCTGAACTCTCTGGCCTCTGCCCATTGTAATCCTGTGCCTGACTTTCCCCTTGGTTTTGGACACTTAGCATCTTTCTCGGTTTTTATGAGCCTGCTTTTCTGCCAGCTCCTTTTGGTCTCCCTCCACATTTCTCTTTGCTTTCCTGAGTCCTCTAGGCCTCTACTTTGGCGTATTAATTTAATACAGCAATAATGAGCACTTGCTATCTGCTAGGTTCAAGACTACGGGCTATATTCTACAGGGATGAGTAAGGATGGGGGTGGGGGGGCGCTGGGCTCCTGGTGGGGCCACCCGCCCACCCCCACTCCCACCCCCCCACCCCCCATTTCATCTCTTGCGTGGGCCCAACTTGCACACTTCTCTGGTCTAAAGAAAACGATGCAGAAGATCTGTGAGATCAAATTAGCGTCACCTCATTGATTGTATACTATGGATGGATTGTATGGTGTGTGAATATGTCTCAGTAAAAATGCATTAAAAAAAAAAAAAAAAAGATTACGGGCTAGAGATGCATCAGCCAAGCCCCTCCCCAGGTATCTCATTGTAGGAGTTGAGGACAGGCCTGAAATCAAGACAGAGAGTGATAGAGAGTGTGCAGGGGTCTGGGGAAGAAAGCGGGAGGATGGCCTCTCCGGCTGAGGGAGGCGCCAGAGTCTCCAGGCAGAGAAGGGAGGTGAAGAGTATTCTAGGCATACGTGATGCTAAGGAGGCATCAGAGAACATGATGTGCTTTTTGAAGTTGTGTGGAGTTTAGAGTCACTGATGATAGGCAGGTGGGGAGAAGGAGTGGAAAGCAGAGAAGATGATGGGAGATTAGGCTAGAAAGGTAGTATGGGATCCCACCACTAAGAGGAAGGAAACTAGCATTTATACTATTTCCTTTAACCCTTATAACAACACCTTCCAGACTGACCATCCTCACTTTGCAGGTGAGGAGCCTGAAGCTTGGAGAGGTTAAGGGATATGAGCATGGTCAGCCCACGAGCAAGGGGATGGCAGCATGGAGCCAAGGGTCAGGGTTCCATTCCCAGCATCTCCACTTCCTTGGGGTACTGAGTACTCTACCTCTCCCTGTGCCTTGTTTCCTATTTGTTAAAAGGGCATAATAAAACCAGAACCTACTTTGTGCGTGGGGGACGTGAGGAGGATTCAGTTTAAAAGTGCCTGGATAATAAATGTTAACTCTTAAGTGACAGAGTCAGGATTCAAACCCAGGTCTATCTATCTGAGTTCAAGGCCCTGTGCTTTCCATGTATAGGCCACCACCTCCGGGGACTCTGAAGGGCCTTATGTGCAATACTAAGGAGAGTTTGTCTTGATCCCTGTAGTGGGTTGAATGGTGGCCTCCAAATAGATCACGTCCTAATTCCCAGAACCCGTGAATGGTAAAGTTGTTGTTGTTGTTGTTTAATGCTAAAGTTTTATGGTAAGGTTTTTGCATGTGTGATCAAATTAAGGATTTTGAGATGAGGAGATTATCCTGGATTATCTGAGTTGGCCTCAAATGCCATCAGAAGTGTCCTTATAAGGGAGAGATAGAGGGAGACGTGATAGACACACACAGAAGAGAAGGCCACGGGAAGACTGAGGCAGAGATTGGAGCTGAGCGGCTACATGCCAAGGACTGCCATCAGCCACCAGAGGCCAAAAGAGGCAAGGAATGGGTTGTCCCCTGACACCTTGATTTCATGATACTGATTTGAGACCTCTGGCCTCCAGAATTGTGAGAGAATAAGTTTCTGTTGTTTTACATCACCTAGTTTATGGTAATTTGTTACAGCAGCCACAGGAAATTAATACAATCCCACAGGTAATAGGGAACACTGAAGTTTATTTATTTATTTTTAATCTGGGAGTGATTTGGACTCATATGTGTGTTTGAAAGACCACCGTGGGAGAGGACCTGGGGGCCAGGGGGCCAGGGTAAGGGGAGTGAGGATGGAGTGGAGAGGCTGGATGAGATGGAGTCTTGGTACTTGCTGGCTGATAGGGTGCAGATGGTGTGAATAACAGTCAACTAACAGCCCCCTGCTTTAAATCCTTCAGTGGCTTCCCTTAACCACGGGAGAAAACAAAATTCCTCAGCCCAGCCAGCCCTTTACTCTCCGGCTATTGTTTACTCCTCTAGCTTCATCTCAGATCTCCTCTCTCCCTCAACCTCCATGCCCCTTAAACAAGGCCACATTCGAGGCACAGAAGCAGGTGGCTCAGTATACATCTCTGCCCACCCTGCCCTCTGCCTTGTCCTGTCCCTCCTGCACCCAGAAGTGTCTTCCTTCCCTTATTCCACTTCTCAGCATGAATACTGCCAGCCTATCTCTACCCTCTCATCTAACTCAGGAAGGCTGCCCATCCACTGATGCCAAATCTGTTCTGGCTTCTCAGCCACCTTCCTGGCACCTCGTTTTTGTTTGTTTGTTTTTAATTAAATTCCGTTTTATTGAAATATATTCACATACCATACAGTTATCCACGGTGCACAATCAACTGTTCACAGTACCATCATATAGTTATGCATTCATCACCCCAATCCATCTTTGAACATCTTCCTTACATCATAAAGAATCAGAATAAGAATAAAAAATAAAAGTAAAAAAGAACACCCAAATCATTCCCCCCATCCCACCCTATTTTTCATTTAGTTTTTGTCCCCATTTTTCTAGTCATCCATCCATACACTAGATAAAGGGAGTGGCAACCTGGTTTTTATTCCTCTTTACCCGAGGCCAACTACTCCCTTGTCCAGAAACCCATCTGTCTCCTAGTTGCTTGGATCTGTCTCCTAGACAGCTTGGCATAGAAGCTGAAGTGCATGCAATCCCTCTTGTTTGTGGGATAAAGATGCTGGCCCTTATATAAGAATATTGTAAATATTGACTGTCATGATCTTCTTTTCCACCAAGCTAAGAGCTCCTTGGGTCCAGGCACAGTGTCTCATTGTGGCCCTGGTGACTCAAATGATTAGATGACAGACTCTCTTTCAGTGTTTCACACACACACTGTTCTCTCCCATTACCTGGTGCCCCAAGAAAGAACCATCGGTCTCCCACCTACCGACCCACCCACCCATTGATTATTCGGTCCTCCCACGAGTCCACCAGCTGCTCAAAAGACCTTGGGCAGTTATGCGGGTGCAGTTTACAGCTGTAGCCACCAGAGGGCGCTGCTCAAAGCCCACGAGTCCCAAGAGCATCTTCCCAAGGTCGTCTGTCTAGCCACCAGCAAGAAGCAGGTTCTTCTATCAGTTACATTCTGGAGCTAAGGTGTTCTGTCCATTATGAGGCTCTTAGAGCAGAAAGTTGGTCATTAACAGGACCACTTTGCCTGCTATCTCCAAAAATTTCTTGGGAAAATACCATTTTCTACTAGAATAGGGGACAGAAAAACGGACTTGATGTTATGATAATCTGTCCCCTGCACAGGCCTTTTGAAGGGTGGACATGTCCCTGAATGAGGGTGGCATGAAGACCCCAAACCCACACTCTGCCCTGGGCTACAGCCCTACCTCAGCCAAGCCTCAGCCCACCCCTGGACACTGTTCCTTCGAATCTGAGAAGCTCTGGATAGGGGCAAGTCACAGACCTTCTGACCATAACTGCTTCATCAGTAAAATGGGAATGCAAACACACCTCTTTTTCACAAAGTTGTGACAGGGTAAATGAGCTACTGTATATGAAATTGCTTTGAAAAATGTGAAACCCTGTGGTGATGTAAGACAAAGACACTTCTATTACACCCGTTTCCCTACTTAAACCACTTGCCAGGATTAGGAGGAACATAAAACAAGAGGCAGCTCACAACAATAATAATAGGTCAACAAGGGTTTTTGAACTCTTGTGGGGAATGGTAGCAGAAAATGTCGTTTTTAATGATTAAATGTAAATTACTCTTCAGATGGTGTAAGATAAATAATTGTTGTGCAACAAAATTATAACAATCATTTCAAAAATCAGAAGAGAAATAATCATTAGAATTTCAAATATTATCAACATGATATCTTATAGACCTAATTTTTTACATTTTTGTGCAATTGACTCAATTTATTTCAAAACGTTTTATGAAAGTGTCATACTATTTTTCCTGGCATTTCACACTAGAATTAGTAGATAGTTACTTGGTTTAGAATTTTCAAGGCAATAATCTTCTTTATCTACAGACTCTAGACAATCTGAAGGAGGGCAAACACCATCTACGGGTGCGGCCTGCAGACATCCCTGTTGCCGAGAGAGCGTCTTTGAACTACTGGCGAACATGGAAATGTATAAGCAAACCCTCAGAATTTCCTATCAAAAGTCCAGCCTTCACAGGTATAACCAGGAACAGGCCCACCATTCTGGAAGCTCACACCAGCTTCCCCCTCCTCACCCTAATCCATCCAGAGAGCACCCTGCTTTCTGAGCTAGTTCTGGATGATTTCCCTACCTCTACCATCTGATTTGATCGTGTGCCTTGCCACGTTCCCTCTCTATGGATGGTTGCCACTAGAACTAAACATCCTCCTCCACATTCATTCCTCGGCTTACTGGTTTCACTTGGGCAAGGCTGGGCTGCATTCCACCCATTCCTAGACATCGGGGAATTCTACCATCCTTTCAAGTCACCTCTAACCACCGCATAAGGAGTCCCCAAATGATCAATGTCTGACAGGTCCCTTGCAGCATAGATTGGCTTATCTGGGATGGCAGAACAGGCATTCATGATTATTGATGAGTTTGAGCTTCCAGGAGAGTCAAATATCTATTGCACCTATTGGTAACAATGGCTGGTTCGAAAAATTAGAAAGATCTACCCAGGTAACCAAATGACTTTGGGTACATAAGTCCAAATGTCATAACATGTCCCACTGTCCTTCACTGAATATATATGTAAAAAAAAAAAAAATTTAAGTTCTCCAAGCCCATCTCCCTACCACACTCCTGCCAAACCTTAGGGTTAGACAGAAGGAGGCAACTGGCAGGGACATCTCTCAAGTGGTCTCTCCAGTTCCTCTGGGACTCCTGGGTCAGTGAGAGCCCTGCTGGACTCTGCGAGCCCTGGCATCCGGGAAGTGGTGACAGCCTCTGCTCATTCTCCTCCAGGCCTACATGATAAGGCGCCTTTAGGGCTCATGGACACGCCGCTGTTAGACACAGAAGAGGAAGTACACTACTGCTTCCTGCCCCTGGACCTGGTGGCCAGGTACCCGAGCCTGGTGACTGAAGACAACCTGCTGTGGCTGGCTGAGACCGTGGCCCTGATCGAGTGCGAGTGCAGCGAGTTCCGCTTCATTGGTGATTGCTCTGTCCTGGGATGGTGTGTTGGGGTGGGTGGAGTGGGGGCCAGGCTGATAGGGCCCATCCATTCCTCCCCATCCTAAGCCCCACAGAGGCCTAGCTTGGTGCTCATGGCCTCAGGAGTCTCCTTAGGGCCAGGTGGTAGAGGCCTGACGGAGCCATCCAGAAGCCAAGTGGATTCCCAGCATGAGACTCCCACTGGCCTCAGGGCTGTTTTACCTCCCTGTTTGGTTTGGGATGGCCTGGGAATAGAGGACACCAGAAAGTACCTGAGGTGGTGTCAGGGAACAGAGGTGTGAAGGGCATGGACCCCTGAGCTGGACCCCAAAGTCAGCTTCCCTTCCTGCTCTGCCCTTAGGGATCCAACTGGACTTCATAAGGAAATATGGGTGTTTCAAAGGATGGTCCCTCCCTGCTGTCACATCCACTAAAGTCAGAGTTAAAGGGAAAGAGTCTCTGGGTGGTGACAGGTTCCCCAGAATCATTGTAAAATTGTCCCCCTGTAGCTAGCAACCTAAGGAGGGATGAGATCTTCCACTCCGTACAGAAGAGGCACCCTCCTCCACCAATGCCCCAGGATGAGCCCTACTGGGCTTTGACTTCTGAATCACTTCTTTGGTTCCAAGCTGCTGCCGCTGTCTGGAAACAGGGCAGTACATGCCCAAGCTGCACTAGGGGCCCAAATGCCAGGAAACCCCGCCATTCAGACTCAGAGTCACCTAGAAAGTTGTCCATGATGTGTTTCTGAATCTCCAAGTTGATTCACACAGGACATTAGCGCTGGCTCCATCTCTGCCTCCCACACTGCAATCCAGGCAGGGACAAACTGCAAGTGCTACCTGCTGGCCCAGGCTCGGCCAGGCCCCTCCTCTCTAAGCGGCAAGACAACTCTCTCTTTTGGAATGACCTGCTCTTGGGTCAAGATTCACAGGGTAAGTCTCAGGGCCAGTGTGCTCAGCCAGGAGGGCCTGGCTTGGGAGCCCCACCCAGGCTGGGCCACGGGAAGTCACACCCACGGACTCAGACGCAGGAAAACAAAGTAATTTGGGGTCTTTCACCATGAAAATCACCCACTCTAAAGCTAACCTAACCAGGTATGTGACCTAATCAGGTATGTGTAGAAACTGTTTCAGAACAAGGAGAGCCTAGGATAAGTTGCAGCACCAAAAACTTGTCAAAACCTGTATCTGCAGTTAAATCAATATAACCCTGTTAACTCATTTTCTTTCCCCATACTTTTCAAGTGAACTTTCTCCGCTCACAGAAGATTTTATTACCGGATAACTTCTCCAACATTGATGTGCTAGAAGCAGAAGTGGAAATTCTAGAAATCCCTGAGCTGACTGAAGCTGTACGGTTGTACCGGATGAACACAGGTATGTCTCCCAGGGAACTTGGCCCTCCTCTTAGCGCTTTGGGGCAGTTGGGACTTGAGATGGAAAAACCAAGAGCAAACATCTCCCCTCCCACAACCACTTTGGATTTGGGGCTGTGGTGAGAGAAGTGGATGTTTTGTCCAACTTCAAATCCAGAAAGATGAATCTCGGCCTGAAACCCTGCGTGCCCTCTGTCTGCTTGGCCGCCCTGATAAGGAAGGGTGGGTGGCTGGCAGCCCACTGGGTTGAAGGGAGCCTGGCCCAGCCCGGAGTGGGCCTGGTGAGGAAAGCAGGCTGGTCTATCCCTGGGAGGGAGGCTGCGCACCAGTGCAGGCTCCCTGGGGCAAGGGAGGTCCACCCTGCTTATGGAGGTGACAAGCAACTGGGCATTTGCAGCACGTACCTGCCATGCCCATCCATCCTCTTCCAGGCACAGATGGAGGGCATGGGAAAGCTAAGGCAAGTTCTCCACTAGTATTTCAGATACCCCACCCCACCCCCAAATTCCCCTGTCCCTCACCCCATAATTCCTGGCTGCTGTGCCTCAGTTTCTACCCATTCCTGATTCTTCCAGGTCCCTGTTCAGTTCAGGCATTCACACTCCCAGCCCCACCTCATTCCAGCTTGTTTCTCCCCTCAAGTGTTTGATTCACCTTTCATCACTCCATTTGCCAAATCCCAAGCTTCCACAGAAGCCACTGTACATATTGTGAGGAGGGCATTATCTCGGCGTGTCCTCAGCTGGCATTCTGAGAACGCATAGAACTGTCTCACACATGTGAAGTTTGGCCTGCACATCAGCAGACACTGATCCCAAGAGAATGAAATGAGATAACATTAGAAAGGACATTAGAGAACATCCTTTTTCTGTCTTCAGGCTAGCTCTCCCAGCCCCTTCCCCAGGCAAAAGAAGCCCCATCCTATTTTGGGGATATGGTATCCTGATACAGGTCTCAGGAGCCTCTCCCAGGGTCTTACAACCCACTTAGGGGGTTGTGATTTCAGACCCTTCCAAGGGGCTTCTGTTCCTCAGAGAACATGGAACATTGTGATGGTAGATCATGCCTCCTCCACAAGATCATGTGACGATGGAACGGAACCGTGTTTGTAGACTGGTTCCATAAGCCCTGCAGTGCCCCCTAAACACAAAGTGAGGATTTTACCTCTTATAAAGCCTCAGAACTAAGGAAAGCAACTCCAGTAGCCTTGGAGATGGGCAGAGCTGACCTCCAATCCCAGGTCTGCCCAGGCCTGGCCTTGCAGTTTGGAGCAAGGTACTTAGCTGGCCACTTTAGGTGCAGTTTCCACCCACCTTGTAGGGAGATGACCCAGGAAAGTCACCCAGCAGCTGGCCTGCTGCCCATAGTTGCTGCTGGGACAGGGTCCTGGAGGCGGTGGTGACTGGGTTCTGTGGCGCTGTCCACTCAGGAGCCAGCAACCCAGATTCCCCACCTGAAAGTAACAGCACATAGTATGTCTCAGGGGACTGCAGAACAGTCAGTGAAAGGGGATGTGAACTTGGGGAGCCTGTAATGCACGACAGGTTCTGTCCTATGGTTGCCGATCTTTACTCATGGATAATTAGAGCAGAGCTTGGAACTGAGGGAGATACCTGCAGAAGTTGGGGCCACATGGCTGCTAGGGATTCAGATTTTAGTGATATAACCAGGAACACTCCCCACTCCACCTCCCCCCAAATAGTTTTGACCTTTAAACCCAATTGAGTATACAAAATACTATACTGATTTTTGAGAAGATCCAGATTTGGACTCTGCAAGGAAATTAACCTTCCTCTAAGCCTCTTCAGTGCTTATTTGAGGGAACAGTAGAAAGCAAGACCCAAAGCCTCCAATACTGCTATGACTACAGGGGGTCTAGGAATCACCCCCTTTCTTGTTGGCACAGGTGGCTGTTCCCGGATCTCCTGTCCTCCCCCAAGCCCCGGGAAGGGGGGCCGTGCAGCTGGCCTGGAAGCCGTGAAGCCCCTGTACATTATGGCCCTGGGGCTGCTCGTGAAGTACCCGGACTCCGCACTGGGGCAGCTCCACATCGAGAGCACGCTAGATGGGAGTAGACTGTACATCACGGGGAACGGGGTCCTCTTCCAGCACGTCAAGTAAGGCCCTCCTTAGAGAACAGCTAGCTCCACCCAGGCTGGGTTTGGCATTTCTCTAGATTCCAACCTGGGGCCTTTTCCCATGAGCCAGTGAGAAGTAGTGTCCCTGGGAGCAAACCCATCATTTTAGCCACTTCCACCATGACCACCATCACCAGAATAGGGCCTCAGGAAAGAGCTGGTCCCAGCGGAGTTGCAAGGGCCCCCAAGGTTCAAACAGTTCAGACTGTTTCATATCTTGGTTCTCTGCAATCCATTTCCCTGGTTCGAGCCCTGTGCCGGGCCTGAGGTGCCCGGGCCACAGTCACAGCCCTCAGGGTGCTGGGTACTGCTCCCCAAGCTAATGAGGAACGGACACCCTCCTAACACCTTTGGGAGGCTCACTGGGTGCACCCAGAGGCTAGAGCCAGTGACGAGCCCTCCCAGAAGCAAGGCAGGTAGGCTTCCCAGTGGAGGTGATACCTGGCCTGGGCCTGAGAGCTGAGCTCAGAATGTTCCCAGTAGGGAAGGGACATGGATTCCAATCCCCTTTTATAGAGAAGTAAATTGAGGTGCAGAATGGTGTTCCAACTCTCTCTGGGTCACAAAACACATTGGTATACCAAAACTAAGGGTAGAAGCGGGTTTTCCTGAGCCCCTGGGAAGAGGGTTGTCCGACCCTGCCCACCGTCTTGCCCCAACACAATTGTTTTGGTAGTGTCCTGGCATCTCACAGAGTAGGGTCGTTCCAATGATTCCTCATCCTCTTTCGTCCCAGGAAGTATCAAGAGGAAGGTAAATGTATCCTTTTCCCTGCAGGGGACCATTCATCCTTCTTTTTCTGAGGGTCTTTTGGTTCACTCTTGATGGAGGTCCTGATCTGAGGCCGCTCCCTGTGGTGGCCTTGGCACAGAACTGGTGTGGGAGGCCTCGACAGCAGGCACAGCAGCAGAAACCCAGGACAGTGTAGGGGGGGCACTTCCCCAGCCCTTGGAACCATGCCCCACACCATCCGTCTCTTGTAGAATCATCCCACCCCTCATGTCGCAGAAGGCAAAAACAAGTGCCTTCAGAGGGAGGGTTTGCAGGGGGCGGGGTTGGTGTTCAGCTCTCTGGCCTCTTTCCTGGGCACACAGGGTGTGGATAATCTCCCAGGACTATGGCAACCGAGATGGCCTGGCAGATACTTATGGGGATGGCAAGGCCTGGCAGCTGGAACCCGAGATAGAGCCCAGAGGCTTGGTCAATTGACTCGGGGGCTTTGCTGAAAAAGGTTAAGCTCAGCTCCAAGAAGGGGGGGTGGGGGGGACTGTGTCCAGGCTGCCTGTCCTACAAGATATCACCTGACTTCCAGTTAAATCGGGAAATGATGTTAGCGATGCCAGGTCTGAGCCAGTGTCATGGCAAGACATCCTAGACATGCAAAGATTACAGGCTGGAAACCCTTGGGTGCTGAGGCTGTCAATGACAGGCCTTTCCTCTGAGCAGGAACTGGCTGGGGACGTGCCGGCTGCCACTGACTGAGACAATTTCTGAGGTGTATGAGCTCTGTGCCTTCCTGGACAAGAGGGACATCACCTATGAGCCAATGAAAGCGGCTCTGAAGACTCATCTGGAACCAAGGACTCTGGCACCCATGGATGTGCTCAGTAATTGAGGAAGCGTCTTGGTTTGAACATAGCATCAGGGGAGGGTCTGAGGAATTGGAGCGGAGACAGGAGGCTGGCCAGAGTCAGGAACAATAGAGAGGGGGAAGGCCAGACCAACACATGTGGGTTTTGCCTAAAGGGAAACGTTCATGTTAAGTGCCTTCTCCTCACCACAAAAGCCCACAAGCAGTCTCAAGCAGTATAGGCTAGGCCACTATGCAGGGTGGGGAGCACAGGTCCCGAAGGACATGTCTGCTCTGGGTCCAGGGGCCAATGTGCTGTGCCCATCTGCTCCTCACAGCCATCCAGGGAGGAACGGTCCCCAGGCCAATTTAAGAGATGAAGCAGAGGCTCGGCGAGGAAAACTGCTCAATCACATAGTTAGGAGTCAGGCTGAGGCTTGAATCTGAGTCCAAAGCCATTTCTGTTTTCACCAGCTGCTCATAACCTCTTTTTAGGTCAAGTCCAAGCTATATTATTATTTAGCAATATTCAACATTTATTGAATACCTACCATATGCCAGGACAGACAGGAGTAGACCCTGGGGGTACAGAAGTGAGCAACACAGACCCAGTCCTCTCTATATGGAGCTCACAACCAAATTATATCCATCTTATGTCTTGACTTTATATACCCACTTTATCTCATATCTCTTAGCTATATACCCTTTGTTATAACTCTATTATACCATTACATTTATATCATTACAAAATTCATTAGAAACTGGTCCCCAAACATCAGAAGGAAGCCTAAATATAGTCACTCTAAGGAAATCAGTCAGGTTCATCTTCCTTAAATAAAGAATAAAGCCCCCATTCTCCATTATGCCTAGAGCTTGGTCTCTAAAGAGGTGACTGATTTGCTGAGAGCTAGTTCTATGACATTAGCCAAACCACACACACAAACATACAGAGGGACTCCTAGCTCTAGTCTGAGTGGCCACATGAAAAGTTAACATACTCAGGACACATGCAGCCAGGAACCCAAGGCAGTTTGGCAGTGTAGGTGGACAGGAACATCCACTCAGCTTTTTTGAGAGATGGGTCAGGAGAAAAGGAGCCGTGGCCTTGGAGCTGAGATACTGGAGGGCTTGCCCTCTCTGCCCCCAGTCACCAGATGACCCCCAAGCTGCTATTGTCAGCCCACCTCACCACCCAGGAAACTATATGCTGAGCATGGGGGAAGGTTGGTGTCAGAGATTCCTGCTGCTTCTCAGAGTAGACAACACACTATGACTGACAGAGATATTGAGTCTTAAGCTGCTGTACACTGTTGGTCCAAATGCCCCATCTGACTTCACCTTCTGGCTGTGTGATATGTTCCCTCTCACTGGTTTCCATAGATGAGGAATGGGCGGCAGAAATCACAGTATATTCCCCCCAGCAGATCGTCAAAGTTTATGTTGGAAGCCACTGGTATGCAACTACCCTGCAGACCCTGCTGAAGGTACTGCTAGCCCCAGGCTGCCCTCCTCTCCCTTTGGCTTCCCTGGCTGAGCTGCTCTGGCACCTCACACAGCCTCCCACACCTGCTTAGGACAGGACCTTTCCCCAGCTCCACTGCCCCAAGTGTTCTTACCATTTGAGCAGCATGGTGGCAAGGCCTTGAAAGTTTGGATAGGAAGAAGGCCAGGGGCCTGGATTGAGCCAGAAGGTGGCAGGTGTGGGACGTGTCCAAATGCCTCGAGAGGGTGGTTTAGGGACCAGTAAAACTTGAAGCAGAGGTGACGTGCTCCTCCCTGGATGCTCCACTCCCTACTATGACTCCTGGGGTCAATAAAATAGGGAGATGGAAACCCCAAAGCCTTTTGCTCTAGCATATTTGGGGAAATAAAGCAAGAGAAGACTGAATTGCTCCTTCTTAGAGAACAAGCCCTTGGGGCTGAGTCTTGTGTCCATCCCCTTCCAGTATCCAGAACTGCTGTCCAACCCTCAGAGAGTGTACTGGATCACATACGGACAGACCCTGCTGATCCACGGGGATGGCCAAATGTTCCGACACGTTCTCAACTTTCTGAGACTTGGGAAACTCTTTTTACCATCTGAATTTAAGTAAGTGAAGCAAATAAATTGATGAAATCATTGAAGTTGATCCCATCCCTCTGCAGTAAAAAGAAACCTGAGTTTGCAGCCTTCAGAGAAGAAGTTATATTATTTCCAACATGTGACTGTTATTAAAGATGGCAGCTCTGGGGTTTAAGCCCCCACCCACACCCCAGCTGCCCAGTCTGGCATCTTGTTGTTTGCAGGGAATGGCCCCTCTTCTGCCAGGAGGTGGAGGAATACCACATTCCATCACTCTCAGAAGCCCTTGCCCAATGTGAGGCATACAAGTAAGGAGACCTTGCCCAGGACACCATGTTCTGGAGTTTGGTGCTTTTTGTTTCTCCTTGGGAATCCCGTCCTGAATCCCACCTCCCAGCAGGACCTTTTGTCCTTAGGATTGAGCCGGTGGAGCAGGCCCAAGATTGGCCAGTGCCCTACGCAAAACCCTTCAAAAGTCCCTTTCCCGGCTCCTGCTTTAATTTCCAGCCAAAGGACTGACCTGACCAACTGGCTGATGGGCTGGCAGAAACTTCTGCTTACTAAGCAACCCCTCTTGGGTTCTTCAGGTCATGGACCCAGGAGAAAGAATCTGAAAATGAAGAAGCTTTTCCCATCAGGAGGCTGCACGTGGTGACAGACGGGCCAGGGTCACTGGTGGAGTTTGGCAGAGACCCCAAAGAAGTAAGTCTCAGCCTTTTTAGTTTGTTGTTGCCCTCAGAGAATACCACACAGGGCCCAGGGGGCAGGCTTGCCTGGTAACTGGTTTCTGAACCTTGAAGGAGGCATAGGGAAGTCTTGCCTGCTCATGACCTGGGGTGCTGATATCTCCCATTGGTGTACGAGAGGCCCCCGGGCCAGCACCGCCCTCGCTCAGACTGCGCAAAACCCAGATGGGACCCGCGTGTGGGTGGGACTGCTCTGGGTGAGCAAATGCAGCCTTGGAGGCCCAGCTTGTTAGATCTTGGCATCAAGGTGGAAGTGCAGCATGCTTAGAGCTGCTGTGTCCTCCCTCCCCAGACCACAGCCTGCGTGCCTGTGGAATTCCAAGACTGCAGTGACAGGACTCCAGGGAACAAGACCAAGAGGACCGCAGCCAGGTCCAACCAGATGGAGGAGGCTGAGCAGTATACCCAGACCATCCAAGTGTCCCTGTGCCGAGGTGCCAAGAGGGCGGGCAACCCCAGCACATACTCACACTGCCCTGGCCTCTGTGCCAACCCAAGACACTGGGGAGGCCATCCTGAGAGCCCCCCCAAGAAGAAGTGTACCACAGTCAACCTCACACAGAAATCTGAAACTAAAGACCCTCCTGTCACCCCCATGCAAAAACTTATCTCACTGGTGAGGGAGTGGGACATGGTCAATTGCAAACAGTGGGAATTCCAGCCATTGACTGCCCCCCAGAGCAACTCCTTGGAGGAGGCTGGCCTGCAGCTCCCGTCGGGAAATGAGGCTGCCTCCCAGCCCAGTACCTCAGCTTCCTGGAAAGCCCATTCCACAGCCTCAGAGAAGGGCCCAGGTTCTCAGGCAGGGGCCAGAGCTGGAGCCAGAGACAAGGGGCCAGAGCCAACCTTTAAGTCGTACTTCCCCATGAAAAGAGCTTCCACCCTGAAGGACTGGGGCAAGCAGAGGCCAAAGGAGAGAGGTGAGTCCAGAACCAACCCTACTTGACCTAAGCCTCATTTAAAAACCCCTTGGCCAAGATTGCAGAGTCAGTGACACAGCAGGAACTAAAACCTTCCACTCACCAGTGCCAGCTCTGGGTCAGGCAGCAGACACAGAAATGACAGGCACACCGGCACGGCCTGAGGGGCCAAGAGACGATGGATGACAAGGTGAAGCCATGAGTGCTCAGGGAAGGGGCGGCCAGGATGTGGTGGGAGCACAGAGAGCAGGGCTGGGAAGTCATTAGGGGAAGGGAAGAAAAAGCCCCGGGTGTTTGTGGAAACACAGGTCATTGGTCCGGCTGGAGGCCAAGCCTCAGGTGGAGAAATGATGGGAGATAGGGGCAGGTCTTGTGGGCCAAGTTCAGGACACACACTTTGTCCTGATCCTAAGGGGAGCAGGAAGCTACCAAAAGATTCTAAACAGGGTGTGCATTTCAGAAAGCTTGCTCTGGGAGCAGAGGAAATGCGGCAGGAGGGGAAATGTTAGAAACCACTGCGTTCATTCTAGGAGAAACAGACTGGGCAGTTGTGGGCAAGGAGGGAGGGATCCTGGCAAGAAGGGGGCCAGGTTTCCGGCTTGGGTGACTGCAACGAGGGTGGGGCCATTACAGAGGTGAGGGGGACAAGATGAGTAGAACTTGGGGACAAGGACACATGGAGTCTAAGGTGCTGTGGGACATCCAGGAAGAGACGTCCCAGAGACAGGTCAATGGGGACTGGCTTGAAGAGAGGCGCGTGTGTGGTGGGAAGATGAGGAGAGGGCCTGGGAAATGGGCTGAGAAGGCTCCTCAAAGCCCTTCCCACAGTGCTCTGCTGCTTTCCCTCCTAGTGCCTCAAGCCTTTGGAGGGGTCTTCTTGGAGCCCCTGCCTGTGAGCCCCAGTTGGTCTGTCAGGTGTACTCTTCCCACATAGACAGGGTCAAGGCTCATTCAGAAAGCCCCTCTCATCTTACACAAAAGATTTCCAGTCCCGAGCTGGGTTATTATCAGCCCCATATGACACCAGTGTTAGTTCAAGAGAAGATTTTGGAGAGCTCCTTGGAGTTCTGAAATTTGGGATTTGGCTTGCAATGATTCCAGGGCAATGAAGAAAGGAGAGGCCAGGACAGGCACCCGCCAGCCCAGGGTGCCACTCCTGAGAAGCTGGAGGCAGTAGTAGCCGGAAGGCTGGAGTAACAGACTATACTGTTCTGTCACCAGAGGCCCCCTCCCTGCTTGGGCTCTGGGGTGGCTTAAGAAGGACTGCCCCACCCCCAATGCTTTTTCACAGACAGCCCTGCCCCTGAGCAGCCTCTGCCTGAGGCCAGTGAAGTGGAGAGCACAGGGGTCATCCTCAAAGTGACCCACCCCCCCGTGGTGGGCAGCGATGGCTCCTGCATGTTTTTTGAGGACAGCATCGTGTACACCACACAGATGGACAACCTCCGGCACACACCATCCACAGCCAGCACCCAGCCCCGAGGTGAGGCTCTGCACCATGCCTAGCTCCTTGGGGAGCTGCCTGAGCCCCCACCCAGGGCACTTCACGGGGAGGGAGCTCTACACGTCTCTCAGGCTGTCTCAGGAGCTAGCCGCATCCGCTCCTCCTTCCACAGAGGTAACTTTCCTGAGTTTCTCTCTGTCATGGGAGGAGATGTTTTACGCGCAGAAATGTCACCGCTTCCTGACGGACATCATCCTGGACTCCATCAGGCAAAAGGACCCCAAAGCCATCACAGCCAAGGTGGTCTCCCTGGCCAACCGGCTGTGGGTATGTGTGACAGCCACAAGCCCTGGGCTGCCCTGTACCTTCTTCACCCTGTCCCCTGCCCCCACAACGAGTACAGCAAGGCAAGAGGAAGCAAGTCAAGATGGGATAGGGGAACAGGGCAGGGGCAGAAAGGCAGCAGCAAGGACAGGGATGGGAAGGCAGGCCAACTTCATCTGGACCAAGCCTGGCCAAGAGACAGATGTGAAGTGAGTGAGTGTCCCCCATCCCTGGGGCTCCTGCAGACTCAGGGAACCCCTGCTGTGCATCCCACTCTGAGGGAGTGTCCCCCCACCCCTACCTGACTATGAGCTCTCCTGGCAGACCCTACACATGAACCCCCAGCAGTTTGTGGTAGACTTGCTGGCTATCACTGGCTTCAAGGACGACCGGCACACCCAGGAACGCCTGTACAGCTGGGTGGAGGTAAGGGCCACCCGCCCCACCGGGAAGGGCAGCCCTATGATGCCTTGAAGGACCCCACGTCTTGCTGCACGCACGCCAGGCCACACTGCCCAGGAGGGGAGGCAGGCAGCCAGGCCACTGGTGCCCGATCCCAGGGAGGGAGATGCGATGGCTGAAACTAACTAGGCCAAACTAGGCAAGAATGAGTATTCCTGTCACTGGTTTCTAGTTTTCCTCCAATGATACCAACTTTGCCTTCATCACTGACAACTCTTGGCCGCCATGTGAGCACAAGTTTTGGGGTGCTGAAATCAGAGAAATGATTAGGATACAGGCCTTCTCAACCAGCGATGCCAACTTCGCCAATTTAGCCGTGATGTCACCACTTTTTATTGTACATTCCCTTCACAGTTAAGCTGCTTTAAAGCATTTTTTTACTTTTTACAAAGAAAAGGAAAATGTTCAAGAAAGACAAAGGAATGACCAAGTTATTTTGGTTTTGATTCCTTAAAATAACTTTAGGGTTTTATTATTTTTAACATTGAAGGGGGAAAAGATTTAGCTAATTTCTCATTAATTTGGCATTCCAATAATCAAATGATTTATAACCCCTTTCACTATATTGGTTGTAAAGGTGAAGTCAATGTCTACAGCTGGAAAGTAACCAGTGACCAGAAATCTCCATTTTTGACCCTCTGGTCATTGTGACCGGTTCCCGGTAGCCACTCCTAGCCATGGTCCTGTGAGATGCCTTTGGGCAGAAGTGAGGCTGAAAGCATCAAAGGTCCCCAACAACCAGGCTTGCCCTGCCCCTGCCCAGACAGGAGCCCCCGTGTCCCCACTAGCTAGTAGGCAGTTGGCCAGAAAATCAGGGGTAAGATGGGCCTTTCCTTACAGCTCACGCTGCCTTTTGCCAAGAAGTACGGCCGCTGCGTGGACCTGCTCATCCAGAGGGGCCTGTCTAAATCTGTGTCCTACTCAATCCTGGCCAAGTACTTACAAGACGGCTAGGGTGTCCAGAGATGCCACCTCTGTACTCCCACCCACCAAGGCTCATTCTAACTATGGATGTCCCCAGAATGCACATGACCACCCAAGGACGCATATCAGTCTATTTTTCATTGTTAACAAATAAAAGAGCAAACCACGAGTCAAAGCCTGGACTTCCTTTCTGAGACACCAACAGCCTAACAATTTAATTTCAGACAACAACTGTAATTGAAAGTTACTCAAAAGGCATTGAATCAAAAGAACCAAACTGACCTGGGAAAGAAGGGGCTGGGCCTGGGGAGCCGGGGCAGGCAAAGTTAAGGGCCCAATAGGGGTGGACTTGCCCGTAAGTTTGGGGAGCTTGGCTGTAAGGCCAGAGTCTGGGAAGCTGTTTCTGGGAACCCACCTGTGTTCCTCCTGTGGGGTAAGGGCAGCCCAGGAACTGCTGGGAGCCACAGAGTCCCTGCCAGCCTAGAACATGAAACACTCACCCTCTGCTTAGCCTCATCTTAATTCCCAAATGGTGTGGGGACTGGAGAGCAGAGCAGAAGAGGGGCACATGGGGCCAGGAACCCAGGATCAGGGTGCCTGTTCAGGCTCTGCAGCCAGATGCCCGGGGAGGGGCCCCTGCCAATCAGTCCAAGGGCACAGACATCAGAAAGGGTGGCCAACAGGGCTGCCCGTGTGGGCTGGGGATGGCTTGGATGTCGGCCAGTCCCTGGTCACAGAAGATCCAAAGAGAGGTGATGTTCCTTGGAGCCCCGGGCTGCTGGATCCAGTGCTCGCCTTCAAGCCTGGGTCAGACCTGTGGTGCCAGCCAGGCATGAGCACCTGTTCCCCTGGATCGGGGTCCAGGGCTCTCTGGGGAGTGGCTCTGGCCCACCCCACCCCCCAGCTCCACCTAAAGTAAAGGCAGCCCAAAGCCCACGCTGGGCTGGCAAGTTTAGGACAAAATGGCACTCACATAGGACAAGTCCTCAAAGCCCCTGCCCAGAGCCTGTCCCGACACACAGCTGCTGTCAGAGCCACTGGAGCCACTGGCTGATGGGCACTGGGATGAGACCTCGGAGTCCTCGAGAGCTAGAGAGAATGTGAGCTGTCAGCAGGGTGGGCCCAGACCCCAGGCCATGCCCTCTTGCCTCTGTCTAGGCCCAGACATACTCAAAGAGGGCTGGCTACCCAGCTCTGCTTCAGTCTCCAGCGCTGCGTCTTCTGGGAAGTTGGTGGGATACAGGGGCCAGCGGAGGCCCAGGAGAGCCGGGTCTCTGTACAGGTGCAGGTTGAGGGACCCCAGTACAGAGCAAGAGGCAGGGTCTCCAGGAAGAGAGCTGGAGGATCCCAGGTAGGGGCTGTCATAGTCAAACGGGGCCACAGCGATGGAAGCCCGAGAGCGAACTTCTGCACAAAAGGGAGGGTCTGGCTGGGATAGGCCCATGCCCAGCCTGGCCCAAGGTCCCCAGGGGAGCTCAGGCCAGGGCTGACAGAGGTCCATATTGCCTCCCATGCAGCTTTCTTCATCCCCACCCCCTGGAGCCTGCCTGCTACCTTGACACTTTAGGACGTAGTTGATGGTACGGTCGTTGATAGCCTCCTCGCTGGAGACGATGTCCCGGAAGGTCTTGCTCCCCACACCCATGGACACCATCTCAGCCATGCGCACCTCTGAGAGGAGAGAAGGCATAAGGCGAGGTCCCCTGGAACCAGCTTTGCCCTTGGGCCTCTACCTCTCCCTCTCCCTTTACATAAATCCTTTCTGTACACGCACATCCTGCAGACGAACCATCCTGCATGCCAAGCCTTTCTGGTGCCAGGCGCTCTCCTCCCAAAATCCCATAGGGCAGGTGCCATGAATCCCCTTTTAAAGATGAGGCTGCTGATGCAGAGGTTAATATTACCCCCAAAGTCAGAGAATGTGAGAGCAGGACTGCTGGACTTTGGCACTCTTTCCCCTGCCCTGCCTGGTGCTGCTGGGCCTCTTCCCGCCACAGCTCCTGGAGGTGCCTTCCCAGGCTTTTCTAGATCCCTAGGCCCTCGCTGGGCCCCAGTGGAGCAATATAAGCCAGCCAGGAAGGGGAGGGTGAGGTGGAAAACAGGGGCAGGGGCCCACCCTTGTTGTGGACAGCCTGCCTCCAGAGCAGGCGGGAGATGTCAGCCGTCCAGGCCTGCTTGGTGGCCAAGCTGGCAGCCTGCAGCACAAAGGTGTCCCTGGCCTTGCGACGACGGAACCAGATCTCAAAGCGCAGGTTGCTGTCCCCACAGCTCTCAGTGAGGCCAAGGTCTGCCATCTGTGTGCCAGGGGAGAGGGGCCTGGTGAGGCATCTGGGTGGGCAGGGGTGGGGGACGGGTCGGGTGGGCCTACCTTGAAGGAGCGCTTGTAGGAGAACGTGTGGATGCCCGCAGGGCCACGGCGGGGCTTGCTGAAGAGCAGCAGCTCCTCAAAGAGGAAGACGCGGCGCAGGGACTTGTGGCGCCCGGTGCGCACCACAAATTCATCCTGTCGCACTAGCTGCCCCTGCTCTTTGAGGTTAACCTGCCATGTAGGGATCTGGTGGGTGCCCGCCTCTCCTGCCCCCTCCCTCCACACCCACTGCAGGTGCCCACCATGGCCTGGATGACTCACGTCACAGCCCTGGATGGCGTCCATGGCTAGCAGGTCATTGCCGTGTTGCAGCTGGAAGCGCACGAGGCTCTGGGCGGCCCGCAAGGCACTCAGCTCCTGCACAGGGCCCCCACAGGCCCGCGCCAGCTCCTGCAGCAGCAATGCATACTTGCTCATGCGCTGGATGGGCTTTAGCAGGTACGAGGCCAAGTCCAGACGGTCCCCCAGGGCTTGCTGCTTGTCCTGCCAGGTGGGAACAAAGCATCAAGAGGCTTCAGGGTAGCTGCCCACCACCCTCAACCTGCTCCAGTCTCTGGTCTGCCCACCTTGAAGAAGGCATGGCCGTAGCTGGTCATCAGGGCGTCCGAGAGTGGCTTGTTCTTGCTGTAGAGTGCATACATCCCAAACTGCACCCTCTGTGGAGACATGTGGCTCAGTCCGGGTCTGAAGGGATCAGCCCCCCAAGGCTGGCCCCCTGGGCCTGACCACTGTCAGCTTGACAGGTCCAAAATGCCCACAGACTGCTCCCAGGGGAGTTCCCCT
The DNA here is from genome assembly GCF_015220235.1 of Choloepus didactylus. Lineage (NCBI taxonomy): Eukaryota > Metazoa > Chordata > Mammalia > Pilosa > Megalonychidae > Choloepus > Choloepus didactylus. The sequence goes on along the minus strand of NC_051328.1, from coordinate 22,239,902 downwards.
CAGATCCCGTCTGCACTGCTTCAAATGAGGGGCGAGCTGCAAGAACAGGCACTGTGCAGAGGGGGCTTTGGCCACAGGCCCTCTGGGAAATGGTCCTGCCTCCCCCTCAGACCAAGCCTCCCCCAACCCCCAGACTGGCTGACTGATCTCAACTCACCTCAAACTACTCTTGCCCTGCTCACTACACTCAGCCATTTCGACCTGTCTTTTCCTGGACCACTGTCCCTCTCTTTCCTGCCAAAGGGCTTTGCACTTGCTGTTTCCTCGGGGTGGAACGCTGTCACTGCAGCCCTCTGTACTCTCTCCTCAGAAAGGCCTTCTCTAACAGCTCTCTAGAAACCAGGAAGCTCTGTCCCACTGGCACACAATCATCATCTCCTGACTCTTTTCCTCCTAGTCCCAACTATAATCTGGAATTATCTTTTTCACTTTTGTATCTACCCTACTTAAACTGAGCCCCCTGGGGGGCAGGAACCTGTCAATCTCGCTCCTAGCTGCACTCAGCACAGGGCCTGGCACCAAGCATGGGCCCAACAGCTCTTTGTTGAGTGTGGCAGATTCAGCTGTGGGCCTTACATGGCGCAGGAAGGCGTAGGCCACGCGGGGTGGGTGCTGGATGCAGGCCTCCAGCTCACGCAGAAAGAAATGGCGGTGGAAGTCCCTCAGCTTCTCCAGGTTGCCAAAGAGGTGGGCACGCTGGCCACGGAGGCCCTGGGGCACATCAGGACGATCCAACTCGGGGAAATAGTTCTCCACAGTATAGTCAAGGGCACGGACATACTCCTGCTCTGTGGCTACCATCTCCGCCAGCACCAGCTGAAGCCTACCAGGTAGGCGGAGTCAGGACCCAGGACACCCGCCCTCCCACAGTTCACCCTGTCCTGCCCACTGCCTATACCTGCTTGAGTTCCTGAGGTCAGAGCTGCCTGGCAGAGGCAGAGTGGAGGATGACCTGGGCTGGGCACCACCTCCAGTTTCTGGCCCATGGTGGGTGGTGTTTATGGTGGTATGGGGGGCAGGCTCACTGAGGCTCTGTCCCAAATTCTGATCAAAGCTGTAAGACTTCCTCAGGGGAGGAGTGGCAGGTGCGTTAAGGACCCCACTGACACACAAGCTGGCTGAGCTGCCTGCCGGTGGTGGCTTCAGGGCTGCCTCTAGCTTCTGGTCCAATGCGAGCCAGGTGTCCTGGCACCGTGCCCAGGCCCAGCGGCATTCCTGGCGGATGCCTTCTGAACCCAGCCCTGTGGCCAGGGCCCACATCTTTCGGAAGTGGGTAGGAGGCAAGTCAGGATGCTTGGTCCAGTGCAGCTGCAGCTGCTGCAGCACGACCCCTGGGGGCTCCAGTGTCAGCTCTGCCAACACCCGCTGCCCCTCCTCAGCCCACGTTGAGGCCTGCAACACCAAAGGCAGACAAGGACTGAAGGGAAATACCCCCAAGACCACCAAGCCCTCTCCTCCTCCACCCACTCCCCACCCCCACAGGATGCTGGCCCCAGGCCACATCCCCAGTCATTGGATTTGGGGGTCACAATGAAGACAAGGAAAGAGAACAGGCAAGACAACCAGGAAGGGCTCAGGTTGAGGTGGAGGAGCTGGGGCAGCCAGTGACAGGGACCCCTCGCACACCTGCTTGAAGAGCTGCAACAGCCTCTCAGCATCTGCCAGCCGCTGTCGACGCTGGGCCAAAGCCCTGGAGAACTCAGTCAGCTGGGTTTGCAGGGCCAGAAAGTGGGCCCCAAAGGGTCCCAGTTCAGCTGCCTCCCAGCCAGCCAGTGGCTGCAGAAGCTTCTCCCCTCGCCTGAGCTGCTCCTGGGGACATCAAGTTTCTCCTGTGGTTGTAGAATGTCCCTCCACCTCCATTTGCCACCCGCACCCATGACCCCCCTCACTCCCCTCACAGCCAGCTTTCTGGAGGGACTGCCTCTCACTCTCAGTGCATATCCACCCCACCTCCCATCGGCCCATTCCCACCCCATCCCGTCCCCTCCCCAGCACTTCTGAGCCCTCACCTGACCCTACCTTTCTCCAGCATTCAACCCTCTCTCCAGGACTCCCCAACACCTTCCCACTTTTCTGATTCTCCTCGTCCTTTTCTGGTAGTTCCTCCTCCTGATCCCCCACCTTCAACTGGGTCCTTAAACACTGGAGCTCCTGAAGGCAGTTCACTCTCTCTCTAGGCAATTTTGTGTGACGGACGCTTCAGATGTCACCCACACGCCAACATCTGCCAAGCGACCCTTTCCAGCCTAGACCTCTCCTCTGAACTCCAGGCCGAGCACCAAGGGTTTCCCACTCATTCCCTCGTACTCATCTTGAAAGCATGCCTGAGCCTGGACTCAAGAAACCCCCTCTCCTAGAAGGTCCTTGTCTCCTGGCCCCTCTCTCAGAGAACATCACCCATTTGCCTTTACCACCCTCTCCCCCTTCTACTCCCCCCATATGTATCTACCATCAAACCACATCAGCCTCTCAAATCCATCTCCCCTCCCTCATCCTGGACAGAGCAAGCATCGTTTCCCACATGGACCACTGCAGTCGCCTCTCTACTGGACTCTCTGTGTCCATCCTCCAAGTCACTGTCTACCCAGAAACTAAGCTAATCTTCCTAGAACACAGATCTGATTACACAAGTTTCCTGCTTAAACTTTCCACTGTTTTTAGGATACAAACTCCCCTTCAAGAGCCCATAGGACCCAGTGATCTGGCCACCGACCACTTCTCCAGCACTGCCACACCCCACTCTCCCTCTCCCTTCTACTCTCATTTCTACCTCACTGGCCTTCTTAAGGTTCCTTAGGCACAACCTGCGCCCTCCAGCCACAGGACCTTTGCACATGCTGTTTCCTCAGCTGGACTGCCCCATCCTGAACCCTCTGCTGCCTGGCTGACCCCTACCTATCCTTCAGCAATCAGCTCAAAAGCCACTTTCTCGGAGAGGCGGGGCAAGATGGCAGACTGGTGAGCTGTATGTTTTAGTTACTCCTCCAGGAAAGTAGGTAAAAAGCCAAGAACTGCGTGGACTGGACACCACAGAGCAATCTGTCTTTGGGCATACTTCATACAACACTCATGAAAACGTGGAACTGCTGAGATCAGCGAAATCTGTAAGTTTTTGCGGCCAGGGGACCCGCGCCCCTCCCTGCCAGGCTCAGTCCCGGGGGAGGAGGGGCTGTCAGCTCCAGGAAGGAGAAGGGAGAATTGCAGTGGCTGCTCTTATCGGAAACTCATTCTACTGATTCAAACTCCAACCATAGATAGACTGAGACCAGACACCAGAGACTCTGAGAGCAGCCAGCCCAGCAGAGAGGAGACAGGCATAGAAAAAAAACAACACGAAAAACTCCAAAATAAAAGCAGAGGATTTTTGGAGTTCTGGTGAACACAGAAAGGGGAAGGGCGGAGATCAGGCCTTGAGGCGCATATGCAAATCCCGAAGCAAGGCTGATCTCTCTGCCCTGTGCACCTTTCCTTAATGGCCCTGGTTGCTTTGTCTATTAGCATTTCAATAACCCATTAGATCTCTGAGGAGGGCCCTTTTTTTTTTTTTTAAATCCTTTTTGCTTTTTCTAAAACAATTACTCTAAGAAGCTCAATACAGAAAGCTTCAAAGAATTGAAATTTGGGCACGTCAAGTCAAGAGCAGAACTAAGAGAGCTCTGAGACAAAAGGCAATAATCCAGTGGCTGAGAAAATTCACTAAACAACACAACTTCCCAAGAAAAGGGGGGTGTCCGCTCACAGCCACCATCCTGGTGGACAGGAAACACTCCTGCCCATCGCCAGCCCCATAGCCCAGAGCTGCCCCAGACAACCCAGTGTGACGGAAGTGCTTCAAATAACAGGCACACACCACAAAACTGGGCGTGGACATTAGCCTTCCCTGCAACCTCAGCTGAATGTCCCAGAGCTGGGAAGGGGGAGCAGTGTGAATTAACAGAGCCCCATTCAGCCATCATTTGAGCAGACTGGGAGTCTCCCAACACAGCCCAGCAGCCCAGAACTGCCCTGGGGGGACGGCACTCACCTGTGACATAGCACAGTCATCCCTCAACAGAGGACCCGGGGTGCACAGCCTGGAAGAGGGGCCCACTTGCAAGTCTCAGGAGCCATACGCCAATACCAAAGACTTGTGGGTCAGTGGCAGAGACAAACTGTGGCAGGACTGAACTGAAGGATTAGACTATTGCAGTAGCTTTAAAACTCTAGGATCATCAGGGAGATTTGATTGTTAGGGCCACCCCCCCTCCCCGACTGCCCAGAAACACGCCCCACATACAGGGCAGGCAACACCAACTACACACGCAAGCTTGGGACACCAATTGGGCCCCACAAGACTCACTCCCCCACTCACCAAAAAGGCTAAGCAGGGGAGATCTGGCTTGTGGAGAACAGGTGGCTCGTGGACGCCACCTGCTGGTTAGTTAGAGAAAGTGTACTCCACGAAGCTGTAGATCTGATAAATTAGAGATAAGGACTTCAACTGGTCTACAAACCCTAAAAGAACCCTATCAAGGTCAGCAAATGCCACGAGGCCAAAAACAACAGAAAATTATAAAGCATATGAAAAAACCAGACAATATGGATAACCCAAGCCCAAGCACCCAAATCAAAAGACCAGAAGAGACACACCTAGAGCAGCTACTCAAAGAACTAAAGATGAACAATGAGACCATAGTACGGGATATGAAGGAAATCAAGAAGACCCTAGAAGAGCATAAAGAAGACATTGCAAGACTAAATAAAAAAATGGATGATCTTATGGAAATTAAAGAAACTGTTGACCAAATTAAAAAGATTCTGGACACTCATAGTACAAGACTAGAGGAAGTTGAACAACGAATCAGTGACCTGGAAGATGACAGAATGGAAAATGAAAGCATAAAAGAAAGAATGGGGAAAAAAATTGAAAAACTCGAAATGGACCTCAGGGATATGATAGATAATATGAAACGTCCGAATATAAGACTCATTGGTGTCCCAGAAGGGGAAGAAAAGGGTAAAGGTCTAGGAAGAGTATTCAAAGAAATTGTTGGGGAAAACTTCCCAAATCTTCTAAACAACATAAATACACAAATCATAAATGCTCAGCGAACTCCAAATAGAATAAATCCAAAAAAACCCACTCCGAGACATATACTGATCACACTGTCAAACATAGAAGAGAAGGAGCAAGTTCTGAAAGCAGCAAGAGAAAAGCAATTCACCACATACAAAGGAAACAGCATAAGACTAAGTAGTGACTACTCAGCAGCCACCATGGAGGCAAGAAGGCAGTGGCACGATATATTTAAAATTCTGAGTGAGAGGAATTTCCAGCCAAGAATACTTTATCCAGCAAAGCTCTCCTTCAAATTTGAGGGAGAGCTTAAATTTTTCACAGACAAAGAAATGCTGAGAGAATTTGCTAACAAGAGACCTGCCCTACTGGAGATACTAAAGGGAGCCCTACAGACAGAGAAACAAAGACAGGACAGAGAGACTTGGAGAAAGGTTCAGTACTAAAGAGATTCGGTATGGGTACAATAAAGGATATTAATAGAGAGAGGGAAAAATATGGCAAACATAATCCAAAGGATAAGATGGCCGATTCAAGAAATGCCTTCACGGTTTTAACGTTGAATGTAAATGGATTAAACTCCCCAATTAAAAGATATAGATTCGCAGAATGGATCAAAAAAAATGAACCATCAATATGTTGCATACAAGAGACTCATCTTAGACACAGGGACACAAAGAAACTGAAAGTGAAAGGATGGAAAAAAATATTTCATGCAAGCTACAGCCAAAAGAAAGCAGGTGTAGCAATATTAATCTCAGATAAAATAGACTTCAAATGCAGGGATGTTTTGAGAGACAAAGAAGGCCACTACATACTAATAAAAGGGGCAATTCAGCAAGAAGAAATAACAATCGTAAATGTCTATGCACCCAATCAAGGTGCCACAAAATACATGAGAGAAACATTGGCAAAACTAAAGGAAGCAATTGATGTTTCCACAATAATTGTGGGAGACTTCAACACATCACTCTCTCCTATAGATAGATCAACCAGACAGAAGACCAATAAGGAAATTGAAAACCTAAACAATCTGATAAATGAATTAGATTTAACAGACATCTACAGGACATTACATCCCAAATCACCAGGATACACATACTTTTCTAGTGCTCACGGAACTTTCTCCAGAATAGATCATATGCTGGGACATAAAACAAGCCTCAATAAATTTAAAAAGATTGAAATTATTCAAAGCACATTCTCTGACCACAATGGAATACAATTAGAAGTCAATAACCATCAGAGACTTAGAAAATTCACAAATACCTGGAGGTTAAACAACACACTCCTAAACAATCAGTGGGTTAAAGAAGAAATAGCAAGAGAAATTGCTAAATATATAGAGACGAATGAAAATGAGAACACAACATACCAAAACCTATGGGATGCAGCAAAAGCAGTGCTAAGGGGGAAATTTATAGCACTAAACGCATATATTAAAAAGGAAGAAAGAGCCAAAATCAAAGAACTAATGGATCAACTGAAGAAGCTAGAAAATGAACAGCAAACCAATCCTAAACCAAGTACAAGAAAAGAAATAACAAGGATTAAAGCAGAAATAAATGACATAGAGAACAAAAAAACAATAGAGAGGATAAATATCACCAAAGTTGGTTCTTTGAGAAGATCAACAAGATTGACAAGCCCCTAGCTAGACTGACAAAATCAAAAAGAGAGAAGACCCATATAAACAAAATAATGAATGAAAAGGTGACATAACTGCAGATCCTGAAGAAATTAAAAAAATTATAAGAGGATATTATGAACAACTATATGGCAACAAACTGGATAATGTAGAAGAAATGGACAATTTCCTGGAAACATATGAACAACCTAGACTGACCAGAGAAGAAATAGAAGACCTCAACCAACCCATCACAAGCAAAGAGATCCAATCAGTCATCAAAAATCTTCCCACAAATAAATGCCCAGGGCCAGATGGCTTCACAGGGGAATTCTACCAAACTTTCCAGAAAGAACTGACACCAATCTTACTCAAACTCTTTCAAAACATTGAAAAAAATGGAACACTACCTAACTCATTTTATGAAGCTAACATCAATCTAATACCAAAACCAGGCAAAGATGCTACAAAAAAGGAAAACTACCGGCCAATCTCCCTAATGAATATAGATGCAAAAATCCTCAACAAAATACTTGCAAATCGAATCCAAAGACACATTAAAAAAATCATACACCATGACCAAGTGGGGTTCATTCCAGGCATGCAAGGATGGTTCAACATAAGAAAAACAATCAATGTATTACAACACATTAAAAACTCGAAAGGGAAAAATCAATTGATCATCTCAATAGATGCTGAAAAAGCATTTGACAAAATCCAACATCCCTTTTTGATAAAAACACTTCAAAAGGTAGGAATTGAAGGAAACTTCCTCAACATGATAAAGAGCATATATGAAAAACCCACAGCCAGCATAGTACTCAATGGTGAGAGACTGAAAGCCTTCCCTCTAAGATCAGGAACAAGACAAGGATGCCCGCTGTCACCACTGTTATTCAACATTGTGCTGGAAGTGCTAGCCAGGGCAATCCGGCAAGACAAAGAAATAAAAGGCATCCAAATTGGAAAAGAAGAAGTAAAACTGTCATTGTTTGCAGATGATATGATCTTATATGTAGAAAACCCTGAGAAATCAACGATACACCTACTAGAGCTAATAAACAAATTTAGCAAAGTAGCGGGATACAAGATTAATGCACATAAGTCAGTAATGTTTCTATATGCTAGAAATGAACAAACTGAAGAGACACTCAAGAAAAAGATACCATTTTCAATAGCAACTAAAAAAATCAAGTACCTAGGAATAAACTTAACCAAAGATGTAAAAGACCTATACAAAGAAAACTACATAACTCTACTAAAAGAAATAGAAGGGGACCTTAAAAGATGGAAAAATATTCCATGTTCATGGATAGGAAGGCTAAATGTCATTAAGATGTCAATTCTACCCAAACTCATCTACAGATTCAATGCAATCCCAATCAAAATTCCAACAACCTACTTTGCAGACTTGGAAAAGCTAGTTATCAAATTTATTTGGAAAGGGAAGATGCCTCGAATTGCTAAAGACACTCTAAAAAAGAAAAACGAAGTGGGAGGACTTACACTCCCTGACTTTGAAGCTTATTATAAAGCCACAGTTGCCAAAACAGCATGGTACTGGCACAAAGATAGACATATAGATCAATGGAATCGAATTGAGAATTCAGAGACAGACCCTCAGATCTATGGCCGACTGATCTTTGATAAGGCCCCCAAAGTCACCGAACTGAGCCATAATGGTCTTTTCAACAAATGGGGCTGGGAGAGTTGGATATCCATATCCAAAAGAATGAAAGAGGACCCCTACCTTACCCCCTACACAAAAATTAACTCAAAATGGACCAAAGATCTCAATATAAAAGAAAGTACCATAAAACTCCTAGAAGATAATGTAGGAAAACATCTTCAAGACCTTGTATTAGGAGGCCACTTCCTAGACTTTACACCCAAAGCACAAGCAACAAAAGAGAAAATAGATAAATGGGAACTCCTCAAGCTTAGAAGTTTCTGCACCTCAAAGGAATTTCTCAAAAAGGTAAAGAGGCAGCCAACTCAATGGGAAAAAATTTTTGGAAACCATGTATCTGACAAAAGACTGATATCTTGCATATACAAAGAAATCCTACAACTCAATGACAATAGTACAGACAGCCCAATTATAAAATGGGCAAAAGATATGAAAAGACAGTTCTCTGAAGAGGAAATACAAATGGCCAAGAAACACATGAAAAAATGTTCAGCTTCACTAGCTATTAGAGAGATGCAAATTAAGACCACAATGAGATACCATCTAACACCGGTTAGAATGACTGCCATTAAACAAACAGGAAACTACAAATGCTGGAGGGGATGTGGAGAAATTGGAACTCTTATTCATTGTTGGTGGGACTGTATAATGGTTCAGCCACTCTGGAAGTCAGTCTGGCAGTTCCTTAGAAAACTAGATATAGAGCTACCATTCGATCCAGCGATTGCACTTCTCGGTATATACCCGGAAGATCGGAAAGCAGTGACACGAACAGATATCTGCACGCCAATGTTCATAGCAGCATTATTCACAATTGCCAAGAGATGGAAACAACCCAAATGTCCTTCAACAGATGAGTGGATAAATAAAATGTGGTATATACACACGATGGAATACTACGCGGCAGTAAGAAGGAACGATCTGGTGAAACATATGACAACATGGATGAACCTTGAAGACATAATGCTGAGCGAAATAAGCCAGGCACAAAAAGAGAAATATTATATGCTACCACTAATGTGAACTTTGAAAAATGTAAAACAAATGGTTTATAATGTAGAATGTAGGGGAACTAGCAGTAGAGAGCAATTAAGGAAGGGGGAACAATAATCCAAGAAGAACAGATAAGCTATTTAACGTTCTGGGGATGCCCAGAAATGACTATGGTCTGTTAATTTCTGATGGATGTAGTAGGAACAAGTTCACTGAAATGTTGCTATATTATGTAACTTTCTTGGGGTAAAGTAGGAACATGTTGGAAGTTAAGCAGTTATCTTAGGTTAGTTGTCTTTTTCTTACTCCCTTGCTATGGTCTCTTTGAAATGTTCTTTTATTGTATGTTTGTTTTCTTTTTAACTTTTTTTTTCATACAGTTGATTTGAAAAAAGAAGGGAAAGTTAAAAAAAAAAAAAAAGAAAGAAAAAAGACAAACAAGGAAAAAAAAAAAAAAAGATGTAGTGCCCCCTTGAGGAGCCTGTGGAGAATGCAGGGGTATTCGCCTACCCCACCTCCATGGTTGCTAACATGACCACAGACATAGGGGACTGGTGGTTTGATGGGTTGAGCCCTCTACCATAAGTTTTACCCTTGGGAAGACGGTTGCTGCAAAGGAGAGGCTAGGCCTCCCTGTATTTGTGCCTAAGAGTCTCCTCCTGAATGCCTCTTTGTTGCTCAGATGTGGCCCTCTCTCTCTGGCTAAGCCAACTTGAAAGGTGAAATCACTGCCCTCCCCCCTACATGGGATCAGACACCCAGGGAAGTGAATCTGCCTGGCAACGTGGAATATGACTCCCGGGGAGGAATGTAGACCCGGCATCGTGGGATGGAGAACATCTTCTTGACCAAAAGGGGGATGTGAAAGGAAATGAAATAAGCTTCAGTGGCAGAGAGATTCCAAAACGAGCCGAGAGATCACTCTGGTGGGCACTCTTACGCACACTTTAGACAACCTTTTTTAGGTTCTAAAGAATTGGGGTAGCTGGTGGTGGATACCTGAAACTATTAAACTACAACCCAGAACCCATGAATCTCGAAGACAGTTGTATAAAAATGTAGCTTATGAGGGGTGACAGTGGGATTGGGAATGCCATAAGGACCAAACTCCACTTTGTCTAGTTTATGGATGGATGTGTAGAAAAGTAGGGGAAGCAAACAAACAGACAGAGGTACCCAGTGTTCTTTTTTACTTCAATTGCTCTTTTTCACTCTAATTATTATTCTTGTTATTTTTGTGTGTGTGCTAATGAAGGTGTCAGGGATTGATTTAGGTGATGAATGTACAACTATGTAATGGTACTGTAAACAATCGAAAGTACAATTTGTTTTGTATGACTGCGTGGTATGTGAATATATCTCAATAAAATGATGATTAAAAAAAAAAAAAAAAAACAGTAGTGATGTTGCTCTGAACAGACACAAGAATGAATGTATATCTACCTGTTTTAATTTGACCATAAAGTACTTTGAAGATTTTGAACTAAAAAAAAAAAAAAAAAAAAAAGCCACTTTCTCAAGTTAGCCTGCTCAGACATCCCCACTTGGTCAAGTCTTTATTACACACTCAGGTAAAACCACCTGCATTGCTTCTCTCCAGAGCACTTGCCTCGGTTGGCAAACACACATCCATGCCTGTAAACCCTTGATTACAACTGCTCTCCTCCGCTGGACTGTGAGTTCCAAGAGAGCAAGGAATGGATCTGCTTTTGCCCACCTCTGCATTCCTATTCCCTAGCACAGTGCCCCAACACCTGCGGAATGACTAAGTAACCAAACTCACGTGGGCAGCCCGGTCCAGCTCCTGGAAAGGGCCTTGGGCCTGGAGCATCATGTCCAATGAAGGTTCCCCTGCCTCCTGCAGTGCGGGCCGGCCCACCTCCTGGAGCCACACTTCAGTCTGGAAAGGAATAGCAGGGAAAGGTGAGGAAAGCTGCTATGGGGTGGGGGTCAGGCTTGAGATCAGGGATGAGGCCAGCCCTGGGTGGTATTTCCTACCTGGTGCAGTTCGCCCTCCTGGGCCTCCAGCATCTGTACCAACTCCAGTGCTTGTACTCGCCGGTTGCTCTGCAAGGTCAGCTGGTGCAGTAGTCCATCCACGCGACCATACAGCTCTTCAACCTCATCCACCGCCGGCCTGGTACAGGGTACACAGACCTAGAACCCCTGCTGGTCACCTTGCTCCATCACACCCTGTCCTGAAACCTTGGCTGGGATGAGATCTGGAGGTTGGGCTTGCACCTACCTGTAGTCTGGGCTCAGGGTCACCTCTGGGACCAGCTGCTTCAGCCACGCCAGCTCCAAGCCCCCCTGGCATTGTAGCCATGCCAGCTGTGGCGAGTCCAGCACCTGCTGCATCAGGACCCGTGCCTGCCATAGCAGCTGACTGACTTCCTGGGTTGAGGGCAAAAGGCAGTCTAGGTGGGCAACGGAGAGGAGGCGGGAGACAGGGAACATTCAGGGAGGTGTCAGGTGGGGACACTCACCCCAGACTCCATAGGCCGGGGTATAGCCTCCACACTCTCAATGGCCCCCTGGAGCAGGGCACAAACTACCTGGCAGCTCTTCAGTAGGGCTTCGAGACGCTGTGAGCAGAGGGCAGGCGTGACCAGACCTGCACTCAGTGCTGGTCCCAGACATCCTGGATTCCAGGGCACTGTGGCCAGCTTTGCCCTGCTCATCCCAGCCCAGCAGAGGTCCAGGTTGCTTGAATACCCATCCCCCTATCCCACCCAGACACTGACCATCCGGAAGTCCAGCCAGGCCTGGTGGCAGTAAGGCAGGTCCCCACCCAAGGAAGCAGGCAGCTCCACAGTGGGGATGTGATTCAGCAGGCTCTGATGGGACGGCAGCAGCTCCAGCTGCAGAAGAAGAAGGTGCTATGACCCAGGCCTGGGTGGGAAAACACCCTACCGCACCCCACCCCTAGCCAATGTGCTTCTGTACCTGCAGCCCACAAGGCACCTCCTCTGGCATTTCTCCCACTAGTAACACCTGGTAGACAGAACCTGGGACTGCTTCCTGTGAGGGATCTGAGTTCAGCCCTGCCCCCACAAAAGGAATGGGGGAGGGGGCTTTGATCCCATACTCACTTGCAGCTGGCTGAGTCCCCAGAAGAGGGAAAAGCTCGGGGAGCAAATTCGGGCATCCACTAGCACGGTCAGTCCCAAGGCCTGTACTTCGGGTCTAACAAGGGCGGGTTTCAGTTCTGTATCTAATTCCAGGCCCTGACCCCTCCCAGCCCAGGCTCCATCTCCCAACACCCTGTTCCCACCTAGGGATGTCTCGCAGGTAGAGCAGGAGGCGGGTGAGCTCAAGGCTGCCACACTTGGGGTGAAGCCAGGCCGGGTTGTGGGTGTCCAGAAGCAGCACTGCCCGACCTTTTGCATCCCGAGTCCCTGTGGGCAGAAGGCAGTGAACACCCACCCAGTTGGGCACCCTATCTCCACCACCCCGAGTTCCTCCCCACTACCTGGCAGGGTGGCCATGCCACTGGCCAGCAGCTCCAAGGAGAGGTCTTGGGCCAGGAGGCATTCAGCAGGCTTGGGGAGGCTGGATCCACTGGGGTCTTGGGAAGAGAAATGGCTTGGAAATGCATTGGGCCACCTACCCAAGGCCTATCCTGGAACCTGGGCTTTGGCTTGAGTCAGAGCCCTCCACAAGTCACAACACCCCTCCTTAGGCACCCCCAGCCCCTTCCCAGACCTCCCTGGTCCAGCGCCCTTACCTGATTCCAGCAGCTCTGATGCAGTGTCTGATAAAGGGTCTCCAAGGTCCAAAGGGCCACTGTCCAATCCCCCAGGGCACAAGCCAGCTGGTACAGCCTTGCCTAGAACTGGGTCCCCTGCCAAGTCTCCCCCTTGGCTATCACTCCCACCCTGTGCCAGACTGAGGTAGGAGGACATGGGGCAGAGGGGACTCTCCATTCCAGAAGGGGCTGGGTCCTCTGACTGGACTGAGGAAATTCCTAATGTGCCCTTCCAGCCATCCCCTGACCCATCTGCAGCCAGCCGTTCTGGGGGTGACTGAAGCTCCCTGGGCAAGGGACAGCCTTGTTGCCCTTCCCCCTGGGCTGCCTCTGTTGGTGGTCTTGGGGGACTGGAGTCCTTAACCTCCTCATCCCAGGCATCCCTGAAACTGCACACAGCAAACCTCCAGTCGGTGGTGTGGCCCTGGGAGCCTAGGGACCCATCCTCATTCTCCAAGGGCCGTTCCATCAATGCCTCCCTAAGGCTGGGCCTGCTCAGGGCCTAGTGAGAGACAGGCTGGGCCCTCGGTGTGAACTGAGGCCCCAGCTCTGGCAGGAACCGGGTCTAAGATGGTCGGGTAGGCCTGTGCGGGCAACGCAGGCAAAAGGCACGCGGGCGTGGGAGGAGCCAGGCTGGACGACGACGGGGCACAAGGAGCGCAGACGATGCCGCAGTTCAGGCCTGGGGAGGGACGAGAACGCCAGAGTTCTCCATTCTGCCCAAGCCGCGACCTTCGGTGTTCTCATGGGTCTGTGCCCCGTGGGACCACACCCTGGTACACGCACTCAACGACCACGCTTTACAGGCCTATGCCCGTGGGACGCCCACGATCCAGTCAGGCCCTTTCCTGGCCCGGGACTCGCGTGGCCCTCCCTCGCCCGCCGGCTGCACTCGCGCCAGCGGAACTCGCCGCGGAAAACCGCGAAGCCCGGGAGGCCGCGCAGCCTAAGCCCTCGAACGTACCCGACCGCCGCGACCTCGACGGCGAGGGCTGAGCCACCCGGCCGGCGTCCGCGGGCGCCGCCTCCTGGCCGCGGGGGCGGGGCCGCAGGGCCGCAGAGCGCTCGTTGCCGCCCCCTGGGGCCGAGGGCGGAGCCACAGCCCGCCCCGCTGGTCCCGACGTGGGCGGCTCAGGGCTGGAGAGCACCGAGGCACCCCTTCGCGCGGCGCCCCCTATCCGCCGCCACCTCCTTCCCCGCGGGCGGCTCAGCCCCACCTCCCTGAGTGGTCCCGCCGAGCTCCTATTTCCGCGCCTTCCCCTCGGCTCCTCTGTCCGTGGAAGGGGCGTCGGCCAACGGCCGTTGCACCCGAGCCTGCCGAGGGGCGACAGAAGCCTCTCTTCCGCCGTGGTAGGCAGTGAGTTTAGCAGGTGGGTCCACCTGAGGGTGCAGAGGTAGGGGCTTGCAGAGGCTTCTGCTTGGGGGGGTGGGGGGGTAGAGGGTGCGGGGAGGGGAGCTGCCTTGCCTACCCTGCCAGGGCATGAGGAGCTGTGCCCCAGGCTCCATCAGCAGGGAAAGCCAAGACACCCCTTTCCTCACGACCCCCAAATCTGGCCCAAAGAAAATGTGGGCCCAGGGTTCCAGGAAGCTCCTGAAAAAAGACCCCTGAACCCAGACCAGGCACTTGAGGCTGCTGGGAGCCAGTAGATGTGTCTTCATGGAGGGTGGGGGTTCCTCCACTGCAGTCCCCCTTTTCCTTCCAGTCTCCAGGCCTAGGCACCAAGAGATAGGTTGTATGATCCCCTGATGGGATGGGGGCTGAGGTCTGGGCTGCAGAAAGTGAGAGGCAGTGAGGCCTCTTGCCTCAGGACTGACCCAGGCCCGCCAGAATCCACCAGGCCCAGACCCTTCACCCAATTGCGTTCCCTCACACTTCTTTCACACACACACACACACACACACCCACCAAACTCTGGCTAAGAAGGCTGGTGCTGAGGCTGGAGAATCCCAAGCCTGGCACCTCCACTTACCTGCTGCTTAAGCTCCAGCCACTCTTCTCCTTGAGCATCACCTTTCTTGCCTATAAAAAAGAAAGTCATTCCTTTCTCCTGGGGTTGCCATGAGGACTAAGGAAACCCCATATGTCAATGTGAGCTCGCCGGCAGCACTGAGGCTGTTTTTGCCTTTAGTCAGGGGGTGTTGTACTGGTGAAAGTCACTTGGGTCGATGACCTACGAGATCCCTCCCAGCTCTGAGGTTTGGCCTGACACTCCCCAAAATTTGTGGGAAGGTTGTGGGCAGGTTGGCTGTGTGGCCAGGAGGAGGCACTGTGACCCCACAGAATGCCCAGGCCCTAGGGATAGGGGAGATGGGTATAATGGCTTCCCTGGCCCCAAGCCAGAGCCTCCTTCATGAGCCCAGGGAGGCTGCTGGAGGGAGGAACCTGGCATCAGGAGCAGGCATGGGGGGCTGTTGGCAATCCCCCCCACCCATTCCAGCTGCAGCATCAGCACCCAGGGTCCAGGCTCCTAGACCAGCTACCAAGGAACCTCATTCCTGAGCTGGTCTGACTACAAAAGAGGATCCCCAGGAGGAGCCTCAGAGCTGTCCTGTCCCAACCTCAACCCCCTGTCTTACCTCATCCTCTTCTAGCTTCAATCAGCAGCGGGCCCAGCCTTGGTTCCCTCCCCAATGCCATCCCAGAGCTGTCCCTTCTGAGTCACTGCCTCCTGCTCCCTCCCTCTCTCCCCTGCTGCTGCCCAGTGTTTGCCCACCCAGCCACAGCCAGGCCCCCAGAGGCCTAAGAGCTGGGGGGACCTGTGACAGGCACATGTATCCCTCCTGATGCCAGAGACAAAGAAGAGGCCTCAAGCCACAGGCCATAACTGACCCCAGCATCCCTGGGCACAGGCAGGCAGACAGATTCAGAGCCAGGCACAAAGACACTAGGCTAGGCCCTGGTTAATTCACCCCACATAGAAAGTGGGTTGTAAGCATCATGAAAATAGACTGTGTGTGTCCATTTCCATACTTCAAGTATCCAGCACAAGGCCTGACACAGAACAAATGCTCAGGGGTGCCTGAGACTGGCCAAACTACCCCTGCCTTTCTGAGGCTCACCATCTATGAGTTGAGCCATAAGGCAGAATCACAAACGGAGACAGATTCAGAAGCTCAGTCTGAAAGGGAGACAGCAAAGAGACAGAGAACTCCAAGATGCAAAACCCTTGGATAGAAATGGGGGCAGGCAGACGAAGGCCGAGTGTGGAACATTGGGGGACTGGACCTGGAGCTGGCCCAGGGCGGCCGACCACAGCAGGCTCTGTGGGCTGAGCTTGCAGAGCTGAGCCGTGAATCATGGGGCCCATCTCTGTGGCTCTCCTGGCAGCAGAATCTACACACAGCAGCCTTTTCCACTGACATCATAATAGGGGGGTCAGCCTCTCCCCTGCCCCTTCCCCAACTCTCCCTCAGCCTCCCTTTCCTTGCCAACATGACTCAATTAAAAATAAAATGGTGGCTCTGTGCCTCAGTGGGCCTAGTGATGAGAGACCCAGTTTCCCTTCACCCCACCCCAAACCTCTTCAGTTCTGCCCCAAACAGTGAGGATGACAAATATCCCAAAACTTTCAGTTCTTTCTCACTTTTAAATAATGTCCAAACTCCTTGCTATGGCATTTATGGACATCCAGAGGCATCCCAGCCTTCCTGATCAGCACCCACACTGGCCAGAAAAAACTGTTATCTGATTAAAAGTCTTGTTTCATACTGCCTCCTCCAAATGGAATGCCCACACCATCTCCCCTGGTCAAAATCCTTCCTTCTCAAAAGCCTGAATGCAACACCACTGTCTTCCCAGGGGCTTCCCCAGCCACGCCAGTTAGGGGACACAGCCCAGCTCTCACCTCTCAGCTCAGGCAGCACTGAAGGTGTGTTCTCCCAGCCTGCCCCATCAGGCTTGAGCTGTGGATGTGCTCTTGACTTGCTCCCGCTCCTGCACCCCAGATGCCTGCCTCCCCACTGACTGTGCTCATCCGCTTCCTTCTCCGAATCTGATGGGCTCTGACCAACCCCCTCTGCCCAGCAGTCCCACCATTCTTTATTTACCCAGCCCCAGGCGCCTTCTCTTTGCAACTCCCCCCATCCCCACCCTCAGTTGCTTGATTGTGTGGATTTGATTTCCACACCCTAATTCTAATAACTCCTGGGAGTTAAGATCATGGATTTCTGGACCCCCCATAGACCTACTGAATCAGCATCTTTGGGAGTAGGCCCTGGAATGTCTACATGTTTGACAAGCTCCCCAGTGATTCTGACACTAGTCTGTGAATGGCTGCCTGCCCTCTTCAGCATGACCACCTTCCAACTCCAGCCTCTTAGGGCAGCTGAAGCAGCCTCCCAACAGGTCTTGTCTCTACCCTTTCTACCAATCCATCCTCCACTTGGGATTCCTTATGTCTTCCACCTGGCACCTGCTACCTTTGAGCTCCCTAAAGCACATCACTGCCGATGGCACTCCCCAGATCACAGTACTCCCAGGTCAGCTCCCTGCCACCCCCAGAACTCTGCGGGATCTCCCCACCCACGCTGTTCCTAGCTGGTCTCTTTCTCCCATCCACATTACCCTATGATCCTTGCTTTTTGCCATGTGTACTCTGGGCATTCTTTATGTTGCTCTGTCTACCTAGAATGCAACCACCCAACTTCTGCCTGTGTCCAATGTCTGAGTCATCTCTACACACACACACACACAATCTCTTCATATAAGCCTTTCCAGATCCTCTCAGCGCCCCTCAGAGCCCCACAGTACTTTACAAACACCTATGTCTGCACAGAATGAGACCAGAAATGACATGATTCCTTGCCATAGGCAGGCCCTGTGCTGACCTCCCCATTTTATCATTTAGTCCTGACAGCAACCTGATGATGTATGGTTGTTACCCCATTTTAAAGATAAGGACACTGAGGCTGAGAGAGATTATCTAACATGCCCAAGGATGACATAGCTGATGAGTCCCCATCACCAGCAACTGTAACCTTCTTGAGGGCCAAGTCCCTCTTCCTTCTCTTCCTATTTTCCCCGTGCATGTCTGTTGAATAAAGTTATAACCTCACTATGTGTCAAGAGTCCTTCAGCCAGAGATAGATTAGTGGTTAGCTAGGGCTGGGGATAAGGAGTGACTGCTTATGGGTACGGGGTTTCCTTTTGGGGCGATGAAAATATTCTAAACTTAGATTGTGGTGAAGGTTGTGCAACTCTGAATATATTAAAAGCCACTGAGTTGTCCACTGATAAGATATTTTTCAAGGTTTTTTAAAAAATCCTTCAGACACAGTAGGAATCAAATTATGGGACTGCCGTAGTGTAGGGATGCCTACCCATGTTTCCAGACCCTCCACTATCTGATTTTTATCATAAGCACTTAGGGTAGCCGGCTCTCTTAAGATTACTCTCCCACCCCACCATGTGCAGAGAAACACTTCTGTTCATTTTTCGAGGAATGCCTACCTGACTGCGGTGAGTGGGGGCTGCATCTTCAGGCAGCTTGGCACTGACCTCTGGGGTCTCTTTCTCTGCTAGCCTTCCCCATTGTATGGACTTCCAATTCAGTGACCCTGTGTCCACCCAGAGATTCTCTGACTGCCACTGCAGCCCCCTGCAAAGGGGACAAGATTAGGAAGGTGTGGAAGAGGCATGAGGAAGGGCCAGAGGGACTGACAGTCCTGCCCAGAATCCCGCCTCCATTTCTATCCCAGAAGCCCTGGGGCAGGCAGTTGCAGGTTCCACTTCCCTTACCAGATGCTCCTGTTGCCCCCCGACCCACTCCCACCTCCAGGAACTCCAGCACAAGGACACAGGGCACCCATCCATCTGGGAGATATTTAATGTATCTTAGGTTCAAGGTACAAAAGACAGGGCAGGTGCTAACCCCAGAAAAGTCACCTGCCACCCAGTTAACCCCCTGAGCAATGGAGCAGTGGCCCTAGGACACCTGCATTTTTTCCTGTTTGGGGAATGTGGAGGTGGTGACATGGAAGCCAAGAGGTCACTGTCTCCTCTCCTCAGAAAATTCAGACCCAAAAACCAGAAAGGTCCAGACTTGGACCCAGAGCAACAGATCCCCAGAGTGGAAGCAGCCTGGTCTGAAGCAGGCCCAGCCCCTTGGCCTTGTTTCTGGAGAAAGGAACTGTCACCACATCAGCAGCAGCAAAGGGAAGGGGCTAAAGCAACAAGTGGAGGCAGAGATTCCCTCACTGCCCTAAAAAAACAGACTATATGTAGCTTGGCTCAAGGCAGCAAAGCCCAAGGTTGAGGCCTGCTCCACCTCTCACCCCAGTCCCTCTGAGGACCAGCCCCTTTCTGAACCTCATTGCCAGGGAATTGCCCCTGGTATGGCACTGGGGAGGAGGTGGAGGGCAAGGCCAATATCAGTTGAAGAATGATGCCCTTGTTTTGGGGGCAGGAACGGCTGCCTAGAATAACCCCAAGAAGACCACTGGAGAAGGAGCATCAGCTACCCAAGACTTGACCCTAGCCCCTAGAAGCTCCGTACTGGGTCCTGTGCCAGAGTAGGGCCCTCACTGACAGGGAAGGCAGCAGAGAGTAGGAGTAGGGAGGATGATGAGAAGGATGCCTCTGAGGACCAGCCCAGAAGATCCCTCTGACCTGCCCCCAAGGGATTGGTGCTCAGTTGCTACTTCAGTCCAGGCCCCACTGCCCCATGTCAGGCTGAGTGGGCTCCTCTGCCCATGGCCCAGGGAACACCGCCCACAGGCGCTCCTGCCTCCTATCCTTCTGAGTTCCTGGGCTACAGCTGGCCACTTCTGTTGAACTGGATGTGCCAGCGGGGATTGGCAGCACCTGGGCTAAGATGGGTGGGGTCCTTGTGGCCCATGAGGGGCTGCAGCTCCTGCTGCTGGGGGATGTCAGTGCCGCTCTCACTGCGAGAGCGGCCAGCCTTAGCCAGGCTCGGAGGAAAGGCGAAGCTTG
Organism: Choloepus didactylus; assembly: GCF_015220235.1. Lineage (NCBI taxonomy): Eukaryota > Metazoa > Chordata > Mammalia > Pilosa > Megalonychidae > Choloepus > Choloepus didactylus. Next base: position 22,219,857 of record NC_051328.1, on the reverse strand, counting down.
AGTGAGGATCAGAGAACTGGTGGAGAAGGGTCTGGGGCTCTTCAGCAACCAGTGGGTGGGGAGGCAGGCAGGTTATAGTTGGGGCCTGGGTACAGGGCGGGGATGCCAGGCTCTCCAGGGATGAGATACTCTGGTTCCAGCCTGTCTGCATGTCCACAGGCACGATCTTGGTGGTCTCCGAGGACACGTACACTGCCAGGTCCCTCTGCCCACTCTTCCAGGGTAGCTCCTTCTCTGCACAGGTTGGGGAGGGTGGGATGATGCGAGGGCTCGGGCACACTTCAAGGCTGCCTAGGGACAAAGAGTACATGCGAGCTCGTTAGCAACACAGAGGAATCCTTCTCGAGAATAAGCATATTTTCATGAATAGATTTATTCCACAGTTGCCATATTACATCCATTTGTGCTATTATTTGTTGAATATCTTGCTAAAGGGAAGGACCGCAGCTGGTTTTGCTCTCCATTGTATCTCTAGCACCTAGCCCAGGGCTGGGCACAGAATACTTGCTCAACAAATACTTTTTGAACAAATGAAAATAAATGAAGCGAGAGAAAGCAGGAGCCAGACAGGAAAGAAGCCCCAACTGCAGTCAGCCCTCAGCCTACTTGAAGCCCCAAGCTCAGAGACCCCACATCCTGTCAAGCCCCATCCTAGCTGGCCAGTAAGGGTGAAGATCTCAAGGCTCCATGCCAAAGGCTTTGGCTGCCGGGCGGCCTGCCTGAGCTCCCACCACAGCCCTTTGATTGGACAGATCCCAGGAGTGTGAGCTCATGCAAACCTAATAGCAGGCTAAAGCTGAGCCACAAAGGGGATGACAGAACACAGGGGACATAAGCAGAGAATCACAGAAGTGCTGGCAGCCAGGATTAGAAGTTCCTCAGTGAGTGAGGCCACATCCTTACAGTCATTACCGGAAGTCTGGGGTTCTGAAAGAGGAAGCCAGGGAAAGCGAAGCCCTCAGGCCACTACCACCCCCAGTTCTCCAAAGCCAAGCACAAAGCCTTGCTTATAATAGGTGCTCAGTAGGTATCTGTTCATTAAGTCCTGAGCAATTCAGTTAACTTCCTGACTGATCACATTATGAAATGTATTGATATTATGAATAAAAGTAAAACTGTATCCCTTGAAAGACCCAGGATATTAAAAATTTAAAATAAAAAATAAAGCAAACAAAAACTTCAGCATTCACCTTTTGAGGATACTAGTGAACTAACTCATTGACTCATTGGTCTGAAAACTGATAAATAAGAGGAAAGAATCAAGCATTTATCCATTCTTTCCAGTATGAATTGTACTTCAAAGTAACCAAATAATTGATGAGGGGAAGTTCTTTATAGAATTCCAACTAATAAATCCAGATGAAAAGATAGATATCACCATTGTATAATCCCAAACAAAATGCTGGATCTGGCAATGATTATCTGGTAAAAAGCTGATGGGAAACTTGATATTGGATAGATCAGCCTAGCAATATCAAAACCCACTGATAATGTTAACCTTATAGAGAGATAACCAGATGGTATGTGTTTCCTGATGTGATGCAATACTTCACTACCCATGAAGTATTCTTCCCAAAAAATTTAAATTGAAATCTGATCTAGATTTAATTACCATTTTAAAAAAATATATAGGGGACAGAGAAACGTATTAAATGACACTTTGGGGGTGCAATCAATCAGCAAAATCCAAACAGGGAAAGACTATGGGACAAATGACCTGGTTTCTTCAATTTATATTTCGCAAGGGGAAAAAGTGGGAACCTATAGATCAGAGTTTTTCAAACTCAACACACTTGACATTGGGCCAGATAATTCTGTGCTGTGGGGGGCTGCCCTATGCACTGTCGGATACTTAGTAACATCCTTGGCCTCTACCTACTAGATGCAAGTAGCATCCTCCTTCCCCAAAGTTGTGACAACCAAATATGTCCCCCAACACTGCCAGATGTCTCCTGGGGGGCAAAATCACCACCCCCAGAACCACTGCAAAGGGTTAAAAGAGACAAATCAACTAAATACCATATGTGGGCCTTATCTGGATCTTTATTTGAACAAACCTTCTGTAAAAAAATATTGAACACTGGCTGGAAATTTTAGATGTGATAATGGTATTATGGTTATATTTTTTAAAAAAGAATCTTTATCTTTTAGAGATACATGCTGAAGTATTTATTGATAAAATTATATGATATCTAAGATTTACTTCAGAAGAAGCCAGTGGGGAGAGGGGCATGGATGGAAGTACAGATGAACAGGTAATTATTGAAACTGGCTAATGGATAATGGGAGTTTACTATTGTGCCTACTATTGTATATTTTGAAATTTTCTATAATAAAATATTTTTAAAACATACCTGAGGGTGCTTGAGCCAACCAGCAAAGATATTTAGCATTATGAGTGAATTAGGTCTCCACATACAGAAACATGTTAATGATGTTTTTATCCACACTGAACCCATATTGATGAATTCAGGCTCCTTCCCAGGTCAGCTGTCACCCTCACTGGGAGCTCTACCTGAGGGCAGTTGTGCTGAGCTTGAGTTACAATAGAGCCTTCTGTTAGGTTCACTTACCACTTCATGTTCCTAAGCAGACTGCAGGGAGGCAACTGGGCAGCAGGCTTTGCAGTCAGATGGATCAGATTCAAGTTCTGGTTCTGCTGTCTGATAATGGGCAACTCACAAGTACCTCACAAGCTCTGTGAGCTCAGTTTCCCCATCTTGGTTGTTGTGAGGGTTGAACCAGATCATGTATGATAGGTGTCTGATATACAGGAGATGCTCAGAATATGCTGATTGGTGACTATATTAGTGAATGAGTAAAGGGATTGTCTGAATTAGAGATCATGAGGGAGAAGGGAGGAAGCCAATGGCACAGCTCCAGATTGTTCCAGAGGGGAGGGAGGCAGGGAGGAAGCCATTACCTGAGAACTTGCCCTCCTGAAGAACCTCACTGGTGGCCCGAGCCACAAAGATGATCCCCTCATCGTCCTCCTTCTCTGTCTCTGAACTGTCACTCTCCTCCTCCTCAGACTCCACGGTTAGTACCACAGCAGCTGGACAGGGACAAGAGCTGAGTCGGGGTGGCCAGCCCAGGAGCTGCCTCTTGGTACTGAGCAACCCCAAGCTGGCTCCCTGTCCACCCAGGTAGAGTTCATGGTTGGCTTTCTCCCCTGGCTGTTTCTGCTGCTGAGCAGACCCAGGATCACTGGGATTGGGGACAGAGACTTTGCGAGAAAGGGGAGTGGGACTGCAGAGCCCAAAGAGGCAACCAGAGAAAGCAAGGTCCTCAGAGGAAGCCATGAGGAAAGTCACACTTTGCAGCTCCCCCACCCCCCATAATCTCCCCTCAGCCCCAGATCCCATCATCAACTGACAACTTGAGCATTTAGGCAGCCAGAAGGCCCATCAAAATTCAGCTCGTCTGAACTCCTTTTGCAGATGAGGACACTGGGCCCCAATGTCCACCCATCCTTCAAAGCCCAGACCAAGCTCTCCCTTCTCCAGGGCCTGTAACCCATAGTAACAATGTGTCACCTCCTGTCACATATATCCAACTGTGAAATCAAGTTTGCCCATCTAGTCCCTGAGGGGAAGAGCCACAGGTCATGGTGCGGAAGGTCTCACATTGAAGGTCCTCCAGGATTCGGGCTGATGGGCCCCTACCCTTTCCCTCCTCCCTCCCATCCTCAACCCCACTCCCACTTCCTGCTTGCCTGTATCCTGAAAGCCCAGGTCTCGAGGAGGTTTCCCATTTGTAGACTCAGTGTTAGCCACACCGTCCTTCTGAGGACCAAGAAAGAAAACCTGAGACTCTGGCCTTGTATCTCCAACCCCAACCCCACCCTCTAATAGGGTAAACAAGAGGGCAAGTCTTCCTAACCCAGCTGGAGAGGGAATCTGTGTCTGGACTGGTCAGTCCCAATGGTTCTACCATCCCTTGGCCAACCTGGCAAGTTGGTGGAGTCTGACTGACCCATCCCCCAGCCAGGGCTCTGGATGCATGGGCCTAGGCTAAATTAGGGGAATTCCTGCCCATTTCATCTCTGGCAGAAGGTCCAGCTGCTTCCCAGCAGGTAAGCACATGGCCCCTAAAGGCTAATCTCCCTCTGAAGATCTCACCTTACCCTTCTGGGGTTCCAGGAAGATCTAAGAGGATACCCAAACTGCAGCCAGTGAGTCCCTGAGGAAGGAGGCCCCCTAGGCTGGATTCCAACACTTGGTAGCTTGAAACTGTGTCTGTCAGCCTCCAGCCCCAAACACAGTTCCCAGAGAAAGGACATGCCTTCCTGTGGCCAGCCTTGTGGGGTCGCAGCTTGCTCTTGGTGAAGCAGATGTTATGCTTGGTGGACTTAAAGGATTCCAGCCGCCGCTTCATGTTCTGCTGGAAGACCTCCTTATCCTGCCGCTCCCGTGCATCCTCCGAGATGAAGTGGTGGCTGCAGTTGGCTTTGTACTGGCAATGACAGCCCGGCCCTGCCATGAGGCTGGGTGCCTTGGCCTCCCAACAGGGACCCAGCCCACAGGCCCGTCATGCTCACCACAGACCCAGCAGGGTGTGTTTTCCGTCACTAGCCATGAATTTAAAAACTAACAACAAAGCAATAAGGACCCAACCAGAGACTCTGCATTCTCAGTTCACTGAAGGAAAACTATCCCTTATCTAAGAACTCACTCCCCCAAATCTTGCTTTTCCTAGCCCCTGCTGCCCTTTCCCAGTCTTTCTGATTTCAAGCACCAGGAGGTTAGGGGATCTATTTCCTTCTTGGTACCTCTATTAATCTGAACCTGGTCCACACACCCATACCACCTGCTCCCTTCTAGCTGCACAGGATTCTCTTTACAGCTGGAACTCTCCTGCAAGGCATTTCTGCACAAACCACCATGACATGACACCTCAGGCACAAAGCACTCTGCGCCTTCGGAACTCTTTTCTGACACTCTGGACGCTCTCAGTCCCAACAACTTCCTGGGCCCAATTCTGGACTACCCCCATCATCTCCTCTTTTGAACTCTTGCTCATAAAGATGAATCCTACTACACACTCACCTAGACTGTCTCCATCTCTGCTCTAGGCCACTTAGCAACCTTGTCATATCTAGTGGTAATTCCCTAAAGCACTGCTCAGTGTCTCTTCCATTTTGTCTTGCCTCACATTCTCCAGCTGGTCACTTTCCTATACATCCTATTTCCTAATTCCCTGAACCAGTTCTAAAAGCTCCATCAAGTCTCCCATCTTCCTTCCCTTACGTACTCACCCAGCAGTACACCTCTGTCCTGGGGATGAAGGGTTCCAGCCTCCTTCATAGGCTCAACACTCCCCAACCCCAGCCTCCTGATTTTCACAGCTCACTCCTGGTCTTCTTCAGTTCCCTGCTTCCTATTTCTTCCTGATTGTCAAGAAGTCCTTCCCTCACCCTGACTCCTTCCCCTCTGCTTTCAAACATGCTCCTGCCCTTTCCTCCTTAAAGAAACTCTTTTCATTGACCCCATTGTCTCCCCTTTGCTGCCAAACTTTTATAATTTTATTCTAACACTTTGCCTCATTCTCATTACTTCCCTAAATACTAGTAATACAACATCAGGGTCAGCGCTGCCTTCTCTGTGGTCACCAGTCCCGTGGCCTCTGCTTAGGCCCCAGCCTGACCTCTGTGCAGCATCCAGCCCTCCTTCTACTCCAGGCATCAGAGATACCATCTGCTACCACTGCTCCAAGGGTTCCTTCTCTCTCCTCCTTCACTGGCTCCCCTTCCTTTTCTTCCATGTGCATTTCTCACAGTGTTATCCTCGGCCCTTTCCTTCCTGCTATAAATGCTCTCCCCAGAGGACTTATCCATTCATCTTGACTTCAGATATCCAAGTGATACACATCTGTAGCTCCCAAACACCAGCCATCAGACCAGCTGCATTTCAATCACCTGGGGGATCTATTAAGAATAGAGATTCTTAGTCCCACTCCATTCTACAGAATCAGAATCTCTAGGAGGTAAAACCAGGAGTATGTAGTCTAAGAAGCTCCCCAGGGATTCTGAGGTAGCCATGCAAGGAAACCGCTGATATAAATTGATTCCACATCTTTATCTCCAGTCCTTATTTTATCTACAATCTTAAATTTCTAACAGTATACCAGATACTTCTGTTTTTCTCTGATGACCTTTCTGTGAAGAACATGAAGAATTATGGTACAATTAAGTAAAGCTGGTTGAGTAACCACACCCCAAAAATGCTTGATCCATGTTGCTCTGGAGGAAGGTCTTGCATGCCACAGGGCTCTGTCCTCAACTCTATCCTGTCCTACATTTTTATTTTGCTTTGGATAATACAAGTTAACAGGCTTAGCAAATTTTCAGATGACATGAATCTGAGAAGGAGACATTTGATGGCAGAAATGGGATCCAAATGATGAAATGATGCACTAAATCATATAAGATGACATTCAACAGGGATAAGCAAAGTCTTACTCCTTTTTTTTTTTGACTACACAAGAACTGGTTGGACTGAACCCACTGACCAATCTTAAAACACACACATAAATGCACACACAGACAACCAATCATTATGTACTTCCTGATGTATGTGAAATAATAAAAAATATATAGCATATGTATTGAGTGTTCCTGAGTCTGATCAGGCTTCTAGATTTAACTACTAGAAGGAACATGTTAAACACCATCACTGGAATACAATCAGCAAAATCTAAAAAATGGGAAATTCTCCAAGACAAAGTATTCAGTTACTTCAATAAATAAATAGCAAGGGCTGAGGGAAAGGGGGAGAAGGAACTATTATAGTTTTTTTGTTTTTAATGAAGAGACATATTACTAAATGCAAAGTGTGGACTTTATTTGGATCCTGATTTGAACAAATCATCTGTAAAAATATATTTATTGAGCCCTTGATCATGGGACTTGCCCTTAGGAAGCTCGTTACTGCAAAGGAGAGGCTAAACTTGCATATAATTGTGCCTAAGAGTCTCCCCCTGAGTACCTCTTTGTTGCTCAGATGTGGCCCTCTCTCTCACTAACTGAGCCATCTCGACAGGTGAACTCGCTGCCCTCCCCCGGACGTGGGACCCGACTCCCAGGGTTGCAAATCTCCCTGGCAATGCAGAATATGACTCCCGGGGATGAATGTGGACCTGGCATCGTGGGACTGAGAGTATCTTCTTGACCAAAAGGGGGATGCAAAATGAGACGAAATAGTTTCAGTGGCTGAGAGATTTCAAATGGAGTCGAGAGGTCACTCTGGTGGACATTCTTATGCATTATATAGATAACACCTTTTAGGTTTCAATGTATTGGAATAGCTAGAAGTAAATACCTGAAACTACCAAACTCCAACCCAGCAGTCTGGACTCCTGAAGACAATTATATAATAATGTAGATTACACGGGGTGACAGTGTGATTGTGAAGACCTTGTGGATCACACCCCCTTTAGTGTATGGATGAGTAGAAAAATAGGGATAAAAACTAAAGGACAAACGGGGTGAGATGGGGGGGATGATTTGGGTGTTCTTTTTTCACTTTTATTTTTTATTCTTGCTCTGGTTCTTTCTGATGTAAGGAAAATGTTCAGAGATAGATTGTGGTGATGAACGCATAACTATGTTATCATACTGTGGACAGTGGATTGTATACCATGGATGATTGTATGGTGTGTGAATGTATTTCAATAAAACTGAATTTAATAATAATAATAATATATATATATTTATTGAACACTGTTATTTTTTGTAATTGATAACAGTATTATGGTAGTACTTTTTAAAAAGAGTTCTTACCACCTAGAGATATATACTGAAATATTTAGAGATGATATGTTATGAAGGTCTGGGATTTGCTTTAAAATAAAAGTTTGGGTGAGGTGTGGTGGAGGCATAGAATGTAGCAAGATCACTCATACCTTGATAATTATTGGAGCTGGGTAATGGATAAATAGAAGTTCATTATTTTATTCTCTCTAGTTTTGTGAATGATTGAAATTTTCTGTAAGAAAAAAGTTTTTTTTTTTTAAATTCCACAGGTTGGAGGAGACAGAGTTTGACAGCAGTTAACAAGAGGAAGACTTGGGGGTTTGCCTGAATGTAAGAACAACAGAGGGCCCCGGGGTAGTGAGCCAAGGCTGGAGGGATCCTGGGCAGTGGAAAAACAATGGCAAGTTCCAGAACTAGAAAGGTAAGAGAGCCCCTATTCCCTGACTGGTCAACCACAGCTAGAGCAGCACCTTCCATTCTGGGCCCCATATCTTGCAACAAAAGAAACACACCAGTTTAGTACAGGGGGCAGGGGGTTTTGGCCTGAGGACAAGAAGGCCTGGGGTAGGAGGCAGCTGTTGAGCACTTATTCTGCAGAGCTGCAGAAAGTCAAATCTGGAACAGTGGGTTCAAGTTAAAGGAAGACAATTCTCTCAGCCGTAGAGAGAGCCTTGGCTGTTAACGGTTAGCCATCTGTTAGAAAGGTTCCAGGTAACGGCTTACTACCCCTTGTAGGGATCATGAAAGGTTCCCTCCAGTATGGACTGGGCTCTTCCAGCCCCAAAGCTTTATGATCTGCTTTGGACTAACTCATATTACCTAAAACAGACATCTGCCCTCCTCATGCTAAGCTGGTCCCGCAGGCTTCCTCAGCACTCCAGCTTCTGCTTGTGACTCCACCATTTTCCCAAGGCCCCTTATTCTCTATCTCCTCCTCTCCCCTTCAGGGTCAGTCACTAGTCCTATGTGCTTCCCTCCCTTCCCAGCACTCACTACCCAGCTCTAATCCTCACTGTTTCACCACAGCTTCCCAACTGGCTTTCCCAGCTTCTCAGCTCACTCCTTTCAATTTGATCTGCTGTCTGCTACCAGAGAAGGCAACCTTTAATAGTGCTTGTATAAGGCCACCAGACCCTTCTCGCTCTAAAAAAAAAAAAAAAAAGCCAAAGCTTTCTTCTCATTACCCACAAGATGAAGTCCACATGTTTCAACAAGGCAGCTACAGCTCTCCACAGTCTGGTGCCAACCACCTCTTGAGCCTTTGATCACAGCCTCCCCAGACCCACACTGCACTTGCCCTCAGAACTCTTATGCCCAGCCTGCTCTCACCCTGCGGCGTGGCTTGTAGAGGCCTCCACAGAGCAGATGATGCATCACAGCATCCTCCCGATCGCGGCCACTGCGCACTGTGTCAATCACCTGCAGGTCCAGACATGCTCCACTGCCACTTTCCCTCCTGCAGGTGGTGAGGAACACATGGGCTGGGGAGGAGGTAAGAGGCACAGGCCAGGGAAGGGCAGAAGCAAAGGCACTTTCTTCCCCAGTAGGGATTCAAAGAGAGGACCCAGTGGAGAGGAGCTTGAGGGAGGGGAAGGTGGCTCAAGGACTCACAGCAGGTTGGTGACAGAGGTCTCGGCCATAGAATTGCGGCTGGGCATAGAGGGCAGAGTGAGCCCTGCGGAAGACAAGACGTGGCCTCCCTGCAGGGACCAAGCCAGGCAGCAATCAGATGGAGGAGGACCCAGAGAGCAGAAAGGTAATGAAAATAACAAAATGAACACTTATTTTGCACTTTTGATGTGTCAGGTACTGTTCTAGGCACTACATATTGAATCCATAACACTTTGTGGCCTAGGTACTCTGATTCCTGCTTTTTTTACAGTTGAAGAAAATCAGGCCCAGAAAGGATGTGACTTACCCAAGGTCACAAGCCTCTAACTGATAAGAAGTGAACCAGATCTGCTGACTCGAGTCCAGCTGGTTCCCACCTTTCTGTAATGCTGCCAGACCCTCAATGTCAGGACCAGGGCAGGCTGGTTCCTGCAGCCGCCACTTCACAAGACCCTGCTTGTGGCCCCCTCTGGCCCTGCTCTGCAGGCCATCTGCCCATCCACCACCAGCTGCTGGCCCACCTGGTCCACGAAGCTGATGGCGTCCCTGATGTTGAGTCTGTAGTACACATCCCAGATCTGGTCCCGGATGCGGTAGGCTGATCGCCGCATCAGCAGCTGACTCAGGTACTTCTTGTCAAACTGCTCCCACCTACAGAGGATGCCAGGCCCGGCCCTGAGTGCTGTCCCCAAGCCTGGCTGGCTGGCCCTTCCTCAGATGAGGCAGGGGTACCATACCAGCACTGGCTGGCTCTCCTAGTAGAGGCTTCAGCCAGGGGGAGTCTCCAGGCTAGTCCCTGCCCTTGTGGGATTTACACTATTATGGAGAAGCCCAAAATTAATTGAAGTTATTACAAATAACTTTACAATTGCAACCATGACAAGAAATACAAAGAATTATAGAGTGTGGTTGGGATTTTTCCTAGTCAGGGAGGCTGGGGAGGGCTTCCCTAAGGAATCAATGCCTTGGTGAGATCTGAAGGATGAGCAGATGTTAAGGCTAAGTAGGTAAAGGGAGGTGATGGAGTGTTCTACCAGAGAGAATAACATGTGCAAAGTTCCAGTGGCAGGGGGAAGGGGCATGGTGAGTCTTCAGGCTCTAAAACAAGGTCCATATGATTAGCAGGGAAGGGCAGAGCATGATGAAGCTGGAGAGTCTGGCAGAGCCAGACCCCACAGGGCAGGCTGCACAGGGACCCTTGTCTTATCCTGAGAACACTGGGATAGCAGATGGCAGGAGGCCACCCAGCCTGAGCTTGGCTATATCCCTTCTCAGAGTGGGCATATGCTCCATGCTGCCCTGGTTGGTGGGGCTGCTACTGCTGAAGGAGCCTCGGGGGCAGCTCCCTCACCTGTCCCTCCAGTAGTGATAGCCATGGTGCCCCACAACGTCCTCCACTGCAGCCAGAATGTGGTCAAAAGTCTAGAAGGGGGGTGGGTAGGGGGACTGGATCAGGACTCTGCCAAGAATAGGAGATTGGAGGAGGGACAGGCGAAGGGATGGGGTTCTGGTACCCACGTGCTCATGCAGCTCCTGGTTCAGGGTGGGTTTGTGATGCTCACTCCTCTTCACCTTCAGCCACTTGACCAGGGGCTTGATGGTCAAGCCCTAAAGACAGGCAGTTGGTGAGCTCTGCCCTATTCAGTTTCCTGCTGCCTTTCTCTTCCCATAGCTAGACCTTAGCTTCTGCACCAGCACCCCAATGCACTCAAGGTTGGGGAAGGCAGGCCCATGCATTCCCCAATGGGAAGAGGATCCCCAGTCCCTGAGGCTCCAAGACACCCCTAGGGTCTGCCAGACCCTTTCCCTACCCAGCCTCCTGGGCACTCCCACCTGCACAATGACTGTGAAGAAGACTACCACAATAGTTGTGGCCACAAAGTAGTCCTTGGCAGGGACCTTGGTCCTGTCCAGTAGGATGACGAGAGCAAAGGCCACAGCCCCCCGCAGGCCCCCATAGGACATCACCACCTGGTCAATCTTGTCCAGAGGGACCAATCGGAACTGATTCAGCACCCACGTCTGCAGGACTACGCCTGCAGCAGGAAGGAGGCCAGTGGGAGCGGGGCATTGGGAGTGGAGGGCACTGGGAATGAAGGGCACCAAGTGTCCGGGCTAAGGTCTGACAGGAGCTGGGAGAGGTGAACAAGGCAGGGCTTAGATGTTGACAGGGTTGGGACTCAGAATGGGGGATGAGTTGAGGGGTGAGGGGTGGGCAGGAAGGAGCGTGGAAAGCAAACGGAGTCAGCAATACCGAGGGCTCGGAAGAACAGGATGAAGAAGAGGGTGCCCAGCACCAGCCCAGAGTCCCAGGCCCACTTAGAAGAGTCTACGGCCGAGATGCCAAGCAGCATGAAGATGACAGTCTCGGCGCAGCTGGCCAGAGTCTTCATTGTGTATTTGACAGCTGTGCGTGACTTATGGGAGATGTTGGCCTCCACATACTTCTTGCAGCCCAGGCCACACATGGTCACCCTGGGAAAGGAATGGAGAGACAGAGCAAGTAGGGATGGGTGGCAGGGGGCACAGCCTTTGGGGTTTGAGCATGCTGTGGGGAGTGGAGGGAGGCGATGCCCATCATAAAATGTCAGACTTTCAGTCCTGAAGTCCAGAGGGGCAAGGAGGCTGACCCAGGACACACAGCTAGTTAGCAGTGGCCCTGGGATTAGAACCCAAATCTCCAGACTCCCTATTCAGTGCCTCCTGGAGGGGAAAGGGAGAGAAGCATGCTCTGACTAGCTTACCCTCTGAGGCCCCTTTTGGAGTACCCCAGCCACCATGGCCAGGCACCAGACCTTGATTCTACTTCTAGCTTGGCCCACACCCCAGAGAGCATTCCAGGAAGAGGAAGATTGGTTTCTGGGGTACCCAGGACAGTTCTGGAGGCAGATCTTAGGACATTACCTGAGGTTTACCGTCTCCCCAGGGAAATATGAGGCTCCTACTACCACGAGGGCTCAGGGAAACCTAGACTCCTCGTGTTCTGCTTCTGTCCATCTGAGGGGCAACCATCTCCAATGCCCCCTCCCTGCTGCCTGCCTGCAAGGCCCCAGGGACTCACGCAAGAATGGCGGAGAGCGAGGCCATTTCAGCAGTGAGGTAGGCAGCATAGGCGAGGAGGAAGACCAGCAGCGGCTCGATGATGCGGACCCGCTTGGTGAAGCGTGTGGTCAGGGCCAGGAGGAAGGCAAAGACTAAGCCCACAGCTGCCCCGCCCAGACTGACCACAAACAGGGAGGCTGGGGGAGGAGTGGGGTGGTCAGCCTGACCCCTGGCCCGGACCCTACCCATGCTGACAAGACTGCTGCCTGGCAGGGAGTGGAGGATGATGCCCACCACACTCCCCAGGGGTAAGGATCCCAGAGCCAGGATCCTGGGAAAAGACCCACTTTCTCTGGTTCTCAGGATCCCAGTTCTCCATAGAGGAAGGAAGGGAATGAGGCAGAACCCAAATAGCCTTCTGTCCTGATGCCAGGGTTGGGGGGGGGGGTCAGCCACCCAGGGGGTCAGACCTCCAAAGGCAGCTGGGAGGGGGTAAATACTGACCGAATCCCTTCAGGTAGTCAGTGCCCTGCACATTGGCAGAGCCCATCTCCACAAAGGAGTTGCAGACCTTGTACAGCACCTGAGTGAGGAGAGGAGAGTCAGGTGGGAGAGGGGAAGGCAGCAATAGGGACTGCTGAGAGAGGGTGAAACCTGAGACCGTTCTCCTCCTGAGGGGACCTGGGGGAAGGGTCAGAACCCCACTGGCAGCCTGGGGTCAAGGAATAGCAGGCAGCCCAGCACTCTCACCACGGTGACTGCATCATTGAGCAGGGACTCGCCAAAGACGATGATAAAGAGGGTCTCGTTGACGTGCACCTCCTCAAAGACAGCCAGCACAGCCACGGGGTCCACCGCTGAGATGAGGCTCCCAAACAGCAGGAAGTCCAGCAAGCCAGCCTGCACTCTGGGGGCTTTGGAGGGAGAGATTGGGGACAGGCCAGTAATGGGTGCTCTGTCTCCTCCAGCATTCCCTGGAGCAAGCCCAGTCCCACTTTAAAACAAGGAAGCCCAGAGAGGACTTAGGATGGTGAACAGAGCATTGGCTACAGGTTAGGAACTTGCACCAAGCTGTCTGATGGCTGGGCCACGTGACTTCTCTGAGCCATGCGTCCTCATCTGCTACCTCAAAAGATTGCTGCAAAAATCAACCCAAGAGATGGCTAGGAAAGCTCCATGTCCCCTGGAAAGCTAAGATGGCACTGGTAATAAAAATTGCAAACATAGTAATAATAACCGTCAGAAGGTGGAAATGAGCTGCTGAGAGTGCTTTCTTCCACATCTTGGTTCCCAGCCTAAGAGGTGACACTCATACTTCTCAGCAGGAGGAGAGGGGACATAAATCTATGAGGCCTAAATGTAGTATGAAAAGCACCACGTGTGGAACCTGAACATGTCATATAAACACGAGAGCCTCAGTTTCTTCGAGTGTAAATTGGGAATAATAGCTGTCTACATCAAAAAAAAAAAAAAAAGAGTCTTTATGTAGCCACTGCTTAATACATAGTAAGCACCCAATAAATATTACCTATTATTATTACTATTATTATTATTACCATTATTACTATGGTCTGATAGCCTCCCTTCCCTTCCTGCCCCAAACACTTCAGTAACTCACTAGGGAAACCAGATTGGGGTCCCCAGGTAGAAATTGTCAACCTCTGCTTGTGCCTTGCAAGAAGGCTGTAATGTCCACATCTTGGGTTGAATGGATTTCTTGGGGCAAGAAATGAGGAAGAAGAGAACAGGAGAGGGCAGTCTGAAGACAAGGAGCCTCAGTCCAACGGACCTCTCTTGCTAACTTTTGGCCTGATCTCAAATGAATTTAAGGGTCTCATCCATTAAATAAGACAAACTGTACACCAGCAGGGTTGCTATGAAGAGTCAATGGGATAAGGAAGGAGAGAATACTCAGTGTAGTGCCTTGCATTGTGTGGATGTATAATATATATATATTGAAAATACAAAAGCAGAAATCCACCTTGATGTGGCCAGGACACATGAATGCTGAGCTGTTTCCCAGGGGAGCAGGCCTGGAAAGTGGCAGTGTGGTAACAGGACAGGAGGCAGCAGAGTGGTGACGCAGGCTTCCCAGCCTGTCAGCCCACATACAGCTGGGAGCCAGGCCCCTGCTCAGCTGTCATGAAGCAGAAGCCCAGACTTGACTGGCAGAGACATAAATGAGGGTGAAGGCCCATCTGGAGCATTGCCTTGCCCTCCAGGAGGGAGGAACCTAAGATGGAGCTCCCAAGAAGGGCATTGCCCTTGCCAACATGGGACCTCCAGAGCTGGAGAATGGGGGAACAGGGTGATGGGTACAGCAAATCCTCCCTCTGTCAGCCTAGGTCTTAGAGTCACTCACCCACAAGTCCAGCCTGCTGCAGGCCCCAGAGGGCAGTGCCTGTTGTGAAGGCATTCCAGAGTGTGCCCACCACAGCATAGGTGAGGATGGCACCCAAGTTGTCAAAGAACAGCCGGCTGGGCATGAAATAGCCTGAGTCCAGCACAATAGGAGGCAGCAGGAAGAGGAAGAAGGTGCCTGGCTCCAGCTGGTACTCAGCTTTCTTGGCCACAGCCAAGACAATGCCCCCTAGCACCAGGCCCAGCAAAATCAGCAGGCAGCTCTCAGGGACCAGAGACATCACCTTCCGAGACAGGTGAAACACTGCAAGGCAAGAAGAAACCAAGAGGTATCAGCTTATGGGACACCCACACACTAGTTTATGATCTCCCAAGCTTAAAGATTACGCAAGGTCAGTACCCCTGACCTGGAACTAAGGAAAGAGAAAAAATATGCAGTACTCCCAGAATCACCACCTTCCAGAGCTACAAACTATCTGTTGCAGCCACATGTGTCTGCTTCTTGGTGCTGCTGTCTTGCCATGGTAACCTAGACCTTTGTTTGCTTTCTCTCTTTCTGGAAATGTGCTCTTCCTTTCTATTCTCACCCTCTGGGGACTTCATCTTTTTTCTGACACCCCGCCACCACCACCACCTCCCTTATCCACAGCCATTATTTGAACCTCAGCAAATTCTGCGTAGTATGTATTTATGCATAACATAGCTATAAAAATCAGGGGCTCTGGAGTCAGGCTGCCTAGGTTCAAATCCTAACTCCTCCATTTACTAGTTCTGTAATCTTGGGGCAAATAACTCCACCTCTATGACCCTCAGTTTTCTGATAAGCAAAATAGAAGTAAAAGCAGTAATGATCTCATAGGAGTAAATAAAATAATCTACTCAAAAGCTGTTAGCACAGTGCCTATGGCAAGCACTCAATATTACCTGTTTTTATATCATTATGTCCTGCCACCCTAACTAGATCAAAATGCATATCATCCCCCCTAGGAGCACTGCGCTCCTCCTCACCCAATGTGTTTTCCGTTAAATGGGCTCATGAAAGACTCAACAATTTAAAAAGCATTGGGTTCAGCAGTCAGAAGACCTCCAGGTCTTCTCCCAGCTCCATCACTTTCTGCTTGATCTCAGGCAAATTATTCAATTTATCTGAACTTCAATTTCTTCTCCTGTAATATGGGGGAAATATCTATCACAAAGGGTAAGGATGGAATGACATAAAGTGTGTGAATGTGCCTCGCATGATGTCAGATACATTGTAGGTGCTCAATAAATGGTAATGAAAGATGACTTGGGAGGGTGGTAGGGAATAAAAGATTTGTCCCCAGGAAAAAAGGAAGGGATAATAAAAGGGTTTCTAGTGCTATTGCCTATCCTGCCTCTCTGCCGCCTCCAATAAATTCTTCTGTCTTTCCCTTGGTCCCTGAGACCATGAGTAAATACATCACATCTCTCTCCATACAATCCCTGGGGCGGTGCGGGAGGCCTCCATGTTAGCCTGTGTGAGACCTATGCCAAGACATTGCCCTATGGAAGCTGTCCCCGCAAGGCCTAGGACAGTGCCTAGCATACAATAAGCACTATGTAAATATTTTTTAATAAAAGGGAGAAAAAAATGAAACCTCCTAGTGTTGCAGCTCCACCTTGCTCTCAGTGCTGCAGGGCCTCACAGCCAGCTCAGTCTTAGATCTCCCACACTCATCCCTACCTTCGGTCTCCTGTCCTCCCTCTTTCAGGATCCCTATTTTATCCTCATCTCCTGAGTATGTACTGATGTCCGCCCTGCAACCCAAGACCCACCATGGGCGCCTGTTTTCTGGCAGAACCAGGTTCCCTGGAGGCATTTCAGGTCCCACTTTCCGTTATTATTCATCTCGGGCTGCCACAGCAAAATGGAGAGTTAGTCTATTCCTGCCCAGCAAGACTGTATTGGTGAGATTGGAGTACAGGCTGTGCCAGCATAGATGGAGAGCGAGTAGCAATGCTCAGCTATAATTAGCTACCCCCACAGCAGAGCAGGCAGAACAAGGAGAGGACGGAGGGTCTTTGAAGGGAGGAGGGACCACTGGCTGCTCTGAAGCGGCGAGGAAGGGACAGAGGCAAGGAAAAGGAGCTCTATTTCTGGGGTGGGGGGGGGAGTCTGAAGCACAACCTTTAGTGTTGTGAGGACAGAAGAAGGTTGAGTGTACGAAAGCATCTAGTGCAGGCAGCACATAGTAAGGTCCTCCCCAAATGGAAGTTTCCTGTGTCCTGAAATGGACCTGAATTGGGGAGAGGGGTTCCTGCAGCTAGGCCAAGAAGGAAGCCTCTTTAAATGAGGAAGGGGGGGGTGGGGTGGTGGTAAAGTGGCAGCTTAGTATCTCAGGAGATGGACCTTGGGACATGGTCTCCAGGGAAGGTTGCCTCCTCGCGATCAGAAAGCCTAGGTTGGCTGGAGAAAACCATCCTTTCAATGTCCCCACACGTCCTGACCGTCCTCACCGCTGGCAGAGTATGGGTATTGGTGGGGGAGAGGCCAGACTGAAGAGGGATTACTGCGCGGGGAAGAGAGGAACAGAGGGGAATTGGTTCTTCTGGGCGAAGGAGAGAGCTGGGACCGCCCTTCGAGAAGGCGAATCCTCGGGTCTCCCATGCGAGGAGGAGGAAGACCCAGAATAGGCGGCGCAGGAACTGGGTGCGAGCCCGGATTTGTGAAATGCGAACCCAAGTCCAGACACGGAGCAAGAAGGCAGCATGGATCTGGAGGGGTGGGGGTTTGGGGGCGGGTCCGCTGCCGGCCGCGGGTCTGGCGCACGCCACGCCACTCGCACTCACCGATCTTGGCCAGGCTGGCCACCAGGATCCACAGGGCCACCAGGTAGGGCGCCTCCACCTCGTGCCACTGCCAGCGGAAGAGCGCCAAACCTGGGGGAGGCTCGCCCGGCGCCCTCGGCTCCTGTGTGGGCTCTTCGGCTGCCCCCGCCCCCGCCAGGGGCAGCCCGAGCAGGGGCAGTGCGACGCGCAGCATCCCGCCGCCGGACTAGCCGCTCTCTCGGCACCGTGCGGTTGCCAGCCCCGCGTCGCCGCCGCCTACCGGGCGCCCCCGCGTCACAGGCACGTGGGACCCGCTCCCCCCAATCCTGGCTCCGACACTCCCAAGCCAGGTCTATACTCTGAGACCCCGCCCCTGGCGTCCGTACTCGGGACCCCCTTTCCTCCTTCCTGCTAAACCTGTCTCTGCTACGGAAATTCCCCAGTGCGGCCCTCTCCCTCCAAGTCCCGCAATCTACTCCTTGGAGTCCGGTCTCTCAAACCTTTCCCAAATTGTCCCCCACCCAGATTCAGGGTTGTGTGCTAACACTGCCCTCTAGGAGCACCGCGGCGACCCACGCGCCAGAGGGGAAGCCTGCCGCGGAAGAGGGGGTTCTGCGAAGGATCAGGGTCCGGGTGGAAGGGGCGCGGCTCGTTCTCGGCTAGTACCACCCCGCTGCGCGCCGCCACTGGGTGCGGAAGCCAAGGGCCCGGCGGTGCACCATGCGGCCGGCAGGGGGCGGTGCGCGGCCGCTTTCCGCGCCGCGGGCTGGAGCCTCGGACCCCCTCCTGGCCCCCACCCCACTCTGCGCTGCGCATGCGCACACACACCGGGCACGCCCAGCTAGCCGTGAGGGACAACGCTACCCGTAACGTCCCCTGAAACCCCAAACTGGGCCCAGCTCATTTCAGGCTGAGAAGGAGGCTGTTCCTCATCTCCCAAACCAATGGGCACTCGGCCCTCCTTTTCCGTCAAACTACAGATAACCCATCTCACTGTTTCCAAGAAACTGAGGGGAACATCTCTTCTAAACTATGGAAAACCTAGCTGATCGATTCTCCGCAGACTGAGCAGGTTCCACCCAACTTTTCCCCCAAATCTAAGGGACATTCGGCTCATCTGGCCCCAAATTGAGGAGGACCATCTCCATTTTCATACAAGCTGAGAGGCACCCATTTACTTCTCCAAAACTCCACCACCACCACCAAATTGAGAATCATCTTCTCATTTTCCCAGAACTGAAAGGATACCCGGTCCTCTTCCCCAACTGGAAAGGAACAGATCCCACGTCTTCCTTCAAACTGAGTGGAATCCATCCCACTGCTTTCTCCAAGCTGAAAAGGACCCATCTCACTGCTTTCTCCACTCGACGGGAAACCATCCATTTCATTCCTCAAACTGAAGGGAATTAGACCCATCTCGTCCCTAAACTGAGGGAGACCTGGCCGGCCACCAACTGAAAAATGTTCGCCCCACCTGTCCTAACATCCCCCGCGCAGCCTCGCCGCCCCTACGCCTGAAGAAAGCCACCCCGCCCTCTGAGCGTTCTCGGAGGCGTGGCGAAGCGCTGGTTTTCCCGCCCTCGCAGCCAGTGAACTAACGGAATCACGATCAGACCCTCTGATTGGTCGACAGCAAGTCCCGCCTCCGACGCGGGAGGCCTCTCCCCGCACCTTCTTGGCCTCCAGCCCTGGCTCCACCCCCTTCCTTGGCCCCGCCTCCGTCTGGCCCCGCCCCTCTCGAACTGCGTCCGGTCCGCCCTGGCGGGGACTGCAGAACTAATCCAAGGGCCGCGGGCCTCTGAGCCGGGACCTGGAGGCGCGCGGGGTGAGGCGGTGGCGCAGCCATGGCGGGCGGGGAAGACCACGGGGACGGGGAGCCGCTATCGGTGGTGACCGTGCGGGTGCAGTACTTGGAGGACACCGACCCCTTCGCCTGTGCCAACTTCCCTGAGCCGCGCCGTGCTCCCACCTGCAGTCTGGACGGGGCGCTGCCCCTGGGCGCACAGATACCCGCGCTGCATCGCCTGTTGGGGGCACCGCTGAAGGTGAGGAGTCCAGGGAAAGATTGGAGGCGATCGGGGATTCAAGAGTCGGTGCCATGAAAGTCTGTGAGAGTTCCCCTCGGGGAGAGGCTGGAGTGAGTGAGCTTTTCGAGGCAAAGATTGGGCTTGGCGGCCCAGGTTTCCCGCTGCCCAGCCTGCGAGGCACGCCTCTCAAAGTGAGTGAGGGGAAGCCAAGGGCGGCAGATGGAAGCCTATGGTCCTGCGTCACCCGGGTGCCCCTCGAAAGTGAGTCCCAGCCTGGGGAGGTGCTCGGCGTCCACTCACTGCACTCAGCCAGGGTAGCTGCCCGGGAGAAGGTGACGGTAGTTGCACGGGGTGTAGCGGACGCAGGAGGCGGAGCCGGGGAGGGACTAGTTTCCACCTGCTTCAGGTGACATGGGGGCGGGACCACGTAAAGGGGCGGATCCGGGGCGGGCCACTGCAGAGGATTCCAGAGGTATATGGAGGTTGATCTGGGTTCTGCCGGGTAGAGCCTTGCCCCTGCGGGCGGGGACCCCAGCATGGGACTCCTGGAGGAGAGGAGACCTCATGGGGTGAGGAGAGTCCCTGGGAAGTGCCCGGCCCATGATGTGCAGTGCGCCGGAGGCTGAAGGGGTGGGAAAGCCCTTTGAGTCACTGTCCCCGCCCCCCTCATTACACCCGCCGGGGCCGGCAACAACTGGAAGAGAGGGGGCGGGCCGGGCTAATTTTATACCTCCAGCCTGCCCTAGTTTGCCCCGGTCCCGCAGCAGACTCGCGCGCAGTGCCGGGAGAGGCCCTTTTCCAGATGCCGGGCCCAACCTCCCCTCCCCTCTCTCACCGCCCTCAGGGGGCTTCCGGCGCGCTCCGTTTCCGGGCCCCGGTACGCGCGGTACCCACCCCCCCGGGTTCCCAGCCAGCCGGTTCTCTCCGAGTGGTGCGGGAGAGGATTGGGAGTCGGCGGGGTTGCCCTCCCCTGCTCCCAGCCTCAGCTGAGCGCCGCATTGCGCAAACTTGCCCCCTGGGCCCGGGGTCTCCCCTGGAATGTGCGCGGGGCCCCCAGCCTGCATTCCTGGCGCGGCAGGCCGGCCCCGCCTCCGAGCGCGGGCGGGAGCGTGGTGAGGCTACTGGCTTGGGGAGTGGCACGTGTCCCAGCAGAGCCCGCAAGGCCGCACGGGCTGCCACACACTCCCTGCCTCCAGAGTTTTGATGCCACCCCACTTGTCCTGCCCTGTTCAGAGTGGAAAACTGAGGTGGGTGGGTCTGTGGGACGCGTGTCCAGTCAGAGGCCGCCTTCCACCCAGAATGGTCTCTCCCTGGGGGAAAGGGGTGCTGACCTAAGGACTGGTCCCATCCCCCCACACCCTAAGCTTCTGGAACTCCTGGTTCTGATAATAAGGCTTCGGCACTAGAGAGAAGCTAGTATTTCTTCTACCCCCACCTCCCACCCCAGGACAGGACCTGACCCTAACACACCTCTTCCCAATTGGGGGCAGGTTTGAGGGGTCAACTGCAGAAAAGAAGTTCAAAACTGCCCCTTCTCCCCCTCATTTACCCCCACCCCACCACGTGCTCTGAGGACACTACTGAGCTTGGATGGAGGGTAGCCCCTCCCCAAATCAGTCCTGTTCTCCCCCACCTTCAGAATCTTCCACCTGGAGCACCTAAGGCCTGCCTCCCCTCCCCCAGAGGCAGGATATGGGGGAGGACACATTGGGTTACCACAGTGCCTGGAGCCCAGGCTCTCTGGGGCTGGCGGTTCTGCCAGAAATGGTCAGATGCACTGTGATGTGCTCTTCCCAAATATAAACTGTGACCACAGCCCCAGAATAGAAGGCTGGAGGAAGAGGGGTTGAGAATAGGGTAGGGGCAGGGACTTCAAAGAGCTGGGGCAGAGGGGAAGCAAGGCCCCTCCTTGCAGGAAATGTCAACAGCTGGTTCTTACCCTAGTCCGTAAGTGGATGCCCCTGGAGAGGCTCAGATATGACTCAGTTCTCGCTGGCCCTCTAGAGGGGAAAGGTGACCCAGAAACCCAGGCATCCCTATCCCAGGAAGAAATAAGAGGGAGGGGCTCACTACTTGCTGCTTTATCCTGTATATGGTTGTCCTGCAGGGGGACAGAACATTGCTTAGTGACATCTGCCCTTCCACTCTGGATACTGGCTCCCATCATCTGGGGATGTGCAGAGGCTGGCCCACTGTCTCCCTGAGGCTCCACCCTGCCCCCTGCACCCCACATGCCACTGGGGGCTGGGCCTCCTGCCTAGAGTTCCCCTGGGGGCTTCCTTTTCAAACGATTCAGAGCTTTCTGGTCTGAGAAGCCCTTGCTCATTTCCTCCCTGTCTAGGAGGAAGCTCCCGGCCACAGCCTCTGACTCATCTGGCCCTGGGGGAAAGGGGTGGTCCTGGCAGTGCCTTGGGCCTGGCCTGGTGTCCCCAGGGGAACTCAGGATTGTCCTTCCCTTGCAGGAGTCCTTCCCAGTTCAGGGATCTTCCCCTACCCCAGGACAGAACCTTGATGCATAGCCCTGTGTCTCACCTTCCCCTGAGCAGCCCAGTCCCGCCCTCCCTCTTCTACCCTTTGCCTTCTGGGAGGTCCTTCAGGAGCCACATCTGGGACTGCACTGCCTTCTCCAGGGCTCTGGGCAGAGGGACCTGGGTTGCTGCTCTGACCCTGCTGCAGAGCCCAGTGGAGCCCCCTCCTCCTAGCAGCAGGGGTAGCCCTAGAGATCCGGCCATGGTGCAAAACTTCAGTTCCCCAACTATGGCTAGAAATCAGAACATTAGGAGTACAGAAAGTTCCCTGGCCCTGACCCTCCCCACTCCAGCCTCACTGTACCCCTGACCTGCTGGGATAGGGGTCTCAGCCAACTGGAAGGGGTTCCCAGAGGATTCTTAAGTAAAAAGTGGGTGCTCTGGTGATGAAGTGGGCTCTTTAGTCCCCTGCTACGGGGTCTGTTTGGGAGATGTAGAAGCCTGGGGTGTGGGCATGAGTCATGGCCTCTTCCCAGTCAGCATGTCCAATCTGCTGGTCATTCTGGGCTAGGGAAACTGGACCTCAGCTGGTGAGGGCCCCTAGTCCCTAAGTCATGGCAGAGGTTGGCACTGTTACCCCTGCATGCATGGTGTGTGTGTTCATTTGTATGTTCCCTTGCTGGATCCGGGAGGACCAGTTTGGGGTATCTGCAGAGTCCAGAAAGCAGAGAGGCAGTCTCCAGCCCTTGGCACTCCTACAGGCCCCAGCCCTCACCAACCCCCTCCTAACCGCTCTCCTCTCTAGGGTTCCTTGGAGCACTTCCAAAGCCCATCTACCCAAGATTTGGGTCAGTTAGCCCCCTTTCTTTCCTGCCTGTGCAGTCTGGGGCAAGTTCACTGAACTTCTGAGCCCTGGTTACCTCACCTGTAAAAGGATTATTAGGAGAACCAAATGAAATAGGCAGCTCAGGTCCTGGCACAGAAGAAGCAGAACAAATGTGAGTTTCTCTCCCCAAGTCCCATCCATGTTTTCTCATCCAGGAAGTCACAGTCTAGTTGGAGACCCAGATAACAAGAAAGGAGGGTCTTCAGAGCACAGGGTCCTGTGTTTATAGGAGAGGCAGTTTATAGAAGAGGTAGTTAGCAAATATTTCCTAAAACAAGAGGCCTTCAGCATATAATTCTGCCCTGTTCTCCATCCTTTTTGTATTCTGTCCCTGATGGCCTCAGGTGACTCTTGTGTCTCCCCTCTCTAACCCGCCCCACCTGCCACTGTTGCCATATGTTCATTCTTATCTGGTTGCAATCTTAACAAAAATGCTGGGCAGCAGGCATCCTTAGCCCTGTATATAAAATCGTATGTTAGGGTTAGTTGGGCTACCGGAAAAGCCTGAAACCAGAAAGTCAAGAGAAAAGTGGACTGGAGACCCAGGTAAGGGCTGAGCCTGGGAGGAGTAAGTGAGGGTCTCCCCACCCCAGAGCCAGGAGGGCGTCATGGAAATGGGCCCACACTATGTGCTGACCTTAAGCCCTGGCAGTGGGAACCAGGGTTTGGGCTTGTCAGGCCTGGCCCAGCCCCAGGGTGTGAGAAACAAGGCCCAGAGTTTTGGCTTTCAGAATGGTGACCCCAGGAAGGGGCCAGGGGTGTGAGGGACAAGCGCCATTCTGCTAGCAGGAAGTCTCCCCTCATTACTTGCCTGAATCTAGTCCACTACGCCAACCCAGGACAGACAGCTGGGCTGAGGGCCACTGTCGCAGAAGCATTGGGCTGGTTCTTACCTCTGGGCCCCTCCTCCGAAACAGGACCCTGGCAGGACTCAACAGGGGAAGTGGCTGGGGTGGCCACCTCTACCACCACGGAGGGGAAGAGGTTAAACCTCACCTGAGCAGCACACAGCCTGAGGGACCCTGCCCCAGAGGGATGCAGGCCTCCTGGGCATCCGTCTGTCCTGAAGTACTAGAGTGCACGGGTGTGCAAGCAGGACGGGAAGCACGTGGCGGGGGTGGGGGTGGGGGGCTGACCTTTCTGTAGATGGGGTTCCTTGGCCTGTGTGTGGCCAGTGAGCACATTCGGGCTCTGTAAGCAGTTACCAGGCGTAACACAATCACTCCTCCAGTGTTTACCTTTACTCTGTCCCTCCCTTTCTTAGTGCCCATGGCACTATATTTATTTATGAGCTTTTTCTGAGTCAGACGGGTTTCCACCAGGGCTGGAAGGAAGGGAAGGCAGAAACAGTGTCTGCTCCCTGTATGTCTTTAGCACCTAAAACCAAGCCTGGTTCATGAATGCTTGAATGTAGGAGTTACTCTATATGTGTGTGACTTGGGGGGTTCCTGAGGGGGTTGTGGCTCTGGGAGGTACGTGTTTCTCTAGGGTTCTGGAATCCTCCAGTCCTAAGGTAGCAGGAGATCCCTGGGGGAGGGAGGGGTGGGTCGACTGCTGAGTCACCTTGTGGGACACCCGTCAGGAGGAATGTGAGGCTGCCCTTAGCAGTGCTGACCCTGGATGAAGTACCGCAGCCCTGGGGCCTTGCCACCTCCTCTCAGGCCTGTTCCCAGTTGGCCCTGGAGAAGATGACTCTGCCCCCAGGGAGAGAAGACATGCCAGGCCTGCCCAAGGCACCCAGGGGAGGGCAGGCATCCAGGCAGGAAGTGGGACAGAGAACAGGCTGGAGTGTTTGTCCCATGTCCCTGACTGAGGCGGTCACCCAAGGGCCCCACAGGCTGAACTGCCCGGAAAAAGCCAGGTCAGGTTCTGGGGCCTGAGCAAGGGCACTAAACAGAGGTAAAGAAAGGGGCAGAAGATGGATTCCCTTTCCCCACAGAAGCCTAAGGGCGGGTCCAGAGCAAGGCAGGGCTGACCAAACAGCAGGACAAATGTGGGCCATGGAACCTCAAGGACCAGGGCCACTCAAGTCAAGGGGCCTTTGCTGAGCCCTGCATGCCAGTGCCAGGCAGTGGGGGAGGTGTCGGGGAGAGGCACAGTGCTACCCTCAGATTCTCTGGAGTCATCGAAGTCACTCTGGCCTCTCTACAGACACTTCTCAAGGGGCCACATGCCTTGCCTGGTGGTGGCAGAAGGGAGCCAGGCCCTGGGGGAGGGGCATATGGGACATGGACTTGCGGATGGAACAGGTGCTTACCTGTTACCAGTGCAGGTTTCAGGGCCCATTGTGGACTGAAGGAGTCAGACCCTAAGATCTGATTTTTAGTAGGCTTTTGGGGGCCTCTGAGGTCCAGCTGGGACCATTGTTAACCCACCTGGGGGGAAGCAAAGGCCCTGAGGTACTGAGAGACTGGGCAGTCTATGGATCAGCCCGTTCCTCTCCATCTTCTTATCCGAGACACACACTTGCTCACTTGCTCACTCAGCCCTCCCAGACAGCTTTGCAACTCCCAGTGCTCTTAACACTCTCTCTTTGGGCTTTAATGCTTTGTGGCTGTAGCTTATCACCCCACAGGGCTGTGAGCTTCCTCGAAGGCAGGAACTTCCTCCCATCTTTTCTCCATCCTCCTTCCTCATGTTCACAAGCTCAACGAGCATTTAGCAAACGCTTGCTGTGTGCCAAGTGCTGTGCTAGGCTCTGCAGATATGGCAGGAAGCAAGACAGACGTGGCACTGAACCCAGAGAGGATACAGTTAGTGGGGAAGGAGACTAGTGTCTAGGGTATCCTACTGTTGGGTGGAAGGCCTCCAAGAGGGGTACCCACATGGAGTGGGGTGAGTTGCATAACATTGGGGTCAAGGAAGGCTTTCCAAAAAAGTATAATCTAATCATTAAAGAATGGTGAATGCTATCCAGGGCTCAGTACATACAAAGGCCAAGAAAGCCTGGTACCTATGATAGGTGGGCTATGCACATGGTAGATGCACAAGAGATGATTGCTGAATGAATCATGGCTGCAGTGACATGCCTCTCCCTGCCAGAACCCCGAGTACAACACATCCCACCACCACCTCTGCCCCAGCCCTGACAGCTGTTCCCTTTGTCCCCAGCTAGAGGACTGTGCCCTGCAAGTATCTCCTTCTGGATACTACCTGGACCCCGAGCTGTCCCTGGAAGAGCAGAGGGAGATGCTGGAAGGCTTCTATGAAGAGATTAGGTCAGAGCTGGTGGGGCCTGGGAGGCAAGGCCAGCCCCTACCCTTGTCCCCACCAGGGGCTGGCTCAGGTGTCAACAGCCAAAACACCTGATCTCCAACCTGGGCCTTGGGTCGTCTCCTGACATCCCCTGGAAACTGTGCCAAGAGAATCCCAAGGCCTGGCTAGCATTACCTGCTGCCTAGGATGGGAGTGGGGGGCTCTCCCACATACCTGAGATGCCTGTGCTTGCACAAATCCTCCTGTCCAGCCAACTCTTGGGCTCTTGGAGGAGTGGCTGGGGAGGAAGGAAAGGTGCTGATGTTGGTATGTGGAGGTCTTTGGTTGCCTTGGAGTGTGGAGGGAGGGAGCCTGAGAACAGGCTGGGAACTGCTGACCAGGCTGTTTGGTTCCAGCAAAGGGCGGAAGCCCACACTGATCCTACGGGCCCAGCTTTCCGTGAGGGTCAACGCTATCTTGGGTGAGTGTGTGTGAGGGCTTCAGTGTCCAGCAGCCTCCCTCCTCCCCCCACCAAAGCCCAGCTGGCTCGGTTTCTTTCAGGCCTGCACTGGCCAGGGTTGATAGGAGACAGGATGTGTGTCGTCCTTTCCTCCCCCCACCCCCCTGTCCCTGTCCCCACCTCTCCTCCCAGGGCCAGGGCTGATGCCACAACTAGACTGCAGTGGGGCGGGGGGGCAGAGTCAAGGAGGTGAGGGTCTCGAGAGTACTAGGATGAATATTCTTTGGTTGTGTCCCAGTAGAGGAGTGTGTCTGTGTCCCCTTTGGGGTTCTATGCCCACCTCTCCTTGCAGAAAAATTGTATGGTTCCAGTGGCCCTGAGCTCCGCCGTTCCCTCTTCTCATTGAAGCAGATCTTCCAGGTGAGGCCCAGAGGCGGGCTGGGGTTGGGTGCACAGCCCGAGCCCCCCTAAACTCCCCCATGGTGCCCTAGGAGGACAAGGACCTGGTACCTGAGTTTGTACACTCGGAGGGGCTGACTTGCCTGATCCGTGTGGGGGCTGCTGCCGACCACAACTACCAGAGCTACATCCTCCGAGGTCAGCCCCGCCCCTCCCCATGATCCCTGCCTCCAGAGGCCCCTCGCTGATTTCTCCTCCCTGTGTCCCCAGCACTGGGCCAGCTGATGCTTTTTGTGGACGGGATGCTGGGGGTGGTGGCTCACAGTGAGACCGTGCAGTGGCTGTACACACTGTGTGCCAGCCTGGTAAGTGGCCCTCCACCCAGCCATGCACCCTTTTCCCACTGCTTCTCTCTGGGCATGTTTCCTCTTCTGCAAAGCAGGCTGGACTAGAGTGAGTTGGAAGCCCCTCAAAGCCTAAAAGGCCTTTCAGTGCCTGTACCGTGAGCCGAGGTCTTTCTGCCTAGACTCCCTTCTCTGAGTCCAGCCCCAGGGTGCTTCGCCCCTTCCCTCTGGGAGCAGGCACAGGCCTGGCCCCAGCCCCATTCATATGTGGTGACTCCTCCCCCAGTCCCGCTTGGTGGTGAAGACAGCCCTGAAGCTGCTGCTGGTGTTTGTGGAATATTCTGAGAACAACGCACCGCTGTTGATCCGTGCAGTCAACGCCGTGGCCAGCACCACTGGTCAGAGACTGTCCCTCCCTCCCCACCACTCAGAGCCCTCCCTCCTACCTGCCCCCCATGACACCCTTTCTGTGCCACAGGTGCTCTTCCATGGGCCAATCTGATGTCTGTCCTAGAGGAGAAGAATGGTGCTGACCCTGAGCTGTTGGTGTATGCTGTCACCCTCATCAACAAGGTGTGGGCAGAGGGCCAGGAGCCAACTCAGGGTGCCTTGGACTCCTGACCTCCGGGCCTCCTGACCGGTCTCAGCCTGCCCTCCGGTCCCCACCCCCTAGACACTGGCGGCACTCCCAGACCAAGACTCCTTCTATGATGTGACAGATGCGCTGGAGCAGCAGGGCATGGAGGCACTGGTCCAGCGCCACTTGGGCACTGCAGGCACTGACGTTGACCTACGAGCACAGCTTGTGCTCTATGAGGTGGGCTGGCGGCCAGGGCCCACCTGGGGACGGGAGGCAAGGAGGAAAGGGGCACGGTTCCCAAGAGTCCCACCCCGCCCACACAGGCCCTAGTGCCTTATGTCCTGGCCTGCTGCCTCTAGAATGCCCTGAAGTTGGAAGATGGAGATATCGAAGAAGCCGCTGCCACAGGTGGGCGGCGGGAGCGCCGAAAGCCGTCTTCGGAGGACGGCAAGAGGAGCCGCCGGTCGCTGGAAGGTGGGGTTTGCCCCACACGCGCCCCGGAGCTCAGGTAAGAACATGCCGCCTCCCCAGAGAACTACGGGGGTGGATCGGCCAGGCCTGGCCGCGTCCCCCTGAAAACACCTGCCTGCAGCCCCGCAGGTCCTGCCCCGCCGGTAGGCCCCGCCTCCAGCCCCGCAGGCCCCGCCCGGATGACGGGAGCCGCCTCCAGCCCCGTGGGCGCGGCCTCTGGCCTCCAGGCCTCAGTGAGCCTCTTCCCCGGCATCTCCGTGGCGCCCTCAGCCGACAGCACCTGCGAGAGGAGTATTTACAAGTAAGAATGGAGATGGAGCCCCCTCCTTCCCTCGCCCGGAGTCCTCTCTCCGACTGTCCCCACGCTCTGTGCCCTGCTCTGCGCCCCACCACAGCGGCCCTCAGCCTCTCCTGCCCAAACGCATGCTTTCTCTCTTTCTTTCCAGACTTCACCAAACTGCTCCTGTTTGGTAAGTGACTGCCGGGGGGCAGGTTTGGCTCTAGCTGGACCATCTTCTCCGGTTTCTCTTCATCTCTTTCTGGCTTTCTGCCTGTCATTGTCTCTTGTCATCTGTCCCATCCCCACCCCACCACACACACACTACTTTCAGTCCCTGCTTCTCTGTCACTGTCTCTCCAACTTGCCCTTGTTCTGTCCTGTCTTTGTGCCTTACTTCACCCTGTCCTGCTCCATGTCATTTTCTCCCCTCCACTTCCAATTTCTTCATGCCTTGCCTCCCTTATCTCTCCTATTCCTCCTGTGGCTGGGAAGGAGGCCCCTTATATCAGTGCTCAGCTCTGTGTGGGTGTAAGCAGGCTCTGCAGTCACCATCTCTTCTTCTCATCCCTTTCCCCCAGGGCCCCTGAGAACCTACCCATCCCCCACTCCCCTACCGGGCAGGCCAGGCTAGAGTAAGTACAGAGGCCAGCCTGCCAGGCCTGCCATGTGCTCAGGGCTTCAGCATTGCTTCCCCCAGTGGGGGTTCCATGTGCCCCACAGCTGGGGGACTCTCAGCCCCTCTTCTTCCAGACTTATGCCTCCTGCATTACCCAAGTACTAAGCGCTGCAATCAGTTTGTTAGGGTCATACTCCACTTCAATAGCAATGCCTTCTTCAACAGCTTAGGCCAGAGATGGAGATGTGGGCTCCCAGGATGGGGCCTGTTCTCCCATGTTCTCAGCCCTGGAATGGGCAGGGAGGGGGTTGAGGGTGCATTGTGGTATAGCGGTGGAGGAGCAACCTGGGGCTGAGGGAAGGGCAGCGACCAGGAACATTCATTGGTTCCACATAAACTGAGAGCCCATCGTAGGCCATAGCTCCCAGAAGCTGCCAGGTATGCTGAAGGAAGGACAGCCTGCTGTGCCCAATGGGACAGCTGCCCCCTTCCCCAGTCCTAAGAGTCCTTGTCTAGAATCAGGACAGTGCACATGTACAGCAGCATGGCTACAGGTTAGATATTAAGTAGAACTCCCTCTGTGTTGATCTGGGAGTGCATGTGTACAGCAGCATGGCTACAGGTTAGATATTAAGTAGAACTCCCTCTATGTTGACCTGGGAATACCACTATGTTGGTAGTGACTCTCCAGATGTGGACTAAACAGGGGCTGGCCTTGGAGGACAGGTCCTGAGTCTGCTCAGTGCATGAACTGTTCCCTGTGTGTCGTGTGTGCCTGCATTTGGGGGCAGTGCCCAGGGATCCAGCAAGGCATGCATACCACCCTGGGCTGGGGTACTGTCAGACACCCACACTGACAAGAGACTCCCCCCAGAGCCCGGTTCCTGGAGAATGTGGCAGCGGCAGAAACAGAGAAGCAGGCTGCGCTGGCCCAGGGCCGGGCAGAGACGCTGGCTGAGGCCATGCCCGATGAGAATGATGGGCACCCAGGTAAGGAGGGGGGTGGGCAGAAGCCACCCCTGTTGCCCTGCTGCCTCACAGGGAGCATGACACTGACAGCTGCTTCTCTCTCTTTAGATACTCGAGAACTATGGAGTTCCCCAGAGCCAGCGCCTGTACCCAGAACACCCCAGAGCCCTGCCCCCCAGGTCCTGCTCTGGGCCCAGCGGAGCCTTGAGCCGGAGCCCAAGGAGCCATTGGCTCCACCAAGCCCCAAGGCTGAGCCCATTCAGGAGCTCCATACTTGGACACCCAAGCTCTGCATTGGAGATCTGGATTTCTCAGATCTGGGGGAAGACGAAGACCAGGACATGCTGAACATGGAGTCTGTGGAGGCTGGGAAAGGGGTCCCACCCACCATGTCCCTGATCTCTGGAGGACCCCCACCTCCTCCACCACCACCTCCCCCACCTAACAAAGGGGTCTCATTCCCACCAGCCCCACCACCCCTGCTCTCTGGAGGCCCACCCCCACCTCCACCTCCACCCCCAGCTGCCCCTCTTTCCCGCTCAGCACCTGATGGTCCAGCCCTCCCCACCAAGAGGAAAACTGTAAAACTTTTC
Organism: Choloepus didactylus; assembly: GCF_015220235.1. NCBI lineage: Eukaryota > Metazoa > Chordata > Mammalia > Pilosa > Megalonychidae > Choloepus > Choloepus didactylus. The sequence goes on along the minus strand of NC_051328.1, from coordinate 22,189,012 downwards.
TGGCGGGAGCTGAAGCTGGCTGGGGGCCATGGAGGCTCTGGGGGCCACTTTGGGCCCTGCCCCACTCTATGGGCCTCACTGGAACCTGTCTCAGTAGACACAGCCCGGCTGGAACACCTGTTCGAGTCTCGTGCCAAGGACTTGCTGCCCTCCAAGGTAAACCCACCCTCATCTGCAAGGTAAGCCCAGTGAAGGGGGGCAAAGAATCAGAGATCAAGTCTGAGCTGCTGGAACTGGCCACTCATTTCCCACACGAGGAAGCCGAGGCAGAGAAGAGGAGTGACTTGTACAACGCAGTGCAATTCTGTTACTAAATAGAAAGAGTTAGACCAAACTTCACAGATGAAAGGCACAGCCCTCCACTGTGTCTGAAGACAGCCCTCAGTTCAGATACCAGCTGCAAGCTCAGGAATTCCCAGGGCCACCCTCAACTCCAGCTTCAAATTTGGGGGTTCCCTCTATCCCCTCAGTTTAATAATCCGCTAGAACCGCTCACAGAACTCTGAAAAGCACAATACTTAAGATTACAGTTTTATTATAACAAAAAGGATAGAAAATAAGGAGCCAAAAAAAGATAGCGATAGAGAGAGGTATGGGAGGGCCCACAAGTGCAAAGTTTCTGGTGTCCTCTCCCCATGGACTTAGGACCTTCCTGGCATATCAGTATGTATTCCCAACCATAGAAGTTTGCCCAAGCCCTGATTGTCTAGAGTTTTTACTGGGCTTCATTACTTAGGCATGATTGAGTGAGTGATGTCCATGTGGTTGAACTCAATCTCCAGTCACCCTCCCTGAGGGTGGTGATGAATACTTAAAGCCCCAACCCTCTAGTCTTATGGTTGGCCTTTTTGGTGTAGTCAGCCCCCTTCCCCCACCCGCAGGACCATGGTCATCTTGTTGGCATAAACTATCAAGCCCACCATGAATAAGGAAGACATCTTATCACTTGGGAAATTCTAAGGATTTGGAGGGTACCTTCCAGGATCCTAGGGCAAAGGCCAGCCAAGTTCTTACATATGACATCTCTCAACAAGGGGATCAGCAGCAGAGCCCTAACTAGAATCTAAACTCTTCCCAATGCCTTATACATCCCAGAGCCCCAGTTCTGGGGTGACCCCGCCATTTAGGGGAATACTTTGAAGTAGCCTACTAGATTGTTGCCCTAGCTAGTCCTCTCCCCAGTCTTACATTGACCTTCCCCCAACCTTGCAGAAAGCTGGTGAGGGCCGCCGGACAATGACCACAGTGCTGGACCCCAAGCGCAGCAATGCCATCAACATCGGCCTAACCACACTGCCACCTGTGCATGTCATTAAGGCTGCTCTGCTCAGTTTCGATGAGTTTGCGGTCAGCAAGGATGGCATCGAGGTGGGGATACCCAGCTATAGGTGTGAGAGGAGGGAGGTGGGAAGTCTGGCCCTCTTGTTTGGTCAGTGGGCATTTCCTGTCCCTCTCGTGGTGAGCATGGGCTTGGGTTTCTGTAAGGCAGTCCCCAGACCCTGGGGCTCTCCCAGCTTACCTAAGGAGGGGTCAAGGTCTGAGGTCTCAGGCCAGCACTGAGGGTCCTACATAGGGCAGCGGCTGTATTTTCAGAAGCTACTGACCATGATGCCCACGGAGGAGGAGCGACAGAAGATTGAGGAGGCCCAGCTGGCCAATCCTGACATACCCCTGGGCCCAGCTGAGAACTTCCTGCTGACCCTTGCCTCCATCGGGGGCCTGGCTGCCCGCCTACAACTCTGGGCCTTCAAGCTGGACTATGAAAGCATGGAGAGGGTACTTGGATCATGGGGTGGGACAGGCAGGGAGATATGCAAGCATGGGGACCATGTCATCTGAGAGTCCATTCCCTCACACACCAGGAAATTGCAGAGCCACTGTTTGACCTGAAAATAGGCATGGGACAGTTGGTGCAGAATGCCACCTTCCGCTGCATCCTGGCCACACTGCTAGCTGTGGGCAATTTCCTCAATGGCTCACAAGTGAGTGAGAGCACATGGGGGTTGGGGGCCAGGACTCTGGAGCTAGCCAGGCCCAGACTCAGACAGGTTCTTTCAGAGCAGCGGCTTTGAGCTGAGCTACCTGGAGAAGGTGTCGGAGGTGAAAGACACAGTGCGCCGGCAATCCCTACTGCATCATCTCTGCTCCCTTGTGCTCCAGACCCGGCCTGATTCCTCCGACCTCTACTCAGAGATCCCTGCCCTGACCCGCTGTGCCAAGGTTAGCACTAGGCTGAGGCTCAACCCTAAGACTGACCGAGGCACAAGTGAGTGCTGCTTCTGGGACTGGCTGCTCTCCCTTCTCCCTACTTGGGCTGCTGTTCCAGGGCTTGCTCAGGCTACACGTTTGTGTGGGCTATGTCCTCTACTAGAGACACTCTTTCCTTTGCTGACCTGGCCATTTCTATTCAGTCTTTGGGTCTCAGTTTAGCTGCCACTTAACCACAAGAAGTCTTTTCTGTTCTGTCTCCCCATTGGAGCAAATGGACTTGGCTACCTCTTGCATTAGACTGCAAGCTTCAGGAAGGCAGAAGCTGGGTATCAGGTATCTGTGTCCCCAGGGCTCAGGCTGGCCAGCCTGGCAGAGGCAGCCTCTAGCGGTGTCTGTGGGTCTTTGGGGGGACAGCACGTGTAACCCCCTGCTTTGCCAGGTGGACTTTGAACAGCTGGCTGAGAATCTGGGGCAGCTAGAACGCCGGAGCTGGGCAGCTGAGGAGAGTCTGAGGGGCCTGGCCAAGCACGAGCTGGCCCCCGCCCTGCGTGCCCGCCTCACCCACTTCCTGGCCCAGTGTGCCCGCCGTGTTGCCATGCTGAGGGTAGTACACCGCCGGGTCTGCAACAGGTAGGTACATGGACCAGGGGGAGGCAGACTGCTACCACCATCCCCCAGACACCAAGCAGGACTCACCATCACTCCCCACCCCAACTGCCTAGGTTCCATGCCTTCCTGCTGTACCTGGGCTACACAGCACAGGCAGCCCGAGAGGTGCGCATCATGCAGTTCTGCCACACGCTGCGGGAGTTTGCACTTGAGTATCGCACTTGCCGGGAACGGGTGCTACAGCAGCAGCAGAAGCGGGCCACGTACCGTGAACGCAACAAGACCAGGGGACGCATGATCACTGAGGTGGGTGCCCTTCAGATTCTGAAGAAACCCCAATGGTTTCTTCCCTTCCACTCTCAGCTCACCCTTTGCCCCTCTCCAGACAGAGAAGTTCTCAGGTGTGGCTGGGGAGGCCCCCACCAACCCAGCGATCCCAGTGGCTGTGGGCAGTGGGCCAGGCCGGGGTGATGCCGACAGTCATGCCAGCATGAAAACTCTGCTGATCAGCAGGCCTGAGGACACCACACATGGTCGTCGCAGCAGAGGTGAGACCCATAGCCACTGCAGGGAACGGACTCTGGGACCACCTTGGCCTGACCTCCCTATCCGGCCTCCCTCAGGCATGGTCCAGAGCAGCTCCCCAATCATGCCCATGGTAGTGGGCCCCTCCACTGCATCCCCAGAAGAAACCCCAGGCTCCAGTTCACCCAGCGACACTTCAGACGAGATTATGGACCTGCTAGTGCAGTCAGTGACCAAGAGCAGTCCTCGTGCCCTAACATCTAGGGAACGCAAGCGTTCCCGTGGCAACCGCAAGTCTTGTGAGTACCCTGCCACGTGCCCATTCCCCACCTGAACCCTGCCAACCTCCTCCAACCCTGCTCTGTCCCTGCAGTGAGACGGACATTGAAGAGTGGGCTTGGAGATGACCTGGTGCAGGCACTGGGACTGAGCAAGGGTCCTGGCCTGGAGGTGTGAAGATGCTGCCTCCAGGAAACCTTTCTGGACCTGGGCCTGTAGTGCAAGAGACTACAGAGCGAGGAGGGAGCAGAACAGAATTCTGGGCCTCTTCCCAAACTCTGGGGCCACTCTGTGCCCAGGAGCCAATGCCTGAGCAGTATTAGTTGTATGTGGTGTGTGTGTGTGTGTGTGTCTGCATGAGAGAGCTCCCTGAGTGTGTGTGTGTGTGTGTCTGCATGAGAGAGCTCCCTGAATTTATGGAGCAAAATAAAGTTTTCCTAGCCAACCAAGAGAGCCTTTCTCTTCTTTCAAGGTCCCCACCACGTGGGTCTATAGCTAGAGGGGAATACCAAAGGACTGGCTCACTCACACAGGCATTAGCCACATTCTAAGCCGTTTATTCAAAAATCCTATACCTCTGACTGCTTTTGGCCCTGGGACTAGGCCTTCACTGCTCCTGGCATGGGGGCTATGCAGTCTGAAAGAGCCGCCCAGGACTGAGCAGCCTATGGCCACAATGCCAGTAGCTATAACCGCTTCATCTGCCGCCGCTCCTGTCGGCGCTGCCGTTTCTCGTTGTGCTCTGGTGCTGGGGCAGCACTGTCTGCTGTGAACCAGGGACCTAGCACATTCACCCACAGGAGGTAAAGGGCCCGGCCCGGAGCCTAGGAGAGAGAAGGTGACCTGAAACAGGGAATGGAAGATGGGGTAGGTTGGATGCCCTAGCCCCTTCTTGGGAGTCCCACCCATCTCCCCACAACCCACGCACCAGAAGCCAGAAAGACCAGATGTAGAGGGAGAAGCAGCTGAGCACCTGCACGATAGCTGTCAATAGGATCACATCCTTAAGGTGCCTGTGGATAGAAGGGAGGCTGCAAGGGCCAAAGACTGTAACCAGGCCCCAGTTCAGCTACCTTCCACCCTCTTTAAGTTGCATGCAGCTGTACATCTTGGGTTATCTGGGCCTCTGGGCCCCAGCGTCCCAGCCCTGGGGCCGCTCACCTGGACCAGCGGTGGGGGACACTCACTCTGCCATGCCCTGCTCCATGTTGAGGTCCATGCCACCATCCATCAGGGCCCCATCCTCAGAGAAGGATGCACGTGCCATCGAGCTCATGGAATGGTAGCTGGCTCCATATACTGCCAAACTAAAGCCCAGGGCCATCTGCAGGGCAAGGATGACAGTATCAGAGGCCAGCTAATGACCTTATGCATTCATCCCTTCCCATGATGGGGAATACTTACCCAGGCCCAAAAAGAAGCAGATGAGTAGAAAAAGACCAAGGTGACAAGGCAGTAAATGGCCTGCAAACAAATACAGGGTCAGGTGGGTCAAAAGCCACACCAAACCAGGGCCCTCCCCTAACCAAGAGTTGAGCCAAGTTTTGAGAGGAGCCAGGTTTTTATAGGATCAAGGGAGAAGAAACCTGAGACCTGAGTACCCAGACCACCCCCATCCCAGAAACCCAGGAAAGAAGTCCCTGTGTATTTGGAGTGGAGAGAGCTCTCATATTCAGCTAGTACTCACACTCATTTCTTTTTGACTGGACTCTTCTGGACCTGTAGCTGTCACATACCAACCACTCCTCCACAAAACAGAGCTGAGGACTGTGAGACTATGGGCAGGCAAGGGAACAGAAACTTACATTGGCCCCCAATATGATCCGCAGGTAGAATTTCAGGGTCTCTCTGTTCTCTTCAAATATCTGCTTCTTTCCTCTTGTCCCCACTTTGCCCTTGGGCTGCAAAGGGATAGTGAAATGCTGTCAGAGCCCTGGTCAGCCAAGGTCCTTCCCACTCCCCGACCAGTCTGGTTAGCTACAAAGTTCCATCCCTACCTCAGCCAGTTCTCCATAGTGCTCAAACCTAGCACAATCACTGGAACGTCCACCCCTCCTCCAATCCATCCTGCCTAGAACTGACCATTTTTTCCGCACCCCAAGTTACGATCGCCTCCTGCTTGCCCTGGAGCAATCGAACCCCAAGCTGATTCGTCCTCTGGCTCCCCTGATAAGGTCCAGCTTTGAGCCAACGCCCCTCTCCAGGGGAATTCCAGACTAGGGCCGAACAGGGCCCCTCTCAGGCCGATGCTGGAATAGCCCAGGTCTGGGCTGAAGCCTATCCCCCGCAGGCCCCTCATATCTCTAGCCCGCTCTGATACTGACCTCAGGAAGGCGTCCCCCCTCTGGCACCAGTTATGGTACGGTCCTCCCCGTCTGAAGCCCTCTTCCAGCTCCCTCTAATACGGTCCGGTCACAGGATGGCGCCCCCCTCCGCCTAACCCCGTATCTCTTGGTGTCCTTCCTCTGCTTTCAGTCTTCCAGCCCCGGGGATGCTTTACTGATGCGGACTCAGCTCTACCCGCCCTACTCACCGCCATGGTGCGACGTAAACTACCCAGCCAGGGGAACAAGGTAGAGGTACCGAAACCGCAACCAGTAGGAAACACATCGGCGACGTAGTGCTTCCGGTGCGTACCAAAGTCGTCACAGCTGAGACGGAAGTAGACCCCACTTCCTTTCCAAGCTCCGCCCCATAGCCTGTGGGACTACATTTCCCAGAAAGCGTTGCGCGGGGGCGGAGGCGGCAGGGACGCGATGGCGGAGTTGCTGCCCCTGGAGGTGAGAGGAGGTCGCCCTCAGGCCTAGCTCGGGACAGGCCCCGCCCTCGGGTCCCGGGCTGTGGGGAGGGGCTGTCAGTCAGCTGGCCCGGCCCCGCTCGTCTGGCGGAAACGGCCCGCCAGGCGGATCCCGGGACCTGCAAGCATCTGGGTAACGGCCCCGCCTTTGGGCCAGTCCGTCCCTTAGCCTGAGAAACTATTCTCTCCTTCCCCATCGGCCCCAGGAGTTAGCTGCTTTGTCACCTTAGTGACTACAGACACTGCCTACCCTTCTTCTCTTGAAATGGCCGCCCCTCCCCTCAGCTCTGGAACGTATCTGCTCCATCCCATCGTTCCGATGGGTAACCGATCTTATTTCCGTTGCCCCTTGGAATGGTCACTCCATTCCATTCTCTCCGAGAGATGGCTGCCCCCTCCTCCTGGCGGTGGGAGAGAGACCGCCTCCTACCGCTTCACGTCCGAGGGTGGTCACTTCACTGAAAGCGAAGACAGGAATTCTTCCCACTCCTTTGACCCCCAGTGATGTCCGCCCCGACCTCCTCGACCGATGTGATGTTTGCTTGTCCTTAGCCTGGGGCAAGACCGCTTCACCCCTGTCGGCCAGCCGGACGGATAACATGTTTTATCCCCAGTGTCCTCTTGGGATAGCCTCTTCATCCCTTTTGCCCTGGGAGTTGGCAGCCCCCTACCGCTGCCCACGGGAGACAGGCCATCCTTTGCCCATCGGTCCTGGAATGGTGCTCCCTCCCCTTAGCAAGAATAGGCCTGCTCTCAGCCCTTCAGCATGCTGGGATGGCATTCTTTTTCCCTTGGCCCCCGAGGATAACCACTCCATCCCCATAGGCCCCAGTGATGATCAATCATATCTGTGGCAGCCTCTTGGGATGGGATTCATAGAATGGCCACTCCATCCTTATGGCTGCCTCCTCTGGCCCTTCTAGAAAGGTTATTCTCTTCTCAGTTCAAGGAATGGTGCTCCTTTCCCTCAGTGAAGACAGGCTTGCTCCCCATTCCCTTTACTCCTTGAGTTGGCTGCTCAGCCCCAGAAGACCTTAGTTTAGACCAGCTGCCCTGCTTTTCCCTGGGGATGGGGGCTTGGTCAGTCCTAGTCCCCATCAGGGCTCTTTTCCCCATTCCTAGCCTCCCTGGCCCTGAAGGCTGTCCATCCCAGTCATTCTGCTCTCAGTAATGATCGGCTTTCTTTCTCCACCGCTTCCTTGAGCAAGAACAACTGGGTCCTTCTCCATCCTTATTTCAATCTAATAAGTATTGACTGAACACCTCCTGTGTGCTAGGAATCAGAGAAGGGAAGAAGACATTAGAATGGGCTGGTGAGGTCAGGCTTAAGGAAGGACGTTCCAGGAAGGAGGCTCACATAGGCAAAAGGAAATAGACATGCTATGTTTGTAGGACATTGGGAAGACTGGATTGGGGAATCTCTGGGATCAGTGGGCCCATTCATACCTGGAGGCCTGGAAGTTCTGACCCAAGAGTGGAGTCATTGTCCTGAGGACACTGAGGAACTCAAAAAGTTTTCAACAGGGATATACTGGGACTGAAAACTGTGTTTTAGGAAAATTAATCTTGTGACAGTGTACAAAATGGATGAGCAGGATGAGTTTGAAGTCAAGGAGGTCAGGTAGGAGATCATGGAAGAAATCCACATGTGGGATAGTGAGGACCTGAGTGCTAAGATAGTGAAGTTTCAAAGACAGAAGTATTAATAATAGAAACCAGTTATGGAACATCTACCAGGTGTTGAGCACACTTTATAGATATCTCCATAAGACTATGATCTAGATTTTTAATATACCCATTTTACAGATGTGGAAATTGAGGCTCAGAGAGGTCAAGTACCTTGCCCAAGATCACAGAGGTCACCCACCTAGGAAGTAGTGAAGCCAGGATTTGAGGGAGTCACAGTTAGCCTGGCCTAAAGCCTGTGCTTTACCCGTGTGTCTGGGAGTACAGGACAGAAGAGCATGAGAAGATCTTCAGGTGGAATGCAGTGAAGGGGAAAGGGGAAAATTGGGAGGAGGAGCTGTTTTGGATTGGAGGCAGATTATGAATTTGGATTTGGATGTGTTGTGATTAAGGTAATGGTGTAACATTTGGGTGAAGGATCCTGAGGACAGTTGGTGATACTACACCAGCACTTGGATGATTGGACAATGTAGGGATATTGAATTGTGGGTTATTCCTATAGAGATATCTGTTGAAGCCATGCAAATTAATTTATTGTCCTTGGAAGTGAACAAAAATCAAAGACTAAGGTCTGAGCCCTGGGATCCACAGAAGAATCCAGAAACTGAGCAACTGATGTTCTGAGTAGAATTCTAGAAAACACAGAGTTGCAGGATTCAATGAGGGAAGTGTCCAGAAGAAAAGAATAGTTAATATGAAATCATTCCCAGCTCACAGGTGACCTCTTTCCTAGCCCCCTGTAGGGCCTCCAATCTCACCACTCCCAGCCTCATAGAGTGCGGATGGAGCCAGGGTCTGAGCCTCTCAAGCTCTGTTGTGGGGATCATTATCTTAACAGACACCTGAGAAGGTGAGGTGGCAGTGGAGAAGATGGGCAAAGAGCAAAGTGCCAGATCCTGATCTGTGAGGGAAGGAGAAAGAAGTGTAGCTTCCTGGGGATCAGAGGACAAGAAAACATGACTGGGATATGAGAAGAATTAGAATGTTATTTTCACTTTTCGTTTTAAATCCATGAGAGACCACCCGCCTAGATTGTGAATGGAGAAATGACTAGAGGAAATAAACAATATTAACTGAGTATTTTCTATGTTCTGGATTCTATATAAGATACTTCACTGTGTTAATTTAATTCTCACAACCCATTTAAGTTTCACTACCTTTGCCGTTTTACAGATAAGGAAAATAAGGCTTAGAGAAATCAGTTAACAGAGTAAAGATTCAAATGAAGTTTATCTGGCTCCAATGTCCAGGCTCTTTCTATCAAACTGGGCAGGAAGTTTAATTTTGTCATTCAGTACAAGCATCCACCCTGACAGGGCTCAGGGAAGGTTTGTTCACAGTAGTGATAGAGGAGAAGTAAATTCTCTGTTAAGCTTAGGACTCAGATGGACTAGTCCCCTTAGACCCACTACTCTATCAACTGGAGTAGGTTCCACAGGGAGCCAGCTCTAACAGCTCCCAACGCCCTTTTTCCCTTAGATGCTCACGTATATTCTGAGCTTCCTGCCTCTGTCAGATCAGAAAGAGGCCTCCCTCGTGAGTCGGGCTTGGTACTGTGCAGCCCAGAATGCCCTTCGAGAGGTAAGGTGCCCACCCTCACCTGACATGTTCTCAGTTGTCTCTCACTTCAGCTTGCTCATGGATCTGCTCGTCCTTCTGTCTGTCCATCCACCCATTCATCCATCCATCCATCCATCCAAACTTACTGAGTACTTGCTCAGGTATATTGCTGGGGCTATCCAGATGTATATGACATAGTTCCCTCCCCCAAGGTACCACGGTCCCAAGAAGGAGGAAGACGAGCATGTGAATGATCACACTGTCTTGTTCTCAGTGCTGTCACACTGGAGTGAAAGGGTGCAATGGGAACAGGAAGGAAATGAGAAGAACTGGCTGGATCAGGGAAGGCTTCCTGAAGGAATGGGATCTGGGGGAAGGTTGGTCTCCCAGCACTGACAGCAGCATAGGTGAAGGCACCAAGGTGTGCATTAGTGCTGGCACCCACCCAAGGAGTTCCATGTGACTGAATGGTGGGGCACACTGGGGCGAGATGAGGCTGGAAGGGAGTCACACTGTAAACTGGCAGGTGTGCCAGATGGCAGAGCTTGGGCTTTCTCCTGATTGTCATAGTGGAGCCTTTAAAGGATTTTTAAGGCAGGGGAGTGACACGATGTGATTTGTATTCTAGAACTCCTCAGTGCAGGGTGGATTGAAGAGGCAGAAACTGGGTGTAGGAGGATGCCCAGCTAGGAGGTGAATACAGACACCTGGGCTAGTTTGAAAGGCAAGCAATGATAGCTCCTTGTTCTAGCTATTTATTTGATTATTATTGAGGTTGAACAGTTTTTCTCATTTGTTGACCATTTGTATTTCTTTTGTTTATTCATGTTCTTTATCCTTTTAACTTTTGGGGTCTTAGTATTTTTCTTATCAATTTGTGTGAACTTTTTGTATATTAAAGGTAATCTTTTTCATATTTATTGAAATATATTTCTAGTTTGCTTGCCTTTTAATTTGATTTGTAGATGTGTTTATTTATGAGGTACGGAAGTTAAATTTTTATATTGTTGATTCAGCACATGCTGTTTTTTTTAATTTCTTCCATTATGTTTTAAAATGCCCTTGCCTCTTCAGAGATTTGATAAATATACACTCCACTTTTCTTCTGCTTCATGGTTTAAATTTTTATATTAATGTTTTTATTCGTGAAATTTATTTTTGGCTTACAAGGTAAGAAGCTAAACTGATTATTTTTCAAATAGCCCAAATACCATTTATGCATACTTTCCCTTTCCCCCCTGGGTTGGAATTCCTCCTCTGTCACATAGTAAATGTGCACATGTAAGTAGGGTCTGTTGTCAAGCTATCTATCCAGTGTCACTGAGCTTGCTGTTTCCGGGAATTTGATTTGGGGCTTGTTGAATTTGATGTGTGAGACATCCAGATAGTGAGGTCCAGCTGGGAGTTGGATTTCTGGGTCAGGAATTCAAGAGCAGGGTGTGGGCAATAAATATAGATTTGGATGTCATTAAAGAATGGGGGGGGCACGAAGAGTCAGGAACAGCCAGTCAAGGGGAATGCCCCAGGTGGGAGGGGAGCCATACCAGTCTCAGGGTACGGCAATGAGAGTCCTGAGACAGGAGGGCACAGAGGTCAAAGGCAGAGAGCAATTAAAGGATCGAGTGGATGACTAACACTGTCAAATCCCTCAAAGAGAACAAGTAGTGTTCATGACATTTAACATCCAGGGAGGCTGCCAATGGCTTCAGCAGCATTTGGCATCTGTAAAAAAAAGAAGCCAGGTGAGTTGAGGAGTGAATGAGGGAAGAAAAGAAGTGTAGAGACATTTAACATCCAGGGAGGCTGCCAATGGCTTCAGCAGCATTTGGCATCTGTAAAAAAAAGAAGCCAGGTGAGTTGAGGAGTGAATGAGGGAAGAAAAGAAGTGTAGAGAGTAACCTCACTTGCAAGAAATTTTCTAGTAAAGGAAGGAAATAAGGCAGTAATTGAGAGGTTGGGGAGGGCTTGACAAAGGTCTCCCCCCCCTACAACTTTTTATTTTGAAATAATTTCAAACTTACAGGACAGTTGCAAAAATAATACAAATGTTACACAGAGAACTCCAGTGTACCCCCCCATATCCAGATCCACCAGTTTTAACATTTTGCCACATTTGCTGTATCATTCTACCTACCTATCCATCTATCTATCTGTTTTTCTATCTATCTGTCTACAAATTTATCTTATCAATTTTCTAAACATTTGAGAGTAGGTTGTATACATGCTCCTTGAACACCTAATACTTGTATGTACATTTCTTTAAGAACAAGGATATTCGCTTATGTAATGGCCTTAAGTACAGTTATTAAGTTCAAGAACTATAATATTGATATAAAACTTTGACAAAGCGTTTTTAATTGGGAGAAAATGCAAATGTTTCATTATGCTGAAGTGAGAGTCACTAGAGTGGAGGGTGAATGGAGGGAGGAGAGTGTGGGCGCAGATGGGCCTGGAGGTGGTGGCAGAGATGGCGGCGGGTGCAGGCTCCAGCACACAAGGCCTGATCCTGGGTAGCAGGATGTCGCCCTTCCTCCTGCGGAAGTGGAAGGTGGGGGTGGAAATGTGAAGATGTTTGCCAAGGAAGTTCCTACAAAGTTCCTTCAGGATGTTTACTGAGGAAGTTCCTACAAAGAGTGGCCTCTTTGCTCTGTGACTTTGGAAGCCAAGTTGTCTGAAGGAAGTGAGAAGAGAGGTAGAGGCCATGGCCTCAAGCAGAGAGATTGGAAGTAGTAGTCCCAGGCAGGAGGAGGACGGAAAATTGCCAGAGACACGTGGGGAGGCTGCGGGCAGTGCTGGAGGATGCCTCCTGCTCTGAGATGCTCATGCTGCCTGGGGTGTGCCTGGTGCCATGCCGGGCCCTGGGCATGTGGGGCTGAGGAAGACATGGCACTTAGGGGGTTTGTGGTGAAATGAGGGGTGACTGGCACAAACAAAAAGGGGTTGAGTGCTGCATTTGAAGTCTGTGTGATGTAGCTTGGGGGTGCAGAGAAAAGACTGAGACCAGCTCCACGGGAAGGGGATGCTGGAGCTGAGTCTCAGGAGAGGAATCCATATTTGCTAAACAGACAAACAGGAATAGGTGAGGGGCGAGACCCTGCTCCCAAACAGATAAAGCAGCTGAGCAGAGCATGGAAGTGTGTGAGGACAATCAGAAGTTGGCATTCCCAGAGCCGGGATGGGGGCATGGGAAGAACTAGAGCTGAAGAGGTATGCAAGGGTCTGACCTTGAAGGTCTTGAATGCCAGCTAGGAAGCTCAGCCTCTGTCCTGCAGAAGTGGACATCCATCTAATGGTTTGTAAAGCATGGTCAGATTTGCCTTTTGTGAGGATCAGGCTGGTGACAATACAAAGGATATCTTCCAATAAGAAGACTGAACAGGAGAGATGGAGCCCAGGACCCTGACAAGGAGGAAAGTGCTGTAATATTTCTGGCAGACAAAAAGGAGACCTGAAATAAAGCAGAAGCAGTGAGGGTAGAATAGAGGGACATATTTCAATATTTCAACAAAGTGGGCAGTTAGGCCTCGGGATATCAGGAGATGGAACGGAAGGGACTTTGCGTCATTGTGGACATGGGGAGGGAGGGAAGAGTCTAGGACGACTCTCGGATTTCTAACCTGGGTGACTTGGTGGAAGGGGGTGAGAGTTTAAGAAGCAGCAGATTTGGGGGATGAGATGGTGAACTCAGATTTGGGGATTTTTTTAATCTGTGTATCCGGAGATAGGGCCATCAAGCCATGGGCTACCAAAGTCTGGTGCTCAGGAAAAAGGTGTGGACTAGAAATAAAGTAACTGGGAAATGCAGTCAACCAGGGTGCACACAGAGGGTGGGGGGCAGAGACAGTGTATGTGTGTCCTGGAACGGGATAGCCCATGGGGAACCCACTCTTCTGAAGGGATGGGTCTCTGTTCTTTGGGGATTGCAAAAGCAGCTTCTGGGGAGGAGGCTGGAAGGTGGGAGGGAACCAGGAGCGCGGAGCTGCAGGACTCCCAGTGGGCGGTGCACTAGGTGGGCCTAGCCCTCCATGCCCAGTGGCATGGCAGAGAGGGCCCTTGCGGGAGGTCTGGAGAAAGCCCCCAGATGTTGGTGACTTGGCTGGAGGGGAGCTGTTGCCAGGGGCAGTGAGTGGAGGGGTAAATGGGGGAGGCACATGCGGGCACACAGCAGGAATGCCCATGTGCTTTCAAGAAGTGTGTCTGCAGAAGGAAAGGGAGAAATGGGCAAGGTAGGAAGAGGGGTGCAGGGCCAAGGGAGGCGTTTTGTTGTTGTTTACGACTCTGGAGTGCTTGTGGCCCCTGAGGCAGGAACAGGGGAGGGGCCAAGACAGCAGGGCTGGTCCTCAGAAAAGGTGGGACAGGCCCACAGGCCAGGAGAAGGGGGTCATCTTGAAACAAAAAGCAGAAGGCAGGAGGTTAGGATGGGTCCAGCCAGGAGTCAGTCGGTGGGTGTGAGTGGGAGAGAGGGAGGGACTACCTACCTGATGGCTTTAGTTTCTTTTCAAAGCAGGACAGGTCATCACTGAGAGGGCTGGGGGGGTGCCACAGTGGGGTTGGGGGCTGGAGAAGATGGTGGGGTTGGAGAGAGGTCCTGTGGGGGATGGGAAGAGAGCTGGTCAGGGGGCGTGAGGGTGAGGGTGGCCACGGCTGATGGTGCAGGCAAGAGGGGAAACCTGGGTTTCTTCAGGCAGAGCCCTGCATCCCTGCCCAGACCCAGAGGAGGCAGCTGGTCTCCCCGCCCCTGGCCGGCACGGGGCAAGGGGCACTAGCAGTGTAACAGGGTTGGGCACTGGGGACCCTGAGGAGAGGAGTGGAGGGGAGGCCCCATGGAATCCAGCAAAGAAGGAGTGGGCAGTCAGGCCCCGGGAGGATCGGTAAGACGTGACTAGGAGTCAGGGGCCGAGGCAGCAGAGAGGAAGCGGCTAGGGTCAGCGTTTGGGACCCTCCATTTTAGAGCTGGGCTGCTCCAGCTAACCATGAGCTCCAGAGACAAGGGTGACAGAGAACTGTTGGGTGCCTCCACAAAACTCAGCCCCACTTTGGGGTGGAAGCACTGGGTGGCCAGGCCGGTTCCCTAGGCATCTTGGGCCGTGCTGATATCCCACCTCCACCATATCCCAGCAAGCAGGAGCCAGTGCCAGGGCCCAGGTGTGGGCAGGAGGAGGAGGAGGTGGTGTCCCCAGCTGTAGGTGCTGCAGAAGATCAAGGCGCTTCTGGCTCACCAAGGCCAAGCTGGGGCCTGCGTGGTGACTTCGTATCCCCCCTGACCTGCCCCCACTGTTCACTGAATCCCAATTTTCCTTGAAATAAGGCAGAAAAGGCAGCACCCCCACGCAACCAGGCTCTGCCCGTTCTGGAGGGAGCCTGTGGCTGGGCTGGTGACTGAAGCAAGAACTCAGGACAGCCCAGCTTCCACCCTTGGGTCCTAAGGCTGGGAGGAGCCTTTGGAAATGACACCCAAGGCTTAACTTCTCTCCAGAGACAAAGGCCCTGACAGCCCTCTGGGGAAGGACAGGAGCACTCCTTTTAGCTTTGGATCCTGTATCCAACAGACAGGACGGGCGTTTTCTCAGTCTGATGGTTTCTACATTTGCACACAGGCCTGCAGCCTCAGTGTGGGCCTCACCAGGTATAACCAAATCCCGGCCTCCCACGGCCAAGGGAGGGTGTCACATTTAACAGGTGGAGGGCATTTCCCACGTGGTTTTGCCAGCCCTGAGGAAGGAGGAGACCCAGGGGCTTGTGGCTGGGGCAGCTGAGGCTGGAGAATCGCCCTTGCAGTCTTCTCCTAGGCCTCCAGGAGCACCTCCTGGGCCTAGGAGGGGGGAGGTCTCTACACCAGGGCTGAAGACCAGCCCCCAGGAGCCGCGCTTCTGCCTGCTGCTCTGCTAACCCCTCTCCACCCCTGGGTGACAGTTATCCTAAAGGCTGCTCCTGAGCTCCGGCAGTTTGAGCCCCGCTGGGTGATGGTTTAGAGGCTGCCCTCTCCACACCAGGGAAACCTTGGGAAGCCGGGGGAGGCCTTCTCAAACCGCCCCCGCCACACACACACACAGCAAGTGCTGGAAGCCCTTAGGCCAGGCCCTGCCGCTTTACCGGGTGACCTTTGCCCTGACTTGGACCCTAGTGTGACTGCCACTGTCTTCCCTCATCTGCTAACCTTGTTCACGGGAGGCAGCGGGAGAGGGGGCATCATCCGGGCCACCAAGTCTCTCAGGATGGGAGGGAAGGGAAAACCAAGGAGCGGTGGCCTGTGGCACGTGGTGGTGAGAGGCGGTGGGTGGTCAGGGAGGGAGGTGGTCGGGGTAGGGGAAGGCCCTGCTGCCCAGCAGCCGCACTGCTCGGCCTTCTCCAGCCAGCGGATACTCCCTTCATCATCAAATGGAATCATTTGTCCTGTGGCCCTTGAAAATGGCTGGAGGCGTTTCAACCTTCTCTTTCTGAAACCTTTCCTCTCCACCTTCCCCTCACCCTCACACAGTGGGTCTCCATCTCTCCTTGGGTCTTCCCGCTGCCCCACCTGTGTTCTTCCGTCCCTGATGCGCTGCCCACCAGGGGGCTGCAGAGTGGGCTCCTCTCCCATCCACAGGGCCCACGTTCCTGGAGGGTCCGACTCCCTGGAAAGAGGCCAGGGGTAGTCCCCATCTCTGCCCCAGTCTCCCTCCCAGGAGGAGAGCCACGCCCGGGTGCTCCTCTTTGAGGCAGGACCCATGACAGGTGTCTTCCTGGAAGAGCCCCCTTTGCTAAGAATCTCGCAAGGGCGTGGCATGTGCAGTTGCTGCCTTTCTGCTTCCCATCTGACTGCCTTCCGTGGAGCTTGAGGCGGGGCATCAGCTGCTGTGCTGCTGTGAGTGTCAGGATAGGGTTTTCTGGGAGCTTGCTTTCCCGGATCGGGATCATTTTGATACATTAAAACAAAGTTTTTTTGAGTAGCACCTGCTGAGGGCAGAGAAAGACAAGAGGAGTTTACAAGCCAAGCTCTCATCCACTCCACCACAGGCCTGTTCCACACAGATTGGGCCGCCTTCCCTTGGGTCCCTCTGGTTTGAGCTCGGGGAAGGTTCTGTGAAAACCTCCCCTTGCTGGGGACTCCTCAACTCCTACAAGAACTAGCTTCTTCCCTGAGCTCACCTCCTGGGTCCTGCCCCACTCATGGGGTCCCCTCTGTCTGGCTGCCCTGTTCCTCCACGGCAGGGCCTGCCCAACTTCCTCGTAACTCTGAGATTTGTTCTCTTAGCTCCTGCCCACAGGAACGGGAGACTTCTCCTTCCTTACCTAGACAGATAGGTGTCTCTTCCAGAGACGTGCCGCAGGGATCACTAGCAAAACTTGAATGCTGAAGCATCCACAGCCCAGTACCAGGAGGCCCTACATATGTTAGCCCTCTCTCTCTCTGTCACACACACACACACACACACACACACACACACACACACACACACACACACACACACACACGCACAGACACTTTCACTTAGCACACAAAACTCTGTAAACATTCATGCGGCTCAGACACACTCTGAGTCCACAGGGCCGTGGCCTCACTGCCCGCCTCCAGACCCCAGACACCCGGAGCCCAGGGGGCTGTGGTGAGTATCACCTGCCTTGCATCTTCCCTCCTCCAGCTAATCTGAGAGCTGCTCATACGCTTTCAGGAAGTGGGGGAGCTGGCTGCTTAGCTAATGCTAAACTCTGGGTCCCCTGGCTTAGGAGGCTGAGCCTGTGGATCTCAGGGCCTCCTTCTGAAAGTCCCAAAGGTCCAGCACATTTTGCCCTCCAATCCCCCACCCCAACCCTGGGGGCTTTGCTGGGCCTCTTCCAGGTCACACCCCAACCCTCCCATGCTCAGCTTCCTAACTGCACTCTGCTCCTCTGTAAGCTTCTAGGCCTGTCCACCACTAGCCTTCCTGCCCTCGTCTCCCTTCAAGTCCCAGCTTAACTTGTCTTCCCAACTCCCACGTGCCACCAGCACCTCCTCAACCAATGCTGCAGTGGGCCCCCATTGTGGAAGGACCCTTCCTGACCTGCCCCCAACTCTTGCCACCAGACCCAGTGCCAGCTCCCTCTCAGGTCAGAGGGCTGACCCCAGGCTTGCTGCTCCCCTTAGGCAAACGTGCGGTACAACATCCCTGTGTCCTCTGCCTCCCTTCCGGCCATCAAGAGCCTGGGCCTCAGGGGCGTCCCCTGCGTGAGCCTGACCAACCTGGATGGCTCGCCAGCTTCGTACCAGGTGCTGCAGTCTGTTGCCTACCACCTGGGCCCGCACCTGCAGAGCTTGTGCCTTAGTGGGGGCAGTCTCACAGAGACCTCCTTCGTGGCCCTGATCCTGGGGTGCCCGGCCCTGCGTAGCCTGGACCTCAGTGGCTGCAACAGCCTCTTCACATCAGGCACACTGCTGGCTCAGCCTGAGACGGCACAGCGGGTCCGGGAGGCGCTGGGTGGCCTCTGTGAGCTCAACCTGGCTGGCCTGCGGGACCTGGCTGACCTCAGCTTCAACCGGCTCAGCAGCTGTGCCCCCAGCCTGGAGCGCCTCTCCTTGGCCTACTGCCACCTCACCTTCGAGCCAGGCCCAACCCGTGGCTCCATCAGCCCCCAGGACTCCTCCCCCTCCCTCCTCTCCTTCCGCAACCTGCTGCGGTTCGTGAGGGAGCGGGCTGGCAGGCTGCATGCCCTGGACCTGAGTGGCACCAGCTTGCTGCCTGAGGTCCTGCAGGCCCTGGGCCAGGTGGCTGGGCTGCAGCTGCGGGAGGTGAGCCTGCACAACTGCCGGGACCTCTCCACAGAGGCCGTGGCCACCTTCTGTCGCCAGCAGCCAGGCCTGACCTCCCTGGACCTCAGCGGCTGCGCAGAGCTGGCTGATGGGGCACTCCTGGCTGTGAGCCGGGGCCTGCGGCACCTGCAGCACCTGAGGCTGGGGAAGCTGCAGCGGCTGACGGATGCGGGGTGTGTGGCCCTGGGGCGCTTGAAGGAGCTGCGGAGCCTTGACATGGCCGAGTGCTGCCTGGTGAATGGGCGGGAACTGGTCCAGGCCTTGGGCTCAGGGCGCGGAGCTCCCTGCCCACTGGCCTCCCTCAGCCTGGCCTACTGCTCCTCACTCAAGGTGAGCATCCCAGCCCCTTCCTTCCTCCAGGGCCTGGGGCTGGGGAACCAGGTGCGTGACACCAGCGTTTGTGTCCAAGGAATAGCAGAACTGAGCTTGGGGCACAGTGCTGCTGCCAGCACTCCTCCCCCAGTCCCCACTCAGGTAGAGGGAGGGCCAGGAGACCTGGGTGGCCCGGGCCACAAGGTGGCACAAGACCTCATGTGCCAAGTCCTTGGTGACACTGCAGGCTGGGGAAGGTGCTGTGGGCGGGCATTCCAGAGGCAGGGGGGGCTGGTGAAAGGGTGATGGGACCAAGTCCTGTGGGGAAGGGGCACCGAGGGTACACATGAGAGGGTGCTGACGGCAGAGCCAGAGGGGCTCATGTGATGTGGGAGCAGCAGGATTAGGGCTCAGCTGTCCTCTGGGTGGCCTCCCTGTCTTGGCAATGTCAGTCTGCCTCTCACTCTTTGGTGGATTATCCCTTCAACCCATCAGTATAAGCAGGATACTCACAACTTACAAAAAGTCACTCAACCATGTTTCCCCACAAGTGCTCCCCGCCCCCCACCGCACTCCACCTTCCCTTGGCCACTGAGCCTCTTGGCTGCCATCTCCGGGGCCGTCTCTTGTGCCTCTGCAGCTCCCCGATCTGCATCTCTGCAAGCCAGCTGCTTCCGCTCTGCCCTTAGCTCCCGCTCTCCCGCCCTGACTTCCACTGGCAGGTGGCAGCCCTGTGCCCCTCCGTGACCTCACAGTTCTGGTTTCAATTCCAAGGCAGTGTATCTGATTCATTCAGTTTGGGTCAAATGACCACCCTGGTCTGCTCGAGTATGGTCAGAGGGCTGGGAGCACTGTCAGGGCAGGTACCTTAGAAGTGCCCAGCTGTGTCCTTCCTGCCCCGGCCGTGGTCTTGGCCTTTTTTCCTCCAGTTGCCTCCTCTAGTCTCCCACCCCCAGGGCCTGCCCTGTCCGCTCCAACCTTCCACTCCCAGCACAGGGCCACGTTGCTTCCCCCCTTGGACTACCCTGGTAGCTCTCTGTTACCTATGGAATTGGAACCTTGGGCAGAACCTTCCTAGTGACCCCTGCCAAAGCTCGTTTTTGGCCCTGCGCCCTGGTGACAGAGGCACAAGCCACCTCTCCATCACTCTGCCCTTCTGTACCTCCCTCCTAGGATGCCTCAGTGCTCTCCCTGATCCCAGCGCTGGGCCCAAGCCTCCGGGTGCTAGACTTATCCTCCTGTGTGGCCCTCACCAACCGGAGCTTGCAAGCCATCTGCACCCACCTCACCCACCTCTCAGTCCTGTGCCTGGCTTGGTGCAAGGAACTCCAAGACTGGGGGCTTCTGGGGCTGGGGGAGCCAAATGAGGAGACTGTGCAGGGGTCCCAGGTGCGGGACCCTCAAGGTCATGCAAGATAGGGTGGTCCCTGGGCTCAGCTGCCTTCCTGTCCCTCCCAAGTCTTTCCCTAGGAGCCCTTGGGGGCCAAATTCAGGGGGGACTTGAGAAGCAAGGGCTTCTTCTTCCTACAGCACCAGGCCTCAGGCCCCAACGATTCCTCTCCCAAGCCACAGGGCCCCTCGCTGCTCACGCTGCAGGCTCTGCAGGAGCTGGACCTCACAGCTCGCAGCAAGCTGACCGACGCAAGTTTGACCAAGGTGTGGGGCTGGGGTGTGGATAGGCTGAGGATCCTGGGGCTGAAGCCAGGAGTCTGGCTGTTTCTCATTGGCTTCTGCTACCCTCAGCCACTCCTCTGGTTGGATTTGGGGGACTGGGAAGGGCCCTAGTGCCATGCTACACACCCCCATCCTTGCAGGTGCTCCAGTTCCCCCAGCTGAGGCAGTTATCATTAAGCCTGTTGCCGGCACTCACAGACGTGGGCTTGGTAGCCGTGGCCAGGGGCTGTCCCAGCCTGGAACGCTTGGCACTGAGTCACTGCAGCCTCCTCAGCGACGCGGGCTGGGCCCGGGTGGCCGGCTCCTGGCGGAGGCTGCAGCACCTCAACCTGTCCAGCTGCAGTCAGCTCACAGAGCAGTGAGTGTCTGGGACACAATGCAGGGACAGGGACAGGGCTGGGCCCGCTCTGGGGCAGGCACTCACACAGGGGCCTCCCTGCAGAACGCTGGACGCCATTGGGCAGATGTGCAAGCAGCTCTGCTTGTTGGATGTGGCCATGTGCCCCGGGATCAACATGGCTGCCGTCAGGCGCTTCCAAGCCCAACTGCCCCAGGTGACCTGTGTCCAGTCCCGCTTCGTGGGAGGGGCTGACCTGACCCTAACGCTCTGAGGCCAGGTCAGCAATAAGCTGTGGCCCAGCCCTTCACCCTCTTAGTCCCCTGCCCTGGCCTCTTGGTCTGGAGTCTGACTCAGTGCCCCCCCTCCTCCCTCTGCTACATCCCTCCAGAGCTCCTTGTCCAAGCTACAAACTCCTTTCCTAGGATTCGGGGGTAGAAAGCTGGGCAGCCTGGGGGGCTTCCTGCCCACGTGCCCCACAGCCCTGCAGCAGCCTCCCAGCTAATGTCTGCCTCAGGCCCTCAGAAAGGCCAGCTCCTGCTCTCCTGACTCAGAGGAGGCCAGGCCCCCCGAGTCCTGGGTGTGCTGCTGGGCAGAAGCAGACCCTCTGCTCCTTGTCCTGCCCACTTCTCAGGCCTGAGGCCTGTGCCCCACCCTTGGTCCCTACAGGAGAGCTCCCAACCCCCTGTAAGCACTGCACTTTAGCAGCCAAGCCAAGGTCTTTGTCGTAAACCCAAGAAAAGATTAAAAATTCCAGATCTTACCTCTGTGTCTGAAGTTCTCAGACTGAAGGGCCCCCTCCTCCCCACTAGGTTGACGAGAAGTCCAGGTCAAGAGATAACGTAGAGAAAATGGCAGAGGCACGTAGATGACTTCTTCCTCAGGCCCAGCCCAAAGCCCCACAGGTGTCCCCATGCTGGCCCCAGGGCTGCTCCCCACTGGGCTGACTCTCAGCCGGGTCCTACCTTCTTCCCCAGCTGCTGGCAGACCCCAGAGGCCTTGAGGCTGCCCCAGCAGAAACCCCTGGGCACCTCCTGCAGCAGAGGCTCCTGTCCCACCAGCCCCCAGAGTGGGATGACTGATGATGCCTGTGTCAGTGAGGTCTCAGCAGCTCGGAGTAGGAAAGTCATCAGAGGCATCTAGTTCAACTCCCAAACAGTGCCAAGGACTCAGCAGCAGCTCTGAGAAGCAGTGTGTCCACCTAGCCCTCTGTGTCCATCATGCTTTGTCCCTCATCTGCCCATCAGTTCACAGAGCAGCTAGCTGGTGCCTCCAGAGTGCCCACAGGCACTGGGCTCTAAGTGGGGACCCAGAGGTGGCAGAGCTCCCCCACCCCCAGGCTAGCTGGGGAGGTCAATACGCCAACAGGCAGCAGGCAGTGCAGTGTGCAGGGGTGTGCCAATAGGGACACAGGCGCTGGGGCAGTGGTCCGTGGGAGTGGAAGAAACAGGTGCTGGGGCAGCGGCCCACAGAAGGAATCAAAGCAGTGAAAAACAGGCAGAAAGGGCCATGGGGCTGCACATAGGCAGGTCAGAGCACCACTGGTGGGGGACGGGGGTGGAGGTGGCAGGGGGAGCGCCAGCTGGGACCAAGTACTAAGACCCCTGCGAGCCACGGACACTCTGCTGGACAAGCTAAACCACAAAATGTCCTCAACCCAGCCAGCTCACCTTGTGCCCGGTCACATTAATCATGTTAATCAAGACCCTGTGGATGACAGGGAGACACTGAAGAATAAAGGATGGGGGTGGTGTGGGTGTGGGTGTGGGTGTGAGTGTGGAATCGGATCAGATTGATGTTTGAGAAAACTTTTGGGGCAGCAGGTACTGAGAGGATCAGAGGGGACAAGATGGGAGGCAGGAAATCAGGTTTTTGCCAAGATGATGGTGGCCTGGACAAGGGAATGGAGACATTGAGAAAGATTTGACAGTGTTGGGAGATAAACTGCATGTGGGAGCCACCCCGCCCCATGTCACCTGAACTCAGTACAGACCATTCCAGGTGGTGGGAACTTTCCAAACCCAGGCGTGTGATGTTGGGCCCTGGATGTTCGAGGCAGGGTCTGGTCTGAGGCCTGACTGGATCAGAAGCATAGCACAGCTCTCTCAAGACATTCTCCAAAGGAGGTGCTATATCAGCAGTTTTCAAGGTAACATTTACAGTTAACACTGTCAAGGGTTTCTTGAGGCATTGGGAGAGGCAGTGAGAGGCATGGAGAAGGAAGTCAGAGGTGGTGGCAGCTTGCAGCCTGCCCTGTGGACTCCCACTGGCTGGCATGCCCTCCTCTGCCTCAGAGGTGTGGAATCAGTGACTGTGGCCTCTGAGCCAGACCTCCAGCAGGGCCCAGCACCCCTAGCTGCTCTGTCCCCCTACCCCCCACGTCAGGGGCAGGGGCTCTGGCCTGTCTGTGGCCCACACCCCAGCCACATGCCTGCAATGTGTTTTGACCAGAATACAGGGCTCCATGCACTGAGCTCCCTCTGTCACAATCAGCCCACAGCTCCCACTGGCCTGGGGAGAACTTGCTTGAGCTTGCCCTCTACACAGAGCAGGCCCAGCTTCTCATCTTTCCCTTCATGCTTCTCATTAGATGGCCTCCTGAGGACCCACAAAAGAAAAAGGGCAGGCCAGGCAGGGTTGAGGATGACATGCACCCAAGAGCCAAGCAGACTTTATTTCTGCTGCAATCTCTGCAGGTCAGGGGTATCTGTGATTCTCCACCCTCCACCCTCCATGGCAGCAGGTGTGGCCCATGGCCAACCTCACTGTCAAGGCTCGGCAACACTGCAGTCATAGCAGAAGTTAAAGTTGGTGGGGGGTGGAGGCACGGGGGGTGGCCGCTCAGGGATGGGCACGTTCTCCAGTTCCAGCAACCGCAGCTTGGTCTCCATGGTCAGCAGCTGCTCGAGGTCCAGCCGGGTCTGCTCACTGCCCATGGGGCTGCCCAGCAGGGCGCTCAGCCCATCTGTCCACAGGTAGAACTGGGGTGGGGCCAGCCCCGTAAGGACCTGCCCCACTGTCCCCCTGCCCAGCCGCCCAGCCTGGCCCAGACACTCACCTCCCGCTTGGAGGGGGCGATGAAGTTGAGATAGACCTCCTCCTCCCCACGGTCATAGCTGATTGAGAAAGCTAACTCACAGAGGTCCTGGGGGAGCAAAGGAGCAGAAGCATGAAGGCCCCAGGCAGGCAGGAGCTGGCAGGGGTGAGCCCCTGGCTCCCCACTGCACTCACCTTGTTCTGCTTCCCAGAGCCCTTCTCCCGGACATGGGGGCAGTCCCTGCCTGTCAGTAGTGCCCTGATGTCGGCCACCGGGACTGCAGGAAGAAGGTTGTGCTGACCACTGAGGCCCCAGGAGTCCCCGGGGAATGAGGCGTTCTGGGGGCAGTGGGTGTCTGATCCCTGCCCCTGCCCTCCTTACGCTGCTCGGCCAGGCTCTCGGGGGCTGGTGGGCCTGCGCCCTCCTCCACATCCCCATACTGCAGCACCTTGTGGTTGGGGGACAGGCAGCAGAACCACAGCTTGTCTGTGGGGAGAAAGGGGAAGGAGGAAGGAGTGACGAGAGGGGCCCTGACCCCCACGCAGCTACCCTCAGCCCTTCCTCTATCCCAGAGACCCTGGCGCCTCCGGCTGCTGATCTTGCGGAAGAGCGTCCCCTCGCAGAGGCGGAGCAAGCGCTGCTGGCGGATCAGACCCATGAGCTCTGGCTTCAGCTTCTCCCGCAGCTCCCTGGGGGCAGGGAGGGGGGAAGGACGGACTGACCAGGACTGACCTGGGACAGGGCCCATGGGGCACCAGGAAAGGTGGGGGCCAGGACTGGGGAGCCATCCCCCCAACTCACAGTATGGGAGGAGCCAGGGTGCCCTCCTGATGCAGCCGCTCAGTCTGCCGCAGCCGCAGCACCTCCCCATAGGTGAGCGAGTTCACCTTGGTTCGGAAGAGCTCCAGGGAGGTGGGCTTCAGGGCCAGGGTACGGGCCAGCTGCTCCCGCACCACCTGCATGACCTGGGGCCACCCCAAGCTCAGCTCAATGCCTGAGTTCCGGGCCCTTGCCCTGGCCTGCGCCCCCAGCTCCCACCCCACCCACCTTGTCAAAGTCCTCCTGTGTGGCCCGCATCTCCTTCCAGGTCTTATTCAGCAGCTGGATGCCCACACAGAAGAGCTCATGGAAGCTCTGGTCTTGGCCGAAGAACATGGGTGAAAAGTCCTGGGCCGTCTCGGAGCCTGGAGCAGGGGGGCAGGAGGGGCTCAGGGAGGAGTGTTGCAGCCCCTGGCCCTCTCTGCCCTTCTGCCCCGTTCCCGGACCCGCCACACCCAGTCCCACTCACAGGGCTCCCCGATGCGAAGTAGGTCACACAGCAGCACCGTCAGCTGGATGCTGCTCCGGGCAAAGGGGCACTCGTGCTTGTCCTCACGGCTGCTGTTCTCCAACACAAACTGGGAGTTGGGGTGAGGTGGGGAATGGAGACAGTGCGTCAGGGCTAAGCCCCGGGGGGACCCTGCCTAGGCGGGAACCCCCACCCCGCCCCGCCAGTCCCATCACTGACCCGGCTGTATGCGCTGGGTGCGTGCCTGGAGAAGTAGAGCATGTTGTCCAGGGCCAGCAGGCCAGGGGGCACGCGCTCCAGGTCCTGCGCTGGGTTGCTGTTCTGGGGAGGGGGAGCTGCTCAGAAAGGGCCCAGCCCTCTGGAACAACTGCAGCCCTGGGCTGCAGCAGAGCTGGGGAGGTGGGGAAGGTTCACGTACAGAGAAGCCCAGTTTGTGGAACTCGCGGGCACAGAGGGAACGACGACGATCGGCGCTCAGCCCAGTGCCCGGGGGCTCTCCCTCTGACTCAAAGGCAGCCTGGCGCAGGGCCTGCAGCTGCTCTCGCTGCTCCTAGGGGCAGTGTGAGTGTGGGGGAGGGAGTCAAGACTGTAGGTTCCAGGCCTAGCTCCAAGCCCCACCGAGCCTCGTGACCACCCCCAGCCCCGAGACATGCACCTGGCTGTAGGGGTCTAATGGCGTCCGCATGCGTGGCTCCAGCAGCCCCAGTGTCAGGGCCTGAAGTACATACAAGTGATGAGCCATCTCGTCGCCCAGTGGCGCTGCACTGTGGATGATGTTCTGGGGGACAGCCAGTCCATGGCTGTGAGGATAGCAGGGGGCTGGGAGAGGAGTGTGGGAAGGGGTGTCCCTGGCCCAGTCTTTCCTACCTTATAGATGAACTGGCGGAAATTTCTCTGCCATAGGTAGTCAAGCATTTGCTGGGGTGGGTGGGAAGGGAGCGTAGATGATTTAGCCCCACACTCAGCACCTACCCTACAGGCCTGAGGTGGGGCACAGTGCCCGCCCTATCCAGCAGCAGGGCACACTCACCTTCCGCTCTGCAGGGCTGGCCCCCTGCAGCAGGGCTGTCAGCAGTGCCATGGCCTTGGTTTGCAGCTGCTGGTTCATCCTGGGGTGAAAAGGACTTAGCAGGCCATCCAGGGTTTGGCCCAGCTCTCCCAATCTGTCCCCCAGGCCCAGATGCTTACACTTGTAGGTGTACCAGCAGCCTGTCCAGTGGCACCTCACTCTTGACCAGCTGGCCCAGGGCAGGGCTGCTCAAGGCCACGCTCTCCAGCAGCCCAAGGGCCAGGGGCTGCACGGATGCATCCATCAGATTCATGTTCACATAGCACACCACCTATAAGAGGGTAGAGGGTTGTGACCCACCAAGACCACCAGGGAGGGCCAGATCCTGATACCACCCCCACCCTCTGCCCATAGAAAAGCCCACCCACCTTCCTGACAAAGGGGATGCTGAGCGTCTCCCAGGACACCACACCGTGCTCCATGAGCTCCGAGAAGGCCCTCAATCCGAGGGCCAGCACCTCACCTAGACTGGGTAAGGACATCAGGGGCTAAGCAGGACCAGATCAGGACCTCCAAGCCCAAGCCCCCCCACCACATCTGCTGGCCCACCACAGCTGTGCTCACTCGTCCCCATCCTCAATGATGGTGCCTAGCCTCTGAAGCCCATCGCGGCTGATGACCTCCCGGGCAAAGGTCAGGTCTGGGGCCAGCAGGATGAGGCGCCGCAGGGCCTCCCGGCGCCCTTCACAACTCCCGCTCTGCAGCCCACCCAGCAGCTGCTCAGCCTCCAGGTCCTGGAAGGGACAGGAGCGGAGGTGAGGAGGCTGGGCTGAGGTAAGGAGGTGTGGGGACTGGGGTGCCCACTAGGTGGGGCTGGGGCAGAGCTGGGGCTGGGGCTGGGGCCAGGGCAGAAAGGAGGCGCAGGGAATGAGAGGATGGGGGTGCAAGGGGCATTACGGGGGCCGTGCTGAGGCACAGGATGCTGCCATTCTTGATCTCAGTGCGGTTCTGGAGAAGACAGAGGAGAAAAGGGAGGGAAGTCAAGGAGGGCTCTGAGGAATGGCCAGTTGGGATATCTGTGAGAGAGGATTTGAGGGCCAGTAAAAAAAAAAAAAAAAAAAATCCCATTCCAGATTGTGGGGTGATGAGTCTGAGGATTCAGGGCCTGGTGGGTGAGAAGGGGTCATAGGGAGGTCACTCTGGGCTGGTGGGGGTCTGGAGTGAGTGGGGTGGCGGTGGAGAACTCACATTCTCAGTGATGTATCTCCTGGGCCCCTCAGCAAACTGCAGGGCATAGCTCTCAGAGTGAGTCAGGCTCCACCTGCCGGGCACCGGGGCTCAGAGAGGCAGGTAGGGGCACCTCCTCCCTCCCCCCACCTCCGTCTCTTCCCCGCCCCCTACCCTGGCCAGCCCGCACTCACGCGTCGCACACCTCCTTCAGCACGGCGGCCAGCGGCTTCGCCTGCAAGTGGAGCAGACACTCAAAGGGCTGGCAGTCGGGAGGAGGTGGGGAGGAACCTGGGGCCCGGGGTGGGCTGGGCTGCTCCCAAGGGAAGGGACCACAGTAGACAGGGACGCGGAGAGGCGACCCAAAAGGTGGATTGGCTGGGTGACCTGGTCAAGCTGGATGAGCTGCGGGATGGCGTCACGCATCTGGACGGCGATCTTCACCACGTTCCGCGGGGGGGCCATGGTCCAAGCGGGCCGCGGGTGCCTGCACTTTCCACCGACCGCGCGCCCTCCAGGCGAAGGCGCACCTGGTCTGGGGCTCCTGAGGACGAGGCCGTCCCGGCGTTCGCGGCCTGGCCCTCGCGGCCCGCACTCACCACCCAAGCTCCCACTCCTGACCCGGCCACGCGGCCTTCCCAAGGGAGCCGAGGCCAGTTCCGGGTTGGAGTCGGAGGGCAGAGGGACGCAGGGCAGCGTAGGACGGCGCCCGCCCCGCCCCGCCGAGGCGGCCCCGCCCCGCCCCAAGGTGGGGCAGGTGGAGGGCCCAAGGCGGCCTGCCGGCGGCTGCCACACCTGCCGCTCCTGCTCTTGCCAGGTGACCCCCCAGCCCCCTACCACTCCAGCAGAGTCCCAGGGAGGGGGCCCCTGAAAGAACCAGATCAGAGATAGCCTTAGGCACGGTCTTTATTTACTTGGACACTGTACAAATATTACAATTTCCTTTTGCTGCAAAAAGTATAAAAATAATCTTTTTATAGGAATCCATTCGTTACTGTAAATCTTTCTAAATCTCTGCAAATGGCTCTAACAGGGTAAATGAATAAACAAGGAGGCTTATGGGGCAATGGGAGGCTGGGGCAATCCTCAGGGACTGAACCACCCAGATTCCTAGCTAGAGACCTCTGTTCCTTCCAGTTAGCACCCCCCCCACCCCCACCTACAAGTCTCAGGGCTTAAGGGCTGAACAGAAGAGGCGTGTGCTAGAGGGCTGGGAGGAGCTGGAGGGTCGGGGGTGGGCAGCAGCGGAGGCTAAGGGTAGTGCTGGCAAGCACCCAGCTCTACCTGCTCTTCCCTCCCTGGGGCCAGGACAGGGGCTGGCAGAGGACTGGCAGGGGCAGAAGTGGGGCTAAACAAACTGTCCTACGGGGGCAAGGGTGGTTTCTCAGTTCTGTGCCACTGAGTGGCAGTCGAGCCTGGGCTCTGGGAGGGCTCGGAAAGGGCACAAGGTGGGGGAAGTCCCCAGAAAAGGTGAGGCAAACACTTTGGCTCCATGATGGCAGGGGCTGGGCCCCTCTCCCCTGCTCTCCTAGCACAGTGCAGATGCAGGGACAGGAGTGGGGGTTGCGGCCAGAACTGTGCAGTGAGGGAAGGCTGAAGAAGCCAGGAGTCAGTGGCTCTCAAGCTGTGTACGGGCGGGGTGGGGGGAGGACCCCAGGCAGCCCCCAAGTCAGACAGTCTGTGTCTCAGCCACACCAGGCATGTCCCCGTCAGTCAGAGGTTGAGAACAGGCACATCGAAGAGGTCACAGACACCTTCACTCTCATCCAGATTGTAGATGTAATCATGGTCTCCAGGGGGTGGAGAGAGACGGAGGAGGGGGGCAAACACTGCAGAGAGCACCAGGCTGAAGCCCTGGGCCAAAGCCTCACCCAGTTGCCACCAAAGCCCCTGCCCGTGCCACCCCCCACCTTCCTGGGCCACCCACCTTCTGAGGACATCAGCTCCTCCAGCAGCTCTGAGCTCATGCACTCTGGGGAAGGAGAACTCAGTTACATTCTGGCTCCCACTTCCCCAACCAGCAAAGCCCATAAAAGGGACCCCAACCCCACCCATCAGGAGGTTTAGCCTTTGCCCCAGGTCAGAAGGAAAACAGCCATAGGACCCAAAGAGCTGTGCCCTTCAGCCCCAGCCCCAGCGAGAAATGCCCTACCTCGTGTGGGATCGAAGATTTCTGACAGCTCTTTGGGGAGTTCCAGAACTAAAAGAAAAGAAAGTCATGCACAAGGGCACAGAGGCACACTCTGACTTGGGGGCTGCCTGGGGTCTTCCCCCCACCCCACCCGTACACAGCTTGAGAGCCACTGACTCCTGGCTTCTTCAGCCTTCCCTCACTGCACAGTTCTGGCCATAACCCCCCACTCCTGTCCCTGCATCTGCACTGTGCTAGGAGAGCAGGGGAGAGGGGCCCAGCCCCTGCCTTCAAGTTAAGTTGCCACTGTCGGTCTCCCCTGCTATATCCAAATTCCTCAGTGCTGAGCACATGATACCGAAGGTCCATCGGAGGAGTGTGGCCCAGCCACCCTAACTCAGTGGTGCCACAGAAGGGCAGCAGACCCACACCCCCTTTCTGGGCTCAGCGTCCACCCGCACCCTTGCTGAGTACCTGCCATGTACCAAGCTCAGAGACCCCACCCTGGGTTGGGTCACCTAGCAGAGAAGGCAGATACTTAAACAGGGGCTGGTGCTACAGGGTGAGACCCCACTACAAAGATCTGATAGGGAGGACACATATGGGAAGCAGAGGAAGACGAAGCTGGAGAGGAGAGCTGGAGCTGGATAGTGAGGAACTTCAAGTGTAGGAGCTCATATTTTACCCAGCAGGCCTCAGGGAGCCGTTACAAGTAATTTTGTAAACAGGGAAATGCCACAGTCAGGCTCGTGTTTTAAGAAAGATCCCTCAGTCAACTGGAGTTAAGAGAAGGTTGAAGTATCTGGGCTTGAAGTGGCTGGGACTGATCCTGGTGTTGAGGAGACAGGAGGGGTGGGAGGAGATGTCTGTGACAGAAACTCCCTTAGCTGATGTGGGGTAGGGAGCAGAGGAAGGAGGGAACGGGAGATGGAACTGGAATGACACGCAGGTATCAGGCCTGGATGACAAGGGACAACAGGAAGTTGCGCACAGAGGCAGAAAAGCAGGGTTCAGGAAGAAGATAAGTTCAGTTGAGGACATGTGGGAATGAAGTTCTTGTGTCGAGGCAGGTGCTTATGGCAGGGGTTTGGGGCCCTTGGGCTGGCAATCTCTGCTGAGGAGACAGGATGTGCATAGGGAGGCAGGCATCCAGAAGACACGTGGACAGAGGTCTGGAGTTCAGACAAAAGATCTAGGCTAGAGGAAGGCTGGAGATTCATCCACCCAGAGCTGGGCCCTCCCAAGGTTTGGAATGGGACAGAGCCCTGAGAAGCACCAATACAAGGGAGCACAGGGAGAGGTCAGGGAGAAGCCAGTGAGGCAGAAGAGCCAAGAGGTGGCATCACTAAAGCCAAAGGAGGAAAGAGTGTCCACACGGAGCAAGAGGGCACCAGGCAAAACACCCGAGACCTGTTGGATTCAGTAGCCAGGTCTTCAGCAACTTATCAAAAGCAGCGCTTGTGGAGTGCTCTGGGGGAAGGGAGTGTGGGTGTCCTCACTGCCACAACCTGAAGGGTGACCAGGAGACAAAAGTGGAACAGAGTCAAGACTAGATTCTCAAAGAGTCCAGATAGAGGGGAGACAGGGAAGGTGTAAGAGGAGGATGTGAAGGAGGAATAGTGTCACTTGGTGAGGAGGGAGAGACAGTGGTGTTGGGGGTAAGAATGAGTACTGGAAGAAGCAAACACTGAAGACACGCGAGGGAGAGGAGACACAGGGCAGATGACATCTCCTCCGGGAGGGTGGCTGCCCAACTTTGGAGCCCATGGGCCATACCACAGCTCCCTCCCCAGGACAGCACTTGCAACTTCCTGAAACCTGAGTCCAAGGGGTGGCAGGCAGGGCTTGAGAAGGTCAGGGAGCCCTGTGCTGGTCCAAGAAGGGGGGAAAAAGAGGCACCAGCATGACCTGGAGGCCAGGATCCTTGGCCTGGCTAGCAGAGCGCTCTGGTGTCAAGGCAGGGGCTGGTGGCAGGGGCTGGGGCCCTTGGGCTGGCAAGCTCTGTGAGGAGACAGGCAAACTGGTTCCAGCCCCAATTGTGTCACTGACCTAGGCCTGGGCTGAGGCCAGGACCCTCCTGCCCTCCAGGGGAGCAGGTACTCACCACCAGTGGGGTCTGCTTTGATGGGCTCAAAGGAGGTAGAAGGATTGGGTCCAGAGGAGCTGCTATTGCTGCTGCTGCTGCTGTCCAGCAGGGCCGAAGACTGCAGCGGCCGGGTGTCCAGTGCCGTCAGGCCCAGAGGGAGTGAGCCAAGCTCACCACTGTCCTTGCTATCGGTTCCAAAGCCTCCGCTCACTGCAACCACACACCCCCAAACCATTCACTTGGTGAGCAGGAAGCAGGCTATCACAACTGGCTGGGCTAGAACCCAGGTCCAGGATGATGACCACAACCCTGAATCCCAGGCCCAAGGAGAGTCGGGCACTGCCAGGCCCCCAAAAGAGGTAACCTGGAGATGAGTCACTGAAGGAGGCAGGGCATGAGGCCTACAGGAGGGAACGCCTGGGTGACATGGCTGCTGTGGCCATGCTTCAAGAAAGGCTGCCAGGGAATGTGAGGCACAGGTGGATGTGGGAGGAAACTGCCACCATGAATGTCCCATCAAACAGTCAGTGCTTCCCTGTTAAAAACGGCTTGTTCACTGCCAAGGGGGGGCCCGGTGGGGGCCAGGAAAAGGACAACCCCCACAGGGTCCCTCCCATCTCTGAGTTTGGCATTCCACAGCAAAATTCACCAGCTGCCAATTGTGTCTCACCTGTGCTCTCAACTGCTGGACTGGCCACCCCCTGGGCCTCGGTGCTGCTGGGGACAGGGGTGGGGATGGTCAGCTGGGGACTGCTTGGGCGTGAGGCTTCCTGGGGCTGGGCCAGGGCAGGCTTGGGCAGAGGCGGAGGGGTAGAGATAGCAGGTGGGCCCTGGAGCAGATCTTCTGGTGGTGGCACGGGCACAGCCACAGGGGGTGAACTCCAGGCCTCCTTGTTCACCAGTAGCACCTCAATAGGACCACTCACACTCTTCAGGTGAATCTGGTACTTCTTCTGCCCATTGAGTCCCTAGAGGTGAGGGGTAGGGATGGTGGACAGGTATTGGGACCAGACTTGGCTCCTGCCTGACCCTGGGCCAGGGCCAGAGTGTCTTCCACCCCAAGCTGCCCGTCGTCCTAGATAACCCCAAACCCCAGGCCTCCCTCTACCTGCCCCACCCGGGACTTATCGGGCTCCACAGCCAGCACCCGCCCTCAGCCATCCCCGCCTGCCTGAGCTGAGCACCCACCTCTGGGATCGGCACTTCCAGGCTGGTGCCCGATGGGGCCCGGATGGCCAGGAGTGTGTCTCCTAGAATGATAAGGAGAGTGGGTCAGAGCCCATGGACTCAACCTTAGCTGGAATGAGAATGCCTGCCCTTTTGCAATAGCAGATCATGGTCTCTGAGGGGCTAGAGGGCAGGCCTCAACTGTACCCCACAGCAGATGGGGCAGGAAACGAAAGCTTTTCTCTCACCAAGAGCCCAGTGGTCAATAAGCAGAAAATCTGGGTTCAAATACATGGAGCAAAAAATCTCTGGCCATGGATACCTCACTGATCCACTGATGGGGCTGTTCCCTAAGGACAGATATTCTAATGCCAACATCCCTTTCCCAGGAACAACCTAGAGGATGCAAGGTAGAGAAGGAACAACTCCTGTACCCACAATGCAACTAAACGATAGATTGGAAGTGGGCACCACTGTCCCCTACCTATAAACACAAACATATACAAGAACATGTACATGCGAGTGCTCGTACGTGCTCGCTCGCTCTCTCTCTCTCACTCTCTCCCTTGTCCTTCCACCATGCCCAAAAGGCCAAGCCCAGGGAACAGTGTAGGTAGGGGCCATGGACTTACCCATGCCTGATTTCTCTTTGGCCAGGCCCCAGGAACCCTCCTAAGAAATGGAACTCTCCTTGGGCACTGAGCCCAATGCTCAGGGCTGTGACTCAGCCCAGGCCCACCCCCATCTCCCCCTACCCAGGCTCTGCTTACCAGCAAAGCATCTGCAGATGTCCTCATGAGTCACGTAGGCCAAGGTGTGGGGGTTAAGGAGAACAGCGGATGCCCTGCCTATGGTGACAGAATAGCAGAGCAGAGAGGATCCAGCTCTTTAACAGAGGTTTAAGATATAAGCCCTCAGAAAAAGTCCCAGGGTCTAGGACCCACATGGGGAGAGATCACAAGCCAAAACTGAAGGTGGAGAGACTCTTGAGGAGGGAGCCCAAGGCGGGGAAACAGCCAGAAGCTACAGGACCATCCTCCCAAGAAGGACAGGGCCAGGGGCAACTCAGAGCAAACCCATCTGGACCCCTCACACATGCCCCCAAAGCAGGGACTGCCAAGTGGATATCAGCTGTTCTGCACATCCTCTGTGACGTTCCGGATGCTCTGCTGCACCCACACCTTGTGCTGGTCCAGTTCTTGCTCCCGCTGCTGCAGCTCCTCGATCTCTGCCTTGAGCTCAATCAGCTTGTCAGCAATCTCCCGAGTATTGCAGCCAGGCCCCACACCTCTGAGCCCAGGAAATGGGGCTCAGAGGGGCTGTCAAGAACTCTGAGTCCCATGGCCCCTGACCTCAACTGCACAAACCCTCCCTCAACCCACGCCTCTGACACTTCTGGGTACAAGGTCCTAGATACCCCCACTCACTTCCACTGGATGCTGTTCTTAGATTTTTTCTCAATCAGCCCGATACCTTCCAGCACATTTGTAATATCATATATCCGCCGCTTCTGGCGCACAGCTAGGGTGTCAGCTGCCTGGCAGACAGAACAGAATGGAGGATGGTCAACTCCATTTCCCAGATGTACTCTTGGCCACCTACGCACTACACAAGAACTCCTATGGCATCAGTCAGGTCAGCAAGCTCCAGCGACCCAGAGACTGATATGCAGTGATATAGGAAGGGGGCAACCCGAGTCCCAAAACTCCACTCAGGCACTAAAGCAGCTTGTAATCACGGAGCGGGCCACGAGGGCCAGCACCTGCAGCCCCGCGCCGGGCACACAGCTGGCGCTCAATGCCCTTTGCCGAATGAATGAAACGGCCCCCGGCCTCCCTCCGGTGAGAAAGAACACGCATCGCGGCCTGCTCTCTGAAGATGCAGTGGGCCGCCCCGGGGGTTCCCGCTCCCGGCCAGGCCTGATCCACCGACTCCTCCCGTCGTCCCCTCAGCCCAGGCCGCACCAGCTTGAGGTCAAGCACGCCGTCCTTCGCCTCCTGCAGAAGCGACACGAACTTGGTGGTGAGAAGTCCCAGGCTCTTCTCGTGCCGGCTTGGGGTGCCCGGGGGCGGCGGCGCCTGTGGCCCGGCCTCCGCCATCGCGCCCGCCCGCCGCCTCCCCTCAGCCAGGCCAGGCCAGGCCGGCGCCGCCGCCACTTCCGCTTCCGCTCCTGGTCGCCCGGCCGCCGGCGCCGGCGTCCCTGCTTCCGCTTCCTCCCTTCCAGGGAACCCGGCGCAATTCCTCTCTGCGGGCACCGCCGCAAAACTCCAGGAACCGTCGGAAATGTCCAACCGCCAAGGAGGACGAAAACAAACCGGGGATCCCGAAAGACAGGACGTGGTTGGGAGGAGGACGTTGTAGATGGCCCCGGCAGTAGAGAAGAGAAAGCCGCCGGCACCTTTCTTGCCAACCTTCCTTAACACCGCTAACTCCGCCCCAGCCCCTATCGCCAGAGAGGATACCTCACTGCTGATGAACTCAACATGTTCCCCTAAACCTTCTCCTAGAGGCGGCCCCACCCTATTCCTGTCCCTCACTTTCTGCCTAACAGCCACCACTAACTCCATTTAGCTTGTCCACTTCCTCTCCATCCCTAACCCTCTACCTTGGTCCCAGCCTCAGTTCTCTTTTGCCTCCACACTGCAGTGCTCAGAGGTCTAGTCGCCGACATATGCTTATGATCACTTTTCAGCCGATGCAAAAATGTTTCCCTATGTGAAATGTGTGTAAAGCACTTAGAGCAGTTTCTGGTATATAAGAAAGATTATGTGTTTGCTAGCTTCATTTTATTTTTAACATCGTTATTTATTATGGTTCACTTTTGGCCAAGTTCTCTGGGAAATAGACTTTCAGACAGTAAGTTGATCAGGGATCCACACTTCTAAGGAAGTAAAAGAGGCAAGAATAGGGCAGACGAAGGAGTTAGACTGTAATGCAATTATAATAGAGGCTCCAGCCCGTCCCACTAGGAGATTTGAAGCTGGGATGGCCCTTTAGAAATGTTCCAAATCCAGGAAAGGGGGCTGGGCCTTTGTACCTTTGTACAGAGGTGCAGCAGCTATGAGCCCTCAGTGCTGAAGGGTGGATCTGGGTGATACACCACAGCATCTGCTACCTTAGTTCCACCCTGCTATCCCTCCCTGGCTCCCTACAACTCTGAGGATAAGACTCCAGCTCTTGGGCACAGCTTTCCTGGCCCTTTTTCCCCTCTCTTGCCATCACCCACCACATACCCTCTTCACAACAGCCGGTGGCCTCTCACTCCTCTGCAGAGGCAGGCCCCCTCCCATCAACACACTTCATACTGCAATGTTGTCTGCATCAATATCTGCCCTCCCCACCCCCTGCCCAGGAATGGCCTATGTCCTGAGCGTGAAAAGGTCCTGGAATGGGCTGGACAAGACTCGTGGTTGGCAGGGAGTACAGCCCCCGGCCCCCAACCCTCAGGGAAGTGGTGCCCAGCCCTCCCTACCCCATTCCGCAGTGCAGCTGCTCTTTCCTGTTGGGAATAAAGCACCAGAGACTCAGCTTCCTTCCTTTCTGTGCACGGCCTTGGGGAGGGAGGGGCCTTGGAGGGAGAAGGGGGCTGGGAGGTGGGAGAGAGGCTTCCCTGGGGAGAGGGATCCTATTGCATGGCCAGGAGTGGGCTGGAGTCACCCAGGCAGTCTGAGGGAGTGAAGGGAGTGAGGAGCTCTGTGGCAGGACCGTGGGAGAGAGCCATCTTCAAGGCCAAGGCTGTATGCGGAGGAGGAGGAACGGAGTGCCTGGTCAATCCTGGTGAGTTCGACACCAAACTGTCCTCTGCAACTCAGAGCAGGAGCAGGGCCTAGCGGAGGCCTGTGCCCACCCTGCTTCACTGTGTCTGCGGGAGTCTAACTGAAAAACCCAGCAGGTGAGGACTTCTTCTTGCTTCCAGAGAGACTGGGCAAGAACCTCCCTCCTCCTTCTTAGAGGGGCCTAGACAGAGGCCGCAGTTCAAAGGAGCAGCCACTCTGCCCGCTCTAACCCAGATTCTTGGCTCCCACTCCTACCACAGCTCTGACTCCTCCAGGGCCTGCCGTGGACTCTGCCAAGGACAAAATGGAGCCTGCACTTCTGCCTGGTATGGGTCCCGGGTGGGATGGGGGAGGGATGAAGGAAGGAAGATGGGAATGTAGGATTGGGTCCGCCCTTGACAGGTCTATTTGGAGCTGGGGGACAGGCTGAGGAGCAGGAAGGGGGGCAGGTTCGGCAGACATTTCCTGCAGTCCCTGCCAGACTGACGCAGCTGCCTAGGCTCTTCCTGCCCAGGGCCTGAGTGGCCAGAGCAGGAGAGGGCGGAGCAGCTGGCCCGGGGTGCCGCACTCAAGTGGGCCTCGGGCATCTTCTACCGGCCGGAGCAGCTGACCAGGCTGGGTCAGTACCGCAGCCGCGAAGTGCAACGCACTTGCTCCCTAGAAACTCGCATCAAGGTAGGCATGGGGGGATGGGGGCACAGGAGTCCTGGAGATGGGCTGCCGGGTTGGCCAGGCCTCACTGGCTGCCTCCCTCCTCCAGTCGGTGGTGCAGTCGTACCTGGAGGGCGTGCAGACTGGTGTGCGGCAGCTGGCACAGGCCCTTGGGGCCATGCAGGGAGCCCGTGAGGCCCTGGGCCAGGCCCATGGGTTGCTCCAGGACATGGCCGAGTCTGCACAGACCCTAGCACCCCTGCGGGAACAGGTGGCCCAACACAAGCAACTGCAGGCCCTGTCTCAGCTGCTGCCCCGGCTGCGGGCAGGTGAGTGTGCTGGGGCCCCAGGCCTCAGCCCTCCAGCAGTCTATCACTGATCAAGCAGCTGGGGCACAAAGTGGGGATCACATGGAGGGACACACCAGGAACCCCCAGGGGGTAACCCAGGCTTCAAATGGCGTATGAAGCAGATGTAATTCAGTTCAACCTGGGTTTCTGAGTCAGGGCTGACACACAGGCACCCTGGCTGTTACACTGAAATCTTTTCCTAACAGGGTAAGTGAAAAGCCACTGGCATGGTCCCCCATTCTCCCTGCCTTCTTCTGGGATTCCTGACTTCCTTGTGCTCCATCACCTCAAGGGTCCACACCCGGCCCACTAGGCCTCTAGGTTCTCGCCTATGTCCTTCCAATGGGCCAATGCTCCACTGTGCTGATTATTAATATTTACACATCACCCCAACCCCAGCATCTCATCTGCTATACCCACTGCACAGGTGGTAAGGCTGAGACCCAGGGCTGTCTGTTGCCTGTCTTCCTTCCTCAGTGCCTGCTGCATTGGCCCACACGCAGTCCCTGATTGATGCCCAGCAACTCCTGGAGGCATATGTGAGCCTACGGGACTTGGAGCAGCTGAGAGAAGAGACCTGGGCACACCTGGGGGACCTGGAGTTGCCAGATTTTGAGGGGCTGGCCCCTCTGGCTGAGGCACTAGGCCGGGCTGTGGAGACAGCTGCAGGAGCTGCAGGGCAGCTGGCACGAGAGGACCCAGCCCTGCTGGTGGCTGCTGTGCGTGTGGCTGAGTTGGACGCTGGGCACACAACCGCCCTAGGGCAAGCCCCACGGGACTGGCGGCAGTGCTGTCTGCGGGCTCTACAGGATGGCCTGGAGCGGGTCCACTTTGGGACACACCTGCTGCCTGGGCCAGGGGCCCTGGCGGAGTGGCTGGAGGCTCTGCGGGTGGCACTGCCAGCTGAGTTGGCCACAGCTGAGGCACTAGTAGCACCTTGCTGCCCACCACACTACAAGGTGGTCCAGCTGTGGGCCCACACCCTGCACCGAGGCCTGCGCCGCAGCCTGCAGCAAGTCCTCACAGGGGCTGAGCTGGGTGCTGCTGATGCCTTCACCCTGCTGCATTGGACTCTGCATGTGTACTTGGGGTCAGTGCCCTGAGGGCAGCGAAAGGTGGGTGGATCAGAGGCTGGGGATTCATTATGACACCCGGCTACCCATCTTCAGGCAAGAAATGATGGGGAGCCTGGAGTTGGGGCCAGAGGCTGATGTATCTCAGCTGGAGCCCCTGCTGACCCTGGAAGACGTGGAGGGGCTGGAGATGATGTTTGTGGCCAAAGTCCAGGTGAGTCATTGGGGCATGGGTCCAGAGCAGCCCTGCCCATCAGTTGTGATCCTTTGTCTGTAGAGTCACACATCTACCTGTCTCTGGCAAGATCAGTGCCCTGCTGCATCCTGCTGCTCCTTGCCCCTTTCCCCAGGCAAGTGTTGCCCAGTGGCTACAGAAGGCACTGGACGGGGAGGTAGCTGAGTGGGGCCAAGAGCAGGAGCCAGACACGGACCCATCTGGCTTCTACCACTCACCCATGCCAGCCATCGTGCTGCAGGTGGGTGGGAGGTGGCCAGGCAGGTGGATAGCCCCCATGGGAAAGGGAAGGAGGGCAGGGCTCTGGGCTTTAATGATGGCTGCCCATCCCTCCCTGTAGATCCTGGATGAGAATATCCGTGTGACCAGCCTGGTCAGTGAGTCATTGCAGCAGCGGGTGCACAGCATGGCACTATCAGAACTGGGTGCATTCCTGAGGAGGTCTGCCAAGACACTGACCCACTCCCAACCCCCAACCCT
Organism: Choloepus didactylus; assembly: GCF_015220235.1. Lineage (NCBI taxonomy): Eukaryota > Metazoa > Chordata > Mammalia > Pilosa > Megalonychidae > Choloepus > Choloepus didactylus. The sequence continues at coordinate 22,149,745 of NC_051328.1, read as the reverse complement.
GCTCCTGGGGCAGCCCAGACGGGCTCAGAGTGAATAAGACACACCAATGAGAAAGGGCTCCTTCACACCGGCCCTTGGGTATCTTGGAGGTGGGACAGGAGTGCCAGGGACTGGGGTCATGGGGATGCCAGTGATCACAGATACAGGAGCCACCTCTGCCCATTGCAGCTTCAGTGATGCTCTCATCCGATTCTCCCGAGACCACCTCAGGGGCGAAGCAGTGGCCCCTCATTACGTGCCCTGCCTACTGGCTGCCCTCAATCACCACGGAGCACTCAGGTACTGGAAGGCTTACACGGAAGACCCCTTCACTGCTCCCTCCCCCCACCCCAGCCCCTTTTATGTATGTATCCAGCCCACACTAGGCCATTAGGGTCTTTGAACTCACAAAACCTCAGATTCCAATCCCAGTTCTAATTAATAGCTGCGACCTTGGGCAAATTACCTAATCTCTATGAATCTCAGTTTTCTCATTAGGACTATGGGTGGTAATGGGATGTTCTGAGAACCACATGAGATAACAGATGTACCTACCACAGTGCCTGGCACAAAGTAGTGCTCAGTTATTTATTTGACAGGTATTTATCAAAGCCCTACTCTGTGCCAGGTAATGTCTGGGGTTACAGCTATGAACAAAGCAGAAAAACTCCCTTCCTCTTGGGGGATGGGTGCACAGAGGGGAAAGACCAAAGAGTTAATGAATTTTACTCCCTCTTGAGATTAACTCCCTCTCCTTATGGATGATGAAACAGGAATCTGAAGACACGACTTGCCCAAGGTCACACCTCGAATTAGAGGCATGTCCGGGTGGGGCTGTCGGACCCCCCCACTCGCAGCCTCAGTTCAGGCCTCTGCCCTTCAGAAGCGCAGGGAGCCGCCCTTTCGCCTCCTCCCGTCACACACATTCACCAACTAGGTGGCGCCCGATTGGCTGGACCACGGAGGGCCCTGCGGACCTTGGCCTTGGTCCTGAAGCCTTATTTTTGGTCCATCCAGTTCCTCAGTGTCCGTCCTGCAGCCCGACGGGGTGGCTTCAGGGCCCTTGGCACCTTTGGAGGCTTCCCTGGACGAATTGCAGAGGAGGATCTACCGCCTGGTGCTAGAGGCGTTGTTGGCAGAGCTCCAGGTGAAGCTTCGGTGGGGATAGGGGTGGGAGTTAGAAATGCAGCGTACGTTTGAGGGTCTCTGCGGGGAATGCCGAGTCTGGACCCTCATCCCTGCCCTCGCCCCTCCCCGCCGCCAGCCCCTGTTCGCGGCTCTGCCGTCGCGCCGGTGGCTGTCGAGCCCGGAGCTGCTGGGCTGTGTATGCGAGCGGACGGCGCGCTTCTGTCGGGATTTCTGGCGCGTGCGAAGCCCTGCGGTCCAGGTGTGGATGGAGGCGGGAGGTGGGGGCTGGAGTGGGAAGGGGAACGCTGGTGGGAAAAGCGATGTGGTCTCGCCTGATCGCCCTCCCTGCAGCTGCTGCTGGCCGAGGCGGAGCGCACCGTGGTGCTGCAGTACCTACACGGGCTGATGCAAGGCCGCCTAGTGTGCCGCGATGCCGACGAGCGGACCCAGGCGGCGGAGCGCCTGCGGCAGGATGCCGCTCAGCTTCAGGAGCTCTTCCTTGGTTTGGTAAGAGATCAGGGGGCGAGTGTATGGGGCGGGGGTTGTCTCAGTGGTTGGATGAGGGCCGGCCCAAGACCCTACCCCCGACGTGCGCAGGGTCTGGAGGAGAGTGCGCAGTGCACGCCGGTGCTGCTCGCCCTGCGGGAGCTGCTGAACCTCCGCGACCCCACGCTGCTTGGCCTGGAGGTGGCAGGCTTGCGGCAACAATTTCCCGACGTGAGGTGCGAGACGGAGGGTGGAGAGGGAGGAAGGGCCCGGGAGGGGCGGGGCTGACGCACTTCCTTGGTGTCTTGGCAGCGAAGATCACATCTCCGCTCTGCTGGACCTACGTGGGGACGTGTCCCGAGAGCAGCGCCTGGCCGCACTCAGCTCCCTGCAGGCCGGCCCGCCGCCCTCGCCGCCAGCCGGCCGCCACGCACTCTTCAGCCTTGTGCCCGCGCCTACGCCCGTGCTGTCCTCCTGCCTCCCTTCCGGGCACTGCGCTTGACGCCCGGCTGCCCGCGGAATAAAGCCTCAGCTCCCGTGCGCCTGAATCTGTGCGTGTTGGGGAACGGGGAATGAGTTAAATGTGCCGGCGAAGGCTAAGGAGTCCGGGTTCTGACTGCGCCTCCACCTACCCGAGCATCGGGTCGCGTGTGGAGTGCGTTCCCAAGTACCCGAACTCTTGCCCCCACCTATGCGGACTACGCCCCCATATATCTGTCCGGGCGGTGAGCCTGTGTCGCCACCGCCCTCAGAGAGAGCTCCGGGTCGCGCACGAAGCCCTGAAACACCCCTGGTCTTCAATGAGGGGGCGGGCCTGGGAGGAGGTCCCTGCCCAGGGGCGTGGCCGAGGGGAGGACACCGCCCCCTTAGCCCTGCCTTGCCCTGCCCCGGCTGTGGTCTCGGGAGCGCGCCGCCACGGAGACAGACGCGAACCCGCGCGCCTTCGTGTAGGCGTGCGCGCGCCCGAGTGCGTGCCTTGCCGGCGTCGGCTCCCGCGGACTGGGAGCGCAGCGACCTGCATCGCGGAGCAGGGACGTCGGCGAGGAGTGGACAGGTGGAGGTGGGGATGCGGCACACGACGGGACCCCCCGAGGGGCCGAGTGGGCGCGCGACGTGATCGCTCCTCATCTACCACAGAACCCCATCCATTGTCCTCTGGCCCCGCCCTTCACCCCATCCCTCGCCACTTATTGGCTGCAGGTCACGCCCCTCCTTGATCCCTGTCCCTATTGGCCCTTCTTCCACGTTATCCTCTCCCGGGTTTCTTATTGGTGCAGGCCACACCCTCTCATTTGTCACCAGATCCCGCCTTCAGTGATCGCGGGCTCCTCCCCTATCCCTCCGTTCATTCATTCTGCCTCTGGTGCTGGGTGCTTGGGAAATGGGGGCTAATAAGATCTGTTCCTGCCCTCGAGGAGTTCAAGGGATGGTGGGGGGACACCCACCCAGGCTCCGGCAGTGACAGCCCGAGGCGGTGGAGAAGCCTGCTTAGGCACTGGGGAGCCTCTAGACGCCGGAAGGCTCTCCGGAGGAGGTGAGGCCTGAACTGAGCCCTGAATGATGGTTAGGAGTTTGCTCCAGGGAGACAATGGGAGGGCGTTCCTGGCGGAAGCACCTGAGCCTTGAAAGAAACAGGTGTATGCTGGTGATTGCGAGGAGGTAGGTTGAATGAAAGAAAGGGAGTAGAGGGTACTGCACCAGAGATGAGCAGGGGGTCTGGTAAAGTGTCCAATTAGTTGAGGAGAGGTGAAGCCTGAGGCCTGAAGCCTCTTGAAAAGCAGCTGGTCACTAGGCTGTGGGTGTGGGGCGTGTACCGAGGGGGACGGTTAGGGCTAGATGGTGGAACAAAGTTCAGGGAAGAAATGATTCCAGTTCTGAGAAAGAGAAGGATTCTCCTGAGTTCTTTTATTGAACAACTGCTCTGGTTCAGGCCCTGTTCTGGGTTCTGGGGACACAGCTGTGGACACTGGAGATAAGGAAACAGGTAACTATCAAATATACTGTACTTCAGATGGTGATAACTGCTACAGAGAAAAGTAATGCAGGAAAAGGGAGATTGTGTTAGAGAGAGGAGAGGAGATTTGCTATTTTATAGAGGGTATATTCAAGAAGGCTTTTTTAATAACCTGATAATTTGTGTGGAGATCTGAAGAAAGTGAGGGAGTGACCCAGGCAGTTATATGAGGGAAAGCATTCCAGGCAGGGGACCTGTTCAGTCTGAGAAGCCTTTCATATATTCAAGTAAAGCCTTTGCATTGAAAACTGGCAACACTGGTCTGAAGTTTACAGAGGAAGTCTGAGCTGATGTATGTAAAGCCATGAGAGTGGATGAGATCATGTAGAGAGTGAGTATAAATGGGAAAGAGGATAGAAAAATTTCCATATACAATGCTGGGGGCTTTACAGTGTTAAGAGGATGGGAAGATAGGGACGAACCAGCAAGGAAGACCAAGGAGAGAGAGCCAGTGAGGTAGGAGGAGAACCAACTTAGTGTGTTCCGGAAGCCTAGTGAACAAAGTGTTTCCAGGAGGAAGTGATTAGCTGTGTCAGGTGCTGCTGATGAATATGAACATATCATTGTTGACCTTGATCCAATCAATCTGGATGGAGACTGGGGGTCAAAAGTTTAATTAAGAGAAAACAGGAAAGAAGGAACTGGGGGAATGAGTGTGGACAGCTCTTAAGGAGTTGTGTTGCAAGGAGCAGCAGCTGGAGGAGTATGGGGTCAAATGAAAGTTTTGTTTTGTTTTTTAAGATGGAGAAATAACAGCATATGTTTATGCTGATGGAAATAATCCAGTAGAGAGGAAGAAATTGATGATGTAGGAGAAAGAAATGCTGGAATTGTGTCTCTGAGCAGGCAAAGGATTGGCTTGGAGGCTGGAACATTCCTTCGGTCTCCAGGGAGAGACTGAATCAGACTAAGCCCTGGCACAGAGTCAAGGGGTGAGTGCCCCAACACTGGCCCTGGATGACCCTGGGGAGTGAGCATCAGAGAGGGGGCAGGCCAGGGATTGACTAGGATTTGCTGAAGTTTCCTCCCACCTCCCCAAAAGCTGATTTTAATTTAAACTTGAAGAGATGGTCCAGAGGCAAGAGGGTGTACCAGGGGGAGGAGCTAGCATAAGCAAAGGCTGCTTGGGCAGTCACATGACTGAGGCCAGATGGGCCGGAGGAGGTGGGTGGAGCTAGGTAGGAGGGGAGGGGTGTGGCTGAGAAGATGGCAGAAGCCCTGAGGCAGCTGAGGCCCTTTCTCCAGTCATCCATCCAGGTAGCTGAGGCCGTAGCACACCAGCTCCCAGACAGGGTAGGCGCTGAGGAGCCATTAGAACCACGAGGAGGGGGACAGTCCTTCCTGCAGGAGCTCACAGGCTGAGGGGATGCCAGTAACCACCCTCTGGGTTGGGGTACAAAACCATTCCTCCTGCTTTCCCCCAGACCAGCCTGCTTGGGTGAGCCTGCTGGAGGGAAGGGCTGCTGGACCGGGGGCAGGGGGCAGTCACTCAGACTCCTGGCGGCAGGCCCTGAGCCCAGCAGGACAGTGCAGAGCACAGGGCCTGGTGGTCCTCAGGCCACACCCACTCATGCTGGCCTCCACATGCCCTTCTGTGTCCCCAGAGGTCAAGAGTGAGGGGAGTTGGAGTGGCACAGCTGAATGTGACCCCCCGGACAGAATGGTGCTGGACTCGGGGGCCCAGGTGTATGAGCGGGCACCCCCCAGCCTGCCCGCCAGTCCCCCATCCCTGCGCACCAGCCTGAAGCCTTCAGTCCGAGATGGGCCACCGCTGTACCCCTGGCCTCGGTCCCTGGCCTTGCCCCTGGCTCTGTCAGTCCCCTCGGCCTTGCAGCACCGGCCGGAGCTGCAGCCTCTCTCAGCGCTGCGTTTGGGCTACCGTGGCCACATGCGCCGCAGTGAGAGCACCTGCTCCGTAAATAGCACTGGCCTGCGGGGGGGCAGCACCCAGGGACGGGCGCTACCTGGACGGGTACGGGACCTTGGTGGGGCCACCCTGCGGTCTGCAGCCTCCCTGCCTCACATTGCTAAGACCCAAAGGGATGCAGGCCGGGGTGCCAGCAGGAGCCCCTGCATGCTGGTGGCTCTGCGGCCAACCAACATGGACTGCGAGCGGGACAAGTTCTTCCAGTCCCATTACACCTACAACCCGCAGTTCGAGTACCAAGAGCCCATGCCCACAGCCGTGCTGGAGAAATACCGTGAGGCCTCCGGGCAGTTCATCCATCAGGTTAGTCCAGCCTGCCCACCTCACCCTGGCCTTGACCTCCCAAAAAGCTAGGCTTAACCGGTCACTGTGGTCCTGTGTTCAGGCAATTGGCATCATTGAGGCTGTCCTGGAGAAGTTTGGCACCTACGAACACTTTGAGGCTGCCACCGGAGGCCAGCTGCTGACTAAGTGCCAGATCTGGTCCATTGTGCGCAAATACATGCAGAAGGAGGGCTGTGCGGGGGAGGTGAGCTTGCCCTGCCTGCAAGGCTCCTCCTCTTCATGCCCCAGATGAGGCTGCCGAGTGGGCAGTGCCAGGCCCAGCCCCATACCTGGCCTGCTGGTGCCCCAATGAGGTGGGGCTGGCTCTGAGCAGAGGTGGTGAAGGGTGGGTTTGCTGGTCAAGGCTCCAGCCTGGCTGCCCTGTGGCATCAGTGGGTCCACCTGCACTCTGGCCCCAGGGCCGGTGGCCATGGCTCAGGCAGTGCTGCCTGCAGGTTGTGGTGCAGCTGAGTGAGGACCTGCTGTCCCAGGCAGTGATGATGGTGGACAACAGCCGACCCACACTGGCCATCAACCTGACCGGAGCCCGCCAGTATTGGTTGGAGGGCATGCTGCGGCACGAGATAGGTCAGGGTGTGGGTGTGGGTGGGGGTGGGGTAGGGGGGTAGGGTTGAATAGGGGGAGCTGGGGGCGGGGGCAGCAGTGAGGGGTCCCAGTAACCCCAGCCCCTCTGTTTCTCTGCCTTCCCTTTGGTGGAAGGATGGGCCCTTTCCCTTCTTCAGCAGCTACCTCCTCCCTCGCTCACAGAGGTAGGCCAGAACATGCCTGCCCACTCTCTGGGCTCACCCTCATCTGTGGCTCCTTCTGGAAATCTTTTTCTCCCTCCACTTTCTGATTTCCTGTGACAGTGGAGGCAAGGCTCCCTGGGAGGTAGAACCCTGGGGGAGCCCCACCAGCCCAGCCAACATGTAGGCTCTCCAGGGTGGGCTGAGGCCAGGTCCTGGGAATGGAGTTGGCTGACAGAGCCAAGTTGAGGAGGACACAGGTGGGGGGTGGGGGGTTGGGGATGGGTGGGGGGCAGGGGAGGGACGCTAATTACTATTTCTGTCTGTCCCTCCTCATCAAGAATCCTGTCGCTCTGGGCAAGAGATGGTTTTTGCTGGGGGCGTCAGGGTGACTGTCAAAATAATGTGGGCATGGGATACAGGGACGGGGTAGTCTGTGTGTCCCGGCTCCCCTCCCAGGGGGGTTGGGGGACACTGAGTTTGGAGAGAGTTTGCGGGTGTGTAGCCCTCGATGCGTGGGCAGGATTCATGCGTTTGAGAATCTCTGGGTCCTTGGGTATGAGTCCGCCTGAGGGGAGTCTTTAGGCTGGGTTTGGGTGAATGAATACGCATTCGTTTTATCTGGTGCAGGAGTGGGAAGGGAGCTTGTGTGAGGGCCTGAATCTGGAATCGCGAGGATACGTGGGTCACCGGCCAGAGATCCGGTTGGATGGGACAGGGAACGGGCCGGGCACACGGGTCCCCTGGACGCCTCGCCCAGCGCCGCTTTCCCCTCACCCTCCTGCAGGTACCCACTACCTGCGGGGCGCGAACAACGCGAAGCAGCCGTGGCACAGCGCCGAGGGCCGGCTGCAGTACGGGCTGCGGCCGGCTAACCCCACCGAGGAGGGCCTGGCCAGCCTGCACAGCGTGCTCTTCCGCAAGCAGCCCTTCCTGTGGCGCGCCGCGCTGCTCTACTACACCATCCACCGCGCCGCGCGCATGTCCTTCCACCAGCTCTTCCACGACCTGGCGCGCTACGTGCAGAGCGCCGACGTGCGCTGGGAGTACTGCGTGCGCGCGAAGCGCGGTCAGACCGACACCTCGCAGCCGGGTAGGTGCCCTGAACGCGAGGAGAGTTCCCTGAATCAGGGTGGGGGGACGAGGGGTGGGGCCTTGGGCCCAGGGGCTGATGGTCCCCCTGTGCTCACAGGCTGTTTCAGCAAGGACCAGGTTTACTTGGATGGCATCGTGCGCATTCTGCGGCACCGCCAGACCATCGATTTCCCACTGCTGACGTCGCTGGGCAAGGTGAGGGGCTGCGGGCCCTCAGAGGTGCCATCCAACTCTTCCGCTTACCGCAGTATTTCCCGAGCCTCTGATTGGTGTGTGACTAAGGGCTGAATGCCAGACCTCTATGGTGGAGGGTGGGCCGTAGAGGTGAGCACTGAGATGAAGTGATAGTTTATGGTGACAGCCTGTGGTTCTGAGGGTGTTTGACCCAGCCGGCAGGAGTGTGTAAGTATTGCCTCTCAAAGGAGGCAGTGAGGCCTCCGGACCCAGGGAGCAGTCAGGAAGGCCTGGGGCAGGAGGGTGAAGTGGCCAGGGCCCAGGGGCTGGCACTGGGCCTTTGTACCATGTGGAGAAAGGTGGACTTCATCCAAAGAAGTGGGGAGAGCTTTAACAGAGGAGTGGCAGGCACGTTGCTTTAGGAGGCTGCCTCTGAATGTCATATGGGGGAGGCCTAGGGAAGGGAATGCAGGGAGAGGAGGGGACCTTTCTAGTCACTCCTGTAGAGTTGATGGTGGTCTGGCCTAACCAGGCACTGGCTGTGCAGTTGAGAAGGAAGAGCAAGCTGGAGAGCTCTTCCCAGGGGAGGATCCCTTTAACTCAGTGGCCACCCTGAGTGGGGAGGGTGGCAGAGACCAGGTCCCCTCCCTGGATTCTGACCTGTTTGTGAAGAGGTTGGGGCTGGCACAAGCTGGCACTCAGGTAGTGGAGCAGTTTTTTTGAGTTTGGTGCTTGATATGGGTGCCTGAGGGCTCTCCAGGGGCAGGTGTTCAGGAGGCAGCTGGATACCCAAGGTTTGGAGGTGAGGGGAGAGGCTGAGCTAGAGAGAGCAGTGGGGGTGTAGAGCAAAGTGTAAAAAAAAGAATTGAGAGAGGAGAGCACAGACCCAGGACTAAGCCCAGAGGTGCATCATACTGGGAGTGGATGGGGAGGGGAGAGGAAGGAGGGAGAGGGGGGAGTTCCGGGACCAAAGTCAGTGAGCACTGGGCAAGAGCTGGGACCAGCTACCTGAAGGCCAGGGGACTCTGCCTACTCCTGAGGCCCACCTCCCTCCCTGCAGGTGTCCTATGAGGATGTGGACCACCTGCGGCCCCATGGGGTGCTGAACAAGACCCGGGTACCCCACTTCATGCAGGACCTGGCACGCTACCGGCAGCAGCTGGAGCACATCATGGCCACCAACCGCCTGGATGAGGCAGAACTGGGCCGCCTGCTGCCCGACTGATGCTGGTCGAGGGCCACAAGCAGAGGTCCTCGGCAAAGGACTCCAGGCTGGCCCCCAGAACATGAAGCTCTCTGCTCTGTGCTTCCATGGCCTGGGTCTTTCTTGGGGAACTGGGAGGGCAGGAGCATCCCAGGAGGAAGGAATGGCAACATCAGAGGGTTTGTGTCCCTTGCTAGCCTTCCTGGGGCCTGGGGCCTGTGACTGGCAGCAACATGCCAGGCGAGCTAAGTCTGCTTTCCTGCCTCCTGCTTTCTGTTGAGCAGAGGGGAGGCCTAGGGGAAGAAGGGGAGCTAAGCATGGATGGGGATGGGGGGTGGTTTGGGAGTGGAAACTTGTTCTTGCATGAGATGGCTTTGGATGTCTGGGGACTCCAGTCCCTCCCTTTTGCCACCTGGCCCCTTGGTGCTCCTTCAGCTTTCACGCTGCCTACCTCTGACTGGGTCCTGGTGGGGGGGTCAGGACCCCTTCCTCAGCTGGGCTGGGTATGCTGTCCAGTGTATTTGCCTCTCCATGTATTGATTCCTTATTTATGGACTCTATTTCCTGGGGCTGGGAGGCAGCAGCTCCTAAGATTCAGAGGAGTACAGGGCTCCCCTGAAAGGTACGAATGTTTCCTAGACCATTCCCATCAGTCTCTGACTCTCACATGTACACACTGCTTCAGGCCTTGTGGGCTGAGCCCCAGAGCTCACCTGGCCCTGCCTCCACCACCTCCCAGCTGGCATCTGGAGAGGTCTGCAGGGCCTGGCAGCAGCCACAGTCAGTGAACCTAAGGGGCAGGCCCCTGGGATGTGTTGTCCCAAGTCCTGAGCCTCTTCTGGACCAGAAGTGCAGAGGTGATTGTTGCTTCCAGTTTCACCTCAGACTTGCTGTATGAGGTTGACCCAGTCCCTGTCTTTCCTGGGCCCCAGTTTTCCCATCTGAAAAACTCAGAAACACAGCTGTAAAGTCTATTCCTTCGTCAACGAGTACATATAGAGTGCTTTCCACGTGCCACTTCTGGCCAGAACCCTCTCTGAGCTCCCAGTCCAGGAGGAAGTCAGACAATTAAAACAGCAATTACAATGAAGTGTGTGGCCTCTGTCTAGCCAAAGTCTAATAATCTCACTTCCAAGGCTCTGAGCTCTAGGCCCTCCTTAAACAGAAGTTCCCCTTCCCTTGCTCTCTGCACCAGGCCCAGGGGCTTCCATGGAGGGAGGCTGGTGCCTGCCTACCCAGGCCCCCAAATGGCTCAGGAGGGAAAGGGACACTGGAGCAGCATCCAGGGGTCAGTCCTTTGTCCCAGTGTATGCCTGAGGTCACCAAGGGTGTAATTTGAGTTACTGAGGGCAGAAATGAGACTGAAGACTGAGGGCATGGAGGGGCACGGAGCTACCCAGATCACTGGGACTGGGAGACACATATTTACCCTACCCTCCCACACACCCCACTTTCGGTTCCTGGGGAAAGAGCCAGAGTCCAGGGGAGAGCCCAGCCCTGGTGGACCCTCCAGGGTTTATTCACTTCCAATGGCGGTGAGCAGGACAAAGCCTCTGTGGCATCTGTCCAGCCCAAGCAGAATCTGAGGTCCTGTCCAGTTTGGGTGGAGAGAGGCCAGTCAACGCTCTGGTCTTCAGGAATCTACAGGCCATAAAATAATGGGGGGAAAGAGTCAACGAGGTCGGGGCACGCCCACCGCCTCCCAGGCCCAATCCTCCCACCAACCAGGCACCGGTTCCGGCAGCCTCCTCACACCTTCCTACTCATCCTCGTAATTCGGCTCCGGGTCGGGCTCCGGCTCCACTTCGGTCTCTGGTTCTGCTTCCATCTCGGGTTCCGGATCCATTTGGGGTTCCAACTCCGGCTCAGCCCTTTCGGAGGCCTCGGCTTCCGGCTCGCACTCGGGGTCCTCGGGGATCTCGGATTGTGCCGTCTCGCAGCCCTCAGGCCCCCCGGTCTCGTCGTGGTCTGCAGCTCTAGGTAGCCCGGGCCATGCAGGTCCTGAGTCGTGTGCCTCAGGCGTCCAGAGGCCCGGGCACGGAGGATCGTAGCTGCGGTCCCGGTAGCCTAGAGCAGAGGTGGCGGTGTCTTAGGTTCAACTTACCGCTCCCTGTTTTCTCGGCACACACTCGCCCTCTGCTCTTGTAGGTATAACTGCCCGGCCCCTCCAAATGGGCTCTTGCTCAGCCCTCCAGACCACGCCCCGACCCCTGCTCTGCCCGAGGTCCCCACTCCGCGCGCGCGCGCACCGGGGCCCACGTGCTGCCAGTCCCAGGAGGGGTCCGGCGCCTGCGCAGTACGTTGGGCACAGCGCAGCAGCTCCTGGCAGGCGGCCTCGCCCTTTCCCTGCACCACGAGCAGCAGGCGGCGCATCCTGCGCTCGGCATCAGGCAGCGCGTCCAACGCCTCGTACTCGGGCGGGGTGAGCACGCCCCGCGCCAGCAGCGCGTCTAGCAGCATCCCGGAGTCCGCCTGCAGCGTCTCTACCAGGCGTTTCCGCTCGCGGTCTATCGTCTCCGACGGCCGCTCCTGCGCGTTGCCCATCGTCGGGACAGCCTGGTGGAGGGGAACAGGGGCAGTGGGGGGCGGGACTTCCCCACCCCAGTCTTCTCTCCCCGAACCCCAGTGAACACCCGTGCTGGAGCTGAAGTTCACCTCGACCCCGGCCACACCGCTTTGCAGCAGAGGACCTGGAGGCCACCGCACGGGACTCGTCCGACTGCTTCTCCGGCTGCTGCTTCCGTGTCTCCTCCTCAGGCTCCTCTTCCGGTCCCCTAAACGGCAGCTGTGGCCCACCTCCCCCCTTCTCCCTTAAGCTTTCCCAGCACTGCATCTACTCTTACTGTTCTCTCCAACGAGGACGTGTGCACTACCATCCACAGATCCTCCAACCTGCTTCCCCACCTCAACAAGCAGAAAGACCTAGGAGTTATCTGATACTCCACGCCAAGCTCACAGTTAAGTCCTTTGCAGTCTGCTGAATATTTCTCTCACCATTCCCACCACTTACTTTGACCTTTCACCCACTGCTTGGACCCTGCAGAGCCCTGGATGGAGGTTCCCTGCCTCTATACTCTCCCCTCCAGTCCCAAAATGCATCCAGAGCCCAAAATGCTGAGAGCCTTCCACTGTTTCTCTCACCAACTGGAAGAAGTCCAGACCCTTGACCCTAAGGTCCATCCCAGACCAGGCCCTGCCCTGGTGCCCCCACCCCCATCCCCACCCCACCACCACTATGGTGTTGCAACCTGGACCTGGTCTCATGGCCCTTCCTGGTTCTCTGATATCGGAGCAGGGATACCTGAATCCTCTTGAGTCCTAGTGCTGACCAAGATGTCTTGACATCACCTGAGACCCTGTTGTCTCCCTGATGGCCTGGGAATGACTCTCTGCCATCTCCTGCTTCATCCTGGAGTCCACAGGGACCAGCACATAAAAGCTACCAATACATGTTTGCCAAACATGTACTGTTTTTCCTCCATGGATCCCCCTATTTTGAGATGCTGTCTCTACCAAACAACATGCGTAAGGTAGAAATTAATCTACCTTGTCCATTTATTCCCAATCAAGGACTACAGTCTTTTCCCTCTTGGGTGGCCTGACCCAGCCAGTAAAGCAAATGGGCCAGCTCCTGTATTGTTCCCTCCCTTGCCCTATTATCCTCTGCCTTGGTTTTGTCTACACATCGCTTCCTGGATCTCCTCCTCCCTTTGGGGTCCCTCCTCCACCTCCTTCCCAGGCTCTAAGAGGCTGGGCCTTGTCTGGGAGACAGGATTTGGACCTAGCCCCCCATCCTGCCTCCCAGTTCTTTCTCTCCAGCCCCTGGTGTCATGCTGTGTCTCAGATCCCTCCTGGCCATATCAAAGTGTCAACCCCTTCTCCAGGCCACTGAGCAGATACGAGTACCCTCCTGCCCCTCCTTCATGTCCCATCTATGGCATGTGAGTGCTGCTGCTCCATCAGGGATCATTGTTGTCACCTCACCTATTAACAGTTCCTCTGGGCACCTCTCACTGCCATTCCACCACCCCCACAGCACAGTGACTTTTGACAACCTTCTGCAGTAGGGTTCATTATTTCCATTTTACAGATGAGAAGACTGAAGCTCAGAGACACCACGTGGCAGGGCTGGACTCTGACTGGTTCCATTCGGAACTATAACACAGTCTGTAATGCAGTCCCCCACCTAGCAGAATGTCAGCCCTAACCACCTGTCCCTCACACCCACTGCCCAACAGAGAGAATCCAGACAATCTGGCTTCTTCCCTCCTCCCCAGATTGTTTACATGTTAGACGTCTCCCATTACCCCAAACCCTGCCTTTTGTCCTGGCTGGGAAGCAGAGACCCAGACTGGTCTAGGGACTCCCTCTGAGGGTCTCACTACTCATAAGGAAACGAGTTTACATCGTGGCCAATTGGTCGCGAAGCCAGTCCTTAAAGGATCCTAAGCCAGGTCCTGGAGCGTCGGGCGGCCCCGGGCTGAAGGCGTGCAGCCGGCCGGCCCCCACCCTCACCTCTCTGCATGGGATCTCTTGCTGACCGAGCGGGTCGCGGGAGCCTCTGCACTTGCGCGACCGCAGCGATGCCCTTACCTCGGCTCCACCCAGTCCAAGGTCTTCAGGCGCTCGTGGGGGTGGGGGTGGGGGTAGGGGGCGCACGGACACCCCTCCGGGTGTAGCTGGCGGTGGCGGGGCCCCGCTTCTGCCCCGTCTGTTTCCCTTCCCTTCCCCCAGCCCGGTCCGCTCCGGACAGGCAGCCTCACTCACGGGTCGAGCCTCGGCCGGGCAGGAGATGACAGTGCAGAAAGGGCCGGGCGGAGCCAGGGCAGCAGCTGCGGCGGTGGGGGGGTGGGGGGGGTGGCGGCCGGGGCTGCCTGGAATGTCCGGGCGGGGCGGGGTGGGGCGTTCGTCTTGGGGCTGGGGGAGACGGTCCCGCAGAGCCCGCGAGCTGCCTGGGGATATTCACGTAGCTCGTTTTCCCTCCCTACCGCGCGCCCGCCAGAAGTTGAGTCAGTGCGGAGCTGGGGAGAAGGAAGTGCGGCCCGCGGCCCCATGTGCCCAGCGCCCACTTTGGGCCTGGCAATTCCTGGGCGCTTTACACACATCCTCTGGACGACCCTTCCTCTCTGCCAGTCACAGACGAGGCTCAGAGAAGGGGACCGATTTACCCCGGGTCACAGAGCGGGGGCACTGCGGAGCTGGGTCTGACCCAGAAGCCCCCGCTTCCTGGAGGTCGCAGAGGCCGCGCGACAGCCCCGGATCTCGCCGGAGATCGGGGCCCAGGAGGGCTAAGGGGCGGGAACCCCAAGCACTTCCACTCTAGTCAGTGATCTCCCCATTAAAGCCTGGGATCTGGTCGCTTCTACGAATGCAAAGTTGCCCACCACCCATGACCTCTGCGCTACCTGGTCGGTAAAGAAACGAGACGGGAAACCGAAAAACAAATGCAGTTTATGTGCAGGGCCCTGCAGGCGGAATGGAGAGAGGCCGCCGAGTGGCTGGGCTTGGCTCGGCCTCCGCAAGGGGGCGCCAGGAAGCCTTGAAGGGCAAGCTGCCGCCGACTAGCCCCTCAGCGTCTCGGGCTCCAGAGGGAAAAAGGTCTCAGGGGGAGGGACTGGCCCCAGGGCCCACGAAAGAGGTCGGGCTCTCAGGGGTGCTGTAAATGGTCAAGGCCCCAGATAGGCCGAGGGCTGGGCCTCCCAAAGCCGCCTGGACGTCCAGCAGGAGCGGGGCCCCAAGGGCGGGGTCCTTCCCTAGGGGGAGTGGGACAACGCTCAGAATGGAGAAACGATTCCCACTTCTTTCATTGGGGAAGGAAAGCCCTGCCCACTCTCCCCTCTATCCTGTTAGGATGAAACATTCCATTCTCAACCTCTGCACTCTCACAAGTGGTCAGCAGGTAGGAGTAGCTCTCTGCCTGAACGCAAGGGATTTCCCTCCAAAACTTGCCCCATCCTGATGGGTCTGGTCAGTCATGGCCTTCCCACCCCACCCTCAGTTACCCCAACCGTTACCTGGACCCAGAGAATTTATTCCCTTGGCTGCCAGCTCAGCCTCACCTCTCTCTGGAACCAAGGGCTGCATCTGCATGGGAGAACCTCAGGAAGCAGCTGGGTAGGGGGGCTAAGGAGGAGAGCTGGGGAATCACTGGACTCTGGGGGCAATCCTCCCCAGCCATGGCTTTCGCTCAGAGAAAACAGCCATGGGCCAAAGGGCTTGCTTCCCCAGCCCCCGGCCCCTCCTCCATCTCACCAGGGACAGCTCCATATCCAAGTCCGTCAGGGTCCACTCTCGCCCAGGGAGGCTGGGGCCCAGCACCTGAGGGGAGCTCATGGTTAATGGCACCCTCCACAGGCTGCACAGAGACACTGGACGCCCCCTGGGCCCTAAACCCTTGCCCCTCAGCCAGAGGGGTACTCACATCCAGGGGCCCTGCAGGGTCCAGACTTTCAGGGGGGCCCCGAAGCAGCATCGGAGGCAGCAGACCCTCAGGGCTTGTGTCCCCACTCTCCAGGCCCAGAGGCTCCCTGTGCACGGAGAACTTCCGTTGGCCTGCAGTGCCCACCCAGAGAAGCCAGGATACACTGGGATTTAAATCCCCTGAAATCTAGATGATGCCAGGAGAGGAACCCCCACAAGGAGCATGCAGAGAGTGCCTCTGCCTTCTACTTGGGGCCTGAGGTTTGGGTTGTAGGGCTGGGGTCTTAGAAAATGTCCCCTTCCTATGCAAGTGTCATAGTAGTAGCACTTAAACTATTAAGTGCTCTATAATCATCTGGTGAGTTCATTTAAAATACAGATTCCTGAGCCCTACAACCGAGATGTTGATTGACCTCAACAGGAGACAGGAAATCTGTATTTTAATAAGCTTTCTATTTCCCAGGGACTCTGATGCTGGAAAGCACACTCTGAGAAATCAGATCAGGATGACAGGTTCAAGTACCCAAGCCTCCCACTTAGCCACCAAGAGGCAGGGAAGGCTGGGAAGTTCTGTGGGCTGGTGAGTGCTGGTCAATCTGCACAAGTGGCCCACAAGGCTCCCATGCAAGAATGGGCTCACTGCTCACCTGTCAGGGGCCTCCCTGAGGCCCCTTGGTTCAGGCTGCTGGGCATCCCTGGGCCCCTCAGGGCTGAAGCTCCCTTTCCCTTCCAGGATGGCCTGGACCACAGCCACAGGCAGCGGTGGGGGGGGCTGTCACGCAGAAGTCACACTCGTTTGGGGCCAGGGCCAGCCCAGCCTCGCCTTCCCCCCCTGGGCTGGCCGGCTCTTCTTTGAGCAGTGCCAGGCCCTTCTCCCTGCACCAGAGAAAAGCTTCAACCAGACCCTGGCACTGCCCTCCCCCCCTGCTCCCACAGCCATCCGACTGCCAGCCCCTCCCCCAAAGAGTCCCCAGAGAGCACACTCTGTCTCCCTTACCTCCTGCTGCCACTAGAGGGAGAAAGCCCAGTCCCTTCAGGAGATGGGGATGGGGAATCTTCTAGGATATCAGAGATAATGGGTCCTCTCGCTCTGCGAGGTCTGCTGAGTCCAGAAGTGGTCCCTGGGGGTGGCTGGAAGAAGAAAGCCAGGCCCAGCCCTTGCCCTCGGGCCACAGGGAGGGCCAGAACCCTACCAGTACCCACCTGGACCAGGTTTGAGGGGGAAGGGCTGGTAGGGGAGACTCAGTCCAGGCGGGGGAGCCTGGGTTGGGAGAAATGTTGGCACTCCATAGGAGTAGACTTTCCATAAGCCCAGCTGGGCCTTTGGGGAGGGGAGAGAAGTGAAACCTACCGACTGGATAAAGTAGGGGTCCTGTAGGAGGGTGCTGGGTAGGGGGCAGCTGAATTTGGCAGGCGGAGGGCATGTGCTCCCTTCATCCAGCATCAGAGACCTGGGCAGGGTGGTGGGGACACAGGCAGGGGGAGGGGCAGGCTTAGCCCCCATGTCACTTAGCCTCCACCTCCCTCCCTCAGGCCCCATCAGCCAAGTCAGCAGAGCTGAGGCTGGTTGCCAGGGCATCAGTCACATGCTGGAGGTGGAAGGGGCTCCCGCCCAGATGGGGGGGAAGAGAGAAGGGAGGGAGGGAGCATGGTTTGAGCCCAGACATGTTGAGGGATGCTTGGGGGGTGGGGTACACTTCTGGGTGGGGATCTGAAGATAAGATCCTGGAAGAGGGGAATCTGGGAGTGGGGGTACCTCGTGGTAGGGTTGGAAAGAGAGGGAAAAATCCTGGGAGATAGGGAGCCCTGGGGGAGATGGGCACTGGGCAGGCAGCCTGTAGTACAGAGGGAGGAATGTGGATTCTTGGCGGTGTTTCTGGAGAAGGGGTTCCTGCAGAGAACCTGGGAGTAGGGAGTGGAGGATTCTAGAAAGTAGGGGAATGCAAGTGAGCATCTCTGGCTTTCTCACTCACAGCTTTCTCTTGACTCCTGAGCTGCTGGGCCCCGCCTGAAGTGGCCCCAAGAGGCACTGAATCAGCTGACAATGAAGCAAAGGGTTAATGCATACATCAGACCCTGCCCCCCATGCTAGTGAAGCAGACTCCCAGCAGGTGGGCATGAGGAAGGGATTTAACCTGGGGATGGGGGGCCGGGGTGAGGGGGTGGTGGGGAGGAGTGGGAAAGAGAAGTCAGCGAGGGGATGAGGAACACCTTTCCAATGATCCGGTGCTGCTGCCCATGGCTCTGCCGCAGCGTCACCACTTCCCGCCACAAAATCTCGTTCTGCCTGGAGGGGGGTGGGTGGGAGGGTGCTGAGGCCTGTGAGGACACACCCAGTCCTGCCTCCAGCGAAGGGCGAGGCCAGGAAGCCCGACCACCCCAACAGTTTATCCGTCCGCTAGAGACCACAGCGTTCCCCAGCCGGCCATTTGAAAGAGAGAGAAAGAGAAAGAGAAAGAGAGAGAGAGAGAGAGAGAGAGAGAGAGAGAGAGAGGGAGAGAGGGAGAGAGGGAGAGAGGGAGAGAGGGAGAGAGACTGCCCAGAGCCGTCTGGGGGGCCTGTATGCTACCGCCCAGGACCTCGCCCTCCCCAGTCCTCCGCACTGCCTGAGCTCGCGTAGTCGCGCCTCGGTGCTCTCCTGCACTCCCCTCAGCGCCTGCACCTCGCCCAGCAATCTGCCCAGGTCCTCCGGGCACCAGCGGCCGTCGCCGCCGCGCAGCGCAGGCACCTGCCGAGGAAGGGGATAGGAAGTACTGTCGGGATAGGGTCGCTTAGGGCAGGGCGGGCTTCCCCGACTTCTACTCGGGTCCACTAGTTCTTGCAGGCCGCCCGCACCTTGCGCCGCACGCGCTCCAGCAGCTGCTCGCGGCCGCGCACGAAGCTCGGGTGCTGGAACTCGACGTGGTCGCACTCCGGCCTGAGCAGGCCGCCCTGCTCGATACTCACCACCTTCCGGAAACCGTCTGGGGAGTGGGCGTGGAGACCTGAGTTGCCCCGTCCTCGGGCACCAAGCCACCGGCACCCGCTCTCCACCTGGCCCTGGGGACTCACACATGTTGAGTTGCCGCACAAAGCTCGCCATGTTGCTGTGCTTGAAGTACTGGGGCAGCACCTCTTTAGCGAAGCGACTCTGGTCGCTTACGAGGAAACTGGTCCCATTCTGCCGAGAACGCAGCGGCCCACGGTGTCCGCGCAGACCAGACACCGTGAGCGGGGTCCGCCAAAGGCCGCTCAAGCGCACACGAGCACACACACTCGCACCCCCGGTGGGGAGCGGACCGATGGCTCACGGGGACACCCGGACGACGCCAGGACAGAACTAGCTCTAAGGTCCAGCCGGGAGCAGCCACAAAGGGTCCCCAGCCCCCTCCCGACTCAGACTCCACACTCAGTTCTGTGGAAGGGGTCCGACTTGGAGCAGCCATCAGACTCGGGTTCCAGCTCCCTACAGTTCCCAGCCTTGCAATATGACCCTGAGTCAGAGCTGGAGCCGGAGCTAGAGCCAGAGCCAGCACTCCCCTTCTCCCAGTCTGCTTTCTGATCTGTGGGATGGGGCAGGGTGGGAACTAAATGGCCTCGAAGATCCCTCAGGCTCTAGTTCCAGGAGGTTCCTATCCCTTTCTCATCCAGAGAAAGCCACCTCACCCCCCATCTAGCTCACCCCCTCCAAGGTGAACTGCCTCGAACGGCTGAATCGAGGGACCCACAGCCCGGGCCCAGACAGGGGGGTGGGTGGGGGTGGGCGAGGGTGTTCACTGACTTGGAGAGACCCCGGGGACCCCAGCCCTCACCGGGCTCCAGCGGATCAGGTGATCGGTGCCCGGGTCGCCCACCAGCGCCCAGAGCTTGCCGAGGAAGGCAGGCACGGGGCTGGGACTCGGCTCCGCGGGCAGCGCGGCTGGTGCTTCCTGCATGGCGCAGTCTCGGCCCGCTCAGCGCTCTGGCCCGGCCGCCGCGGGCACGTCAAAGCCGCCGAAACTGCTGCGTTTGCGCCCGCAGTGTCCTACTCCGCCTCCGGGCGCCGGGTCAGGAGGGGGCCACGTGCGAACCCACGGGGCGGGGCTCGGACCACGGCCTTGGCACCCAGCAGGCTGGGATCGAATTTGTGTGAGAGGGTGGGGTGAGGAGGGCGACTTGGATTCGAGTCCCCGCCTTTCCCTGGCCCGCTATTTCCCACTCTGTTCATGCAGAGAAATTTCTGCTACGCGGCCTGATGTGGGCTGGGAAAGTCCTAGAAGGCAATGGTCGTGGATGCGGTGGAAGCGAGCGGATAGTATGGGGGTTAAGCTTTCCTCCCCCTGACCGGAACGTTGTGACTCCAAGGGCGCGGAGACCCCACCTTTGACCCCCGCAGTCTTATGAGTCCCGGGGACCTCCAGGTCCTGATTCCGTCCGGCCTCCGCACTTCCCCCTTCAGAGCTGACTCCGCCTTTCACAGGACGCAAGGATTTATTTCACACTCATCCCTGCGTCCCGGCCCGGGCCCATAGCCTCCCTCCCCCTGCGCCAGGGCCGCTGAGCTTGTGCAGAGTCCGCAGCGGGTGGGATGGTGACCTCAGGCCGGCCGGGTTTCTGCGGGGAGACGGCAGAGGCTAAGGGCAACAAGTGTGTTAAGAGTGCCCGGAATGGTCCCGACGCCAATCCTCAAGAGACACAGGAGGCAACAGAACCCCGAAGGAAAAGGCAGTTGGAACGTGCCTGGGCACCCCAGCCCGCGGCCACACATCTGGAACAGGATGGTTGCATCACAACACATACGTGGGCCGCCGGGAATGCGGCTCGCGCGTTAGTTTAAACGCGTAGCTGCGCAGGCGCGGGCAGTGCGCGGGGAGGGCGCCCGGCACGGCGGGTCGCTGCACGCAGAAGCAGAGCCTGTCGCGCAGGCCCGCGCATCTTGCCGCCGGACCCTCCAGCGTGGCTTCCGCAGGGTTGCGGCGTAGTTTCGCGCTGCGAAGCCCATGGGGCCTGTGGTGTAGCAGGAGAGGCGGAGGTGCAGCGTAACCACGGGTACCGAAGGCTGCAGGAACGCGCGCCACGCTCCCGCCAGGCAGCTCCAGCCCAGCGGCGCAACGCGGTCCAGGCCTCCTTTGGCAGGACGCGCGCGCATTCGTCTTCAGGGCATGCGCACCGCAGGGCCGAGAGTGCTAAAGGCGCGCGGTTCTGAGCTGCCAGCA
Organism: Choloepus didactylus; assembly: GCF_015220235.1. Taxonomy (NCBI): domain Eukaryota; kingdom Metazoa; phylum Chordata; class Mammalia; order Pilosa; family Megalonychidae; genus Choloepus; species Choloepus didactylus. Next base: position 22,129,074 of record NC_051328.1, on the reverse strand, counting down.
CTTCGAGGGTGGAGCGCGATAGGCTGCCGAGGTGCAGACTGTAAGCAGCTTGAGCATGGAGCGTGCAGTTGTACGGGAAGAGACTGCGGCACCAGCTCGTCGTCCAGCGTAAAGGGCAAGCGCCGCAGGTCGAGGTGGCGCCGCGTGCGGCGTCCAGGACATCGAAGCCCGCGTGGAAGAGTGGCTTCTCCCCGCGGCACCCCAGGCCCAGGCCTCGCAGTCCCAAGGCATGGCTCACCAGCGCCGTCAGTAGCTCAGTGGCCGCCCGGCGGCTCGGCTCCTTCAATGGCTCAAATTCCAGCTGTAGGTTGTGGACGTGGTGCACACATATGGTGGCAGTATGCTTTCCCGTGCACAGTTGCAGCTTGTGTTAGAGCAGTGAAGGCATCAGCGGCGTCCCCGCGACTCGGGAAGAAGCCCCTGTCCACCCCTCAGCCTGAGTTCTAGCTTCCATCCCCAAATTCCCGCCTCCTGTACACGCACCTCCCTGCCCCGACCACGCCTGCTTGTCTGAAGGCAGCCACTGATGGGGCATCTTTAGAAGGCTTCAGTCGTGTCTGCCACATGTTGAAACGCTGGCAGGAGGAACCTATGATATTTTGGGAACTGGGTCTTAGCGGTCCCTAGCTGAATGACCTGTGAAAAGTTATTAAATCTCTGTTTCCAATCTGTGCAGTGGAGAAAATACTACCTGTTCACTAAGTAGAGGTTCTTGTTGGGATTAAATGAGTTAATATATGTAAGGCTTTTAGAGCAATGGCTGGTACATATTGTAAGTGGTCAATGTAGTAATTAGTATATTTTGTTTTTTTGTTAAGTGTTATGCTATTTAATTTGAAGAGAGTCACTGAATCGCCACCGATGTTTCTCAGCAGAAACCACTCCCCTGATTCCACTGAGAAAGGGCGAGAGGCAGTGGGAAGGGGAGGAGCCATCTCACCTGATGTTTGTGTCACTGCGTGGCAGCAAGATGGGCGCCAGCAACTTCTCCAGCAGTTGCTCTCCGGGCTCGGCCATCGCCGTCAATCCCAGCAGTTGAGGCCGAGAGAGAGGGGGACATCCCTGGGCTCAGGAAGACCAAAGTGTTGAAAGAACACTGCAATCTGGGTGTAGAAACGCTTATGGCCCAGGAACTGTTACATAATTTGTGGACCCAGTGCAAAATGAAAGTGCATGCCCCTGTGATCACAGACTTATTAAGAATTTCAAGACAGTGACAGCAGAACTTTTAACCAAGTATTAAACCAAGCGTGGGCCCTGTGTGACTGCACAGTACTTGGACCCATGAAATCGGCCCTGGATACAAAAGGATCTCTGGTTCTTCTTCAAACTACATTTTCACTTGTTGAGCAAATTCATACTTCATGCGATACCCAAGGAACGCAACCACGACTTAGCGCGACGTTGATGAGCGTAGTTCCCGGACTTTGGACGACTGTATCGGAGCTTTCTCCAAGTTATTAACATCTTCCTTGGGGAGGGTGGAGGGCGGGCGGCACAGGCTCTGGTTCTGGACAATCCCGCCGGTTTCCCGCCCCAACTCAGACAGCTCACCTTCCCTGCGCACACACGCAGAGGCGCCCGAAGGCCCGGACCAATCTCCCAGGTGTGACTGAGCTAATTTCTTCCCCACAGCGATCCTGAGGACTCGGGAAGGACTGTGCCCAAGGCCTACCTCGAGGGCCTCTCACGCTGCACGGGACGTCGGAATCACCCAGACACTTTTTCACTATTCAGATTCCATGGCCCCACCTACTTAATCAGGTTCTCCGAAAGGGTAGGGCGTCTGCCACTGACTCCACAGGGCCCAAATTGAAGAAACCCGCTTCAGCCGCTCACTGCCTCTAGCGGCTGCAGGTTAATAAGGCTCGAGTATTAAGATTTCTAATGGGCAGGGACCGTGAGCCAATCACGAAGCGGGGCGGGGCACAGTTGAGCCCGCCTCAGGAGGGAGGCTTCTTTCCTTCTCCGCGACTTGCAGGTTAGAGGCCTCTGGGAGACTAAGGTCCCGCGGAGCCAAGAAAAGCGTAGGTCTCTGGGGCCTGGCGGGCTCTAGGGGCTGAGGGACCCTGGGTTCAAGGCCGGACCCTAAACCTCGAGCAGCCCTGGCTTCCGCTGGGCGGTTTAGGCAGGGCTGGAACTCTGCAGACCCTCTCACCTCGGAGCGTGACCCTTGGGGAAGGTGGCGGTGGAAAGTAGGCTTCCTCTTTGCAAAGAACACTGGAGTCTGGGTGCCAATTTTATTTTAAAGTGTCTGAAGGTTTGCGTACAAGAAGTTTGGCACCACTAGTCAGTTAAGTTTCTTATTTTCCATACAAACCAGGCTAACGGTCGTTTCTGGAATTTGCGCCACGTGTATCCTGGGCTTCAGATACACTTGACCTGGCTTGTACCTGGAACCCATCGGCACCCCCCTTTGAATGCCAGGGAATAGCAGAGATCAGGATTCATCGAACCCGAGTCCAGGGGACGCCAGGACTTTCTGGTCCTCAGGGGGCGCCCCCTATTGATCCGTTCCTGTCACCCTGCTCGAGAACGCCTGGTAGCTCTCTCCTTAGGGCCACCCGCTTCGTAAGAACGGCAAACCCTCGAAGTCCCTTCCTTCGAGCAGTTCTTTCTGCCGTCTAACTTTGGGCGCCGGTTCTTACCTGCTCAGTGGACCAAGTGGGCTCTTCTCGGAGGCGTGGGATTGGCTGCGGAGGACAGTGGGACAGCGGGACGGGCAGGAGCCGCGGGGATCCCGGGAGGCGGAGCGCGCGGGAAGACTGGGCGGCCCGGGCTGGGGCACCGCCCCTGCGGCTCCGCGCACTCCCGGAAGCCAAGCGGGTCGAGTGGAGCGGGGCAGGCGTGGGAACCCAGGCCGGGCGGAGCCGCCAGGTTAGTGCTGAGGGTGGGTGGGCTCCCGGGTGCCGCTAGGAGCCGAGGTGGAATCCTGGCTCCGGAGAGTGGGCGCGGCATAGTTGTCACCCGCGGCCACCTCGGCCTGGTGTTGGCGGCCTACTGGGCTGTTTCCGTGGGAGCCGGGAGTGGGAGTGGGCGAGGATGGAATTGGGCAGGGACTTTGGTCCCCGCAGGTTCCTTGCCCCAGCTTTGACTTTCAGGAAGCGGCATGAGGCTGCGGGTGAGATGGCGGGACGGGGCTGATTCTGAAAGGATCGCGAGCAGAGACCCTGCCCAGCCCACCCGGTCGCACATGCGAACCCCCAGCATGGGGAGAGGGGAGCTAGTGGAAGTCTGGGGAGCTCCGCTCCAGAACTCGGGAGCGGCACTGCTGAGTAAGGGGAGCGCCTGGCTAGGCGAGGAAGGCGGTGGCTTCCAGTCCTTGAGGGGCCACCCCGTAGGCGGTCCCAGCCCACCGGGCCGGAGGTGGGCTGCCCAGGGACTGTGGCACTGTATTCCTGGACCGTGCCTGGTCCTTGGTGGTAGGGGCCGGTTTTCTTGGGTGGGTGGCCCTGTGTCCCAGCCCAGGAACCTAAGCCGGTTCCCCAGAGGGGCGGAGTCAGGGTGGGTGGGGCTTGGGGCTTCCCAAGGAGAGGATTCTGTGGAAGGACAAGTTGGAAGGAGTTCCCAAGGGGAGGATGGCAGCTGAGGGCCCGGGGCCTCTTCTCTATGGGGTTAACACACCTTCTCGACCTCCAGCCCAGCAACCCTGTTTAACTTTCCCCCATTTGCCCAATCCCAGTGAGTGTGATGGGTAGTCCCCCTTCTTCCCCACGTCCACCCCTTCAGGCAGGACCACATCCTTGGGATCACCAGGTTAGGAAGATGTGAAAGGGGGAAGGTTTCAAGGGCTAGAGGTTCCCAACTTCCCCTGTCCCCCTGCGGGTACCTGGGCCAATCCCCCAGGATGCCCCATTTGTCTCTCCACTGCTCTTGGCTTCACTTGTCTCACCCCATTGTGTTTTTTACTTTAAAATATTATTTTGCTTTTTAAATACACAAACATGTCTATTTAAAGTAGAAAATATTGCTAAATACACAGAAAATAAAAATCACCTCAAATCCCACCCCACAGAGATCAATAATGTTAACTTCCTGCTTATTTCCAGACTGCTGATTTAGGCAAATACAAAATATTAATATGTATCCTACCAAAAAATTATTGGTGGGGGGAGGGGACCAAGAGTCCTGTCTCCTGTGATGAGACGCAGGGGGAACCATCACTGGAGGTCCTTTCTCTCGCCTGGGGCTAAGTGATGCTGGAAGCCCCCTGCCAGCTTGCTGCCCCAGCTTTGGCACTCAGGTTAGAATCAGGGGCAGATCTGAGCTTCAGCCTCTGCTCTGAGCTTAGGACCCCTACTCCCTCCCCAAAGATGTCCAAGGTTATGGTTCTGGCTCCTCTTTCCTGGCACCCTCTTCCCAGAGGCTCCCTGTCCCTCAGGTAAATAGATGCCAACTGGGGCCACCCCAAATGTCCTGTCCAGAGCAAGGACATCCAGTTCCTCACAGCTAAGGCTCAGCACCCCTCCTAGCCCACTATATGTAAATGCTGTGGTCCCAGAGAAAGGGGGAATGACTGATGGGGCAGGAGATGGAGTCTGGAGCCCATGTTTCCGGGAAAGGTGGGAAGGAACTTAGGGTGGGAAGAGGAGGAAAGGGGCAGTGTAGTTCCCCACTTGCTGTCTCTGGGGCCAGTGACTGGAAGACCAATGAGCTGAGGGTCAGTGTGGTAATTTCCTGATTGAGAATTTCCTCCCCTCTCCCTCTCCCTGGTCTAGGACTAGGCTTTTGTCAGAAAATGGAAGGAGGAGATACTAGTGTCAGGGAGCCCTGGCTCTGACTGAACAGGGAAGGAATCTGTAATAGAACCATGTATGTTGCAAATAACAAGAGCCCAGCTTTAGGACAGAAAGGAATGAGGTGCCAAGAAGTCCAAGGTGCAACAGCTTCAGGGACAGCTGGATCCAGGGCATAGTGTGGTTAGGCTCTTTATCCCTCTGTGTGGGCTTCATTTTGAGCCAAACTCTCCCCAAGCATGGCAACAGAGACTTACCTCCTCCCACCAGCTTAGATCCAAGGGAAGGGAAGCTAGTGCCTCTTTCCTGTTGGTCCACCCAAAGCTGCAGGGTTGATTTTGATTGGTCTGGCTTGAGTCCTATGCCCAGCTCTGAATTAATCACTTCAGAAAGGTGGATGGGGTATGTGGAATGGGTTACGTGTCCAGACCTGGAGCTTGGGAGTGGGATTAACCCTCCCAAAATGTACATGGATTGAGAATAGGGAGTGGGGAACCCCTAAAGATCAGGCAGTGTTGGGAGAGGGAATCTGTACAGGCCCAGACTATCAGCATTCTTGGAAATGAAGCCAGGAGGCTGAGGAACAGTTGTAGTGGGAGCGCAGAAGAGAGCGTCTAAGACTTCGACTGTGTTCCCACAGAGATCCTGGGGCCTCAAGTTTAAGTTAAAGGCAAGGCCAGGACATGGGTGCTATCCAGGATGATGTCTCCTGAGCTTGACTTTGAGTAAGAGAGACTCGCTGGCCTGAGGAGAGGGCAGAACCTCTCCTGCCTCCACTGAGGGATCTGACCTTTGCTTTCCTGCCACTGTGACCTGGGCTCTTTCTGTGAGAAGGCAGTGAAGGGGCAGTCCTCACTGCAATGTTGGGCTGGGCTCTACAGGGCCAGAGGCACAAGGGGCTGCCTGTGAGATGGGAACCCCCCCTTTGCAAATGTGCCAGCTGGGTGGGGCTGCCACGGAGAGGAAGCTGGGCCAGATGGGACTTGTCAGATCTGCCTCCAGGGCTGGGGGAGACTTGGACCCCTGATTGTATTTGTCTCTAGGAGCCGAGATGGCAGCTAGGCCAAATGGGCCAGAGGAGTGGGTGGGCAGTGCATACCTGTTTGTGGAGTCCTCGCTGGACACCGTGGTCCTGTCAGAAGCCTATGTGCGCCCCCAGCAGAAGGTGGCTGTGTACGGGGCCCTGCGGACTGCATTGGCAGGTGCGTGGGTGGGGTGGCATGTGGAGAGGAGTCAGGCCCTGTGCACCGGCCTGGGACCTTTTGTGGGTGGGGCCAGGGACTGAGGTCCCAGCTCCTGGGTTTGGTGGTCCTCAGCTCAGCCAGGGAGTGAGGGAAAAGATCTGATCTGGGGGAGACCTCTGGCTGTGTAGGCTTTGTCTACTCCCCCCCCCGCCCCCGCTTAGGGCATGTGTGCCCTGGACGTGTGTTGCCATATCTGTGTATGCTCTACCTATTTGTGCACTAACGTCTTCCTGCCCAACCCCACCCTACCCCACCCTACCCCACCCTCAGACCTGCCAGATCTCTCCTTTCTACTCATCGCACCTTTCTTTCCCCGTTTTCGTTTCTCACTGCAGCGCCCCTTGCCCAAGACTCCTCCCCAGTATCTACTTTTCCAGGTCCCCCTTTCCTATCTCAGGGCAGAGGCCACAGGAGGCTGAAGCCAGTTGGGGCATCCGGTCCCAGCCCCAGAGCAGCGAGAGTCCCTCTCCTTCCGGGGCAGCGGGAGCCGCACTTGTAGAGGCAGAAGAACTGAGACCTCCCGCCCCTCCACCGCCTCACCGGCCGCCTACATCCCTCTCTGTGCTGCAAAGTCTCTCTCCAGGTCCCTTTTGCCCATCCTCATTTGGGGCCTCGGAGATTTGCGCCTTGGGGTGCTCCCTGTAATAGGTCCTGGCCTTGTTGCTGTTTGCATCCCAAGTTTGTTTACCAGCTGAGTGCTCTGGGGTAACCCCGCGCCCCCAGGTCTTGGGATGAGGGGATCTGACCGCGGGCTTCGCCCCTCCTCTGGCCGCCCGGAGGATGGCCCCCCGGGGGGCCGACCTCCGGGCTCCTGACTGCCCGCCTCCGCAGAGAGCAGCGGGAGCCCGGATGTGCTGCAGATGCTTAAAATCCACCGTAGCGACCCGCAGCTGATCGTGCAGTTGCGTTTCTGCGGGCGCCAGCCCTGTTGCCGCTTCGTTAACGCATACCGCGAGGGGGCGCTGCGCGCCGAGCTGCAGAGGCGCCTGGCGGCGGCGCTCGCCCTGGACTGGCTGCCTTTGCAGCTGGAGCTGCGCGCCGGCGCCGAGCGGCTGGACGCTGTGCTGCCGGACGAGGAACGCTGCCTGAACTGCATCTTGGCCCAGAAGGTGTGGCCTCGCTGGGATCAGGATGGGACGGGGGGTGGGCCGCTGCCAAGACTCCTACTGACGTCGCACTCCCCTCCCTAGCCCGATCGGCTCCGTGACGAGGAACTCGCTGAGCTGGAGGATGCTTTCCGGGGCCTGACGTGCGGCCCGGGGGGCCAGGGTGGCGATGTGGAAGTCCCTCCGGCGCCCTCTCCGTCCCTGGTCCCTTCGCAGCCTCCAGCCTCCTCCCGGTCGGAGAAGCCGTCGCCGTCATCCGGCCAGACTTTTCTATTCCAGGGTCAGCCCGTAGGTGAGCGCTCCGCGGAGAGTCAGGGTCGCCGGGAGAGGGAGGCTGGGGAGGAACGAGGTCTGGCTTGAGTGGTCGCCGGGCGGGGATGGGGACGGTATCGGCTGTGGGATACCCGCCCCCTCTACTCACTCCGCTCCCCCTCTGCTCCCGCAGTCAACAGGCCGCTGAACCTGCAGGACCAGCAGACGTTCGCGCGTTCAGTGGGCCTCAAATGGCGCAAGGTGGGGCGCTCGCTGCAGCGCGGCTGCCGGGCGCTGCGGGACCCGGCGCTCGACTCCCTGGCCTACGAGTACGAGCGCGAGGGGCTGTACGAACAGGCCTTCCAGCTGCTGCGGCGCTTTGTCCAGGCCGAGGGCCGCCGTGCCACCCTGCAGCGCCTGGTGGAGGCGCTGGAGGAGAACGAGCTCACCAGTCTGGCGGAGGACCTGCTGGGCCTGGCGGGTCCCGATGGCAGTCTGGCCTAGGCCGGGTACCGGTGCCATCGAAAGGGGCGGTCTGCCAGGCTGGGCTTGGAGCACCTTAGTGCCTCCAGGGCCCCTTCGATTACTGCTGCTGACTCCCTGTTCACCCAGGGGACTCTGAGACCACACTTTCAACCCCATTTTGACTATTGGCTGTAGCTTCTGGGGCAGAGTTGACAGCCTTCTGGGACAAGGACCCACCAAGCCTGCTGGAACAGCACCATTAGAGTTCCCATGGGTGTGGGTGACTTGCTTCAGGGGTCTGCCTCACCCCCCCCCCCCCAACACACACTTGTTGAACAATTACTTCTGGCCAGCTCATCAGTCATTGAACAGTGAATCACTGGTCACCTGTGTGTCCTGGGCATCATCCTGGGGCCACAAATATTGTGGTGAGCAAGATACACAAACCCCATCCACCCCCAGCTTCAGCAACAGTAATAAAATGTAACCTGTTTTGTTTTAAATGTGAGTAGTACAAGGAGCTGTGGGAGCATTGAGGAGGGATCTAACTCAGGCTGGGGCTAGGGAAGGCCTCCTGGAGATGGGGTGGGGTTGGGAGAAAGGCACAGCCAGCCTCAGGTTGGGGTCTCTAGGAAGGCTGGAGGGAGGAATGTAAGAAGGGAAAGTTTAGCTTGCCTGGATCTGGGGGTGGATGGATTTATTGAGAGGTGGGTAGGGAAGGAGGGAGGCCGACAGACAGCACAGGGTCTGATAAACCATTTTACAGAGTGTGGGGAAACCTATGAAGGGTTTTGAGAGTTAAGACTGGGAGGCTGGTGTGGGTGCCAAGAGAGACAGAGAGAGGATGATGGCACAGGCTGGGGCAGTGGCAGCAGAGATGGCGGGAACGTGATGAAGGGGGAGCTGTTTAGGAGGAGAAATGATGGAGGGACAGGCCTGGTGATGCTGGATGAGGGGTGGTGTTGGGGACTGAATCACGCCCCCCACAAAAGGTATGTTCAGGTCCCAACCCCTGGTCCTGTGGGTGTGAACCCATTTGTAAACAAGACCTTTGAAGATGCTCTTAGTTAAGGTGTGCTCACACCGAATGAGGGTGGGCCTTCATTCAAGAAGGCCAAGTCCTGATAAGCAAAGGAAATTGGACCCAGAAAAAGAAGCTACAGGAAGAGCAAGAAACTGGAAGACATTAGAATCAGGAGGAGGAAGAAGACGCTGCCATGTGCATTGCCATGTGACAGAAAAGCCAAGGACCTCGCGAGGATTGCTGGCAGCCAGCCCCAGAATGCCAGTCTTTGGGAGAAAAGCATCACCTTGCAGATGCCTCAGTTTTGGACTTCCCCTGGCCTCAAAACTGTGAGCCAGTAAATTCCCACTGTTTAAGCCATCCCATAGTATGGAACTTATTTTAGCAGTTGTAAAACTAAAATAGGTGCGGTGAGAGAGGACCCCATAGTTTGCCTTTTTCTTTTGGGTGGTAGGGAGGCCACCTGCCGAGATGGGTCCCTGGGGGAGGTGAAGTGCTTGCTGTGTTTGGGGCAAGCTGGGGATGACACTTCTGCAGGACATTCAAGGGAGAGGATCTGAGGGCAGCTGGACCTATAACTCTGAATTCAAGAGAAGGGTCAAGGTCTGAATGGACAGGTGGGAGTGGGTGGGCTGGCCCAGGGGAGGTCCTGAAGGACATCAACAGAAAAGGAGGAAGGAAGAAAACCAAGAGAACTGGAGGCCAGGAGAATACCTACCTACTGTGATGGAGGCTGCAGATGGTTGAAGGCTGAGGAGTGTCCCCTGGATGCAGTGAAAGGGAGGGTGGACAGGGATTGTTTCTGGGGCATGGTGGGGGCAGAAGTCAGACCACAAGAGGGAGTGGGAGGTGAGGCAGTGCAGAAAGCCTATGGAGACTTCTGAGATGTCTGTGAACAGCAGAGAAGGAGGCTCAGGCTGGAGGGTTGACTTTTTAAGGGAGGACTCTGGTGGGAAGTCGGCAGAGGGAACAGGCATAGTCCCTGGCAAGATGGTGCTGAGTCACATCACCTCCAGGCCAGGTGCACGGGCTGACATCAAAGGTGGGCAAAGCCTGGGCCTTCAGTTTCCAGGGCACCACTCTGCCCACTTGAGTTCCAGATTAAACCCTTTGCCCAAGCTGAACCAATCCCTGCCAGCCCAATCTGGCCTGTAGCAGCCCAGGCCTGGTCACTTCCACCTGTGGAAGGCTGTGCTGGCGTGAGGCCCTGGAGACTAGGGGATTCAGAACTGGACCTAGGCCTGACCTGGTGTTTCTTAGCTTCTGGAGAGACAGACTGAAGTGTTTGCCTGTGAAGTTAAAGCAGATAGGGTTGATCCACTGGCCTGTGTCCCAGTGGATGGAGAGGGAGAGGAGCAAGGAAGGACAAAGGAATTCCTGGACTGAATTCCAGACCTGGGGCACTTCTCCTATGCGCTGCCTGCGTGGTCCTGGGCAAGTCACTTAACTCACTGAGTGCCGCCATCTGGGTATGAGCAATGTGAGCTGCCGCTAGGGTTGTGAGAATCGAATGGGCTGTCTTTGTGTCTGTATGTGTTTCGGGTGGCCGTGGCAGAGCCGGAGTAAGATGGCAGCCCCGGTAAGGTGGAACCAGCGCTGCTGGTGAGCTGAGGAGAGCTGTCCAAAGGACAGACAGGGATGGTTGCTGAGTCAATGCCTAAGACGCTTGACTCCAGAGATTTAGGACCAGACAGCTTAGGGGCTCCTGGCAGCCCAAGCCCTGCCTCACTTCGGAGAGGCGGGGGTGGGGGTACTAACCCTAGAGGCTGACGCTTCTCCCAACTCCCAGAAAGGCGAGTTTGGGGAGTCCGAGCTTGAGCGGAACCCAGAATCCCTCTTCCTCGAGCCTTCCCAGCTCAGGATCCCTTTGAGTTTCGCCCCAACTCGGACACCGCGCTCCCGGGGCGGAGCTGAGCTCCCGCTGTCCAGGCGCGCACAGCTGGAGGGTCACGTGGCAGCGGCCCCGGCCCCTCTTCCTGCCAACGCTGCATTTGGCCCAGGCCGCGTTCATGGCCGCCCTTGGGACCCTGCGCTGAGCCCCGGAGGCCCTGGCGTCCGGGGCTGCGCCGCTCCCGAGGGCCGAGCGTGAGTGTCCGGATCCCAGGAACAGCGTGGCGGGTGTGGAAGGGTTGAAGAGATTGGGAGGCTCTGCGTCTCCCTGCCCGGGCCTTAGGGCACCGGCCTGGGCCGGCCGGAGCTGAAGGAGTAGGGGCCGGATTCAGAGGCGAACGTCTCGGCCCTTCAGTTGCCCATCCCGGCGGGTGTCAGAGCCCCGAGTAGGAAAACGACCGGAGGGGTATGAACCACGGTAGCTGGAGACCCCCGGGGCGTGGTCTCTCGCCCCTCCTCTCGGGCAGGGCGGGGCCAGGAGTCCCACTGGGCTTGGGCCTCGCGAGTTCCTGACTGTGTCTTGCCGCAGGGGGCGCCAGCGCCAGCCACGCGGATATGCGGCGCAGGCTGCGCCTACGCGGCGACGCGGCGCTCACACTGCTCCTCGGCTCTGCGCTCGGCCTCCTGCTCTACTCGCAACGTGAAGGCGCGGCCCCGACAACGAGCGCGCCGCGAGCGCTGGGAAGGGCAGCGCCGAGGCCCAGCCACCGGCCCCGCGTCTTCCAAGCACCCGAGGCGGGCGCAGACCCGCCGGCCTATGAAGGGGATACGCTAGCGCCGCCCACGCCTACAGGACCCTTTGATTTCCGCGGTTACCTGCGCGCCAAGGACCAGCGGCGCTTCCCTCTGCTCATGAACCAGCCGCACAAGTGCCGAGGCGATGGCGAGCGCAGTGGCCCACCCGACCTGCTCATCGCTGTCAAGTCGGTGGCGGCCGACTTCGAGCGGCGTCAAGCCGTGCGCCAAACGTGGGGCGCTGAAGGCCGCGTGCAGGGGGCGCTCGTGCGCCGCGTGTTCTTGCTGGGCGTGCCCAGGGGCGCGGGCACTGACGGGGCAGACGTGGACGGGGCGGGCACGCGAGGGCACTGGCGCGTCTTGTTGCGTGCCGAGAGCAGTGCCTACAAGGACATACTGCTCTGGGCCTTCGACGACACTTTCTTCAACCTAACGCTCAAAGAGATCCACTTTCTGGCCTGGGCCTCGGCCTTCTGCCCCGACGTACGTTTTGTTTTTAAGGGTGACTCCGACGTGTTCGTGCACGTGGGAAACCTGCTGGAGTTCCTGGCACCAAGGGATCCGGCACAGGACCTGCTTGCGGGTGACGTGATTGTGCAGGCGCGGCCAATCCGCGTGCGGGCCAGCAAGTACTATATACCAGAGGCTGTGTACGGCCTGCAGGCCTACCCAGCCTACGCGGGTGGTGGTGGCTTTGTGCTTTCTGGGGCCACGCTGCACCGCCTGGCTGACGCCTGCGCGCAGGTTGAGCTCTTCCCTATCGACGATGTCTTTCTGGGCATGTGTCTACAGCGCCTGCGGCTCACACCGGAACCTCACCCCGCTTTCCGCACCTTTGGCATCTCTCCGCCTTCGGCCGCACCGCACCTGCGCACCTTCGACCCCTGCTTTTACCGGGAGCTGGTTGTAGTACACGGGCTCTCGGCCGCTGACATCTGGCTTATGTGGCGCCTACTACACGGGCCACATGGGACAGCCTGTGCACGTCCATGGCCTGCTGCAGCAGGCCCCTTCCAGTGGGGCCCCTAGCCACCCATCCCTACCCCAAGCTCCCCTTATTCAGACCCAGGATGGAGTGGGAGAGTCGTTCTTGAAGAGAGAGTTTCTCCGAAGTTATTGTAGCGTATATGGTTCTTCCCCAAAAAGGGGGAGCAATTTGGGATCAGGTAATGGAGCCTGACCTGTTAAAGACAGCCAGGGCTGAGGTGGCTGAACACCAGGCTTTTGCTACAAATAAGCAAGGTACTTATTTCTAAGACACATTTGGTCCTCCTAGTACCTAGTAGCTGTTTGGGGTGGGAGAGGGGCTCCTGTGCCCACTTGCTCCTTGGTTTGGAACCCCTGGGATGATGCAGATGCATGCAGGCCTCTTTAACCAAGGCCTGGTGGTGGGGTGGGGTAGGGCTGGCCTCAGCTGTCTTGGACCTGGCAGGCATTCTGCCAAATTCAACCGAGGGTAGAAGTTTTGGTTCCTAGCCCTGGCCAGTCTGTAGATCTTCCCCTGAGGTCTGCTTTTCTGGACCCCCACCCCCATCCCCACCCCACCCCACCCCACCCCACCATGCCCTGGTCCAGCTGAACTCCAGGGTTGGAGCCAAACACAGGAGTGATTGAGTGCACGGTCTTAAAAAAGTTTTTCCCCACCTCCAAGAACCTACACGCACAGAACTATGCAAATCTCCTACTTAATGCTGTGTACCATCCTCTTTGGAGGAGCCAAGGACCCTCTCCCCCTAACACCCCTCCACTGCAAGTTTTCCCATAGTCTTCAACTACTTACCCCCTTTTCCCAACAAAAACCAACACCCACACATATTTTAGTACAAACATCTCAGCAACAGCACATATAGGCAGTTGCTGAGGGCATAGGTGCTTTATTGGGGGTGGGGATTGGGCAGGGGATAAGGAAGGCTGATGGGGAACAGTCCTAGCTGCCCCTGACAATGGGATATGTATGTGGGGTTCTCTGGCCAGGCCCTGGTCCACATGGGAAGACACTAGTCAGTCACAGAGTCACGGGAGCACCACACAAGCCTGGCTGTTTGCCTGGGAAACACACACAGGAGCCTGGGGCAGGTCCCCTGTGCATTCATCATTAAACTATACATGATGAGGCTATACATGAGTTAATTACAAAAGAGTCATATTTACAAAAGTCTGTACACACATTTGAAAAACTCACAAAATTGTCATCTATGTATCACAAGTTGCTAGGCCAAAATATTAAAAATGGGATATTATACATTTCTCTTCTCAATTCTTTTCAAAAGGATTAATATTTTTAAAGCACATATGCTACTCTCCTTAGCAGCCCAGTCCTCCTTTAGCCACCAGAGGTCTTGAGCCATGAATGGGCCTGGCCAAGGGACAGGGCCCAGGGATGGGGCAGGGAGCCAGCCCACAGTGCAGAATGCTGGAACACAACAAAGGGAAGATGTCTTTGGCTAAAACTTTGGCATTAAATTAAAAAAAGGCAAACAGGATGAAATGTGCAGCCCCCAGCCAGGTTGGGACAGAATGGGGGCACAGGTAGGTGAACCTGAAGGCTCCAAGAGGGGTAAAAACCAGGCCTGGGCATGTACCTGGATGGTAGAAAGCTGTGTTTCAACCAGTTGGATCTACCTACTGGGCCTGGCAGGGAGCACGTGCAAGAAAGGAATGGAAAAGGCAGGTGGGCCACCTTAGCCACAGTAACTAAAGTGGATGTAGTGCAAATGTCACAACCGAGTAAGATGGACATGTAAGGGTCATGTGGCAATGTGAGGCCAAAGGCAGGACTCCTTGTCCTCGTCCTGGATGACTGAGTCCTCAACCACAGAAAGAACCCCAAGTTTCCCCAGTATGTGGGGAACAGGGTTGCCATAGAGGAGACAGGACCCTGCCTCTTACGTTAGTCAAGAGCTCCTGGGTCCAGGTATCAAGGCTCAGAGTTTGTGCTTCTCCGTGTCGTCTGGTGCTGGCAGGCTGAAGAAGACAGAGCAATATCCGGGCCCCTCACCCCACAGCAGAGCACCTAGCCCGAGCCCCACTTCAGAGCATCACAACTGCCCTTCAACACTGGCAAGAAGTCCAAGAAAACCCACAGGGGGCACACCAAAGCCCACTGAGCAGGATATGATGCACAGTTCCCTGGGGTAGAGGGGCATGAGTGGTGATGTTCCTAGGGGAGCTCCGCTGTTCTCAGGTGGGCACCAGGCCTAGGAGGGCCATACAGGGTCACTGAGGCAATGTGGTTGTTCTGCATGACCTGGCATGAGAAGACAGTGGGTCAAGGGGGAGTGGTACGAAGGATGTAGGCCAAGTCAGTGGCTAGACTTACAAACCCCACCAGTGGGATGAGCACTGGAGCTGTGACTCCAGAGAATGGATTTGAGCCAGGTCCTGTGCACAGGGGCTGGCGCTTGTGTATGCCTACACACAGGGCTGGGCTTGGATCCATCAACATCCCCCAGTTCATGCTGGGAGCCCCCAGGGTGTTTGCTTTTACCGCATGCAATATATAGCTTTCACCACGCTCATTTGTCCAGCCCTTCTGCAACTGCTAAGGGCTTAGTGAAGATATGGTATCCAGAAAGGAAAACAGGGATAGCTCATTCTTCTCCCAAGCCAGTGGGGCCTCTATAGCTACTCAGTCCATTTATTCATGAGGCACACAAAGGCCCCAGTACTTCATTGGCTGAGCCCCACCTGTCCTGTGGTTCCTTTCCCTGCTGAACCCATTTTCAGATAAAAATGGGGGATTTCCATTACTTCTCATCTTGTTGCTTCAGCATCCGTGACTCTGAATTTCCCCAACATCATTTCTGGACCCTCAATGATCAAGTGTGGACAGGCAAGTTCTCAGCAGACAAGGTTGCTGGGGCATGGTTAACCTGCCTCGCGTGGCAGTTAGGCCCTCCCCAATCTTCCACAATCACTTGCCTGCCCCTGCCATGACAGTCAACCCCTTAGCCACCTATCACTAGGGCTCCCCAGGTTTACCTCAAAGATCATCCGCTGAAGCCCAAAGCAGAACGTGGACCCAAATGGATTGGTGTTGTTTGGGGAGGATGACCTGAGACCAGAGAAGCCAGAATTAGAGGAGCAGATAGAAGTTAACACCAGGCAGGGCTCCAGTCCCTTTTGGGATAGGGACTCTTGCTCAGCAGCCTCTTGTGGCTCTGAGTATATGTCTTATCTCCCATGCAGGCCCTTGAGGGGCCTCTCTCAGGTCTAAATGCTACACAGCCCAATTAGGCAAAGAATGGCAGCTGAGAAAGAAGTCGGGAAAGAGGGCCTTTTCAAGTGAGAGGGATACTCGGGTGGCACAGCAATAAGAATGGGACTGTGGACTACAGTAGGCAGCAGCCTCAATGGGAAAAAAAGCCCAGGACAGCCAGTCGAAACCACCTTTCTGCCTGATGTCAGCCAGGGGTGAGAGAGTCCCCATAACTGGAGGTAGGGTGGGAAGAGGTGAGCTAACCCTAGGGGTCCACCTCTCTGTCAAGGTAATCATGCAGAACCATGAGTCCAGTTCTAGTGTGCAGGTGGGGCAAGAAGTGTATTTGTGGCAGTACCAGAAACTTCTACAATTTCTAAGTAATACTCACTGCTGGTCTTCCCTGGACTTCCTGGGCTGAGGAGCAGGATGGGGTTGTCAGAGACAGCAACCTCCCACTTACCTGTGTAGGACAACGGGTTTCTCCACAGGGTGGCCCAGGAGCTCCTGGATGTTGTCCCACTGCAGGAGAGAGAGAGAACAATAAGTAGTTAGCAGGGAACTGAACCTCAGGCTGTTGGCACCCACCTCATTCTCAGACTACATCAGGTGGGAGAGCAGGAGCTCACCTTGCTGTAGGTCGTGCATGTTTCTAACTGACGATCTGCATTTTCTGAAAAAGAGAACATGGGGACAATTGGTAGCTGGCCCAGTCTGGAGTCAGTTCCACTACTGCCCAGGTAGATGGCTCAGCCCCATCCGTGGCCCCAGCCCTAGGCAGAATCCAGACTTGGCCACCCTTTGCACTGGGGTTGGAGTATGTGGATAGACAGACAGGCCGTTCTGGAGCTCCAGTGTGGAAGGCGGGGGTGGGGGTGGGGGTGGGGGGCAGATCAGTAAGCCAAGAGCCATACCACCTGGCAGTGAGCAGCAGTTCCAAGGCTGGCAGGCATCAAGGATGAGCTGGGAGCACCTGGATCTGCAGACAGAACTCTCTCTCCAGAGGTTAGCAATGCCACAGTGAGAGGGAAAGACTCTGAGGGCCTCCAGGAGACTACAGACCAAGAACAAAGCTGCCCCCAGAACAAGGAATCCAACCCACAGGAGTGAAGCTATGGGCAGAAGCAGGTGAGCAAAGGCTCCTCAAACCGAATCTTCTCTGCTTGGATCCTTCGCCCTTCCTATAGTAGGAAACTGACTCCAAAACCCCACTTGAGGACATTCACTACTCACCTTTTTTTATGGCCAGTGGGATCTTGAACTCACAGCGGTGATAACTAGAGACAGAAGGAAGATGGGGTAAAGGCTGAGGCTCCTGCACTCCAATCTCCCACCCCAGAGTAAAAAAAGAATCAAACACACCTGCCCAAAGCCCTGGCTCTGGGCCCCTGACACAGCATTCACTGGGGAAGGCCAGATTTAGGCACAAAGTCACATAGAAAAGAGCATGGCCCTGAGATCGGATGACCCTATCACCTTGGACTAGACACCAAGCTTTCTGAATCTATTTCCCACTTATAAAATTGGTACAGATAGAGAGATGTTAAGGCATTTGGCCAGGAACACAGCAAGCACTTAGTGAATTACACAGCAAGAATTAAGCATAAATACATTTACTGGACACCCAAAAGCCACAAGCTTTCTTACCTGGGGTTTTCCAGCCCACAGCTCACTTCTCCAAAGGGCAAGTATGGGTATAGGTATACTCACATGTTAAAATTATAATGCCCAGGGTAATTGGTATGTAGGACAAACTTCTTCACTTTGTGTGTATTTGCATCAAAGAGGATGTCCTGGGATAGAAAACAAGGGTACTCAAGTAGGTGACGTTACTGAGGCAGAGCAGGAGCCTTTCCAAGGGCATGTCCAACTTGGGAACTCTCACTCTACAACAGGACACCTGAAGGCAAACACTACTCCTGAAGAATAGTCAAGGGGACAGCTGAGGCCAAGCAGCCTTTAGTGGGTATCTTCAGTGAGGGGACCCTGCCACATAAATGTCTCCCAACCCAAACTTTTACCACTAAGACCGACAGGCATGGGGGACCACAGCTCCCTCTGCTTGGTGACTACAACATGTCAGGGAGATCTTCCCCACCAACATACACCTGCCAAAAACAGGCCAACTGAGCATGGATTTTGACTTAAAGGCTACCCAAGAAATACAAGGGTCACTTGACTCTTAAGGGACTCAAGGTACCTTGCTACTCTGAATGCCATGACCTGCCAAAGCCTCTTGGCTTCTATTATACCCTCTCTGTGGGAGTGGTCAACCTCTGGGACTGACGTTCCAATCTGACCCATAGTCAGGACTCAGATCATGATTTGATGCTGCCTACTGAAAACTTCCACTTATACCTCACAACCTTCCTAGGTTTCCATCCTGCTGGCTGCTCAGGTCTACGACCCGAGAGTTACCTCTGACTCAACCTGGACCAACAGCCACACTATGTCCTATTAAGGCTGACCCCTTCTCTCTATCCTTCCTGCTATGTAATGTCACTGGCTGTCAAACTCACAGGTCTAGCTCTCAACAGTGCCATTCTCTCTTGTCACCATCTGACCCTCAAGAGTATATGATTCCACTACAGCTCCTCCAATACTCCTAGAAATATCATCTGGCTCCTGCTTGGTCTTTCCCACATCAACAGACCTTGCCTTTCCTTTCTGCTTCTCTGGAATCCACCCTTCAAGATTCAGAGTACTTTGCTTCAGGACTCCAGAAGGCTCAAAGATGGGAAGAGTCACTTCCAGGCAAGCCCTGCCCTCTGAAATGTATCTTGCTGGTGCAGTGTATACACAGTCATGTCTCACACATGCATCTTATCCATCATCTGGGCTGTCATGTCAGCTCCTTCTGGCACCTAGGACCAGAGCTTTGGACTGCAGCAATGCCTCTGGGTTGACTCCTGAACAAAACTGAGGACATTCCCACAGTCTCTGAGCCTTTTTAGTATCCCCATTTTGTGACTCTAGAAGGTCCTATGCTCTACAAATGGGCTGTTTCTAACACATCTTAATCTGATGATTTCCAGAGTCTCCATCCATGGAGCATGTTTTCCTCAGAAAAGAAGTCAAGCGCACCAGAAACCCTGTGTTTCTCAGCCATCCTGGTTGCAGGAAATGTCTACTTTAGCATACTAGAGGCTATGCAAGACAACACTGGGCAAAGCTAGCTGGGGCTAAGTTTCCCAATGCCTGGCTGCATGGTACACACAGGTGTGCAAAGGTGTATTGTTCACCCTGATATATGCCCATACCTACAGAAATGGAATGTTTTTCTAAGGAATCACAACTTACCACCCCAAGAGTGAAGTAGTTAAAAAAGTAGTCATTGCACTTGGATGGAACTTGCTTATGAGGGGAAGGAGAATGAATTTTCATCTGTTGGGAAAAAATATAAATGGATTAAAACTCAACTCCTTAATACAATTAGATTAAGGAAAGTCTACAAATTACATTTCTTGTACAGGCATACCTCGGAGATATTGCGGGCTTGGTTCCAGACCACTGCAAAAAGTGAATATCGCAATAAAGCGAGTCACAAATTTTTGGTTTCCCAGTGCATATAAAAGTTATCTATACACTATACTATGATCTATTAAGTGTGCAACAGCATTATGTCTAAAAAAAATGTACATACCTTAATTAAAATGGGACACAGAGACCCAAAGTGAGCACATGTTATTGGAAAAATGGTGCCAATAGATTTGCTTGATGCAGGGTTGCCATTCAACAAAACTTCAATTTGTAAAAAATGCAGTATCTGCAAAACGCAATAAAGCGAAGTGCAATAAAACAAGGTATGCCTGTATATGATTAGGCTATTGAGTGAGCAAGAGTGTAGGGAGTTGCAGCTATTGATTCTGACCAATCCAGGAGCAGGGGTCCAGCTCTGGCAGACTATAGACTGGACCCTGCTCTCCAAGGAAAGGCAGACCCCGTGGGCAGGGACAAAGGCAGGATAACTTGAACAACGGGTCAGAAAAGTGTTTCCAGTTTACTTCTCCATCAGCTTTAAGTAGAACAGATTCTACGGGAAAATAGCAAATGTTTTATATTTACTCGATATTAAATAAGAATGGATTAAAAAATAATAAATGAAGAGACTACCTAGTCATTCAAGAGACTAATTAGTCATTCTATAATCACATCTCCCCTACCTTGTCTTCTGATTTATAGAAGACCTTGTGTGGAGAGCCAAGCATGCTAAGAACACCTTGGCAAGAATCGCCAAAATACACCGAACGTTCAAATACCCGCATCTTGGCATCTGCTAATAAGCCAGGTCCACAACCTGCAGAGAACAGGGGAGGATAATCAGGTTCCTGGCCAGGTCCTGAGACCCTGCAGCTCAGGGCCTTGTGGGCCCCAGCGAGGCTACTGGCTGAAGGACAAGGCTGCATACAAGCAGATACACCAAGTCACCAGGGCTCAAGACTCGAAAAAAAAAATCAGCAACTATGGTACTGTGGAAGTGTAATGAGGTGCTATTATTATCCTGACAAGACACAAGGATTTATATTAAGAGATACTTCCTTAATGGTAGCCCCCAACCAGATGGAGACTGAACCTACAAGACCACTCTGTAAAGGGCCAAAAAGAGTGATGCACCCATTAACTCACTCCCCACTTCTACGCAAACACCCAGTAGAGCCTTTTAACCCACTCAAAAGAGAGAAACCAGGAATCGGAGAAGGACTAGAATTCCTGGTACAATAATAACTACTGACATCACCTTAACTTTGCACAGGGCTTTACACTTGTCAAAGCTCCTTCCTGTAAAAAAAGCCAGGGATCCAAAATCTGAACTAACAAGGTTCTAGGTTCTCCAGCTAAACCAAAAAGGCCTCTCTCTCTAACTAAACCACTTTGGCAGGTGCTCTCACTGCCCCATCCCACCCCCACTCCCGATGTGGGACCTGACTCCCAGGGGTGTAAATCTCCCTGGCAACACAGGCAAGCCAGGGATGAATCTGGACCCAGCATTGTGGGATTGAGAACATCTTGATCAAAAGGAGGATGTGAAATGAAACAAAATAAAGCTTCAGTGGCTGAGAGATTTCAAATGGAGTCAAGAGGTCCCGCACTATATAGATAACACTTTTTAGGTTTTAATGTATTGGAATATAGAAGTAAACACCTGAAACTACCAAACTCCAACCCAGTAGCCTTGACTCTTGAAGACAATTGTATAACAATGTAAATTATAAGGGGTGACAGTGTGATTGTGAAAACCTTGTGGATCGTACTTCCTTTATCCAGTGTATGAATGGATGAGTAGAAAAATGGGGACAAAAACTAAATGAAAAATAGGGTAAGATGGGGGGATGATTTGGGCGTTCTTTTTTATTCTTATGTTTTATTCTGATTCTGATTCTTTCTGGTATAAGGAAATGTTCAAAAATAGATTGGGGTGATGAATGCACAACTATGTGATGGTACTGTGAACAGTTGATTTGTACACCATGGATGATTGTATGGTATGTGAATATATCTCAATAAAACTGAATTTAAAAAAAAAAGGCAAGAGGGCCTTATCTCTAGTCTCAAAACATACATACTGAGAGGCAAATAAAGGTTGTGTTTAAATTAATTCAGTTCTGAGAAAAGCATGGTTCTCATTAATCTTCTGTTCATAAATCCTGCAGTGAAGGAAAGGCCAGGTGACCTACAGACCTCACCAAAAGTCCTGTCAAGCTGAGCTGTGGGTCTAAAGTCTCCAGTGGCCTCTTGAGGTTGTGACTGAACAGAAACAATATTTTTTTTCCCCACTGACAGTGTGAGTAGTGAGAGGTGTAATGAGTATGCTCTCTGGGCTGGAACTGGCCAAGGTGCTCACTCTCAACAGGCTCCTCCTGCTGTCACCTGTGATGACTAACTGTGCCAATCCTACATATCCTGGAAACAAAGGTGCCTAGTTTAAGCAGCAGTCCTCCTGAGAAGACAGACACTAAATCATTTCGCCTCAAAGTCATAGCTCAAGTGCATACCGCTTTCAAGCAGCTGGTGTTTCACCTTGGCTAGAAACTACATTTGAAAGAATTTCTAACCTAGAAGTTACGCACTAATTCTTCAGGAGAGTATGTTCATAGTTTCTATACACCAGATTCTTAACAGTTAAGAATCATTGCCCAAGAGATTAATGCAAGACCCCAATTTAACAAACTTTGGAGGTAGACTATAAGCTCCATGAAAACATGGCCCTTCTGTAGGTTTTGAGACTGTCTTTATGGAGGAAAACTCCATATCAGAAACCCCTGCCCTGTTAAGCTTGATCCAAGGTGCAAACTAGTTGAGACTGACCAGGCAGGAGAAAGTCACAAAACGAGGCATGGATCCATAGCAACTCTTTCTTGTTCATGGTCAGCAGGATTCTCAGCAGGGTGTGGCCAAATCACAATTCAACAAGCCCCTCAACCCACCTTTGAGAAGGTGGCTGCAAATACGGAAAAGGGAAGAAGAGACAACACTGCAGGCCACAGGATACATCTACAGGAAATAACCTGGGAACCACTGCAAAGCTACACAAGCACACAACATACAGAAGATTTGTCTACTTGCTGAGGGAAGTGGTATTGTTGTATATTAAGATTTGCTAATGCTAAAACTATGTCTTCACCCTTCACAAATTTAAATGAAAACTTTAATCATATGCATCTGCATCATCTGCCTCCCACTAACTACCCCAAAGCATGTAGGATTTTGGAATTTCTCAACATGGACGTAATGGGAAATCCCCCATGTCAAAGCTAGTAACCGACCTGCAGCAAGCAGACGAAGTCGTAAACCTGAGGGTCCAGTTCCATCTCGAAGAACATCTACACTCTCAGCATACACATTGCCCAGGAAACAGCTCAGGGGCATCACTGGAGCCCTGGGGGCAAGCACAAAATGAGCAGAGGATTTGCCCTCCCCTTCCAGGGAGCCCAAGCCTCAGTATGAAGCTCATGAACTACTCCCTCTTACTTGGTATCCTGTAGGCTGTTTCCACTGTAGATATACATTCGTTTCACAGTTGCTCCGTGGGGTATCTGGAGAGAAGCTAGGCCATGGGCAAAATTGGGCTGCAAACACAGGACAAGAGTCCTACTAATGACTCAGGCTTTGGCCACCCCTAGCCAGGCAAAGCCCCAGGGCAACAAACTCATCCCAACTATGCGAACTCATCTTCATTTCTACTAGTTTTATAAAAGGCATCATTTTTCATAAGCTTGAGTGAGGATACTGTCGCCTAAGAATGAATGAAACTTTTTGCCAAGAGCAACAGATAGCTGAAAATCCAAAGGAGGAAATCTCTCAAATTCTAGGCCATTGAGAAAACCACAGCAACTATGAGATTTAAAGCAAGGCATGGCTGGATTTATCTCTGACGTAATGGGAAAGGTGAGCCTGACAGTGGTAAGTGTCCCCATACTGGGAATGCTAGCCTGGGCCTTGTTATTCTGTCAACCTGCCCAACCCACCCCTGTGGCTTGTGAAGACCTCGAAAACAAGGAAACCAAAGAAAGGATATCTATCCAGCCTCCCACCATGGCATGGCCCGCTGACCCATACCACCTGGGCACTGGCCAGCATATACCAGGGGAGGGGAAGGGCTAACCTCGTACTTAGGAGCCTCAGTCCATGAGTCTAACTGAAAAGAGAAAGACAGTCCTCTGAAGTTGAGATGGAAGAGCTGCTCAGCGGAGTTGTACACTGTGGATGGTATGGTGGAAAGAAAAAAAGACATGGTTGAATGGTACCTGAAGCTGCTAACATAAACCAGCCCAGCAGAGAGTAATGACTGGCATTACCTTCCTCCTTGTGTCTCCTTTCTGAGCTGACCTACTAAGCTGAAAACAAGGAGGAGCTTTTCTTCACACCTAAGTACCAAGTCCCAAACTGCCCGGATTCAGGGTTTGGAGATATGATGCTGTCACTTGCCAGGTTTATTGCTATGGGCTGCCACTGTTGACCACAGGAATCAGATGGACTTGGCTTACCTCCAGGATGGGTTGCGCCGAAAGACTGGTCAATCTGCTCAATGGTGGGAGCTATGGCCTGAGAGTTAAAATGCACTCCACTGAAAAACAAAAATACTTTTTAATACCAAGCTTCAAATGATAGACCTACAGATATTAGGTGATGGTAGCTGGAAGAGTTATTCTTAAAACACAGGCAGGTGAATCTATACATTTCAAAATAAAAAGTTAATTAAAGAACTTTTAAATAAGAGAGAATTTATAAGGTCAGAACAAGGTCAATTCTGTGAGGCTACTGTTATACAGTTATCATCTGGGGCATCCCAAGCCATTTGTGGACACCAGGCATAGTTCAGAAGGAAAGAAAATCTGGTCTTGGCTCCATGGCATTCACAAGCTTAGTATGGCACTCAATCCTGGACAAAGAATAGACACAACTGGTATGTTTCCCAGGATGCATATTAGTAGCTTGGCTTGAAAAGGAACTTGCTTAGAAAAGGATTGGAAATCTTAAAAGAAGAGTATACCCAAGTGAGGCAGCTTGTTTCCTTAACAGGTAGAAAACCTAGTGCTTAGACTGAGTGGGTGGGTGGATCCCACACAAAGGACAAAAAAACTAAGGTTGGGCTTAGGAGCAAAGAGGGGCATGATTTCAGATGATGAACATGAAGATAAGGAACTTAGGATTTTAAGAAAGCTTAAAAGTTAAGAATCATTTTTAAAAATTAATAGTATCATTTATGGGATGCTACTTTTTTTTTTAACCAGGCACTGTGCTATGCCTTTTACCGGCATTATCTCATGTCATCCTAACAACCCAGCAGCCACACTACTGACCTCATTTCTCTGACGAGAAAATAAGCTTAAAGAGGTTAAGTCACTTGCCCATGGTCATAAGACTGGAAGACAACTAGAATCTTCAGGGGCCAATGCTCATCCATTCTTCCATCAGCAAATGCTACTTGAGCCTCCCCCAGGAGTTGGGCCTTTAAAGGGAAGGGGAAGTCTGCGAAAGAGGATTACTGGAAGGGATATTCCAGATGCCAGCATAGCACCTTGCCATAATAGGGGTCCAAATACTTGTGGATCGTACAGGCCATCCCCACCTTTGGTCTAAAAAGTAGATCTGGGCCCCAAATGGTGGTCTCTTAGGCATAGGGTTTGGAGTCAGACCTATCTGGTGTGTCCCACCTCTGTTGCTTATAAAAATATGAAAAGAGGGGCCATGAAAACAGACACTGTGTAGGGGAGAGCAGCTATGACCCACAGGACAGCCACATAACCCCTGAGCTTAGGTTCTGCTTTGCCATGAGGACTAAATAAAATGACATATTTGTGAAGGGTTTAACACACAATATGTTCTTAGGGAGGTTTACTGCTCTTCCCCAGGAAACTGAGCAGGCTTGCAAGTTGCCTCAAGAAATCATGACTATAATCCTTGGAACACTGCAGATGGAAATCCATAACTAATTTAATGAAGGTAGCAGCAGATAAAACCCATCTGTACCAAGTGTATCATATACCAGTGGGGGAGAAAACTTACCAGTATTTTAATTTTACTTTAGTCAAGTCATATACTTCAATCACCTAAAAAATAAATAAATAAAATGCTTAAGAGTTGTTAATGCTTTGAAGTTGCTAAGGTGACAAAACGAAAAAGACTAATTAAAAACATTTATAGGTGAGAGGTGTACACTGACATTCTTTGTATTGTTTCTGTATTATTTTATAACTTTCCTGTAAGTTAGAAATTATTTCAAACTCAAAAGTTAAACACATACACACAAAAGACAATTTATAGAAAAAAATATTAAAAAACAAAAAACTATCAATAGCTGAAATTCTCCTGAAACGCCATATATTAAACCTTTTATTTTCATTTTTAAATTGGGGGAAAAATACACACTATATGTGCCAGTTTGAATGTATTATGTCCCCCAAAACGCCATTATCTTTGATGTAATCTTGTGTGGGCAGACCTATCAGTGTTAACTGTAATTCTTTGAGTGTTTCCATGGAGATGTGTCCCACCCAACTGTGGGTGATGACTATGATTGGATAATTTCCACGGAGGTGTAGGACCACCCATTCAGGGTGGGTCTGAATTAAATTACTAGAGCACTATGTAAGATCAGACAGAAGGAGGGAGCTTGCTACAGCCAAGAGGGACACTTTGAAGAACGCACTGGAACTAAGAAAGGAGCTTCAGCTTACAGAGACAGTTTGAAGACGGCCTTTGAAAGCAGACTCTTGCTCTGGAGAAGCTAACAGAGGACAAATACCCCAAGTGCAACTAAGAGTGACATTTTTGAGGAACTGCAGTCTAGAGAGGAACGTCCTGGGAGAAAGCCATTTTGAAACCAGAACTTAGGAGCAGACGCCAGCCACGTGCTTTCTGAACTAACAGAGGTTTTCTGGATGCCATTGGCCATCCTCCAGTGAAGGTACCCGATTGCTGATGTGTTACCTTGGACACTTTATGGCCTTAAGACTGTAACTGAGCAACCAAATAAACCCCCTTTTATAAAGCCAATCCATTTCTGGTGTTTTGCATTCCAGCAGCATTAGCAAACTAGAACACCATACACACACCATAATCCCCTTCTAGTGGACAGCTCAACAGATGTCCATGGATGCTCTAGGTCAAGGACCTTATATCTGAACCATCACTGGGACACTGAGGAAGATGTACCTGCCACCCTTATAGGACAATGATCCTCCACAAAAACAAATTTGTCCAGCTTGTTAAGGATTTGCCTTGGACACTAAGCCTTCTTCCTTCCTTCCCATATCCTGCTGCATTATAAAAACCTAAATCAAGCCATGCCACATTACATTAGCTTAGGACAAGTTTAACAGTATTCAGTTATGTCCCCAATGAAGGGCATCTGGCTAAATCCAAAGACTTTCTCAGGATCCTTGTGAAGTTTGCTCTTAAGTTGGTTCAGCTGCCGATGAAATGCCAACAACTGAGGGCACAGACAAAGGAAAAGGCATTGTACACTAGCCATTAGTGATGTCAAGTAATGTGCATGTCAAAGTCTTCCATGCCAATGGTGTAAAGGACTTAGCAGCCAGCAGCATGGCTGGCTGGGGCCTGGGGTACCATCTACCATCCTCCAGCTGGGAAGACTGGCCCACACTTGAGGAGGCACAAGCAAGGCTGGCTCAATGTCTGTCCTGCTAGCCCCACCAGTCTGGGCCCAATCCTAGAAAAGGCTGTGAGGCACATGACGGTAGGAACATCTGGCATTGCCATGGAAACCAGGACATAACAGGCAGGTCATTCTTGGCCACAGTTCCCAGCTCTAACTTTAAGAGACCATAACACTTACCTACTAGTTGGACACCTCTTGAATATTATGCAGCTATTCTTCTGATCCTACCTGCTGGAAAGGATTGCTCCCTCTACTCGGCTGCCACAGAACTTCAATCAATTCTTTCCTCCACTATTTGTGTATGCTGCTCACTAGCCCCACTAAGTTAAGCCCGTAGGGGTCTGACTCATTAGATTGCACAGCGGAGGCACTCAACACATGTGAGGTGATGTATATGAAGCTAGCTAAGGGCAATATGAACGGCTGTGCACGGAAAGGCAGGGGAATAGCTGTGACTCAGAAACCAGCCAGTGTCTCCCTCAGAAAATGTGGGCATGTTAGGGAGCCCACCAGACCAGTGGCCCAGTTCTCTGTGGCCTATAGTGCAGGCAGAGACCCTCAATCTCAGCGGCAAGTTCTGTTTGCAGCAGGCGCAGGCACTCTGCTTCCTTGAAAACTACCCCTACAGCTGACCTAAGGACCCCCAAAGGCTTCCCACCACTCACCTGTGGGGGTGGGCTCTAGGATATTCTTCCTATGTCACTTTTACCCGCTTGCCAACAGCCCTGCCTAATTCTTAGGTGCCTCAACCCTGCCTACCCAAGGGGAGAAGAGCAGACCAGAGCAAATCACAGGGCTAGGGTGACACTGTGGCAAGGGACCCAGAGTGCTGATCATCTTGGAGTCCTTTACGTCACCAGAAGAATCAAAAAGCAGATTTTTGACCCATGGAACTTGCTGGGCCACAGGGACAGGAGATGTGACATTGGCTAAGATAAAGAAGGAAAAGATAGGTGGCTGTAAAGGTTTTGACCTTGAGGCTTCATTACACAGGACTCTCTCTCAGACTGGATGTGAGGGGAGGGGGAACTACTGCAGGAGACCGCATCAGGAAGATGTGCATTCTAAGGCCCTTGGATGCGAGGGGCAGGCAAATGGGTCAGGCTGGGCCTGGTGCCAACCAAGGACACCTGGGGAATCACTTCCTTACAGTCTCCAGGGGCTCAGTTAAGGCCCCAGGCTCTCCTGCACTCCTTTATAGGCGACCCACAAAAGGGATAAAAGAATTATCAGGTTCTGTTTTACTTCTGTGCCCATCCAAACGTACTTCCCATTCCTCGCATTTCTACACAATGTGCTCACACCATTTTCTTAAGTTTTTCTCATTTAAAATGTGGTGTCAGGCAGACAACTTATCCTCCCTCCCTCCCTCAAATGCCTCACTGATAAATAGGCTGATAGGATTCAATTAGAAAGTGCATGTGAAGCAGTCAGCCATGTACTAAGTGCTCACTAAACATTTGCTATCGCCTTCATCACTTTGTGATTCTATGGGCTGCCTAGCCATCTCCTTTTGTTTACCATTTAGCCTTTCATTACCACAAAATAAAAACATTTGTCAACAAATCTTTTTAGTTATGTTTTCTAAAGTGGATTTATCACTCCAAAGGCAAATGCCAATTTGTGAAAAGATGCTTCCATGTTATCAAATTAATTTCCCCCCAATCTGTGATTAAACCACACTGAAGACCACTTTCTATTCTTTTCTAGCGTGGAATTTCTGGCCAGTAGAGACAGAATGACTGAACCCAGAAGGAGAGGGAAGGGAGTTGTGAGGCTAAGAATGTTTACATCCAACTCTATTTCCGAAAAATCATCTCATCTCATATCATATTAAGATTCTCCTTCCATGTTTTCCATGTTGTCCTCTCTCTTCAGCAGGTGACTTGTGATAGGATGATAAAAACTAGGTAGTACCCAAGTCTTTTGGAAAGGCTGCTCCATAACCTAACTAGGGCAACAGCTCTGGCACACTACTGCCCAGAGCTCATGTCCAACCTCCTGACTCTGAGGCATGTGTCTGACAGTCAGGTGACTAACCCGTGAAGCCCAGGCATTTGTAAATATAGGGCGTATTAAAAACATCCTGGACTGAAAACAGGTATTAACAAATTGTACTTGAACGCCAATTAAGACAACCATACATATCAGCAAGTTATTTGTTTATATGTCCTCAAATTACTGCCAGTGGTATTAACCCTCAAACCCCAGTATTTTAAGGAGTATAGTTTCCCCTTCTATTTTCCAGGTCATACTGTTTGGTACAAGACCAAAGTAAAACAAAACAAAACACATAAACCAGACTAAAAATATTTAGTCCTATTCTGTAGTACCCTTTTAAACAAAGACTCAGAGTAAGCTATACCAAATACTTAACCCCTCTCTTGTTTTTCTATTCAACCCAAAAGTCCCCTGCCCCAAATCCTCAACATTCTTTCCTTCCATCTCTGGAGTTTGGGATGGCAGTCCTTCCCAGACTCCTTCCAACCACCCCAGCCCACTCCCACCTCGATAAGGTTCCCCCATTTTAGGAGAACAGGCACAGCTTTGACCCCTTGAGTTGTGGGTGGTCTCTGAACCAAAGAAGTCCATGCCCACTTAAGAGTTTCTGAAACATCTCACAAGAGTACATTTTAACTGGTTCCAGAAAGACTGGCTCAGCCTGACATGAAACTAGTTGTCATTTATAGTTACCTTAA
The DNA here is from genome assembly GCF_015220235.1 of Choloepus didactylus. Lineage (NCBI taxonomy): Eukaryota > Metazoa > Chordata > Mammalia > Pilosa > Megalonychidae > Choloepus > Choloepus didactylus. The sequence continues at coordinate 22,099,603 of NC_051328.1, read as the reverse complement.
GTCTCTGATTGAAAGCATCAAACAGTAGTTTGATCCCATCCTGAGTCAGGTTAAGAATGAGGTCATGGCTTAGAGGAGACTGCAAAACAAAAATAAAACACATCCTGAACAACTAATTTATTCACCAGTACCTACTGAAAGCCTTAAAAGGGGCAGGAAAGACCTATGTGCAGGAGTCCTCTCTCTCCCCCAACTAACAAGGTTTGAAAGGCAGAAAAATACTGTTGCTATGCATGCACAGTGTCCTCTACTTCTAGCTGCAACTTGTGTTTCTTAATATTGGCTGATAAGAGCCTCTCCCTTCCAGGCTTTGAGTAACAATACCTGGGGGAAAGAGCCAAAATTATGTGGATAAAAAGGTCATTTCCTTTTGAGGTCCACACCTGAAGCATCAGTTTACTGCTGTCAAAGCTACAGAACATTCGGTGAGGAATACAGGTCATATGAAAAGGCCTAGCCCAGGATTCAAACCCAGGAGATACTGTTGACTATACGTCAGCTGAACCTATGTCCATTCATACCCAGGCTCTTTGTACCATCCACAGGGAATGCATTTTCTTCTTTGACTTTTTTTGGCCAAATCCCAGGACAAAGAAGTCCCTTGCAATCTGATGAGGTACCACTATTTCTACCCTCGACCCCTGGTCCCATTTCAAATGTACTTCTTTCTGAAAGCCTAAGTCTGAGATCTAAGGAGTCACATTTCTACTTTTGCCCCATCTGAGTCCTGGGAGGAGGAGGTTAGCAGCATAGAGCAGTAGACAGTGCTGGCTTTAAGCACCAGTGAGCTGGTGACCTTAGGTGACTCAAAGCTTCTCTGTGCTCTGGTTTCTTCATGAGAATACCACCATCTCTTCACCCCAGAGTTGTTAAGAGTATGGAGACAGTAGGTGAGCACCTGATACTCAGCATTAGTTTCCTCATGTGTCTGTCTGACCCGCCTGTTTCTGGTCCAATGCAACTGATTCACAGACGCAATATCTGAAGATTCTACAGCCCTAGCAGATTGCTCAGGAGGACAGTATCATCATTCAAAACCCCATTCCTTCTTAAAGACTGGCACATAGTTGCTCAAAGGTTTAGAAGTGTAGCTGTCAGAGACAGATATATGGACTGGAAGGTCAGGAAGTGGACTCAGGTGCCACTGCTGGTGTGGACCTTACTGGAGAAATTCTCTCCAAAGAGCCTTCTGAAATTAACTCACACCGTTCACTCCCCTCCACCTCCTTGGATTTTCACAAGGTAGCAGGCCTAGGTGACACCATCTCGCCTGGCATATATTTCAAGAAAGAATCCTGTAATTTCCTGGTAGGTGTGTATGAATGTCTAAAATCATTAGGTCTCCAACGAGATAATGAAACAATGAACCCTGAACTTAGGTAACATATTCTCAACCCAGAACCCTTGTGAGAGGGCCATTCCATGGAGCTAAGCAGGATGAAGTAATGTTTTAGTTTCCTTCTTGCTTGGAGGAGGAATGCTGGAGGATCTGGATTTTCCTCTACTGTTCCAAGATCTGATTCATTTTTTTCATGGCAAAATTACAACTCAGGACAAAACTAAGCAACTTTCAAAAGCAAAACAAATCATCTGCATATTTTATTAGTACTTTATATCTCCAGGACAAAAATAAACACGGCCTATGTGGCATTTAGGCAGACTCTTCCAGTAACCAAGCACTATGCTAACTTCCACATGAAAAAATTCAGAAAAGATGTCTGCTGCTAATCGATTTGCCTAGAAACAAGATATTTCTAAAACTTTAGACATTCAGACTGGTTATTAGTTTGCCTCAAGTTACATGACTAAGTAATGGGAAGAGCAGGGATCTGAAGTAAGCTCTGGACTCAAAAATCCACATCTTCCAACTGGTTCCAGTTGCTTAGATGATCCCATTTTCCCTGTTTTGATGGCTGCTACCTGTCATGAGGTTAATTCCCTTATGACCTAACAATGAAAGTCAGATTAGAGAAACCACTTTGGCAGTATGGTTCAAGGAATGCCTGCCCACTCCTTCAAGTCCCCTGTTCTGTGACAGCACCACATGAACACCCAAGCACTTGTATGGAGAAAAGCAAAGGGACCCCTTACATGGGAACTCACTAGGCTTCCATAGGAGTCCAGTACTGTAAAATGTAATCTCTAGGTATAGATCACCTGACCCTGCTCTAAGCTGAACTGGGAAGTTTCAGTTATCTCACCCACCATAATCCACAATGTTCTTCATGTCAAAAAGAAGCTGTCATTTGCTTAAGAATTTTCAACTAATTGGAACAAATGGAATTGAAATCATCAAATCAGTACTCAAAGAGTCTCGGAAAAGAAAAGAACATATATATAGCCTGTGCAAACTCAAAACTATTCCTTATACTAGTGACACATAGGACACCACAAAGGCTGCTCCACATGGCAGCACATGGTTCGTGTTATAGAAGAACTGCAGATTTCAGCAAATTCAGTGGAGGGGAAATTGCTCTTTCAGAGACAAGAACCCTATTTTTAAAGGCCTACAAATATACCATGGGGAGTTAATCCCTGGCACAACTGACCACCATAAATCAGAGGAAAAAAAAAGAGTAAAATAATTTGACTATTAACTGGGAACAAATATCTTGCAATTTCTAAGGATTACACCATTCTTACTAAAGGTGTGAACTATATCTGCACTTCATTCAAGTCTGGGATATTCTGCTAGAGATCTGTAGTGTAACAATACTGAACACAAACCAAAGCAATTAACAAAGCAAAAAAGGCAATTTTAAACACAAAAGTGGAAGATAAGAATCCTAGAAGAGCAGAGAAAGGCTCTGAGTGACTTCCCACTGTCTAAGAGCAAAACACAAACAAAAACCAGGCTTGGTTATTACTGCTCTTCCAAACCTGGCAGCATTAGATTATCAAGATCCAAAGTTTCACAATCAAAGATGTGCTTGGTAGTTGACTAGTGTTGGAGATTCTCATATTTGAAGACACTGACCCAGCAATCCCCGCCAGTCAGCCTTTCCCAGTGTCACTTCTGGAAGTGACTCAATGATTAGGGATGCTATTTCTGTAAATAAATTAGCCACCACTCACCTGCTCACTGTAGAGAACCTGGACATTTTTGATGATGCGACAGTGCTTCTGAAGAATGGCCACTGCCTGAGCTAGAGGCATTCCTGAAATGAAGCAAGAACACCCACATGGTTACTTGGGCTATCCATTTACTGACACCTACCACTGTGCTCGGCATTGTCCCTACAGTAAAACTGGGGGTGGAGCCACTTAGGTTTGCAAAAACATAAGTAAATAAAATTTCAGCAAGTCATAAGAGCTAGAATAAAGTTAAGCAGCAAGCACAAAGGGTATGGCTGTCTAAGGGGAAGGAGTGAACACAGAGAAAGGCTTCCTGGAAATAGGGACTTCCTTATTGATCTCAAGCAGGCAAAGCACTTGGAGAAAGAAAAGTCAGCAGGAAGCAAAGAAAAGAGAGAGAAAAGCACTGACTGCAGGACACTAGAGACCAAGGTCTGATACTCACTCTGCCATGGATTAGCTGTGTGATGCAGAGCAGGTCCCTTCCTCTCTGGCATCTGTCTCACCTCTTAAATGAGGGTCTGCTAGGGCACATGACTTGTAAGTGCCCATCAACTTTCCAAGCTTAAAAATCACATATACCAGAAGCAGCTTATTTTATTAAGGATTTCAATGGATCCTTACTTATCAGCCCACAAACATAGTAACATTTGGCTTTAGAACTCATGGCCCATTATAAACAGATTTACAAATGGCCTTCAGTCTGAAGAAATGCAAATCCCAATGACATCTTGAAGACTCCAGGGACTCACAGAGAACATCAAAAATTTGTTTTCAGAGGCCATTATATATGTGTGTGTGCGTGTGCGTGTATATATATATATATATATATATGTGTGTGTGTGTGTGTGTGTGTTTTAAATTAAATTCAGTTTTAATGAAATATATTCACATACCATACAATCATCCATGGTATACAATCAACTGTTCACAGTACGATCATATAGTTATGCATTTATCACCACAATCTATTTCTGAACATTTTCCTTACATCAGAAAGAATCAGAATAAGGATAAAAAAATAAAAGTAAAAAAGAACACCCAAATCACCCCCCATCCCATCCTATTTTTCTTTTAGTTTTTCTCCCCATTTTTTTACTCATCCATCCATACACTAGATAAAGAGAGTGTGATCCACAATTTCACAATCACACTGTCACCCCTTGTAATCAACATTGTTATACAGTCATCTTCAGGAGTCCAGACTACTGGGTTGGAGTTTGATAGTTTCAGGTATTTACTTCTAGCTATTCCAATACATTACAACCTAAGAGGTGTTATCTATATAGTGCATAAGAATGTCCACCAGAGTGACCTCTCGACTCCATTTGAAATCTCTCAGCCACTGAAACTATTTTGTCTCATTTTGCATCCCCCTTTTGGTCAAGAAGATATACTCAATCCCACAATGCCGGGTGCAGATGCATCCCTGGGAGTTATATCCTGCGTTGCCAGGGAGATTTACACCCCTGGGAGAAGGGTCAGAGTCCATTATATTTTCAACAAGAAGAAATATATAGAGAAACAAGTCCCAGATAACCTGAAAACAAAAACTCAAAGCTTCCTTCATGAGTGCAAGATCAGTATGTTATTCACCACTCTCTAGATCCCTAGCACCCTGCACAGGGCTGGCTACATAATGGCTACTGAACATTTATTCAATGGGGCTGAGGGATTGTGGGATGGGTGACGAAAGAAAGGGAGGAAGAAGAACCACCACATCACCCTGGCTCACATTCAAGATCAGTTTACCTCCAGATCACGGAGATGAGATGTGCAGAAAAGAGCTTTCAAAATGAAGACTTAGAAGGTGAAAAATGCATGGCCCATCTACATTTAAACAATGATCTGACACTGACATCATTTGGTGGGCCATTCTACATTTTGAAGCACAGGTACTTCTGGCCTGTTTAAACAAGGTATTTTCTGCCTTCAATAGCATAGAGTCTGGCACACAGGAGAGGCTTAAATGCATGCTGAGAATATGAATAAATTGAATTCATCACTCAGCCTTGCCATTCTCAAATGGAGGAACAACTATGTTGTGTTTCTCAGGGGGACCGGGCCAGCATCCACGTGGAGATAACCAGATAAGCTGTTAGGTGCTGAGAGGCTTCTCTGATCCATGTGGCACACACCAGCCATAAAGGGAGCTTCTCAAGGTTCTTTTCCACCTAACCTCATGAAAGTCCTGGCCTTGGCATCTTCAGGTCTTTGAGTCATCCAGGGAGAAACCCACTCAGAGGAGCCAAAGTAGCCACCGCAACCAGCCATCGCACCACTGCTGGTAAAGGAGGGCCATAAAAGGCCTCTAAGGGGAACCAACCTTAAGCACGACAGAGATACAAGAGCAGTGCCCCACTCTATAGAGCTAACCTAACTGTCAGTGTGTAGAGTGTATGGTCAATCTTCTAAACTGAACAACTGTTACGTATTACAAATCAGATTTCATCATTTGCCTGTTTCTAACACTACAATGGCTTCCCATAGCAGGCGATAAAACCCAAACACTGTCACATCATGTAAAGGCCCTGAATTTTCTGTACCTTGTCCATCCCCACCTTTCTTTCCACTGTTTACCATGCGTCCTCTTTGTTCCTAGTGCATATCAAGCTCTTTCCCACCTCAGGCCTTTGCACTAGCTCTTGCCTCTGCTGGCAGATTCACCTCATAGCTGTAGGTCATGGCCCACACTGCAATTCCCTGACTGCCCTATCTAATGAGGGTTCCTAGACCATTTATTTATGTTAGATACAAACTTCTTGAGGGTAGGGACTGTCTTGCTCACTGCTGTACTTCAGCACCCAATCACCACACCTGGCACAATAATCGTTTTAGGTCCTGGACCATGGACCCTGGTGGCCACCCTCTCCCTCTGAGCACTCTCATCTGTCTCCACCAATACCACTCTCTCCAGTGTCTCCCCTAACTTCTCCTAGTCTCTATGAGGGGCTATATTTCTTCTGCTCATCCCTCATTCACTCATTCAACCAACCATCCACTTTCCGACTCATATCTCAATCTATATTCTGTACAAATCAATATAAAGGCAAATAAAAGTTGGCAGATTAAAAATGACCTCTATATCTTCTCTTCAATCCAGCTTCTCCTCAGTTTTGTAGGTCTCAACACCCTCAATATCTGTCCAGTCACTCAAGCCAGAAATGTCTATCTTCCCCACTCTTCCAAATCCAGTTTTCAAAGTGTTCTTCTTAAACCCATGCTCAAGACAAACTTCACTAACTTCTCTTTTCCCAGAGACACTTTGTTACTGTCCCAGGCAGATACTACCAAACAGAATTGTGGCTCTGGGAAACCAATTTTCTTTTTCCACAAGCATATTATGCTCTAGTTATAACACCAGATTGCTTACAGTTCCCTGCATCATCTTTTTTTTTCTTGACTGAAAGACTTAAGTCTATGGAGATAGTGTAGACGAGAAACCCAGCAGTAGACTTCTTGTAGGGCTCTGCTTTTGCTGTCTGGTTCCAGGAATGGGGCTACTGGCTTCCACTGGTTAAGAGGAAGCCTTCCCTGAGCCCCCAGAACAGGTGAAAGTCCCCTCTCCCCTTTCATAGCACCCTATACAACCCCCGCCTTCATTATAATAAAATGAACTATTTCTGTAATCCTTCCCTCCCATCAGACTAAGCTCTTTAGGGCATAGGACCATTCTCATTCAGTTTTCAATGTTTGTAAGCAGAGTCCACAAAAGCACATTCTGCCTTTGACAGAGTAAGACTTCAGTCTCTGTGAAACAAGGAAAATCCAGAGAAGTCTATTTTCCAGTGACCCTGTAAATCTATCTTCTTTGGGCATTTTCAAGACTAACTTCAAAAACAGAAATTCAGAGGCATGCCTCAACAGATTGTTATACACTAATACATTCCACAAGTCTCACTGAAAACATTTCAAATTTGTACTGCCTTTACTTCACCACTGGTCAAATCTCTTCTCAGAAATTCTGCTTGGCTTCGGTTTTCCTTTTCCTGTGTATCTGGCATCTCCTTAATCTTCCAACATTACACAAAGGCCAGGAAGACAGCCAAGAAACTGGATGCAGCTCCCTATTGCGATGCCAGGTAGATAATGGCAAGAGCCAGATGCATCTGTATTTGCACAGGCCCCAAATAAGAAACCTAGAAAGCTGAGCCCACCTTCAGAAAGGCAGAGTAGCAGGAAGCAGAAAATCCCTTCTCATTTATTTGTATTTCTTCTCTACTTTTCTGAGCCTGTCCTTCACCCGGGAAATGGAGATTGCAATACCCATCTCAGAGAGTTGCGGTAACTTCAAGCGAGCACTGCCTGGTTCTGTAGCCTAGGAATGTAATCCTAAAATACAGATTCACTTCCCAGACCTATCCCTACTTGACAGGCATAAATGAGATCTGGATGTGTTGGGGGTAGGGAAGAGTTGGAGAAACAGGGAAAATGACTGTTTTTTCTTTTAAGCCTAGGGAGATTAAATGACCACAGGATCTCAGGCAGACACCAATTAAAAATGCAGATTTCAAGACTCACAAAGGAATCATCACAACTCAGGCCCCCTCTGTGAACTTTCCCTCAAAGTTTATTTCTGGAACCAGTTTATATTATATGCATCCCCCACTGCTTTTGGATGTTATTTAGATAGTTTGAAAGAACTCCCCAAACTCTTGATTCCTAAAAAATGCACTTAAGAGTAGGAGTTATGCCTCAAAACAACCTTGTTCTTCCACCCAGTTTTCTGGAAATCCTGGTCTCTACTGATATCCTAGTCACTATTTTTGGTCAAGTGACTGAATGTTTGTACCACAAGAAGAATCACACCCTATTCACACCATTAAGCAAAGTTTAAAGTTATGACTGTGATTCTGGCCCTGCCCTGTGTGGGGTCCAGGCATGGGCTGACAATGTCAAGAGGAGGGGAGAAAAGAAGTTAACTAGAAGCCTAGAAACCAAAAGCATCAGTGTGATGAGTGGGTCTGAGGCTAAAAATATCGCCAGCTTCCCAAGGTCTTGATGCTACAAAAGAAAATGAAGTGTGTCATAACAGCTTAAATTTTGGGAAGAACTTTGCAGGAGTGGTGTGAGTTATGAGAGAAGTTGGCCAGTTTATTTATAAAACTGGCTCTTACAGGAGAAAGCCTTCCATGATCCCCTACAGGAGACATGAAGTTGGGTTCATGGAGCCATCCAGCACCAGCAAGGCCCTACCAGCAATCTGTATTGCCGGATTTATCACATCACTGTCTCCATAGACACAAGTCTTCCAAATTCCAATATAAACTATAGCCCAATGGGGTAGCATACTCAGTCAAGTAGCCTGCATTGGTGTGACAGAAGTTCAGGCCTGCTCAGACAAGCAGCATCAACACCTGCTCCTGTTTTCCCAGTGCTGGATCGTCAAAGTAAACACACACTGGGTTACCAAATTCAAACATACTCATACACATAAAGTTAGTGATGTAGGTAGAAGGCTGGGACAACAAACCCCAAATCGACCAAAACGCATTTTCTAAAAACTAAAGATGTTACTTTCCCACAACTCCTATTTAGTTCAACACTTAACTCTCACAGATAGGGTTTAGGATTACACTATTACACATCGACCACATTTCAAAAGAGGAAACAAGTCAGAAATTCCTCAACCCATACAAACTCTTCAACTCCTTTCACCAGATCCCTACCGCCTGATTACGGGATCGGAGTCTAGGTTTCTCTTTCCGAAAAGAAGCAAACCCACAGCCCAGAAAAGGAGAGGGAGACAGACCACTAGGTTGGTGAGGGGCGTCAACCACCTAGATATTTAGTCTGTAAAATGAAAATAAGAATAACAATAGTACCGACCCTCAGGGCTCACTGCGGGTCAGGAGACAATTAAGCTCTAGAGCGTATGGCCTGGCACTGAGTGTTTGGGGCGTGTCCGCCATTGTGATTATTACTATTACTACTATCCCACCTCGCCGAAAGCGCCCTGCGGAGGCCTAAGGCGAAGGAGAATGGCCCGAGCCGCGCGAATGATTGGTGGGTCGGGCCGGTCCAAACCGGTATCTGGAGCCTGGAGACTAAAAAGCAGAGGGGACGAAAGCGGCGAAGAGCCGAGAGCGCAGGGGCATACAGGGCAGAGACTACAGGCAGGAGAGGCCAGCCCGAAGGAAGGCAAGGCCCAGGGAATGAGGCCCTGCGGAAAGACCCCACACTCACCCAGCGTGAATTCCCATTGCTCGTTCCCCAGAGAGCGTTCTGGCACCACCTCCAGATCCAGCATTGGCTCGGCTCGCCGGGCCGGGGCGGCCTCCCTGAGGCAACGCAGACGGAACCGGTGCTGAGGAGACAAAGCAGCAGCTGACCCACCGCCCCCGCCAGCCCGTAGCGGCCCCCTCTCCTCCCCCGGCGGCAGCGGCACAAGCCCAACACCATGCCTCACCCCACTTTACCTCACCGGCAGCAGCCGGGTCGGCGGAGGGAACGGCGGCGACAGGAGCAACTGCGGCAAAAGTGGCGTTCTGGGCCGTAAAGTGTGGCGGGGGCGGGGAGAAGGCGGGGCTTCTATCGCGGGGGTGGGGCTTTAAGGCGGAGTGGCGCACGCACAAATGCCTGACAGTGCAGCTGTGGTGGCCGCGGCAGAGGCTCAGCGGGGCGGGGCTGTACCATCGGGAGAGGCGGGCACTCTAGGAGGGAAGAGTCCCATAGTTCGTGTGTCCCGCATCTACACACTACACTGTACACGTTTCACGCTATACAAATGTGTAGACCACGCAACACACCTCACGCGGCTACACACCACCTGTCTGCAGTCTACACGCACGTCCCACCTTCATTCACTGGGCACAAAAGAATAATTTCCTGAACACCATCGGAGGCTCAGGGGGAAGAAGACGCAGAGTCCTGGACCCCACAGTCCGCGGACATCCGCGCCGCCGCGGCTCCCCAACCCCGCCAAGTTTGCGGCTGGGGCTGACGCCGGCAGCAGCTGCTTCTGGTTGTCCAGGATTAAACGACTCCCTCCCCACCTACCCAGCCACCCTGGAGAGCGGGTCGAGCTGAGTGATGAGGATGCTCGAGTGCGTGGGGTGGGGAAAGGAGTGGAGAGGAGATTCGAGAAGAGACGAGAAGGGGCTCCGGTCGGTCGGGCTTCCCATCTGACCACATCCAAATGTGCGCAGATCTCCCGGGGGCGGGATCGGAAGATCGCCCACAGCAGCCGGGACTCGCACCAGCTTTGCCGCCAACGCTGCGTGGTCTCGGCTAACCCATGGCGCTCTCTGTGCCTCTATTTCCTCATCCTGAGCTTTTGACCCGAGCCCTGGGGCACTCTAAAACTAAGATAGCCCAGGCCTCCTCCGGTGTCAAGCCTTCATGGAAGCAGTCTCTGGATTTTCACCTGACAGGTATCATTAATACCCCACTTTACAGGCGAAGAAACTGGCCCACAGTTCCCTGTTCTAGGCGATGGAACTCAAGTTCATTCCATTCCATTGCCCCTAGAAAGGTTTTTGGCAGGATATGGAGTGCCATGTTAAACTTTCAAACTGGCTTCGTAGGAATGTAACTTAGGAGATTCTATCAAAATTTTAAGTCAACGCTATTGGTATTAAAACAAACATGGAGAATAATGTCCACTGCAGCATAAAATGCCTAAACAACGGAACTAGGTCACTGAGATACCCATCTGTGGGGAAGTGGCTAACTAAACCCGGTATGGATAAAAGGATTGTTTTTAAAGTGACCTATGTCCCTATATGCTGATGTGGAAGGAGCTCCAAGGTACACTGAGAAAAAAAGCCAGGTGCAAAACTATAGTATGACCCTTTATCTGTTAACCCTCTGCCTAACCCCCTAAAAAAAAAAAAAAAAAAAAAAAAAAAAAAAAAAAAAAAAAAAAAAACACAAATTTAACATTGGCCATACCAAAAAGGGAGAATATTTCCAGAGAGATGAAAAAAAAAATGGTTGCCAGGGGCTGGGGAAAGGGATAAATAGAGCGACTGCTTAAGGGACCTAGGGTTTTCTTTTGGAGTGAGGAAAATGTTTTGAAACCATAGAGATGGTGGTTATACAGCATTGTGTACATGGCTAAATGCCAATGAATTTTACACTTTAAAGGGGTTAATTTTATGTTTTCTGAATTTCACCTCAATTAAAAAATGTGTCAAAATTTACCTCAAAACCAACCAGACTGGAAATGGTTCTTCTGTAAAAAAAAAACTCTTGGAGGAACTTAACTCAGGTGGAGAGAGGAGGGTGGGCCTGGATGGGGGCTGGGTAGGTTGGATGGGGATGTAGTAGAGGCAAGACAAAGAGAATGCCGCACCGTTCTACTTAACAAAGTGAAGAGGATTTTTAGTTTAGATAGCCCAAGAAATGGGAAGAACAGGAAGACTGACCAGATTTGCATAATGAATGTGGGAGATAAAGGAGAATAGCAGTCAAGAATAGACACTTAGGTTTCCAGCTTGGATAGCTGGATGGATGCCAGACTCAGACAAGAAAGCGACTGGGAGAAGTGGCATTGGATGCTGGATGCCGAACCTTTTGGTAAAACTGTCACAGGTGGTAACTTAGAAGGCAGTAATGTATGATGTTTGCAATCCTAGTTAAAGAGTTTGGAATCCTACTGTCATGATTACTTTTGGGGTTATATGTCAAGGTTCTAAAACAAAACAACAAAACAGAGAGAGAGAAGAAAAAACTGGAATGAAAGGTAAATGTTTGTAGCAACTCAAAGATGAGGCCCAAGGGCCATGGAAAACAGTGGATGGGAGAATACCTCCCAAAGCAGAATCACTTACTGGGAACCCTCGTCTCAGGCTTGAGGGTCCTTATAGTCTTCCTAATGACAGTTCACAACTGTTTCAGACCAGTGACTGTATTCTTCCCCTTTCTAAACGAAGTGTGTTTCCTGCAGTTATTCTGTTCCTATTCCACCGCAGTATAGGTGGCAGATAACCAAAAATCCCTAGAATTTCATTTCAACTCAATTCCTGACTGGCTGTGAATTTTAGGTTGTCTCCCATGATAAGTTTATTTTCTTGAGAGAAGGAAAGCGAAGTCAAATATTTAACAATTGAAAGGGTGGATTGTGTAGTCATTAGGGCTGTTCACAAATATTCTCTCTTCAGGACAAAAGGTAGGTAGGATTGCAGTTCCTTGCCCAGGTGAAGTTGGGTTTGGCCCTGTGACTTGCTTAATCCAATGAAATATGAAAGAAGTCCTGTGTGTCAGTTTAAGGTGACAGTTTTAAATGTCAGTGCACCTTTCACCATCTTCTTGGCTTTGTCATAATAGGCAGTGTTCCAATAACTACTCTGTCAGTCCAGATCAACCGCTGATGGGCATGTAGCACATGAGCGAGAGATCTTTTTTGTTTTAAGCCACTAAAATTTGGGGGGTGTTTTAAGACAACACAACCAGCCTGTCCTGATGGAAATTGGTTTCCAGTCTTTTTTCCTCCAGTCCACTCACTACATTGAAACCAGAATGAGCTTTCTCAAGCTCCACATTCCATCAAGCTGATAATACCTCAATGGCTTCCGGTTTGCCCTTGAAAACCTCCAACTGTTTTAAGATGGCTGGAAAGGCCCACCCAACTGCTTATGACTCCCACCCTGGCCTATCCTGATCCTTTCCGATTCAGCTTGCCATTACTGGTGTAGACCCTCCATTCATGTGCCAGTCATCCTCAACTATTTTTAGTTTCTCTGACTCGCCATGCTCTTGCCTGACTACCTTTAACACATTTCCCATCTTCTCTTTGCTAGTATAACTTCTATCTTCCTTCAGATCTTGGTCAAATGTCTCCTTGGGCAAGTATTTTACATTAAGAATGCATCTCAATTCACTCATTAAATTTTCAGAGGCTAAAGTGAAATGTAGTCCTTTCAAAATAATAGAGTTTGAAAGAAAAACATTTAATACAGCCTAGTTTTTAACTGAAATTAAAATTTTAAAAATAAAATTTCAGTTCCATAGTTGTAGCCACATTTCAAGTGCCCATAGCCACACATGGCTAGTGGCTGCCACAATTGACAGCACATATAGAGATTATCTTCTCTAATCACTAACTTCCCTTTATAACTTGTTTTTATATGCTCATCCTTCCCCAGTATTTATGAACCCTGAATAAGGCCAATAATGAACTTTAAGTTACTTAAATTCTTCTAACTAAAAGCTCATGTATTGACTTAATACATTTTAGAGTATCTTATTTTTAAATAAACTAAACTGTCATTTCCATCCATAATCCTACCCTACATTTGTAACTTTTTAATCTTGGAACATTTTTGAAATGTGTGGTGAGAAGGGGAATTGATGTTACCTAGGGTGAGTCACACCTTGAAATCTGCCTGCAAAATCTTTCTTTTAAAGAATGTTTGGGAGAGCAAAACGCCAAAGTTGTCTTATAAATACTCAGTAATATATAGATCTGGTAATATGGCTGTGTTGGTTTTAAAAATATGTCCACATACTCTTTGACACCCCTCCTTTTAAGAGATGAAGCTTAATACTCCTCTCCTCAATTTGGGTGTGGGCCAGACCCAGTGATTCACTTATAACAAAGAGAAAACCACAATATACTTTGGGAAATTAGTACTGTACTATCTGTGATACATTAATACAGTGCTAGTTTTCTTTGAAATTGGCAGAGATGACCACTAGATGCCACTGTTGCTGCTTTTCTTAAAGATTAAAACGCAGGATCAAAGACTAATTCAGAAACAACAAAATCAACTATCAAATGATTACTCCAGAACAGAAATTGTTGGATTATGTCAATAAAGAGTCAAGATGCTTGTTTTCACTACAGAGAAGTTTATTGTAAAAGTAAATTAAACATACAACAACATACAGTATGGCTAATGGTGGCAAAAGCAATCTGGTAGCTTAAGGCAAGTTTTGATGGAGATGAATTTAGAAAACATGATGCAATGATGTAATTTTGTTTAAATAGAAATTATGAAAAAAATATCAAATTGCATCAATAACTTAATAAAAGTAGTTTTCAAAGCCTGCACTATTGGAGGAAAAGGGCTCATGATCTTAATGCCAGCATTAAGACAGACGGAAGCAGCACAGTGCAAAATGACAGGAAAAAAACAGTATTTACAGACGCATGGCAACATGAACATTTAATCTTTGATCTTATTTACTGGTGGACTTAAAGTCCTTAGCTGGAAGCAGCTGAGAAAACTGTACCATCATCATAACATTAAAAAAAAATTTAAGCACAAAAGTAAAAAACCAAGGAACTCCATAATAAGGTAACCTTAAAACACCATGGTAAGGACCACTTAAAAGGCAATTTCCTCAGGGAAAAATAGGGCACCGAGTGTGTAAACATGTGAGCTGTACAACATCAAATACCAACCAAATTCATTATAGTACTTCATTACAGAAGATCAGCATGATCTTTTATGATGTACTATTGTTTATAACAATTTAAACACACCCCTTACCGTGCATGACTTCAAATATAAAACAGTATTTTTATTGATATAGAATACCTATTTATGAATTATAAGATCTATATATTATGAAAGTCATGCCTTCCTCATCAATCAAGTATATTTATGTATTTTTAAATGTAATGACCTTATTCAGACCTTATGTCAGTTTTTCAAACTTTAAAATAATGCCATTCTGATAAAATATATTTTTGCAAAAATTCAGAAATGTAGCAACATTTAATGAACATGACCATGAAAAATATTTGTAAGGAGTTGCCAAATGACTTAGCACTTTTGTCCAGTATTGTATTAAAAAAAAAAAGTTCCACTCAATTTAAGTGAATCTATTTAAAAACTGTTCTTACACTAATTCATCTTAAAAGGTTCTATCAATAGTCCTTTTGGAGAATACCATATGTATTTAACTGAATTTATTTTTCAGAATTATTAATGGAACAAAACATATCCGCTGCACAGATGAACATTTTCTAAGATTAAGCTTTCATCAACTAGCATTGTTTTAACAAAAGCATGCAATATAAAATACACATAAAAGCAGCTATATTAAACATTATTTTAATACAATGTTACCTTCGTAGCTGATTCATCACTGTCTCCAGTTTAATATGCTTTAAATATATGAAGACGCTCCAGTATCCCTTTTCTGATTAACTTTAAAAAAAAAAATCCCTGAATAAAACAGAAGCCAGCCTGTGACTTCTTTCAGTAGAATATTATCATTTGTGGACAACATCTCCACCCAAACTCATGATCACAGAACAGAATCTAAAACGGATCTGGAACAGATTACAGAATTAATACTAATTTCAAAATTGGGGTTTAAAAATGAAAGAAAGGGTGATTATTCGCATTTAAAAAGGATACTGCAACTTTAACAACTGTAAACTTTGTATCAGAAGGCTGTGGCAGACAGCTCTGTGCTACTAGGTTTTTAGCTTGTAAATAATGCAAACACATCAATCAACAATTTTTAAATGATGTAGACTAAAAACACATAAAAGGAAACTGGGGAAACAAAACAAAAAAAAAACAAGAATGCTTATCTAAAATAAGGGTATATAAACAACACATCTGAAAGTACAAAAAACTTAAGAGCAATTGATTAGGGGAAAAAAACCCTCTGATATAAATTTTAATTTCTTGACCTGTTTTTAAATGACATGAATTTTTAAATTAAAATGGAGAAAGAAGGGCTTTACAAGTAGATAGTTTCAACTCACTAAAAATAATGCCAACAAGATAAGCTTGCATAGGAAAAAATTTCAAATTATTACTGGCTACATGCTTAAAAAATTAGAAATGCAGATATTATAATCATAGTGCAAAAACAATGGCAGTTTGTGATGTCCGTTACTGCCTAAGGTTGAAAAATAGATCGTAGTACCTCCAGTTATCACAGTTTCTGGTCTTTTAATCAATTGTTTCTGCTAACTTGAAGCAATGTATATGTAAAGATGGGCAGCACATATGCTGTGCTATTAATTAACGAAGTTTGAGGTCATCACCACCACCTAAATTGGAACCAGGACTAGGGTCTTGTTGTCTTCTTGCCTGCAATGACAAAACCATAATTTGGGGTCAAAATGTGTTCTGAAAATTAAAACACTGTGTGTGTGTGTATAAAGATTAAAAAAAAAAAACAAAAAACAAACAACATTATATATATAATAAAACACAAAGAAGCACATAAGAAAAATTTTCAACTAAAAAACTTTCAACCAAAATCTCCACATGTAAGAGGCCAAGGAATAATCAAAATTACGTATAAACTATTTTGCCATAGTTTCCTTAAAAACAAAGAATAAAAGTTACTTTATATTAAAGATAGCATTATCATAAATATGTACTATATATAAAAAAGAAGAACAAATCTAAGTTTATAGTTCTAGAATCAGAGGGTTTAACTTTAACACACCAGTCAATCACCTTAGAAGCAAACTTTCCTTTTTAGTAATAGCTGACATTTATTCAGCACCAACTGGGCACTGTTCTAAGCACTTTCCAGGAATGAACTAATTTAATTTCTCCCAACAATGTATGACAATAGGTGCTATTATTTATCCCCATTTTACAGATAATGAAACTGACCCACAGAGAGGTATATGGCCTAATTATGTGACTGAAAAATGTGGTAGTGAATTCCATCTCTTACTGAATTCCATCTCTGCCAAGTGGGTTTTAACTAGAAATTTCTGCCTCAAAAAATAAAATTCAGAATTACTATCAATAAAATATTGTCACAAAGGTTAAGAAAAATATAAAATGACATATACCCAGAAATATCTTTATAACAACACTTAACTAAGAGGCTTGAGAATTAGCAACACTGAGGATTTCAAGATTTGCTTTAGAATGAATTTTCCTATTTAAAATATTTATAGCAAGAGTTAACAGAGAGCATCTACCAACTAACACTGCGTATGATACTCTCTAATGTAAAGTTTTTATGTAACATAGTGCCCCTTTTGTCCACAAGCAATATTTACTTCCAGTTTCTTTTACAAATTATAATGCCATGTTTCTTCCATAAGCTTTCTTTAATGCCTGCAAAATGTCAGTCAAGGACAAACATCTGTTTGTATACACACTTGGTTCCTACAGCAAAAATTTTCCCGTATTAGATAATGGCAACTCCAGTTTACCACTTGTTTAGGCCAAAAAACCTTGAGGTCATCCTTAACATCTTTCTCTCATACCCAACAGCGAATTCTGAGAGCTCTATTTTTATCCTTAAGTTGGCCATTTAGGACTACCTCCATTGCTCTCACCCCAGTCCAAACCACCATCATTTTCCACCTGGCTCTTCTTATTTTCCAGCCATTTCTATTATATGCCAGCAGCTGGTACTAGCTGCAACTACCTGTGCAATATATTTAGCCAAATGGAACAGTGTATTAATATTACCAATTAATTGGAAAGAGGATCCATGCTCTTCAAATAGTATCTCAGCATGTCACAGTTAAGTCAGAAGCTCCAGTTAACTCATTTCTCAAGACAGTTAGATTGTTTAGACAAAAATGATAGCTGCTTTACTCACTTTTAAACAAATCAAATAAAATTCAACACTAATTTTTCTTATCAATCTGGATACACATCTCTAGCAGATTTTTACTATTTTTGTATTAGCAGACTGTACACTGACTACATTTTAGCACATTCCTTTCAATTAACTAGTCAGGTTATGCTGCATGCTAACAGACTGAAAGAACTACAGAATGCATATGCATTAGGAAAACAATTTATGTTCCTTAACAGAATCAATGCTAAATGTAGTGTAGGAAAGATCAATTCTGAAAAAAATCAGAGATGGTGATATAAGCATCTGGTTTCAGTCAATGAAGGTTAGAAAGGGGCTGAGCAATGAAGAACACTGAGAAAAATCAATCCTAATTATATATTTATAAATCACTACTAACCTACCAATAATACTTTGTTAAAAGGATGTTTCAGCTTTTGTCTTGGGATAAGAATAATTTTCAAATTATTTTCCTAATAATTGCATGACTCAAATGAGTGACAAAGATCACCAAAAGCTGGAATTTTCCCTACTGGTCATGGCCGTGCAGCAGTAGCCATGGATTTATTTGTTTAAATACATTCTTGGCAAAAGCATGGAGATTAGGAGTAAAGAAAAGTTGTTTTGTTATTTATTTGTGTTTTAAGTTTCTGTTTACCTTGTGGAGAAAGTACTGAGGAAGATGTAAAAGAAAACATTATGAAGGACAGAATAAACAGCAGGAGAAATAAAAGATGGGGAAGTCTGACAGCAAGAATGAGAGCAGAAGGGTTTTCTGGGAGACTGGAAGGAAATTTAATGCTAGAGGAGATAGGTGCACTGTCATATGAAGGAGACAAATAGAGAAACAATTTCAAATTCAGTGAAACAGTTTACACAGAACTGGAATTTAACAACTGGATGAGTTGCCTTGAGTAGCAGTGCTTCCTGACTACTGTGGCAGTTTTCTGACATAAGCTGGAAATGTTTTAAAAGGAATTCCTTCATGGCTAAAAAGCTGGACTACATGATGGCAAAGAAACACCCTGGACTCCAAGGTCCTAAAGGCATAAAGTCTGTAATTTCTAGTTTCTTTTTCCCTAGTCAACTCACATGTGCCCTTGATTCTAACCTTTTATTCACAGTTATTTCAGGATAAGGTCTTAATATAAAGCAGATGTTCACAAGCCTGATTTCAGAACGTGTCTGTTTTAAATATTTATAAAGAATTAATATCTAGATCTTTTACTACAGACCTCTTACTACAAGTTGCTCCTATTGTCTTTCAGTATACCATCACCCAGAAACATGGTAAATCCAGTTTCTAGAAGGCAGTTATGGGATGATTCCAAAATGAGACAAAGAACAGTCCCCAGCAGATGGAGTTTTCCCTACTGGTCAGGACTGTGCAGAAGTAGCCAAGTGCAGGGGTACCCAAATAAATAAAACTTCTTGGTTGACCACCGTTCTGTTATTGTCAAGGTCACCAAAACAACTGCAGAAAACTCTTCATGGGAAAATGCCCCAATAATTAAAAATAGCTACAATTCATTGAGTATGTACTATGTACAGATACTGTGCTAATCACTTTACATTTGATACTTGGCAAAAGTCAGAACATAGAATTAGAGAACTTCAGAGCAGTAAAATATCTCAAAGATCTGGTTCAACTCCCATTTTACAGATTAGATAAACCTGTGACCAGAAGCGGTTAAGTGATGCCCCCCAAAATCTGGTAGATTCAGAACACAAACTCAGACCTCTGGAAAAGATGAACCTTTAATTCACAATTAGCATTAATGTCAGCCTCCTAAGTCATTGCTATTTTTCCCTATTGCTAAGGCAAGAGGAGACAGAAGGCAGATATTTTTAAGTCCTGATGTTAGGGAAAGGAATACTAATCACAAATCACTTTCCCCAAACTCATTAAAAAGGTAAACACAAAGTCAGCAGACAATCAACACGTGTCAGATAAGTAGACTTCTAAGAGCTGGCCCAACAGACACTGTCAAAAAATAAAGCTTTGTATAAAGCATGTAACTTCAGGAAAACTTTAAATATAAGGTAACATTTCAAAATAAAACAGATAGTAGAAATAATATACATTTCTGGGTTTGAATCTATGTAAGAAAGGAATAAGTTTCGTTTTCACATAGAGACAGCATGGAATAAGGGAAATGGAGGCAAAACCAGTTTAAACAAGCCCCAGACAAAGAGAAGAGAGAATCTGCCTGATGTAAAGAGATATGAGGTAGTATCAGAGGCGGGAACTCACAGCAAAAAAAAAATAAAAATTTGGGGGGGATAGGCTGATCAGTTCAAAATCTCAATAATGAGCTAGTTGGCTCTCTGGGATTGGCTGTACAAATTAAAATCTCAAAAGATGATTAGTTAGTGTTCTCAGATAGGCTGTAACCTCTGTAGTACCCAGTCAATGGGGAAACAGGGGAGGGACTTGCGAATTGGGAGTAGGAGATTTAAAGATCGCCATTCTCTTCCTCTGGCGCGCCAGCCTTCCGCGTGTTTGGCTGGACGCCCCGTCTTGCAAGATCGTAAATAAATTCTTTTCTCCTCCAGAACCGAGAGAGCGTTTATTCCCTTACAGGTACCGCTTTATTTCCGACAATCTACCACTTAGATCCAACGCTCTACCACTTTAGCTACATGACCTTAGGCAAGTCCTTACCCTTTCTCAGTCTCAGGTCCCCAAAATGGAGACACTCCTTATAAGAGCATTTAAGAACCAAGTACAAAGCAGATACTCCTAGTGTATACTGCCTGGCAAGTAGTAGGCACTCATTCTGTTGTTGTTATAATAAAGTTGCTCATCATTTGCCAATTTATCTAGAACTTTTTCTGAATATGAAAAAAATCTGCATCCTGCAGATAATCTTTCAAACTATCAGAAGGGTAAAACAGAATAAAATTTAATAAAATTTACATTTCCTATTATAGAGAGCAAAGCCAACACTCCCCTTCTCTCTTAGTTTGGGAGAAGACAGATCTGGCATCCTCTTCCTCTTTCATTAACCTTCTTCACAGAAGTCTCAGTTCATATTCCCAGTTCACTCTCATCTACTGCCCTTTCCCAAAACACATGCCAGAGAGATCCAGTATAGACATATTCATGTTGATATGTCCTTACACAAAAATGAGTGCTGGGACAGTTAAGTGATCTGAACACTGAAGTTTGTGGGAATTTAAAATAAACAGACTAGAGAATTTTTCTTGGACCACACAGAATTGAAGGCTCCAAAAACGTACAAAACACAAATTAAAAAACCACACAGACTTGCCTGTTTTTATTTCAAAACAGTTTCCACATAAAATTCTCCTGTGATTTGCTGAATTTTATTAAAACTGCCTATATTGGAAAAAACAATAACTATTTAACCCATTCTCGTACTTTAAAGACCACTATTTATTTCCTACATTTTATAACCTAACCAAACGAAAGCATTTTCTAGATAATGATAGAGAAAAGCTCTTTTAGCATCCTGTCACCATGGAGCCGAATTACGAGCCAATAGTACCATATTACAGTTTTGAGTCAAGAGGGAGTCCAATCAAGTTGAAGGTGATCTCTAGAAGATACAGAAGGTGGTGTATGAACTGGTATCAAAGAGATGACAGAGGTATCTCTCCAATTTTTTGATGACTGGAACACTAACTTTGTTCCTTATTAACCTC
Source organism: Choloepus didactylus (assembly GCF_015220235.1). Lineage (NCBI taxonomy): Eukaryota > Metazoa > Chordata > Mammalia > Pilosa > Megalonychidae > Choloepus > Choloepus didactylus. Next base: position 22,078,393 of record NC_051328.1, on the reverse strand, counting down.
AATCTTCTTTCACAAAAATCAAAAGTAGGAGGCGGGGCAAGATGGCGGACTGGTGAGCTGTATGTTTTAGTTACTCCTCCAGGAAAGTAGGTAGAAAGCCAGGAACTGCGTGGACTGGACACCACAGAGCAATCTGACTTTGGGCATACTTCATACAACACTCATGAAAACTGCTGAGATCAGCGAAATCTTTAAGTTTTTGTGGCCAGGGGACCCGCATCCCTCCCTGCCAGGCTCAGTCCCATGGGAGGAGGGGCTGTCAGCTCAGGGAAGGAGAAGGGAGAACTGCAGTGGCAGCCCTTATCAGAAACTCATTCTACTGATCCAGACTCCAACCATAGATAGACTGAGACCAGACACCGGAGAATCTGAGAGCAGCCAGCCCAGTAGAGGAAACAGGCATAGAAAAAAAAACAACACGAAAAACTCCAAAATAAAAGCAGAGGATTTTTGGAGTTCTGGTGAACATAGAAAGGGGAAGGGCAGAGCTCAGGCCCTGAGGCTCATATGCAAATCCAGAAGAAAAGCTGATCTCTGCCCTGTGGACCTCTCCTTAATGGCCCTAATTGCTTTGTCTCTTAGCATTTCAATAACCCATTAGATGTCTGAGGAGGGCAATTTTATTTTATTTTTTTAATCTTTTTTTCTTTTTCTAAAACAATTACTCTAAGAATCTAAGAAGCCCAATACAGAAAGCTTCAAAGACTTGCAATTTGGGCAGGTCAAGACAAGAGCAGAACTAAGAGAGCTCTGAGACAAAAGGCAATAATCCAGTGGCTGAGAAAATTCACTAAACACCACAACTTCCCAAGAAAAGGGGGGTGTCCGCTCACAGCCATCATCCTGGTGGACAGGAAACAATCCTGCCCATCGCCAGCCCCATAGCCCAGAGCTGCCCCAGACAACCCAGTGTGACAGAAGTGCTTCAAATAACAGGCACACATCACAAAACTGGGCGTGGACATTAGCCTTCCCTGCAACCTCAGCTGATTGTCCCAGAGTTGGGAAGGTGGAGCAGTGTGATTAACAAAGCCCCATTCAGCCATCATTTCAGCACACTGGGAGCCTCCCTACACAGCCCAGCAGCCCAGAACTGTCACTCACCTGTGACATAGCACAATCATCCCTCAACAGAGGACCAGGGGGTGCACGGCCTGGAAGAGGGGCCCACCTGCAAGTCTCAGGAGCCACACGCCAATACCAAGGACTTGTGGGTCAGTGGCAGAGACAAACTGTGGCAGGACTGAACTGAAGGATTAGACTATTGCAGCAGCTTTAAAACTCCAGGATCACCAGGGAGATTTGACTGTTACAGCCACACCCCCTCCCTGACTGCCCAGAAACACGCCCCATATACACGGCGGACAACACCAACTACACACGCAAGCTTGGTACACCAACTGGACCCCACAAGACTCACTCCCCCACTCACCACAAAGGCTAAGCAGGGGAGAACTGGCTTGTGGAGAACAGGTGGCTCGTGGACGCCACCTGCTGGTTAGTTAAAAGAAAGTGTACTCCATGAAGCTGTAGATCTGATAAATTAGAGATAAGGACTTCAATTGGTCTACAAATCCTAAAAGAACCCTATCAAGTTCAGCAAATGCCAAGAGGCCAAAAACAACAGAAAATTATAAAGCATATGAAAAAACCAGACGATACGGACAACCCAAGCCCAAGCACCCAAATCAAAAGGTCAGAAGACCAGAAGACACACAGCACCTAGAGCAGCTACTCAAACAACTAAAGATGAACAATGAGACCATAGTACGGGATACAAAGGAAATCAAGAAGACCCTAGAAGAGCATAAAGAAGACACTGCAAGACTAAATTAAAAAATAGGTGATCTTATGGAAATTAAAGAAACTGTTGACCAAATTAAAAAGATTCTAGACACTCATAGTACAAGACTAGAGGAAGCTGAACAACGCATCAGTGACCTGGAAGATGACACAATGGAAAATGAAAGCATAAAAGAAAGAATGGGGAAAAAAACTGAAAAAATCAAAACGGACCTCAGGGATATGATAGATAATATAAAACGTCCGAATATAAGACTCATTGATGATCCAGAAGGGGAAGAAAAGGGTAAAGGTCTAGGAAGAGTATTCAAAGAAATTGTTGGGGAAAACTTCCCAAATCTTCTAAACAACATAAATACATAAATCATAAATGCTCAGCGAACTCCAAATAGAATAAATCCAAATAAACCCACTCCGAGACATATTCTGATCACACTGTCAAACACGGAAGAGAAGGAGCAAGTTCTGAAAGCAGCAAGAGAAAAGCAATTCACCACATACAAAGGAAACAGCATAAGACTAACTAGTGACTACTCAGCAGCCACCATGGAGGCGAGAAGGCAGTGGCACAATATATTTAAAAGTCTGAGTGAAAAAAATTTCCAACCAAGAATACTTTATCCAGCAAAGCTCTCCTTCAAATTTGAGGGAGAGCTTAAATTTTTCACAGACAAACAAATGCTGAGAGAATTTGCTAACAAGAGACCTGCCCTACTGGAGATACTAAAGGGAGCCCTACAGACAGAGAAACAAAGAAAGGACAGAGAGACTTGGAGAAAGGTTCAGTTCTAAAGAGATTTGGTATGGGTACAATAAAGGGTATTAATAGAGAGAGGGGAAAAATATGACAAACATAAACTAAAGGATAAGATGGCTGATTCAAGAAATGCCTTCACGGTTATAACGTTGAATGTAAATGGATTAAACTCCCCAGTTAAAAGATACAGATTCTCACAATGGATCAAAAAAAATGAACCATCAATATGTTGCATACAAGAGACTCATCTTAGACACAGGCACACAAAGAAATTGAAAGTGAAAGGATGGAAAAAAAATATTTCATGCAAGCTACAGCCAAAAGAAAGCAGGTGTAGCAATATTAATCTCAGATAAAACAGACTTTAAATGCAGGGATGTTTTGAGAGACAAAGAAGGCCACTACATACTAATAAAAGGGGCAATTCAACAAGAAGAAATAACAATCGTAAATGTCTATGCACCCAATCAAGGTGCCACAAAATACATGAGAGAAACACTGGCAAAACTAAAGGAAGCAATTGATGTTTCCACGATAATTGTGGGAGACTTCAACACATCACTCTCTCCTATAGATAGATCAACCAGACAGAAGACCAATAAGGAAATTGAAAACCTAAACAATCTGATAAATGAATTAGATTTAACAGACATATACAGGACATTACATCCCAAATCACCAGGATACACATACTTTTCTAGTGCTCATGGAACTTTCTCCAGAATAGATCATATGCTGGGACATAAAACAAGCCTCAATAAATTTAAAAAGATTGAAATTATTCAAAGCACATTCTCTGACCACAATGGAATACAATTAGAAGTCAATAACCATCAGAGACTTAGAAAATTCACAAATACCTGGAGGTTAAACAACACACTCCTAAACAATCAGTAGGTTAAAGAAGAAATAGCAAGAGAAATTGCTAAATATATAGAGACGAATGAAAACGAGAACACAACATACCAAAACCTATGGAATGCAGCAAAAGCAGTACTAAGGGGGAAATTTATAGCACTAAACGTATATATTAAAAAGGAAGAAAGAGCCAAAATCAAAGAACTAATGGATCAACTGAAGAAGCTAGAAAATGAACAGCAAACCAATCCTAAACCAAGTAGAAGAAAACAAATAACAAGGATTAAAGCAGAAATAAATGACATAGAGAACAAAAAAAAATAGAGAGGATAAATATCACCAAAAGTTGGTTCTTTCAGAAGATTAACAAGATTGACAAGCCCCTAGCTAGACCGACAAAATCAAAAAGAGAGAAGACCCATATAAACAAAATAATGAATGGAAAAGGTGACACAACTGCAGATCCTGAAGAAATTAAAAAAATTATAAGAGGATACTATGAACAACTGTATGCCAACAAACTGGATAATGTAGAGGAAATGGACAATTTCCTGGAAACATATGAACAACCTAGACTGACCAGAGAAGAAATAGAAGACCTCAACCAACCCATCACAAGCAAAGAGATCCAATCAGTCATCAAAAATCTTCCCACAAATAAATGCCCAGGGCCAGATGGCTTCACAGGGGAATTCTACCAAACTTTCCAGAAAGAACTGACACCAATCTTACTCAAACTCTTTCAAAACATTGAAGAAAATGGAACACTACCTAACTCATTTTATGAAGCTAATATCAATCGAATACCAAAACCAGGCAAAGATGCTACAAAAAAGGAAAAGTACCGGCCAATCTCCCTAATGAATATAGATGCAAAAATCCTTAGCAAAATACTTGCAAATCGAATCCAAAGACACATTAAAAAAATCATACACCATGACCAAGTGGGGTTCATTCCAGGCATGCAAAGATGGTTCAACATAAGAAAATCGATGTATTACAACACATTAAAAATTCGAAAGGGAAAAATCAAATGATCATCTCAATAGATGCTGAAAAAGCATTTGACAAAATCCAACATCCGTTTTTGATAAAAACACTTCAAAAGGTAGGAATTCAAGGAAACTTCCTCAATATAATAAAGAGCATATATGAAAAACCCAGAGCCAGCATAGTACTCAATGGTGAGAGACTGAAAGCCTTCCCTCTAAGATCAGGAACAAGACAAGGATGCCCGCTGTCACCACTGTTATTCAACATTGTGCTGGAAGTGCTAGCCAGGGCAATCCGGCAAGACAAAGAAATAAAAGGCATCCAAATTGGAAAAGAAGAAGTAAAACTGTCATTGTTTGCAGATGATATGATCTTATATCTGGAAAACCCTGAGAAATCGACGATACAGCTACTAGAGCTAATAAACAAATTTAGCAAAGTAGCAGGATACAAGATTAATGCACGTAAGTCAGCAATGTTTCTATATGCTAGAAATGAACAAACTGAAGAGACACTCAAGAAAAAGATACCATTTTCAATAGCAACTAAAAAAATCAAGTACCTAGGAATAAACTTAACCAAAGATGTAAAAGACCTATACAAAGAAAACTACACAACTCTACTAAAAGAAATAGAAGGGGATCTTAAAGGATGGAAAAATATTCCATGTTCATGGATAGGAAGGCTAAATGTCATTAAGATGTCAATTCTACCCAAACTCATCTACAGATTCAATGCAATCCCAATCAAAATTCCAACAACCTACTTTGCAGACTTGGAAAAGCTAGTTATCAAATTTATTTGGAAAGACAAGATGCCTCGAATTGCTAGATACTCTAAAAAAGAAAAACGAAGTGGGAGGACTTATACTCCCTGACTTTGAAGCTTATTATAAAGCCACAGTTGTCAAAACAGCATGGTACTGGCACAAAGACAGACATATAGATCAATGGAATCGAATTGAGAATTCAGAGATAGACCCTCAGATCTATGGCCGACTGATCTTTGATAAGGCCCCCAAAGTCACTGAACTGAGTCATAACGGTCTTTTCAACAAATGGGGCTGGGAGAGTTGGATATCCATATCCAAAAGAATGAAAGAGGACCCCTACCTCACCCCCTACACAAAAATTAACTAAAAATGGACCAAAGATCTCAATATAAAAGAAAGTACCATAAAACTCCTAGAAGATAATGTAGGAAAACATCTTCAAGACCTTGTATTAGGCGGACACTTCCTAGACTTTACACCCAAAGCACAAGCAACAAAAGAAAAAATAGATAAATGGGAACTCCTCAAGCTTAGAAGTTTCTGCATCTCAAAGGAATTTCTCAAAAAGGTAAAGAGGCAGCCAACTCAATGGGAAAAAATTTTGGAAACCATGTATCTGACAAAAGACTGATATCTTGCATATATAAAGAAATCCTACAACTCAATGACAATAGTACGGACAGCCCAATTATAAAATGGGCAAAGGATATGAAAAGACAGTTCCCTGAAGAGGAAATACAAATGGCCAAGAAACACATGAAAAAATGTTCAGCTTCACTAGCTATTAGAGAGATGCAAATTAAGACCACAATGAGATACCATCTAACACCGATTAGAGTGGCTGCCATTAAACAAACAGGAAACTACAAATGCTGGAGGGGATGTGGAGAAACTGGAACTCTTATTCATTGTTGGTGGGACTGTATAATGGTTCAGCCACTCTGGAAGTCAGTCTGGCAGTTCCTTAGAAAACTACATATAGAGTTACCGTTCGATCCAGCGATTGCGCTTCTCAGTATGTACCCGGAAGATCGGAAAGCAGTGACACGAACAGATATCTGCACGCCAATGTTCATAGCAGCATTATTCACAATTGCCAAGAGATGGAAACAACCCAAATGTCCTTCAACAGATGAGTGGATAAAGAAAATGTGGTATATACACACGATGGAATACTACACGGCAGTAAGAAGGAACGATCTCGTGAAACATATGACAACATGGATGAACCCTGAAGACATAATGCTGAGCGAAATAAGCCAGGCACAAAAAGAGAAATATTATATGCTACCACTAATGTGAACTTTGAAAAATGTAAAACAAATGGTTTATAATGTAGAATGTAGGGGAACTAGCAATAGAGAGCAATTAAGGAAGGGGGAACAATCCAAGAAGAACAGATAAGCTATTTAACGTTCTGGGGATGCCCAGGAATGACTATGGTCTGTTAATTTCTGATGGATATAGTAGGAGCAAGTTCACAGAAATGTTGCTATATTAGGTAACGTTTTTGGGGTAAAGTACGAACAGGTTGGAAGTAAAGCAGTTATCTTAGGTTAGTTGTCTTTTTCTTACTCCCTTGTTATGGTCTGTTTGAAATGTTCTTTTATTGTATGTTTTTTTTTTTTTAATTTTTTTTCATACAGTTGATTTAAAAAAGAAAGGAAAGTAAAAAAAAAAAAAAAAAAAAAAAAAAAAAGGAAAAAAATATGTAGTGCCCCCTTGAGGAGCCTCTGGAGAATGCAGGGGTATTGGCCTACCCCACCTCGATGGTTGCTAACATGACCACAGACATAGGGGACTGGTGGTTTGATGGGTTGAGCCCTCTACCATAGGTTTTACCCTTGGGAAGACGGTTGCTGCAAAGCAGAGGCTAGGCCTCCCTATAATTGTGCCTAAGAGCCTCCTCCCGAATGCCTCTGTTGCTCAAATGTGGCCCTCTCTCTAGCTAAGCCAACTTGAAAGGTGAAATCACTGCCCTCCCCCCTACGTGGGATCAGACACCCAGGGGAGTGAATCTCCCTAGCAACGTGGAATATGACTCCCGGGGAAGAATGTAGACCTGGCATCGTGGGACGGAGAACATCTTCTTGACCAAAAGGGGGATGTGAAAGGAAATGAAATAAGCTTCAGTAGCCGAGAGATTCCAAAAGGAGCCGAGAGGTCACTCTGGTGGGCACTCTTACGCACACTTTAGACAACCCTTTTTAGGTTCTAAAGAATTGGGGTAGCTGGTGGTGGATACCTGAAACTATCAAACTACAACCCAGAACCCATGAATCTCGAAGACAATTGTATAAAAATGTAGCTTATGAGGGGTGACAATGGGATTGGGAAAGCCATGAAGACCACAGTCCACTTTGTCTAGTTTATGGATGGATGAGTACAAAAATAGGGGAAGGAAACAAACAAACAAAGGTACCCAGTGTTCTTTTTTACTTCAAGTGCTCTTTTTCACTTTAATTATTATTCTTGTTATTTTTGTGTGTGTGCTAATGAAGGTGTCAGGGATTGATTTAGGTGATGAATGTACAACTATGTAATGGTACTGTGAACAATCGAATGTACGATTTGTTTTGTATGACTGCGTGGTATCTGAATATATCTCAATAAAATGAAGATTAAAAAAAAAATCAAAAGTAATTACACAATGAATTACAGTTACAGGGATGTGTAAACTGAAGAGAATCACCAGGGAGACATGTCAACTGTTTTCAAAGGAGAAGGCTTCTCAGGTAGAAAAGGCACTGGGCTAGTTCTATGTGGCAATAGATACCAATGGGCAGGTACTTCACAGAAGTAAAAATGTCTATGATTATTTTTTGTTTAACATCTGCTTTTTATTAAGGTATGGAAGAGTACACAAATCATAAGTGCATTTCTTGAATTTTCACAAAGTGAACACCCCCATGTAACAATACCTAGTTCAAGAAATATAACATTATCAGAGCCTGGAAAGCTTCCTTTGTAACCTCTTCCCAGACACTACTCAGCCCCCAAGGTAACTGCTATCTTGCTCTCCAACAGAGGTAAGAAAAGTCCCAAATGCTTTACTGGTTGTTAAAAATACAAAAACAAAAACACACCAGAATCTAAAAACAATTGGTAAAGTAGTATCTTTGACTTTTACAGTTTAAAGTTCAGGTATGCCAGCCTTTACTATTTACTGCCACTCCAGATACACTGTGAGCCAAGGGACATAGAAAGTGGGATAAAGAAATTAGCTTCCACTGAGCCCCCATTCTAACTATCAAGCAGTGACCTGTGAGGTAGGGTGTTAGCCCTGTTTCATATGGGAGGCTCAATAAGCAACCTTCCCCATGTTACATGGCGACACGCAGTAGCACTAGGACTCGAAACCAGAGCAACCTGATTACAAACCTTGCACTCATTCCACTACATAACAGGTTCTCAAGCTATGTTCTGCTAGCTACAGAATTCCCTAAACACACCCCAGGCACCCCAGAAGGAGACCAGAATAGGTGGGACACTGATCCCCTAACCCTCGCTTCACTAAGAAGAATGCCCCTTAACTATCTATTCTATATACTGTGGTTCTGGAGAAGATTTCAAATAAAGAAAGGGTTTCACATGTTTTAAAACAGCCTATATGGCAGAGAATATGGGATCTTGTTTTCTTTACTCTGTGTTAATACTAAAAACAAATTTTATTTCTTTTCTAAGTAAGTAATAGATCCATGTGATTCAAAATTCAAAAGGAACAAAAGAAATAGGGAAAAGTAAATTACTATCACTCTCCCATTCCGGTCACCTGGTTCCCCTCCAAGTTTTCCAGTTATGGTTTTTTAGGTATCCTACTAGAAACAGACTATGCACAATCAAGTACATATGTGCATGTATATTCCTTTTAAAAATATCCACAGGGTAAGATATTATACATACATACTGTTCTGTACCTCTTGCATATCCTTTTATTGTACACTAATGACTTTAACAGTATTTGGTCAAGGCTGCTAACATAAACATTTCAATAAAATTTTTCATTTGCCCAACTAGTGATAATCTGCCATTATCTCTGAAAAGTAAAGAAAATATTGTACTACCAAAATACCCTCTTCTAGAAAATCAGCAAAAGAAAATGCTAAATCCTACTGTGAATGATGGATTGAACACTTTATAAATTTTACAGATGGTGAATGGAAACATGTCTAACGAGTTGTGTAACTGATTTCAGGTTAAGACACTGATGAAAATCAAAATCCTTTGGGTCACCAACCACCTGGAGTTCTGCTTCCCACTGTTAGTAACCTTAACTATCATATATATTAAATGAGCACCACCATTACAAATTTGGCATAGCAGGACTAGAGGTTATCCAGACAGGGGTTGGGAATCCCTAAGCATTATATGTGCTGCCAGGATTGCAAGCTTCCAAGTACCATTTACTGGGTTGCCGGCACACATGAGTTACCACTGTTCCAGTCAGGCATCAGGACCACCCACTAGAGGTATTATTATTCTTTTCTGCCTCAGCTTTTTCTTTTCCAGACAAAACGGTTTGTAATCTCTCCTGGCAGATTTATTTTTCAACTTAACCATCTTTACAGGTGGTGTGGAAATTAATTCCCAGTGCTAGGCTGTATTTCTGAAGACTTCCTGGTTAGGAAACTATGGTTTTTAAGCCCTCACTCTTCTTTCCATTAACCAAGTGTTTTAAGAGAGCAAGTCAATTTTCCTGAGCTCCTCAGTTTCCATAACTGTAAAAATAAGAATGTTAAATTAAATTATGTAAGGCCCCCTAAAAATGTTTGAATTACAGGAGGGAAACAACATTTGCCTCCAATATTCTCCCTTTTAAGAAAAAGGAGGCAAATTGCAATAATCATCAGCAGCAGCAGCAGCAGCTAACATTAGGAATTTAAGGATTAAAAAAAAGGACAGAAGAGAACTACTCAAAGTGCTGAAAACATACCTACACCAAAACTTCCTTATATGACTGCCAACACATGCTCTTGAGTCAGATTCCAGATTAATTTTCTAGATGACTAATTCTTTATAACTGATGTTTTAAATTATTACCATAAAGGACCACAGGATCTTAAATCATTGACGAAAATTTAACCATCTTCTCTATGCTGTAGGTAATAATGCAGGCAAAGTGCCCTGATACATTTTAGAGAACTAGAAGGATGTTCCTGTTAGCCAGATAAGTCAATTAACTGGAACCAGCACTGTGGTTAAGAGCTTTTAGTGCTAAAGAAGTACTTTAGAGATTTTATTTACTGCAGGCATACACATACCGAGTACCACTCTAAGTGCTTACCAACATTTTTCCATTTAATTCTCACAACAATTTTTATAAGAAAACGGGGACTGAAGAGAGATTCTCTGATAAGTGATAGAGCAGGGAATCTCAGCCAGGCCTGACTACAAAGTCCAGGCTCTTAATCACTAACATAAAACTGAATGGCAACAATTTATCTGAGCAACAAATACTTGACAACTCTATTAACAGACAGTATTTTTGTTCATATACACATATAACTTCACACAACATTTTTTCCCTCAAGTTATATTATTATTTTTAAGTTAGAACAAACTAACAATTTAGAAAAGACAGTTCTTAGCCTCAATTAATCTACAATTTTATTAAAAGCAAAATACTTCCTAAATAAATGTTCTGACCAAGCTGTATTTCTCTATCATGGCAAGCTCTCTTACATTTTCATGCCTCTGCACACAACGTATCTTCTACCTGGAATGCTTTGCAGCTTATCCAGCTGGCAAACTCACACTCTTCCCTGCAAGTGTATTTTCCTGTGAATGCCCCAAGAGGAGGTAGACTTCAGGACTCCTTCCTCAACACTGCCATCATCCCTCTTTAAACTTCTATTATGTATAGTTTCTGCTAAAGCATACTGCAATGATCTGTTTGATATGTCTATCTTCCTTTCAAGACAAAGTTGCTCAAGGACAGAAACCATACATTTTCATCTATAAATTTCCCAGACCCTAATTCATAAGCCAGCACAACACAGCTGGGGTTCACTACTTAATTAATATAAATCAACATCCTAACCAAAATCCTTTCAGAGGTTATTAACATGTATTATCCACTTTTAACCTAAAGCCAATTCTGTAACTCTAGTTTTCAGATAGGAAAAACAGGAGCTCTTTTTTGAAGATCGCCATTTCATAACTAAACACAATGTATAGAACATCATGGTGGGTGGTGTGGAGGATACAAAAACCAGGGGCCCTATCTCACTGGTGTTCACAATAAAGTACACATTTATAATTGTTTCAATATACTGCTGAATAAGAACAATAATAAAAATAAGAAGAGCTCTGGAAACTACAAAGTGGGAGGTCTAATTTTAAGGAGACTGGAGAAGGGCTTGACAAGATAACATTTAAGCTGGGTCTTGATGAATGGATAGAAAAGTACACTCTAGGTCAGGGAAGAAACTGCATGAGCAAAAAGGTGCAGAAATGTAAAATAAATGAATGCATATTACACATTTTAAAACTTCATACTACTACAGTTACAGGTATTCCAAAAGAAAATGGAGTTGGAATTCTGATCACAAAAATTGTAAAAGCTTCAAAGATAACAAATGTATTCCACTCATCCTTCTTGTGCTAGCGAAAAAGCATTCTTGGGGATGTCCTCAGTTGTTATGTCACACATCAGCCATTCACATAAATTAACTCAGTGACAAAAGGATGCATCAGTCATTAAAAGATACTTGATTTCATTTCATACACTAACCACTGAAGAGGCTTGTTTTTTTCATCTATTCTAAAAAACATTGTAACATAAAAGGAAAAAATATCAATAACAATAACAGCCAACATCTAGTCAGTGCTTACTCCTGTGCCACACACTCCAAAAAATGCTTTCATGTGTATTTACTCATTTAATCCTCTCAATGACACTGTGAGACAGGCACTATTATTATACCTTTTTTACAGTTGCAGAAACTCAGGCACAGAAGGTGAAATAAATTGCTCAAGGTAATAAAGCATGGGACAGAGCCAGACTCAGCACCTCACCTCTCTCCCCCCAGTCTGGCTCCAGAGTTTGGGTTCTCAACCACTATCTTTGTCCACAATAAACACATTTTTTTAATATTAATTTAAATAATAGTGTACATTTAATTTAAATAATAAAAATAACAACTTCTCTGATTATATAACTGTTTTCTACCTTTTTTCTTTTTAAACAATATAGAATTCTCTAATTTTTTTTACACTCATTATGCCATGAATTCATAGGAAACAAGCTCTTTTCCACTGGTCGTCACAAAGTGTGTTTCTCCGGGTGGAGAAGGCTGGCATTTCAACTGAACCCAGGTACCTTTCTCTTTGGAATCCTTTTTCTGATCATTTTCCTTAATGCATTTCAGGAAGCTATCTCAGCCCTCAGAGTGTTTAATAAGCTCAATACATACATTAATTCTCTTGGCCAAGAATTCTGCCCTTGTTTATTTACAACTTAACTAACAGCATGCTGGGTAACACTGCTGTTCTGGTTTTGCCATGATAACATTCCTTTTCTGAACAGTGCCCATTTCCTTGATGTTTACGATATCATCTTTCTCGTAGCTTCGCATACATGTGGCCAAAGGAACAAACTCCATGTTTTCTAAAAGGCCTAGAAAACATATAGTGGAGTGCCTTTTCTCCTTCTCTTTGTGTTTGTCATTTTGATGAATTAGTAAAGATGGTGTTCTGGACAAAGGCTGTAAAATTGCTTTTAAATTCCTGGATATTATTCTATTTAATTGATATACTATAATTATATTTTAATTGTATCTCTTTTGATTATCAAAGATGAACATGTGCTAACTTGTTCTACTTGTGTGAAATGGCATGTCAACATCAAATTTATAAACTTGAGGCATATGATAGATACAACATTTGACAATATTCTTTTGAAAATACATTAGTTAGTATTTTGATTTTTTTATTAGAGTATACTTTTTATATAATTTGTACTCCTGAACAGTTGTATATATACCTTAAATACTGATTTTTATAATTGAGCTCTTTTAAAGTAGGGTACACTTACATGTAGAAAAAAAATCAGATTTCCATATCAATTAAAAGACAGCAAATTTTAAAACTATGCAAGACTAAACTTCAATGTCTAAGACTGAACTCATAGGTAATAAAACTATTTAAAAAATCTTTATAATTCTGATTACTATAAAAATCAGATAATGCTTACTTTTGAGGGGAGGGAGAGGGTTGTGATTAGACATGCTGCATATGGAAACGGGGTTCTAGGTGGCTGTCAAAGTTTTATTTTTTGAGCTGGATAGAAGTTTTAAAGGTGTTAGCCTTACAGTAATTGATTAGGCTACGTATTTCTTTTGTGTAGATTTTCTTACCTGTATTTTATTTTACAATAAAAAAGGTTAAAAGGAAAAAAAGGCTATGTTCATTTTACCCTTTGAATAGCTAAAAAATATTAAATTTTAGTCCATACAAACAACCGAAAATTATGCTACTACAAAATCAAGATAAATATTTATAGAAAAATGGAAAGTAGTATTATTCCCAAAGAGTTTTAGTAAAGTTCTAAAAATATGTATTCTATGTTAACAAAAGGTAATTTTTACAAATAATCTGAGAAATAATTAAGAAAAAAAAGGAGGTAAGATAGTTGCATCAATGAATTAAAGAGAAAATATAACTTGTTACAGTAAATGATTTTTATGACGGCCAATAAATGAGAAATTCATGTACATGTTAACTCTAGAGTTAAGTTCCTTAATAGCAATTACATTTAATTAAACACAAAGATAGTTTAACACTTTTAAAATGAAAGACAAAATTAAATTATTTAAAAACACTATACACAAACATCACAAACACAGCCTGAGAGTTTTGGGGAAAGTACTAACCAGTTACTGCCAGCAGCTGTGAAACTCTCACCTCCATTTCCTCCCGATGAGACCTGTCTCTATCTTCAAATTCTCGAGTCCTTCTCCGAGCCTCTTCGAAGGCTTGTTGTGCTAATGCATCCTCCTGCTGTCAGAATAATACATAAAATACATAGCTTAAATTTGATTTATAATGAATATTTAAAATTTTGGGGTGTTTTCTTTTTTGAAGAAAATGAACAGCAGAGTATTTTCCCAAACATCAATGCCATTAAAAAAAAAAAACTAATGTCAGAGATATTTAACAGAAAAATCTAGTATTTTCATGGTTATATCTTTGAAATAGTAATCATGTCTCATTACATTCTAACAATTAAAAATTCGCTTTCCTTTTTTTCCTTAATATTATATGGATAAAATACGGTTATCCTCATGATTTACAGTTCTTTCCTTATTTGAAGATTTAAAAATTATGCTAGTTGAACACATATAATAGTACTGAGGCACAACAGGGCAATTACTTAAAAAAAAGTAAAGTTAGAGTCTTACCTCATCACATTAACTGCAATAAAATCCTGATTAAATTAATAGCTAAACCATAGAAGCACAAAAGAAACCTTGGTAAATACTTCTCTAACTTGGGGATAAGCAAGGCCCTTGCTAATTATGACACTAAAGCTAGAAATAAGAGAAGATTAACAGAATTGACTATATAAATTGTTAAAACTTCTAAATGAAAAAGCAAATCAATTCCAAGAGAAATTATCAAGAAAAAATATTTGTAACATATAACAAATCTATCCTAGACCTTTCTCAATTCATGGCAAAATATCTGCACATGAAGAAAGAAAACCTAGATACCTCAAACTCAATGTGTTTAAAAACACAACTCACCAATTAAATCTTAATTTTTTTCCTCTAGTCTGAGTTGATGGCACCATTTATTCAATCATTCGTACCAGAAATCTGAGCCATCATTGGGTCTTCATTCTCCCCACCTCCACAAAGTCAATCAACCACCAAGTACTACCCATTTGACCTAAGTATTTTTGGAATCTTCAGTCCACTCTTCATTCCTGTGAACATTTTCCTAGTTCAGGCCCCTGAAATCTCTTATCTAGATTACTGCAAAGGTCTCCCAGTCTCCTCCTGCTTCCTTTCTACCACCCAATTCACCACAAAGCCATCAGAACACTCTAAAAGTACAATCCAACCATATTACACACCAACTTAAAAGAGCCCCCTTTCTATCTACAGCATAGGATCCCCAACTTTTGCAATCACACACTTCTGAATACCGGGATTTTTGATGGCACACTTGAAAAAACTAAAAGATCCAAACAATACCCTAAAAGTCATCACCTTCTACATTCATTATAGCAAGAGCTGGTCACATAACTCAGGTCTAACCAAAGAGATAAAAGCATAAGTCACCCACGGGGGCGTCTAAGAAAGTTGTTAGATACATTTCCCCTTTCCCATTTCCTGGAACTCTGATATAATGCCCAGAGATGCACCAACCATCTTGCAAACATGATAATGAAGATGAAGTCACAGGTTGAACATGGGATAGATCCACGGTCTGTGATAATATAATTTGAGCTGCTATATTAGGCTGGACTGTGCACTGCTGGATATCTTGTTCTGTATGATAAATCCTTTGTCACTGTTAATACGGTTGGTTACCACTTATATTAGTTTCCACTGATATCATGTCTAAGACAAACAGAACTAAAAGGTGTGATGAAATTCCCATTCTTATGATGCACTTACTAGCTTTATGACCTAGGGCAGGTACTTCATTTCTCCAAGTCTCAATGAACTCACATGTAAAATGGGCATAGGAGTAAAACTTACCTCACAAGATTGTGTACAGATTAAATGCAATAACATAAAAAGTACATGACATAACATGACAGCATTCAATAAATTCTAGCACAAGCATTTATGTATTGCATTTACACATTTGACTAAACATCAATACATATACCTATTATATTCTCAGAATGCACTAAACAAGCCAGAGGTAACTGCAAAAGGATGCTGTTCCCAACTTCCAAAGGCTTTCTATTATTTAGTTAAGTATCAAGTGGGACCCATCTGCTAATGACAAGATACCCCTTTTGTCCTGTGCATTCATTCATTTACTTTTTCATTTATTTCACAAATATTTAGTGAGACTTTATTATATCCAAGTCACTGCGCTAGGTGGCATGGACACAGTTTGAGGGAACAAATGGTGTTTTTCCTCTCAGAGCTTCTGGTCTAGTGGGGCAGGTAGACAATGAACAAATAATTATACAAATCAATATGTAACTATCAACTGTGATTAAGTGCAGTAGAGGAAAATTATAGGATGAACTGAGATCATAACACAGAATACGTGACCTAATTCCCTAAGGAAGTTATTAGCCACTAATATACAGTCATCAATTTTTTTTCATTGAAAGAAAAAAAAAGATATTAATAGTTGCAGTAAAATAGCCAAGAGAGCTTTGGTAGCCCTCCACTTTATAGTTCCAGCTCTCTATCTTGGTCTTTGCTAGGGATATGTGAGATGTATGTGCAGTGACCAGTTCTCACTTAAACAGATAAATCTGAAAGACGACTGGCAATTATCAGTGTTATCCTGATCCTTTCCTGTTGCAATGTTAAGTAACACCTCCTTTTCAAGGACAATATAAAGGGCACTTGCTGAAATAACTACATGTAACTCAAATAGCTAGGCACAACTAATTCCTTCCATTCTCAGGTGATGGTTGGAAAGGTTTCAACACGTGATCCTCACCAGCCACTTGTAATAGTCGTCTGCTATTTCACAGTCCACACACAGCCAGATGGGGTAATCAGAAAACATGGCTGGGTGTATGTGAAACTCATGTGGGAAACAGAGGTTTAGCAGTCCTGTGATAAAGCATACAGAGAATATTCTGAACATTCTTACTGCAGTCATTTTATCTTATCGTACTACCTAAATCTATAGCTATATTTTATGGTTTAGTAACACTTCTTTCACAACAAGCTCTTTCTGCAGCAAAATTTTAAAATGGAAGTGCATCTTTAATGAAAAATTAAGAATAAAATTTGTTTTCCAAGAAAGTTGATGATGAATGTGTAATCTGCACAAAATATCAACATTTGCCATTCTCTGTGGGGCCCTGAATGGTGTCACTGATCACATGAAAACCCAAAGAAATAAATCTGCTGAAGAAGCATCAGCATCCACTTCAAAGACAGTAATTTAACATATGCAACTGCAAATGGTACATTTAACATACCACTGTAGTCATTTAAATCAAATGACACTTTTAAATTAAATTTACTCACATTCTTGTGCATGTACAAAAAGCAAAGGTGTTTGCATGCTGGCTTCATTAATAGAAAAACCTTGCAAACAGCTAAATGATACCAGTTTCACATCAGTCTCACCAGGTTCTTCAAATAGAAAATGTTAATTCCAATAATGGTTTACTTTTCTAAACAAATCCAAAGAAAACTTTTGAAAGGTCATTCTGTTGAAGGCAAAACATCTTTTTGTGACTGACAAAATAAATTCATTTAAAAAGCACAACAATATATATATAATTATTGGCCCTTATATTGATAATACAAATAAAAATTTTGGCAGCACACACAATTCACTTAGAACTAGTTGTGGTCTACACGTAATTCACAATTATCTCCAAAGAGGTAAAATAATCTACCAATCATTTAGAAGTTATAGTTATATAAAATTACTAATATCATAATACATAATTAATGTAATGGAACTATAAATTTTTGTGACAAAGCTGATGCTGAATAAAAAAAGCATTATCATTACAGTACCCACTCTTTTTGCTGCCCATCATCAACTGGATTTTAGAGAATCCAAGCCTTTAAAAAAATCTCTGAAATCAGCTTAAGCTTCTACGATAGCATTGACCTTTTCTTGGTAAATGAGTCCTTGGAGTTACATTTTGTTCAAAATTAGCTGGAAATCTCTGATTAAAGAATTCAATGAAGTGTGAAAAGCTTCAGTTTTTCAAACTTTCAGAGAACTGCAATTGTTGAAAAACAGTCATACAAAAGAGAAGACACTGAAAGTAACCCCTACAAATAGAGAAACTAAAAAGATGAAAATACAAACAAACAAGATTTAATTTTGAGTTTCTATCATTGCTTCAGAAGTACCTTCACTTGGAAAACGTTTTAAAGCTTTTTATTGAAGCACATTGTATGTGCAGAAAAGTACACACACATCCTAAAGCTGTCTTCTCCAATATACTAGCCACTAGCCACTTGAAATATGGCTAGTCTGAACTGAGGTGTGCTATAAGTGGAAAATATGCACAGGATTTCAAATATTTATCACCAAGGAAAACAACAAGGTTTCCAGAAAATTTAAAATTACACATATGGCTTGCATTTTATTTCTACTGGACAGCACTGTCTTAAAATACTTGATGAATTTTCACAACTGAATTCACCCATGTAACTAGTACCCAGAAGAAGAAATAAAACAGTATCAGCATCCCAGAAGCCCCCCTTCTGTTCCATTCCAGTAACTAGCCCTCTCTTCCAAGGCTAAACCTTACTTCTAATAGGATATATTCATTTTCTACATTTATTTACTTCCATATAAATGGATTCATACAGCACATGAACTCCTTTGGACTCATTTTTTCCCACTCAGTGTATTTGTGAACTTGATCCATATCAGTGTGTTAACTGTAGTTTTTCATTTTCATTGTATTTCTTTGTGTGATATGCAATTTATCCATTTTACTGTAAATGGGTACAATTTCTGGCTATTACATTACCACGAATGTTTTAGTATACATCTCTTGATGAATATTATGTATTCATTCTGGTTGCATTAACGTACCTTGAAGTAGAACTGCTGGATCACTGGATCATAGGGTACACATGTGCAGCTTTACTATTTGCTGCCAGTTTTCCAAACGTACCAATTTAGATCACCAACATACCACCTGCAGCTCCATATCCTTACCAACATTTGGTATTATTTTTAAAACTTTTTTCTTTCATTTTAACTATTCTTATAGGCGTGTAGTATCTTACTGTGGTTTTAATTATTATTCCTCTGATAACTAAATGAAGTTGAACACCTTTCATTTGAAAATCCTCACTTGTGAAAAGTCTTTCGCCTGTTTTTCTATCGAGTTGTCTGTGCTTTTTTCTCACTGACAAAATTTTCTCATTGAAATGTTGGAGATTTTAATTTATATTCTGTATGAGTGCTTTGCCAGATACATGCATGCAAATACTTTCCCCGACTCTTTAGGTTGCCTTTCTATTCTCTTAATAATGTTGTCTTTTGATAAATGAAGTTCATGGTTTTACCACCGTTCAATTTATAAATTTTCTTTTTTTATAATTTAGCATCTTTTCTGTCCTGCTGGAGAAATTTTTGCCTACTCCAAGGTCACAAAGATGACCTCATTTTCATCTAAAAGCTATACTGTTTTATGTTTCATAAACTGCTGTCCATTAGAAATTGATTTTTGTGAATGGTGTAAGGAGTTCTAATACATTTTCTCCCCACAGGGATGTTTAATTGCCCCAGAACCATTTATTGAAGAGACCATTTTTCACCATTTGTACCTCTGTTTTTAAGCAGGAGTCCATTTATTTCTGGTATCCAGAAATACAACGAATTTTTGTGTACTGACCTTGCATTATATTCAAAGACCTTGCTAAATTCATTTATTAATTTTTCTAACAGATTCTTATGATTTTATAACTACACGTCTTCTGCAAATAAAGATAGTTTTGCGTCTTCTCTGATACATCTTTTATTTCTTTTTGCGAAGAATCTTTTGATGAGGCTATTTTTAACTGGAGCTGGTTGAAATTTAGGGAGCTATAATTCTGAAACAACTGCATTTGGCAAAATATTTAGAAGAATAAATATACAATTTATTGATATGCTTTATCTTAAAAATATTTGTTTAAGAAAGGTACTCTGGGCACACTTTCCAGGGATTGGCGGAACGTTGATTTTGCCCTTCCAACCATCTGCCTACCGACCTCCGATGACTGCTGCATTCGGGAAAAACCATCTCCTGTTTTAACTTGAGAAGTTGATTCAAAAATTCAAGTGCAAGAGCAAAAGCCCAATAATAGACAAGACAATATTGTGAAGGACAAAAATGTGGTGAAGAATGTCTCCTTAGACTAAGTGAAGGTGTTAACATGCCTAAAGAAAAAAAAAAATCACCCAGCGAAGGAGTTGAGTCTGTTCTGGAACCTTGAATTGAGGGAGCAGAATTAAAAGAGAAGAATATGTGGAAATAAGTCTGGTTCCTTCTTTACTCCTCCAGGAAAGTAGGTAGAAAGCCAGGAACTGCGTGGAGTGGACACCACAGAGCAATCTCACTTTGGGCATACTTCATACAACACTCATGAAAATGTGGAACTGCTGAGATCAGCGAAATCTCCATCATTTCAGCAGACTGGGAGCCTCCCTACACAGCCCAGCAGCCCAGAACCGCCCTGGGGGGGACGGCACTCACCTGTGACATAGCACAGTCATCCCTCAACAGAGGACCAGGGGGTGCACGGCCTGGAAGAGGGACCCACTTGCAAGTCTCAGGAGCCATACACCAATACCAAGGACTTGTGGGTCAGTGGCAGAGACAAACTGTGGCAGGACTGAACTGAAGGATTAGACTATTGCAGCAGCTTTAAAACTCCAGGACCACCAGGGAGATTTGATTGTTAGAGCCACACCCCCTCCCTGACTGCCCAGAAACACGCCCCATATACAGGGTGGGCAACACCAACTACACACGCAAGCTTGGTACACCAATTGGGCCCCACAAGACTCACTCCCCCACTCACCACAAAGGCACAGCAGGGGAGAACTGGCTTGTGGAGAACAGGTGGCTCGTGGACGCCACCTGCTGGTTAGTTAGAGAAAGTGTACTCCACGAAGCTGTAGATCTGATAAATTAGAGATAAGGACTTCAATTGGTCTACACATCCTAAAAGAACCCTATCAAGTTCAGCAAATGCCAAGAGGCCAAAAACAACAGAAAATTATAAAGCATATGAAAAAACCAGACGATATGGATAACCCAAGCCCAAGCACCCAAATCAAAAGATCAGAAGACACACAGCACCTAGAGCAGCTACTCAAACAACTAAAGATGAACAATGAGACCATAGTACGGGATACAAAGGAAATCAAGAAGACCCTAGAAGAGCATAAAGAAGACATTGCAAGACTAAATAAAAAAATGGATGATCTTATGGAAATTAAAGAAACTGTTGACCAAACTAAAAAGATTCTGGACACTCATAGTACAAGACTAGAGGAAGCTGGACAACGAATCAGTGACCTGGAAGATGACAGAATGGAAAATGAAAGCATAAAAGAAAGAATGGGGAAAAAAATTGAAAAAATCGGAACGGACCTCAGGGATATGATAGATAATATAAAACGTCCGAATATAAGACTCATTGGTGTTCCAGAAGGGGAAGAAAAGGGTAAAGGTCTAGGAAGAGTATTCAAAGAAATTGTTGGGGAAAACTTCCCAAATCTTCTAAACAACATAAATACACAAATCATAAATGCTCAGCGAACTCCAAATAGAATAAATCCAAATAAACCCACTCCGAGACATATTGTGATCACACTGTCAAATACGGAAGAGAAGGAGCAAGTTCTGAAAGCGGGAAGAGAAAAGCAATTCACCACATACAAAGGAAACAGCATAAGACTAACTAGTGACTACTCAGCAGCCACCATGGAGGCGAGAAGGCAGTGGCACAATATATTTATAATTCTGAATGAGAAAAACTTCCAACCAAGAATACTTTATCCGGTAAAGCTCTCCTTCAAATTTGAGGGAGACCTGAAATTTTTCACAGACAAACAAATGCTGAGAGAATTTGCTAACAAGAGACCTGCCCTACTGGAGATACTAAAGGGAGCCCTACAGACAGAGAAACAAAGAAAGGACAGAGAGACTTGGAGAAAGGTTCAGTACTAAGGAGATTTGGTATGGGTACAATAAAGGATATTAATAGAGAGAGGGGAAAAATATATATGACAAACACAAACCAAAGGATAAGATGGCTGATTCAAGAAATGCCTTCACGGTTATAACGTTGAATGTAAATGGATTAAACTCCCCAATTAAAAGATACAGATTCACAGAATGGATCAAAAAAAAATGAACCATCAATATGTTGCATACAAGAGACTCATCTTAGACACAGGGACACAGAGAAATTGAAAGTGAAAGGATGGGAAAAAAATATTTCATGCAAGCTACAGCCAAAAGAAAACAGGTGTAGCAATATTAATATCAGATAAAATGGACTTTAAATGCAGGGATGTTTTGAGAGACAAAGAAGGTCACTACATACTAATAAAAGGGGCAATTCAACAAGAAGAAATAACAATCGTAAATGTCTATGCACCCAATCAAGGTGCCACAAAATACATGAGAGAAACACTGGCAAAACTAAAGGAAGCAATTGATGTTTCCACGATAATTGTGGGAGACTTCAACACATCACTCTCTCCTATAGATAGATCAACCAGACAGAAGACCAATAAGGAAATTGAAAACCTAAACAATCTGATAAATGAATTAGATTTAACAGACATACACAGAACATTACATCCCAAATCAGCAGGATACACATACTTTTCTAGTGCTCACGGAACTTTCTCCAGAATAGATCATATGCTGGGACATAAAACAAGCCTCAATAAATTTAAAAAGGTTGACATTATTCAAAGCACATTCTCTGACCACAATGGAATACAATTAGAAGTCAATAACCATCAGAGACATAGAAAATTCACAAATACCTGGAGGTTAAACAACACACTCCTAAACAATCAGTGGGTTAAAGAAGAAACAGCAAGAGAAATTGCTAAATATGTAGAGACAAATGAAAATGAGAACACAACATACCAAAACCTATGGGATGCAGCAAAAGCAGTGCTGAGGGGGAAATTTATAGCACTAAACGCATATATTAAAAAGGAAGAAAGAGCCAAAATCAAAGAACTAATGGATCAACTGAAGAAGCTAGAAAATGAACAGCAAACCAATCCTAAACCAAGTAGAAGAAAAGAAATAACAAGGATTAAAGCAGAAATAAATGACATAGAGAAAAAAAAAACAATAGAGAGGATAACTATCACCAAAAGTTGGTTCTTTGAGAAGATCAACAAGATTGACAAGCCCCTAGATAGACTGACAAAATCAAAAAGAGAGAAGACCCATATAAACAAAATAATGAATGAAAAAGGTAACATAACTGCAGAGCCTGAAGAAATTAAAAAAATTATAAGAGGATATTATGAACAACTGTATGGCAACAAACTGGATAATGTAGAAGAAATGGACAATTTCCTGGAAACATATGAACAACCTAGACTGACCAGAGAAGAAATAGAAGATCTCAATCAACCCATCACAAGCAAAGAGATCCAATCAGTCATCAAAAATCTTCCCACAAATAAATGCCCAGGGCCAGATGGCTTCACAGGGGAATTATACCAAGCTTTCCAGAAAGAACTGACACCAATCCTACTCAAACTCTTTCAAAACATTGAAGAAAATGGAACACTACCTAACTCATTTTATGAAGCTAACATCAATCTAATACCAAAACCAGGCAAAGATGCTACAAAAAAGGAAACTACCGGCCAATCTCCCTAATGAATATAGATGCAAAAATCCTCAACAAAATACTTGCAAATCGAATCCAAAGACACATTAAAAAAATCATACACCATGACCAAGTGGGGTTCATTCCAGGCATGCAAGGATGGTTCAACATAAGAAAATCAATCAATGTATTACAACACATTAAAAATTCGAAAGGGAAAAATCAAATGATCATCTCAATAGATGCTGAAAAAGCATTTGACAAAATCCAACATCCGTTTTTGATAAAAACACTTCAAAAGGTAGGAATTAAAGGAAACTTCCTCAATATGATAAAGAGCATATATGAAAAACCCACAGCCAGCATAGTACTCAATGGTGAGAGACTGAAAGCCTTCCATCTAAGATCAGGAACAAGACAAGGATGCCCGCTGTCACCACTGTTATTCAACATTGTGCTGGAAGTGCTAGCCAGGGCAATCCGGCAAGACAAAGAAATAAAAGGCATCCAAATTGGAAAAGAAGAAGTAAAACTGTCATTGTTTGCAGATGATATGATCTTATATCTGGAAAACCCTGAGAAATCGACGATACAGCTGCTAGAGCTAATAAACAAATTTAGCAAAGTAGCGGGATACAAGATTAATGCACATAAGTCTGTAATGTTTCTATATGCTAGAAATGAACAAACTGAAGAGACACTCAAGAAAAAGATACCATTTTCAATAGCAACTAAAAAAATCAAGTACCTAGGAATCAACTTAACCAAAGATGTAAAAGACCTATACAAAGAAAACTACATAACTCTACTAAAAGAAATAGAAGGGGACCTTAAAAGATGGAAAAATATTCCATGTTCATGGATAGGAAGGCTAAATGTCATTAAGATGTCAATTCTACCCAAACTCATCTACAGATTCAATGCAATCCCAATCAAAATTCCAACAACCTACTTTGCAGACTTGGAAAAGCTAGTTATCAAATTTATTTGGAAAGGACAGATGCCTCGAATTGCTAAAGACACTCTAAAAGAGAAAAACGAAGTGGGAGGACTTACACTCCCTGACTTTGAAGCTTATTATAAAGCCACAGTTGTCAAAACAGCATGGTACTGGCACAAAAATAGACATATAGATCAATGGAATCGAATTGAGAATTCAGAGATAGACCCTCAGATCTATGGCCGACTGATCTTTGATAAGGCTCCCAAAGTCACTGAACTGAGTTATAATGGTCTATTCAACAAATGGGGCTGGGAGAGTTGGATATCCATATCCAAAAGAATGAAAGAGGACCCCTACCTCACCCCCTACACAAAAATTAACTAAAAATGGACCAAAGATCTCAATATAAAAGAAAGTACCATAAAACTCCTAGAAGATAATGTAGGAAAACATCTTCAAGACCTTGTATTAGGCGGACACTTCCTAGACTTTACACCCAAAGCACAAGCAACAAAAGAAAAAATAGATAAATGGGAACTCCTCAAGCTTAGAAGTTTCTGCACCTCAAAGGAATTTCTCAAAAAGGTAAAGAGGCAGCCAACTCAATGGGAAAAAATTTTTGGAAACCATGTATCTGACAAAAGACTGATATCTTGCATATATAAAGAAATCCTACAACTCAATGACAATAGTACAGACAGCCCAATTATAAAATGGGCAAAGGATATGAAAAGACAGTTCCCTGAAGAGGAAATACAGATGGCCAAGAAACACATGAAAAAATGTTCAGCTTCACTAGCTATTAGAGAGATGCAAATTAAGACCACAATGAGATACCATCTAACACCTATTAGAGTGGCTGCCATTAAACAAACAGGAAACTACAAATGCTGGAGGGGATGTGGAGAAATTGGAACTCTTATTCATTGTTGGTGGGACTGTATAATGGTTCAGCCACTCTGGAAGTCAGTCTGGCAGTTCCTTAGAAAACTAGATATAGAGTTACCATTCGATCCAGCGATTGCACTTCTCGGTATATACCCGGAAGGTCGGAAAGCAGTGACACGAACAGATATCTGCATGCCAATGTTCATAGCAGCATTATTCACAATTGCCAAGAGATGGAAACAACCCAAATGTCCTTCAACAGATGAGTGGATAAATAAAATGTGGTATATACACACGATGGAATACTACACGGCAGTAAGAAGGAACGACCTCGTGAAACATATGACAACATGGATGAACCTTGAAGACATAATGCTGAACGAAATAAGCCAGGCACAGAAAGAGAAATATTATATGCTAACACTAATGTGAACTTTGAAAAATGTAAAACGAATGGTTTATAATGTCAAATGTAGGGGAACTAGCAATAGAGAGCAACTGAGGAAGGGGGAACAGTAATCCAAGAAGAACAGATATGCTATTTAACGTTCTGGGGATGCCCAGGAATGACTATGGTCTGTTAATTTCTGATGGATATAGTAGGAGCAAGTTCACAGAAATGTTGCTATATTATGTAACTTTCTTGGGGTAAAGTAGGAACAGGTTGGAAGTAAAGCAGTTATCTTAGGGAAAAACAAAACAAAACAAAACAAAAAAACAAAAAATGAACGGTACTCTGAAGAAAGGCAAAAAGATAACATCTGTGAAATGGAATAGTGAATATCCTCCATTTAACTCTGGGCTTATCTGGTACCTCAGCATTTAGAGAGAGTATTTTTTCAATTTTGTATATAGTCTACAGAAAATAGTCAATTGAAGGTGTCAAGAGTTTAACATTTACTAACTATAACATGCAGATCTTAAGAAAATCTCAGGCAGTTTTATGAAGAAAATAAAATGAGACCATATTAAAAAATATCTATATATTCTTCAGAGAAATACCAGAAAAATATTAGCTACAGATATGACTAAGAAACTAATAAAGTACATGAATTGATACTAACATTAATTATTCTGTTTGTTATATTTTAACATTAATATAATCAACATAAAGATGTATTTTTTATTTTGCTTTCATGTACACAGATGTTATAATTTTAAAAGAAAACTTTGTTTTTGAAAGCTGTTTTTGCATAGAACTATTTTTCTTGATCTGGAAACATAATAAAAACAATTTGTAGGTCAATAAATTTAAAAACATATAATTATTTTAAACACCTCTTTCACTTCCAGGAATGTTTCAATTTGTACAATAAATAATATGATCACTTTATTCCAAATTATATTACATCATTACTGAAGTAACATTAACAATGAACTTAGGTGACTTTGCAAATAACTGGTTTTGGTTAATTCAGAAGAGTTACATCAGCCTGTGGTGTCGATTAGTAGAAAGAAACAAAACTGTGTTGAGACACAGACCGGGAGCTGCCAGCCAGGCTCTCTCCCCAGAGAAAGGGCTCATTCTAGCAGAAACATCTCCATGAGAGAGGGGTGAAATTCATGCTTTGCAAAAGTATGTACTACATGAGATAGACTTTACGATCCCTTGAAAACAGTGGAAGTCATAATTATTAAATAAAATTCCCAAGTGAAAATAGTAACAAAACCAAGAGTTTTCATTAAGGAACTTTACTACATTAACAGGTATTGTGCCAGGTATAGCCCTTTATATATGCTATTCATTGAACTACCCATAATTTTGTGGACTGGCATTATCCCCATTTTATAAAGGAGAAATCTGAGGCACAGAGAGATGTAATAACTTGCTAGCATCACAACTGATTATTGGTGGGGACAGAATTCACAATTACATGACTATGAAACTCCTGCTCCTAACTTCTATACTTCATTGCCGCTTTACTTTTATTACCTTGCAGTTGATTCTGGCACTGGGAAAGCTACAGAAAAGTACTGACTGAGGACTGAATGGTTCAGATAACCTGCTTTGAAATTTTTATTACATCATGTAGTATCTATTATTATATCAGTTTTTTATTACAATGGATGGCATGTATTATGCGGTAATATACTTCAATCTGGGGACTGAGCAACAAAGCTTAATTTTTTTCACTTATCCATTTTAATAAAACTTCAGGTTTAGGAGTCAACCAACCTGAAATTCTCCCTTATATAAATTCAATATGCTGTATCATTTCTTTCAGAAATAGTCTTCTAGATTGCCAACTGTTGAATATTTTCCTAAAACAACAGAATTGTCGGTGGGGGGCTCCTTATCCCCACGGAAATTAAGGTAGAAGGGGTTCTTTCTTAAGAATTTTAACTTTGGATTTTAATTTTTTTTTTTTACTGGGGGGGTTTACTTTGTATTTCTTGATAAGAAAACTCACATTTCCAGATATGGAGAACAACATAGGAAGAGACAACAGAAAGATTAAATGATACCCCTTTTTACCGCTGTCATTAATATTTTAATTTTATTGACAAGGTTGGACAGCAAACAATTTAAAGAAATAACACCTTGTAATAATCAGGTGCTTTTACATTTTCTTTCAGCATTTTGAATACACCATCCCACTTCCCATGGCCTCCATGGTTCCAGATGAGAAGTCAGCTGTTAATCTTATTGTGGTTCCCTTGTATATAATGGGTCATCTTTCTTGTTGCTTTCAGAATTCTCCTTGTCTATGAACAGTTTGACTCTGATGCGTATAGGTGTGGATCTCTGGGTTTATCCTACCTGCAATTCACTGAGCTTCTTGGATTTGTAAACTAATGTTTTCCTTTACCAAATTTGGGAAGTTTTGGCCATTCTTTCTTAAAATATTTCTTCTGCCCCTTCCTCTCTTCTTCTGGACTGTCATTACATGTACGCTAGTATACTTACAGTTGTCCCCCAGGTCTTTGAGATTTTGTTTTTCTTTTTTATTCTTAAGACTGGATAATCTCTATTAATCTATGATCAATTCTTTGCTTTCTAATTCTTTCTTCTACTAGTTAAATCTGTTAAGCCTCCTGTGAATTTTTCATTTCAGTTATTATGCATTTTTCAATTCTAGAATTTCTATTACATTCTTTTTTATAAATCTGATCTCTATTATATTTTCCATAAGATGAAAGATTGTCATCATTTCCTTTAATTCTTTAAACATAGCTTCCTTTATTTCTTTCAACATTTTCATAATAGCTGTGTTGAAGTTTCTGTCATTAAGAACCAACATTTGGGCTCTCTCAAAGACAGTTTCTACTGCCTGCTGTTTTTCCTGCATATGGGTCAGACTTTTGTGTTTCTTTGCAAGTCTCATAAATTTTTGTTGAAAATTGGACAAATAATGTACTGTAACAACTTTGAATTCCAGTCCCTGCTTCCAGTTTGTTGCTGCTGCTTTTTCCTTGTTTGTTTGTTTAAAGACTTGTCTGGACTAATTCTGTGAAGTCTGTTTCCTCAGCAATGTGCAGCCTCTGATGTCAACACTACGTTTTTGTTTTTTTTGTTTTTATTTTTAAGCCTCACTTTTTGGGGGGTTGCTGCTGGGTCAGCATGACTCAGTGGTCAGAGGTTTTGCTTATAACAACTCAAACAAGTAAGGTTTCTGTCCTTTGCCACAGGATTTATGTGTGGCTTGACAAATGCTTTCAAAATTCAGGGAGTTTACAAGTCTATATCCCATGTTCAGCCAGGGACTAGTATCTTGCAAGAGTTCTCTTTGTTCTTTCTTGAGCAGGTGTAGCCTTGCACATGTTCATAGCCTTCTGGACCATGAAGGGTGAGTGTGATCTTAGCAGGGACTGCATTTGCTGATCCTTTCCCCGGATATCAGTTAAAATTTCTGGCTGGTCTGCCATTTTGTTGCTTCCTGCAACATTATCTTTTCCTTGATTGTTTTCAACAGCAACCCTGGGCATAGATTTTTCCAAGCTTTGCTCCAAATAAAATCCCCCCCCCCCCCCCTTGACAGGACAGCCAGACTACCAGTCCTCATGTCTTGCCTTGCCTGCCCAGGGTAGATCTTAAAGGGCCACAGGGCTGGGCAAAGGGACAGGAACAGCTCCTGACTAAATGCCAGAGACTCACTTTTCTTATAAATTCAATATTCAACAGATGAGTGGATAAATAAAATGTGGTATATACACACGATGGAATACTACGCGTCAGTAAGAAGGAACGATCTCGTGAAACATATGACAACATGGATGAACCTTGAAGACATAATGCTGAGTGAAATAAGCCAGGCACAAAAAGAGAAATATTATATGTTACCACTAATGTGAACTTTCAAAAATGTAAAACAAATGATTTATAATGTAGAATGTAGGGGAACTAGCAGTAGAGAGCAATGAAGGAAGGGGGAACAATAATCCAAGAACAGATAAGCTTTTTAACGTTCTGGGGATGCCCAGAAATGACTATGGTCTGTTAATTTCTGATGGATATAGTAGGAACAAGTTCACAGAAAGGTTGCTATATTATGTAACTTTCTTGGGGTAAAGCAGGAACATGTTGGAAGTTAAGCAGTTATCTTAGGTTAGTTGCCTTTTTCTTACTCGCTTGTTATGGTCTCTTTGAAATGTTCTTTTATTGTATGTTTGTTTTCTTTTTAACTTTTTTTTTCATACAGTTGATTTAAAAAAGAAGGGAAAGTTAAAAAAAAAAAAAAGAAAGAAAGAAAAACAAGGAAAAAAAAATGATGTAGTGCCCCCTTGAGGAGCCTGTGGAGAATGCAGGGGTATTCGCCTACCCCACCTCCATGGTTGTTAACATGACCACAGACATAGGGGACTGGTGGTTTGATGGGTTGAGCCCTCTACCACAGGTTTTACCCTTGGGAAGACGGTTGCTGCAAAGGAGAGGCTAGGCCTCCCTATGGTTGTGCCTAAGAGCCTCCTCCCGAATGCCTCTTTGTTGCTCAGATATGGCCCTCTCTCTCTGGTTAAGCCAACTTGAAAGGTGAAATCACTGCCCTCCCCCCTACGTGGGATCAGACACCCAGGGGAGTGAATCTCCCTGGCAACGTGGAATATGACTCCCGGGGAGGAATGTAGACCCGGCATCGTGGGACGGAGAACATCTTCTTGACCAAAAGGGGGATGTGAAAGGAAATGAAATAAGCTTCAGTGGCAGAGAGATTCCAAAAGGAGCCGAAAGGTCACTCTGGTGGGCACTCTTATGCACACTTTAGACAACCCTTTTTAGGTTCTAAAGAATTGGGGTAGCTGGTGGTGGATACCTGAAACTATCAAACTACAACCCAGAACCCATGAATCTCGAAGACAGATGTATAAAAATGTAGCTTATGAGGGGTGACAATGGGATTGGGAAAGCCATAAGGACAATACTCCACTTTGTCTAGTTTATGGATGGATGAGTAGAAAAATAGGGGAAGGAAACAAACAGACAAAGGTACCCAGTGTTCTTTTTTACTTCAATTGCTCTTTTTCACTCTAATTATTATTCTTGTTATTTTTGTGTGTGTGCTAATGAAGGTGTCAGGGATTGATTTGGGTGATGAATGTACAACTATGTAATGGTACTGTAAACAATCGAAAGTACGATTTGTTTTGTATGACTGCGTGGTATGTGAATATATCTCAATAAAATGATGATTAAAAAAAAAATTCAATAGATTTTCTGGAATAAATGCTTCCCAATTATGGCCTCTGGTCAATTTCCCGAGACTTCATTTGACAGTTATTTTTTTACAATTTTGTAGTTTGGTCATTGTTTTTTGGGGAAGATATGTTGAGCTCCTCATTCAGTCATTCCAGAAGACCCACTCCTACACTTTATTTCACTGTTGTTTTTTTTTCCTTGTAATATTCTAAAGATCAAGGACAAATATTAAACAGAATCATTTACTGGACTTTCAGGTTCTCCACTGAGCAGACTGGGGTAATTCAATGAAATTCTGAACTATGAAGGAAAAACTTTCTCAAAATACAGATCAGAATTTGAGTCTGAACACCTTCAGGAATCCTCAATATTAACTGAGCATGATAATTTTTATACACTCTCAAAATCTGGGTAAAATAGGTCCCCAAACAAAGGTAAGATTAGGGGCTAAATAAAGAGACTATGCTCAGTAACAGCTTTGAAGTCACCCTACCTGGGCTCGCTCCTCATCAAACTCCAGGCAGCCCATACCGTCCAATCTCTGTAGATCAATCCAGCCTTTCCAGATAACACAGACACCATTCAGAATCATGGGAGCCTTCAAATACACCTAAAACACAGGATGAAAACCAACAAAAAGCCATGAGACACAAGAAAATCAAAGAATTAAGCTTACTTATATAATAAACTCTCATTTTCTTAAAGAAAATAAAAGATGGACACAATTATAAAATTAAGAATTACAGAACAATATAGAAACCATAGCCTCTGTCCATATAACTGTAAACTGAATTAACCTGGCCTACCAGGATTTTATTTCTAGTAACAATTCTTCCAGCTTTTTTTTATATTCATTATATTGAGATATATTCACATACCACGCAGTCATACAAAACAAATCATACATTTGATTGTTCACAGTACCATTACATAGTTGTACATTCATCACCAAAATCAATCCCTGACACCTTCAGTACCACACACACAAAAATAACAATAATAATAATTAAAGTAAAAAAGAGCAATTAAAGTAAAAAAGAACACTGGGTGCCTTTGTCTGTTTGTTTCCTTCCCCCATTTTTCTACTCATCCATCCATAAACTAGACAAAGGGGAGTGTGGTCCTTATGGCTTTCCCAATCCCATTGTCACCCCTCATAAGCCACACTTTTATACAATCGTCTTCAAGATTCATGGGTTCTGGGTTGTAGTTTGATAGTTTCAGGTATCTACCACCAGCTACCCCAATTCATTAGAACCTAAAAAGGGTTGTCTATATTGTGTATAAGAGTGACCACCAATATACCTCTTGGCTCCTTTTGGAATCTTCTGCCACTGAAGCTTATTTCATTTCCTGCTAAAGCTGATTTTTAAAACAAATCAACTTTAATATCAATCAGGAGATTTGTTAAACATAGATCTGTATTTAGAATGTCTGGAGTGTTTCTGGTTAAACAGTATAGTCTCTAATCAGAGCCTTCCATAATTTGCTAATTATTTCACATCATTTATGCAGTTAGTATTAATTATAAAATGTTAAGTCAACATAGAAATGTTAAATCAATTATAAAATGATTATAAATCAATTATAAAATATTAAATCAATACAGAAATGTTAGATAATAAATATTTAATGATATTCTACTCTTGGGCACCACTAGCTATTTATCATGTTGTGTTTTCTAGTCTCAACCAAGGGTGATTTTGTCCCCCAGAGAACAACTGGCAATGTCTGAAGACATTTTTTGTTGTCATGACTGGTGGGTGCTACTGGCATCTGGTGGGTTCAGCCAGGGGATGCTACTGAACATACAAGAATGCACAGGACAGTCCCCCACAACAAAGGAGTACCCAGTCCAACATGTCAACAGTGCCAAGGTTGAGAAACCCTGGACTAGAGAAATCTTTTAAAAAAGACTGTTGAAGCAAGGTCTTGAAAAAATATTACATTTTAGTTTAACTACAGAATGACAGGAGGTGAACAGAGATCCAAAGTTTAAAAAAAATGGCTTGGGAATAGTTGTATTAATTGTAACAGGATTTTTTTTCCCCAAAGTGAAATAAACTCAGATTTCAAAAGGAAAAAAAAAAATTGTCTAAATGAAAGGATTTATATTTAGCAGTTTAAAAGTTGCCTAGACTATAAAATTAAATTTCAAAATTCAGATATATATGTTTTATAGGCAATTTAAGTGTTCTTAGTAGAAAAATTGTTTCTTGAACCTTGAATTTAGTTTTAGAAGTGAGTTCCTAACAATTTTCTTGATAAATCCATTGGAAATTTTATCCTGAAATTTTTGCTAGTCCATTCTTGATTTGTTCAACCTTTGTACTGAATATTAAAAAACAGCGTTTCATTGTTAAGTCAAATTTAAAACTTAAAACTACCCTATTTATCAAGCATTGTGTACCTTGTGTCCTGATAACTTACCTAATTTTGCATTTCTGAAGATTACCAATTCAGCATGTTTAATGGTATTATAGATTCAGAAGAGTTCACTAAATCATGAGTTGATTTCACAGAATGTAAAATCAAACTGGGCCATTTATATTAAAATTGTAATATGAATATACAAGAATGGTAGAAAATAATGCTGAGTTAGTGTGGAGCTCTGCCACTGTAGGTTTGTTACACACCTCTCAGGCCTTTGTGACAGGGGCTGGTAATGAAAAATGGAGTATGGATGAATGAGTAGAAAAACGGGGGGAAAAAAAAAGGCACCCAGTGTTCTTTTTCACTTTAATTTTTATTCTTATTTTTGTGTGTGTGGTAATGAAAATGTCCAAAAATTAATTTTGGTGATGAACGCACAGCTATATAATGGTGCTGTGAACAACTGAATGTACACTTCGTATGACTGCATGGTATGTGAATATATCTCAATAAAAATGAATTTTAAAAATAAATAAATAAAATAAAAAATGGAATAAGAAATTGTTAGAGATAATGGATTCTAGTCTTGATATTGTCAAAGTCAATTATAATATAGTTGACTTAGCTAATATGAGAGAAACTTGTAGAAATTGTACATTTTCATCATAACATTTTCATTATCCATAAATTATTCTGACTCTCTAAATACAGGACCATCTGACTAAATCTGTTTTACTGTGAAAGATAGTGTAACAGTATTGTTAACTTTGCCTTAACTTTGTTTACAACGCTAAAGGCTTATATCAATGTATAAACATAGCATGGGGGCTTTTTGTTTTGTTTCCTTTTTATATTTTGGAGTCAGGGGATGGAGGGCACTTATTGTCAGGTCTGTTTCACAAAAAAACAGGCTTCCCTTATTTTCTAACTGTTTAATAAATTCATATTCAGTGGCTTAAATTGCAAATATATATGTATGTGTATATATTTATATAAAGTTTTAAAGCCACAGGGTTTGCCCATATATATAATACCAAACGTGTCTAGCTTAAATTGCAAATATATATGTATGTGTATATATTTATATAAAGTTTTAAAGCCACAGGGTTTGCCCATATATATAATACCAAACGTGTCTAGAAAGTAAGTTAACTCCAAACCTAGTTATTTCAACTTATTTAAAAATTCTTAAGTACTATAAACTAAAGAAACCAATTAAAACTAAAAAAATTTTTGAATACCAAGCATTTTGAATTTTCGATAAATGGGAATGTTTTATTTCCCCATTCAATACTTTTAGGTGAGAAAATTAGCCTGACTTTCTATGTCACATCCAATAATCATATCCGCTGTACATTAGAGAATTTTCTAAAATAAAGTATCCCAGGGTGCTATAAGATTTCAAGTCACAGACAAATTAAAATATATTTCCTATACTTGATGCACTGAAGTAAAAAAAGGTATCTTGATAAAGTTTAGAAAGATCTTCAACATTGCTGAAACAAAAAGTGTTTTTCATCTGGTAAACCTTCAACTTTATCAAAAAAACTCCTACACCCTTATGTTTTAGAATTAATTGAAGTTTACATTTTATTAACTTCTTCAAAAAGTCAATTTCTTCACCATTCTTTTTCAAGAAAATAAATAACCTTAGAGCAAAAGCTATGAGCTTTAGCCATGATTTCCAAATTCAAATTATTTTAATTTTTTATCACTAAATTAATTCTCATATTGGCTCAAAATATAATTATTCTCAAAAGCACTTAAGACTCCATTAAGAAAAGGTGCTAATGCGATCATCATGAGTTGAATATTTTATTGTGATCCAGATAAGAAACATAAGAGAAATTAATTAAAGTTCCTACAATCTTTCCCACCCAACACCATACTACCTTAAAAGTTACTTTTAAAAACATTGTTGTTAGGTTTTCTCTGCCTTCTTTCTTTAACATGGGCTTCTGAAAAAAAATCATAGATTTTTATTGCTTTATCATTTACTACCTTGAAGAAGATTTTGTAAAATGCAGAGAAATCAGAACTTCAAAAATCCAGGCTATCAAATAAATATATTTTTATTAAATGAGGGTCTTCACTTACCTACACCAAATATATTTTCTTTGGATAATCCCAGTGCTTTGTGAACTAAAAATCAGCGTTATTTAATACCTATATAATTACATAAATTGCCAAGGCAGGGTCTCATTTTGAGGAAAAAACTAGAAGCATTTTTTTTTCTTTTTTACTTGATTCAACAGTTTCTTCAACAAAGAGTCTTAGGATCTCCTTGTTTTTAGAGATGTTTAATTAAAAAATTGACTACCAATACTCATAAATATGCTGGAAAAATTATTACTGAGACACCTGTAAAATAAAACCTGTAGGACTTATGCTTTCTTTGTACATATTTATGTCACTTTCCTTCAATACTAAACACGTCATTTTTCCTGTTAAGGGCTCCAATAAACCACATTGAAGCGATTTCCACTTATATCTTGAGAAAAAGAACATAAGTCCCATTTCTTCTCCGATTTGGACCAAGGGAAACAGTCTACAGTTACAGCTGAAACCGTTTAACCACACATTTCCTTCTGTACTGATAAGTACACATTCCCTTCCACATTGTGTATTTAAAACTCCAATGATGTGCACCTAGTCAAGCAAGCGACTATGGCTACTTTATACTCGATACCCCACAAAACCTAAAAACAATATCCCTCTATGCTTCACACCAATATAGCTTTAATCACCACATCTTCCAATAAAGATTTATACCTTAACCCCTCTAACAGGGGGGAAGGGGAAGCACACAGTGTAGCACATAACATTTCACCTATAAATGTATATCAATACTTAAAATTCATATACTAATCATGGAAAGAACTTCTTCATTTAGTAGCAGAGAAAGGTCAACTTAAACTGAATCAGATTTTATATTCTTCCTCAGTGGTTTATTTCTTTTAGAACTGAAGATTCTATAATCTCTTAGCTTATTCACATTTATTAACTTTCACAGTCAAAAATATTCTTATGAAGTTACTAAATTTAAAAATCCCATTTATTACTGCTTTACAAATGTGCTCTTACAACAAAGAAAACCATTGATCCGTTTTAGGAAATTCCTAAATGGGTCAGAAAATGGCTACAACTCTGAATCATAGCTAGTGTATGAAATCATAATTAAAAATAATATTTAGATGATCCTGATGATCCTGGTTTTATGTGTAGACCTTCAAAGAAACATTTGGAGCTTTCATGTATTCATGAAGACCAAACCTCAAAGTACAAATAAATTTTGTCTCTTAACAGTTTGGCACTTTACAGTGTAATTCAATAATGTCATTTAAACACCAAGACTTTTTTCACTGAAAATGATGATGCTTTATTTCTAACTTGGAGAAGAAAATTTATTAGCATGTGACCTAGGGATTAAACCATTGTCCCAAAACAATGAAATATTTTACACAAAACGGATTCCATAAAGCCTTTAACTTACAAAACAGATAGATTAAGCTAATCACACACAAAAACAAAATAGCCTGTTTATCTTTCTAAAAGTCAAGTATCAAAGAATGTGTTTTGAGACTTCACAGAAGGTTAAAAGTGACTACAGTTTCACATTTTATGTTCTCTTGGAAATAAAGTACATTAATTTAACAAAATTTTTATTAATTCAAGCTCTAAATAACAGTATTATGCATGTTATCACTTTATTTTCACATTCTGTAACTTTAAATTCCACATAACTCTAGCAGGAAAGCCGCAGCAAAAACATGCTTGCACCATCATCTAAAGGATGAATAAATAAAATGTGGTATATAATCCACACAATGGAATATTATTTGGCCACAAAAAGGAAAGAAGTTCTGATAACATGCTACCAAAACGGATAAACCTTAAAAACATACTAAGTGAAAGAAGTCAAGAAAAGGCCACACATTATAAGACTCCACTTTTTTGAAGTGGCCAGAATAGGCAAATCCATAGAGACAGAAGGCAGATTAGTAGTTGTCAAGGGCTGGGGGAAGAGGAGAATAGGGAGTGGCTGTTAATGGGCATGGAATTTATTTTGGGGGTGGTAATGTTTAGGAATTAGATAGTGGTGATGGTTGCACAACTCTGTGACTATCTATTTTGTAAATTAAAGGCTTTATGGAATCTGTTTTGTGTAAAAACCATGGAATTGTACACTCCAGAAAAAGAATGAATTACATATGTGAATATCTCAATAAAGCAGTTATAAAAATATTTGCAACCATTTTTATGCTACATTGAGTGATACTTATGAGGTATCCAAGTGGAGATTTTGAGTAGGCAGTTATGTATGGGATTCCAGCATTCTGAGAAGAGAACTGGGATGATGATATAAATCTAGCAGCTATAAACAATATTATGGCCTTTAAATTCAGGGAAATGGAAGAGGGATTTCCCAAGAAGTGAAAAGAGGGAAAGAAGAGCCCCCAGGAAGACCCTGAATAAACCCAACTTGTAGATGTTGGATATATGAAAAGAACCCAGCCAAGCAGACAATGAATAGCCAGTGAGGTAGAGGAAAACATGTAAGGTGCCCAGTGGCTAAGGGTTAAATTATAGGCCCTAAGTAAAAATTTCCCCTTTGTTAGCTATATTCTATAATATATGATTTTTTATGGGATCTCAGACAATTCATAATTTTTAGCATTTATTTAAGGCAGGGGTCTTAATCTGGAGTTCAGGGAATCCATGGGAAGGTTTCGGTTTACGGATAGGTTTTGAGAAGACCAGAAACGTTCTAAAATTCTGTATAAAAATGTATGTGTTTGTGCCCATGTGCATTTTTCTAAGATTTCATCAGATTCTCAAAGGACTCTGCAATGCATAAAGGGTTCAGTTATGATAATAACAACTCCATTGTTACCCCTCCCTCATAGACACCAAGGTCTTTCTAGCACAGAGCTTGAGTGATGATAAAAACTCTTAATCTAGGAAATGGAACAAATTACTTAAGTAGTTGAAAACTAGTAAACCTGTCTTTTGAAATATAAGGTAAGTGTCAGAGAGAGAGAGATTGGCCAATTTCTCATTTATCAATCTGCACAAATAGTTCCTTCTCTGAGGCTCTGGAGGCTCCTTATTCTGAGGATATCTAAATTTAGAATAAGCAGTAGCAACTGCCCTTTCCTCTACAATATTACCTACTTATAGAAAAGATCAGGGCTTCTAGCTCCTAGGGATCTGGGCTGAGAGATAGAAATTGGGGGTGCAAAGGAATAACAGAAAGAGTTCCCTTTTTTGAATGGTTCTAAGGAAGATAAATTCAAGATAATTAAAGCAGAACAACTGCAGTTTTGCAAAGAAGACCCCTATGTACACCAGTACTGAGCTGTAAAATCAATATATACAGAAACCAAGTGTCAAAGCTATTGACAAAAGCAAGAATCAAAGACTGTGTCCTCAAAAAATCCCTTTCAATTGGAAACAATGTTTTACTTCTCTGTGATAAGCTATTTAAGCTTAAACATTTGTAACTCCAGTCTATAAACTAAGGCATTAGGAAAACACTAACAGGGAATGAGATATTAATTTTAGAGGCGATCAGTACCTTAGGTCCTTAGCAAATACTGAAAAACTAACAGAAGAGCAGAAAACCTAGCTAGAATTTATAAATTTTTTTCTTGTAACTTCTCCTTAATTTCAATTTCAAAAGACCAACCTATTCAACAAATATTTATTACTTGTCAACTATAAGCAGTGTTATAAAGGAAGTGAGGAAAAAAGATGACTTTTAAAAAGACTTCTATCCCACCATGGAAAAAGATTCCAACACCACAATAGCACTGCATGTTAACGTGAAGTCTTTAATGAGGAAGAGGTGACTATATAAAAAATAACGGCAAGAATTAAAATTTAACTCACCAATTAAATTTAAGTTAGACATTTAACTCTTAAGATCTCTGGGATGTACCATGGATGGTAAAATTTTAAGAAACTGTATTTGTCAGATTTGCAAACTCCATTTAAAGACTACAGTTTTTACAAAGTTGCATATAACTGTGACTAGGAAATATCATCAGATGATTATCCAAAAAATCCAAAAAATTCGACAAGAAAACCAAGTAACTTAATGAGTTCAATAATGTGGCTGGGTGTAAATAAATAAACAAAAAACAACAACTTTCCTATATTACAACAGTAACTATTTAACAAGAAACATGTCGTCTCAAGAAGAAAATGCCTAACTTCTGAGACATACAAAAATATCTGAAAAACTAAAAAGATATGTTCTTGGATGGAAAAACTACAAACGCCAATTTATCCTGAAGTAATCCTTATATTAATAAAAGTCCATGTGAGGCATGCAACTAGGTGAATGGACCCTGAAGACACTATGTTAAGTGAAATAAGCCAGAAACGAAAAGACAAACATTGTAACACCTCACTAACATGAACTAACCATAAACTGCAAAATCTGAGAACTGACCCTGAGAGCACAGGTTATCAGGGGAAGGCTTACTGTAAAGGTTCCTAGATTGTTAGCTCTTACAGCAGTCACATCTATTCCTGAGTTGTAGTGGTTATCTCTAAATCCTGAGATGGTGGGCTCTTTGTGTATAACCTGGTCAGTCCCTGAAACTTTGGGTATCTGTGTGACATCTGAGTCTCAGAGCCAGAATTTGGCAGCTACGAATGTCAGCATTACCCCATACAGCAACTGTTAAAAGACTGAAAAAGAGATCAGACTTCAATTAGAGATATGAACAAAATGGAACCTTTAATAGGGAGTAAGCTCTTGGCAGTTTGTACAGGTTAGTAATGTGACCCGATACATCCCAGAGAAATTTGAGCAGAGAATAAAAAAGTATTTGCAAAGCCCCCCTTGAGGGACTCAGGGAAAATGTGGAAATATTAAACTTCCCCATGTGGGGAATTCCTGATATTCTCGCAAGCACTGGGGACTACCACTTAAGAAGGCTGAGCCCTCAATCTTGGGGCTTGCCCTTATGAAGCTAAGGAAAGGCTAAGTTTACTTATAATTGTGACAAAGAGTCAATCCCAGAGAACCTCTTTTGTTGCTCATATGTGGTCTCTCTCGAAGCCACCTTGGCAGGTGGACTCACTGCACCCCACCCCCACCCCCTGTACATGGGGTATGACTCCCAGGAGTAAATCTCCCTGGCAAAGTGGGACATGACTCCCAGGGATAAATCTGGACCTGGCATCATGAGATTGAGAAAGCCTTCTTGACCAAAATGGAGAAGAGAAATGAAAACAAAATAAAGTTTCAGAGGCTGAGAGATTTCAAATGGAGTTGAGGGGTCATTCTGGAGGCTATTCTTATGCATTACATAAATATCCATTTTTAGTTTTTAGTGTATTAGAAGAGCTAGAAGGAAATATTTGAAACTGCTGAACTGCAATCCAGTAGCCTTGATTCTTGAAGATGACTGTATAACTATATAGCTTACATGGTGTGGCTGTGTGATTGTGAAAACCTTGTGGCTCACACTCCCTCTATCCAGTGTACGGACAGATGAATAGAAAAATAGGGACAAAACGTAAATGAATACTGGGGGGGGGGGGGGTTTGGGGGACTGGGATGTTTTGGGTGTTCTTTTTTACTTTTATTTTTCTTCTTTTTTTTTGGAGTAATGAAAATGTTCAAAAATTGATTAGGGTGGATGAATGCACAACTATGTGACGATTTGATGAACAATTGTACGTTTTGGAAGACTGTATGGTATGTGAATATATCTCAATAAAATTGCATAAAAAAACAAAAGTCCAAATCTCAAAATGTTTTCTGAAATGAGAAATAAGCCTACAGTTCATATAAAAGAATCAGACCATGCAAGAAAATCGTACAAAAGAGTAAAGATGGACGATCCAAGATGGCAGATTAGGAGAGAGAGCAAAACACTTCTCCGTGAAAAACACTAGATAAAAGACAGAAAGTGCTCCAGAATACTAGTTCCAGTGTTGTCCTGGCTGGACGAGGTCCACAAAATCCACAGGGTCTGTGCACTTGGTGAAACCGAGAATCTGCGTTCAGAAACCAGTGAGTGAAGCTGCTGGGGAAACAGCAGCCATGCCACGGTTGGGAGAAACTAGGGGTTGGCGTTTGGAGATCAATTAGTTTAAAAACACCAAAAGTGGCTGTGGATCCGGCAGCAAGAGCTGTGCAGTTGAATGTGGTGGGGAGTGCCTTCCATGCCCTGGCACCTGCCTCAGTTATCTGGCATGGACAATAGCCTTTCACACATCTGCAGCTAATTGTCACAGAGCTAAGAAGGCAGAGGTCCGCAATAGAGGGAAATTACCATGCCCTGTATAGCCATCTTCTCAGCGGGCTGGGAACACCCCTGCACAGCACCGCGGCTGAGAGCTTTCCTAGGGGATTTTGTTCACCTATGATGTTGCACACTCTTCCCTCTGCAGATGCCCATGGAGGGCACGGCTTTGAGGCAGGGTCCTGCACGGAAGTCCCAAGGGCCCTACACCAATCACAGGGACTTGTGGGTCCGCAGCCGAGAAAGACTGTGGGCAGTCTGAGCTGAAGGGTTGGACTTGTACAACAGCTTTAAGTCTCCAGGAACTGCTGGGAGATTTGAGTCTTACAGCCGCCTTCTCTAACTGCACGGGGCACCCCAGACCCTCCACCTTCAGGGCTGGCTGCACCAACTACACATGGAAATTTGGTGCACTGATTGGACCCCCACAAGATTCAGACCCCCACTCGCTGCAGAGAAGAAACTGGGGAGAAATGGCTTGAGGGTTATAGGTGACTCAGGGGCACCATCTGCTGGTAAGCCAGAGAAAGTGCACTCCACCAAGCTGCAGCTATGACAAATTATAGATAATTGTTCAAATAAGCCTGCATATCCTAAAAGAACCCTATCAAGATAAGCAAATGCCAAGAGGCCAAAAACAACAGAAAATTTTAAAGCATATGACGAAATCAGAAGATATGGATAACCCAAACCCAAAACCCCAAAGCAAAAAATCAGAGAGACACAGTACTTGGAGTAATTAAATCAAAGAAGTAATCACAAACAACATCATCATGGCACAGGAGATAAAGGATATGAAGAAGACCCTAGAAGAGCATAAAAAATAATTTGCAAGAGTAAATAAAAAAACAGACGATCTTACGGAAATAAAAGAAAATGCTGATCAAATTAAAAAGATTCTGGATACACAAAGTACTAGATTAGAGAAAGCTGAGGAAAGAATAAGCAAACTAGAAGAGTGCAGAATGGAAAGTGAAAGTACAAAAGAAATAATGGAGAAAAAATTGAAAAAATAACAACGGATCTCAGGGATATGATGGACAACATAAACAGCACAAATATAAGAATCACTGGTGTTCCAGAAGGGGGAAGAAGAGGGTAAACGTCTAGGAAGAGTATTCAAAGAAATTGTTGGGGAAAACTCCCCAACTCTTCTAAACAACATAAATATGCAAATCATAGACACCCAACGAACTCCAAACAGAATAAATCCAAATAAATCCACTCCGAGAAATATTCTGATCAGAGTGTCAAATGCTGAAGAGAAGGAGCAAGTTCTGAAAGCAGCAAGAGAGAAGCAAGTCACCATATACAAGGGAAACATAAGACTAAGCAGTGACTACTCAGCGGCTACCATGGAGGCGAGAAGGCAGTGGTACAACATATTTAAAATTATGAAAGAGAAAAATTGCCAACCAAGAATTCTTCAAATTTGAGGGCGAGCTTAAAATCTTCACAGACAGACAAATGCTAAGAGAATTTGCTAACAAGAGACCTGCCCTACTTGAGATACCTTTAGGAGCCCTACCAGCAGAGAAATAAAGAAAGGAGAGAGAGGTATGAAGAAGGGTTCAAAACTATGGAGATTTAGTAAGGGTACATTAAAGGAAATACAGAGAGGGAAAAAATATACCCGATAAACATAAACCAAAGGATAGGATGGCTAATTCAAGAAATGGCTTCAGAATAACAACACTGAATGTGAATGATTAGACTCTCCAATTAAAATATAAAGATTGGCAGAATGGATTGAAAAATATGAACCGTCAATATGTTGCATACAAGAGACTCATCTTAGACACAGGAACACAAGAAATCAAAAGTCAAATGGTGGAAAAAAATATTCCATGAAAGCTACAGCCAAAAGAAAGCAGGAGTAGCAATATTAATCTCAGATAAAATAGACTTTAAATGCAAGGATGTTATAAGAAACAAAAAAGGTGACTAAATACTAATAAAAGGGACAATTTAATAAGAAAAAATAACAATCATAAATGTCTATGCACCCAATCAAGGTGCCCCAAAATACATGAGACAAACATTGGCAAAACTGGAAGAAGCAACAGATGTTTCCACAATAATTGTGGGACACTTCAATACATCATTCTCTCCTATAGATAGATCAACCAGACAGAGGACCAATAAGGAAACTGAAAACCTGAACAATCTGATAAATGAATTTCAATTAACAAACATATATAGAACATCACATCCCAAATCACCTGGATACACATTATTCTCTAGTGCTCACTGAACTTTCTCCAGAATAGATCATATGCTGGGCCATAAAACAAGCCTCAATAAA
This sequence comes from Choloepus didactylus, assembly GCF_015220235.1. Taxonomy (NCBI): domain Eukaryota; kingdom Metazoa; phylum Chordata; class Mammalia; order Pilosa; family Megalonychidae; genus Choloepus; species Choloepus didactylus. The sequence goes on along the minus strand of NC_051328.1, from coordinate 22,034,314 downwards.
TTTAAAAAGACTGAAATTATTCAAAGCACATTCTCTGATCACAAAGGAATACAATTAGAAGTCAATAACTATCAGAGACTTAGGAAATTCACAAATATCTGGAGGTTAAACAACCACACACCTAAACAATCAGTGGGTTAAAGAGTAAATAGCAAGAGAAATCACTGAACATAGAGAGACAAATGAAATTGAGAACACAGCATATCAAAACTAATGGGATGCAGCAAAGGTGGTACTGAGGGGGAAATTTATAGCTCTAAATGCATATATTAAAAAGGAAGAAAGAGCTAAAATTGAAGAACTAGTGGAACAACTGAAGAAGCTAGAAAATGAACAGCAAACTAATCCTAAACCAAGTAGAAGAAAAGAAATAACAAGGATTAAAGCAGAAATAAATGACATACAGAACAAAAAAAACAAACAATAGAATAAGTAACATCAAAAGTTCCTTCTCTGAGAAGATGAACAAGATTGACAAGCCCCTAGCTAGACTGACAAAATCAAAAGAGAGAAGACCCAAATAGAAAAAATAATAAATGAGAGAGGCAACATTACTTTGGATCCCAAAAAAATTTTAAAAATTATAAGAGTATACTATGAACAACTGTATGACAACAAACTGCATCATGGAGAGGAAATGGACAATCTCCTGGAAACACATGAACAACCTAGACTGACCAGAGAAGAAATAGAGAACCTCAACCAATCAATCACAAGCAAAGAGACCCAATCAAATCAGTCATCAAAAAGCTTCCCGCAAATAAATGCCCAGGGCCAGATGGCTTCACAGGGGAATTCTATCAAGCTTTCCAAAAAGAACTGACACCAATCTTACTTAAACTCTTTCAAAACACTGAAGAAAATGGAACACTACCTAACTCATTCTATGAAGCTAACATTAATCTAATACCAAAACCAGGCAAAGATGCTACAAGAAAGGAAAACTACAGGCCAATCTCCCTAATGAATACAGATGCAAAAATTCTCAACAAAATACTTGCAAATCGAATCCAAAGACACATTAAAAAAATCATACACCATGACCAAGTGGGGTTCGTTCCAGGCCTGCAAGGATGGTTCAACATAAGAATATCAATCAGTGTAATACAACACACTAACGAATCAAAAGGGAAAAATCAAATGATCATCTCAATTGATGCTAAAAATGCATTCAACAAAATCCAGCATCCTTCTTTGATGAAAATACTTCACAAGGTAGGAATTGAAGGAAACTTCCTCAATATGATAAAGGGCACATATGAAAAACCCACAACCAGCCTAGTACTCAATGGCGAGAGACTGAAAGCCTTCCCTCTAAGATCAGGAATGAGACAAGGACACCTGCTGTCACCACTGTTATTCAACATTGTGCTAGAAGTGCTAGCCAGGGCAATCTGGCAAGACAAAAAAAATAAAAGGCATCCAAATTGGAAAGGAAGAAGTAAAACTGTCATTATTTGCACATGATATAATCTTATATCTGGAAAACCCTGAGAAATCCATGACACACTACTCGAGCTAATAAACAAATTTAGCAAAATAGAAAGATACAAGATTAATGGCACATTAAGTCAGTAATGTTCCTATACACCAGAAATGATCTAACTGAAGAGACACTCAAGAAAAAGATACCATTTTCAATAGCAACTTAAAAAATCAAGTACCTACGAATAAACTTAACCAAGAATGTAAAAGACCTATACATAGAAAACCATGTAACTTTACTAAAATAAATAGAAGGGGACCTAAAAGATGGAAAAACATTCCTTGTTCATGGATAGGAAGGCTAAATGCCATTAAGATGTCAATTCTACCCAAACTCACCTACAGATTCAATGCAATTCCTATCAAACTTCCAACGACCTACTTTGCAGACTTGGAAAAGCTAGTTGTCAAATTTTTTTTTTATTTTTTTTTATTTTTTTTAATCTTCATTTTATTGAGATATATTCACATACCATGCAGTCATACAAAACGAATCATACTTTCGATTGTTCACAGTACCATTACATAGTTGTACATTCATCACCTAAATCAATCCCTGACACCTTCCTTAGCACACACACAAAAATAACAAGAATAATAATTAGAGTGAAAAAGAGCAATTGAAGTAAAAAAGAACACTGGGTACCTTTGTCTGTTTGTTTCCTTCCCCTATTTTTCTACTCATCCATCCCTAAACTAGACAAAGTGGAGTGTGGTCTTTATGGCTTTCCCAATCCCATTGTCATCCCTCATAAGCTACATTTTTATACAATTGTCTTCGAGATTCATGGGTTCTGGGTTGTAGTTTGATAGTTTCAGGAATCCACCACCAGTTACCCCAATTCTTTTTTTTTTTCTTTTAAATGCAATTTTATTGAGATATATTCACATAATATACAATCCTTCAAAGTGTACAATCAGTTATTCATAGTTGTGCATTGATCATCACAGTCTTTGACATTTTCATTACTCCAAAAAATAAAATAAAAATTAGAATAAAAAAGAACATACAAAACATTCCATTCCCGTGTCCCCCATTGTTCATTTACTTTTTTTCACACTCATTCATTGTTTTTTTAACTTAATCAAAAAATTTGAAAAACAAACAATAAAAAGACATTGCAAACAAAACCAAAACAAAGGAATAAGAGAAAACAAATAAACTAAAATAACTACATTGCTTCCAACCTGTTCCTACCCTACCCCAAGAAAATAAACAGACTAGGACAAAGGAATAAGAAAAACAAATAACCTAAAATAACTGCACTTCTGTGAACTTGTTCCTACCTTACCCCTCAGAAATTAACAAACCATAGTCATTTCTGAGAATTCCCAGAACATTGAGTTTACCCTCTATGGCTTTTCTGTATTAGATTATTGTTCCCCCTTCACTATTTGCTGTCTATCATTAAGTCCGCTATATTATACGATAAAAACCATTTATTTTACATTTTTCACAGTGTTCACATTGGTGTTAACATAGAATATTTCTCTTTTTGCAGCAGTTACTTTTTTTTTTATCATCATTTTATTGAGATATATTCACATACCACGCAGTCATACAAAACAAACTGTACTTTCGATTGTTTACAGTACCATTAAATAGTTGTACATTCATCACCTACATCAATCCCTGACACCTTCATTAGCACACACACAAAAATAACAAGAATAATAATTAGAGTGAAAAAGAGCAATTGAACTAAAAAAGAACACTGGGTACCTTTGTCTGTTTGTTTCCTTCCCCTACTTTTCTACACATCCATCCATAAACTAGACAAAGTGGAGTTTGGTCCTTATGGCTTTCCCAATCCCATTGTCACTCCTCATAAGCTACATTTTTATACAACTGTCTTCGAGATTCATGGGTTCTGGGTTGTAGTTTGATAGTTTCAGGTATCCACCACCAGCTACCCCAATTCTTTAGAACCTAAAAAGGGTTGTCTAAAGTGTGCGTAAGAGTGCCCACCAGAGTGACCTCTCGGCTCCTTTTGGAATCTCTCGGCTACTGAAGCTTATTTCATTTCCTTTCACATCCCCCTTTTGGTCAAGAAGATGTTCTCCATCCCACGATGCCAGGTCTACATTCCTCCCCGGGAGTCATATTCCACGTTGCCAGGGAGAGTCACTCCCCTGGGTGTCTGATCCCACGTAGGGGGGAGGGCAGTGATTTCACCTTTCAAGTTGGCTTAACCAGAGAGAGAGGGCCATATCTGAGCAACAAAGAGGCATTCGGGAGGAGTCTCTTAGGCACAACCATAGGGAGGCCTAGCCTCTCCTTTGCAGCAACCGTCTTCCCAAGGGTAAAACCTGTGGTAGAGGGCTCAACCCATCAAACCACCAGTCCCCTATGTCTGTGGTCATGTTAGCAACCATCGAGGTGGGGTAGGCCAATACCCCTGCATTCTCCACAGGCTCCTCAAGAGGGCACTACATCTTTTTTTCCTGGTTTTTTTGTTTTTTTTTTTTAACTTTCCCTTCTTTTTTAAATCAACTGTATGAAAAAAAAGTTAAAAAGAAAACAAACATACAATAAAAGAACATTTCAAAGAGACCACAACAAGGGAGTAAGAAAAAGACAACTAACCTAAGATAACTGCTTAACTTCCAACATGTTCCTACTTTACCCCAAGAAAGTTACCTAATATAGCAACATTTCTGTGAACTTGCTCCTACTATATCCATCAGAAATTAACAGACCATAGTCATTCCCGGGCATCCCCAGAACGTTAAATAGCTTATCTGTTCTTCTTGGATTATTGTTCCCCCTTCCTTAATTGCTTTCTATTGCTAGTTCCCCTACATTCTACATTATAAACCATTTGTTTTACATTTTTCAAAGTTCACATTAGTGGTAGCATATAATATTTCTCTTTTTGTGTCTGGCTTATTTCGCTCAGCATTATATATTCAGGGTTCATCCATGTTGTCATATGTTTCACGAGATCGTTCCTTCTTACTGCCGTGTAGTATACCATCGTGTGTATATACCACATTTTATTTATCCACTCATCTGTTGAAGGACATTTGGGTTGTTTCCATCTCTTGGCAATTGTGAATAATGCTGCTATGAACATTGGCGTGCAGATATCTGTTCGTGTCACTGCTTTCCGATCTTCCGGGTATATACCGGGAAGTGCAATCGCTGGATCGAATGGTAACTCTATATCGAGTTTTCTAAGGAATTGCCACACTGACTTCCAGAGTGGCTGAACCATTATACAGTCCCACCAACAATGAATAAGAGTTCCAATTTCTCCACATCCCCTCCATCATTTGTAGTTTCCTGTTTGTTTAATGGCAGCCATTCTAATCGGTGTGAGATGGTATCTCATTGTGGTCTTAATTTGCATCTCTCTAATAGCTAGTGAAGCTGAACATTTTTTCATGTCTTTCTTAGCCATTTGTATTTCCTCTTCAGAGAACTGTCTTTTCATATCTTTTGCCCATTTTATAATTGGGCCGTCTGTACTACTGTCATTGAGTTGTAGGATTTCTGTATATATGCAAGATATCAGTCTTTTGTCAGATACATGGTTTCCAAAAATTTTTTCCCATTGAGTTGGCTGCCTCTTTACCTTTTTGAGAAATTCCTTTGAGGTGCAGAAACTTCTAAGCTTGAGAAGTTCGCATTTATCTATTTTTTCTTTTGTTGCTTGTGCTTTGGGTGTAAAGTCTAGGAAGTGTCCGCCTAATACAAGGTCTTGAAGATGTTTTCCTACATTATCTTCTAGGAGTTTTATGGTACTTTCTTTTATATTGAGATCTTTCGTCCATTTTGAGTTAATTTTTGTGTAGGGGGTGAGGTAGGGGTCCTCTTTCATTCTTTTGGATATGGATATCCAACTCTCCCAGCCCCATTTGTTGAAAAGACCGTTATGACTCAGTTCAGTGACTTTGGGGGCCTTATCAAAGATCAGTCGGCCATAGATCTGAGGGTCTATCTCCGAATTTTCAATTCGATTCCATTGATCTATATGTCTGTCTTTGTGCCAGTACCGTGCTGTTTTGGCAACTGTGGCTTTATAATAAGCTTCGAAGTCAGGGAGTGTAAGTCCTCCCACTTCGTTTTTCTTTTTCAGAGTGTCTTTAGCAATTCGAGGCATCTTGTCTTTCCAAATAAATTTGATAACTAGCTTTTCCAAGTCTGCAAAGTAGGTTGTTGGAATTTTGATTGGGATTGCATTGAATCTGTAGATGAGTTTGGGTAGAATTGACATCTTAATGACATTTAGTCTTCCTATCCATGAACATGGAATATTTTTCCATCTTTTAAGGTCCCCTTCTATTTCTTTTAGTAGAGTTATGCAGTTTTCTTTGTATAGGTCTTTTACATCTTTGGTTAAGTTGATTCCTAGGTACTTGATTTTTTTAGTTGCTATTGAAAATGGTATCTTTTTCTTGAGTGTCTCTTCAGTTTGTTCATTTCTAGCATATAGAAACATTACTGACTTATGTGCATTAATCTTGTATCCTGCTACTTTGCTAAATTTGTTTATTAGCTCTAGTAGCTGTATCGTCGATTTCTGAGGGTTTTCTAGATATAAGATCATATCATCTGCAAACAATGACAGTTTTACTTCTTCTTTTCCAATTTGGATGCCTTTTATTTCTTTGTCTTGCCGGATTGCCCTGGCTAGCAATTCCAGCACAATGTTGAATAACAGTGGTGACAGCGGGCATCCTTGTCTTGTTCCTGATCTTAGAGGGAAGGCTTTCAGTCTCTCACCATTGAGTACTATGCTGGCTCTGGGTTTTTCAAATATGCTCTTTATCATATTGAGGAAGTTTCCTTCAATTCCTACCTTTTGAAGTGTTTTTATAAAAAACAGATGTTGGATTTTGTCAAATGCTTTTTCAGCATCTATTGAGATGATCAATTGATTTTTCCCTTTTGACTTGTTAATGTGTTGTAATACACTGATTGATTTTCTTATGTTGAACCATCCTTGCATGCCTGGAATCAACCCCACTTGGTCATGGTGTATGATTTTTTTAATGTGTCTTTGGATTCGATTTGCAAGTATTTTGTTGAGGATTTTTGCATCTATATTCATTAGGGAGATTGGCTGCTAGTTTTCCTTTTTTGTAGCATCTTTGCCTGGTTTTGGTATTAGATTGATGTTAGCTTCATAAAATGAGTTAGGTAGTGTTCCATTTTCTTCAATGTTTTGAAAGAGTTTGAGTAAGATTGGTGTCATTCTTTCTGGAAAGTTTGGTAGAATTCCCCTGTGAAGCCATCTGGCCCTGGGCATTTATTTGTGGGAAGATTTTTGATGACTGATTGGATCTTTTGGTTGTGATGGGTTGGTTGAGGTCTTCTATTTCTTCTCTGGTCAGTCTAGGTTGTTCATATGTTTCCAGGAAATTGTCCATTTCTTGTACATTATCCAGTTTGTTGCCATACAGTTATTCATAATATCCTCTTATAATTTTTTTAATTTCTTCAGGATCTGCAGTTATGTCACCTTTTCCATTCATTATTTTGTTTATATGGGTCTTCTCTCTTTTTGATTTTGTCAGTCTAGCTAGGGGCTTGTCAATCTTGTTGATCTTCTCAAAGAACCAACTTTTGGTGATATTTATCCTCTCTATTGTTTTTTTTTTTTCTCTATGTCATTTATTTCTGCTTTAATCCTTGTTATTTCTTTTCTTCTACTTGGTTTAGGATTAGTTTGCTGTTCATTTTCTAGCTTCTTCAGTTGATCCATTAGTTCTTCGATTTTGGCTCTTTCTTCCTTTTTAATATATGCGTTTAGTGCTATAAATTTCCCCCTTAGTACTGCTTTTGCTGCATTCCATAGGTTTTGGTATGTTGTGTTCTCATTTTCATTCGTCTCTATATATTTAGCAATTTCTCTTGCTATTTCTTCTTTTTTTTTTTTTTTTTTTGTTTTTTGTTTTTTTTTTTTTTAATCATCATTTTATTGAGATATATTCACATACCACGCAGTCATACAAAACAAATTGTACTTTCGATTGTTTACGGTACCATTACATAGTTGTACATTCATCACCTAAATCAATCCCTGACACCTTCATTAGCACACACACAAAAATAACAAGAATAATAATTAGAGTGAAAAAGAGCAATTGAAGTAAAAAAGAACACTAGGTACCTTTGTCTGTTTGTTTGCTTCCCCTACTTTTCTACACATCGATCCATAAACTAGACAAAGTGGAGTTTGGTCCTTATGGCATTCCCAATCCCACTGTCACCCCTCATAAGCTACATTTTTATACAACTGTCTTCGAGATTCATGGGTTCTGGGTTGTAGTTTAATAGTTTCAGGTATCCACCACCAGCTACCCCAATTCTTTAGAACCTAAAAAAGGTTGTCTAAAGTGTGCGTAAGAGTGCCCACCAGAGTGATCTCTCGGCTCGTTTTGGAATCTCTCTGCCACTGAAGCTTATTTCATTTCCTTTCACATCCCCCTTTTGGTCAAGAAGATGTTCTCCATCCCACGATGCCAGGTCTACATTCCTCCCCGGGAGTCATATTCCACGTTGCCAGGGAGATTCACTTCCCTGGGTGTCTGATCCCACGTAGGGGGGAGGGCAGTGATTTCACCTTTCAAGTTGGCTTAGCCAGAGAGAGAGGGCCACATCTGAGCAACAAAGAGGCATTCAGGAGGAGACTCTTAGGCACAAATACAGGGAGGCCTAGCCTCTCCTTTGCAGCAACCGTCTTCCCAAGGGTAAAACTTATGGTAGAGGGCTCAACCCATCAAACCACCAGTCCCCTATGTCTGTGGTCATGTTAGCAACCATGGTGGTGGGGTAGGCGAATACCCCTGCATTCTCCACAGGCTCCTCAAGGGGGCACTACATCTTTTTTTTTTTTCCTTGTTTGTCTTTTTTCTTTTTTTCTTTTTTTTTTTTTAACTTTCCCTTCTTTTTTCAAATCAACTGTATGAAAAAAAAAGTTAAAAAGAAAACAAACATACAATAAAAGAACATTTCAAAGAGACCATAGCAAGGGAGTAAGAAAAAGACAACTAACCTAAGATAACTGCTTAACTTCCAACATGTTCCTACTTTACCCCAAGAAAGTTACATACTATAGCAACATTTCAGTGAACTTGTTCCTACTACATCCATCAGAAATTAACAGACCATAGTCATTTCTGGGCATCCCCAGAACGTTAAATAGCTTATCTGTTCTTCTTGGATTATTGTTCCCCCTTCCTTAATTGCTCTCTACTGCTAGTTCCCCTACATTCTACATTATAAACCATTTGTTTTACATTTTTCAAAGTTCACATTAGTGGTAGCATATAATATTTCTCTTTCTGTGCCTGGCTTATTTCGCTCAGCATTATGTCTTCAAGGTTCATCCATGTTGTCATATGTTTCACCAGATCGTTCCTTCTTACTGCCGCGTAGTATTCCATCGTGTGTATATACCACATTTTATTTATCCACTCATCTGTTGAAGGACATTTGGGTTGTTTCCATCTCTTGGCAATTGTGAATAATGCTGCTATGAACATTGGCGTGCAGATATCTGTTCGTGTCACTGCTTTCCGATCTTCCGGGTATATACCGAGAAGTGCAATCGCTGGATCGAATGGTAGCTCTATCTCTAGTTTTCTAAGGAACTGCCAGACTGACTTCCAGAGTGGCTGAACCATTATACAGTCCCACCAACAATGAATAAGAGTTCCAATTTCTCCACATCCCCTCCAGCATTTGTAGTTTCCTGTTTGTTTAATGGCAGCCATTCTAACCGGTGTTAGATGGTATCTCATTGTGGTCTTAATTTGCATCTCTCTAATAGCTAGTGAAGCTGAACATTTTTTCATGTGTTTCTTGGCCATTTGTATTTCCTCTTCAGAGAACTGTCTTTTCATATCTTTTGCCCATTTTATAATTGGGCTGTCTGTACTATTGTCATTGAGTTGTAGGATTTCTTTGTATATGCAAGATATCAGTCTTTTGTCAGATACATGGTTTCCAAAAATTTTTTCCCATTGAGTTGGCTGCCTCTTTACCTTTTTGAGAAATTCCTTTGAGGTGCAGAAACTTCTAAGCTTGAGGAGTTCCCATTTATCTATTTTCTCTTTTGTTGCTTGTGCTTTGGGTGTAAAGTCTAGGAAGTGGCCTCCTAATACAAGGTCTTGAAGATGTTTTCCTACATTATCTTCTAGGAGTTTTATGGTACTTTCTTTTATATTGAGATCTTTGGTCCATTTTGAGTTAATTTTTGTGTAGGGGGTGAGGTAGGGGTCCTCTTTCATTCTTTTGGATATGGATATCCAACTCTCCCAGCCCCATTTGTTGAAAAGACCATTATGGCTCAGTTCGGTGACTTTGGGGGCCTTATCAAAGATCAGTCGGCCATAGATCTGAGGGTCTATCTCTGAATTCTCAATTCGATTCCATTGATCTATATGTCTATCTTTGTGCCAGTACCATGCTGTTTTGGCAACTGTGGCTTTATAATAAGCTTCAAAGTCAGGGAGTGTAAGTCCTCCCACTTCGTTTTTCTTTTCTAGAGTGTCTTTAGCAATTCGAGGCATCTTCCCTTTCCAAATAAATTTGATAACTAGCTTTTCCAAGTCTGCAAAGTAGGTTGTTGGAATTTTGATTGGGATTGCATTGAATCTGTAGATGAGTTTGGGTAGAATTGACATCTTAATGACATTTAGCCTTCCTATCCATGAACATGGAATATTTTTCCATCTTTTAAGGTCCCCTTCTATTTCTTTTAGTAGAGTTATGTAGTTTTCTTTGTATAGGTCTTTTACATCTTTGGTTAAGTTTATTCCTAGGTACTTGATTTTTTTAGTTGCTATTGAAAATGGTATCTTTTTCTTGAGTGTCTCTTCAGTTTGTTCATTTCTAGCATATAGAAACATTACTGACTTATGTGCATTAATCTTGTATCCCGCTACTTTGCTAAATTTGTTTATTAGCTCTAGTAGGTGTATCGTTGATTTCTCAGGGTTTTCTAGATATAAGATCATATCATCTGCAAACAATGACAGTTTTACTTCTTCTTTTCCAATTTGGATGCCTTTTATTTCTTTGTCTTGCCGGATTGCCCTGGCTAGCAATTCCAGCACAATGTTGAATAACAGTGGTGACAGCGGGCATCCTTGTCTTGTTCCTGATCTTAGAGGGAAGGCTTTCAGTCTCTCACCATTGAGTACTATGCTGGCTGTGGGTTTTTCAAATATGCTCTTTATCATGTTGAGGAAGTTTCCTTCAATTCCTACCTTTTGAAGTGTTTTTATCAAAAAGGGATGTTGGATTTTGTCAAATGCTTTTTCAGCATCTATTGAGATGATCAATTGATTTTTCCCTTTCGAGTTTTTAATGTGTTGTAATACATTGATTGTTTTTCTTATGTTGAACCATCCTTGCATGCCTGGGATGAACCCCACTTGGTCATGGTGTATGATTTTTTTAATGTGTCTTTGGATTCGATTTGCAAGTATTTTGTTGAGGATTTTTGCATCTATATTCATTAGGGAGATTGGCCGGTAGTTTTCCTTTTTGTAGCATCTTTGCCTGGTTTTGGTATTAGATTGATGTTAGCTTCATAAAATGAGTTAGGTAGTGTTCCATTTTTTTCAATGTTTTGAAAGAGTTTGAGTAAGATTGGTGTCAGTTCTTTCTGGAAAGTTTGGTAGAATTCCCCTGTGAAGCCATCTGGCCCTGGGCATTTATTTGTGGGAAGATTTTTGATGACTGATTGGATCTCTTTGCTTGTGATGGGTTGGTTGAGGTCTTCTATTTCTTCTCTGGTCAGTCTAGGTTGTTCATATGTTTCCAGGAAATTGTCCATTTCTTCTACATTATCCAGTTTGTTGCCATACAGTTGTTCATAGTATCCTCTTATAATTTTTTTAATTTCTTCAGGATCTGCAGTTATGTCACCTTTTTCATTCATTATTTTGTTTATATGGGTCTTCTCTCTTTTTGATTTTGTCAGTCTAGCTAGGGGCTTGTCAATCTTGTTGATCTTCTCAAAGAACCAACTTTTGGTGATATTTATCCTCTCTATTGTTTTTTGTTCTCTATGTCATTTATTTCTGCTTTAATCCTTGTTATTTCTTTTCTTCTACTTGGTTTAGGATTGGTTTGCTGTTCATTTTCTAGCTTCTTCAGTTGATCCATTAGTTCTTTGATTTTGGCTCTTTCTTCCTTTTTAATATATGCGTTTAGTGCTATAAATTTCCCCCTTAGCACTGCTTTTGCTGCATCCCATAGGTTTTGGTATGTTGTGTTCTCATTTTCATTCGTCTCTATATATTTAGCAATTTCTCTTGCTATTTCTTCTTTAACCCACTGATTGTTTAGGAGTGTGTTGTTTAACCTCCAGGTATTTGTGAATTTTCTAAGTCTCTGATGGTTATTGACTTCTAATTGTATTCCATTGTGGTCAGAGAATGTGCTTTGAATAATTTCAATCTTTTTAAATTTATTGAGGCTTGCTTTATGTCCCAGCATATGATCTATTCTGGAGAAAGTTCCGTGAGCACTAGAAAAGTATGTGTATCCTGTTGATTTGGGATGTAATGTCCTGTAGATGTCTGTTAAATCTAATTCATTTATCAGATTGTTTAGGTTTTCAATTTCCTTATTGGTCTTCTGTCTGGTTGATCTATCTATAGGAGAGAGTGATGTGTTGAAGTCTCCCACAATTATTGTGGAAACATCCATTGCTTCCTTTAGTTTTGCCAGTGTTTCTCTCATGTATTTTGTGGCACCTTGATTGGGTGCATAGACATTTATGATTGTTATTTCTTCTTGTTGAATTGCCCCTTTTATTAGTATGTAGTGGCCTTCTTTGTCTCTCAAAACATCCCTGCATTTGAAGTCTATTTTATCTGAGATTAATATTGCTACACCTGCTTTCTTTTGGCTGTAGCTTGCATGACATATTTTTTTCCATCCTTTCACTTTCAGTTTCTTTGTGTCCCTGTGTCTAAGATGAGTCTCTTGTATGCAACATATTGATGGTTCATTTTTTTTTTATCCATTCTGCGAATCTATATCTTTTAATTGGGGAGTTTAATCCATTTACATTCAACGTTATAACCGTGAAGGCATTTCTTGAATCAGCCATCTTGTCCTTTGGTTTATGTTTGTCATATTTTTCCCCTCTCTCTGTTAATATCCTTTATTGTACCCATACCAAATCTCTTTAGTACTGAACCTTTCTCCAAGTCTGTCTGTCCTTTCTTTGTTTTTCTGTCTGTAGGGCTCCCTTGAGTATCTCCAGTAGGGCAGGTCTCTTGTTAGCAAATTCTCTCAGCATTTGTTTGTCTGTGAAAAATTTAAGCTCTCCCTCAAATTTGAAAGAGAGGTTTGCTGGATAAAGTATTCTTGGCTGGAAACTTTTCTCACTCAGAATTTTAAATATATCGTGCCACTGCCTTCTCGCCTCCATGGTGGCTGCTGAGTAGTCACTACTTAGTCTTACGCTGTTTCCTTTGTATGTGGTGAATTGCTTTTCTCTTGCTGCTTTCAGAACTTGCTCCTTCTCTTCTGTGTTTGACAGTGTGATCAGTATATGTCTCGGAGTGGGTTTATTTGGATTTATTCTATTTGGAGTTCGCTGAGCATTTATGATTTGTGTATTTATGTTGTTTAAAAGATTTGGGAAGTTTTCCCCAACAATTTCTTTGAATACTCTTCCTAGACCTTTACCCTTTTCTTCCCCTTCTGGAACACCAATGAGTCTTATATTCAGATGTTTCATATTATCTATCATATCCCTGAGGTCCATTTCGATTTTTTCAATTTTTTTCCCCATTCTTTCTTTTATGCTTTCATTTTCCATTCTGTCATCTTCCAGGTCACTGATTCGTTGTTCAACTTCCTCTAGTCTTGTACTATGAGTGTCCAGAATCTTTTTAATTTGGTCAACAGTTTCTTTAATTTCCATAAGATCATCCATTTTTTTATTTAGTCTTGCAATGTCTTCTTTATGCTCTTCTAGGGTCTTCTTGATTTCCTTTGTATCCCGTACTATGGTCTCATTGTTCATCTTTAGTTCTTTGAGTAGCTGCTCTAGGTGCTGTGTCTCTTCTGATCTTTTGATTTGGGTGCTTGGGCTTGGGTTATCCATATCGTCTGTTTTTTTCATATGCTTTATAATTTTCTGTTGTTTTTGGCCTCTTGGCATTTGCTGAACTTGATAGGGTTCTTTTAGGATTTGTAGACCAATTGAAGTCCTTATCTCTAATTTATCAGATCTACAGCTTTGTGGAGTACACTTTCTCTAACTAACCAGCAGGTGGCATCCACGAGCCACCTGTTCTCCACAAGCCAGTTCTCCCCTGCTGTGCCTTTGTGGTGAGTGGGGGAGTGAGTCTTGAGGGGTTCAATTGGTGTACCAAGCTTGCGTGTGTACTTGGTGTTGCCCACCCTGTATATGGGGTGTGTTTCTGGGCAGTCAGGGAGGGGGGGTGGCTCTAACAATCAAATCTCCCTGGTGATCCTAGAGTTTTAAAGCTGCTGCAATAGTCTAATCCTTCAGTTCAGTCCTGCCACAGTTTGTCTCTGTCACTGACCCACAAGTCCTTGGTATTGGCATATGGCTCCTGAGACTTGCAAGTGGGCCCCTCTTACAGGCTGTGCACCCCAGGTCCTCTGTTGAGGGATGACTGTGCTATGTCACAGGTGAGTGCCGACCCCCCAGGGCGCTTCTGGGCTGCTGGGCTGTGTAGGGAGGCTCCCAGTCTGCTGAAATGATGGCTGAATGGGGCTTTGTTAATTCACACTGCTCCACCTTCCCAACTCTGGGACAATCAGCTGAGGTTGCAGGGAAGGCTAATGTCCACACCCAGTTTTGTGGTGTGTGCGTGTTATTTGAAGCACTTCCATCACACTGGGTTGTCTGGAGCAGCTCTGGGCTATGGGGCTAGCGATGGGCAGGAGTGTTTCCTGTCCGCCAAGATGATGGCTGTGAGCGGACACCCCCCTTTTCTTGGGAAGTTGTGGTGTTTAGTGAATTTTCTCAGCCACTGGATTACTGCCTTTTGTCTCAGAGCTCTCTTAGTTCTGCTCTTGTCTTGACCTGCCCAAATTGCAAGTCTTTGAAGCTTTCTGTATTGGGCTTCTTAGAGTAATTGTTTCAGAAAAAGAAAAAGGATTAAAAAAAAAAAAAAAAAAAGGGCCCTCCTCACAGATCTAATGGGTTATTTAAATGCTAAGAGACAAAGCAATTAGGACCATTAAGGAAAGGTCCACAGGGCAGAGAGATCACCTTTTCTTCGGGATTTGCATATGAGCCTGAGGGCTTGAGCTCTGCCCTTCCCCTTTCTATGTTCACCAGAACTCCAAAAATCCTCCACTTTTATTTTGAAGTTTTTCATGCTGTTTTTTTCTATGCCTGTCTCCTCTCTGCTGGGCTGGCTGCTCTCAGATTCTCTGGTGTCTAGTCTCAGTCTATCTATGGTTGGAGTTTGGATCAGTAGAATGAGTTTCCGATAAGAGCTGCCACTGCAGTTCTCCCTTCTCCTTCTGGGAGCTGACGGCCCCTCCTCCCACGGGACTGAGCCTGGCAGGGAGGGGCGCGGGTCCCCTGGCCGCAAAAACCCACAGATTTCGCTGATCTCAGCAGTTCCATGTTTTCATGAGTGTTGTATGAAGTATGCCCAAAGTCAGACTGCTATGTGGTGTCCAGTCCACGATGTTCCTGGCTTTTTACCTACTTTCCTGGAGCAGTAACTAAAACATACAGCTCACCAGTCCGCCATCTTGCCCCGCCTCTCCATAGTCTAGTTATCAAATTTATTTGGAAGGGAAAGATGCTTCAAATTGCTAAAAACATTCTAAAGAAGAAAAATGAATGGGAGGACTTATATTCCCTGACTTTGAAGCTTATTATAAAGCCACAGTAGTCAAAACAGCATGGTACTGGCACAAAGATAGACATATTGATCAACAGAATTGAACTGAGAATTCAGAAATAGACCCCCAGGATTTATGGTCAACTGATCTTTGATAAGACCCCCAAAACCAATGAACTGGGACACAATAGTCTTTTCAACAAATGGGGCTGGGAGAGCTGGATATCCATATCCAAAAGAATGACAGCGGACCCCTACCTCACACCCTACACAAAAACAAACTCAAAATGGATTAAAGACCTCAATATAAGAGACAGTACCATAAAACTCTTAGAAGATAATGTAGGGAAACATCTTCAAAACCTTGTATTAGGAGGTCACTTCCTAGACCTTACACCCAAAGCACAAGCAAGAGAAGAAAAAGTAGATAAATGGGAACTCCCCAAACTTAAAAGCTTCTGTACCTCAAAGGAATCTGTCAAAAAGGTGAAGAGGTAGCCAACTCAACAGGAAAAAACATTTGGAAACCATGTATCTGATGAAAGACTGATTATCTTGCATACATAAAGAAATCCTATAACTTAATAACAATAGTACAGACGGACCTATTATAAAATGGGCAAAAGACATGAAAAGACAGTTCTCTGAAGAGGAAATACAAACGGCCAAAAGACACATGGAAAAATGTTCCGCTTCACTAGCTATTAGGGAGATGCAAATTAAGACCACAATGAGATATCATCACACACCAATTAGTTCGGCTGCCATTAAACAAACAGGAAACTACATGTTCTGGAGAGGATGTGGAGAAATTGGAATTCTTATTCATTGTTGGTGGGACTGTCTATTGGAACAGCCAGTCTGGAAGACAGTCTGGCAGTTCCTTAGAAAACTTGATATAGAGTTACCCTTCAACCCAGCGAATTGCACTTCTTGGTATATACCCAGAAGATCTGAAAGCAGTGACACAAACAGATATCTGCATGCCAATGTTCTTAACAGCAATATTCACAATTGCCAAGAGATGGAAACAATCCAAATGTACTTCAACAGATGAGTAGATAAACAAAATGTGGTATATACACACGATGGAATACTACGCAGCTGTAAGAAGGAACGAGGTCATGAAATATGACAACATGGATGAACCTTCAAGACATAACGCTGAGCAAAATAAGCCAGGCAGAAAAAGAGAAATATTGTATGCTACCATTAATGTGAACACTGTGGAAAATGTAAAATAAATGGTTTATATTGTAGAATATAGGTGACCTAGCAATAGACAGCAAATGGTGAAGGGGGAACGATAATCTACTAAGAACAGGTAAGTTATGAAGGGTAAACTTAATGCTATGGGAATGCTCAGGACGACTATGGTTTGTTAATTTCTGGGGAGTATGGTACGAACAAGTTTGCAGAAATGTAGTTATTTTAGGATATTTGTTTTTCTTATTCCTTTGTTGGGTTATAGTCTTTATTTTCTTGCGGTAGGGTGGGAACATGTTGGAAACAATGTAGTTATTTTAAGTTACTTGTTTTTTCTTATTCCTTTGTTTTGGTTTTGCTTGAAACGTTTTTTATTGTTTTTTTTTTTAATTTTTTTCATCAAGTTAAAGAAACAACAATGAATGAGTATGGAAAAAAAAACAGGTAAATGAACAATGAGAAGGGGGAATGGAATGTTTAAAAAAAAAAAAAAAAGAATAAAACATGTAGTACTGTGGCAGCCAGAGACAACGTAATGGAATAGAACAAAAAATCCAAAAGTTACAAGTATACAAGTATTCAATACATGAAAAAGAAATCAATGATGAAATGATGTTTTTAAACTAGTGGACTTGGGAAAACTGGCTAATCATTCAAAGAAGTGAGTTTAGACCAAAATAAATAAAAATAGCCAAGAATTACTAACACAAAATGTTCACTAACATCAAATACATTAAACTAAAACAAAATAACAATAACTATTTTTAAACAAATATAAAAATAAATTTAAAAATTTGTAATAATGTCAATAAGGAGAGAAACCAGGTTCAATTATATTGCCAGTGGGAGTATATTCTGGCTAAATATTCTGGGAGGGTATTTTTGGCAATAAGTGTGCATTATCCTTTGACCCAGTAATGCCATTATCTATGAATATATTCTGAAATTTAATCAAAGACGTACACAAAATATTTTATATAAGGATGTTATTCTCAAGGGTTTTTTTTAATAATGGCAAAAGATCAGAAATAACTTAGATGCCCAACAATAAGGAACTGAATAAATAAACGTGCATACTGAACATTATCTAGCCTTCCGAAAGCACATGTTTAACATGGAAAGATATTTAAAATATGCTGCTAAGTGAAAAACACATATGATAAAATACCAGGTAAAGTAAAGCATGATAAGAAAATACTATGTAATGTAAATCATTAAAAATATATACATATATAACAATGTGGCTGGAAAAATACTAAGATGTTAAGAGCTATTAAGTCTGGGTGGTAGAAATTCACATTTGTGTGTGTATGTATGTAGATACATATTTTGCTTATGTGTATTTAAAATTTTTCTTCAATAAATGTACTTGTAAAATAAAAATATTTAATTAATTTATAAAATAAGCAATCTTTTAAAAAGAAAATATGGAAAAAAGGGATTATTATCACTAGACTTAACCCCAAGGTAGCATAAGAGTGGAAAGAAAATGTGCTTTGGAATCAGATAAAACCTGGGTTTAAATTCTAGCCATATTAGTGTGTCTAAGACAAATTACTTAATCTTGCTAAGCCTCAGATTCCTCAAATATAAAATCAGGACTAAATAATACCTCTTTATAAGTGCAAATAAATATAACCCAAGTCAATGTACATAAAACATATAAAACATAAAGAGCACCACAGAAAATTTAATTGCTTACACATACATTTTTACCAATGTCTTACATAGTAATTTCTTTCCAAGGAAAAGGAGGCTTTTTTTTTTTTTCTGACAATGAACAGGTGTTCCTGCCTACAGACCAATGAATCAGTAGACAGAGTAGTAATGCTGTGATGGTAGATAGGCACCAGATATTCTACTAAAAAAGTATGTACCCTGTCTTTTAGTTGTAATCATTTCTGTAGTCTATTCAACAGATTCTTTTGGAAGACATTTGGTTCTGACTCATACTCCTTTAGCCACACGCTGCTCCCTGTTCACAAATGTGCAGTCAGCCACTGGCTTGCTGGATAATCATTATAGTCATTCGAACTTGTTTGCCTCGGAAATCATAACTGAGTTGCATGTAAGTGTAAAACTAGCTTCTTCTGTACTGATCTAGAAAAATCATAACATGGAAAACTACAGAATATGCCTAGCATTTAATAGATTGTGTATGTCTGTGTGCATACACATATACACACAAATTCAATAAATGGATGCATTAGCCAAACTCAAAGGCTCTGGTCAGGAATGAGATCTTTTCTGCAAATTCATAAAAGTGTATTAATATGCTTCTAAATAACTGTTTTAATTTGGTTTCACTGCACTCTTCCTAAATAAAAAGTCCTGCAAACATAAATTCTGACTTTATGCTTCAGGTGCTGCCCCCTTCTTTCCTCTGAGACTATGAAAAGGGGTAGAAGGTAAGAATATTGCATCCAAGAAACAAGAACAAGATGCTCTAAAAAATGAACCTTTACAGAACAGAAAAAGAGCTCTAGGAAATTAAATATATGATAGTAGAAATTAAGACTCAATAAAAGGCTTTGAAGTTAAAGTGGACAAAATTTTTCCGAAGGTAAACCAAAAAGGCAAAGATAGAAAATAATAAAATTAAGAGGATTGGTCTTGGAGGACCAACATCCAAATAGATGTTCCAGAAAGAGAACCAAGAGAACATAAGAAAGGAAGTCATTAATGAAATATTTCAAGAAAATTTCCCAAACCAAAGGACATAAGCTGTGTCCTAGTTTGCTAATGCTGCAGAAAGCAAAACACCAGAGACGGACAGGCTTTTATAAAATGGGGGTTTATTTCACTACACAGTTACAGTCTTAAGGCCACAAAGCATCCAAGGTAACACCTCAGCAATCGGGTACCTTCACCGGAGGACGGCCAGTGATGTCCGGAAAACCTCTGTTAGCTAGGAAGGCAGCTGGCGTCTGCTCCAAAGCTCCGGCCTCAAAACGGCTTTCTCCCAGGACGTTCCTCTCTAGCAAGCTTGCTCCTCTTCAAAACATCACTCCCAGCTGCACTCTCTTCCCTCTCTTTGAGTCAGCTCATTTATATAGCTCCACCGATCAAGACCCACCCTGAATGGGCGGGGCCACGCCTCCATGAGAACATCTCATCAGAATCATTGCCCACAGCTGGGTGGGGCACATTCCAAGTAAATCTAACCAGCACCAAAAATGTCTGCCCCACACAAGACCACAAAGATAATGGCATTTGGGGGACACAATACATTCAAACTGGCACAAGCTGTAATATTGAAAAGGCCAACCAAGTACCCTGCACAATGAATGAATATGGATCTTCACCAGGTTACATCATAGATGAATACCAAATCACGGAGACAAAGAAGATTTTACAAACTTCCGAGGTGGGGTGGGGGGGTGGATTTGTCACAAACAACAGAACAAGAACCTGAATGGCTTCAGATTCTCAACAGCCATATTGAAACCCAGAAGACTATCTACGGGAAAAAAGTCCTTCTTAATGAAAATAATCCCTAACTTCAAACTCTAGAACCAGCCAAATCTTCAATGAAGCATGAGGGTAGAATAAAGACACTTTCAAACATGCAAGCACTCAAAATATTTAGCTCCCATGCACTCTTCTCCACCAAAATGAGACCATAAACCAATAAAGAGATTCTAAAAAAAAACAGGAGAGGTCCACTGCAAGAAAGATTCCCAGTATATAGCTCTGCATCACATGCAGAGGGCAACCAGTTTAGATTCAAGAGACAGATATTCTGAAGGTAGTCATTACCAAGATCACTCTTTTTAGTAAAATGCACCATAAGTCTCTCCAGATTATTTGTATTCTGTTTATCTTTATCGTGTGCCAATGAATTTCATGCTTTCCCCTATATGCCCCTCTGCTCGGATCAAAGACACTCATTTTACCTCAGAGGTGATCTGCTTTATCCTACTTCTGTGAAAAGAAGGTAGGCCATGACAGGTTAGAAGCAGAAAATATATTCTCTCTAACCTTATTTCCTCCAGATCTCCAGCACCTGATTCACACTCTGCCAGATGCCACAACTCCAGTGTGAACTTTAGGTTTTCCATGACTCACTCATGAATCTGTCCACAAAGTTCCCCAGAAAGGGCTCTTAAAAATCTGTAGGATTTAGGTGATGAATGTACAACTATGTAATGGTACTGTAAACAATCGAAAGTACAATTTGTTTTGTATGACTGCGTGGTATGTGAATATATCTCAATAAAATGATGATAAAAAAAAAAAAAAATCTGTAGGAAAGCTGAAGCCAGACTTGATGTTTAGATTCTGTTCAGCTTGTTTCTCCTAAGAGCTTTCATCTTAAAGCGAAACTACAGCCCTTTATTTACACAGTCTCAAAATTTGTGCCTGCTATAGTTGGTCTTACAAAATGAAACTGCACTCTTTAGAAAGACATGTCTAGGAACTAAAGTAATAAGGGAATAAATATATCAATCAGAATAGTGGTTTTTTTAGGGAGGATGGAGGAAGAGGTATAGGATTTGGTAGTTGTCTAAGGCATCAATGACCAAAAGAAATATAATGTGAATAATAAATTTAAGTCACGTAAGTTTTCTAGTAGCCATTTTTTTTAATATATATGTTTTTCTTTTTTTTCGGCCAGCAAGTGGCACCAGCCTCTAGTAGCCATGTTTTAAAAAGAAAACAAAAAAGAATATGTGATGTTAGTTTTAATAATACATTTAGTTTAACCAAATATATCTAAAAATTATCATTTCAACCTGTAACTATCAATAATGAACACTACTGAGCTACTTCACATTTTTTTTTTGTACTAAGTTTTCGAAATCTGGTGGGTACTTTACACACACAGCACGCATCAATTCAATAGCTGCGTGTGGCTAGCGACTACCATACTGGACCATCATGGTTCTAAAGTTCTAGAAATGTTATTTCTTAACTTGACTAGCAAGTACACAGAGGTTCCTTTTATTATTGTCACTAAAACTGTACATATATTTTTACCCATTCTTCTATTTGTGTGATACATTTAACAAATGAAAAGATGACTGGCAGAATTTTTAAAGGGAAAATATATTCAATAATAGACATATTAAAAAAGTAAAAAAAAAAAAAAAAAAAAAAAAAGGAATTAGACCACCCAATTTGGAATATGGTGAGTTAATAAAGATAACATAAAAAATTTTAAAATCCCCAAAACCATGCTAAAACACTACACTGATTTTATTGTACATTTTATGTAAGTCCCACACAAAATAAATGTCATGTGTTGTAAATTGATTATTTGCACTAAACATCATTTTTCAGAAGAATGCTTCACCTAGAAACATTCCGGACCCACTGTCTAGACGGGCCATTCCATTGTCAGCCATCTGAGAAGATGCCGATATGCTAATTACATCGTTGATCTGAGATATACATGACTTTGTTAAGTAAAAAACATTTTTAGTCTAATCTAAAATTTGGCAATCTACTTGCAACATGATTTATGTTCTTACATAAAAAATTTTTCTTCATGAAAATGTATTTAAAATACCTGCTGGCTTTCTGACCTTATAAAAAAGTATGTTACGATAGCCTCAGCATCACAAACCAATGTAAGCTTGAACACTCCTAAGACCTCAAATGCTATCTTTGGTCTCCTTCCAGCTCCATACCTCAATCTTACTTCGTTTAAAGAAGGCTCACTTCCCCAATAGCTCCATAAAGCTCCCCTTCATTTCTTAACTCTTTATCTTTACCATACTCGGGCTTAAGGCATTATCACCTTACGTTTATACGATCTTTACTGTTTTTGAAACTTTTCCAAGTCCTGTTAGAGCTTTACAACCACCAAGAGGAAGGAGAATTTAAAATGAGGAAAATAAAACTCAGAGAAACTGAATAATTCACTTGCAGAAGGTCACGCAGCTAGTAAGTGGTAAAAGCCAGCGTCAGAATTGCTGCCTATTCACTGACCACAACTACGGCTGTATTTACGATTTGCCTTTCCAAGGCTGTTTTCTAAGTATTTCAGGGTAAAAATGGAGCATCTCCCCAAAGAATAAAGAAACTGGATAACCAATTTCATGGTTAAATTCATGTTATTAACATGGCATGTAGAAAATTCCAAGATAAATATTTTAAAAATAAGATGTAAATGCTAAATTAGAGACATTTCATTTTTGTTTTAAAATTTAAATACAGATAGAAAAAAAACCACACATCTAGGGCCAGTTGATTTTAAACACAGGCACCATGTCCATTCAATGAAGAAAGGAACAGTCTCTTCAACAAATGACACCAGGACAACTGGAAATCCATATACAAAAGAATGAATTTGGACTCCTACCTCCAGCCATATACAAAAACTAATTCAAAATGGATCAATAACCTAAATATAAGAGCTAATGCTTGACACTAACTGGGGCTACGGCAGCCATCGCGCTATGCTTTTTGGGCTTGGAGGGTGTAGGGTCCAGGCTGACACAATAATTACATTGTCTCCAGTCACAGACCCTATAAAATTTGGATATGTCCTTCATATTTGATTGGATTTACAGTGGTTTCAGCAGTATGCTACAGTTTTTTAGGATTATACAAGAAACTGGTAAATTGGTATTTCTTGGATTGGATAATGCAGGAAAAACAACACTGCTACATATGCTAAAAGATGCAGACTTTGACAGCATGTCCCAATGTTACATCCCACTTCTGAAGAACTGACTATTGCCGGCATGACTTTTACAACTTCTGAAATGGGTGGCCATGTCCAAGCTTGGAATGTGGAAAAACTACCTTCCTGCTATCAATGGCACTGTTTTTCTGATGGATTGTGCAGACCAGGAAAGGCTATTAGGATCAAAAGAAGAACTTGATTCATTAATGACAGATGAAATCATTTCTAAAGTGCCTGATTCTTGGGAATAAGATTGACAGACCTGAAGCCATGGGTGAAGAGAGGTTACAAGAGATGTTTGGTTTATATGGTCAGACAACAGGAAAGGGTAATGAATCTGTGAAAGAACTGAATGCCCAATCCTTAGAAGTCTTCATGTGCAGCGTGCTCAAGACAAGGCTATGCAGAAGGCTTCTGCTGGATGGCCGCAGTACACTGATTAATACCAACCTTCATCTGTTTCAGGTCTCACCATTCGGCCTTACTCAAGAGATCTGATCACTCAGCATTTATAATTTGAATTCAGTAGATTTTTGTTGGTTATAAAACAGACGTCTTTTAGATTGTTAATACTGTATCAACTTAATTTATGTGAGAATTGAAAACTGATTCAAGTAAGTTTGAGTTATCACAATGTTAGCTTTCTAATTCTGTAAAAATAGTTTTTACGGTTTATAATCTGACATTATCCTCAGCACCATTACAAAGAGCAACTTTGCAGCAGTACATATGAAGCACTTTCTAACAACATAAAGCTACAAGTATAAATCATATTTAAAAGTTTATCATGTTAAATTTTTTATGTACTTTTTTGGAACTAATTTTTAAATTTTAGATTATATGCCCACCTATCTTAAGTGTACACTTAACAATTAGCTTATCAATGACTGCATGATGCCTTATAGTTTTCAATAACGTTTTTCCTTATGCAAGCATCATGCAATAAAACAAACTCTGAGGTTTGGCATACTCAAAAAAAAAAAAAAGAGCTAATACTATAAAACTCTTACAAGAAAACATGGAAAATATATTCAGGACTTTGTATTAGGCAATGGATTCTTAGATTTTATACCCAAAGCACAAGCAACCAAGGAAAAATTAGATAAATTGGACTTCATCAAAATTTAAAACTTTGTACATCAAAGGACAGTATCAAGAATGTGAAAGACAACCTACATAATGGGAGAAAATATTTGGAAATCACCTGACAATAGCTTAATATACAGATTATATAAGGAACTCCTACAACTCAACAGAAAAAAAACAATTAAAAACTGGGCCAAGGATCTAACAGACATTTCTCCAAAAAAGATATTCAAATGGTCGACAAGCACATGAAAAAATGCTCAACATCATTAGTCATTAAAGGAATGCAAATCAAAACTAAAATGAGATTCCATGTCACACAAAGACAGCTACTATTTTTTTTAAATGAAAAATAACAAGAGTTAGTAAAGATGTGGAGAAACAAACCCTTATACATCATTTGTGGTAATGTGAAAAGGTGCAGCCGCTGTGGAACAGTTTGGCAGTTCCTCAGACAGTTAACTACAGAATTACCATATGACCCGACAATTCACTTCTAGGTATGTACCTCAAAGAATTAAAAATAGGGACTCAGATATCTGTACACCAATGTTCACTGCAGCATTGTTCACAATAGCCAAAAAGTGGAAGCAACCCAAGTGTCCATCAACAGATGAATGGAAGAACAAAATGTGGTGTACGCATACAATGGAACATTACTTAGCCAAAAAAGAAGCGAAGGGCTGGTATATGCTACAACTCAGTTGAAACTTGAAGACATCATGTTGGGTGAAATAAGCCAGACACAAAAAGACAAATATTGTATGATGTCTCTTACATGAAATACTTAAAATAAGCAAACTGATAGAGACAGAAAGAAGAATAATGGTTACTAAAGCATGGGGATGGGTAGAAATGGGAGGTTATTCCTTAATGGGTACGGTTTCTGTTTGGGATGATGAAAACGTTCTGGAAAGAGAGAGTGGTTAAAGTTACACAACATTGTCAACATAGTTAATGTCACAGAATGCTATACTTAAAAACGGTTAAAATGATTTTTATATTCTGTATATTTTATCAATAAAAAATATATACACAGAAAAAAATAAGAATGGCAATCTAACAAAACATCAACGCGGTTTTATAAGTGGTAGGTTATGGAAGATTTTAATATCTTTTCTAAAAGTGTATTTTCCAAATTGTCCTTATGTCCTTTATCAGGGAAAAGTTATTTTAAAATACTGCACTGAGTTATCTTAGGTTAGTTGTCTTTTTCT
The DNA here is from genome assembly GCF_015220235.1 of Choloepus didactylus. NCBI lineage: Eukaryota > Metazoa > Chordata > Mammalia > Pilosa > Megalonychidae > Choloepus > Choloepus didactylus. The sequence goes on along the minus strand of NC_051328.1, from coordinate 22,008,877 downwards.
TACTCCCTTGTTATGGTCTCTTTGAAATGTTCTTTTATTGTATGTTTGTTTTCTTTTTAACTTTTTTTTCATACAGTTGATTTAAAAAAGAAGGGAAAGTTAAAAAAAAAAAAAAAAAAACAAGGAAAAAAAAAAAGATGCAGTGCCCCCTTGAGGAGCCTGTGAAGAATGCAGGGGTATTCGCCTACCCCACCTCCATGGTTGCTAACATGACCACAGACATAGGGGACTGGTGGTTTGATGGGTTGAGCCCTCTACCACAGGTTTTACCCTTGGGAAGACGGTTGCTGCAAAGGAGAGGCTAGGCCTCCCTATGGTTGTGCCTAAGAGCCTCCTCCCGAATGCCTCTTTGTTGCTCAGATGTGGCCCTGTCTCTCTAGCTAAGCCAACTTGAAAGGTGAAATCACTGCCCTCCCCCCTACGTGGGATCAGACACCCAGGGGAGTGAATCTCCCTGGCAACGTGGAATATGACTCCCGGGGAGGGATGTAGACCTGGCATCGTGGGACGGAGAACATCTTCTTGACCAAAAGGGGGATGTGAAAGGAAATGAAATAAGCTTCAGTGGCAGAGAGATTCCAAAACGAGCCGAGAGGTCACTCTGGTGGGCACTCTTACGCACACTTTAGACAACCCATTTTAGGTTCTAAAGAATTGGGGTAGCTGGTGGTGGATACCTGAAACTATCAAACTACAACCCAGAACCCATGAATCTCGAAGACAGTTGTATAAAAATGTAGCTTATGAGGGGTGACAAGGGGATTGGGAAAGCCATAAGCACCACACTCCACTTTGTCTAGTTTATGGATGGATGAGTAGAAAAATAGGGGAAGGAAACAAAAAGACAAAGGTACCCAGTGTTCTTTTTTACTTCAATTGCTCTTTTTCACTCTAATTATTATTCTTGTTATTCTTGTGTGTGTGCTAATGAAGGTGTCAGGGATTGATTTAGGTGATGAATGTACAACTATGTAATGGTACTGTAAACAATGGAAAGTACGATTTGTTTTGTATGACTGCGTGGTATGTGAATATATCTCAATAAAATGATTAAAAAAAAAAAAAAGAAAAAAGAAAAATAGGGGAAGGAAACAAAGAGACAAAGGTACCCAGTGTTCTTTTTTACTTCAATTGCTCTTTTTCACTCTAATTATTATTCTTGTTATTCTTGTGTGTGTGCTAATGAAGGTGTCAGGGATTGATTTAGGTGATGAATGTACAACTATGTAATGGTACTGTGAACAATCGAAAGTACGATTTGTTTTGTATGACTGCGTGGTATATGAATATATCTCAATGAAATAAAGATTAAAAAAAAAAAAAAAAAAAGACATAATGCTGAGCAAAATAAGCCAGGCACAAAAAGAGATATTGTATGTTACCACTAATGTGAATTCTGTGAAAAATGTACAATGTTTTATACTGTAGAATGTAGGGGACCTAGAGATACCAATTAGTGGAGGGGGAATGATAATCTAATAAGAACAGATAAACTATGGAGGGTAATCTCAATGTTATGGGAATGCTCAGGAATGATTATGGTTTGTAAACTTTCTTGGATATAGTAAGATCATGTTGGAAGCAACAGAGTTATTTTAGGTTGTTTTTTTTTTCTCTTATTCCTTTGTTTTCTTAGGGGTTGTTAATTTTCTTGGGGTATGGTAGGAACATGTTGGAAGCAATGTAGTTATTTTAGATTATTTGTTTTTCTTACTCCTCTGTTTGGACATGGTTTATTAATTTTCTTGGGGTATGGTAGGAACATATTGGAAGCAAAGTAGTTATTTTAGGTTATTTGTTTTCCTTAATCCATTGCTTTGTTTGAAATGTTGTGGGGTTTTTTTGGTTGTTGTTTGCCTGTTTGTTTTTAATTTTTTGATAAACAAAGTTAACAAATTGAAAAAAAATCAGTAGAAAAATGGGAGTAAAAACTAAATGACAAATAGGGTGGGATGGGGGGATGGTTTGGGTATTCTCTTTTCACTTTTATTTTTTATTCTTATTCTGATTCTTTCTGATGTAAGGAAAATGTTCAGAAATAGATTGTGGTGATGAACGCATAACTATATGATCATACTGTGAACAGTTGATTGTATACCATGGATGACTGTATGGTTTGTGAATATATTTCAATAAAACTGAATTAAAAATAAAAAAATAAAAAAATAAAAATAAAAAATAAAAAAAAATAAAAAAAGGTGGGTGAGGAAATTCTTCTGTATCCTGATTGTGACAGTACTTACATGATTTTTTTTTACATTTTTTTAAATTTTAAATTTTTTTAAAATGTAATAAAATAAGAAGGAATAACTTCTGAAGGAGCAGAACTTCACTTCAGACCAAAAATTTCCAGAAATAGGTTTGGGCAAACCATTTGGGCAAGGAGGATGGTGCAAATATTTCTGGACTCTACCTCTCTCTATAAAAGAATTCTCCAGTTCATTTGCTCTCTTTCTTAGCAGTCCTTAAACGGGGACCAAAGGCCGACCATCCATGAAGTATAATGAAAAGGATGGGCCTAGTCTGCAAGGGCAAATCCTTCCTAAACTTGGTGTTCTTAAAGCAGGGTCTACCTAGGTTTCTTTCATTGCACCCTGCAAAGACTGGCACCATCTAAGTAGAAAGTTAGTTCTACTATCTAAAAATATGTTGCTGTACTTCTTAATCTGACAAAAAACTTTTACAACACAAAATCCTCTCCTTTCATGCTGGTTCTAAACTGAAGTAATAGAAATCATTCATCCTATTTATTTTTTGTATTTCTGTAAGTTACCTCAATTATTTTTCTGAATAAATGGTTTGGAGCTATGTACCACAAGAAAAAAAAATAAATAAATAAAATAAAATAAAATACCGCACTGAGCACTTAAAAAGAGCTATCATTAATTTCAAGATTATCAACAATATGAGCCAAGCACCATTAAAGTTACAAATGGGGAAAAAGTTAAAAGAGGCACAACAGAAGGATTCCATTACAGAATTGACAGAATCTGCATTCCTATTTCCTATTACAATGTTTTATACAAGTGAAGACTATCTACTTTAAATGTGACCCATTATACAAATTCAACTGTGGTGGGAAGGTGGCAGAGTAGGACACTCTGGGAATCAGTTCCTCTACTAAAACTACCACCGAACTGGCAAGAACTGTGTGAATCAACTATTTTGAAACTCTGGAGTCTTGTGGGATTCTGTACAGCATCCAGGGAAGAACTGGAGGAAGAGGCTGGTAAATTGTAGTAATTATCAGCGAATTTCACTCCCTGAGCAGCAGCTACCATATCCCAACCATGTGGCAGGCAGCAGTAGGGACTGTAGCCTGGGCTCCTGGTGCAGCAAGTAGGGCCAGAGTAGGTTATGAGGACATAGTTCTCCAAAATCTGGAGGTCTATGGTCTGATCAGTGATCACTGCTTCTTTTTTCCCCCAATTCAGTTTTATTGAGATACATTCATACATCCTACAATCATCCACAGTGCACAATCAATTGTTCACAGTATCAACACATAGTTGTGCCTTCATCACCAAAATCAATTCCTGAGCATTTTCATTACTCCCAAATAAATAAATAAATAAACAGGAACACTCAAAACATCCCACCCCCCCTATTATTCATCTAATTTTTGTTCCGATTCTTCTACTCATCTGTCCATACTCTGGACAGAGGGAGGGCAAGCCACAAGGTTTCCACAATCACAGTCACACCATGTAAGCTACAAAGCCATACAATTGTCTTCAAGAATCAAGGCTACTGGGTTGCAGTTCGACATTTTCATGTATTTCCTTCTAGCTCTTCTAATACACTAAAAACTAAAAAGGGATATCTATATAACGCATAAGAGAACCTCTTTTGTTGCTTCGATGTGGCCTGCCTCTCTCTAAGCCCATGCGGCAGTTGGGCTTGTTGCCCTCCCCCATCTAAGTGAGACATGACTCCCAGGAATGTGGAACCTACCAAACCAGAGAAGGGGAGAACTAGATTTCCAGAGTTCTAACAATACAATACACAGAATGTTCAGTTCTCAACCAAAAATTACAAAACACACAAAAAACAGGAAAGTATGGCTCACTCACAGAAAAAAAAAGGAATTTGCCAGAAACCATCCCTAAGGAAGTTCATACATTGAAACTAATAGTCAAAGACTTTACATCAACCATCTTAAATATGTTCAATGAGCTAAAGGAAACCATATACAAAGACCTAAAGGAAATTAAGAAAACATTGTCTGGATAAAATAAATTACTGCAATAGGATATCTGAGCAGGCAGAAGAAAGGGTCAGTAAACTCAGAGAGAAGAAAACTGAAATTAATCACTGCGGGGAGCAGAAAGAAAAAATGATGAAGAAAAATGAACAGATCCTGAGAGACCTGAGGGACACCACCAAGCATACCAATATATGCATCATTGGATTCCCAGAAGGACAAAAGAGAGATAACAGAACAGAAAAAGTATTTGAAGAAATAATGGCTAAAAGCTTCCTCAATCTAGTGAAAGACATGAATATTCTCATTCAGGAAGCTTAATGAACTCCAAGCAGGATAGACTTCAAGAAATTTGCAGGACACATTACAGTAAAATTGTCAACATCCAAAGACAAAGAGAAGATTCTGAAAGCAACAAGAAAGAAGCAACTTGTCAAATACAAGGAATCCCCAGTAAGATTAATATCAGATTTCTTCATCAGAAATCATGGAACCCAGAAGACAGTGGGAAAACATACTTAGTCCTTAAAGAAAAACACTGTTGACCAAGAATTATAGTATACTTAAAACATTAAATAAACCAGATTATTTCTTATTTCAGTGCACTAAGTTGTCAAAAACTAAGTGCCGGAAAATATACTCCATATTTTTGTTGAATCAAAATACTTAAAAGCAACATCTAAGAAAGTAAGTTGTAAAGTTGCCTCAATTTCTCTTGGGGAAAAAAATCACATGCCAAATTTCTACCACAGATATCTTTTATTTGGAGTGAGTGGACTACCTAAAAAGAAGGAACTTGTTGAGCTTGAATAGGATTTCTCAAAGCTAACATCAAGAAGTCCTGTAAACCTTACCAAATTGTGGGATATATAAACAGACACAATATTTACTTCAGGAAAAGATTTTGCAAGTACTTAAACAAAAGGTTCCAGAAGCAGCAGTGTCACAGATGCCTGGAGAAGGCTATTTAAAACAAGTTTCTGTCCCCACTCATTAAATCAAACACTGTTAAATTTTGTTTTCCTATTTTATGCTCATGAAACTCAATGAATAAGATTTTTAAGTATGAAATCCAGAAACAAACAAAAAAAAACCGGACATACAACTTACAAAAAAAAAAAGTATCTACTCTAATGACATATACTTTATAACTGCTTATCAATGTCTGCTGTTAAGATTTTCTGACCATTAATTAAAACAATAAATTATAAACAGGAATGCAACAGCCATTAAAAAAGTTTAATATCTCTCTCTGAGGCCAATTTATTAAAACTAGATAGTATATTCAATTTCCATAGAAAAATGACACAGTAGAACTCTAAAGTTCATTTTTTCAGTTTATAAAATCTTATTTTTCATACCCTTTATCTTTATACTCACAAATTGAGATCATGTAGATGTAGCACATACACAATCATTAATTCAAAATCCCACTGAGGCTATGAAACACAGAATGCATGCAAAAACCATTAATCAGACCACTTAAGATTAATAACTTATGGTCAATCACAATCATCTGAATTTGTCTGAAATAAAAAATAATTGGAAATAGGTCTTAAGCGGAAAGACCAAAGGAATTAGGGTTGTTTTGTTTACAAACGTTTAAGAATGATTTAAATTCTGATCAGTTACTTTCCTTGTTTTCTGATAGCCAAATTAGAGGAACTCAGTTTAAATTACAGAATAATTAAGTACATTTTGACGTTCAGGGTTTGTAACACACAAAGATGCAAAGATGTATTCCAACATTTGTCTGGATTATCTAAAATCCCATCCTTCAAAACAATAAGAATAGCCTAACTTTGGACAGGGCTTTATTATTTAAAAGGCATTTCCCCATATCCTAGTACCTCAATGAATCCTCACATGAGATATATGAATAGGGCATATATTCTGAACCACATTTAAAGTAAGGAAAACAGTTATAAATAATTTTCCTTTGACTCAAATCCAGAGTTCTTTCCACCATAATGTATTATTTTAAAACTTTTCTAACTCTCTAGCTAAGCCAACTTGAAAGATGAAATCACTGCCCTCCCCCCTACGTGGGATCAGACACCCAGGGAAGTGAATCTCCCTGGCAACGTGGAATATGACTCCGGGGGAGGAATGTAGACCTGGCATCGTGGGACGGAGAACATCTTCTTGACCAAAAGGGGGATGTGAAAGGAAATGAAATAAGCTTCAGTGGCAGAGAGATTCCAAAAGGAGCCGAGAGGTCACTCTGGTGGGCACTCTTATGCACACTTTAGACAACCCTTTTTAGGTTCTAAAGAATTGGGGTAGCTGGTAGTGGATACCTGAAACTATCAAACTACAACCCAGAACCCATGAATCTCGAAGACAGTTGTATAAAAATGTAGCTTATGAGGGGTGACAATGGGATTGGGAAAGCCATAAGGACCACACTCCACTTTGTCTAGTTTATGGATGGATGAGTAGAAAAATAGGGGAAGGAAACAAAAAGACAAAGGTACCCAGTGTTCTTTTTTACTTCAATTGCTCTTTTTCACTCTAATTAATATTCTTGTTATTTTTGTGTGTGTGCTAATGAAGGTGTCAGGGATTGATTTGGGTGATGAATGTACCACTATGTAATGGTACTGTAAACAATCGAAAGTACGATTTGTTTTGTATGACTGCGTGGTATGTGAATATATCTCAATAAAATGAAGATTAAAAAAAAAAAAAAAACTTTTCTAAGAAAGACCATTATTAAGAGCCAATGTAGATAGTTCAGGGGGACCCCTGGGTGCAAAATTTTCAAACATATTTGAAAAACAGGTTATGAAAGTCTGTGCTCTGACTTGATCTTGCATAATATACCTAACTATGACCAGTTATCCTTTAATAGACTTTCCTTATTGAAGATCCTTGGTTTGAAAATATTCTATTCCTATAACCACAAAGGCAAAAACAATGAATAAAAGGACTGATTTAGCTGAGCCCATTATCTTAAACCATAAAACCATATTTCAAATAAAAGAATATGGAGCTTCTTGTTTCCTCTCTACTAGCATTCTAATTTTTTCAGAATTCACTAAATTTAAGTGGATATTGTGGTAACTGGCTTCCAACGATCCGAGTCTCCTGGTATTCACACCCATGTGTATTCCTGTTGAGTGTGCATGAGACTTAGTGACACACTTCTAATGAAAAGACACATCAGACTTGGAGAAAAAGTCACAAAAAGAAGGATAATTTCATTTTTTCTCTTGGAACTTACTCTGGGGGAAGCTGTGTGGTGAGCAGTCCTATGGTGAGGCCCACATGGCAAAGAATAGAAGCCTGCCGCCAAGAGTCACAGTAGTGAGCTTGGAAGTGGATCCTTTGGTTCAAATCAAGTCTTCAGAGACTGCACAACCCCAGCCAAGCCACCCTCAGATTCCTGATCCTCAGAAACTATGTGAAATAATAAGTTTATTGCTTTAAGCTGCTAAGTTTTTAGGTAATTTGCTACAGAGCAATAAATAACTAAAATAGATTCAATCAACAATTCAGAATAACAGAATTACTAAAAGTAATTAGTTATAATGTTATGCCTCCATCTTAGATCAACTGAGACTTTGGTGGTGTAAAAAAAATATTATTTTAATAAAGAAAAACTGCACAAACTGAAGCCAACTAATAATTTTTGATCATTCACACAACAGAATTATTTTCAGAACATAAAGAGATTGGTTTTGAAAATTCATTTTATACTTATATAAATCATTTTATTCATGCTAAAAATTCATTCTCTAAATTCTTCCAAATCCAGGTTTAAACTAAATTTTAATTCCTGATTAGAGAGAAACAAAGAGTCTATAATCCTTCCTATTAAAAAATTCTGTTTGCACCCAAATAACTCTAATTTTATATATGAGTACATACATATAAATACACATAAAAAATCTTCAAAAATTAAACCAATTTGCCATATGCTGTCCAAGGCACATAATGGGCCACAGGTATAGATTTCAAAATGTTATTTTTAAAAAAGCCTAGCTATAAATCAATATAATTTATTTTCTAAGAGTTTAAACACTTCTAATAAAATTATAGATAAAACATTTAACATCTCTACTGTAATGATATCAGTTAATGATGTACTTCTCCTTTGAGAAAAATACGATTACAATCTACAAGTTTGGCAATATATTAAATAACTTGCCACAATGGCTACTGCTTCACAAATTGGAGTCTGGAAGCAAGACCAAGAAGTCCAATGTACAGCAGCCATCAGAGGTATGGGAAGAAATGAAACAGTCAAAAGAGACTGTCAAGAAACAGAGAAGCAGACTAAGGTTACAGCTCAGAGCTAAGCTAAGAATGATAATGTAAAAGGAGACATAAAAGGGAGTTGGGGGTCAGACATGTAGGAAATGAAACATGAAAACCAGTAAAGCAAATTTCACGGAGCGCCTTGCCAACAGTGTCAAATACTGAAAAAGATGGAAAGAGCTCGATTTATTATGTTCATGTGCCAGACGCCATGTATACAAGCATACCTCAGAAATATTGCAGGTTCAGTTCCAGGTCACTGCAACAAAGCAAGTCACACAAATTTTTTGGTTTTGCAGTGCATATAAGTTATGTTTACACTATGCTGCAGTCTATTAAGTGTGCAATAGCATTACGTCTAAAAAACAATGTACATACCTTAATTAAAATATGACAAAGAGACACGAAGTGGGAACATGCTGTTTGGGAAAATGGCGCCGATGGACTTGCTCGACGCAGGGTTGCCACAAACCTTCAATTTGTAAAAAACATAGTATGTGCAAAGTGCAATAAAGCAAAGCACAATAAAACTAGGTATGCCTGTATACAATCTCTAATTCTCCAACAATCTTATGAATTAAGTTCTATTATCATCATCAACTTACAACGTGAAAACAGGTTCAGAAAAATTAAGTAACTAGCCAAAGTCGTGGAGTTAGTACCAGAGGTAGAAAATTACACCAGGTCACTATAACTTCAAATATGTACTCCTCTCCTGGTGCAAAAAGGCCAAGAATAAGAAAACACCTCTGCAAAAGAAGCTATACAAACAGCCAATAAGGACAGAAAAATATGTTCAACATCATTAGTCATCAGAGACATGCAAATTAAAACCACTATGAGGTACCACTACATACTCGTCGTAATGGCTAAAATAAAAAGATCGACAATACCGACCGAGTATTGGCAAGGGATGTGAAGCAAATGGAACTCTCACTCACTGTTAGTAGGAGTGTTTGGCAGTTTCTAATAAAGTTTAACATACGCTTACTATACAACCTAGTAATCCCACTCCTAGGAATTTACCCAAGAGAAATGAAAAAAATATGCCCACATACACTTGAACATTTATATGAAATTCTGGAAAAGACAAAACCATAGTGACAGAAAACAGATCCGTGGTTGTCTGTAATAGGGGTGAGGGAGCGGAGGTGGGGAACAATTGTAAAGAGGCATTAGGGAATTTTGGGGGTGATGGAAACATTATCTTGATTGTGGTAAAGTTTACATGGGTGCATACATTTGTTAAAACACAAATTACATGCTTAAAATGGGTGCATTTTATTGTAGGTAAATTATACTTTAATAAGGCTGACTTTTTTTTTAAAGGCCACTGAATTCATGGTAAGTAAATGAAAACACAGTGCCATAACTTAAGAAGTTAAGGGTGGAGGGGTGAGGAAATGGAAGCTGCCAACAACAAGCTACCACAAACACAAATGTCCTAAATGGTCCTAAACTGCTCCTCTAACGTGGTCTATCCACAGCCTTCCCCATCTCAGATGATGGCAACTCCAATACCCCCAGCTGCTCAAGCCAGAAAAGTTCCAATCCATAAGCAAATCCTGCTGGTTTTACCTTCAAATTACAACCAGACTATGACTACTTCTCACCACCTCCACTTCTACCATCCTAGTCTCTCACTGAGGTTACTGCAACAACCAAACTGGTATCCCTGCTTCACTCTTGCCCCCTACAGTCTCGTTACTCCAGCAGCCAGAACTATCCTTCCAAAACCTAAGTCAGATCATATCATTTATCTACTCAGAAACCTGAAACTACTCCCCATCTCACTCAAAATAAAACTCAAAATGTCTTACTATGGTCACATGAACTGACTTCCTGATCTCATCTCCTACTATCCTACTACTCTCCTCCTTACTCAGTCTCCTCCAGCCCCACTGGCCTGCTTACTGAACCCATCATGCATGCTCCTACTTTAGGGCCTCTTGAAAGCTGTCTCCTCTGTCTGGAACACCTTTCCCCTGATACCAGCATGGCTCCTCATTCCCTAACCTCCTTCAGGTCTCTACTGATATATGACCTTCTCAAAGAGGTCCATCCAGGACCATCCTATTTCAAACCGCAAACCTTCCTCACACCTCGTACTCTTTTATCGCCTTTATTCTACTCAACTTTTCCTTTTATACCACTTAACACCTTGTAACATATTACTTATTTATTTATTATGCATATTGTCTACTCCTCCAACCCTCCCATAAAACAACCTTCAGGGCAGAGATCTTTGTTCACTGATGTATTTCAAATGCCTAGGACAGTGCTCAGATATAACAGATACTCATTAAATACGTACCGAATGACTGAATTTCTGAATAACTTTGTTAGGTACTGGGCTAAGCACTGAACATACACCATTTCATTTACTCATTAGGGCATACCTGAGAAGCAGGCATTATCCTCATTTTACAATTGAGGACCATAAAGGTTTAATAACTTGCCGCAAGTTACTTATCAGTAAATGAAGAAGCCAGGATTATAACTCAATTACACCTAACTCCAAAGTCTTAACCACTACGGTTTTCTCAAAGCTTGAGTGTGAACAGGAAGAGAAGAACTAATGTGCTTCAGAAGAAAACTAGATAGAGAGAATGTAGGAAAAAACACATTGATTTGGGATCCAACATAAGGAGCGGAGACAAATAACATTTGGGGAAGTTCCTCCAATTTCCTTTGCTTTTAGTTCTAGTCCTGTGGGGACAGAAATAAAAGCTAATGGTTATCAGCAAGAGAACATGAAACAAGAGGGAAAGAAATAAGAGTCCCCCACAGCCTGAGCTCCACAGATGAAAACACAGAGGTCAGTGCCTTTTCTCTAAATTCTTTGCAGCAGTTTATCCCAGTGGTATGGAGCAATGTCCTAGGTGTCTTTTGCCTTAAAATGCTTAAATCCTTTTGGTCTAGTATACATGTTGGCAAAAATATTTTTGAGAAATACATGATCTATACATAAACACTCACAGATTTAAATATGAGGAAAAGATACTGATTTCTGCCAGTGTTACCATCATTCTTGGAACACAGTCACACTCATTTGTTTATGTACTGTCTATGGCTACTTTTACACTACCACAGCAGACTGAGTGTTTGACACAGAGACAGTACACCTGCAAAACTAAAAATATTTACTATCTGATCTTTTACAGAAACAACTTCTAAAATCAATATTTAATAAAATGTAAATTTTCTAATGGTTTACATCAGTTCTATCCTTTTCCTGATAGGTTTAAAAACACATCCTCTAAATACCAGAGTAAGTCACCCAACATTTTTATTATTGTTCATATAACTGAAAAAATCTCAAATACTGGAAGACTTCTGTAACAATGAGGTATTAATCTTGAAGCCTTAAAACAGTTTAGCATTGGGAGGAAGGAATTTTTTTGGTTTATGACTATAGTATCTGAGCCACCATGTTAAATAAAATTTAAGGAAGTGTTTTGAATACAGAAAAAACAATTTCTTCATTCAGTTACACATACCAACACCAAACAACACAAACAAGAAACAATCCTACAATGACTTCCCAAGCTCTCCTTTATTAATAAGAATTTTCAAATAGTAAAATCTGGAGCATTTGCTTTTAACTTTCCAAGTCAACAAGCTAATAGTCAGAAAAGCAAATCACTTGCTTATTTTTACTCACTTTTAAAATTCTGTAATCTATTTTCCCTCCCCCAATCCAAAGATTAGTTGTTTGGTTTGTCAGCCACAAAAGATCAAACTTAAATTCATAAAGTTAAAGAAAACAAAAGAACCTCTTCATTGCATATATACAAGATTAGGAATCCTTTTCGTAATACAGCCTAATCCAAAAGTCTTTTCATTTCCTCAAGGAATATTTAGAAGTTTCTTAGATTTTGGAAATAAAATGGTAAGTTTTGCTATTTATGATTACACTTAGAAAAGTAATTTAGCAAGGTCATAAAACATATATGAAAACAAACTGCAAAGGAAAACAGAAAAAATATTTTGTGTAAAATTAGGTCAAAATTTTTCTTAATTTCTTTAAAAACTGTATTTCAAGAAGTCATCTTCTTCATTAAACAATCAGCCAACCCAAGATATTGTTCATTAAAGATTCACCAAAATAACAGAATACTCTTAACTTTGATTTTAAGAGGGGCTCTTAGCTCAAACATTTCCACCTATATTTTTCTTATCTTCAATCTAAACTTCTAGTGAAAAAATTTTAAGGCGTCTGTTTTCCCAGCTTTTCCTCAAAACAATTAACTTATTTCCAAGTTAATGTTTTTACATTTGTTTTTCTCAAAATTAAATTTGCTACATTAACAGAAGTAGACAGTCACCCATGAACTATTTCTCAATAATATTAAATTTTAAGCCTACAGAGCCTTTTCCCACTTTTCTCTTAACTTCATTTTTTTACAGCATTGTAGTCAAATACATTTTAGTAAACATAAAAAACTTCTTGTAAATGCTTTTAAAGGAATTAAGTTTGGAATTTTACATGTAGGAAAGCACATATTCTCTTTAAGGGCTAAAACTTTCTATGGTGAATGTTACATGAAATCAGTAATGGAGTGATATAAAAAAGTTTGACAGTGATTTTAAAAAATTGCATTACATCTTTATAACATGGAATAAAAACAAATCTGATTAAATGCCTGTGTAATGAGACCTGTGATCTCCTCATTAAAATGTACACCATTAGATAATCTGCAATAAAACAACCCACAGTATTTCAAATTACAAAGAAATGTTTCCTACCTTGCCTGCTTCTCTTTCTAAGTCGACATACTCCCGGCTAGGTGTTTGTCGCTGTTCTCCCTGCCAGCTGGCCGGAAAAAACTGGAGAGACAGATTGGTTCCTGTGGCCACAAAAGCCTTTTAGAAAAATCAATACAAACAGGATCAGGAGCAGGACATTACATAAATTATGCAGGCAGTCATTTATTTTTACATCAGTTTATGTCTTAAGCCAGGCAGCACAGAGAATACTTAAAAGTAAAAAATACGCACTCATCATTTTTCTAAAGTATTAAGTTACAAACATCTGATTCCATTTTGAGGACATTTGCCATTGGCTGCTTAAATATAAAATCAGACATGGAATCAATACTTTCTTTCAGGTCATTTTTTGCTGACGTTAGGATCATGCATTGCTAATGTCTAACCAGAAGCCACCATATCTGCATTTAAAAACTTACATTTTTAAATATGAAAATCACTGAAGATCTAAAGATTTTGAATTTTAAAGCAAACCACAATTTAAAGTTGTATAAATAAGGCAGTTTAATTTTTCCTGATTTCCTTTGCTCAAGGAAACAGCACATTCTAAAATCCATGTTAAAAAATGCACTTGAGACTGTCTCTTCTGTGATAAACCATACATTAACATATGGTGTGACAGTACTTTTCATCTCTCTAAAACCTTAGATGATTTTAAAAATATGTATTTTCTAAAACTGACTTTAGAAGAACTGGATCTGACTATAACAAAAGAGAAGCATGTTCATACAATATTTATAACAGACGATCTAAAACCATTTCAATAAAGTGTCATGCAGTGTAGCCCCTAAGCAATTTAAGTCTGTATTTATTTCCCCCACTTAAAAAATTGAAAGAACACTGCCATTCTTCCTGAGGGAAACTGAGAAATAAGAAATAAACAAGTAAAAAGCATTTAAAAACAAAAAAACAAAAACATTTTTCATCACCTAAATGTAAACTCTTCTTTGATGAAAGTAGATAGTTTTTATTTGTTCTATTTTACTAATTAAAACTTTGAAGCATAATTTGTTTCTGAGCACACAGTCTTCATCTAAAAGCAAGAGGTTCACGTTTCAGGAAATTTGTTTAAAGCCATCAGTTGATTCAGCTATCCGCCAGTTAGATCCTCTGATGGTTAACAGTTTAGATTCTTTAGAGGCAAAAAATTATACTTCCCATTTCTATCATTGGTACTCTAAGTACATTTGTCAACTTAATTACTAAATCTCTAGACATCTTTGGTGGCATTTTCCTAATCAAGCTGGGATATCCTTTTCTTGTGGTAAATATTCTATATGAATAGAGACTGAACTAATATCAACATTACCTCAGCCTTTAAAACAAAAAATATTTTCCTGCACTTTTAGCATAAGTTTAAAAAACAATCAAGTGTTTAGAACAACTAGCAAGAAATAATTGAAGTGGTGGAACTGCAACCTGTAAGATTCTATGAAATTTGCTCTATAACTACTTTTTAAATTGTACTTTGAAAGTTAACACTTTTTTGTATATATGTTATATTTTGTAATAAGGAAATAATCGAAATTGTGGAACTGTAACCCATAGCATTCTTTGAAATTTGATATAAAACTACTTGTTAAATCGTACTTTGCAAGTTATCACTTTTATTTATATATATGTCACAATAAAAAATATTTGAAAAAAAAAAAAAAACAATCAAGTGAAGCTAAATGAATCAACAAAAGCACCACTAACTGGTTCAAACGAAATGCACAGTCTCTGCAGGCAAAGTGCCTAGGCTGTATGACTGAGGCAAATTACTTAACCCCTCTGTGCTTCAGTTTCCTCACAAGTTAATATTTGTAAAATGCTTAGAACAGTACCTAGCAAGCACCATACACATATTGCTAAACAAAATAAGAGAAATAACTTTGAGCCTGCTAAGAGAGCCAGCTTCTTCATTCAGAAAATGAAATTCTCAGAGCAGAATGGTGGCAGATCAGCAAGAGATTCAGCCCATGAAAGAATGCCCTGTGTCAAGAACCCTCAGGCATGTTTTTTCAATATTCACCTACTAAAAAATCCTTCTACCTTCAGTACACCCCAAATCAGCTCTGTGCTATGTAATGACAGTCTGCAAACTGTACTACATCACCGCCTGTCTGAATGCCAACCTCAGAAGAGATTTCCTGCTTCATCACTTTATGCTCATTAACCTCATCAAGATCTCTCTGAGACAGAAGTGGTAAATACAGACCATTCTAGAAGAGTATTTCCCAAACTTATTTGGCCACAGAACTCTTTTTAATGGGATACCTACACATACATAAGAGTTGGGAAAATTCTCTTCAAAAAAATTAAAATCTTATATTGATATAATGTCTGTCATTTAAGATTTCCAAACTGCCCCAATTACATTTTATAAATTTCATGAATTACAAAATAGCACACCTTGTTGTCAATCCAACATACTTTTTATCATTCAATTTCCAGGACTAAAAAATATATTAGTTTTTACTGCTTTCACAGTAGTCACCATACTGCTTATATTTATTTTCTTTCATTAATCATTGGTGTGAAGACATCTCCAACACTTACTACAGTAAGAATTGACAGATTTTACCTTTCACCCATATTCTCTTTTATTTCATGCTGTGACAAGAAATCAAGGTAAGTTTTACAGTTAAGGAGACATGACCATCATAGATATTAAATTCTTTCCAATCTAAATACAAAATAAACTCTTCATTAACCTCACTGATACGCTACAGAAGTGTTCAAAATAAAAGAAATTTAAAAAGAGGAAAAACAGGGCAACTGGACCAGGAAACACATTGGAAAGAGTTTTGAGAACCATGTATATTCTTACTGTTTATGGTTGCTGTCAGAATAGAGGCAAAATAATACATTTTTCATAATGTATTTTCTACAACCAAATAAGCAGAAGCCACTGTCTGCTCGTAAGTCATAAGATAACTTTCAGGCATTAAATTAAGTAACCTCTAAATTCAAATAATCAAGTGATGAAAAAGGCATTGTGCAAAGTATATAAAGAATTAATGTGGTGGTCTCCACTTCCTCGCAGCCAATGATCCTGTAATAAAATGTGGGTCATACTGAATTAAAGGGGAAAACTAAAAAGAGAAGGAAACGTGAAACTCTTCCCCAGATACAAATTACATCATTTAAGAAAATGTGTGATGTCTTAATGGCAAATCTTATACAGAATTCAGTCTACCTTCTTTAACCTTTAATGCCTATTAGAAATTAAGAACTTACTAAAATTTGCAGAATCAGACATTTTGAGGTGGGGGGGGTAAGGCCTAGAAGGTGGGATTCACCCCTGGAAAGAAATTTATAACAAGCACAAGTAACCTGTAACACTGCTATATTATAACAATATTTTAATACAGCAATTTACATATACTATGGGTTAAATTATAATTGCATGCAGTAAGTCATATATGAAACTTCCAATAACTATGTTTCACTAGTTTTCTAAAAAACCTCAGCTTTAAAAAATAGGGACAGTACTTTGTAGTTCATCCTTTACACTTACATCAATCATCCCTGAGAAATCCATTGGTCAGGCATCTCCATCCACCTTTTTGCAAAAGGAAACCCAAGCAAAGGATGATACAGTAACTGGACCAACTAATGAATTATTTTATCTTCCACCACTCAGTGCCAAAACCAAAAAGTATTTGTTTCATACAATTCAACCATACAAATATTACAATTATTCAAGAAACTTAGAAGTAGCTAAGAACTAGAGATTTTCTTTCATAACAATGAATTAATGACCAAATATCCTAGAGCTCCTGATAAATTTAACGAGTATCTATCTGTAATAGAATTCTAAAAAGTCTCCATTTTACATAACAGAATATTCTTTAAAAATAATTTAATTTGGGTAATGAAATGAAAAGGGTGAATGAAAAAGGTGAACTGTATGGTATGTGAATTATATCTGAATTTAAAAATTGATTCTCTATAAAGAGATGGAAGGAATAATGTTTCCAATGTCTTCCTTCTATTAACCCAAACTCAAAATGCACTGTAGCTTCAAGTCTCTAAAAATACAATGGGCCCAAGTCACAGAAATTATAGAATTATATCATACAGTGCTTCAACTTTTTTTTAATAACCAACTTCTTTTCTTAAGTTTCTTCCTACCATTTTTATTGTCCTATCATTCCCTCCTCATCAGCACCTCTTATAGGAAGAATCAGAAAAAGATGAGGGAAACTAGGACACTTGGATTTTAGTTTCAACACATTTGGTACAGAAAAGACATCAAATCTACCACCTAAAAAAACGGCCTCGAGATCAACTGCGGGTTTCATATTCCCGAGCTCCTTAGGAACTACAGCACTAAACAGAGTATGTGTTTTAGGCTTGAAAACAAGAGATAAATTTCTTTCCGATCCTCTTGAGGCTTAACATTCTAAGAAAAGAAGGTGGCATATCCTTTAAGGCTCCTTTTTTTCTCTATTAGGACAATAGATTACTGGCAGAAAAATTCATTCTCAGCTACTGGGAGTGATGTGGTTTCACATACAGATTTACCAACAAATCTAGCTTCTAAGAAAAAACTTTGGCTGAGTAGCCAGAACCTTCAATGAAGCCCAGTTGTTTTTCCTAGTGGGTGTTTTGGCCCTACAAATGCCCCGAACCCTTCATGGGCATCACAGCCTTTACAAAGACCTTTCCTCGTTTAGTTTGGCTCGGGTTTGAGTTCCACTCGTGATAAACTATTTGCCGAGCCGGGTCTGGGAACGCAACCCACCCACAGCGGGCCACCGGGAAAGCGTCTCCCCGCGAGGACGCGGCCCGCCAGTGTCTGGTTTTGCATTTTGAATCCCGAGTAGGAAGTGAGTCGGCGCCCGCTGAGTTCCGGGAGCCGCGGCGCCGTCCGGAACCGGCCTGGGCCGCGGCGGCCCCGCGCAACAAGTGACCGCGCGCGCCCGGGCCCCGCCGACTTACGATTTCCGAGCGGCCGTCGCGGCAGGCGTTCTGGAAGCGGGCCTGGCGCTCCTCGTGGGGCCGGTCCCTGAAACCCGTGTACTTAATCTGCAAGGCAAAGACGGCCAGAAATCAGGAGCCAAATCCGCGGCGCCGCCCGCGCGCCCGCCCGCTCCGCGCGGCGCCGATAAGGGCAAGCAGAGTCTGCGGGCAGACGCGGCCCGGCGAGATTGCCCCTCCGCGGGCGCGCCGGCCGGCGGCATCCGGGGGCCGCGACGCTCAAACTTTTCTCCGCCCGGGCCCGCTCGGGGCGCGCCGCGGCCTCCGCGCCGCCCGCCCGCCTCACCTCACCTCACACTCGCGGCTTAGCTTCCTGAAGAACTCCTCGTTCTCGAACTTGCTTCTCTGGTCGGGCACGACGCGCGGCATCTTCCCACCCTGAGGCCGCGTCAGCTGGCCGGGGCTCGGGGCTTGAACGGGCACCCGCTGGCCGGCTCCGCGCTGACCGACTGACCGCCTACCCGCGGCGCCCTGACTCCCGCTTCCCTTTGTTTCAGGCGCCCGCCCGCCCGCGTGGGCTTCCACTCTTGGGAGCCTAAGGCGCCGCCGCTCGCTCGAGCCCAGCCCACGCCGCTGCAGCCGTCCCAACCTCAGCCGTTGCCTGCCGCCCGCGCGGACCAAGCGCTCGCCGCCCCCGGTCGCCGCCGCCGCCACTTCCTCTCGCCGCCCACCTCTCGCGCCCGCCCCGCCCCCGCCGGCCCCACCCCGCCTCCTCGCGCGTCCGCCCGCCCCAAACTCTGGCAAACAAGACGCACCATTCACAACTCCGCTGCCCGCGCCGCGCATGCGCCGCGCACCCTCGCGTTTGCCTGGCCGCGGAGCGAGCTGCGGCGAACCGAGCGTTCTGGGTTTCGCTACCTTCTCCGTCTGCCCGCCCGCGGGCCACTCAGTGTGGAACCGCCCTGTGGGGATCTGACCAGCGCTTGGCAGCGGAAAGCGGCCAGCGCGGACTCTTTCTTCCGCCTTTCCCAAGCGGTCTGGAACTTCTGGGCTCCCTAGCCTCGCGGAGTAACCCCAGTTGTCTATCTGAGCGTGAGGGAACCTGAGCCTTTGAAGACTTTGCGCCCCAAAACCGACTGGAAGGGGTGTAGGTAGTGTGCATCGAAGACCAATGGTGGAAACAGACCAGCGGTTCCAACTGAATCCGTATCATGGTGGAAAGGTGTGGCGGCTGTTGGAGTCAGTAGGGTCTGAGATGGTATCCTACTCGGCTCCTCTGCCTGTCCGCTTGGGAACCGTGGACAAGTACTGGATGGCTAAGCCTCACATTCCTTATTTCCAAAATGCACTCACAAACTGGCAGTATTAGCGTGAGAGGTAGGTGTAGCACTTAGTGGGCGCTGAATAAATGTAAGTTTCTAAAGACCAAACTAAATTTTATGTATGACCCATTGCCAGTCCATATATTTACCCACATGTGCAATCAAATCCTGAAAAACAAGATCTACAATTCCTAGGGAAGTAATTTAGCCTAAGCTGGAAAGAATCTGACACTAGATTTATAGCAGAACTTGATTCAAAGTTGGTCCTCGATAAACAAAACGTGGTGTATACACACAATGTAACATTATTCAGCCTTAAGAAGGAATGAAGTTCTGATTCATGCTTCAGCGTGAATGAACCTTGAAGACATCATGTTAAATGAAATAAGAGGTACTGTATGACATCACTTATATGAAATACGTAGAATAAATAAATTTCTTACAGGCAGTAGATTACAGGTTGAGGGGGAATTGTTGCTTAATGGGTGCAAATTTTCTGTTTGAGGTGGTTAAAAAGTTGGGGTAATAGATGTTGCTGATGGTAGCACAATATCATGAATGTAATTAATACTACTGAACTATACACTTGAAAGTGGTTAAAATCGGAAATTTTGAATTGTATGTATGTTACTACAATACAAAGTTTAAAAAGTTGGTCCTTGAATTCTGATCCTTAGAATTCCAGGGGTCAAAAAACATAGTCCAAGGGTGGCATATAGATGCCAACTCTGGTTTGCTGACTATCTTGGAGAGGATTGTGAGATTACACCTACACTCACAGAAATTAGTGCCGAGGCAGAAATTGGCAATATCTGCCTGAGTGTGGGATTTGGCAGAATTTCCCATCCCTGTCTAATCCAATCTCAGTTTTACAGATACGGAGCTGAGCTATGGTGACCAACTGTCATGGTTTGCCAGGGACTGCTCTGGTTTTAACACTGAAAGCCCAAGTTCCTGGAAACCAATCAGTCGCAAGCAAACTGGGACAGTTGATCACCCTAACTAAGGCCCAGAGAGTGATCATCCAAGGTCAGGGAGGGAGTTTTCAGCTGTTAAACCTGTGTGTTTGAATACCAAAACTAGAATCAGCTCCTTCTGAGAGCACATTCTCCTACCTCACACCAAACCTGTGTGAATGCATGTGTATAAACCAACAGAAAGGGTATGGACATGGATGTCACCAACCATTTTGTTGGGCCCCCAGCTGTCTCAGGATCCTCCCCTTAGGTCTCTTTCAATTGCAATGACAGGTGGCTGATTCAAAGTTAAACAAAAAGGGATCTGCTTTGTTTCAAGTAAACAAATCTCAGAAAGGTGAGATGAACACCATCAAGTTACTACTCTTTCTTTTCCATTTCTTCTCACTGTCCAATTATCTCAGGCTCTTTCACAGCATTCATTTCCCGGCAAAGGATAGGGGTAGCTTCACCTCCAACTCCAAGTCATGAAATTCCTGAGAAGGACTTTTATTGGCCCAGCCTGGGTTGCATACTCTCCCTTCTGCCTAATGACCATGTCCAGGCAGATGTGGTGATATGATTGGCCAAGCTAAGTCACATGCCCTTCCTTCAGGGATGGGGGCCTGTGATTGCTGGCCTCAGAGAGAGCCTCATGGTTGAAAAAGGGGAAGATCAATGTCCCCAAAAGAGAAGAGTGGGATTAGTTGTGGGCCCACTGAACAGTCTGTTACCAGCTACATCTGGCAAAGGATACTGTTTTTATTTTGCTGCCCAAAGGCTCTGGTCAAATGGTGGGGACATTACACAGCAGCACGAGTACAGTGCAGATGAAACTAGCCTTAGAATACCTGCAGTTTAGGGAGGTGACTGGGTGTGCCAGTTTGAATGTATTGTGTCCCCCAAAGGCCATTATCTTTGATGTAATCTTGTGTGGGCAGACATTATCAGTTTCGATTAGATTTCTTTGAGTGTTTCTTTGGAATGCGCTCCACCCAGCTGTGGGTGATGACTCTGGTGGGATACTCCCATGGAGGCATGGCCCCGCCCATTCAGGGTGGGCCTTGATCAGTGGAACCATATAAATGAGCTGACTCAGAGAGAAGTAACTGAGTGTAGCTGTGAGTGACGTTTTGAAGAGGAGCAAGCTTGCTAGAGAGGAACGTCCTGGGAGAAAGCCATTTTGAAACCAGAACTTTGGAGCAGACGCCAGCCATGTGCCTTCCCAGCTAACAGAGGTTTTCTGGACGCCATTGGCCATCCTCCAGTGAAGGTATCCGATTACTGATGTGTTACCTTGGACACTTTATGGCCTTAAGACTGTAACTGTGTAGCCAAATAAACCCCCTTTTTATAAAAGCCAATCCATCTCTGGTGTTTTGCATTCCGCAGCATTAGCAAACTAGAACAGTGGGGTAGCCTCTACCCCAAAACACCAAGGCAGGACCAAGTCACAAGGAATACAAGCTCCTTCATCCATCTGCTACCTCTCCTACAAGTCTTCCCAGTCCAGCTTAGAAGACCTTTGGGCACTAGAACAATCCAGCCAGTGTTTAAATGAGGGGACAACAATGACTTTGCTCCTAGCCAACAAGGACTGTAGAAAGGCCTGTGGTTTGCAGGTGTTTATGCTGCTGACCCCATGATAGGAAAAAAGAGTACTTTATATCCCAGGGGTATCCCACATAGTACAATTCAGCACCACCATGTTCTGTTTAGGTAGATGTTTGTATGAAACTTTCCTACAAGGAAGAAGCGCTCTTACCCTACAATGGATCCGGGTGGGGCTCAAAGACCTGCAGCCCTAGCAGGTCTCTAGTAGCAATGGTTTCTGCCCTAGAAAAGATGGAAAAAATAAAAGTTGAAAGACCATTAGAGTGGCCTAGATGGCCAGATAGATACCATGAGCTTTTATTTTTTCTGATCATTTTTAAAATTGTCAAATACAACATATATACATAGAATTGACAATTTTCCAAGTGCAATTTAACAAGTAGTTAGAGAGCAAATTTCAAAAAATATTATAGGTTACAGTTCCACAGTTTCAGTTATTTCCTTATTATGAAATATAACATATATACAAAAAGGTAATATCTTTCAAAGTATGATTTAAGAAGATATATAGGAAATTTCCAAAGTTATTATGAGTTATAGTACCATACTTTCAGTTATTTCCTTATTGTGAAATACAACATATAAACAAAAAGGTATAGCTTTCAAATTACAATTTAACAGGTAGCTATAGAACAAATTTCAAAGGATGTTATGGGTTACAGTTCCACCATTTCAATTCTTTCCTTCTAGCTTTCCCTAGCAACTAAGAAAAAGAAAATTATATAAAGATTCAGTATTCATAATCCTTTGTTAAATTCCATCTTGTCTGTCGCTACCGCTTCCTCTAGTTTAATTACTTTCCTGATCTTCAGGAATGTCTAGGCAGTGACCACCCTAACTTGTTCATGTTGAAAAGGAGACACCTTGAGCTTTGACAAGGAAAAAAATCAGAGTAGAGAGGCTCTAGGGAGCTGGACCAGGAGGGGTGAGAGTGCAAAGCAGGGCAGAGCCTGCGGGGGGTGGAGGACGATGTTGGGGGGGAAAGGGGCTGGAAAGCCTGCCAGGGACACCCAGGACCGCAGCGCCGCAGGCAGCCTTTGGCAACTCTAGGCCACAGGGTAACTCACACTCAGTGTCGTCTGGATCCATCCGGCCAAAACAACCAGAAAACAAGCCGCAGGCTGCAGGAGGCCATTGCCTCAGCTGACCTCAGTATATTTTTTGTTATTATTGTTGTTAAAAGTTTTTACTTATTTTTAAAACTGGATTAAAGGAAATTTAAAAAGGAAATGTTCACCCATGTTGGGTATGTTTAGCTCTGTGCTCCTGGCAGCGTTGGCAGCTGTCTGGGGGGTCCAGGCACCCTGCCGTGGAGGGATTTGCTAAGAGGTGGCAATTCCAGGGACCGCAGATGGTAGCCCCAGGGGATCTGCTGTCTGCCTAGAAATACCCTCCCCCAAAAAACTTGGCAGAAATGTAAAGTTTTGGTAATAGATGGTGGTGATGGTGGCACAATACTGTGAATGTAATTAATATCACTGAATTGGACACATGAAAGTGGTTAAAATGGGAAATTTTGTGTTGTACATGTTACCACAATTTAAAAAAAAACAAAACTTGACTGAATTCTCTGATACCACACTGCTTGGAGCCATCCTTTCCTAAGGATTCAGCCAGCCCAGGGCCTCCGCTGAGGACCCTCCTAGGTAGGCAACTGCTCCTACAGGACCCCCCAGACTGACTTTGAGTGGGTGGCCAGAGAATTCACAATAATGCTGAATGGGTGGTGAGGCACCCTCAATAGTCTGGCCCAACTATAAAGCTCTGAGCTGGGTGTTTTTTGCTCCTTGTCTTGAGTTAATTCATGTAACCACCTTCTAAGGCAGGTCTTCCTGTCCCTATCTGATTGAAGTGAGGAAAGTGAGACTGAAAATTCAGTAAGTGACTATGGGGCGGGGACAAGAACCTGAACCATTAGAGATAACAATATGGCTAAGCATCAGGGCACAGCATGTTCATTCACTCCTCACCACAACCCCACAAGGTTGATATTACTGTCCTTATTCCACAGACGAGGAAACTGAGGGTCAGAGAGGTTGAGTCACTTGTCCAGGGCTGCCCAGCTAGTACATGGCAGAGCTGGGATGTAAATGAGGTCTGTCTGACCCCAGGGTCATTCTCTTAACCATTCCACTATAAAACTTCTGCTGGTGGAGATGCCAAAAGCCCTGCCTGTCTCCCTAACCAAATCAAGAGCTCATAGAGAGCTGGGGCCAGAGTTGTTCCTCCTGGAGCACCCTTCCATGCTCCTGAAGGGTCCCCAAAAAAGTTGAATGAAGAGGACTTATGACCGACCAGAATTCCCACTCTCTTGAGTCCAACTGTGTGTCCCACCTCGGCTGGGAAGATCAAGGCCTGGATGTCCTGTCTCCCCAGATCCAGTAGAAAGGAGGGGGTTCTCTAGGCCTGGTGCCAGCAGCCGTCACAGCCTGCCTCTCTTTGCAGAGGAGGTGGGGTCCCCTGCGCTTCTAGTGCCTTTTTTTTTCTCTAAGAAAACGCTTTTCCTCCAGTTACTGAGGAAATATTGTACCATCTTGAAACTGAAATAGGATCTGGAGTCACAAATGAGACTTGAGAGGGGTGGAAGAGGAGAGGAGATTAGTGGCTGGCACAGCGCCTAAAGCCCTGGCTCCACCAGCTTCTAGTTTTTGGAAGGAGACAGTCCTAAGTCCAGGATTAGAGTGTCATCTGCCTGAGTGAGCTGTTTCCTGAGCCCTAAGATTTTTTTTTTTTTTCAATTGAGAGATAATTTACATACTTCAAAATTCACTTTTGGGTTCTAAAGAATTTCCCCTCCCAGGGGGCCCTCCCCCTCCTCAGGTCTCTTACACCCCTCCCTCACCAGCTCAGTCATACCAGAGAGAGAGAAAAGCAAGTTCCCCAGAATAGCATTTCTTCAGTGTTGGGATCAATAAACCCGTTTGCTTAAAAGGAACCAGATGATTTCATCCTTGTAATTACAAGTTTGACATTTGCAGATCTTGCCCAGGCTCCAAATGAGCCTCTTTGTCATGAAGGAGAGGGGAGGGGTTTGTCTGGGTATCTGGGGATGGGACCAAGTCTGGTTTGGTGGGAAGAGGGCCAGGCTGGGGTCAGGAGGCCTGGCTTACTGTCTTAGAGGGCTGCTTTGTACTGCCCCCTTTCCCTCCCCTACTCTCCGTGTTTATGGCGGAAAATGGCAAGCAGGCGGGAGCTAGAGAATGGCAGCTGGTGCGCTCTAACCACACTACCATTCTGCTTGAGACATTCCTCTCCCCCAGGCTTCCCCTTTGCCTGTAGCAGAAAGACAAAGGCTTTCAGCGAAACATTCAAGATGCCCCCTGACAATCCTTACTTTCCCTTCCAATTGCATCTCTCATCATTTCTCTCCTTGCACTGGGCATTCCAGCCACACTGTCCTGCTTGCATTTCCCCTCGGCCTCTGTGCCTTTGCTCTTGCTGTTCCCTTGATCTAGTGTGTTTTCCTCCCCCTTTCTCTGCTGGGAAAACTTACATTTTTTCTTGCATATGAGTTTGAGGGCCTCTGATTGTCCTCAGCAGAGTGACTGCCCCATGGCATCCCCTCCGCCCTACAGCATCCCCTCATCTACCACATTCAGCTTTCTGCCATATACCAGGGAGCTGGTCAGCACCCAGGAGTCAGCAGCAACCTGGCCCCTGGGAGGATGTGGCTCTCACCTAAACTGTTCACCTGTTCTCCCATGGTGCAGCCTTCATATGAGGGTCTCTCCCCCTTAAAATGTAAAAAGAAAAAATTATAAAACTTGTGCATAGTTTTTTTTATTTGTTTGGTTTTTTTCTTTTTGGTGGAAAGTTTAGAAAATACAGGAAAAAAGGAGTCCCACCACCTCAAAACAATCATTGCTAACATTTTGATATCTTCCCTTTGGCCTCTTTCTAGCCATGTTTTTTTGTGTGTGTTTTTGTTTTTTGTTTTTTGTTTTTTTCATGTAGTTACAGCATTTTATCTGTACTATTTTGAGTGCTCTGTTAGCAGCTAATCTTATGGCATAAGTATTTTCCCATGTTACAATTTAAAACATCTAATGGCATCTTGCCATTCCATCATTACTTGACCAATCCCCTGTTGTTGGACATTTAGATTGTTTCCTATTATTCACTGCTACAAATAAGGCCTCCTTGATTATTTTCCAATATTTTCTTTGTAGTTACCATGGGGCTGAAATTTAACATCCTAAATCTATAAAAATTTTGTTTGCTTTGAAACCAACTTAACTTCACTAGTATATAAAAGCTATGTTCCTATAACCCTGTGTGCCCCAACTTTTATGTAGTTCTTGTCACAAATTACATGTTTTTACATTATGAGTCCCAAACCACTGATTCATCATTGCATTTTATGCATTTGCCTTTTAGATCACGTGGGAAGAAAAAAATGGAGTTGCAAACCAAAAATACAATAGTACTGGTATTTATATTTACCCATGTTGTTACCCTCACTGTAGATCTTTATTTCTTCACATAGCTTTGATCTATTGTCTATTGTCCTTTCTTTTCAACCTGTAGAACTATCTTTAGCTTCTCTTGTAGGGCCGGTCTACTGGTGGCAAACTCCCTTAGCTTTTGTTTATCTGGGAAAGTATTAACCTCTCCATCATTATTGAAAGACCATTTTGCCAGATATAGAATTCTTGGTTGGCTTTTTTTTTTTTCTTTCAGCACTAAATATGTCACCCCACTGCCTTCTTGCCTCCATGGTTTCCAATGAGAAATGAGAACTTAATCTTATTGAAGCTCCCTTATATGTGACATATTGCTCTCCCTTGTGACCTTCAGAATTCTCTCCTTATTTTTTGACATTTGACAGTTTGATTATAATTTGACAGTTTGATTATAATGCTGCAGCATGGGTCCATTTGGGTTTATCCTGTTTTGGAGTTCTTTAAGTGTCTTGGATGTGTATATTCATGGCTTTTATTAAAAATTTTGGAAGATTTCAGCCATTATTTCTTTAAATATTTTCTCTGCCTCTTTTTCTCTTTCTTCTCATTCTGGGATTCCCATAAGGCATATATTGGTATGGTTGATAGTGCCACAAGTCCTCAGGCTCTGTTCACTTTTCTTCATTCTTTCTTCTTTCTCCTCCTCAGACTGAATGATTTCAATTGTCTTATCTTCAAGATCACTGATTCTTTCTTCGGCCAGCTCCAATCTGCTATTGAATATCTCTAGGGAATTTTTAATTTCTGTTACTGTGGTCCTCAGCTGTTTGTTTCCTAGTCATAATTTCCATCTCTTTATTGATATTCTCTTTGTGTTCACCTATTTTTTTCCTGATTTTCTTTAGTTCTTTGTCCATGTTTTCCTTTAGCTCTTTGAGTACATTTACAACCATTTTTTAAAAGTCTTTGTCTGGAGTCAGAAGAAGATGGTGGCATAAAGAGGAGTGGAAGCTAGTTAGTCCCCCTGGAACAACTAATAAACAATGAGGAACAACTAGTAAATAATCTGGAATAACTGCTGGGGGACAAACGTTACTGTCTACACACCATACACCAACCTAGATTAGGAGGAATACCCAAGATCACAGCATAAAATCTGTAAGTAAAAGCTGCAGACCCAAGCCAAAAGCCCCTCCTCCATGGCAGCCCAAACTGCAAAGCCTTACTGTGCTAGAGAGCAGCACTCTCTGAACAAGCAAATATACCTCAGCCCAGCTACAACTGAGGACCCCTCTGGGGGAGAGGGAGAACCCAGAGGACTGGGAGCTATCCCTCGCCAATGGGTAAAACTGAGGGTGACCACAGACTGGCCCTGAAGGGGGCTTTCTGTCCCTTCTTTGGCTCAGTGGAGAAAGCCTCAGCGATTTTCAGTTCCCAGCACTGTGACCCAGACAAGCGTGGAGATAGTAGGGTCAGAGAGACTATTCGAATGCAAATGATATATCCCCAGGGGGTGTATCTTCCCTAAGAGGGAAAAGGTGGTGCCAAGCTCCACTACCTGCCTCCCATTCAGAACCAGACCCTAGAGTCTGGGGGAAAACAGCCACGGGCCACACCTCCTTACACCAGTCTGGACTGACAGGCTGACAGGCACCACCTGCTGGACAGAAAAGCATGGTAACTTGAGGCCTCAAAGGGTGTATCAATCTTTTAAGACACACTCGCAGGGTGACCTGATACTGAATATTGCCCCCTTCTGAGATCTGAGCTTGTTCTGGTCTGGGAAAACCTGATTGGGGTAACCAAGGAAACCAGATGCCTGGACAACAGAAAACTACAACCTACACTAAGAAAAATGAAGTTATGGCCCAGTCAAAGGAACAGATTTACACTTCATCTGAGATACAGGAATTGAAACAACTAATGCTAAATCAATTCAAAAAGTTTAGGGAAGATATGGCAAAAGAGATGAAGCATATAATGAAAACACTGGGAGTACATAAGGTAGAAATTGAAAGTTCGAAAAAACAACTGGCAGAATCTATGGAAATGAAAGGCATAACACAAGAGATGAAAGACATAATGGAGACATACAACAGCAGATTTCAAGAGGCAGAAGAAAACACTCAGGAACAGGAGAACAAGGCACCTGAAAGCCTACACACAAAAGAACAAAAAGAGAAAAGAATGGAAAAATATGAGCAACGTCTCCGGGAATTGAATGACAACACAAAACAGAATTTATGTGTCATTGGTGTCCCAGAAGAAGAGAGGGGAAAAAGGGCAGAAGCAATAAAAGAGGAAATAATCAATGAAAATTTCCCATCTCTTATGTAAGACATAAAATTACAGATCCAAGAGGCCCAGCATACCCCAAACAGAAAAGATCTGAATAGGCCTATGCCAAGACGCTTAATAATCAGATTATCAAACGTCAAAGATAAAGAGAGAATCCTGAAATCAGACAAAAGCGATCCATCACATACAAAGGAAGCATGATAAAACTATGTGCAGATTTCTCAGCAGAAACCATGGAGGCAGCAAGGAAATGGCATGATAGATTTAAGATACTGAAGAGAAAAACCACCAACCAAGAATCCAATATCTGGCAAAACTGTCCTTCAAATATGAGGGAGAGCTTAAAATATTCTTTGACAAACAGACAATGACAGAGTTTGTGAACAAGATACCTGCTCTACAGGAAACATTAAAGGGAGCACTACAGACAGAAAGGAAAAGACAGGAGTGAGAGGTTTGGAACACAATTTTGGGAGATAGTCGCACAGCAATGTAAGTATACTGAACAAAGATGACTGTGAGTATGGTGGAAAGAGGAAGGTTAAGAGCATGTGGGACACCAGAAGGAAAGAGAAAAGATAAAGACTGGAACTGTATAACTCAGTAAAACCTAGGGTGCTCAACAATTGTGATAAAAGGTACAAATATGTTTTTACATGAGGGAGAACAAATGAATGTCAACATTACAAGGTGTTAAAAATAGGGTGGGATTGGGGGAAAATACAATCAATGCAACCTAGAGACTATAGTTAACAGAAATATTGTACTATCCTTCCTTCAATGTAACAAAGGCAATATACCAAAGCTAAATGCTTATGGGGGGGACATAGGGGAGGGTTTGGGACTCTTGGCATTGTTGATGTTGTCTGACTCTTTATTCTACCTTGGTTTAATGCTAACTTTCCTTTTATTGTTTCCTAGCTGTCATGTTTCTTCCTCTCTCTCTCTCTCTCTCTCTCTCTCTCTCTCTCTCTCTCTCTCTCTCTCTCTCTTTTTTTTTTCCTTTTGTCTCTCTACCTTCTTTGACTCTTCCTCCTTCGTGGAAGAAATGGAGATGTCCTCATATAGATAGTGGTGATGGTGGTGAATACACAAATACATGACTATACAGAAAACCATTGATTGTTTACTTAAAAAAAATGGGTTGATGAAGAAACCTTGAGGGCACTATATTGAGTGAAATAAAGAACTAGTTATAATATGTAAACTCACAGATGTGAAATATAAGTTATCAAGATATAGAACAGGGCTAAAGAATGGGGAGCAGTTGTTTATTATGAGCAGAATGTTCAACTAGGGTGAACTTAAATTTTGGAAGTGGACAGAAGTGACAATAACACGTTGTGAGAATAACTAACAGTGCTGAAAGGTGTGTGAAGGTGGTGGAAAGGGTAAGCTAAGAGTCACGTATGTCACCAGAAGAAAAGGTGGAGGTTAAAAGATGGGAATGTATAAAACAGTGAATCTTGTGGTGGACAATGTCTGTCATTAACTGTACAAATATTAGAAAACTCTCTCATGAACTAGAGCAAATGTATGACACTATAACTAGAAGTTAATAATAGAGAGGCATATAGGAAAAAATATATACCTATTGCAAACTATATATTACAGTTAGTAGTATTTTAACATTCTTTCATCAACAGTAACAAATGTACTATACCAATACTATGAATCAATAATGGAGGGAGGGTGGCTAGAGGTATGGGAGGATTTGAGTTTCCTTTTTTGTCTTTATTGCTTTCCTGGAGTAATGAAAATGTTCTAAAATTTGAAAAAAAATTAATTGTGGTGATGGATGCACAGCTGTGTGGTGGTACCATGGGCAACCGAATGTACACTTTGGATCTTTGGATAATTGTATGGTTTGTGAACAATCTCAATTTAAAAAAAAAAAAGCCTTAGTCTGATTTGTCCCGGGTCTGGTTCTCCTCATTGACAGTTTCTAACGCTTTAATCTTCTTCTTTGCCTGGGCCATTGCTTCCTGTTTCTTTGTATGTTTTGTAACCTTTTATTGAAACCTGGACATTTTGATATTTTAATGTATTATTGCTGGTGTTTAGAATCTGGGTCATCTGTTCCTTAAGGCTGTATCCAGCTCGTGTTATAACAGAGCTTTCCCTGAATGCCAGGAGCAAACAAAAACAAAAACAAAAACAAAAGCAAAAAGAAAGAAAAGGAAAAGGAAAAATACAAAGCAAAGTCTTTGCAGATTTGACCTGAGTAAGTGCTGTCCTTCAGGGTTTATCCATATAATGAATTTGGAGAATAGCTCAAGGCCAAATCATAGGGGCCTCCCTGATCCTTTCTGCAAATGTACCTTGTCTTAGGTATGCCCATGTGGCTCTGGGAATTCCCCCATTTACACATTTCTGAATGTCCCCTCTTCTCTAGGAAACAGTTTCCTCACAGTCCCAGACACTGCACTGTATGTCCTACAGCCAGCAATCCCCTTCTGTAGCAGTGCTCAGTGAGCTGCCCTGTACATGCAGTGCGAGCTCTGGGACAGCAAGTACCTCAGGCCAGTACCAGACAGATTAGGCCAGACAAACCTGCTCCCAATATGTGCGCAAGGGTTACTCTGCTCCCTCCAGAACCAGGACCAGGGATTTCTGCTGGAAGCATAGCTTGTGCCAAGCTGGTGAGGGGTGGAGAGGTGTCAACCAGGGGGCCAGAGGGGGCGAGAAAAAAAAGCTCTTAAGTAGCTTTTTTCTTGATTTGGTGCTCCCCCTGTTACTGCAGTCCTTTAACTATTTTCTGGAGCTTTGATAAAGATGTTTCTGCCAGTTCTTGCTGGTTGTTCAAAGCTTCTGCGGGGGATGGAGCCCTAAAGAATCTCACTTCAGCATTTGATGGAGGTATGGCCTAAATGTCCAGTTTTTTAAATAACAGTCACCCTTGGGTGCAAAGTAGTCTCTCATTGTAGTTTTAGTTTGCACTTCTCTGATGGCTAAGACTGTTGAGCATCTTTTCATGTGCTTATTGACTATTTGAATATCGTCTTTGGAGAAAAGTCTATTCAAATCCTTGGCCCCCCTTTTTTTTAAATTCAGTATTATTGAGATATATTCACATACCATACAATCATCCATGGTGTACAATCAACTGTTCACAGTACCATCTTATAGTTGTACATTCATCACCCCAATCTATTTTTGAACATTTTCCTACACCAGAAAGAATCAGAATCAGAATAAAAAATAAAAATAAAAAAGAACACCCAAATCACCCCCCCATCCCACCCTATTTTTCATTTGGGTTTTGTCCCCATTTTTCTACTCATCCATCCATACACTGGATAAAGGGAGTGCGATCCACAGGGTTTTCACAATTATACTGTCACCCTTGTAAGCTACATTGTTATACAATCGTTTTCAAGAGTCAAGACTACTACTGGGTTGGAGTTTGGTAGATTCAGGTATTTACTTCTAGCTATTCCAGTATATTAAAACCTAAAAAGTGTTATCTATATAGTGTATAAGAATGTCCACCAGAGTGACACTGAAACTTCATTTCGTTTCATTCTGCATCCCCTTTTTGGTCAAGAAGAGGTTCTCAATCCCATGATGCTGGGTCCAGATTCATCCCTGGGAGTCATATCCTGCATTGCCAGGGAGATTTACACCCCTGGGAGTCAGGTCCCACGTAGGGGGGAGGGCAGCGAGATCACCCGCCAAGGTGGCTTAGTTAGAGAGAGAGGGCCACATCTGAGCAACAAAGAGGTAGTCAGGGGGAGACTCGTAGCTCAGCGTTTTTTTTTAAATCGTGTTGTTCGCCTTTTGCTGTTGAGTTGTAGGAGTTCTTTATCTATTCTGGAAATCAAACCCTTATCAGATACACGGTTTCCAAATATTTTCTCTTATTATGTAGACTGTCTTTCCACTTTCTTAATGTCCTTTTGTAACTGGAGCCCTGCTGGCAGCAGTGCCAGGCAGAACCAGTTCCAGGTTTGGGACTCTCACTGTGGAAAGAATTCAGAGATGAGAAGGGCCAGTAGAGATAAGTAGTAAAGTTTATTAAAGGAAAAGAGAAAGAAGACATTTTAAAGAGATAGCATGGGCATGTTCCAGGGAGAAACATGCACTGGGTGGGAGTGGGTTGCCTTGTTATATAGGAAAGTTTTACTGTGATCTTCTTATCTTGACCTTTGAACACCTGGTATCGTCTTTGTTCTAGGGTTAACAGTTATCATAGTGATCAGAACTTGCGACCTGCCCTTGCATAGCTAAAATTTGTCTTTGGACAGATGTTTAACAACCTTTATGACTCCATGCTTTTTCTCATAGCTAAAATTTTTGTCATTAACTGAGAATTTGCTTTGAGTCCATGATTTTACAAGTGTTTATGGTTTGGGGAGGCTTCAGAGCTTTAGAGGAAATTTTGGCTCCATGAAGTCTGCAGTTGAAGTTTTGTAGGTTTGTGTTAACTCTTTAGAAGCTGAATAGAAGACCAGGGACCACAGCCTTGATGCCCTACTCCATTCTGCCTCACTTTGATGCACACGAGTTTTAAATTTTGACGAAGCCCAATTTATCTATTTTTCCTTTTGCTATTGTGCTTTGGTATAAAATCTAAAAATCCACTGCTTACTACAAGGTCATGAAGATATTTCCCTATGTTTTCTTGCAAGAGTTTTATAGTAAGAGTTCTTACATTTCGGTCATTGATCCATTTTGAATTAATTTTTGCATATGGTGAAAGGTAGGGGTTAACAGTCATTCTTTTGTATGGGAGATTTCCAATTGTTCTGGCACCATTTGTTGAAGAGACCGTTATTTCCCCACTGAATGAACTTGGCGCTCTTGTCATAAATCACCTGATACAGATGTGTGGGTTTGTCTCTGTGCTCTCAATTTTATTCTGATAGGTCTATATGCCTATCCTTATGCCAGTATCACACTATTTTAACTACTGTAGTTTTATTGTAAGTTTTGAAGTCAAGATGTGTGAGTCCTCCAACTTTACTCTTCTTCAAGATTGTTTTGGCTGTTCAAGACCCCTTGCAATTCCATATTAATTTGAGGATCAGCCTTTTTCATTTCTGAAAAAAAGGCTGCTGGAATTTTGATAGGGATGGCACTGAATTTGTAGGTTGCTCTAGGCAATATTGACATCTTAACAATATTAAGTCTTCCAATCCATGAACACAGGATGTTTTCCATTTACTTAGGTCCTTAATTTCTTTTAGCAATGTGTTGTAGTTTTTAGTGTAGAAGTCTTTTCCCTCCTTGTTAAATTTATTCCTGGGTATTTTATTCTTTTAGGTGCTGTTGTAAATGGAATTGCTTTCCTGATTTTCTTTTCAGATTGTTCTGAAAAGTATAGTGTAGAAACTCGACTGACTTCTGCATGTTTATTTTGTATACAACATCTTTACTGAATTCGTTTATTACTTCTAGTAGCTTTCTTGTGGATTCTTTAGGATTTTCTATATATAGGAGCATGTCATCTGTGAATAGGGATAATTTAATTCTTTCTTTCCAATTTGGATTCCTTTTATTTATTTCTCTTGCTGATTGTTCTGGCTAGAACGTCCAGTAAATTGTTGAATAACAGTGGTGACAGTAGGCATCCTTGTCTTGTTCCTTATCTTAAGGGGGAAGTTTCTAGTCTTTTACCATTAAGTATGATATTTGCTCTAGGCTTTTTACAAATGCCCTTTATCATGTTGAGTCTTCTCTCTTTCTGAGTCTTAAAAATCTGTTCTCTCCTCCTCCCATTTCTTTTCTCAGTGTCTCAGACACAGGAAGAAATGCCAACCAAGAATAAACTAAGACCTGCAGATAGAGATCAATGGATCAATAAAGGAGGTTGAATAATTCAACACTCACTGCTGGCTCACTATTGACTCCTGAATCCAAATGCATCCTCTTTTACCTTCCCTCCTTTTGTGTCTTTGCTGGTGACACCTTGACACCCTGCCCTATTCTTGGATTCTCTCCTAAATTTCCCAACTTATGGGCCTCTAGGCACACAGACTTTCCCAACATGCTGTAATATTGCTCTGCAAATAAGCCCATGGCCACCTCACCAGCCTGCCTACCCTCCAGGATCACAAGAGGGGCAAAGAAGACAATTGTTCTGCTCCTCTAGATGACACTTCTGAATGAATAGGTTACAAGTTCAGTTCCAGTCTGTTCCAGCCCTGGCTAGCTCCCTCTGTTTAGCTTGCTTCTCTCCCCTTTTTCTGCTAGGTAAATTCATGCTATATCATTCAGTGTGTGTTCAGAAGCTTCCGAGAAGTCTTTCTCAACTATGCTAGATAGAATGACTGCCCCACAGCATCCCTTCACCAATGCCTGCCCTGGAAATGGAACCCAACGCTCTCAAAGGAAGGTAATTTATAGTCTTGGTAGCTTTCCTAGTCCCACCATATGCTAACTTCATCTTGCCCCCTCCTTCCCAAAGGAAGCTCCCAGAATGCCTTTCAACTTAGGTAGTGTGGGTGACTGGGAAAGACATAGACATGCACTGCTCAGAACCCCCTTCAGTGAAGGGCTTCTGACCCAGCCGCTGGGAGGGCACTCAACCCCTTCAGGGATCCCCCACCCCGTTCTCCACTGAGGCTGCAGGTCCCATGCTTCCTGGGGCAGCTCACATCCAGTGGCTGAACAGGGCCACAGTATAAACTGGCAGGGCAACGCTGATGGACCATATTAGCTCCAGAGCTCCCTATGGGGCCTGCTGAGGTTGCCATTGGGCCTGCAGTGTAGCTTGACTTCTCCCTCTAGCCAATCCTGCTTCTTTCCTCTCAATAGGTTTGATTCCAAAGCGCTTAATAAACATCCTGCAAGCAAAACTTTCTAGAGAATTCTACTTGTGATAGTGACAAAGAGTTATTCCCAAGACAGCTTCATCTACTACCATGTTCCTTACCCTTTCTGGGTCTGGCCTGAGCTAGATCCTGTCCAGTGAGATGCCATGGGGAAGCCACTTTATAAATGTGTTTTAAGATCTTGTTAAGTTTTATTTTTAAATGCCTTTTAAAAGTTGTTTTGGAAGATATATGAGCCATCTTGGAACAACAGTCTGGTATGAGCTGAGATTCCCCATTTACAAAATGTGGACACTGTATAACATTTTCCTTATTGCATCCCAGTTTACAAAGCAATTTCCCAAATACTCTCTCACTGGACCCTCCCAAACCCCTTCAAGGGAAAGAGGGAAGGAATTACTGTCCTGGATTGCAGATAAGGAAAATGAGACCAGAATAAGTGACCAGCTCATTCAAGGGCATATGGCAGACCTAGAAAAAGAGATCCTCAGAGAGCAAATAAGTCATGAAGTTGAAGAACTCTGGTCCCTTCATTCTTCATTAGAGTAACCTAAGGTCAAAGGGCTTTAGTGACTTGCCTAAGATCACAAAGCTGGTAGTTTCCTCAGTTTTCTTATGTACATTTGAGAACAATGTATCATTCAGGACTGTTTGCATTGCAAGTGACAGAAATCAAAGTCAAACTGACTCACACACAAAAAAGGGAACGTGTTAGCTCATTTACTCAAAAGTCCAGGTGAGTAACTGACTTCAGGCATGGCTGGATTCAGGTTTTCAAACACTGACACTAAAAATCTGTCTTGCTCTGTCTCTTGGTTCTGTTTTCTCTGCTTTAGTGTCATTCACATGCTGGCTCACCTTCAAGTGGTGGCCATTCTACCTGTGAGTTGAGAACTGCTCTTTCCTGATATTCTTGCAAAAATCGTGGGATTTGGGCCAAGTTTGGGTGACCTGGTCATCCCTGCACTGTGGACACTATGAATCACTGTGGACATGGTGATGTCACAGGAGAAGGAATGGATGTATTGAGCAGGCAAAAGCATCAGAAGGTGCCTGGGTTACTGCCTTGGCACTAAAGTTATAAGCTTTCAAACAATGATGGCACTGACAATCTTTAAGTCCCCTTCCAGCTCTGAAATTCTAGGATTTGCACAACTTCACATTTTGCATCAGAAACCACCTACAAGTGTTGGCAGTCAAGGGAAGCCCTGGCTAACAATTTGAGTTCACATAAGGTCTAGCTAAATACTATAAAATGAGCTGAGAAGGGGCCTAAAAAGGAAGCTGGCAGAGGAAGGCTGGGGAGCTCATGGCTTCCACAGCACAGGGTAACTTCCTGTGGCCTGACTCTCTTTGAAGCTAAGCCAAACATAATGGGTAGTGCCAGGACCAGAGGGTAACCCTGGAAGGCCCCTTCACAGGGCCCTGCATCAAACAATCTGGCTGGACTGGGGGGGGGGTGGAGGGGTGCTGAACTAGGGATTATGCCAGAGCTGAAGGCATCCATGGAAGGCTGAAGGGAGGGAGGTGGCTGCAAAATCTGCCCAAGGCAGATGCCAAGCAGTCACCTAATCAGAGCATTCTCTGAGGCACGTTGTGTGGGGTGAGTGCCTGCCCGTGTTGATGGCATGCACAGACGAGGCAGGGCACAGAGCTCAGCTTACATCCATGGTTTGCACTGTAAACCATGTAAGTAGTACCCCCCAGAGTTGTGAGCTGCAGCAGTTCTTTTGCCCACCATGCCTGGGAGCTGCAGGAGGGGTGTGTGTGCTGCCCAGGATACTGGGCTCCACATCCAGGCTGCCTCCCTGCTTCTCACATTAGACCCCCACTACCAAGGGCTATTTGGGTTGTAGTAAAAAAAAAAAAAAAAAAAAAAATACCAAATTACCAAATTATGGTAAGTCCTATGGAGAAAGGAGACCAAGAACAACAGGGAGGATCTACTTTAGCAAGGGTGGTTAAGAGGTGACATTTAAGCTGAGACCAGAAGGATGAAAATGATCTAACCATTCTCTTATCCTATCAAATCTGTGACCTTGGCCTACCCCCAATTATCATTTCTTTCTCTATAGTACTCTCCATCACCCTCCACAGGCTACTTGACCTCTGCCTGAAAACATGCATGAGCCTTAGACTTCTCTTAGCTTTCAGAAAATTATTCTTTTCCTAGTCATGCTACCTGAGTGCTGCGAAAGTATTGGTCATCTAGAAGCTAGGCAAGGTCAAGATTTCTCTTGGTAGGAAAGATCAGAGAGGCCAAGTGGGTGTCTAAGAGCATACAGCAGAAGGAACAGCTATATCAAAACCCAAGACCCCTGCCTATCAGGAGCCCTTTCTTGCCCTACAGATTTCCCCATGATTCTGGAGCAAGGCAGCGATGGTGGTACCCCCACCAGGTGCTGAAAGGCCCAGCAACAGGGCCAGAGAGTTTGGAAGTCTTGGACTGGGGTCTCTGGAAGGCCCTGGAGGCCAACAGCCCTTCCCCCATGCCTGGAGAGCTGCTCGTTAGGCTGGAGACACGAATCAGCCACAGGCGCCAATGCCAGCTTTTGATGAATCTTCCTGCTAGTGGTGGTAATTTCCTGAAAGGCTTTTCTTCCATTTTCAGGCTCCCCCTTAAAAGGGTTCTTGCTCCTTAACAGTGGGGGATCCATAATGATCACCCAGTGGCTCTGTTGGTAAGGTCACCAGCATGGATGCTGGGCCCTCAGGAAGGCTTGGCCAGTGTGGTGCCTCCTCCACCAGCTTCTGTGGCTAGAAGGGCTGGGAGTGGACAGGCATCCTCACCAGGGCTGGAGGAGGCTGGGACCTGGGTGTGTGTGTGTCATGTGAGTTCCCAGGCAGGGCTGGATGGAGAGCTCTGTTTCCTGGGGCTGTCAGTGCCAGAGTATCCCAGGGACCATCCTGTGGGGGTTGGAGGGGGTGGGTGGACAGTGTTGACTTGCCTTGACCCGAGGCTCCTTGGAACATGAGAAGGCAACAGACACCTGGGCGTCTCCTTCAGCTCCCACCTGCTCTCCTCTCATCTGTCACCAAGTCCTGTCCATCTGCTTTATGAACTCACTTGCTCCACTCTTATTGTCCAGTTCTGAGCCAGATTCTGCCAGTTACTATGTATGTCTATTCCAATTATGCAATCTGGGCTTGTGGAAATAACCACAGGATGGGTCTGGAGACCCACTGGACCCACTGTAGGACAGACCTGAGCAAAAAACCCATTGATCACCTGCTCTCCATTAGCCTCTACTCTGACTGATGGACCACAGTGACATTTTGGGTCTCCTGGAATTACTGTCAGCTCAGAGCCAGTGTTCAGTAATTTCCCAAAAGTCTGATTATTTGTTTTTTTCCCCAATGCACAGTTGCCCTGGTAAAAGCCCATAGGTTCCTGTGGGGAAGGCTGGGAGAAAGGTTAGCAGCATAAATTTTTGGCAGTGTAGTGGGGTATTTCCCCAAGGGGACCCAGCCTCCCCTTCATTCAAGGAATTCTGGGTCTGTAAACTGGCTCAAGTCTGGGAATTAATTGAGGGTTCATGACTCTCTGCTTTGGTGATTCAAGTCAGACTTCTGTTCGCTTGACCTAGAACTCTTCTGTTTGTACAGATCAAGCAGGAATTTAGTAGACTGCTTCCCAGCCTTTGCTCCTGCTGTGCCCTCTGATTGACTTAACTTCCCCTCCCTATCCCACCTCCATTTGCTCTGTTCTCTCCTACCGCTCCTTCAAAACACTCCTCCAAGAAGCCTTCCCCAACTCCCCACCCAAACTTAGGTCATTGCGTCTCTATTACCAGTCTCTCTAGCTGACCCTTTCCATCTCAGGAACCTTTGAGGTGTCTCAGTGGCTAGACAACTGGGATGAGAAACAGATCCCTACCCAGCTGTCACCTTTGGAGTGCCCAGTCACTGCCACCCTCCAGCCTGAACAGCTCCCAGCACTGTCCTGCCCTCTGTCCATCTGCCTCTCTGGCTGTGTGTCCATTTGCTTCTGCTTCTTTCCTCCTGCCCTTTCTTGGCCAGTTGTTCATTACCTCTTTTATCTGTCTCTGTTCGTTTCATCATTCTTTAACATATTTCCACCTCATTCCATGAAGGACTCAAGGTGATGTCATTGTCACTCAGTCCCTTCATTGCTCAGTTCCCACCTCTCAGTTTCTTACAGGTGTTTTCTCCCTCCCCACACAGCTAAAATGCCCTTGTATGTAAAAAGGGGAGTTCTCACCCCTTTGGAGAAGTTATCCCCTCTCCCCCACAGAAAGTCTCCCCTAGGCCAGACTTCAAGGGGTAGGAGTGGAGAAAAGGCCACCCAGAGCCCAACAGTCACCACGTCCAGAGCTGGTCAGCAGCCTCAGCACCTCTAATCCATTGACTGGGGGAAAGAAGTAGCATTGTGCTGCAGGATCTCTTTGACTAACCTCATTTGGGGATCTTCCTGTTGAACTTTTCCACCACAGCTTCTTCCTGTCTAGAAACTTCAGCTTCACCCAGAGCCTGTCCCAAGGACAGACGCACCTTGTCCCTCACTGTGATTTGGGGAAGGGAAAGTCTTGCAAATGATGGTGCCTGCCCACCCCCCCCCCCACACACACACCCCAGTCCTCCCTCTTCCTTACCTGGCTGCCTCTCTATACCCCAGAGCTTCTATTAGCCCGGGCTCCCAGACAAGCCTCTGGAGCCTCTGCTCCCATTAGCCTGTGGGCTGCTGGAGGGCGGGGCTGATCCCTCATGGGTCATCCAAGGCCTGCAGGTGAGTGAGTCAAGATTGTGAAGGGCAGGGACCTAGGGGAGGAAGCCCATGCTGAGACCAGCTCATTGTATTTCCGTTCACCCATCAGTGTTGAGCACCCTGCACTGCCCACATACGGCGGGGGCACGATCCAGCCCCGACCCACTGCCTCTAAAGCCAGGCCCTGCCACGGCCACCAGCTGAGACATGCTCTCCTTCAGCAGGGAGGTTCCGACCCTGCCCCAAGCGCCCGCCAGAGACCGGGGCCGCCCCGCCCCCACCACGCCGGATGCCGCCCACCTCGCGGCTGATGGCGGGCGCCGCGGCGCAGGCCATCGGGGGGCGCAGGAGTTCTCGCAGGGCGGGAGGCCGGGTCGCGCTCGCCTGCACCCCCCGGCGGCGGCGAGTTTCAGCTCCCGGCGCCGTCACGTCCGCCTGGGCTCTGGCCGCGCGCCAGGCGGCAGAATCCATCACTGCAGTTGGGGGGAGGCCGGCCGGCGCGTCCCCCGGGGCTCCCCGGCAGCCGGCGCTGTCTGCCAGTCGCGGGGAGGGGGCGGGAGCCTGGGGCCGCGAGACCACGGCCGCGGCGCTGCGGGGCTGCGGTCAGCCCGGGGCACTGCGGAGCGGCCGCGTCTCCCGCACTGACTGGCCCTCCCCCAGTAGGCCGGGCGGGTAATTGCGGCGTCGGGGATGCGGGCGGGTGGGGGGCGCTGCGGGAGCGGGGAGAGCTGCTTCCGGAGCGGGAAGCCTGGCCGGCTGTGCCCACGAGAGTTTGCTCGCGCGCGCTTACATCGTCCTCGCAGCGGCCCCGGCCGAGCTGGGATCAACCCGAGGGAGAAACCACAGAAGAGTCCTACGATCTTCACCAAGATCCAGGCATTTCTGAGAAACGCTCCCCGGGGGGGTGGGGCCGGGCAGCGGCTTTAGCAAAAGACTCTGGGAGGCTGTAGGGGGACCAGAGGGAGCCAGGGAGATTGGGTGGAGACAAGCGAGTTAGGTAGCTCTCCTCGCTCCGCTCAGAAAGAGGAGCACCTTCCTGGGCCGATGGGAAGGGTGCTGGGACAGGGGTTGTGGGGCCCAGGGAGCCGGCCCACCATCCAGGTGGCCCACCGGAGCCTGGATTCCTAGAAGAGGAACTGGGGTGGCCCAGCTGAACCTCAGCCCCTGCTGAGTTCAACACAGGCTGCCCCATGACCATCTTCGAATCGTGGGTGAGCCCCCGACCCCCCCTTATGCTCCCACTGATTAAGTGGTATTTGGTCACCTGTCCCTTTGTTAGGGGTGGACAAGGATTTTCTGCTGACAGTGCATCCCCTAAGCAGAGCTGCCTCACTCCTCCGGGGGGCCACCTCCATCAGTGATTGCCTTAGGGCCGTGTGGGGTTGGTAAGGCCTGGATCAAATTCCCACTCTGCCACCACAAGCTCATGATGTTGGGCAAAGCCTTTTATGTCTCTTTGCCTCAGTTTCCTCCCCTGAAAAATGCGGGTAATAATATCCATATGACAGGTTTGCTGTCAGGATAAGTGTTTGCTTGAAAGGGGGTTTTTCCTCCTCTCCCAGCCACCCCTTTGCTTTGGGTCTTAGATGCTGGGTGATGGAGGATTGGGTGCCCTTGTCTCATAGGTCTTTGCAGCCTCTAGTAGACTCAGAGACTCAGAAACCCTTAGGAATAAAAGGCCTAATCATCGCTGTAGTTTGGGACATAAAACCTGTGGGACAGGCTGAGGTATGCCCAAGTCGGGTTTCAGGAGAGGCCAGAGAGTGGGTAGTGCCTGGATGCAGCACCAAGACCTGAACTGGGCCCGAGGGGCAGCTGCTGTGAGGTCCTGAGGGGAGGACTTGAGACAGTGAAGAAAGCCAGGAGTTGTGCAGCCCAGGCAGCTTGGCGGCCGCTCCCCATGACTGAGTGTAGCACTGCAGGCTCAGCCTAGCAAGGGGCAGGCAGCATTGCTCCCTTCCTCCAGGGACTCACGTTGAGACACCATCTACTTTACCCAACTATTTTACAGATGAGAAATTCAGGTCAAGTCAATACATGTTTACTGAGGCCCACTCCTGTGTGATGATGGTACCAGGGGGGAGGGGGGAGGGCAGGTGGAGGAGGCAGGACAGGGAGAAGATCCCAAGTGATTAGAGTCACAAGTAGCATGCCCAAAGCCTCAAGGCCATTGTGAAGGGGTACAAATTTGAGCAGGATGGAAGGCAAACGGCAAGCTGGGTGAGGTGATGGGGGTGGTGGCAGTTTGGGTAGACCCCCCATAAGAAGTAGACTTTGAAAGCAGGAAAATTTGGCGAGGGGGTTGTCCTGAGGCTGGGGAGCTGGGTGCAGGGTGGCAGGGGAAGGTCCTGGCTTACGCTGATGGAGACGGGGAAGTGAGTGGGCATCATGGGAGGTCAGGCTGGAGAGGGTGGCGCAGGCTAAGCTTCCAGCTCTGGCCTGGAGGCGGAAGGTTCTAGATTGGGGAGGACAGGACCCATCTCCAGATGTGTCCATGGCCGGTCTCCACAAGGTCTGGGTGGTGAGAATTGCCTCAGAATTGCCTCTGTCTCTTGGGTCCTCAATGCTGATGCACCCTTGTCCAAAAGGCTGTCTCCTTCTTTAACATCACACCCACTCGTGTGGTGACATCCAGCTGCAGGTACTTATCCATCTAGTGGCGGGGCCAGCAGGGCAGCTTCCCGCCATTGGGGTTTTTGCCCAGGAGGAGGCAGGAGAGGCTTACTCATGCTCTTCACCTCCTCCTCCTCTCACGCTTCCCACAGTCACTTTCCCCTGGGGACTGGGGCTTGGGAGGCTTGGCAGAGATGATATTTAGACAGATCTTTAGGAAAGCAGTAATGGCCCGGGCAGAGGGAATAGTGTGTGCACAGGTTTGGAGGCATGAAAGACCAGGGCTTTGAGAGGAAGTATAAGTGTAGGTTTAGGGTGTGTGAAGGGAATGGAGAGGAGATTTTGTAGGATCTTGTGTGCCAAGCTGAGGAATTAAGAAGAGTTTTAAGCAGCTGAGTGACTTGGTCATAAGATATTTCAGGAAGATCCCTCGAGTGTCATGAGGAGGATGAATAGAAAAGAGAGAATGAGGAGAGAAGTTAGTCACAAGGCTAGTCAGAAGTCAGCTTGGATGTGACCTCTGCCAGGAAGCCTCTTCCACCCACCCAGGCTGGGTCAGATACCTCGTCTGTGCTCGCCAGGTACCTTGTGCTCCCCATTACAGCTCTCACTATGCCCGACTATGTTTTTTGTTTTTGGGTAGCAAACCATTGGAGGACCCAGTAGTGGGCTGGGCACAAAAGAGCATCAGGGAATGACTGTGGAAGGCTTGATTGAATTGAGTGTGGGCCATGGGGGAGAGACGGATACATTCTAGAGACATTTAGGATCTGGTGCCTGATTGGGAAAAGGGACAGAAAAGGTATCATCCTGGTTGGGCTGGCTGTGTAGTCCCTTTGGGACATGCAGGGGAAAATATCCAGGGCAGCCAGCCATCAGGTCTAGTGTTGGGCAGGAAGACTGCTCAGAAATGTTGGGGAGTGGGGAGACTCACCCTGTGCAGACAAAGTTGGCCCAATATTTCATCATCTGGAGGCTGAGTGCCTTCTTCTCACCTGTGGAAGGAACTGGGGACAAAATGGGATGTGCACTTGGGATAGAACAGGGGGTGCTGACATCCCACCTTGCTCCTTCCGCCGCTGCCTCCATGCCAAGAGGCTTTCATTTGGGCGAACATCCCAGATTAGGGATCAGCTAGCTCCTCGTGGACTGGACACCCAGTGGGGGTATCAGGTAAGGTTTTAGTACCTCTGGAGAAGGAGCTCCCGAAGATGAAGTGGATCTCATCCCCGTAGTCTGCTCCATCGGTGTGAGGTTTGATAATTACGCCACTGGGAGAGTGGTGCTCAAACTCGTACAGGTAGACAGGGAAGCCAGCATCTGTGAATAAGAGAAACTGAGGGAGGCTGCAGGAAAAGCTTTGGCTTGGGCTTCCCATCTGTGCCAGTTTGAATTTATTATGTCCCCCCAAATGCCATTATCTTTGATGTAATCTTGTGTGGGCAGACCTATCAGTGTTAATTATATTGTAATTCTTTGAGTGTTTCCATGGAGATGTGCCCCACCCAACTGTGGGTGATGACTCTGATTGGATAATTTCCATGGAGGTGTTGGCCCACCCATTGGGTGGGTCTGAATTAAATTACTGGAGCACTAT
Source organism: Choloepus didactylus (assembly GCF_015220235.1). Lineage (NCBI taxonomy): Eukaryota > Metazoa > Chordata > Mammalia > Pilosa > Megalonychidae > Choloepus > Choloepus didactylus. The sequence continues at coordinate 21,964,427 of NC_051328.1, read as the reverse complement.
ATAAGATCAGACAGAAGGAGTGAGCTTGCCACAGCCAAGAGGGACACTTTGAAGAAAGCACAGGAGCTGCAGATGAGAGCTACTTTGAAGACGGCCGTTGAAAGCAGACTCTTGCTCTGGAAAAGCTAAGAGAGGACAAATACCCCAAGTGCAACTAAGAGTGACATTTTCGAGGAACTGTAGCCTAGAGAGGAACATCCTGGGAGAAAGCCATTTTGAAACCAGAACTTTGGAACAGACGCCAGCCACGTGCCTTCCCAGCTAACAGAGGTTTTCCGGACACCATTGGCCATCCTCCAGTGAAGGTACCCAATTGCTGATGTGTTACCTTGGACACTTTATGGCCTTGAGATTGTAACTGTGTAACCAAATAAACCCCCTTTTATAAAAGCCAATCCGTCTCTGGTGTTTTGCATTCCTGCAGCATTAGCAAACTAGAACACCATCCATCCCGCACACCACCCACCTGCTCAAGCTTCAGAATCAAGGGTACAGATTGAATCCTGACTGTACCAATGATTAGCAATGTGACCTTGGGTCAGCCACTCCCTCCACCTTTCTGATCAGATAGTAAAACCTAATTCACAGAATTGTGGCAGGGATCATGAAAGCCTTCCTCTTCCCTCATCAGAACCTTTCTTCCTTGGCCTGGCATTTAAGGCTCTTCAGCATCTGCCCTGCCCACCCCCCCAGCCCCACATTTGACCTCTTACCCACATGCTCGCCCAAATCTCAGTTGGCCTGGGCATGATGCCCAAGGGACTTTCAGCTGGGAAGCCTTCCCTGCCCACCCTAGGCTCCCTTCTCTGGGCCAGCAGAGGCCCTGCCCTTGACCCTGAGGGAGAGCCCCTCTCACATAGCTGACGGCACACTGCCTCCTCTGTGGCATCTTGGAATCCTACACCAGCTCAGAGGTTGGTAAGCATCACGGTTAGAGAGTGGACGAGGCCTATGTGGCCACTCCTGGGGGCCCTGCACACCACGGTGGGAACAGGCGGCTTGCAGAGTGGAGTACACAAACGTGGCGTCCCCAACTATGTCCATCAAATGGTTTCGGGTCATCTTCTAGTCATGGTCATCGATATCGTCCAGGTACTCCTCCATCATCAACGGTATCTGCTCCTTGGTGATGTTCTGGGTGGGGAAGCCATACCCACCCTGAGGCCTGGGATGCCAGCTGGGCCAGAGGTGGGCACACCACTGACTTGGACCCAGGCTCAGCCACTCAGGAGTTTTGGGCCTGGGAGGATAAGGGAGAGCTTCCTGGAAGGGCCCCCCTCTCTGTGGATTCTCACCCCTGTATTTTTGCTGGGTGAGAACTGCCTGCCATGACCCTGAGGATGCCAGAGGAGGCCCTGGCACACCAGCAGTCGTCTGATCCCATGCCTACCCCTAGGAACCTCAAGAGAGGCCAACCCTGTCTGGAAGTCCCTTGCGTAGACAACAGCTACTAGGTTAAAAAACAAAGAGTGGGAGCAGCTCTGTCCAAACTGAGTACCCCTGCCAGTTGGACCCCTCACCAACAGGGTACTCTTGCTCCAGAGCAGCCTGGCAATGATTTCTTTTTTCATCATGTGCCGATTTAGTGGGAACTTCATGATCTGTGTAAAAACAAAGAACCCAGATGTGGGCCAGGTCTGAGCATCAGGAGGGATTCTGGCCACAGCCACACAAGGCCCCAGCTCGCCTGTCTAAATGGTGAGCTCTCAGACAGAGCACACAACCCAGGAAGGGCCCATGATCCCTTGCTGCCCTCCTGCTCTCAATGTGCCCATTTGCTACCATCTGGGTCAGAGCTGAAGCAGGGCCTGGGAGGGTCTATCCTAAGCTGGGGCATATGCCCTTCCCCTCATCATTTCTGGCCAACTCCCACCACAGAGGGACTACAGGAGGCTCCCAAGGCTTTACCCTACACCAACACCGGCCCTTATTCCAGCACTTGGGACCACTGGGATCTGATCTGGTGCCCAGCACTGCCCAAGAGGCATCCTTTGCTGCCCCCAACTGTGGTGGGCACCCCTCTTATTTACTTACATAAGGCAAGAGCCAACAGAACTCCCAGCTGTTGACACCCAGAAGGTAGGGCACAGGTGCAGTCTCTCCCAGGCCAGGAAGAAGTAGGGTCTTCTGGGAACACCACACCATCCACCACTGGGCTTATGAACCACACAGTCATAAGGCAAGGGGCACTTCTAGAAAGACCTCCCACGTAAGTTCCTAAAGTCCTTGCAGCCTGGGGTGCCCAGCTCAGCAGGTCCCCCTCCAGAGGCTGCTCTAGCCACAGGCCCTTTTATTGGGAGAAAGCTGGGGCTGGCCTCAGTGATCCCTGGGATGAATGGGGTGGGAGGAGACTAGTGACAGGCAGAGCCAGGCCACCTGGACTTGGGACGCTTGTCACCAGGTATCCACACAGCTCACTGCCTCACCTCATGGAAATCTTTGCTAAACACCACTTTCTCAATGGGGTCTTCCCTGTCTGTTCTATATAAAATCTCATCCCCCCCCACCATGCACCCAAACCCTTACCCTGCTCCATTTGTTGCCATTCACTTATCTTCTAAGGAAGTGAATATTTAATTTATTTATACTGTTTATTGTCTCTTCCATCTGAAACATCAACTCCGCTAGGAAAGAGATCTTGGTCCAAATGTTCACTGAGTATCCTGAGAGCCTGGTACATAGTAGGTGTTCAGTAAATACTTGAATTGCAAAATGGGGCCTGCTCACCTCTTTAGAGTCTTCCTGGGAGTTCAGGTGGAAGAATCTCTGTGGGGGAAGTGGAGGAGGCCAGAGTTAAGGGAAACCTCCAGTATGTTCCTGAGACAGGGTTCCTGAGGAAGTTGTTGCAGGTGGCTGGGTATCAGGTCAGGAACTGGAAGGAAGTTCTACCTACCATCTTTTTGGACACTTGCACTATTTTGGTCCCCGATTGTGCCCTCAGGGAGTCCATCAGGGTCTGTGTGTTGTGTTTGCAGCCTGCCACGCGGGCAACCTTCTGTGGAGAGAAGAAGGGGTGCTCAGGCTGCCCCCACCTGCCTCTTCTTGCCGAGGCCTGGAGGAGGGGAAGTACCCACCTTGGCCACTTTCAGTGGGTCAGGTGTAACGAAGGCTCTGAGCGTTGCGGTGCCACTCTGGGAAATGGCCTGATGAAAGAGACCCCCGGCCTAGGGTAACATCATCTGCAGGGTAGACAGTGGGGCACCTGTGAGATGTTCAAGTGGGGACCACTTGGGCTTCTCTGAGTGCCTGCCTGGACATAACTGGGCAGCCTGAGGGAGCCCAGAGATGGCAGACACTGGGAGGCAGTCAGGAGCCCTGGGTTGGAGTCTTAGTCGGGGGGGTCAGTGCCTTCCTACCTCTGGGCCTCCATATTCCTGGTCTGAGTAATGATGCCAGGGGACCCAGAAGGGATCTGAGCTTGTGGGAGGGTATCTGGTTCAGGGAAGGGGCTCCCTCTGCTGCTGGACTGGAATGGGGGCAGGGGTGTGTGTGTGTGAGAGGCTCTCATGGCCCCAGGCACCCATGCTGATAGCTCTTAGCCTCTCTCTGCTGCCAAAGCCTGGGGTACACATGCATCCTGGGCCCCCTCCTGTCCCTTGGGCACCCCAGACTTTATGTCTCCCAAACCTGCTCCAGCTAGTCCCCATGTGGAGGGGGGGTTTTCCCTTACCCTACATCATCAACCCAACCTCAAGGCCCTCCCGATCTCCTCTGCCCCTCCCTCATCATCACACCTCATCTGCCCCAGTCCTGTCCATCTGGCCTTCTGTACCACTCTGCAACCCTCCTCTACTCTCCATCCTTCCTGCATCTGTTCTAGAACCAGCCTGCATCATCCCCTCTGGCATATACCCCACCCCCACCCTCCTGGTCCCCAAGCCTTTGTTTCTGCTTCTTTCTAACCCAATCCCACACAGCAGACTGACCCATCTCTCTAGCTGCACGCTTGATCATGTCACTTCCCTACTTAAAATCTTTGCTTGCTCTCCAATGCACTTTAGATAAAATTGCTTAACCTCTGGGCCTCAGTTTCTTCATCTGAAGAATAGGGACAACCAAAATACTTTTCTCATTGGGTTGTTAAGAAAATTAAATGAATGAATACACATAAGGTGTTTAGAAGAACGCCTGGCACACAGAAGGTGATCAGATGTCTCAGTATTAACATGGCGCTGTGTGTTGGGGCCCCTGCTCGCTTCCCACTCATGTGCCCCTCATCGGCCACCTTATGTTATATCCACCCTCCAGGCTCACCGAATGGTCCCCAGGTCCCCCTGGCGTCCCGAGCAAAGCCCTATCTCTAACCCAGGCCTCTAACTCCTAGCCCTAGACTGTGGTCCAAGCCCCACCCAGAGAGCAGATGGTGGGATCTGTTCAGTGGATGGAGGTTTTCTGTTTTTTGTTTTTCTGAGGGGGTGGAGGAGGTAAGTGCTGGACGATCTGTTTGGTCCACCAGGATTCTCTGAGCGTTCCTACAAGGCTCAGCACTGTCCTCCAAGGGCTCAGTTTTCTCGTCTGCGCTACCCCAGATGGAGTGAGCCTCCTTGGTAGGGATGAGGGCAGGTCTGCGGATGGGAACACGCCGGCCTGCGTCTATGCTGGGTCCACCCCGGCACCGCACTCACCAATCCTGAGATGCACATGGCCCCCGACGACTGGCCGAACAGGGTCAGGCAGCCCGGCTCTCCGCCGAAAGCCGCGATGTTCTGCACCCAGTGCAGAGCCGCCAGCTGGTCTAGCAGCGCCCAGTTCCCGAGGGCCTGCCTGTCGCCCGTGCTGAGCAAGCGGGGCTCACGGTTAGGGTCCCGGGCCCCGACGGCCAGCCCTCAGCGATCCCGTCCCGCGACCACACCTCTATCCTCAGAGTCTGGTTCCGACGGATTGAGACAGTACCGAGCTCCCGCCCCTTCCATCAAGCCGGAGGCCGGGTCCCCGCCGTGCTCCTCACGCAGTCACGCCCTTCTCTCCACCCAGTCCCCGCCTCCCCCGCCCCGGGCCGCGGTCCCGAGGAGGCCCCGCCCCGCCCCGCCCCCGTCCCCGCCCACCTCGGGAAGCCGAGGATGCACGGCTGCGACTGCAGAATCGCCGGCACCTCTAGCTCGTGGGCCGCCAGCTGGGAGCCGTCGTACGTGGAAGCGGAGCCCACGAGGAAAGCGCCTCCCGGGAACCAGACCGTCACCTGGGCGAGGAGGGCAAGACCTGAGCGGTGTGGTGGGGTGGCCGAGTGGGACGGCGCGGGGTTGAAGAGGGAGCGTTCACCGGCAGTTCAGGTACAGACAGTCCTCACTGAAGCGCAGCCACCCATGGTGTTTCCGCATGTTGAGGTACAGGACTCCTGAAGGCACCTGTGGGCACGTCGGAAGTCTGGGCCCCGCGCTGCGGCGGTCGGGGAGAGCATGGTTTCCCTGCGCGTCCCGCGCTTCCTCCAGTTCTCTGGCCCAACGCTCTAAGCGCAGGAAGGGGTGTGCAGCTGGGCAGCTTCAGTGCCTTACACCTTTATGTCACTCAGTGCCCTCGGGGTCTAGGGCAGTGTGTGGCCCAACAACGCAAGCTGGCTCCTGATTCTGGGCTAGCCTCTCTCCCTTCTACAGGTGAAGAAAGCAAATTATAGAGAGCACCCAGGTTATGCCGTGAGAGGACAGAACCGAGAGGAAAATCCAAGCAGCTTGTGTGTGTGGGTGTCTGTGTTCGAGGGCCTCCACTAGCTTCCGGTCCCGGGATGGAAGGCAGCTTGGCCTCCTCTGTCCCTCTGCCTTGTGCCTGGCCTCATGGGTCTGCCTGGGGAGAGGTTCCCAGTTCCTGTTGGTGACCCTGCTGGAGCTGTCAAGCCAGAAATCTGGGTGCCTGCTGTGGGCACCGCCCTGTCTTTCATGCCCCACCCTTCCCTCAGTCTCCATTCTGCCTCCCAAACAGCCCTTGAAATCACCCTCTCCCCACTGCCCCTGCCTCTTCACACCCCCTTTCCAACTCATCCTCCATACTCTGACCAGAGGAAATAATGTAAATACCAAATCTCACCATGTTGCATCTCTCCTTACAACCTTCCCTGGCTCCCCATTGCTCTCAGGATAAAGTCCAAATTCACCCAAACTGACCCAGGCCCTCCTTTCTGTCTAGTCACCTCTTTCCCAGGTATCTTTTGCTCCAGAAGTGCTGTTGGGAAGGGCTGATGGAAGGGAGCTGGTGATACTCTGGGGTTGGGAGGAGGGGAGACCACACACCCACACACACACACACTAGAGACAGACTGAAACAGGAAACAGGAGCAGAGAAACAAGAAATGGGGTTTACTGCACCTAGCCAAATTGACCAGCCCTAGCTGGCCACATGAGAGGCTGGGTCAGCAGGGATAAAAGGAAAAGTCGAGTACAGACTATGCTCCATAAATATCTCAAACATCCACACAGCACAAGGCACTGGCTGGGTGCCAGGACTCATGAATTCACCTCCATCCCTGACCTCAGGGAGTGCCTGGTCACTTGGGGAGACAAACCAACCCACAATAACATCAACCCAGGACTGTAGTCAATGGAGGATAGAGCTTTGGGGAGCACAGAAAAGGAAGTGCCCAGCTGAGGGGACATCATTTGAGCTAGGCCTTAAACATGAATAAGAGTTTGCCAGGCAGAGAAGAAGGCATTTGTCAGAAAGGACCGAAGACAGAAGGGCTTTTACTTTTTTACTTGCCCTGGTAGCCGTCTGCATGGTTGACCACTTTGCTCTTCTTGAACAGCTTTCCTTCCCTAGGCTTCTCTAACACCCCACTCTCCTGATTTCCCTGCCACTTCATTGGTGGTATCCCCTACTCTCCCAGGCCTAAGTGTGAGTGTCCAGACCTCTACCCTTGGTTCTCTCTCCCGAGTTGTTCACATACAGGCCCAGGGCTTCCCACTGTTGAGGTGCTGCTGGCCAGTCTGCCTCTAGCCCCTGAACAAACCTCAAGCTCATTTATCCAATCATCCACCCCATATGTCCATATGGACATCTATCAAGCATGTCAAACTTAACATGCCCCCAAATGAACTCTTGTTTTGCCCAAACCTGCTCTTGACCCATCTTCCCCATTTTGGTAAATGGTATCCTTATTCCTTTGGCCAAAAACTAGGCATTATCCTTGTTTCCTCTTCTTCCCTCATAGCCCACATCCAATCCTCCAGCAAATCTTGTCAATCCAGCCTTCAATAAAAATCTGGAGTCTGACCAGTTCTGCTGTAACCCTGGTCCAAGTCATCATCTTTGCAACAGTCTCCTCTCCCCCTGCTCCCCCTTAACCACACACCCTCCATCATGGTCTGTTCTGAGCAGTCCACATAGTCTTATACCTGACACTCTGTGTTCTAAACAGCTACTGTTCTGACAACTCACAGCCACGTTCCGACAACTGACACCCAGACTTCTATACAATGGACACTCCAGTTGCTAAACCCCTGATCCTCAGGGTTCTAATGGTCACCCTATATTCTGTCCCTTGAACTGTGGGGTTCCAAGTAACAGTCATAGCATGTTTAGAATGCCTGGGATTCTCTCAATGGATGGACTGTGTTCCAACAAGTAACACCCTGGTGTTCCAGCAACAGTCAGTCGTGTTCTAATAACCAGTACGTGGTTTTCTGGTGGTAGACACCCTGTTCTTAACAGCTTGACACCAGTTTTATATAGTCTTTTTTTTTTATATATTGACCATCACCTAGGTTCTTACAATGGACATTTTTCTAAACCCAGTGTGACTGATGCTGAAGATTGTAAATGACTGCCTTAGAATGTTCTGGACAATAGGTTACTCAATGAACTGGGTAAACAGTAAATACATTTGTTCTGGGTAAACTGCCAAGCCCAGTGCTTCACAGGGCAAGCATTGTCCCAACTGTGCAGGTGTGAGCCAGGGCTTGAGCCAGGGAGGTGGTGTCAAGACCCTGGGGCATTAAAATGGAAACAGCCCTGCCCCTCCCCATCTTGGAGCTCCCTCTACAGGAAAAGTGCTGGTGGTGCCACATGGGATGGTTCCTGGGCTCACATCCCCAAAGGAGAGGGGAGAGCTCAGGGTTCCCTCAGGGGGACTTGGGGTGTGAGCGAGGTTTGCCTGCCCCACTCCACCCCCACCCCCCACATTTAGGAAAACTCAGCTCCTCAGAAGGTCCTAAGGGCACAGTCATCCTGCCTGGCTGGAGCTCTCCTGTAGAGACGGAGAACAGCTCTGCCAGTGCCTGAAACCCCATCTGGACCAATTGCCTTGTGTGGGTTTGGAAACTGGGGCCTACGATGGGCCCAGCCTGCCTGGGGTCACACGGTGAGCTCTTCTCAAAGAGTTGCTCAAGCCCCTGCCCAGAGGCAGGCCAGGGCCCACTGCCCTCCTCAGGGTCTGCCCACTTCCCAGCTGATAGTTTTCTGGCTCTTACACAGGGGCATAGGTGGTGGCATCTCTGGTCCCTTTCCAAAGCTCCAGTGGCCCCCGGAGAGCAAACCTGTGGGCACCCATGGGAGATCTGGAGAAGGGGACTCCTAGGAAGACCTGGATGGACGTCTGCCCCACATGGATTTGCTTTCCCCAGAGGGTCCCATATTTGGTCACCACTAGAGGTTCCTTGGTGTGCCAGGCGCCTGGGAAGAGAGGGAGGAGGTCACCCCAGCACAGCTACCCTCAGCCATGGATGGGACCCTGGCCCATCTGCCATGACACCAGTGGTTACTTGAAGCTTTTCATGACAGTTGTGTGTTTGTCCACTTTTTCTTGTGTTTCTCTCAGTATTTGATTTAAGATTTCAAAGATATTTTGGTAGGTGCATAAAAATTCATGTTTGTTATATGAACTGTTTCTCTTTGTGTCATTTAATGTTTTTACTTTGATTTCTGTTCTGATATTAATTTGTTTACACCTGTTTTCTGGTTGCTAATATTTGCCTGGCATATTTCTGGGAAGAAATTACACACATATATGCATTCTTGCTCATATATACCCTCACCTTAATACTTACACATCCATGCAAATCTATACATCCATAGATTTAAATGGGCACAGCTCCTTTACAAAGAAAGATGTAGAAATAAAGAGTGAAATGCATACCTGTATGCATATATACATATGCACACAAGTACAGTTATACATTGGTTACAAAGTATCCATACAGAGCATACATTCACACACATATCATACACACATGCACACACACACAGTACAAGCATACACATACCTTAGCAAGCACTTGGAATAGATATGAATGGAACGGAATGGGTACAAGATGGGTCGCGTTGAATCCAGCCTTCCACCTATGGGCTCTTCTTCCTCTTCTAGGCTCTGATCTGCCCCCGTCCTGTTGCCAAAGATTGCCGAGGCCCCATATCAGCTGTCCCTTCCCGAAGTGCCCCTGTCCATTTCTCCCCCTTCTCCCTAACCAAAGCTGACTTGTTCTGTGCCTCTGTCCCTTGGGGCTTGCTCTGCAAGGTGGTAGAAAGCTAATCTGATCCAAGTGATTCTTGAACCTGGCTGTGAATCAGAATCATCTGGGGACTGTTGCAAAAATATAGGTTCCTAGACCCCACCCCACATCCTCTGAGATATACAAACCTCCCCAGGAGATTTTGATCAACTAGTTCTTGGAATTGCATTGGGAGCTGGTGTGATAGGGCACATCCTCATACCTCCAACTGCAGATGTCCAAAAACAAGTCTCAGCCCACACCCTCAAGTCTCCGTAGGCCTTACCTAAGCAGTGTCTGGGCACAAGGGAGTGACTGTAGTGGTGACCCTTTAGGCAGGGAGGCAGGCCAGCGGAGGCAAGGGGCCATCTCAGATCGCCTTCCTGCGTGCAGCCCTTTGCAGTTTCCAAAGCCCTTGCATGGGGACCACTCACATGGGCTTTTCACTGGCCTTGGAGGAGGAGCAGGAGGCCAGTGTGCCCGTTTTACAGGTCAGGAATAGAGGCCCAGGGAGGGGCAGGGACCAGCCTGAGATCTCCCAAGACAGAGTCAGGAGGCTGAGGTCTGTGGAATTACCGAGATTAGCCCTGGATCAACAGTTGATTTACTGAGCCTTTATTGTAGCTGAGCACTGTGCCAACACTTTACATGTATTACCTCACCTCATCCTCCTTAACAAACCTATAGGGTATGTTATTATTCACACTTTACAAAGGTGGAAACTGAAGCTCAAAGGCTTATGTAACCCAAGGTCACACAGAGAGTGTTTCATGTCAGAACCCAGCTCTGGGGGGTACTGTGTGTGTGGCGGAATGCTCCAAGACCCCTAAACAACAGCTACCACGGAGCGGGCCTGATCCCCAGCTCTGCAACCCAGAGGCAACTTGTAAGCACTTGAGAAAACAGTATTCCTTATTAGTAGTCATACTACCCTATTCATAGTCATAAAATGTTAGTTAAAACTGGAGTTACAACTTCTACCTGAAAAATTTAAAAGTGATGACACCCAATTCTGGTGAAGAGTCAATGAAAAAGACATTTGTATGTATTGTTGATGGCGGATAAATGGGTACAGTGCCTTGGGAAAGTAATATGGCAAAATGTGTAAAGAGCCATAAAATGTTCACATGCTTTAACACAGTAATTCCACTTCTGGGCCCCTGCCCTACCAAAATAGTCAGAAATGCATTGACACAAATATCTTTATAAACCATAGTCATATTTACCATAGTGAATACTGGAAGCATCATTTATATCTGGGACCAGGCAAAGTAAATATAACTGTAAACTCAAGCTGTAAACTGCTTTATGATAAAATTTTAGTGAAAAAGAAAAGCAAGAGTATAAAATTGTGTACATGCTAATATACAGCTATGTACAAGTATGCATTAAAAAGACTAAAAAAAGTACCAAAATGCTACAAGTGGTTTTAGTAAAGTTTCCCCAAAATTAAAAAAAAAAAGTATTTATATAGGCTAAATGATTTATTGTGATAGAGATCAGAATAGTGGTTCCTTTGAAGGTATTTACTAGGAAGAAGCATGAGGGAACCTTCTGGGGTGTTGGATATGTTCTAGATCTTGATCTGGGTGGAGAGTATGTGGTGTATACATATGTAAGTACATCAAGCCGTACACTTAAGATGTGTATACTTTGCCTTATATGTCTTATATCTCAATTAAAATTAATATTTATATTTTCATAATAAGTATAATATTAATTTTTAAGAGAAAGACATTGGAGAGAAATTTGCAGGTGGAAAAGAGGCCCATGTAGGACAAAGGGAGGCAGAAGCAGAACTCCTGCTTGGGGGAAGGAAGTGAGGGAGAGTGGGAGGAAAGAAGGAAGGAGGAGAAGAGGGATGGAGGGAGGGACAAGGACATGCCATGTTTTCAGGTCTCCCCAGTCCTGGGAGGCAGGCTGCCTACTTCCCACTTTGCAAAGCAGCCCTGAGGCTCAGTGCGGTCGCAGCTAGGGGTGGGCACCCATGGAACCCTCTGCGCTCAGGGTTGCTTGAGGGGTACCGGCGGCAGCTCTTCCCAGAGGCGAGGGTGAGGCGGGGGACTTGGCCGAGTCCCCGGCGGAGGCGTGCAAGGTGTGGAGGGCGGCGAGAGAGGAACGCGAGACACTCTCCTTTCGATGTGGTAGAACAAAGGCGTTTATTCAGGGGTGATCACAAGTTATATAGGATGGCAAAAGGGCGGGGTCGGTGTTAGGGGTGTGGGGTCCTTACATGGCAATGCTGAGGGGAGAAAGGCTAGGATTGGTTCTGAGAGGGCGCGGAGGTCGTTAGAAAAGGGCGGGAGTTGCTCTGGCAACGGTGTATGCGCACTGGCGGTGGCGGGAGTTGCTCTGGCAACGGGGAGTGTGCGGGCAAGATAAGGGGGGCGGTTTTCTCCGGCAAGCTTCCTCTAACGGTTGTATTTTGGGTGAGGGAGATGGGGCCTGTAGCCGGCTCCACTTTCTCAGGCCCGGGGGGCTGTGGAGGGTATTACTGCCCGTGCCCACTACCCTCCCCAGGGGCTGGCCAGGTTCCCTGGGGGGGGGGGCTGTGGAGGGCGCTACTGCCCATGCCCATCGCCTGCCCCAGGGGCTGACCAGGTTCCCTGGCCCCGGCCCGCCAAGTTGGAACTCAGCACCAGCAACCCGCAGCTCAGAGAGGTCAGAGGACTTGTCCAGACTCCCAGCTGGTGTGCAGATTAGAGCCCTGACCCCCTCCCCCAATCAGCCCAGACCTTTTCTGAATGCACCTGCCCGTCTGCCCCCAGGCAGGGGTTAAGATGGGATCTGCTCCAGTGTCCCTCATGTCCTCTTGCCTGGCAACCTCAGGAAGAGGTGGGGAGCTTACCTGGGGCTGTCTGCACCAGCAGACAGAAAGTGAGGCTCAAGTACCAAATCTACCTCATGCTCCAGCCAGCTCCGGCCACAGGCTGGAGTGATGTCAACCCGATGGATGTTGGATGGGAGCTCTAGCTGCAGCACACGAGCACCTGACAGTCCCACTTTTTATCTTCTCTCAATCCCCGTCAGCTGGTGCTGGGGCGGGGGAAATTGTGACCAGCCCTCCGAACAACCCAGAGCCTTGTCTCTGCCTTGGGGTGTTATGTCACACAAGACAGTCTTGGCTTTTCAAACAAACTGATCAGCCTGCAATCCCTGCCCTGTTTGCTCATCTGTGCACTGAGCTTAAAGTTAAGTTTGTGTGAGTCAAGCTCTGAGCACACAGTAGGGGGTAGGGTCAGAGCAGAACACTAGGGCCCTCAGCCCCCAGCCTCCCTCCCTGTGGATTTAAGGACCTCGGGCCTCCCTGGTCCTCTCTGACTTGTCCAGTCTCTTCGACAAGCACTCCCCTGCACTTCCTCGCACATCCTGGCTCTCTCAGCCGGGCTCACCACCGTGTGGCAGGCTCTGTGCCTGGCTCAGGAAGTCCTGGGGGAGCATGCCAACACGGCCACTGCACTCAAAGGCTCATGGTCTAGTTGGGGGAGCTGAACCTGGAAGTGGGCATGATGTGGGAGCCAGGGGCAGGGTGATGGTGGTTAGCGAAGGACGTTTCCCTGGAGAAGAGCTTACCTTCTAAGTGAAGGACAAGGAGAGATTTTCTTTGGAAAGATAGGTTGTCTGCTGTGAATCCCCAGCCACTTCCTTCCCTTCAGGTCTGTGGGTGCCTTTCTCATGGGTCCATGGGGGAGGGGGAGAGATGCTTCCCCCTTCCTGAGTGAATGAGTTTGGAACCAAAGGAGTAGGTGTGGGGGGAAAGAGGGCACCCAACAGCTCCACCTTCATTCAAAGATAAGACCGTTCCCCTCCCTGTCTCCCTCCAAGGCCTGGAGTCCAGCCCCACTTTTGGGAAAAGGGGCTCTGATGGCCTTCTGTGGCTGTGGAATATGGGTGGGGGTGGGGGAGAAGGCAGGGGAACAGGGAGGTCCTCACGTGACCCTCGGTCTCCTGCTCTGCGGGCCTGCACATGGTTGCTCCTTCAGAGACGCCCTTTGGTCGGGATTCTTCTCCCACAGTCCCTGTCCTGTGACCCGCCCTCAGCCCCAAGGAATGTGGCGCTCACTACCCACTTACTGCTGCCTGGGCTCTGTCCCCTTCTAAGGGGGCTGGAAAGAGGCCTGAGACAGGCCGGAGGTGACCCCGCCCCACCCCACAGGGCCCGGGTGGGCAGCCTTCCGGCCTCCCTTGCTCTGTCCCGTCAGAAGTGTGGCCTCGCCCATTGCAGCCCCTCTGCCCACTGTGGTCACAGGCCACCTGTCACAGCCTAAGGGGCTTTTGCGGGCAAAGGACTAAAGAAGGCACCAGGCAAGGTTTGAGACATGAGCTTTTATTCAGGGCTTACCTAAAGGAAATGGAAGTCAGTCCCGCTGCTCTGAATGAAGTTAGGAGCTGCTCTGAATGGTGGCGAGTTCAGAGCTCAGTGTGTGGGTTCTCTGCATTTTGGGGGGCTGATCAAGCCAGTTATAGGGGTTTGAAACAAAGTCCAATGGGTGTGAAGTGGCATAAGCATAGGAACGGGAACAGGGAGGTGGGTGGGGGGCAATGACATAGGGAAGGACTGATTGTGGTCAACAGGGAGGAGGGGAGGATTATAGGTTATCTTGCAGATAACAGTATCTCAGAGAGTTTCAGGGAAGGAGGTCAGCTATAGATTATATTTAGTGCTGGAGGCCTGATCCTACAAGGAGAATAGGTCAAACCTTAACTGTCCTAGGTTAAGCAAGCTGCTGTGTACACAGGCTTCAAGGCCCTTGGGGAAGGCCCTGGGCCCGGGGCTCCCACACCACTATATCTCCCTTTGGTGGAGTCGGGTTCCAGTCGGCTGAACCTCCCTGCGGTGGGCAGCACTTCTCACCACGGTCCCTGCCATTGACCCATGAGAAAGACACCCATAGGCCTGAGGGGAGGGAAATGGGGTATTGTCACAGCAGACAACAGATCTCTCTAGAGAAAATCTCTCCCCCATCTCCTCCCTGACTCCTTTTCAAAGCCTCAGGTGGCTGAGGGGTGAAGGAATTGTGGAAATGGTTCCCAGATCATTATCTAGAAAATTCTCATGTGCTGATGTGGCTTGGGGGCTTCATGTCCGCTGCGTCTTGGGTCTCCATTGACATATCAGTATCCCCTCCCCATAACACCATCACTGTCAGCAAAACAGCACATGAACGACACAGTTTTGCTTAAGGTTAAACGTCGTGGAGTGTTCTGGTTTGTGAATGTTGCCAGAATGCCAAACACCAGAAATGGATTGGCTTTTATAAAAGGGGGTTTATTTACAAAGTTACAGTCTTAAGGCCATAAAGTGTCCATCAACAAAGGGTACCTTCACTGGAGGATGGCCAATGGCATCCAGAAACCCTCTGTTAGCTAGGAAGGCACATGGCTGGTGTCTGCTCCAGAGTTCTGGTTTCAAAATGGCTTTCTCCCAGGACATTCCTCTCTAGGCTGCAACTCCTCTTCAAAATGTAATTCTCAGTTGCTCTTGGGGTGTTTGTCCTCTCTTAGCTTCTCTGGAGCAAGAGTCTGCTTTCAACTGCCGTCTTCAGACTGTCTCTCATCTTCAGACTGTCTCTCATCTTCAGCTCCTCTCTCATCTCCTGTGTGTTCTTCAAAATGCCCCTCTTGGCTGTAGCAAGCTCACTCCTTCTGTCTGAGCTTATATAGTGCTCCAGTAAACTAATCAAGGCCCATGCTGAATGGGCGGGGCCACACTCCATGAAAATTATCCAATGAAAGATTTTGCCCTCAATTGAATGACCACAGCTCCACGGAAACATCAAATCAAAAGTCTCCAACCTGATCAACACCAATATGTTTCCTGCCCATACAAGTCTGCATCAAAGATAATGGCTTTTTGGGGGACATAATGCATCCAAACCAGCACATGGAGCAAGAGCCTTAAAACTGCCTGCATCCTTTGACTGAGAAATTCCCCATCTGGGAGACCATCCAGAACACAAACAAAATTGTTTGCACGATGAGCGTCCTACAGTTTTGTTGACAGTAGCCTCACCTCAACACAGTCAAGAGGGGATGAGTGAAGAAGGGTCTCTGTGTCTACAGAATATGACATATGCTACATGGTTGGTAACCGCGTGTACCACAAGATTCTACAGTATCAGATGGCCCAGTGTGGTGGTTCTGTGCCAGGCTGTCCAGGTTTGAATCCCAGCGCTGCCACTTATCAGCTGTGTTACCTTGGGCAAATCACTTAACTTCTTCGAAACTGGGCTTCTCCCTCTGTAAGATTACTGTAATAATAGTGCTTATCTTATAGGGCTGTCATGAATGTCAAATGGGTTCATGTAAAACAGGCAAGGCCCACTGTGTCAGCTGTTGTTATTAGCACCTGGGAAAAGGCTGATATGGTTAAATGCATTGAAAAAGGCAGAATTTGATATTGTATATTGAATATGACCAGATTAGTCATGGGAAGTACACAGCAACATATTCCAAAGATGTCTAAAGTAACAGTCAAAGAGGATGGATGCCAAAATGATGCCAGTGGTTGGCCCTGGGTTGCAGGAACATCATTGACTTTATTTTTTCCACTTTTCTATATTTCCATATTTTCTTTAATAGCATTATTGGAGAGTTAACAGTCATTGTGGGGACAGGTGAGGTTTAAAGGGGCAGGAATGGGAAGAAGGTAGGGCAGGACCAGGGAAGCAAAGACTGTTAGCTTCTGGCCTGGACCACATCCTTTCCCCACAGTCCCACTCTGCTGCACTCCCCTGTGGGCTGTGGTCACATCACTAGGAGCATGGCATCTTGCCTGGGGGTTGCTTGCCTTTGTTGCCCAGTCTCTGACAAAGTTGACTTAGCCACATGCACCAGGCACCCTGGAGTGTGTCACTCAAAGTGAGGGCCAAGCTAGAAGGTGGGGGAAGGGGGAGGGGGAGATGGAGAAGGCAGACAAGATGGTGAGTCCACCTGCGAGGCTTGGGAAGTAGCCACACAGGCTTCCCTCCCCAGCTGTGCGGCTCCTTGGCCGGTTCTGCGTGGGCTTCCCAGGACTGGGCCTGCTAACAGTTGGCTCCACTACTACCACTTCTCCCTGGGGAAGGAACAACCGTTCACCTGGCCTGGGTTGAAAGCAGGTGTGCCAGGTCAGGCACCTCAGTGGGGTGCTCATGATACATCTGAGCCCCACTTAGGCTCACATGAACATGGGGGTGTTGGCTGAGCTGCCAGGTCAGCGAGGTGGCCCTGGTACAACATTACCTTGGGAATAAGAATTGGACCTCAGAAAGCCAGGGTAATATTGCCCTGAGTTTCTTGGTCAGGTTCTTACCACATGTGCCCTCACCACAGAGGATTCTTGAGAACATTCCCAAGAGGGGGATTTCTGAGTGTGAAAGATGTGGGCTCCAATGCCAGCTGAGCTTGGCACCACCCAGGTGTCCCAGAGTATCTTTCTGAGCCTCAATTGTCCCACCTGTAAAATGTTAGCCAGGAATGGCTCAGTCTGAGGGTAGGTGTGATGACAAAACAAGTTGCTATTAAGTACAGGGGGCAGGACTGCACTGGGCACACCAGAGCGTGGTGTGAGGCTGTGATGTTTGTGTATTTCCCCATGTTTGTGGCTATTATACAGTTTAAAGAGGAAAGGTGTAATTATAAAAGACAGGATAAATGCATTTGCCTCCTTTCTTCTCTTAACTCATTTAAAAACCAGTTCTATAATATAATTCATATATAAGATATTGTTGGGCCTAAACATACAGAAATGTAATAAATTTATAATATATTTACCAACAACAGCCCAAAGGAGATGCAAACACAAAATGGCTGAGTAGGAAGATTTACAAATCACCCCCTCCACTAGAAGAATGAAAGAACTGAACAGGAGACTGGAATTAATTAGGTGGTAGCTGTGGAACCAGAGTGGACACTGAGAACAACTACAGGCGCGCCAGAGGAAGCGAGAGGCTGCCGAGAGTTCAGCTTTTCTAAGTGAAGGCACAAACCAGTGCCCAGCCCCCACGGCTCAGCCCCACGGCAGCTGCTGGAAAATGGCCGCCGCAGTGTGGTCGGGATTGCAGGAGCGGCTGGCAGGGGCCAGGGCCAGCGGGGGATCCATCCTCCTCTTCATGTTGGGGTTGAGGATCGAGTTGGTCTGGGGGATTCACGGGGGATTCTACGTGGAAGCTGGCCTCAGTTTTGACTCACCCGGCAGCAGTGATTCCAGTCTCCCGCCGGCATCCGACTGGACATAAAGAGCTAGTTCTGGTTTTCTCCCCCTGTGTGGGCCCTTGCTGGTTTGGCAGATCCCTGAGGGCACAGCGTAGACTCTGGCCTTGGTTTCTGCAGCCGTGGCTCCCGGCCTCACACCAGATGCCATCCAGACTAAAGACCCAGTGCACTTTTTCACTGTTTAGATTTCTTCTTTTTCTTGTGTTGTTTAGTGTGGCAGATCCCTGAGGCTCCAGCGCAGGTGCTAGCCTCAGTTTCCCTCAGAAGCAGCGTCTTCTGGCCTTACAAAAAGCATCTACTGGGACATAAAAGAGTAAGTGTATCTCTTTTTCTTTTCTGTTTTTATTTTCTCTGTTTTATATTTTTGGGTCTGGTGGATCCCTGGGGGATGAGTAGGGACTCTGGCCTAGGTTTCAGCTTCAAAAGCTGCAGCTTCAGGCTTCCCACCAGGACAAACCAAGAGACTTGGAAAGGCAGTTCACTTCATTATTTTTTTCCCTATTTTTTATTGCTTTTTTTTCTTTGAGGGTGTTAATATTTTCTTTTCTTTTCTTTTTCTTCTCACACTCTCTTTCATTCCTCCCATTTTTTTTTCTTCTTGTTCTTAGTCTGGCAGAACTAGATTTCCAGAGTGACCACAACATAATACTCAAAATATCCAGTTCTCACCAAAGATTTCAAGACATACAAGGAAACAGGAAAGTATTGCCCAGTTTCAAGAAAAAAAGAATTTGAAAGAAAATATTCTGGAGAAATTACAGTCTCTGGAATTACTAATTAAATATCATAGAACAACTCTCATAAATAAGATCAATGAACTAAAGAAAAACATGGACAAAGAACTAAAGGAAATTAGGAAAAAATATTATGAACAAAAGGACAATTTTAATAATGAGATAGAATTGCAAAGATAACTAAATGGGAATTCCGGAACTCAAAAGTACAATAACTGAAGTGACAAATTCATTAGAGGGGTTTAAAAGCAGATTGGAGGGGGCAAAATAAAAAAAGGATCAGTGAATTCAAAGACAAAACAATTGAAATTGCCCAAGTTGAGGAGAAGAAACACAAAATAATGAAAAACAATGAGCAGAGCCTGAGCAATCTGTGAGACATCATCAAGTTTACCAATGTATACATCATAGGAGTCCCAGAAGGGAAGAGAGAGATTAAAAAACAGAAAAAAAAATTTAAAGAAATAATGGCAGAATGCTTCCCAAATCTGATGAAAGATATGAATATACAAATCCAAGATGCTCAATGAACCCAAATAGATATACACAGAGACACATTATGATCAAACTGTGCAATGCCAAGGACAAAGACCGAATCTTAAAAACAGCAACAGAGAAGTGAAGTGTCACATATAAGGGATACTTAATAAGATTAATATCCAATTTCTTAATAGAAACCATGGAGGCCAGAAGGCAGTGGGAGAACATATTTAAAGTGCTGAAAGAGATAATCTATTAACCAAGAATAATATACCAAACAAAGCTGTCCTTCAAAAGTGAGGGAGAAGATCCAGGTCCAATCAAGGAGGTGGAGAGACACTTCAGGGATCCAACCACCCCAACCCAATGGACACTTTGAACAACCAGCAAGAACTGGCAGAAATATCTTTCTCAAAGCTCCAGAAAACAGTTAAAGGACTGCGGTATCAGGGCAAGTCCCAAATCAAGAAAAAGGCTACTTAAAAGCTGTAGGATCGGTAGCAACAGACAAAATAGGATGTAACAAAGGATTACAAATACCAAATCTATATATAAATATATTTTTAAATACTATGGTATTAGGATAGAAGGAAATAATAGAAATGGTGGAACTGTAACCCATAATATTCTTTGAAATTTGCTCTATAGCTACACATTAAATTGTACCTTGACAGTTATCACCCTTCTGTATATGTGATATTTCACAATAAGGAAATAAATGAAATTGTGGAACTGTAACCCATAACATTCTTTGAAATTTGCTCTGTAACTACTTGTTAAATCATACTTTGAAAGTTATCACTATTCTGAACATATGTTATATTTCCAAATAAAGAATGTAGAAAAAAAGAAAAAAAAAAAGCTGTAGGATCTTGTGATGCACTGGCTGGCCCCTCTGCCACCCCTCAATGATTTGGCATGAATCCAGCCCACACTCCCATTGTGGATTCCTGGTCCCAGTTCTGGAGGGAGCAGAGTAATCCTTGTGTACATACTGGGAACAAGTATGTCTGATCCAACCTGTGTGGTAGTGGCCTGAAGGACTCACTGTTGCAGAGCTTGCCCTGCATGTAGAAGGTTACTCACAGTACTGTCCTACAGAACACTGTGGGAGAGCAGTCAAGTCATGCAGCTGGAGCAGGGGATTGCTGGCTGTAGAACACACGGTGCAGTGCCTGGGACCATGAGGAAACTGCTTTCTAGAGAAGAGAGGACATTCAGAACCATGTAAATGGGGGGATTCCCAGAGCCACATGGGCATATCCAAGACAAGGCGCATGCAGAAAGGATTAGGAAGGCTCTGTGCTTTGGCCTCAAGCTATTTTCCACTCATCATATGGATAAGCCCTGAAGGAGAACACTCACACAAGTCAATCTACATAGTCTGGGAAAGGTGTTTTCTTTTTCTTTTCTTTTTTTTTAAGCTGTTGGCATTCAAGGAAAGCTCTGTCATAACCCTAGCTGGATACAGCCTTAAGGAACAGACACCTCGGAATCTAAATTTCAGTTATCAATAAAAGGTTACAAAGCATACAAAGAAACAGGAAGCAATGGCCCAGGCAAAGGAGAAGTTTAAAGCATTAGAAACTGCCAGTGAGGAGGACCAGACTGGGGACATACCAGACAAAGACTTAAAAAAAAAAATGGTCTTAATATTCTCAAAGACCTAAAGGAAAACCCAGGCTAAGAATTAAAGGAAATCAGGAGAACAATAGGTGAATGCAAAAAGAATATCAATAGAGAGATGGAAATTATGAAAAAGAATCAAACAGAGCTGAAGGCCACAGCTGAAGACCTCCAATCAAGCAGACTGGAGCTGGCAGAAGAAAGAAATCAGCAAACTTGAAGATAAGACAATTGAAATCATTCAGTCTGAGGAGGAGAAAGAAGAAAGAATGAAGAAAAGTGAACAGAGCCAGAGGAACCTGTAGGATACCATCAAGAATACCAATATATGCTTTGTGGGAATCCCAACATGAGAAGAAAGAGAAAAAGGAGCAGAGAAAATATTCAAAGAAATGATGGCTGAAAACTGCCCAAATTTAATGAAAGAATCGAATATACACATCCGAGGTGCTCAGTGAACTCCAAACAGGTTAAACCCAAATAGACCCACACTGTGTCATGTTATAATCAAAGTTTCAAAGGCCAAATGTAAAGACAGAATTCTGAAGGCTGCAAGAGAGAAGCAATGTGTCATATATAAGGGAGCCTCGATAAGATGAAGTGCTGTGTTAATAACAGTGAAAACTGTGTGTGTGGTGGTGGTGGTGGGGCTTCTTGGGAATTCTGTATTATTTTCTGCTTGTTTTTCTGTAAACCTACATCTTTAATAATAATAATTAAAAAAAAAACTTTCAAAAGATTAAGTGCTGATTTCTCATCAGAAACCATGGCAGCAAGAAGGAAATGGGATGACACATTTAAAGTGCTAAAAGCAAAAACTTGCCAACCGAGAATTCTATAGCTGGCTGAACTGTCTGCCAAAAATGAGGAAGATTAAGATATTCCCAGATAAACAAAACTGAGTGAGTTCATCACAACTAGACTGGTCTTACAAGAAATGCTGAGGGAGTTTCTGCAGGCTAAAAGGAAAGGACTGCATGAAGAAATAAGATCTCCAGTAAAGATAATGCATGGGTAAATATAAATGCCAATACTAATGTATTTTTGGTTTGTAACTCTAGTTTTTATTTCCTACAGGCTTTTAAAGCCAAATGCAAATGCATGAAATATAATGAGAGATTAGTGAATGTGGACTCAATGTATAAACATGTAATTTGCAACAACAACTACATAAAGTTGGGAGGACAGGGGGGTATAGGAAAAACTTTGTGTGTTCCATGGAAGTTAAGTTGGCATCTAAGCAAATGAAAGTGTTGTAGATTTAGGATGTTAAATTAAAGCTCTGTGGTAACTACAAAGAAAATATTGGAGAATAAGTAAACTCATAGAGACAGAAATTAGAATACAGGTTACCAAGGGTGGCTGGCAGGAGGAATGGAAGTTAATGCTTAGTGGTGTAAGGTTTCTTTCTGGGGAGATGGGAAAGTTTAGTTATAGAAGGTGATGAGGGTACAACATGGTGAATGTGATTAATCCCACTGAACAGCATGCTTTGGAGTGGTTGAGATGGGAAAGTTTATATTGTATGTATGTTCCCACAATTAAAAAAACAAAGAAAGAGCAACTAGAGAGACAATGACAATTAAAGGCAATATATGATCCCAGACAGGATCGAATAAGAGAGGAGAAAAGTTTCAAAGGGTCATCACTGGGACATATGAAAAATTTGGAATATAGACTATAAGTTTTATACCAATATTACATTTATTGAACTTGATTACTTCACTTAAGGTAGTTACATAAGTGAATGTCCATGTTCTTCGGAAATGTACATGGCAGTATTAAGTGTTCAAGGGGCATGATATATACAACCTACACTCAAGTGTTCAGAAAATGGATTGATAGATGAACTGATGGGTGGATAGATAGATAGATAGATAGAAAGATAGATGAGAGATAGAATGAAATGGCAAATGTGGCAAAATATTAAAATTGGTGAATCTTGGTATTTGGGGTTGGGCACAGTGTAGGGCTATGTTGGAGTTTTATGTAAAAGGTTTGTGTGATTTTTGTTACTGTCCTGTAAGTCTGAAAGTATTTAAAAATAAAAAGCTAAAAAAATGAGGGTGAAATTAAGACATTTCCAGACAAACACAAACAAAAACTGAGGGATTTCAATACTTACAGAAAATGCTAAAGGGAGCCCTCCAAGTTTAAAGGAAAGGATACTAGACAGTATCTGAATGCTGGATGAAGAAATAAAGATCTTATGTAACAATATGGGTAGGAGGCGGGGCAAGATGGCAGAGTGGTGAGGAGCAGAATTTCGTCTCTCCCCTAGAGCAGCTGGCAGTTACCCAAGAACTATATGAAACAGCGTTTTCGGGATCTCCAGTAACCAGTCACACATTGGACTCAAGTTTGGAATTGGAGGAAAAGCTGAGATTGCAGCGAACATTGTAAGTTCCCGGGACCAGGGGTCTGGCGCCCCTCCCCACCCAGACCTCACAGACTGTCTTGCTGCCGGCTCCCTGAAAGGGGGAGAAAAAAGAACCAAAAAACAGCAATCTGCTGAGGGCAAGAAGGGAGGCTCAACCCAGCCTCAACTGCAGAATTAATTAACAAATTAATTAACTAACTTTGGGAGCTGGGGTGCTAAAGAAGGGCTGGGCTCCAAGAAGTGGGGGCACGTAAAAGCGGGCACCCATTCCCAGACTCCAAAAAAGCCATTTTTTTTTCCCTTACATTTTGTCCCTTCTGGCTTCTCACTGATCCCTTATCTCTTCATTTCAATAGCCCCTGGCAGGGGTGGAACTGAAGCGGTTGGAGAGTAATTATCAGACAATAGCCCAAAGCGTATCTTTAAATGCTCTATTCTGACACTGACAAAACTTCCAGGCTGGGGAAAGACGTTTAAAAGAGACTCTTTTTTTTTTCCCTTTTTTCTTTTTCTTGATTTCTTTTCTACTTTTTTTTTTTATCTAAAAGTAATATATGTGGTTATTTTCTATCGGAAAGCCCAGGTTGAGGGACTAGGCTGGGCTTGAGGGGAGACAAGAGTACCCACAGTGTCTTTGAATTCCGTATTCACTACTGAAGGCCTCCAGCCCCGTCTTTAATTGGCAACTCAGGCTGACCAAGGAATCTACCTTGAGAGGCCCCAAAGAGGAGAGAGGAGAAGGGAATAGTGCCCCTGAGAGACAACTGGAGGTCTGAGGATTGGGAGAGTGGAGGGAGGCCGAGCTCAACTGGCAGTCCTCCTTCTGGGAATTCAGACCCCAGGGGCTGGAATTCAGATTCCAGCTTCAGTCAGCCATGCCCCTGACAGGCTCAGAGTCACCAGGAGAACTAAAGGCTCCATACCTCCTTACACTGGTGGGGGAGCTGCGGGCTGGCCTGCGCCACCTGCTGGACAGGAGAGGAAAAGCACCAATTCTAAAGGCCTCATAGGAGGGTCTCATTCTCAGGAAAACTCCATGCCCTCCCAATGAGACCTGGGCCTCACTAGACTGGGAAAATCTGACTAGGGTCGACCATATCCAAGGAGACCCACTCACAAAAAGGTTACATAGAGGCAGAGCAAGAAACAGAAAAAACAAGAGGGGAAAAATTCTGATCAACTAAATAGAACCTAAGTTAGAGGTCTAGAATAAGTTGAACTGAATAACAGAGGCCAGAGAACAAAGCCAACCAACAAGAAAACCACTAGGTAAAAGACAGAAAACAAGCTCCAAAATAAACTAATCAAGAGAATCAGATGCCTAGACAACTTAAGATAACAAGCCATACCAGGAAACACGAAAACATGGACCAGCCAAAGGAACAAACTAATAGCTCAGCTGAGACACAGGAGTGGAGGCAACTAATGCTAAATAAATTTGATGAAATGAAGGAAGATATAGCAAAAGAGCTGAAGGATATAAAGAAGACACTGGCTGACCATAAAGAAGAATTCATAAACTTAAAAAAACAAATGGCAGAACTCATGGGAATGAAGGCCACAATGGAGGAGATGAAAAACACAATGGAGGGACACAACAGTAGATTTGAACAGGCGGAAGAAAGGATCAGTGAACTGGAAGACAGGTCATTCGAATTCATACACACAAAAGAACAGCTGGTGAAAAAAATGGAAAAATATGAGCAAGGTCTTAGGGAGCTGAGTGACAACATGAAACGCACAAATATACGTGTTATGGGTATCCCAGAAGGAGAAGAGAAGGGAAAAGGGGCAGAAAGAGTAATAGAAGATATATTCACTGAAAATTTCCCAACTCTTATAAAAGACAGAAAATTAGAGATTCAAGAAGTACAACGTACCCCAAATAGAATAGATCCCAGTAGACCTACTCCAAGACACTTACTGGTCAGATTGTCCAATGTCAAAGACAAAGAGAGGATTCTGAAAGCAGCAAGAGAAAAGCAATCCATCACATACAAGGGAAAGTCAATAAGACTATGTACAGATTTCTCTGCAGAAACCATGGAGGCAAGAAGACAGTGGCATGATATATTTAAGATACTGAAAGAGAAAAACTGCCAACCAAGAATTCTATATCCAGCAAAACTTTCCTTCAAAAATGAGGGAGAGATTAAAACATTTTCAGACAAACAGACACTGAGAGAGTTTGTGAATAAGAGACCAGCACTACAAGAAATACTAAAGGGAGTGCTACAGGCTGATAGGAAAAGACAGGAGAGAGAGTTGGAGAAGAGTGCAGAAATGAAGATTATCAGGAATGGTAAAAAGAGAGGAAAAAATAAGATATGACATATAAATTCCAAAAAACAAAATGGTAGTAGAAAGTACTGCCCTTACAGTAATAACACTAATGTAAATGGATTAAACTCCCCAATAAAAAGACACAGACTGGCAGAATGGATTAAAAAACAGGACCCATCTATATGCTGTCTACAAGAAACTCACTTTAGACACAAGGACAAACATAGACTGAAAGTGAAAGGTTGGAAAAAGATATTTCATGCAAACAACAACCAGAAAAAAGCGGGAGTAGCTATATTAATATCAGACAAGTTAGACTTCAAAAGTGAAACAATTAAAAGAGACAAAGAAGGACACTATATATTAATAAAAGGGTCAATTCATCAAGAAAACATAACAGTCATAAATATTTATGCACCAAACCAGAATGCCCCAAAATTCATGAGGCAAACACTGAGATCACTGAAAGGAGAAATAGATACCTCTACAATAATAGTTGGAGACTTCAATACACCACTCTCATCAATGGATAGAACATCTAGACAGAGGATCACTAAAGAAACAGAGATGTTGAATTGTATGATAAATGAACTAGACTTGACAGACATTTATAGAACACTACATCCAACAACAGCAGGATACACTTTTTTCTCAAGTGCTCATGGAACATTCTCTAGGATAGACCACATGTTGGGTCACAAAGCAAGTCTCAACAAATTTAAAAATATTGATATTATACAAAATACTTTCTCAGACCACAATGGAATGAAGTTGGAAATAAATAAAAGGCAGAAGGTCATAAAATTTACAAACATATGGAGGCTAAACAACACCCTCTTAGAAAACCAGTGGGTAAAGGAAGAAATTACAAGAGAAATTAGTAAATACCTCGAGGCAAATGACAATGAAAACACAACTTATCAAAACTTATGGGATGCAGCAAAGGCAGTGCTGAGAGGGAAATTTATTGCCCTAAATGCCTATATTAAAAGAGAAGAGAGAGCAAAAATTGAAGAGTTAACTGCTCACCTGGAGGAATTAGAGAAAGAACAGCAAACTAAACCCAAAGCAAGCAGAAGGGAAGAAATAACAAAGATTAGAGCAGAAATAAATGCAATTGAGAACAGGAAAACAATAGAGAGAATCAACAAAACCAGAAGTTGGTTCTTTGAGAAAATCAATAAAATCGATGGACCACTGGCTAGGCTAACAAAAAAAAAGAGAGAGCA
The DNA here is from genome assembly GCF_015220235.1 of Choloepus didactylus. Lineage (NCBI taxonomy): Eukaryota > Metazoa > Chordata > Mammalia > Pilosa > Megalonychidae > Choloepus > Choloepus didactylus. The sequence goes on along the minus strand of NC_051328.1, from coordinate 21,938,086 downwards.
GATGCAAATAAATGCAATCAGAAATGGTAAAGGAAATATAACTACCAACCCTACAGAAATTAAGGAGATAATGAGAAGATACTATGAGCAACTATATGCTAATAAACTAGACAACTTAGATGAAATGGACAACTTCCTAGAAAAGCATAAACAACCAACATTAACTCAAGAAGAAATAGATGACCTCAACAAACCAATCACAAGTAAAGAGATTGAGTCAGTCATCAAAAAGCTCCCAAAAAGGAAAAGCCCAGGACCAGATGGTTTCACATGTGAATTCTACCAAGCATTCAAGAACGAATTAGTACCAATCCTGCTCAATCTCTTCAAAAAAATTGAAGAAGAGGGAAAGCTACCTAACTCTTTCTATGAAGCCAACATCACCCTAATACCAAAACCAGACAAAGATACTACAAAAAAAGAAAATTATAGACCAATTTCTTTAATGAATATAGATGCAAAAATCCTCAACAAAATACTCGCAAATCGAATCCAGCAGCACATTAAAAGAATTATACACCACGACCAGGTGGGATTTATTCCAGGTATGCAAGGCTGGTTCAACACAAGAAAATCAATTAATGTAATACACCACATCAATAAATCAAAGCAGAAGAACCACATGATCATCTCGATTGATGCAGAAAAGGCATTTGACAAAATTCAACATCCTTTCCTGATGAAAACACTTCAAAGGATAGGAATAGAAGGGAACTTTTTCAACATGATAAAGGCAATATATGAAAAACCCACAGCTAACATCACACTCAATGGGGAGAGACTGAAAGCTTTTCCTCTAAGAACAGGAACAAGACAGGGATGCCCACTATCACCATTGCTATTCAACATTGTGCTGGAAGTTCTAGCTAGAGCAATTAGGCAAGAAAAAGAAATAAAAGGCATCCAAATTGGAGAGGAAGAAGTAAAACAATATGGGTAAATATATGCCAGTATTATTTCATTTTTCATTTATAATGTATTTACTTCTTATAAAGCTGAAAATTCAAATGCAATAAAAACAACTGTACAATTTCACTTTTTGGTATATACTCAGAAGATCTGAAAGCAGTAACATGAACAGACATTTGTACACTGATGTTTGTAGCAGCACTGTTTCAATTGCCAAGAGATGGAAACAATCCAAGTGTCCTTCAACAGACGAGTGGATAAACAAAATGTGATATATACTTAAGATGGAATACTGTAGAGCAGTAAGAAGGAACAAGGTCCTGAAACATACGGCAACATGGATGAACCTTGAAGATATAATGTTGAGTGAAATAAGTCAGACACGAAAGGAGAGATATTATATATTACCACTTCTATGAACTTCCTGAACAATGTAAAATCAATGTCCTATAATGCAGAATATTGGGGACCTAGTGAGAGACAGAAGCTAGTGAGGGGGAATGATAATCTAATATGTTCAGATATGTTAATGATGGTGAATTCAAAGGTATGAGAATGGATGGGGTGGCAATTTTTTGTTAATTGGATTATAAGTATCAGATCTGTATTGAAGGTGAATAGGATTCAAAGGGGTTGTTTAAAGGCATGTTTCCCACAGATCAGCACTACAAATGTAGATAGATGCTTTCATGATATACTTCTAAGGTATGACACTAGTACAGAGAGTTGACAACAGAACAATATATGGGAAAAATCTACCTATTGCATGCTAGGGACTATAGTTACTAGGAATATCATACTAGTACCACACAAATACTAGGGACAAACAATTAAGGGCTGAAAAGACCAATGAGGTGTTTTGAGTCATGAGAATTTTTAAAATGGAGAGTGATGAGGATTGTACAACTAAGTGATGATAATGTGAGATATGGATGGATTATCATGAACATAACATATGCTATGTGAATTTAGGAACCCCCTACTTTATAACTCAAGCCCTCAATCTTGAGGCTTGCTCTGGTGAAACTTATGGTTGTAAAGGGGAGGCTAAGCCCACCTATAATTATGCCTAGGAGTCACCTCCAGAGAACCTCTTTTGTTGCTCAAATGTGGACTTTCTATCTCTAAGCCTAACTCTGCAAATAAATTCTTCACCCTCCCCCTGACATGAAACTGTGAAACTGTAGCCCATAACATTCTTTGAAATTTTCTCTCTAACTACTTGTTAAATTGCATTTGGAAAGTTATTACTTCTATGTATATGTGTTATATTCTACAATAAAAAAATGATAAAAAAGTGTAAAACTGGGCACACAATGCATAAAGACATAATTTGTGACATGAATAACATAAAAGGGAAGGGTAGAGGGATATAGGTACTGTGTATCTATTGGCCATTGAAGTCAAGCTGAAGTCAACACAAACTAAATTGTAATAGATATAGTAAGCTAAATGTAATACCCGTGGTAACCGTAAAGAAAATATCTTTAAAAAGTCTTCACAAAAGGAAAGAATAAGTGATTCAAAATGGCCCATTATAAAAGATCATCTAAACAAAAAGGCGGGCAGTAATGGAGGAAAGGAGGGACAAAAAAAGGTATAGGATTTACAAAAAACAATTAGCAAAATGGCAGAAGTAATTCTTGCCTTTCCCTAAATGTAAATGGATTAATCTCTCCAATCAAAAGGCAAAGATTGGTAGACTGGATGAAGAGATATGACCAACTACATGCTGTTTACCAGAGACCCAGCTCAGATCCACAGATACAAATAGGTGGAAAGTGAAAGGATGGAAAAAAACATTTCATGTGAATAGCAATCAAAAGAGAGCAGGAGGCTATATTAATAGCAAACAAAATAGACTTTAAGTCAAAAACTGTTACAAGAGACAAAGAAGGACATTATATAGTGATAAAAGGGTCATGTTAACAAGAAGATTTAATAATTATAAACATATACACCTAACAGCAGAGCACCAAAATATACAAAACAAATGTTGCCAGAACTGAAGGGAGACATAGTTCAACATAATAGTTGGAGACTTTAATACATCACTTTCAACTCTGCATAGAACATTTAAACAAGGGATCAGTAAGGAAATAGAGGACCTGAACAGCACTATAATCTAACTAAATCTAACTGACATATTTAGAACACTTCACCCCCAAACAGTGGAATATATATTACATAATTAGGGACCAAAATTAGGGAACAAGGGAAGTCGAAATAAACTTTAAAATATTGATGTCATAAAAAGTAACCTCTCTGACCACAACAGAGTGAAACTAGAAATCAATAACAGAAGGAAAACTGGAAAATTACAAATATGTGGAAATTAAACAGCACACACTTAGATAACAAATGGGTTAAAGAAGAAATTACAGAAAAATTAGAAAATACTTAGATATAAATGAAAACAAACACACACAACACACTACAACTTACAGGATGCAGTGAAGACAATGCTCAGAGGAAAATTTATAGCAGGAATGCCCACATTAAAATTAGCCCAAAGGAGGTGGGTGGGAGAAAAGATTTACTGGGATAAGGAAATGACTACAGATGGTAGGGTAATAATTATAGCAATGTAATGTTGGGTTTGTGACATGCATAGATGTAATATGTATAAAAACAGGATCACAAAAAAAAGGGAGAAAAGGGAATAGAGTAACGTAATCTGAAGCTGATTTTGAAAAGTCAAAATGTATTTGGTAAGTCCTAGAGCAAACTAAAAAATAACTCAAGAAATACAGTGAAAAAAATCATTAAAGGTTTCATTATAAAATATTTACTTAATGCAAAAGAGAGCAGTAAAACAGGATATTTACATGCAAAAGAATGAAACTGGACCCCAACCTCACATCATATAGAAAAAATAACTCAAAATAGACCAATGACCTAAATATAAGCACTGAAACCATAAAACTATTAGAAGAAAAGATAGGGGAAAATCTTCATGACCTTGAGTTAGGCAAAGGATTCTTAGTTATTCAAAGCATGAGCAAAAGGGAAAAATAAATAATTTGGACTCCATGAAAATTAAAAACTTTTTTGCATCAAAGGACATTATCAAGAAAATGAAAAGGTAACCTACCAAATGGAAGAAAATAGTAGCAAATAATACATCTGATAAGGAGTTAATATCCAGAATGTATAAAGAATCCCTACAACTCGACAACAAAAGGACAAACAACTCAATTTTTAAAATGGACAAAGATGTTGAATAGACATTTGTCCAAAAAAGATATACAATTGGCTAATAAACACATGAAAAGATATTCAATGTCATTCATCATTAGGGATATGCAGATCAAAACCAAAATGAGATACCATTTCATACTCACAAGGATGGCATTTATTTTAAAAAACGGAAAAGAACAATTGTTGGTGAGGATGAAGACAAACTGAAATCCTTGTGCATTGCTGGTGGGAATGTAAAATGGTGCAGTCACTGTGGAAAATAATTTGACAGTTCTTCAAAAAAGTTGAACATAGAATTATCATATGACCCAGGAATTCCACTCCTAGGTATATTCCAAAAAGAACTGAAAACAGGGACTTGCATAGATATTTGTACACCAATATTCATAACAGCTTTATTCACAATAGCCAAAAGGTGAAAACAACCCCAGTCTCCATCAACCGATGAATGGATAAAGAAAATATGGTATATACATACAATGGAATATTGACCAGTCATAAAGAGAAATGAAATGCTGGTATGTGCTACAACATGGATGAAGCTTGAAATATTATGCTAAGTGAAATAAGCCAAATATAAAAGAACAAATTATATGATTCCATTTTTATGAATTATATAGAATTAGCTAATTCATAGAGATCAGAAAGTAGACTACAGGTTACCAGGGGCTGGGGGGAGGGGACTTGGAGGAGCTATTGCTTAATGGGTACCAGGTTTCTGTTTAGGATGATGAAAAAATTTTGGTAATGGATGGTGGTGATGGTAGCCAAACATTGTAAATGTAGTTAATGCCATCAAATTATACACTTAAAATGGTTAAAATCACAAATTTTATGTTATATATATGCTACCAAAATAAAGTAAAATAAAATAAAGCAGTAAAGGAAGAATAGAAGAACAAAAAAGGCATGAGACATATAGAAAACTGTGGTGATGGTTGCACGTATCTATGAAATATACTGAAAACAATTGAATTGTATACTTTAAATGGGTGAGTTTTATGTTATGTGAGTGATATCTCAATAAATCTGTTTTTTAAAAAAGGGACATTAATATGAAAATGGCTGCCAATATCAATATTTTGGCAAGGATTTGGATCAACCAGGGCTCTCATGTATTGCTAGTGGGGTTGTAATTGGTACAATCACTGTGGAAAACTATTTGGCATTATCTGCTCAAGTTGCAAAATTACACCTTATGACCTAGCAAGTCCACCTCTAGGTAGATAGATATGAACAGAAATGTGTCTATATGTTCACCAGAAGACATGTGTTCCAGTTTGCTGATGCTGCCATTATGCAAAACACCAGAAATGGATTGGCTTTTATAAAGCGGGGTTATTTCATTACAAAGTTACAATCTTAAGGCCATAAAGTGTCCAAGGTAAGGCAACAATAGGGTACCTCCACTGAAGGATGGCCAATAGTGTCTAGAAAACCTGTTTGCTCGGAAGGCACGTGGCTGGCATCTGATTGCTCCCAGGTTGCATTTCAAAATGGCGTTCTCCAAAATGTCAGCATCAGCATTCAATGGCCTTCTTCAAAATGTGTCTCTAAGCTGCAGCTCTGAGGTCCTTCTGTTTGTGAGTCCCTTTATAAAACTCCAGTGAACTATCCAAGGCCCACGCTGAATGGGCGGGGCCACACCTCCATGGAAACATTCAATCAGAGGTCACACCCTAACCAAAGGTGTCACTCACAGTCAGGTGGGTCACATCTCCATGGAAACAACCTAATCCCAGTATCCCACGAGATTGGATTAAAAGATCATGGCTTTTTCTTGGGGGACATAATATATCCAAACTGGCACAACATGTACCAGAAAATTCCTATCAACATTATTCATAATAGCCCCAAATTGGAAGCCACCCAAATGCCTGTCATTAGGAGAAGGGAGAAACACATTGTGGGAGAGTCACACAATGGAATCCTCTGTGACAATGAGATGGATTGATATACAACTACACACAACACCTCAGATGAGCTTCACAGATAAACTACCGAGCTAAAGAAGCTTGACACAAGAGTATATACTGTATGATTTCCTTTATATCCCATTGATATAGAATCACTTACCATCTGACTCCATTTTAGTGGGCAAAACTGATGCATGTCATTGGGAGTCAGGATGGAGGCTGCCTTCTTTAGGGTGTAGCGAGCCGGGGGCTTTGGGAGCTGATAATGTTCCGTTTCTGGGCCCAGGTGCGGGGTACATGCTGATGTGTTCATTTTGTGAAAATCAGTCAAGCCATATGCTTATGCTTCATGCACTTTTTTGTACATATTTTATGCTTCAATATAAAAGTTTTCTGAAAAAGAAAAAAGAAAAGGAAAGGGGTGGAGAGCCTTTTGTGGCAGGGGTGCTCCTGACAGCACATGAGCCCTGGACAGAGTGCTGAGCTACACAGGGTCTCTGGAGGGGCTCTCAAGGCAGGAGTGAGCCACCAAAGTCTCCCAGTCTCTGGAAAAGGACAGGATTTCACCCGGAGGGAGAAAAAGCTGGGATTTGAAAATGATCACTCCCTTCAAATGTAACCTAGAAGGACAGGAATGGAGGTCTGAGAGCTCTGTTGCCGAGGGGAACTCAGGGAGCATCTGTGGGGGCTGGAAGTGGCCTCCAGTTACTGGGAATAGGTTTGGGATCCTTCTGGGGCATGGCAGGGCCCCGGGATGATCAAGCCTACAGTTGAGCTGAGGCCATGGCCGAGCCCATCCACGGGGTCCCATCTGCAGCCACCATCCATGGTTTGGTCTTGCCTAAACCCCCTTCCCCCACCCCCATGGGCCTCTGGGCCTCCTCAGTGCTGGACATCTATGAATTCCCTACTGCCTCTCTCCTGGCCTGAAGGCTAAGAAGATTCCTTGATGGTGCCACCCTGACAGACCCACACTCCCTGGGTCTGCAGGTGCTGCCTCTGATGCTCTCTGGAATGGGAAGAGAAACTCCTGCCATTTTGACATGCTCAGATGAGGATCCTACCACAGCAGAGCTGCTTGGACACAAGATCTCGGCTCAGTGAGATGTTTCTTCCATCATCCCAGGTACCCTTTACTGCCCACTGTGGGCTAGGGGGTGGGTCAGGTCAGAACCTCATTGGGCCCAGAACCACCCTCTCTGTCTTTGACCCCAGGCCCAGCTGCTGGGCCAGCTCTGAGCCCCAGGCTTCTTCTTTCTCCAGGATCTTGGTCTCATCTGCCCTATGATCTGGACCCTGAGGAAACCCTGTCCTACTTGCAAATGTGTCTAAATATGTCTAAAGCCCAATGCTGGACCAGATGGGAACTTGGTCCCCCAAATAAACCAGAGGAAGCCAGGTGGCTCAGGGGAGAGGAGTCACCCAATGCTACATATCAGAACTGCAGATATGGCCCAGCTAAGGCTCTTTGTAAACATCATCGTCATTGTCGTCATCATCATCATCATTGTCATCATCGTTCCCACTGTATAGATAAGACTGAGACCCAGAATGGAGACTTAGTCATGGCCCCACAGAGCATGTGAGCTGCACTGCCACAGATGGAAGCATCTTATTGCCAGTAGGTAAGAAAGAGAACATAGGGTGATCCTTGGCTCATGCTGTTCCCTCTGTGTCAACACCCTTCCCTGCACTGTCAACCAGGTGAACTCCTAGTTATCCTCCAAAACCCAGCTAATCCTCTTCTAGGGTTCTTTCTGGATGCACCACACCCCTGCAGCCTCTTGCATGAGAACAACCTGCCCAGGGAGACGGACAGGGAGACTGAGTCTTCCTTCTGAGGGAGGGACTTGCTTCAGCTTATGGAGAGACTTAACCCAGAGCCTGGCTCCCAACAACTGCCTGGCCGTCCTGCAGACAGGCTTCCCCCTTGCCCCAGAAGTGGCCTAGGACCTGAGCTTGACCATACTGGGCATCTGGTTGCATTAGGGGATAATGCCTCCAGCCAGCCACATGGGGGCCAGGGCACAATGGAGGTCCTGGGCACTGAAGCATGGGTAAGGGCCTGGGGGAATGGGAAAGGCCAGGAGCCTTGTCCGTGTTACGGTGTGGGGGTCACAGAGGCACAGAGTCTGACTGAGGCTTGCTCCAGCCCCAGGGGCTGGTTCTGGCAGAGACTGGGCACTAGCTCCTGGGGGGTTGAATTGGCTTTGCCTTCTCCCTTGTCTGTCACACAGATGGGACCCGGCAGGGGTAAAGAGAGCCCGGCCACCCGCCTAGCCTCCTTTCCCTCTCTGGGCTGAGCCACCTGGCTTCCTCTGGTTTATTTGGGGGACCAAGTTCCCATCTGGTCCAGCATTGGGCTTTAGACATATTTAGACACATTTGCAAGTAGGACAGGGTTTCCTCAGGGTCCAGATCATAGGGCAGATGAGACCAAGATCCTGGAGAAAGAAGAAGCCTGCAGCTCTTCACTCTCCAGGCTCCCTCACATGGGCAGACCCCATCTTTGGGGGCTGTCTGGAGCTGGTTGTGGTGGAGCCTTGTGCACTCCTGCCAATCCCAGAGGCCACCATCCAGACCCCAAGGGTAGAGGCACTCAGGCACTTGGGCGAGAGCAGTGCCAGGCCCTGTCATCTCTGTTGGCTGTGCAGCCACTGCCTGGAGCTATTGTCTTGCAAAACCCATCCCTCTGCACCTCCCTTGCTGGCCTTGCTACCTTCTAGAATCCCAGGTCCCACCTGTGTCAGCCTTGTGGGCCTCAACTCCAGCATCTGGAAAGCCCAGTCCAGACATGAGAGCACGTTCTGGAGGAGACAGGACATGTGATTTGGAGGTCCTGACTCTCCTTATCCTCTGTGTGGCCACAGGCAAGGCACTCATCCTCTCTGATTCTGTTTCTTCATCTGTAAAGCTGGGACCCCCGAGAACCGCCCAAAGGCCAGAGGGAAAGGATGGATGTGAGTCAGCGAGGCTCCTCATGGTGATGGTTGGGAAACCCCACCTCAACTGCCAGCTGATTGCCTGGGGCCCTGGGACCCCAGCCAAGGTCCCCAGAATCAGGAGGGACCAGCTCAGGGACATTAAGGAGGGGCAGCCCCACTTCAAGAGGCTCTCCTGGGCAATGACACCCCAAAGTCTGAGGGGCCCTAGGCCTGAGGGCCGGGATGGAGGGGAGGGACAGCTGGGCACCACTGTTCCCTTGCCAAGCGTCTTTCTGTGCTTGGAAGGCTTTCCCAGGGCATCAGCCAGTGGGGCCGGGAACCGGGACAAGGGTGGGAGGGGGCAGGTCTGAATCCCGAGAACAGGGTCACCTGCAGGGCGGGGGAAGGCCTTCCGATGGCTCCCCCGGACCCCAGCGAGTGTCCAATGGGCACTCAGCCTGCCCTTCACCAAACCATTGGGCTCCATCCACCCAGAACATATTTTAAATGAGAAATATTAGAGGCATTTAAAATTAGAATGACACCCCCAACGTCTCTCTATTTTCCTGTCTCTGAGTTGTAGTTGGGGAGCTGCAGGGTGTTTTCAGACAGTACGAAGGAGCCTGTGTCTACCCGTCCCAGGGAAACTTACCGAGCGTTCGCTGTGGCCGGCACTGTTCCGGGTGCTTCACGGCCCCGACCCTGCGATGCTCGCGGCTGCCTGATGCAGGGGCCACGCCTGGTCCAGCAGCGCCCCCTGGTGCTCACACTCGCACACTGCTGCTCACACTGCCCGGGACCCCGCCTTGGGGAGGCTCCCTGAGTCCCCGCCGCCTGGCCTGCCTGGGTCTGTGGGTGCCCCCTGGCTTGCTCCCCTCAGTTTTGCGTGGCTGCCGGCAGGGGACGGGCACTGAGCAAGACTCAGCAGCGGCGAAGAGAGAACAGAAAGGCGAGCAGCCTGGAATCCCAGGAGCGCCGGCCTGCTGTGGGGTGTCCCCCTCCTGCGCTGGGGTGGAGCTGGGCATTCCCCTTCATCCCCATGCAGAGAGAGCCCTGGAAGCTGGGGGCGGGTGGTGGGAGGCTGGTGACCAGCCTGAGGCCTCCCCTGCAGGCCTGCCCACCCTCACCAGGGTCCACTGGCGATGGCGACACCTAAACAGCGATGCTGCCCCAACCCCCATCTCCCATGGCTGCCTTGGGAGACACATTCTGGGTGTGGAGCACCTTCAGGCCTGGAGGAAGAGGCCTCGGCACATCTGACGTGGCCCAAACTGGACTCTTGCTCACCTTCAGGCTGCCCCTTCCCAAAAAAACTTTGTGTCCTGGCAGTACCAGGTATGTGTTGACTGTGTACCTAGAGTCTCCATCTACCTGGAAGCCCACACTGGCCCCACTCTGCTCTCCTCGTCCCCCACAAAGCAAATCTGATCCTGTCACCCCCTTGCTAGAACTGTTCCACGTCTCCCCACCACCCTCATGCCCACTTTGGGCCACGCAGTCTGGTCTCTACCGACCTCTTCTCCGGCCGGCACATTTGGTGACCTCTGCTTGTCCTTCAGGTCCCCCCTTCCCTGTCCCCCAATGCCTGGGCTGGCTCCTCCTGTGTGTCCCCATGGCCCTTGGTGTCCCCATACTACACGGTGTTATGGGGCCTATTGACTCTCTATCAGCTTGTGAGGTCAGGGACAGCCCCGGAGGAAGGAAGGGGATGGGAAAAGGAGCCCCATGGCTCAGGCCCCTCCGCTATGGTGGCTCCCTTTCCTGCCCAGCTGGACTTCCCAGAACAGAAGTGGCCCCAACCACAAGTGCTTTTCATGTAACATCAGCAGCCAGAACTGGGTCTGACTGAGGGAGGGAATATATGGGACTGGAGCTGGTGGAGCTGGATGGTGGGGGCAGGGGAAATCACTGTGCGATGCATTAAAATCCAGATGTTTCAAGAGAATGGTGCATTGAGCCCCAAGAGAAGAAATATTTGCTCCCACTCTGAAACCTTCTGACTTCTCTCCACCTTTTGTAGCCTAGGTGGTTAGGCCCCTCCTTTTCTCAGTGTCAACAGCCTGACTGATGCACTAGTCCAGACCCCCTCCCTCCATCTGTTCTCCTGTGTCCTGGTGGGTGCTCTGGAGAGGTGCAGAGCTCCCTGAGAAGTTGGCCCCTCCAGCTGGGAGGGGAGGGGAAGAGCCCGGAGAAGCCACAAAGGGTTAAGGCTCCAGGACTGGAAGCTTGCCGCCCAGGTCCTGAGGGTCAGGGTGCTAACTGGTGAGGGCCACGTCTGGTGAGGGTGGCCCTGCTGGATTCTGCTTTGTCTCATGCAGGGGCCAAGTCTGGGCAGAACAGAGAAGGGGATCTGCAGGCCCAAGATTTTTCCCTAAGCCTAGTCTATGGCCTCGGGGGTGAGCTTTCTTCTAGGCTGGGTCCCCCTGATGCCCAAGACAACTGCCACCCCAGGCTTCTGCTTGTTGGATCCACCCTTCTGACCATGGCCCAACATCTGCTGGGGAATGAGAATGGCATTAGTGCCTGAAGGGTCTGGGTTCAAGTCCTGCAGTCACCATTCATGTATTCTCTCAGTTTTCCATGCACTCTTCAAACATCCCCAGACTCCGAGTCTGGCTGAGTCTCACTCTCACAACCGTGCTAGCCTGGGGTAGACTGTGCTGTAATGGACACAGACTTGGGGCCAGGTGGCCCAGAGAAGGTTTTCTGGAGGAGGGGCTGCTTGGGGGAGCTCGTAGAATCAGCTAGAACTTGCCAAGAAGCCAGCAGGAAAGGCACCCCGGGAAGAAGGAGGAGCTTATGCAAAGACCTGGAGGTGGGAAGCAGGGAGGGGCCTGGTGATATTTCAAGAAAGCACAACGCCAGTCCCGGAGGGGCTGAGGTTTTAAGGGTCATGACCCCACATCAGCCGGTTTGGGTGCAAGTCTCCCCAGCACAAGGAGATGAGGCTTTCCTGCTGGGACTCTGCCACCCCAGGGACCAACCCCAGCCAAGAAAGTCCAGGCCCTGTCTCAGAGTTCCTCCCGGGCCTTCCTGTCCTGCTCCTGCTGCCACTGTTGGGTCTTGGTGGGGAGTGTCTCTGCCCAGAACTTCATCTGAGCCTCCCTGAGCTTCTGGCTGCTCCGTGGCACCAGGCTGATCTCCAGGTACTCCTCCGACCGGTTGAACAGGGGCCAAAGCGGCAGCCCCTCTCCGTTGGGGTCCCTGGTGGGAGGAATGGATGAGGGCCAGGGTCTCCCGTGTGGTCCCCTGGGGGCAGACCCTGAGTGGGCCAGGCCCAAGGCCAGGCACGCCCACTCACTCACTCACTCACCCTGTCCGGGCAAAGCGGCTCCACTGGGCCATCATGGTCAGGCTCAGCTGCTTCTCCTCCTCCGTGGCCTCCGGAAAGCCTGGCAGGAGGGACAGACTGGAATCAGGGTCAGGTGAGGCCTGGAAGGGACCCAGGGATCCCTTGTGCTGCCCGGAGACCTTTGTTTCTTCATGCCTGCCCCCCACTCCTTGGAGTCTGGCAGCCTAGGGGGTTGCATGTCTGTCTGTCCTTACCCAGGAGGGAGCTCTCATCTGTGAGGAAGGGCCCCCCGAACACGAAGGCCATCTCAGCCCCATGGTCGGCCCTCACCCAGGCCGGCTTGATCTTTGCAAAAGAACTGGGTCGATGATGGAACTCATAGAAAAAGATGGGGCTCCCAGCATCTGCCAAGAGAGGGCAGGAATCAGAATTAGGCACGGATTCCATTCTATTATTATCCCCATCTTACCAATAAGGAAACCGAGGCACGGAGGGTTTAGGTATCTTGCCCAGGATCACAGTTAGGAGCCTGGGGCTGCCGTTCTAGGGCTGTGTCAGGGATCAGCCACCAAGCTTGGTGGAAACAAGTCTTTTCTCCCAGGAGAAGGACTGATGGGGGAGCAATCACTCATCCGCGACCCCCAGGAATTGGTGAGGTCTCTGACACGTTACTCCACTTCTCTGAGCTTCAGTTTTCTCTTCAGCAAAGTACCCTGCCCAAGTCAATTCTCATCCCTGTGAAGCTGCACCCCAGAGAGGAAATGGGGCTTGGGGGTGGCAGTGGGCATGCGATGTGGGGTGCAAGGTACCGGCTGAGCCTACACCCTCTCGCACCCAGGTGGGGCAGGTGGACAGGGCTATGCTCACCATGGAGGTTTCTTATGAAGTTCAAGATGGGTAAGTTGAAGACAATGTCTCTCACCAAGTCCTGGAAGACTTCACGCACTGTCTGTGAGTCCGAACCACTGCCCAGGTATTCCTCTATGACGGTGGATATCATCTCGGGTGGAACGTTCTGGGGCAAGAGGCCGGGCTCAGGCCTGCTCGGGTCCCACGGCCATGCAGAGCCTTCCAAGAAGCCCCAAATCCTCCAGCCTGACCTGCCTCAGACCCTTATGCCCCAGGGCCAGTCACCTGCCTCCTTGGCTCCCTGGAGCTTCTAGATGGGGTCTGGGTGGAATAAGCTCGAGTTTGGAGGCAATTTCTAGGTCTATAACTGTTTTTTGCCTGTGTGACCTCAGGTTGCTGAGCTTCTCTGAAGGTCAGTTCCTGCCTGGCAGGGCTGTTTGGCAGCGTATGTGAAGTCCCTGGCACAGGGTTTGGCCTGGAGCAGATGCACCATCAGATAGCCAGGAAGTAAGTGAGGGAACAAATGATAGGGACTCCACAGCTCCAGAGAGTGGTGGTGGTGGTGTGCAAATGGGGAGGGCTCTGGGGGTTCCTGAAGAGGAAGCACATGGATCAAGTGCCTCCTCTGTCCCAGCTCCTGGTAGACTCTTCACCTGCAGCACCCAGTCTCCTTCTTAGAACAGCTGGGGTGGCTGGGAAATACCATTCTTGTTTACAGGTGAAGAAATGGGCTTAGAGGGTCGAGGATAACTGTGGACAAGTGGCCAGGGTTGGGCTTTGACCCCAAGGTCCCAGTTAGGGCTCTGGGATCAGAGAGAGCTGACTCCAGCCCTGCCTCTGCCCCTTACCTGCACCACCTCCCATGACTCCTTGAGCCTCAGTTTGCTCATGTGTAAAATGGGGATCAAAAGCTGCCGTGAGGGTTGAAGGAGATGAGTGTCTGCCCTCATGCTCAGCACAGCCCAGGGTGCCTTAAGGGGCAGCCTCCATGATGACAATGATGGGAACCTTCCTCTGTCTAAGAGCAGAACTAAAATGCAGCAGTTGGACCCCTTGATGTTGGAGGATAGGGCTGGAGACTGCGCTGAGCAGGGCAGCCGCTGGCCTCCCTCCCACTTCTTGTCTTACCTGGTAGGTCAACAGGAGCCTCAGGAGGGGCAGGATGTCCTCCCAGCTCATCCGCTCCAGCTGATCCAGGATCCCCCAGCCCTGCAGGGACACCAACCTGTCTCAGTGCAGCCTGACCACTGCCCCTGCTCCCATCCCAGCCCTGAGCCAGGTGTGACCAAGCCCATGAATCAACAGACCTGCAAGTGTGTACCATGAAGGGGCCAGGGGCGGGGGGCGCTATCAGATATGACAGGCAAGTGTTTAGTGACAATATTAGAGAGAGAGGAAGAGAATTGGACCCTCCAAAAACAACCACACAGGGGGCTACAGTGAAAGTTAACAACACCAAACACCAGCTTTATATGACACAGTTTTAAGAGCAAAGACTCAGGAGCCTGACTGCCTGGGTTCAAATCTCAGCTCTGCCACTTACCAGGTGCATGACCTGGGGCAAGTTACTTAAATTCTCTGTGCCTCAATTTCCTCATCAATAAAAGAGATGACAATAGCAGTACCTGCCTCACGGGACTGTTGTGAGGACTAAGTGAGTTGATATGTATAAAGGGCCTGACATAGAGTAAGCATTATGGAAATGTTAGCTATTAAAATTAATTCCACCATTACTAGGCTCTTTGCTAATCTTTGTGGGAACAGGAACAGAAAATTCGCAGAGGGTAAATACAAAGAGTGCATACCCAAGAGGAGATGTTAATCTTCACTAGGAATTAAAGAATTAAATTTAAATCCACACCAGGTGGGTTTGCCCAGGTCTGGGGACCCTGCCATGTTGGCTCTCCCTCGCTTTTACTGTCAACTTGAACCTGACAGTGTGGGGGCAAGGCTGCCTTCTCGAGTCTGGGACACCGTTTCCAGAGACGCTGGAAAGCTTCTACAAGCTAGACGCTTCTACAAGCTTCATCCTTGGCCTAGACGCTTCTACAAGCTTCATCCTTGGGTGTCAAGATTTCATGAGTCTCTCTTACAGGAAGCACCCAAATGGCCCTCCTGGGGACAGAGGGCAAAAACTGTGGACATGCAGATGTTCACTGCACTGTTAGCTTCAGAGATAAAAACTAGAAGCTGCCAGAGTGCCAAAATGAAGGAACATCGCAATGGGACCATCCTCTTTGTGGAAGGTTTTACAGCCGCTAAATTGATTGCTGTGAAGACAAGGAGAAGCATGAGGAAGAAAGGACAGGGTGCTCAGGAGGAAAGCATGACCGACACACTCTCCATGGACCCCTGGTAGGGACTGGGCAGCACTTGGGCCATGCGCTTCCTCAGTGGCCTTGATGTCGTCTGAAACCTTAGAGGTGGTCAGTATCTCGGGCACAGAGTCACATTAACCAGTTGCATGGAGCCTGATGTATAAACCAGACAGCAAGGCAGGAATATGCTGAGGACCAGCATTGCCTGGAAAGCTGCCTCATGCAAAACTGTAGTCCCCAAGAAGGGACCACTTGTTCTGTGATAATGAGGTCCTAGCTGGGTGACCTTGAGTAAGTGAGTCCCTTACAGCTCCCTGACCCGTAGCTTTCTTGCCTATTGGATGGGGATAATGGGAGTGTCTAGCTCACAGGGCTGTGGTGATGAGGGTGGGATGGGAGGCACCTGGCCTGGGCAAGGCCTTAAAGGGCTCTGGGGCCAGAGGACGCTTACCCTGGGGATAAGCCAGCCAAACTCGTGATTGTTGATGCCCAGAAGGAAGGGTACAGAGTGGAACTGCCTCTCCCTCAGGAGCTCCTCGGGGCTCTTGGGAAAGAAGGTGCCGTCGACAGTGTAGGGCATGATATTAATTTTCTGCAGGAGAAAGCAAGGCACAGGGGCCCCCAGTCAGGCCCCCCTGGCTGCAGGCCTGAGCCGCTGAGCCTTAAGGGAAGGTGAAGGGTAGAGGTCACCAGGGCTAGGGGCTGTCGGGAGAGCAGGCAATGGCTGCTTCTCAGCAGGCCTCTTCTCTAGAAGAGGGGCCTCCCTGCATGCCCCCAGGCCTAGCTGGGCCCTCAGTCCCTTCCCCTCATGGGTGGTTGCCCCAAGCCTCACCCCAGAAGGCTGACTGCCCTCTACACCCACAGGAGCTGGACAGGACCCCATTTGTGCCATTGCCGGCCACTTTCCCTAAGTGGTGAGTGCACCTTGTGAGACTTCTTGGTGAGGATCAGCTCTTCACCCGCCTTCTGCCGAAGGCACCGCAGCATCTCAGCTGAGGAGGTGGAACTGCAGGCCAAAGACTCCGCGATGTCCTGGGGACAGTCAAAGGGGTCCGGCCTCCCTCTCAGCCCCTTGCCCCCACCTCCTGGCCCTCTGCCTCCCACAGAGGGGGTGTGTCTGTAGGACGGCCCGGGGCGGTGATACCAGGGATCAGAACTAGAGACTGGCCAGAGACCTGACGCCACCCCCAAGAAGCCTTCCCTGCCTGCCAGCTTGGGTGGTTCAGTCACCCTGTGTGTCCCCCATTACATCATACTGTCATCTTCTTTGTGTGCGACCCTCTAAGCAGTGTCATTAGCCGGTTAACTACGTTCCCATAGCCAGAGGTGTCAGTAAAGGTGTATGGAGTGAACAAAAAAATTGTAGTAGGACTTGGAGAGGGAGGTGTTCCAGCCCAGGCCAAAGTCTGGCAGGGTTGGGGCGGGGTGTGGGTGCTGAGGCTGGGGCGGGGTCAGGGAGCCAGGGAAGGGGAGGCTGGAGGGTGGCTTCCGGCCAGCTCCTGGTGCTGTGGCCGTTAGCAGGAATCTGTATTTGTTACAGGAATGAATGATTGAGCCGTGTTCTTCTTAGGACATAGGAGAGCCGGGGAAAGGTCCTATGTCCAAAGGTCGGGGAAAGTGTCCCCCAGCTTTGGGGAGAGGATGGGCTGCGGAGGGTGATGTTGTCTGGACAGGAGGCGCTGCGTCCATGCCGAGGCCCCGTGTTCCTGCCTCACTGTGGATGCAGGTGGGGGAAGGTGCCCAGCTCAGCCCCTCTGCAGCCAGGTGAGGGCACTAGGTCTCCCAAGGGGCTTGCGTCTGCCCCTCCCGTGGACCCCCAGCATTGCCCCTGTCCCCTCACCATCCTCTCTTGCCTGGACTCCGCCATGTCCTCCTCCCTGGCCTCCCGGCCTCCAGGATTACTCCCTCCAATCAAACCTCCACTCCAAGGCCACCGTGAGCCAAGGAGAATGTTGTTCAAGGTTGTCATTGTCCTGTCTACCTGCCCTCTGGACAAAGTGCAGATTCCTAGGCAGGGCCCATGGAGTCCCTGTGATACTTCTTCAGCCTTTTGCTTCTTGCTCTGTCCTCTAACCTGCTCCATTCCTACTTGTGTCTGCTTCTGTCACTCTGCCTTCTACCTCCAGCCTTTGCAGATGCACTTCCCAGCCTGGAGGCCCTTTTGGTTTCCCCTGGCTACCTCCTAGGAGGCCTTACCATGGGAATCTGTGGTAGGGGTCCAGAGCCTGAATGGAGAGCTGCCTGGGGCAGACAGGGGTGCTCCCTGAAGCCCCCCCTGGGGAAGGGGCCAAAGACAGGCTGCTTGGCAGAAGCCATCCCTGACCGCCTACCCCGGACTGCCCAGCCATTTGTTCTTCTGAGCTCCGATAGGCAGTGTGCTTCCTTCATCCCAGTGGGTCTGTCTCTGCTGACGGGGAGTCCTCTACCAGTGACCGCTGCTCCAGCCCCCCAGGGCAGTGCAAGGCGGGGTGCAGCAGATGCATGTGGGGGAAGGAGGGAAGAAGACACGGACCTGAGCCAGGGACCATGGGTCAGGATCCAGCATCCCCGGCATGGTGATGATCCCGCTCTGTGCGATGGCTCTGTGGAACAGACCCGTGGCCAGCGGGGACAGGACCTGGGTGCAGCACAGAGGACAGATGGTAGTTAGGGGGGTGGGGGCACAGGAGCCCCCCCAGCCCACCCACAGCCCTGTGTGCAGACTCACCAGGGCAGAGACTATTGAAGCACCTGCAGACTCGCCAATGATGGTGACACAGTTCCTATCGCCCCCGAAGGGGGTGATGTTCTCCTGCACCCAGCGCAGAGCGGCCACCACATCGAGGAAGCCCCAGTTGCCAGGTGCGTGCTCGTCCCCAGTGCTGGGGGCAGGGCGGGGCTGTGGTTAGCGCAGGTTGGCTCCCTGGTGGATTCTTCTCGACCTTCTGAGGCTTGCTTTGAGCCAGGCACCAGGAGGCCAGACTCCCCTCTGCTGCCACAGTTTGGCCTGGCTCTGAGCCACGCTTCATGTCCGCATGCACGGCACGTGGTGTGGGTGGGTAAGGCTGGGCAGCCAAGCCAGAGCCAGCTCTCAGATGGTTGACAGAGCCCGTTCTCCCTGTCCACACACCCTGTTGGGACCCTGAACCCAGCCCAGGGGCCAACACCCTCTGCCCCAGGGCCCAAGTTTACTGTCAACTCTGGCTTTGGTTGGGCCCCTTCCCCAGGCTGGGGCCTTGGAGAACACCCCTGTCTCCAGCAGCACGACTGCCCGAGAGGTCCCCAGTCAGGCTCTGGGCTTTCACCCTAAACCCACCACTCCTCTCCTGAGCTGGCCTTTCAATGCAGTCGAGGCCTTCCTCCAGGCCTGCCGTCTCACCTGAAGAAACCAAGGAGCCCGAGGCGGTACTGGATGGTGACCACCACCACATCCCCGTAGGTGGCCAGGGCTGAGCCATCCTGGGATGTGGCGGCACCGACCATCATTGAGCCCCCGTGGATCCACACCATGACCTGCAGGGAGGCCGTGGGACGGTGACCCCCTGCTCCCAGGACCCCAGCTGCCCCCACCCCCCACTATTCTGGGGCATTCTTGGGACCTCTGGCACAGGCTGAGGTCATGGATGGGTTGGGCAGGGTGTGGCTGGGTGGGTGGACAGGGCCCTCTGGGCTGTGCACCGGCTTCCTGGCCCCTGCGGTGGCCCCGGCTGGGCTGTAGATGTTGAGGAGCAGGCAGTCCTCCGAAATGGGGAACACTTGGTGCTTCCCATTCAGCAAAAACCTGCTGTTGTCCATTCTCTCGACATCCTGCAGGCACCTGCGGCCAGAGAGTGAGCCCAAGGGCCAGTGGTCAGCCCTGTGAGCCGGGCCCTGCCAATCTGTCTCTGGCCCACCTCCACCGGGGCTGCTCACATTGGGGGGGCGGTGCTGGTGTCCCGCACACCTTCCCAGGACAGCGCCGGGCGTGGGGCGGAGAACCGGCCAGGCCCTAGTGGCGCCTGGGCGAACGGGATGCCCAGGAAGACGTTCACTCGGCGGTCTGTGCCCTTCACGCCAACCTGCTGGCCCCGCACGCGGCCCAGGGTGGTGTCCACCTCAGGCTGAGGGACATCGGGCCCTGAGGGGAGAGCAGGGGGACAGGGGGTGAGTCTACAGCCTCCACAAGAGCATGGGGTGGCAGATGGACTCCCAAAGTGAAAGGCGCTTTCAGACCCATGAAACGTTTACACTTTCTGCACAGCTCCTTGGTTAACCTTCCCAGCACCCCCGCGAGGCGGTTCCTGAAGTGAAGAAATCAGGCTCTCCCGTGACCCTTGCACCCTGGGCCAGCCAACAACCTTGAGGAACCTCAGCTCGGCTAAATGGGGACAACCTCGTCCCCTGGCGGGACTGCTCAGGGCAGCAAACAGCCTGGCGAGGGTGAAGCCTGCCCGGAGAGGATGCCAACCCTTGGCATCCCTCCGAACCGAGGCACCCCTCCCTGAGCAGGCTGCCCCTCCCTGTCTTGCCTTCTCTCTGCCCCTCCTCCCCAAGTCCTCCCGCACACCCAGAAGCTCCCACCCCTGCAGGCAGCTGTGTCTTACCAGTGGCCATGGCAGGAGATGCCAGAAGCAGACAGACTGCCCAGACCAGGCCCTTGGGCCCAGCTCCCAGCCCTGTCCCCATGCTCCAGGTCCCCACCGCCTGTAGATAGTAGTGGCAGGAGGTGGAATGAAGGCCCTGCCTACAGCACCTCTGATCTCCAAAGGGAAGTGTTGCGAAAGCCTCAGGCCATCCCCCCTGGCTAATGGCCAGCCCCTGGACCTGATGCCTGGTGCCCAGGCTGATCTGGGGGGTGGGGGCTGGGAGAGTGCTCTGAAGAAGACTGGATGGCATTGTGACAACCCCAGGCAAGGGAAGGAGCCTGGGCTTTGGAGATCTGCAGCTCTGGGTTCAAATCCCAGCTCCCAGCTCCGTGACTTCCATGAGACCCTGTGACTCATCTCAAGTGGCACCTCACCAACCTGAGAGAGCAGTGGCCAAGGACCCTGGGGTGCCACCCCACATGGGCAACAGGCTGAGGTGGGGGCTGGTGTCCAGTCCTCCCTGCCTGGGCCCTGACATGGGGTGGAAGGAACTGAAGATGAGGCTCCAGTACAACCTCGGGGCTTTGGGCCTCGGCAGCTCTGCTGCTCTCTGTACCCCCAGTCCCTTGAAGGACCCTCAAGTGATGGGGCAGGTGCAGGACACGGCCCCCAAATGGCCCTGAGGACTCCCAGGCAGGGGAGATAAGGCCTGCAGCAGGGGGGGACAGGGGCAGGAAGATTATATCACCAACCCACAACCCCCTCCAAATCTCCAAAAGACATGCCCCACTGTGTTCAAATCCTGGCTCAGCCAAGGTGATAACCTCACAGCTCGGAGTCTGGGGCTCTGGTCTGTGAAACAGTGATAACAGGACCCATGCACAGGGTTGAAGTGAGGTTACAAGTGTTAACACATGAGGCTCAGCACCCAGGCTCAAAGGAAGCCTGTTCTTGCCTCAGGGCAGGGGTCTGTGGGGGGGGGGGGTTCCTGTCTCTCTGCTGGCTTGGGAGATTCCCTGGCATGGGGAGGGCAGAACTCACCTCTGGGCCTCAGGCCCTAGAACAAGGCTGGCTGGGAGTGGGGGCGGGGCGGGGGCAGATATTCACTGTCAGAAGTGAGGGACGGGGTGACAGTCATGCCTGGACAAGATACCAGACCCTCTGCCGGGGTTCCAGTTCCTGCCGAGAGCTGGACAGAAAAGCCTTAGGTTGAGCCTCTCTTCTGCCAAAAATAACCATTGCAGCTTCCTTCTCAAATCCTCCCTGGCAGCCTCCCCAGCAGGGACAGTTTCCTCTCCCTGAGCCTTGTTCTACAGGTTGAGGCTGGGGGAGGGGCCTCTCTGTTTTCCAGACCTTTGTCCCTCGAGCCCCCTTGTGCATTCTGTTTTAACTCCTGGCTCTTGCACACTCTCCACCAAGGCTTCTTTCGCGGGTTTCAACCCCCACATCCGGGCACCTGGATCTCCTCTTCTCCCACAGTCTCGCCCTGATCCCCTCACCACCCCCCACCCCAGGCATAGATGTGCCAGGAAAGAGCATTTGTTAGCTCTCAGGGCCAAGTTTCCCAACTCCTGCAGCGAGTCCGCCCACACTCTCTGCCCTCCCTCCTAGCACTGTGGGTGGACCCATAGGGCCAGTACTAGGAGGAAGCAAGCAAGGCACCGAGGGCTGGAATTTAAAGAGGCACTTACTTACCTTTCAGGTCATGCAAGTGCAGGGTTGCCTCCTGAGTGAGTGTCTCTTTAAATTTTGTACCTTCAGCCCCTCCTTGCTTTACCCTAGTCCCAGATCTCCTTTGCCCTCTTTGCACTATTGTCTTACTCTTTTGCTCTTGCTTACAGTGATGTAAAAATCACTTTTATTGCCTCCACTTTCCCTCCTTCCAGTCACTCCCAGGAGTTGCCCTTGAACCCCCTGCAATCAGCCGGGCCTGTTGCTGACTCAGGGTGCAAGTCTCGCATTCAACTCACCCCAAGCCATTCATTCCATCCTCCCTGCCCTGGCAGCCGTGACCTAATTAATACCTGGCCTATGGGTGATCAGGATCCCCAGTTCCTCCCAGATTAGGGCTGCATTACAAAGCTCCCTATATTAACAGGACAACAAAGTCCTTCTAAATCCCTATAGGCTTTGGCCCAGGACTCCCAGGACCCTCATATCCTTTACCTCTTACTGCACCATCAGTCAGCACAGGTGGTGACCAAGAAAACAGTGAATATGTGAAATGAAGGAAAGAAGAGTTTCAGGAGTATATCTGTGTGTGTATGTAAGGCGGGGAAAACACACACTACATAAAGAGGGAGAGAGATGGAGAGAAAGGAAGAGGGAAGCCAAGGTTCAAAGTCCTGGGAACCAACGACAAAGAGGTACCACTACACATCCCATTAAAATTGATAAAATGTAAAAGACTGACACTATCAAGTGTTGGCAAGGATACGGAGTAAGTGGAGCTCTCATATGTGGCTGGTGGAGAAAAAAAATGGTATGGCCACTTTGGAAAACAGTTTGGCATTTTCTTAAAAAGTCAAACATCCACTTGCCATATAGCCCAGCAATTCCACACTTAGGTATTTACCCAAGAGAAATGAAATATATGTCTATAGAAAGACTTGTCTGGAAACATTCATAGAAGCCTTATTTAAAATAGCTAAAAGGTGGAAATCACTCAAATGTCCATCAACTGGTGCACAGATAAACAAAATGTGGTACATCTATGCAGTGGAATACCACTAAGCAATAAAAGGAAAGAAGTGCTTGTTGAATCTCAAAGACATTATGCTAATGGAAAGACACCAGTCATAAATCATTCTATTTATATGACATTCTAGAAAAGGCAAACTATAGCAACAGAAAGCAATTCAGAGGTTCTCAGAGCAGAGCACAGGGAGCTTTTAGAGCGATAAAAGCATTCTAAAACTTGATGTGGTGGTAGTTGCGTATCTGTATACATTTATTCAAATTTATCAAACTATATACCTAAAATGTGTGAATGTAATTGTATGTAAATTATTCCACAATAAACCTGTTAAAATATCATATAACTATTAAGAAGCCTAAAAAAAGGTCCCAGAACCCACTTTTGGAAAGTATTCTGTGCATCTGCAGGACCTACAAACATACAAGGGCATATAGCAGGCGCTCAATAAATGCTTTCAGGACACAGCGGAAGCATTTGGCACCAGTGTTCACTAAAAGGAAAGCCCCGCCCTCCTCCAGAGTTCAAGTCCACAGGGGCTTAAGTTTATCCTTGTCTGCCATCTGGTGGCCAGAATAGGGAAACGCGGGGATCTGCGTCCCCGTCCCAAACCTCACCAGGCCCTGGGGCTGGGCTCAAATGCAGCAGAGGAAGTAAGAGGAACTTTCCGCCTGGGAAAACTGGTGCCTGGAAAGGGCAGGTTGGTAGAGGCAGGGCACGGGGGGAGTCCTAGCAATTACGGGAGGAGGGATACAGCCTCTGAAGACAGAGGGAAAATGCTCTGGTGGAACAAAGAGACAGATTGAACACAATTTGGCACTTTTGAATGCAGAGATAAAATATAATAGAGATTTTTTTTGGGGGGGTGGGTGGGGGAGGTGGGGGAGGTGGTGGGGGGAGAAGTTCAGGAAAAGCAAATAGGTAGGTTGAAAAACAAATCAAGTGGTCACCCACAGTGAGCAGCAGCATGCTCAGGGGATCTGGGGGCTAGCAAGGAGAATTGTAAAAGGCAAGAGGAGACTTCCCTGGATGGAGAGGCGGTCAGCAGGAATCCTAGATATTCTGAGCCTTCTAATCCCTCAGTCCCACTTCCAGGAAACATCCCACAAATAAACATGGATGTTCTACTATTGTGTGTTTGGGCCCCACAGTGTCTGCAGAGCTACTGGGAATAAAAGCAAACCTAGGAACAAACTCATGTTGCAGGAAGCTGCCAGGTTCTCGTGGCTGCTACACAATCTGCCCAGGCTCCGGGACCCATGGACATGCCCATTCCTGCATCTCACCCAAACGGAGTCACCTCCATGGGACACACTTAGAGGGGTGGGTGGATTCTTTGAAATGTCAATGACAGATGACATTTAATCTAGGGGGACAACAGGTGGGGATGGTGACTTTCACATCCTTAGTAGTTCGTGATCTTGGTGGCTGAACCTCTGAGCAACAAGGTCTCCTGGCACCCAGGTTTCCTATTGGCCATTTATAGGTATGAGAACACGCAGGATGGCTGAGAGGTGGAGATTGGCTTCTGATATCCGGGTGAGGGCGACATTCCCCCAAGCTCCCTCCCTCAAGGTGGAGAAGGGGGCTCAGAGGAGAGGAGAGAGAGAAGGGGGAGAGGAGGGAGGTGAGGAAGAAGAGTCGGGGCCCAGAGCCCAGTGGCTGTCGGGGAAGATGAGCTTCCATGGGGTTTCCCCAGCCCCAGCTTCGTGGGAGGATTTCTTGAGTGTGTCTAACAAGAGAGGGCCAGGCCAGGCCTGGCAGCTGACTGCATGACGTAGTTTGCTGAATGGATGGCTGCTCATGTGACTGAAGGGATAACCTATTGGCTCCTTGGTGAGTGAGTGGGGAGCACATCAGGCAGCTCTCCACCTGCACTCAAGCCCACCCCCCAGCCCCGGACATGGAGCTACAGTTCCATGTGCTTCTCTTTAGCCTCCGTTAGCTCCTGGACCTTCTGGGGCAGGGTCTTCATCCAGAACTGGAACCTGTCAGCCTTCAGGGCCTGGCCCACCATGGGCTGTATGTCCAGTTGCAGATATTGCTCCTCCTGGTCGAACACGGGCCAGTGGGGCAGGCCCTCGCCATTGGGGTTCCTGCAGACAGGCCCTCCCAGCAGGGCAGAGTGAGGGTCACTCAGAGCCCTGCTGAGTCCAGACCCGCAGTGACACCCTGACTGGGGTCAGGCAAGGGGCCACGCTGGCTAGGTGGGCTTGGGGCATGAGTGGGGGGGGGGTGGATTCCAGATGTAGGAAAGAAACTACTTCCTGCTAGAGTGTCAGCTCCATGAGGGGCAGGGCAACCTGTTGTCTGTCTCTCCCTCTCAGAGGGACAGACACTATTGCCTGCCCTCCGGGTCACCAGGAGATGGGACGAATGCCCTCTCTGTCCGTGTGGGTCCTGGAGCTGGGCAAGGGGCATGTGCATGCTAGTGGGGTCACCATAGACAAGGGGAGCCCTAGATGGATGCAAGCCCCCCATGGAGGGTAAGGTAGGGGTGTGCCATCTCACCCATTTCGAGCAAGATTGGCCCAGTACTTCATCATCTTCCTGCTCAGCAGCTCCTCCTCCTCAGTGATGTCAACTGCAGAGAGGGCGTGTCCAGGTTGGGCCACCCCAGCCCAGCTGCCAGGTCATGCCCGTGGACCACCCCCACCCCCCCACCATCTCACGTATGGCTTTCCCTCTCCCCCCTGCCCCCATGCCCACCTCTCTGCCCACTCCCCCACAGCCCTGGGGAGCCAGCCCCTCCTCTTGTCCAAACCCCTCTACTTGTCCCAGCCTCTGGCTGACTTGACACACTGGGCTCATTCCTGACCTGAAAGGTCCCTTCTTCCTTCTGACACTGGCCAGTCATTTAAGAGACTAATATGCCTTTGAAACACCCTCCTCTGCACCCATGCCAGATATCCTGCATCAGGGTGGGGAGGGGTAGAGAGAGCACAGGCCCCCCCCCCCACTCCCGTCCTGTCCACAGAGTCTTGGAGTCCAGTCCTGGCTCAGCCTGTCGAGCTGAGCCTCTCTCTATGGGCCTCAGTTTCCTCGTCTGTACAGTGAGGGCCGTCATCCCTCAGGGGCCAGCCCCACCTCCTGGGAATGAGGAGCCGCTGAAGAACCCTGCCCAGGAAGACTCACCGGAGGTCTTCCAGAAGGAGGTTCCAAAAACAAAGAGGATCTCATCGCCGTGGTCTGCCCTCACATGGGGCGGCTTGGTGTCCTTGAAGATGCTGGGACGATGCTGGAACTCATAGAAGTAGACAGGGCCACGGGAACCTGGGGGAGGGGCCCGCGGGCAAGCTGTGGCACGGCAGACCCTCAGCTGGAGTTTTCCTCTATTATCTCCCATGGTGACGAGAGACCTAGTCCAAGGCTGGCTGGAATCTGGACAATGGGATGGGATAGCCCCAGGCTGAAGCAGGGAAAGGTCTGGGTTCAACATCCTGGCCTTGGAACTTCCTGGCTATGCGGTCTTGGGCAAGTTACTGAAGGTCACTCAGTGAACCTACCTCCTCCTCGTTAAATGGGGACAATATCTGTCTCTTAGACTGGCCATGAGGATTTACTGAGAAGAGGGACATCAAGTGCCTGGTACCCAAGAGCTCAATAAACAGACAGGTAGTGTCCTGGACACTGACAGGCCTTAGCTGGGAACCACGGCCCTGGGCTGCCCCCTGCCCAGTAGGGCCTTAGTTACAGGTGTACTCACGCTGAAATTTTGCTACTTGGAGTGCAGGGATCACAAAGAGGAAGTCCTCCATCATCTCATGGAACTGGGCTCGCAGGTTCTCAGAGTCCTCATTGTCCCCCACATACTCCTCCATCAACAGGTCAACAAACTCAAGAGACACCTTCTGTCCCAGGTGGGCCAGGAGGAGTCAGGTTAGGCGGGCTGCCAGGGTGGGGGCAGGGGCAGGGGGGCCAGTTCCATCATGGGACAGGGAATGGGGGAAGGAGCCAAGCCCTCGGGTGGCCTTACCCTCAAGCAGACATACCCCAGCTTGTGCTCATGGGGGATGCTGCCTAGGCAGAACATCTGGGGGAAGGGCTCCCCCTGACTCGGGACAGGAGCCGAGACCCTCCCATTGGGGCAGAACCCTCACCAACAGTGCCAACGTTTTCTGCAGGGCAGCCCGCATGGTCTCTCTGTCCATTTCCTCCTGGCTGCCAGAGGTGCTGCCCTGGGGAGAGTCTTGAGTTGGGGGTGGGCTGGGCCTGGAGCTACAGAGCCTTGAAACCACCCACTGATGGACTCCCCTGGTGCGACTTTGGGCTGGGCCTCACCGAGGAGAGGAGCCAGCCGTACTCATCGTTGTTGACCCCGATGATGCTCGGTACTGGCTGAAAGTCAGCAGAGGCCAGCAACTCCTGGGGGTGCCTGGGCAGGAAGGTCCCATCCACCATGCCAGGGATGATCTTGAAGTGCTGAGGGAGAGTGTAAAGTCAGGGAGCAAGGCTCAATGCCTACAAGACGCCAGGCACACTTTCTGATGCCCTCCCTGGGCCTCCCACTCCCACCTGGCTCGTTCCAGGATGCTCACACCCACCCAGGAGGTCCTAAGCTGAGTTTAGTGCAGCCTGGCTTTGATTTCCCCTTCAGGGTGGGGGACACTGGGGCCTGGAGATGGGGTGACTTGTCCTGGGAGAATGGAAGGGCACCAACACCCTATCCCCACTCCCCACCCCCCATTCCTCTACACCCAAGCCTATGCCAACTGACCTTGTTGATGGCCAGAATATCCTCTTCGGCCTTGCCCCGCAAACAGCCCACCAGGGCCTCTGAGTCGACCTGCCCACAGGCAGACAGGTTGGCCACCATCTGTAACGGGACCAGCAGGGGCTGGCTCATCCTTCCCAGTGCACTTCAAATCTCAAGGGGTACTGTGTGTGGATTCCCACAGTTTTGAAACTGTTCCAGCCTCCCTGATGTTCAGAGGGCTCAGGCAGAAGGGCCATCCCACCAGCCTAGAAGATTCCACCCATAATGGGGGCCCCCAAGCCAGCCGCTTTGCAGACCACAGAACATGCTCAGCTTCTGTGATGGCAGAGGTCTGTGGAATCTGACACTTGAGTCCCTTGGCCATCCCCGGATGGGCAGCAGTTCCCGAGGTGCCCCAATAGCAGGGGGAGCCCTCATCATTCCCATTTAACAGAGGGAGTAATGGAGGCCCTGAGAGGTCAGGGGTGAGCAGCAGGCTGGACTTCCCGCCGCTAGGGGCACTCACTGTGGAGACCACGTCAGACGAGCTGGCGATGAAGCCGGGCAGCAGGGCCACGCCACTCTCCATGATGGCACCATGGAAGAGTCCTTGGGACATGGGGGACACGATGTGTGAGGACACACTTGTGCCACCCGCAGACGCGCCAAAAATGGTGACACGGCCAGGATCCCCTCCAAAGTAGGCGATGTTCTGCTGGACCCAGTGCAGGGCAGCCACTTGGTCCAGGTAGCCCCAGTTGCCAGTTGCATGCTTGTCTCCAGTGCTGGGAGGGGTCAGGGATGGGGATGATGGTGCTGTCCTGGCTCTGCTTGGCCCACTTTGCCCCACCCAGCCCTGGCCTCACCTGAAGAAGCCCAGGACACCTAGGCGGTACTGGATAGTGACCACCACCACGTCCTCAAAGGCCGCCAGCATGGAGCCATCATACATTGAAGCCATGCCCATCACAAGCGCACCGCCATGGATCCACACCATCACCTGGGGAAACCGAGGCACAGGTACCATGTGGCTCCCACCCAGCCCAAACCCTACCAGCATTGTGAGTGACCTGGGCTAACCACTGCTTTGGATCTGTCCACCTACCCAGCAAGACAGGCTGGTGTCTTTGTGACCTGGGCTAAGGATGACACAAGTTCTATTGGAAAGACCAGACCTCCCATACTTTGGGGCCTGCACCATGTATCAAAGCCTGGCTCTATTTCTCCCAGAACCCTCTCTAAGGAGGAAAGAAAAAAGGGGTCTCTCTCCTGACCGTCCCATGAGCACATTCATTGAAAGTGGCTTTCATTTTCATTTTCATTGGCTTAACAGATGATGTGGCTGGGATCTCTGGTGACATCAAAGTGCAGCCCTTGGGCACCTGAGTAGGTCTCCTGGGTTCAGGTAGGTTGGGTGAGCCCTGGATCCATCCCACGGCCACAGCCTCTGACCTCTGGGAGCAACCAGGGCTCTGAGACCTCATTCATTACCTAGGGGCCAGATGCCCACTTTGGGTAGGCCCACCTTGAACTTGATGATCAAAGTGGTGGTTCCTTGGTGAGAGGCCTCTCAACACGGTCCACACTACAGTGGGGCCCAGTTTGATTGACCCTCCCACTTCCCAGACGGCTGCAGCTAGGCACTCACAGGTAGGTTGGTGCCTTCATGGGTATGGGCAGGTGTGTAGATGCTAAGGTACAGGCAGTCCTCGGACATGGAGGGGAGGGTCAGGGTCAGATTCGACAATTTCTGCATCATCACATTCACGGCAGTGATGTCCTGCAAACACCTGGAAGCCACGGCAGACAGTCAGTCCAGGGGCCATGCTTGACCAAAAGCAGACCCCAGGCCCAGATTTGCTCCCAGCCACGCTTAGCCTCCCTCCCCTGATACTCATTACACATGGTCCTTCCCTGAAGTCCCTCCCCGACAGGTCACAGGCCCCAGGCGGCGGGGAAGCTGGGATGGTCTTCCAGGGAGACCCTAAGGCCTTGGGTACCACTCGTCCCAAGCCTGGGACAATCTTGACTCTTGGAGGTCTCTATGAGAACCATTGGTTGAGGCGTTGACATTCGCCACTGCATCCCTGTGCCCAGGATGGGCCTGGAACAGGGGAGTGGCCCACATACATGAGTTGCATGAATGAATGGGTGTTAATTTCTCATGAGAAAAGTGGTGGATGTCCTTAAGTCCTTCATCCCAAGTCCAGACTCTCAGGGAGCCTCATTACTCTGGCACAGTTACCAGTTGTAGGGACAGACACATGCCCCTTGGCCAATGGCACCTGGCCCTGGCTGTTGGCACAGTGATTGTGGAGAGTGAGGGTCCCCAGGGAGCCACCTCTGCTGCCCTCTTTAGGGATGTGCAGGATTACTAGAGTCAGGGGCTCCTACAAGTTTCAAGAGCCAGCCTGAGCCTCTCCTGAAGACACTTCTCCCTGGTGGCAGGGAACACTTGGCATAACCAGAATCAGGGAGGTACGTGTCTCTACTCATCCCTTCAGCATGTGCAGTGAATGCTCTCTGAGTGCCAGGCCCTGAGCTGGAAGCCTGGACCAGTTACCTCACCCCTTGGCATGCTCATTGGAAAACTGGTTGGTTGTAGGGGTTTAGATGAGATGTCAACTGCGGCCGGGCCCAGACTCAGAGCACCTCCCTCCTGGGGCCTGGAGTTCCCTGGTTCCCTGGGGGAGAGCTTACATGGCTGGGTGGGAGGTCCCATCCCACACACCACTCCAAGGTTCAGGATTCTGGGGGGGTGCAAACCGCAGTGGCCCCAGGGGCGGCTTGGCAAAGGGAATTCCCAGGAAGCTGTGGACCTCTGCGTTGGCGCCCTTTACGTGGACAAGGCTCCCCCGCACCTGCCCCGTGTGTGTGGTCCGGATGGGGCCGGTGGAGTCCTGGCCTGTGGACAGAGAGATGGACATCAGGGTTGGGCCAGCCCCAAGAGCTGCCCTCCCGGACCGTTAGGACTGCTTCCCAGCCACGGCTCAGCTTAGGGGAGCCTGGTCTGAGCACTCGGTCTGTTTAAGGGCATCCTGTGTGTAACCCTGCCCCCACCTCCAACCCCCCCGACCTCTCTGGGCCTGGTCTGCAGCCTTTCCTGCCAGGCTCAGCAAGGCTCCCTGGGGCTTGGCACTGCAGTTGGGCCCCAGGAGCGTCAAACAAATGGTCACAAGCGCTTGATGGAGTGAGGGTGTCCTCTCAAGGAACCAAGAGCCAGGGCACGTGAGGCAACAGGCATGTGGGAATCGGACAGAGATGGTTCCTGACCTCAGGGATTTCATGTTTTAGGTGGCAAGAAATAACATAAAGAAGGCATCCTACAAACAAGGAGCGATGTTGGTAAGGAGGGCTATGAAGGAGAAGTGCAGCTGTGACTGGAGTATAAAAAAGCTGCAGCTGTCCTGCTATGGGGATCAGGGGCAGGAAATGACGAAAGATCCAATATTATGAATAGATAGTTTCTACAAATGAATAAGAAACATGCCAGCCACCCAACGGAAGACAATAATGGCGAAAGAATATGTTCAGACAGAATAAGCAATACAAATAAATGGCTCTTAAACAAAAGAAAAGATGTTCACCTCATGTTAAGAGAAATGCACATTGAAATCTGACTGTAATGTTGACGACTTATTTTGTCACAAAAAGCAAGACAACCAGACATTATGTATTTTCTGTTGGAAGTAAACAGAACCACATATGAAGTCTTGCAACATAAATGCACACATGTACAAACCAAGAAAACAAAACATAAAACCTGGGTTTGTTAATCTCTCTCATCAAGCCTCTAGAACCTAAATACAAGTTTAAGGGCATACAGGGATGGAGAAAGATGTGAAAAGATACTACAGGGATGTAATCAGCACAACCCAAACTATGGGACCCTCTACAGAACAAATAACCTGGCTTCTTCAACACAAAAAACAACAAAATTCCAAGAGAGGCAGACGGGGAATCTGAAGATCGAAAGAGACTCAAGAAAAGTCTGGCAGTTCCTGAAACGATTATACATGAAGTTACCATATGACCCAGCAATACCTTCCTAAGTATAACCCAAGAAAATGAAAACATATGTCCACCCAAAAACTTGCAGGTAAATGTTCATAGCAGAAGTATTCATAATTGCTAAAAAGTGGAAATAATCCAAATGATGACTGGATCAATAAAATATGATATAGCCACACAATGGAATATTATTCAGCAGTAAAAAGAAAGTACTGAGAACATGCTACAACATTGAAAACGTGATGCTCAGTGAAAGAAGTCATTCATAAAGGACCACATAGCATATGATTCCATTTACATGAAATGTCCAGAATCCATAAGGCTGGGGAGGGGGAAGGTTGAGGGGAAAGGAGGAGTGACTGCTAATGGGCACAGCTTTCTTTTGGGGGTGATGAAAATATTCTAAAATCAGTTGTTGGTAATGCTTGTACAACTCTCTGAATATCCTAAAGTGTAAAGTAATTGTACACTTTAAATGGGTGAATTGTATGGTATGTGAATTATACCTCAATAAAACTGTCATAAAAGCAGAAATCCATCAACCTATTTGCAAAGTATGGGCCTTATTTGGATCTGATTAAAACAACAACCCTGTAAATACCATTTATGAGATAATATGAGAAATCAGAACATTTGACTAGATATTTAGTTACATTAAGAAATTATGGTGTTCTCTTAGGTTTTAATGTATTAGAATAGCTAGAAGTAAATACCTGAAACTACCAAACTCCAACCCAGTAGTCTGGACTCCTGAAGACGATTCTATAATAATGTAGATTACAAGGGGTGACAGTGTGATTGTGAAGGCCTTGTGGATCACACTCCGTTTGTCTAGTGTGTGGATGGATGGGTAGAAAAGTGGGGACAAAAACTAAATGAGAAATAGGGTGGGATGGGGTGGGATGGTTTGGGTGTTCTTTTTTTTACTTTTATTTTTTATTCTTATTCTGATTCTTTCTGGTGTAAGGAAAATGTTCAGAAATGGACTGTCGTGATGAATGAGTAACTATATGATTGTACTGTGAACAGTTGATTGTATACCATGGATGATTGCATGGTATGTGAATATATTTCAATAAAACTGAATTAATTAAAAAAAAAGAAACTATGGTGTTGTGTTTACATAGAGAGAGGGACATACATACATATATATATATATATTCCTTTTCTTTTAGAAGTACATGAAAAATTTACAGGGGCTATAATGTCTGGGATTTGCTTCAAATAATGGTGCCGGGGAGATGAGGTAGTACAAATAAAATGAGGTTGTCCAGGTCATGATAATTTTTGAAAGGGAATGATGGATTCATGGGTTTGTTAATCTATTCTCTTTATCTCTGAGTATGTTTCCACAATAAAAACAAAAAACGAAAAGAAAAAAGCAGCCTCATGGACCTATTACCTGTTACTTACCAGATCAGCACAAATTAGCAGAGCATGTTTGGTGCCACCTGGTAGGGTGAGGCCAGGGTCTACAGCCACTCACAGG
Source organism: Choloepus didactylus (assembly GCF_015220235.1). Taxonomy (NCBI): domain Eukaryota; kingdom Metazoa; phylum Chordata; class Mammalia; order Pilosa; family Megalonychidae; genus Choloepus; species Choloepus didactylus. The sequence goes on along the minus strand of NC_051328.1, from coordinate 21,905,242 downwards.
CTCCAAGGAGGGCAATTTAGCAATGCCTTTCCAAATCAAAAACCCACCCCTCTCCCCGGCAACATGCCGTCTCCATACACAGCTCCTTGCTGGATGGGATGCGATGTTTGTCCACGTATTTCACTGCAGCCACCAGACAATGATGCCTGGTGTTTGTTATAGCAAAGGACAAAGCCTGCTGAAATGGCCCTTATCGGAGGCCAGTTACAGTACTGCTTCATCCTCGAAGAAAAGCCCTTCTATTAAACAGTTTGACGAAGCTCTACCACGTAGGGGTGGAGGAGGTCTCTGCCTGGCGTCAGGAAGTGTCAAAGGCCAGGGCCCAGAAAGGGGGTGAGTTTCAACCATTTGGGTGGAATCTAAGGGTGTGGGCACACATCCATTCTTAGGTAAACTGGGCCAAATGTGGAAGGCCCTGGAGACCTTTAATGGTCCCTGTGGAGGAGCCACAACTGGGTGGAACACGTGAGGGTCGGACCCACCACCCTGTGTCCTCTTATATCTTATCAATTATTTTCTCAACATTGGTCCAATCCAAAATAATAAAAGGGCAGTGAGGCTTCTAGGGCGTCCAGAGGTCTGATGACTTCCAAAAGCCTGGTGGGTGGGGATGGGTGGTGGGTGGGCGTGGTGGTGGTGGTGTTAAATGGGAGGGATGAGTGTGGGCCATTGACCGGAAGATTCGTCTGGGAAGGGGGAGGGTAGTAGGGTCGCATAGGTAGGGGGCATTTTGGGTGAGAGGATCATGCTTGATGAGAAAGGGCCAAAGGCCAAAGAAACCTTGGACGTCCTAGGCATGGTGCTCCTGATAAGGGGAGAAGGTGTCCCAGAGGCAGAAGGCAGTCACAAAGGGTGATCACCTCTGCCCTAGAGAGCCAGCCATGCCTTCACTCTGCACAGGGTGCAGGGGGGTGAAGGAGACACAGCAGCTGCCTCCGTGGGCTTTAGGAGAAGCCCAGGAGCTTCTCTGTGCTTGTCTGTGCCAGATCCCCAGATGTTGGAGTTGGGGCCCCTGGGGACGGGACTCAGTTGGTCCCTCTGGCCAAGGGCACGACACACTTGGGCCGGACAAACGAGGAAAGATTCTTATTAGTACTATTGTTGTTATTACCGGCGGACAGCGCCGGCTCCAGTCACAAACACGAGGAGGGAAACATCTCGAAGTCCCTCCGCCCCGTCTCTGCGTGCCTTAGCGCCCCTGGAACCCGACAAGACCCAACCTCTCTGCGCCTCAGGGCGCCCACCCGGGGCAGTCGGGAGGGGTCTGGCCCGCGCAGGGTTCCCGTGCTGTCCTTATCTCCATCAGCTGCAACCTCCCCGGGGCCTTCCCTCCCTCAGCCTCAGGTTCTGCCTCTGCAGACTTTGGAGGCTCCGACCCGGCTCCTGCCCACGCGGGAGTCTCACCCCCGGCCGGGACGAGGAGAAGCAGGAGCCCAAAGGCCACGGCGCTCAGCCGGTCCAGCTGCATGGTCCACTCGCAGGTCCTCCTTTTCGCTACAGGCAGGCTCGCTGCTTTTCACCGAAAGGCTGCCCCGGGGCGGGTTCGGCCACGGATCAGCGCCTTGCCCGGGCGAGGAGTTTGGACTGGAGTGAGAGGAAGCCGGGTGGTGGTGAGAGGTTGCGCGTCCGGGTTGGGCAGGGGAAAGGTCGGTCAGCCTGGAGACAAGGGCGCAGGTTGGGCTGGGAGCCAAGGGCAGGCAGATGCCGGCTCCCTGGCTTCTCAAATCAATAAAATGTGGTATACCCCCACAATAAGAGCCCCGCCGAGACCTGGAACTCTTTCCTCAACCCTGGAGTCATTACGTTCACTGTCGGTGCAGTCACAGGCCGGACGAGGCTGTGTGGGTGTGGGTGTGGGGGGGTGTTCGAGAGAGGAGGTTGCAATAAGCTGTGTTTGGGGAATCCAGGAGGGCTTCCCTGAGGAGGTGCACGATCAGAATACCTACAGATAGAGACATGAGAACGACCTTCGTTCGGGCGAAGGAAACGGCCTGAGCAAAGGCAGAGAGGTGCGACTGTACCCTTTATCCTGAAAGCTCCTCCTTGCGCTTCAAGGTCTTATAGCTTACTGGGTCCCCTATTCACGGCCCCTCATCCCCTTAGTGCCCCCGGTCTGAGAGTCTCCGCGGGCTCTCTCTGTACTCAGTCAGGCTCTCTTTTCGAGGCGCACACGTGACTTTGGCTTTTCCTCCCCCACCTCCCGCCGAGGTCGAGGTCAAGGTTCTTTACTCATTTCACAAACATTTATTGAGCGCCTGCTCGGGCCCACGGTGCAGCGAGAGAGGCAGGGGCATTCCCGGGAAGATCCCGAAACGCCTTGAACGGTGTCAGGGTTGAGGCAACCCTGGGTACCGGAGCGCCCGCACCGCCTGGGAGGCAGGAAGGGAATTCTGGGAGCAGGTGGTGCCTGCGAATACGCCAGGCTCAACCCCAGACCGGCCTTTAGTGGCCCCTGAGAACTGGCTGTGGCCTCCGCTTTCCAGCCCCCCCGCGGGCTCGCACGTCCCGGTGCAGCTGGGGTCGCTTCTCCGCGCCCTTCCTGAGCTGTCCGCATCTTCCCGAGTTCGCGTAGCCAGAATGCCGACACCACTGCACGTCTCAGACACCGAGCCGGAAACCCGTAGAGCGGCTGTCCCTCGCGCGATCCCGTCGCCACACCACGCCCCCTTTCCGTACCCCGGAAGTGCGCGGGTCGGAGCGGAAGTGCATGCTGAAACTGGCCCGCGGCGGCTCCGCGATGGTGGGCGGCGGGGGCGGCAGCGGCGGTAGCGGCGTAGGGGGTGGCCTCCTTGAGAACGCTAACCCCCTGATCTATGAGCGCTCTGGGGAGCGTCCTGTGACTGCGGGCGAAGAGGACGAGCAGGTTCCCGACAGCATAGATGCGCGCGAGATTTTCGATATCCGCCGCTACGGGGCGGGGCGGGTTCGCGGGGGTCTGGGAGACAGGGAGAGGGGATGTCCTAGGGCTGAAGGAGCAGCACCAGGGCAGGGCATTCGTGGCGGAGGGTTCTGAGTGGGCAAAGGCAGGATTCCTTTTCCTTCATTTGCCACATCTGATTCGCTCCATCAATGACCCAGAGCATCCACTGACGCTGGAGGAATTGAACGTGGTGGAGCAAGTCCGGGTTCAGGTGAGTCAGTCCTAGAGTCTGAGGTGAGTAGAAAGGTTCAGCTGCACACCAGGGGGCTGGCGTTTGAGTTGTTAGCTCATGGACTCCTCAGGGCATCTTTGGGAAGATTGATCATTATGCCTATTTTGTGGATGAGGCAACTGAGGTCCATAGAGATTAGACAGTTGGCCTGGGCTGGGAGGACTGTGACCTCTGACATCTCTCCTTCCCCCTTTCACAGGTAAGCGACCCGGAGAGCACCGTGGCCGTGGCCTTCACACCCACCATTCCGCACTGCAGTATGGCCACCCTTATTGGCCTGTCCATCAAAGTCAAGCTTCTGCGCTCCCTTCCACAGCGTTTCAAGGTCAGTTGGAACCAAGCTCCACCATGGGGCAAGCATGAGGATCTGCTACTGAGGAGAGGGATGTGGAGAGCATGAACATGCAGGTGACATCAGAAGGATCCTGACTGGCAGAGATGAAACTGGGATTTGGGTTTCCAAGTGAAGGGGACAACAAGAATAAAGGCCTGAGCTGGCAAGTGCAGAAGAGTAGTGTTGAATGTGACAGGAAGGGCAGTAGGGAGCTGTAGATAGATTTGGAGCAGGGGTGAGGGCCAGGCAGGCCTTTAAGTCAACAGTAGTAGGCCAGTTCTTTGGGTGGAAATAGAAGAGCTGTGGGTGGGTTTGGGGTATAGTGGAAGGGCCAAAGGCATGATTAGAAAGAAGGATGAGCTGAAGGTGGTGACTAAGGGGGATGGCGGGCAAGGGGGTAGACAGGTGGGGAGATGCTCAGACCCTGGTTATCTCTCTCCCAGATGGATGTGCACATTACTCCAGGGACCCATGCTTCAGAGCATGCAGGTGAGTGAGGATGTTGGCTTGGGATCCTAAGTGTTTTTAGGTTTTCTCCTTGTCATGGTGGTTTGTAGGGTAAGATCCCGGGGAGCCTGGGTGGGTAAAATTGCCACACACTCCCCAGGGAAGCTGGCCTGACTGTGCTTACCATGTCCTTTCACACACACACGCACACACACACTGCCTCCTCCTCTTCTCTCTGTAACACTATACAGGACCACGCATCAGGAACGCAGGAGGCAGGCATGAGCAGCCAGGTGGGAAGGGTTCCAAGAAGATGGGGTTGGTGTGGACTCAGGTGGTTGGGTAGCCTAACTGGGGCTTTGAGTCCTGGCAAGGAGGCAACAAGAGAGCCTTGTTGTTTGGGACATAGCCTATGCAAAGGCTCAGAGGTGGGGCTGACTAGCAGCATGGCCAAAGCCTAGCTTTGACTCTCCCTCTTTCCTGCCCAGTGAACAAGCAGCTTGCCGATAAGGAGCGGGTAGCAGCCGCCCTGGAGAACACCCACCTGCTGGAGGTTGTGAACCAGTGCCTGTCGGCTCGTTCCTGAGCTTGACTTTTGGCCCCCAGCCCACACACCTGTGTCTGGGCCCCACCTCTACCCAGGGCTCATGGCCTTGTTTTCTTGAATCACTGACAATGAGAAATTTAACATTTTGCATTTTGTAATAAACCCTTAATTTATATTCATTTTTCAGCATGCCTTGGAGTCTTTCATCAAATGGGGTCAATCAGGGCTTGGGAGGGGGTATGTGCCTATACAGGGTTCAATGAGGTGCAGTTTATTAATATTTTTAATTTCTCCCATCTTTTTGATTAGGAAAAGTTTAAGTATACAAAAATATTGCAAGGATAGTGAATAGTAGTGAACAAACTTACATACCTATCACCTACATTCAACAGTTGTTAACATCTTGCAACATTTGCTTTATTAATGTGTGTATATAAATATAATTTGAGAGAAAGCTGTAGAAACCTGACCCTTTCCTTCTGAATACTCTTCTGCATCTCCTATGAGGAAACCTTTATAACCACAGTACTGTTAACTGGCCAAGATGATGAGCAATTCCCCAACACCATCTACTATCCAGTCCAGATACGAATTTTGTTTTTAAATCAGACTCCAATCAAGATTTATGTATTACTGTGTTTGGTTGTTATGTCTCTTTATCCTCTTCAAGAACTATCTCGTCCTACGCTGTCCTTTACCTTTTTTTGTATGCTTATTGACAGTGACTTTTTTGCAAAGTCCGGGCCAGTTGTCTGGAGAAGTCCCTCAGTCTAATATTTTCCTTTGTCTCGTATGTTTCCTGTAAACTGAAGTTGATCTAAAGGCCTGATTGAATTTGGGTTTGAGTTTTTTGACAAGAACCCTGTCCAGGAGTGTTGTATGTATCCTTTAGCATCTACCAGTCTGTGTGTGAGGCCAGCTTGCCTTGCCATTTGTGATGCTCAGTCTGGTCCCTAGTCAAGGCAGTGACATCCGATTTTTCTGTTGAAAGGAATATGAGGCACTCTCTGCATCAGTCCCCCGGAGATGTGTGTCACCCTGCATGCTGGGAGGAGGGAAGATCAGCACCATGAGGCAATGTGCTCAGGTCTGGGCCTCTGCCTGCCACTGGCCCTGTGCCCAGAACACAGTTGGTCACCAGGACACAGTCCATGGGGCTTGGATCCTGACTCAGTCAGTTAGGATCCTGTGGCCATGATTCCCTGCCTCAGTTCCTTTCTCTGAGGATAAATGGGAATATTAAGAAGTCTTGCCCTGCCCCACCTCATCCCTGCTGAGGGTCAGATGTGATTTCTGTAGAGGCCTCAAGAGATCAGCCTGGGTACTTGGCAAGTCTGTTCTTGAGGGCCTGCTGGCGACACCAAGCCTGTCCTGAGAGCACACAGTGAGCTGATGCCTCACACTTACTGCCTGGTTGGTAGACCCTTGATCCAGCCCTGTGTGGCAGTTGCTGTTCTTTTTTATCCCCATTTTGCACATGAGGAAATGGGCTTCTAGAGTAAGTAATTTAAAGGGGGCCCTGAGCAGTTTGGCAGGTGCTGCTCAGCTGGCAGGGGGCGCTGTTGCCTTGATGAGAGGGCCTCACCCACCCACCCACTCCTGCCATCCAGGAGGGAGTGACCGCGAGGGGCTCTGCTTCTGGCCGCCCAAGCTAGAGGTGAAGCCCATGTTGGTCAGTTGTTTCATCTGTAATGGCAATCACCTGGGCCTGCTGCGTGGGGATGTAAAATGGAACTGGGCCTATCTCAGGGAATCTTCTGAGCAGCCTGCCCCCATTTCCACAGAGGAGGAAGCTGAGTGCTCCAGAGAGGCAGGTGACCAGCCAGGGCCCTGCAGGCCCCATGGAGCCTTCCTGACAACTGTACCCCGTGTGCACCTCTGTGCTGAAAGCCGTGGTCTGTCTGAGATGGCTGTGGTGGCTGTGTTCAGCTAGGAAGATGGTTTATAGGGGAGGCGGGTGTGTCTGAGTCACTCAGCTGATCTCCTGGCAGCCTGCCCATGGTGGGCAAGGGATGACAAGCTGCTCATGCCACAGCTGGCCTGTCAGCTACTCCTCTTGTTACTCTTGACTCATCCGTGCCTGGCTTCTGGCTGCCTGTGGGGATACCATCTGTGCATCCTGGGCCATTGCCCAGGGAGTTTTCCAGAACCCCAGTTGCTGTCTCAGGACATGCGGGTGCAGGGGGAGAGTGACGTTTTAGGCCCCCAAAACACCCTCCACCAGCTGTGCCTGGCTCTGCTCTTTCTGGCCAGTGACTTCTCAGGCCTTGGTTACCATGTCTACAAAATGGGAACAACAAATCAGAACTAAATGGGGTTGACCCAGTGAAAGATGACACGTATGAACATGCCCAGCCATGTCTATTTTTGCTCCTCATCTTGCCCCAGAGGCCTTTGTGAGGTGGGGGTTGGGGGCATACCAAAGCCCAGCCAGGGTCCCGTTTGCAACATTTTCCCACCTGAGGGAAATGGGTAGGGAAATGGGAGAGAGGTGTCTGCTCCTCTCCTGCATCTCTGTTCCTCCCCTGGGGTCACAGCTGGAGAGAAGTGGGAGGGGCTCCACAGATTATCCACCCAGTCCTGTCCAATCAAGGATGATAATTGTGTTTTTACTGAGATGCTACCTGCCAGGCTTGTACCAATCACTTGACCTCTGCATGTCACGTTGTTTACATTCTAACAACCCTGTGAAGGTATTATGATACCTTTTCTACCCAGGAGGAAATTGAGGCTCAGAGAGGATAAATGCGCAGAGGTGAAAGGGCTAGCAAGGGGCAAAGCTGAGATTTGAATCTGGGATGTCTTACTCCACAGAGGCTGAAGGGGTGGGGACCTCTAGGCCACCAGGACCTCATGCCCTTTTTCCCTCCTTGGCCTAGGGGTGTTCCAGCCTCAGTTTGCTTCTGGGCAGCTAAGCTCAGACCAGAGAGCTGGGAGAACCATGCAGTGGGAAGGGGGGAATGTCTCAAGGTCATGTCATGGTCTTGGCCCCTGGGGCTCGTAGCCATACCTAGGCTCATGGTTGGTGTCTCTGTGGCCTGTTGGGGGCAGCTGCCTGAATGTCTGGGGCCTGAGTGGCCCCATGTGGATGCAGTTCCCTTGGCAATGAAGAAACACTGCTGAGGTCAAAAGCTCAAATTACAGGAGGGGCAACTCAGCCCAGTTTCTTCATGTGTTCCCTGCTGGGAAGGGCAGGGCTATGCCCCACACCCACCCTCTGCCTGACACTCAGGCCCTTTCCAGTAGTACAGCCAGGTGTGGAGTGGGTATAAAGGGGTATAAGCAATGCAGCTAGTATTACTGATGGGAAGGGGGTTGCTGGCCCTTGAGACTTTGTCCTCTGATGGTCCTGGCGCCATGACTCCCTCTTCCCACTGGACTTTGTCCAGGAGGTCAGAGCTGGGGCTGCCCCCAAGAGCCCCCAGGACCAAATGGGCAGGCCAGCTCTCAGCCCAGCCCCTGTTTACCTTGGGGACCTCAAAAACGAGGAACCGACATGAGCTCTTCAACCCTTGCCCATCCAGGCCCTCCTTGACCCAAGGCCCTCTCAGGTGTTGCCAAGGAAACTGATGTGGCAGCCAGAGAGCTGGGCCCTTGTCTTCATGACAACTTACAGCAACCCACCAAGGTCCATCCAAGATGTCACCTGGTGTCACACACTCTCACCATCCTCATTACAATCAAACTTCAGAGTCTGATAACAGGTTCCTGTCACAAAGCATCTCCCCTGTCTGCCAGTCTGTCCCTAATCCTCACCCACCCAAGAGCAAGGAGAAACAGGTCATGATGCCCAATTAACAGTTGGGCAATCTGAGGCAGGGAGGGAAGCAGGACCCAGCAGTCCAGAGGCAGAGGCAGGACATCTCCTCCCCTCTGTGCCCCCCGGCCCCTACCCTAGGTCTGAGAAAGGGTGAGCTCTGGGCAGTGTTAGCTAAGACCCCTCACCCCCCTTGGCCATACACTGCCTCCAGGCCCTTCCTGGGTAGGAGTCTGAATCTCCAGGCTCTGTGATGTGTCCTGAACAGCAGGCCCAGAGTGGGGCTAGAGGGAAAGAGGGAAGATTCTAAAGTGGCCAGGGCTGGCCCTATCCATTTCTGCTGGCATCCGATTTCCATCTGCCTGGATTTCCCCAGCTCTGGGCAACTTCCAGTCCAGGAGGTGAATGACCAGGGGCAGAGCCAGAGCCAGAGCCAGGTATTTTTAGCTGAGTTGCTGGCAGTTGCTTGGAGGGTGCTGGGGGAGGAGGGTAGGTGGAGACTGAGTTCATCCTTTCCCTTCTCTGGACCCGCTTCCCCTCCCCAGGATTCAAGCACCTCCTCCTGTGACACTCTGCCTCCTTCCTTTGTGCCCCCAAACAGCCCTCCAAGGGCACCCACGGCTTGTGGGGTGACACCAACCCTTATGGGAAGAGCAGGCTAGGCAGGGAGGACTGGTGCTGAGGCTAGGGGGTGAGAAGGCTCAGAGGCCCATACATTGGACCCCTAAATTCTAACTCATGTCTGGGCCAGTGGGGAGTGGGTGTCATGGGATAGAGTAGGGTGAAATCTCTCCAGCCAGTAACTCTTCCTCTGGGGCTTGGGCTACAAACCGGGACTCCGGGGGAGGGAAGGGAGAATTCACTCTTAAAGGGCCAGACCCAGTTCTTCCCCAGAGGGGAGCTGTCGCACTAGGCCGGTCCCGCAGCCCCTCCACCACAGGGCGCTTCCTCTCCTCCCCATCGTCCTCATCGTGATGACACCTCGCTGCCACCCTCCGCGGTTCCCCTATCACACACACACACACACAGACAAAACCACGCAGAGCCGGGCCTCGCCGCCGGCCCCGCCCCTGGGGGGACGGGGCGGGGTCTCGGTGGGTCGGGAGGCCCGGGAGGAGGGTGGGGATTCCCCTGGGGTGGGGGCGGACACGTCAGCCCTGGTCAGCCCCCGCATCGGTGCGGGCCGGGGCGGGGGCGTGGGCGGAGGCGTGGGCGGGCAGAGGCTTAAATAGAGGGCGCTGGAGTCGGGCTCCATCTCGGGCTGAGAAAGCAGCGGCAGCGGCGAGGGTCGGAGTGTCCGAGCCCGAGTCTGCGAGCAACTTGTGTCCGAGCCCGGGTCCGAGTCCTGCCCGCCTCCGTGTGCGAGTGGGTGAGTGTCGTGGCGGATCGGGGTGGGGTGGCCGCACCGTCTGGGTTGCGGACGGACGGGTCGGGGCGCGAGGACCTCAAGGGCTGGGAGGGGACGGCGGCAGGTCCCCGGCGCTGAGCATCTTGCCTGAGTCCAGATTGGGCAGACGCGTCCCGGGTCGGGTCTCCCACCCCGGCTTACGCGGCCATCCCTGTCCCCGGTCCCCCAGCCAGCGTCGGACGCGATGACTCTGAATGGCGGCAGCAGTGGCGCAGGCGGGAGCCGCGGCGGAGGCCGAGAGCGCGAGCGCCGTCGGGGCAGCACACCGTGGGGCCCCGCGCCGCCACTGCACCGCCGAAGCATGCCCGTGGACGAGCGCGACCTGCAGGCGGCCCTGGCTCCCGGCGCCCTGACAGCGGCCGCGGCCGGGACCCGGACCGAGGGTCCGAGGCTGGACTGGCCGGAGGGCTCCTCCGACTCGCTTAGCTCCGGGGGCAGCGACTCAGACGAGAGCGTCTACAAGGTGCTGCTGCTGGGGGCACCTGGCGTTGGCAAGAGCGCTCTGGCGCGCATCTTCGGTGGCGTCGAAGACGGACCTGAGGCAGAGGCCGCAGGTGAGGGATGGGCAGGCGAGGGCTGGGGTGGACGAAATAGGCACATACCGCGGGATTCTGCCTTACTCACTGTTCACAGCTGGGGAGCTACGGAAAAGGGACTCCCAGCCCTGGGTGGGGGAACATGTAGAACTGCTCTGTGTGATGGGAGGGGAAACAGGGACAGGGCAGCCAGAGGGCGCTCCTGGGAGAGGAGCCCTAGGTGGCGAAGGCCCCCAGGGTGTGACAGTCACTTTTCTAACTCTGGCCCCTAGGGCCAGAGTCACCCCAGAGCCCAGGCAGCAGGAGGGTGGGGAGCTTGGGACTGGCTGCTCAGGCCATTGGTAGCTTGGATTGGGGGCGGGGGTGCAGGGTCTCTCTCCAACCCCCACTTCTGGACCCTGTCACTTCTGTCTGCCTGTCCTAGTGACTGCAGGACCAAGAGGCACCTGGCAGCCACCTGCAAGTGGGGGCCCTGGGGAGGAGCTGGGGGTGTGGTAGAACAGGGAACCTAGTGCTGGGAGCTTAGGGCAGCCAGCAGGTAACCTGGCTACTGTCTCCTGCTTAGGGCGTACATACAATCGCTCCATCATGGTGGACGGAGAAGAGGCATCACTTACGGTCTATGACATTTGCGAGCAGGTAGGATGCAGGCTGAGGTCTGGGGCAAGAGTGGGAGAGATGGGCTGGGGGAGGGGCCTGCTGGGAGTGACAGCTTGAGGCCGGGGCCTGGGGACTGCTGAGCACTCCTCTGTGTGTGTGTTCCCCAGGATGGGGACCGTTGGATGCCCGGTCACTGCATGGCCACGGGGGATGCATATGTCATCGTGTACTCAGTGACGGACAAGGGCAGCTTTGAGAAGGCCTCAGAGCTGCGGGTCCAGCTGCGGCGGGTGCGGCAGGCAGACGATGTTCCCATCATCCTCGTGGGCAACAAGAGCGACCTGGTGCGCTCTCGTGAGGTCTCCGTGGATGGTGAGCAGGGAGTGGGGCATGGGTGGGAAAGCTAAGGAGGGGAGATCCTGGCTGGGTTGTGGGCTTTGGCTCAGCTTTGGCTCAGCTCAGGCCCCTGGGGATCATCAGTGGCTAAAAATGTTCAGGAAGAAAGCTCAGGGTGGGGGTGGGGGAGCTGCTGCCCGCCCACATGATCCCAAAGGCCCAAGAGGCCTGGGGAAAGGGAGGGGAGACTGCCGGGTGCTGAGCTGGGGCACCTTGGGGCCCTCCTCTCCTGTGTCCTTTAGCCCTGGCCTGACAGGTGAAGGGCAGGGGGAGTGCAGAGGGCCAAGAAGGCAGAGCTTGGGGCTCCAGGCCTGGGCCATTCTTAGGGTGTGCTTACCGCTGGGGATAACCCTTGCCTCGGGTTCAGCATCCTCTTCTGTGGCCCCCAGGACTGAGCCCCCTCAGAGAACCCAGCAGTGACTTGGTGGCATTAGCTTCCATTCCCTGGGTCATAACATCAAATCATAAAACAAGCACCAAGCGACCCAACAAAGTTCCTGTTTTCCTGTGTTGACTCTGCTGCAGCACTTCTGTTTAAAAATCAAACATCAAATTATTTTGAGCAGTGGTTCTCCTTTTGGGGGCCTCTGCTTTCTGGGCTCCCTGAACCCAGGCCCTCTGCCTGTTGAGTGACACAGCCGTGCTCAGGACCCTCACTGCAGGAGCTAGGGGTCTCCAGGTTTCTTGGGAGGACCCCAGGGCTCCCCCTTCCCTAGTCCACAGATTCCTGAGTGACAGCAGCCATGGGTGGCCGGGGGTCGAGCAATCCCTCACCCAGCCACCCTTGTTCACTTGCGCTCGCCTGTCCTGTCCCCTCCCACACTAGAGGGCCGGGCCTGCGCCGTGGTCTTTGACTGCAAATTCATCGAGACGTCGGCGGCGCTGCACCACAACGTCCAGGCGCTGTTCGAGGGCATCGTGCGCCAGATACGCCTGCGCAGGGACAGCAAAGAGACAAATGCCCGGCGGCAAGCTGGCACCCGGCGGCGGGAGAGCCTCGGCAAGAAGGCCAAGCGCTTCCTGGGCCGCATCGTGGCCCGCAACAGCCGCAAGATGGCCTTTCGCGCCAAGTCCAAATCCTGCCACGACCTCTCGGTCCTCTAGGCCCCACAAGCACTCCCTGCAGTGGGCAGACAGATAGGCGGGTTGGTGGGCTGGCCCAGCCTCTGGACCCTTTGGAGCTGCCAGCACTGCCACCTCACAGTCATGGACAGACAGACGGCGCTGCCTGGGGCGGTGGTGCTGGTGGCCGTGGGAGCTAGGCCCACAATGATGTGTGTGCTGGCCCATGTGCATCCCAAGGCAGAAGCCAGAGCCCAGCCTGTGCAGCAGGCCTGTGCGAGGGTGAAGACTCTGACTTCCCATCTTTCTCCACACCCTGGAGGGAGGGAGGGACGCTGTTCAGTGTGGTGGCTATTTGTTTACATGCAGGTTTTTATAATAAAGATTTTTTTCTGGATAGGTCAGGGCCATCAACTCCGTGTTTCCTCCTATCTGGGGGCAGCAGAAGCAGGAAGGCTTCTTGAATTCGAGGGATGGGGCTCTCCAAGCCACCATAGTATGTGGCCTTGACTGTCCTAAGGTTTGGGCCCCGGCATAGGCAGCTGGAAGTGGATTTAGGGCCAGGCCTCGTTGGGAGGTTGGAGCATCAGGAGGAAATAAAACCCTCTCAGCCCCTGTTATCTGGATTTTCCCCTGGCATTGCTCAGCTGATTGAGTTCCAGTGACCCCACTGCACAGAAGGGAAACTAAGGCTGCTCAAGGGATATGCCCTGTCTTAGGTTTTACAACCAGACAGAAACCCTCGGTCTGGCTCCCAGACTGATGGCCCTACCCTACTCCCTCCTGAGGGCTGTGGAGGGCTCCGGAGACTTCGCGGCTGGTGAAGGAGGCAGCTGGTTTTCTCAGGGTGGGAGATGAAGGAGGCACACTCAGGCAGGCTTGACTCCTGAGGGCTCCCCCACCTCCTGGCTGGGACTGGGCTACTGAAGGGGCCCTCACTGTTCTTTTCCAAAACACCCCATGCTCAACATTGGCTAATTTAGTCCTGGCGGGAGCTGCTCCCTTGAGTCTGCCCGTCCCGGAATGAGAGACTGTGTTTGTGTAAGAGCACATGCACATGCACAGCTGGCGGTGTGCCTGTCTCCCCGTCTGCCTGTCCCCCACTGGGCCCAGGTTCTCCCCGCCCCCACAGCCCTTCTTGGCAAAGGGTCCCGGTTAAGGGTTTACAAACAGTTTCAGGAACAGGCATGCCTATTTGGCGATGGCAGTTGGGGAACTGAAGCCCTAGGTCCCATGGGTAGGAAGTGACTGAGTGGGGTCTGGTTTCCAAATCTGCCCATCCCCAAAGCCTGGAGGTGGCTCTGGATGAGGTGGGGGACCGTGTTTGAGAAGGTGCTGGGCCAGGGTCCTCACGTTCTTTCTTTAGTGCATTTTATTCAGTCCACTAACCATGAGAGCCCCAGCAACCTGGTTAGAACCCCAAGTGCAACCAAGGCTGGAGGGGGCCTGAGGGCCGCTCCTCAGTGTGTGTGGGGTGATCTCGGAGACCAGTCACAATCTGAGTCCTGAAGAGAAACCCAGGCCTTCCCAGCTCTGACATTTTTACTGCTTTTGTGCCCCTGGGGAAGCCATTCAGCCTGTCTGCACCCCAGTGTGTGACATGCGGACAATGCCCCCTTCAGAATGGGGTGGGTGGGGTAATGAAGGTGTGTTCTCAGAGCGTGCCTGGCACGTAGTAGGAGCTCAACATGTGTGAGACCCTTCCACATCCCCACACCCACCATTCCTGGCTATGGTGCCTGAGTGACTCTGAGCCAGATTCCCGCCCTAGAGAGATTAGCAAGATATGCAGTTGGAAGGACTCAGGGAGACCATGGGAAGCTCAGAGGACAGGGAGGGACAGGAGGTCCTTCCCACCCTCCCCCCTCCACTCTGGCTCCCAGGCCCCAAAGCTTCTCCTGGCTCCACTTGGCTGCCCTCACTGGGGGAAGGGCCCCTGGTCAGCCCTGAAGCTCCCTCAAGGTCACCTGGACTGGCTCAAACTTCTCTTTCCTTCTCCGAGTCCTGTTGGTGTCCAGGAGGTGGGTGAGGATTTGGGGAGCCTCAGGGGAGATTGTGGGCTGCTGTCCACCCAACTGGTCCCACTGCGGGGTGGTGGGGGGTGGTGGTGGTGGCTTGGGGCCCCAAATGCCCAGTTGAGGTTGAGCTGCTCATCCACCTTTCGTGTGCAACTCCAGCTCCTTGCCCCGGTTCTTCAAGCCAGCAGGTGCCGCCAGGGCGGGGTGAGAGCCAGCTCACTGCTGGGTCCCCAAGTCCTGCCCCTGGAGAGGCTTCCAGTCTCATGGAAGACACAGACAGTGGCGATCTGGTGTTCTCTGTCCATTGATAGAAGTAGCACACAGCACGGGGGTGGAGAGAGGTTCCCAGAGGAGGCCCCTGAACCAGCCTGGGAGCCCAGTGAAGGTTTCCTGGAGAAGGGAATATTTGAATTGAGTACCAAAGCATGAGCAGGTGCTTCAGACAGATGAAGGGCTGGGAAGAGCACTCCAGACAAAAGGAACAGAGTGTGCAAAGGGGCACCTATAGACACAGGCGCATGGCGGAGAAGCAGAGCCGAGTCTGGAGTCACAGAAAAAGAAGTCGTGTGCAAGCCCAGAGGTCAGGGAGTACCCACTTGGCTGTGTAAGGGTGGGGGCAAGGCCCAGGCTGATAATCTCTCCACCTCCTGGAGCTGGCAGTCACGGATGCTGAGCAACCCCCAGCTATCCAAAGTCAATGAGTAACTTGGGGGGCTGGGCGGGGCCGGCCTTCTGCTGTGGGCCCAGTGGTGTTTTCCACTCCTGAGCAAGCATGGCTGGACCGCCTACCTGCTCAAGTGTCCGCCCTGCCCTACCCCACCAGCCTGGCCTGGCCAGAGCTCCTGGAGAAGGAGCCCTCTCACCTGGCAGCAGGACCCAGGGAGCCAGCCTTAGACACTAGTGGGTAGGAGCTGGGAGCAGAGGGGTGGGCAGGGCTGGGCTGGGGGTGGTGGTGGGGAAGTGTAGCGTGCAGGAGGCAGCAGCTGTGAGAAAGGCTGTGCCATCATCCTGCTGTCCCCGGGAAGAATTCCCAGGGATCCATCTTGGAGGGTGGGGCTCCTGCCCTGGGAGTGCCCCATGTCTAGAGGGTGGCAGAGGGGGCCAGGATAGGCCTGGAGTCCTCTGTTCCAGCAGGAATGCTCCTGTGGTCAGGTCCTCTGTGACCTTGGCCACGTCCCATACCTCTTCAGGCGTCGCATGGGGCAGTGGCTGTAAGTGACCTTCGGAGTCAGCGGGGTCTTTCCAGCTTCAAGTTTTCGTGACTTTTGGGACTGCTGGGAAATTACCACTTTGGGATCTAGATGCTGGGAGGCTATTACAGGAAGAGACAGAGGTCTGGAGGTGAAACTCCCCCAGAGCTTCTTCTGGGAGCTGGGCCTAGGGGCCTGGGTGGGCCTGGCTGAGGAGCCAGATGCCACCCTGCAGGCCATGGGGAGTCACTGGCCCTTCAAAAGGGAGAGGGGGTCATCTGTAATGAGATCCCTCTGGCTGTGATATGGGATAGACAGAGGAGGGAGATAAACGTGGAGCTGGGTGGGGGGCAGTGTCTAAGTGGGAGGGGTGGAATAGAAGGGCAGGGGGCAGGAGGAGCCCCGGCTGCCTGCTGAGAGGTGACTAGGGAGGGAGGAAGATGGAGGGAAAGTTGTACACCCTGGGGTTTGAGGGAGCCATTGCCTGGGACTGGGTGGAGATGGGATGGGATGGGTGGGTGGGATGCTTTCTAGGAAGAGATAATGGGGGCACCCCACCCCCACCCACCTGGGCTGGATCCTGACCCCGTGTCCCTCAGGCCCCCCCCGACCCACCATGGACCCTGCCCGGCTGTGGCTGCTCTGCCTCTCCATCCCCCAGGTGAGCTGGGCCCCACCCCCCTCCGTTAGGTCCTGGCCTTGGGAGTTGACAGCCTAGCCTCCCACTCCACCTGGAGTGTAATTGGGGTATAATTGAATGTAACTGGGGTGGGGGTGGTCAGAGCTGGCCCTGGGCCTGTTTGAGGGATCAGGAGGTCAAAGGTCAGAGGTGGATGGGCTGAGGTGTGGCCTGGCCCAGGAGGCAGCAGAAATGCTCCTGCCCTTTCGGGTCCCCAGCCCCGGGCAGGGAGACCGAGCCTGGAGACGACGGGAATATTTCCATAGGTCCTCTTCAAGGCCCAGCCTGCAGAGCTGCGTGTAGAAGTCCCAGAAAACTATGGTGGGAATTTCCCTTTGTACCTGACCAAGGTGAGCCTAAGAGCTGAGTGGGCTACTCTCCCCGCCAAGTCCTGCTTCCCCCACCTCCAGCACCTTTCCTCCTTCTTGCTCTAATAAGATTTTAATTCCAGCGGCAAGTAGAGCTTTAAGTTAGAGAATGAAGTTGGTGGTGGGGTTCCAAGCTTTAGAAAGAAGGGTGGGGAGCATTGGGGAGCATCAGGTACAAGGGCAGCTTTGGACCCCGCCCTGCGTGACCTCAGGCAAGTGACAGTCTCTCATGACAGCCTACATGCAAAACGGGGCCCCTGGATGGAGGGGATGGCTCTCCAGCCTGGCCCCCCTCCCTCCACCCACATTGCCCCCCACCAGCTGCCGCTGCCCCCCAGAGAGGAGGCAGAGAGCCGGGCTGTGCTGTTGGGGGACTCAGGCACGGAGGCCGAGGGCCCCTTTGCTGTGGATCCGGAGTCTGGCTTCCTGCTGGTGACCAGGGCCCTGGACCGAGAGGAACAGGCTGAGCACCGGCTGCAGGTACGGCTGGGCCAGGTGTAGAGGAGACCTGCGAAGGCAGGGCTGGGCACTGATTACCCTTCCCTGCCAGGTGACCCTGGAGACGGAGGATAGACGTGTCCTGTGGGGCCCGCAGCCCGTGCTCGTGCATGTGAAGGATGAGAATGACCAGGTGCCCCGTTTCTCCCAGGCCATCTACAGAGCTCGGCTGAGCCAGGGCACCAGGCCTGGTGAGTGACCAGGGCAGGCCGTCCACAGCAAGGTCAGGTGGGTGCCAATGGGACAGCAGAGAGAGGGCCCGAGAGTTGGCATGGGGACAGGGCAGCTGAGCTCCAAGCTGCCCCCTCCTGGTTTCTGTCCCATCCTGCCCACTGCCACCCCACTGGCCTCTGTTTTCTCCCCTGTGACCTGGAGTGAAAAACCCCGGCACACCTCCAGAGTCCTGAGATAGTGATGGCTCTAGAAGGAGCAACCAGCCACGGAGGAGGCACGGGGGATGTGCTCACCCCCATTCCTTATGGTCCACCCCCACCCCCACATACTAGGCATCCCCTTCCTCTTCCTCGAGGCTTCAGACGGGGATGAGCCAGAAACTGCCAACTCGGATCTTCGATACCACATCCTGAGCCAGGCCCCAGCCCAGCCTTCCCCAGACCTGTTCCAGCTGGAGCCCCGGCTGGGAGCACTGGCCCTCAGCCCTGAGGGTGAGCCTGAGCTGGGTTTGACTGGGAGGGAAGGTCAGGGAAAACTGGAGAAGGTGGTGTCCGAGCTCTAATGGAATGAGGGGTTGGAGCTTGAGAGCTGAAGGTGGAGGAAAGGGCACTGGAGGTGGAGAGAGCAGCAAGGGAAAAGTCCTGGAGGCAGGACCATGCATGGAGAGTTAAGAAGTGGTGTGCAGTGTGTGCCTCAGCCCTACACATTGGAGAGCAGGGCCTAAGGGAGGAAGTTAGGGAGGCCTGATGGTGGCAGTCTAGGATGTTGCTGAGAGACCTTGGGACTGATGGCAGGAGAGATCTCAACTTGGGAGTTCAGTAGAGAGGTAGGGGCTGGGGGCAGAAAGAAAAGCCAGTCATGTGCCCACATAATCACCCATCTATTACGCAAGAACCCATGTAGTCCATCTATCCAACCATCCATCCAAGTCCTCACCCAGCCATCCACCCCAAGCCCCACCCATCTACTCACCCAAACCCCCATCCATCCACCTAGCCAAACATCATTTCATCCGACTGGTTATCTACCAATCTACCCATCCATTCATCCACTGCCACCACCACCCCCATCCTGGTCATCCATCCACCCACACGGTCCATCAACCATTCATTGTGTGGGTGGATATGGAAGTGCCTTTGGAAACTGGCAAGTCCTGGTTGTTGCTCACAATGGTGCTAAAAGTCCTTCCTCTCATCCCTTGGCCAAGAGAGTCCCCTGAATGCCCAACCTTGTGTTTGGTACCTTGCTGGGAAGGATGCCCTCCCTGGCCACCGCTCCCTGGCCCCCTGCTCAGCTGACCACACCCCCAACCCCCATAGGGAGCACCAGCCTGGACCATGCTCTGGAGGAGCCCTACAAGCTGTTGGTACAGGTCAAGGACATGGGCGACCAGGCCTCAGGCCACCAGGCCACGGCCACCATAGATGTCTCCATAGTAGAAAGCACCTGGGTGCCCCTAGAGCCCATTCACCTGGCAGAGAATCTCCAAGTCCCATACCCACACCGCATTGTCCAGGTGAGTACATGGCTGTCAGCAGCCGAAGCAGCCCCATGGATGGGGCAGCTGGGCCTGAGCCTTGTGGAGACCTGGGGGGTGGATATGGGGCCCAGCCTGACCCCTGCCCCTCCCCACCTATGCCTTTCCCACCACCATTCCCATCAGTCTCCACATGGAGTGGGGCATTCAAGGCCCTGGGACCAGGCCCACAGCCTCCCACCTGCTGTTGTCTGGCAGGTGTGGCCCAGTGCTCTGACCTCCCCAACAGTGGCCTCCTTAAGGAGAACAGCTGCCACCTCCTGTTGCCAAGGGGATTGTCACCCAGGCCAGGAATGTCTCAGGCCTCTTCTAGGAATGCCCTGGGGTCAGGCCCAGCTGAGAGGGCAAAAAATAAAATAATCTGGTCATTCAGGCACTTTGGGCAGGGCCTAGGCCAGGACCAGTTTCAGGGTCACCATGGAGTTGCTACAAGTGTCCCCAGATAGAAGACCACCAGACTCCAGGCCCGGGGAGGGTAGGGACTCACCTGGGATCTCACGGTAGTCAGTTGGGGCTCATGGGCTAACATGGGCTACTCCTGGGCCTGGGCCTGGGGTGCCCTCATTCTGTACCCCCCTCCAGGTACACTGGAGTGGGGGGGATGTGCACTACCACCTGGAGAGCCAGCCTCCTGGACCCTTTGATGTGGACACAGACGGGCAACTCTATGTGACCAGGGAGCTGGACCGGGAAGCCCAGGCTGAGGTGAGGTGAGGGAGGCCAGCGGGGAGGGCTGGCGGGTGCCTGGTCACTGCTGGGTTGGCGTCTGGGGATCCGACACCCCCACAGATGCTGAGGCAGCAGAAGAGAGCCTGGAGGAGCTGGAGTTGGCTGCCATAGGAACCCAGCCCCAGGCCAGGCTGGAGCTGCCCTGGGCCCTCGCCTGAAGCCCCTGCTGTCCACTACAGTACCTGCTCCAGGTGTGGGCTCAGAATACTCATGGCCAGGACTACACGGAACCTCTGGAGCTGCATGTGGTGGTGATGGATGAGAATGACAACGGGCCTGTTTGTCCACCACGCGGGCCCCCAGTCAGCATCCCCGAGCTCAGCCCCCCAGGTGGGCCATGGGCCTCGTCAGGGATGGAAGAAGGGGTGACGTCCCTATGAACCATCCCTTCTTGCTCTCCTCTGGAATGGGGCCCAGGCTCAGGCACCCATATCCATGCCCCACCCCACCCCAACATACACACACACACACATACACACAAGAGCTCAGGTTCAGTCCTGCAGAAAAAAGGGATGGGTGAGGGTTAGGGTCCAGGCTGGCAGAGGTCACCTGGTGAACCAGTGGGGCTGTCTTACAGGTACCGAGGTGACCAGGCTGTCAGCGGAGGATGCGGATGCCCCTGGCTCCCCCAATGCCCATGTTGTGTATCGGCTGCCGAGTCCCGAGCCCGAGGAGGGGGCAGAGGAGAGAACCTTCGAGCTAGACTCCACCTCCGGCAGTGTGACACTGGGGGCTGCCCCTCTCCAAGCTGGTCAGAGCATCCTGCTCCAGGTGCTGGCTGTTGACCTGGCAGGAGCAGAGGGCGGTAAGTCCCCTGAAGGTGACCTGGGCCCCCTGCCCCCTCTGTCCCGCCCCCGGCCTCCTTCACACGCACTCCCCTGCCACAGGCCTCAGCAGCACTTGTGAGATCCTGGTCAGGATCATGGACATCAACAACCACGCCCCTGAGTTCTCCACTTCCCAGGTAAGCAGAAGCAGGGGAAACCCAGGGAGTGGTGATGATGGGGGGACTTATGGCCTCTCCCCATCTCTCCAGATAGGGCCCATCAGCCTCCCTGAGGATGCAGAGCCTGGGACTCTGGTGGCCACACTCAGGGCCACTGATGCTGATCTCGAGCCTGCTTTCCGCCTCATGGACTTTCTCATTAAGGAGGGGAATGTGGAGGGCACCTTTGGCCTGGATTGGGAGCCAGACTCGGGCCATGCCCAACTCCGACTCCACAAGGTAACAGGCTGGTGGGCAGGGGCAGGGCACACGCTTACACATGTGCACAGACACATGAGCCAGGCCCAGGCCCACATCGTGACACTGCCCCGTGGGTTCCAGAACCTCAGCTATGAAGCAGCTCCAAGTCACAAGGTGGTGGTGGTGGTGCGGAGCGTGGTGGAGCTGGTGGGGCCAGGCCCTGGCCCTGGAGCCACAGCCACCGTGACCGTGCTGGTGGAGAGGGTGCATCTACCCCCTGCGCTGGACCAGGAGAGCTACGAGGCCAGCGTCCCAGTCAGCACCCCCAGCTGGCTCCTTCCTGCTGACCATCCAACCATCAGACCCTGGGGGCAGCCCCCTCAGGTGAGCCAGAAGCCCAGCCCCTCAAGTGGGCTGGGCCTCCCAAGGGATGGCCCCAGGGCATCAGAGGGGCCTGGAATGATCTATGGCCTGGAATATTCCCCAATCAATGGCTAATGCCAAGAAGTGACTTGGGGGTGCCTGGAGGGGGGATTGGACCCTAGGAGAGCTCAGAGTAGCCTCCCCATGCTCTCCCAGATGGGGTTCCCCCGCCCCACCCAGACTTCAGCACTGACAAGGCCGTTCCCAGCTCTGCCCTCACCTGGACCTATTTTGGGGTGCCCTGGGACTAGAGAAGCTGAGTCAGACCCCCAGTCTCTGGTAGCCTCTCTCCCTCTTCACCGTCGTAGCCATGGTTCAAGTTCTTCCCTGTCCTGTTCCAAGGCTTCTTGTCTGCCCCACAGACACCTTGTCCTTTTTGTTCCTTGGTCTTCCTTCTGTCCTGGTTCACAGCCACACCTTCAGTCCCTGAGGCTGCCACCCCTGAGTCACAGTGAAGATGTGGAACTTGAGTGGGTCACAGGGCCCTGGGGATCTCTGGGCAAGGTTCTGATGTGTGGCCCAAGTGCCCCTCTCCCCCTTCCCATTTCCTTGGGCCCCAGGTTCTCCCTGGTTAACGACTCGGAGGGCTGGCTCTGCATCGGGGAGGTCTCCGGGGAGGTGCACACAGCCCGGCCCCTGCAAGGCGCCCTGCCCGGGGGCACGTACACAGTGCTCGTGGAGGCCCAGGCTGCAGGTATGACAGATGGGCAGGGCTGAGTCCCCCACCCCGGCGGCCTTGCAGGCATCCAGCCAGCCCCAGGCTGCAGGGAGTGGTGAGGGGCTGAGCCCAGTGTCCCTCTCTGAGAACGGGTGGACAGGCCTGCCTCTGCCTCCCCTCTCAGGGCACCCTCCTAGCTTGACACTTGCAATCCCCCCCAACTGATCCCCCCAAGCCTGCTCCTTAGCCTCCAGAGGGCCTCTCAGGGTGTCGGCTGCACGGCCAGGCTGGGGCAGCGGGTGCAGGGCTGGGGAGGTGGAAGGAGGGCAGGGGCTGTATCCAGGGCAGGCGTGCCCGGAGATGAGCCCAGTTGGCACCGAGGTCAGGTGGGGGACTCCGGGCGTCGCTCTCGACAGGGTGAAGAGCTGGCCCAGGGGTGGGTGTGGCAGGGAGGCAGTTTTCAGCTGTGATCTGGGCTGCCCGGCGTCAGCAGCAGGGGTAGCAGGAGGGCGGTGAGGGCAGGCTTGGCAACCAGGAAATAATGGGCGGGCCTGGCAGCTGTCTGCATAGTGAGGGGGGCAAAGCGCATTGTGAGGAAGAGACTGGGATGGAGGGAAGGAGATAGTCTGGGGGAAGATGGGCTGTGGGGGGAGGGCCCCAGCCCAGGGGCTCCGGATCCAGCTCCTTGTTGCCTCCCCTGCAGATGAGCCGGGCCTGAACACCTCTGCAACTCTTGTGCTCCGTTTCCTGAGGGCCCCACCTGCCCCTGTCCTGACTCCGACCCCTGTGCCTTCCCGACACCTCTGCACACCCCGCCAGGGCCACGGCGTGGTCATCAGGGGGCCTAGCGAGGACTCCGACCTGGCCAGTGGGCATGGCCCCTACAGCTTTGTCCTTGGCCCCAACCCCACGGTGCAGCGGGATTGGCGCCTCCAGGCTCTCAATAGTGCGTGGTGGGGGAAAGTGGGGAAGGCTGCAGCCAAGGCGGGGAGGGGCTCTTTGGGGGTAGGGCTGGGCCTGGAGGGAGCATCCCCCGAGGGCCCATCCCAGCAAGTGACCCTGCTGACCACCTGCCCTCCTAACAGGTTCCCACGCCTACCTCACCCTGGCCCTGCACTGGGTGGAGCCGCGGGAACACGTGGTCCCAGTCGTCGTCAGCCACAATGCCCAGATGTGGCAGCAGCTGGTCCAAGGTGAGACGGGGGCCTGGGGTTCTGAGTGAACCCTTGGGATGCAGGGCACCTATGGGTGTAGGCTCACGTGGCAGCATACGCTTGTACACATTTGCAGCCAGACCCACAGAGGAGCAGGCACTCCTGCACACACACAGACACATATGTGTGCACAGAAACACGCATGCCAGCCAGCCGGGCTGGGGGCTCTGAGCAGCTGGGAAGTGCCCCCAACCCTTGCCTTCCTCCCCCTGCCCCTCAGTGCACGTGTGTCGGTGCAACGTGGAGGGCCAGTGCCTGCGCAAGGTGGGCCGCATGAAGGGCATGCCCACGCGGCTGTCAGCGGTGGGCATCCTCGTGGGCACCCTGGCGGCCATAGGTAATGGAGGCTGGGCTTCTGCGCTGGGGTGGGGCACAGGGTCTGGGGTGGGCGATGGGTGGCTGGAGCCATGGCCTCCGGATCAACGGTGCCCCGTGCCTCAAGGCTGGAGCAGGAACTCCCCAATCCTCTAGTCACCATGTCACTACGCTGTGGCCCCTGTTATCAAAGTTGTCATCCTCAGCGTTGACAGCAGCATTGCCTGTTGCATTAGTGTGCGTTTTCTGTGTCGGGCCCGTACCCAGCACTTTCCATGGACTGTAGAACCTCGTTTTCCAGAGGAGGACACTGAGACTCCGGGAGGTTAAGAGACTTGTCCAAGGCTGCACAGCCAGGGCAGGGCAGGGCCCAGCCAGACCTTTCAAGCCCCCTAAATGGGCGGGTGGTCTCCTTTGCTGGGTCTAGCTCAGTGTTACAGTGCACGTTTCTCTCGGAGATCCTGGGCAACAACTCACTGGGCTCAGATGACCCCCACCCAACCAGTCCTCGAGAGAAGGGGTTGTAGGAGGCTGGGGTGTGCGGGGGTCTGGTGGGGGCCGAGCAGGCCATGCACTCACATGGACCAGCGTTCCACCCAGCCCAGCCTTGGGGACGCTGTCTAGGAAACTTACCTCTTACCAGGGAGTCCCTGGTGATGGACGAGGCAGTGACCCACCCCTGTGGGGCCTCCTAGGCGTCTTCCTCATCCTCATCTTCACCCACTTGACCCTGGCGAGGAAGAAGGACCCAGAGCAACCAGTGGACAGCGTGCCCCTGAGGGCAACGGTCTGAATGCTCCAGGCAGCTGGAGCTGGGGGCTTGGCCTCAGGCTCCAACCGAATCCACTGGGAGGGGGCCCGGCACCCCAGATCCAGCCAGAGTGGAAGCCCCTCTGCCTGCCCAGGGTCAGAGGCAACATCACCAGAAATGTCTGCAGAGCCCGGACGCTGCTTCATGAGCTGCCCCAGGGAGTGCTCCAAATGGTGGCAGGTTTGCCTGATAATAAAGCCCCAGACCTGGGTACTGGCCCCAAGGGACCACTATGCCTGTGTGTGAGTGTCCATGTGCATGTGTGCATGTGTGTGTATAAGTGTGCACACACCTGCCCATTCATCCCTTCACCACCTCCTGCTGTGTAGGAAAGGTCTCGGGACTCGAGGGACAAGGCTGGGATCCCCCGTGGGTTAGGACATGGAGGCATCCTAAGGGGTCTTGGTGAGACATTGGGGCCAGGGCCTGGTGGGTCATTTTTATGGGTCCCCAGAACCCCCTGGACGGTTTAACCCTGTCCAGGCAATGGTTGAGGAGGGGTGTCCTCAAGAGGGTCATTTCTGTGTCTTCCTTGACGTCATCTTTGATATGGGAGGGCACAGCCTTGTGAGTCCATGTCCCATGCTCGTGCATGAGGACATTTGTGTCCCTGTATGTGTCATCTGCACGTGGGGATGGGCCGGGGTCCCTCATTCTTGGGAGGGGTCTGGGCAGGAATCTTGAGGGGCCCGTGGGACTGGAACAGGAGAAGTGAGGCTGGGGATGGGACTCCTGCACCAGTGCAGGCCCTAAGAGCCTTTAGGTTTCACACCTGGGCTGGTGAGTGCACGTGGGGTGGAGGGGGGGCGCTTCAGAAAGTCAGAGAAGGGGGAGCCACTCCGATGAACACCACTGGGGTGGGACAGGAGCCCCCATGGCCCACCCTGGAGCTGCCCCTACCCCTGGCCCAAGATTGGGCCACGGCCCTGGTGCCCTGCTGAGCTCTGAACACATCTCCAGACAGAGTGCCCACCCCTCGACCCCTGACTGAGCCCAGCTGCATGCTGATCTCCCCACACCCCCATCCCAATGGTCGCTGGGGAGCCAGGGTGAGACTTGCTTTCCCAGGCACCCTGAACTGATGATGGTAAATCACAGGGAAGGAGACAAACAACTTCTGTGGGGCCCAGGCCCTATTTTTAGGAGATAATCTCTCCACTCCTAGCAGAGTCTGTGGGGTGGGGGCCAAGTCCAGCCAAGAGAGAAAGGGCGGGTGTCCTGGCTGGCCTCGGGGAGCCTGGGAGACTCAGGCACGGTCCCCGGCCCTGGAGATTGGCTCTCGGGCTGGCCCCAGCCATCCTGGGCCCAGGCTCCCCCATGGGATTCCCTGCTCCTCTCCCAGGATTCCCTGCTCGGCCTGCACCCACTCAGAGTTCGTGTGGACACAAAGCTCTTTGAAGGCAGCATCTCCTCGAATCCTCCCATCAGCCTGTGAGGGTGGGGTCATTGAACCCCTTTTCCAGTGGAGGACCCTGAAGGTCAGGGAGGTTAATGGCTGCAGCTGGGAGCCTTCGGGAAGCAGGGCGCAGGGCAGGACCGTCTGCTCAAGGCCCATGTTGCCTGTCCAGAAGTGTCCACAGCCTTCCGTTGGCCTCTGCTCTCACGGGGTCCCCTAGAGGGCTTAGAGCCCACCCAGGCCAGCTCCTCCTTGTAAAGCTGAGGAAATGAATCCCAAAGAGGTGGAGAGATCACCATCCAGCAGTGAGATGAAGCACTGAGCTGGAACCCTGGGATCACTCTACTTTCTGGGTCCCTGCTCTGGGTGGATGGATAGCTGGGTAGGCCGGCGGGTGGGTGAGTGGATGGGTGGGAAGGTTGGTGAGAAGGTGGGTGGGGCAACAAAGGAAAGAGTAGATGAAGGGTACAAGGGCAAATGAAGGCATCTGCCCCAGTGTGAGGCTTTGTCCTTGGACCTCCAGGCCCAGGCCACTCCTTGATTGTGTCACTGCTGGGTGGGGCTGACCACAGACCCACAAGCCCCTCCCTTGGGGCCATGGGCTCAGTTTCCCCAGCATCTGCAGACATCAACCTCTGCTGCAACCCTCAGCCCCATTCTGTAGGGAAGGTGAGGGTTGGAGAGCAGGTATGGCTTGTCCTGGGTTACAGAGGGAGTGAAACACAGAGTTGGCACCTGTCTCTGGGTTTGGCGGTGGGTCAGTGGGTGCTAGTGAGAAGGGCCTCACGCTGCAGGCAAGGCTGCCATGCTGGGGCAAGGTGGCGATAACTGGGTGGCTCAGTGTGGGTAGAAGAGCATGCAATCCATGCTCGGCCTGTGTGCTCCCAGGCAAGTTGCTTAACCTCTCTGATAAAATCGGTTTCACTTCATGGTGCTCTCGAGAGGACTGCATGTGATGATCTCTGTAAAACACAGTTGGCGTGGCAGGAGTTCAATAAATGCAGTTTTTCCCCATCCACAGATTGTAGGGGGATTTAGCACTGATGCCCACAGCCACACACCCACACGGCCCCATGAGGCCTAGGCTTTTGGGAGGGGGGATGGAGAGGGGACCCCGGGCCTGCAGGATGACCCTCTAGCCTTGTCTCCCTCCTTGGTTTTGTGATGTCGAGGGGCCTCCTGGGGCTTGGACAGCTCTGGGGCTGGAGGGGCTCAGGGTGGGCCTCAGAGTTGGGGCTCGTGCTCCCCGTCTCCTATGCCCCTTCCAGAGGTGCAGGGGCAGATCAAAGGGACCCAGCAGTGAGGCTTGGGAGGCGGGCCTGGAAAGAATGTAAACATGGGGATATTTTTAAACTTTTTCCAGCCCCAGTGATTAGGGCTCTTGCAGTGAGAGGCCCAGAGGTCAGCCTGGCCCTCACCCTCAAGAAAGAAACAGCCCTGGGACCTCAGAAACCCCCACCCCAGTCATTTCCACCCACCCCCACCCCAGGGCGACATGTTTCTAATGAGAGGGCCTCGGAGATGAGGGAGGACCCGAAGGATTGCAGGGGTTGTGGGGGACTACACGGCAGGGCCAGTGTTCCCGAGCTTGGGGGGGCCCTTGGCCGCCTTCTCACGCCATCAGACATCTGTGTGTGCGCACATGCATGTCTGTGGGTGTGCAAGTGTATGTTCAAGTCTGGTCTGCATGGTGGCTGTGTCAGAATGTGTGCGAGTGTGTGAGGAGCTCACCTCAGCCTACCCCAGCCTTCCGGGATCCCCTCCTCCGAGACCCCTTGTCTCGTGGGGGACATGCAGGGACAGAGTTGAGGGGGTTGAAGGAAAGAGTTGCCTGGGAATAGAGGGGTGTTGAGTGAAGCAAGGCGGTGGGGGGCTGGGGAGAAAGGCAGGGCTGGGTCTGAGCCGTGCGGTGAGTTGGGCTGTGAGCACTGCAGGGGCTGCTGACATGGGACTGGGGGACTTGGCTCCCTTGATTCTCCCCCAGCTGTCACAGTGTCTGGGAACGAGGGGCCAAGGTTCCCCACTGGCCCCATCTCTTTGTGTGTCACAGCGATGATGACCATGAGTTCCATGACAACAGCCTCTTCCCTCAGGTTGACACAGCCATCCTCGAACACTCACCACACACACGCACCACAGGAGTGTCCCAGGGCCTCGTGCAGGGGACTCAGCCACAACAGGCCCCCCACCCTCTAATCATATCCCGGGACTCCCACACATGGAACATGGGGGCCCTCACTCCATCCACCCGCTTGCTAACCAGAAACTCAAAGGGTCACAGGCAGGTTTAGGAGCTAGGCCATGACGACGAGGGGCCCAAGCCCCAGGAGAGGCCTTGGCTGGCTGTCTCCCATGCATCAGGGGGCCGCTGTGCCACCTTGCTATGCCTATGGGCCCAGAGAGGGATAGTGTGCCAGTCCAGGTCACACAGCTCCACAGTGGAGGGCAGGGCTCAGGCCAGAACCAACAGGGCAGGGGGTTCTCTTCTAGATCTCTTACCCCGAGGCTGCAGGGGCAGTGGAGGGGGCTCAAGCTGCACCACAGGGCATCGTGGGGCTCTGGGCCAGGGAGATGGGGGGCCAGGGGCAGGCCAGGGCTGATGGGGAAGGGGAGACCTGGAGACTTGCCCTCAATCTGAGGGCCTGGGGCTGCCTGGTTTGGCACCCCTGTGCATGTGCCCACTCACAGGGGCTGTTGCTAGTCTTACCAGCTTGGCGGTGGTGGTAGGGCCAGAGATAGTGGCTGGGTGGGAGTTGGGAGTCATGAGCACTGGCCCCTTATCTGACACGTTCCCTGGAAACTTGGCAGGGGCTGCCGGCCTCTGGGGGCCTGGGCAGGGTGGGGCCTGGTCACAGGGAAAGGGTGGGGGACCAGGCTCACCCGGGATGAGGCCCCGCCCCAGCTGCGTCTCTTGCATCCACGCAGGCTCTCGTGAGAACGAGCCTGGGGGTTTCCAGTGGGATTTCTCCTCATGTTGTCCTGGAGACACTCAAGTCATCTTTGCCTTCCTACCCTGTCCAACCCAGAATGTACCATGGTCGTGCCCTTTTCTGAGCTTTGGACACTGTAGAGGACAATCTGTTGGCTTCCCTAGTGAGGCTGAAGGCAGCAGCTGCCTCTCTGGGGAGAATACTGGCCACTGTCCTTCCCACTTTTCCTAGCTGTGTGACCTTGGGCAAGTCATTTCTCTCTGAGATTACAAGGGCCAACAGTCAGGAGGGGCTAAAGGGTTGCAAATCTGTGTGTGCATCCATATGTGTGCATGTGTGCGTGTGTGTGTGTGTGTGTGCACGCAGGGGTTGGGGGCCAAGATGGAGAGAGGGAGGCACGTGGGTCCCCCAGCTAGGAGGCTCCCGCCCCACAGGAATTTCCACTGGCACGTCGGCACTCTCTCCCCCAAAATAGGCCCTACGAGCGGTGTGCGACAGAGCCCAGACTGAGGGGCCTTTTTTTAGCTGCCCTTTGATTGTCAGCTCTCCAACGGCTGCTATTTCAAGCCCCAACGCCTGGAAGAATAG
Organism: Choloepus didactylus; assembly: GCF_015220235.1. NCBI lineage: Eukaryota > Metazoa > Chordata > Mammalia > Pilosa > Megalonychidae > Choloepus > Choloepus didactylus. The sequence goes on along the minus strand of NC_051328.1, from coordinate 21,876,289 downwards.
GGCTAAGTGGGGCCCGGGGTCAGCTCAGTGGGCCTGGCTGGCTCCCCGAAGGCATCCCCGAGGGGGGCCGCCATGCCCCCTCTGCCCAGCCCTGCTGGCAGGGAGAGCTCAGCATCCCCTGTGTATTGGGCCTGAGGGCTCCTCTGTCCACCTCCAGGGAAGCCACGGACCTGGCCCCACCAGCGGCCTTCACAGAGCTGCTCCGCAGGCCACGCCTCCCCAGGAACAAGCCCGGGGCAGGGATTAACTGAGATAACACAAGTCAAGCCCTTACTTAGCACAGGGGCTGGCACAGCACAGGCCCTCAGAAAATGGGAATGGCGATTATCATTATTGTCAATATAGCTACAGTCATCTGCGTTTGTGTTGTTACCATGGTAACGTTATTTTACCAGGTTTCCTTCCAGTCTTTCTTCTATGCATTTATTTTACCTTGCTGAGTTCCGGTCAGGATACAGCTTCCCGCAACACACACCCGGTTTCAGGAGAAAGGAGCTCCTCTGCATCTGCTGGGTGCCCCTCCATGACTCTGAGAGCCCCAGCCCTGGGCTCACCCCCTCTATAAATGACCTTTGGAGTCCACAGTGCCTGAGATTGTTCTTGACCTCTCCGAGTGTGTGTGGTTGCTCCCAAAGCTTCTGTCATCTCCTCAAATGGGTCCATGACCCCAAAATGCCACCGACCACAGCCCCATGGGACTCCAATGGGCCCTAGATTCTGAAAGTTGTGTTCCAGACGCTGGGTCCCCACATTCCCCTGCACATGAGTCCTAGAACCCTCTGGCTGGAAGCTGAGGCAATGGGCTTATTTCACAGCTAGACATGAGAAAGAATTTTCTGGCTGTTCAGATGTGTAAGACTTGGCAATGGATCATAAGGACAAATAAAGATGCTCTTGGCTTCATGGTGTGTGTGGGGGTGAGGTGGGGCGTGGGCTGCCCAGAAGAGAGGACAAGAGGTAGAAAGCCAGATTCTGGGAAGCGGCTAGGGCACGGCAAGGTGGGAAATGGGGCTGAGCCAGGCCTCCCCTTCCCTGCCAGGGTCATTTCCCAGCAGGGCACCAAGGTTGGCTGGGGTTGGGGTCACATGTTCCACCCCCCACCCCCCCAGCTCCAAGCAGTTACAGCACAAGGTGAGATTTCCTTGTTACCCGAAGAGACAAAAATAGGTCCCAGGTGATGGCCTGAGATCCATGCCCAGAACTGCCTGGGTTATTCTGCAAGTGGCAGACCTGGGGCCAGGCAGTGCCTCGGTCAGATGGGACTGAGCTGGACGTGGCACCCTCAGCCTGTGGCTCACCCCTTTTGGGGCTCCTAATGGGAGGGGGTGTTCCCTGATGCATAGGTGGGGGCTTGAATCCTGACCTGGCCATGTGACCTGGGGCAAGCCACTTGGCATATCTGGGCCAGCTTCCTCCTAGATCCCTGCCTCTCCCAGAGAGAACTCAGTGAAGCGGGTACACGGTGCTCCATAGATGTGTGAACCCCCACTTCAGCTGTCCACGGGTCCAGAGAGGGCAAGGGCCTTGCCTGAGTCACCCAGCAGCCAGAAAGTTCCTTCCCCCCAACTCTGAAGGAGCCAGAGTCAGGCACAACAGCACATTTCTGGAAGGACTGGTGGGGATTTTCCAGGAACACCACCATCCAATTGGAGAATTCCACTCCCGGCCCTGCTGTCCAGGGACCAGGCTAAGGAGGGGACGCTCTGGCACATTCCAGCTCTGCCCAGTTCCTGCTCCTCGCTTGCAAGGCTCAGACGCAGGGTGCCCCACACCGTGTTCTCTCACTGCTTGTCACGGGGGCTGAGAAGCCTGAGGCTCCTAAGTCCTGGACTCTCCAGGCCCTGGCACAAAACAGTGCTGGGCACACAGCTGGTCCTCTCCTGACCTTCCCATCCCTTCCAGGGGGTCCTCCCCTTCCTTCATCAATGTTCTAGAATGTCCCCCAGACCCAGCCTCTATTCTCAGGGTCACCCAGAAGAACACGGACAAGCCAGCATTATGGGCACCAACTTGGGAAGAGAAACGGCACCTGGTTGGGGGGCTGACAAAGACATCTGGAGTGGGGAAGGGTGGCCAGGCTGGGACAGTTGCCAGGGGAAAATCTCAGAGGTGTGGCAGAGCTTAGGCGGTTGGGACACACTTGCAACCAGCACGAGGCTGGAGCTCAAGTTTGAGGGGCCTCCTGGGCAATGAGGCCAGGGGCGGGAGTTGAATTGAACTCAGTTATTTGCTGAGCTGGAAATGGACCCCGATTTCTTCCCAGCCTAGGCCTCTTCCCTCCACAGCTACTCCCCACCAAACTTTTCCCTGGGGTTTAGCCAGAGACAGGGGACAGGCAAGGCTGGGCATATTAGGGTGTCAGAGACACTGTCCAAGGGGCCCAGCTCAGTCACCACAAGGCAGCTGCCCTCTGAGGCTATCTCTGCACCCACAAATGCCACTTTCTGTCCACATAGGTCCCTGAGGTGGGGGGGGGGGGTGATAGGACACCCAGCTCTGCTGGGAGCAAAGTGCTTGTTGGGTTTTGGCAGGGCCATGGGATCCCCAAACCCACTCTGCCACTCTGCCTCAGGCCTGGCGTCTGTGCCCTATTAAGCTTCAGCCACCATCTACCCCTGGGAAGGGGAACACGTGCCCCCTCCATGCTATAGGCTGGCGCCAAGGGTTATGAGCCAGCGCAGAAGCCTCTGAGAGCCACATGGGTGGAAAAAGTTACCCGGTTCTAAATCAGCCAGCCTCTGGGTGATCTCATCCCCTTCCCAATATAGCACGGTCCCTTCCCCCACCTGCCGGCCACTGGCCAATGGGGTAAATCACAAGGGAGCTGGGGGGAGGTTCTCATTTGGGGTTACAGTATACACTCTGTAATCTGCCCCCAACCCCGTTTACAGTATTACGAACAGTTTCCTGTCAAATGTAAAGATCCTTCACCATCACTTTTAAGGGCTACGAGGACATATTTACTGGAATCTCTTCACCCGGCACCCCAAGGAAGAACATGCTGGTGGTGTCCAGTTTCTCGCTCGCACAAACACCAGCACCATGCCATGACCATTTTTGTGCAAACCCCCTTGTGCACTTGCCCGATTTTCTCCCTCTCTCTCAGAGATAAACTGTGATAGGTGTTGGGTGGGAGAACAGGCCTCACTGTGCAGTTGAGGAGTTCCAGGCCCTTCCCCAAGCTGGGGGTGCCAGGCCAGAGACCAGTCCAGGGCCATGGGATCAGGGGAGCAGGGCAGCCTGTCATCTGCTGGCCCCTCCTGCCTGCTCGAGGCGGGCACCGCCCTGGCTTCCACCTGCTCTCACCCTCCTGGCCCCACAGGCCAGGGTGACTGAAGACATGGGAGAGGGCCGTACAGCCATACCCAGGGTCTGCTCTGCCCAGATATACAGCCCCCACCCCAGGCACAGGCAGCGGGACCAGAATCAGGGCTGGACCCCCAGAGTCTGTCCAATCTACACCTTGCCAAGCACCCTCCCAGCGCTGCTAGAATGCTTCCATGTACCGCCGACTCACTCCTTCCTAAGTTGCTGCCAGGCCCTTGGAGAGCACGTGGGGCATGAGTTTTTACCAAATGAATAAATATTCAACAGAATCACAAGCTTGCTAAGAGGAAGCTTTGGAGCCAGACACTAGCGTTCAAAACATGGTTTGCATTTACTAGTTTTGGGAATTTGGGCACATTATTTTACCTTTCTGGGCTCAGTTTCTTCATCTGTCAAGTGGGTTAATAATAACACTTGCCTCATAAGGTTTTGTGAGGATTAAATGAGATGATACATGTAAAGTGCCTAGCACAGCACCTGGCTCAGAGTAAATGTTCACAAAATGATGCTGTTTATTATTATAAATACTCAATGCCCCTGCTATGCTTAGTTGGATAGACTCACTGACTAAGAGGTGGCTGAAGCCCTGAATGGAAGATGGGGTAGGAGAGATGAGGTTGAAAAGTGGGTAGGGCATATCATAAAAGGGTTAGGACATTTTTCAAACTCTTGTAAGTAATTAGGGGGTGGGGAGTGTCATTGAAAGTCTCCCCCTCAAAAATTTTTTTCAAATATTACACAGAAGTAGAGCAAATAATATAATGAATCCTCTTGTCCCATCCATCAAATTCATTGATTATTAAGACTTTGCCACACTTGCTTTAACTTCGTCAAGCGCCAGTTTTAAATCCTTTAGTGGTAACCGCCTTGTGATGATTTCAGAAAATAACTCCTCCTCTTTTAGAGGGACTTACAGAGGGATGACGGTGGAAGTGACACACAGACTGGGGTTTGCATTAAATGGTTCCGCCACAACCACTCCTCCCCATCCCTCACACCTCACTCCCACCCCTGAAAAAGGCTAGTTGAAGCAGTCGTGGCTGGTGTTCAGAAGAAAGTGGAATTGGACACACCATAGTTTCGTGCTTCCTCAGGATGGCGGGAGAAGAGGCAGGGAGACCAGCAAGGAGATCAGTGCAGTCATCCAGGCAGGAGGTGATGAGGCCTGGAGAAGAGGGATGGATTCTAGGAACACTTAGGAGGAAGTCCTGACAGGGAGTGGGTTTCTGACTTGAGTGATGGATGGGGTGGTCTTTGTGACATGCAGGATCAGAGAAAGGCTGGAGAGGGGGCTTCCCCCTGGGCTTTCCTCAGGGGCATTCAATGAGCTGGAGAGGTAGCATCTCAACAGCTGGGTTGAGAAGCTTCTGGCTCGTCCAGCAGGCCATGGCTATGGTGGGGCTTTGCAGAAACTGGCCTGGGACAAGTTCCATCATGGAAGCAATGTGGTGGACAGGGCCCTGTGGGACGGACTGTTTCTGCGCCACAAGGTCTGGGGGCAGGGATCATCTGGGGGCTTCTTCACTCACCTGACTGGTACCTGGGCTGGCTACTCCATGGCTGATTCAGCTGAGACTGTCACACTTACACGTGGCTTCTTTATGTGGCTTGGGCTTCCTCACAACATGGTGGCTTCCAGGTAGGTGGACTTCTACCCAGAGCAAGTGTTCCAGAGAACACGGCAGAAGCTCTATCCCTCTTCTGACTTTGTCTCGCAAGTCACGTGGTGTCACTTCTGCTATATTCTATTGATTATAAGCAAGTCCCTAAGGCCCACCCAGGTTCAAGAGAAGGAGGAATAGACCCCACTGCTTGAAATAATTTGTGGTCATCTTTAAAACCACCACGAGCAGCAAAGGGTGGAGGGTTCCAGGCTCCACCCAGGGGGTGACCAGAGGGCTGGCCTGACTCTTGGAAGAGGTAACTCCAGCTCATGGGGGAAGAAGACCTCTTTCTCCCTCTTCACTCCTTCCTCCCTACCATTCTAAATGTATGTGTTGAGCGCTTGCTGTTTGCCAGGTACTGGGCTGGTCCCTGGGGGACCCTGAGGAGAATCAGACCAGGTCCCTGTGCTGCCAATATAGCAGACAGACAGATAGACAGGAGCTTTCCGAGGAGATGGATGGAGAGTTTGTTGTGGGAATCAGAGGAGGGAGCTGACCCTGCCTGTAGAGTCAGGGACGTCTTCCCAGTGGAGGTGATGCATCAGTGGAGTCATGGTGAGTTGGTGGAGTAAGCCAGGTGGAGGTCAGTGTGGTAGGTGTTCCAACCAGAGAGAATAGCAAAGCCGAAGGCCTAGTACCTTCTGACATGAAGCTCCATCTGACTGAAGTGCTCACACACCTGGGGAGGAGGCAGAGGAGGCCATCCCGGGGAGAAGTCTGGGCTTCCTCCTCAGGGTGATGGGCAGCCATGGAAGGGTTCTGAGCAAGGAATGTCATGGTCATATTTGAGTCTGATCGAGATCATTCTAACTGCTGTGTGCTGCATGCAGTTGGCTGGAGAGCATCAGCTGTTGTTTGGAGGTGGGGCTGGGATAAAGGTGGTCTGGAACATTCTTGGGGCTGGGGCAGGGGGTGGGCAGTAGGGAATGGATCTCAAGGCTGTGAGGAGGGTGGCTGTGGGGGCTGTCTGCAGGGAAAGGGGATGGGGGTCCAGTCAGAGGAGGGGAACACCTACACTGAGGGAGGCAGCCACCCACCACCACCTACAGCCAACTGCCCGGCTCTGGGCTTGGGACTCCAGCTGCCCCTTCCCCACCAGGCTGGGCTGAGGGACCACACAGTGGTGTTCCTCTCTCATTCCACTCTTGTCCCCAGCCCCAAGGATGTCCAGGGTCAGGTGGGTCTTCCTGTAGGGTGTAGCAGGCGGCAACCCCAGGGAGACCCTCCATGGACTAGGAGTGAGCCTCGGTGACACATCTTCCCAGGAACAACTTTTCTTCCCCTTTCCAGGCGTAGCTGAGGCCAGTGTGGCATGATGGTGACATCTAGAGGCGGCCTCCAGCCTTGAGTTATAACCATTCAGGTTCAAGGACACCCTTTGCTAGAGACTCCACCACTTCTACAGAACCCCAACGCAAAGGGCCTGGACTACAAGTGACAGGCCAGGGCTCCCCACTTGTGTTCCCAGCATGCCGTCTCCAGGATTTAGTGATCAGGCTACCAGGAAAAGCTCAGAAGAGGACCAGCTCCTCATCTCTCCTTCCAAAGCCCAGTGCAGGGTCAGCAAAGCCCTTGGGACCCCACATGAACCCATGGAGTAGTCTCCCCTCCCACAAGGTAAGAAACAAGCTCCGACAATGTTCCTTGTTCCCTACTCACTGCTTTGTTCTGTTCTGGCAGCTTGGCTACCTCCTCACCTCCACCTCGCCATCCAGACCCTTCCTATGTCTAACCCCTAGTGAGAATACATCCAGCTCTCAACTTCCCTGTGACTATCCTTTGTTAGCTAACTTCACTTCCATCCATCCACCCCCACGATCTTTCCTGGCTCTGGGCACTCCTCACCCCCTCTCCTTACCTCCCCTCCCTTCCGCGTCCCACTCACTGTTTTCTTCGCACTCCTCTGACCTCCCTCTTTGCTGGCTCGTCTTTAATTGTAGGCATTTGTTTTAGTTTCCTGGCTGCTAAAATAAATACCATGCAATGTGTTGGCTTAATAACAGGGATTTTTTGGTTCGTGGTTTCAGAGGCTGGAAGGTTTGCTCTCCCCCGAGTTGGTATCTTCTGGATGACCGGCAATCTTTAGGGTTTCTTGGCTGTTCCATCACATGGCAATGCACATGGCAGCATCTTCACCTTTCTCTTTTGGGTTCAGTTGACTTCCAGCTTCTGGCTTCTTCCTGTGGCTTCTTTTTCTGGTTCCAATTTCCTTTGCTTATAAGGATGTCAGCCATATTGGGTGAAGACCCACCCTCATTCAGTTTGGGCACTCCTTAACTAATAACATCTTCAAAGGTCCTCTTTACAAATGGGTTCACAGCCATGGGACCAGGGTTTGGGACTTGAACATGCCCTTTTTGGGGGGCATGATTCAATCCCCAACAGCATCCATCCATCCATCCGTCCTCCCATCCTTCCCCATTCATTCTCCCATGAGGCCGTGCAGGGAGCCAGGCCTGAGGCTACAGGATTGGATGAGCCTTCCAGGAACTGCTATCTAGTGGGATGTGACAAACAAAGATAAAGACCCAACAGTGCCTGATAGCAACACAGCAGGCAAAGTGAAGGGCTTGAGGCAGGACTTCCTGTACTGTCCCCCACCCTATCTCCATGCTGATGAAGAGCAAGCCATGCCCACAGCCCTTTTTGAGGCCACTGCCTGGCCTGGTTCACTTCCTGGGGTTGACACAAGAAGCTCTATCCCTGGAAGTCACCTGAAGAGCTTCTCCTTGTTCACCCGGCCACATTTGCCCAGTTCCCCCTCAGCCTTCACTTCAAATCTCGCCCCTCCCTCCACAGCACCCAGGAGCACTGTCCCCACACTGGTTGAACTGAACCTGCTCCTCTGCTTCACTCCACTTGCTTCTTCCCCTGTACTGGCTTCTCCTTGTTCCCATTGTGCCCAGTGTCTTGGGCCTCTCAGCCCCCAGCTGGATGGAGCTACCCCCAAAAAGCACCACATGCCTGGCCCTGGGGAATGCAAGGCTTGTGCAGGGTGGCATGGACAGAGCAGCCAGTGGAGGCTTTCCATGTTAATGACTTAATATTTTTACTTGCTTTTTAAGAATGTAAGTAGTCCTTATAACTGAAATAAATCACTCCTGATGGGAGTGAGATACAGCATCAGTTAATGGGAGTGGCATGGTGTGGAAGCCTGTGTCATTAGCAGCCACCAAAAATTTGCAGAGCACCAAACCTCTCTACTGAGTGGACGCTTGAAGAGGCTAAAATCCTCTGTGGCCAGATAAAGGTGGTAAAACAGATGTGGGTCTAATCTAATCTTAGGTTTACCCTAAGGCCTAAAAAAATATTCAAACCAAGAGAAACCAAATTTCATTTTACCTCTTTTATTTACAAGTTTAATTTAAATATCTCTAATGGTTAGAAAATCAGTGTCAAATATGAACATTGATACACAGCTTAAAATACAAATGTCAGTAATTATTAAAGAGTATGTTTAACAATTTTTCCAAGTAGATGCTTGTTAAGAAACATTTTCCAAGACATACGTAAAAGGTTGGTGCCTGAGGTGTAAGGAACAGAGCTTCAGCCCACTCAGGACATGTTTATAGTGGTCAACACGTGTTTTCCACTCAGGTGACAAACACAGCAGCTCGTGCCACAAGTGGTACTATCAGTCTTTATACTCCAGATCCAGGGCTACACCAGGGATTCTTCTACCATGAGAAAGAGCTACATTCAGAGACCAATGAACCACTTCAAGATGAAACTAGGATGGCTTAGTTCCACGCCACTCCAATTTAATCTGAAGTTAAGGTGTCCCAAAAGCTGTCAGATAGACTACCAAGGGCTGACAGACTCATTCTGAACACATTTTTTTGTTCAATACAATGAATTACACTGATCTCTAACTAACTCAAGTTGGAGTTGCTTATATTTCACTAAATTGTGTCTAAACAAAACTTTACCCAGTGTGCCCAATAACAGAGAAGGTCTTTTAGGCCTACTGCATTTCTGGAAAAAATGTTTATATATTAACGTACCTCAAAGTTTACATTTTCATTATAATAAATTAGCTTTAATGTTACAAATAACATCTCAGAAAGCTGAATCTAAAGCACTTGATCTAGCACATTAATTTGAATTTAGAATACCATCTTCTCTATCCATTTTGACTAATCCCCAGAATCAATAGAGCTGTATTATTTATATATAAAACAATACTAAAATTATGCCAATATCACCAAAGTTTCCTACCTAAAATGATATAAATGTGCAATTTTAAGCAATGAAGCATTATTTTATTCAAAAGTTACATCCAAAATTTTAAACTTTCAATCTCATTTTGGCTCACTTAAAAAGTCATAATATTGAAATCTCTACATAAAAGGAATAATAAATGCTTTGGAAGATGTGACTAGTGCAACTAACCCCCTTAGACACTCTCAAATCCCAGTGTCCTCAAGCTGTAGCCCATGTGCCTGGTCTGGCCAACGACAGCAGAATTGTGGTCAGGGAGACATACATGCTGGGGTTTAACCAAAAGGAGGTGCTCCTGGGACCATTCATAGAGAGAGGGCTGACAGAGTTCACAGTGGATAAAGGCAGATAATAAAACAGTCTTTTCTTCTTTCACTGTATCAACTAGAACACAGGGAAATCTATTAAGCTGAGAAATAACACAGACACAGTTAGACAAACAGGTGTCCCACAAATACTGAACCAAATACTTTTATGACCCATGCTAAGCTCAAAAAGTAAGATTTAGACACTCAGGAATCCCAGTAAAGTTTACAAATATACTCCAGGTTTTAACTGGTATGAAGAAAAAAAGGACATTAAACAAGTGGAGATCCTCAATTCCAGCAAAAAGCCTTCATGCTGGCAGAATGGAAGCGATTCACATTTTATTTTTGAGTTAAGATCAAGGAGATCAGAAGGAATACTAATGATTTCAGAATAAAAGATCAAAGATTTAAGCACCGAAAAGAGAATTTACCTGAAGTCTTATCACTAATAAGCTGCATTGGAAAATGCACAGGGAAACATCTCCAACCTGGAAGTATCCCAACAATTGCCTGAATGTCGGATGGTACATCGACAGAAATGAGGAAGCCACCCTAACTATTTGGTTTGCTTTTCAGTGGATGGTGTGAGGGGGTGAGATGAGGAGAGGGATCAGTTAACTACACTGGATCAGTTCAACTACACTGGAGAATACTGCCTAATTTTGTGCAGAAAAATAAAACTGCCAGTTTTGAGGGATGTTTGTGTTTCCATTTAAGGACACATTTCCTCCTGCTGAAATGCCACAGCAAGTCATAAGATAAAATTCATCCCCCAAAAAAGCATCTACATGGTTTTTCAGGAGACTGGAAAGACTGTGCAGCCCACGGAAACCATTTCCGTCTGTTTTATTTTTTGCCCTAATTACTGTACTAAATATGGTCTAATTCCTGGGAGAGTAGCAATGGCGATTTATCCCCACAGTCGCGGGGCAAGTGTTCAATCTGGGTAGTCTCATTCCTCCCTTGTCCCTACTGCCTCTATGGATGCAAGAAAGAGAGCCTCAGTTAAGGACTGCTCTCTTCAAGCCCTTTTAAGTTCTCACCTTTCCAAATTCAGGTTGAACCTGAAGTCCACAATCCACTGAATAAGTCTGTCCTGCCTAAATGTCTGTCAGCTACCACATGTGAGCACATTTTCTCCTACCCCACAACCACATGAAAAGGGAACACATGATTCTTGCAAGACAGTATTGTGTGGTCAGCAGCAGCAGCAAGGTGGGAGTCGCGGTGGCGGTAAGCATAGCCAGAGGTAGGAAGGTTGCGTTAGGTGGAATTAACAGGCAGAATGTTTTAGAGATATACTCAGAAAGGCTAAATGCTAAGAATAAACCTCCAGAGTTAAGCCAAGCCGGAGAGGAAATTTTACTTATGTAGTCAGGGTCAGGAAGTAAGGTTGACACCCACTCAACCACAGCTGAAAGCCAACACAAATCATTCCAAGCATGTTTACAGCAGGCAACAGGCCTGTTTGAAAGTTTCAGGATTCAGTTTCAAAATAAAATACAACAGAACTAGAATGCAGCATTACAAAATGTTTTTATACAGGTAATCACAAAAAAGTGTAATTATTGCATAGGAAAGTATCCTATAGTATCCTTTGTAAACCTAGGCCTTAGCAATTAAAAACTAACAGCCTAGAAGTGAAGTCCATGATTGTTGAGTTCAGAATTGTCCAGTTTGCAGATTCTGCAGCAAGCCCTCAGAAGGTCTTGAAGTTCTTTAGTCTTAGAATCATGATTAAATTTACCCTTTAAAGGCTCAGACTGACAGTTGAACAGTGTCTTTGTAAAAGGACTTGGGCTACATGACCCCAGGCGAATTCTACGGTCTCTATGCTCTGCCCTCTCCACACAGAGTTGACCAAAATAAGGATATGAAATCATTGCTGCTGCTTTTAAACCCAGGTTCAGCGTTTTTCTCATGTTAGCCTAATATTTGGCAAGCTATATCCATCTGCCCTTTTAACAGTAAGGTATGAATAGTCAGCTTAAGAGTAAGTGAAAATGTTTTAGAAGAGCATTTAAGTGAACCTTGGCGACAGGATGGGAGATTAATCCCTCTTGTGATAGGCATCAATTGAGTCTGAGTTAAAATACACCACAGTGACTGTGATGTCATCCCTGTACATCCTTGCCAAGTCCTCCGGCAACGTCAACATTGCTGTCAGCCGCTCAGGTTCCATTTCCCCATACTCATTGCTCCCAATGGCATGTCTGATCAGATGCGTGGCCACGTTTTGGTCCACAGCATGGAGCCCCTTGGCTTTCCTCTGCAGCAGCAGGCTCTGCATGAGCCCCAGGTTGGCAGGTCTCTGGGCCAGGTCTGGCTTGTGCCTACCTGCCTCGGCCCGGTGTTCCACCACCAGCCTCACCACGTCCTCATTGCACAGCACATCCCATAGGCCATCTGAGGCCAGCACCAGGAACTTATCCTGGGGCCTCAGCTTGTGGTATGTGACCTCAGGCTCGGCAGTGAGGTAGGGTGGAGTGTAGTAGTTGGGAGGCGTGAACTGGTAAATGTTGAGGGCCTCAGTGTCGAAGCCCCGCTTCAGGACGCTGCGCTGCAGCTCTTTACTCCACTTCAGCTGGACGTCCCCAAAGGCTCTGCAGGGCATGAGGACACCCAACAGTCTGCCGTCCATGATGATGGTCCTGTCCTCTGACTCCGGGTGCTCCCTCTTTAGCCGTGACAGCTCGGCCTGGTTCCAGGCATTATGGTCACGGGTGAGAGGCAGACAAGACCACATACCATTGTCCTCTTGGACACCAAGGATGGCCCGGCAGTCACCAGCATTTGCCACATGCAAGTGAAGGCCATCAACATGGGCCAGGCAAGCTGTTGCCCCAGAGAAAGCAACCTGGAGTGAAAGGTTCCTTGTCACCTCATCTTCTAGGGCGGCCTGGATTTCAAGTGAGATGTCAGAATCCAGTCTCTGGAAGGAGTATGTTAATGCTTCCTTGATACTCAGTCCCATATCCATGTGCAGATCAAGGAGCTCCTGCCAGTAGACACGGAGGTGGTCAAGGTGCACTGATGTGACATCCTTGTAGACACTATCTCCTGGGTGCTTGTGCCACTGCAGAATGGGCAGCAGGGGCTTCATGCTTTCCATTGCTCCCTCCATCCGCTCCAGGGTCTGGTGGGACATCAGTGACACTGCCACATAGTAGAAGAGCCTCTTGCTCACTGCCTGTGCACATGCATGGCCATTGTGCCCATCGAAGACGCCAAACATTAGCCCACTGGTCTGTAGGCAGGAAGCTACACCATGCCGGTCCTCCATCGGGGCGTTTGCAGCCAGCTGGTTGCTCTCAACCCGTAACACAGAATTTGGGACTCTGCTGTCGAGGTCAAGAATATTGTGGGCTGACTCTCTGGCTCTCAGAACTTCATTCACCTGCGCAGGGCTGAGCTGCATGTGGAAATCATCTTCTTCTGTTGATGTGTGTCTGTGAGCTTTCTGCAGCGCCAAACTGCCACGTGAGAAACTGTTTTTCAGGGTGGCTGGCACCCTCAAAGGCCTCCATTTTGATTTATTCCTATTTGAAACAAACCTTGAGTATAAACGTCTGCTTTCTTGTACGGCAATGCTGTTCCTTACCGAATTTAGGATCCAGTAGGACACTGTACTTGACATTCTGAAACTATGCCAGCAAATGTGCTCCTTCAGCAAAAGATTTTTTAACCTGAAAATTAAAGAATTAAGAAAATTTCTAATTTAATTTATTAAAAATACTTAATTTGCTAATATCCTCAACAAAAGTGATCTATGTAAACTAAAAGACTCAACTAAACTCAAAATAAACCTCCCTACCCCTATCCCCCACTATAACACATAAACGCATTCAAGACAATTTGAAAAACAAGGTTATATATGTTCTCTGCTCTAACAGAGCCACTGAGGGCTTCCCCACAGAGTTCACTCCTTCCTCTCAGCTGACCCAATGGCCCCCCTTTTCCTCTCCTTCCCAAATCCTTTCCCTTGCTGGAGCCTAGTGTCTAGCTCCCATGCTTGTACTTTTCCCAGCAGATTATAAGTGTCTATTTAAATATTTGGTTCCCCACTAATCTAGAACTCAGGAACCTGGCACACAGTAAGTCCCCAAATATTGGCTAAAGTTGCATTTTCAGAGGCCCAAAAATACTACACTAGGTGTGACACTAGCTGTACAGCAATAAACACTCTGCTTCACTTGTCCAAGCTCCAGCTGTCCATTGGTGGGATGGGAACAATACTAGTCTCATAACTGTGAGGATTTAGTGAAATATGACCCTTCTGCTTAAAAAAAAAGACAGCTATTATTTTTAACTTTAGGTATATACTCCTCCAGTCATTCTATACATATTTTTATACTGTTTTAATCACAACTATATATCCAGCTTTCCTGTTAAGTGCATTTTTCCATATTACAATTAATGAGATGTGTATTATCCCCTTTCAGTAGAAACACCACAATTTACTTAATTATCTCTATTCTTGAGTATTCAGAGGTCGTTTCCATCGGCTAGCTATTTATAAAACACCAAACTGTATGCAGAAACCTTTTCTCTACTCAGGTTTTATCTTATTATGTCCCAAAGGAGGAATCAGTAGTAGGTCAGACAATGTAGACACAAATCGCTAAACTGATTTCCAAAAGGTTCACATCGCCTCCACAAGGTCTTTGAGGGAACCTGTTTCCCAGCACCTTCAGCAGTCTCTGGTGTTATTTCCTCTTTGAAAAAAAGCTGCCCTATTACAATCAGCTTTTCTCGGGTGGCCCCGGGTTTCGTTTACGAGTCCTGCCCTCTCCAGGTTTGTCTGTTGGGGTCTCCCCGCCCTCGGCTCACCCCGCTGGACCTGGGGCAGGGGCGGGTGGTAGGAGAGCGCGAAGGACGCCTGGCCCTTCCGGACCCCGAGCAATGTCAGCCGCAAGGTCGTCCGCCGCCGCCCGGACACACACAATCTCGCGTCTTTAAGACACCAACAGGTTCCAAGTTCCAGTCTCTGACTACAGCCTAAGAGATAACAAATAGCGCGGGCTCCGTAGTCCACCAGGCCGGGTCCCTCTCAAACTCCCGCGCGGCCGCGTCCCAGCTGGGTGCTCCCTGCCGCCCGGCCTCCCCGCCGTCAAGGAGGAGACCCAGTCGGGGCGCCCAGCCCAGGGGGGTGCTTGAGGGCTCCAGCAGCTCGGGCGGGCAGCCGCTAAGCAGCCGAGGGCTCTCGGCGAGTCCGCGGCCACGTGGCGCGTGCGCGAGAGCGAGGCGACCGTGGTCAAAAGCCTAGCCCGTCCCTCCCGGCCTCGGTCCGCACCTTGCCTCGCCCCGCCTCGCCTCACCTCACCGCCACTCTCCGCCCCATGCCCTGAGCCGGTGCCTTGGCCGGGGGAGGGCAACGCGCGGGCGAGGCCCGGCCGGGGGAAGCGTCCGGATCCCGCGCCCGTTCCCTTCCCTCCCTCGGACTCTCGCCTTCCTCTCACCAGCTTGCGCCTCGGCAGTCGGGTTAGGCCGGTCAGCTCCGCGCGGGCGTACACCTGCTGCCGCCGCCGCCACCCAACTTAACCTCCTCCAAGCCGCCCCTCAGGGCGACCCCTCGAGAAGAAGCGTCCTCTCGCCAGCCCTGATTGGTCTATCTGCGGAGGCAGGTTCTTGACGAACGGTGGTTCTGACCAATGGCTGAGGAGGACGGGAGGGCAGGCAAGGGGGCCGGCCCGTAGTGAGCCAGGCCCCGCCCTTTGACTCTGACGACGGATAGGGTGAGGGCCGGGCTACCGGATCAGGCAATCGCGTGGCTGAGCGCCCCCACCATGTGACCCACCGCTCTCCACTCCCCGCACACCCCGATCCAAGCTGCCTCTCCAGTTGTTCTAATACCCCTCTCCCCCGGCCTTCTCGCTCGGCCCCACGGCTTGCTCTCCACTTCTCTGCTAAGTAATTCAGACCCCTTTCCTAAGGGCCATATATTTATATTCAACCATCTGGACAATTCCCTCCTCTGGCCCCATGGGTGCCTCAAGCAAAACTTGTTCCCAACTCATCTTCCTGCCAAATCTGCTCTTTCTCTCTTCTAACCCAGTGATGGCCCCTCAGTCCTTCCAGCGACCCAAGCCCAGAAGCCTGGGAGGTTATCTTGACGCCTCTCTCTCGCTTACCCCCCTCTCCTGTCAGTCATCGAAGCCTGTCAATCCTACCTCTTAAACATCTCTCCAACTCATCCATTTGCCTCCAGCAACTCCGCACATTATTCCAAGCCCGTCACCTAGTCTCACACCTCCAAATGAGTTGCAGCAGCCAGAGCGACCTTTCTAAAACTTAGATCGGATCCCCTGCTCCAGAGTCAGCGTGGACTCCCCACCCACCACTGGACCTGAAACTTACAATTATGTTGGCCTGGCCGCTGGCAATTACCACATCATGGTAGGTTGTTGGTGGGCTGAGAAAAGAAGAGAGCCAGGATTCCAGATATTCCCTCCATCCCTCTGGCCTGAACGCTGTGGGATTCCAACTGTCACCTGCTTCTTTATAAATTATTTTAGTAGAACTCTTCTAGCTCTGGAAGTCAAGTGGACTCCTTCCATGGGATCAAAGAAATAAAGGAGATCTCCAGAAAAAGCCACTCTGGGCTTGAAAATGTGGTCTTCTGGAAAGCAGACACGCTGGCTTACCTGAGGAGCCTGGCCTGCTGTTGTCAGGCCCTGGTAGGATATTTGTGCCACCACTCACCCTTTGCCCTTTCTGGAAGTTCTCCCAGTGAGTCAGGATTTGCAGTATCTCTCTTCCTGGACATTGAGGGAGCTATTTGAGACTTAAACTAAAAATACTTCCAAGGGATTTCAAATAAATGTGTACAGGAGAACTGGGAAGTATAAGTCTCTTGTATGGATAGTTCATTTCAGGTCATAGACTGCCAGGACAGAGGCAGCAGGGTTTAATTACTCAATCTACAGGTGTTTATGGGGCCCACAGTGTGGCAGGGCCTGGGCCCTGGAGATACACAGATGGCTGCTCCAACCACTTTCCTGAGAAAAATTGCATCACTCTGCTAAGTCTGAAACCACATGATTTTTCTAAGTTACTACGCACTCCCCACTTCCAAAGTAAAGATGAACCCTTGAGTACTTTGTGTGCTCTGGAATTTATTTTTAATTTTTTTTTTTAATTTAAAACCCACAAGCAGTGAGTTTACAGAAAAAAATCATGCAGAAAATACAGAATTCCCACATACCCCCTCACAGATGCACTTTTCCCTATTAACACTTTGCATTAGCGTGATACCTTTATTACAATTGATGAAACAATATTATTATAATTATACTAATAACTATAGTCCATAGTTTACATTTGGGTTCATTGTATTGTACAGTACTATGGTGTTTTTAAAAAATTTTCATTCTAGCAACATATATATAACCTAAAAATTTCCCCTTTTAACCATATTCAAATATATAACTCAGTGCTGTTAATTATGTTCACAATGTTGTGCTATCATCACCCTCCAGTACCAAAACTTTTCCATCTCCCCAACCAGAAACTTTGTACTAATTAACCTTTTTATTTTTTCTGATTTGTTTCATTTAGCATAATGTTTTTTTATTATTGTTGTTAGTTTATAAATTAGAGAAGTTGTAGGTTTACATAAATGCATGTAAAAAATACAACATCCCCATATACCTTCCTATTGTTGACACTTTGCATTGGTGTGGTACCTTTTTTACAATTGATAGAAGAATATTAGAATATTACTGTTAACTTAGGTGTATTTTCTCATATGCTGCCTTATTAACATCTTATAATAGTGACTTATATTTGTTATAGTTCATGAAAGAACATTCTTATATTTGTACTACTAACCACAGTCATCATCCACAGCAGGGTTCAATGTGTTATACAGTCCCATGTGTTACCCTCTAGCTTTCTTTCTAGTAACATACAAAACCCAAAACATCCCCTTTCAGCAATTTGCACACACATGATTCAGTGATGTTAATTACACTCACAATAATGTGCTGTCCATTTCCAAACATTTACAATTAACTTCATTAGAAATTCTGCACAAATTAAGCATTAGCTCCCCATCTTCTACCCCCGTTCTATCTCCTGTTAACCTATATTCTAGATTCTAACTCTCTGAGTTTGCTTATTATAATTAGTTCATTTTAGTGAGATCATACAATATTTGTCCTTTCGTGTCTGGCTTATTTCACTCAACATAATGTCCTCAGGGTTTATACATGTTGTCACATGCATTAGGATTTCATTCCTTTTTACAGCTGAATAATGTTCCGTCATATGTATACCACACTTTGTTTATCCATTCTTTGGTTGACGGACACTTGGGTTGCTTCCATCTTTTGACCAACTGATTTTTGACAAGGGTGCCAAGTCTGCTCAGTTGGGAAAGAATAATCTTTTCAACAAAGGGTGCTGGGAAAACTGGATGCCCATAGGCAAAAGAATGAAGCGAGACCCCCTACCTCACACCATATACAAAAATCAACTCAAAATGGATCAAAGACCTAAATATAAGAACCAAAGCTATAAAACTCCTAGAGGAAAACATAGGGAAGCGTCTTCAGGACCTTGTGTTAGAAAATGGTTTCTTAGACTTTACACCCAAAGCACAAGCTACAAAAGAAAAAATAGATAAATGGGACCCATTCAAAATTAAAAAATTTTGTGCCCCAAAGGACTTTATCATGAAACTAAAATGACAACCTACACAATGGGAAAACATAATTGGAAACCACATATCCAATAATCGGGTTTACTATCTAGAATATATAAAGAAATCCTTCAATGCAACAACAAAAAGACAATCCAATTAAAAAGTGGGCCTGGAGAAAAGGAGAGGCGAAACCTGCTTATAATTGTGCCTAAGAGTCTCCTCCCGAATGCCTCTTTGTTGCTCAGATGTGGCCCTCTCTCTCTAGCTAAGCCAACTCGACAGGTGAACTCACTGCCCTCCCCACTACGTGGGATCTGACTCCCAGGGTGTAAATCTGCCTGGAAACATGGGATATGACTCCCGGTGATGAATCTGGATCCAACATCGTGGGATTGAGAACATCTTCTTGACCAAAAGGGGGGTGCAAAATGAAATGAAATAAAGTTTCAGTGGCTGAGAGATTCCAAATGGTGTTGAGAGGTCACTCTGGTGGGCATTCTTATGCACTATATAGATAACTCTTTTTATTTATTTATTTTTTTTGCTTTAAAAATTTTTAATATATCAAAAGGCCTGCTTTAGTAACATGCTACTCCCACCAGAAAATAACCCCAGTACCCCCTTGTCGGGAACATAAAGCTTAAGTTGACCAGCCAACTCATATTGCTGAACCCCTGTGTGCACAAGTACATGTGTGTCTTCCAAACCAGAGCCACCAGGCTCACGTGACTCCCACTGCTAGTAACCTGCATCTACCTGTTACTGGACCAATTCCCACTCCCTTTGGAAGGGTGGGCAGGGCACACTGAAGCTCCCCAAGTGGTAGGGAGGGAATAATGGCCTCAAGTAGCCAACTTTTCAAGCAATGCCTCTTCCACCCTGACTCAAAAGGAGATCCTTATTTCTCACCAGACAAATTTGCCTTCCAGTGATTAGAATGGTTTTCTCCTTTAGAAAAACACATATATCCACACACCCATATATATAATTTTTTTGTTTTTACATTTAAATATAAAAATACTACTCTGCTTTGTGTTATAAATGGAGGACCAAGCAATAGGAACTTTTTCTTCTTCTTATGGTAGGACTATCCATCAGTTAACACTCTTCAGGTTAGGGCATTTAGCCTCAAGCAAGGGAAGCACAACAGCAAGAGATCAAGGGCATTTTCCTCCTAATCTTCGTAACCTTTCCTTCTCTAACTCCCACTTCAAAAGGAAAGTTGGTTATAATCCTTTTTAAAAAATGTAACTTCCCACCAAAAGTGGGAAGGGTCAATTCTCAGCTATCTGCACAGTAAGTCAGCCCCCCCTCACCTTAGCTAACCTCACAGAAAAAGTCCTGCTCTCCTTTCACAAACACAGATGTTTTCTGTCCAGACTGGACTATGCCTACTGGACAAACACACCTGATTAAAAGGAAGCAGTGGTTATGTTGCCCCTCCTTCTCCTCCCCACTAATGCACTACTTCCTCAGTCTTCCAAAGCTTCTGTGATAGGATAAGAAGGGGAATGGGGTGGGTGTGAAGAGATTAAGAACTTGACCCCTCTACCCTGACCCAAAAAAGCAAGAGTTATTAACTTGGCACAAGGGAAAAAAAAGACCTTGATATTCTGCCCTTTGAGTTACAGTTAGTAGGACAATTGGGAGAGAGGAAAAGTGGGAGTGGGGTGAAGAACTGGGAGGGGTTTGATGGCTGGAGGTCTAAGTCCACTTAGTTCTTGTACTGGAAGGGCTCGTCACCAGTCTCGTTGAGCAGACACGTGTGTATGAGGGCTTCTGTCACCCCAAAGGGGTCACAGTTGGCAGAGGGGCGGCGGTCTTCAAAGCAGCCCTTCTTCTCCTGGCCAACCATCTGGGGAATGCGGATGCTGGCACCACAGTTGGCTACACCAGCAGAGAAATCATTGATGTTGGAGGTTTCGTTGAATCCAGTTAGGCGCCGGGCATTGTCAAGGCCCCCCTTGGGATCGTAGGCATGGATGTGGTACTGGTGCCGCTTGCTTAGTTTCTCGATGGACTCCTCAATGTACTTCAGACCATTCTCTTCTCTCATGGCCTTGGTGCTGAAGTTGGTATGGCAGCCGGCACCGTTCCAGTTTCCAGGAATGGGCTTAGGATCGAAGGTTGCTATCACGCCAAAGTCTTCACATACACGATGCAAGATGAAACGGGCCACCCAGAGATGATCTCCCATGTCGATGCCTTCACAGGGTCCTATCTGGAATTCCCACTGGGCAGGCATGGCCTCAGCATTCGTTCCCGCGATCTTGATGCCGGTGTACAAGCAGGCCCGGTAGTGGGCCTCCACGATGTCTCTGCCATAGGCTCTGTCTGCTCCCACTCCACAGTAATATGGGCCTTGGGGCCCAGGGAAGCCGTTGGAAGGCCAGCCGAAGGGGTGTCCATCTGTCCCCATCAGGGTATATTCCTGCTCCATTCCAAACCACGGGTGATGGCTGCTCACCATGTCCATTATCCGTTTACAGGAGTGCCTTAAATTGGTCTCTGCAGGCTTTCGGTTGTACTTGAAGACTTCACAGAACACCAGCTTGTTGGGATCCTTGCGGAAAGGGTCCCGAAACATGGCAACAGGGGTGAGATACATGTCACTGTTGGAGCCTTCAGACTGAAAAGTACTAGAGCCATCAAAATTCCACTCAGGCAGCTCTTCTACACACTTGGGTTCACTGTCCAGGGTGCGGGTCTTACAGCGCAGTCCTTCTCCAGTGCCATCAATCCAGATATACATGGCCTGGACTTTCTCGCCCTGGGGCAGAGCCATGTATACCTGCTTGACGCCTTTGTTCAAGTGGGAACTTGCTGAGGTGGCCATGGTGGAAGGTGTTCTGTGCAGCAAGCAGGACAGAGGGCGGGAAGGCCGCAAGAGCGAAGTGAGAGGAGGCACGGTGTGCAGGTCAGACGCCCAACTCTTCTCTCATTCTCGGCTCTGCCAGATAACTCTTTTTAGGCTTTAATGCATTGGAATAGCTAAAAGTAAATACCTGACATTATCAAACTGCAACCCAGTAGCCTTGACTCTTGAAGACGATTGTATAACAACGTAGCTTACAAGGGGTGACAGTGTGATGGTGAAAACCTTGTGGATCATACTCCCTTTATCCAGTGTATGGATGGATGAGTAGAAAATGGGGACAAAAACTAAAAGAAAAATAGGGTGGGATGGGGGGATGGTTTGGGTGTTCTTTTTTTACTTTTATTTTTTATTCTTATTTTTACTTCTTCTAATACAAGGAAAATGTTCAAAAAATAGATTGGGGTGATGAATGCACAACTACATGATGGTACTGTCAACAATAGATTGTACACTTTGGATGATTTTATGCTATGTGAATGTATCTCAATAAAATTGAATTTTTTTAAAAAAGTGGGCATGGAGAGAGCCAGTAGCAGCAGCAGCAGTTGATAATGAAGAAAGAGACTGTGGGGGTCTTGGGGGGAGAAGGGGGAAAGGCACCTTTTATTTCTATTTTTAAAGGGACAGGGCACTAATTTTATTCCACTTCAACCTTGAATTGAGGGGGTTGGAGGAAGGTGGCTGAGTTCCTTCCCCCATCCTCTAGCCCTGAGCCCTGAGAGGGGGATTGAACCTGAGAGCAAAGGAGGAGTTTCTTCTTCTTCAAAACCCACCATCTACAACTCCTATTTCCTCACCCCTCCATTTGCCTCTTTCCTGAGCTCCTTCCACCCTCCTTGTCTTTGGCTATAGGAGGAGGAGGAGAGAAAGAGACCAAAAGACTCTTAGCAACACAAACCCTTCCCTGCTGCTGCCAGTGCTGCTGCTTGGCCCTGGCTGGAGACATTTCACTACACCCAGGAGCAGGCACTTCCCCCAGCTCTACTCCTCCTCCTTCACTTCCTCCTCCTCTACTTCCCTCTTTATTACCCTTCTTGTCATCCTCCACAGCTTCAGGGAAGGCACTCAAAGGTGGGGGACAGGAAAGGTGTTCACTGAAGATACTGCTTTCAGTGGGTGGGAAGTAGATGTTGAAGGTTTTCTGGTTAACAGACAAGATCTTTAAAAGTTAGACACTCAAGAACCAAGGAAATAGATACCAGAAGCCAAGAACACATAATATATCCCATTAATCCACGGAATTCTGATACTTCTCTAATTCCATGAAATAAAGAGGAATGACCCCCTTGGCAAATGGCCACAGAGGATGTCAACAAATTTTTGAGAGAAAAGAGGTGCTCTCTTACAGTGGCTCATAAAGGCATAAAGCTCCTGGAGATTTACTGCCTCCATTATGCTACTGGATCTCACAACACTCACATTTTCATCAATTTACCTCCAGAAGGCTACATTATTGGAATTTTGAGGATATGAATACATCAGACGAACCAACATGCAATGCATTGGATTCAGATGGGAAGATCAAGAGAAAGTTTAAAGAATGTGGTCTTTGAAGCCAGGTACTATATGGAAATATTAACTGACTCACAGTTTAAAAGTGAGACTAGTTTCTAGACAATAAAGGTTATTTTAGACCACCATCAAGGTTGAAGACAAAATGGTGAACTAAAAACTTTACACTCCTTCCTTCCATCACTTCGGAAAGATTTCAAAGATTTGGTTCTAAAGTGAGCTGAAGATTCCCAATGCATTTTGTACAGTCTGGCAAAAACTGTGCTGCATTGGTGCATTTTTGAAGCCCACCATGCCATGTTATGTAAGGATAACATCTTATTGCTGATGTCTTTGAAGAGTCTCAAGCAGACATGGAAAATGAATGGAGGCAAGGAGTGTGACGGAGAGGACAAGGATAGAAATCTTCCAGCTATACAAGTTCCTGAGGGTTGGCAGCTTCATGTGGATCAAAATGGAGTGCTTTACATCAGTCCCAATGGGTCTCTGTTATCTTGCTTGGAGCAAGTTAAAACATATCTGCTTACTGATGGAACATGTAAGTGTGGCTTAGAATGTCCTCTTATTCTTCCCAAGGTATTTAAGTTTGATCCTGGGGCTATGATGAAGCAGGGAAGAGCTTACAGTTCTGAGGCCATGAAAATTTGCAAATCAAGTCATCAACAGGCGGTGCTTTCTCCCTGAAGACCAGCTACTGGCGATCCTGGACTGCTCTGTCACATGGCAAGGCACATGGTGGTGTCTGCTGGTCTCTCCCTTCTCTTCCGGGTTTTCTCACTTTCAACTTCTGGCTTCTGTGCCTTTCTTTCTCAGCTTCTGTGTCTTTCCCTCTACCAATTAAGCATTGACTCCTCATTTTCTACCCTCACCTCAGTCCCTGGTAACCGATATTCTAGTTTCTGACTCCATAAATTTGCTTATTCTAATTGTTTCCTATCAGCAAGATTGTACAATATTTATCTTTTGTGTCTGGCTTATTTCATGCCACACAATGTTTTCAAGGTTCATTCACATTGGTACACGGATAAGAAATTCATTCTTTCTATGGCTGAATGATACTACATTGTATATGTATACCACATTTCATTTATCTGTCCATCTGTTGATGGATGGTTGGGTTGCTTCTGTCTTTTGACTATTGTGAATAATACCACTATGAACATCACTGTGCAAATATCTGTTAGAGTCCCCACTTTCAATTCTCTTGGATATATACTTAGAAGTGGGATTATCGGGTCATATGGGAATTCTATACTTAACTTTCTGAGGTAGTGCCAAACCATTTTTCATAGATGCTGCACCAGTTTGCAGTCCCATCAACAATGAATGAGTGTTTCTTTTTCTCCACATCCTCTTCAATATGTGCTATTTTCCCTTTTTTAATAGTAGGCATTCTAGTGGGTGTGAAATGGCATCCCATTGAAATTTGCATTTCCCCAATGACTAATGATGTTGAGCATCTTTTCATGTGCTTTTTGGCCAGTTGCATATCTTCTTTGGAGAAATATTTATTCAAGTCTTTTGCCCATTTTAAAATTGGGTTATTTTTCTTTTTGTTGTTGAGTTGTAGGATTTCTTACTATATTTTGAATATTAAACTCTTATCAGATACATGGTTTCCAAATGTTTTCTCCTATTGTGTAGGTTGTCTTTTTACTTTCATGAAGTCCTTTGATGTACAAAAGATTTTTTATCTACCTTTTCTTTGGTCGCCCATGTTTTTGTCGTAAAGTCTAAGAAAACTCAGCCTAACAAAGGTCCTGAAGATGTTTTCCTATAGGAATTTTGTGCTCTTGATTCTTATATTTAGGTCTTTGATCCATTTTGAATTAATTTTTGTATATAATGTGAGGTAGGGGTTCTCCTTCATTCTTTTGCATATGGATATCTAGTGTTCCCAGCACTGTTTGTTGAAGATCCTTGGCAATTGAGTGGACTTGGCACCCTTATCAAAAATGAATTGCCAAAAAAAAAAAAAAATGAATTGGTCAATAGGGAGTTAATGTTTAAATTGTATAGTTTCTATTCGGGTTGATCATGACCTTGTGGTAATGGATGCGGGTGATGGTAGCACAACATTGTGAATGTTACTAACAGTACTGAAGTATATACTTGAATGTGGTTAAAAGGGGAAATTTTAGGTTGTATATATGCTACCAGAATAAAAATTTCAAAAAACAAAAACAGGACTATACAACACAAACAGTGAACCCTTATGTAAAGGTTTGTCCATTTTATTGATCTTTCCAAAGAACTAAATTTTGGTTTTGATGATTCTGTCTATTGTTTTTTTATTTTCAATTTCATTTATCTTTGCTCTAATCTTTGTTATTTCCTTTTGCTCGATTTGGGTATAGTTTGTGCTTCCTTTTCTAGATCCTCTAGTTGTGAAGTTAGGTCTTTGATTTGAGATCTTTCTTCTTTTAATACATGCATTTAGAGCTATATGTTTGCCTCTCAGCACTGCCTCTGATGAATCCCTTAAGTTTTGATATATTGTGTTTTCATTTTCATTTGCCTCAAGATATGTCCTAATTTCTCTTGTGATTTCTTCTTTGACCCATGGCCTGTTTAAGAGTACATTGTTTAATTTCCACGTATTTGTGAATTTTCTAGTTCCTCCTGTGTTACTGACTTCTAACTTTATTTCATTGTGGTTGGAGAAAATACATTGCATGATTTTAATATTTTTGAGTTTATTGAGACTTGTTTTGGGACTTAACGTATGATCTATCGTGAAGAATGATTCATGCGCACTCAAGAAGAATGTGTATTCTGTTGCTACTGAGTGAAGTATCTGATGTATGTCTGTTAGGTCTAGTTAATTGATAGTATTGTTTAAATCTTCTATTTTTTTTTAAATTTTCTTACTGTTCTTCTGTCTAGATGTTCTATCCGTTATTGAAAGCAGTGTATTGAAGTCTCCTACTATTAATGTAGAATAATAGATTTCTCTCTTCAAATCTGTCAATGTTTGCTTCACATATTTTGGGGCTCTGCTCTTAGGTGCATATATATTTATAATTGTTACGTCTTCTTGTTGAATTGATCCCTTTATCAGTATATAGTTTCTTCTCTGTCCCTCATAACGGTTTTTGACTTAGAGTCTATTTTATCTGATATTAGTATAGCTACCCCATGGGCTCTGGAACTTTTGTTCAAAGCTATAACCAGCTCAGTGAGCCCAAGCACCTCATCCTGCCCCTAAGGTGTACTTGCCCCAAGGTTTTATAAGAAAAAATGCAGGAAAAGGACTTATCTCTCCTTTGAGAACAGGAAAGCAGCAGCTCAGCAGGCATTTTCTGAAAATGTATGTGAAAGTATCCAGCCTCATTCAAAATCAAGGAAATGTATATTAAAGTGAACATTGATTTTTGTCAATCATCTGATAAAAGTTAAAACACGATTAATACCTAGTGTTAGTGAGTAGGTACTCCCATCTTGGCAGGTGCGAACATATATTGAGGCTTCCCCATGGGCATACCTTTGATCCACTAATTCCCCTTCTTTCCATTATCCTAAGGAGATGGTAAAAGGTGTATATTCCAAATTTTCTACAATAAGTATCCATGACTCCATTTTGGCATACTTGCACAATAAGAGAAAAGAAAAAAGAAAGAAAGCAAAACTGTATTCGAAAACAGCTAGAGGAGTGACCAGGATTTCTTGGATGATTCTGGCAAAGGACCCAATTCCTTAGCTGGGTAGATAAGATCTTCTATGGAGATGGATTTGAGGATGATTTTGGCTCAGAAGGACCTGAGATGCCAGCAGTCAGTTTCCAACTGTCAAAGCCATAGCACCCAGCCTGGTATCAGGGAGACTTTGTAAAAATCTTCGTTCTTTGCCAATAAGTGGATGAACTTGTTCTTGAAGTGGTTCTGTGATATCCTCATTCCCCAGCGCGTTTAAAGAAACCCAGGAGCGTCTCCTTGCTGGTCTGAGCATGTCTGTGCACTGAGACAGTTATCCTGGGGACCTGCAAGATTCCAAATCAAATGACAAAGCTTATCGCCTTTAGCCAAGCAGGTGGCTTTTCCTAGCACTGCCCTCTCCTAAATTGACCATGCACGTGGGCGCACACACACACACACACACACACACACACACACACACTCCCCAGAGACCTCTTTCCTTCAGAAAAGATGGCTGCTAATCCCGTTCAGCAGAGCAGCAGGCTCAGGGGACATATTTAGCAAGTCTTGAGGATGCAAATGATAAAGTCTTGGGAAATCTTGGAAAATACAAGTCTTGCCTCAGGCCTTTTCTCAAGCCTGCTCTGAAGCACCAGTACCAACAGGCTTGCCAGGTTGTCAGGAGGCCTCACAATGGTTGCATTAAACTCCTGGCACCCAGATCATAGAACCAAAGCTAAAGAGTGCCCTTCGCTGGAGGATGGACAGCCCTTTTCGAGGAAACATGGCCTGCATTTCTCAGTCTCTTTAAAGCTTCTCCAAACACAGGGCAATCCCTTTCACCCACCTCATGGAGCAGCTGCTTCCAAGGCTGCAGTACCCCTTCCAGATGCCCTTCCTCTATGACCCCAAATAACCACCCCCTTGGCACCACCATCCCTCACCCATCCCTACTCAGGCCTTATCATCCGGGGGTCCCAAGTCTGAGACCCAGCTCTGCCGCCTGCTTGCTGTGTGACCCTGGGCCAGTCACTTCCTGTCTGAGCCTCTGTAAAACTACCAGGAAGTGCAGTTGTGTGGGCTCGTAGTTGTCATTTGCACTCCAAGTTGCAAGTTGAAAGTAGATTTGGAGTAGGACGGGCCTGAGGTTATGATATGCGGAAGGGGAGGCAAGGCTGGGAGAGGGAGTCTCAGAGCCCCCCACCCCCCGTCATGCGCACTTTGTGTACTTTTGCCTGCCGGGCGGCCGAGGCCGCAGGCGAGGAGGCCAGCAGGGGGCGCTGTCCGAGAGCGCTCGCGTCCTAGCGGCGAGGCAGAGCCAGATCGCAGCGTCTCGGTTAGGACGCAGCAGCCCTCGGTGCCCGTCCTGTGCTACCCTCCAGGAAGCCGAGGATGCCCAGCGGTATCTCCGTGCCACTCCCGCCCGGGGAGGCCCCGGCTCGAGCGCCTAGAGTGCCTCTTCCGGGCACGTGGGCATCTCCGCGCAGGGCAGAGGGGCAGCGGGCACCGTGGGCTGCGCGGGGAGCAGCGTCCCAGGCTCCGGACCCCAACGCCCCGCCTCGGCCGGAGCAGGGACCCCCTCTCCTAACGGGACGCCGAGCGGGAGGTGGGGAAGGCCTAGACGGTGCGGTTGGCCAGGACAGGACGTCAAGTGGAGAAGGACAGATTACAGCCAAGAAGAGAGGCATTTGATGAGGATGATATATTTATGTGTTGCTTCCTCCCCTCCCCCTCCCCGTTGTGCTTGCCTGTTGAAAAGTTTAGGACGCACGCCAGCAGTTAATGCTTATCTCTGGCGTGGAACGCTGAACGAGCTTTTACATTCTTTACCTTTCCATTTACTTATTTTGTTTGTTTGTTTTGTTTCCCATTTTCTTTTTTTACTTATTATTATTATTTTTTAACATGCTGCATGTATGTAATAATCAGGAGAAAGCCCAAGAATGACCTTCCTACACTTTTCCCAAGAGGGAGAGGCACATCACAGCCCACTGTCCTGGTGCAAGAGAGGCAGCTGGGAAGAGAAAGGGTTAGTGTAGATCTTAGATAGGGGAAATCAGGGAAGACTCCTCTGATAAGATAGCCTTTGGAGAGAGATCTGAGCAAGTCAGGCAGTATCAGGTAGACAGCGTTCCATGTCCAGGAAGCAGTAGGGACAAAGGTCCTGGCCTTGTGAGCCAAGGGAAGGGCTTGGGTTTTATGGCCAGGGCTTTTGTGAGCGCTTCTCAATCAGGGTTTTTGCAAGTGTGCTCTGTGGATCGCCATCTGACCAAATGTTCTGTGAGAAAAGGGCCACATCTCTACTATCCACCCCTGGAAGAGACTCCCGATGCACAGGCGCTTAGTCAAAGCTCTGAAAAACCCTCAGTAAAAGGAATTCATTCAATTTTAACTCAGCAATTCCAAACATTTCACCATGAACTTCCTTTTAGCTGTGAAATCTGGTCACGTCTGGCAGGACCCACACGCTTTGTGGGACACCCACATACCCACTCTTTGAAAACGAAAATACGTCTGGAGACCTGAACTGACCTCCTCAGGTTCCCAGGGTCCCACGTCAAGCTTTTGCCTGAGCCTTGCTCCAGAGGGCCCTGCTCTCTGTAACGCAGCCATGATCTCTTCTGGAGGCTTCATATCTACTTTGAATAGCCTGAGAGGCAAGTTGGGCATCTCCAAGGCCAGAGGGAGAGCTCATGTACTTTGCTACAAGAAAGAAAGTTACTCTCTCTTGATGCTGTGCTTGTTTTTGATCATCTTTAGGTAAAGGCTATAATTTAAGTATGACCTTTTGCCTCCATTGGTGCACACAGTGTACTATTGTTTTCTGAGCCTGGCCCCTGTTGGGAAATATAGGGCTAGTGTGTTTCAAAAACACTCATGCTACAGAATGGGAGAAAATAGTTGCAACTCATATATATGATAAAGGTTTAATACCCAGACTATATAGAAATTCTACAACCCAATAACAACAAAAACAAACAACGCAATTAAAAAATGGGCAAAGAACTTGAATAGACATTTCTCCAAAGAGGATATACAAATGGCCATTAAGCCTATGAAAAGATGCTCAACATCATTAGTCATTAGGGAAATGCAAACCAAAACCACGATGAGATACCACTTCACATCTACTAGGATGGCTACTATTTAAAAAAACTGAAAATAAGTGCTGGCAAGGAAGAGAAATTGGAACCCTCATACATTGTTGGTGGTAAGGTAAAATGGTGCAGACACTGTGGAAAGCAGTTTGGCAGTTATTTAAAAAGTTCAACCTAGAATTACCATATGACCTAGCAATTCCAATCCTAGGTATTTACCCAAAGAATTGAAAACGGACACAAACAGATACTAGTATACACCAGTGTTCATGGAAGCATTCTTTACAATAGCCAAAAGTTGGAAACAACCCAAGTGTGCATCAGCAGATGAGTGGATAAACAAAATGTGGTACATACACAGAATGGAATATTATTCAGTCATAAAAAGGAATGAAATTCTGATATATGCTACAACATGGATGAAACTTGAAAACATTATGCTGAGTGAAAGAGACCAGACACAAAAGGACAAATATTGTATTATTCCATTAATATGAAATAACAAATTCATAGAGATAGAAAGTAGACTAGAGGTTATTAGGGGTTGGGGAGGGGAGGATGGGGAGTTATTGCTTAATAGGAACAAAGTTTCTCTTTGGGGTGATAGAAAAGTTTTGGTCATGAGTAATGGTGAAGGCAATACAACATTGTGAATGTAATTAATACCACTAAACTGTACACTTAAAAAGGGATAAAATGGGAAACTTTGTTATATATATACATTTACTACAAAAAAAAAATATTAGAAAATCAGTCAGTAACAATAGTCAAGCCTTCTACCCCAACAACCCACTTCTCAGTAGAAGGCTTAGATTCTGGGTATTTTTTCTTCCCTGCCGAGGACCAGGTGGCACTGCAGCCTTGAGACTTGTTTATGAAGTGCCAGGCTCCTGAACATTTCTTATACCTGCTTTTCCAAAAGATAAGTCTCCTGTGGCCCAGGAGGTTGGGCCTTGGGTCAGGCCAAGCCGTGAACCCGGGCATGGCCATTGACTGGATGTGTGCCTTGGGCGAGTGACCTCAGCTGGATTTAGAGCCTCTGTTTCTCCATCTGCAGAATGGGCAGTCATTCCCATGTATGTTGTGGGAGCAGACCCCCTCCAGCTGAGTCTGCAGAATGGGAGTAGAGTGCATATGCTGGGGGAGGGGGGGATGTTGGGGTGTTGTTGCCCTGCTTCCCTGGGCTCCAGAGCTATTTCTGTCTGAAGAACTAGGACCCGCCACTGTAATCAGGGCACTCCCTCCCCCAAGCTGTGCAAGAGACTAGGCTAAATTTAATTCACAGTTCCGTGTAACTGTGAATTACAGTTCTCACAGTTCCATGTAACTGTCCCCAGGACTTTTCCCCTGCTGTCCTCCTGCCCAGAATGCCCTCCTCTATCCTCCATACCTTGGGGGAATAGTGGAGCCACTGATTCAGGCCTCCATGCATGCCCTTTGCCCAGTGGTGCTCAGTGACACTCTTGCCCAGTGCTGGAGCCCCTGGCCAGCAGAGGAAGCACAAACAGCAGCAAAAATATACTAAAGATTTTGACATTTGATATTTCACAAAAAGCAAGGAAGTATTTACCTGCTGGACAAGTTTCTTCCCAGCACAGCCAGGCTTGGCTTGGTACCCTGTGGCCTCCGGCTGGGATTGACCAGAGACCAAGCTGCAGCTTTACACATGGCCACCAGGGGGCAGAAACAGACTGTGGGAAGCACCTCAGCAGGCAGAGGGGTAGAGGGAGTGTGTGTATGTGTGAGTGTGTGTGCGTGCGCCCATGAGTGGCAGGGGGTCCAATCCTACCCCTTTTGCAGCCTGGCTTAGCACCAGGGACTGGCACTGTCCTGGCACGGTGTGGCAAGTCGGGAGGGGGGCAGCAATTTACTGCTTTTAAGAGGCCTGGAGTGTGGTAGCTGAGGCTTCGCTTTGAGGTAGGACAATCCTGGCCCCAGCAACTCCCAGCTGTGTGACCTGGAGCAAACCTCTTAACCAATCTGATCCTCAATATCTCATCAGCAAAGTGGAAGTAGAATAGAATCTACCTCAAAATGTTTGGGGTCCGATTAAATGAGTCAGTCCTTGGATTGTGTTCACTGGTGGGTTACACAGAGCATTTCTCAGGGTCATGAAAGGAAGGTGCTTTTAGGGTAATTTATCTAACATGTTATTTTATTATTTTTTTAAAGCAACATAAAAAGAAATCAGACCTATATTTACCTTCCTTATAATTATTTGTCAGTTTAGTATCCTTTCATGTTGTTTTTATGTTTAATTACATATGTAATTAAATATATAATATGTTTAATTACATAATCCTTTCCATGTATGACTTAGGTGGGTTTTCAGCCCATGGAGGCCCTCAGAAGGGCTGGAGCCACGGTCTGTTGGGGGCTGTGGTTCCTCAGGGCCCAGAGTAGTTGAGCAAGAGATGTCCACACAGGGCCTAGTAAGTGTAAGCCTGATGGCATCCTCTGAGCTTTGATCTGGGTGATAAGAGCAAGGCATAGAGGGTCCCCAATTCCTCACTCCTGGGGAGCAGCCTGCTGCCCCAGGAGCTGGCCACTGGGGGCCCCACTTTGGAGATCCCATCAATGTTCCCACCACCACCCCCACCTCCGGCAGACCGCGCCCAGCTCTCTCCCCTCCTGCCTCCGTGAGGTGCCCTCTCTGGTTCTCTGACCCCCTCTCACCCTCCAGACCTGCCGTAACTGGAGGGTATTTGAGGAATCTGGGGAGGTGGTCAGGGGTGTTAGGAGTCCTGTAGGGCAGTACCACGCAACAAAGAATTGTCTGAATCCTGGCCAACTTTGAATGTCACACCTGGATGTTCAGACAGAGAGCAATCTGGTTATCATCCTCTGAGCCCAGGACCCTGCTCTTGTGTGGAAACACAAAGTAATTTTTGCATAGTTTTAATATACACTGAACTTTCCAAGAATGCAATTATCATGAACATTGAGGGAAATTTGTAATTTCTGTTGTTTGGAATTTTACCAGGAGCTGTTTGCCATCTAGGAAAACCACACTGTGAGGGCAACATGACTTGCCTGCATTTGTAGCTACCATGTTATAGGGCTTCTGCATATGGGTACAAACATCAAAAGACCTCATCACATCTTTAGTGTCACTGTGCCCAAGTATTTGCATACTGACACACATTATTTTATCACAAATTGCATTATTTATATACTTAAATATAATTCATTATATAGCATAAATTACTGTCCTTTATATTATAACTAAGGCATTAAATTGAGCTTTTGAAATTATGGGTACAGATAAGTTATATTTCCTTTGAATTTCATTTCAGACTCATAATGGAGGCTTTGCTTTTATTACTACAAAAAGTAGGTTCTGGGAATCTCACAAACATAATATGTTCAAAAACATCAGGAACTAAGGAGGGCATAATAAATGGTTTCATTTTTTGGAATTTCAAAACCAGGCTAATGTAATTTATGCTGTTAGAAGTTGGGATGGTAGTTACTTTTGGAAGGTTGTAACTCAGAGGGGACATGGGATTTTGGGGTGCTGGTTGCTAATGTACCTTCGCCAACCTGGGTGCTGATTACACAGGTATGTTCAGGTTGTGAAAACTCATCAAGTGTATATACCTTTCTTTAGATATGTTGTTCTTTGATAATTTTTTTTTTTAAAGTTAACATTGCCAACTTGACATCATGATCACTTCTGTGACATTCCTATGAAAGTACATAACCTGGATCTCTCCATGAGGAAAGATCAGACACAACTTAGGGACAACTGACCACTAACTGGCCCGTACCCTTCAACCACATCAACGTCACGCAAGACAAACACAGACAAAAGGAGATGAAAGAGACTCAACAGCTGAAAATAAAGCATAATCTGGGACTTTCTTTGGTTATAAAAGACACTATTGGGACAATTCACAAAATCTGAATAAGGTATGTCAATCAAGTAATCATTTTGTAACACTGTTAATTTCCAGCTTTTGATTCTGGCTATGTAAGATGATGTCCTTGTTTTTAGGAGAAAAAGAAAAAACACAGTAAAGAGTTTAGAGGTAGAAGTTGTCATGGCTGCAACTTATTCTCAATCAGTTCAAAAAAGGTATGTTTATGGAGAGAGAAAAAGGGAGAAGGATGAGCCAAATGTGGTAGAATGGGGAGTCTGGGTGACTGCTCTGTGAGTCCTCTTTGTATTATTCCTTTAACCTTTATGTAAGCCTGAAATTATGTCAAAATAAAAGGTTAAAATAAAAAAACACAGTTTTAAAATTTGGGGGTTAATGGGGTCTGATAGTGAAAAGCCTAGAGTGGGAGTAGAAACCCTAAAGTAGGCTGTTCCCTTTCTCTGTTCCCATGTTGGCAGCCCCAGTTTTCCCAGTTGTCAATGAGAGGAGGGGCAGAAGAGGAAGGAACCAAAGCCTGCCATTTCCTGACAAGTCTGGTCTCGAGGGCCCCAGGCGCTTAGGGTCTGTCTCCAGGGGTTTTCACTTACAGCAGGGGCTTAGTAGGGCCACTTGGGGTTGGTCAACTTCCTTTCCTGGTTGCCCCAGGCCCCCTCTGGGTTTTTTTGCTCACTGGAGTTGCCCTATGCCCCAGACAGCATGACCTCTGACCTCAGCATGACCAAAGACCATGAGGGCTGCTGCCCTGACCTGAGGCCCCAGGAGTTTTTGGAGTCTCCACCAGCTGAAGCAGCCAGGGTGGTTCTCAGCTCCCTGCACCCTGTCCTGGGTCAAAGGGCACATCTGAGCAGCTCTGCATCCCACAGGCCAGAGCTGTGTAAGGACAAGGAGCTCCCCTCAAGCTCCCCTCCATTGCCCTCCAGAAACCACAGGCTTCTGGATCTAGCACTGGGGCCAGGGCTCCAAAAGCTTGGCTGCCCCCAAAGTATCTTTTCAGTTCACCTGCCCCTGCCTGAGATCACACCACTATAGCTCTGCTCTCCTAGGAGAGCAATGATTTCCAAGCCCTGACTTCTAAAGTACAGATCTCGTTGTTTCAGTCATGGTTCATGGACTTGAATGTGTGAAAAACATGGAATGTCTTTATTTTCTGTAAACCCATTAAATCTAGCTCTGAGCCCCCATTGCATTGGGCTGGTAGGAAATTCAACACAGGCATTCCTGTCACATTTACAGACAAAGGTCTGGGGGGTCTTGGGGGCCTCCTCCAGTCGCCAATTTCTGCCCATTTTGGCCCACACCAGAGCTCCTTTGAGTTTAGGGGACACATGGGGGAGGGCACACCCCAAGATCCAGAGTGGCCTGCCTCCAGCTTGACCACAGGCCTGCCTCTGCCTTTGGGAAATCTGTTTTCTCTCTTTCTACAAGTCCTACCTTATGTTCCTTGGGCTTCCAATGACCCATCTCACAGATGGGGAAACTGAGGCATACAGACGCAATCATACAGCAGATCAAAAAGGAAGTGACAAAGTCCTTCCCCCATAAGGTGTTACCTACTGTTACTTGCATTTCAGCAAAGGCCCAGGTCCTTTCTGTGTGCAATGAGGCGCAAATGGCAGGATTTCAGGCACCTGGCAGGCAAGCAGGGCGCTATTTGGGGTAGAGGTCTTCCTGATAGAGTGAAGAGCACCAAACCAGGACTCATAAATCCTAGGTCTCCCACCAACTTACTTGGCCAGACCCTGTTCCCTTTTCCGGCCTTGGCTGCAGTGGGGTCAGACCAGAGGTTCTTTCCACTCGAATGCCCCAGGTGTCCCTGAGCAGCTTGGTGACTCCTGCCACGTCTTCCTCTGGTTGAAAGGGTTGTACCCCCAAGCTGTGCCTCCGAACTCTCAGCAGCAGCAGCAACGTCCTACTCTCCGTTCCCTGCAGGGCCTGGGGACAGGAGGGACAGGGCAGTGTGCCCTCTGAGACGCCACGCCCGGAGCAAACCAGGGGCTTGTCACTCAGACAGAAGCTGTTAGAGGAGAAGGGGCAAGGACCCAAGCTCCGTACCCCATGCCCTTCCCGCAATGCCTGTCCCAAGAGGGCAGCCCGTGGGAATAATGGAGCCACCTGCTCGCGCCTCCCATGCCTCCGAAGACGAAAAACATTTGGGTGGTAGCTGGAGGGATTTAGATTAGACTCACAGGCTGCCAAGAAGGTAACTGCCAGGGCCTGGGCATGAGTCTATCCTCAGAGCCAAAGAGTGATGGAAGGAAGAGCTGATGAATTGTGCTCACTTGGATTTGCACTCAAGCCCAGACAGAAGGTGGATTGGGGCCAAGTGATACCCAGTGTTCTCTGAGCTGCAGGGGGAGTCCGCTCCAACCCAGGATTCCCTCAGCTTCTGCTTAGACCTCTGGTGTCTCCCCCTGGCCCGCAAATATAAAGGTAAACCTCTGCTTGGCATTTCAGGCCCCCAGAGCCTAGGGCCTCTGTGTCCCCAGTCACATGTCCTCTTTTTGTCAATACATGCTGGGCAAAAGCCAGGCCTTCCTCCTCCCTGTCTGGCAAATGTTCACTGCTGCTGTGGCTTCTGCACCTCTCCTATGATGCCAGCTGCTTTGCTCTGGGCCCCTCCTCCAGGAAGCTTCCCAGACTACTCAAGTCTACCACCTCCCCATAGACTCCTGATAGTCTCCTGTGGTCATTCCTTGTTGAGGATCTTGGCCTTTCTCCCAGTGGAACAGGAAAGGTCCTGCAGGATGGCCTGGGGCAGAGCCAGCTGGGCCAGAGTGAGGTGGTGGTGGAGGTGGTTAGGAAGGCTTCCTGGAGGAGGAAGGCCTAACAGAAGGAGCCAACTTGGCATCAAATGTTCTGAGACTGTCCTTGTGGAGGACAGAGGCTCAGAGCAGATCTGACTCATTCCTGCTACTGCCTCGCTTGGCCGCAGCCCCAGCCAGAGGGCCTGCTTGGACACTGGCCAGCAGATGGCCCGGCAAAAGGTGACATCCGTTTAGGGCTGTGCTGCCCAGTACAGGAGCCATTGGCCACATGGCACTTTTAAGCACTTGAAATGTGGCTAGCCTGACTTGGGATGTGCTGTCAGTATAGAATATACAGCAGATTTAGAAGATTTGGTATAAGTAAAGAATGTAAACTATCTCATTAGAATAATTCTTTATGTTGATGATACGTTAAAATGATAATATTTTAGATATAATTGGGTTAAATAAAATATACTATTAAAGTTAACTTACCTGTCTTTTTTTACTTTATTAACACAACTATTAGAAAATTTTAAATTCCATTCTATCCTTTCCATTTTACAGAGGGGGAAACAAGCTTCGGAGGCTTAAGTGATATTTGGTGACGAGTCCAGGGGTGAAGTCTGGTGCTCTGCTCTGGTCCCCGACTGAGGCCCCGAGGGCGGGTTCTTAGCATAGGACTGGGCATAACAAGAGTTTTGGAGCAGGTAGGACTCCAAACGGGTTGCATCCTCCAGGCCTGCCTCTGGCTGGGGGACAAATGCCAGAACTCTCCATGCTCCGTGTCACACACAGACACTACCATACCCCCATTCTGATCTTGAACAACCAGCAGCACATTCTACCCTTTGAGGAAGGGCTCAGAACATGGGAGGCTCCCCTGGGAGCCCAGGCCAGGCAGGTACTGTTACCCGATCCATCGCCCGCCAAGATGTTCAGGCCGGTCGATACTGTTATCTGACCCCCTCCCTCCACCCGACCCCAGGCAGGTCTCCTGCCTGCTCCAGCCCCTATCAGCTCGAGCATCAGCTGTAGCTCCCACCCGGGCATCAACTCCATCAGCCACTCAGTCAGGTTACCTTGCAACCCCAACCTCAGGCCCATCTCTGTCCCTGTCCCCAAACCCTGCTCTGCTTACTCTCTCCCCACAGAAGAGTGTCCTGGAGGGTGGGTGCCTGTGGCCGGCCCTAAGGGGACGCCCTAGGCTTCTGCAGCAGCAGCAGTGGTGGTGACCCTGGGGTTGGGGTCAAGCTGTCTGCAGAAGGAGCTCCAGGGAGGACAAGGCTTTGCAGACACCCCAACTCCTAAGGCCCAACCCAGAGAAGGGTGAAGCTATGGGGCGCAGGGCCTGGGTCTTCCAGGGGGTGCTTTGGAGGGAAGCCTGTGCCTCTAGGCTGCGTATAACTTGGCATGCTGTGGGCACTGGCCTGCGCCCACAGCTTTGCCTGGGTATCTTTGAGGGCGTCTCTTGGGTCTGTGGGGATAAGCAGAGGTGGCTTTGTCTTGGGTGCCCCAAATGTGCCCAGCCTCACCTCTGGGAGGTGATCTTGCCCTGGCCAGGGAGTCAGGTCCCAGCCCTGGGTCACAGGAGGCCTTTGGGATCCAGCTGAGTCAAATCTTGTGCCGTGATTCTAACATTTGGGCTGTGATGGTAATATAAGGAGGCCACTTGCAGTTTTAAAATAGTTTTAAATTTAAAAATAATCAAAGAGAAGGATTTAGGGAGTGAGGATTCTTGGCTGCCTGGGATAATTATTACAAAACCAGTTCTCATCTCCCAAGGCCTCTGTGGTGCCAGGACCATGGTGCCACCATCCCCAGGAGAGGCCCAAGGTCCCTCCAGGTGCCACTGCACCCATCCCTCCTCCCTTGGCTCCACTGCTCTGGCATGGAGCAGGAGAGTTTTGGGACAGACCCAGGTTCAAATTCCTCTTTGCCACTTGCCTACTTGACCTCCCTGAGCCTCATTATCCTCATCTGTAAAATGCAGGTTGTGCCAGTTTGGATGTGTTGTGTCCCCCCAAATGCCATTATCTTTGATGCAATCTTGTGTGGGCAGACATTATCAGTGTTGATTAGATTGTAATTCTTTGAGTGTTTCCATGGAGATGCGCCCCACCCAACTGTGGGTGATGACTCTGATTGGATAATATCCATGGAGGTGTTGGCCCACCCACTCAGGGTGGGTCTGAATTAAATTACTGGAGCACTATATAGGATCAGACAGAGAGCAAGCTGCTACAGCCAAGAGGGACACTTTGAAGAAAGCACAGGAACTGCAGATGAGAGACATTTTGAAGATGGCCATTGAAAGCAGACTCTTGCGCTGGAGAAGCTAAGAGAGGACAAATACCCCAAGTGCAACTAAGAGTGACATTTTTGAGGAACTGCAGCCTAGAGAGGAACGTCCTGGGAGAAAGCCATTTTGAAACCAGAACTTTGGAGCAGACGCCAGCCACGTGCTTTCCCAGCTAACAGAGGTTTTCTGGATGCCATTGGCCATCCTCCAGTGAAGGTACTGAATGCTGATGTGTTACCTTGGACACTTTATGGCCTTAAGACTGTAACCATGCAACCAAATAAACCCCCTTTTATAAAAGCCAATCCATCTCTGGTGTTTTTAATTCTGGCAGCATTAGCAAACTAGAACAGGGGTCATGACAGTTCTCAGATCATAAGGGGAGAGCTGGGCTCCTGCTCTCAGGCCCATTGCCTTAATGGGTGTTTCTAGCTTTACTTCCCTGCCCCTCACCCTCTACCTACCTCCAAGCTGAGCAAACACAGCCCTCCAGACACCACCCTCTCACTATCCGCTGAAACAGGGAGGGAGCGAATGGCCCCTTGATCAGGCCAGGGACACCTACAAGGGGCAAAGCTGTGTCTGGTCCTGTTTTGGGGCATTCCTTGCTGAGGGCCCCTGCCCCTTCTGTCCCCCCAACCCAGCCCAGTCTGGGGACAGGTTTGCCCTGAGCATGGGAGTGGGAGCGGGTCTCCAGAGCAAGTTCTCCCTGCCCTGGCTTGAAACCCGATTCACTCCTCCTCTCACTGACTAACCCAGAGCCCAGAATTCCCCGGGGCACGGGAAGTGTCCTCCAGGTGTAGTGACAATGACAGGAGCGGTGGCCAAAGTGAGGGGACAGGTGAGAAAATGTGCCCTTGCACCCTCAGCCCCTCATATCCCTGCAGTCGACTCTGCCTCCTTCCCAAGGGTGCTCAGACATGCCCTCTGGTCCATCTCCTCACGCCCCCCCTCACCTACCCCTTTCTCCCCCTTCACAACCAAACATTTGCTGTCCCAGCTTCCCACCTCCCCTCACCCTCAGCCCCCTCTCTGCTGCCTGCCCCTATCCCTGTCTCACTGGGGCCACAAGGATCGCTGGGGTCTCCAAACCCAACCATGAAGTCTCCTTCCGGAGCTCCCAGCTCGCCAGACTTGGGCTGGGAGTAGATTGAGGCAATCCGGGCACTTAGGGTGCAGATTTTAAGGAGGCACCTACTCTCAGGGTCATGCAAATGCAGGATCGGCGCCTGAGATTATGTGCCTCCTTAAGGAGACTTGCTGGCTTCACCCTGGCCCCAGCTCTGCCTCAGACATCTCAGCAGTCCCCAAACCCCTCTCTCTGGGGTGTCTTGGACCCCACTCTCCGGCTTTTCTCCCACTCTCAGTAGCTCCTGCTCAGGGTGCTGTAGAGGTTCCCTTCCCACTGTCCTGGGCTGCCCTCTGCAGCACCCCCGCTCCAGCCCCTCTGCCTCCACCGCCACCTTGAGGCAAGAGGCCCCAGCAGCCTCTCTGCCCTTCGCCCTTCACCTGTCTCATCGCCTCTGACCCAGCGTGCCACTGCTTCCCAGCTCTCCCCTCCTGAGCCCCATGAATATGCTGAGTCCAAACACGGTCAACTCCTTCCCCAGGTCCACAGGTGGCATGGAGGCCCCACTCTCCACCCAAGGATACACCCCAGATTCCTCTGTCTTTGGGGTTCTACCTCCTAAACCTCTCTCCAGCTCTCTGCTCCCTCCTTCCACCGCTCTGTCCTCTCTCCTGGACACTAGCCATAGGTTCCTGCCACCCCTGCCTGCAGCATCCTCACTCTGCTGGGAGCTTCCCCAGGTGCACATCTGGCCCTGCCCCTCTGTACTGCACTTACTGCAAACCCTTTCGAGTTCCCCATTAGCCTTAGGAGAAAGCCCTGGCCCCATGACCCAGGCTGCAACCCCATGATCCTTTCAGGCCCCAACACGCTGGGCTCTACCTCACCTCTGCCTGAAACATGCCATTCCCTTCTTGCTGCGTTGGAATACTGGACAGCATTTCATTTCTCCACCAAATCAGGTAGGCTCTCCTTTTCCTCTGCTCCCACAGCCCTGCCCTGCCCCTTCTGTAACCTTGACCTTCACTGTAATGACCTGCTCAGTGCACATATCCCTTCTGAAATACAGTCTTGAATCACCAGCATTGGCTCCCCAGTTCCTAGAACAGTCCTTGGCATAGCAGAGGTGCTCGACTAGTATTTGTTGCATGGATGAATGAATTTATTAATTAACACATGAGAGGGACTGGCATGTGAATGGCTTCGGTGGCTGGTGGGGGACGAGCGGAGATACTACATAAGCTGCAGCCAGGGCCTGCCCATGGCAGCAGGTGGCTTGAAGGGAGAAGGCCACATCACCTCCAGCAGGCTGGGTGCTGATTCTAGAGGGCTGGCAGTGAGGGGCGTGCACCGTGGAGGCCTGTACAAGAGGTAACACTGAGAGGGCAGCTCTGCCCACCTCTAATTATTGCTTGAATCTTTCTGGCAGTGCCAACTGCCTGCCCCAGGAAGCACAGTCTTGTCCATCACAGTGTGGGCTTGGGGGGGCTGCTGCCACTGCCAGTGGGAAGACAAGAGGATATTCCTGGGGGGCTTTGTGTCTTGGAGAGTGAAGTCGGCCTTGGGCTTGGACCCAGCTCAGGTCCTGTAGCTGAAGGGTGCCCCCTGGCTCAAGGGTCCCATCATGGGGCCTCTGGAGTGTCCAAGGAGCAAGCTGGCTGGAGGAGGATCCACAGCACCCCCCAGGCAGGGAGCTTCAGATGGTTTGGTGTCTGCTGACATGGAAGCCCTTGGGAAGATGGTGCCCAAATGGTCAGCTAGGGAGGCAGGTAGCTCAGGCCCGGAAGGAGGCCTTGACCACACGGCCTTTCAATGGCTGTGGTGGCCGGAAGTTGTTCACCATGTGGATCCTCTCATCATCCTCTGAGGTGAAATGCAGGCTCCGGAACTTCTCCATCTTAAGGAGGCAGAGGGGATGCCCAGGGAGGAATTGGACATGCTGTGGTCCTCTTTGACCCCAGGCACATCATCTAGCATACCTGCCCAGCCAGTATTGCCCCTCTTTCCTCCTGCCCCTTAGGGTTTGTCCCCACTCCTCGCCATGCATCCAGCTCTTTGGGAACAAACCTCACTCACTTATTCACTGAGGGGCCTCTGAACTTACACCCAGTCCCACCCAGTTCCAGCTCCAAATCTTTCTAGCTAAGACTTACCGGTAGATGTAGCAGTCAGATTCAAACACAATGGGGGTGGTCCCAGGATCCAGGGATTTCCCTCCCAACCTGTGTCCACGTACTAATGACTCACAATCAAGCTGCAGCCCCAACCAATAATCTGAACATTTATTAGCAAAAGTTGGGAGCCTTGATGGTGGAACGACAGGCAGGGGCATGGTGGTGCGGAGAGTCACACTGCCCGGAGTGGGCCTGCACCTCCCACCTGGTGCTCTGGGACGACTCACCTGCCTCTCAGAGACGCTGATAGGCTCCTGGAGCACAATCCAGGTGACACTCTCGCTCAGTGGGGGTGTTGTCAGGGAGCCCGGGTAGGTCCAGTAGTGCTGGCTGGTGGGCAGGAGGCACTTGGGGTTGAAGCAGCTGAACTGGGCCTTGGTGCCCTGGGGCAGGGCAGGAAGGATTCCGGAATCAGCCCAGACCTCCTGCAGGGACCAGCCTCCCCATGCATTTCCATGGGCAGGATTTAGGCCTTTCCTGGGCTCACTGATGCAAACCATGGGCAAATGTTTGTGATCCCCAAGCCATTTCCCAGCACTGGCCGGGTCCTCGCCACCCCTTTGCTTGCGTGTAAAAATTTCAACTCCTCCAGCTCTTCGGCCCTCTAGTTCTCTCTCTTGTCCTCACCCACCTGCTCCCTGGTCTCTGGGCACTGACAGCGACAATAAAACCTGCACCCTGCCAAGTTCAGGCTGGGCACTGATGGGGCCACTGACCCCAGTGAAGAAGAGTCCCTGCAGGGGCTCACTTGTACCCTTCATCGCAGCGGAGACTTGCCGCCAGAACGAAGTGGATGGGCCCTCTCTGTGATCTTAGCCTCTTCCTCCCTCCACACCAGGTAACTCTGGGGATTGGGCATGGTGGGCCTGGGCCCCTAGTCTCACCTTAAACCGGACCATGTAGAGGGCATCCGTCAGGCGGTTCATGCTGGGGTGCTCGTCTCCCGTCTGCCAAGGAGAGGACAGTTTGAGCCCAGCTCTCACTGCGTTCCATAATTGGGGGCAGTGCCAGGCCTCCCATGCTCCTCCTGGCTCCAAGTAGTCACCACTCACCTCCAAGAAGACACCGACGACGGCCAGGCCATCAGGTGCCAAGGCTGCCTCCCCGAAGGTGCTGTACTTCTTGGCGTTCCAATGAACCAGGTGCAGCTATAAGGCGACGATAGGCCAGGCCAGTGCTCCATGCCTCCGTGGAGACAGCAGGAGCTCGGAGCCAGGCATCCCTCACTCCCACTAGACTTCCAGTCCCTTGGCAGGAGGGGGAAGCTGTGATGCCTCCCAGGTCTCAGGTGCTGGGGGACCCTGGGGAGCCTCGGGGCCACAAGGAGCACCCACCCTGCTCTGAGCCCAACTCTTTCCTGAGCCCCAAGGGACCCAAAGCAGAATCTGGCTCAGGCCCTGCCCACTGGTAACCTAGCTGTGAAACAGATAATGGCCATCCAGTGTGCCACCTCCCTGAGGTGCACCAGAATCCAAAGAATAAGCAGGAGTTATCATATCAGATGGAACCCTGGAGGAAGGCATTCCATGCAGAAAGGAAAGCATAAGCCAAAGCCCGGAGGTATAATGAGCCAGGTATGGGCAGGACACACGTGCAGGTCACATGCAGGTCGGTGCGGGGAGGCCAGGGGGATGATGAGGCTGGGCAAGGCCAGTCCACACAGGGCCTTGAATGCCAGGCTCAGAAGCAGTTAAAGGTGGAGAGCCCTCGAAGGTGTGATGGGACTGGATTCATCCTTCAGAAAACTCCTGGACACACGGACCAGGAGGACAGTGGGCAGAGTCCAGGAGAAAGACCCTAGGCTTGGGGTGGGGGAGCATCTGTCTTCAAGGCCCCTGGGTGCTCCTGCTCACCCTCCACCCCCCACCCCACAGCCCTGCACCAGGTACCCTTCATGCCCCTGACTCTCCAGTCCCCAACTCCTTCCCCAGGAGCAGAGGGACTCCGGAGGAGGAGAGCCCTTACCTCACTGGGGAATGACTTGCCATCCACCGTGTGCTCTGAGCCCACACCGTGCTTCTTGCCCCAGTGGAAGTGGAACTGCTTGAGCCGGTAGGGTCCGTCCAGGGGGCCCCCAGTCACCACTGTAGGTAGCAGTGGGGTGGGGCGGGAAGCGGTATGAGAGCATCCACATGGCCCAGTGGGAGGCAGTGCCAGGACTACGGCAGCAGCCCAGTGGGTGGGTGGGGGGTACATTCATTTTTCATTCAGAAAATGTGGAACTGACTGGGCTTGGGTCAGTCCCACCCAGCCCCATCAGCCCTTAGCTGGGCCAAGGCAGGAATCCTGGCAGCCTATAGGTGGCAGAGGGGACTGGGAGACTGACAGAGCACAACCTTCTATCTGGGTGTTCTCCCCATTCCTGCCCAATTTCCCATGGAAGCTATGCTTGTTTCCCCCCAAATAAGCCTCTCATGTCTGGAGCCCTGACCCAGGGCCATGGCAGAGGATTCTCGTAGCAGCCTACAAGGGAGTGAACCTATTATTATCCCTAATTTTTAAAGGAGGAAACTGAGGCACAGAGAGGGCTAGGCATTTGTTCAAGGTCACACAGCAAGGCTAGGGTATGAGCTGGTAATCCTGAGTCCAGAGCCCAAGCTCCTAATTACCCAGGACCTACTGAGACTTTTTGTTGCTCCAGGGAACACAGCTGTAGTCAGCTCCGCAGTGTCCCCACCCTTCTGGCCAGGCCCAGGTCCCTCCAGTGTGTCCCCCACCAATGGCCTCTTTGGAGGACCCCACTTATGATAGTTTGCTTTTCCTACCCTGATGCCTGGTGAGCTGGGGCCATACACAGGGCCTCCTGGGACTGACTGAATTTCTAGCTGAAAGGGATCTAGCAGGGGCGGGAGCCCCAGCCAAGCCTGAAAGTGAGCCCCTGGATCGGGTGACAGCCCTGGGCTCAGAGTTCCATTGGCCCTCCCATGATGGGTGACCGGGGCAGGGCCTTGCCCCCTGCAGGCCCCATGAGGTAGAGGACAGGACAGTCTAGAAGTCCCTCCCTGCTGCCCTGACTTATGTGAGAAGCAGGGCCTGTGCAAGGCAACACTGGACAGTCAACACAAGGAGTCTGTCGGTGGCGGCCACAGGCAGGGTCCAATCAGGCAAGTATTCTGCCTGAGGTCATGCAGCTGGTGAGTGGCAGAGCCTCAGCTGTCCACCCTCTTTCCACTGGCTCCCTGCCCCCTCAGGCCTGGACCTTCTAGCTTGTTCCAGGCTGTG
The DNA here is from genome assembly GCF_015220235.1 of Choloepus didactylus. Classification (NCBI taxonomy): domain Eukaryota; kingdom Metazoa; phylum Chordata; class Mammalia; order Pilosa; family Megalonychidae; genus Choloepus; species Choloepus didactylus. Next base: position 21,831,610 of record NC_051328.1, on the reverse strand, counting down.
CAATCAATGGTCCAGAGGCAGGCACACTTGGCCTTGCCCCTGCTGTAGTTGCATTCTTTATCTGAGTTGAGCCCTCGGTGCCCACTGAACATCATGAGAAGGAACAGCCATATGCAAACCTTGTAAATGGTCATCTAGCGTCGTATAGAGCCCCATGTCCCCTCCTTAATGCTCTGGTGAGAGGTGTCTCTTAGAATTCAATACCAGGAAATGTTGTGTTTCTCTCCTAAGGATCTGCTGGACTTCATTCTACAGGCAAGAACTAGACCTGATCTTCTTTCCTTTTTTTCTTAGTCAACCAGGGAACTCAGGGCTAAGTAACAGAGATCTTCCTCATCATGAAAGGTCTTGCTTCCCCTCCTCTTCTTAGTCTTTTGGTTTGCTATTTGAAACTTAAGGTCCCTTCAGTGCTTTCAGTGTGTGGAGGGGAGGAGGTGAGAGTTACAGTACCAGTGACTTCCTTATACAAAGAACTCTAGCAGTTTTCCTGCTTGCCCCAACCCCACCCCCCATCCCACCCTCACCCCCCATCTGGTCATAGGACAAAATCACTTCACCAAGGAGCATTCCTGAGGCTCTGCCGAGGAATTTATCATGATAGAACCTGGGAAGGGCAAAGGGCAAAGAAGCCTCTGAAGAAGATGCTGTGAGTGTCTGCTGGTCTGTCTCTGGCCCAAGCTGGTTGGGACCTTGAGGTGGTGGGCAGGTTGGGAAGAGAGACCTTTGGAGCTAGACCAGGCTGGTTCTGACACTCCCCAGTTCAATGAGCCTCCACTTGCTCATCTGAGAGGTGGGTCCTTGAGAGGATTAAATGAGCTGCCCGAGACCTTAGCAAGGGGCCTGGCGCACAGAATATTTTAGCTTCTTTCTTTTCCTGCTGGGCTTGGCCAGATCACACAGAGAAGAGGGTTTGGCCTTAGGCCACACAGCAGGTCAATGATGGGGCAGGGAGTGAAAACAAACCCAACCTAAGGCAGAACTGGAAGGGAAGGAAAGCACTTAGCAGTTCTTCAGCATCTGCTGTATGCCAGTACTACAAACATCATATCATTTTTTTAAATTCTTCCTCTGCATGATCCTAGAGAGTAGGTCTTTTTTGCTCCCATTTTATGGATAAGGAGACTGAGGCTCAGTTCAAGGCTTCACAGCCAATGAGAGGTGGAACCCCCTTTGACCACAGCATGCTGCCCCTCCTGAGCCTGTCCAGGGTTAGGACCAGGCAGCAGGGGGGTGGGTGGGGTGACAGGCTCTGGGAGGGGCCACTCACCTGTGCGGTCATCGCTGTCATTGAAGTCCACCTGGACAGAGTGGCCATTGTTGGCAATACTGAGGGATGTGCAGGCCTCATAGGAAAGTTCTAGTGGCTGCAGACTGGGCGAGTACACCGCCTGGCTGGATACGATATTGATGGGTGACTGGCGGTTGCCCTGGGCAATAGGATACAGCTTGTGCCACTGTGAGGGGCCTGCAGGTGGAGGGGGGAGCAAGGGCTCAGGCCAGCTGGGCTCTCCAGGCTGAAGGCACCCGTGGGGGTTGGTCTCTCTGGCATTGTTTCAAAGGCGAACTCCTACTTTGGGGTTGGGCAGCAGGATGCTCCAATCTCAGCTCTGCTACCTCCCTTTTCCGCCTCCATTTCCTTACACGCCTCACTAAAACTCACTTCCCAGAGCTGTTAGGAGACCCAGAGAAATAGTGCATGGAAGGGAACACAACACAGCTAAACGCTCAGGGAGACACTGGGTAGTGGTCCTCCAAACATCCAACACACACTCAGGGAGACCCCTGGTCATCTGAAGTCCCTGGCCTGACCCTTAGGGTATCTGGTCCCTTCCTCCACCTGGGGAACGGGAGCTGTGCTTGTGATAATAAGAACAAAAGCTCACATCAACCCAGCTTTTACTCTGTGACATACATTTGCTCACTGACCCCTCACAATTACCTTGTAAAGAAGGAACCAGAGCACTGGTATAAACACACAGCATATGAATGTACTGTTCCCAGCTGCTTTCCTCAGGCATGTGCCATCAGGCGCATAGAGATCTTCATAAGTACACACGTGTGCACACTTACCTGGGCTCATTGAGTCCAGAGTGGCCAGGTCCAGTAACACAAATGTGTACAAACACACACACAACTCTGCAGACCATATCTGACACATGCATATTCACCCTCAAACTCAAATACCTCCTACTGCAAACTCAGGTCTGCATGAAGGGCCCACAGAAAAACACATGCCGATGCGTGCACACACACCTGCACACACACACCCACGGGCGCCCACCACCTGCCTCCCAGAGGCTCCATCTGCAGCCGAGAGGCTCAGCATCTCCCTGGGGAACATCCTGAGATGCAGTCTATTTTTAGAGCCACTGCCTGCTGGTGCTTCTCCCTCTTTTGGCTTCTTAAGTTTTCCTGGGAAAACAGCAGCAGGTGCCGACAGAGCCGTGTCCCCAACAGATGACTCAGAATCGCTTCCTGGCCCCACTGGGTTATTTTTGAAGTCCTGTGAGCACTGCCACATGGTGGCACCTCTGTCCTCTATCCTTCTATTCTGCAGTGCCCCTAGACTGAGCCACCCAGGTTCAGCACGGTGAGGGGCAGGGCCCTGAGGGTACCAGGCCCTAGGGGCAGAACTTCAGGTACCGGATGCTCAGAGCTGGCCAGCAGGACTAGCAAGAAGGGCTGGAGTCAGTGGCCTCTGGGGGCAGCACCCAGAGGCTGGCTTGGAGCTGTGTACATAGGTGCTGGGGGGAAGATGATCCTCTAATGGGTTCTGCCAACCAGGCCTCTTCTCTGCCTCTCCATCTCTGCAGGTCTTTGGTGTTGCCTTTTTCCTGCTCTTCCATGCCCAAAAGATCTGGGGTTCCCCCCCAACATGCCCCTGTGTCCTTGGGGTCCCAGAAGGGGCCAGAGACTCCACAGTACCTCCTTGACTCCCTCTGGCCCAAAGCAACTTCCTCACCCCAAGACTGCAGTCCAGCACCCCCATAACACAACGACTGTCTCTCCTCAGTGAGGTAGGGATGGTAGTGGGGGGATCCTCCTCCCACCAACACTTGCCCTTCTCCCACCCCCACCTGCCTGCTGGATTTCCAGGTTCCTCCTAGAAGCCTGGATCTCAGGTCCTCATTGTTCACCCAGGATCGGGGGCCCTTACCCCTTTCTCTCTATCCCTGCGTGGTGAGAAATAGCCCAGTTCAGAGCTGATCTGTCCCAGACCCATCCTCAAGCCATCTGACTTACTGTCCGCCTCTTCTTCCTTCTGCATCCTAAGGAAACTGAGGCAGGGTCGAGGAGTTATCCCTCCCGGTCAGGCCCCAAGGCTGGCCACGGGCTCCCACGGCTCACAACCGCACGTGTTCAGACACCCTGCTCAGTGTAGACACCCACACACATGCATGCGCCCCCAAGTGCCTCTTGCTCTCACATACCAGCCAGACACCGCGGCTCGGACACTTCCGCTGGGAAACTTTCTCCCGGGGTCGCCGCGCCCTTGTCCGCGCAGAGCCCAGCTCCCCGGAGATTCCCGCAGACACGCGGTGCGCGCTCCCTGCACAGACACCCGCGCACAGCGCTCCGCCCCGACCGCCCCTCACCCCACCCCGCTGCCCTGGGCCACCTCCACCCCTCCGCGCACGCCCGGGCTGAGTGAGTGAGGGACTGTCGCGGCCCGGGTCCGAGCGAGAGCGGCGTCAGGGGCTGCGCGGAGGAGGCAGCAAGACGTGCTCAGCCGCCCTGTGGCTTGCTCGCGGCAGGGCCGGCCGGGGCGCAGCGCGGACCTTGCGCCTGGTGCCGGGGAACCACGGCTCGGAGCCGGCGGTGAGCCAGGTTCCCCAGTCTGGGCGGGAATGCTTCGGGGTCCGGCCCAGATGGGGGTGGGGGGCGGGTGGCAGGTCCAGGATCCCCGGCTGGGCGCTAGGGTGAGGGGCGAGTCCGAATGGGGTCCGGGCTGGCTGGGGTCTGCCCCTACCGTCGTCCTGGCCGTAGCCCCAGCCGTGGTGACCGGTCATGCCGCTGCCGTCCCCGCAGCCGTGCACTTGCCCGCACGGCTCGGTTATGCTGGCTCGGGCTGCGGCTCCGGCCCCGCTCGCTAGAGCGGAGCAGCCTCTTAAAGCGGCGGCGGGCGGGAGGAGCAGTTCCCGGGGGACCCGCCCCCCCAACCCCCTAGCAGGGCGAGAGAGGCCGGCCCTGCCCTGTCCCCGCCCGCTAGCCGGGCCGTAGAGCTTGAAGTCGAGATGGGGAGCCCGGAGAGGTAAGCTTCTCTCCCCACCCCTCACCCCGATCCTGGCCGGATGACTCTCCCTCCTTTCCTCCGGCACGTGGATGGACGCTGGAGCCTGAGAAACCGCCCCACGCTGTGGGCTGATCCCTATTCCCCATGCCCCATCCCCTCCCCAGGCTTGTCCCGGAGCTGTAAATCCCACCACCTGGGACCCGGGCTCCTGGTCCTGAGTCCTTCTTCCAGGATGTGGGGAGTGCCCTTTAAACTGCAAATCGCAGTTTACACTTTGCTAGTTACTGTGGCAAGTACTGGGCCAAGCCTTGGGTCCTTCCTGACATTTCATCCTCTCGTCACCCGACAACACCGGGCACTTCCATTAGCCCTCTTGGACGGAGAGAACTGAGTCCCAGAGAGGTAAAGTTACTTGTCCAAGGACATCCAATGAGGAAGTGAGGGATTCACACCCAGTTTGTCTCACTCCAGACACTTTGCTTCTTACCACTTCCCTTTGATGCTCCCGGGCAGGGGGGTCTTGTGGGTGTGGAGATCTTGTGGCTGTGGGGATCTTCTGGGTGTGGGAGTTTGGGAGATCTGGGGTAGAAGGGAGGGGACAGGATGGACAATCCAAACCTCTGGCCCACGTAGAATCAGGACCCCCAAATGGGGGAGTGGGGAGGGATGGCATCTACCAGCAGACATGGGGACAGACAGACACATAGATGCCAGCTGGCTTCCCCACAGTTCTAGGTCTGAGGTCTGCTGCTTCCTTCTTCCATTGGGGACTCTTTGCCAGTCCCTCTGTAACCTGCTGTTTGTCCCTCTTCTCCTTGGTTCCCTATGACCTTCAGCTCACCAGTTGGGGGCTCAGGCCCTCCACCCTCCACTCCAACTCAGGGTGTACTTTAGCCCAGCATCCCTCCCCCGCCCCCCTTGACCAGCCTTGGTCCTTCCTGTGCCCTCCACCTGCTACATTCTCTGCCTCCCACCCACTGGCTCCACCCAGCCCAGTCTGATTCATCTTAGGATGTGGCCCCGTGCCAAGGATAGGGCTTGTCTCTGACTAGGACTTAGCAGGCAATTTTTGGAAGACAAACAGATGGGTGGAGGGAAGTGATGGACAAATGACCCCCTGCCCAGGGCCCTGTACCCAGCAGGATTTGGAGGGCTTGCTTTTTTTGTAGAATTTTTTGTAGAAATTTTGTCAGAGACATTTGTAGAATGTCTGCCAGGCAGACCTTGACCAGGAGAGACAATTCCAGGGCTCTGTCCATGGCTGATCTTGTGTAAGAGCCTGGCTCCCCTACATCTCCATACTGTTTCGATTTCCTTCTCCCAGGCACTGAACCCCAAGTCCCCAGACACAGTTGTGGAGATTAATTGTTGACTCAGCAACTGCCTAACGACATCAGCGACTGCCCAGCCCTGCTGAGATGCCCCTTTCTGACCTAGGAATGGGAAGGGGCCCTTAATATAAATCTGACCCTGAGGTGGGGGCAGAGGACTCATGACAGGTGCAGGGGGTGGTCCCCAAGACCAGCATGTGACAGAGAAGGCAACATTGTCAAGGCCCCAGGCCTCCATCTTCAGACTAAGAAGACAAAGGCATGCTTCCAGGTGAGAACTGCAGCCTCCCTCTGCCCTCAGAGAGGCCAGCCACCCTTCTCCTGGGGGGTGCGAGGGTGGGGGGAGGTTCACCACTCTACTCCATTGGCCCACTCCCTCCTCACAGAAACCCTGGCTTTTATTTTTTTATATTTATTTATAGTACAAAAAATAAAGTTGGGACTATTATAATGGTTTTACAACTAACTTCATCCACACAGCAACCCTGGGAGATTTTCACTCCATTTTACAGATCAGGAAAGCAAAGCTCAGAGAGGTTGAAGTGAGGAGGGGGAGGAAGTGAATTTTAAATTTGATTCTCATTTGCATGTATTTGCAAGGACTGTTTCAGGAAGGACTTAGAAGTTAGTGAGCTTGTTCACCTCTGGGGAGACTAGAAGGGTGGGGGAGAGTGCTGAATGGGGGTCGAGGAGGGATACTCTTTATTTCCTACTACTTTATACTTTTTGAAAGAAATTAAGTGTGTTGTTACCTTTTTAACAACCAAATAAAAATTGATCCAATTCTTTCCTGCCTGCAGCCTGTCTTCAGCTCATCTGCTCAGGCTGCTGGGAACTCAGTCAAGTAAGAGGAGCCAATGGCTGAGGTGAAGCCCCAGTTGCCCCTGCAGCCCACTCAGATCAACCTAGGAGAGAACCTATGCCTTCATTTAGGCGAACTCCAACCTCAGTTAGGTGCTGTCTTTAAAGATGAACTGATTTCTTTGCACAGAAGTTTACTCTTTGGTCTCACTGGTGTCAGCCCCTCCTGGTTTTTGCTGTTTATGGTGGAAGTGGGTGACAGTGAATGGCCCCATGGCTGGGGGGAGAGGCAGCAAGGCATGGGTAGCTTGCACAGCTACACCCCAGTCAAGTTACCTTGGCCAGATCTCACTTCCCTTCTCCAATGTCCAGTGTTTTTGCTCTACAGTGAGGTGATCACCCCTGCCTTGCCCACCTCATGGGGTCCCTGTGCATATCAGTGGAGAGAACAGATATCCAATGCTGCACCGATAGGCAGAATCATGGCTCCCCCTCATTGTAGGTTATATACAGGGCTAGCAGGCCAGGCTGGCAACTCTGGCCTGGAGACTCTAATGTCAAGAATATAGTTCCTTCTATCTTTTAAAACATTTCTACTCTGTGTGTGTGTGTGTGCGGTCGCAGTTGAATTGTCTGGGGAGGGGGGGGGCAGCCGGTTGCTGAACCCTCGGCTCTCGGCGTTGCTCGGAGGGTACCGGCGGCGGGGGCTCTTTCCCGGAGGCGAGGGCGAGGCGGGGGACTGGGCCCGGTCCCCGGCGGAGGCGTGCAAGGTGTGGAGGGCGGCGAGAAGGAACAGGCGGGACACGGTTCTTTGAGGGTGAAGAAGCCAAGAGAGTTTATTAGGGGTGAGCACAGGTTATATAGGCTGGCATAGAGGGCGGGGGTTGTTACAAGTCAATGCTGAGGGGATAAAGGCTAGGATTGGTTCTGAGAGGGTGCGGAGGTTAGGATTGGTTCTAAGAGAGCACGGAGGTTGTTTGAAAAGGGGCGAGAGTTGCTCCGGTAACGGTGTCTGGCAACAATGTATGCGCACTGGTGGTGATGGGAGTTGCACTGGCAACGGGGAGTGTCCGGGCAAGATAAGGGGGTGGGGAAAAGGCGGTTCCCTCCGGCAAGCCTCCCCTAACAGTGGTATTTTGGGTGAGGAAATGGGGCCTGCCTCCGGCCTCACTTTCCCAGGCCCGGGGGGCTGTGAAGGGCGCTGTTCACCCGTACCCACTACCCTCCCCAGGGGTGGCCGATCCCCTGGCCCAGGCCCGCCAAGTCGAAGCACGTAATCAGTGTCCCGCATGTGTGTGTGTGTGTGTGTGTGTGTGTGTTGGGATGGAATGAGCCTGACCTGTGAACTCAGAGAGATCTGGGCTTGCTTCCCAGCATCACAGGCTGTGTGACTTGGAACAAGTTGCTTCACCTCTCTGAGCCTCAGTTTTTTCATCTTTAAGACGGAAATAGAGAGTCTCAAGAGTTATTAGGAAGGTAAGGTGAGTTGATGTCTGTGAGACTCCTGGAGCAGGCTCTGAATTCACAGGTGGCAGGGGCTCTGTCTGATCAGCTTCCATGGCTCCAGCACAGGGACCTTTACACACATATGACCATCCTTATGGAGGGAGAGTCAGCAAAGACACGAAGTACCATGGGAGAACTAAGCAGCAGCAGTCTGTGTCCTTTGTTCATGCTGCTTGGTGTGGGGCTTATGTGCCTCGCTGGGAGGCCCTGTTTCATGGTGGTTCTGGGTCTGTCAATGTCATTGTCCTTTGTGGTAAAACTCTCTGGTCAGTTGACACAGAGGATAGGGCAGTATGGGAAGCCAAGGAGGTGCTACAAATTAGGTGACAACCTGCTACCTGCCTCTCCCAACAGCCTCAGAGTTTCTTCCCTTAAAGCAACAAGGACTAATCATGGCTGGTCAGGCTGCAATGTGGGTTGCCTGGCAGCCTCAGCATCCACAGTGGGGACCCTCCTGGGAACCCCCCCAGGCTCAAAGCCCTTCTGCACCATCTATCAGGAAATGTCCAAGCAGATACTGGCTAGGCTAACATGTACTGAGGGCCTACCATGTGCTAGGATAGGACCAGATACCTCATCACACAGCCTTATTTATTCCTCCCAAAGCCCCACCAGACAGATAATAACAATAATAATGCACTCACATGGATCGGGCTGTTACTATTTCTAGGCCCTGATCTGTTCCATGCATATTTTTTTTCCAACAACTCCTCAGAAGAACACCATTAGGTGGTTATTATTATTATCCACATTTTACAGAGGGAGATAATGAGGTTCAGAGGAATGGATTAAGTTGCCCAAAAATCACAAAGCTAAGAAGAGGAGGAGACGGGATTAGACGTTACCTCACAGGAGACTAATGCATTGATGGAAAAAGTCATACCAAGATATCTTTTTACAGATGCCACCAACCCAAACCTTTTCAAAATCATGTATTTCTTCAGCGGCAATGTGGCTTCCCCTCAGTTTTGTGAATTTTTTCTTTACTCTACTTCATGACTTCACTGAGCGTGAGAGGTTGAGCAGCAAACTGTCACCTGTTGCCTTGTGACTTCTGACCTTCCCTGGGTGTATTTTATTATCCCTATATTTCACCTGTCCAACCAGAGAAGGAAATGTGACAGCATATGCTCATGAGTCGCTGGGAAAGCCTCATGCCTCTGTTTCCCATCATTTGTATCCCATGGTGCTGGGTAGGAGCCAGGGAAGTTATAGGAAGGTGTGCTTCCACCCAGAGGGAATTGCATCCGTCATTGCTGCATCATTCCCGTCAAACTGCCCCCTCCCCTGTCTCCATCCAAATGGGGTGGGAGTGAGCATGGGGATTTGCACATTTTTTTTTTTTTTTTTTTACCTCATTTCAGGCAATTATTAACCTGAAGTTACATGTAGAATCTGGGAGGTAAAGGGGAAGGAATCCTCATCTCCCTCCCTACTAATCTCCTGACCTCCAGCCCCTTCCCTCTCTCTGATACGTATGGAGTAGCCCCCTTCCTTGGCACCCATCTCCACAGGGCAGTCATCCTCTTTCTGGAATGTGGCTCTTTTCAGGAAGCAGAGGGCTTTAAGTTCCTTCTTGCTTTTGTGTTCACTGTCCTCACAACCTGGCCCCTGCTGCCTCTCAAACCTGCCTTGACCACTCCCTGTCCCTCACCTGACTCCCCACACACCAAACCTTCTCTAGCACCTGGGACCTGCCGTGCCTTCTCTGCCTCCCAAGAGTGACATCTGCTGTTTCTTCTGCTTAAAACACCGTTCCATCCCAAGTGGAGTGGATGGGGTTCCTCTGTGTTCCTCCCTGTAACTAGAGGAGGACCACCTAGTGTGGTAAGCATTTGTTTACTGTCCCTGCCCCTCCCCACCACAGGACTCTGAACTCCCCAAGAACAGGGCCGCCGACTTTTTCCTCTTGGAATCCGCAGCTGGGAGTACCTTGCTTTCTGCACAAAACAGGTCTCCAGCGTGGGCTTGTTACCTGGGAGGACGCAAGATATGGATGAACACAACGATAATAATAATGAAAGTTGTTATTCATCCAGGATTTTTTGTAAGCCTGGCCCTATGTATTCAAAATACCACCTAAGGCTAAAGGAATCTTGTGAGGGAGACCCAGATGAACGAACAGGATTTGAGAGGTAAAGAGCAGATCTCACCATCACTAAGTGGTTAAAATCCCAATCTGCCAGATTTCAAAACCCGAGTCCCCTCCCTCACTATGCAAGCACCGAGGGAGGGGGGTACTGGTAGACTAGCCGGGCTGGTAAGTTGGGCAGACTGGACCACGGGTTCAGCCCGGTTTCCAGCCCAGGTCTCCAGCCTGGGTCTCTGCCGCACACCCAGGCACACGGAAGACGCATGCGCAGTGCGGTGGCGGCGCCCCATGCCCAGCGGCGCGCAGGAGGCGGTGGCGGCGGTGAAAGAGCACTCAGTGCGCCTGCGCGCGAGTGGAGTTGGTGGCGGCGCTCGGTGAAAGGTTTGGCTGTTCTCTGCGCGGCGGGCGGACGCGACCATGGCGCAGCTGGGGAAGCTGCCCAAAGAGCAGAAGTACGACCGGCAGCTGAGGTGAGTCGGGACTCGCGGAGCCGGGCGGGCGGGCTGGCGGGCTCCCCTGCGTCCGCACCTTTCCTGAGCGCGCGGGTGGCGCGGTCGGGCCTCCCTCAGGCCTCCTGCCAGGCCAGGCCGAGTGGGGCGCTGGGATCCTGCTCTCGGGGCTCTGGCCCGAGGCCCGGGGGGATCCGTGAGGGCCGGGAATCCATCTGTCCGGAGAAGCGCACCCGCCCGCCCGCCGCGCGGTGTGCGGTTCGAGGTGCGCGGTCCCAGCGCCCGCTTGGTCCCCGGGGCGGCTGTCGGCCCCGCCTCACCTCCTGCTCTCAGCCTCCTCGTCCGCAGACCCCTGGGTTTGGGGCTACCCCACTCTGGCCCGCGAGAGCGGCACCGAGTATTGGATATTGTGCTAAGCCAGCGCTGTCCAGTAGAACTACAATGCTAGTCCTGAACGCGAGCCACATATGTAATTGTAAATTTTTTAGTAGCCACATTAAAAAAAGGTAAGAAGACATAAATGAAATTAATTTTAATAATATAGTTTATTTGACCCAGTATATCTGGAACATTATCATTTCAACACGTAATCAATATGAAAATGTTTTATGTTCTTTTTTTTTTATACTGTCTTAGAAATCCGGCGTGTATTTTACAGTTACAGCAGCTCTCAATTTGCACAAGCCACATTTGTAGTACTCAGTAGTCACATGTGACTGGCTGCCTTACTGGACAGTGCAGGTGTAAGCCATCAGGCTGGTCCTTTACTACTTTTTCTCTTGCCTTTTCTCCTCACACTCTTCCATCTGTATTTATTGAGCTGAAGCAGTGGAGAAAACAGATGCTTGGCCTCCCTCCTTGCTGGAGCTGTCAGGCTGGGGAAAAGTTGTATTATGTCCTTAAGGTCAGTAACTTCCATTTGCACCTATAGCACAGTACTGTATTAGGGGCATTAGACACTCAATTCTGACAGCAGCCTTGAAGACACTCTGTCTGCTTTGTAGTTGGGGAAACTGAGTCTTGGAAAGGTTAAGGTAACTTGCTCAGAGTCCCTCATGTTTTTGGTCCAGGATTTAAACTCAAACCCTTCTGGCTTTTTCTGGTACTCTGTCACATAACTCTACTCCCAAGCTTGTGGGGAAAGAGGCAAGGTGGCAGAGCCCTGGTAACCAACTTATGTTCTCTTGTAAATTCTTGGAGTTCCTTGTGTTTTGAATGCAGGTATAACCATGTGTGACAGAGCTGAGAAGATATTTGAGGTTACTAAGCAACTGTAACAAAAGAGAGATTGGGCCGAGTCCATTCCATTTAAGGACCAGACTTCATCTTTCATAATGGAAACTGGTTGTTGGTTTTGACGTGTCAGAGGGAAGTAGTCAGAAGTGAAGCTGTGAAGCCAGGCATCAGTCAACAAAGCCCTGGTTCTCCTTAGTTAGGCAAGCAAGAGAGTAGAGAGGTTGCCTTCTTTTTTGGCCCCTCTCTGGAAACATGTTCCTGAGAGATGCACTGGTATTCTCTTAGGATCACTCTTCTGCTATTCAAGCATCCATCAACCAAGTATGTCGGGTGTCTTCTGTGTGCCCTGACCTCATGAAAAACAAAGATGTTTCCAGTCCATTTAGTTCTTCTGGGCTGTTCTTCCATTCATTCAACAGCTGTCCAGTGATCAGTTACCCCAGGCAAGGCATGGTGCCAGACATTGGGGTCTAGTGGTGAACAGGCCCTTATGGCGCTTAGAATGACATGAAGGGATGGATGTTCAGGAAATAAAAAACTAAGAGGCAGTTGCAGGACATACTGGCTGCTCAATAAGGGGAAATCTGCTTTAGATCAAGTGATGGGAAAGGCACATTAAAATCCTGTCTGTCTTCCGGGCTGCTAATGCCTATCTGACTATAACAGTTTTCTGATGATTTGGGTTCTCCCTATACTTCCTATACTGAGAAGAAAAGATAAATTAGTTAATAAGTTTCCTGGGTGAAGGTCATTAGGTTGGCCCAGATGCCAGGATACAGGTGTGATTATGAACCATGCCTTGTTAATGATATGCTGGTGAACAATATTATTCACTGGCATACACTTCTCATTCTATGACATACATTTCTAATTCTCATTACATCTTTGTGTTTGTTAAAATTTGCATTTATCATGTAATTAGAATGCTCTTAGAGTATTATATTTTAAAGCACTCCTGTAGAACTAGATGTATTATATTTTAAAGCACCCTGTAGAACTAGATGTGAGGCTTTTCAGATCAAAAGAATTCAGTTTTCTTGATAAAGCTTTTGCTCACTTTTTCAGATGGCACAGTGATAAGCCCTGCGTCAAGATCCTGAATAAACTGGATCCATGTAGCTTAAGGAGAAATGAAATAGAGAACAGAATAGGTTTCAAATCCAAAATACTTCTTTAATGTTAAGTTATGAAGTTTATCTAAATACTTTCTCTTCTGTATGTTACCTGGTTTGAAAAGAGTAAAGAACAAGGAGCCAGAAGACCAAGTTCCTAATTCTGATTTGACTCTCCTCTGACTGTGCTAGGCATCAATCTCCCTGAGTCTTAGGTTACTCCGCTAATATAATCCCCATAATAACATCTGCTGTTCCTACTTCACCCGGTAACACTGGTTAACACGTCTGTTTCTCTGTGCAAGAACGCTTGAAAAACCAAAGATCACCAAATATGAAATTTGTATTTTTATGGAAGTTCTAAAAATGTTGAATTCTTGTCTTGTTTTGTAGGTTGTGGGGTGATCACGGGCAAGAGGCTTTAGAATCTGCTCATGTTTGCCTAATAAATGCAACAGCCACAGGAACTGAAATTCTTAAAAACTTGGTACTACCAGGTGATATAGTTTGGTGATTGTGTTCTACATTTACTTCTTTAAGGTTTTGAACTAGAACTGTATATTCTTGACTCTATTTTGTCTTCCAGGTATTGGTTCATTTACAATTATTGATGGAAATCAGGTCAGTGGAGAAGATGCTGGAAACAAGTATGTTATATTCTTTTCAAATATACACGTATCGGGAAAAGCAGTATGCTTCAAGGGGGGCCAGGGCTTGAATTCTAGCTTCACCACCTCCAGCATGGTGACTTGATTCTCAGGTGGAAATAATCCCCATGTCGTTAGGCATACAGTGAGGATGAAATGAGTTAATATAGGTATAGTGCTAGCACAATGTCTGGCAAATAAGTTGTTAATAAAAGGTATACATCATTACTATATTATTGTCATTAATACAAAAGAGTAGCCAATATTCCTTTATTTGTGAAATCTGGACACTTCCAAAGTCCTTGCGTGGATTCCTAGTTGTTAATATATGATTAAAAATAATCATATTTCTATATTACAAGAATAATGAAAATAATACTTTCTATGTGTGGTATCTTAAGCTTAGTCTAGGTATCTCTTTTTCTACACTACACTGTATCCATAAAAGTGCTGTTTTAGAGATGGCCTGGATATTATTCTTTAAAGATTGTTACATTTAGACTTTCAGGGCATTTCCAAATTTGAATTTCAAGCTCCCTTTTTCAGGGACTTGAAGTTTGGGATTTCTCATTGTATTTTTCAATAAACAACAACAGTGAGTAAATACAAGGAAAAATAGAAGCTGGTTCATATTGAGCTTTGGATGGTAGTACATATTTCCCCTACCTATAACACATCCCTTTTATTGGTATCTATAAAGAAAAAGTCCTGTTACCTTTGCTTACTTAATCTCATTATACGGGTTGTTTGCTTGGTTGGTTAGAGCAGGATGTGGTAAGGATAAGGTCTCTGTTTCTTAGGGAACCAGTGAGTTTGTGCCATAAATGGTGCCTTGACTCCAGTCTGGACCTTGGGACATGGTGAGAATATGTGGGGGAGGAAGCCTGAATAAATCTAATATGGTTACTTGCAAAAGTTGTGGAACACTGGTTCTAGGTAATGTTAATAGCTGTTAAATGGACAAATGGATTTCATGGTCAAATGAGTTTGGGAAATGTGTCAAATGAAATTAAACATTTCTTTACTGTAAGACTTTAATATCATGTGTGTTAGGTATATTACAAATTTCCAAGAGGGAGATAGATAACATATATAGATATATACACATATGTGTGTGTTTATACATATATACATAAATATATATGTTTACATATGTACCATATATAACATGGTGTTTTCCAAACTTTTTTTAACCAGGAAACCCATTTCTCTCAGTACATCTTGTGAAATACATAATCTGTGATACACACTTTGGGAAACATTGATTTATTAGCCTATCTTATTTATAAAAGTGTTCATATACTTGTCTTCCTCCAGGAAGTATACTATAATCTATAATAAAAATGTAGTTTGTTTTATACCATGAATAAAATGTACCTGCATTACAATAACTATTTCTTTATCATCAGATAAACCTTTAATTGTTTTTTTTCTATTCTGTCAATTTTAGTTTTTTTCTTCAAAGAAGCAGTATCGGCAAGGTAAAACAATTTGTTATAGAATATAGCTGCATGTGAGCATCTAATGATGCCATTATGTTTTGACTGAAAAGCTTTGACTTTAAAAGAGTTTATTATTACTCTGAGGAAAAACGCTGTATTAGCTCATTTTTCTAATCTTGTAAATCTTTATGTAAATATTTGGTAGTTTAAAAACATGGAAGTATATCTGTATTTTTACACTATATACCTGTATTAGAGCTAAATCTTTAATAATGATAATATTGAGAGAATGGAATATTCTAGCTAACAAAATTTTTACCAGAGAGTTAACCAAAATACCCTTTATTTTTATATTTTGTATTGAAAATCTTACAACATATTAGTCAACTTAGTACAATATTCTGAGTATACAGACAGTTTCTTTAATGATTGACCTCTTTGGTTTAGGATTCTAGATATAGGAGGTTAAAATGAGTCTGAACTTGATCCAGGATGTCCCTTCCCCGCCCAGGGTTTTCTGGTCATTTGCCTAGTCAGCAAAGTAGAGTGCAAATAATGTAATCATTTAAGAACTGAATAATGAAGGTTTAGCTCTGTTTTAAGTAATATTTTTGGTTGAGTTCCAGTTTAAACACCGTAGAAAGCAAAGTTATCATATCTGTGCATGAAATTTTAATAGTTTTACAATGTCTTTGCCTGACCTGTAAGTTGGGGGTTACATTGTAACTAGATTTTCTCTAATTCAAGTCAAATGCTTTGTTTTTAAAAAGAATCGAGCTCAAGCTGCCATGGAATTCTTACAAGAATTAAATAATGATGTCTCTGGAAGTTTTGTGGAAGAGGTACATATGTATACACATTATTTCTGTGCTGTAATGTAATTATTTTAAAGCCCTAGGAATTTAGACTTTTTAGTCTTTTTATCATTTATGTTTAGTTGAGAGTTGAATTACTTTAACTTTGGAGTCTAGTATGTTGCCTCATTTGTTCTAAAATAGCTTAACTGTTTCTGCTATGTTCAATACGAATGTAAAATTATTGGATTTTTTTCCCCTCTATCCTATTTAGAGTCCAGAAAACCTTCTAGACAATGATCCTTCATTTTTCTGTAGGTTTACTGCTGTGGTTGCAACTCAGCTCCCTGAAAGGTAAATTTTTATGTTAATATTTCTATTTTAACTCCTTAATTAGATTTACATGGTTTTCTTTTCTCTGCATAGACTAAGATATAGTTTTAAAAATTCTTAAACCCTATAGCAGCCTTTAATTGGAAGCACATATAAATCTTCCAGGATTGAAAAGACAGGGAAGAGAAAAATACTGATCTGTGAAACTTTTTTTGTTGCATGTAGAGCAGTTATTTAGAGCACTAAGTTGTTAGTGACAAAAACTTAGAATTGATTACGGCATTTGGGGAGTGTGAAAAAGGGTTTTATAAATGTTGTGGAACACTGGTTCTAGGTAATGTTTTTCTTTGTTGTAGAAATATTTAGAAAGTATCTTTCAATAATATTCTCCCTAATAAAAAAGATGAAGTTTTCTTATCCATTCTGGTCTAAAAGATAGACTTTCTTTGAGACTGCACTTTTGTGGAAGTGTTTGCTTTTCAGTACATCCTTGAACTGCTTATATTAATGCAATTGGGTGTATTTATTGTTTGAGTAAGAAAGTTGCTTTATTTTAAGGCATTTTCATGTTTGGCATATACCCATTTTCTCATTTTTTATTTATTTTGCTTTTCTTTACAGTACGTTACTACGTTTAGCAGATGTCCTCTGGAATTCTCAAATCCCTTTTTTGATCTGTAGAACATATGGACTAGTTGGTTATATGAGGATCATTATAAAAGAACATCCAGGTAAAATTGTTACGTATATTGGGCTTGCTGTTGGTTCCTTTAGCTATAGTTTTGGAAACTTGATAATTTAGAAAGTCAGTTTTAATTTACAAAGTAAGTTTGTAGTAGCACAACTCCAGTTGCAAGTTCTAAGTCAGACTCAAAAGCCACAGTTAGACTTGAATCTAATATTTCTTTTACGTAGTATTATAGAAGGATACAAAGCAGGACATTCAACAGGTACAGATTCTTCATCTTGTTAGGAGGCCTAGCAGCCATGCCAATACCTAGCTTCTTTAGTCCCCTGACCCACACAGAGCATGTATGGCTGCCATAGTCAAGAACCAAGGTTTGTGGGTTACCCTGACACATAGAGGTCATATCACCTTTTTCCTGCCAGTCTTTTATTCCGTTCTTATGCAGGCCTGAGGCCTGCATGCTGTGTCACAGTTCCCCCAACTCCAGTTCAGTTGCAGTTCAGGTGCTGATGCCCAACAAACCAAAACATTTACTTAACTCTTGCTCCTAAGAAGACATTGCTGTGGCAGACTGAAGTCATTCATAAGCAGGCCTGCATCAGCTCAGGGCTGATAATAACCTTTGACTTATAAGATTTGAATCTAAAAGTCATCATAAAATTTGCTTTCAGAACTCATAGAATATTCTTTACTCAAGACAATGTTTTCATTTGTGAAATGATAGCCATTAGCATTGGTAGCATCACTGAGGTGTAATTTCTGTATGGGCAGTTAGGGAGTGGCTTGTGGTATAAGCTTCACTTGTGGGAGTGGCAGGTGGTAGTAGGCCATTTAAGAATTATCAGTGGGAGAGAGGCAGGGTAAAAGTTTAATTTTAAATGCGTCACTTGAAAAGTGGGATGAAGAATGAATGGATTTGAAGGGGCAAAGATTGGAGGCAGGGGTTGCTGTTAAGGGATTTCCAGTGGTCTAGGTGAGAGCAAGCAAGACCTCCTGATTCAGGACAGATGTAGGGATAGGGGAAGAGGGAGTAGATCATAATGAAGTTTAACATTGCTAGCTGTGAGCCTGCCTTTATGTGGATTATTTCATTTAATCTTTACAAAACTCTTACAAGGTAGGTATTACTATATCTGCTTTTTATACATGAGGACGTTGAAGCACAGAGAGATTAAGTTACTTGCCTAAGGTCACACAGCTAGAAAGTGACATAGGGACAGAACTGGGCCTAGCTCTAAACACTCACTGAAATGATATACTCTCCTGTACTAGCCCATGTAGAGAGCTGTGTATGGGTTTGGAGATCAGTGTATGGGGTGTGGTGAGTGATCAGTGTTGGGGTCAAGGAAGCAAGAGGTCAAGGATGGCCATCAAGTTTCTCAGGTAGTGGAGGTGGCTAATGATGCTGTCTATTGAAGGCCACAGGGGGAGGAGGGGTAGGTTATTAGGTACTTTCTTTACATGCATTTTGTTGATTTTGATCTTTTCCAGTTATAATCAGAAGGAGATTCTGCTATAAAAGAATCTTGGTTTTACTTTTATGTAAACTATAATCTGCTTAAGATTTGTGCATTTTACTATATCTTGAAATAGTGCCTCAGTAACACATTAAAAAAACCTGTAGGCCCTATGTCCATTGAAAATGAGAGATTTCCTAAGTTTCCATAATTAAGTATATTGTCAACAGTGTCACTGAAGAAGTGAGTTTATCTTTTAGAATTTTTTTTTTTTTCTCAAGTCATAGAATCTCACCCAGATAATACATTAGAGGATCTACGATTGGATAAGCCATTTCCTGAGCTAAGAGAACATTTTCAGTCTTATGATTTGGATCATATGGAAAAAAAGGTCAGTAGTGTGTGTGAGACCTCCCATTTATAGATAGACTTAGCACACTTTTTTTTAACTTAAAGCTTTTGAATTGCACCAAAGTGAGGAAATACCATAAATCTCCATATTCTCTTCATCCAGATTACACAATCATGTTTTACTTTTTTTGTTTCAAATAAAATTTTCTCCCCAAATTTAAAACCTTTTTTATCGAAGAATAGTACATAAAGTGAACATACCTATAATGACCACCCAGGTTAAGAAATTGGATATTACCATATCCCAGAAACCTTCCTCATGCCTTTCCTAATCAAACAAACGAAACCTTTTAAAAATAATTTGAATTTGGGGTGGGTCTTTGTTCAAATTGATTCCTCTTGAAATGTATTTTCAGTGTTTGAGAATTATCGAGGCAACTTTGCATATTTCATTATAGAAATGATATTTTTAACAATCAGACTAGATAATTTAAGGATTATGTATTTTTTTCCATATATTAATTAAAATGCAGGTGTATTTGGTTCGTTAAAAAACACAGAACATCCTCTTAGTTTAGGACAGAGATCTAAAATCAAGAGATTTGGGCTATATTTTTGGGTGACAGTCTCTTGCTGGTTAAATGGGGATAATCATAGTACATATATGTCATATCAGGATTAAATTGGAATACTGCATGTGAAATAATTATGAAGCAGTCTTTATTAACTTAGTTCATTTTCCTCCACTCATCACTCTGTATATAGTAGGAGATTATCAATAAATATTGTTAATTTGTTAAAAACAAGATGATATAGTGAAGAATTAATTTTAACTAATACTAACATTTTCTTTGATTTGTCTCATTTTTAGGACCATAGCCACACTCCATGGATTGTGATTGTAGCTAAATATTTAGCACAGTGGTATAGTGAAGTATGTCTTTTTTTTAAAAAAATAAATTTTATACGTGACTGTATTTTCAGTTTATTATAAGAGATTTCAGTGGAGCAGGGTTGGGGGGGTTGGGTTTTTTTCCCTTGGGATTGTAGGGGAGTTAGGTGCTTTTAAATTTAAATCCAGTGAGTCCCTCCTTTGTTGCTGATTTTTTCCATTAATAAATTTGAGTAAATGTCATTTAATGGGGAACAGATGTGGAGAAATGACCTATAGTGTGTTTCCTATCAAGTAAGCCTCCTGATTTTATTGAGGTATATATTTGATAATGAAAATCTCATATGGATGGGAGAAGGGGGGAAGCTTTGGACTCTTGATTTCTATATTTTTGAGTTTTTAATAACTAAATTTACATTTTTTTTTTTACCAATTTAGACAAATGGACGAATACCTAAAACGTATAAAGAAAAGGAGGATTTCAGACATTTGATTAGACAAGGTAATATGATGGGATGCAATTAAATGTATCAAGTTTGAAAAGCAAATTGCTTGAAGCAGATTGATTTCTCTAATACTTCTATCAAATGATGCAGCCATGAGCTTTTATTTTTCTTTTCTTTGAGGAGGTAAAGGAGCCAATCTTTGTATGGTTTCAAGAATGACTAATGATAAGCTATATTTCTTCTCCATTTTCCATATACATTTTTTTAGTAGAGAAGTTGTAGGTTTACAGAAAAATCATGCAGAAAATACAGAGTTCCCATATATACTAATACCTTGCATTGGTATGGCACCTTTGTTTCAATTCATGAAAGAATATATAATTGTACTAATACCTGTAGTCCATAGTTTGCATTAGGGTTCATTGTGTTGTACAGTACTATGTTTTTTTTTGTTTTTTTAATTTTTATTCCAGTAACATACATACAGCCTAAATATCCCCCTTTAACCACATTCAAATATATAATTCAGTACTATTAATTACATTCACAGTGTTGTGCTACCATCACCACCCCCCATTACCAAAACTTTTCCGTCTCCCCAACCAGAAACTCTGTACCAATTAAGCTTGACTCCCCATTCCCTAACCCCAACCCCAGCCTCTGGCAACCTGTATTCTAATTTCTGACTCTATGAATTTGCTTGTTCTAATTTTTTCTGATCAGTGAGATCATGCAGTATTTGTCCTCTTGTATCTGGCTTATTTCACTTAACATGATGCCTTCAGGGTTCATCTATGTTTAGCATGTATCAGAACTTCATTCCTTTTTATGGCTGAATAATTCCATTGTATGTCTAGACCACATTTTGTTTATTCTTTCATTGGTTGATGGACTTTTGGGTATCTTCTGTCTTTTGGCAATTGTGGATAATGCCGCTGTTAATATCGATGTGCAGATATCTCTTCTAGTCCCTGCTTTCAATTCTTCGGAGTATACACATGAAGTGGGATTACCAGATCATATGATAACTCTCTACTTAACTTTCTGAGGAACCACCAAACTGTTTTCCGCAATGGCGGCACCATTTTACATTCTTAGTGACAATGTATGTGTGTTCCTATTTCTCCATATCCTCTCTGACTTGTTATTTTCCAGTTTTTAAATAATAGCCATTCTAGTAGATGTGAAATGATACCTCATTGTGGTTTTGAATTGTGTTTCCCTAATGGCTGATAATGTTAAGCATGTTTTCATGTGCTTCTGGGCCATTTGTGTATCTTCTTTGGAAAAATGTATATTTAAAATCTTTTACCTATTTTTTAATTTGGTTGTTTGTCTTGTTGTTGAGTTAGCCATATTTCTTCTTAAGGTTCAGTATTCTAATTTTCCCTTCAGAATCTGGCTAGGTTATTTCCATAATTTTGAGGAGAAAGAAGGAGTAAGAAGAGAAGGGCTGTTGTTTGTTAACTGATTTCTATTTTAATAGGAATTCTAAAGAATGAAAATGGGTCTCCAGAAGATGAAGAGAATTTTGAAGAAGCTATTAAAAATGTGAACACAGCACTAAATACAACTCAGGTATTAAAAGAGTTGCTGAGGGATTCATATAAGAAAGTTTTCTGAAGTCCTCATATATGCAATAGTCCACTTTGAAGATTTACCTTAATATTTCCTGATTATATAGTTGATTGGAAATAAATATCTATAATACAGATTGAATTTTGTTTAAATAAGATTCTGTGTTGTCTTTGTTAAAATGGATCTCAGTGTTTCAGCATATAATAGTGATACAATAATTTATATTTTAATTATTTGAAGTATGTCTTATGAATAGTAATTGTTTTCAGATAGAATTCTATAAAGAAGGTGAGATATTGCTGGTCTAAAATAGTGTTACATCTACTTTTTTTTTTTTTTAAATATAAACACATTTATTAGGTTTCTCTAAAATATATACAAAACCATATGTTTAACCAAAAAAAAAAGAAAAAAAAAGACATTGTTTTGAACCACAAGGAATTATAATAAAAGAACACACACTAGGGTTTATCATTACAGACTGCATGCAGCTACAACAAAAAAAACAAAAACAAACAAACAAAAACTCCCCAATCATCTACAAATAGATGCAAAGTGCTTAGTTATCTCATGAAGAATTACAGGTTCAGTGCAGCCCCTCAACAATGAATTCAGGGAACAAATTTTCCTGTGTTTCTGGCTGAGATACTGCATTTCCCTAGGTGGTGTCAGAAAACAGCTACTATTAGAGGAACATACTACTCACTACAGAAATTACACACATATTGAAAGAACAAGAAATAAAGGAAGTTGGAGGATGAGAAAGGGCTACTAGCCGAAGCAGTGGCCTGACTGGACAGCAATAAGCTTGGAGGAAAATCTAAAGAGCTGAGAGGGTCTGACCATGAGGGGAGGGGTGACAAAGATGTCAGTGGGTACCATCACCTCTGATGAAGCTGGATGTTTGCTTTGGGGCAAAGTTACATCTACTTTTGACAGTAACTATTTCAATATAATGGAAGATGTTCTGAATGACATTGTGCACTTCAAAAATTATTTGGAGGATAACTCAGTTTAGATACCTTTGTTTTGTTGAGGTCTGGCCAATGAGGTTTTTGAGCAGCTTTGGAATAAGAGCTCCTGGTAATTGAAAGTTAGAATTTTTTTGTAATTTAAAACAGCAAATTTGCTGCTTTCAAAATAGGAAAGTACCTAAATTGTCATTACAGACTTTGAAGCTGTGTTGCTTAGTTGTTAAAAGTTTGTGCTTTTTCTGGGGCAATGACAGTGTTCTGTATTTTGATTGGGGTTGCGGTTAAAAGTATGTGTAAAGTTATCAAAATTTTTTCACTTATACATTTAAGATCTATGCATTTCACTGAATATAAAATTTACCCCAATTCAAAAAAAGTAAAACAAGGTTCTAGTGTTTTGGGACTAATAAACTAAGTAACAGATAAATGCACCAGGGAGTGATGAGTGCTGTGAATAAAGAGCAGAATAAGCTGATAGAGGATGATGGGAAGGAGTGGGCCTGGGATCTGGAGGCAGTTTTAGATGGGGGCCAGGGAAAGACTGTCTAAGGAGATGTGCTTAAGTAGCAGCCCGAGTGAAGTAATGTGTGGAGGTCTGGAGGAAGAGCTTTTCAAGCTGAGGAAGCACATGTGCAAAGGTCCTGAAGTGGGATCACGCTTGGCATTTCTTCAGGGATTAGTAAGAAAGCAAGTGTGAATAGAACAAAGTGAACAAGGGGGAAAGTGGTACGATGGATATGAGTTTGGGGAGGCAGACAAGGGCCAGATCCTAACAGGGCTTTGTAGGCTATTGGAGCATTTGAGCAGGGATTGGAGTAACCTGGTTTATATTCTTACAGATCATTGTGGGTATTGTGAAGAAAATAGACAGTAGGAGATCAGGAGTGGAAACAGAGAGACCAGTAAAGAGGTTGTCAGTGATACATTTTTTTTTTTCCTCCACACAGCTGTCTACAGTTTGTGTAGTTTTAATTAATTTATGATGCTCTTGCTAGCTGTGAAAGTACTTAATTTATCCAATTTTTGTCAGGGTGGTTGTCTCTTTTAATAGTCACCAATTAGGGTGCAAGGATTTCAGATTTCTGACAAGATGGAAAAATATGAAGAACTAGATATTTTTCATGGTATTAATGTCTATAATCTTTGTTATATCTTCAAATGTAACTTTATAAAAAAGATTTACTTTGGCCACTTCTTATCTCCACTTATGATGTAACAGGGAAGGTCAGTCTTTAATATAAACACCAGTGGGCAGGAGAGGACTTTCTTCCATTCTGTTTCCCCATAGGATCTCTACCTGGTAATGATTTTAAATAAAAGTCTAAACAAATCAAAAGTTTGTATTTGATTGCAGTTTGAGAATTCAGAGAACTTATTTGAAGAAAATAGCACTGAAAATAAAGATGGGGGAAAATTCTTAGTAAAAGCAAATGTTTCAATGTTCCTTTGCTAGATCCCAAGCTGTATTGAAGATATATTTAATGATGATCGCTGCATAAATATCACCAAACAGGTAACAAACAAGTAAAAAAAAAAATAATTCTGCCTAAACTTTTGGATCAAACTGAAGTGTCAGTTATTGATAATTTTTTTTTCTTATTGTTTTAGACTCCATCATTTTGGATTTTAGCTCGTGCCTTAAAGGAATTTGTGGCCAAGGAAGGTCAAGGAAATTTACCTGTTCGAGGTACAATTCCTGATATGATTGCAGATTCGAGCAAATATATAAAACTGCAAAATATGTAAGTCACTGTTTTCAAACTATGTAACAGACAAAATTGTCTGTTTATATTAGAAATAAACATATTTATTAGAGGGGAAATTATGCCTCAGAAATCAAATGAGAGCCTATTATAACCTCATCGCTTTCAAAATAAGCTAAAGGACTTTGGGAGCAGATTTTTTTTTTCTTTTATATTTCATAATAAAATCTAACATTTGAGCACTTATTCCATGCTACAAACTGTTCTGTGTATTAACTGATTTGATGTTCACAAGAACCTTATGAGAGAGATCCATTTTTTTTTCTTTTTTTTTGGCTTTTACAATGGGGATTTGTTTACTTACAATTTACAGTTCTTAGGCCATTAAAATGTCCAAATTAAGGCATCAAGAGGAAGACACCCTCTCTGAAGAAAGTCTGCTGGCACCCAGGTGGGGTTCCTCTGTCTGATAGGAAGGCACATGGCTGGTGTACGCTGGTCCTTTGCTCCCGAGTTTCATTGCTTTCAGCTTCTGGTTCCAGTGGCCGCCTTTCTGAGCTTCTGTGGGTCTCTCTTAGCATCTCCAGGGCTTTTCTCTTTAAAACTCTCTTTCTTTTTCTGTCCTTTATCCTCTGATAAAGGACTTCAGTAAAAAGGATTAAGACCCACCCTTGAATGGGGTGGGTCAGAGAGAGATCTATTTTTGTCCCCATTTTACAGATGAGGATATTGTTAGACAGCTGATAAATGGTAGAACCAGAATTTGAACCCTAGGAAATCCAGCTCCAGAGCCCATGTTCTTAGCCACAGTGCTATACTGCTTCTTATCTGTAACTTTGAAGTCTTAAAAGTTTTGATGATTTTTTTTATCATAAATGTTTTGTAATTTAATGAGTCCTTGATTATAGACACCTGCTATCCATGTATCGCCAGATAGACCTGTAGGGATGGGCCTCAAAGGATATTACCCTTGTGTAGTTCAGGCATGGTGTCGATGAATCCAAGGCTGCTGGCTTGGTCTCCTTCCAGATAATGTCATACAGAGAAGCTCTGTCTTCCCCACACAGGTTGCACTCCTCATCTCAGTCACTGTGTAACAAATCTTTTGTGGTTGTCCTAGCCTATAAGTTCATCTACATAAAACTTGGGAAAGGTCGGTTGAAGAGAGGCAGTATGACCTCGTAGGAGGTAGTCAGCTTAAATACTGATCATCTTTATTAGAGGGTGAAAAGTAAATACGACTTAAAGAAAAGTTTCACTGAATTTGTGGATGGGCCGTTTCAAAGTATTTAACTTTCCTTTGACTTGATTTGAAGGATAAAAGCCATATTCTTCAGAAACACATTTTTTTCAGGTCCTTTGTCAGAGAAGCAGGGTCACATATCCCTCAAAATGGGCAGTTTTTAAGTTGGGTGTTGTTAATTATAGAGGGAGCCTGGGGTATTAGTGGGCTCCAAGAGTCCATCACCAAACTGGGAAGACCCCTGACTACCATCAGGTGCTGTTGGTAGCATCTCCCTGGCATTTTCACATTTTTACATATTGCCAGACCAGTGTTTTTTCATGAAAAGGAAAAAAATCTTTTGTTTGCTTCATAGCGATAATTTAAATTCTGCTAATTAAAAAATTTGTTGATAGTAGTTGTTGTTCTTTTCCAGTTACCGTGAAAAAGCAAAGAAGGATGCTGCTGCTGTGGGTAATCATGTTGCCAAATTGCTGCAGTCTATAGGCCAGGTAGGCTGCCGGGTGGGTGCGCTGTGCCTTTGAGTGTGGCCTGTCCAGCTCCGTACAGGCCTGATCTCAGGACTCCAGCCAGAGAGGGTTTGGAGATAGAGGGCATGGCACTGGCTCTGGGCTTCTTTAGAGGGAGCTTGCCTACCTATTTAGAAAAGCCCATTACAAGGAAACAAGTTGTTTTTAAAGCACTCTCCTGGCTCTTGGAGAAAGCCTCCCCGTCTCACATGAATTGGCTTTGTGCTGCACTCTCTGTTAATCGTGTCTTTTATACTGGAGCAAAACCTGCATTTATCTCTTTACAGGCACCAGAGTCCGTTTCAGAGAAAGAATTAAAATTACTCTGTAAGTCCCCTTGAATTAATTTCCTTATTTTGTTTGATTAAATTGTGCCACAGAGAATGTTCCCAGGAATTTTAAATTGTTGAAATGTAACATTTTCCATGGTCTCAATGGTATAGATATATAAACCTATTAAGGTTTTTTTTTTTCTTTATATATAGATATCTTAATATAATAAATGGAGAGGATATTTTAAGACTGGGTCAGAGGTAAAGCATATCTATCTGTGGCAATATTTAAAAGACATTAGGGTCAATTAATTGAAAATTATCATTAATACAGAATTATTTTCAGCTTATTTTTAGTAAACTGGGAAAGTATTATCTGAAGATTTTGGGTGTGAAGTCTTGAGTCACATGTACATAGACAGTAGTGCTTTAAATACTCATTTTGATCTGTGTCACATGACAAGAATGGAATTAAGAATTTTGCTGTCCAGTTTCAAATTGGCTAGGCTCCTGGGATCTCAATAATTCTTCAGTAGGCTAAATGCCTCTTCTTTCATTTAAGAGTCAGTTTCAGAATAATAATAAATCTGTTTTATGTGATTTCTGAAGATTTTCCCCTATAACTGGTTTCTGCAGAAGTCTATATTTTACATGCTCTGCATTTTTAAAATAGATTTATCCAGGTTCTCCATTTCATGGCTCTTCCACAGTGTCTGCCTAGGCTTCGTTTTAAAGTTTTCTTCCGCTACTAATCTTTGGCCTTGTTTCTTTCTGTATTAGTGTTTGTTCCACTAGATTACATGATCCTAGATTAAAAACTGGATATTGGGTATATAAGGGTTCATTATTCTGTTTTCTCTACTTTGGGTTATGATTGAAAGTTTCCATAATAAAATGTTAAAAAAAAAAACACAAAACCTTACATGTAACAAGAGCACAATGTATAACAAATCTCTTCTTGAGACTACTTATCCATAATATTAACGAAAGCTACCATTTATTGAGCCATTTTAGGCATTGTGCTAGGTAAGCACTTTACACAGTTGTCACATTTGAGCCATAGAACAACTCTCAAATGTAGATGATACCATTTCCATTTTACAAATGAGAAAACTGAGGCTCAGAGGTGCCATCATCACCTCCTTACTCAGTACTGAACTGGTTGTGATAGCAAAGATACAACTTTAAGATGACTTGTGTTCTAGTGCCTTCTCTGCTAACCATCAGAGCCAAATAGAAGAAGTTATTTACATTCTCATGTCTGTGAAGGGTATACACAGAATTTCCTGTTCTTAAAGTGACTTGTGATTTGGAATGTTCATGTGTCACAGCCATTTACTTTTATAATGTTTTCCCTGTGTTTAGGCAGCAATTCTGCATTTCTTCGAGTGGTAAGATGTCGATCATTAGCTGAAGAATATGGTTTGGATACAGTTAACAAGGATGAAATAAGTAAGTATAATGACCTTCTGGTGCTAGGTTATTAATTATAATTACTTGTAAAGACATAAATGTTTTGTGAATAATAGTGTTGAGTGTATGATGATGATAATATAAAGGGTAATGTAAATATTTATGCCCTAAATGGTATTCTAAAACCTATCCAAATAATTATAATTTCAAAATACAAAATGTAGTATATACTCAAAATGATATTTAGGTCATGAATCAGTTGGATGATATGTAGAAGAGCTAAAGTTAGCATGTTACTACTTTAGTGGAGATTGATTACCTCTAATTGTCCCTAACATAATTGGATTTCATCTTAATTTATCCCCCCCCTTATTTTATTATTATTTACCATTTTCTCTTTGTCATCACAAAATTGAAACTTTTTTGGTAAAATTGTCTTGTATCCTGAAACTTGAATGTATGGTAAATTCAGCCCTTCATTGAAATATACTGGATTTTTCTTTCTTTCAGTTTCCAGCATGGACAATCCCGATAATGAGATAGTATTGTACTTAATGTTACGAGCTATTGATAGATTTCATAAACAACATGGTAGATACCCAGGTAAGAATAGCAGTTGAATTACCAAATATAATAAAATCTTGAATAAACCACTTATACTGAATTGAATCTTAAGGAAGTTATTTTCAGAGTATTTATGATAGCCATATTTGAATTACACATTAATATTTATATAGTTTGTTCATCCCAATGGGTAACTGCCATTTGTTTTTAAAGTGTAACTATTTGCAAATATTGTTTGATTGTAAAATATTACAGAGGAATGTTGGTTGAATGCATATAGAAGAAAACTTTTTTTTTCTGTCAGTTTCCATTGTTCTTGTAAGACTCACACTGAATTTAATATAGTGGAACAGGAAAGCCACAAGTTTGTGACTTCTGAATTCAGAACTGAAGATGTAGGGATCTGTTTGCTTAGTATCTACTTTTTGTTATTTGCAAATGTAGGAATTGGACAATTGGCATAATCTCTGAAGATTTACAGTTATATTCTTGATAATGATTTTAATTGTGTAGGATAATTTTATAGCTGCACATTCTAGGCATATCATAAAACCTGTTGCCCCAACTGATACACTATTCCCCCAGAGTTTATAGACTTAATGAGCAAGCTTACAAGGAGAAAGAAAAGGAATAAACACCAAGTATGCATTGCTTTATTTGTATTGATTAGAATTTTTTTTGGTTATCTGTTAATGTGTATCAAACCACCCCAAAACTTAGTGGTTTAAAACAATAATATATTATCTCATAGTTTTGTGGATTTACTGGACTCAGCTAGGCAGTTTTCATTGGGGGAGGGAATCTCATGTAGTTGCAATATACCTGGAGCCAGAGTCATTCTAAAGGTTTGTGTGAGTTAGACATCCAAGAAGACATTTTCATTCCTGTGTCTGGCACCTCCATCACGATAGCTGGAATAACTGGCAAGGCATCTCTCTCCACATGGCTAGCTTGGGCTTCCTTTTAGCATGGCAGTTTTGAGGTAGACTTCTGAGTTAACGTTCCAAAAGACCCAGGTACAAGGTACATGGCTTCTTATGACCTACCTTTGTGAGTCACACAACATCACTGTGTCAAGTTCTTCTGATTTCAGAGGGGCAGCTGAGATAAAGAGTTGGAGGGGACTACACAGTGAACTAATACTGGGACAGGGAGTTCATCGATAGTAATGACAACATAGAGCAAAGGCTTTGGACTTAAACTTGGGTTCAGATTCAAGCTCTGTCACTATTTCTTTGACCTTGGGGAATTCACTATTTCCCTCCAAGTCTCAGTTCTCTCACTTATGGAATGGTAATAATAGTACCTACTTCACTGGATTGTAAAGGTTAAATATGTGATGCACTAAAATCACTTATATACTGCCTAGCACCTTGTAAGCACTCAATAAAGGGTAAATAATTATTATGAGGAAGAATAGTGATGATCGTTTTTAAACCAAAGGAGTTTAGAAATACTGATTTGTTAACAACACATGAATATTTTAGTACAGTAGTTACATTTTTTCCTCCCAGTAGTACTAATAATAGTTTACCTCTGGAGATATCGTAGTTTAATCATTAAGACCATTTGCTCTGGAATGAACTGCCTGGGTTCATATTCAAGTTTTGCTACTTATTAGCTGAGTACCTCAGGGAAGTTACTTAATCTGTTCCTCAGTTTTCTCATCTGTAAAATGGGGATAATAATAATAATAGTACCTACTCACAGGGTTGTTGTGATGATTAAATCAGTTAATATATGTAAGGTGCTTAGAACAGTGTCCAGCATCGATTAATGCTCAGTAAATGTTCCTATTACAACTTTAGGTTCTGTGTGTCATTTAATCTCGGAATGGATAGCAAAGACCATAATTTTTATAAAGTATAGAAATAGAACAATACTTTCTCATTCATTCATTTCTTTATCAAATAATTATTGAGCACCAACTATGTGCTGAGTATTAGATACTATGTATGGAGCACTGATCAAACAGACTTATTAAACCCAAATTTTTATAGTTTTAGATGGTCCTTTTGATTGCTACTGGTTTGCAATATCTGCATATATTGGTCTCATACTTTCCAATATTTTTGTTTTCACTTCAGTTCATACCTTAAACTGTTTTGACTGGAATACCCCAAAATGAATTAACTAAAGGAGGTAACCATTACTTTTGAACTATATATTTATTTTAATGAAAATTAATTTATACATTTTTCTAGGGGTATCTAACTATCAGGTTGAAGAAGATATAGGAAAGTTGAAGTCTTGTCTTACTGGCTTCCTGCAGGAATATGGATTATCTGTAATGGTGAAAGATGATTATGTCCATGAATTGTGAGTATTTTTTAGGGCATTTAAGAAATAATTCCCTCCTTGTGGCAAGGCTAATCTAACTTCATGTCTCCCTCCTTTCCCATAGTTGCCGATATGGAGCTGCTGAGCCACACACCATCGCTGCGTTTTTGGGGGGTGAGTTCTGCAGATGAGAAGACTGTCATCTGTTGTTATATAGCACAGTTAATATTTTAACATAATTTTTTTTCTTAGCTATTTTAGTTAGGGAGGTCAGTGAAACATGATGTTCTATTTAGCTTAGATTATTATACCAGCCTCTGTCCTGATCTCCTTGCCCTCCATCTATCCCACTCCAGTCCATGTGAAACTCCTGAGGAGTCGTTAATCTTGCTAAAGCATAGCTCTCTGATTGTGTCCTTCACTTAATTAACCCCATACCCTGTCAACACTCACGTACACACAAACACACACACTGTAATGGCCCTCAGAAAGCAAGTCCAGGGTTCTTAGCTTGATATTAACATTTCTGTGTTCTGGTTCTACCCAGCCTTTCTGGCTTCAGTTTTATCAAGTTACTTCCTTTTCCCCCAAACATGCCCTGTGATTTCCTGCTTCTGTATATTTATTCCTCTGGGCCCACTTGCCTTAAATTTCCCTATTTCCTGCATGTCCAAAACCTATGTATTCTTCAAGGATCAATTTTTAAAATGCCATCTCTTTGACAAAAATTCCCCTTAGGTCCTTCCCTCACTCCAATACCCCCTCAAAAAAGAAAACAACAACAAAAAAACACCCCTGCCTACAATCTTCTTGTAGACTGAGTTATTTGCTTGTGATATTTCCTTTTAATTATTAATATTTTGAAGGCAGGTCCAGGTCTGATTAATATTCAAAGTATTTAAAATGTAAATGAATAATATAGACCTAAGAAAACTATATTCTATGCAAACCCAAATTAAAGCCTGATTCCAGATAATTTATTTTAAACTAAAACCAAATATCTTGTGGAAAATAACCAAGTAACCTGCCAACTCACAGAAAAAGGCAAATTATTATTTATTCAGATTCAGTCCAGATACCAAGAATACACAAAACCAGAGAGGTTGGATGACTGGATGACTTGCCTATAGCAGGAAAAAAAAAAAGTATAAATTGAAATTTTTACTTCTGTGTTCTGTAATCATTCTGCCCAAAGCCATTACATCCCCTTACTTCCTTCAGGTCTTTGCATATTCTCTTCCCTGTGAGTCCATCCCTGACTCCTCCGTCTAAAATTGAGCCCTTCCTCTTGAACACATATCCCCATTCCCTGCTTTACTCCTTAGCACTTAAAGGCATTTCACATATATATTTTACTTATTTGTGAATTATCTGTCTCTTACTACTAAAGAGACACGAGGGCAGAAATTTTTATCTTTTGTTTTCTACTGTATCCCTGGTGCTTAGACCAGTATCTAGTTGCTTCGGTTTGCTAAAGCTGCTGGCATGCAATATACCAGAAATGTGTTGGCTTTTACAAAGCGGGTTTATTAGCTTACAATTTTACAATTCTAAGGCCATGAAAATGTCCCAATTAAGGCATCAAGAGGAAGATACCTTCTCTGAAGAAAGGCTGCTGGCATCTGGGGTTCCTCTGTCAGATAGCAAGGCACGTGGCCGGTGCCTGCTGGTCCTTCACTCCTGGGTCTTGAAGCTTTCGGCTTCTGGTTCCAGTGGTCTCCTCTCTGAGCTTCTGTGGGTCCTCTCTTAGCACCTCTGAGGCCTTTCTCTCCAAACTCTCTGGTAGTTTCTCTGTGCTCTCTTCAGGTGTTTCTTTTATCCTCATAAAGGACTCCAGTAAAAGATTAAGACACACTTCAAATTGGGTGGGACACATCTCAATTGAAACAACCTAATCAAAAGGTTCCACCACAATAGGTCTATACATACAAGAATGGATTAAAAGAACATGACCTTTTCTGGGGTCCATAATAGCTTCAAACTAGCACACTAGTAGATAGTAGAAATGCAAATGTTTATTGAATCAGTGACTATTTTGTGAAAGATGAAGATCTTTTCTTGGTAGTTTTTTAATTTTTTCTTTTTGCTTTGTTACAGCAATCTGATGGTATTTCATATAGATATTTTCCTAATTGCAAATGTACAAATATACCCTGATCCTCTTTTTTTTTTTAATTAAAGAAGTTATAGGTTTATAGAAAAATCATGCAGAAAGTACAGAGTTCCCATATACCCTCCCCCCAACACACAATTTTCCCTATTATTCACACTGTCGTTAGGTGGTACTTTTGTTACAACTGATGAAACAATATTATTATAATTACTCTGTTAACTATAGTCCATAGTTTACATTAGAGTTCACTGTGTTGTACAATTCTGTATATTTAAAAAATTTTTATTCTGGTAACATAGGTAACTTATAATTTCCCATTTTAGCTTCTTTCAAATATACAGTTGAGTGATGTTACATTCACAGTGTTGTACTACCATCACCACCATATCCTGATCCCCTTTTTATTATAAATGTACAGTTAGGTACAAGGTAAAATTCACATACTACAGGGGGTGTCCCTTGAGAATTTTTTTTATGCCTGTGTGTATCCTTGAAAAACGTGATCAAACCATATTACTGTTTTGCACCTTGCTTTGTTCATTTAATATATCTTGCCAATCATTCTAAATCACCATAATTTTAAAATACGTCATTCTTTTTAACTGTGGCATAATGTTTCATTTTGAATGTGTAGAATAAAACTTTTCCTTTTAAAACATATAAAGAATTGTAGCCCTTTATTTTGATATGACTCAGAAAGCCATGTCTATTTTGGACCACTTTTAAACACCTTTGCTTTTGGAAAGGAAAATGTTTTCTTCACAGTATTGAGTCTATTTTTATATAACTCCTGAAACTTACCCTTTTCAAAGATCTGTTTTCTCCTTTTTCTTTGCAGGAGCTGCTGCTCAGGAGATTATCAAAATAATCACCAAACAATTTGTAATTTTTAATAATACTTACATTTATAGTGGCATGTCACAAACGTCAGCAACTTTTCAGTTGTAGAATAAGCATCCTACGTAGTGTGTTAATGATTGAAACTGTAATTGCCATCAGGTTTGTACTAAAGTCTGTAAAATTCTGCTGAGGGAAAGGCTGTTCTATTGTTTCCTTAATAAACATTTTTCTCATTTGTAATAAAATAGTCTTGCTTTTTGGGGGTGGTGAGCAGAAGCAGAGAAAGGAAGCAGGACTTCTCCCAGAGAATAAAACTATCAATTTCTAATTGAATTCATTAATTCTAGCTTGCTATTTCAGAGTTACTTATAGAAATCCACTGAGTTTCATTAGAAAAAAATATTTTATTTTTTACAGTATTAAATAATGACTTTAAACCATGTACAGATTTTAACTATGGACAGTTTAGGTTCGTCATTATTTGTTAAAACTAATAGCAGAATTTAAAAAGACAGCTATTTCAGGATGTGTAGTTTTATCAGAAACAAGACAGTACCCTTGTATGTGGAGTTACCTTAACTAATTTAGATTTTGCTATCTACTACTTAACATTTTATGGGGAATTCTGTTTCATTTTAAAGACTAACCACATTGGACTAAGGGCATATCAGAGGGCAAAAAACCTAAGATGGAAATAGGGGCCAACTAGGTAGAAATCTGGAGGGTGGGGGGGAATGCCCAGTTTCTGATTTGATTTATATATGGCTGAGGGCTGCGTCTGATGATGCAGGTCAGTCTATGTCTCCAAAGTGAAGAACTTGGGTTAGATATGTCAAGAGGGTGTTTCACAGGGATTTGGTTTTCTTGGACCCTAAAGGGACTGAACCCTTCCTTGGCTGCTCTTCACTGTAGCAGTTGATATTTTCTACAGTAGGCACTCTCCCCTGACATTTCCATCTTGCAACAATCCTGTGGGGTGGATTTTTAATAAACTTTGCTTATGGGGGAGGCAAGCAATAGAACCATAAAAAAGAGGCTTGGCTTTGACCCTATTTGAGACACAGGGTCCTGGTCCTTTGGTCTCTGCAGAGGGAAGCACACCCAGGCTGTACTTTGAGGCTGCCAGGTGACGTAGGTGCTTGGCTCCGTGTATGGGGCTGGGATGTCCTTCAACTAGGTGCAAATTACAGGCTACGAGGCAGTGCGAGGTGGGGTGGGGGAGGGGAGGGGAATGGGAGGAGTGGGGAGTTGGTCCCATTCTGGGCAGCATCCCAGCCACGCTCACGGGCCAAGCAAGTCCCCCGGCCACCATCCCAGAGCCTGGCCTCGTGCAGTAGGGGTCTGCTCTTCTTACCTCCCGGTGAGTGCTTCTCTGGAAAAGAAGCCCTAAAAATTGGAGATGGTGGGATTAGGGGATTTTTCCTTTTAAATTGAGACTTTCTTTCACTTAAAAACTCCGTGTCCACACACTTTCTACCCTTATGCCCTTGGGAACGTCGGGGAAAGTAGGGACCAGCCACTAGCTGAGCGACTCCGCGTGGGGACAGGGTGGGCTGGCCGGAAGTCCCGCCCCACGGAAGTGAGCGCGGCCTGCTCCGCGGGAAGCAGGGTCGGGCGTCGAGGTAGAAGGGCGGCCAAGGTGAAAAAGCGGAAGCCCAGCGTGCTTCGGTTAGAGGGTAAAGATCGGGGCCTTAGCTCCTTGTGCCTTGGGGCTTTGCCCAGCCCTGCCCCTAAGCCCGTCTTTCAGCCTGTTCGTAGCCTCCTGTGGAAGGCGGGCCGCGGTTGGGCCCAACTCTGCCCTCAGAGGCTAGGATGCCGGATCGCCCTGCCGGTTGCTTCTTAACCGGCCCACTTGAGGGGGTGGGTTAAGCTTTGCGGAAGGGGCCTTCCTGAAGAGGCAACAGACCTTGCTCGCAGTCCCCAAAGCAGCTAGTGGGGAAAGATGATTGTCATGTACCGTTTAGTCAGGTGCCTAGAGCCTGGCAGTTCTCGCCCCCGACTGCACTTTAGAATTCCGGGGCTCCTGCGTGTTTTAGAAGTTGCCCAGGTGATTCTGATGTACCGAAGGGTTGGGAACCACTGAAGAGACCATTTCCCAAATCGTGGTCCGAACCACGGATTCCAAAATCACCTGATGGGGGGAGGGCGTGTTAATGGGTGGATTGTTGGCCCCACCCGCTGCCGGTGCCTGGCCCGTGGAGGGACGGGACCCCGCCTTTAACCAGCGCCCTGATGCCTCGCAGGAGTTGAGAACCCTGGTTTGGAGGAGCCTGAGGGACCACATATGCTCTTTAAAAGGAGTTTTTCCAGCTTTTTAGGTGAGCCAGGCTATAGCAGATACTTTTGAGTGAACATTGAGGAAACTGGGCAGAATTAGCTTGCCTCCTTGGAAAGATTATTACCTGTGGAAACTGATGAGGATTTATAGGAAAGGGCTGCTGCAATCTACGGTGTCTGGATGTTATTGTGAAGTGAACTGACTTCTGGTATATAGTGTTTCTGGGACCTGATTGTTACTTCTTAATCCCTTTAAACTATTATATTGTAAAATATATATTATATGAACCTGCATATTTGCCCTTTCTCTCTTGCATTGCCTTATTTAGAGAAGTTGTGTGCTATGTATGATTCCAGGCTGGGTATTCACCGTCAAAAATTTAAAGGCAGCAATTAGAAGTGGGATTTTCAGCTCTATCAGAGTTTGCACAAAAGATACAATTTCTTTCTGATATCTTGGGGGTGGTATTTAAATTTCAAAAAGCTTTTGATAACGTTTGCTAGTCTAGGTAAAAGGAATGTTCAGCTAGTTTTCTTGCTGAAATTTGAATTTGAGTTCATGGTATTGTTTTTGGGAGTAGATTGAGTGAAACCAGTAAATGGTCTAGGTTCTTCCTGTTACCTGGAATAACACTTTTCTTTTTTTCTGTGATAATGCAGATGAAGAATTTTGAAATCTTGTTCATGACAGTTTGTATCTGTTCACTAAATTACTGAAAGCACTGCATAATCTGCTTTATTTGACAGATTTTTTTTATAATTTGAAATATAATTTGAAATATAATTTGAAATATAATTTTACATTGATCAATTCCTTGAAAGTTATAACTTGTCCTTTGCTGTGGATGTTTTTAAGCACATAGCTAGTAAATAGATGACTTAACACTACTAGGCAACTGGCAAACTTTATCTAATTTTACATGGCAAAGTAACCACTTATTAGAAAACAGTGTAAGAAAAGAAAATGGGAGAAAAGAGAAGGCAAAGGTAATGTGTGTGTCGTCAGTTTCAATTTCAAGACATACTTAAAAATTATACATTATCCCTCTTTAAAAATAAAATTATATTAAGTAGCAGAATAGGTTGGCTAAATAAATCTAAGGAAATATTCCTTAAACTTTCCCACGAAGCTAAAACATTCACATGGAATATGAGTCTATTTTTTTTTAACATTCATTTATTATCTAGTCTTTTTCTAAATTTTAATCCATTTGCTCAGTGGTAACATATATTTATATATGGGGGAGGAGGAGCAGTATAATAGAGGATAAACGTGTAGGCCCTGGCCTTAGATTTTCTTGGTTCCCATTCCAGCAATGGAACTTACTAGCTGTGTGAATCTGGGCAAATTGTTTAACCACTCCTCATTCTTCATCCTTATAGCTCCTTAATTAAGGTTGTTGTGAAGAATGAAAAGATAATAGTTATAAGGTGTATAGAACAGAGCCTGGCCTCTGAGAGGCACTTACTGGGGATGTTAGAAGCTATTATTATTATAAAAATTGTGAAAAATAAAAAAACAGTAGAATAAAATACCCTGAAACCACCACCTAAAGGCAACAAGAGTTAATATGTTGCTATCTTTCCACCCACTTTTATTTTATGTTTGCCTTTAAATAATTGGGATTGTACTATAAATAAAATTTTGAGTGTTACTCTTTTTGGGTAACATTATAATATAGCATTTTTCCTTACTACTAAACATTTCTAATAAATAATAAGATTCTTGTTACAATATTCTATCCTGTGGCTATACTATAAGGCACCTAACCTTTCTTCTTTTAACAGACTATTTAGGTAAAGAAATGGCAAAACTAGTATGTATTTCTATATTACTTTATAAGAGACATTCACATTTATTGTTTTTTAAAAGTATTTTGTTGAGGAATTTTTTCATTTTGAGAGAATGAAAAATTGAAAGAATAATTAGTAATCTTCCTTTAACCACATGGTGTTGGAGTAAATAAGAATTTTAGAGTTTTGTCAGTCCTGATATGTTGCACTAAGATGTCAACTGGACATATACATTTTACTAAATAATTAGTTTAGCATTTAAAAATAAGGCATGCGAGAGGTTAAATCAGGGTTGCCAGTTATTTAAAAGAGTATGTGAGAGGTTAAATCAGGGTTGCCAGTTATTTAAAAGAGCATGTGAGAGGTTAAATCAGGGTTGCCAGTTAGTTAAAGAGCAATTGAGAGGTTAAATCAGGGTTGCCAGTTATTTAAAAGATTCTTCTAACAAATTATATATATACACACACACACACACACACACACAAATATTAAACTTAATGGTGAAATAATAACATGTCATAAAACCCACAGACTGTTGGAAGTATTAGCTTTAGCTTGTGAAGAGAAATGCAGATCTAAAGTGTGCATGTGATTGTGTGTGTTTAAGCCTCTGATTCATGGCGGGGTGCCCAATCTGAGACTATGAGATGATAATTTATAGGAAAGAAAAAAAGGAAGTGGGAGGAGAGGCAGGGCAGTTAGATTCAGTCATTCAGTTACTTGCTTGTTCAAAAAATTTTCTTAAGCCTATAGTGCTTAAGAATGCCAGATACGTTTATGAATGTTTTCAATTTTAGTTTTTATAATGACTCTCTTAAGTAGGAATATTATTCCTATTTTACAGATGAAGAAACTGAACCTTAGAGAACTTAAGCCCAGTATCACATATCTAATAAATTGCAGATCCAATCCCTGGTTTTCTGACTTTAAGAAAACCATTGTTTTCCTATCCCCTTTGCATTTATATCTCTGGTAATCTTAAACAATGATCTAACTTGAGAAAATACCTTTATCTTATAGATGAAATGTAAGGAAAAAGAATACAGAC
Source organism: Choloepus didactylus (assembly GCF_015220235.1). Lineage (NCBI taxonomy): Eukaryota > Metazoa > Chordata > Mammalia > Pilosa > Megalonychidae > Choloepus > Choloepus didactylus. The sequence goes on along the minus strand of NC_051328.1, from coordinate 21,793,191 downwards.
AAGCATGGAAAGTGAGGATACCAAGAAAATACAAGGTGAGAAATTCATGGATCATATATCTGGAGTTAGTTTTGTAATATATTTGTGGGATATACTGTAGATTATTTGACAAGATCCAGGAAACAAGAATCATTCAGGAATTTGCTTAACTATTTATTGAACACCTGCTTTATGCCTGTCATAATTCCTGGCTTCAGGAAACTGACATTCTATTTGGGGACAAGATGTGCTGATAATTAGAACACCATATGATAACTGATTTAATGGAGGCATATACAAAGAACTGTGGAACCTTGAAAGAACCACCATCAAAATGTGCCTGGAGGTTAAGATTTCAGCATCATCCTCACAAAGATAGAATTGGAAGTCATACCCAGAGAGGAAATATTGAATTAGAGAGAAAAAAGAGGACTAGTGTTCCCTATGGCATATCATCGTATAAGGGTTTGGCTAAGGAAGAAGATCCTCAAAACAAACAAACAAACAGACTGAGGAAAATTTTCAGAAAAATGAAAGGAGAGCCTGTAGAGTGGTATCTGGGAAGTCAGAGCCTTAGTAGCATGCTTCATGAGAAAGAAATTATTAAGAGCATCAGTGTTACATGTCCCAGATAAGGACTGAATTATCCACTGGAGTTTGCATGTAGGCAGTTACTTGTTTATTAGAAGTAATTTAATAAATTTTAGCCAGATTGTAGTATATCGAGGTCTGAATGGGAGATGAGGATATGGAGACAGTATGAATAGCACACCCTTCTTAAAAGCTTGACTGATTATACACAACAATAGCTAGAAAGAGGTTGCAATGCTAAGGGAGTCTTAAGGGGTGTAGAGACGAGAATATAGGAAGAGGTAAAGGGACTGTTGGAAAGGGAGACGTTGAAGAAATTGGAGAGAAAGGGAATAATTGTTGATGTCCTTCTCAGACCATTTATCACATTATGAGAAATTATCCCTATCCTTCTCTGTCTCCATCAGCAACTGTGAGTTCTTTGGGGTCAGAATCTCCGTCTGGTACAGAGTGGATGTATAGTAGACACTCAATAAAGATTTGTTAAATTAGTAAATGAATAGATCCCTAAAGAGGTCATTGGACTGTAATAATGCTTTTTGAGTAGCATGTGAGAGAAGTCCAACTCAAACTGGTTCAAACAAAAAGGAAATGTATCAGTTTGTATAACTGGGAAACCCAGAGTAAGGAAATCATTCTGGGAAGAAAGACTATATTGCTCACTCACTATAGTTGATCACTACAGGATCCCAGAGCACAGGTGAATGATTGGATACCTGTTTTGATATTATGGAGGGGATAAGGATGGCTGTGGCTACAGATATTTTTGTAGGAATTCTGTGTTGTGGAAAGTGTTTTGAGAATTTTGTATGCTTTTGATTGAGAGTTTATGGCATTTGTGACTTGCTTTTGCCCAGGGGGCAAGGCAGGTCATAGATGCCAGATAATTAAGGTCCTTTTCCTGGGAGCAGCCGTCAATAAATCAATTGCTGATGGGAGTTGTTGGATAAATACCCTTCACCCTTTGGATGGGATGACTCTGAGGCACATACTTCTATGCTTGCTCCCAGAGCTTCCTAGTGGGTTTGAGCTCCAGTTACCTTTAATAATAAATTGCTTGACAAGGAATTCTCTTCTGGCTGCCTTCCCTTTCCTATCTCACTTCCCTTCCAGTGTTTCCTGGGATCACCTTTCAGAAACATACTTGTACTCAAATCTTTGTTTCAGGGTCTGTTTTTGGGGAAACTCAAATCAAGATATAAAATATAAGGAAGTGAGATGCAGGACTGGGGTTGGAGGTTTGAAGAGGGCTGAAGGTTTGGAATAGTGGTAAGGAAAATGGGAGAGGAAGCAGAAGGGAATGGGAGTTAGTGCTGGCCATGGATGGGATTGCTAAATAGTGTTGGGGCTTGTAACTTGGAATGCATACCAAGTATATGTAATGCTTTGGGTTTTTCTTACCCTAGCAATACCCAAATTTTGGTAGAAAGACAAGAGAAAGAAAAGAATTTTTAAATCATGGTTGGGATTGTAGGACATATTTAGTAAAAGGATAAGGAGTCAAAGGAATCCTAAGAAGATAATGATTGAGGAGATGAAGCATGAGATTTGGGATGAATAGGGAAGGAATTGCAGCTTGAAGTCTTGGAGAAGAGGAGTAAAGGGATTGGAGGTCTTAGAGGTCAAGGAGTAAATATAAGAATAAAGGAATAAGAGAGTTGAAAGAATTAGGGGATGTATTCAGAAAGTGAAATAATAGAGTACAAAATATCAGTGATTGAACTGTTCTAATTAATGACAAGTGTCCCAAGTTTGGCCTTGGAAGTTAAAAGCCAAATAGAGTTTCAACTGTATCCACTTCAGCCATCTAAAAGAACTATGACTGGGGCTGCTTTGGTCATTTGGTCAACTGTAGAAGCACACCAGTAACTGTTACATATATAACAGTTTTATTAATATGTAATTGACATACCACACAATTCACCCATTTCAGTGGTTTCTAGTATATACAGTTCAGTGTTTTTTAGTATATTCACAGAGTTGTGCACCCATCACTGCAATCACTTTTAAAACATTTTCGTCAACTCCAAAAGAATGCCCTTTAACAGTCATCCTCTCCCCGACCCCCAGTCCTAGCATCCTCTAACCTTTCTGTCCCTATAGATTTGCCTATTCTGGACATTTCATAAAAATAGAATCATATACTATGTGGTCCTTTGTCACTGGTTTCTTTCACTTGGCATAATGTTTTCAAGGTTCATCCATATTGTAGCATGTATCAGTACTTCATTTCCTTTTATTGCCAAATAATATTAAATTGTATAGATAGGCCACATTTTATTTATCATTCATCAGTTGATGGATATTTAGGTTGTTTCCACTTTCCGGCCATTATGAATAATGCTGTATACATTTGTATACATGTTTTTTGTGTGGACATATATTTTCTTTTCTCTGAGGTATATACATAGGAGGGGAATTGCTGGGTCATATGGTAATTCGATGTTTAACCTTTTGAGGAACTGCAGGACTGTTTAAAATGGCGGCACCATTTTAATATCCCCACTAGCAATGTATAAGGGTTTCATTTTCTCCATATCCTTCCCAACACTTGTTATTATCTGCTTTTTGATTATAGTCATCCTAGTGGATGTTAAGTAGTATCTAATTGTGGTTTGTGTTTGTGTTTTCCTGATGGCTAATGATATTGAGTATCTCTTCATGTTCTTATTGGCCATTTGTATATCTTCTTTGGGGAAATATGTGTTCAGATCCTTTACCCATTTTTGTCTTTTTATTTTAATTTTTTTTTCTTGTTGAGTTGTATGAGTTCCTTATATATTCTAGATACAAGTATTGTATTAGATATACGATTTGCATATATTTTCCCCACTGTATGAATTGCTTTTTCACTTTATTAATGGTGTCCTTTGCAGAACAGAAGTTTTTAATTTTAATGAAGTGCAGCTTAACTAATTTTTTGTCACTTTCTTATCTGAGAAATGGATTGCTAATCCAAGATCACAAAGATTTACCCCTAATTTTTCTTCTAAGAGTCTTAACATTTAGAGTTTTGACCCATTTCAAGTTAATTTTTGCATATGAAATGAAGTAGGGGTTCAGCTTCATTCTTTTGCATGTGGTTCTCCAGTTTTCCCAGCATCATTTGTTGAAAGACTATTTTTTTCCTCATTGAATTGTTTTGGCTCCCTTGTTGAAAATCAATTGACCATATATGTGAGGGTTTGTTTATGAACTCTCAATTCTATTCCATTGATCTAAATGTCTGTCTTTATGTCAGTACCACATTGTTTTGCTTACTGGAGCTATGTAGTAAGTTTGGAAATTGGGAGGTATGAGTCCTGCACTTTATTTCAAGATTGTTGTGGCTCTTTGGGTTCCCTATATTTCCGTATGAATTTTATGATCAGCTTGTCAGTTTCTGCAAGGAATTCAGCTGGGATTTATTTTAATAGACCTTGTATTGAATCTATAGATCAGTTTTGGGAGTATTTGCCATCTCAACAATACTGTCTTCCAATCCATGAACATGGGAGGGATGTCTTTCTGTTTAATAAAGTTTACTTTCCTTTAATAATGTTTTATAGTTTTCCGAGCGTAAGTTTTGCACTTTTTTGTTAAATTTATTCTTAATATTTTATATATTTTGATGCTATTGCCAGTGGAATTTATTTTTTTATCCCTTAAGATTTTTCATTGCTAGTGTATTCAAACACAATTGATTTTTTTATATTGATCTTCTATCCTACAGTCTTGCTGAACTTGTTTGTTAGCTCTAATAGACTTTTTAGTGTATTACTAATTCAAGATCATGTTATCTGCAAATGGAGATAGGGTTACTACTTCCTTTCCAATTCATATGCCTTTTGTTTCTTTTTCTTGCAATTGCCCTGACTAGAGTCTCCAGTACAGTGTTGACTAGAAGTGGTAAAAGTGGACATCCTTGTATTGTTCCTAATTTTAGGGGAAAATCATTCAATATTTCACAATTAAGTAGATGTTAGCTGTGGGTTTTTTGTAGATGACCCTTATCAGGTTGAGGGAAATTTCTTCAGTTCCTAGTGTATTGGTTGTTTTTATCATGAAGGGGTGCTAAATTACATTGATTTTGTTTTTTGTTTGTTGAACCAAACTTGCATTCCCGTTTGCATGTATTATGTCCCCCAAAACGCCATGTTCTTTAATGCAGTCTTGTGGAGGCAGAGGTATTAGTGTTGATTAGGTTGGAATCTTTGGATTAGGTTGTTTCCATGGAGATGTGACCCACCCAACTGTGGATAATACATTTGATTAGATTATTTTCATGGATGTGTGTCCCTGCCCATTTAGCATGGTTCGTTATTTAATCAGTGGCGTTCTATAAAAGAGCTCACAAACAGAAGGACCTCAGTGCTGCAGCTTAGAGAAACACTTTGAAGATGGCCATTGAAAGCTGACACTGACATTTTGGAGAATGCCATTTTGAAATGCAACCTGGGAGCAAGCAGACACCAGCCACATGCCTTCCCAGCTAACAGAGGTTTTCCGAATGCCAATGGCCATTTTTCAGTGGAGGTACCCTATTGTTGATGTCTTACTTTGGACACTTTATGGCCTTAAGACTGTAACTCTGTAACTGAATAACCCCCCTTTATAAAAGCCAATCCCTTTCTGGTATTTTGCATAATGGCATTAGTAAACTGGAACACTGGGATAAATGTCATTTGGTCATGGCAAATAATCCTCTTTATATATTGCTTGATTCAGTTTGCTAGTATTTTGTTGAATATTTTTGTGTCTGTATCCACAAGGAATATTGGTTATAGTTTTCTTGAAATGTTTTTGTCTGGTTTTGCTATCAGGGTAATACTGGTCTCCTGGAATGAGTTGAGAAGGGCTCCCTCCTCTTTTATTATTTTGAAGAATTTGTGAAAAATTGATGTTAATTCTTTTTAAAATGTTTGGTAGAATTCATCAGTGAAGCCATCTGGGCCTATTGGGTTTATTAAAATTGCCGATTCAGTCTTTTTACTTGTTATGGATTTATTGGCTTTCCTACTTCTCCTTGAGTCCATTTTTGTCATTTTATAGGAATTTTTCTATTTAATCCAAGTTATCTAATTTGTTGGCCTACTGTTGTTCATAGTATTTTCTGATAATCTTTTTTTCTGTATTATCAGCAATAATATCCCCCCTTTCATTCCTGATATTAATAATTTGAGTCTTTTCTGTTTTTCTCTTGGTCAGTCTAGCTAAAGGTTTGTCAATATTGTTGAGCTTCTTACAGAACCAATGTTTGGTTTTGTTGATTTTTCTCTATTGTTTTCCTGTGTTGATTTCATTATTTTCCATTCTAATCTATATTAGTTTCCTTCCTTCTGCATGCTTTAGGTTGTTTGCTCTTCTTTTTCCAATGTCTTAAGATGGAAGGTTAGGTTGATTTGAGATCTTTCTTCATTTTTAAATGTAGGCATTTACACACTACTTTAGTGGAATTCCATATGTTTTGGCATGTCTTCATTTTCATATATCTCAAAATATTTTTCAAATACTTTGCTACTTTGACCCATTGGTTATTTTGCAGTGTGTTGTTTAATTTTTATATATTTTTGGATTTCCCAAATTTCTTTCTGTTACTGATTTCTAATTTCACTCCTTTGGGTTTAGAGAACATACTATGAATGATTTCAGTCATTTGAAATTTATTGAGACTTGCTTTATGGCCTAGCATCTCGTATGCCCTGGAGAATGTTCCATGTTTTGTGCTTGGAAAGAATGTGTATTCTGCTGTTGTTGGATGGAGTTATGTGTGTTAGAAGTGTTAGGTCTATTGAGTTTATAGTGTTGTTATAGTGTTGTCAAAAGTTACTTTATAGTGTTGTTATAGTGTTCTATCCATTATTGAAAGTAGGATTTTGAAGTCTCCAATTATTACTGTTGAATTGTGTGCTTCTTTCTTTACTTCTGTCAGTCTTTGCATCATGTATTTTGGGACTCTGTTGTTAGGTGCACATATGTTTATAATTTTTATTTTTTCCTTATAGATTGATGCATTTAATATAATAAAATGTCTGTATTTATCTCTACAAACAGTTCTTGTTTTAAAGTCTATTTTGTCTGCTATTAGTACAGCCACTTCAGCTTTTTTTATGCTTGCTATTTGCACACTCTTTTTACATCTTTTTTGCTTTCAGCCTGCTTGTATCAGTCTAAAGTGTGTCTTCTGTAGACAGCAATGTAGTTGGATCTTGTTTTTCTAATCCAGTCTGATGATCTGCCTTTTGATTGTATTGTTTAATGCGGTCGCGGTTACTGCTTCTGGGGGGAGTGGCGGCCGGTAGCGGAGCCCTCAGCTCTCGGGGCTGCTTAAAGGGTACCGGCGGTGGGGGCTCTTTCCCGGAGGCGAGGGCGAGGCGGAGGACTTGGCCAGGTCCTCGGCGGGAGGCGTGCAAGGTGTGGAGGGCGGCGATAAGGACAAGACACTCTTCATCCAGTAGGAGTATGCGCCAAAGAGAGAGATTTATTCAGGGGTGATTACAGGTTATATAGGCTGGTAAGAAGGGCAGGGCTGGAAAGGAGGTGAAGCAGCCTTAAATGGCAATATTGAAGGGAGAGGGGCTAGGATTGGTTCTGAGAGGACGCAGGAGCCGTTGCAGCGGGCGGGAGTTGTTCTGGCCACGGTGCATGCGCGCTGGCGGTGGCAGGAGTTGCCTTGGCACAGGGGAGTGTGCGGGTAAGATAAGGAAGTGAGGAAAGGGCGGTTGGGAGAAAGGCGGTTTCCTCCGGCAAGCCTCCCTTGTCAGTGGCATTTTGGGTGAGGAAAAGGGAGCTGCCTTGACCTCGCTCCCCAGGCTCGGGGGGGCTGCAGAGGGCACTAACGCCCGTACCCACTACCCTCCCCAGGGGGTGATATCAGGTCCCCTGGCCCAGGCCTGGTAAGTCGAGGTACAAGCTCAGTCACCCGCAATTCCCCTTTCTTTTCTAATTAGAGGAAGAGGCTTTATCGGAGAGGCCCGCTAAGGGTGAGGGAAGGGGGAGGTCAGGGAAGGGAAAAAGGGGTTGACGGTGGCTCAGCGAGGCTGGAGCTCAGTGTTGGTGTGGTGCCCGGGCGCTTGACAATGGCTTCGCTGCAGCGGGCTGGGCGAAGGTGAGGGGTTTAAAGTTCAGGGGTTTAGAGAAGCTGGAACTCGAGGTGAGAGCGATGTTCAGGTGATTGAGAAGGGCCTCGCGGTTGGCGAGTTGACCGGTGGCGTTGAGGTTGTGGAGGGTTGGCTGTCATCTTGGAGTGGGGGGCGTTAGAGGTGGCGAGTCGCTGATACTGGATTTGCACGAACGAGGAAAAAATGGCATCTGTTTGTTTTCTTACAAGCTGGACAATTTTGCGGATGAGGCAGGGTCCTAAGATGAGAGCTAGAATAATTATTAATAAGGGGCCAAGAAAAGGAAGGATATATGGGAGAATGGGAGTGAAAAAACTGGACCAATAACTGGTGGCTTCACGATCTCTTTTACGCTTTTCCAGTCCCTCTCGGACCCTTTTCAGGCTGTCCTCGACGAGACCTGTGGAATTGGCATATACATAGCACTCTTCTTCTAGGGCGGCGCAGAGGCCTCCTTCTTTGAGGAGGAGAAGGTCAAGACCTCGGCGGTTTTGGAGCACTGCCTCAGAGAGGGAATTGACAGAATTTTTTAGATGGTAAATAGCGTTTTGTAAGTGATGAATGTCTTCGTCAACAGCCGCCCTGAGGTGAGTTAGGGCGGAGCCTTGACTGGCTAGTGCAGCGATTCCGGTGCCAGTGCCGGCAAGACCTAGGAGGGAGGCAATTGTGAGGGCGGTGATGGACTCTCGCTTTTGCAGAAGGGCAGGAGCTGCAGTTCTTTCCAGACGGAGGAAGAAGTCTTCTTCACTGTGGTATAAGACCCTAGGGATAAGGACAATTAGGAGGCAGGTTTCTTTATATTCACTGATGATATTCGTGCTGAGACAGGGGGTAAGTCCTGTAGAGGAGCAGAGCCATTGGGAGGAGTTATGAGGAATGAGAAATTTTGCCGAGCTGCTGGGAGATGAGTAGCTGGCACAGGCAGTGAGGTCGGGAGAGCTAATGGAGCGAGGGCGGACGCACTTTCCCGTATAGGAGACTGAATGAAAGGTTAGGGGGACGGCAGAGGTATTCCAATTGCATTCCAAGGGGCTGTTTTCTGTGCTTTCTGAAAAGGAGAGGTTGGAGGCAACGGGCTCGTACAGTGAGGAAGAGGTAGAGAGGCAGAGCCAGCAGGATGAGGTAAAATTGGGGTTGGAGGAGTTCACTGAGGTAAAGGCGGCTTGGATGAGGCTGAGGAGAGGAGAGGAATAACGAGAAGGGGGCAGAGGAAGCTGGGGTGGTGGGGTTGGCGATGCGTTGTTTGCAGCTGAGGTGCGGCTGGAGAGCTGTGGAAAAAGGGGGTTAATGACTTTATTGGGACCTGTGCCAGAGGGTGTTCTTAATGCAGTATTTTGGCCTGGTTGGTTTACAGCCTCCTTTTTTATTAGAATAAGTGATCCTCGGTCGGCTCCTTTTTCATAGATTCTGAAGCCCCAAGTTTGACCGAGTAACCAGGAGGGATTAGTGGGGAGCTGCACTGTAAGATTAAGATGTGTGCAGGATCCCTCACTTTCTTGGCCGAGCCAGTTAACTGTAGGGAGTTTGCACCCTGTAGGGGCCCACTTTAGGGTAAGGTAATGATCAGGAACAGGAGGCTTCCAATTAGTGGTTAGTGTTTCACACCCCCAGTATGCACAGTAGTACTTGTTGGGGGAATTACAGTACGATTTTCCAGGATTTGAGGATGGGCACATGTAATATTGGGCCTGGGGATCACTTACCTTTTGAGCGCAGGTTTCTTCGACTCTGGAGACAAAGGTGGCGAAAGGCTTACTCGGCTCCTGGAAGAGCTTGGTGAATTTATTAGGCCGACAGGCAGAGCAGTTGGCAAATGCGCGTAAGGCGATGCCTCTGAGGATAGGCCAAAAGGCGGCAGGCGCATTAATATAGGCAGATGCGTTTATAAACGCTCCCGTGCCCAAGTAGGCTTCGGGGGGATGATAGACTCCAATGGCTGCGTCTTGCTCACTTTGCTTAGCTGCTTCTGCCTGGAAGTGAGCACGCCAGTCAACAAACTGACCGGGGTTAAGAATGGAACGGGCAAGCGAGGCCCAGTCTTGGGGGATGCAATAGTCCATGCCGAGATCCTGCAGTATTTGGGAAGCGTATGGGCTACCTAACCCGTCCTCCTTGATGGCCCTGCGAAGCTGCTTGATAGTATTTGAGTCAATGGGATACCAGTCATACGGTTTCTGTGGGGTGGGGGCAAGGTTAAGAGGAAAGCAGCGAAAAGCACGAGAGAAAGGAGGACGCGCTTGCAGAGGGCTTGGCGCGGGAGTGGGGGTAGGGGGAGCGTTGCCCCAAGGGTTGCCTTGAGGTGTAGAAGGCAGCCAGGGGTTGTTAGCCGGTGGGGTGGGAGGAGCGGCGGCAGCTGCCGGTAGCGGCTCCGAGGGGGAGCTCGCCGAAGGGGGAGGCGGGAGTGGGAGGCCCCAAGCGTCGCAAGATGGCGGCGCGGTGGGCGTGGCTAAGACACAAGATGGTGGATCAGCCCCGCCCTGTGAAAGGGCGGGGTTCAAGGTATAAGATGATGGACTAGCTCCGCCCTGTGGAAGGGCGGGGTAAAGCGTACGCGGTTTCCGGCCCAGCTTAGGGCTGATGTCATCGCCGGAGCATTTCCTCCCCTTGATGGAAAAAGAAGGAGGAAGTTCGCCATCTTGGCGTGGCGCAGTGTTATTTTGCTTTTTGGGAGTCACCTCGAGCGCGTTGTTAATCTGCTCGACTAAGGACTCCGTGTCCGAGTCATGATTTGAATTAATATCGCTATCTGAATCTGTTGGCTGGGTTGCTAGGGCCTCCTTGGATTTAACGGGGCCTCGATCAGGGGGGAGGGAGCCTTGAAGGCAGGAGCGGATGGTTATTAAGGTGGGGAGCAAGCCGGGAGGGAAGCGCTTGCTCTCATGTTCCATGGCGTTAGTGACTTGATCAATAAGACGATCATAAGTAACAGGGTCCCAAAGATGGCAAGTGGTGAGCCATGGGTTAAAGGGCAGCAGGAGGTCCCAGTACACTTGCAGCTGCCGAACAGACACTTTGTAGCGATGAGTGTCTAGGAGACCCGCTAGAGCACGAACTTGAGGTGCCTGGCACGTAGACAGACGATTACCCATAGCTGAGGGGGGAGGAGGGGGGGTTGTTTACCGAGCAGAGAGAATGAGATAAACTGTGGCCGCAAGGCCGAAGGAGACGGCGAGAGCGGAAAGCAGTGCCCTTTGGCAACGGGAGTAGTCGGGGGGGGGCGGTTGCAAAGAGGCACACGGCGCCAGATGAGGAAACAAAGATACAAAGAACCACAGCAAAGTAATGCAGGGGAAGAGGGAGAGCGTTAGGAGGAACGGGGGTTATAGAAGTGCACATACAAGAGGACGAAGAGAGCTCTCCTTGGCGCACACTCCCACCGGACGAAGAGAGCGTGGGGGAAGGGAGGAGCGGCTTCGGAGCAGTGAACCTCCCACGGCTCCGGAAGCGGCGAAGGAGAGGCGGCCCTTACCTTGCAGGCGAGGAAACGGGAAGCTGGAGAGGCGTCCGGGCGAGCGGGCGACCTGCCGAACTGTTGTGTGGAGACGCTTCCTCACACGGGGCACCAGTTGCGGTCGCGGTTACTGCTTCTAGGGGGAGGGGCGGCCGGTAGCTGAGCCCTCAGCTCTCGGGGCTGCTTAAAGGGTACCGGCGGCGGGGGCTCTTTCCCGGAGGCGAGGGCGAGGCGGAGGACTTGGCCGGGTCCTCGGCGGGAGGCGTGCAAGGTGTGGAGGGCGGCGATAAGGACAAGACACTCTTCATCCAGTAGGAGTATGCGCCAAAGAGATTTATTCAGGGGTGATTACAGGTTATATAGGCTGGTAAGAAGGGCAGGGCTGGAAAGGAGGTGAAGCAGCCTTAAATGGCAATATTGAAGGGAGAGGGGCTAGGATTGGTTCTGAGAGGATGCAGGAGCCGTTGCAGCGGGCGGGAGTTGTTCTGGCCACGGTGCATGCGCGCTGGCGGTGGCAGGAGTTGCCTTGGCACAGGGGAGTGTGCGGGTAAGATAAGGAAGTGAGGAAAGGGCGGTTGGGAGAAAGGCGGTTTCCTCCGGCAAGCCTCCCTTGTCAGTGGCATTTTGGGTGAGGAAAAGGGAGCTGCCTTGACCTCGCTCCCCAGGCTCGGGGGGGCTGCAGAGGGCACTAACGCCCGTACCCACTACCCTCCCCAGGGGGTGATATCAGGTCCCCTGGCCCAGGCCTGGTAAGTCGAGGTACAAGCTCAGTCACCCGCAGTTTAATCCGTTTACCTTTAATGTTATTTTGAAAATAGTTGGATTAACAACTGCCTTTTTACTTTTTGTGTCTATGTCTTGTGTCTTTTGTTCCTCAGTTCCTCTTTTATTACTTTCTTTTTCATTAAATTAAATATTCTATAGTGTAAAATTTTAATTCCTTTAATGATTTTTACACTATATTTTAAAAGTTATTAATGATTGCTCTAGGACTTACCATATACATCTTAATTTATCAGAATCTACTTCAGATTTACACTAACTTAATTCCAGTGAGATATAGAGAGACTACTCATATGTATCTGTTTTCCCTCTTCCCCCCTTTTGGTGTTATTATTGTTATAGATATTATATTTATATATATATTAAAAACCAACAATTCATTGTTACAATTATTACTTTTTATTACTTTATTTCATTTAAAGAAGCTGAGAGAAGAAGGAGAACAAGTGTATACTAACAAGTTTTGTTTCACTGACCTTTTATTTACCCTGCTTGGTTCTCTTTGTTTCTGTGGATCAAATTATATTCTGATGTGATTTCTGTACTTCAGTACAGCTTTGTTCCCACTTCCTTTATGCTGTTATTGTCAAATGTATTACATTTCTATATTTCATAGGCAGAACAATATAATCATGCACATATTTTTCACAACTTCAGTTATTTCCATTATTATAAAACACATCACATATACAGAAAGGTATTAACTTTCAAAATACAGCTCAAAAAGCAGTTTTATAGGTAATTTCCAAAAATGTTGTGGGTTACAGTTCTACAGTTTCACTTCTTTCCTTTTTGTGAAATATAGGATATATATAGAAAGGTGATAACTTTCAAAGCACAATTCAATGAATAGCTATAGAGCAAATATCAAAGAATGTTATGGGTTACAGTTCCATCATTTCAGTTCTTTCTTTCTTATTATTCTAATATACCCTAGCATCTAAATATATATATATTTATATAAAGTTTCAGTATTCATAATCCTTTGTTAAATCCTATCTTGACTGTTGCTACTCCATCCTCTCATTTAATCACTTTCTTGATCTTCAGGGGTGTCTAGGCAGTGACCACTCTAACTTGTTCATATTGAAAGGGGATGCCAACATTATGGGAAAGGGAGCTGCATCTGATTTTTGATTTTTGTTCTTGAAGAGGCTGTTGCCTCTGGGTTTTAGGACTTGTCTGGAACACTTTGGAACACTTTGGTGGATTCAAGATTCTGAGAGATAAAACTTAGTGAGTGAATCTTTCATAGAATCTCAGATAGGGACCTAGGTATTTTGGGACTACTGTTGGTAAGGGCATGGCATACTGTGGCCATTTGGGATATCTAGCAGGAGCTTGCATAAGAGAAACCTCCAGGATAGCCTCTCAACTCTATTTGAGATGTCTTAGCCTCTGTAACCTTATTTTGTAAACTTTCTTTTCCCCCTTTTGGTCCAGTAGGCGTTTTCAATCCCTCAATGCCAGGGCCAGGCTCATTCCTGGGAGTTGTGTCCCATGTCATCGGGGAGATTCATTCTCCTGGGAGTCATGTCCCGTGTTGGGTGGAAATTAATGCATTTATTTGCCAAGTTAGGCTTAGAGAGAGAAGGGCCACATCTGAGCAACAAAAGAGGTTCACTGGAGGTGCCTGTTAGGTATAATTATATAAAGGCTTAGCCTCCCATTTACAGCCCTAAGTTTCACAAAAGCAAGCCTCAAGATAGAGGGCCTGATTTATTAAGTAGGGGTTTCCTAATTTCACATAACATATATTCTGTTCCAAGATAGTCATTTTCTCACATTATCTTCACTTAGTTGTATAATCATCACTCTCAATTTTAGATAACTATCATAACATAAAACATTGAAGAGCTCTTATCAGCCACTAATTATTCATCCCTAGTATTTGTGTAGTGCTGGTAAGATAGTCCTAGTAAATATAGTCTGTATTATGTAATGGGTAATTTTTCCATATACCCTCTGTTGTTAACTCTTTGTACCAGTGTCATACCTTCTAAGTGTATCATACTAACAATTATTTATATTTGTAGTGCTATTCTGGGCATTACATGCCTTTAAACAACCACTTTCAAACATACTCACCTTCAGTGTGGCACTGATATTTGAACCGTAACCACACCTGTCCATTCCCATATCGTTAAGTTCATCATCATCATCATGTCTGCACATATTAGATTATCATTTCCCCTTCACTAGCTTCTGTCTATCTATAGTCCCCTAGATTCTACAATGTAAGAAATTTATTTTACATTGTTCATGAAATTCACATTAGTGGTAACATACAATACATCTCCTTTTGTGTCTGGCTTATTTCACTCAGCATTATGTCTTCAAGTTTCATCCATGGTGTTGTATGTTTCAAAACCTTGTTCCTTCTTGCTGCGTAGTATTCCATCGTATGAATATGTCAGATTTTGTTTATCCACTCATCTGTTGAAGGACACTTGGATTGTTTCTATCTCTTGGCAGTTGTGAACAGTGCCACTATGAACATTGGTGTGCAGATGTCTTTTCATGTCACTGCTTTCAGATCTTCTGGGTAAATATTGAGAAGTGATTGCCAGATTCTAGGGTAAATCAGTATCTAGTTTTCTGAGGAACTGCCAAACTGTCTCCCACAGTGGCTGTACCATCATACAGTCCCATCAGCAATGAATAAGAGTTCCAATTTCTATACATCTTCTCCAGCATTTGTAGCTTCCTGTTTGTTTAATGGCAGCCATTCTTATTGGTGTGAGATGATATCCCATTGTGGTCTTGATTTCCATCTCCCTAATACCTAGTGATGATGAACATTTTTTCATGTGTTTTTTAGCCATTTGTATTTCCTTTTGGGAAAAATGCCTTTTCATATCTTTTGCCCAGTTTATAATTAGGCTGTTTGTACTGTTGTTGAGTTGTAGGATTTTTTTATACGTGCAAGATATCAGTCTCTTAAGAGACATGGTTTCCAAATATCTTCTCCCATTGCATTGGCTGCCTCTTCATGTTTTTGATAAATTCCTTTGGAGTACAGAAGCTTTTGATTTTGAGGAGTTCCTATTTATTTTTTCTTTCATTGCTTTGGGTGTAAGGTCTAAGAAGTGACCTCCTAATACTAGGTCTTGAAGATGTTTCCCTACATTATCTTCTAGGAATTTTATGGTACTGTCTCTTATATTGAGGTCTGTGATCCATTTTGATTTAATTTTTGTGTGGGGTGTGAGGTAGGGGTCTTCTTTCATTCTTTTGGATATGGATATCCAGTTCTCCCCGCCTCATTTGTTGAAGAGACTATGTCCCAGGTCAGTGGGTTTGGGGGCTTTATCAAAGATCAGTTGACTGTAGATCTGGGGATCTATTTCCAAACTCTCAATTCAGTTCCATTGATCAATATGCTTATCTTTGTGCCAATAACCATGCTGTTTTGACTACTGTAGCTTTATGGTAGGCTTCAAAGTCAGGAAATGTAAGTACTCCCACCTTTTCTTTTTTAGAGTGTTTTTAGCAATTCAAGTCATCTTTCCCTTCCAAATAAATTTGATTATGCACTTTTCCAAGTCTTCAAAGTAGGCTGTTGGAATTACATTGAATCTGTAGATGAGTTTGGGTAGAATTGACATCTTAATGACATTTAGCCTTCCTGTCCGTCAACGTGGAATATTTTTCCATCTTTTTAGGTCCCCTTCTATTTCTTTTAGTAAAGTTATGTAATTTTTTATGTATAGGTCTTTTACATCCTTGGTTAAGTTTATTCCTAGGTAGTTGATTTTTTTTTTAGTTGCTATTGAGAATGGAATCTTTTTCTTGAGTGTCTCGTCAGTTCGGTTGTTTCTGGTGTGTAGGCACATTACTGACTTATGTACATTAATCTTGTATCCTGCTACTTTGCTAAATTTGTTTATTAGCTCAAGTAGCTGTGTTGTTGATTTCTCAGGGTTTTCCACAGATAAGATCATACCATCTGCAAATAATGACAGTTTTACTTCTTCTTTTCCAATTCGGATACCTTTTAAATCTTTGTCTTGGTAAAGTGCTCTGGCTAGAACTTCTAGCACAATGTTGAATAGTAGAGGTGATAGTGGGTATCCTTGTCTAGTTCCTGATCTTAGAGGGAATGCTTTCAGTCTCTCACCATTGACTACTATGTGGTTGTGGGTTTTTTGTATGTGCCTTTTATCATATTGAGGAAGTTTCCTTCAGTTCCTACCTATTGAAGTGTTTTCATCAAAAAAAGGATGCTGGATTTTGTTGAATGTTTTTTCAGCATCTATTGAGCTGATCATTTGATTTTTCTCTTTTGATTTGTTAATGTTTTGTATTACATTGATTTTTCTTATGTTGAACCATCCTTGAGTTCCTGGAATGAACCCCCACTTGCTCATGGTGTATGATTTTTTTTTGGATTCGATTTGCAAGTATTTTGTTGAGAATTTTTGTGTCTGTATTCATGAGGGAGATTGGCATGTAATTTTCTTTTCTTGTAGCATCTTTACCTGGTTTTGGTATTAGCATGATGTTAGCTTCATAAAATGTGTTAGTGTTCCATTTTCTTCAATTTTTTGAAAGAGTTTAAGTAAGATTGGTGTCAGTTCTTTTTGGAACATTTGGTAGAATTTTCCTGTGAAGCCCTAGTCATTTATTTGTGGGAAGCTTTTTGATGACTGATTGGATCTTTGCTGTAATTGGTTTGTTGAGGTCTTCTATTTCTTCTCTGGTCAGGCTAGGTTGTTCATGTGTTTCCAGGAAATTGTCCATTTCCACTACATTATCTAGTTTGTTGGCGTACTGTTGTTTATAGTATCCTCCTGTAATTTTTAAAATTTCTTCAGGATCTGCATTAATGTCCCCTCTGTCACTCATTATTCTGTTTATTTGGGTCTTCTCTCTTTTTTATTTTGTCAGTTTAGCTAGGGGCTTCTCCATCTTGTTGATCTTCTCAAAGAACCATCTTTTGATTTTATTTATTCTCTCTTTTGGTTTTTTTGTTGTTGTTGTTGTTCTCTATGTCATTTATTTCTTCTTTAATCCTTGTTATTTCTTTTCTTCTACTTAGTTTAGGATTAGTTTGCTGTTCATTTTCTATCTTCTCCCATTATTCCATTAGTTATTTTATTGTAGTTCTTTCTTCTTTTTTTAATGTATGCATTTAGAGCTATTAATTTCCCCCTCGATAGTGCCTTTGCTGCATCCCATAAGTTTTTTTTTTGATCATTTTTAATTTTTATTTTTTTTCATTTTTATTGAGATTGTTCAGATACCATACAATTATCCAAAGATCCAAAGTGTACAATCACTTGCCCCTGGGTACCCTCATACAGCTGTGCATCCATCACACTTAATTTTTGTTCAATTTTTAGAAACTTTTCATTACTCCAGACAAGAAATAAAGTGAAAGATGAAAACAGAATAAAAGAAGAGGAAACTCTAATCCTCCCCTATCCCTAACCAACCCCCCTCAATTGTTGACTCCTAGTATTGATATAGTATATTTGTTACTGTTTATGAAAAAATGTTGAAATACTACTAACTGTAGTATATAGTTTGTAATAGGTATATAGTTCTTCCCTATATGCCCCTCTATTATTAATTTCTAATTGTATTGTCATACATTTGTTCTGGTTCATGGAAGCGATTTCTAGGATTTGTACAGTTGATCATGGACATTGCCCACCATAGGATTCAGTTTTATACATTCCCATCTTTCAACCTCCAACTTTCCTTCTGGTGACATATATGACTCTGAGCTTCCCCTTTCCACCTCATTCACACACCATTTGGCACTGTTAGTTATTCTCACACCTTGCTACCGACACCCCTGTTCATTTCCAAACATTTAAGTTCATCCTAATTGAACATTCTGCACATACTAAGCAACCACTCCCCATTCTTAAGCCTCGTCCTGTATCTTGGTACCTTATATTTCATGTCTATGAGTTTACATATTATAATTGGTTCCTATCAGTGAGACCCTGCAATAATTGTTCTTATGTGTCTGGCTTATTTCACTCAGTGTATTGCCCTCGAGGTTTTGTCATCAACCCATTTTTTTGAATATGGTTTTGTTCACTCACCATACATTCCATCCCAAGTAAATAATCGATGGTTCTCTGCATGGTCATACATTTATGTGTTCACCACCTTCACCACTATCTATATAAGGGCATCTACATTTCTTCCACAAGGCAGGAGGGAGAGTCAAAGAAGGCAGAGAGGCAAAAGAAAGAGGAAACAAAAAAAATGACAGCTAGGAAGCAGCAAAAGAAAAAATAACCTTAAATCAAAGTGGAATAAAGAATCAGACAATCCCACCAATGTCAAGTGTCTAACATGCCTCCCCTATACCCCCTCTTATCTGCATTTACCTTGCTATATCACCTTTGTTACATTAAAGGAAGCATAATACAATGATTCTATTAGTTACAGTCTCTAGTTTATGCTGATTGCATCCTTCCCCCAATGCCTCCCCATTTTTAACACCTTGCAAGATTGACATTTTCTTGTTCTCCCTCGTAAAAGAACATATTTGTACATTTTATCACAATTGTTGAATACTCTAGATTTCACCAAGTTACACAGTCCCAGTTTTTATCTTTCCTCTTTTCTTGTGTCTCACATGCTCCCTACCTTCCTCTCTCAACCGTATTCGTAGTTACCTTTGTCCAGTGTACTTACATTGTTGTGCTACCATCTCCCCAAAATTGTGTTCCCAAACCATGCACTCCTGTCTTCTATCACCCTGTAGTGCTCCCTTTAGTATTTCCTGTAGGGCAGGTGTCTTGTTCACAAAGTCTCTCATTGTCTGTTTGTCAGAAAATATTTTGAGCTCTCCCTCATATTTGAAGGACAGCTTTGCTGGATATAGGATTCTTGGTTGGCGGTTTTTCTCTTTCAGTATCTTAAATATATCACACCACTTCCTTCTTGCCTCCATGGTTTCTGCTGAGAGATCCACACATAGTCTTATTAAACTTCCTTTGTATGTAATGGATCGCTTTTCTCTTGCTGCTTTCAGGATTCTCTCTTTGTCTTTGACATTTGATAATCTGATTATTAAGTATCTTAGCGTAGGCCTATTCATATCTCTTCTGTTTGGAGTACGCTGCACTTCTTGGATATGTAATTTTATGTCTTTCATAAGAGATGGGAAATTTTCATTGATTATTTCCTCTATTATTGCTTCTGCCCCCTTTCCCTTCTCTTCTCCTTCTGGGACAGCAATGATACGTACATTATTGTACTTTGTTTCATCCTTGAGTTCCCGGAGACGTTACTCTTATTTTTTCATTCTTTTCTCCATCTGTTCCTTTGTGTGTAGGCTTTCAGGTGTTTTGCTCTCCAGTTCCTGAGTGTTTTCTTCTGCCTCTTGAGATCTGCTGTTGTATGTTTCCATTGTGTCTTTCATCTCTTGTGTTGTGCCTTGTCATTTCCATAGATTCTACTAGTTGTTTTTTTGAACTTTTGATTTCTGCCATATATATGCCCAGTGTTTCCTTTACAGCCTCTATCTCTTTTGCAATACCTTCTCTAAACTTTTTGATTTGATTTAGCATTAGTTTAAATTCCTGTATCTTGGTTGAAGTGTATGTTTGTTCCTTTGACTGGGCCATAACTTTGTTTTTCTTAGTGTAGGTTGTAATTTTCTGTTGTCTAGGCATGGTTTCCTTGGTTATCCAAATCAGGTTTTCCCAGACCAGAACAGGCTCAGGTCCAAGAGGGAAGAAATATTCAGTATCTGGTTTCCCTGAGGGTGTGTCTTAGAAAATTGCTCCACCCTTTGATGCCTCAGGTCACTGTGCTTTTCTGCCCAGCAGATGATGCCTGTTAGCCTGTAATTCTTGACTGGTGTGAGGAGGTATGGCCGTGTTCCCCCAGGCTCTGGGGTCTGGTTCTGAATGGAAAGGGCCCCACCCCTTTCCTCCTAGAGAAGACAGACCCCCCAGGTGGAGGTTATTAGCATTTCAGTGGTCTCTCTCTCTGCTTGTGCTGTCTCCACCCTTCCCCTAGTCACAGCCCTGGAAACTGAAAATGACTGGGGCTTTCTCCACTGAGCTGAAAAAGAAACAGATAGTCCCCTTCAGACCCAGTCCAAGGCGACCCTCTGGCTCTCCAAGGTCAGTCGTCACCCAAAGCCTCTGTCTGTTTTTTGGGGATGCGTACCTGTAGTGAGCAGTTCGCACTCGCTACTTAAAACCCCAGTTGGAGCTCAGCTGAGCTATATTCGCTTGCTGAGAGAGAGCTTCTCTCTGGCACCACGAGGCTTTGCAGCTCGGGCTATGGGGGAGGGGGTCTCATGACTTGGATCCGCAGGTTTTACTTACAGATTTTATGCTGTGTTCTCGGGCATTCCTCCCAATTTGGGTTGGTGTATGATGAGTGGATGGTCTCGTTTGTCCCCCAACAGTTATTCTGGATTATTTACTAGTTATTTCTGTTTTTTTGTAGTTGTTCCAGGGGGACTACTTAGCTTCCACTCCTCTCTATGCCGCCATCTTGCCCCACCTCCATGCATCCCATAAGTTTTCATATGTTGTGCTCTCATTTTCATTTGTCTCTAGATAATTAGCAATTTCTCTTGCTATTTCTTCTTTAACCCACTGATTGTTTAGGAGTGTGTTGTTTAACCTCCATATGTTTGTGAAAGATCTGGTTCTTTGGTGGTTGTTGATTTCTAGTTGGATTCCACTGTGGTCAGAGAAGGTGCTTTGAATAATTTCAGTCTATTTAAATGTATTAAGACTTGTTCTGTGCTCCAGTGTATGATCTATCCTGGACAACATTCCTTGGGCACTAGAGAAGAATGTATATTCTGGTACTTTGGGATGTAATGATCTATATATGTCTGTGAAGTCTAATTCATTTATCATATTGTTTAGATTCTCAGTTTCCTTATTGGTTCTCTGTCTAGTTGTTCTAGCTATAGAAGAAAGTGGTGTATTGAAGTCTCCCATGATTATTCTAGAAGCATCTATTGCTCCCCTCAGTTTAGCCAATGTTTTGTCGCATGTATTTTGAAACTCCTTGATTGGGTGCATAAAGATTTATAATTCTTATTTCTTTTTGGTGAATTATCCCTTTTATTAATATATAGTGTCCTTCTTTGTCTCTTATAACATCCTTGCAATTAAAGTCTGTTTTGTCCAGTATTAGCATAACCACCCCAGGTTTCTTTTGATTGTAATTTGCGTGGAGTATTTTTTTCTGTCCTTTCACTTTCAGTCTCTTTGTGTTGCAGGGTCTAAGATGAGTCTCTTGTAAACAGCATATTGATGGGTCATATTTTTTAATCCATTCTACCAGTCTGTATCTTTTAATTGGAGAGTTTAATCCATTCACATTCAAAGTTATTATTGAGAAGGAAATTCTTGAACCAGCCATCTTATCCTTTGGTTTTTAGTTGTTAGGTCTATTTCCACCCCCTCCCTCTCTTTTTTTCCTTTGAGTTACCCTTACTAATAACTCTTCAGTTCTGTGCTCTTCTCCAGACCTCTCTCTGCATTCTTTTTTTCTCAGCTGGTAGAGTTCCCTTTAGTATTTCTTTCAGGGCAGGTCCCTTGTTAACAAATTCTCCTGGTGTTGGTTTGTCTGTAAAATTTTAAACTCTCCCTCAATTTTGAAGGAGAGCTTTGCTGGATAAAGAATTATTGACTGTCTTTTTTTCTTTCAGAATCTGAGATAAGGCATACCTGAGATATACCTTCTTGCCTCCATGGTGCCCGCTGAGTAGTCAGTACTTAGTCTTATGTTTTTTCCTTTGTATGTAGTGATTTGCTTCTCTCTTGCTGCTTTCAGAAGTCTCTCCTCTTCAGCATTTGCTAATCTAATCGGTATATTTCTCAGAGTAGGTTTATTTGGATTTAGTCTTTCTGGAGTTTGTTGGGAATCTTTAATTTGGATATTTATGTCATTTAGTAGGGTTGGGAAGTTTTCCCCAACAATTCTTCGAATATCCTTCCTGGCCCTTTACTCTTCTCTTCCCCTTCTGGAACACCAATGGTCCTTACATTTGTGCACTTCATATTGTCCATTTCTTTGAGATCCATTTCAAATTTTTAATTTTTTTCACCGTTCATTTTTTGTACTTTCACTTTCCATCACCCTTTCTTTGAGGTCTCTAATTTGTTCCTCTGCTTCTTCAAATCTGGTGTTATATGTCTCAAGAATATTTTTTATTTGATCAACAGTATCTTTTATTTCCATAAGATCTGTTTTTTTATTTACTCTTGCAAATCCTTCTTTATGCTCTTCTTGGATCTTCTTCATGTCCTTTATATCCTGAGCCATAATATTGATTTGTGTATACTTCTTTGATTAATTGCTCCAAATTTTGTGCCTCTGCTGGCTTTTTAATTTGTTTGTATGGCTTGTGCATATCTTCTACATCCTTCAAGTGCTTTGTAATTTTCTGCTGCCTTTTGGGGCATTTGCTTGTCTTGATAGGGTTATTTTTGGAAGTGCAGAATTCATTGAATATTTACATATAATTTGGTTTGTTGGAGTGCGGTGTCTCAATTCTACCAGGAGGTGGTCCTCTTGAGGTACAGCTTGCTGGAGTGCAGTTTCCCTATCCTACCAGCAGGTGGCACTCTCAAGTAGGCCCTCCCCAGAGTTTTCCTTTGTGATGGGTGGAGTCTGTGCACCAGATCTCAGTGTGCACTGGGGAATCCTGGTCCTGGGGCTGAAGTGTGGGCCTGGAGCATGTAGGTAGGGAGCGCATCTGGCAGGTGAGACATGGGCCCTGCCTGCCAGTTCTCTGCCTGCCTTGCAACTGCAAGTCTCCGGGGGCATGGGAGGGGCTCTCAATTGCTGGTATGGGCCTCTCCCTTCCCTGCTTCTCACCGTTGCATCCTCTGCCCCCAGTTTTGTGGGGGAGTTCAGTCACAGCCCACAGAGTTCCCTCATGCATGTTCCCCGCTGTCTGGCTGTGGAGGATCACCCCCTAGCAAACTGTCAAAGTAGGTGGACCAGAACGGAGAGCCGCTGTTCACTCCCTTGCCCAGTGGCAGTTTTGCTGCTGCCGGCCTGGGGTGGGGGGTAGTCCGGATGGGAAATATACTCACCATGTCCGTCCATCCCCCGTCTCTCCTCTGTTTTTGTTGGGTGTCCCCTCCACATACTGTGGCGGACCCTCTAAGGCCAGTCAAACTCCGGAACTGCGGTCCCTGGTGTCCTCTGGTCCCTTTCCGGTTACTCTGATGGAGTAGAAGCCCATCTGCCTCACCAACTCCACCATCTTCCCAGAAGCCACTCTATTGTGGTTTTTTTTTTTTTTAATCTTCATTTTATTGAGATATATTCACATACCATGCAGTCATACAAAACAAATCGTACTTTCGATTGTTCACAGTACCATTACATAGTTGTACATTCATCACCTAAATCAATCCCTGACACCTTCATTAGCACACACACAAAAATAACAAGAATAAAAATTAGAGTGAAAAAGAGCAATTGAAGTAAAAAAGAACACTGGGTACCTTAGTCTGTTTGTTTCCTTCTCCTATTTTTCTACTCATCCATCCATAAACTAGACAAAGTGGAGTGTGGTCCTTATGGCTTTCCCAATCCCATTGTCACCCCTCATAAGCTACATTTTTATACAACTGTCTTCGAGATTCATGGGTTCTGGGTTGTAGTTTGATAGTTTCAGGTATCCACCACCAGCTACCCCAATTCTTTAGAACCTAAAAAGGGTTGTCTAAAGTGTGTGTAAGAGTGCCCACCAGAGTGACCTCTCGGCTCCTTTTGGAATCTCTCTGCCACTGAAGCTTATTTCATTTCCTTTCACATCCCCCTTTTGGTCAAGAAGATGTTCTCCATCCCACGATGCCAGGTCTACATTCCTCCCTGGGAGTCATATTCCACATTGCCAGGGAGATTCACTACCCTGGGTGTCTGATCCCACATAGGGGGGAGGGCAGTGATTTCACCTTTCAAGTTGGCTTAGCCAGAGAGAGAGGGCCACATCTGAGCAACAAAGAGGCATTCGGGAGGAGGCTCTTAGGCACAATTATAGGGAGGCCTAGCCTCTCCTTTCCAGCAACCGTCTTCCCAAGGGTAAAACCTATGGTAGAGGGCTCAGCCCATCAAACCACCAGTCCCCTATGTCTGTGGTCATGTTAGCAACCATCGAGGTGGGGTAGGCCAATACCCCTGCATTTTCCACAGGCTCCTCAAGGGGGCACTACACCTTTTTTTCCTTGTTTTTGTTTTTTTTTTTAACCTTCCCTTCTTTTTTAAATCAACTGTATGAAAAAAAAGTTAAAAAGTAAACAAACATACAATAAAAGAACATTTCAAAGAGACCATAACAAGAGAGTAAGAAAAAGACAACTAACCTAAGATAAATGCTTAACTTCCAACGTGTTCCTACTTTACCCCAAGAAAGTTACCTAATATAGCAACATTTCTGTGAACTTGTTCCTACTATATCCATCAGAAATTAACAGACCATAGTCATTCCTGGGCATCCCCAGAACGTTAAATAGCTTATCTGTTCTTCTTGGATTATTGTTCCCCCTTCCTTAATTGCTCTCTATTGCTAGTTCCCCTACATTCTACATTATAAACCATTTGTTTTACATTTTTCAAAGTTCACATTAGTGGTAGCATATAATATTTCTCTTTTTGTGCCTGGCTTATTTCGCTCAGCATTATGTCTTCAAGGTTCATCCATGTTGTCATATGTTTCACGAGATCGTTCCTTCTTACTGCCGCGTAGTATTCCATCGTGTGTATATACCACATTTTATTTATCCACTCATCTGTTGAAGGACATTTGGGTTGTTTCCATCTCTTGGCAATTGTGAATAATGCTGCTATGATCATTGGCGTGCAGATATCTGTTCGGGTCACTGCTTTCCGATCTTCCGGGTATATACCGAGAAGTGCAATCGCTGGATCGAATGGTAACTCTATATCTAGTTTTCTAAGGAACTGCCAGACTGACTTCCAGAGTGTCTGAACCATTATACAGTCCCACCAACAATGAATGAGTTCCAATTTCTCCACATCCCATCCAGCATTTGTAGTTTCCTGTTTGTTTAATGGCAGCCATTCTAATCGGTGTGAGATGGTATCTCATTGTGGTCTTAATTTGCATCTCTCTAATAGCTACTGAAGCTGAACATTTTTTCATGTGTTTCTTGGCCATTTGTATTTCCTCTTCAGAGAACTGTCTTTTCATATCTTTTGCCCATTTTATAATTGGGCTGTCTGTACTATTGTCATTGAGTTGTAGGATTTCTTTATATATGCAAGATATCAGTCTTTTGTCAGATACATGGTTTCCAAAAATTTTTTCCCATTGAGTTGGCTGCCTCTTTACCTTTTTGAGAAATTCCTTTGAGGTGCAGAAACTTCTAAGCTTGAGGAGTTCCCATTTATCTATTTTTTCTTTTGTTGCCTGTGCTTTGGGTGTAAAGTCTAGGAAGTGGCCGCCTAATACAAGGTCTTGAAGATGTTTTCCTACATTATCTTCTAGGAATTTTATGGTACTTTCTTTTATATTGAGATCTTTCGTCCATTTTGAGTTAATTTTTGTGTAGGGGGTGAGGTAGGGGTCCTCTTTCATTCTTTTGGATATGGATATCCAACTCTCCCAGCCCCATTTGTTGAAAAGACCATTATGACTCAGTTCAGTGACTTTGGGGGCCTTATCAAAGATCAGTCGGCCATAGATCTGAGGGTCTATCTCTGAATTCTCAATTCGATTCCATTGATCTATATGTCTATCTTTGTGCCAGTACCATGCTGTTTTGACAACTGTGGCTTTATAATAAGCTTCAAAGTCAGGGAGTGTAAGTCCTCCCACTTCATTTTTCTTTTTTAGAGTGTCTTTAGCAATTCGAGGCATCTTCCCTTTCCAAATAAATTTGATAACTAGCTTTTCCAAGTCTGCCAAGTAGGTTGTTGGAATTTTGATTGGGATTGCATTGAATCTGTAGATGAGTTTGGGTAGAATTGACATCTTAATGACATTTAGTCTTCCTATCCATGAACATGGAATATTTTTCCATCTTTTAAGGTCCCCTTCTATTTCTTTTAGTAGAGTTATGTAGTTTTCTTTGTATAGGTCTTTCACATCTTTGGTTAAGTTTATTCCTAGGTACTTGATTTTTTTAGTTGCTATTGAAAATGGTATCTTTTTCTTGAGTGTCTTCTTCAGTTTGTTCATTTCTAGCATATAGAAACATTACTGACTTATGTGCGTTAATCTTGTATCCCGCTACTTTGCTAAATTTGTTTATTAGCTCTAGTAGCTGTATTGTCGATTTCTCAGGGTTTTCTAGATATAAGATAATATCATCTGCAAACAATGACAGTTTTACTTCTTCTTTTCCAATTTGGATGCCTTTTATTTCTTTGTCTTGCTGGATTGCCCTGGCTAGCACTTCCAGCACAATGTTGAATAACAGTGGTGACAGCGGGCATCCTTGTCTTCTTCCTGATCTTAGAAGGAAGGCTTTCAGTCTCTCACCATTGAGTGCTATGCTGGCTGTGGGTTTTTCATATATGCTCTTTATCATGTTGAGGAAGTTTCCTTCAATTCCTACCTTTTGAAGTGTTTTTATCAAAAAGGGATGTTGGATTTTGTCAAATGCTTTTTCAGCATCTATTGAGATGATCAATTGATTTTTCCCTTTTGACTTGTTAATGTGTTGTAATACATTGATCGATTTTCTTATGTTGAACCATCCTTGCATGCCTGGAATTAACCCCACGTGGTCATGGTGTATGATTTTTTTAATGTGTCTTTGGATTCGATTTGCAAGTATTTTGTTGAGGATTTTTGCATCTATATTCATTAGGGAGATTGGCCGTTAGTTTTCCTTTTTTGTAGCATCTTTGCCGGGTTTTGGTATTAGATTGATGTTAGCTTCATAAAATTAGTTAGGTAGTGTTCCATTTTCTTCAATGTTTTGAAAGAGTTTGAGTAGGATTGGTGTCAGTTCTTTCTGGAAAGTTTGGTAGAATTCCCCTGTGAAGCCATCTGGCCCTGGGCATTTATTTGTGGGAAGATTTTTGATGACTGATTGGATCTCTTTGCTTGTGATGGGTTGATTGAGGTCTTCTGTTTCTTCTCTGGTCAGTCTAGGTTGCTCATATGTTTCCAGGAAATTGTCCATTTCTTCTACGTTATCCAGTTTGTTGCCATACAGTTGTTCATAATATCCTCTTATAATTTTTTTAATTTCGTCAGGATCTGCAGTTATGTCACCTTTTTCATTCATTATTTTGTTTATATGGGTCTTCTCTCTTTTTGATTTTGTCAGTCTAGCTAGGGGCTTGTCAATCTTGTTGATCTTCTCAAAGAACCAACTTTTGGTGATATTTATCCTCTCTATTTTTTTTTGTTCTCTATGTCATTTATTTCTGCTTTAATCCTTGTTATTTCTTTTCTTCTACTTGGTTTAGGATTGGTTTGCTGTTCATTTTCTAGCTTCTTGAGTTGATCCGTTAGTTCTTTGATTTTGGCTGTTTCTTCCTTTTTAATATATGCGTTTAGTGCTATAAATTTCCCCCTCAGCACAGCTTTTGCTGCATCCCATAGGTTTTGGTATGTTGTGTTCTCATTTTCATTCTTCTCTATATATTTAGCAATTTCTCCTGCTATTTCTTCTTTAACCCACTGATTGTTTAGGAGTGTGTTGTTTAACCTCCAGGTATTTGTGAATTTTCTAAGTCTCTGATGGTTATTGACTTCTAATTGTATTCCATTGTGGTAAGAGAATGTGCTTTGAATAATTTAAATCTTTTTAAATGTATTGAGGCTTGTTTTATATCCCAGCATATGATCTATTCTGGAGAAAGTTCCATGAGCACTAGAAAAGTATGTGTATCCTGGTGATTTGGGATGTAATGTCCTGTATATGTCTGTTAAATCTAATTCATTTATCAGATTGTTTAGGTTTTCAATTTCCTTATTGGTCTTCTGTCTGGTTGATCTATCTATAGGAGAGAGTGATGTGTTGAAGTCTCCCACAATTATTGTGGAAACATCCATTGCTTCCTTTAGTTTTGCCAGTGTTTCTCATGTATTTTGTGGCACCTTGATTGGGTGCATAGACATTTACGATTGTTATTTCTTCTTGTTGAATTGCCCCTTTTATTAGTATGTAGTGGCCTTCTTTGTCTCTCAAAACATCCCTGCATTTGAAGTCTATTTTATCTGAGATTAATATTGCTACACCTGCTTTCTTTTGGCTGTAGCTTGCATGAAATATTTTTTTCCATCCTTTCACTTTCAATTTCTTTGTGTCCCTGTGTCTAAGATGAGTCTCTTGTATGCAACATATTGATCGTTCATTTTTTTTGATCCATTCTGCGAATCTATATCTTTTAATTGGGGAGTTTAATCCATTTACATTCAACGTTATAACCGTGAAGGCATTTCTTGAATCAGCCATCTTATCCTTTGGTTTATGTTTGTCATATTTTTCCCCTCTCTCTATTAATATCCTTTGTTGTACCCATACCGAATCTCTTTAGTACTGAACCTTTCTCCAAGTCTCTCTGTCCTTTCTTTGTTTCTCTGTCTGTAGGGCTCCCTTTAGTATCTCCAGTAGGGCAGGTCTCTTATTAGCAAATTCTCTCAGCATTTGTTTGTCTGTGAAAATTTTAAGCTCTCCCTCAAATTTGAAGGAGAGCTTTGCTGAATAAAGTATTCTTGGCTGGAAATTTTTCTCACTCAGAATTTTAAATATATCGTGCCACTGCCTTCTCACCTCCATGGAGGCTGCTGAGTAGTCATTACTTAGTCTTATGCTGTTTCCTTTGTATGTGGTGAATTGCTTTTCTCTTGCTGCTTTCAGAACTTGCTCCTTCTCTTCCGTGTTTGACAGTGTGATCCGAATATGTCTCGGAGTGGGTTTATTTGGATTTATTCTATTTGGAGTTCGCTGAGCATTTATGATTTGTGTATTTATGTTGTTTAGAAGATTTGGGAAGTTTTCCCCACAATTTCTTTGAATACTCTTCCTAGACCTTTACCCTTTTCTTCCCCTTCTGGAACACCAATGAGTCTTATATTCGGACGTTTCATATCATCTATCATATCCCTGAGGTCCGTTTCAATTTTTTCAATTTTTTTCCCCAGTCTTTCTTTTATGCTTTCATTTTCCATTCTTTCATCTTCCAAGTCACTGATCCGTTGTTCAACTTCCCCTAGTCTTGTACTATGAGTGTCCAGAATCTTTTTAATTTGGTCAACAGTTTCTTTAATTTCCATAAGATCATCCATTTTTTTATTTAGTCTTGCAATGTCTTCTTTATGCTCTTCTATGGTCTTCTTGATTTACTTTGTATCCCGTACTATGGTCTCATTGTTCATCTTTAGTTCTTTGAGTAGCTGCTCTAGGTGCTGTGTCTCCTCTGATCTTTTGATTTGGGTGCTTGGGCTTGGGTTATCCATATCGTCTGTTTTTTCATATGCTTTATAATTTTCTGTTGTTTTTGGCCTCTTGGCATTTGCTGAACTTGATAGGGTTCTTTTAGGATGTGTATTCCAATTGAAGTCCTTATGTCTAATTTATCAGATCTACAGCTTCGTGGAGTACACTTTCTCTAACTAACCAGCAGGTGGCGTCCACGAGCCACCTGTTCTCTACAAGCCAGTTCTCCCCTGCTTAGCCTTTTTGGTGAGTGGGGGAGTGAGTCTTGTGGGGTCCAATTGGTGTACCAAGCTTGCGTATGTAGTTGGTGTTGCCTGCCCTGTATATGGGGCGTGTTTCTGGGCAGTCAGGGAGGGGGGGTGGCTCTAAGAATCAAATCTCCCTGGTATTCCTAGAGTTTTAAAGCTGCTGCAATAGTCTAATCCTTCAGTTCAGTCGTGCCACAGTTTGTCTCTGCCACTGACCCACAAGTCCTTGGTATTGGCGTATGGCTCCTGAGACTTGCACGTGGGTCCCTCTTTCAGGCCGTGCACCCCCTGGCCCTCTGTTGAGGGATGACTGTGCTATGTCACAGGTGAGTGCCGTCCCCCCAGGGCGGTTCTGGGCTGCTGGGCTGTGTAGGGAGGCTCCCAGTCTGCTGAAATGATGGCTGAATGGGGCTTTGTTAATTCACACTGCTCCACCTTCCCAACTCTGGGACAATCAGCTGAGGTTGCAGGGAAGGCTAATGTCCACGCCCAGTTTTGTGGTGTGTGCCTGTTATTTGAAGCACTTCCGTCACACTGGGTTGTGTGGGGCAGCTCTGGGCTATGGGGCTGGTGATGGGCAGGAGTGTTTCCTGTCCACCAGGATGATGGCTGTGAGTAGACACCCCCCTTTTCTTGGGAAGTTGTGGTGTTTAGTGAATTTTCTCAGCCACTGGATTATTGCCTTTTGTCTCAGAGCTCTCTTAGTTCTGCTCTTGACTTGACCTCCCCAAATTGCAAGTCTTTGAAGCTTTCTGTATTGGGCTTCTTAGGGTAATTGTTTTAGAAAAAGAAAAAAGGATTAAAAAAAAGGGCCCTCCTCAGAGATCTAATGGGTTATTGAAATGCTAAGAGACAAAGCAATTAGGGCCATTAAGGAAAGGTCCACAGGGCAGAGAGATCAGCTTTTCTTCGGGATTTGCATATGAGCCTCAGGGCCTTAGCTCTGCCCTTCCCCTTTCTATGTTCACCAGAACTCCAAAAATTCTCCGCTTTTATTTTGGAGTTTTTCGTGTTGTTTTTTTTCTATGCCTGTCTCCTCTCTGCTGGGCTGGCTGCTCTCAGATTCTCTGGTGTCTGGTCTCAGTCTGTCTGTGGTTGGAGTCTGGATCAGTAGAATGAGTTTCTGATAAGGGCTGCCACTGCAGTTCTCCCTTCTCCTTCCCGGAGTTGACAGCCCCTCCTCCCACGGTACTGAGCCTGGCAGGGAGGGGTGCGGGTCCCCTGGCCACAAAAACTTACAGATTTCGCTGATCTCAGCAGTTCCACGTTTTCATGAGTGTTGTATGAAGTATGCCCAAAGTCAGATTGCTCTGTGGTGTCCAGTCCACGCAGTTCCTGGCTTTCTACCTACTTTCCTGGAGGAGTAACTAAAACATACAGCTCACCAGTCCGCCATCTTGCCCCCCCTCTTCTATTGTGTTTTGAGAATTCCTTTATTTTCTGGATACATGTTATTTATCAGATATATGCTTTGCAAAGATTTCCCCCCAGTTTGTGGTTTGTCTTTTATGCACTACAGAAGAAACTGTTAAGAGAATGAAGTTTTAAATTTTGATGAAATCCAGTTTTCTCATTTTTCTTTGTGGATTGTGCTATTGGCACCATATCTAAGAAACCTTTGCCTAACCAAGGTCACAAAGATTTTCTCCACTGTTTTCTTCTAGAGGGATTATAGTTTTAGATTTGACATTTAGGTCTGCGACCCATTTTGAGTAATTTTATATATGGTGTAAAGCACGGATCTATGTTATTTATTTTTTCCATATGGATATCAAATTTTTCCAGCACTATTTGTTGGAGAAAACTATACTTTTTCTTATTCATTTCCTCTTAATCATTGTTAAAATTTAGTTATTAATATATGTATTGTTTTATTTCTGTAGCCTATAGTCTGTTTCATTGATCTGTCTATCTTGATGCCAGTACCACACCCTTTTGATTATTTTAGCTTTATAATATGTCTTGAAATTGGATACTGTTAGCACTCCAGATTTATTCTTCTTTTTCAGAGTTTGGCTATCGTAAGTCCTTTGCATTTCCACAAAAATGTTGGAATCAGCTTGTCAATGTCTACATGAAAAGCCTGTTGGGAATTTGATTGGGATTGTATTGAATCTATATATCAATTTGGGGAGAATTGGCTACTTAACAATGTTGAGTCTTCTGACCTATGACCAAGGTATATCACTCCATTTATTTAGGTTTTCTTTACTTTTCTCTTAGCAATGTATATTTTTTGTTTTCATTATGCATGGCTTTTACGTCTTCTGCCAGATTTATTCCTAAGTATTTCATAGTTTTGATGTTGTTATAAGTGGCATTGATTTTTAAATTTTAATTTCCAGTTGTTCCTTGCTGGTATGTAGAAATACAGTTGATTTTTGTATATTAAATTGATATCCTGAAACCTTGCTATACTCTCTTATTAGTTCTAGTAGGTTTTTTTTGTAGATTTTGTCCAATTTTCTATATAGAAGATCATGTCCTGAATGCAGATAGTTTTATGTCTTCCTTTCCGATTTGGATGCCTTTAATTTCCTTTTTTTCTTGCCTGATGGCACTGGCTAGAATCTACAGTATAATTTTAGACAGAAGTGGTGAGAGCAGAAATCTCTTTCTTTTTCCTGATCTTAGGGAGTGTAATGAGTTTGAATTCGAGGATTTTGGAGTGACTCAAAAAAAGTGACCTCTAGAAGGCAGTAACACAAACTATTTGTGGCTGTGGGCATTCACAGGTGTGCATACAAGAGGAGGTCCCTCATAGTGGTAAACATTCCAGAGGTCAGTCACCAGAGGGAAGCAGGGTTAGGGGTAAACTCCTGAACTCCTGTAGGATAGGAGAAATGGAAGAGGGGACAGGACTTATGTGTCCAGGTGTGGCAGCACAGCCAGTTGGGAACCTCTGTGTCAAAGAGTTCTGAGGGGCTGAAGCAGTGTGGAACCTTTCAGTTTCAGGGGATATGTTATCACTTGGAAATGGATGCTGGGCATAGCTGGGCCAAGTTTCTTTGAGGTGTGCAAAGCAGGTTAACACCAAATGTTAAAAGTTGTTTATTTGGGCTATTTTTAAACAATTGGATATGTAAGCATTTGAGTTTAGCAAGCGGGTTTTCCTAATAGCTCCAATAGCTGCTGCTTTCTAATAGCTGCTGTGAAGAAGTAAAGAACACACAAGGCTCCATACTGAGGTCATCTTTGACTCATTTATAAAACAGACTTCCCTTGTTCCTTAGGAGGTTTGCTGTAGGTTTTTTTTGGATGTACTTTATCAAGTTGAGGAATTTTTCTGTTTCTAGTTTCCTGAACATTTTTAATTGGAAATGGATGTTGGATTTTGTCAAATGCTCTTTCTGTATCTATTGAGATGATCTTAAGGTTTTTTCCTTTTAGATTGTTACATTACATTTTTTTTTTTTTTTTTTTTTTTTTTTGATTTTAAATCTTAAGCCAAACTTGCATTCCTGGGAACCCTTTTGGTCATGATTTATTATTCTTTTAATATATTGTTAGATTCAGTTTGCTGCAATTGTCTAAGCTTTTTGCATATATGTTCATGAAGGATATTCGTTTACAGTTTTGTTACTTGCTTTGATTTTGTTATCAGGGTAAGGCTAAGCTTACAGAATGTGTTGGGAAGTGTTCTTTTTCTTCAGACTTTTGGAAAAGTTTGTATAGAATTGATATTATTTCTTCCTCAAATGTGTGGTAGAATTAGCAAAGGAAGCCATCTGGATCTGGGGTTTTCTTTGTGGGAAAGTTTTTAACTATGATTTCAATTTCTTTCAAAAGTATAGGACTATTCTAGTTGTCTGTTTCTTCTTGGATAAGCTTTGATAATTTATGTTTTTCACCTATGTGGTTAAATTAACAGGCATGAAGTTGTATTTAATATTCCTTATTAGCTTCTGAATATCTGCAGACTCTGTGGGATGTCATTTCTCTTAATTGTTTTATATTGACAATTTGTGCCTTTACTCCTTTTTTCCTAATAAGTCCAGCTAGAGGCTTAGCAGTTTTATTGATCATCTTAAAAAACCACCTCTATTTATAATTTTTGTTTTTTTTTTATTTAATTGATTCCAGCTTTGATCTTTACAGTTTCCTTTCTTCTACTTATTTTCTGCTTAATTTGCTCTTTTTCTAGTTTCTTAAGGTGGAAGCTGATGTCATTGATTTGAGATCTTTCTTTCCTTTTTTTTTTTTTTAATTGTAAGTCTTCACTGCTATAAATTTCTTCCTAAATACTGCTTTAGTAGAATCCCACAAATTTTAGTAAGTTGTGTTTTCATTTTCATTCAGTTCAAAATACTTTCTAATTTCTAAATAGCAAATATTTAAATCATTGTAGCTTTACTTAAAAGAATAATATTTGGATTTTCCATTCCTGTATATTTCATGTAAGGGAAAAACAAATAATTTTAAGAAGCTCATTTTAAGTTCTTAAACACTCATTTTCCTTTTTATAAATCTTTATTATTTGTTAGATTATAAAAGTAATGTTAATTTTTTTAAAAAATCACACAACCCAAAGATATTTAATTGGAAAATGAAATTTAAGTGGTTAGTTTTTAAAGAACTTTTGGTTTAAAATAATGAAATTTTTGTTCTTTAGAAATGAAGACTGACTTGAACTTATTGTTGGAGTGTCTAAAATATCAAATGGACAACCCTTTTTCACAAAAGGAAGCTTTGGTCACTATTCATTCAATTTGTCAACAAAACAGTAAGACATGATAGTTAAATTTTATCTGTGATTCTTATTCTTTAATACTGTGGTATATCAAATAGGCATAGTTTTTTCTCTTAACACTAAGTTACTCAATATTATGGTACTTTCTT
This sequence comes from Choloepus didactylus, assembly GCF_015220235.1. Classification (NCBI taxonomy): domain Eukaryota; kingdom Metazoa; phylum Chordata; class Mammalia; order Pilosa; family Megalonychidae; genus Choloepus; species Choloepus didactylus. The sequence continues at coordinate 21,758,822 of NC_051328.1, read as the reverse complement.
AATGTGCTTTATTTTATCCTTAAAAGAATAATCAAAATAAAGATCATTTCTATTTTGTTTTGTCTGCACAACCCTACAGGTAATGCAAGTGTTTATTTTCGGGAAATTGGTGGTTTGATGTTTGTAAAAAATCTTGCAAAGTCAAGTGAACATAGCATGGTAAAAGAAGCATCCTTATATACCTTAGGAGCTGTTGCAGAACAAAATGGTAAAATATAAAATCTTTAATTATCCTTCAAGCATTTTGTTATACATTAACAAACTACTGTTTAGAATTAAATTTATTTTTTTAATTTCTTGATAGTTTTTCCAGGTACTTTAATCAAAAGATGAACATAATCCAGAACCATCTTATAAATATGCTTTGTGTTTAGAAGTTCATGTTAACAGGAACATTGTTTTTTGCCGTATACCTGAAACAAGGTTGAATCTAATCCATCAGTTTTTCAAACCAGCTTTATATTTTCATATATTAAACATTTATTATTCGCCTATTGAGAACCAATCTCTGTGCTATGCGTTGGGAGTCCAGAGATATATAAGACAGAGTACTTCCCTTTAAGAGGGGGTCTATTGGCTGGTTCTAGACACTAGATAAAATGCTGATTAGTGTCACTGTGTTCAAATTATTTTAAAAAAAATTCTGCATATTGTATGATTATCACAAAAAATTAACCTTTCTCAGGTAGGTATGATTTTGTTTTTTCAAAAGATATTTTTATTTCTAGGAGAGTTTGAAGAAAAATAGCAGTAGTATAATTTGTTCCTCTGTTTTCTAAATCAGGTTTCTGAATTTCCTTAATTTGTTTTTCTTGCTTTGTTTTGTCACCTGCCCTCCTAAGATTTTTTTTGTTCGATTTTATTTTAATTTTTTATTTAGTTAGGTTTTATTGGAAATTGTAGGGGATAAATGCATGTTTTAGAGTCTACATCAAATATTTCTGATTAAGATATGGCTTTTTTTGGTCTGGTAATTGAATAGGTACATAATAATTTGTCAGAAATTATGTTGTATGATTAATAAAAGTCAACTAAATGAGATCTGGTTGAGACTCATTCCCAGTTTGGCAAGTTTGTACTTTGTTCAGCATATTTTTAAAAATGTTTATACTAATGAATAGTAGTTAAAATTATATTTTTTATATTTCAGTTTTCTGTCAGCAGACTTTGTGTACTTCAGAATTGTTTGAAGACTTACTTTGTTTCCTATCTAATGATTCTAACATAAATTTGAAAAGAATGTCTGTCTATGTTATTTTGGTTCTGGTTTCAAATAATAGTAAGTGTGTTTTCTTTTACATTGTTAAAACATATTTAAAACTAATAAACAGACAGTCATTATTAACCCTTTTATTCTAGTTTTTATATCAGGATTTTTTATTTCACTAGCTTTGAGAACTATCAACTTTAAAGACAAGGGAAGAACATGCATATTTATTGTTAATTTTCCATCTTGATTGTTAATTTTAAGAAATAGTGAAGTGATTTGTACTATTTATTAACACTGAAAAGTAATAGTTTTAAAAGCAAAAGAGAATAATGAATTTGGTTGATTTTCCACTGAGTTGGCCAGTTAGTTACAAGGTTTGCTGTCAGCCAACAATAACCTTAAATTTCATATAGCCCTTAGCTAAAGTTTTTTTGTTTGTTTGTGGGGGAAGGAGATAGTTTTAGTTTTATAGAAAAGTTGCAATGACAGTGTAGAATTTTCTTGTATACCATCCAGTCGAACTCTAATTTTTTCAAATTGCTATATTTAATTCTTCAAATTATTAGAAATTCTATAAACATTTGAAATACTTTCAGATTTTATTTTTCCTATTTTGGAAAAAAATGCAAAAGGTGGAATTTATTCTTTCCTATTTTGGTGCATATTTTGTAGTACAGAACCATGATGCAATATAAGTATTTTGTGATTTTTTAGAGGAAATTTGAAAACTGTTGATAATCTAGACAAAAGTACTGCATATCCCGTAATAATTTTGATTTTGGATTTTTATTTACTATAATCATGTGTTATACTTTATAATACTTATATTTTTAAAATAAGTGGTTTAAAAAGTATTTATTTAAAATACTACCTAAATATTGTTTTTATTTCTGCATGATTATTTCTAAATAAAAATCCTTCGTGTAATATTTGGCTATTTTATTTTCTTTTGTTATATGTGGCTATTCTTAACAGAGATTGGACAAATGCTTGTGAGAGAAACAGGTTGTATAACAGCTCTGGCAGAGTTGTTCAGGTAAGCAAATATAAATTTCTTAGTATTAATTATTCATTACTTAACAAACTTTATCACATTTGTGTTAATTTACTTCCTTTTCTGTTTTAATCTAACAGGACCGTTCTTTCAAAATCTGAGTTGAATCTGTCAGATAAAAGCGTTTCTCCGAGTTATCAGTTGTGGTCTTCAGTATGTAGTACTCTGTGTGTCTGTGTTAACAATCCTCAAAATGGTAACTATCTAAAATATTTAAATGTAAAAATAAAGATACAAACAGAAATGAGATTCTAATTTCCCACAACTAATATTTTTCAAAGGTCATATTTAAGCATGATTGTTTTTGCCTCCTTTCAGATGACAATCAAATGATTTGCTGCTCACTTTTTCCACATGCTAATGAGTGGTTAATAAATTGCATGAAACCTGAGATAATTCGCCCTATTTGCTCATTTATTGGACTCACTCTAGCAAATAACAGTAAGTAGTCATTATTTTCTAGATTATGCTTTTGAAAATATATTTCAAAGCATAATAGAAACAGTGAATTAATGAATTAATTTACTTCTAGTAATTTGGGTCATTTTGGATGCATTTACGCTGTTACAGATAGGAAAATTTAAAAAAAACAATACTACTAGAAGGATATTGGGAAGATGGTGGTGGCAGCATAGTTTTTTAATCTCTCCAGATAACCTCACAAAACAGAAACTAGATAGCAAAACTAAACACCCACAGAGTAGGTTCTCTGACCATAATGGAATTAAATTAGAAATAAATAAAAATAAAACATTTAGAAAAGCCCCAAATATCTGGGAATAAAACAACTAAGTACTAAAAACAAAAGAAAATAAAACAAAACCCACCATGTGTCAAAGAATAAATACCAGAAAATTAGAAAATGTGAATGATAATGAAAACACAGCATAAGATCTGTAGGATGCTGCAAAAGCAGTGTTTAGAGGGAAATTTATAGCATCGAGCCTTAATAAGAAAGAAGCAAAGTTTTAAATCAAGTATATTAGCTTCTTCTTAAGAAACCAGAAGACGAAGACAAATTAAACTCAAAGTAAGCATAAAGAAGGAAATAATAAAAATCAGAAATCAATGAAGTAAAAAAAGAGCAATAGAGAAAAATTGATGAAACCAAAAGCTTACTCTTTGAAAAGATTGGTAAAATTGATCCTTTAGCCAGACTAATCAAGAAGTGAAGAGAGAAGGCCCAAGTTGCCAATATCAAAAATGAGGGGTAACATCATAATAGATCTCAATAGACTTTGAAAAGATAAAAAAAATAATAGAAACAACTCCGTGCCACTAAATTTGACAACTTAGATGAATTGGACAAGTTCTTTGAAATTCACAAACTACCAAAGGTCACTCAAGAAGAAATATGCAAATAGACTATCCCTATAGCTATTAAATACATTGAATTTGTTCTTTAAAACCTTAACACAGAGGGAATTCCAGTCCCTAGTAACTTCACTGGTGAATTCTACCAAACATTGAAGGGAAAAAAATACTAATTCTCCATAAATTATTCAAGAAAATATAAGTAGTGGGAACACTTCTCAACACATTTTATGAGGACAGCATTACCTCAAACCAAAACCTGGAAAAGGCTTTACAAGTAAATTGCCGACTTATATCCCTTATAAACACAGAGGCTGAAATCCTGAGTAAATATTAATAAATCAAATCTAGCCATATATAGAGAGGATAATACATTATGACCAAGTGACATTTATCCCAGGAATGCAAGATTGGTTTAATATTAGAAAATGCACTGTATTCATAGATTAAAAAAACCCATATGAGTATATCCATAGATATAGAAAAAGCATTTGACAAAATTCAGCATGTGTTTGTGACAAAAACTCTTGGTAAACTAGAAATAGAAAAGACCTTTCTCAAGTGATAAAGGGCCTCTATAAAATACTACAGCTTAATGGTGAAAGAATTAATGCTTGAAAAACACAAGGAATCCACCCTCACTACTTCTATCTAACATTTTACTGAATGACCTAGCCAGTGTAATAAAGCAAGAAAATGAAATAAAAGGCATAGAGATTGAAACAGAAGAAGAAAAAATGGTATTTATTCATAGATGACATGATTGTCTATGTAGAAAAAAGAATCTACAAACAAGTACTGAAACTAATAAGTGACTTTAGGAAAAGGACAAGGTCAACATACAAAAATCACTTGAATGTACTAACAACAATTGGAAATTGAAAGAAACTTTATCATTTACAATATTAAAAATAAATAGGGATAAATTTAATGATATATTTGCAATACCTATATACTGAAAATTATAAAACATTACTGACATAAATTAAAGAAGAACTAAATTAATGAGGAGATACAACATACTAACGTAAGACTCAGTGTGTTAGAGTGTCACTTCTTTTCTGGATTCATGGCATTCCAAATCAAAATCTCAGCAGGATATTCTGTAGCAATTGACAAGCTGATTCAAAACATTTACATGGAAATGCAAAAGACTTAGGATAACAAAAACTGTTTTGAAAAAGGACAAAATTGTAGCATTTACATTACCTGATTTCAGTATTTACCATACAGTAATCAAGGATGTGTGACTTTGGTGTAAGTATAGACATAGAGATCAATGGAACAAAATAGAGAGCCTGGAAATTGAACCATTACACATATGGCCAGTAGATTTTCTACAAAGGTGTCAACATAATTCCAAGGGGAAAAAGATAGTCTCTTGGAAATGGCGGCTTCAGGGGAGAGCGGGGCTTCGGGAGGTGGAGGCGGCACAGAAGAAGCGTTTATGACCTTTTACAGTGAGGTGAAACAAATAGAGAAGAGGGATTCGGTTCTAACATCCAAAAATCAGATTGAAAGATTGACCCGTCCTGGTTCCTCCTACTTCAATTTGAATCCATTTGAGGTTCTTCAAATAGATCCTGAAGTGACAGACGAGGAAATAAAAAAGAGGTTTCGGCAGTTATCCATATTGGTGCATCCTGACAAAAATCAAGATGATGCTGACAGAGCACAAAAGGCTTTTGAAGCTGTGGACAAAGCTTACAAGTTGCTACTGGATCAGGAACAAAAGAAGAGGGCCCTGGATGTAATTCAGGCAGGAAAAGAATACGTGGAGCACACTGTGAAACAGCGGAAAAAGCAATTAAAGAAGGAAGGAAAACCTACAAATGTGGAGGAGGATGATCCTGAGCTGTTCAAACAGGCAGTATACAAACAGACCATGAAACTTTTTGCTGAACTGGAAATTAAAAGGAAAGAGAGAGAAGCCAAAGAGATGCATGAAAGGAAGCGACAAAGAGAAGAAGAGATTGAAGCTCAAGAAAAAGCCAAACGAGAAAGGGAGTGGCAGAAAAACTTCGAGGAAAGTCGAGATGGTCGTGTGGACAGCTGGCGAAACTTCCAAGCAAACACAAAGGGGAAGAAAGAGAAGAAAAATCGGACCTTCCTGAGACCACCAAAAGTAAAAATGGAGCAGCGTGAGTGACCACCTAGGGTCACAAGCACAGACCCTTCCCCCAACTGCCTCCTCTCCTGCTTTGAAGGACTCATTCTTTCCTCCCACCTCTACCCCAACATAGAGTAGTATTTGCTTTTTAGTCCATTTTGTTTTCAATACAATTTAATATCGATCAGAGTAATTCTTTTGTACATTGAATGAGGGGCTCAGTTTAAAAAAAGACCTTTCCCCACTCCCTACCCTCATAGCAACCAGGACTGGAAGGTGCCACTGTTGGTGCTGCCTTCTCTTCCCACAGCCAATAACTTAATGTTTTGTACTTCACTGAATTGTGATGGTTAGAAACTTCGTGTATACTTTGTGGAAATCATCTAATTAAATATGTTGCTTAAAAAAAAAAAAAAGAAAAAAAAAAAAAAAAAGAAAAAGATAGTCTCTTTAATGGATGGTGTGGAAAAAGTGGAAATCCATATGCAAAAACGAATCTCAACTCTTACCTTACACAGTATACAAAAATTAACTTGAAATGATCTATAGACGAAAGAGCTAAAACTATAAAACTTCTAGGGAAAACATAGGAAAATAATCTTTTCAGCCTGAGACAGACACATATTTCTTTGGACACAAAAAGCATGAACCACTAAATAAAAAAATGATAAATTGGACTTCATTGAAATGACTTGAAACATGCTGCTAAGAATATGAAAAGGCAAGCCACAGACTGAAGAAAGTAATTGTGAAACATACATCTGATAAAGAGCTTGTACCCAGGATATATGAAGAACTGTTACAAATCGGTAATAAAGACAACAGGCCATCTGCTTAAAAATGGGCAAAAGATTTGAACAGATTTTCACCAAAGAAGATATGAATATTAAATAAGCACATGAAAAGATGTTCAACATTGTTAGTCATCTTGGAAATCCAAACTAAAACCCCAATAAGATACCACTAGACATCTACTAGCTTAGCCAAAAGTAAAGAGACTGATAATACTAAATATAAATGAGGATATGGAACAACTAGAACTTTCAGACATTACTGGGGTATATTTACATTCAGGTGTTTAAAACAAATAGTCATGTTTCACACACAAGCCAAAATTCCCCAAATTGGAATCCATTTCTATGATTCCTTTGACATTTCTTCTTTCTCTAAAAGCCCACTTGAATGAATGATGGTTATAGGACCTCATTACCCTCAGCAAACTAGAATGAAATATTGATTAGAGGAAGTCTGAAATAATTGGTACTCAATCAACAAGTATGAACTAGGATGTTCTTCTGCATATAAGCCTGAATTTTTGTACTTAAGATATAATTAGATTTGGCCGCTCTTCTCGCATTGTTTGATGGTGGTGGGTCAGTTTTGTTTTAACGAGCTCATCTTTCTCCTGATTTTACCTGCTCTGGCTTAATCTGGTGCCATCAGCCCGGTTTTGAGGCCAAAGCTAAGAATGTGAAGCAGAGAGTCAGTACATAAATTGAGGTGAATCCTGGGGCATGCCGGTTTCTTGTTCCCTGATGCAAAGATAACGGAGGAACTTTTGGTAAGGTTGCCATAGGTATGTGACCTCAGAGGAGTTTGAAAATATATGAGGATATGTCAACTCTTAATTCAATGAAACCTTTTCTGCAAGACACCTTGCTGCAGTGGAATTCAAAGGGGCTAAGCAGTATTTTTGTTCCCTCTGTCCAGATTCCAGTCAAAAAGATTCATATCAAGGACTTTTATTCTTGGAGATGTTGGAAAAGATACCTGGGTCTGGAAGATAATTACTTGAAATATACAGTGGAGAAATAAAATTGAAGGGTGTTTTTCTTAGAAAACAGCATTTGTCAGATTTATCTGACCAAGAATTTGAAGATTTATGTAATAAGATACAGGTAGCCCTTGTTTTGCACGGTTCCAATATGCATGAATAGCAGTTACCACAGTTAAGTTAAATAACAACAATCTGCTAAAAACTCAAGTTAAAATTTCAGTTACCACAGTGCTATGAGTAGCATGAGGTACAAACTTTGCTGGTAGCCTTTTGTCTGTAAATTATTATGCAAACAACAAATGTGCATCGTGATTGATGACAAATCACATTAATTCCTTCAAGGTCTGCTGGTGCTTGGTCACTGAGCATCTGTTACCCAGTTCATATACAAACAATACTGTGTAGTCATGTGGCCTCCTTGTCTCCCAGTGATTAAACCCATGTGGCATTTTACAAAAATGGATGATAGAGAGAATTGGTCTACAAAGCTGATGGGGCAGTGAAGAAATGCAAAGTGGTAATGCTGGAGGTGAAATTGGGTGTGATTAGAAGATTTGAAAATGGTGACAGCAAAGCCAAGACAGGAAGAACTTAGGCCTGCATGAAGTCACAGTATGAACCATGTTGAAAAAGTCCAATGAATATAAAAAGCAAGGTAAAGTAGCTTTAAAATCTTTTAGCATAAATTGTACTAGGAACAGGAAGCCTCTCGTGATTGAAATAGAGCATTTACTTCGTCTTTGAATAGAAGAGTGTAGTAAAAAATAAATCCCCATCAGTTTGACTGACATTCAGGCCCAAGCGTTGAAGTTAGTTGCTTTGTTGAAAGAAAACGGTTAATTACAAGGAGACTGAAAAAGAACAATTTTACTGCCAGTAAAGGCTGATTTCATTGTTTCAGAAGTCAGCATGGATTGATTAATGTTAAGCTATCTGGTGAAGCTGTTAGCTCAGATCAGGATGCTGTTGTGAAATTTGCCCCCAGATTCCAAGAATTACAGGCAGTTCTTGCTTTGCACAGTAGTGTGCAAAAACATTTGCAGTATTCGAATGGAATGGAAATGGAATTATAGAAGATATAGCTGGCCATGGGAATGTTGACACTGCTGCTGTTCAAGAGACATTTATGTAGCTAGAGGAATTTAATGATGGTGACTTACAGGTATAAGTAAGGAAAGTGGTTGTGACTAAAAGGACGAAGATGTCTCAGAGGGAGTGATTCTGGCAAGAAACTTCACATTACAGAAACTCTTGGAGATAATTCATGACATTGAAAGTGGAAAGGATAAAATTTTGGAAGCTGATCCAAACTTAGAAAGGAGTATGACAATTTTGCCATGTCATCAAAAAGATGATAGCTCCATATTGTAAGTTACATGACGTGAAGAAGGCAAGCACTGTTCAAATTACTCTTGATAAATTTTTTTACAAATTTTAATTCTCAATGTTTCTAATGTTTTAAATTCAGTGTACTAAATAAGTATTTTACTATTTTTTTACATTGATAAATAGCAGGAGAGTTAGTAATATTTTGACAAAAAATTTGAAAGGTCAAGAACAATCATAAATATACAGATTCAGTTTGTGTAGTCAAAACTTGGGACTGCCTTCACCTAAAACAATCTAGAGAAGCTTCATGTTTAATCAAATATAAATGCATCATGTCTAGAAACAGCTAAATTTATCCTTACAGTAATCAGTAAATTGACATCTATACTTTTCATATTGCCTTTGTGTGCTATTAGCTCAAAGTTTCTAAATAAAAATTTGTAATACTGAAAAAAAAGATATAATTAAAAATTGTTGTGGTAAAACTAATACTCTTAGAAGGAAACATAGGGAAATATCTTCAGTTCTTGTATTAGGCAATGGATTCTTAGACTTTACACCAAAAGCACAAGCAACAAAAGAAAAAAAATCAATAAATTGGACAGTATTAAAATGTAAAACTTTATCTACGACATTACCAAGAAAGTGAAAAGACAATCCAACAACTTGCCCTTATGAAGCTCATTACCGCAAAGGAGAGTCTAAACTTGCATGTAATGGTGCCTAACCGTCTCCCCGAGTACCTCTTTGTTGCTCAGATGTGGCCCTCTCTCTCTCTAACTGAGCCATCTTGACAGGTAAACTCGCTGCCCTCCCCCCTACGTGGGACCCGACTCCTAGGGGTGTAAATCTCCCTGGCAATGCAGAATATGACTCCCGGGGATGAATGTGGACCTGGCATCGTGGGACTGAGAGTATCTTCTTGACCAAAAAGGGGATGCAAAATGAGACGAAATAGTTTCAGTGGCTGAGAGATTTCAAATGGAGTCTAGAGGTCACTCTGGTGGACATTTTTATGCACTATATAGATAACATCTCTTAGGTTTTAATGTATTGGAATAACTAGAAGTAAATACCTGAAACTACCAAACTCCAACCCAGCAGTGTGGACTCCTGAAGACAATTATATAATAATGTACAATTACAAGGGGTGACAGTGTGATTGTGAAGACCTTGTGGATCACACCCCCTTTATCTAGTGTATGGATGAGTAGAAAAATGGGGATAAAAACTAAAGGACAGAGATCGGGGCAAGATGGCGGCATAGAGAGGAGTGGAAGCTAAGTAGTCCCCCTGGAACAACTACAGAAAACCAGAAACAACTAGTAAATAATCCAGAATAACTGCGGGGGGACAAACGAGACCATCCACTCATCATACACCAACCCGAATTGGGAGGAATGCCCAAGAACACAGCATAAAATCTGTAAGTAAAACCTGCGGAACCAGGTCGGAGACCCCCTCCCCCATAGCCCAAGCTGCGGAGCCGCGTGGTGCCACAGAGAAGCTCTCTCCCAGCAAGCGAATACAGCTCAGCTGAGCTCCAACTGGGGTTTTAAGTAGCGAGTGTGAACTGCTCACTACAGGTACACAGCCCCAAAAAACAGACAGAGGCTTTGGGTGACGACTGACCTGGGAGAGCCGGAGGTTTGCCTCGGACTGGGTCTGAAGGGGACTATCTGTTTCTTTTTTGGCTCAGTGGAGAAAGCCCCAGTCATATTCAGTTTCCAGGGCTGTGACTCTGGGAAGGGTGGAGATACCACAAGCAGAGAGTGAGACCATTGAAATGCTAATGACCTCCACCTGGGGGTCTGTCTTCTCTAGGAGGAAAGGGGTGGGGCCCTTTCCATTCAGAACCAGACCCCAGAGCCTGGGGGAACACGGCCACACCTCCTCACACCAGTCAAGAATTATAGGCTAACAGGTGTCACCTGCTGGGCAGAAAAGCACAGTGACCCGAGGCATCAAAGGGTGGAGCAATTTTCTAAGACACACCTGCAGGGAAACCAGATACTGAATATTTCTTCCCTCTGGGACCTGAGCCTGTTCTGGTCTGAGAAAACCTGATTTGGATAACCAAGGAAACCATGCCTAGACAACAGAAAATTACAACCTACACTAAGAAAAACAAAGTTATGGCCCAGTCAAAGGAACAAACGTACACTTCAACTGAGATACAGGAATTTAAACAACTAATGCTAAATCAATTCAAAAAGTTTAGAGAAGATATTGCAAAAGAGATAGAGGCTGTAAAGGAAGAACTGGACATGTATACAGCAGAAATCAAAAGTTCAGAAAACCTACTAGTAGAATCTATGGAAATGAAAGGCACAACACAAGAGATGAAAGACACAATGGAAACATACAACAGCAGATCTCAAGAGGCAGAAGAAAACACTCAGGAACTGGAGAACAAAACACCTGAAAGCCTACACGCAAAGGAGCAGATGGAGAAAAGAATGAAAAAATATGAGCAACGTCTCCGGGAGCTCAAGGATGAAACAAAGTACAATAATGTACGTATCATTGGTGTCCCAGAAGAAGAAGAGAAGGGAAAGGGGGCAGAAGCAATAATAGAGGAAATAATTAATGAAAATTTCCCATCCCTTATGAAAGACATAAAATTACAGATCCAAGAAGCGCAGCGTACTCCAAACAGAAGAGATATGAATAGGCCTACGCCAAGACACTTAATAATCATATTATCAAATGTCAAAGACAAAGAGAGAATCCTGAAAGCAGCAAGAGAAAAGCGATCCATTACATACAAAGGAAGCTTAATAAGACTATGTGCGGATCTCTCAGTAGAAACCATGGAGGCAAGAAGGAAGTGGTGTGATATATTTAAGATACTGAAAGAGAAAAACCGCCAACCAAGAATCCTGTATCCAGCAAAGCTGTCCTTCAAATATGAGGGAGAGCTCAAAATATTTTCTGACAAACAGACAATGAGAGACTTTGTGAACAAGACACCTGCCCTACAGGAAATACTAAAGGGAGCACTACAGGGTGATAGAAGACAGGAGTGTGTGGTTTGGAACACAATTTTGGGAGATGGTAGCACAACAATGTAAGTACACTGAACAAAGGTAACTATGAATATGGTTGAGAGAGAAAGATGGGGAGCATGTGAGACACCACAAGAAAGGAGGAAAGATAACGACTGGGACTGTGTAACTTGGTGAAATCTAGAGTATTCAACAATTGTGATAAAATGTACAAATATGTTCTTTTACGAGGGAGAACAAGCAAATGTCAACCTTGCAAGGTGTTAAAAATGGGGAGGCATTGGGGGAGGGATGCAATCAGCATAAACTAGAGACTGTAACTAATAGAATCATTGTATTATGCTTCCTTTAATGTAACAAAGGTGATATACCAAGGTGAATGCAGATAAGGGGGGGGATAGGGGAGGCATGTTAGACACTTGACATTGGTGGTATTGTCTGATTCTTTATTCTACTTTGATTTAAGGTTATTTTTTCTTTTGCTGCTTCCTAGCTGCCATTTTTTTTGTTTCCTCTTTCTTTTGCCTCTCTACCTTCTTTGACTCTCCCTCCTGCCTTGTGGAAGAAATGTAGATGCTCTTGCTTAGTATGAGCAGAATGTTCAATTAGGATGAACTTAAATGTTTGGAAATGAACAGGGGTGTTGGTAGCAAGATGTGAGAATAACTAACAGCGCCGAATGGTGTGTGAATGAGGTGGAAAGGGGAAGCTCAGAGTCGTATATGTCACCAGAAGGAAAGTTGGAGGTCAAAAGATGGGAATGTATAAAACTGAATCCTATGGTGGGCAATGTCCATGATCATCTGTACAAATACTAGAAATCACTTCATGAACCAGAACAAATGTATGACAATACAATTAGAAGTTAATAATAGAGGGGCATATAGGGAAGAACTATATACCTATTACAAACTATATACTACAGTTAGTAGTATTTCAACATTTTTTTCATAAACAGTAACAAATGTACTATATCAATACTAGGAGTCAACAATTGAGGGGGGTTGGTTAGGGATAGGGGAGGTTTAGAGTTTCCTTTTCTTTTTTTCTTTTTTCATCTTTCACTTTATTTCTTGTCTGGAGTAATGAAAAGTTTCTAAAAATTGAACAAAAATTAAGTGTGATGGATGCACAGCTGTATGACGGTACCCAGGGGCAAGTGATTGTACACTTTGGATCTTTGGATAATTGTATAGTATCTGAACAATCTCAATAAAAATGGAAAAAAAAATAAGTTAATGCAATGAAAAAAAATAATAATAATACAGGTCATATTATGCATTAAAAAAAAAAACTAAAGGACAAATGAGGTGGGATGGGGGGATGATTTGGGTGTTCTTTTTTCACTTTTATTTTTTATTCTTGTTCTGGTTCTTTCCGATGTAAGGAAAATGTTCAGAGATAGATTGTGGTGATGAACGCATAACTATGTTATCATACTGTGGACAGTGGATCATATACCGTGGATGATTGTATGGTGTGTGAATGTATTTCAATAAAACTGAATTTAATTAAAAAAAAAAAAAAAAGACAACCCAACAGAATGAGAGAAAAATATTTGGAAACCGTGTATTTGACAGGGTTTTGTATCCAGAATAGATAAAGAACACCTACAACTCAACAGCAAAAAGACAAACTACCCAATTTAAAAATGGGTAAAGGACTTGAATAGCCATTTCTCTAAAAAAGATGTACAAATGTCCAATAAGCATATGAAAAGATGCTCAATATCATTAGCCATTAGGGAAATGCAGATTGAAACCACAATGAAATACCACCTCACACCACTAGAATGGCTATTGTTTTGTTTTTTTTAAATGGCAAATAATGAGTGTTGGTGAGGATGCAGAGAAATAGGAAACCTTGTACATTGTTGATAGGAATATAAAATGATACAGACACTGTGGAAAATAGTTTGGCTGTTCCTCAAAAAGTTAAACATAGAACTGCTATATGATCCAGCAATCCCACTTCTAGGAATATACCCAAAAGAATCGAAAGTAAGGACTCAGATAGTTGTATACCAGTGTTCTACATTATTAACAATAGCCAAGCCCAAGGTCCATCAGTGAATGAAAGGATAAATAAAATGTGGGATGTGTGTGTGTGTGTGTGTGTGTGTGTGTGTGTGTATAGAGAGAGAGAGAGAGGGAGAGAGAATATTTCTCAGCCTTGTAAAGCAAGTTCTGATACATGTCACTACATGCATAAGCCTTGAAGACATCATGTTGAATGAAATAAGTTAGACACAAAGGAACAGGCACTGTATGATTCTAATTATATGAAATAGCTAGAATATGTAAACTCACAGAGACAAAAAGTAGAGTACAGGTTACTAGAGTGGGGGTGTGGGTGGGAATGAAGAGTTAATGCATAATAAGTGTAGGGTTTCTGTTTGGGGTGATGGGAAAGTTCTGGTAATGGATGGTGCTCAGGGCAGAGCAACATTGAGAATGTGATTAAACTCATTGAATGGTATGCTTGGAGTGGTTGAGATGGGAAAATTTATGTTGTATATGTTTCCAGAATTAAAAATAAAAGAGCAACTAGAGAGACAATGACAATTAAATGCAAGACATGATCCTGGACTGGATCTAATAATGGAGCAGAAAAGGCTCAAAAAATATTATTGGGACAGATGAAAAATTGGAGTATAGACTATAAGCTTTGTAACAGTGTTAACTTTCTTGAACTTGGCAACCATACTTAAGGTGGTTATTTAAGTAATATCCTTGTTCTTAGAAAATGAACATGGAAGTGTTAAGTGTTCAGGGAACATGATATATATAACTTACTCTCAAATGTTTAGAAAATGAGCAGATGGATAGATGTATTGATAAATGGATAGAATTAATGATACAGCTAATGTGGCAAGATGTAAAATGTTAAAATTGGTGGATCTGGGTATCTGGGAGGGTATGTTGAGTCTCTGTATGGATTTTGTATTATTTTTGCAACTGTCCTGAAAGTTTGAAATTATTTCAAAATTAGAAGTTTATGGAAAAAAAAGATGTTGGGGAAGAAATATTTTTGGTAATACAGTGCCTTTGTCATCTAAGCATTTATAGTATTTCCATTTTTGAAGAATTTTTTAAAAGAAAATGCTTTCTATTAGAGAAACCTGTTTTGGAGTCTACATAATATTGAAAATGTTTACTTGCCCTTAAATAATATTTCCTTTCCCAGATGTAGAAAATTCCTGGAAATATTTTTCTTACAGTAATATCTCCGTGTTTTGTTGAACAGCACAAAAAAGTCAGTTTGTCTTTGGGTCATCTTTGGTCTAATTTATGGAACTAAGGTAGACTGGGAAGGTTTGTGGCAGAATTATAATCACTAGCTCTTAATCCACTTATATGCCTGTTATTGGGATAAGGACTGTGGAAATCATTGAATCCATAGACCTTGGTATACTTTCCCATCAGAATCATTTTCAGCAGGGGAACAAAAGACTCCAGACTTAAAAAAAATATGTCTGTCATCAGATATTTTCTTGCAGTAGTTCTTATGACTATCAATGATACATTAAAATTTTATGCTTCAAGAAGTAAAAGAATTAGGCTTAAATAAGGTGGATGAAATACGTGTTCTTTGCAACAGTTAAATTCTTTATGCTTTGTACATTCAAGCAATTGGAGGAGTTATGTTGGAATTCAGAAAATAGACAACTTGCAAATTGTAATACCAAGCTAAATCAGGGAATCTATTCATTGTAACTCTATTGTAGGATTTGAGTTTAAAAATGCCATTCTTGGAAAAATAAAACAGTTCTAACTCAATGAAACAGCAGAAAGATTTCTAACGCACAAGAAAGAGAGAGTTCTGTACTATTCACGTAGTTGTACTTGGTTGAAGAGAGATTCTTAAATAAGTAATCTATTTTATGATCATATATACACAACTAAAGATGTGATATTTAATTCTTTAATTTTGGGACTTTTAGTAAGTATTTGAAAAAGTTAAGTTATATTTAGTGCAAATTAACTGAATGAAACCATACAGTTGTTTTGTTGATATGAAGTAGTAATAGTTTGCTATTTTATTCCTTAAGCACATGTTCAGAAATACTTTATATCTGTGGGTGGACTGGATGTATTGTCTCAAGTTCTTGTGAAATTGGAATCTGATTCACACAAGACTCTTTCCAGTGCTAAGCTTGCAGTGGTGGTGACAAAGACAATGGATGCATGTATTGCTGATAATCGTGAGTGAAAACGCTTAGTGATTTTTCTACAGTTGCACTTTGTTTGAATTCAGCATGGTGGATGTTGAAATGGTGGATTGGACTTCCAGTTTCTTACAAGTTGGAGGGGAACTTCAGAAATTATCTAGTTCACCTCTTTATCTGCCCATGGAGGTTATAACTTTCTTAAGTATTCAAATCTTGATCTTTTGACTTTAAGTCTAAATGATAGAATCGAGATAAAATTCTATCATTCATAAGCCTTTATTTCACTTAAAAAGCAGGATTAAATTAAGAGTTTTAGATTGAGAAATGAAGGGACATTTTGGAGACATAAGGAATGGAAAATCCAATTTATAGGTTTTTTTTAATATAAAAAAGATATGTCTCTTTCTGATAAGTATGAAGTCTGACTTACCCAATGCATCATAATTGGTGAGTGTTAGAACCAGACTTGAATCGTGGCTGCTTCTCACATGTACAAACATCAAGGAATGATAGGTCTGTGAATGAAGGAATGATAGTTCTGTGAATCTTGGAAATAAATTCTGTTGACATTCATAAATAACTAAAACAGTAGATGATTTTTTGAAAAATCAGTTTTTGAGGATCTGCTATATGCTGGGCTCTATGTGAGGTATAAAAATAAATAAAAGAGAATCCCTTGAGTAATCTGCAACCTTTTTGTTGATGTTAGTGTTGGTAGAGTCTGGATGGGCTCTGTTAAAAGCCGCTTGAAGAGAAGTATAGCCTAAAATGGTAGACGTCTTAAATTTTGTCACATATTCAGTGTAGCTTCACGTATGCTTCATTGCATCATTAACATTTTTAGAACCATGGCCTTTTAGTAGTGTATTTCAGTGTCAGGCAAGAATTTGTTAGGTAGGTTGGTCTTTACAGTCCAGTCTAGATAAGAATAAGTGTGTAAGGTAAATATAAGCATTTTTAAAAATGAGGTAAGGCATGGTTTACAGAATAATCATGCGTAAAATACAGGATCCCCATATACCACCCTATTATTAACATCTTGCATTTGTGTGAACTGTAAACATTTTCAACTTTTGGGAAGTTAGTATTACTTCATATTCACAACATTTTGCAGAACAATGAAGAAGAAACCAGTCTTCAAAAATTTTCCTTTAGTAAAGTATCTTTAGTATGGGAAGAGGGATTAATGAGGGTTATATAAGCCACCATCTTATTACAATACATTTATTTATAGTCACACACACATATATATACACATATATTAGATGTTCTATGATATATGGATTGAATGTCTATATGATATCTTTCTCCCAGGACAAGTCTGAAAAATACAGTGTGTGTGTGTGTGTTTGTGTATGTGTGTAAGTAATAAGTTTTAAGTTGGTATTTCCTTTTTTTTTCTTTTTTTACTGTTTTATACTGATAGCAACCTTTGGGATAGTACTATCCAAATATCACATTGTTTCAAAACTTCTGGCATTATTGCTTCATGAAAGTCTGGATTCAGAAGAAAAATTCAGTATCATGCTTACTATTGGACATTGCACTGAAGCTTGTGGTAAGTATTGGGTTTATTTAGTGTGCTTATTAAACCAATGAAATAGAAATACACTTTTGTTTTTCTCCTCCTAGTCATATGAATACTTAAATGTATTGCCTTTCTCCAGTCATTCACCCTCCAAACCAGTCATTTTAACTCCTTATCCTCTGCCCATTGCATTCAGTCAGTCACTAAGACCTGTGGTTCTACTTCTCTTTACCCTTCCTTATCCTTTTCTGCCCAATTCCAGTGCTGCTTTCTCAGTTAAGGCCCCCAATCCCTCAGCATCTTTCATCAATATTATCACAATAGTTTCTCCCTTGTGCTCCCTTCCTTCTGTCTCCATTTTTTAATCCACTCTTCTTTACTGCACAGATCTGATGCTTGTTGATAACCTTCAAAGATTCTTTCTTTGAAGAAAGAATCTCACTCTCTTCTTTTTCCTCCCCCTTCCATTTCCCTTCCTCTGTCCACTGTGCCTTCTCTCCCTCAGCCTACTACTCTCCCTCACTGCTCCCACTTTCCCTCTATCCACTCTATTCCTCCTTTCCAACCCTCTCCTCTTTCCTTTCTTCCTCTCCTCTTCCCCCATCCCTTTCTCTTTTCAATCTTCTGCTGCCTCTCTCTTCCCTATCCCTGCCTTTCACTCTTCTCCTTTACTCTCCTACTTCATCTTCCTTCCTTTTTCCACTCCCTTCTTTGGTGTATTTCTCTTTCTTTCTCTTAACCTCTGTGTAATTTAGGATTGACTACACCTTTTTTGAAACCAAATGAGGGGCCATTTGTTTATTTTGATAAGGTATAACACTATTCCGGGACTGTATTTCAGAGATCACTTTTGAGATGGGTGTTTGTGTAAGTGGATTAATTCCTAGATTGAACATACTTTTGAAACTATGTTTTTCTCTATTTTTAATTTGATCTATGTCCATAATTATCACAAGGAAGAATTGTATCTTCATGAAGATAGTTTATGATAAAGTAATTGTCTTACTTAATCTTTGATATGTTTTCCAGAGGAAAATCAGTGTGACCTTTTTAAAAACAGTGGGCTTCCTCTTATGATACAAGCCTTAACTGAATCTCAAAATGATGAGCTAAACAGAGCAGCTACTTTTGTGCTTCACAACTGCAAAAAAATTAGTAAGTTTAACTTTAAGAAAATACCAACCAAATTTTATGCAAAGGAATTTATTTCTGTTTTAATGAACCAAGCGCCTTTAGTTCCCTGGCTCTTACATTTGAAAAGAAGAGCATAAAATTTGGATATGACAGCTGAGATATTTTCTGTATATACACACCTATATGGAATAGGGCAGCAGTATAAATAATTCACTTATTTTATGCTGTGTAGACAAAGTTAGTTTGTAGGACTTAAATTTGGGGGACAAGGGAGATTTATTTTAAAATCATAAAGTACATTCATTTTTTTATTTAAAAATGTTTTAGTGCCTAGTGTGTGCCAGGTACTGTGCTAGTCATTGGGGACGCAGTGATGAGCAAAAACAAAACAAAACAAAACAAAACACTGTGCAGTCATAGAGCTTGATTTAACTGGAGAAATAGACAGTAACTGAATAATCTCTAAATTGAATGTGTTATTGTAAGTTGACAGGGATACAAAAGGATGGAACACAGATCTTTGAGAGCCTATAACAAATAAATCTGACCTAGACATAGGGCAGAGAAGGCTTTGGGCAGAAGTGATGCTTGCACTGAGATCTGAATATATAGAGTTAATTAGGTGAAAGGAAGGCAATTTGTTATGGGTGAGTGTCTCTGGCATAAGCAACATGTAGGCCCTGTGGTTGGAGGGTGCTTGGCGTATTCAAGAAACTGATGGCCGGTGTGACTAGAGCACAGAGGGTTTTGGCTATAGTAAGGATTTTAGTCTTTGTGGAAGAAAAATTGTTCTGACTCGACATATGAAAAGAGAACTTAAAAGATTACAGAAGGGGGAGGCGGGGCAAGATGGCAGACTGGTGAGCTGTATGTTTTAGTTACTCCTCCAGGAAAGTAGGTAAAAAGCCAGGAACTGCGTGGACTGGACACCACAGAGCAATCTGTCTTTGGGCATACTTCATACAACACTCATGAAAACGTGGAACTGCTGAGATCAGCGAAATCTGTAAGTTTTTGCGGCCAGGGGACCCGCGCCCCTCCCTGCCAGGCTCAGTCCCAGGGAAGGAGGGGCTGTCAGCTCCGGGAAGGAGAAGGGAGAATTGCAGTGGCTGCTCTTATCGGAAACTCATTCTACTGATTCAAACTCCAACCATAGATAGACTGAGACCAGACACCAGAGACTCTGAGAGCAGCCAGCCCAGCAGAGAGGAGACAGGCATAGAAAAAAAACAACACGAAAAACTCCAAAATAAAAGCAGAGGATTTTTGGAGTTCTGGTGAACACAGAAAGGGGAAGGGCGGAGATCAGGCCTTGAGGCGCATATGCAAATCCCGAAGCAAAGCTGATCTCTCTGCCCTGTGCACCTTTCCTTAATGGCCCTGGTTGCTTTGTCTATTAGCATTTCAATAACCCATTAGATCTCTGAGGAGGGCCGTTTTTTTTTTTTTTTTTTTTTGAATCCTTTTTGCTTTTTCTAAAACAATTACTCTAAGAAGCTCAATACAGAAAGCTTCAAAGAATTGAAATTTGGGCACGTCAAGTCAAGAGCAGAACTAAGAGAGCTCTGAGACAAAAGGCAATAACCCAGTGGCTGAGAAAATTCACTAAACAACACAACTTCCCAAGAAAAGGGGGGTGTCCGCTCACAGCCACCATCCTGGTGGACAGGAAACACTCCTGCCCATCGCCAGCCCCATAGCCCAGAGCTGCCCCAGACAACCCAGTGTGGCGGAAGTGCTTCAAATAACAGGCACACACCACAAAACTGGGCGTGGACATTAGCCTTCCCTGCAACCTCAGCTGAATGTCCCAGAGCTGGGAAGGGGGAGCAGTGTGAATTAACAGATCCCCATTCAGCCATCATTTGAGCAGACTGGGAGCCTCCCAACACAGCCCAGCAGCCCAGAACTGCCCTGGGGGGACGGCACTCACCTGTGACATAGCACAGTCATCCCTCAACAGAGGACCCGGGGTGCACAGCCTGGAAGAGGGGCCCACTTGCAAGTCTCAGGAGCCATACGCCAATACCAAAGACTTGTGGGTCAGTGGCAGAGACAAACTGTGGCAGGACTGAACTGAAGGATTAGACTATTGCAGCAGCTTTAAAACTCTAGGATCATCAGGGAGATTTGATTGTTAGGGCCACCCCCCCTCCCCGACTGCCCAGAAACACGCCCCACATACAGGGCAGGCAACACCAACTACACACGCAAGCTTGGTACACCAATTGGGCCCCACAAGACTCACTCCCCCACTCACCAAAAAGGCTAAGCAGGGGAGATCTGGCTTGTGGAGAACAGGTGGCTCGTGGACGCCACCTGCTGGTTAGTTAGAGAAAGTGTACTACACAAAGCTGTAGATCTGATAAATTAGAGATAAGGACTTCAACTGGTCTACAAACCCTAAAAGAACCCTATCAAGTTCAGCAAATGCCACGAGGCCAAAAACAACAGAAAATTATAAAGCATATGAAAAAACCAGACAATATGGATAACCCAAGCCCAAGCACCCAAATCAAAATACCAGAAGAGACACAGCACCTAGAGCAGCTACTCAAAGAACTAAAGATGAACAATGAGACCATAGTACGGGATATGAAGGAAATCAAGAAGACCCTAGAAGAGCATAAAGAAGACATTGCAAGACTAAATAAAAAAATGGATGATCTTATGGAAATTAAAGAAACTGTTGACCAAATTAAAAAGATTCTGGACACTCATAGTACAAGACTAGAGGAAGTTGAACAACGAATCAGTGACCTGGAAGATGACAGAATGGAAAATGAAAGCATAAAAGAAAGAATGGGGAAAAAAATTGAAAAACTCGAAATGGACCTCAGGGATATGATAGATAATATGAAGCGTCCGAATATAAGACTCATTGGTGTCCCAGAAGGGGAAGAAAAGGGTAAAGGTCTAGGAAGAGTATTCAAAGAAATTGTTGGGGAAAACTTCCCAAATCTTCTAAACAACATAAATACACAAATCATAAATGCTCAGCGAACTCCAAATAGAATAAATCCAAAAAAACCCACTCCGAGACATATACTGATCACACTGTCAAACATAGAAGAGAAGGAGCAAGTTCTGAAAGCAGCAAGAGAAAAGCAATTCACCACATACAAAGGAAACAGCATAAGACTAAGTAGTGACTACTCAGCAGCCACCATGGAGGCAAGAAGGCAGTGGCACGATATATTTAAAATTCTGAGTGAGAGGAATTTCCAGCCAAGAATACTTTATCCAGCAAAGCTCTCCTTCAAATTTGAGGGAGAGCTAAAATTTTTCACAGACAAAGAAATGCTGAGAGAATTTGCTAACAAGAGACCTGCCCTACTGGAGATACTAAAAGGAGCCCTACAGACAGAGAAACAAAGACAGGACAGAGAGACCTGGAGAAAGGTTCAGTACTAAAGAGATTCGGTATGGGTACAATAAAGGATATTAATAGAGAGAGGGAAAAATATGGCAAACATAATCCAAAGGATAAGATGGCCGATTCAAGAAATGCCTTCACGGTTTTAACGTTGAATGTAAATGGATTAAACTCCCCAATTAAAAGATATAGATTCGCAGAATGGATCAAAAAAAATGAACGATCAATATGTTGCATACAAGAGACTCATCTTAGACACAGGGACACAAAGAAACTGAAAGTGAAAGGATGGAAAAAAATATTTCATGCAAGCTACAGCCAAAAGAAAGCAGGTGTAGCAATATTTATCTCAGATAAAATAGACTTCAAATGCAGGGATGTTTTGAGAGACAAAGAAGGCCACTACATACTAATAAAAGGGGCAATTCAGCAAGAAGAAATAACAATCGTAAATGTCTATGCACCCAATCAAGGTGCCACAAAATACATGAGAGAAACATTGGCAAAACTAAAGGAAGCAATTGATGTTTCCACAATAATTGTGGGAGACTTCAACACATCACTCTCTCCTATAGATAGATCAACCAGACAGAAGACCAATAAGGAAATTGAAAACCTAAACAATCTGATAAATGAATTAGATTTAACAGACATCTACAGGACATTACATCCCAAATCACCAGGATACACATACTTTTCTAGTGCTCACGGAACTTTCTCCAGAATAGATCATATGCTGGGACATAAAACAAGCCTCAATAAATTTAAAAAGATTTAAATTATTCAAAGCACATTCTCTGACCACAATGGAATACAATTAGAAGTCAATAACCATCAGAGACTTAGAAAATTCACAAATACCTGGAGGTTAAACAACACACTCCTAAACAATCAGTGGGTTAAAGAAGAAATAGCAAGAGAAATTGCTAAATATATAGAGACGAATGAAAATGAGAACACAACATACCAAAACCTATGGGATGCAGCAAAAGCAGTGCTAAGGGGGAAATTTATAGCACTAAACGCATATATTAAAAAGGAAGAAAGAGCCAAAATCAAAGAACTAATGGATCAACTGAAGAAGCTAGAAAATGAACAGCAAACCAATCCTAAACCAAGTACAAGAAAAGAAATAACAAGGATTAAAGCAGAAATAAATGACATAGAGAACAAAAAAAACAATAGAAAGGATAAATATCACCAAAAGTTGGTTCTTTGAGAAGATCAACAAGATTGACAAGCCCCTAGCTAGACTGACAAAATCAAAAAGAGAGAAGACCCATATAAACAAAATAATGAATGAAAAAGGTGACATAACTGCAGATCCTGAAGAAATTAAAAAAATTATAAGAGGATATTATGAACAACTGTATGGCAACAAACTGGATAATGTAGAAGAAATGGACAATTTCCTGGAAACATATGAGCAACCTAGACTGACCAGAGAAGAAATAGAAGACCTCAACCAACCCATCACAAGCAAAGAGATCCAATCAGTCATCAAAAATCTTCCCACAAATAAATGCCCAGGGCCAGATGGCTTCACAGGGGAATTCTACCAAACTTTCCAGAAAGAACTGACACCAATCTTACTCAAACTCTTTCAAAACATTGAAAAAAATGGAACACTACCTAACTCATTTTATGAAGCTAACATCAATCTAATACCAAAACCAGGCAAAGATGCTACAAAAAAGGAAAACTACCGGCCAATCTCCCTAATGAATATAGATGCAAAAATCCTCAACAAAATACTTGCAAATCGAATCCAAAGACACATTAAAAAAATCATACACCATGACCAAGTGGGGTTCATTCCAGGCATGCAAGGATGGTTCAACATAAGAAAAACAATCAATGTATTACAACACATTAAAAACTCGAAAGGGAAAAATCAATTGATCATCTCAATAGATGCTGAAAAAGCATTTGACAAAATCCAACATCCCTTTTTGATAAAAACACTTCAAAAGGTAGGAATTGAAGGAAACTTCCTCAACATGATAAAGAGCATATATGAAAAACCCACAGCCAGCATAGTACTCAATGGTGAGAGACTGAAAGCCTTCCCTCTAAGATCAGGAACAAGACAAGGATGCCCGCTGTCACCACTGTTATTCAACATTGTGCTGGAAGTGCTAGCCAGGGCAATCCGGCAAGACAAAGAAATAAAAGGCATCCAAATTGGAAAAGAAGAAGTAAAACTGTCATTGTTTGCAGATGATATGATCTTATATCTAGAAAACCCTGAGAAATCAACGATACACCTACTAGAGCTAATAAACAAATTTAGCAAAGTAGCGGGATACAAGATTAATGCACATAAGTCAGTAATGTTTCTATATGCTAGAAATGAACAAACTGAAGAGACACTCAAGAAAAAGATACCATTTTCAATAGCAACTAAAAAAATGAAGTACCTAGGAATCAACTTAACCAAAGATGTAAAAGACCTATACAAAGAAAACTACATAACTCTACTAAAAGAAATAGAAGGGGACCTTAAAAGATGGAAAAATATTCCATGTTCATGGATAGGAAGGCTAAATGTCATTAAGATGTCAATTCTACCCAAACTCATCTACAGATTCAATGCAATCCCAATCAAAATTCCAACAACCTACTTTGCAGACTTGGAAAAGCTAGTTATCAAATTTATTTGGAAAGGGAAGATGCCTCGAATTGCTAAAGACACTCTAAAAAAGAAAAACGAAGTGGGAGGACTTACACTCCCTGACTTTGAAGCTTATTATAAAGCCACAGTTGCCAAAACAGCATGGTACTGGCACAAAGATAGACATATAGATCAATGGAATCGAATTGAGAATTCAGAGATAGACCCTCAGATCTATGGCCGACTGATCTTTGATAAGGCCCCCCAAAGTCACCGAACTGAGCCATAATGGTCTTTTCAACAAATGGGGCTGGGAGAGTTGGATATCCATATCCAAAAGAATGAAAGAGGACCCCTACCTCACCCCCTACACAAAAATTAACTCAAAATGGACCAAAGATCTCAATATAAAAGAAAGTACCATAAAACTCCTAGAAGATAATGTAGGAAAACATCTTCAAGACCTTGTATTAGGAGGCCACTTCCTAGACTTTACACCCAAAGCACAAGCAACAAAAGAGAAAATAGATAAATGGGAACTCCTCAAGCTTAGAAGTTTCTGCACCTCAAAGGAATTTCTCAAAAAGGTAAAGAGGCAGCCAACTCAATGGGAAAAAATTTTTGGAAACCATGTATCTGACAAAAGACTGATATCTTGCATATACAAAGAAATCCTACAACTCAATGACAATAGTACAGACAGCCCAATTATAAAATGGGCAAAAGATATGAAAAGACAGTTCTCTGAAGAGGAAATACAAATGGCCAAGAAACACATGAAAAAATGTTCAGCTTCACTAGCTATTAGAGAGATGCAAATTAAGACCACAATGAGATACCATCTAACACCGGTTAGAATGGCTGCCATTAAACAAACAGGAAACTACAAATGCTGGAGGGGATGTGGAGAAATTGGAACTCTTATTCATTGTTGGTGGGACTGTATAATGGTTCAGCCACTCTGGAAGTCAGTCTGGCAGTTCCTTAGAAAACTAGATATAGAGCTACCATTCGATCCAGCGATTGCACTTCTCGGTATATACCCGGAAGATCGGAAAGCAGTGACACGAACAGATATCTGCACGCCAATGTTCATAGCAGCATTATTCACAATTGCCAAGAGATGGAAACAACCCAAATGTCCTTCAACAGATGAGTGGATAAATAAAATGTGGTAAATACACACGATGGAATACTACGCGGCAGTAAGAAGGAACGATCTCGTGAAACATATGACAACATGGATAAACCTTGAAGACATAATGCTGAGCGAAATAAGCCAGGCACAAAAAGAGAAATATTATATGCTACCACTAATGTGAACTTTGAAAAATGTAAAACAAATGGTTTATAATGTAGAATGTAGGGGAACTAGCAGTAGAGAGCAATTAAGGAAGGGGGAACAATAATCCAAGAAGAACAGATAAGCTATTTAACGTTCTGGGGATGCCCAGAAATGACTATGGTCTGTTAATTTCTGATGGATGTAGTAGGAACAAGTTCACTGAAATGTTGCTATATTATGTAACTTTCTTGGGGTAAAGTAGGAACATGTTGGAAGTTAAGCAGTTATGTTAGGTTAGTTGTCTTTTTCTTACTCCCTTGTTATGGTCTCTTTGAAATGTTCTTTTATTGTATGTTTGTTTTCTTTTTAACTTTTTTTTTCATACAGTTGATTTAAAAAAGAAGGGAAGTTAAAAAAAAAAAAAAAAGAAAAAAGACAAACAAGGAAAAAAAAAAAAAGATGTAGTGCCCCCTTGAGGAGCCTGTGGAGAATGCAGGGGTATTCGCCTACCCCACCTCCATGGTTGCTAACATGACCACAGAGATAGGGGACTGGTGGTTTGATGGGTTGAGCCCTCTACCATAAGTTTTACCCTTGGGAAGACGGTTGCTGCAAAGGAGAGGCTAGGCCTCCCTGTATTTGTGCCTAAGAGTCTCCTCCTGAATGCCTCTTTGTTGCTCAGATGTGGCCCTCTCTCTCTGGCTAAGCCAACTTGAAAGGTGAAATCACTGCCCTCCCCCCTACGTGGGATCAGACACCCAGGGAAGTGAATCTCCCTGGCAACGTGGAATATGACTCCCGGGGAGGAATGTAGACCCGGCATCGTGGGATAGAGAACATCTTCTTGACCAAAAGGGGGATGTGAAAGGAAATGAAATAAGCTTTAGTGGCAGAGAGATTCCAAAACGAGCCGAGAGATCACTCTGGTGGGCACTCTTACGCACACTTTAGACAACCTTTTTTAGGTTCTAAAGAATTGGGGTAGCTGGTGGTGGATACCTGAAACTATTAAACTACAACCCAGAACCCATGAATCTCGAAGACAGTTGTATAAAAATGTAGCTTATGAGGGGTGACAGTGGGATTGGGAATGCCATAAGGACCAAACTCCACTTTGTCTAGTTTATGGATGGATGTGTAGAAAAGTAGGGGAAGCAAACAAACAGACAAAGGTACCCAGTGTTCTTTTTTACTTCAATTGCTCTTTTTCACTCAAATTATTATTCTTGTTATTTTTGTGTGTGTGCTAATGAAGGTGTCAGGGATTGATTTAGGTGATGAATGTACAACTATGTAATGGTACTGTAAACAATCGAAAGTACAATTTGTTTTGTATGACTGCGTGGTATGTGAATATATCTCAATAAAATGATGATTAAAAAAAAAAAAAAGATTACAGAAGGGAACCCCTTTAAAAAAACTGTTAAAAAACAAAACAAGACAAAACCAACAAATTACTTTTAAACCAGTTTCCATACACCTGAGGGTGTTTTTGTGCCTGGCATACTATATTTTCAATTTTTTCTTCTTCCCTTTAACTCTAAAGGGTAAAGTCTAATTTATGATTCTTTGGATACTGGGCCTCTGCCAAGCACTCTTTCCGCTTATTTTCAGTACCAGTTAGAAAGTTAAAATAGTCTGGATGGGCAAAAGTTAGAAGAGAGGGTGGGATATGAGGTTGTCCTTATTTAAAGCATTGAAATATTTCTAGTAATGAATAAACTCATCATTTTTTTTCCCATATTACAAAGCTGAGAAATTATCTCTAAGTCTAGGTGAATATTCTTGTGATGAAAATGAAGCAGAACAATTAAAGGACGTAACTGTGAGAGAGAAGAATGTTGAAGAGTATTGGAAGAAAGCACGGGAAATTCTACACAGAATAAAACAACTTGAAAGAGGAGATGAGGTTGGCTTCTTTGTTTCAAAGAATATAGAACTTTTTTCAAATATTAACAGAAGAAGTTGGATGGTAAAGATTTTTTCTTTCCAAGTTATTTTAAAAATTTAATGGTTTTAAATTTAAAATTCCAATAGTAATCCTTGAGGAATCTTCCTTGAACATAGAAGAAAAAAATTTTTAAAAGGTAAAAATGATAAGTGAAAAGATAAGGGACATAGTAGTAGAGCCAAGAGATCTAACTTCTGAATAATAGGAATTCAAGAAAGAATGGAAAAGTAATGATTAATCGATACCTATCTATCTATCTATCTACATATATGTATTTCCATACTTTTTCTATGTATGTATGCTTTGTGTTTTGTTTAAAAAGACATGTACATGCAAAAACACTGTTTCCAAGTTAATATAGTTCTTAATTTCATTCTTTAAATGACTGTAATAGTATTCTGTATTGTAGATGTGTCATAATTGATTTAACCAGTCCTTTATTGATGGACACTTAGATTATATTTAATTTCTCAGCAGTATAAACAGTTCTAGAGTAAACATCCTGCTATATAGACACACACATACATACTCGCACACACAAACATAATCTTTTGGTAACAGTTTTAGTGAGTTATAATTCACATACCGTGCAATTTCACCCATTTAAAGTATACAATTCATTGATTTTTAGTATATTCACAGAGTTGTGCAACCATTACCATGGTTAATTTTAGAGCCTTTCTGTCACCTCAAAAAAGAATCCCCATGCAATTTAACAAGTCACCCTCTGCATTCTTTTCATCCTTCCTAGCATTAGCATCTGCTAATCTATTTTCTGTCTCTATAGACTTGATTATTCTAGACTTTTCATATTCTAGACTTTTTATATAAATGGGATCACACAATATGTGGTCTTTTGTGACTAAGTTCTTTTATTAAGCACCCTGTTTTCAAGGTTCATCCATGTTGTAGTATTTATTCCTTTAATTTAATATTAGGATTACTAATTTTAAATAAGTAGTACTTGTTCCTTTTAATGGCTGAATAATACTCCATTTTATAGATACACTGCATTCTATTTATCCACTCATTAGTTCATGGACATTTGGTCCATGTTCATAATTATCTGATCTATGTTCATGATTATCACAAGGAATTATGAAAAAGTACTACTATGAATATTAATGTACAGACATGTTTTCATATTTGTATATTTTCATAGGAGAAGTTTATAGAAGAGAATTGTTAGGTCTAAGTGTGCATGTTTCACATTTTGATAGCTATTGCAATATAGACAATCATCATAGTATAGTGAGTAATAATAATACCAGAAATAACTGAAGTCGGACTTTTTGCCTGAGTTTGAATTCTCACTCCATCATTTACTGCCTGTGGAACTTTAGGCAAGTTATTTAATCTCTCTATGCTTGAGTTTCATCATTGGTAAGTGGGGATAACAGTAGTACCTACCAACATACCTAGAGTTGTGGTAAGAATTAAATGAAATAACCTATATAAAGTGCTTAGGATATTACTTGACACATAATAAATGTTCAATTAATCTTAGCTCTTACTGCCTTCCAAAAAGGTTGGTACACTCATACCAACTGTATATGAGGGCACTTAGTTTTCCACATCCTGGCCAATACTGAGTATTATCAAACTTTTGAATACTTGTTGATTAATAGATGAAAAATAATCTTCATTTTATATTTCATTTCTTTTTGTGAAGTAGAGGTTTTTAACATCTCTATCAGCTATTTATTCTGTGGCTTGCCTATTTATATCCTTTGCCCATTTTTCAACTAAGTTTGTTTTTTAGTTAGTGATTTTTAAATAACTTTTTATAATTAAATTTCTAACATTTATTGATTGTATACTGTGTGCTAGATATAGTTCCAAGTATGTCACATGCATTATATTATTTATCTTTACAATAACCCTATGAGCTAAGGACTAAGAACTTAAGCCTTGCCCAGGTTCACACAGGAAGTGGAAGAGCCAGGATTTAAACTGAGTTGCTTGACTTTTACATCCTTATTTTTACTTACCTTTATCATATACTAAATTCATAACTAAATTCTAATCCTGGACTCTTCTGTTCCATCTGTTTCTGTGCCAGTAGAATATAGAGCATACTGTAGCATTATAGTATATATATATATATATATATTTTTTTTTTTTTGCCACTATTTGGTATAGTATACCTTCATTCTTTTTTTTTCTATACACTTGCACTTTATTTTTTTTAAAGACTATTTATTTATTTATTTATTATAATTCAATACTACATTATTTATTTTGTTACTCAAATTGTTCCACTTAGGCACAATTATAAGCAGGCCTAGCCTCTCCTTTGCAGTAACAGTCTTCCCAAGGGCAAGTCCCATGATTGAGGGCTCCTCCCATCAAACCACCAGTCCCCTGTGTCTGTGAGCACATCATCAGCCATCAAGGTGGGGAAGCCCAACACCCCTGCATTCTCCCCCAGCAATGTTCACATTAGTGGTAGCATATAATGTTTCTCTTTTTGTGCCAGGCTTATTTCACTCAGCATTATGTCTTCAAGGTTCATCCAAGTTGTCATATGTTTCACGACATCGTTCCTTCTTACTGCCGCATAGTATTCCATTGTGTGTATATACCACATTTTATTTACTCACTCATCTGTTGAAGGACATTTGGGTTGTTTCCATCTCTTCGCAGTTGTGAATAATGCTGCTATGAACATTGGTGTGCAGATATCTGTTTGTGTCACTGCTTTGAGATCTTCCGGGTATATACCGGGAAGTGCAATCGCTGGATCAAAGGGTAACTATATATAGTTTTCTAAGGAACTGCCAGACTGTCTTCCAGAGTGGCTGAACCATTATACAGTCCCACCAGCAATTAATAAGGGTTCCAATTTCTCCACATCCTCTCCAGCATTTGTAGTTTCCTGTTTATTTAATGGCAGCCATTCTAATTGGTGTAGATGGTGTCTCGTTGTGGTCTTAATTTGCATCTCTCTAATAGCTAGTGAAGCTGAAGATTCTTTCATGTGTTTCTTGGCCATTTGTATTTCCCCTTCAGAGAACTGTCTCTTTATGTCTTTTGCCCATTTGCTAATTGGGCTGTCTGTACTAGTGCCATTGAGTTGTAGGATTTCTTTATATATGCAAGATATCAGTGTTTTGTCAGATACATGGTTTCTGTGCCGGTTTGAGTGTATTGTGTCCCCCAAAAGCCATTATCTTTGTGGTCTTGTGTGGGGCAGGCGTTTTGGTGATGGTTGGATTTGCTTGGAATGTGCCCCACCCAGCTGTGGGTAATGATTCTGATGAGATGTTTCCATGGAGGCGTGGCCCCGCCCATTCAGGGTGGGCCCTTATCGGTGGAGCTATATAAATGAGCTGACTTGGGGAGAAGAAAGAGAGTGCAGCTGGGAGTGATGTTTTGAAGAGAAGCAAGCTTGCTAGAAAGGAACATCCTGGGAGAAAGCCGTTTTGAGGCCGGAGCTTTGGAGCAGACGCCAGCTGCCTTCCTAGCTAACAGAGGTTTTCCGGACACCACTGGCCATCCTCCGGTGAAGGTAACCGATTGCTGAGGTGTCATCTTGGATGCTTTGTGGCCTTAAGACTGTAATTGTTTAGTGAAATAAACCCCTGTTTTATAAAAGCCTATCCATCTCTGGTGTTTTGCATTCTCCAGCATTAGCAAACTAAGACAGTTTCCAAACATTTTTTCCCATTGAGTTGGCTGCCTCTTCATCTTTCTGACAAATTCCTTTGAGGTATAGAAACTTCTAAGCCTGAGGAGTTCCCATTTATCTATTTTTACCTTTGTTGCTTGTGCTTTGGGTGTAAGGTCTGGGAAGTGATCTCCTAATACAAGGTCTTGAAGATGTTTCCCTATGTTATCTTCTAGGAGTTTTATGGTACTGTCTTTTATATTGAGGTCTTTGATCCACTTTGAGTTAATTTTTGTATAAGGTGTGAGATAGGGGTCCTCTTTCATTCTTTTGGATTTGGATATCCAACTCTCCCAGCCCCATGTTTTGGAAAGACTGTTATGTCTCAGTTCAGTGGCTTTGGGGGCCTTATCAAAGATCAGTCGGCCGTAGATCTAGGGGTCTATCTCCGAATTCTCAATTCGATTCCATTGATCGATATGTCTGTCTTTGTGCCAGTACCGTGCTGTTTTGACAACTGTGGCTTTATAATAAGCTTCAAAGTCAGGGAGTGTAAGTCCTCCCACTTTGTTTTTCTTTTTTAGAGTGTCTTTAGCAATTTGAGGCATCTTCCCTTTCCAACTCAATTTGATTACTAGCTTTTCCAAGTCTGCCAAGTAGGTTGTTGGAATTTTGATTGGGATTGCATTGAATCTGTAGATGAGTTTGGGTAGAATTGACATCTTAATGACATTTAGCCTTCCTATCCATGAACATGGAATATTTTTCCATCGTTTAAGGTCCCCTTCTATCTCTTTTAGTAGAGTTATGTAGTTTTCTTTGTATAGGTCTTTTACATCTTTGGTTAAGTTTATTCCTAGGTACTTGATTTTTTTAGTTGCTATTGAAAATGGTATCTATTTCTTGAGTGTCTTCTTCAGTTTGTTCATTTCTAGCATATAGAAACATTACTGACTTATGTGCGTTAATCTTGTATCCCGCTACTTTGCTAAATTTGTTTATTAGCTCTAGTAGCTGCATCGTCGATTTCTCAGGGTTTTCCAGATACAAGATCATATCATCTGCAAACAATGACAGTTTTACTTCTTCTTTTCCAATTTGGATGCCTTTTATTTCTTTGTCTTGCCGGATTGCCCTGGCTAGCACTTCCAGTACAATGTTGAATAACATTGGTGACAGCAGGCATCCTTGTCTTGTTCCTGATCTTAGAGGGAAGGCTTTCAGTCTCTCACCATTGAGTACTATGCTGGCTGTGGGTTTTTCATATATGCTCTTTATCATATTGAGGAAGTTTCCTTCAATTCCTACCTTTTGAAGTATTTTTATCAAAAATGGATGTTGGATTTTGTCAAATGCTTTTTCAGCATCTGTTGAGATGATCATTTGATTTTTCCTTTTTGATTTGTTAATGTGTTGTAATACATTGATTGATTTTCTTATGTTGAACCATCCTTGCATGCCTGGAATGAACCCCACTTGGTCATGGTGTATGATTTTTTTAATATGTCCTTGGATTCGATTTGCAAGTATTTTGTTGAGAATTTTTGCATCTATATTCGTTAGGAAGATTGGCTGGTAGTTTTCTTTTTTTGTGGCATCGTTGCCTGGTTTTGGTATTAGATTGATGTTAGCTTCATAAAATGAGTTAGGTAGTGTTCCATTTTCTTTGATGTTCTGAAAGAGTTTAAGTAAGATTGGTGTCAGTTCTTTTTGGAAAGTTTGGTAGAATTCCCCTGTGAAGCCATCTGGCCCTGGGCATTTATTTGTGGGAAGCTTTTTGATGACTGATTGAATCTCATTGCTTGTGATTGATTGAGGTCTTCTGTTTCTTCTCTGGCCAGTCTAGGTTGTTCATATGTTTCCAGGAAATTGTCCATTTCCTCTACATTATCCAGCTTGTTGCCATACAGTTGTTCATAGTATCCTCTTATAATTTTTTTAAGTTCTTCGGTATCCGCAGTAATGTCACCTTTCTCATTCATTATTTTGCCTATATGGGTCTTCTCTCTTTTTGATTTTGTCAGTCTAGCTAGGGGCTTGTCAATATTGTTGATCTTTTCAAAGAATCAACTTTTGGTGTTATTTATCCTCTCTATTGTTTTTTTGTTCTCTATGTCATTTATTTCTGCTTTAATCCTTGTTATTTGATTTCTTCTACTTGGTTTAGGATTGGTTTGCTGTTCATTTTCTAGCTTCTTCAGTTGATCCATTAGTTCTTTGATTTTGGCTCTTTCTTCCTTTTTAATATATGTGTTTAGTGCTATAAATTTCCCCCTCAGTACCGCTTTTGCTGCATCCCATAGGTTTTGGTATGTTGTATTCTCATTTTCATTCATCTCTATTTATTTAGCAATTTCTCTTGCTATTTCTTCTTTAACCCACTGATTGTTTAGGAGCATGTTGTTTAACCTCCAGGTATTTGTGAATTTTCTAAGTTTCTGATGGTTATTGACTTCTAATTATATTCCATTGTGGTCAGAGAATGTGCTTTGAATCATTTCAATTTTTTTAAATTTATTGAGGCTTGTTTTATGTCCCAGCATATGATCTATTCTGGAGAAAGTTCCGTGAGCACTAGAGAAGAATGTGTATCCTGGTGATATGGGATGTAACGTTCTGTATGTGTCTGTTAAATCCAATCCATTTATCAGATTGTTTAGGTTTTCAATTTTCTTATTGGTCTTCTGTCTGGTTGATCTATCTATAGGAGAGAGTGATGTGTTGAAGTCTCCCACAATTATTGTGGAAACATCAATTGCTTCCTTTAGTTTTGCCAGTGTTTCTCTCATGTATTTTGTGGCACCTTGATTGGGTGCATAAACATTTATGATTGTTATTTCTTCTTGTTGAATTGCCCCTTTTATTAGTATGTACTGGCCTTCTTTGTCTCTCATGACATCCTTGCATTTAAAGTCTATTTTATCTGAGATTAATATTGCTACACCTGCTTTCTTTTGGCTGTAGCTTGCATGACATTTTTTTCCCATCCTTTCACTTTCAATTTCTTTGTGTCCCTGTGTCTAAGATGAGTGTCTTGTATGCAGCATATTGATGGTTCATTTTTTTTTATCCATTCTGTGAATCTCTATCTTTTAATTGGGGAGTTTAATCCATTTGCATTCAACGTTATAACCGTGAAGGCATTTCTTGAATCAGCCATCTTATCCTTTGGTTTATGTTTGTCATATATATTTTTTCCCTCTCTCTATTAATATCCTTTATTGTACCCATACCGAATCTCTTTAGTACTGAACCTTTCTCCATGTCTCTCTCTCCTTTCTTTTTTCTCTGTCTGTAGGGCTCCCTTGAGTATCTCCAGTAGGGCAGGTGTTCTAGTTTGCTAATGCTGCAGAATGCAAAACACCAGAGATGGATAGGCTTTTATAAAACGGGGGTTTATTTCACTACACAGTTACAGTCTTAAGGCCACAAAGCATCCAAGGTAACACCTCAGCAATTGGGTACCTTCACCGGAGGATGGCCAACGGCGTCCGGAAAACCTCTGTTAGCTATGAAGGCAGCTGGCGTTTGCTCCAAAGCTCCAGCCTCAAAACGGCTTTCTCCCAGGGCATTCCACTCTAGCAAGCTTGCTCCTCTTCAAAACATCACTCCCAGCTACACTCAGTTCCCTCCCCCCAAGTCAGCTCATTTATATAGCTCCACCAATAAAGGCCCACCGTGAATGGGCGGGGCCACACCTCCATGGAAACATCTCATCAGAATCATTACCCACAGCTGGGTGGGGCACATTCCAAGCAAATCCAACCATCACCAAAACGTCTGTCCCACAAGACTACAAAGATAATGGCATTTGGGGGACACAATACATTCAAACCGGCACAGCAGGTCTCTTGTTAGCATATTCTCTCAGCATTTGTTTGTGAAAATTTTAAGCTCTCCCTCAAATTTGAAGGAGAGCTTTGCTGGATAAAGTATTCTTGGTTGGCAATTTTTCTCGCTCAGAATTTTAAATATGTCATACTACTGCCTTCTCCCCTCCATGGTGGCTGCTGAGTAGTCTCTACTTGGTCTTATGCTGTTTCCTTTGTATGTGGTGAATTGCATTTTTCTTGCTGCTCTCAGAACTCGCTCCTCCTCTTCCGTATTTGACAGTGTGATTAGAATATTTCTCGGAGTGGGTTTATTTGGATTTATTCTATTTGGAGTTCACTGGGCATTTATGATTTGTGTATTTATGGTGTTTAGAAGATTTGGGAAGTTTTCCCCAACAATTTGTTTGAATACCCTTCCTAGATCTTTACCCTTCTCTTCCCCTTCTGGAACACCAATGAATCTTATATTTGGACATTTTATATTATCTATCATTCATATCCCTGAGGTCCATTTTGATTTTTTTCGTTTTTTTTTCCCCATTCTTTCTTTTGTTCTTTCATTTCCCATTCTGTCATCTTCCAGGTCACTGATTCATTGTTCAACTTCTTCTAGTCTTGTACTATGAGTATCCAGAATCTTTTTTAATTTGGTCAACAGTTTCTTTAATTTCCATAAGATCATCTATTTTTTTATTTACTCTTGCAATTTCTGCTTTATGCTCTTCTAGGGTCTTCTTGATGTCCTTTATATCCTGTGCCATGCTCTTCTTCATGTTCTTTATATCCTGTGCCATGGTCTCATCATTCATCTTTAGTTCTTTGATTAATTGCTCCAGATACTGTGTCTCCTCTGATATTTTGATTTGGGTGCTTGGGCTTGAGTTATCCATGTTGTCTGTTTTTTTCATATGCTTTAAAATTTTCTGTTGTTTTTGGCCCCTTGACATTTGCTTAACTTGATAGGGTTCTTTTAGGATTTGTAGACGGATTGAAATCCTTATCTCTAATTTGTCAGATCTACAGCTTCGTGGAGTACACTTTCTCTAACTAACCAGCAGGTGACATCCATGAGCCACCTATTCTCAAGCCAGTTCTCCCCCACTTTGTCTTTGTGGTGGGTGGGGGAGTGAGTCTTGTGGGGTCCAAGTGGTGCACCAAGCTTGTGTGTGTAGTTGGTGTTGCCCGCCCTGTATATGGGGCATGTGTCTGGGCAGTTGGTGGGGGAGTGGCTCTAACAATCAGATCTCCCTGGTGATCCTGGAAATTTAAAGCTGCTGCAGTAGTCTAATCCTTCAGTTCAGTCCTGCCACAGTTTGTCTCTGCCTCTTGTCGGAAATAAAGCGGTACCTGTAAGGGAATAAACACTCACTGGGTTCTGGAGGAGAAAAGAATTTATTTACAATCTTGCAAGATAGGGCATCCAGCCAAACACGTGGTAGGCTGGCGCGCCAGGGGAAGAGAATGGTGATCTTCAAATCTCCTACTCCTAATTTGCAAGTCCCTCCCCTGTTTCCCCATTGACTGGGTGCTACAGAGGTTACAGCCTATCCGAGAACACTAAGTAATTCATCTTTTGAGATTTTAATTTGTACAGCCTATCCAAGAGAGCCAACTAGCTCATTATTGAGATTTTGAACTGATCAGCCTATCCCAGAGAGCCAACTAGCTCATTATTGAGATTTTGAACTGATCAGCCTATCCCAGAGAGTTCATTTAGTTTAAAAAAAAAATTTTTTTTTTTTGGCTGTGAGTTCCTGCTTCTGATTTTACCTCATATCTCTTTACATTCCAGGTAACCACGGTTACTTTTCCATATAAGGAGCTGGCAGATTCTCTCTTCTCTTTATCACAGGGCTTGTTTAAACTGGTTTTGCCTCCATTTCCCTTATTCCATGCTGTTTCTATGTGAAAACTAAACTTATCCCTTTCTTACACCTCTGACCTACAAGTCCTTGATATTGGCGTATGGCCCCTGAAACTTGCCAGTTGGTTCCTCTTCCAGTCTGTGCACCTCCAGGTCCTCTATTGAGGGATAACTGTGCTATGTCACAGGTGAGTCCCGTCCCCCCAGGGCAGTTCTGGGCTACATGCTGTGTACCCAGTCTGCTGACAGGGTAGCTGAATTGGGCATGTTAATTCACACTGCTCCACTTTCCCAACTCTGGGACAACCAGCTGAGGGTGCAGGGAAGGCTAATGTCCACGCCCAATTTTGTGGTGTGTGCATGTGTTATTGGAAGCACTTCCGTCACACTGGGTTGTCTGGGGCAGCTCTAGGCTATGGGGCTGGTGATGGGCAGGAGTGTTCCCTGTCCACCAGGATGATGGCTGTGAGAGGATGCCCCCCCCCTTTTCTTGGGAAGTTGTGGTGTTTAGTGAATTTTCTCAGCCACTAGACTTAGAGCTCTCTTAGTTCTGCTCTTGTCTTGACCTGCCCAAATTGCAAGTCTTTGAGGCTTTCTGTATTGGGCTTCTTAGAGTAATTGTTTTAGAAAAAGAGAAAAAGATTAAAACAAAACAAAACAAAACAAAAAAACGCCCTCCTTGCAAATCTAGTGGGTTATTGAAATGCTAAGAGATAAAGCAATTAGGGCCATTAAGGAAAGGTCCAAAGGCAGAGAAACTGGTTTTTCTTCTGGATTTGCATATGAGCCTGACACTGTCTGAGCTCTGCCCTTCCCCTTTCTATGTTCCGCAGAACTCCAAAAAGCCTCCACTTTTATTTTGGGGTTTTTTTCTTTGCTGTTTTTGCTATCCCTATCTCCTCTCTGCTGGGCTGGCTGCTCCTGGATTCTCCAGTATCTGGTCTCAGTCTGTCTGTGATTGGAGTTCAGATCAGTAGAATGAGTTTCCGATAAGTGCCGCAACTGCAGTTCTCCCTCCTGGTTCCCAGCGCTGATGGCCCCTCCTCCCACGGAACTGAGCCTGGCAGGGAGGGGCTTGGGTCCCCTGGCCAGGAAAACTTACAGATTTCGCTGATTTCAGCAGTTCCACGTGTTCATGAGTGTTGTATGAAGTATGCCCAAAGTCAAATTGCTCTGCGGTGTCCGGTCCACGCAGTACCTGGCTTTCTACCTACTTCCCTGGAGGAGTAACTAAAACGTACACCTTACCACTCCGCCATCTTGCCCCACCTCCCCTCATCAATTCTTTGTTAAAATTTCCCTGATCAAAATACCGTGAAACATTTATAAAGCTTTAATTTTAAAAAGGTATTTATATGCATATGCATGTTTTAGTATACACACATCTATTTCCTTGCTCTGTCAGCTAAGAGGGCCCAGAAGCAATGAGAACACGTAGCACCCAGATCCTGGTTTCTAGCACTATTCTCTCATAAAAAGAACATAGGACTCCTTGGAGAAATGGATAATTCTAGGGCTACAGCAGGAAATATACAAGATAAGTCTGGAGTACCTTTTAGTGTCAGAAAGTAAGGAAGTACTAAAAAACAAAAAACCCACCCACATTGATGGAGGTATGTCAAAGGGACACAGGAAACAAATGAAAGAGTTGCTAATGGCCAATGCTGGAACAATGTAAGTAAAAAAATAAGTAGTAGTATTGGATTATAAACCAAATTATAAAATAAATATCCTTGAGTTCATACTGACATAAGTACATGAATAAATGAATGTGAGAGAATAGACAAATCTCCAGAAGAATTCCAAATAATTTATGTAGATATTTCACCACATAAGTGTGGGCCACATTGTGCTTCCATCCAAAAAGTACAGTATGAAAAAGTTGGAAAAGAGCAACTTTATGGTGGAGAAACCCTACAGACACTGCCCCAGCCAGGTGATTAACATATGATAATCATGGTGATAATATATACCCTTGAATATGATGTGATGAAAATGGCACTTCTATAGTTTTTTTCCCCCAAAGTCTAATCATGATAAAACCTTTAGACATATCTCAGTTGAGGGACATTTCATAAAATACTTGACCACTTTGCCTTCAAAAGTATCAAATTTATCAAAAACAAGGGAAGTCTGAGAAACTGTCACAGCCAAGAAGAGCCTAAGGAGACATGACAAAGAAATGTTATGTGGTATCCTACGTGGAATCCTGGAACAGAAAAGGACATTAGGTAAAAAAAAATAAGTGTGCTGAATTGAATTATATACCCTGATTTAGACATGTTTTTGGTCTTGATCCACATTCCTGTGGGTGTGAACTCATAAATAGGATCTCTTGAAGATGTTATTTTAGTTAAGATGTCATTAATCCAAATTACTGGAGTCCTTTATAAGCAGAATAAATTCAGAAATAGAGAAAAAAGTCACAGAGAGGAGGTGGAAGCCAGAAGTCAATGGAACTCAGAATTGCCATGTGATGAGAGGCAGAGATGCAAACCAGGGAACCCCAAGGATTGCCAGCTCACCTAAGTGCTGCTGACCCTGGGAGAAAGCAAGCATTCCAGCCTCCAAAACTGTGGGACAATAAATTCCCATTAAGCCAATCCATTGTGTGATATTTGTCGTAGCAGCCTGGGAAATTAAGACACTAAGGAAATCTGAATTAAGTATGGACTTTAGTTAATAAATATGTGATATGTTTCAAAATTCAAAAGAGTATACACCCAGAAAAATCTCCTTTTCACCCTGTTGCCAAATCACCTGGGGACAACCAGAGTTACTAGTTCTTGTCTGTTCTTCTAGTCATAGTCTAGTCTATGTATATGTAGGCAAACTGGCATATGGATATTCCTGCAGCCCCATCCCTTTTTTGACACAAAATGTTGCATACTAGAACACCAACCGCTTTGCTTTTTCACTTAATATTATGTTTTGGAGATTATTCTGTAAAGGCACATTAAGAACTTCCTTATTATTTTTGATTTTTAAGTATATTTTTAGCATTTTAGTTTT
The DNA here is from genome assembly GCF_015220235.1 of Choloepus didactylus. Lineage (NCBI taxonomy): Eukaryota > Metazoa > Chordata > Mammalia > Pilosa > Megalonychidae > Choloepus > Choloepus didactylus. The sequence continues at coordinate 21,718,642 of NC_051328.1, read as the reverse complement.
ATCAAATTTATACTTGCACGTAGGTTAAAGAGTGATACAGAACTACCAGGTTTGTTGAAACTGAAAGCAATCTTCTGCCATTCCTTTTTTCATTTCCCCCTTCTCAGAGGCAACCAGTTTTAGCTGTTTTAGATAATTCTTTCATTATTAGCCTCTGTGTCTGTAAATAGCATGCTTATATTTTTTCTTGATTTTTCAGTTTTATGCATTGAAGATTGACTTTCTTCTATATATATAAGATGAAAGTTTAGTTCTTTTTTTCATCACAAACCCCTATCTCTACCACTCACTCACATCCCCCAAACCTCCTGTATAGTTATACCATTTTTAGATTAGACCATTTTTAGACTGGACCAGTATTCAGTGTTTACGTTATCTCTATGCAAATGCTATTTATAAGTGAGCCATGTAGTATATTCTGATTACTTTTCCTTTCTGCACAACCTTTTGTTTTCCTTTGACTACTTTTCCTTTCTTGCACATCCTTTTGTTCTCATTCTCTCTGTCACTGCCTCTCTCTCTCTCTGTCTTTTGTTGCTTAGTTTTGTTATCTACCTATCTCTTATTAACCCCCAAACTCTGTCAGTTTTATAAATATGTTCTCAAGATGTTCAGACATATCTGGTAATCTATCAGTTTTATCTTCTTGAATACTGTCTTCTAACCAGGTTTGTTTAGAAGATTTGTTTGCCCTTTGTATTAGTGAGGCTTCACTCAAGTGAGGGAAACCATACCAGTAATTTAAACAGGGAGAATTTAACATAAATAGGGGGGTATATGGCAACATTGTATTTTTTACATAGCTTTTCAGTAAGCCTACAACTTCTCTAATTAAAAATAATAATTTAAAAACATGCTAAGTGAAAGAAACCATACACAAAGTATTACATATTGTATGATTCCATTTATATAAAATTTAAATATAAATAAATCCGTAGTCGTTATGTATGGCTGAGGAAGGATAAAGGGATTGAGAGGTGATTGCTAAGGGGTCTGTGGGTTTTCTTTTTGGAGTAACAAAAATATTCTAAAAATGATTGTGGTGATGAATGCACAACTCTATGAGTAAACTAAAAGCCATTGATTTAACACTTTAGATGTATTGTATGGTATGTGACTACAGTAAAAGTGTTTTTAAAATGTTATTACATTGAGGAGAGAAAAGAATTGCTAATGAGGTAAAATGGTAAAAGAGAACTCTAAGGTATAAAAGGTGTAATAACAGCATAAAATAGCAACTACTTCTAGGAATGTGGGAAAAGTGAACAAGGAATTAAGAAACTTAGAACGGCAGACACCATAAGGCTGAGGTTCATATCCCTTGGGAGAGAACATGATGCCACATGAACATGCTGTCCATAGGTGACAAAGAAACTGTTTGGAGGTCACTTGCTGTGAGATCTGAGAGTCACAGATAATAAATATTGTTGGGATCCCCGCATGCCTGTTCGCTTGCTACTGCTCAAAACAACAGAATGCGAAAGAAGAAAAAGTCCCTTCTTCTTCTTCCAGCTTGGAGTGACCCTCCAGCACCTTCTAATGGCAGAGCCTAACATCAATCCAGCCATAGAAATGTAATCCATAGAGTCTCCAGTTCCAGTATTACAAAGCAGGGCAAATAAGGATGGGTTTGGAGTTGAGGAGCAATAAGTTAATAAGTGGTACACGCTTTATTCCAGGTACATAGCTGTTACCCTGGGATACTCCTTTTCCATAATCCTATAGATTCTCTTTGGACTCTTCTTATTTTGATCCCCTGTTTCCTGGATCCCATGTAATCCTCCCTTTTGTGGTTTATTTTCTCATTCTCATTCTCCTGGAGCTTCCTGAGAAAGGTTGCATAGCATATAATTTTTTTGAGACCTTACAAATCTGAAAATATTTTTATTTTTATTTTACCTTCACAATTAATAGTTTGGAATTGGTAATATTCTAGGTTGGAAATCACCTTCTCTCTATAGTCTTCTAGCTTCCAATGTTGCTCTTGAGGTCCAAAGCCATGTTTGATTCTTGATTCTTTGTTATAACCTGTTTTCACTTTTTGGAGGCTGTATAATCTTCATCCCCAATGTTTTGAAATTTCACAGTGAGGTACCTTGGTGTCAATCGCTTCATCCATTTTGCTGTGCACACAGTGGGCCCTTTCAGTCTGGCAACTCATATCCTTTAGTTCTGGGAAAGTTTTAAAATTATTCTATGATGATTATTTTCCTCTGTTTTCTCTGTACTCCTTTTCTGGTGTCATTCAATTGGCTACTAAGAGTGTGTAAGTGGGGGTTGCGATATAGTAATCTAACTTCTTAAACAGGCTTTCAACTGATCTTTCTGTTTTTAATCTAGAGGTTTTGGTACCTCTAATTCCTGAGCACATTGAGGGTTGTACACTATACCTTAGGTAGTTTCTTGGTTTTTCTCCCAGTCAGCTTTATTAAATCTGTAAGAAGGTTATCATTCACCCATCTTTTCTCTAGTTTCCAAGATTTTCTTGCCATTATTTCTTCTTCTAATTCTTTGTCCTTGTGGGTTTATACCTTTTTAAAAACAGTGTTTATTTTATCAAAAATAAATATTGGGGTTAAATCCATCATATTGACCTAGAAGCCCTCTTTATCCTTTTTGTTTTTTTTTTTTGTGTGTGTGTTTTTTACAGAAGACCATTCCATTGGATGTGCTACCTCCTTTCTGATGAACAGTATGGTTATTTCCAACATTTAGCTGTTACAAGCAATGTTACAGTTAATGCCTTAACATTTTACACATGTAAAGTGTTTCTGTAGGATTTTAAATAGTCTTGTGCACTTTAAATTATGAAAGATAACTGACAAGTTGTTTCTCCATAGAAGATGTACCAATTTATACCCCCATCTGCAATGTATGAGCCTGTTTCCCTACACCCTTTTCACCATTGCCAATGTGATAGATGAAGAAAGATATCATTATAGTTTGAATATTCATTTTTCTTATTAGAACTAGGGTGGGACATTTTTTTCATATGTTTAAGAGCTATTTATAGTTCCTTTTCTTTGAACTGTCTGTCAGTCTCCTTTGCCTGTTTTCTATGCTATTGTTGATATTTCTTATAATGCTTTTTAGTAGCTTTTTATAAAAAGTATTGGAAAAAATTATCCTGTTGTCTAAGATATGATTTTTAAATATTCTTTCTGGGTGTTCTGATTGTCATTTTGGTATTGCTTGTGTTGCTTGTGGTTTTTTTTTTTTTTCTCCTCTGTCTTGGTCTCCAGCAGAACTTACGAAAAAAAATTTTACATAGTCAAATACATTAGTTTTTTATTTCACTGATTGTTATATTGGTAATACTTGGAAAGATCTTTCTCCCCATGAGTATGTTGAAATATCATGGTTTCTTTTAGAGCATATATAATTCTATTTTTAATATGTAAATATTTGGTTTATTTTTACTTTATCTTTGTATAAATTGTGAGATATGGATCCAATTTATTTTTTCCCTTAGGTGCCTACTGAATTGTCCCAATATTATTTATTGTCTAGACTCCCTTTTCGTGAACTGCCCCCTTTAACATACGTGTTCTATTGACAATTATAAACTTTTCTGCATATAAATTGGATGATGAAGCAAATGGAATATTTACTTGTCATTTTTACATTATAGGAAAAAATAGGAAAAGGAGAACATAAGAATAGTATTTCATCAATGAACATAAATATCCAGAATACATTGAAGTACCTTCATACACAGAGTATCAGTGGAGATACCAAAGTAGAAGATAAGGATAAAAGTCAGTCTAGTCAGCCTCAGAATTATAAGTCTCATGGAGTCATGAATAAAGCATGTACATATGATGATCAACTAAAGACCCTGCTAAAGAGTGCAAATCCAGTTAATGCCTGTTATAGGGAGAGTGTGCAGAATAAGATTTTCTATAAAGCCAGTTCAAGCTGCAACCAAAACTTACATGAAGAAACAACTTTTGAAAAAAAGAATTTTGCGTCTCCATCAAGGTATTGTTTCTAACTTTTATTTTTTTACTCAGCAAGCACTTACTGTGCACTGCTATGTGCCACTGTTAAGCACTGGGGATATAGAAATAATAAAACATGGTCTTGGGAAGATTCCAGAGTAGGAAATGATAAGAAAGGACTTTGGATGGGAAAGTAGGGGCCACTTCATCTAGGGCCTTGCATATCATACTCAGAAATTTCAGTTTTAACTCACAGAAGATAGGGAGCCATTGAGGATTTTAAGTTGAGTGACAAGATTAGATTTGAATTTCAGAAAGGATACTAAGAAAAGTAAACCTACACTGACACCCTATATCTAGAGTCATAATACATGCATTGATAATCCATCAGCAATATAGCAAAAACCAGTCTGTAAGTTTAATATGATGATGGGAGTAGACTCATGAGCAGTGTAAGGTATGATGAAAATCTGGCTTGGCCTTGCCTTTCATGTGTACTCTGCCGCTTACCTCCAACACATAACCCTTTTCCCCTTACTAGTTGCCTATGGGGCTGGACCTGATGGTTGCTGTGCTTTGTAAAACTGAGGAAGATGTTGCTATTTTCTGAGAAGGTTGCAGGGTCAAGGGTAAACTAAGTATCAGTAAGATGGATTATACCACCACTACCCTTTTTTTTCCTTTGCAGGATCATTCCTGATGTTAATTTTAGTGTGATTTCTAAGGGGTATGGAATTGGGAAATAATGAAATAAACTCTTGTGCCAGTCGTCTTTCCCTCTGACCCAAGCGTTCCACCCATATCCTTCTTCCTCTTTTAGGATTAGCCTTATTTCTTCCTCAACTGATTTTTTAATATTTTAATACTGATATCAATTGAGTTATTAATATTCTCAGTTTCTTTTCTTCTAGGAAGTTTCTCCTACCAATGTATACATATGGACAGATATCTGTAACTATAGTTATATCTGTTTTCCAGTCTCCAGCTCTTGCCTTTTTCTGCATTATCTATTACCATGTGACAGCATAGTCAGAATTTTCATATACTCATCTAGGAGCACAGGGTTCAAACATGCAGATGTTTTGAGAGTCATGAAGGATTTTAAAAATTCAGGTCCTTAAATCATTATTGTCAATGCTTTGCTATCCTGCATCCCATGTTTCTTTTCTCCCACTGATTTTATTCTCTCCTTTTTGCCCTCACTCCCTCCTACTTTCTTCTTTTATGATTTTTTTCTTCCATATTTCTGCTGGCATCAATACTATTGCTTCTGAAGTCTTGTTTAACTACAGTTCTAGAAACAAGTTATAAAAATTGCAGACCCTACTTTGGAGGAATTTGGTAGATTTTGGCAAATCCTGGCTCTAGCTCCTTTTGTCTGCTGAACACCCAGAATTACACCACTGCTCACATAAACATTTGGCCACACACCAAACAGTATGTTTACTTTTAGTAATCTGGTGTCTGTTTTCTTTTAGTGACCATGTTTTTAAACATCCAGTTCTCACTGTCAAAAATAAAAAGCAGCAGTTACCAGTAACAGGTATGATTAAAAATGTTTCTTTGGCTTTTCAAGAAAACAGATTTTTAGGTGACAGATTAAACTGAAAATGTACATTAGTTTATCTGCCCTGTAATGTATAAGCGACTCCTTAGACTTTCTTTCTGATGTTAATCCTCAATCACCTTTTATTGCTATCCAGAACCTTTCTGTTTATCGATTAGGATGACTAGATATGTAGTACAGAGCTAAAGTTGATGAAAATTTTGAGAATTAATCAGTCTTCAAAATGTTAGGTCCTTTTTGTGAATTAAAAAATCTTTTGTTTTGCAATTTTTTCCAGATCCATTTACATTGTGTTCAGACATAATTAATAAAGAAGTCATCAGTTTTCTAGCAACTGATAATTGTTCCAAAATGTTGAAATATAGGTGTGCAGGTAAATATACATTTAAATCACAGTTGTTTCATAATTAAAACTTCATATATTAGGTAACTAGAATTGCAATAGTTCTATCTATGTGATTAAAATTCATTTCCTTTGGAGAAATAATGCTCTGGGCCATGTTAAAGCATAAATACTAATACCTTCTACCTGAAGAAATATAAATTTGCATCAGACTGAGCTCCCAGTATTTGTATGAATCTACACAGTAAATACCTTTTAAAATTATTACTTTATTATTCTCTTGTTGTCATAGTTAATACCATCTATAGGTTTAACCTTACTGAGTAAAAGAAACCTTTTTTTATATTTTTAGAGAGCCAATAAATAGGTACGTATTCTGAATTGTGCTATGAACATTATAGGCATTTATTAAATACTATCTATTTTTATATTTATAATAAATATGTTTTTGTGTTCTATGCCCCGTGTCATAAGGTGTTTAAATTTCAAATTTGAAGCTTTTAGCTCGTCCCTTTCTCTTATGATTTTATCTAGCGTATCTAAGAACAACCAGGCAACATCATTATACCTCTTAATTCCACAAAATTCTGGTCAAAAACACTGTCACCCAGAGTCTTGCCTCTTACAAGAGTATGATTAGGAGAATCAAAAGGTTATATTTTGCATATCTCCATTGCCATCTCACGCCATGGATTGTTCAGTGCCATCTTGATTATTGGAAATGGAGTCATTAGTGCCTTTGAATCTAATCAGAGTAGAAAACCAATTGTAAAAGCCCATTTTAAGATTCTCTTTCTTAAGAACTACCCTACTTCTGGTATCAAGCTGTATTAGTGAGGGTTCTCTAACAGAACCAATAGGAGATAGCTATAAATACAATATTTTATAAAAGTATCTCGTGCAACTGTGGGGATGCATGAGTACAAATTCCGTAAGGCAGGCAGCGAACTGGAAACTTTGATGAAGGTAGTTTGATGAACTCTTCAGGAGATGCTGGCTAGCTGAAGAAGAAGTGAAGGTTCTCTCTCTTCTCCCTTAAAAGTCTTCAACTGATTGGATTAAATTCAGCTGATTGAATTCTCTCATTGTGGAAGACACATCCTTCATTGATGTAATCAGCCACAGATGCAGTAAATTGACTGAAGATTTAATAAAACTTCTGGTTTATTAACCAGCCACAAATGTCCTTGCAGTAACGGTTAGGCCAGTGCTTATTTGACCAGATACCTGGGCACCATCACCTGGCCAAGTTGACACATAAACCTAAACCATCAAACCCCATTATTTATTTTTTTCTGCAGTGTCCTCCTATATGTTTCACAGTAGTTATTCCATCCCTTTACCACCTCCTTCACACCCTGGTATTTCCCCTTTGTTCGCTGTTACTGTTGTACCCCACTCTAAGGAGAAAATTGAGGCTACTCCATATTGGGCTCAAAACATCACTATTCTTCAGTTTTAGATGAAGAGTTTATCTTTATTACTCTATTTTTGATATATATAGCCATATTCTGAATCCCATTGTCTTTTTTTTCCTTCCATTTGAATAATTGCTAAGTCTTTTCCTTCAGTCTATTAATTAGCTCCTTTTGTCTTGCCTGAAACTATGCTCAGTTCTCCTTATCTTAAAAAAAAAAAACACAAACCCTATACTTTGTGTGATTTGCCATCCCTTCAAGTACTCATTCATTCTTGCCAGATTCCTGTTCTTGTTCCCGTTTCTATTCATTCCCTATTTAACCCCTGCAATCTGGCTTCTTTTATTGACATTCTACTAAACTTTAATGTTAGGGGTTACCTGAAGCTTATTTTTCCCATCAAAACCAATAACTTAAAAAAATTCTTATAATCTTTAATATCTCTACACTATTGATTACCACTCCTTGAAATCTTCTAGTCTCAGTAGCCTAAAACCATAGTCCCAAAATGTCCACTTAGGCAGTTTGGATACTGCAGCAAACTCACAGGAGGCACTAAACAACATTTTAAATTTTATGAGGGAAACAGAACAACGTCAACATCTGTTGGACACAGCTTCAGCTGCTAGCCTAAGGTAGTTGACAGTGTCAACTTTAGATCATGCCACATTCCTTCTTTTTTTTTTTTTTTTTTATCATCATTTTATTGAGATATATTCACATACCACGCAGTCATACAAAACAAATTGTACTTTCGATTGTTTACAGTACCATTACATAGTTGTACATTCATCACCTAAATCAATCCCTGACACCTTCATTAGCACACACACAAAAATAACAAGAATAATAATTAGAGTGAAAAAGAGCAATTGAAGTAAAAAAGAACACTGGGTACCTTTGTCTGTTTGTTTCCTTCCCCTACTTTTCTACACATCCATCCATAAACTAGACAAAGTGGAGTTTGGTCCTTATGGCATTCCCAATCCCATTGTCACCCCTCATAAGCTACATTTTTATGCAACTGTCTTCGAGATTCATGGGTTCTGGGTTGTAGTTTAATAGTTTCAGGTATCCACCACCAGCTACCCCAATTCTTTAGAACCTAAAAAAGGTTGTCTAAAGTGTGCGTAAGAGTGCCCACCAGAGTGATCTCTCGGCTCGTTTTGGAATCTCTCTGCCACTGAAGCTTATTTCATTTCCTTTCACATCCCCCTTTTGGTCAAGAAGATGTTCTCCATCCCACGATGCCGGGTCTACATTCCTCTCCGGGAGTCATATTCCACGTTGCCAGGGAGATTCACTCCCCTGGGTGTCTGGTCCCACGTAGGGGGGAGGGCAGTGCTTTCACCTTTCAAGTTGGCTTAGCCAGAGAGAGAGGGCCACATCTGAGCAACAAAGAGGCATTCAGGAGGAGACTCTTAGGCACAAATATAGGGAGGCCTAGCCTCTCCTTTGCAGCAACCGTCTTCCCAAGGGTAAAACTTATGGTAGAGGGCTCAACCCATCAAACCACCAGTCCCCTATGTCTGTGGTCATGTTAGCAACCATGGAGGTGGGGTAGGCGAATACCCCTGCATTCTCCACAGGCTCCTCAAGGGGGCACTACATCTTTTTTTTTTTTTTTCCTTGTTTGTCTTTTTTCTTTTCTTTTTCTTTTTTTAACTTTCCCTTCTTTTTTAAATCAACTGTATGAAAAAAAAAGTTAAAAAGAAAAAAAAACATACAATAAAAGAACATTTCAAAGAGACCATAACAAGGGAGTAAGAAAAAGACAACTAACCTAAGATAACTGCTTAACTTCCAACATGTTCCTACTTTACCCCAAGAAAGTTACATAATATAGCAACATTTCAGTGAACTTGTTCCTACTACATCCATCAGAAATTAACAGACCATAGTCATTTCTGGGCATCCCCAGAACGTTAAATAGCTTATCTGTTCTTCTTGGATTATTGTTCCCCCTTCCTTAATTGCTCTCTACTGCTAGTTCCCCTACATTCTACATTATAAACCATTTGTTTAACATTTTTCAAAGTTCACATTAGTGGTAGCATATAATATTTCTCTTTTTGTGCCTGGCTTATTTCGCTCAGCATTATGTCTTCAAGGTTCATCCATGTTGTCATATGTTTCACCAAATCGTTCCTTCTTACTGCCGCGTAGTATTCCATCGTGTGTATATACCACATTTTATTTATCCACTCATCTGTTGAAGGACATTTGGGTTGTTTCCATCTCTTGGCAATTGTGAATAATGCTGCTGTGAACATTGGCGTGCAGATATCTGTTCGTGTCACTGCTTTCCGATCTTCCGGGTATATACCGAGAATTGCAATCGCTGGATCGAATGGTAGCTCTATATCTAGTTTTCTAAGGAACTGCCAGACTGACTTCCAGAGTGGCTGAACCATTATACAGTCCCACCAACAATGAATAAGTGTTCCAATTTCTCCACATCCCCTCCAGCATTTGTAGTTTCCTGTTTGTTTAATGGCAGCCATTCTAACCGGTGTTAGATGGTATCTCATTGTGGTCTTAATTTGCATCTCTCTAATAGCTAGTGAAGCTGAACATTTTTTCATGTGTTTCTTGGCCATTTGTATTTCCTCTTCAGAGAACTGTCTTTTCATATCTTTTGCCCATTTTATAATTGGGCTGTCTGTACTATTGTCATTGAGTTGTAGGATTTCTTTGTATATGCAAGATATCAGTCTTTTGTCAGATACATGGTTTCCAAAAATTTTTTCCCATTGAGTTGGCTGCCTCTTTACCTTTTTGAGAAATTCCTTTGAGGTGCAGAAACTTCTAAGCTTGAGGAGTTCCCATTTATCTATTTTCTCTTTTGTTGCTTGTGCTTTGGGTGTAAAGTCTAGGAAGTGGCCTCCTAATACAAGGTCTTGAAGATGTTTTCCTACATTATCTTCTAGGAGTTTTATGGTACTTTCTTTTATATTGAGATCTTTGGTCCATTTTGAGTTAATTTTTGTGTAGGGGGTGAGGTAGGGGTCCTCTTTCATTCTTTTCACATTCCTTCTTATGATGTCATATCTTTATGAAGCTGGGTTTTCAATGGTTGTGATAAAAAGCAAGAACAGCATGAAAATCAATGTAGAACAGGAAATGAGAGTGGCAAGTGTCAAATCTGATTCCAAAGTTTGAGAAGTTGTGCTGTATGACGGGCACACATTCCACTAGGAAGTAATTTCAATTAATAAGAATGCAATGCATTTTATTTTCTTTTTCACTTTGTGGGTATTATTTTTTCAAATGGCTACTAAAGTGTTAGAATGTAAACACTTAAGTTGGTTGGGACCTAACAGAACTGTTAGGTCTTTCTTTTGGCCTAGGAATTCCATAAAAATTTGCCAGACCCTCAGGGTGCCATGAACTGAGAAAGTTTGGGAAATTCTGGTCTAAAGTATTTCTTTTGGTGGAGTAGATACTCTGTAACTGTTAACAGTTTGTTTGAGATGGTTCTTTCCTAGTTCATTTCTTCCTCAGCAACCATTTAGTTGTTTCACAAACATTTATGGAGTGCTTATTCTGTGGCAGGTACTAGGATACAAAGATGAATAGAGCTCAGTCCTTACTTCAATAAGTTTTTTGTTTTTGTTTTTGTTTTTTTTTTTTTTGAAAAGTTAAAAATTCCTTAATTTTTTATTCCTGGTACCACTACCACAATTTACAGGGCAATATACCTGATGTAATGAAAAGAAAAAGAAAAAGACAAAGCTACAACAGATAAAAGACCTCAGGAATGTATATCTAATTGACACTACATTGCATTAATCAATAGCTGCACTTTTTGCAAACTGTGGCTATGACAGTCCTGAACAAGAAGGGTTTCCTGTTTAAGCTGCAGTAACTTTTCTGACTATGGATCATCGTTCCTTCTGTGGCAGATTTTTACAGTTCCTCTAATGCATTTGGGACGACTGTCTCAAAGTAACCTGCAGCTTTCCTGACAACTCCTCGCTCTCTCTCCTGCTAAGAACTGTAGCCATTTTCTGTTGAGTTTTTAGAACCTTCTGCTACCATATCCACCACTTCCACCACCAGATCCATAACCACCACCATAGGGACTGCCCGAGCTTCTTCCACCACCAAAACTGCCCCCTTTCATGGGTCCATAATTTGACTGCTGTTGTCCACTATAATTTCCAAAATCGTTATAGTTCCCACCACCACCATAGTTACTGCCGCCAAAATTTCCTCCTTCATTGTAACCATCATATCCTCCTCCACCACTACCACCATATCCACCACCTTGGTTTCCATATCCTGGTCCACCACCATAGCCCCCTCTACTACTATAACCAGGACCACCGCCATAGTTGCCACCATCACCTCCAAATCCATTATAACCACCATCACCTCCTCCATAACTACCTCTGCTGCCACCTCCACCATAGCCTCCTCTTCCACCAAAGTTTCCACCACGGCCAAAGTTCCCCCCACCACCTCCAAAGTTCCCTCCACGGCCCATAAAGTTGCCAGATCCACCTCCACGACCTCTTTGTGATCCAGCAGACTGCATCTCTTGTTTAGAAAGGGCCTTTTTCACTTCACAATTATGCCCCGTTAATAGTGTGGTATTTCTGAACAACAATTTTATCAACTGTATCATGATCATCAAAAGTTACAAAAGCAAATCCTCTCTTTTTTCCACTCTGCCTGTCTTCCATAACTTCTATGGTTTCAATCTTGCCATACTTTTCAAAGTAGTCTCTCAAATTATATTCTTCTGTATCTTCTTTAATACCACCAACAAAAATTTTCTTCACTGTTAGATGGGCACCAGGCTTTACAGAATCCTCTCTAGAAACAGCTCTCTTTGGTTCCACTACACGCCCATCAACCTTGTGTGGTCGAGCACACATTGCTGCATCCACCTCCTCCACACAAGAGTAAGTCACAAAACCAAAGCCTCTGGAACGTTTTGTTTGGGGGTCTCTCATCACCACACAATCTGTGCGTGTGCCCCATTTTTCAAAATGTTCTCTTAAACTATCATCCGTAGTTTCAAAGCTCAAACCACCAATAAACAGTTTTCTCAACTGTTCTGGTTTCCTTTGGATCATGGCCCTCCTCCCCCCGGTGGCGGCGGCGGCCGGAGTCGGGCTGGGGGCGACCGGGCGGCGGTTTTACCTCCATTTTGAGACCGGACTCGCCTCCTCCAACTCGGGTTCAATATGGGACCCTTCAATAAGTTTCCATTTTAATAACCACTCTATTTTATTGCCTGTATTACTTTATCTTTCTTCTCCTGCCCAGCACTTATTCAACTCTGTCTCAACATTTCATGGTATCAACTCTCATTTTGCTGATGACTTTCAAAGCTGTATTTCTGTATTTGGCTTCTGTCTTGGGCTATATATAGCTTCATTCTTCCATTTCCATCTGCAGCCAGGACATACCCACTTAGATATCTTGTTACCTCAAACTCAGCGTATCTAAAACACAGCATCTTTATTCTCTTAAATCGCTCTCCCCACAGCCACCATATTTCTGGCAGTGTTGCCACCATTCTTCTGTTCTCCCAGACTTCAAACCTCGAATCATCTATAACTATTCCCTCTCCTAACATCTCTTATTTTTAGCCAATCTAATTTGGTGCTTCTTCCTTTTTCACCTAAGTTCTTTTTGTGTCATGACTAAATTAACCCAGCACCTAACTTTTTAGTAATCTTTTAGTCTCAAGTCCACCCCCCCCACACACCATAACTATAATATGCATATTGCTGTTAACTTCTCTTCCTAATATGTGCTTTTTATCATGTCACCATGCGCAAGAACCCTCAATACCTTCCTGTAGCCCACTGAATCAAACCCGCTGACTTTCAAAATTGTGTGGAATTTTGTCCTTTTTCTACATGTTAAATTTTATTGCACATTTGTTCACCTTTGTGTCTGCCAGGAATGTGCCAGGCTCATTCCAAACTTCAGCACCCTATCAGCTGCCAGGTTACTTGAGAATTATCCTAAACTTTCTCCTTATCCAAGTGTTTATTCTCCAAATCCTGCCAGTTTTACCTCAAAAATATCTCCACTTTCCTTGCCTTGTTTCAGAATGCCTTCATTTATTTTCTGGATTGTTGTGGTTACCAATTAATGAATCCTCTTGCCTTCATCTGAGCTTTTTACAAGCCAACTGAAGTCATGTCACTTTCCTGCTTAATAAATATCCTTTAATTCCTCCCCATTGCTTTGAAGATAGTTAAAATTCCTAAGCATGGCTTTCAGAATCCTTCTTGGTGTGATTTTCTGAAACCCTCCCCAGTCTCAACTTTTTTCCTTCTCATTCTCCACTATCCTTTCATATCCTATACTCCAGCCACACCAGAGTACCTATGGTTCTCTGAACATACCATGCTTTTTCTCACTTCTGTGATTTTGCACATGTTCACTGTACTTGAAATGTCCTCAACACAGCCATCTATTGGCCTGGGTATCTCCTCCAAGTCCTTTAAAAATGAACCAATAATACTACTAGGTGACAGGCTGATGGAGAACCTATAATGGATAGATATGACTGACATTACCTAAAACTCCTGATGAATCTTAACATTAAAATAAGAGAGGAAGGCAGACATTATGTACTTCTTAATATGATGCAATAGGAAGTACACAACACTACCTATGAGGAATTCTTGTCAAATCAAACCTGAGTTTTATCAATCATCTAGATATAATTGCTAGTTTACAGGCATACAGGAACATCTTAAAGGACAAAACTAGGACACAATCAGGAAAGCAGACTTTGGGAAACTCTATAATATAAATGGCCAGTGTCTTCAACAAATAAATGCAAGGAAAGAAGGGAGGAGAACCTGCAGAAACTCAGGAGACTTATCAACCAAATATAGTGATGGATCTTGTTGGGTCATGACTCAAATCAACTTGAAAAAATGGGGAAATCTGAACAGTTGACTGGATATTAGATGATATTAAGCATAATTTTCTTAGTTGTGATAATGGTATTGTCTTTGATCTCTTATCCATTAGGGATGTATATTAAATATTTACAGGTGGCAAATGATGCTTTAATGCAAATACCGGGTTTCGTAGTATTCTGCCCTTTATTCTTATGTGTTTGAAAATCTCCATAATAAAAAGTAAAAAAAAAAAAGAAATGAAAAAGACGACGACTGGGCTTAAGTGTCAACTTCTTTTGGCCCTCTTCCCTAACAGTGACTCCTGCTTCAAACCAGACCAAGCTAGATGCTTCTCTCTATGTTGCCATAACTCTCTGTTCATACCTCTATCCTCATTGTTTTTGTTTTTTTATGCCCTCACATGACTTTGAGCTTCTTGTGGTATTTATAATTAAGTTCCTGATTTGACTTGTTATCATCATAAAGATATTTGCTTTCATATATGTTATTAGATATTAGATTTTGTAACATCTATACATCACTTTAATTTGTTTTCTTTTAGGTTGCATAGCAGTAGGAATATCCCTGAATAGCCGAAATTTTAGCAAGCTCTTGCACTCTTGCCCATACCAATGTGATCGTCACAAAATCATTGTGGAAGCTGAAGACAGATATAAAAGTGAACTAAGGAAATCACTTATCTGTAACAAAAGTAATTAATTCAGCAGCTTTAAAACTGTAATTATGATTATAACTTCTGAATTACCATCCAAAGCATTAAGTATATTAAATGCTTAGAGGGTGAAATAATGTTGAAAAGAAAATCTGTGTATGAACAATAAGTGATTAAGATGTACCCAGGGAGTAGATTTAGTTTCTGGTGGTTTAAAAATTCTTCCTAGTCCACGAAAGGATTCCCACTAGAAGGGGGAAAAAAGGAAATATCATACTAATGGAATAGATGTGCTGTGACTCAGATTGATACTCTAAGTATGCTAAATGTTTTCCATATTTTTCAGAAATTCTGCTGACCCCACGTAGAAGACGACTCAGTAATGAATCTACTACACATGGAGAAATAAGTGAATATATTTGATTTTTAAATAAACATTAATTTCATATATTCTTGAGAAAGAAGAGAACAGCTGATTGATCATTTTCAGTCTCATCATTAATGGCTCTTAAATGATAACCCATTGCTCTGATGAGGGTCTTACCTCCTAAGGAAAGAGGCTTTTCTCTCCCTCATGCTGCTTGCTCACCCATTCCCTGCCAGAAGGGCAAAGAGCAGGAGGAATCTAACAATTATTATGCACCTGATATGTGTTAGGTGTTTAATAGATATTATTTCCTTCACTTTTAATAACAACATTGTAAGGCAGGTATTAGTTCTTTCCCATGCTAAGGCATGAGTTGGTAAATGGCAGAGATTAGGTTCATATGCAGTCCTTTCTCCAAAAGCCCCTGTCCTATCTTCTGAATCACATTTCTATTTTAAGAACAAAATTACTCTCCCATGCACAATGCTTCAGAAAGATTTTGCAGAGAGGTTTTTGCTCATAACTACAGCATTTCAGACAATCAAGGTCATAGAGACAAATGGTATAAACCTTAAAGCCCTGCTTAAAAATCAAAATATTTCTTATGTGATAAGGCAATTTACAGGAATTTTTATTTAACTACAGGGTTAACATTTCAGTTTTATCACCTTTCCAAATTTATTGCAGACACTTAAAGAACATTACCATTTTCTTCTGTTTGTTTGGAGTTAATACCTGCAGAGTAAAAGTGAGCAGTTTAGTACATTACTTGTTATCTACAAGTAACATCTACAGAGCCATTCTGTTATTTATTGCAGAGGCATTTGGGCTTGGCACATCCAGGATGCATTTTGCCACATACATTTATTCGACTATTCTCACTGCCAAAACCATGAACAAAATATCAAATTTACTTTTTATAGCTAAGTCTATAAATTATGCATGCAAATTAAAAATAAGTAAAGTACCATTACAGGGGAACCTACTTTTTGAAGCAATATTTTCTTTAGAAACTGTTAGAAAATGGGTAATTTTCCATAGGAACATGTTGTACCTGGAAATCTGGTTCTTGACAAGGACTTGGAATCAAATTAGTAAGAGTTTTTTAAACAACATTCTTAAAAGCAAATATATAACAACCAAAAATATTCTACAATTATTTTACATAGAAAAATAATCTGTAGAGTGCCTTGAAATGGGCATAATTATGGCTATATATTGATTATACAGAGGTATCCTAAATATTGTTTAATGACATACAGCTCATAAATACCATCTAACCTTTTTGTAAATTAGACTTGCTTCAGCTAAAGCCAGTTAATTTGGCCTTTTTTTTTTTTTTTTAAAAAGAATTTAGAAAGGCATCTTGAGAAGGTAGTGATTCAGTTGGTTTTATATCTCTTTCACAAGCTGGCCAGGGATGATTGGCATATTGTTATTTTTTCCCTCTTGATAAATTTTCCTTTCATATTTGAGATATTTACCGTCATTCCTTTGATTGTAGGTTTCATTCAAATTTGAGACCATTCTTTTGAGAAGAGATCATTGCGGCATCTAAGTTTTTGAAGATTTCCCCAAGGCTCTCTTTCAAGGTGGATTGATATCTTGAGAGAGTTTAAAGAATAAGTCTCTAGAACTCAATCCTCTTGTCTGTTTTTCCCTTTTCTTTTCCCTGACGCCCAGCCAACATTAAGAGGAGCACTAAAGAAGCCACTGAGGGGAGCCTTGGGGTACAGGGAGTTGTCTCCTCTTCCCAGGCTGCCCAGTATTCTGCTGCAGAAACCTTGGAGGAATTGTGCACAGATGTTAGTATAGGAATCATTGAGATGGCAGCTGCAGGTATTGGCTCTACATGAACAACTCCAACATCCCAGTATTACAAAAGGTATAATAGCCTCTCTTGTCCTAATTATAAGGAGTTCAAATCATTTAGTAAGAAAAATTGAAGCCCTCTATTTCTTGGATTATCACAGTTTTCCAGTAGACCCCCAAAGAAGGAGTAACTTTACTGATAAGTTTTGAAATAGTTTTAGAATTGATAACTTTTTAAAACTCAACAAAAACTTATTGATCACAGACTATACTTATTGATCACAGACTCTAGGTACTGGGGATATAGCAGTGAGCAAAACAGACAAAACTTCTGCCCTCAGGGATCTTGCATCCTCTTAATAATACCATTAAGTAATACCATTAAGTAACAATCAGACATTATCTACATTGATTTCTCAGCCTTCTGCTGGTAAGATTTTCTCTTCCGTTTTAAAAGGTTTGAGCTATGGAGATCTCATATCTTAGGAGAGGTGGACAAATAGCCAAAAGTCTTGGCCTGCAAGGGCAGGGTTTTCTAAGGGTGTCCCAGCACAACTACTTCCGGTCCTGCTGAAGAGCAGCCTTAAGTGGAAATACAAAAAAACTCCTCACCGGAATCTGCCAACATTAACATGAACTAACAATGAATGAAGAAGTTTAAAGGAAACTGTTTCCTAGTAATCGTCACCAGAAAATATCTTGTTTACAAATACCAACTATACATTCTTTCTGTTGTTAGAAGTATCCCTAAAACCATGAAGTTTTAAAACTTCATTCCCATTATGCAGCCTATGTTTTTTGAGTTTTGATCAAGAGTACCCCATATAGGTAATTAACATGCTAAGGTGAATTTCAAAATATCCTTATTCTTTAAAAGGATTTAAAAATACTAATCCAACCTGATATTTAAAGTAACAAATATTGCTATTCTTTTTATTCTATGAAGTTATGGAGCCCTTTGGGAAGACTGTATCTGTAAGATAGGTAAGCTATTTGTTAACTGTCCTTATAGGAATGTTGAGAGAATTAACAATGGAATGTTTATAAACATTTGTGTTTTTTTGATTGAAAGATGTTGCAAGTATTATTACAATAGGGTTAAGTTTCAATTATTGAAGAAGACACAGTGATAGTACTAGAATAGTGAGCACTCAATTTTTTTTAATTGAAGTAGATTTCCATATGATAAGTAATCCAGGAATGATATTTTCTCACTCTTATAGTGCATATCCTTAGAATAAGTTAAGCACTTATTCAGATCTCAAGAAGACCCTTTTTCCAGCAAGTATTAATATATTCTACAATTCTTGTTAATTACAGAGAAAAGAAGAATTCGTAAAAACTTTACTGAAGAAGAAGTAAATTACCTTCTCAGTGGAGTTAAGAAAATGGGAAATCACTGGAATTCAATTTTGTGGTCTTTCCCCTTTCAGCAAGAACGGAGAGCTGTGGACCTTGCTCAAAAATACCACAGGCTGTCCAAACACCACAAGTGTGCAGTGCCTTGATTGGAAAAAAAGACTTGTCAGTTTTCATTTTGGACTCTTAAAATACAGTGCTTTGAAAGATACAAATATCTTAAATACTCTTCTAAACTCTCAGGGAACGTGGAAATAGGATAATGCTTTAATTAAAGTTTTTGTTCTGGAAATCATCAAATCATTACAATCATTTAAAAAATGAGTACATTTCCAATGTGCAGATTATTAAGACAAAATTCCTTCATAAGGTCAAACATTTGTTTTGGAATATGCTGTTATTTTTCCTTAAGCTCAAAGAATAGAGCTCAGAGAAAAAAAATAGCCTTTGAACATTATCTGACATATTGCAATGAATACTTTGTGAGAAGTTTGGATTTTAGTATTTTTATCCAGTGCCAAAGTCTTTCCCCAGAACTTAGAAAGACAGAATAGTTTCCAAGCTGTTCAATTGAGATTCCCACAAACTAAAGCAACATTTGACATTTTGTTAATTAAAATGTTTTCTCTTCCAAATGCTATTTGTGCAGTTGCTTAGAATACTTCTACATTTTATGGTCACTCCTTTTTGGTATATGTTTATTTACCGTAGCTTTTTCAAAATTTAAAACAATTTTTTGTTGTTTATGTTTAAGTTAGTTTTCTTCTATTGGAAAACCAGATTTTTAGGTCTCAATGTTCTGTTTCTCTTGTTCATTTTATATTCCATCATGATCCACAAAGGATGCTGTTGCAGCTTCCATTATGCTTATCAAGGCTGCAGCTATGGGAAAGTGATCAAGCATCAGGCCCTGAAAGCGTAGCTGTGCTCCTGTAGACATTGCTTCACTGCTTCGTGTCATTGTAGTAGATTCTACAGGCCCAGGGGGCACTTCCCTACAAGCATGTATTCTTTGAACTCTTCAGATCATAACTATTTCTACTTGGATAAAGCACAATTTTTGTTAAACTTGTTTCTGATCCACAGTGAAAATTCCAGAGGATTTTGGCATGAGCACAAAATTCCATTTGAATCCAAAATTTCTGTTCAGCAAACAAATAATTTACAATTAGGAAAACTGCTTCAAATTGTGAATGAATCTTGTACATTATTTGTCAGTATTTACTGAGAACTATGGAGATGATTTAAATAGTCTGGGTTATTTTGAGTTGTACTTCTTAAGATTTATGAAATCTTATACCTGTTTTAGGTCACATGGGGAAAACAATTTGTTGCTTTAGCCTTATTGGTTTATATAATGAAAAATTGTCTTTCAGCATTGTTCAAATATGATTTACAAATATTTTCCATGTTAAGTGGGTCGTAAGTAACAGTTCTTTTATTGACTAGAATTTATATATAAAATAGAAAAATCAAACTATGCTTATAGAAGCAGCCCCAAGTAGTTTCGATATTATGTTTTCTGTCTGTCACTGACACCATGTTTAAAATTACCTCTACCGCTTTCTAGGATATTATTGAAATTTCTTCTTAACCCTTGGGTAAATTTTGGTTAATATGAGCTGCTTTTATTTTCTCAAATGAAGAGACTTGGGAGAGATTTGGTAAGAAGATGAATGAAGACAACATCAAAGGAAGGCAGAAAAAATGACAACTTATTAGAAAACCGTTGGACTTTAGGAATTCAGAACTGGTCAAGTCAATAGGGAATAAAAATGATTTTGATAATCACAGACCATTAGGGTTGGAACTGACTTCAGAGTTCCCTGCCAGAGGCATGAACTGCTGTACAACAATCTAGACACTGATGGCTATCTTTAGTTTTGTATATATCCTCAGAAACCTGGAATTCATTACTTACTAGGGCGATTAATATTCTGTCTTATGCTAAAATGAAATGTGCCTCCCTGGAGCACCTTCTGCAGAATCACAAAAGTTGCATCCCTTTTCCACACCTCAGCCCTAGAGAAAATTAAAGATAAGTGCCTATGGCTTTCCCCTCTGCTTCCTCTAAGTCCTTTATCCTTCAAGCTGATGAGCCCCAGTGACTTCATGCTTCATCAGAACAGTGTCATGTCCTTTCATGAACCTAGTCACTGACCACTGGATACTTCTTTATCTGTTTGTAAAATGTGTCCAGAGAGAAATATGACCCTAAGTATGGTGTGACAGCATAGAGGAGAGTCGGGTATCAGCTACTTTTAAATCTGTTCTGGTTTGCCAATGCTGCCCTTATGCAAAATACCAGAAATGGATTGTCTTTTATAAAGGGGATTTATTTGGTTACAAAGATGCAGTCTTAAGGTCATAAAAGTGTCCAAGCTAAGGCGTCAATAATAGGGTACCTTCACAGAAGAATGGCCAATGGTATCTGGAACACCTCTGTTGTCTGGGAAGGCAAGAGGCTGGTGTCTTCTTCCTTTGCTCCCTGGTTGTGTTTCCAAATGACATTCTCCAAAATGTCTCTCTTAGCTGCAGCAGCATCTGGGCCTGTGCCAGTGTTTTTTAAAGGACTCCAGTAAACTTAAGACCTACGCTGAATGGTTGGGGCCACACTTCCATGGAAATAATCTAATCACGGGTATTACCCACAGTTGGGTGGGGCACATCTCCATGGAAACAACTGAATCCAAAGATCCCAACCAAATAAACACTAATATCTCTGTCCCCACAAGACAGCATTAAAGAACGTGGCATTTTGGGGGACATAATACATCCAAACTGGCACACTAGGCCCAGTGGATTTTTATGGACCCTACCTAAGATGCTTCTTGGCATCCTGCATGACCGACTCTCAAATTATAAATATAGTTGACTCTCTGGAATTCTTTGTAAATAATTATAATCTATCTTGTTCTTATGGGGTTTTATTTTTAACCCCGCTACAGGACTTTAGTAGTCCTTGTCAAATTTGTCATCCACTGTATTAAGCATCCTTTCCTGATTCAGTTCATCCACAACTTCTGTGAGCATGCTGCTAGGTTCTCATCCAAGTCACTCACCCTGAATTGGCTGGGTCCAGGGGGCAGGTTGGGGCAGATCCAGACACTGAGTGGCTTCCCATGGTGGTCACTCATCAGTCCCCTCTGGGTCTGGTCTCTAACAAGCCTCAATGCTATCATCTAGCCTACATTTGGCTTTTTTGTCTAGGATGTGGATTGTCAAATGCCCTGCTGAAATCTGCAGTATCCTCCTATCCGGTATTCCTACAAAGAAGAATCTGGTGCTATCTTTTCCTTTTCCAACTGATCACAGTTATTGGAGAATTTCACCTGGGGTGATGAACAGGACTTTGGTTTCCAAACTCCATCTTCTGTCTAGTGAAATTCCAGACACTTTGCCATTTTATAAATTCCAATACTTTGTTCTCCACAGACCTCCAGATGTATAACTCTTTTATGGCTTTTCACTCCCATTGTCTTGTTTGAATCTTACAACCAGGTTGGTAGATGATATGTCCATTTGTTGGATCATGTAATTCCTGTTTTCAAATCTGTGGCAGAGCCAGGATCAGAATCCTATTCAGGAAGACACCCAACTAGGTGGTTGATTTTTTGCCACATCCCACTTCCTTATGATATAAAGTTAGCCTGTTTCCAGAGAGGAGAGCAAAACCCATCAGGCAGAATCCACACCTAAGTTTTTTCTTCTCTTCCCCTTTCCTATACCCTTTCCCTTCCCTCCTCTTCCTTTCACATCTTCATTTCTCTTCCCCATCCCACCCCCCCTTTTTAAATGAAGGAAATTAGCAACCATCATTTCTGATGTTAAAAGCCAGATGTCATTGTTGTCTGCGATAAAGATCTAGCTCAACAGAGGCTTAACAGGGTCTAGGAAAGAGGAGGGCAAAAACGGGATATTTATGAGGATTTGGGTGTCTAGTTTAAGGCCGGTCTTTTCATTGCGGGGCTTGATTAGGATTAGGCAAAGTTCACGACATAATAGTTTAAAGTCCATGAATAAGATATGAAGTAGCGGAAAGCTACCTTCTAGCATTGGTTCCTTGGGCAGGTTTCTTTCAGTTTCCTCATCTGTAAATAGGTAAGATTCAGTGAAATAATGTATGATAAGCTCTAGATAAGTGCGCTATCGTGCATTACACTAATTCCAAGCCTGGGCTTTCGCTATCTGTCCATCTGGCTGCTTTGGCCCCCTGACGAAGTAGCGGGAGCAGCCTGCGGGGCGAGCACCCCGGGCGGGCGCCACTGCGCCCCTCGACCGGCAGAGGACGCCAGCGCGCTCTCGGCACGGGCGGCTCGCGCACCCGCAGCCGCCCCCGGCGTCTCCCTGCGCATGGCTGTCCCGGCGGCCGCCTGACCGCCTTCCGACAGACACTGTGGCGGCCTCACCACCCTCCGGGAGCTAGTGAACATCGCAGGCCCTGCGGAGTGCGGCGGGCAGCGCGGATCCTGCGGAGCGGCCGGCGTGCGGCGGCGTGCGGCGGACGGCCCGGCAGGGTCCTCGCGGGTCCTCGGCGCGCCCGGGGGAGGGCCCTCTTTGTGGCTGCAGTTGGCAAGATGGCGCCGGTGGGGGTGGAGAAGAAGATGCTGTTGGGCCCCGACGGGCCCGCTGTGGCGGCGGCCGGCGACCTGACCACTGAGGAGGAGGAAGGCCAAAGCCTGTGGTGAGGCCGCGGCGCAGTGGGCCGAGACGGGGAGCTGGCGGAGAGGGCTGGAGGGGCTGGGACGGACCGTCGGACAGACTGAGAGGCCGTCGCGGGCCGGTCAAGTCCAGGGTCTCGGCTTCCGAGGCTGGCCCCGGGGCTGACCGCTGTTGCTGTTGTCGCCGTAGGTCCTCGATCCTGAGCGAAGTGTCCACACGCGCTAGGTCCAAGCTGCCGTCCGGCAAGAACATTCTGGTCTTCGGTGAGCGCCGGCGGACGGGGCGTTGCCCGGGAGAACTAGGGTGGGCGAGGTGGGCGCCCTTCTCGTGTCCCGCCCTCCGCGAGTCCCAGCCTTTCCCTCCCCTGGCGCCTGCACCTGCAGGCTGCCTCGGCCGGTAGGGCGCTGTATACCCGGGGCAGCGGGAGAGTGGCTAAGTCCTCCACGCCCGGGGTTGGGATGTTGCTCTTTTAGAGAGCCCAGTGATGGCTGGCGTGGGGCTGGCGCATTCGTTCAGTCACTTGGTCGCACCATCAGCCTTGCTTTATGTGTTTTCTCCTTCCTCAGTTTTCATAGCTTCGAAGTTTACTAAATTGAGGGCGTGGAGAGGAGAGTGAGCGGATGAGAAGGTTAGGTGGAAGAGCGGGAGAACAAATGACTTGGTGGGAGCTGTGGGGTGATGCCACAGGAGCAGTTCTTTGATCTTCATGAACAGCTTATAGTTGGAGGCTTTAGGGTTTGTGTAAAGGACAGCTGGCCTGGGAAACAGCACCAAGTACTGTCCTGTATTACTTCAGCCCTCACTGCTGAGTCATCTGAGTCAGGTCTACTAACCTCTCAGGCGTCAGTTTCTTTATACAGTGAGGGAGTTTGGGCTCATTGAACAAACCCAATTGTTGAGTAGGTCCTGTGGGCTGGGCACTGGGGTAGAACAGCCATCCCTCAGACACTACACAAGAATCTCACTGTCTAGTTGGAGATGGATGTCTTGGTGATTGCACTGCACCATACTGGGCATGGGCAGATTATCATGGGAGCATCATACTTTTCAGTGGAGTTGAAAGAAGGTAATTTTGGGGTCTGCTGTTTTGAAGGATGTGTCATCATTGCAGGGGCACAGAGGTGACAGGAGGGTGTGGGGTTTGGAAACTGCTAGAAGTTCCTTGTGGAAAGTGACTCATGAGGTAAGCTGAGAGCACAGTTTGTAAGGCTGAAGAGTTTGTGCTGTTTCCAGAAGGCCTCTGATTCTCAGAGTCCTTTTATTTCACCTCTTTGCACCCCTCTGCTCCCAGTCCTCATGGTAATCACTACGTTGGTGGTTTTTCCACCGTTTCTGAGGGGTGTTCCTTAAGTGATGACCACAGCGATAATGGGGAACCACTGAAGATCTTCAGGAAGTGGGGGATTGAGATCAATAGTTCTATGTTTTTGGAAGGATGACTGGTAGTAGAATGGCTGGTGCCTCAAAATGGGCAGGAACTGAAGTCATGCTGACAGGTGCTTTCTGTGGTCTAGATGGGATGTGGAGCACCTGAATAAGGTAGTGGCATCAGGGATGGAGAGGAGGCTGTGGGTCTGTGGAATGCCCTTCAGTTCTCATGTTCTGTAATTTTCTGTTATATTCTTGGTGTTTAGAGGGCTTTTGTGTGTGTGTGTGTGTGTGTGTGTGTCTTGTTTTGGTAGGAGATAGTGTTAGCTGGGTAGAGGGAGATAAGGAAATATTTGATAATTACTGAGATCATAAGAGTTTTGCTTAGATTTCTTATTTTCATCAGTTCTCAGCCTTTAGAATCCTTACGTAGGAGACATATTAAAATAAAAAATGAACCATGATCTCTGTCCTTCACAATCATGAGATAGGATCAGACATTTTTTAGTTGAGTTCCTGAACTTTGAGGTTAATTTATATTTTGAAGATTTATTGCTTTTCTTGTGGTAAAAATTTACTTTGTGAGAAACTAGCCCCACCTTTTACTTTCACTTTTCCAAATACATGTTTTATAAATTGTAGGTAGGGCCTGTGGACCTGACTTATTCCTTCTCTTATGAAGTAAGGATAACTGCAGTAGAATATCATTTTGGATCTCTGAATTTGGGACCTTCACCCCCACACCCTTACAGCAAAGCCTGCCCTGTTTGTGAATGAAGGTGAGACCTGGACAGCAGGCTTTGCGTGAAATTCTTAGTTGTTCCTTATCATCCAAACGTCAAGACTCGACATCCTTGCTCGTAATGAACAGTACATCTCTGTTTTCCCGCAAATATCATGTGTAGGTGAAGATGGTTCTGGGAAAACAACCCTCATGACTAAGCTACAAGGAGCTGAGCACGGCAAAAAAGGAAGAGGCCTAGAGTATCTCTACCTCAGCGTCCACGACGAGGACCGAGATGGTGAGTGGAGGATTATCTGTGGCAAAGGACTCCCTGGCTGTGGCTCTTGCAACATGTCCAGGTGTTCTCAACTATCTGCTTAGTTCTAAGAGAATTAGTCACAAAGGAGTGGGTGAAGTGTAGGTCTCTTGTAGGACCTTACCCATACTCCTTTATAGAAGATGTTAGCAAAAATGGGGAATAGAACTGTTAGCCACTGCTCTGGGTAGCCTTCACTTAAAAGTTTCAGTTTACATATAAAAGTAGCAGAAAAGATATTTTTTAAAGCTGCTTGGCAGCCTGATCTGGGCACTGTTGTTTCTCTGCCTGGTTCTAGTGGAGAGTGAATTGGTGTGGCTCAGAGTGTAACAACTTATAGATTTTCACAGGAGAGTTTTCTGAGTCTCTTTGTGACAGTTTGAAAGTGCCAATTTCTAGGAAATAGGTACATGGGGGAAATAATGTTCTCATCTCTAAATAAAATGTGGATAGTAATAGTTTCTATCTACAGAATAATTAGGATGATTAAAAGTACCTGGTCAAAAAAAAGTACATGGCAAGCACTAATAAGTGTTAATATTCTGTCTTACATTGTGAATTGGATTGGCATAATAGTTTTTGATTACCAGTACTCAATGATGCTTCTTTTCCAGTCTTTAAGGTTTTATATTAGTTCTCTTGAATGACTCTAGAATAAATAATTACTGGTGCTTAGGTCCTTTAGGTCCTTTTATTGTAGGAAAGTTATCAGTGTAGCCTAAAGTTGAAATATCCTTATTAAATTACTTTATTTTTGCATTTACTCATTTAAATGATAAGGATCAATGATGTAAGGGTGATTATATAAATTATATAATTCCTTATTGCTAAAATGGAGAGGCTGGACCAGAGTTCTTTCCAACACTGTAGCTCTGCAGTTGTCAGGATTAGTTTAGTAGAGGCGTGGGTAAGGGCTTATTCTTGAAGCTTGGAAACATGCAGTGTATTAGGGCTAACTTAGTGGTTATCATCCCTGGGATTTTTTTCCTGCACCCCTTCTTCCAGTTTCCTTTGCCATGCTGAGCCTACCCTGGAGGGACATGGGAGGAAGGCAGGTGGTAGTCCTGGTGCCAGCGGCTCTCCTTGGGTAAGAAGGACAGACATTCAGGTGCCCATCTAGGCCCAGTAGAATCTATGCAGGGAGGGCTGGGATTCAGGTGCTACTGAGCCAGGCCAGTAGGGCCTCACAGCGTCTGAGTTTTTTGTTTCCTGTCTTTGTTGGGCAGCATGGTTTTTGTAGAAAGAACTTGGGCTTTTGAGCCAGGCAGGACTAGTTGAGAATCCCAGTCCTTCACTCACTAGCTGTGTGGCCTTGGGTAACTGATTTAACCACTTTGCATTTCAGTTTTCTTACTAGTGGAATGGGAGTAATGGTGCCTGTTTTGCAGGTTGCAGAATGACAGATGGTACGGAAGCTCTCAAACCCTTTTGTCTTGTTCCTTTTGAAAGTACAAAACATAGTGTGGATGTTCTGTGAGTCTCTGTAGCCTCTTCTGTTTCAAGAGGGCATGAGTATATTTCATGTTAACCCTATTTCCTTGCTTTTGAGTTGGAAGTATGGGTTAATTTCTATTTCAGATTCCTTTTAAGGTTACTTTAAAAGCTTCTTTGGGTTTCTTTTTAAGGCTGCTCACTTCTCAGCTCCTCTTTGATGGAAGGGTTGGCCTTATTTTGGTTAATTATACATCTTTCTGTCCTAGTCTTTCTTATTGTGTAGTGTGACTGGGTTATAAGTATAGACTTCAGCAGGCAATCACCCAGTGTAGAGAAAGTAGTCTCTGGGTTGTCCCTGGTTTGTGGTAGGACATGACATGTCCAGAGACTTCTCCCTCCAGGGTTGGGGACATCCATTTAATGCCACATGTGGTATATGTGATTTCCAAGCACATAGGTGAGTTATGTGTAGTGGGCAATGGGAGAGAGACTGAAAAAAGGAACCTCGCCTGGCAAGAGGTAGGCATTAAAACCCATGGACTTTGGGTACAGACTAATATTTTTGAAAGCATTCATGAAACCAAACCAAAACTACTGTGTAAAGTGCATTAGAGTTTGAAAGTTTAGCTAGATATAGATACCCTATTATAATGTTTTAATGAAGTAGTGAGTACAGAATTTTTGCAGCATGTTAATGAATTGATTATATCAAAAAAGGTAGCTAATAGGAGATAGGTTTTTTTTTTTCTTAATGTAGGAGCAGATGTCATTTTTTTAAAATTATTTTTTAGATTAAGTTTTATTGAGATATATTCATGTAAGATACAGTCATCCATGGTGTGTGATCATCTGTTCACAGTACCATCATATAGTTGTGCATTCATTTCCCCAGTCTGTTGTTGAACATTTTCCTTACACCAGAAAGAATAAAAATAAGAATAAATATAAAAGTGAAAAAGAACACCCAAATCATCCCCCCCATCTCTCCCTATTTTTCATTTAATTTTTGTCCCCATTTTTCTACTCATCCATCGTACACTGGATAAACGGAATGTGATCCACAAGGTTTTCACAATCACACTGTCACCCTTGTAAGCTACATAGTTATCCAGTCATCTTCAAGAGTCAAGGCTACTGGGTTGGAGTTTGATAGTTTCAGGTATTCTAGCTATTCTAATACACTAAAACCTAAAAAGGGATATTGGTATAGTGCATAAGAATGTCCACCAGAGTGACCTCTCAACTCCATTTGAAATCTCTCAGCCACTGAAACTTTATTGTTTCACTTCTCTTCCCCCTTTTGGTCAAGAAGATGTTCTCAGTCCCACAATGCCAGGTCCAGATTCATCCCTGGGAGTCATATTCTGTGTTGCCAGGAAGATTTATACCCCTGGGAGTCAGGTCCCAGGAAGATTGGTTTTTAAAGTATATGTTTGAATTTATTGTGAAAAAAGTAAATGAAATGGTATTTTTGATGGTAGATGTTCTCCCTCAAGACTCTTTTGTCAAAAATTGTTCCCCAAAAAGATGTCTAAAAATTTTAAATATGTTATCAGTTTGGAGAATTGTATTGTACTGTTTGATCATTCAGGTATGGTGTTGGTACTACATGCTTCCTTAAATGTCAGCACATCAGTGTTGTATATATATGTTTTAACTTTCGATTGTGGAAAACAAAGCATATACAAAGTAGAGGGACTAGGATTATGAACCCCCATGTACCCATCACCCACCTTCAGCAATTACTAGTTTTTTGTTAATTTTGTTTAGCTATACTCTCACTCTGTCCTCTTTTTGTTCCACGCTGGATTATTTTGAAAAAAAAATTGCAGACATTATATCATTTCATTTGTAAATTCCTCAATATGTATGTCTAAAAGAAGGATTTTTAAAGAAATAACCACAATATTATCACACCAGAAATGACTATAACTCTGAAATATCAAGTGTCTAAGTAATTCATATCACAACTTATGTAAGTAGCAGTTTTATCTGGGCTTTTAAAGTGAAAGGTCCAGTCTCTTTGGGACCTTCTGTATTATGTGAATGAATTGCTCACTGTGATTGACACAAGAAGAGCTTGTTTAACCCCAGGCTTTTCTGTACAGCTAACTGACTCATAGATTGCTGATATCTTAGGAGATTGGATTATTTAGACTGTACCACCTTTGACCAGTGAACATTTGCAGCTTTTTTGGCCCTTGTTGAAAACTAAATGACCTTCGCTTTTTAGACATTTCTGGAATTTTCTTTGGAAGTACACACTTCATATATTATAGTAGGTTTTAAATTTTGAAGTCTGAACAGTTCAGAGGCTCTGTCCAAGATAAAGGGTTGTCATCGTTTGAACAGCTGGGCCTGTTTGTGGTTAGAATTTCTGACTGTTGTGTGTGGAATTCTATGGCTGTCACTTTCAAGTTCTTCCTCATGTAGCTTTTCTCAAAACGGTGTGGATGGTCATTGTCAGGTAGTAACTTAGCTTTATTTACCTCTTTTCTTAGATCACACGCGCTGCAATGTGTGGATTCTGGATGGAGACTTGTACCACAAAGGCCTGTTGAAGTTTGCAGTTTCTGCTGAGTCCTTGCCGGAGACCTTGGTCATTTTTGTTGCAGACATGTCTAGGCCTTGGATTGTGATGGAGTCACTACAGAAATGGGCTAGTGTTTTACGTGAGCACATTGATAAAATGAAAATTCCACCAGAAGCAATGAGGGAGCTAGAACAGAAGTGTAAGTAAAACAGTTTTCCTAATTGGAAAATTCCCTGTTCTCTTTGGATGACTAAACCTCCAAATAGTTTTGACTACCTTCCTTTCCATGGTGTCAAAAGGATGCAAAGCTTCACTTGCAGTGTTTATGTTTTGTTTGCATCATTTATTTCAGAGTTGCTCTTACAGGTTTGTTAGAGTGTTCAAAGCAGCCTTTATCTCAAGTGTCACAGAGAAGAAAATAAATGAATCAACATTCCTTATTACTTTCATTGGTTCTCTTTGAAAATAGGTTTCCCCCCTTACTCCCCCAAATGTGATCAGTTCCATGGGCCTTTTTGCTTTTCTCTTACCCTATTTCTGCTAAGTCAGCATCAGTTAGCATCAGTGGTTGTCAGCATTCACTGTGGTCTCTGCAGCTTGAGTCCATTGCCTTGGGGTTCCCTCTGGTGATTAAGGCCCTATGGACCCAGACCCTCTTGATGGCAGGTTTAAAGGAAGCTTAAAAGAGACAGAATTTCAGCTTCTACCTTAGTTCATTTGGAATCCATTTAATATGATTTTGTTGTTTTCGTGCCTCCGCCCCCCCCCCTTTTTTTTAACAGTTTTATTCACACACCATACAGTCCATCCAAAAATGTACAGTCAGTGGCTCTTGGTATAATCTCAGAGTTGAGTTGTTCATTCATTACCACAATCAATTTGAGAACATTTTCATTTCTCCAAAAAGAAAAATCCCATACCCTTTATATTCCCCTACTAATTGACACTTAGTATTGGTCTGGTACCTTTGTTACAATTGATGAAAGAATATTACAGTACTACTGTTAACTATAGTTCACAGTTTGTGTTTGTGGTATTTTTCCCCGTATATATCCTATTGTTGACACCTTGTAATAGTGACGTAATTTGTTCTAGTTCATGGAAGAACATTCTTATATTTGTACCATTAACCACAGTCATCATGTACAAGAGGGTTCACTCTGTTATACAGTCCCATACTTTATCCTCTAGCTTTTCTTCCAGTGACATACATGGCCCTAAACTTCTCCTCACTTAACATGATTTTAGTTAGAAATAAGAAAGTCATTTTTTTTTGTTTTGTTTTAAAATTAAAGATTGTATTAAGGCTAAGGACAACCAAGTTTTTTGAGAACAAAGAACTTTCAAATGAAAGGAAGTTGGGTTCCTCCACCCCTCCCTTAATGTAGTTCAGAAGCTTGTTTTCCTTTCCCTTGCTTCTGTGCAGTTACATCAGCTTCTGTCCACTTGCCAGAGAAGTGGGAGGGGCAGGGGCTGGAGCTGTGGCAGCGGTGGCAGCAGCAGCCGCAGCTGTCTTGGCTAAGGCAGGCTTGGCTTAGCCTGGCTTATTTCCGCAGGATGACATCATTCCCTTTAGTGAATTCATGAGGGCTTCTGTGGCACAGCACACGGGATCTTCATACTTAATGGCAGAAGGGTTCAGAAATTTCAGTGTACTTTTCAAATAGAATTTCCTGCTATGTGTCTTCCTGCCCCACACTTCATTTTGCTCCTGTCCCACATTAGCTTAGCCAGGGAATTTTACATCATATTCTTGGGTTTCTTGTGAGCATGTATGTTTCCCAGGTCTCCCGCCTGTGTGCTGCAGTGATTGCTATGCAGCTCAGCTCGCCTGTCTTCTAGCACTGACCTTTCTAGATAATGCCCCTTTTCCCCTTGAAATAGAGACCTTAAATAATAGTCCTGAGACTGAAGAGCTGTTTTCCATCCACATCATATACAGCATTACACCCTGATAAGTGGGTTAAATCACTGGAGACTAGTTCTCTGAACCTGTTTTCTTAAGAGTGATAACCTTGTAAAGATTTGTTATAGCAGAAAAAAAGTGAGAGGTTGAGCCATGGATACTGTTTTTAACTTTTCTTTCCCAGAATGGAAAGTGTCTGTTCTGTATGTGGTGCTTGTTCTAGGCTCTGGGGATATAGTGGTGAATACAGTAGATAAGATGCCTTCTCCTGGGTAGCTTATGTTCCCATGAGACACTGAATTTCTTTTGTGATCTTAGTCACTGATGTCTGTGTCACTTAGGATTAGATTCTTCTGCATGTGACATGAAACCCTAGATAACAGTGGCTTATTTCTCTCTCATAAATGAGGTTTAGAGGTAGACAGTTAAGAACTGGAAAGCAGCCCTAGGAAGACAGCTCAAGATTCCTGGCTCCTTTCTGCTTATGTTCTGCTTACTGCTTTGTCATCTCCAAGGGTGTGGTTCTCTTTCTTCTGACAACTAGAGTGCTAGCCTTCACATCTGTGTTCCAGGCAGCAGGATGGAGAAAGGTGAAAGAAGGGTGGAAGGGTACGTGTCTACTGTCTTTTAAGGAGGCTGGGAAATGTAGTTTTTATTCTGTATGGCCATGTGTTCTGCTAAATGTCAGTGTTCATTTATAAGGAGGAAGAGGAGAGAGGACACTGGAGGGCATCTAGTAATTGCTGGAACCATGTCTGTCTCATGACTGGTTGACCTTCTGAGGGCCTCTCTGTTTTCACCACCCCTGCTCTGAGGCGTTTGGAATGGTAGTCACGCTTTTGTGTTGCATGTTGAAAGAGTGGAGTGCCTTTGTAGTGCTGGTTTCAAGTTTTTGATAAACCAGCTGGCTATCCTCTTGCTCAGAGGACTCCTGCTTTCCAGGTTAATTGCGCTCTAGGTATTGTGTTGAGTGAGCAAAAGGCTACCACCCTACCTAGTTTCCAATCCAGAATCAGTCTGCAGTCTGCTGATTTTGGAAAGCTATTCCATGACCACCCACTTCAGGATTAGGCTTTCCAGTGATCCTGGGTCTGCGACATCTGTTGGGCTGCATGATCCTTTGGAGTGAGAGGGAGGGCATAGCAACCCCCAGAGCTTCCAGAAGGGGGTGCTTCTGTGTAGGTTAGTCTTATCTTTAGAGCTTTATGTCTGGGGCTTCCCTTGCTAAAGAAAAGGAAGGAGATTATGTGACATCCATGGGGTTTTTTTGGGATCATGGAACCAGTGGCACAATCGCTGATCATGGGGTGGAAAGATGAGAAAGAGGCAGCAACAGCTGAGTACTCTATGATCTCCTTCCCAAGCTCACTCCCAGCTGATGCCAAAAGGAAGCCCAGGTGGGCTAATGGGCTCTGCTATGAAATCCTGGTCATCCCACCATCTAGAGAGAAATTGTTGATAGGGGAAATGAACATTTTACTTTCTGGGTTACACAGTCCTCAAACTATTTTCTAATCCTCCCTTTTTTCACTTATGTCTAGGTTATGAACATTTGCTCTGCCTTTTAACCTTGTTTCCAAAATGCTGAGTTACTAAAAACATTTGAGTTTCCTACAGTTGTTGAACAGTCATAATTAAGTCATTCCTTTAGAGTGTGAATAGTCTAATCTAAGGCTTCCTGACTATTTTCACATCATGGCTCACGTAGAATCAGCTGAGTTGGTGGAGCACACTGGAAAATGAAGGTTCATGGAAGAGACTGCTTCACCTTCCCTAGCCCTACCTTGCTTCCTGCAGTGACTTGACTCACATGTAATTCATTCCAGGTTCTGCCATGTTCACTATCTGGGAAGCCCTGGTCAGAGGCCTCATTTGGTCTAGGCAGTTATAGATCTTAACCCAATTATGCCATTGTATTTTTCACTGATTTGAGTTTATGTGTTTTTCAGGAGAAAATATGTGAACCTTTAATTCCTTCAAGACCCTTCAACAACCATGTCAGGTTCCTCAGAAAACACTTCTCTGTTTTAGTTCAAAATGGAGTTAAGATCACTTGAGTAGATTGGTTATATGGGCAATGGAAATTATACAAATGAGCTAAATTAAAGAGAAGTTATAGAGATGAAATAAGTATTGTACCTGTACTTTAGGTCTTAGTCAGTTGGTTTTCAGTTTGTTTTGTATTGTGTGAAAGACAGTGAGTTCTCAGATAATTACAGTAGCTTGCATAATGATAATCTAAGATATTTTAAAATTAAGACTCATTGTTTGAAACTTTTTATGTGAGTACATGTACTTTTCTCTAGGTCCTCTTTATCCCTTTATTTGTATTTACTAAGTGATCATGTTGTTGGTGAGAGTAAAAGGCTTTTTAGTCCTTCAGTCCTCTTCGGTGTAGTTGTCCATTTGCTCCTCTGGCTCAGAGTAGCTTTAATTCCTTGTTCTCTAGGCCTGACACAAGATCCTCAAAGCACCCGCATGAAGGTACAAATCCATGGGCTTAACCAAGGTCCTGGACCATTCTCAGCAGCTTGAAGCCTCTTCTGTGGGGTTGACCCATGGCCAGAGTATTGAGTGTGTCTGCTCAAGTGGGTATTGTCCCACTGACCTTTTCTTGTGGTAGGCAGGATCAGGTCGGTGTACACTGCACATGTGACTCAGGAACCCCTACAGATAGGACTGAGTCCATGCAAGTGAGGATGGTGAGGAAAGCGTATGGTATTGGGCAAGTGCAGCCTTTCTTAGTGCTGACACACCTCAACTGTATATAAACCACATGTTCTTGTAGAACTCGACTTGTTTCACTAAGTATTTCCTGAGGACTCTGAGGAGATTTATAATTTATAGATATTTCTAATGAGCACCTGTGTTCAAGTTACACAGTTCAATTGTTCTTATGTTTTGAAAATCTAAGATATATAAGAAAAGTGGTGTTTTTTCATGGTAGAAGCTGTTGAAGCCTTAGGTGTTTAAGAGTTGGATACAG
Source organism: Choloepus didactylus (assembly GCF_015220235.1). Taxonomy (NCBI): domain Eukaryota; kingdom Metazoa; phylum Chordata; class Mammalia; order Pilosa; family Megalonychidae; genus Choloepus; species Choloepus didactylus. Next base: position 21,684,355 of record NC_051328.1, on the reverse strand, counting down.
TCGAAGATGTCCAGGGAAATATCTTTGCCACCCTGAAGTTATATAGCATAGACTTGAATATGGTAGAAATAGCATCTTGCATCACTGTCTCCAAATCCCTAATACTGCAGTAGGATGAAATTGGGTAGTTTGTCACTCTTAAGGTTTTGTGCTTTTTACTACCTTTTTCAGTTGTCTTAAGCTAGCATTTATATTTTTATTTGCATATATTTCCCTCCCTTTTTTCCCCTGTAGTTGTGAAAGACTTCCAAGACTATGTCGAGCCTGAAGAAGGTTGTCAAGGTTCCCCACAAAGAAGAGGGCCTCTGACCACAGGCCTGGAGGAAGAAAATGTTTCCCTGCCTCTTGGTGACAACATGCTGACTCATAACCTGGGGATCCCAGTGTTGGTGGTGTGCACAAAGGTGCGTCCTGGGGAACTGTCAGTTTGCCTGGGTTTGGCCAGTGAACAAACATCATCTGAAAGTTTGAGAAGCTTTGATTAGGTTTCTTCCCAAGGGAGAATTGGGCTTACCGGGGATTCATTTAAGTTGTGTTGACTATGTCAAAATGGAAGATGGAAACATGACATTACTCCGTTTGCTTTTGGCCTGGGATAATGTCTTTTTATGAAGTACCTTTATTGAGTGATTCAAACTCAGAACTAAAAGCAGTTTTCTTAAGGTTGTGTAAACCAGTTTGTCTGGTCCGCACTGATGGTGAAAATAATAATGTGGGAGAACAGAATTCTTTTGGACTTTGATCCCTACGGATACAAGTCATATTGTGTTAGATTTGTGTTCAGAAAGGAACATTACAAACCCTGGGAAAAGAAGGAAGGGAGCCCTAGGTTTGAGTTTCTTCTACCCTATAGAATGATAGGTAGGCATAGAAATTAAATTTAGTCATAGGGAAACAAAGTTGTGTCTCCTACATAAAATAAGCAAGTAGCTTTAGCCCTCCCATCCTCGACCGGTGCGGACGTGGGGCAGCATGGCTGCCCCAGCCCCGGTCACGCGGCAGGTCAGCAGCCATGCAGCCCCAGCCCCAGCCCCGACCGGCCCTGAGCGTGGGCAGCTCCCGGCTGCAGCAGTGGCCAAGCTGCCTGTGCTGGATGCCTCCAGGAAGTGGGTGCCATTTGGCGCGCTGTTCCTGGAGCACCGAGCCGTGGTGGTCTTCGTGCGGCATTTCCTGTGTTACATCTGCAGAGAATACGTACAAGATTTGGCCAAAATCCCCAAGAGTGTTTTACAGGAAGCAGATGTCACCCTTATAGTGATTGGACACTTGTCCTACCATCATATTGAGCCTTTCTGCAAACTGAATGGGTATTCTCATGAAATCTACGTTGATCCTGAGAGAGAAATTTATAAAAGATTGGAAATGAAAAGAGGTGAAGGAATTGCCTTCTCAGGACAGAGCCCCCATGTAAAGTCACATATACTCTCAGGAAGCATTCAGATCCTGTGGTGGGCAGTGACTGGCTCTCTTTTTGATTTTCAAGGAGACCCAGCTCAGCAGGGTGGCACCCTCATCTTAGGTCCGGGTAGTAAAGTCCATTTCATACAGTGCAATAGGAATAGATTGGATCAGAAACCCATCAACTCCATCCTACAGCTTGTCGGAGTTCTGCATGTGAACTTTGCAAGCAGACCTTCAGTTATCCACGTGTGACTCAGCACAGAATTTCTGCCTTTCATTTGGATCCTGGGGAATAGGACCTTAAATATTTGGGATATGGTATCCTTGTCTCACTTGCTGACCCTTCCAGTCTTCTAGGATTATAAAAACATACAGAGATAATGTGACAGTTGAATTGCATGTTGAGAGGCCATGTTCCTGTTTGCTAAAGCTGCGGGAATGGAAGATACCAGAAATGGATTGGCTTTTTCAATGGGGGTTTATCAGTTGACAAATTTACAGTTTTGAGGCCATGAAAATGTCCCAATTAAGGCATCAGTAGGACAAGATGTTTTCAGAAGAAAGGCTGCTGGCCTCTGGGGTTCCTCTGCTGCATGGGAAGACGCAGACTATAAAGCTATATAAAGCTATAAAATTAACATTGGTTTATATTATGATATATCCATTCAATGAAAAATATTTTTTTGCCATTAAAATCATAAATTTCTATAAAGACTATTAAGGGCAAGGGAAAGCAATTAAAGACCATTTTATACAGTGAAAAAGCAGTATATCAAATTGTAAAAAAAACATAATCACATTTTATACATATATGTGTATATTTTTTATGCTTAGGGAAAAAAACAGGAAATAAACATACCGGAATATTGCCAGTAAGGTGTCTCTACATGGTAGGCTTATGGGGTTTTTATTTTCTTCTCCATACATTTCCTTTTTTTCCAGCTGTTCTATAATGAGCATAACTACTTTTTTAGGCCAGGAAAAGATTGTTAAAATTATATGAAGAACATATTCCTATATAACAAGCTTCACAAAGTTGCAAATTAAATAGGCCACAGTCCACGTTTTCATCCTGATTGCTTTAGAAGGAGAAAATGTGGAAAATGGAAGCCTTTCAAATAGCCCGTGTTCAAAGCATCTATCTTGTCACCACCCACCCACTACCGATTTAACTAGAATTTTTTTTGGGGGGAGATAAAAGGGAAAAAATATTTGCTTTAGGTATTTAAGATATGTATTTAAAATATGATCAGTATGCTTTTTGAAAGGAAATTTAAAAATTTGTTTCAACTAGAAAAACTTTTTAACTTGAATGTACACTGTAGTTTGGTTGTACATTGCTAAACGGCTGCTATGTCACCTCCAAATTGCTTTTATTTAGAGGATTGTCATCATTTATTTTTCTAGAATCTTAATATGTTTTAATGTTGGATGTGTCCCAGCAGTTGTGATGAAAAGTACCGCAAAATGAAAATATTGGTAATTAACACGTATGGCACTGCTTTGAACTTATACTTTTATATATAGTCTGTGCAGTCATACAGAAAATATATATGTGATGTCTCCAAATATTTGAATTTGTTTTCATGTATATGTACATGGACAGTTATGCTTTTAATTGATAAAAGTGTAATTTCTCATTAAAAAAAAAAAAAAGTAGCTTTAAAAACACTTGGATTTCAAAAGCACTTTATCCCCATTCAGAGCCACCATTTTGCCCAGCCAAAGGGTTTGCCATTTGCCTCACAGTCTATGAGAATGGCACCCTGTGGAGCTGTGCAGTGCACAGCAATTGACAGTGGGCCTGTTTCTCAATGTTACCCTGTTCAGCTTTCAGAACAATTATGAGTTGACCAGATCTGTTACATCCCCACTTTACACACAAGGAAGCTGAGGCCCAGGACAAAAGAGAAAAATATATTTCCAGTTGCTTTTACTCTTCTCTGTTTACTTTAATTAGTACTTGGACCCTTAGCTATGGTTTTGTTCTTTGGAGTTATGATACTTGATTTCGAAGAAGGCTCTATTTCCGCCCTCAGCAAGGAGAAAGGCAAGAAGATAACTCCCTTCCTGTTCTTTCTGTCTTCCATGCAGTGTGATGCAGTGAGTGTCCTGGAGAAGGAGCACGATTACAGAGATGAGCACTTTGACTTCATCCAGTCACATCTTCGGAGGTTCTGCCTCCAGTGTATCCTTGGGGTACTGTGTCGGGACCTGGGGGTACAGGTTCACCTCTCTGTGTGCTAACCCAGACTTTCCTCCAAATGGGGTGTTTTCAAAGAGATAAAGCACCTCCTGAATTCAGGCTAGTCTTCTGTTGGGGAGAAATTGTATTTATCTTTTTACTAGTTTTGTATTTTACTGTTTTGTAATTTGAGGCTTGTTGGCTTAAGCCTATCTTGATCGCTTTTTCCATTAGATGTTGTACATTTGATAGGCTTTCATATTAAGAAGAAAGCTAGTATATGATAATTTTATTACCAAGCTACTTTTACCATGCTGTCTTGGAAATTTTTTTAAACTTTGCTTTTCTGCAGAAATGATTAATTACTCAGTGGGATAGTGTTTTAGATACTACTAGTGTTTCCCATATATTTATGTTTTGAGCTGTCCGTGAGAGAGATGCTGTGTTGCCTCAGTAGCCATCTGAGTCTTGTTTCTTTTTCAGCCATAGTCCCACACCCTGGGTGGTGATAGGAGCTGCTTTCCTATTACTTCCTTTGGGTCTTTTAGCTTCTCTAATCCAAAGGAGGTGGAACATACCAGTTGAAGGTGCTGATACATGTAGGTACCCATCCCACATAAAGGTGTGCTTAATGAACTCAGTCACAAATGAGCATCTGTCTGGGGAGGAATCTGTGTACCTTGGATATGCTGAAGGTGGTCCCTGAGCTGGGCTCAGAGCTAGTAACTTGACTGGGGGGCGAGGGATAACCCGAGGAATCAAAAGACCGTTTACATGTTAAAAAATAAACTGCATGACCCTCTAGCATTAGCATGCTTTATGCTTTTGACTTGGTTCATGTGCTACTGTTACCGTTTTTTTGAAAATTTCATTGCTTGCTGCTCTTCATGTATTGATTGGAAAGTGATCAACCTGTGAGCAGTGCTTTGAGGATTGTGTGTGTTTGTGTTTGATTTTGTTTCTTCCTACAGTGAATCAGTTTTCCTTAAGCAGATTGATTAGATGGAGCTGCCTTGATTAACACATCAGTGAAGGAAGAGAAAAACCTTGACTTGTTGTATAAATACATTGTTCATAAAACATATGGTTTCCACTTTACCACACCTGCCTTAGTTGTGGAAAAGGATGCAGTTTTCATGTGAGTTCTTTAGAGGTGATGCTTTTAAACTCTTTATATCGTGTTTACTTTTTACATTTTACCCTTTCAAGTAAGGTGTGTTCTGTCTGTCTCATGCAGCCAGCCAGCTCCCTCCTGTCCTGGGCAAAGTGCTTGGGCCAGACTTCGTAGGTGACAGATACACCCAGCTTCCCCTCTCTGCTACTTTCCAGATTACTTGGCATTCTGCCTCCAGACTGAGGGAGGTGGGTGGAGTAAGGTCAGGGGTACTTTATGCCTTTCTTCATTGAATGATTTTGGGAGCCACTGTGGCTGGTTATCCTGGGAAGATACTTAGATGCCTGTTTGGCTGAGTTTATGTTTTCATCTTTCTCTCTGATATGCCCACTGGAGAGTAATAAGTATTGCTGGCTGCATAAACAAATGATGAAGCTGTGGGCTCTGAGAGGACTAGTGTTAGTAGAGCAATGCCTAGGTACTTCGTATCTTTCGTTCTTAGATATCCTCTTGACTTGAAAAATTACGTTTGTTCATTTGTTCTGCTAACAGTTCCTCACCACCTCAGTCGCCTAGAGTCTGTGTTGAGGACACAGGAATGAATGAGATGTGGTCCCTGAACACGGCAAAGTAGGGGACACACACACATCATTAAACTCTGATAGCTGAGGAGGGGAAGAAGGGTCCTAATGGGGTAGTGGAAGAAGTGCAGGAAAGGGAGTGATGCTGGAAGGGTAGGCGACATTTGCTAGGCAGACCAGAGGGGGGTGTCAGTGGGGAGGTAGTCTGAGAAGGCTGAAGGACGTGTGAAAGCCTAGAGCTCTCAGAATAAGTTGCCTCCTGAATGTTCAGGGAGAGCCTTACTCAGGCTGCTCATAGAGCAGGCATGCACCAAAGACCCAAGCTCAGTGAGTGGTGTGTTTTGGGTTCACCCAGTACCTGAATCACATGTCATCCTGAGGAACAGGAGGATTAGGGAGACTGTTGGGTTTGGGGCTGGTCTGGAGTGAAGCATCCCACAGCTTCTGAAGGTTACAGAGTCATGACAGCATCTCATCATGGCCTGTCTTTTTGAAACTTTGACCTTGTTGGTAGTTGCCTGTCTGGGAGCTGGTGAAGTCAGCAAGACCATTTGGGTGGTTGGGGTACCCTGCTAAACATCCTCTTTAGATGTGTGACCCTTTGGTTATAGAATTATGGAGGAAGAGTTGGATGAAGAATAAGAAGCCTGAGAGAACAGTCAGTTGCCATCTTTTACAGCTTCTTGAGGTCAAAATTGTGTCATGTGGGCCATTTTGCAGTTACTACCTTTAGGAGATGCAGGTGGGAACCACAGGCTATGGCTTAACTTAATGGAACCTAGGTGCTCTCCTACCCTGGGTTGTTGAGCTGGACAGTATTCATGTAGGAGCCTCAGAGATGCCTTGTCCCCTCTGGTTTGGAGCCTAGGATAGACGTAGGTCCTGGTGTCTCCTTGGCTCCAGGGATTGTCTTCTCATACCAGCAAAATTAATGAAGCAATCCACAAGATGACTGTTGTCAGAAAGAAGAGTTCTCAGAGAAATAGCCCAGAGGTGGGGTGCCTTCATGCTAGCCCATTTTGTGCTCTGTCCTCTCTGCATTCTCCTCCCTGTTGGAACAGGACTCCATTCAATCCTTGCTCTTCTGGATGGAGTTGTGGGAGAGCTCCAAATGCTTCTTGTGGGCCAGCATGTGTGGTCAGTAAGACTGACTCAGCTCATTAGGTGTTGGGCACAGTGAGCTCATTATGGGGCAGGAGCTGCAGTGTTGGTCTGAGCTGCAGTGGATTTTGACTTCTCCACCAAAAGCTGCAAACTGCTCAGCCACTACAGACTCTTATCAAGAAGTCCTCTCTAACCTGAAATGTGCTCTGAGTGGGCTGTAAGGTAAGCCCAGGAAAAGCTAGTCAGTCCCTGTCTCTTTGCCTTTAGACCTGCAGGCTGGGACAATGAAAAGAAAATAGCAATTTTACATGAAAATTTCACAACAGTGAAGCCAGAAGATGCATATGAAGACTTCATTGTGAAGCCCCCTGTGAGAAAGGTACCCAAATCAATCATATGAGTTGTAGGTGGTTTTCACTGGAAAAGAAACCTATGAAGAAACATATCTGATATGTTATATTATTCTAAAAAATATATTCTGAGATACTATGATTCAATAGATATCCATAAGAAAACATTTTATTTTGGGCAAAGATAGAAACAAGCAATTCACTGACGAAGAATACAGACAGAAAATAAGCAGTTTCACTAAAAGTAAGCGCAAAATAAGATGATGTAAAATTTTGCCTACCAGATTGACAGAGTTTTTGGTGATGGTGGTGTTTGTTATAATGATATGCTGTTGGATATTAGGTCAGGTCATTCTTTTGAAACTTTGTAGGGAAGGTAAACTAGTACAACCTTTCTTTAGAACAATAGCAATATGTGTCAAACTTTCAAAATGTGTAGTAATTCCTTAACTGAGAATCAATCCCATAAAAATCTGATATTCAGGCAAATATTTATGCACAAAGATAATTATCAAAACATTATTATTCAGAATAAGCAACAATGTTCATGACTAAAAACTGAAATTGGTTATGTGATTCTTTGTGCATGTATAGGATCAAATATTATGAAGCCATTAAATATTACATTTATAAAACTTTAATGACATGGAAAAATCATTGTTATAATGTTTGGTGAAAAACAGTATATAAAAATGTGTTAATGGTGTGCTCTCAATTGCAAAGAGTATGCTTATGCAATATTCATAGAAAGATTTGTCCTGGGATGTATCAACTTTTTTTTTTTTTTTTTTTTTGCAAAAAGTAACCGAAGGATCTTTTTAAAAAGCCTTTAAGTGAGGTTTGGTGTCATGTAAACAACTTGGTGTGGTGATGAGTGACAGAGAACCCATGTGGAGTGAGGTTGGAGTTTCCCGTTAAGTCTTGACAGTGTTGCTACTGGTTTCGGGTTACTATTACTGGATTCCCTGGCTCCTGTGATCTCCTGCAGGCACTGATTTGGGAGGAGTTTGGAGCCTGGGTAGCCTACCAGACTTAAAAATGTCAGCACACACCAATACTGGTTTTGGGGGACAGTCTGTGCCAGACTAGAACATGGCTCTGTGGTCTCACCAGGGACCCCCAGACTCATGTTGAAGCCCAAGCCCAAGATTCTCATTTCAGCATGAATTTTGACAGTAGTTGGGAGTATTCTTGGGCTACAACCACAAACGAGTGTGTTGCTTCACAGCTGGTCCATGACAAAGAGTTGGCAGCGGAGGATGAGCAGGTGTTCCTAATGAAGCAACAGGTAAGAAGAGCACTGAGGCCAGAACAGAGGCCTTCTCATGCCTGAAATGCCAGTTTCCTAGGGTGAGGTCGAGGGTTCCCATGTGTGGGCAATCACAAAGAGCTTGCAGTGTTAAAGTGCTTGGGGCCAGGTTTCTTCCTTGTTGTCTACCTTTCCTAGGATTGGTGCAGAGTAGGAAAGATCCCCTTCCTGCCTTGCACATTCTCCTATAGACTTAGTATCTTTTTAAGCACCATTGCCCCCTGGAAATGTTGTAGGTCTTCTGGCAGAATAGTTACTGTGTCAACAGTTTACCAGGTGACCTGACCTTGCTTCCTTTATTTCACCCAGTCCCTCACAAACCTGTGTGTGAAGGCAGGTGAGGTGTTATGCCCATTTTATAGATGAAGAGAGTGATTCCCCAAGCTGACAGTTAGAATGCAATCTGTCTGGTAGAGTGAAACTTTGTTTGACCCATACCATCATTAGACATCTCATGGGTCTGCCTGATGGTGCAGGCAGGTCTGCAGCGGTTGTTGATGGTTCTTTTGCCAACTGTTCCTCCCTTCTGTGCCCTGTTTGCTTCCCTAAACTCAAAAGTAGTTTTTCTGAAGTATTTTTTTCACTAGATACCATACTGCTCAATTTTAATTTTTTGCATTTATAGTGTAAAACATGTGATTTGCCTCTTGTTAATGGTGCCCTCTAGTGGAATATGTGGGAGTAATTTTTTCTCCAGACCTTCAGTGCACTGTGCAGGCCTTGGTTAATGGCCAGTGTATCCCTCTCTTTGCAGTCACTCCTTGCCAAGCAGCCAGCCACACCTACGAGAGCCTCTGTGAGTACATACACTACACTGAGGGTCAAGGCCTAGTGTGGTGGGTGTCTTTAAAGTTTATGCCATTATTTGTGAGAGCTTCTATTTGTGTGGGCTTTTGTATTTTCAAAGGGCATTTTGTTTCCCTAAAAGCCAAAGACCAGAGCACGGTAGGAACTCAGGAAATGTCTAGTGAAGGAATACAACTCTGGAGGTTAGGGTGAGAAGGCTTTGTTTTCTTGAATCTCTTCTCTCAGGACAAACTGAGGTCTAGAAAGGGACTGAGCAGGAACAGACTCCCAGTTCTCTACCTTTCTTCTTAGATTGTGAAAAATACCCTGCAGAAGCATATTTTTATTTTCAGATACATTTTCATATGGATTTTCTGTTATTTTTTGCCTGTGTATGACCTGGGCTGGTTTTGGACTTAGGAATCCCCTGCGAGAGGACCCTCTGGCTCTCCGAGAACCCAGGGCCGGGGAGGGCCTGCTAGTGTGCCCAGTGCCTCCCCAGGCACATCGGTCAAGAAGCCTGATCCAAACATCAAAAGTATGTATCCTGCTATGGTGGAGAGTTATTTAGTCCTGGTCCCCAGGCCACCCAGCCAAGTTTGGCAGGTAGAGCCCCAGGGTGGTTGGGCTGTTTTCTTCTCCACAAAGGGCTGCTTTCCACATCCCCTCTCCTAGAGGAGAGGATGCTCCTGGTTGGTTGAGTCCAGGGCCTGTTCCCTTTGTGGCCCTTGTCCTTGGTTTGGTGTAAGATCTCAGGCTGTGCAGATTCCTGCAAAGAGGAACACAAAATAGAAAGTCAGTCTAAAATGTTTATTTCAAAGCCTTAGTTTTATTTCTCAGTATGTTTGTATTGTTACTATTTTATGGATTGTGGGATTATTTTCCCCTTTCACTTCTCTTGTCAAACTCAATTTCTTAATAGTTAAGGTAGCCTTTGCCCCAGTGACTTACTGATACCCAAAGATATTGGCTGCTATAAAACCCTCAAAATAAAATTTAATTCTTGCATGTTAGATGGGATGGGCATCTTATATTCAGGTTGAGAGCTTTTCACAGCAGTTTTTCACAGCAGTGTTGGAGTGTTAAGGTTTATAAAACTTTGAAAAACACTGCCTCTTGCATGGGGAAATGTAATATGGAGTACAGGTGGGAAGTGAAAACCTGTTTTCACTTATTACTCATGCTGATGCATAATTAGCCTCAAAGGTGGGGTATATAAGAGTTATAGTAAATGAATATGCTCACTATCCTGAGGGGATGATATTTACAAATAGATAATTCCAAGCTGAAAACCAGTTTCTGTGGTTAATTGTCATCCAGGTTGTGTGATGCTTTTTTTTCCCCTTAATTTTTCCTTAGATAATGCAGCAAGTGAAGGAGTGTTGGCCAGCTTCTTCAACAGTCTGTTGAGTAAAAAGACAGGCTCTCCTGGAAGTCCTGGTGCTGGTGGGGTGCAGAACACAACCAAGAAGTCAGGTACAAAAGGACCCTCGGAGACCTATGACCCTTGTGGTTGAGTAGTGTTGGAAGGATGGGGAAACGGACAGGAGTGTCTGCCTTCCCCTGACATGCAGACCTTGGTGTTCTGAACAGTCAAGTGGGGAACCAGATCTCCCATTTTATACTGGGCCATGTGCTGTGCTTTGCAGTAAGATTACATCACTGCCATGCAGATTTCCTTGGTACATTTAAAGAGGAATTTACAGACATTCAGGTTTTCAGAAACTGGCTTATTGGGTTACTTGTGGTCTACCCAGTACCCTACATGTGGGTAGAGCTCTATCTAGTGGCAGTCATGGACTAGCATATGTGACTGACATTTTATTGTTTAATTTTCTGTGATGTTTTATAAGCATTTCTGTTCATTATATTGCTCACAGTCTCACCATGAGCTGGGGCCTCTGTACCCTCACTGTCTCACTCCAAGGTCGTCGTTTCCTCCTCCATGAAGTTCCTCCCATATCACACCTTGGCCATCCACCTGTCCTTCCTTGTGGGCAAGTCTGTGTCTTGGAGGTCTGATGAACAAAAGAACCAAGTTCCTTGGGAAATTACACATTTGCCCAGGAAGCTTGAGGACATTTTAAAAGGATCTTTGCTTTTAATTTCCCACTGGTTATAAACTATGTTAATCTAGTATGTCCCCTAATTAGTGTTTCTCGGGCAAAGAAGGCCCTCAGATCATCACTCCATCCTCAGGTCAGCTTGGGCCTTGAGGGGCTCCCAAGCTCTTGGAGACTCAGAGTCTGGGCTTATATTTTCTCTTGGGAAATAGGGGTCATTTCCACGCTCCTCTTAGTGTCTGACAAAAACAAAAAAATATGAATGCTTTGTGAAAGATAGATCTGTCTGGCTTTAGTGTTATATTCTTACTGAAACATGGTGTTTCTGGCTAGCTGTATGAATCAGTCTACATTGTTGTAGTTAGAAACAGAACCTAATAACCTGTGCTGTCTGGGAAAGGAGAGTAGTATGCTGCATGCCAAAAATTTAGATACCACCTCTCGGAAGTTGGTGGTGAGAGTGACAGTGGTTAGGTTTGGGTGGTGAGAGTGTTTTCAAAAAAGTCCTTGTATTTGGCACAAAGTCATCTCTTGCCACAGACCTGTGACATTTGTAATTAGAAAGGATGAATTAGGGTCCATCTCTGAGAAAGGGCTTCTCTCCTTTTTATTGATGTTATAATCAACAGAAGTGATTATAGAAGTCTATGGTTTTAAATGTTCTTTTTTTTTAATTCTTTGTTCTCCCATCACTGCCTCTTTGTTTTGATTTGTATTTTATTTATTTTTTTTAGGACAAAAGACTGTGTTGACAAATGTTCAGGAAGAACTGGATAGAATGACTCGAAAACCAGACTCCATGGTAACAAACTCTTCAACAGAAAATGAAGCCTGATCCTCCTAAAAAAGTGTTTATGTAAAATGACCAAATAACTATGTATATTGATCTGCTAAGACCAGGATTTTTCTGATATGGCACATGCTATCAGTTTTTTGGGGCAGGGGAGATGAACTTAAAAAAAACAAAAACAAAAACTTAACTGGCTTGTCCAAGTGTGAAATGCACATTTAGGAAGATTACATGTCAAACCCCTTTGCTAAGGATAACCCTTGGACTCTCGGACATGTGGCTTCGTGGGAAGTAAGTACAGTCAGACTTCTTGTGGAGGGGAAGATAGATTGAGAGAAAAAGGGCCCAGCTTCTAACAGGACAAAGCAAGTAAGATGAGGAAATCATGATCAGATGGTGGTTAGTCTGACCAGTTGTGTGTTAGCAAGTTCAGTTGTTCTTGGGAAGCAGATTAAGTAGCAGAAAGTTCAGAAAAGAGAAAAGACTCAAAAGAAGAATGAGAGAAGTGATGGTGGGGAAGTCAGACGTTGAGGGAGGTGGAGGAAGAAGGAGATGAGCAGTGTTAGTAAGTACTGTGTGTTCAGTAGGAGTCAAATAAGCATTAAGACTTAAATTTAGAAGCGTTTCCAAACTAAACACTAAGCCAAATGGAAATTAGACTTGTTCTGAATGCATCTTTAACTTGGGAAAGATGTGGTAAGTATGGGGTGCCTGGGGCAGGTGGAGCTGACACGGGTTAAGATGGCAGGTTGCCCAGGCCCCATGTGCTTGGCCCAGTCCATGTCCTTGTAGGAGGCACTGGGCCCCACACATGTACATCGTGTGGCAGTCACTGTGGGGTGTGTTTAAAGTCAGCAGTTAAAAAGTTAGTTTACTTTGAGTTGTGTTTTCTAAATAGTTCCTGCTTTGTTTTAAGTTAAATTTTTTTTTTTTTTTTTTTTTTAATTTACTACCAAACACTGGCTTACTAATAGAGAATGGGTATCCCATCCTTATGTTTTATTGTAATGCAATGAGCTACAGAAAGTTTGAGGGAGGTTTTATTGTAATTGCACTCTGGTAATTGGCTTGCACCAGTCCCTGCCTTACAGTCCGTGGAAACCTCCATGATTTTCACTGATGCAAAGGGTCTTGTCCTAGCTCCCTGGTCTGATCAGTGCTGTCAGATGGAAAAATAAGTGTGAATGTTTTGTACTGAAAGTGGAAATGATGCATTTCTCTTGTTTTGGGTTTTTCATAAAATGTTTTTGTTTTTTTTTTTATGGAAATGAGTGTCACGTGTCTCCCCATTTAGTACAAGTTTATGCATATTGTCATGTCACACCACCATTCTGGAAATGACTTCTGTGGATTTGAAATGGCACTTTTAATTTTATATATGACACAGAGCATTTGAAAGCAAACACTACCATAAATTTTTAATGTCTGAAACATTTGTTGTCAAACCAAGGGGGAAAAACCACAGTTCACATGTGTAGAGTTTACTTTTTTTATAAGAATGTTTGTTGTGTTGTGTCTGAGCAGAACTTCCCTAATGTCTTTATTTTTACATACCAGATTTGATTTGACCACTAGTATAGTACTGGGTGTAACTTAATTTCCTATGTTATGTAACAAGACTCTAATTCTGTCTTGAATTGCTTTTTTGTAAAGGTCTGAACACTGTTAAGGAGAAAGCTGAGTTATTTACATTTCTTTCTGACAAACATAAAAACATTTCTGGTGCCAGTTTTATTCTTGAAAATATGCTGTTTTTTCCCCTTGTTAATTCAGTTAAAAAAAAAAATCTGGCTTCCAGTTACAAGGTTGTCTAGGTAATGACAGTAAACTGACTGTGGAATGATGGGTGTGGTGTAGTGACCAATTGATGCCGAACAGCTTGTGGCCACAGTAAAGATGGATCACTTACTCCCTCTGTGGCAGCTGGGGGTGGGAGTGAGGCAAAATGAGTGACTCAGAAGCAAGAGTTCTTGGAAAGGCACTTGTCTAAGATGGATACAGTGTGATTTTAAGTTATAATGCAGAGTTTCATTTTTATTTTTTTGTCATTTGAACTGATAAGCACTTTTTGTGTCAATATAAAATGTGCTAAAACTGATGGAATGCTAAGACACCTGTCTTGTGAAGGAAAGTTTCTGGGAGATCATTTTTAGTTTCTCATGACAAGCAGATGCTCCTAGTATCAGAAGACACTGACGCATAGTGTCATGTGCTCAGTGGTTGCCAAAGTCTACCAACTTTGGGGAGCTGCAGGGTTCTTTTTGGGGGGTGGGGAGAGGGGAGATATTTTTTATTATTTTGGGGTTTTCAAGCATTGGAACCAAAGGCCAAACAATATACAGCCTTTACTTTTTTAAAGTAAAATTAATTTTATTTGCAGAATACACTTATATGGTAGACTGTTGAAAGACAATTTTATGACTATTTATATGCATTATAGTGGTTACATCTGCTGTTTGTCTTTAAAATGGAGAAAAGTCAAAGAAATAATCCCAACCTTGAAGATGTGGCTGAGATAAAAAGGCCATGAATTGGCCTTTCCTAAAAATGCAATGAGTATGCTGCTAGATTTTTTATTTTATTTGCACTTTTTTTTTTGATTGGCATTTTAAAATCAGTATTTAAACTGAAAACATTGTCATGTTTTGTTAATTTAACAAAGTTGAAAGTGACTGCTCTGTACATCATTACCTTAACAATGTTGATGCTGTAAGTGAAAGTTCACTGTTGTCTATATACTAAGTTTATGGTGTTTTAACTTAAAATTAGGACTGCAGATTATCACCCACCAGTCTTAGTCCAGGGGTGTGGCTCCATCCAGGTGCAGTATGCAGTCATGTGGAACCTTGCTTTCTAGTGCTGGAAAAAAAAGATGTCTCTAATTACTGGCTTCAATAAACATGAATCCAGATGGCTTACAATTTTTGGTGACTTTCTTTATGATTAGTCATGCCATTGCTGATAAATTGAATTGTCAGCCATGTAGGGTATCTATGTAACGAAAAATATGTATCTCATTTGAAATTATCAGAAATTCTGGTAAAGAAAATCATTTTAAAAGCCATACTTTGAGGTATGTGGAGTTCCAAGCTGTGGGTCAAGTGTAATGGAGTTTGTGAGTTGTCTAACGTATTTTCTTGCCTCTTAGATAAACTTTTCCTCTGAAATGGGCTGAATGTTTTTCATGTACCTAGTTTAGAAGTATTAAGGATTCATAGAGGATTTTCAGAGCAAGTCTGCAATAATACTTCTTACCTGTTCAAATGGGGCACAAGAAAATTAGATCCTTTATATTTGGAGTACATGCATTTCATTTCTGATTATTATACCTACTTTAAGCATGTTGAATTTTTGTTCTTTAAAGCTGATTTATTATATAACTTTTCTCCCCAACTTTTAATTTTGAAAAATTTTAAACCTGCAGAAAAGTTGAGAGAGGAATATATTGAACACCTATATTCTCTTACCTAGATGCACCAATTAACTTTTTGCCATGTTTTTTCTCTTTTTTCTTCCTCCCTCGTCCCTTCCTCTCTCCACACACATGCGTGCACACATTCACACACACTCAACACTTACACCTTTTCCCCCTGAATCATTTAAAATTAGTTTTAAACATCAAAATACAGGGATTTTACATCTCTTTAGTCTCCCTAATCTAGAGCAGTCTTTCTGCATTCTGTTTGTTTGTAGTGACTATGACATTTTTGATGAGTCCAGGCCAGTTGTCTTATAGAGGGTCCCACTTTCTGAATTTGTCTTATTGTTTCCTTGTGATTAGATTCAGGTTAAGCATTTTTGCAAGAATGTTACATAATCGAGGTTGGGTATGTTCCAGTGTGTTACATCAGGTTGTCCTTGTATTGGTGATATCCCTCAGATTTCTTAAGTAATCTGTGAAGTGATAGCGTTGAATATATTGGTCCACAGCCACTTTTTACCCATTGGTTATAGCATCCACTGATGATCCTTGCCTAAATCAGTTATCACAAGAGGGGTTCTTAAAAGCTAATTTTCTGATTCCATCATTCCTTTTACATGTATTAGCTGGCATTCATCTATAAAGAAGGTTTTTCCCTCTGCTCTTTTGGGTTGTTATGAATTTAGGAATTTTTTTTTTAAAATCAAAGTGTTTAATTATTCTTTTGGATGCTCAAATTGCCCCAGATTTGGCCAGTGGGAGCACCTTTAACCAGCTGTCCTTTTTTTTTTTAAATTGAGATATAATTTGCATGACAAAATTTACTTAAATTCTGTGGTTTTTAGTATGTTCACTATGCTGTGCAACCATCACCACTAATTCCAGAATATTTCTGATACCCCTAAAAGAAAACCTACTACTCTATTAGCAGTCTTAGTTCTCCCACTACCCTCATTACCTCCCTATCCGCTGGCTACCATTACTCTTCTATTTGTCTCTGTAGATTTGCCTATTCTGGGTGTGTCATATAAATGGAATCATGCCCTATATGGCCTTTTATGCCTGGCTTCTTTCACTTAGCATGTTTCAAGCTTTATCTGTGTTGTAGTATATAATAATACTTCATTCCTTTTTATGGCTAATAATAAATAATATAATAATACTTCATTCCTTTTTATGGCTGAATAATAAATAATTCCACCATATGGATAGTATGATGTTTATCCATTCATCAGTTGATGGATGTTGAGGTTGTTTCCACTTTTGGGCTATTATGAATAATATTAATATGAACATTCATGTACTTGTTTTTGTGTGGATGTATGTTTTCATCTCTCTTGGGTGTATACCTAGAAGTGGAATTGCTATGTCATGTAGTAATTCTATGTTTAATTGTTTGAGGAACTGCTGAACTGTTCTTTGAAGCAACTGTACCATTTTACATTCTCATCAGCAGTGTATGAGGGTTCCAGTTTCTCCACATCCTTGCCAACATGTTATTCTTATTGTTATTATTAAAGCCATCCTAGCGGGTGAGAAGTGGTTTCTCATAGTGGTTGTGATTTGCATTTCCATAATGACTAATTTTTCATATGCTTATTGGCCACTTGTATATCTTCTATGGAGAAATGTCTGTTCAAATCCTTGCCCTTTTTTGAATTGAATTATTGGTCATTTTTATTGTTGAGTTGAAAGAGTTCTGGATACTAAACCCTTATCAAATGTAGTTATGTCCTTTTGATATGCCCCTGTTGGTTTTTTGAGCATGTCCTTACTTTCTGGTACAAAAAGATGTTCAGGTTTGCCTTGGACTTTCCCTACTTCCGACCTGGAATCAGTCATTTTCCCAAGGAGCTCTGGTTCCTTGTGGGGATTTATATTTAGAAACCAAGATCTGGGCTCTAGGAATGCTTAATGTTACTGGGATGCTATTGCTTCTACGCCCTTTAAGTGGATACAATATATGTGCTTTTTTTTTTTAAATTAAAAAATGGTTTCTTAGAGCAGTTGTAAGTTTACGGAAAAATCATGCAGGTAGTTCAGAGTATCCATATCCCCCCACCCCCAATCACACATACAATTTTCCCCATTATTAAAATTTTGCATTAGTGCAGTACTTTTGTTACAAGTGATGAAACAATATCATTATAATTATAGTATTAACTATAGTCTGTAGTTTACATTAGGGTTCACTCTTTGTGTTGTACAGTTCTATGGATTTAAAAAATTTTTATTCTGTTAACATGTATACAACCTAAAATTTCCCATTTTATCCGTTTGCAATTATTACACTTCAGTGGGGTTAATTATATTCACAATGTTGTGCCACCATCACAACCATCCATTACCAAAACTTTTCCATCAACTCAAATAGAAAATCCATACCAATTGGGAAACACCAACTCTATACTAATGGAGAGAATTAACTCCCATTCCATACCCCCACCAGGCCTCTGCTAACTTTTATTCTAGTTTCTGACTTTGTGATTTTGCATATTCTAATTAGTTCATATAAATGAGACCATACAATATATGTCCTTTTGTGTCTGGCTTGTTTTAACTTAAAATGATATCTTTAAGGTTCATCCATGGTGTAGGATGCATCAGACTGTCATTCCTATTTGCAGTTAAATAATACTCCATTGTATTTATATACTACATTTTGTTTGTCCATTCCTTTGTTGATGGACATTTGCGTTGCTTCCATCTTTTGGCAATTGTGAATAATGCCACTATGAACATCGGTGTGCAAATACCTGTGTGAGTCTCTGCATTCAAGTGGGGTTGCTAGGTCATATGGTAACTCTATCCTTAACTTTCTGAGGAATTGCCAGACTATTTCCACAGCAGCTGTGATATGTGCTTTTTTTTTTTGCATGTTACTTAATACGGCCTAGAAACTGGTTTGTATCAGATCATAGCAATCTTTTTTTTTTCTTAATTCAATTTTATTGAGATATATTTGCATACCATATAGTCACTGAAAGTGTACAATCAGTTGTTCACAGTATCATCATATGGTTATGCATTCATCACCCCAATCTATTTTTTGAACATTTTCCTTGTACTAGAAAAAGTAAAAATAAGAATAAAAAATAAAAGAAAAAAAGAACACCCAAATCACCCCTGCCACACATACCCTATTTTTCATTTAGTTTTTGTCCCCGTATTTCTACTCATCCATCCATACAGATAAAGGAAGTGTGATCCACAAGGGTTTCACAGTCACACTGTCACCCCTTATAAGCTACATTGTTATACAATTGTCTTCAGTAGTTGAGGCTACTGTGATACAGTTTGATAGTTTCAGGTATTTACTTCTAGCTACCCCAATGCATTAAAACCTAAAAAGGGTTATCTATATAGTGCATAAGAATGCCTACCAGAGTGACCTCTTGACTCCATTTGGAATCTCTCAGCCACTGAAACTTTATTTTGTTTCAGTTCACTTTCCCCTTTTGGTCAAGAAGATGTTCTCAATACCACTGTGTCGGGTCCAGATTCATCCTCAGGGGTCATATCCTGCATGGCCAGGGAGATTTATACCCTTGGGAGTCAGATCCCATGTAGGGGAGAGGGCAGTGAGTTCACCTGCCAAGTTGGCTTAGCTAGAGAGAGAGGGCCACATCTGAGCAACAAAGAGGTACCCAGGGGGAGACTCTTAGGCACAATTATAAGCAGGTTTAGCTTCTCCTTTGCAGTAATGAGCTTCATAAGAGCAAGTCCCGGGATAGAGGGCTTGGCACACCAAATTGCCAGTCCTCAATATTTGTGAGAACATCAGCAATAAACCAGGTGAGGAAGCCCAACACCTAGCATTTTCCCCCAGCTCCTCAGGCGGGCCCTGCATATATATATATTAAATTTAGTTTTATTGAGATATATTCACATACCATACAGTCATCCATGGTGTACAATCAGCTGTTCACAGTACCATCATATAGCTGTGCATTCATCACCCCAGTCTATTTTTGAACATTTTCCTTACACCTGAAAGAATAAGAATAAAAAATAAAAGTAAAAAAAAACACCCAATTCATTCCCCCCACCCTATTTTTCATTTAGGTTTGTCCTCATTTTTCTACTCATCCATTCGTTCACTGGATAAAGGGAGTGTGATGCACAAGGTTTTCACAATTGTACTGTTAACCCTTGTAAGCTACATTGTTTTACAGTTTTCACGAGTCAAGGCTACTGGGTTGGAGTTTGGTAATTTCAGGTATTTACTTCTAGCTATTCCAAAATATTAAAACCTAAAAAGTGTTTTCTATATAGTGTGTAAGAATGTCCACCAGAGTGACCTCTTGAATCCATTTGAAATCTCTCAGCCACTGAAGCTTTATTTTGTTTCAGTTCGCATCCCCCCTTTGGTCAAGAAGATGTTCTCAATCCCATGATGTCAGGTCCGAATTCATCCCCGGGAGTCATATCCTGTGTTGCCAGGGAGATTTACACCCCTGGGAGTCAGGTCCCGTTTGGGGGGAATGGAAACAAGATCACCCCCCAAGGTAACTTAGCTAGAGAGAGAAGGCCACATCTGAGCAACAAAGAGGCACTTGGGGAGTCTCTTAGGCACAATTATAAGCAGGTTTATCCTCTCCTATAGCAATCTTGTATTGTTTAGGTCTGCATTGTATTCAGTTTTGTGTAGGTACCACAGTTTATTCAACCAGTTTGCTGTAGATGGACATTTGAGATGTTTTCAATCCCTTGTTATTATATATTGCTGCATTGAATAACCTTGTGCATATGCTTTTTATTGATGAAGGTATAACTTTATGGTAAAGCCTAGAGATGGGACTACCTAGTCAAAAGGTAAATGCATCTGAAGTTTTGTTAGATAGTATCAAAATCCCTTTCATACAGTTACATCATTCTGTATGCCTATGAGTAATTGTACAAATTATTTTTTCATTGTTACATTTTGCCTTAAAATTGAGATTAGGAAGTTTGGTGAATAAATATTTATTTGGGAGATTATTTTATTTGTTGATGCTAGCAGTAACATTGTAATGCCAAGTGCTTGTATTAGACATTACTGTATAGCAGTCATTCCTCTAGATGCTATATATAAATTGATTTAATCTTCACCACAACTCTATGAGGTAAGTGTTGCTATAATCCCCACTTTACAGATGAGGAAACTAAGGCACAGATCAGCTGTATAGATACCAAGGTCACCCAGAAGTTGAATCCAAGCAGTCTGGCTTCTAAGTTTGAGCTCCTAATGTGCTACACTGGTATTCATTGAACTCAGTTAAAGCAGATGTGGAAAATGTATCAATTGATAGTGTTTTCATCTGGGTCCTAAGCAGACTTCTGCTGCTGTTCAGTCTTTTTCCCTTGCCTCCATGGATGGAGGAGTCACTTTATAGGTGGACAAAAATGGATGTAGAATTTATCCAAAGAAAATGTACAGTACACTTAGACTAAGGGGAAGAGGGCCATAGTCACTGTTACCTTGCTGGGAAGGGAAGCGTATGGTTCCTGCCACCCTCCTGACTTGAAAGGACCTGTCCTTTGAGGTATGAGGAGTGTTGGGGCCACCTGTTGTAACAGTCAGTGGCACATTCTGAGACATAGACCTTCACCAGTGCAAATATCCCCACGTGCATGTTTACCATCTAGTGGCCCTCACGCACCACGGGCCCCTCTGCATTTCTTCTGCCGCCTCTGGATTGGGAACAGCACATGGAGCAGGGCAGTTGGAATGTTGGGGAAGAAATGGGCTCCAATGGGTTTCAGTCCTGGTGTTTCCTCTGACCTTACTTTTTTTGCTTTTGAATCAAGCAGGTGCAGTTTAGACAGATAAGAATTTGGTCAAGTAAAATAAGAACACTGACTGGGGATAATTCACCCCTTCTTTTGCCTCCTTTTCCCTACTGTAAAGTAGGGATAAAATTTCATTCCAAGCAGTCATTGTGAAGATTAGAGGAGGTCCCCATGTGTCTGGCATATGGTAGGTCTTCACTGTGATTGTAGACCCTGAAAACATCTCTTTAAGAAGCTGTCCTCAATTAGAATCCTAGCATTCCCATTTGTACCCCTTCAGAATTTACCCTTTCCATTTGAAGGATTTCATCATTTGTAGTTTAAGTATCATCTCATATCTAGAGAAAGTGGAGGTTGGAGGAGTAGATATCCTGTGACTGTTTTCCTTGATGATTCCTAGTGCAGTTCCCATGGGATGCCACCACTGAGCCCTGGATTCTGGAGGCAAGACAGTGAAATTTAGTATTGTCCTTATCCTGTAAGGCATGTAGACAGCCAGAAGGATGCAAAGTGCTGTCTTGACATTCTGTGGCTTGCTTGATGAGGCCCAGATGGTATATTTTGGCTAGAAGGAGACAGATGACAGGCCAGTAGCAGTGTTGTTGGGAGCAGAAGGAAGGAAGAAGCCCAAACTCTCCCATTGTGGATGGACAGTCCTGCTGGATTGCAGTGAGCCAGACCACAGTTGAGACATAGCCTAGACATGTCCTGCTGGGCTCCAGTTCTGTGCTACAAGGAAGGGAGGAGACAGCAGGTGTTGAGAGTGGGAGTTCCTGATCAGCAGGGGCCTGGACCCTGTGGGACAGTTCAGATGTCGTGAATCCTTTCCTCCAACCTTGGGCAGTACTTCAAACAGGAGGAGCCTAACCTTTCAAGTGTTTCTAACCTTGTTAAGAAATTCCTATGTGGGTAAAGTTAAGATTTTTCCAGTTAAATGTTAACATTTTCCAGTATAATGATTTTCTATAACATTTAATTGTGAACCTGTTTCTTACCTAGAACTGAATTAACATCCCTAAGTGAGCATCAGGATCTCTCTGCCCTGCCCTGCCCTGCCCCCTCCAACCCACCTCACCCCATCAGCCTTTTTAAAGAACTGCCTATTTAAATTCTTCTAGAAAAGTAAAATAGGATGTGAAGTTTAGATTATTATAAGCGTTATTTGTTTTTGGAAAAGAATTCAACCATTTAAAACTATATTCCTTTTTAAAGCAGTAATTTATTTTACAAGAGTGGGGGTGTGTTGGTACATCCGTCAGCAGCCTGTGGCATGTTACATCCTTGATACTTACCATATTTGGCACCATTTTCTGTGACTTCATTTTTTACCTACTCAGAATCATCTCCATTTGGGATTAATGGAGTATGTAGCAAACTAAACACTAATTGTTTAAACATATGCAGATAAAATGTGGCGAGTTGAGAAAGTATTTCAGAGGCTCCAATTAATGTTGGGTTTTGCACCCTGAAAACTCATCTGAGAGGATGTGTTCTTTCTTAACGAGCCCCCAGGAGGTGAGTGGACAGGAAGGGTTTGCTTTGAGCAGTGGTTACAGCACGTGACTGCCCTTGCTTGACTGCCTCAACCTTGACATTCCTGGGCCCCTTCCCATTTGTAAAAGCCTCGGTTTCCCGAAGTGCATTTTAGGGTATATCATATAGTAGGTTTGGGAGACTCAGAGATAATTAAGTAGATTTTTGTTTTGATTTGTTTTGTGGGTAACTAGATAAGAATCATTTTTCAGAAGAGCTCAAGTGTGGGGATTCCCAGCTGGCTTTGACTGTGGGCAACCTCAAGCTTCTGTAAAATCAGTTTGAGAATTTTTATATGCAGGGTTTCTGAGGCTTAGTTAAGGTCCATGTTTTTATGACCCTTGGAATTTGGACTCTGGTGGTCTTTCCTGGAGTCTGTCAGCTTCCTCTCTCCTGCCTCACCCTCCCTTCTTCCTCCCTTTCCCTGTCTGGAAACCACCCTTAAATTGGCAGGTTTGCCATAGCTAGGATACCACCCCTGGGAATCCCCCTCTGCCCCACCCAGGAGTAGGTTTCTCCCATGATTCCCATGGGTAGCACAGTCCTAGACACAAAGGGAAGTTCAGCAAACACCCTCCTGCTGTGGGCTCTGAGTCTTTGTGGGAGGTATCACCAAGCACAACCTGCCAGGTAGTTCTTGCCCACACTTAGAATTATGAGTATTTCTGGCACTGAGCTGAACTGGAACTCTGTCAATGTAAAAGGAAAACTAGCCCACAGCTCCACCTCCTTCACATGGGCTGCCTCCGTTTGGAACCTCAAGTCTGGTAGACTTGTCTGTGAGTCCTGGCTCTGGAACTTAACAGTCATGTAATCATGGATAAGTCACTTAACCTCTCTGAATCTGTGAATTCTCATCTGTAAAATGGGGAGGAGAATCTTACCTCCCTCGTCAGGAGGCTGGGTGTACTGACTGAACTGAGTGTTTAGCACGGTGCCTAGTGTGCTGTATTCCTGGAGCAGAACCTGCCTGAACTAACTGTGTGATAGAAAAACAGTCCTTGAAAGGGCCTTAAAAATTGCTATTTTGGAGATAAGGAAATGGGGTCAGGGAGGGAGATTACTTGTCAAGGTCACACAGCAGGTCAGGAGCAGAATTGGGAAAGGGAGTCCGAGGCTCACTGCTGCTGCCTGGCTGCTTTCCTCTTCCCAGTCTGTTTTCACTTCCCCAGCTTGGGCAGTGCCAGATATCAGGTCTCAAATCAGAAGAAATAAATTACTAGCTTAGATTGTGAGAAAGAGCTATTTTAGGGCAGATGAGCTTTCAGCACAACATAAATTCCATCACCTGGACAACTGCCTGATTTCGTGGGCAAGGCAGCTCTCTGCCATCTGCATGCGTGGGCATCCGAATGTGTGGCTGAGTATGTTGGCCTCCTGGGGCCTCCTTCCTCTCCTCAGCAACCAGAGCCATTTTCAAGAGGCTCTGGGCAGGGGACAGTGACACTTAAGAGGCTGCTCTTGATAAATCAGATGCTGGGAAGGGGGAAGTGAACAAGGTGTGCCCTGTCCCTACATGGCAAGTAGTCATCTGGGTACAAGAGATGAGTTGATTGATGTCTAATACTACTGTCAGTTTCTCTGGTCAAAAATCGAAACCTTTCTGGAGTTCTTTTCCCTCAACAATTTGGCCTTAAAATCTTTAAGCAGGCAGAGAATGGTAGGCATATGTGCCTGGCGGTGGGTAGGTGGAGCTGTGGTGACCCAGAGCAGATTTTGGAACCTGAGCAAGGTGAAGAGGTGTCCCTGTGGGTGGGGAGAATGGCTTAGCATGGAGTGTCAGCCTGTGGTGGGGGTGAGGGGAAAGCACGGGGTATCAGAGTCCAAGTCAGGTGAGAAGGACACCCACATGTGGTCAGGCCAGGCATGGGGTCTCAGAGCCTGAGTGGGGTGAAGTGAGCCTCTATGTGAGAGAGGCGGCCCAGTGTGAGGTCATGTGGTAAGGAGGGTATTTGTGTGGGGATGGGGACCTTGGTGGTGATAAGAGATGGGTTACATGCAGGGGCACTGATGAAATAAGTTAATGTATGAAGGAGAATGGGAGCCAGATTTCTCACTGTTGGAGAAGGGAGTTACAAATAATAGAAGAGAAAACTAGAATTAACGGTATAATGTTGGATTGGAATTAGAGGTACCATTGTGACTCATGGTTTTCAATACACAAACAAATTAGAAAAAATACAGATTTATGTTTGTGTACATATATGCATATATTCTTTAGCTTTTACACTGAGAGGGCTGGGAGCAGCCAGAGCCCAATAACCATGCGCATACCTCGTGCCTAGGTCTCACTCAGCTTCTGAATACCATTCTCCAATAAAATAAATTGGGATTCCTTGGATATATGGCTAATACCAGGACTGGGACAGGGAAATTACCGGGTGAGCCTGAAGTAGCCCCATTCACCACAGAAGGGGCTCAAAGGATGATGGAAGAATGTCAAAATGAAACAGGAGCCCACAGTTTGAGCATAAAAATAGTGATTGTAATGGATTATAACCAATTGAATAAAACAGGAAGCCTTGAATCTATATTAATATAAACAAGTTATTAAAATTAAAAATTTGATAAGCACGATTCTATTCCTCATCAAAATTTCAA
The DNA here is from genome assembly GCF_015220235.1 of Choloepus didactylus. NCBI lineage: Eukaryota > Metazoa > Chordata > Mammalia > Pilosa > Megalonychidae > Choloepus > Choloepus didactylus. The sequence continues at coordinate 21,659,345 of NC_051328.1, read as the reverse complement.
TTTATGTAATTTATTCAATGAGTTATAATTTATAACTTTAATTTTGCTTAGCTGTTATCACAAATACCACAAATTGGTTTTGACTAAAATAATGGGAATTTATTGGCTCATGGTTTCAGAGGCTAGAAGGCTTGCTTCCTTCTGGGGTTGGTAGCATTCTGCTGGCTGGCAATCCTTGGGTTCCTTGGCTTTCCTGTCACATGGAGATGTCCTCTCATTTCTCTTCTGGGTTCCATTGATTTCCAGCTTCCGACTCCTCCCTGTGGTAACTTTCTCTCTCAATCTCTCTGAATTCCTTTTACCTGTAAAGGACTCCAGAAATCCAAATTAAGTCCCAACCTGATTCACTCGGGCCATGCCTTAACTAACCTCTTAAAGAGATCCTATTTACAATGGGTTCACACTCCACAGGAATGCAAATCAAGACCAAGAACATGTCTAAACTTGGGGTACATGATTCAGTCTACCACAATAATTATCTTCATTACAAGGGGAAAAAGAATAATTTACAGGGGAGAAGACTGGTAGACACAAGCCTAATCACTGATCAGAGTAACTATCAGTAATGGGACAAATAGGATAGGATGTACTGAGAAGAACACAGCATCATTTCTGGAACATCATTCCTGCCAAAAATGCATATCCTGAATGTGATCATGAGAAAACACTAAACACATCTAAATTGAAGGACTGTCTACAAAATAATTAGCTGTAATCTTCAAAGGTGTTAAGGTCACGAAAGTCAAAGAAAGTGAGAAATTGTTCCAGTCTGAAGGAGACCAAAGAGACATGACAGCTAAAAGCCACACATGATTCTCAACTGGATCATTTTGCTACAAAGACATTAGGACATTTGGCAAAACTTGAATGGGGTCTGAGGATTAGCAGGTAGTAATGTATCAATAATTAATTGCCTGATTTTGACGTTTGTTTTGTGATTGAGGAGAAAAAGTTTTTAGAAAATGCATACCACATTAAAGTATTTGGAGGTTATAGAGTATTAGGTTGACAACTTAATGTCAAAATAGTTCAGAGAAAATTCTTTGTAACTGTACTTAAAATTTGTGTGTATATGTGTGTGAGAGAGATTTGGGGATTTGTTTCCAAATAAATACATTTAATTAAAAACAAGCAAACAACCTTCGAGTCTGCCCATGTATGCAGGCTAAAGAGCAAACACCTCACTCCTAAACTGCTCCACTTCTTTAATAAATGTTACTCCTGGCTATTTCTACCTTCATAGCTTCTTGACCAGTCTTGCCTAAGACTTGCTCTTCCTTCCAGGCTTAGCTCACGTGCCCCTACGGCATTTTTGGCTTCCCCAGGGTTTCCCAGAATGGATCTAGGGACCCCTGGGCATCCATAGTTGTACTGTTGGGGCTCCTGAGACCTTTTTCTCTTTTAAAGGGCTTTGTACATTATTCAAGGTAACATTATCTCCACTACCCATTTGATACCGAAGAGATAAAACTCTGAATTATTCATCTGCTCTTTTGTTTCCCCCCAAATCTGACCATGTCAGTCCCCTGTTTAAAGAGCAGACAGCGCTGCTCTCATGGTTCCCCTCACTGCAGGTGCCCTCAAATCTATCCCCAGCCTACCCTGCCCATTTATCTCTGCCCCTGCCCTTCACCACACCTAACCCCATTCCCAAGTCTGAACACGAACCCAAACCTTACCACTGTCTGAGCCCATCCAGTCTTTCCATCAAGGCCTTTCCCTAGGCTGACGCTTCTTTCCAGAATGCCTTGCTCTACCTTGCTTGTTCAGAATAATGACAACAGAACTGAGTAAACATTTGCTGAGTCTGCTTTGTCCCCTACACAATTTGAAACATTTTATAGATAAGGAAACTGAGGCTCTCGGGATAACATCTTGTCTGAGGTTACAGAGCCAGTGAGTACATTCCTATGTTTGACAAATGGTACTTTGCATGCCTTTTTTCCATACATCCCAGAGGACACAAAAGATGAACAAGGCCTTTGCCCTCTACAAGCTCCTGGTCTGAAAGGGTTGCAAATGGATGGGTAAACAATGAGTCATACAACAGAGTGACAGGGCTTTGATGCCATGGGGCCATGGAAGTCAGGGCAGGAGCACCTCACCCAGCACTGGATTTTGGAAGGTGGTTCCTGGATGAGGTGACATGTAGCCTGATTTTTTTTTTTTAATGAGTTATTTATTTTTAATTGTGGTAAAATATACATTACTTAAAATTTTTAACCATTATAAGTGGAGAAATCTTTCATATTAAGTACATTGACAATACTGCCTAACTTTCACTGCTATCTCTAGATTATTTTCATCTTCCCAAACTGAAACTCATACTCATTTAATAATAAACCCCCCTTTCCTACTGCTGGTAACCACTATTTTACTTTCTGTCTCTAAGAATTTGCTTATTCAAAGTATTTCATATAGGAGAAATCATACAATATTTGTCCTTTTGTTCTGACATTTCACTCAGCATGATGTATTCAAGGTTCATCCATGTTGTAGCAAGTACCAGCACTTCTTTTTATGCCTGAATGCTATTCCATTTTATGATTATATCACATTTTGTTTATCCATTCATCTGTTAATGGACACTTGGGTTGCTTCCACCTTTTGGTTCTTGTGAATAATGCTGCAGTGAACACTTGAATACAAAAATCTGTCTGAGTCTCTGTTTTTCAGTTCTTTGGAGTATATTCCTAGGGCTGGAATTGCTGGGTTACATGGTAATTTTATGTTTAACTTTCTGAGGAACTGCCAAACTGTTTTCCACAGTGGCTGCACCATTTGACATTCCCACTGATGATGTTCGAGCGTTCCTGTTTTTCCACATCCTCACCAACACTTTATAGTTTCAGTTTTTAATTATAGGCATACCAGTGGGTGTGAAGTGGTATCTGAGTGTAGTTTTTAATTTGTATTTCTCTAATGGTTAACAATATTGAGCATTTTTTCATGTGCTTATTGGCCATTTGGGTATCTCTAGAGAAATTTCTACTCAAAAGTTCTTGGCCCATTTTTAGTTTAGTTGTTTGTCGTCGTCTTGTTGAGTTGTAGGATTTCTTTATATATTGTAGATCTTAAACCCTTATCACATATATGGCTTCCAAATGTTTCCTCTTATTCTGTGTATTGTCTTTTCACTTGCTTGGTATTGTCCTTTGCTCAAAAGTTTTCCAGTGTCATCAAGTCCATTTGATGTGTTTTTTCTTTTGTTGCTTGTACTTGTGGTGTAAAATCTAAGTACATTACCTACTACAAGGTTCTGAAGATACTTACCTTTAGTTCTTGTATTTATTTAGGTTGTTGACCCATTTTGAAGTAACTTTTTTATATGGAGAGAGGTAGGGGTCTGCATTCATTTGTTTGAGTGTGGATTTTCAGTTGTCTTAGCACCATTTGTTGAAGAGACTATTTTTTCCCCCATTAAATGGACCTTCTATCCTTGCTGAAAATCAACTGGCCATGGATATGTGGATTTAACTGTGGACTCTTCAGTTCTAGTCCATTGGTCTATGTCTGTCCTCACACTAGTACTACACTGTTTTAACTATTGTAGTTTGTAGTAAGTTTTGAAATCAGGAAATATGAGTCTTCCAACTTCATTTTTTTCCAAGATTGTTTTGGCTATTCAGGACCTTTTGCAATTCCCTATGAATTTGAGGATCAGATTTTCCATTTTGCAAAAAAAAAAAAAAAAACTGCTGGAATTTTGATATGGATTGCATTGAATTTGTAGATCACTTTTGGCAGTACTGATATCTTAACAATAGTAAATCTTCCAATACGTGAACATGGGATGGCTTTCCATTTATTTACGCCTTTTAAAAATTTCAGCAATGTTTTGTAGTATTCAGTGTACAAATATTTCACCTCCTTGGTTAAAGTTACTCCTAGGTATTTTATTCTTTTAGATGCTATTGTAAATGGAATTGTTGCCTTGATTTCCTTTTTTTAGATTTTTACTACTGGTATATGGAAACCCAGGTGACTTGTGTGTGTTAATTTATCTTGGCAACTTTGCAGAATTTTGTTTATCTGGCAACTTTGCAGAATTTATTAGTTCTAGTAGCTTTCTAGTAGCTTTTTAGGATTTTCTATGTATAGGATTATGTTATCTGCACGTAGGGATAATTTTACGTCTTCCTTTCCAATTTAGATGCCTTTTATTTCTTTCTCTTGCCCGATTTCTTTGGCTAGAATGTCCAATAAGTGTTATATATGAGTGTTGATAATAAGTATCCTTGTCTTGTTCCTGACCTTGGGGGGAAAGTCTCTGGGCCAGTTTGGATATATTATGTCCTCCAGAAGAGCCAAGATCTTTTAATCCAATCTTTTGGGGTGGAGCCTTTGAATGTTTCCATGGAGATGCAACCCATTCAACGGTGGGTGAGAACTTAGGTTATTCCATGGAGATATGGGCCCTGCCCATTCTGGGTGGGTCTTGATTAGTTCACTGGACTATTTAAGAGAGCTCAGGAGCTGACACAGATGCTTGCTTACTCTTGGAGATGCTTGGAGATGCAGACAGAAGGTCATTTGGAGATGCTAAGCTAGGAGATGAAGCCCAGAGTTTGCCTGGAGAAGCTAAGAGAGGACTCCCAGATACTTAGAGAGAACATCCCTGGGAGAAATAAGGTTGCACAGGAGCTGAGAGAGAGGAGTGAAGACAGAAGCCCAGAGACATTTTGGAGAAAGCCATTTTGCAACACAACCTGGAAGCAAAGGACCAGCAGATACCAGCCACTTGCCTTCCCATTTCTCTTCCCCCTTTTGGTCTAGAAGGCTTTCTCAGTCCCTCAATGCTAGGTCCAGGCTCATCCCTAGGAGACATGTCCCACTTTGCCAGGGAGATTTATACCCCTGGGAGTGATGTCCCACATAGGGGGGAGGGCAGTGAGTTTACGTGCAGTGTTGGCTTAGAGAGTCCTCATCCGAGCAACAAAAAGGGGTCTTTGGGGTGACTCTTAGGCACAATTATAAGTAAGCTTAGCCTCTCCTTTGCAGTAACAAGCTTCATTAAGGGCAAACCCCAAGATTGAAGACTTGGTCTACTATAATGGTAGTCCCCAATGCTTGCAGGAATATCAGGTATTCCCAGGTGGGGAAATTTAATATTTCCAATTTTTCCCCAGTCCCTTACTTAATGGGAGTTTGCAAATACATTTTTATTCTCTGCCCAAATTACTCTGGGATGTATCAGGGCTTCATGCTAACCTGTACAAACCAACCAGATCTCATCCCCTATTCAAGGTTCCATGTAATTATGGTGTTTGAATAAACTGACCATACAAGTAAAATTATATAGCCTGCTACAGAAAATATATATTTTCCTCCAAATAAACATTTCTTTCTTTGGTCTCACAAAGAAGTTGAAGTTTTAAAACACAATCAATATCATCCTTTTCCCTTTAGTCTGGTTTACCTTAGTCCTAACCAAGTCCATTTTGTTTGTATCTCTAATTAAAGTCTGATCTCTTTTTCAGCTTCTTTAACATTTGCTGTATGGCGTAATGCTGACATTCATAGCTGCCAAACTCTGACTCTGAGTCTCAGGTGTCACATAATACAGAATGTTATATTTATCTCTGTAGTTAAACTTTTTTTTTCAAGATTTAATGTACATTTATTATTAATATGTGGAACATATACAGATTTTATACTGAATAAATGATACTCATTGAGCCAGAGGAAAAGGAGGAATTTACATAGTTTTTTTTTCCTTTTTTTTTTTTAAACTACATTTTCTTGAAATACAAATGTGGATTCTCATCACTGAAAAATCTTTGAAGTTGTATTTCTTTCTTCAGTTGCATTTTTTCTGTTTTTTCTCTACTGGTAACCATTTTCTAAATTGATCCATATGCAACCATTTCCACACCACGCATGATTCATGAAGCGAATTGTGATCAGCTGCTCTCCTGAAATAGAGCATAACTTTATACACACAGAAACTTGTACATTAGCCTTTTTTTTTTGTAACTTTTTTTCTTTTTGTTTTTTGTATTTTTCTCTTTTTTTTTTTGAAATATGGCCTAATGAAAAAATATATAAAATAAAAATAAAAAATTATTTAAATCTTATGTAGTTACTTTTAGCAGTGTTCTTTATTTCTTCTTATAGCTTTTAGTTACTGTCTAGTGTCCTTTTAATTCAGCCTGAAGAACTTCCTTTAGTATTTCTTTTGGTACAGGTGTTCTAGTAATGAACTCTTTCAGTTTTTGTTTATCTATAAATGTCTTAATTTCTCCTTCAGTTTTGAAAGCTAATTTGACGAGATATGGAATTTTTGGTTGACAGTGCTTTTCTTTAAGGACTTTAAATATGCCATCCCACTGTTCTCTGGCCTCTGTGGTTTCTGATGAGAAATCCGCTGTTAATCTTATTGGGGATCCCGTGTATGTGACAAGTTGCTTCTCTCTTGCTATTTTCAAAATCCTCTCTGTCTTTGGATTTTGACAATATCTCTATAATGTGTTTTAGTGTAGATCACTTGGAGTCTATCCTGCTTGGAATTTGTTGAGCTTCCTGGGTGTGTATATTCATGTCTTTCATCAGATTTGGGTAGTTTCGGCCATACTTTTCAAATACTTTTGTCCCTTTCTCTCTCTTCCTCCTGGGACCCCAGTGATGCGAATGTTGGTACACCTGATGGTATCTCACAGGTCCCTCAGCCCCTGTTCAGTTTTTTTCATTCTGCTCCTTACATTGGATATTTTCAATTATCTTGTCTTCAGATTCACTGATCCTTTCTTCTGCTTGTTCAAGTTAGCTGTTGAACCCATTTAATGAGTTTTTCATTTCAATTACTATACTTTTGAAGCTCCATATTTTCCATTTGGTTCCTTTTTATATTTTCTATCTCTTTATTTTGTTCAGACGTTTTCCTAATTTCCTTTATATGGATTCCTTTAGCTCACTGAACATATATAAGATGGTTGATTTAAAGTCTTTGACTAATAGTTCCAGTGTATGAGCTTCTTCAGGGACGATTTCTGGAAATTTTTTTTCCTGTGAATGGACTATACTTCCCTGTTTCTTTGTGCGTTTTCTGTTGAGAACTGGACATTCTGAGTATAATATTGTTATAACTCTGGAAATCTAGTTTTTTCATGCCTCTGGGATTGCTATTTATTTTGTTGTTGTTGCTGAGGGCTGGAGCCGTTACATTGTGTATTTTTTCCAAACTATTTTTTCTCTCAAATGGGGTATAGAAGGAGAAAAGACAAAACCAAAATGAGGTAGTGCTGCTTTAAGGCTCCTCTGCTGCTTTTGCCTGAGGGTGTTTAGAACAATAGCTGCCCTCAGAGCTGATCCCCAGCAGTCCGAAGTTGCTGATCAGAATCAGTGATCAGGGATTAGACCACACACACCCCGATTTTGGAGGGTTAGGTCTTTATAGCCCACCCTGGCACCAGCAAGCTGCACCTGGAGGCCTGGCTGCAGTCCCCACTGCTATCTGCTACTGGTTGGGGACTGGGGGATGGTAGGCACTGCATGAAGGGTGAAATTCTCCAGTATTTACTGCAGTTTACTAGCTTCTTCATCCAGGCTGCAGTGTTCCACTAGACTCCAGAGTTTCCAAATAGTTGATTCAAACAGTTTCTGCTAGTTCAATAGTTGTTCTGGAGTTAACCCTTCATAAAAGGCTGTTTTGAGGACTAAATGAATTAATATCTGAAAACCACATAGATCAGCGTTTGGCACCTAGAATGCACTATGTAAGTGTCATTTACTACCACCACTACTAATTCTGCTACTACAACTACTGTTATTGGCTCATAAAAGAACAGGTGTTTTTATTGGGGGGGGGGCGGGAAGGGGCAGCAGATGAATGAGTTATTTTGGGGGCCCTTAGAATTTGGGACACCCAGGGTGATGGCCTAGTAGGCAGTTGCATCTAACTGGCTAGAGCACAGGAGAAAGGTCTGGAGTTCTGGAAAGTGGATGAGGCAAGTACCCTGAGGAAGACTGACTTCTATGGGCTGAGCCCATAGAGGTGAATGAAGGAGAGAAACCAGAGAGTCAGAGGAAAATCAGGAGACTGTGGGGCCACATTTGCCAAGCAAGAAAGCTATTTCAAGGAGGAGGAAGCAGTTGGCATGATCAGGGGTTGCTGACTGAACTCCTACTTATCCTTCAAGACCCAGTATAGCTCCATGAAGTTTTTCCCATTCTGGGTGGTTTTACTAGCCTTGTTGCCCTTTAGATACCTGTAGCAGCAGACTTCTGTTTCCCACTTTAGGCCTAAGAGTCAGACTCTCTTGGGGAGGTCCTGGGAATTTGCCCCTTGAGGATTCCTATGCACCTTAAAGTTTGAGAATCTCAGCATTCTAGAGAGAAAAATCCCAGAGTAGGATTCTCATTGGTTCAACTCAGGTCCCATGCCCACTCTGTGCTGGTTGTTAGGGTGGAAGGTCTTTCTTGGGTCAGGTGCCTGCTTTTACACCAATCACTATCCAAGGAGGTGGGTGCTGGAGTGGAACAGGAGCTGTTCCTAGAACAAGGTGGTCATATACTGTCATTAGAAGGGGGATGGATACTGGGCTGACTACAGTTATTAAACCTGAAGTTTCCTTTGTGAGAGAGCCTCAAGGGCCACAGCATGTGGCCCAGTGCCTGACACATGGTGGATATGGCATCAGCAAATACTTGCTGCATGTATGTTATCTCTTGGGTATTCCAGCAGCTCCCTGAGGTTCCTAGGGCTGGTGTAGCCAGTGCCAGCATGGACACTCAGTATTGAAGGCAAATGAAGGCAGTTCCCACTTTCCTTGTGACCACACTTTCAGCCTTCTTCCTCAGAAAACTGTTCTGCTTTCTCTGCCATGGGAGAGAGAGAAGGTAGAGGGCAGCCAGGGAGAAGCGAGACAGCAGGCGGAGCAGGCGGATCCTCCCCTGGATCACCAAGTGCCAACGGGGTTTGGAGGCAGCAGGAACCACAAACTGAGGGCCCATGAAGGGTGGGATTCCACTGGAGCTCTTGTAGGAGCATAGAGTGAATTGGCTTGGGTTGTTTTTGGTCATAGGAACCAAAGGAATGTCAAACTGGTCTGGAAAATCCCAGCCAACACTATTTTTAGAGGAGACTTGGAGTGTATTTTTCAGCTGAAGGGACAAGTTTTTTCTAAAGCAGCACTTAACTCTAACCCCTGAACCTCTCCCACTTGGAGTTCACACAGTCATGTGGGAACACTGGTGGAGGAGTCTAGTCAACACAGTCATGTGTCTGCTGCAGAGGAAAGGGTTATCAGCTCCTTTCTAACACAAAAATGATTTTTTGTTTTCTTTTACATCTATTAGTCTAATCCTCCAAACAAAAGGAATTTATACTGGTACCCTTCTTTAAGAGACCTTTTCGATGTAGAGAGAGTCATTTCAAACCAAGTTGTTGGTCTCAATGCATTAAATATAAAATTTTCTTGAGTGGCTCATGTTTAATGTTGATAACTGTTTATGATGAACTCTACTGGTCTTCCCACTGTAAACTTTGATGCATGAAATCTTCTACCTACCACTGTCTATATTTTTAAGGTGGAAGACTAGGTCTCCTGCTAATTACTGAGTTTATTAAAAGTAATAGACTAGATCTATTGCTTAGTTGAAGTTACAAGAAAAGCCACTCTCTCCCCCACTGCTTGCAGGAATTCACAGGGGAGAGGCCCCAGTAAGAAATGAAGGGCCATGACTTCTCTCCGTGATCAGGCACTGCCTCCAGGGGCAGAATATGTGGGGGCCACAGTTTGGGAAGGTGTTTTACTCCCAGTCCTTCGTGGAATTTAGAATCTACACAGTGGGACCAGTGTTTCTGAGGTTGGGCCTTTCATGGGTCATATGGAGATGGATAATCCCATGTGTATATGGAAGGGGGCTTCAGTGAGGGATCCCCAGATTTGCTGGGGGTTGCTCTTGGAGTGACTCATGCCCAGGGCTAAATAAGAGGCTGAGGAGACTTGGGAAGAGGTTGAGCCTGATCCAGGTGAACTGGAGCATCCTGGTGAATAGCTCATGAAGAATTGACAAACCAGCAGTACAGAGAAGAGGGTCAGTGATCAGCAACTTAGTGCCCAAGCACTGCCCGAGGGTGAGAGAGACTGTTGCAAGAGAGCCCAAGGCTCCTGAGGCCCAAGCCTGCCTTCATGAAGTATTCCTCTGCGTCCTCTGCCTACCCCAAGCAGCAATTTGAGGATGAGTTTTGGGACTGAGATAAGAATCAGCATTCTGGTTGCTAGCAGGGTCTATCTGACAGCAATAATAAAGTAGCATCTGGTTTATTCATCAGTCTTTTCTGAGTTTGGTTGCCTTAAGGCAGCCCTGGATATGTGAACCAGATCCTGGAAGCAGGAGACCCTTCCAAGGGCTGCCCACTTCTCCATCATTTGCTGTCCCCATTTTGTCTTCAGCATTCGTAGACACCCAGAGGCATAGCTGTAGCCACAGACTCATGATTTATTACAGTTTAACACAGAGGAAGGCACTGTAAACCAGGTTTTGTGTACTATTTAAGGATCCATGTGAGATTCCCAACAACACCCTCTGGAAGTCTGTGAACTTCTGCTAAAAACCAGAAGAAAATTTTTGAATCTGTCCCTGGAACTAAAAATAAACTTAGGCTAGTGTCCAGGAGCAGAGAACAGTTAATAAGTACTGGAGAAGAGCCTTCAAACTTGCTTCCGCTCAATCTATCCCTTGTACTGAAGCCAGAGAGAGCATCCCAAAAGGCAGGCCTCACTGGGCCACTCTTCTGCTTGACACCCTTCCATTTAAGGAACACCCTCTAACAGCCCAGGAAGCCCTGCAGGGACTGGCCCAAGGCTACCTCTCCAGCTTCAGGACTTGCCTGCCCAAACCCCTCCCCTTGAATTCTGCACTCCAGCCTTTTCAGTGGGCCTGGCTTTTGCTTGTCTCTGGGCCTTTGCACTGTTGTTCCCTCTGCCTGGAGCATTCTTCCACCATGCCTCACCATCCCTTTTCCTGACTGCTTTTCATATTTCAGACCCACAGAGTCAATTAAATCCTTCTGTTGAAAATTCCCACACCATCATGACAACCCTCCCTTCTTCCGGCAATATCCAGCACATACTTTTGTATTTACTGGTTTCAATACCTGTCCTCCATGTCCATGCTAGCAGGGACCCTCTGCCTTGTTCACCATGGATTCCTGAGTTCTTTTTAAAAAAATTTTTTTAATTGTTTTAAGTTTAGCTTTTAATTTTATAAAAGTAGACATAATTGAGAGAATCAAATGGTTCTACAAGTCCTGTAACCCCCATCACATTTCCTGTTCTCCAGAGGCAACATTTTAAAAATTCTTTTAATGGATTATTTTTGTTCTTGTTCTAATTAACAGTAAGAACTATTAATTAACTTGCATAAATTGCTACTTTTTGATTTTTCAGTTTTAGGCATTATCCATTGATCTTCCAAAATGGATAGGTCTCTTGCACATCCTCCCCCTTTCCCCACTACACATGTGCACATGTCCTGTCTCCCCATCCTATTCCAAAATGGTTTTGTGCTTTTGGTTAGAGCACCATCCACTATTTGCACCATTTTGATTATGCAAATGTTATTCATAGCTGAGCCTAGTGATCTTCAGCTATGAAGCTTCCTTTTTCTTTCTCCAGAGAATAAAACTTCAATCTTCTGCTAGGATAGGGGCATGGTAGGGTGGATGGGGTGGCCTGGAAGTGTGGGAGGGGATCCAGGGATCCAAATGCTTGAACAGATTTTCAGTCAATCCTCTTTTTTTAAAAATTCGTGCCTTCACCCCCACTTCTAGACATACTTGGTGCTGCCCATTTCTGAGCCTTTTATTCTGTGATATAACCTGGTTTGCATTTCAGCCTCTCCCACTGCAGTTTAGGGTTTAGCTTTCTTGGATCTGCTAAGTCAGTTACTGTGCTGGTTTGGATGTATTATGTCCCCCCAAATGCCATATTTTTTGATGCAGTTTTGTGGGGGCAGAGGTATTGGTGTTGATTAGATTGGAATCCTTGGATTGAGTGTTTCCATGGAGATGTGTCTCAATGAACTGTGAGTAAAAGGTTTGACTGGATAATTTCCATGGAGGTGTTACCCTGCCCATTCAGGGTGGGCGTTAATTGGATTGAGTCGTATAAAGGAATTCACAGACAGAAGGACCTCAGAGCAACTGATAGTGACATTTTGAAGAGGAGCTGCAGCTGAGGGACACATTTTGAAGATGGCTTTTGAAAGTAGACTTTGGCTACAACAGAGTTTGCTCTGGAGAAACTACGAGAATACTCCCAGGTGCCTAGAGAGAAACGTCCTGGGAGAGAGCCATTTTGAAACTAGAACTTGGAGCAGATGCTAGCCATGTGCCTTCCCAGCTAACAGATTTTCCGGACACCATTGGCTGTCCTCCAGTTACGGTACCCTATTGTCGATGCCTTACTTCAGACACTTTACGGCCTTAAGACTGTAACTTTGTAACCAAATAAACCTCCTTTATAAAAGCCAATCCATTTCTGGTGTTTTGCATAAGGCTGCTGCATTAGCAAACCGGAACAGTTACCACTTGCCATTTGCTTTCCATCTTCCAACATTTTGTTGCCATTGTCTCCTTTCCTGTTCTTTGTCCCTGGAAGGATTATGTCCTTTAAAAAACATTCCTGTTTAACTGTCATTTCCCCGCGGTTTGGAGATCGAGCAGAGGCCAGAGCCTTCATTCAGCCATTCAGCCTTTAGTTGGCAGTCTGTCCCCCATTCCTAACATATTCTTAGCACATACTAAGTGCTCAATAAATATTTGTTGGTCAAATAAAGTATTAATTTCCATCTTCGGTAATCAAAAGGTGAGAAGTCCTTTAAATTGAAATCTCCTTAGTTTTATTTACTCACAAGCCCATCTGAATTATATATTAGGCAACATTGTATAGTGAAAAAAGACTCACGTGACTAGTTAGCCGTGTGACCTAGGACAAGCCGTTTCTGCTCTGGAGCCTTAGTCCCGTCTGTAAAATGGGAATAATAATGCCTTCTTCAAGGGCCTTGGCTCAGTGCTTTGGGAAACTATGAGAATTTGTGGAATGCAAGGGCTTAACATCAAAGCAACACTTCTTAGAAAGTCAGTGTCTTCCTCAAGCTTAAAATTAGCCTTCACACTTGAATTGCAAATTGGTCCCTAATTAATGCCCTTCAGCGCAAAATCTGTGATTAACCTGACTTGATGCTTAGAGATACCAAAACTTCTTTAGCGAAGAGAGGAAACTAACATAAATCACCGAGGGTCCCTTCTCGATCAGGTTGGTGGATCCAGAACTTTGGGGGTTATTCAGAAATATTTGCAGTGCAGACACTGAACTGAGCGACCTACACCGCTACACCTCATCTTTGTCCTGCTCCGCCCCGGACTTCAACCTCAGAACCGGTTTCTTGCAAGGTGCCGGGTGTATGAGCCCAGATGCTAACCCCGCTATGTCCGCCAAAGAGTCCCAAATCAGGCCCACCCTGGGCCACGCACTGTTCCCGGCCCGGGGGTGACCGCCGATCTTGTTCCTCACCAAGAAGTCCTCTAGCCTACCTGCGGAGGACCCCATTTTCTCCAGAGAAGAAATCGAGGCAGCACGCTGAGCGACCAATTCCACGTCCACCCCCACTTCAGCCCGCATTCCTCCCCGACCGCGGGCGGACGAGCGGCCCCAGCCCCGGCGCGCGGCGCAGGTGAGGGCGGGGCCTGGGGCGGGGCCTGAAGGGAGGGCGCCCCGCGCGCCCCGCCCCCACGCCCGAGGCCCCGCGGCGCGGCCCCGCCACCTCCACCTAGCCCGGCAGTGGAGCGCCGCCGAGAGGCCGGCGGGCGGGCGCTTGCTCCTCCCCCTCCCGGGCCGCCGCGCCCGCTGCCGCCTCCCTCCCTTCCGCTGCGAGGCGGCGGGAGCCGAGCCCGAGCGGACCGAGCCGTGGCCGCAGCCGGGCGGCGGGCGCAGAGGAGGCGGTGGCGGCGGCGGGGCGGGCCGCGGGCGGTCAGTCAGGCGGCGGCGGCGGCGATGCCGGGACCCCGCTGAGCCCGCCCGCTCCTGGCGCCGGGAGCCCGCCGCGCGAGGCTTCCCGAGGCGGGCGGCAGCATGCGGAGCGGCGAGGAGCTGGACGGCTTCGAGGGCGAGGCCTCGAGCACCTCCATGATCTCGGGCGCCAGCAGCCCGTACCAGCCCACCACGGAGCCGGTGAGCCAGCGCCGCGGGCTGGCCGGCCTGCGCTGCGACCCCGACTACCTGCGCAGCGCGCTCGGCCGCCTCAAGGTCGCTCAAGTGGTAGGTGCCGGGCGGGGCCCCAGGTGCTGGCGGGAGGCCTAGCCGCGTGCCTTGCGTCTCGGCTCCGGCTTCGGGGGCTCAGGCCCGGCCGGCCTCTGACGCGCACCCGCCTTCCGGGGCCAGACCCCAACTCCTCGTACCCCTTCTTTCTCTCAGGGTCCCCGGGCCGCCCTCCCGCCGGCGCTGGGGACGCCGCCCCCGGCCGGAGCCTGTCCGCTCCGGTCCGAGAGCCTCAGGTGTGCGCCTCCTACCTGAACACCTGCCCCTGGGCCTACCTGTGCACCCCGCCTTCGCTCATCGGGGGCCTGCTTCATTATTGGGCTTGGTGATGCACGGGGCCCGGTGCGGGGGCTCATGCTGCCACCTGGGCACTAATGGTTTTAGCACCTTGTGGCGTGTTTTGGGGGCCCGCATAACTTCCGCCCCTCTAAGACGGTCCTTGTCCGGCTCTGCCTCCACCACTGGGGACTGGGTCTTGTTTCCTCCCCGGCGCCTAGAAGAGTGCCGAGCATATGGTAGACACCCAATAAATATTTGTGGAATGGAGGAATGTAGCTCAGATGCAGTGGGGGAGCCCAGATCTGCCCACAAAGTCTCCAGTTTATACTGCAGAGTTTTGATTCCTCCTAATTAATCTGAAGACAGAACAGGCATCCTTGAGTTCTCCTTCCCAGCACAGTGGCTGGCACTGCCCAATTGGTACCCAGAGTAAAATCACTCTGGGAGGGCAGCCAGTGTTGGAGGTAACAGAAACAGAGAACTTTCTGTTGGACTTGTCCATAGTAGAGCTCATTTCTCAGGACCTGTCAGCTCTGCCCCTGTCTTGTGGTTTTGTAACATGCCTCTCTGGGCAGTTGCTTTCCTCTGTTGTGGACAGGGCATGCCCCAGCTTAGAAAAAAACTGTGTGCCTCCTATGTTCCCAGTCATAGGTAGGCCTTCCTCTGAGAGCCATCAACAAAACATTACAGACTTCTCAGCCAGAGAAGCCATTTGCACAAAGCTGCAATGTATGTGCATTTTGTTTCTTCCAAGCATGGGTCATGTTGTGTTTACTTGAGTGCACAGATAAACATTCCTTAGGAATAATATAATATAAAGGTCTCAGTGTTTGTAACTCGCAGAATCATAGACTGTTTTATCCCTCTCCTGGGTGAAAGGCTTGCTCTGCTGATTACCAGAGGGTCGTTTTGAAGGACTTTTAAAGAAAGACAAATGAAGCAGGTTATCCCTCTGTAGAATTTTAAACTGACTTTATCCGGTAAACTGGAATGCTCTCAAGTATGTATTGATTCTGCAGTTAGGCATTGCTGTTAGCAAAAAGAATGGGGGAGGGTGGCCCAGGTGGAATGCAGAGCCTTCAAGTAACCTTGCTTTGTTTACGCTGTGGCCTCTTAAAAGTAAATAGAACCTGGCACTGGCAGAGTTGAACTAACTTGTTGTGCAAAGGATTGAAATACAGCCATTGCTACAAAATATTATCACCTCATTGCTGGGACTTTGTCACCTGAGGGCAGGGATGGAAGCCAGTGGTTTTTAATTGTTGCCTTTTGGTAAGGTACTATTCTGTTGTAGAACTTCACTTTTCATCTGGAAGAACTTCTGGGCCCAGCCCCTAAGATCCTGCTTGACTCTGCCAGTTGTCTAATCTCTGGGATTTGAAAAGCGAGAGTTATGTGTGGGTGAGAAAAGGGGAGGGACCTACCTGAAGGCCAAGGGCAATGTGCAGCAGTTTTTGGTGTACTTGGCTTCTCAGCCTTTTTAAAAATCAGGGGCTTTAGGGGATCTCCCCCTTCTCTGGAAAACTCCAAGAAATTTTGGAGTTTTAAATTTTTAAATTTAAACTGGAAAATATGACGTTTTATAAAATACTCCTAAGAAAGCTCAGAATCCAATCAAGAAGTAAGGGTAAGTTCTAATTCTGTGATTTTTGAGAAAAATTTGACATCTCAAAAATCTCAGTTTTCATGAAGATTTTTTTGTGTGCAATTTGTGGCGTCTTACAACCTGTAGATCCTTGCAATCAGTGTGATCCGCAGACGGCAGCCTCACCAAGTTCTGATAACTTGTTAGAAATTCCTCACCCCAGACCTTCCGAATCATGATAGGCATTTTAACAAGGTTCCCCAGGTAATTCACCTGCACACTGAAGTTTAAGTACAATTCTGTTCTGTATGATTTTAGTGCTAAAAATCTCACATGGATGCTAGCCATCAGCTCTCAGAACTGTTTAATAGTCCACCTTAAGGCTGATATTTTTCTGTAAAGGAAACCTGTATCTCCCTCAAAGGATTAAAAGGATGAGATAGCATGTAAAAATTAGCACCTAGCTTATTAAGTACTTAATTGGTGTGTAATAAATGTTAGCTATCACTGTTGCTAATTAATATTCCTTGTTTCTAAAGAAATTTGGTGAAAATGTTACCCCACATCATGAGTAAATATTTAAAGATACTTTGTTTCCTAATGATTTAAAAGTTAAATTTGTATTTTAAATGGCATGTTGTTTGATAGTAAAACTAATCTGAAATATTAGGAAAATTGATCAGTGCAGTTGCATAGATTCTATCTTTAAAAAATGAAATTCATACCTGTCTCTTAGGAGAATGTCTACTGTGTTTATATCAAACCATAAGAATTCATTTTTTTTGTAGAACGAGTTAGTTTGAACTACTGATTTAAATTAGCTTCTTCCTACTCATGAGTGTGAATTCTTTGATAGCTTATTGGTTTTCAGCTCCCAGACATTGTTTTATGAAATAGTTAAAGTAGGTCTTTGGGTTTGAGAAACCCAGGTTCTTGTTATTTTTATCAGCCTGGTTGAAAGCAGAATTTTGCTATTGGGGTGAAAGGGGGAGCATACTATCAATGATGTAAGGACATTGTCTGAAGGGAACAGACCCTGGATTGGACAAGACTTTCTGAACAACAATAATAATAGCAATTGCAGCCATCATTTAGCATGTGCTTACTCTACTGTTGTCACTTTGTGGATGAGGAAATCGAAGCACAGAAGTTGAAAGTTATTCAAGGTCACATGGCCAGTGGGTGGCGGAGCTGGGATTTCATTGTGCATCCTTTTCACTTGTTTCACAGCAGTACAGGAGACCCCGAGACCAAGAATGATCTTTAGGCAGCCCAGCATCTGTGTGGATGAGTTTCACATTCTGAAGCAACAGAATTACAAGGATTTCCATTTCTCCGTGGGGGCGTGCAACTCCTCAGCTGACAGGCTTGCCTGCTTCTGGCAAAGGAGAGGGCAGGACTTCTCAGAAGTGCCAGGAGCAGAATCAGTATTTCAGTTTGGGAAGGACCCTTCAGGGAGCTTTTGTTGCTTCAGATCCCTTCCTTCAATGCCTCCCCTGACCTTCTGACATTGCATTTGTTCAGGACTTTTTATAACATAAAGCCAGGTAGTAGGAGGTGTTTAGATTCAGATTTTAGCTCTGCTCATCTTGAAATCTCTTAACCTCATCATGTCGGCCTCATCAGTGATAGAATTAGGTGGTAAGGACTGAGCACTTCAGGAATTGTAAGGAATTAAGGGGCAAATATTTGGGTGCTTTCTTAGATAAATCACAGATTAGAGTATTTGCATTTCAGGGTTGGGTAATGACATTTCTTTTATTTGTTGGAAAACTAGTCAGCTTTTCATTTCCAGCAGGTCAACACACAATCACTGAGAGTTACTGTTGGCTGGGGATGTGCTGGGGTGGGGAGAAGACACGCATTTGGTGGTAGGTGAGGTAGGGGGCTTGCAGCATTGGATTCTCTAAAGTGGCTACTTGTAAATCAGTGCAGTGTGACCTTAGGAAGAATTGTTATCTTTGGGAGTTGTCTTCCTGAACAGGGACTTGGAGGGAAATGCAAAGTTATCACCACTTTTTAAGTTATGATGATTAAAAATAGTAAAATTATCATCTAAGACCTTGGAAAAGGGTGTAAGTGTTTTGCAAATCACCCCCCTTATACCCAGGACCCATGGTGTCACCTTCGTTTAGAGGCAGCAAGTGTGCAAGTGGGTGGGTGGGGGGTTTGAGAATGTGGGCTTTCTGTCTGTTATCAGCCGGGAGACTTGGAGAGCGTTGAGAATGTGAACTTTCTTCTGTCTTTTATCAGCCCAGAGACATTTGGAAAGTTTCTTGTTCCCTTCAGTCTGCAAGCAGGTCTCCTTTTAAATTAGAGATAATGATAATAGTACCTCTGCCATACCGTGCTCATAACGATTAAATGATCCTGTCTGCACAGTCCTTAGCACAGTGTCTTTGACATAGCAAATTAACAAAACCTGTTTAGCAGTATAGAATATCTCTAGAATGATGCAAGTTGAGAGTTGAGTCCAGGGTGGCAGGGAAATTTTTCATACGTTTTGAATTTTGCGTAAGATGCAGGTATCTGCCATTCAAAAAGAACCAAAACATTAGCTTGTTATTAGCTCTGTCTTAAAACAGATTAGCTTTAAAACTAATACACTGACCATAATCTTTAAACTTTTATAAGTTGTCCTTTCTTTGTAGTTTGGGGGATAATTTAGATAATACAGACTTCTTGAACAAATTTGAAGCTGAAACGTTCTCTCTCAATATATTTTCCTGTAAAAACCAGACATTCTGCAAACTCATGGAATCAAAATCTAGACTGTAAGTTACCAGGGGATGAGGGGGTGAGGGGTAGGGATTAGGGAGTTGAGATTTAAAATGTACAGAGTTTCTGTTTGGGACAATGGAAAATTTTTGGTAATAGATAGCGGTGATGGTAGCACAATATTGGGAACATAATTAGTATCACTGAGTAATTGATTTGGATATGTTTAAAAGGGGAAGTTTTAGGTTGTGTATATAGTAAAAAGAAAACAAAAAACAAAACAGGCATTCTGCTGACCTTAGCATCAATAGCAGGTGTTTAATAAATTTTTGTTGATGCTAACAGTAGTTTCTTCCCTTTGAAAGGATTTTCAAATAAAAGGATTTTATTTATTAGTTAAAATAATTGTGACATTAAAGAAAATGAGAAAATAATAATTTACATTAAACTAAAAATTCAGTATTTAAAAAAAAAATTATGGACTTGGTCAACATGTCTTGCCCATAACCTGAAAATGTCAGTTTACTCCAAGTCTTCAGTGTGTTTACACACAAACACTGGCCATTGGGAAAGGGTGAGTTCAGTGAGTCCTTCTGGCTCCTCCTGGGCCTCAGGGCCAAACTAATTCTCTCTGGGCAGCTCTGGAGACAGTTGGTTCTTAATTAAAAAGCCAAAGAGCCATTCCCAGGTCACCACACTTGAGAGGCTGCTCAGCTTCTGTCTTTCAGGAGACAGGGCAGCAAATGCCCCACCCAGACTGTGACACTTCCCCTTCCTGGTGGCCTGGATGCCTGTGAGAACGCCCGAGAGAGCCCTATTTCCAGCTAGCGGTGGTGCTAGCTACTCCTGAACAGCACCACGTGTGCCCCATCCAGTAAGGACTGAGGTATGCGTGGCAGTTGGGGCTGATATTTTCCACAAGAGCTGTTGAAATAACCTGGGAACACCAACATTTTGGCCTTCAACTCACCGCTGCTATCACTCCCTTTTGAATCCTTATTCCTGGAAGTAGCCCAAGTCCTTTTGTAAGATGATGTCTGATTTCTTTGGGAAATAAAGTTACTCGTTAGAAAACAGAACGCTAGTCAAAGGCCTGGATTTTCCTGGACGGTCCCGTTTCCTATGCTTATATATGGTCTCATCAGGCCATATATAAGCCCATCCAATTTTTTTAAAAATTACTTTAAATCATGAGATAGTTCAAGCATTGAAATGACTGGATTCGTATAACCAACATCCAGGAACCCACAATGTATCCTGATATTTTTGTTTAGAAAATAAGATCCTTTCATTCCCGGCCCAGGCTGTGTGTACAAGAGGAGTAAAAAGAAGGGTGGGATGAGGTGGGAATTGGGTTCCTGAGCAGGAGGGGCTTCAGCAGACAGAAGGAAGAAGGACAGACTGAGAGAGGTGCAGAGCAGGAGAGCCAGGCATCCCTGGCCCAAGGAATGGCTGCAGCCTTGCGGGTGGCAGCAGAGCCAATTTAAACTTTCGAAGACTCGGATCAAAGTGGTCCAGGGCTGGAGAATGGGGCTGCAGCTGGCAGAAGTGGGGACAGATGAGTAGTAGAGTACAGAATGAAGAAAATGACACTTCCTTGGGGAGAAGAACTTGCTCCTTTGGTATTTGGAGACGACGTTTTTAAGCATTTTAACTTCTGGTTGGGAAAGATTTTTGTGTAAAAAATTCTCCCTTAAAGGGGGCCCAGCCCTCATCCCGACACCTTGCCTGTGTGGCCTTGTGTCCTCAAAATAAATGATGGGGGTCTGTTTTAGCTTATTAATACAGCATATAGCAATGCTGGGTTGAGAGCCAGAATGGGGGAGCTGGATACTGATTGTAGCATTTCAAAAAGCCTAATGGAAACTGCATTTTAAACAGAATGAAGCAATTTTTTTTACTTTTGATGGGAATTTTATAGTCCTATTTCATGTTGATCAGAAGCTTCAATTAGCATTTCAGTTAACATACTCCTGCTTCAGAGTCTGTACTTGAGGTTTATTCCTCTACCTCCCCTAACCCCAAAATACCCATGTGGCTGTCTTCTTCAGGTTCCTGCTCAAAAAGTCATGTCATCAGAGAGACCTGCCCAGACCACTCTCTCTAAAATAGGGCACTCCCCCACCCTGCATTGTTTCTTTATCCCCCTCACTTTGCATTATTTCTCTATGTAGCTCATACCAGCCAACTAAAATATCAGCCAGCTAGTCTGTCAGCCCCATGAGAGCTGGGACTTCATGTTTAAATTTGCTGCTGTACCCCCAATGTGTAAAACATGGCTAGCACAGAGCAAGGTGCTGAATAAATGGGTGAATTTGTTGAATATACATACTTAATACAAGAAAGAAAAAAAATAAATGTATTATTACTTAACACAGTTTGTAAGGCCAAATTATTTGAAAACATGGAGAATATTATATATATATATATATTTATGAATAAGTGAATAAGTTTTATTTATTTAAGAAGCTTGATAAGATGGCTGGGAACTTCTGGACTCTGTCCTAAATGGAAAATATGGAGAAAGAAGGATGGAAATAAAAGGCCATTTTAATTGCTTTTTCTTTTTTTAACTTTAAGATTGAAAAGAGTATCTCCTACTGCTGGGAAACAGCTTTTGCTTAGGAGACAGATTTTTGTAAGGGTGGGGAGGAGAGGCAGGGTTGTGTGTGTGGTGGGGGAGAGGAGCGTAATATAAGAGGCTTTGCCAAGCTTTTTGCTTGGAAAAGTGTAAAATAAAAACCAGAGGTTCTGTAATTATTATTGAAGATCCTTTCTGATTAACATGCTCAGAGAGGGGGGTCTTTCATGATTTGCCAAGTCAGTATCTTTTGAAAACCCTTAGAGTACACACTTTTCATGTGTAAAGAAAAAGTTCCAACTGGGATTGTGGCTGAGGTTCATAGGGGTTGTTTTTATAAAGGTCTCTTATTAAGATAAAAGACTATCAGTTCCATGAGGCCTGAGGAGGGAGGCTGGTGATCTCCAGTGAAGGCTAGACAGGGTGGTAGGAAATTCTGTAACCCAAAATTTTGTCTCTGAAAATTTCAGATGCTTGGTTAAAATTGAGAGTTAAATGGGTTAATAAAACACTTACAATGTTCAGAGTTCAATCAAACGTGGATAGTCTTGGATGTTTTTTTATTGCCCTGCAACTCAATGACTGGCGCAGTAGAAGCCTTCATTTTTGTGGTTTCCCGTTTATTCCAGCACAGCTATGAAAAACAGTTTAAGGCTAAAAGATTTTTGTGTCAGTGAAAAACAGCAGGAACAATGGTTCTTCCAGGGGTAGTTGCTTCTTTAGTTTATCTGCTTTCTCTCAGCCACTTTCAGTCCAAACCCTGTAAATGTGTATAATTTGAGATTAAGAATTGGCTAAATAATATTCAAAGAAATAATGGCTGAAAACTCCCTAAATCTAACAAAAGGCATGAATATGCACATCTGAGATGCTCAATTAACTCCTAATAGGATAAACCCAAATAGCCATCACACGATGGCATATTATAAGCAAACTATAGAATACCAAAGAAAAAGAGAGAATTCTGAAGGGCACAAGAAAGAAGCAACATGTCACATACAAGAGAGCCTCAATACGACTAAATGCTGATTTCTTATTGGAAACCATGGAAGCAAGAAGGCAGTGAGATAATGTATTTAAAGTACTGAAAGCAAAAAACTGCCAACCAAGAATTCTATACCTGGCAAAATTGCCTTTCAAAAATGAGGGAGAGATTACGATATTCTCGGATAAAGAAATCTGAGGAGTTTGTCACCACTAGACCTTCCCTGCAAGAGATGCTAAAGGGAGTTCTGCAGGTTGAAAGGAAAGGATGCTAGACAATAGATCAAAGCCACATGAAGAAATAAAGATCTACAGTGAGGGTAATGGCAAGTGTAAATACAAATACCAGTATTGTATCGTTGGTTTGTAACTCCACTTTTTACTTCCTACAAAATCTAAAAGGCAAATGCATAAAATGTAATGAGAAATCAGTGGTTTTGGACTTACAATGTATAAACATATAATTTGTGACAAGAACTACATAAAGATGGGACAAAGAGCTATGGGAACATAGTTTGTGTATGCTATTGAAGTTAAGTTGGTATCAAAGCAAAAGAGACGGTTACAGATTTAGGGTCTTAAATTTAAGCCCCATGGGGACTACAAAGAAAAGTATCAGAGAATATGCAAGCTCATATAGACAGAATTTAGAGTACGGGTTGGCAGGGTGGGGAACGGGGGAATGGGGAGTTAGTATCAAATGAGTATAGGGTTTCTGTGTGGGGAGAGGGGCAAGTTTTAGTAATGGAAGGTAAAGAGAGGATCACAACATGGTGAATGTCATTAATCCCGATGAATGGTGTGCTTGGGAGTGCCTGAAATGGAAAAGTTTGTTATATATGTTACCATGGTAAAGGCAATATATGAGCCTGGATGGGATTTTAAGGAGGAGAGAAGGCCCAAAAAGACATTATTGGGACATACGAAAAAATTGGGATATATGGGATTTGTAAGTTTTATATCAATGTTAAATTTCTTGAACTCGATAACTCAAGGTGGTTATGAAAGTGAATATCCTTGTTAGGAAATGTACATGGCAGTATTAAGTGATCAAGGAGCATCATGTATACAACCTCCACTCAGAGTGTTCAGAAAATGGACTGATAAAAAGACAGGCAGACAGATAGATGGATAGAGAGATAGATTGATAGATGGATTGATAGCAGATGTGGCAAAATGTGTAAATTGGTGGACCTGGATATCTGGAGGGATAGAGGTATGTTGGAATTCTCTATGGAGTTTGCGTTATTTTTTAACTGTCCAGTGAGTTTTCAGGTGTTTCAGAGTAAAAAGTTTTGCTTGTTTGTTTGTTTTAAAGAGAATTGCCTAAATAACTATAGCATTAGATCAAGATCAGATTAGCTGGATGTTGATAAAAATTCGGTTATTCCCCTTCTCTTTTTTTTTTTTTCTTTTTTTTTCTCTGTATACTTTGTATATGTTTCAATGCCTAGGCTGGGCCAGGTACTGATAGACTAAATTAAAATTGGACAGAAATCCCTGCCTGCAAGAAGGAGGGGTGGACAAAGTACATGAACCATCTGACCGCCTGAGCCAAGGGCAGTGGGCCTGGCGGGGATGTGCTTGTGGCCTTGTGTGAAATGGGCACGTTCACAAAAGATGTCGAATGGCCAGAGCTTGGAATAAGATGTGGGGTGTGCTGTGGAGAAGGACTGTTCCAGGTGTTGGGAGTCGGCGGCAAACCCAGAAAGGGCTGAGGAGGTGAGTTAGGTATGGTGCACCAGGCAAAGGTATGGAAGGGAAGGGCAGGTGGTTAGATGAATGTGGAGGGCATGGGAAAGGATGGAGGGACCCAGATTGGGAAGGACCTGGTTTGTTGGGCTAATGAATTTGGATTTTCTGAAAGTGATGGGAAGCAGTTAGGACTGTGCTGCCCAGAGCTGTTGCCACTAGCCACGTGAGGTTTTGATCACTTGAAATGTAGCTATGCTGAATTGTGATGTGCCATAAAGAAAGTACACACTGGATTTCCAAGATTCAGTAGGAAAAAATGAAGGTAAATGAATATTATTTTTATATTCCATTTTTTAATGATAATATTTTGGTTATATTGGGTTAAATTAAATGAATAATGTTATAAGTAATTTTTTTTAATCATCATTTTATTGAGATATATTCACATACCACGCAGTCATACAAAACAAATTGTACTTTCGATTGTTTACAGTACCATTACATAGTTGTACATTCATCACCTAAATCAATCCCTGACACCTTCATTAGCACACACACAAAAATAACAAGAATAATAATTAGAGTGAAAAAGAGCAATTGAAGTAAAAAAGAACACTGGGTACCTTTGTCTGTTTGTTTGCTTCCCCTACTTTTCTACACATCCATCCATAAACTAGACAAAGTGGAGTTTGGTTCTTATGGCATTTGTTATAAGTAATTTTACCTGTTTTTTGCCTTTTTAAAAATATTATTAGAAAAATTGAAATTATGTATGTGGCTCACATATTTCTATTCAACAGCTTTGGGTTAGGGGGTATAAGGAATGGCTTTCTAAAGTGAGATTATAGCAGCAAGGCCTAGTAATAGCCTTTGAGTAATTCAGGTGAGAAATGAAGCCAAACTGGTCTTTTGGCAGTGGGGCTAGAAAGGACATGACAAATGGGAGTGGGGTAAGAGGTGGCAATTATGTTTTATTATATTGCTTGTATTGTATTTTTCAACACACTAAATTCATTTCACAATTAAAAAATGATTTTGAAGCTACTACTTATTATGTGCCAGATTGCCAAGTGTTTTATTTTGAGGCAGATACTACTAATTTCCACCTTTTACAGATGGGGATATGGAGGCTTACTGAGATCAATAACATGCTCAAGGCCCCACTGCTAGTAAGTGGGGAGCTGTGTACCTGCCTTCAGAGACCACAGGTGGAAACCCTGTGTGAAGCTGATTTTGCACTCTCAGGCAGATTATGAGCATTGCCCCAACACTGCTTGTCTGTCCCATCGTCTGTGAGACCCTAACCCTCCCCACTGCTGGCACCACTCCTGTTACATCTGCCGGCCTCAGGAGGGCCCTTCTGGATCCCAACTCTTGGGTCACATCTGTAGTCAGAGGAGAGGTGATGAGTTCATTTTAAAGGGAGGCCCTTCAGCCCTTCTAGGATTATCAGTGAAATTTAAGAAGTGCTGAGGTCAGAGCCAGTGAGAGTCATGAGGAAGCTGGAGACAGTGTTCGCTGGCAGAGAAAGGAAAGAGAGGTAAAAATTGAAACTCGATCATCCTCCCAGAAGACTTCAAAGTGTTTGGGTTTGTAAGAATTATTGACCTCTAGAACGTTTTTTCCCTTTCTTGGAGTAGCTAATACAAAATATTGGCACCCTTGTGGACTTTAGCATGTTTGTGGGTATTAAGGGATAATTTTTACCTTAAGATAAAATCATGACTCATGCAAATATAAAAGATTTTATTAATTAATGAGGGAATCAGTAAGATGTTACAGCTGGTTCAAAGGAAAATTCAAAGAGCAGATGTGTATATATTTAGGCCATCAAATGAATTTCAAATAGATGCAAAACTGGCTTGGAGAAGGATCAATTTTCTGTAGACAAAACTAATGTGCATAATATACTGAGTTGTAAATTATCTCAAAGACAATGGAAGGTAGAAACCCTATAAGATCAGATAAACTGGAAGGTTATGTTCTAGACAATGCCTAATTTTCTGTTGAAGAAAATTTTTTGTGGATTGAATTGTGTCCCCCCAAAAGGTATGTTCGAGTCCTAATCCCCAGTCCCTGTAAATGGACCCCATCTGGAAGTAGGGTCTTTGCAGAGATAATCAAGTTAAGATAAGGTCCTACTGGATTAGGATGTGCCCTAATCCAGTGACTGGTCTCCTTATAAGAAGAGGGGAATTTGGACACAGAGACACCCAGGGAGAAGACCACATAATGACAGAGGCAGAGGTTGGAGTGATGCGTCTATAAGCTCAGGAATCCCAAAGACTGCCGACTTTGGCAACCACCAGAAGTTAGGAAGGGGCAAGGAAAGATTCGCCCCTAGGACCTTCAGAGAGAGCGTGGCCCTGCCGACACCTTGATTTTGAACTTCTAGTCTCCAGATGGGTGAGAGAATGCATCTTCTGTTGTTTTAAGCCACCAGGTTTGCAGTACTTTGTTATGACAGACCTAGTCATCTAAGACAATACTCTAATCTTTTTGGTCTGTTTCAAAATCTTTCACAATTTATCCTGGGATGGGGGAATATATGGGGAGGAAAGAACGATGTGCTGGATTTTCTCTAGTCCGTGCGTGTTAGAGTCGTCTGATTTCATTCATCCCTTTTTCTCCTTTTCTTCTGCTCCTCCAGCCTGACTGGGGATCACTAGAGGAGCCTCCTTTATGCCCTCCTGCATTCCATTCTAGATGTCTCTGGTGTTTTGCCCTGGTCACTTTTCTTCACAGAAATAGGTCATCTGTGCTTAGTACCGTGCCCTTTGGACCTCAGCCTGGCCCTTGGGGTCCTGAATCAGAATGAAGAGTCAGGTGAAGAGCACAGGTAAGAGGATTACCTGCTGCCATGGGGCTGGGGTTAGGACAGCTCCATGCCGGGCTGTCGGATGCACTTGGTGAGTGTTAGCTCTTACTGTTAATGCCAGTGGTTCTCGCCTCCTCTAGTAGGTTCTGGTCCAGTCACTGTCCTCTACAGGTTCTCTGCACGTAAATCTCTTGGCTTGGCCTGGCTTGAAGCTTCCTGTTCCCCCATAGCAATGCGCTGCTGCTGCAGGGCAGCCCTTTGCCATCCCAGAGATACCCCAGAAGTGAGTGGGTCAAGGTGAGGCAGGATCCGTTGTCTCTTTCCCTACCCCATTTCCTGCTGTCCCTGCTGTGCCCATACTCATTGGTTTTTCTTTGCTCTGACTGATGTCCTATGACCTGTGATGTCCTGTGACAAGCATTTGGTTCCAAAATTAGCTTACAGTACCCGTGTCCCTCACTGTCTGGATTCTCTGGCTGTCTGAACAGATTTGGATAATGAGGAATACTTACATTCTATTGTAATAAGTTTATAAACACTTGCAATGCAGAGATCCAGTTTCTGTTGTTGGATGTTCACAGTGGTGGATGCCTGCATGCTTGGTAAGCGCTTGGTGACTCATTTAGGTTCAGTTTGATGTGTTACTGAGTTTGAAACAAGTCCCATATCCAGGAAGAAAAGAAAGACAGCTAATTCATGTTGAAGATGAGAGCATAGTAGAAACCAATAATGGAGGTTCAAGGTGGTTCAAAACAAACTCAGAATGTTAGACTGGAAGCCATCCCTGCACACCCTTCCCTTGTTTTATGGGTGGGGAATCTGACCCCTAGAAGAGAAGCTGCACCTTGCCCGTGGCTGCCCAGTTGGTGGGTGTCCCTGGAACCTGAGCCTCGGGCTGGTGTTCTTTCCCCTGGGCTCGCTGTTGAAGGGGCAAGGGTTTCAAATCTTTTCCAATATAGGATAGGTCTGTGGATTCTGATAGGTTTCTTATCCTTATGTGATTATGGGCAGAGACAGATGAATTGTAACGACCCTTGGTACTTTTTTTAGGAAAGACTGTATATGACAAATCAAGTCTTTGCCTGTGATGGTCTGTTTTGAAGGGCAGGCTTTTAACTGCCCTTGGCAAATTGCCTGAGTAAACTTACTGGGGCAGGGAGTTTACTTGGGAGCCCCAGGGTTTGGGACTGGTTTTGTAGATGTAAAATGCCTTTTAGTTCCTTAATTTCTGTGATAGTAAAGTGAGATCAGCAAAATTTGCCTATATGCCTTCCAGAGTGTGATTTTGGAGCTGAAACTGGGGAAATAGGGCCCTACTTGTCACAGGTAAATAAATCTGTATGGCTCCTTGCATGGTCCTGACGTGTGGTGGTGGAGGTGGTAGTGAGGATGTTATTTGCATTGTGCTGTTCCAGCGTAGCTGAGGAGATCTGCATGTGTCCACCTTCACTGAGATGCTTTGGAAAAGCTTCAGCGATTGGTCTGGGATTTGGGGGACCAAGACCAAGAGGTTGTCAAGCTGGGGAGCATGGGGGTAGCCTAGCAGTGCCACTAGTTAGCAGAGCCTCTCCTTTGTGAACATCTCTGTGGAGTTCTGTAGGAGGACTACAGTTCTGGGATTTTTGTGTTTTTTTGTTTGTTTGTTTTTTGTTTTGTTTTGATGAAATGTACAGATCAGTATAAATGAAAACAGGAAGTTTTGCTTTTAGTTCTTCTTTTAATTTTTTTTAATACTAGCTGTTTACAGTAGTAAATTTCTTAATACTTAAACCGGTCCTCAAGACCTGCCAAGTACAGGGTTTGGCCGGATTAGTTCAGCAATACTTTTGTCAAAGTGGGGCAAAGAAAGTCCCTGGCATCCTGCTATAAATCTGCTGTTCAAGGCCACTTTGTGCAGTTGGGCAGGTTGTACACTGCACAGTGGCCAGATGAGTGGGTAGGGGAGGCTGAGGTCCAGCCTGCAGGCTGCACTTGCAAGCCATGTGTCCTGGCACTGGGAGGAAGAATGACCTGTGCCTCTTGCCAAGCTAAGCTCCCAACTGGACCGAGGCCTGTCTCTGACTGGCACAAAGGTGATGTATGGAGCAGCTTATGTCTTGATTATTTAATTGGGGTACTTATTTTATAGAGACAGGGCTTGGCTGTGATTTTAAGCTAGATAGGAGAGTATATTTTAGAATAAGACCCAATAAAGCAAAAATGTAAACTTTATTTTGCAGATACAGTATTTAAAAAAGATTTATTTTGAAGTTACAAGCATTGTTCAGGGATCTTCAGCATTTTGTGTGGTCTTTTGTGAAGTATTTACATGAGGTATGCAATACCGAATGGATGAATGCAGAGAAACAGATAACCTGCTGACTTATTTTGACAAGAGTTCTCATGTTGTTGAAATTTAAAACTCTCAGGCCTGCTTGGAATCTAAGTTATCATCATAACATCTGCCAGGCAATTGATTATGTGTGATGGGTAGTGGTGGCACAGACAATCCAATATAGTTCCCCCTCTAGGACTTCCTGTTTGGGCCTTTGTGACCAACTGGGTGGGCTGCCCCCGGGCCTGCACCCACCCCTGCAGGCTGGCTTGGAGCCAACCCATGGCTTCCTTAGGGTTTTCTGCAGGACCCACTGATAAACCACGTGAACCCCCTGCTTGGCTGTTGCTAAGAAGAGAAAACTGGCTGAGGAAAATACTGTGTTTTAAATAAGTAGACCATGAGGTGCAGTATGTTAAAAACATCACTGCCTAACTTGTCTGCAGTGGGAAATACGATCTCTGGCTTTAAGGAATGCTTTATTAAGGGGCCCTGTGGAACAGGCCACATTTCAGTGTCCAGTAGCTGCACAAAAGCACAGCGCCACATTCAGAATCTGCTGTGTATACTCTTAGGTAGTTTGTGTAAATGGTAGCATAACTTAAAAGCAACTCTTGAGGGGCAGAGGAATTATAAAAGAATGTTTAAGCAAAGTTGTGGGCATTGCTTTTTCTGGTAGAACTATATTCTGGTAGATTGTATGTTTAAAATATTCCTCACTGGTCTGTCAGCTGTCTCTAATGCAAACTTGCTGAGGCTGGTTGAATTCCAGACGGCATCTGACTGGCTTGATGGCCACCACCTCCATGGGTGGAGCTTTCCCGGCCTGGTCATCCTATGGGTCAAGTGCCCACCATCTTTTCCACTTAGAATCCTGAGTGTGACTCCCCTCCCCATCCAAGGAGCAGCCTGAGGCTTCAGCTCTACCCTTCCCTTCATACCTCGTCCAGATTTCCTGGTCTTCCCTGGGTCCACTCCCCTGCCTTTGTTCCATCTCAGGAGCCTTTCTGGCCTCTTCACCATCACTCAAGGCCTCCTACATCTCTGGAAGTTGCCTCCTTCCTCCCGCAGCTTTATTCAGAGACTCCTGAAGCTGCCGCTTGTCTTGAGATGCCCTCCTTCCGTATTTCCGTTCTCGGTCTCCAGTCAGACATCTGTTAAAGTGTCTTTTGGGAATCTGGTAACGTATGAGGCTCACAAAGCCCCTTTATGTCAAGGAGCTCACAGTCTGAATTTATCTGTTACATAAATAGCAAAATTTTAACTCGAAAGCTATACTATTTTCAAAAAGGAAATACCTTATTTTCCTATTATGAAAGTATTTGTTGTTTTAAAAGCATAGAAAAATGAAGAAGAAAGTGAAAATTACGGGTGTGCTCATCAGCTAGAGAGGCCCTCCATTGGTAATTAGGTATATATCATTTCAGGCTTTGTTTCCGTGTATGCATACTTGTAAAAGCGGATATTATACATGCTGTTCCATAACTTGCTTTTGGTACAGACCATTTTTGGGGGCTTATAAATAGAGATTTAACATTATCACTTTTAAAAACTTTTTATGGAAGTACATGATACATCCAGAATACTACACAGATCATAGTATGAGCTAGATGACAGCGCTGCACTTCATTATGCTTTGGAGCTGGGTTCAGACTTGGTTAGTCCAGTCTAGGAGACTCTGTCTCACTTTTGATTGCCATTTTGGGGATTGACCTTTTTCTTTCTTTATATTGTTTTTGTTTTCTTTCTTTACTGGGAGGCAAAATTGAAGGCTTTATTGTATATTTTGATTCTGGGAGAAATAACATTTAAAAGCCAATAGAGAATTTATCATATCATGGTTTTAAATTAAACCAAATAAAAAGTCTAATAAGGGAGTGCACACAGTTTTCTTCCTGAGAGCATGATAAAACTGCGGAAGTTTGAGCTATATAGGTTTGGGCACATGGGAAGGATGTGGGTGGTCTCCATATGTTCTTTCTATTTTTTAAATTAACATACAGTAAAATTGACTTTTTTTTTTGGCATACAGTTCTATGAATTTTAGCACATACATACATTCTTTTAACCACTACTACAATTAGAATGCAGTACAGTTCCACAAACCTATCTCATGCTTTTCATTTGTATTCACAGCCAGTCTTTGGCAATTACTGATTTGTTCTCTGTCCCTATAGTTTTGCCTTTTCTGGAATATCATTCATATAAAAGGGATCATATAGAATGTAACCTTTTCGGACTGTCTCTTTCACTCAGCATAATGCATTTGAGATTCATCCATATTGTTCATTCTTTTTTACTGCAGAGTAGTTTTCCCTTGTGGGTAAGTACCACAGTTTGTCTATTCATTCTCCTGTTGAAAGACATTTGGATTTTTTCCAGTTTTGGGTGATTATGAACAGGGCAGCTGTAAACATCTGAATACAGTTTTTGTGTGAACATAAGCTTTAATTTCCCTGAGGTTAATATCTAGGAGTGGGATTGCTGGGCCATATGGTAAGTGTATATTTTAACTATATAAGAAACTGCCAAACAGTTTTCCAGAGTGGTGTACCATTCTGCATTCTCACCAGTAATGTACGAGGATTCCAGTTTCTCTGCATCCATGACAGCACTTGGTATTGTCTTTTTCTTCTAAGCCCTTCTAATAGGTGTGTAGTGGTATCTTATAGTGGTTTTAATTTGCATTTCCCAAATGGCTAATGATGTTTGGCATCTTTCCACGTGCTTATTTGCCATCCTTCTATTCTCTTTGGTGAAATATCTGTTCAAGTTTTTTTGCCCATTTTTAATTAGGTAATTTATTTTCTTACTCTTGAGTTTTGAGAGGTCTTGATATACAAAATCTTTGTTGGATACGTACATGATTTGCAAATATTTCATCAGTCTAAGTCTTGTCTTTGTATTCTCTAACAATGTCTTTTGCAGAGCAAGTTTTAAATTTTGATGAAATTTAATTTATGGTTTATTCCTCCATATGGATTGTGCTTTTGGTATCATATCTAAGAGCTAATCTCAGGCCACGAAGATTTTTTCCCATGTTTTCTTTTAAAAGTTTTATTGTTTTAAGTTTTAGATTTTTGATCTTTTACAAATTAATTTTTGTACAAGGTGAGAAATTTAGGATAAGGTTCAATTTTTGCCTATTGATGTTCCAATGCTGTTTGTTGAAAAGATTATCTTTTCTCCTTTTAATTGCTTTTCCACCCTTGTCAAAATCAGTTGACCGCATTTGAGTGTATCTCTTTCTGAATTCTATTCTATGTCCATCCTTTCACTAATATCACTGTCTTGATCATTGAAGCTTTACAATAATTCTTAAAATCAGGTAGTATAAGTCTTCCAATTTAGTTCTTTTTCAAACTTCTTTTAGCTGTTAAAATTCCTTTGACTTTCCACATAAATTTTAGAGTCAGCTTGTTTCTGTGTACAAACTTGGGATTTTAATTGGGATTGTGTTAAATCTATTGGCCAATTTGTGGAGAATTAACATTTTAACTATATCGAATTTTCTATCCATGAACACAGTTTGTCCCTCTACTTATTTAGATCTTTGATTTCTTTCATCAGTACTTTGTAGTTTTCAGTGTGCAGTCTTGTACATGTTTGTTAGATTTATACCTAAGTATTTCATTCTTTTTGGAGCTATTGTAACTGATACTGTTTTTTTTTTTTTATTTTGGTTTCCAGTTATTTATTGCTAAGATATAGAAATATGATTAATTTTTGTGTTTTGACCTTGTGTCCTGTAACCCTGCTAAATCATTTATTAGTTCTAGGAGCTTTTTTTTTTTTTTTACTAGGTTCCCATGGGATTGTTTATATAGAAAATCACATCATCTGCAAATACGGACAGTTTTATTTCCTTCCAATCTGTATACTTTCATTTACTTTTCTTGCGTTGGCCAGGACTTCTAGTATGACATTGAATATGAGTTGTGAAAGTGGACATCATTGCCTTATTTTCCATCTTAGGGGGGAAGTGTTCATTCTTTCCCCACTAGGTATTATTATGTTAGGTGTAGATTTTTCATAAATGCTGTTTGTGAAGCTGAGAAATTTCCTTTCTCTTTCTAGTTTGCTGGCGGCATTTGTCATGAATGAACCTGAAATTTTGTCAGATGTTTTTTCTGCATTAATTGCTGTCACCATGTTTTTTTTTTTCTTCTTAAACTGTTAATATGGTGGATTACATGGATTGATTTTCAAAAATTGAACCAGCTTTGTGTTCCTTGGATAAATCACAATTAGTTGTAGTATAGTATTCTTTTTATATATTGCTGAGTTCAATTACCTGATATTTTTTTGAGGATTTTATTTCTATGTTCATGAGGAATACTGGTGTTTAGTTTGTGTTTCATTTTCTTTTATTGAACTGTCTTTGGTTTTATCATCAAGTAAAGTTGACTTTATAAACTGAGTTAGGAAGTGTTCCTTCCATTTCTATTTTCTGGAAAATTTTGTAGAATTGGTTATTATTTCTTTTCTTTCTTTTTTTTTTTTTTTAAATATTTGGTAGAATTTGGCAGTGAAACATCTAGGCCTGGGGTTGTATTTTTTAGAAGATTTTAAACTGCTAATTCAATTTATTTGATAATGTAAGATATTTAGGTTATCTTTTTCTTATTAGGTGAATTTTAGTAATTTGTTGCTTTTGAAAAATTGGCCCTGATCATGTAAATTGTCCAATTCGTGTGTTTAGAGGTGATTGTAGTGTTCCTATATTGTCCTTTTAACATTTTGTGGGGTCTGTCATGATAGTCCCTCTTTAATTCCTGATACTTAGTAAATTCTGTCTTCTCTCTTTTTATCTTCATCATTTGACTAGAGATTATCAAGTGATCAAATTCTGGTTTCATTGATTTTCTCTTTTTTTTTTCCGTTTCACTGATTTCCACTCTTATCTTTATTATTTCCTTTCTTCTACTTTGAGATTATTTTGCTCTTTCTCTGGTTACTTAAGGTGGAAGTTTAATTGTTGATTTGAGATCTATGTTCTTTTCTAATATAAGCATTCATTGTTACAGATTCCTCCCTAAGCACTAGTTTAGCTGCATCTCACGATTTTTGATCAGTGATATTTTAATTTTCATTCAATTAAAAATAATTTCTAATTTATCTTGGGACTTCCTCCTTGACCATCGATTATTCAAAATATGTTAATTGCCAAGTGTTTGGAGTTTTTCCAGTGATCTTTCTATTATTAATTTCTAGGTTAGTTCCATTATAGTCAGAGAATATACCTTGTATGATTTCAGTTCTTTTAAATTTGTTAAAGTTTGTTTCATGATTCAGGATATGGTCTGTCTTGTGAGTGTTCCATGTGCATGTGTGAAGAATGTGTATTCCCTGTTGGTGGTTGGAATGTTCTGTAAATGTGAGTTAGAACCAGTTGGTTATTGGTATTGTTTTAGTACTTCTATATTCTTTCTGATTTTCTGTCTACTATTCTATAAATTCTGGAGAGAGAGGTGTTAAAGTTTGCAACTGTATCTCTGGATTTGTCCATTTCATCTTTCATTTTGATCAGTTTTTGCTTCATGTATTTTGGTGTTCTGTGGTTGATTGCATAAATATTTAGGATTGTTGTATCTTCTTAGTGAATTGACTTCTTCATTTTCATGTAATGTCCTAGGTAATTTTCTCCTTTGTCTGTTAGTAATATAGCCACTTCAGTTTTCTCTGATTGGTGTTTATATGCTATATCTTTTTCTTTTGTTTTTCCTAACCTTCTTATATCATTACATTTGACTGGGTTTCTTATAGACAGCATATTGTTGGGACTTATTTTTTTAATCCATTCTGACAATCTCCATCTTGTGGTGTGTGTTTAGGCCATTTACATTTAATGCTATTATTAATAAGTTTGGATTTGGGCCTATCATTTTATTATTTATTTACTGTTTGTACTCCCTGGTTTTTGTTCCTCTGTTAATCTCTTCCCTGTCTTCTTTTGGATTATTTGAATATTTGTTATTATTCCACTGTAATTGATCTATTGAGTTTTTAACTAAATCTCCTTGTTTAAGTGTGTGATCTAGGAATTACATTACATGTAATTAACATAATACTAACACTAACATTTATTTTTATTTTTTTATTCAGTTTTATTGAGAGATAGTCACATATCATACAATCATCTGTGCCACACAATCCACTGTTCACAGTACTATCATATAGTTGTGCATTCATCACCCCAATCTATTTTTTGCACATTTTCTTTTTATCAGAAAAAAGTAAAAATAAGAATAAAAAATAAAAGTAAAAAAGAACACTCAAATCATCCCCCGCACCCTGTTTTTCATTTAGTTTTTGTCCCCATTGTTCTACTCATCCATCCATACGCTGGCTAAAGGGAGTGTGATCCACAAGGCTTTCACAATCACACTGTCACCTCTTGTAAGCTACACTGCCATACAATTGTCTTCAAGAGTCAAGGCTACTGGGTTGCAGTTTGATAGTTTCTGGTAATTACTTCTAGCTATTCCAATGCATTAAAACCTAAAAATGGTTATCTATATAGTGCATAAGATGCCCACCAGGGTGACCTCTCGACTCCATTTGGAATCTCTCAGCCACTGAAACTTTATTTTGTTTCATTTCTCTTCCCCCTTTTGGTCAAGACAATGTTCTCAATCCCATGATGTCGGGTTCAGATTCATCCTCGGGAGTTATGTCCTACATTGCCAGGGAGATTTACACCCCTGGGTGTCAGATCCCATGTAGGGGGGAGGGCAGTGAGTTCACCTGTCAAGTTGGCTTAGCTAGAGAGAGAGGGCCACATCTGAGCAACAAAGAGTATTCAAGGGGAGACTCTTACGCACAGTAATAAGCAGGTTTAGCCTCTCCTTTGAGTAACGAGCTTCATAAGGGCAAGTTCCAAGATAGAGGGCTTGGCACATCAAACGCCAGTCCTCAATGTTTGTGAGAATATCAGCAACAATCCAAGTGAGGAAGCCCAACGGTTCTGCATTTTCCCCCAGCTCCTCAGGGGGTCCCTGCGTATATATTTTTATTCTCTGCCTAAATTACTTTGAGATGTGTCGCTATTTCACACTAACCTATACATACCTACCAGGTCTCACTTCCTTTTCCAAGTGCCATGTAATTATGGTATTTGAACAAGCTGTACGAGTTAAATTGTTGAGGAAATATAGGTCCTGTACCAACTAAACATCTTCCCTTGGTCTCACTTGGAATTTGAAGTTTTAAAACATAGTCAGTATCGTCCTTTACTCTTTGGCCCGATTTGCCTTAGTCCTAACCACATCTGCTTCATTCATGGCTCTAATTGAAGTCTGGACTCTTTTTCAGCTTTTATAACAGTTGCTATATGCCTTAATACTGACATTTGTATCTGCCGAGCTCTAGCTTTGAGTTTCAGGTGTCACACAGATACCCAAAGTTCCAGGGATTGAAGGAATCAGCATCTCACAATCTGGAAATAGCCATTACAGTTCAGGAATAGATGTGAATAGATGTGACTGCTGTAAGAGCTTACAGTCTAGGGACCATTACAATAAGCATTCCCCTGATAAGCTGTGCTGTAAGATTCAGTTCTGACTTTACACACTGTAGTTAGTCCATATTGGTGTGGCATTATAGTGTTTGCCTTTGTTTCTGGCATAGTTCACTCAAAATGCTGTCTACAGGATCCATTCACCTCCTTGGGTGATCACAGCTTCACTCCTCACAGGTGCTCAATATTCCATTGTATGCACACGCAACAGTTCACCATTCTGTTCCTCAGTCGATGTACCCTTAGGCCACCTCCACCCATTGCAAATCATGCATACTGCCTCCCTAAACACCAGTGTGCAAATGTCCATTCATGTCCCTGCTCTCAGATCCTCCAAGTATATGCCCCCAGTGAGTTTGCAGGACCTTATCGCACCCACATACTTTAGCTTCTTGTGGAACCACCCCTCTGTCCTCCAGAAAGTCTGCACCATTCTGCCTCCTAACCAACAGTAAATACATACATCCTCTCTCCATGTTTTCTCCAGCACTTTTATCCCTGTTTATATTTTTCCCTACAATTTTATAGAGCTATGTTCACATCCCATATAATTATCCACAGTGTACAATCAGTTGTTCACGGTATCATCATACAGTTGTGCATTTATCACCACAGTCAGCACTTGAACATATTGGTTATTATGAAAAAAAGTTTTTTAACAAATAATAAAAAAGACAATAAAAAGAAAAATAAAATATAATACAATACAATGTAATAGTAGGGTCAGACGACAACACCACTACCAAGAATCCCATATCCCTCCCTTATATCCCCCCTCTCATACACATTTAGCTTTGGTATATTGCCTTTGTTACATTTAATGGAAGCATATTACAGTGTTACTGTTAACCATAGACTCCAGTTTGCTTTGATTATATTTTTTTTTCACCAGTACCATTCCCTTTCCAACACTGTGCATGGTTGACATTCATTTGTTCTCCCACATGCAAGAACATTTTTATATTTGTACATTTAGTCACAATCATTGACCACTCCAGTTTTTGCTAAGTTAAACAGTCCCAGTCTTTGTCTTCTATCTTTACCTCAGGTGTCATACATGCCCCTAGCCCACCTCTTTCAGCTTTACTCATGGACATCTTTGTTCAGTGTACTTAGAGTATTGTGCTACCATCACACAGTATTATGCTATCTATTTCTGGATCTATACATTCAATCCTGCTGAACATTCTGTAGTCCTTCAGCATCAAATGCCCAATCTCTACCCTCTTGCTATCTCCTGATAGCTTGTGTTACCAGCTTTTAACTCTCCAAGTTTGCTCATTAATGTTAGTTCATATTAGTGAGACCATACAGTATTTGTCCTTAAGTTTCTGCCTAACTTCACTCAGCATAATGCCCTCAAGGTTCATCCATGTCACTATATGTTCTGTGTCTTTGTTCTGTCTTACAGCTGCATAGTATTCCATCATGTGTATGTACCACCGTTTGTTTATCCACTCCTCTGTTGATGGACATTTGGGCTGTTTCCATCTCTTGGTTATTGTGAATAATGCCGCAATAAACATCGGTTTACAAATGTCCGTTCTTGTCTTAACTTTCAGTTCCTCTGAGTATATACCTAGTAATGGAATAGCTGGATCATACAACAAATCTATACTTAGCTTCCTGAGGAACTGCCACACTGTCTTCCAGAGTAACACTAACATTTTATAGTCTACTTATAATTAATATTTTACTACTTTGGGTGGAATATAGAAACCTTATCACCACATAGATCTATTTTCCTCTTTTCTCTTGTCATAGTTGTCATATACATTGAAACCCTATTAGACAATGTTATCATAAATGTCATGTGTATTTTAAAGAACTTAAGAGGAGAAGAGTTATCTATTTATATATACCAAGATTTTTACCATTTCTGTTGTTCTTTTTTCATTCCTACCTAATGTTTCCCGTTTCCCTCTGGTATCATTTCTGTTCCATCTGAAGAACTTTTAGCATTTCTTTTAGAGTAGGTCTGCTAGAAACAAATTCTCTGAGTTTTCCTTTATATGAGATTGTTTTTATTTCACCTTTATTCTTGAAGGATATTCTTGCTGGATATAGAATTCTGGGTTCTTGGTTCTTTTCTCAGCACTTAAAAATGCCACTTCCTTCATGGTTTCTGGCGAGAAATCCACAGTCATTTGAATCATTGGTTCCCTGTGTGAAATACATCATTTTTCTCTGGTTGCTTTTAGGACTTTTTCTTTGTCCTTAGTTTTCAACAGTTTGATCAGGATGTGTCTGGACATACATTTTTTTGAGGGTTTTTTTTTTTTCTTCTTTTTTTTCCCCTTCTTTGAGTTTGCTAAGCTTCTTCTTTGAGTTTGCTAAGCTTCTTAACTCTCTAAATTTATGTTTTGCAAAATATGGGAAGTTGTCAGCCATGATTTCTTTGTTTTTTGTTTTTTGTTTTCCCTGTTTTATGCTCTTTCTCCTTTCCTTTTGAGTTTCCAATCACACAACATGGTAGACTTTTTAGTATTGTCCCATAGGTCCCTAAGATCTGTTTATTTCTCTTTTTAATACTTTTTATCTCTGTTCAGATTTGGTCATTTCTATTGGTTTATCTTCAAGTTCATGGATTATTGTCCTCTGTCAGCTCCATTCTGCTGTTGAGCCCATCCAGTGAGTTGTTTTTTTTTTTTTAACTTTTCAATAATGTGGTTTGAGTTCTGAAATTTCCATTTGGTTCTTCTTTATATCATCTTTTCTTTGCTGAGACTTTCTGTCTTCCCCTTTATTTCAAGAATGTTGTTCTTATTTGTTGCATTATTTTTATTACCACTGCTTTACAATCTTTGATATTTCCAATGACTATGTCATCTTGGCATTGGCATCTGTTGATTGTCTTTTCCCATGGAATTTAAATTTTTCTTGTTCTTTGTCTGCTGAGAATTTTGGATTATATAATGGACATTTTGATTATTTTAAGTCTCTGGTCTTGTTTAAATTCTATGGAGAATGTTGATATTTTTACTTTAGAAGGCAATCGACCTGGTTGGATTCAGTTGGTAAATTCTGAAAAGCCTTCTGTGGGTTGAAGATTCAATGCCAGTTCTGTTTAAAAGCGTTTGCAGTGCTGTTTCTTCTTTCCTTTGCATATGCCACACAGTGACTGGTTCTGGGTGGTGATCTATCCCGTAGTCCAGTTCTCCAAGTCTTTACTATGCTGTTTAGGATCAAATCCATGCATGTACAGCTTGGGGTGAGCCCAGGAGTTTAAAACAACTTTATGGTGTTGAGACTGTATAATGGTTCAGCCACTCTGGAAGTCAGTCTGGCAGTTCCTTGGAAAACTAGATATAGAGTTACCCTTCAATCCAGTGATTACACTTCTTGGTATATACCCGGAAGATGGGAAAGCAGTGACACGAACAGATATCTGCACGCCAATGTTCATAGCAGCATTATTCACAATTGCCAAGAGATGGAAAGAACCCAAATGTCCTTCAACAGATGAGTGGATAAATAAAATGTGGTATATACACACGATGAAATACTATGTGGCAGTAATAAGGAATGATGTCTTGTAACATATGACAACATGGATGAACCTTGAAGACATAATGCTGAGCAAAATAAACCAGGCACAAAAAGAGAAATATTATATGCTACCACTAATGTGAACTTTGAAAAATGTAAAACAAATGGTTTATAATGTAGAATATAGGGGAACTAGCGATAGAGAGAAATTAAGGAAGGAGGAACGATAATCCAATAAGAACAGATAAGCTATCGTGGGTAAATTTAACGTTCTGAGTATGCCCAGGAATGACTATGGTCTGTTAATTTCTGATGGATATAGTAGGAACAGGTTCACAGAAATGTTGCTATATTAGGTTACTTTCTTGGGGTAGAGTAGAAACATGTTAGAAGTAAAGTAGTTATCTTAGGTTAGTGGTCTTTTTCTTACTCCCTTGTTGTGGTCTCTTTGAAATGTTCTTTTATTGAATGGTTTTTTAAATTTTTTATACAGTTGATTTAAAAAAAAAGTTTAAAAAAAAAAACAAAAAAAAAAAAAAAGGAAAAAAATATGCAGCGCACCCTGAGGAGCTGGTGGAGAATGCACGGGTATTGGCCTGCCCCACCTCAGTGGTTGCTGATGTGTTCACAGACATAGGGGACTGGTGGCTTGATGGGCTGAGCCCTCTACCATAGGACTTGTCCTTGGGAAGACTGTTGCTGCAGAGAGGCTAGGCCTCCCTATAATTGTGCCTAAGAGCCTCCTCCCGAATGCCTCTTTGGTGCTCAGATGTGGTCCTCTCTATCTAGCTAAGCCAACTTGAAAGGTGAAATCACTGCCCTCCCCGCTACGTGGGATCAGGCACCCAGGGGAATAAATCTCCTGGCAACATGTAGTATGACTCCCAAAGAGGAAGGTAGACCCGGCATCGTGGGATGGAGAACATCTTCTTGACCAAAAGGGGGAAATGAAAGGAAATGAAATAAGCTTCAGTGGCAGAGAGATTCCAAAATGAGCCGAGAGGTCACTCTAGTGGGCACTCTTATGCACAATATAGACAACCCTTTTTAGGTTCTAATGAATTGGGGTAGCTGGTGGTAGATACCTGAAACTATCAAACTACAACCCAGAACCTATGAATCTTGAAGACGATTGTATAAAAATGTAGCTTATGAGGGGTGACAAGGGGATTGGGAAAGCCATAAGGACCACACTTCCCTTTGTCTAGTTTATGGGTGGATGAGTAGAAAAATAGGGGAAAGAAACAAACAGACAAAGGCACTCAGTGTTCTTTTTTACTTTAATTGCTCTTTTCACTTTAATTATTATTCTTGTTATTTTTGTGTGTGTGGTAATGGAGGTGTGAGGGATTGATTTAGGTGATGAATGTACAACTGTGTAATGATACCGTGAACAATCGAATGTACGATTTATTTTGTATGACTGCATGGTATGTGAATATATCTCCATAAAATGAATATAAAAAACAAACAAACAACTTTATAGGTTTGCTTTCCTTCTCTGCTATCTCCCTGTTACTTTCCAGTTCCCTGGGACTTGACTCTTTCTGGTGGTATGTCCAGGAAGCTGGCACTTGACTCTGTTGTGCGCTTCCCACAACTGTGCTTGCATCTGAGACCAAGCAACGGGAGGACAGAGAAAGAAAAGAGCAATGGGGGGTCGCCTACCCTCTTGGAGCCTTACTTCCATGATCTCAGAGCATGAGTCCCCTCCCTTAAAGTTTTGGGTATCTGCAGGTCCCTGTTGCTGCTGCAGCTGCCTCTGCCACTGCAGTATTGTCTGGAGGCTGGAGTATAAAAGAGAATGAAGAAAAATAATTTTAAAGAGGAAAACAAATTAAAAACAGGATTTTCCATACTGTTTGTGAGTGTTAGGAATTTCCTTGCCTGTTTTTACAGCCAGAG
The DNA here is from genome assembly GCF_015220235.1 of Choloepus didactylus. Classification (NCBI taxonomy): domain Eukaryota; kingdom Metazoa; phylum Chordata; class Mammalia; order Pilosa; family Megalonychidae; genus Choloepus; species Choloepus didactylus. Next base: position 21,617,194 of record NC_051328.1, on the reverse strand, counting down.
GTAGAGGAATTGTTCTGGTGCCTTTTTCTGGGTTTGAGGCTGCCTTGAGACTGGGCTGGGGATATTGGAAGAAAAACTGCTAGTTCAGTGGTACTTTGAATTCTGGTCTTCTTCCCCCATCTGCCTACTACTACTGTTTAGTTTTCAGAGTCCTGAAATAGGTGCTCCATGTTTTCTTTCCAAGTTTTATAGCTGTATTCAGTGGGGCAGACAGGGTGGAGTGTACTTGCTCCGTTAACTGGAACCAGAACTCTGAAACTGTGATATTTGGAAGCCTTAAAATTTGTTGATTTTTGTTTGTTTGTTTGTTTGTAGCAATTAGGCGATTGGCTTTCAGGCTTCTGGAGCCCTGAACTGTTTAGGCTAGAGATAAGGCACAGTGCTGTGGTGTGCTTTTTTGTTTTTGTTTCTGTTTGGTTGGTTTTTCAAGTAGGGAAATGTTTTAAGTATCACTCTGGGATATTCCTGGCACATGAAAAGAATCATAGAAGCATCCATTTTAATATGGTTTGGATTTAATGTTATTATCTTTTCAAACTAATGAACAGCATTGTTTTAGTTTCCCAGCTGCTAAACTAAATACCATATAACGGGTTGGCTTGAAAAATGAGAATTTATTGGCACATGGTTTCAGAGGCTCGATGGCTTGTTTCCTCTCAGCATAAGTACCTTTTGGCTGGCTGGCAATCTTTGTTGTTCCTTGGCTTTTCTGTCACATGGCAATGTACATGGAGGTGCTTCTCCTTTCTCCTCTGGACTTCCAGTTTCTGGCTATTCCTCGTGGCTTCTCTCTCTGTGTGTCCAGTTTCCTTTGCACATAGGTCTTCAGCCATACTGGGTGAAGGCCACCCTCATTCGGTTCAGGCACACCCTAACTAATGACACCCTTGGAGGTCCTGATCACAAGTGGGTTCACAGCCACGGGACCAGGGGTTGGGACCTGAGCATGCCTTTTGTGGGGGGACACGATTCAATCCCCAAGAAGACTTCTGCTATACATTTGAAAATGGAGCATCCTAGAGGAGAAAAAGGTTTGCGACCACTCAGTTCTGTCTTTTACTGCAACTTAACTGATGGTCTGATGTCACCTAAAATCACCAGGTCTGTTTTCAGTTGACTGCTTTTATCAAGTCTGCTCTCCCCTCTTCTGTATTCTTATAGCTGAATCTTTGACACTTAAATTTATGCCAGAGTCCACCTCATGATGTCAGCCTGGCCTGCTAGTCTGTTGGGATTTTTTTTTAAGGTTTTTTTTTTTTAATGCAACTTTATTGAGATATATTGACATACCAGATAATCATCCAAAGTGTGCAATCAGTGGTTCACAGTATCATCATATAATTGTGCATTCATCACCACAATCAATTTTTGAACGTTTGCATTACTACAAAAAAATAAAATAAAATAAAAATAAAACATCCCGTACTCCTTATCCCCATCCCCTAATAATTATTATTTATTTTTTGTCTTTATTTTCTTACTCGTCTGTCCATATACTGGATGAAGGAAGTGTCAGTTGCAAGGTTTTCACCATTACACAGTGACACCATAAAAGCTATATAGTTACATAATCATCTTCAAGAATCAAGGCTACTGGATTACAATTGAACAGTTTCAGGTATTTCCTTCTAGCTATTCTAATACACTAAAAACTAAAAGGGATATCTATATAATGCATAAGAATAACCTCCAGAATGACCTCTCGACTCTATTTGAAATTTCTCAGCCACTGAAACTTTATTTTGTTTCATTTCTCTTCCCCGTTTTGGTTCAGAAGGTTTTCTCAGTCCCACAATGCCAGGTCTAGGCTCATCCCCGGGAGTCATGTTCCATGTTACCAGGGAGATTTACACCCCTGGGAGTCATGTCCCACATAGTGGGGAGGGCAGTGAGTTCACCTGCAGAGTTGGCTTAGAGAAAGGCCACATCTGAGAACAAAGAGGTTCTCTGGGGGTGACTCTTAGGCATAATTACAAATAGACTTACTTTCTCCTTTGCAGGAATAAGTTTCAAAAGGGCAAGCCACAAGATGAAAGGCTTGGCTTTTTAAATTGGTAGTCCCCAAAGCTTGCGAGAATATCAGGAATTCTCCAGGTGAGGAAGTTTAATATTTCCATATTTTTACTCAGTCTCTCTAGGGGGCTTTGCAGATACTTTTTTATTCTCTGCTCAGATTAACTCTGGGATGTATCAGGGCATCACACTAACCTGTACAAACCAACCAGATCTCACTCCCTATTCAAGGTTCCGTGTAATTATGGTGTTTGAATAATTGACCATACAAGTTCAATTAAATGATGTGCTACAGAAAATATAAATTTTGTACCAAATAAACATCTCCTCCTTTGGTCTCACACAGAAGTTGGAAGTTTTAAAACATAGTCAATATCGTCCTTTACTGTTGGGATAGTTATGGAACTTATCTTACATATTAACAATACGAAGTCTGTTATCCACAAATATGTAGGTGATATGCAAGCCAAGTATGCCTTCTCCCAAATAATTTCTAGAAACTTAAGTGAACACAGTCCATCCCAAAGGCCCTTCACCTGAACCCTCATTCTGGGCTTACAAGGTACATTAATTATCACCCTTTGGATATAGTATCCAGGTACTTGCAGATATGGGCCAGTAGTCATTTATTAGATGCCTGCTCATTCCCAGTTGGTCAGTCATTCGCCAGCTATTCACTGAGGCTGGTTCGGGGCCAGGTGCTCTATTAGAGCTTAGGGCAGGAGCAAGCTAGCTGGGATTCTTGAGACAGGTGCCACAGTGCAGGCTGGTAGACACACAGAACAAGGCGTGCCTGGGGAGACTTCCTCCTTCAGCTCAGTGTTAACTTGCTTTGAGGAGATGGGAAGGAAGCCTGGAGGGGGAGAGAAGAATTGTGGAGGGATCGGGAAAGATTTCCCAGAGGAGCTTGCATATGTCTTTTTATCTGCTGGTTTTAAAATTACTTTTTAAGGAAATTACATAAGTAACGTCATTTTATTTTAAGAAAAAGAATCAGAAAAAAAACAATAAATTAAAAGAAGAAAGCAAATTTCATGGAATCTCATTAGAGTTGAATCCCATTCACATTGTGTGTAACCCTTTTGCCTGTGTGTGTATTCAGTCATGTATGTATATGTATGTATGTAGAACTACAACAAATGCAAATTGCTTTGTGATATGACTGTTTTATGCATGCCTCTCTTTATCAGTAGGCTTCACAGCATTTAAAATTTTTTCTTTTTCTATTTTTTATTTAGCAACTCTTTTGTTATCAACTCTTTCCTGTACTCCCAACCAACCCCTGCAACCAGGGATCTGTTTTCCTTCTCCATACTTTGGTCTTTTCCAGAATGTTACATAAATAGAATCACATGTAGCCTTTTGAGTTTGGCTGTTTTCACTTAGCATACAGCATTTGAGATTTATCCATGTTACGCATGTCAGTAGTTTGTTCCTTTTTATTGTTGCATAGTATTCCATTGTATGAATTTACCACTGCTTGTTTATCCATTTACCCACTGAAGGACATTTTGGGTTGTCCAGTTTTGGGTGATTATGAATAGATCTGCAATAAACATTTGCATACAGGCATTTGTGTGATCATAAATTTTTATTTCTCTAGGGTAAATACCTAGTAATATTACTGGGATTACTGGGTCATATGTTAAGTGTATATTTAACTTTATAAGAAACTGTCAAACACTTTTTTAGAGTGGCTGTCTCATTTTGCATTCTCACTAGCAATGCATGAGAGTTGCATTTGCTTTGCATCCTTGTCACCCCTTGGTATTGTGTTATTTTTAAAATTACAGCCATTCTAGTGGGTGTGATGTGGCATATCATTGTGGTTTTAATTTGCGTTCCCCTAATTGCTAACGATGTTGAGGATCTTCTCGTGCTTATTTGCCATCTGTATATCATATTTTCTTTCATGAAGTGTTTTTTTATATCTTTTACCTATTTTTTGTTGGATTGTTTTCTTATTGTAGAGATTTAAGAGTTCTTTATAAATTAGGGATATGTCTTTTGATAGTCCTTTAAAATTTAGCTTCTTATTTTGGAAACTTTCTTGCAAGCACATACGCTAGTAAAGAGAATAATGTAACAAATTCCCGTGTACTCTTTATGCAGCTTCAACAGTTATTGCCATTTTGCATTTTTGTTTTATCAACACCCCTTTTTTTGCTATCGTATTTGTTTTAGCTTCTCATAAGATCTTCCCCCCCTTTTTTAAAAATTAGAGCTGTTGTAGGTTTACAGAAAAATCACGCAGAAAATAGACACACACACACACACAGTTTTCCTTATTATTAATATTTGTATTTGTGTGGTAACTTTGTTACAATCAATGAAACAATACTATTATAACGTACTATTAAGTGTAGTTAATGGTTTACATTCCATAGTTTACATTAGGGTTCACTCTTTGTGTTGTAATTGCTATAGTGTATTAAAACAAGTCTCATATGATAGCATTCAATGATACTTAGTATATATTTCTAACTTAGAAGTATTTTTTTTCAAATGACACATCACAATGCTAATAGCACACCTAAAAAAATTAATAACGATTCCTTTATATCACCTAATATCCAGAATGTGTTCCATTTCTCCAGTGATCTCAAAAATGCTTTTTGGTTTGTTTGAATTAGGATCTAAAGAAGGTCCACATATTGAATGTGGTTGATATATTTCTTAAGTCTTCCTTATCTGTAACAGCCTCCAAATCTTTTATGCCATTTATTTATTAATTTTTTTTTTTAAATTCAGTTTTATTGAAATATATTCACAAACCATACAGTCATCCATGGTATACAATCAACTGTTCACAGTATGATCATATAGTTATGCGTTCATCACCACAATCTATTTCTGAACATTTTCCTTACATCAGAAAGAATCAGAATAAGAATAAAAAATAAAAGTGAAAAGAGAATACCCAAACCATCCCCCCATCCCACCCTATTTGTCATTTAGTTTTTACTCCCATTTTTCTACTGATTTTTTTTCAATTTTTTAACTTTGTTTATCAAAAAATTAAAAACAAACAGGCAAACAACAACCAAAAAAACCCCACAACATTTCAAACAAAGCAATGGATTAAGGAAAACAAATAACCTAAAATAACTACTTTGCTTCCAATATGTTCCTACCATACCCCAAGAAAATTAATAAACCATGTCCAAACAGAGGAGTAAGAAAAACAAATAATCTAAAATAACTACATTGCTTCCAACATGTTCCTACCATACCCCAAGAAAATTAACAACCCCTAAGAAAACAAAGGAATAAGAGAAAAAAAAAACCTACAATAACTCTATTGCTTCCAACATGATCTTACTATATCCAAGAAAGTTTACAAACCATAATCATTCCTGAGCATTCCCATAACATTGAGATTACCCTCCATAGTTTATCTGTTCTTATTAGATTATCATTCCCCCTCCACTAATTGGTATCTCTAGGTCCCCTACATTCTACAGTATAAAACATTGTACATTTTTCACAGAATTCACATTAGTGGTAACATACAATATCTCTCTTTTTGTGCCTGGCTTATTTTGCTCAGCATTATGTCTTTTTTTTTTTTTTTTTTTTAATCTTCATTTTATTGAGATATATTCATATACCACGCAGTCATACAAAACAAATCGTACTTTCGATTGTTCACAGTACCATTACATAGTTGTACATTCATCACCCAAGTCAATCCCTGACACCTTCATTAGCACACACACAAGAATAACAAGAATAATAATTAGAGTGAAAAAGAGCAATTGAAGTAAAAAAGAACACTGGGTACCTTTGTCTGTTTGTTTCCTTCCCCTATTTTTCTACTCGTCCATCCATAAACTAGACAAAGTGGAGTGTGGTCCTTATGGCTTTCCCAATCCCCTTGTCACCTCTCATAAGCTACATTTTTATACAATTGTCTTCGAGATTCATAGGTTCTGGGTTGTAGTTTGATAGTTTCAGGTATCCACCACCAGCTACCCCAATTCTTTAGAACCTAAAAAGGGTTGTCTAAATTGTGTGTAAGAGTGCCCACCAGAGTGACCTCTCGGCTCCTTTTGGATTCTCTCTGCCACTGAAGCTTATTTCATTTCCTTTCACATCCCCCTTTTGGTCAAGAAGATGTTCTCCGTCCCACGATTCCAGGTCTGCATTCCTCCCCGGGAGTCATATTCCACGTTGCCAGGGAGATTCACTCCCCTGAGTGTCAGATCCCATGTGTGTGGGGGGGGGCAATGATTTCACCTTTCAAGTTGGCTTAGCTAGAGAGACAGGGCCACATCTGAGCAACAAAGAGGCATTCGGGAGGAGGCTCTTAGGCACAACCATAGGGAGGCCTAGCCTCTCCTTTGCAGCAACTGTCTTCCCAAGGGTAAAACCTGTGGTAGAGGGCTCAACCCATCAAACCACCAGTCCCCTATGTCTGTGGTCATGTTAGCAACCATGGAGGTGGGGTAGGCGAATACCCCTGCATTCTCCACAGGCTCCTCAAGGGGGCACTGCATCTTTTTTTTTTTCCTTGTTTTTTTTTTTTTTTTAAACTGCCCCTTCTTTTTTAAATCAACTGTATGAAAAAAAAGTTAAAAAGAAAACAAACATACAATAAAAGAACATTTCAAAGAGACCATAACAAGGGAGTAAGAAAAAGACAACTAACCTAAGATAACTGCTTAACTTCCAACATGTTCCTACTTTACCCCAAGAAAGTTACCTAATATAGCAACATTTCTGTGAACTTGCTCCTACTATATCCATCAGAAATTAACAGACCATAGTCATTCCTGGGCATCCCCAGAATGTTAAATAGCTTATCTGTTCTTCTTGGATTATTGTTCCCCCTTCCTTAATTGCTCTCTATTGCTAGTTCCCCTACATTCTACATTATAAGCCATTTGTTTTACATTTTTCAAAGTTCACATTAGTTGTAGCATATAATATTTCTCTTTTTATGCCTGGCTTATCTCGCTTAGCATTATGTCTTCAAGGTTCATCCATGTTGTCATATGTTTCACGAGATCGTTCCTTCTTACTGCCGTGTAGTATTCCATCGTGTGTATATACCACATTTTATTTATCCACTCATCTGTTGAAGGACATTTGGGTTGTTTCCATCTTTTGGCAATTGTGAATAATGCTGCTATGAACATGGGCGTGCAGATATCTGTTGGTGTCACTGCTTTCCGATCTTCCGGGTATATACCGAGAAGTGCAATCGCTGGATCGAATGGTAACTCTATATCTAGTTTTCTAAGGAACTGCCAGACTGACTTCCAGAGTGGCTGAACCATTATACAGTCCCACCAACAGTGAATAAGAGTTCCAATTTTTCCACATCCCCTCCAGCATTTGTAGTTTCCTGTTTGTTTAATGGCAGCCATTCTAATCGGTGTTAGATGGTATCTCATTGTGGTCTTAATTTGCATCTCTCTAATAGCTAGTGAAGCTGAACATTTTTTCATGTGTTTCTTGGCCATTTGTATTTCCTCTTCAGAGAGCTGTCTTTTCATATCTTTTGCCCATTTTGTAATTGGGCCGACTGTACTATTGTCATTGAGTTGTAGGATTTCTTTGTATATGCAAGATATCAGTCTTTTGTCAGATACATGGTTTCCAAAAATTTTTTCCCATTGAGTTGGCTGCCTCTTTACCTTTTTGAGAAATTCCTTTGAGGTGCAGAAACTTCTAAGCTTGAGGAGTTCCCATTTATCTATTTTCTCTTTTGTTGCTTGTGCTTTGGGTGTAAAGTCTAGGAAGTGGCCACCTAATACAAGGTCTTGAAGATGTTTTCCTACGTTATCTTCTAGGAGTTTTATGGTACTTTCTTTTATATTGAGATCTTTGGTCCATTTTGAGTTAATTTTTGTGTAGGGGGTGAGGTAGGGGTCCTCTTTCATTCTTTTGGATATGGATATCCAACTCTCCCAGCCCCATTTGTTGAAAAGACCATTATGACTCAGTTCAGTGACTTTGGGGGCCTTATCAAAGATCAGTCGGCTATAGATCTGAGGGTCTATCTCCGAATTCTCAATTCGATTCCATTGATCTATATGTCTATCTTTGTGCCAGTACCATGCTGTTTTGGCAACTGTGGCTTTATAATAAGCTTCAAAGTCAGGGAGTGTAAGTCCTCCCACTTCGTTTTTCTTTTTTAGAGTGTCTTTAGCAATTCGAGGCATCTTCCCTTTCCAAATAAATTTGATAACTAGCTTTTCCAAGTCTGCAAAGTAGGTTGTTGGAATTTTGATTGGGATTGCATTGAATCTGTAGATGAGTTTGGGTAGAATTGACATCTTAAAGACATTTAGTCTTCCTATCCATGAACATGGAATATTTTTCCATCTTTTAAGGTCCCCTTCTATTTCTTTTAGTAGAGTTATGTAGTTTTCTTTGTATAGGTCTTTTACATCTTTGGTTAAGTTGATTCCTAGGTACTTGATTTTTTTAGTTGCTATTGAAAATGGTATCTTTTTCTTGAGTGTCTCTTCGGTTTGTTCATTTCTAGCATATAGAAACATTACTGACTTATGTGCATTAACCTTGTATCCCACTACTTTGCTAAATTTGTTTATTAGCTCTAGTAGCTGTATTGTCGATTTCTCAGGGTTTTCTAGATATAGGATCATATCATCTGCAAACAATGACAGTTTTACTTCTTCTTTTCCAATTTGGATGCCTTTTATTTCTTTGTCTTGCCGGATTGCCCTGGCTAGCACTTCCAGCACAATGTTGAATAACAGTGGTGACAGCGGGCATCCTTGTCTTGTTCCTGATCTTAGAGGGAAGGCTTTCAGTCTCTCACCATTGAGTACTATGCTGGCTGTGGGTTTTTCATATATGCTCTTTATCATGTTGAGGAAGTTTCCTTCAATTCCTACCTTTTGAAGTGTTTTTATCAAAAAGGGATGTTGGATTTTGTCAGATGCTTTTTCAGCATCTATTGAGATGATCAATTGATTTTTCCCTTTTGACTTATTAATGTGTTGTAATACATTGATTGATTTTCTTATGTTGAACCATCCTTGCATGCCTGGAATGAACCCCACTTGGTCATGGTGTATGATTTTTTTAATGTGTCTTTGGATTCGATTTGCAAGTATTTTGTTAAGGATTTTTGCATCTATATTCATTAGGGAGATTGGCCGGTAGTTTTCCTTTTTTGTAACATCTTTGCCTGGTTTTGGTATTAGATTGATGTTAGCTTCATAAAATGAGTTAGGTAGTGTTCCATTTTCTTCAATGTTTTGAAAGAGTTTGAGTAAGATTGGTGTCAGTTCTTTCTGGAAAGTTTGGTAGAATTCCCCTGTGAAGCCATCTGGCCCTGGGCATTTATTTGTGGGAAGATTTTTGATGACTGATTGGATCTCTTTGCTTGTGATGGGTTGGTTGAGGTCTTCTGTTTCTTCTCTGGTCAGTCTAGGTTGTTCATATGTTTCCAGGAAATTGTCCATTTCTTCTACATTGTCCAGTTTATTGCCATACAGTTGTTCATAGTATCCTCTTATAATTTTTTTAATTTCTTCAGGATCTGCAGTTGTGTCACCTTTTCCATTCATTATTTTGTTTATATTTGTCTTCTCTCTTTTTGATTTTGTCAGTCTAGCTAGGGGCTTGTCAATCTTGTTGATCTTCTCAAAGAACCAACTTTTGGTGATATTTATCCTCTCTATTGTTTTTTTGTTCTCTATGTCATTTATTTCTACTTTAATCCTTGTTATTTCTTTTCTTGTATTTGGTTTAGGATTGGTTTGCTGTTCATTTTCTAGCTTCTTCAGTTGATCCATTAGTTCTTTGATTTTGGCTCTTTCTTCCTTTTTAATATATGCGTTTAGTGCTATAAATTTCCCCCTTAGCACTGCTTTTGCTGCATCCCATAGGTTTTGGTATGTTGTGTTCTCATTTTCATTCGTCTCTATATATTTAGCAATTTCTCTTGCTATTTCTTCTTTAATCCACTGATTGTTTAGGAGCGTGTTGTTTAACCTCCAGGTATTTGTGAATTTTCTAAGTCTCTGATGGTTATTGACTTCTAATTGTATTCCATTGTGGTCAGAGAATGTGCTTTGAATAATTTCAATCTTTTTAAATTTACTGAGGCTTGTTTTATGTCCCAGCATATGATCTATTCTGGAGAAAGTTCCATGAGCACTAGAAAAGTATGTGTATCCTGGTGATTTGGGATGTAATGTCCTGTAGATGTCTGTTAAATCTAATTCATTTATCAGATTGTTTAGGTTTTCAATTTCCTTATTGGTCTTCTGTCTGGTTGATCTATCTATAGGAGAGAGTGATGTGTTGAAGTCTCCCACAATTATTGTGGAAACATCAATTGCTTCCTTTAGTTTTGCCAGTGTTTCTCTCATGTATTTTGTGGCACCTTGGTTGGGTGTATAGACATTTACGATTGTTATTTCTTCTTGCTGAATTGCCCCTTTTATTAGTACGTAGTGGCCTTCTTTGTCTCTCAAAACATCCCTGCATTTGAAGTCTATTTTATCTGAGATTAATATTGCTACACCTGCTTTCTTTTGGCTGTAGCTTGCATGGAATATTTTTTTCCATCCTTTCACTTTCAGTTTCTTTGTGTCCCTGTGTCTAAGATGAGTCTCTTGTATGCAACATATTGATGGTTCATTTTTTTTGATCCATTCTGCGAATCGATATCTTTTAATTGGGGAGTTTAATCCATTTACATTCAACGTTATAACCGTGAAGGCATTTCTTGAATCAGCCATCTTATCCTTTGGTTTATGTTTGTCATATTTTTCCCCTCTGTCTATTAATATCCTTTATTGTACCCATACCGAATCTCTTTAGTACTGAACCTTTCTCCAAGTCTCTCTGTCCTTTCTTTGTTTCTCTGTCTGTAGGGCTCCCTTTAGTATCTCCAGTAGGGCAGGTCTCTTGTTAGCAAATTCTCTCAGCATTTGTTTGTCTGTGAAAAATTTAAGCTCTCCCTCAAATTTGAAGGAGAGCTTTGCTGGATAAAGTATTCTTGGCTGGAAATTTTTCTCACTCAGAATTTTAAATATATCGTGCCACTGCTTTCTTGCCTCCATGGTGGCTGCTGTTTCCTTTGTATGTGGTGAATTGCTTTTCTCTTGCTGCTTTCAGAACTTGCTCCTTCTCTTCTGTGTTTGACAGTGTGATCAGTATATGTCTCGGAGTGGGTTTATTTGGATTTATTCTATTTGGAGTTCGCTGAGCATTTATGATTTGTGTATTTATGTTGTTTAGAAGATTTGGGAAGTTTTCCCCAACAATTTCTTTGAATACTCTTCCTAGACCTTTACCCTTTTCTTCCCCTTCTGGGATACCAATGAGTCTTATATTTTGACGTTTCACATTATCTATCATATCCCTGAGGTCCATTTTGATTTTTTCAATTTTTTTCCCCATTCTTTCTTTTATGCTTTCATTTTCCATTCTGTCATCTTCCAGGTCACTGATTCATTGTTCAACTTCCTCTAGTCTTGTACTATGAGTGTCCAGAATCTTTTTAATTTGGTCAACAGTTACTTTAATTTCCATAAGATCATCCATTTTTTTATTTAGTCTTGCAATGTCTTCTTTATGCTCTTCTAGGGTCTTCTTGATTTCCTTTATCTCCCGTACTATGGTCTCATTGTTCATCTTTAGTTCTTTGAGTAGCTGCTCTAGGTGCTGTGTCTCTTCTGGTCTTTTGATTTGGGTGCTTGGGCTTGGGTTATCCATATCGTCTGGTTTTTTCATATGCTTTATAATTTTCTGTTGCTTTTGGCCTCGTGGCATTTGCTGAACTTGATAGGGTTCTTTTAGGATTTGTAGACCAATTGAAGTCCTTATCTCTAATTTATCAGATCTACAGCTTCGTGGAGTACACTTTCTCTAACTAACCAGCAGGTGGCGTCCACGAGCCACCTGTTCTCCACAAGCCAGTTCTCCCCTGCTTAGCCTTTGTGGTGAGTGGGGGAGTGAGTCTTGTGGGGTCCAATTGGTGTACCAAGCTTGCGTGTGTAGTTGGTGTTGCCTGCCCTGTATATGGGGCATGTTTCTGGGCAGTCAGGGAGGAGGGGGTGGCTCTAAGAATCAAATCTCCCTGGTGATCCTAGAGTTTTAAAGCTGCTGCAATAGTCTAATCCTTCAGTTCAGTCTTGCCACAGTTTGTCTCTGCCACTGACCCACAAGTCCTTGGTATTGGTGTATGGCTCCTGAGACTTGCAAGTGGGCCCCTCTTCCAGGCCGTGCACCCCGGGTCCTCTGTTGAGGGATGACTGTGCTATGTCACAGGTGAGTGCCGTCCCCCCAGGGCAGTTCTGGGCTGCTGGGCTGTGTAGGGAGGCTCCCAGTCTGCTGAAATGATGGCTGAATGGGGCTTTGTTAATTCACACTGCTCTACCTTCCCAACTCTGGGACAATCAGCTGAGGTTGCAGGGAAGGCTAATGTCCACGCCCAGTTTTGTGGTGTGTGCCTGTTATTTGAAGCACTTCCGCCACACTGGGTTGTCTGGGGCAGTTCTGGGCTATGGGGCTGGCGATGGGCAGGAGTGTTTCCTGTCCACCAGGATGATGGCTGTGAGCGGACACCCCCCTTTTCTTGGGAAGTTGTGGTGTTTAGTGAATTTTCTCAGCCACTGGATTATTGCGTTTTGTCTCAGAGCTCTCCTAGTTCTGCTCTTGACTTGATCTGCCCAAATGGTAAGTCTTTGAATTATGCCATTTATTTGTTAATGAAATAGTAATTTGTCCTTTCGTATCACCCACATTTTGGATTTGGCTGATATCAGTGTAATTTTAACATGCTTCTCCAACTCATCTATTTTCTATGAACTGGTTAACTCTAGAGGTCTGGTTTGTTTGTTTGTTTATTTGTTTTTTTTGGGGGGGTGGGGTGGAACAAGAAAGCCTTATAAGTGGTGGTGTGCACTTCCTGTTTCATCCACATCAGAAGGCAATAATGTGTGATTCTCTCACTTTTAGCAAGGTAAAACTGATTGGTAGGTGCAAGTGATATAAACCTGATCTGTCCACTAAAAGTCATGGCCTTAATAGGCATTAATGACCATGGCCTAAATCAGTAGTCCTCAGTGAGGGTGGGAGGACAACTTGTTGACTTTTCATCAATAAAGAAAATCTTGGGGGATTGGGGTAAGTACTGGCAATAAGTCGGTAGAGGTCAGGAATGATGCTAAACATTCTGCAAGGCACAGGACAGGCCTCAGCAGAGAATGATCTGATCCAAAACATCTTTAGTGCTGAGGTTGAGAAATCCTGCTCTAGAGAACTGTGGTTATTAGGATTTTGAAAAGATTCCAGATGAACCAAGGATAAGAACCACGGGCATAGACCAAGGACCACAGGAACTCAGAAAGAGAGGAGGGTAGTTTGGGTGGAAAGAAGAGTCGGGGAAAGCTTTACTGGAGGAAGGATGCTTGAAGGGAATTGGAAAGATGACTTTGACAAGTGAACAAACAGAGTAGAATATTCTTTGGTTGAGTCCAGCAAAGTTAAGGTCTTGTAGTTTTCAGATGGATTGAGAAACTGTGGCCTAGATCAGTTACAAAATGGTGATTTTTCTAATTCTGTCCTTCCTTCTGAAGCTGGTATTCTGTAGGAAACTTTACCTCATCTATTTGAATACCCTGTACAGAAGAGGCAGGGTAAATGCTTGATTATTTTCCTTTATTTATGAGTTGATTCTTTGGCAACCTCCAAAGGTGAACAATGTTTGTTTCCATTTATAAATTTGTTGATTTTAAAGTATTTAATGTATTTCAAATTTTTTGGTCATTTAAAAAATTGTTTATTTTGAAATAATTTCAGACTTACAGAAAGGTTGCAAGAGTAATCCAAAATAATTTATACCTTTTTTAGATTCTCCAAATGTTTACTTTTTACCACATTTGCTTTGTCCTTCCTCTTTCTCTCTGTTATGTATGTGTATATCTACATATGCATGTATATATGTATATTTATATAATTTTTTAAATGTATTGTTTTGAGAGTACACTGCAGACTTGATGTCCCTTTAGCCCTAAATACTTCAGCATCCTATAGACAAGATCATTTTCTTAGTTAACCATGGTGTAATTATCAAAACAGGAAATCAATGACACCATACTAGTAGCTAATCTATATAGACCTTATTCATATCTTGCTAGTTGTCCCCAAACTATTCTCTTTAGTAAAAGAAAACCCTAGACCATGTGTTGCATTCAATTGTCACATCTCTTTAATCTCCTGAGTCTGGAACATTTCCTGTCTTTGTGTTTCATGACATTGACATTTTGGAAGAACACAGAGCAGTTATTTTCTAGAAAAATCCCTCAGTTAGGGTTTGTCTGATGTTTTCTCCTGTTTAGAGTCTGGTTGTTTTGTGGCATTGTCAGAAATACCACAAAAGTGGTGATGCATTATTTCGATGCATCCTGTAGAGGCAAACGATGTAGACTTGTTCCATTACAAGTGATTATAACTTGCTTCAAGTGGTGTCTGCCAGGTTTCTCCACTGGCAAGTCACAATTTTTTCCCTTTGTAATTAGAAACTATCTTTGTGGGGAGAAATTATCTTGTAATTTCTCAAATTTTAGCCTGTTAATTTTAGTGTCATTGGTGATTCTTGCTTAAATCAGACATTGCCAAATGGTGATTTTATAAATCTCCCACTCCTTCTATATTTACTAGTTGGATTTTTGACTGTAAGGAAGAGTTTTCCCTTCTTCCCTGTTTGTTTATATCTGTATGAACTCATGTATTTATATTTTTACTGATGGATTATAACTCTTAACTATCATTATTTATTTGACACTCAAATCATCCCAAATTTGGTCAGTGGGAACCCCTTTAGTCTGCCTCCAGTGTCCTTTTGAGATGCTTTTTTCATGTCTGAGCACAGCAAGATGTTCCAGGCTCATTTTGGATTCTCCCTGCCCCAGCCATGGGATCAGCCATTTCTTCCAAGTGAAAAATAGTATTTAGAAACCAAGATTTGGGCATCTCTCTCTCTCTCTTTTTTTTTAAATTCAGTTCTATTGAGATATATTCACATACCATACAATCATCCATGGTGTACAATCAACCATTCACAGTACCATCGTATAGTTCTGTATTCATCACCTCAATCTTTTTGAACATTTTCTTTACACCAGAAAGAATCAGAATCAGAATAAAAAATAAAAGTAAAAAAGAACACCCAAATCATCCCCCCATCCCACCCTATTTTTCATTTAGTTTTTGTCCCCATTTTTCTACTCATCCATCCATATACTGGATAAAGGGAGTGTGATCCACAGGGTTTTCACAATCACACTGTCACCCCTTATAATCTACGTTGTTATACACTCGTCTTCAGGAGTCAAGGCTGCTGGGTTGGAGTATGGTAGTTTCAGGTATTTACTTTTAGCTATTCCAATGCATTAAAACCTAAAAAGTGTTATCTTTATAGTGCATAAGAATGTCCACCAGAGTGATCTCTCTACTCCAGTTGACATCTCTCAGCTGCTGAAGCTTTATTTCATTTCATCTCACATCCCCCTTTTGGTCAAGAAGATGTTCTCAATTCCACAATGCCGGGTCCGGATTCATCCTCGGGAGTCATATCCTGCGTTGCCAGGGAGATTTACTCCCCTGGGAGTGAGCCAAGGTGGCTTAGTTAGAGAATCTCTTTTTTTTAATGCTTGTATTGTTCTGTTGTTGACCATTGGGAGCTCCTTCAAATTGTCTCCTGTGTTCTTCTGACACTAGCTCAGTAGTCTTTGATAGTGTCCTTTTGCTTTCTAATATGCTTATCTTGTGCATGCCCTGCCCCAGTCTTGGAATCTGCCATTTCAGCAAGAAGCCCTTGTTCCTCTTAGTGGGAGATTATATTGAGGCCACTCTGCAGGCCCTAGGAGTGCTTACTGTTATGTTACTGAGTTATTATTTCTAGGCCTTTTCAGTGCATAGAGCTATTTTTTCAAAAAGAAAAAAGATGTTCATACTAATATTTCCAATTCAGATTTAAGATTTAAGGATTTTTACTTAACTATGTTGTTTTTATACTTTCCTCTCTTTTCTCTTATGCTTAAAAATTTCGATTCCAAATGATTGGCATAATTTCTCATTTGCTTTGCCCTCAAAATAT
The DNA here is from genome assembly GCF_015220235.1 of Choloepus didactylus. Classification (NCBI taxonomy): domain Eukaryota; kingdom Metazoa; phylum Chordata; class Mammalia; order Pilosa; family Megalonychidae; genus Choloepus; species Choloepus didactylus. The sequence continues at coordinate 21,601,089 of NC_051328.1, read as the reverse complement.
GTAGTAGTTTCAAAATAATACCATTATTAACAATAAGTACTAAATGCAGTATGACTTGTCTTTGTGGTTCTTTTTCTTCTCTGCTGTAACTGCTTGCTGAGATACTCTTTCTCCCCAGTACTCCTTTGGCTTAATTCCTTTCCCTTCAGATTTCAGCCTAGTTGATACTTCCTCTGGGAAGCCTTCTGAGACTGCTGAAGTACAAATTGGATTCTTTATGGCACTGCATTGTGGTGGACTGTTTGTGTCTGAGTTCTCTTGGACCTTTCACATGGAAATGACCACCCTCACTGTGGATTTTACATTTAATCCTCCTCACCACCCTGTAATGTAAGGCTTGTCCCCATCCATTTTAAGGATGAATAAACAGAGGCACAGAGAGGAGAAGTAATTTGCCCAGGTCCACAAAGCTAATAAGTGGCAGAGCTGGGATCACCACATGGGACTGTGAGACTTCAGAGCCCCAGCTCTTTAACTACTATGCTGCATGCTCGATAAATATCTGTAGCTGAGTTAGTGAAGGGGATTTTTGCTCCTACCTTTGTGGGCCTGGAAAGATTAGATGGATATGCTCCTTGAGGGGTTTGCAGCCTGGGGTCTGGGGCTGAGATAGAAGTTCTAACCAGAGAGGTAGATTTGGGAGTGGAGTCCGGAGCAGGGAAATCTGCTGGGTACGTGTGTCTGGAGAGAAAGCAGCAGGGGCAAAGCTCTGGGGAGCTCCCACTTTTTGAGAGGTGGCAGAACGGAAGGAAGCCAAGGGTGTATGGGGTGGTGATCATCAGTGCCCAGTGCCCTGAGGGGTTCAAGCCCTGGGTTAGAACCCAGCTCTGCTGTTGGCAAGTCTTTGTGAGCTTGCATGGGTTGCTTAACATCTTCGCCTCCTTTTCCTCATCAGTAAGATGGAGATTAGAAACTTCATTCCTCTTGGGGTGATGAAATGTTCTAGAATTAAGTTTGATGGTTGTACAACTTTGTGAATATACTAAAAACCACCGAACTAACACTTTAAAAAGGGTGAATTTCATGGTATGAGAATTATATCTTAAAAAAAGAACCCCCCCCAAAAAAAAAAAAATGTTCCTCACCAGATGGAGTTAAGATTAAATAAAATGACAATGTGCTTGTGATAGTGCCCAGCACAGCATTTGACCCCTGGTGGATCAGCAAATGTTGAATTTCTTAGGAGGGCCAGAGTGTCACACACTCTGGGGGATACTGTTCTTGTCGTACAAACACTATGGCGGATGGTCACCCTGAACCCACCGAGGCCCTGTGGGTTGTGGTTTGGCCACTTCAGGAGGTCCCCTCCTCCTGCACCGCTGACTCTTAGCTTCCCATGCGTGAAAACTGGCCGGTGGGCCCTCCTTCGGTTGGATGACGCAGGGGTGCTGCACAGCTGAACTGGGTTTTCCAGGTCAACCTCCACCTGGCCTCTTAGAATATGAGGGTCTCTATTTTGGCCTAAATTCACATTAAGTAGAAAGCTGCTCTCCCAGCTTGCTGGTTTTTCATTCAAAGAGAAAAGCCGCGCCTTTGTTCCTGTTCAATTAAGGTGGTTTGTCAAGGATGTTGGGGTGGAGAGGTGTACCCAAGAGTAGATACAGTTTTGAGTTAAAGCAGGGAGAGGAGGGAAAGGGGGAAGATTTTGCTTTTGAATCATATGGGGATGTGACACTACTCTGGGATTTCAGCTTTATCCACGAAGCAGCCAGCACCAGGAGAAAGGAAGAGGGAAAATAAAACCCTAATGCCAGCAGCATAAATGTCTTCAGATGTGTATGGTTTGAGGCAGTTTGTTTCCTGTGTCCTCTACATATGCATTGTTTTTCTCCATTACTAATTTAAACGGTTTGAAAATGTAGCTTTTGGGGCAGGATGACATTTGCAGTAAAATTCTGTGGGCATTCTTTTGGCAGGAAAGATGCTGACCGTTCTGTGGTTTCCTGAAATCGTGCAGTTATATCTTCAAACCACATAATAAGGTTTTCTAGATTTTTTTTTTTAAAAAGGAGAATGTTTTGCATTTTGTTTATTGGATAACACTGTTCTGTGTGCTGAGTAGTTGGGTGTCCAAATATAAGCCTATTTTAATTTGTCTGAAACTGTGATATACTGTGGTCAGCCATCATCGACAAGTAAGTTGTGGGTTTAATGTGTGCCCTAGAGCTCACTTATGTTATCAGTATAATAATTTTTGTTAGAGATGGGAGTCTTGCCAAAAAAAGAAACTGAAATGCAATCTGATAATGTCGACTCTAGCTTTTTGGCTTTAGGATTCCAAAATAGCAAAATTATTTACCCAGTAGAAACCAGCCTCAAAAATCTGTCAGGTCACCTAGGGGTGTAAATCCCCCTGGCAATGTGGAATATGACTCCCAGGGAGAAATTTAGACCTGGCATCGTGGGATGGAGAACATCTTCTTGACCAAAAGAGGGATGTGAAATGAAATAAGTTTCAGTGGCCTGAGAGATTCCAAAGGAGCTGAGAGGTCACTCTGGTGGGCACTCTTACGCACAATATAGACAACTCGTTTTAGGTTCTAATGACTTGGAATAGCTAGCAGTAAATACCTGAAACTATCAAACTACAACCCAGAACCCTTGAATCTTGGGGACGATTGTATAACAATGTAGCTTATGAGGGGTGACAATGTGATTGGGAAAGCCATGTGATCACACTCCCCTTTGTCCAGTGTATGGATGGATGAGTAGAGAAACGGGGGCAAAAAAAAAAAAAAAGGCACCCAGTGTTCTTTTTTACTTTGTTCTTTTTCACTTTAATTTTTATTCTTATTACTTTTGTGTGTGTGGTAATGAAAATGTTCGAAAGTTTATTTTGGTGATGAACGCACAACTATATGATGGTACTGTGAACAATTGATTGTATGCTCTGTATGACTGCATGGTATGTGAATATATCTCAATAAAATTGAATTTAAAAAAAGCTAGCAATAAAGCCTTCCCTTGCTAAACAAACAAACAAACAAAAATCCGTCAGGAGCATTGGTTGATTAGGCCTTTGTGACCCTGGCCAAGCTCCTGTGTCCTGGAGTGGTAACAGCCTGAGCCTTTCTGTCTTCAGTTGACAACAAAGCCTTCAGGGGTTGGAACCGAGCACAGCCTGAGTGTGGCTGGCAGAGGGCTGCCAGGCTGCCCACAGGCCACACCGCATGCCCCCTGCTGCTGCCACGGCCTCCGAGACCGGAGCCCTTAGCAGCCTCTCCCATTAGTCTCCATCCTTCCTTTTCACAACAATAAGGAGTTTATTTGCCTCAGCCCCCTGGCTCCTTTGCTTAATGAATCCTACTGACTAATTAGTCCTCCCTGCCAGCTGGGGTGGCATTAGCTCCTGAGGGCCTGACTCTGCTCTTCCAGAGCAGATAATTTTCTTTCAGTTCTTTGCAACTATCAGGCGTGTACCTGCAGACACTGTTTATTTAGCAGGAGAAAAACAATGAAACCAAAGGTCACATACAAAAGCTTTGATTGCAGGTTAAATGAGTTTTTCTCAGGTTAAATAATTTACATCTGCAATTACCTCCTTTGTTTCGGAACCAAAAAATATTTGTTCTTTGCTCTGTTGTCTCAGGGGAGAGCACGGTAATATTTTAAACCTACCTTCCTCACAGGATGGCTTCCCTTGAGAGGTAACAACTCATGGATTATTTTTCTTAGAAAAATTATGTTACTGCAGCTAAATCCTTTTGAGAACGAGTCACCACATTGTGTTGCTTTGTCAGAATCCTTCGTGGCACTGGCTATGCTGGGTCCCATATTGTGTTCTTTGAAGAGAAATCACAGTGATGATTTTTCCCATGGTCAGGGGTGTGGGGAGAGACCTAGACCCTTAGGCAGTAGGAAAATGAGTTACAGGGAGGGCAGCCAGCAGACTGGGTCTTGGGTCTCAGCTCCCCCTCTCACTAGCCTTGGGGCGTTGAACAAAGCTTCTGGGCCACCTGCTTCCTGAGCAGGTATGAGGATTAGAGATGATGTACAGATTGTGCCCAGCACAGAACCTGATACTACATTATCCATGTTCCCCAAATGCAAGCCATTGTTATTCTGAGGTGCCCAGCAATGCAAAGCTATTTGAGCCTCTTTGCAGACCATATAACTTGGCTTCTGGCTTAGGAGCTTATGTTTTAAGGTGATCTGTTATTTAGGAAGTTTGTATATAGAACAGCCTAAAACCTCTTGCCTCAGAACTCAGAAAGATGGTGGGAAAAGGCCTTTTGCTCTCTTCTGTAGTTTTGGCTCCAGGAACCCATCTTAGCATGCATGGAAGGTGGTAAGCATGGAGCTGGTTTCACCACCCTGCTCTTCTACTGTCCTCTCTAGATTCTTGATTCTGCACATCATGGGTCCTTCCAACAGAAACTTTGTTTGACAGTTTGTCTGTTGGGTCTTTGTGGCTGGGTATAAACCATGTCTCATCTTTCAAACATTTTTCTCACTATTGGTGGGAGGAGAGCCATTTTAATTTTTATGTGCTAGGTTTGATTAGAGCTCCACCTAATTCTGAAGTCACTTTGGATCCTGCTGTGTGTGTGTGTGTGGTCATCACTCAGCTTTGTGGGGTAGATGTGGGCTGGTTAACAGAATCCTTACTGGTTACTATACTGCTGGGTAAATTGAGCTGTTTTTACCCTGTAATTTGTGCATGAACTGACAAAGTTGAGTATTGACCAGCACATGCTTTTTTTGTTTCCCAAAATGGTTCGCCTCCAAATACCGCTATACAAAGTTCATCGGTCTGCTGGGGTAATAAAATTCTGTGCTCACACAACATAGCCCATGTTTGAGAATCACTGTGTCAAATAAAGGTAAATAAGTTTTTACTGTGAGGCTTTTCAGAACTGTTAATACACTGATGTGCTCTGAGTATCCCAAGACCAGTGATATAGTTATGGTGGAAATGGCATGGGGCTCAGCATGAGAAAACTCAAAGCTGTGGGGCCCTGGGGGCCACAACCTTTCATACATCTGTGATTTCAGGGTTGCTTCTCTGTAAACTGAAAGGGTCTGGTTGCATTAGTAGTTTCAAGCTTAATTGTTTTTTTAAAAGCATAGAAGAAATATTTTCCCAATGTGTAAACTAGACTGATGGTTCTCAGGCTAAGCTCCCTGGAATTTTAGTTCAAGAGGCTATTCACAGGTATTCTGTTCTTTGTTCAGAAAAGTTTGGGAACCACTGCTATTGGAACTATAAACATAAAAACAGAGATACTTTGGTGAGGAGGTAGTCTCTGAGCCTAACTTTCACCTCACCCCCAACCAAGGAACTCAGTTTGAAAACTGGACACTTCCTCACACATCAAACTTTCTTCTTCTGCTTTTCCTCTAAGACCACGCGAGTCCACTGTTTTCCAGGAAGCCTTCCAAAACCTTCTGCTGCTGCCCCTGCCCTCAGTGACCTCTGCCTCTTTCAAATCCCAGCAGCACTTTTTGTCTCGACATCTCCCTGGGCACTGAACCCAGGTACCTGGTTAGCTATTTGTCTTTGTGTGTGTGATAGGATGTCTTGACTGGGCTGGTGGAGCAGCTGCATCTCAAACCTTGCTGGACACCGTGGCAGGGAATTCCGTTTTGAGAAACCAATTCTTCAGACTATAATTGTGCTTCATGTATAATATTTTTAAAAAATCCTTGTTTATAAAAACCCTGGGTATGTTTTACAAACTCATTTGATCAAGTTCATTTGTCAGTGTTTGTGACACTGGTATGAAACATGATTCTAGATATGTTTCCAGAAGAGGGGCTGTGGTGTCACGCAAGTGAGCTTGGATGTACTCACTTACTGTGACTTCAGCTCTGGTCTGTAACCTGTGGATTGCCAGGAGGCCTACATGTCAACGTTAAGTAGGAGCCACTACAGGTTCACATTGCTGTAGACATGTTCAAATGGATAAGTCTTTTTTTTTTTTTTTTTTCTTTTTTAATATGGTGAAAAAAAGTTTATTTAGAATTAGCCAGCTAGGCTCAGTTTAGAAGATCCCAATTTTGTTGGCAACATCCAAAGCATCATGGTCAGGAGTTGGTCAAAAATGTGCTGCCTTCTCTCCATCAAGCCTGATTGGGTTGTTGACCTTGGCCATGCCAATATCATAGAGCTTCTTCACTGTCTGTTTGATATGGACCTCTTGTTGGTCTTGATGTCCACAAGGAACACAAGTTTGTTGTTGTCTTCGATCTCCATGGTGACTCAGTGGTCAGGAGGAACTTGATGCTATATTCGGGCTGTCTTTGGAAACTTTGGGTCTTGGGCTGCTGGAAAGTGATGACGTGAATCTTTTTTTATGTGGCTGTGGATGCCTTTCAGCACTGCCTTCTTGGCTTTCAAAGCCTTTGCTTTGGCTTCTGTTTTGGAAGAGGCAGGAGCTCCCTTCTTCACTTTCAGTGCCATGTTCGTGAAAAGCCAGTCATTGTAGCATCTGATGATTTTTAAGGCTCCTGGTGGTGTTCAGGATTGAAGTTTCTAAAAGATTGTGATTTTTGCTTGTATGTATATTTTAAATTCAGCTTCTTTAGATCCTTTGATAAATTGATGATCAAGGGAGATTAGAATTTGGTCTAATATTCACATGCGTTTTCAAAGATATCAAGAACACTGTTCCTTCCTGGGGGTCCTTGCCATCACACTGGCTGGCAAGTGAGGCTGGCCTCTGTATTACGTGCCAGCTGTAAGGCTGTGTGCCCACTCCCTCCGCTTACTATGCAGCAGTGACCAGGAAATAGACTTGTGTGCTGGAGAGGAGGTTTTAGAGATGATGAAGTCTTCTGGTAAAGAAATAGGACCAACACGGTCTTGCAGAATGGTTTTTATTTTCCAGTATAGTTTCTCATTTCATTTAAAAATATTCATGAATAGTTTCAAAACAAAAAAGGATTGGCTCTTAGAGATTATTAACATTTAGCCCATAATAAGCCTGGATGCTTCAAAAACATATTTATGCACAGAACGTTTCATTTGTTTTTTCTGATTAAAAACACATATTTTGGAAAATAAAAAAACATAGATAAAAAAATCTTTCCACATAGTTGGATTCATCATTAATATTTCACTCTAGATTCTTCCTGAATTTGTAATATATACATATGATATATTTACATATACATTTAGTTATATATACATAGTTATATATTTATACATGTAAATGAAAACACTTATAAATATATATATTTCTTATATAGTCAGATACTACAGGAGTATTTAAAATAAAAAAAAGGGAAATCTCCTTGATTCTCCTGCTCCCCACCCAATCCTAATCGATAGAGTTATCCATTTTTACCTGTTTAATATAAATTCAGGGCCTGTAAGTGCGTATTTACATTTTTTGTGCTTCACCAAAACAGGGTCATATTCTGCATGCTGTTCTGCACTTTGTTCTTTCTCTTAGTATCCCCTGGGCATCTCTCCATGTCAGTTTGTGCGCTCTCACCAAGAATCTCTTGCTGGATATCGATCTACCATAGTTCATTTAACCATGGCTCTCCCGCTAGGCATTTGTTAATTTGACAGACAACATAGCACTGAGCATGAATTCTGCAGTTATTCCTATGGGGTATAGTCATAGAATTTCAGGGTCTGAAGGTATGCAAGCTTACGATTTTGATAAGGACTGCTGAATGGCTCTAGAATGTCATGCCAACTTGCGCCCTCATCATTAGTGTGTCGGATTGCCTGCTTGCCCATTGTCCTCACTAGAATGGCATAGTATGTTACAACTGTAGTGAATCTGATAGGTGAAAATGATAACTCACTATAACTTGATTTGCCTTTCTTTTGTTGGAAGTGAAGTTGAGCATCTGTTCTATGTTTTTATTGGTTATTTATATTCCTTTGGTGATTGTCTTTTCTTATTTATTGCCCACTCGTTTTGGGGGTTGTCTTTTTCTTACTAATTTGTAGTTTTATTTCTATTGCAAGCATTTTTATCATGAATTTTATTATTGAATTTTAAGTTATGATGTTATTAATGCTATCAATAATATTAATACTATTAATTATTGTTAATAATTAACATTATTAATATTGACAATAACAGAATATATATATATTTTTATTATCAAAATTTTGTCTTTTTTCTCATACTAAGTTTTAAGCTTGTAATTTTGTTGATAGTTTCTTTTCCCCATATAGGTTTTTGTTGTTGTTGTTGTTGTTGTTGTTGTTGTTTTTTAATGTATCCAAATCTGTTGGGCTTTTCTGTTTTGTGAGATGCTTAAGAAGGCTTTTCCAATCCTCAAATCAATGGTGTTATCCTTGATTTTCTTTTATCTTTAAATGTTTATTTTTTCTATTTCAATTTTTAATGACTATGTAATATATTTATAAATGTTATGAAGAAGGGAATCTTAACTCCCACCCTCCCCAAATTGATAGTATCTTGAACAAACTGTTTATTGAATAGTTTGTCTTTTCCCCACTGATTTGAACTGCTTCTTTCTTGTAAACTAAATTCCCTTATATGTAGGGGTTAGTTTTTTGACAGTCCTAGACTGTTTTCATTATTGTAACTTTACAGTATGTTTTGATCTCTGGTAAGGCATATCTTTTCTTATTATTTAGCTTAAACAAAAACTCCCTGGCTAATCTCATTTATTCTTTTAAAACTTTGGGGTGCAATTTTCAAATACTCCCTCTGCCCTCCACTGCAAACAAAAGAAAACAAAAAGATCATTAAGGTTTTATTACTTTTTAATTAATTTAGATACTTGATATCTTTACAGTATTGCACCTTCAAATCCAGAAACATGGCCCAGCTCTTGGTTTAGACAGTTTTTAAAACTTTAAAAAATTTTATAGTATTCCTCATAGAGGTGTTGTTCATTTCTTGAGGTTTATTCCTGGTTATTTATAGTATGTATATTGAAAAACAATCTTTAAACTTACAGAAGTATAATTATGTACAGAAAGGTACATGTACAGCTTGATGAATTTTCACAAACCAAACACACCCATGTGACTAGAACCTGGATCAAGAAACAGAATATTATCAGGATCCCAGCAGTTCCCCCTCTTTCTCCTTTCCAGTTAGGAATAACCAGTGTCTTGATTTCTAGCAGCATACTTTATTTAATGGAATCCTGAAGCATGTGCCCTTTTATGCCTGTTTTCACTAAAGAAACACTGTTATGTTTGTGAGATTTACTGATATTGGTCTGTGGTTGTAGATTGTTCATTCTCAATGCTGTATTTTAATTTATTTTTCCATTCTGCCAATGATGAGTGTTTGGGTAGAAAAGCATTTTTTAAAAATAATTTATTTGAATATAGCTACCTACTAAACTCTCATTAATCTTATTAATTTCATTTAATTTCTTGAATTTTCTAAATAAATAATTATATCATTGGTAAATAATAACAGTTTCCTCTCTAATATTTACAACTTATATTTTTCTTATCTCATTGAATTGGTTAAAATCTCTAGCACCATCTTGAAATAACAGTAATAGTGGTCATCCATGTTTTTTTCCTGGTTTTAATGAGTATGCCTCTAGTATCACTGTTAGTGTGTTTGTTTTTGGTTTTGTATAATTGTTATCAATTTAAGGAAGTTCCCTTGTGCTCCTGGCTTACTAAGAATTTTTCTGAAATCAAAAATAGGGAATTAAGTTTATTAAATGTCTTTTTGGGTGTATTAAGATGGTAATATAGTTCTTCTTTGATATGTTAAGATAGTGAAGTATTTATACATTTGCTGCTATTGAACCATTCCTTCATTCTTGGGAGACATCCAACTTGAATTTGATTCGCTGATATTTTATTTAGCATTTTTGCTGCTATATTTGCAGGTGTGACTGGGTCTACTTTTCTGTCCTTAACAGATTTTGTTGCAAAGATTTTGAATGCAAAGAATGCATTCATAAAATATTAAACATTGACATTTTATGTTTTTCCTTGTTTTAAAGGAGTTGAAGTAGCACAGTCAATATCCTTAGCTTGAAAGTCTGGTAAGAGTGTCTACATTTGGATCTGATGTATTTAAGTATGTCTGGGATGATATCATATGCTTTCTGTAAAATTTGCAATTTTATGCTTGATACACAGGACATTGTTGTGCAAACTTAACGTTATATGCCCAGTACCTTTTTCTAATCTGGATGGGCTGGATTATGCTGTAGGAACAACAATGACAACAAAAAAGACCCTTGAAATCTCAATGGCTTAAAACAAGGAAGGTTTCTTTCTCACCTATATTATATTTTACCTCAAGTCAGCGAGGAGCTAGAGACCCAGGCTAAGGGAGCCACCCCGGTCTGGTCTGGAGCGTTGAGGGTGACTGTGGCAGGGGGAAGGGAGTGTGGTGAAATTGTTCACAATTCCTAAAGGTTTCTGCCAGAGTAACAGTTATCTCATCTACTCAAGTTTCATTGCCCAGACCCAGAAGATCCAGGTTTTGAGGGGCTTGAAGCTTACACAATTTTGGAAATCATATCAAATTTGGAAATTTGGCCCACTTTAAGGAAAAAGATATAAAATTAAAAATATAAAACTAGGTACAATGATGAATAATTAGAATGAGAATCACTAAATTATGAATTTAAAAAACATTTTCTTTCTGTTTTTTTTTCTTGACTCCACTAAAATAGATCCTTTGCATTGTATTTGAACTTAAGATATGATCAGTGATTCTGAAAAATACAAAATCCAGCTGAAGTTTAGGTGTACACAAGAACTATTCAAATGCAATTTTAAATTGCCACTAAATTGTATTGAGCAGCATTATTATAAAATCAGTATGCTCTTATACTACTTACATTGACATATTGATGAAAATATGTAGGAGTTTGTCACTCAGACACTTGTTTCTTCAGGCTGTTTCACTGCATTGGAGGCAGTTTTGTGTGCCGTTTCATTTGGGAACTGCAACCTTTGTCAGTTCAAGATTTGTCAGGTACACTAAGATGTGATCTGATATGTTGGGATGCATGCAACTGCAACCTCCCACACATGTACTTGCTATTTGTAGTATCGTTAAAGGTTTGTGCCCTACAAACCCTGGAATTCTGATAATTATTTCATGTGATGCACATCCAAAAAGGGAGAAATTGTGTGTTTATAATCACCTGTGCATCACTATTGAGTATATTCCTGATAGGGTACAACTTCCGTTTAGGTACTGATGAGAACAGAATTGTCACACTTAACAGTTTAATGCATTTGATGACTGGAAGAATTTTCCACAGACTAGCTTCTGGCTCCATGTTTCAAACCCCATTTCTCCTCCACTACCCACATACTTGTCGTTCAGCCTCGTAGGACATATGTGTATCTTGAATTTGTTGGCTTGTTCCTTCATATCAGGATGTCAGGTTAGTCAACTCGTCAGTCAGCTGATGGTAATAGTAAATCTAGAAGCCATTCCTACTCTGGAGAAACTATAAAAACTTAATCACACATGATTAAGTAACAGCTAAACCCAAACTTGATGTATCCCTCATTCACCTTCCAATTAGTAGAATACCAAAAATGCCCGTGGCTATTCCATCACCACCTGACACAAGGAGAAGTTTGAGAGAGAGGAGTTGGAGTAGAAAGAGATAGTGGTCTTAACTGATTGCAGTTAAAATTAATATATTTTTGTAGATTTTATAAAAATATGACCATGCGAGCACATTACTAGGGTGCCTTCCAGGGCCTTGCAAGGAGCCCATGCAAGTCAGGCACTCTGAAGCATAAGCTTCATCATTTTGAGAATATACCTGCCTCTGGAAAAGCTCACGGCTACACTCATTGTCACCTGTACCTTGTGCCTGGAAGGAAGAGAATATATTGGAGACCGGTTCTACTGATTACCACCACCCTCCAGAAAGGTCTTAACAGTTGCTACTCCCATCAGTGGTAATGTGGGTCTTCATGAAAATTTAAGAAGGTCAATATAATATTAACTTTGTCAACCAACCTTCCCCTACTCGCTCTCTTCCTCTCTCCCAGCTTTCTTCCCATACAGTGCTTTTTAGTTGAAGTTGTCAATCATAATTAGCCACAGTGGTGGAAATCTGAAACCTTTTAATATAAATTTATGTACAAGTATGAAAATATTTGCTTCATGTCATTTGGTAGTTACCATATGGAAAAGGACTCTCTCTAAAGATGCCCATAATGGCCTGATTAACAAATACAGTAGCTTTTCCTTATTTACATCCTCTTGAATGTCTCTGTACAATTTTACATGTTACATTTGTCAGCTGCAAAGTTTTTAGTTTAATTACTTTTGACTCCTTGGTTGCCTTGACATTGTTGGCTTTCAGTATAACTTTATCTGAGCCCTTGTTTTCCCCGTTAGCTATTAGATAGGTTTTTGTTTTTAGCAGCAAATGTTAGATTTCACTGTGCTGTAGGAAAATTTGACATTTTATTATTCCAAAAGGTAAGTGAAAAAGTACATTGTTTAAAATGGCCAAAATATTAGAAACCACCTAAATACCCATCAATAGGGGATTGATTAAATGATGGTATGTGCACAGATGTGTATTTATATATCTCTATGAATACTGTATAGTTATTAAAAATGCTGTACACAGGAAATACCTGTGGATATACTACTTAGTGCAAAAAGTAAGCTAGAAAACAAGATGTATAATGTATATTTTATGGTTAAAGCAACAGGCATATAGATTATACTATTACGTCCTTTTTATTTCCTTATTTTATATACAGTGCTTTATCATTATAGAGTCCATACATCTTTGTTTTGAACATTGTGACCATGTGCAGTACACAGAGAATGGAAGTATCATTTTATTGATGAAGAACTGATAGGGAAATAGTATAGTGAGGTAGCAAGAATAGTCTTTAATAAGAACTAAAGTCTCGAGACCAAATATCAAATCTTGGCTATTATATCCTGGTGACTGCCTTTTGCTGGCTCTGTACGTCAGTGGGCCTCAATTTCCTTATCTGTAAAAGTGGTTAATGGTTACTTTATTAGTTAGGGTTCTCTAGGGAAACAGAATCAATGAGAGATATCTATGAATATAAGATTTATAAAAGTGACTCATACAGATTTCAAATGGAGTCGAGAGGTCACTCTGGTGGACATTCTTATGCACTATATAGATAACATCTCTTAGGTTTTAATGTATTGGAATAGCTAGAAGTAAATACCTGAAACTACCAAACTCCAACCCAGCAGTCTGGATTCCTGAAGACAATTATATAATAATGTAGATTACGAGGGGTGACAGTGTGATTGTGAAGACCTTGTGGATCACACCCGCTTTATCTAGTGTATGGATGAGTAGAAAAATGGGGATAAAAACTAAAGGACAAATGGGGTGGGATGGGGGGATGATTTGGGTGTTCTTTTTTCACTTTTATTTTTTATTCTTGTTCTGGTTCTTTCTGATGTAAGGAAAATGTTCAGAGATAGATTGTGGTGATGAATGCATAACTATGTTATCATACTGTGGACAGTGGATTGTATACCATGGATGATTGTATGGTGTGTGAATGTGTTTCAATAAAACTGAATTTAATTTAAAAAAAAAAAAAAAAGTGACTCACACAGCTGTGGGTACGCATGAGTCCAAATTCCTTAGGGCAGTCAGCAAACTGGCAACTCCCATGAAGATGCTTGATGAACCAAGGAAACAAACTGGCAACTTTGACGAACTCCTCAGGAAATGAACTGGGATCTTCGACGAACGTGTTCGATGAACTTCTCAGGAAATGAACTGGCAGCTTTGACGAACTCCTCAGGAAACGCTTCTCTGGGCAGCCGAAGAAGTGAAGGTCCTTTATCTATCTTGCTTAAATGTCTTCATCCGATTGATTGGATTAAATCCAGCCAACTGCATTCTCTCATTGTGGAAGACACGCCCTTCGCTGAGTCATCAGTCACACTGCAGCCAATTGACTGATGATTTAATAAACCAGCCTGTTGGTTTATTAACCAGCCACAAACGTCCTCACAGCAATGGTTAGGCCAGTGCTTGCTTGACCAGACAGCTGGGTATCATCAGCTGGCCAAATTGACACATTAACCTAACCACCACAGTTACCTCATAGGGTTGTTGTGGGGATTACGTGAAAAGTGCCTATATGGTGCTTGATTTGTAGGTAATCAATGAGTAATAGATATTTCTTATTAATATTATTAATTATAATATTAATGTTATAGCAATGAGGTTTTTTTCCTGATGTATTAGTTTTCTATTGCTGCATAACTAATTAACCCAAAATTTGATGGCTTAAAACAATAGACATTTATTATCTTACAGTTTCTGTGGATCAGGAATCTGGGAGTGGCTTTGCTGGAAGGGTCTGACTCCAGGTCTCCTGAAATTCAGCCACGCTGTATCTCTTGAGGGCTTGCCTGTGGCAGGAGGGCCCTCCTCCGAGATGGCTCACTCACATGGCTGATGGCAGGACTCTTTACTTCTTGGCCCCGTGGCCTTCTCCAAAGGCTGCTTGAGTGTCCTCGTGACATGGCAGCTGGTTTCCCCCAGAGTGAGTGATCCAACAGAGAGAGCAAGGCAGAAACCGCAGTCACTTTCTGCCTTAGCCTCTGAAGTCACACACCTGTGAGGTCATTTCTTCATGGTCACAGCACAGCCTTTTTCTCTGAGGGAGGGAACTGCATGAGGTGGATCGCAGGAGGCGCTAATCCTTGGCAGCCATCTTGGAGGCTACCACACCCAGTTAGTAACTGTCCAGTCCATGATGGTAGCAAAAACATTGTGAATGAAGTTACACCACTATATTATCGATTCGAAACTGGTTAATGGGGGAAATCTTAGGTTGTGTAAATGTTACTAGAATAAAAATCTTTTAAAAACCAACAAAGGACTGTACAACACAGTGAACCCTATTATAAAAAATGGACTATAGTTAATAGTACAATTATAATAATTTTCTTTCATCAATTTTAACAAAGGTACCACACTAATAGAAAGTGTTAATAACAGGGTGGGGGTGTGTGTGATTGGGAACTCTTTATTTTCTGCATGATTTTTCTGTAAATCTACAACTTCCCTAATAAAAGAAAGATCATTTAAAAAAATTTAAATCTGGGTTGTCTCGCTCTCTAAATAAATCACCACCATGTTGGGGTGCCCCAGGCTCAGTCCTTAGTCCTCTTCTTTCTGTATTCATACCCAATGCTCTTATCTGTTCCCCTGCTTCCTTCAGCTCTTCTCAAACAGCACCTTCCTAGTGAGCCCTTCCACAGCTGCTCTAAAATCTCAGACACCCCCACCTCAGTTACGTTTCATTTCCTGCTTTAAATTTTCTGCTTTGTAGTTGTCACCATCTAATACATTGTGTGTGTGTGTGTGTGTGTGTGTATTTTAGTACGAAGTTAGTGGGTTTTTTTTAACATTTTATAATTGTGAAATATATGCAGAAAAATGATAAATTTCAAAGTTCAGTTTGACAAGTAGTTATAGAGCAAAATTCAAAGTATAGTATGAGTTACAGTCCCACAATTTCAGGTATTTCCTTCTGACTGTTCTAATATACTAGAAACTAAAAAGAAATATCTATATAATGATTCAGTAGTCATAATCATTTGTTAAATCCTAACTTCTCTGTTACAACTCCTCCCTCTCATTTGATTATCCTCTCAATCTTCAGGGATATTTGGGTAATGACCATTCTAACTTCTTTATGTTGAAAAGGGGAGTCAGCAGTATGAGGTAGGGGAATGCAACTGGTTGACGTTCTAGGAGAGAGCTGTACCTCTAAGTTTCAGGGCTTATCTGGCATAGGGACAATCTGGAGGTTTTAAGTTTCTGAAAAATAAACTTAAGTAAAATTTTTACAGAGTCTTAGATAGAGCCCTGCGTTTTCTTTAGGGTTTTTAGGAATACTGTTGGTTGGGGCTTGGCATACCATGGGAATTTTCAGTATCTGGCTGAAGGTTGTATAAGAGCAACCTCCAGGATAGCCTCTCGACTCTATTTGAAATCTCTTAGTCCCTGAGACCTTATTGTGTTACATTTCTTTTCCCCCTTTTGGTCAAGATTGCCTTGTCAATTCCGTGATGTTAGGGCCGGGCTCATCCCTGGGAGTCACGCCTCATGTTGCGAGGGGGACTTACACCCTTGAAAGTCATGTCCCATGTAGGAGGGAGGGTAATGAATTTATTTGGAGAGTTTGGCTTAGCGAGAGGGAGGCCACATCTGAGCAACAGAAGAGGTCCTCTGGGGGTGACTCTAGGGCGTGTTTATAAGTAGGCTTAGCTTCACCATTGCAGAAATAAGTTTCATAAGGGCCAGCCTCAAGATCGAAGGCTTGGCTTATCAAACTGGGAGTCCCCAGTGCTTGAGATAATATCATAAATTTCCCAGGTAGGGAATTTAATAGTTCCACATTTTTTCTCCAGTCCCTCCAGAGACTTTGCAAATACTTTTTTATTATCTGCCCAAAATACTCTGGAATGTATCAGGGTCTAATACACTATATTTTAAATTTAATTTTTAAAAACTCTTTCATTAGAATATGAGCTAGAGAGCAGGGATTTTTGTCTGTTTTCTTCATGGCTATACTGAATGGCCCTATTAAATATGCATATATATTTTTTAGATATATTCCACGGATGGAATATATATGCCACGACTTTATTTCAACATCTGCATAAATATGAGTTAATGTGGAACAATAACATGTTTCTCTAAAGGGTTAAAATTTGTTTATTCAACAATAGAACTTGTCTCTGAATTCAGTTTTACTGACATATTATAAGTAGTAGTTCTCTATCACTAATCATTTTTACTATGCACAAAATCTAAAATCTATGAGTGGCATTTCTCATTTCTCTGGAAATCTTTTAAACTGCTTCCAGTTGCTTTAAGGCAAGGTTTCTGTCTGCTCATATTCACTCCATTGGAGGCACAAACATCCCTCAATTCTCTTATTTAAATTTGCAAACATGTAATTTACAAATATAGAACCCAATGTTAACACATACAAAAAAAGTATAATCTCTTTATGCTCTAATAACCTAAGTTTTAAGTTTTTTCCCATTAAAATTATTTTCTATTATTTCTCCACAGAGTTATAAAAACTTTCAAAGTATAAATTATTACATATCTTAATTTACAAATAAGAATGAAATGTTAAATTCTACAGGATAGAATTTCTGAATAATACTAATAGGCATTTACTGGAAGGAACTAGAACATCAAACCTTAAATATTTTCTGTTTCAACCCCAATTAAGTTTTTGAAAAGCTGTAAATTTCTTGACAGGCACAGTCCACTCAATAACTTGATGTCGACATAAAGATGAGATTAATCTGGTAGATGGAGATTTGCATGCTAGATATGCCGCACCCTTCCATGCAACTGAGTGAAGTGGTCGTTTCTTAATTTTTGCTCTTTGTTTTAAATAAAATTACATATACAAATGGTAAAAATTGTAAGCAGTACAGAAAGGTCTAAAACAACAAGTAATAGTCTTTTTTTCCATTAACCAGCAAATTTGCTGTCTTCAAAAATCATTACAGCAGTCATGTGCATATTTTGCGAACTGAAGTCAACCTTGGAGTCTTATCTGAAAATAATTCTGAGGTCTTTGGAATTGTTTTGATTGTTTCATATATTACCTCTGTTGCAGAGGAAAGCTATGCAATCTTCAGTCTTCTTTAAAAAAAGAAAAAGAAAAAGAAGAAGAGCAAAGCCACACAGCAGCACGCCCATGCTGCCGGAGATAGCTGACTAGGCAGTGCTCAGACCCCATGGACCTGGTCACAGCTGGAGGGAGGGTCTCTGGTATCATCCTTGAACTTTTACTAACTATATTTACTAACAAGGCATTTTCACAAGGTGAGAAAAATTTCTCTTAATCCAAATGAGGTCATCTGGTCCTTACAATGTGGAGAAGTTTAACTCTGTCAGAAACTCAGGTCGTCTGGTCATTACTTAATGGGAAAATATCTTTATTTAACATTGTACAAAAAGGCCTTAGCCATCGTGTCACAAGCATAAAGTTAAAAACAGGTCCAGCCTTTTCTAAAGAACAAAGGGAAGGCAAGACAGTAAGGGACTAAGGATGGAGAAGGAAAATTTCTGCAGAGAAGCTCCAACTCCTAGGGGTTTTTCCTTCTGGGTGAGCAGGAAAGGCTTACAGCGACCCTGGCTGCAGGAGCTCGGCCCAGTCCCTCTTCAATGCCTCGGATCCTCACATCCTTGGGGGAAAGAGTGACGCGGCCAGCCTGTCATGAGAGGAGGCAGGCATCCTCAGAAACGAGAGATGAACTAGACAGGTCTCTGCTGCCTCTTGTAGGGCCAACAGGGCCTGGGCTTGCCGATTGAAGTCCACACCACGAGGGAATGTTGTACGTATTTCTCTTACCAGAAGGCTGAAGGGCCTTTCCTTATCAACAAATCTGTGCTCTTCTGAAGCTTCTTCATCTCCTTCAGAATCTGATGTCTCCGCGGACCACGTGGACGGAAGGAAGGGCCTGAGGGGCGTCCCCTGCGGGGTGCCCGGGGGTTCCGCTCCAGATGCGCCTCGCGGGGGCTTCCGGCGCGGGCCCATGGCGGGACGAGAGAGGTCTCGGCCCCCTCCCGCCCCGCGCCAGGCGTCCGGGGCCCCCAGCTCGCTCTCGAAGGGGGGCTTCAGGGGAAGGCCGAGAGAGCGCCCCAGCCGCGTGCTCCGGAGCACCTCGCTCTCAGGGAGTTAGCACGGAACCCGGGTTCTAACCTTCTAACTGCAGGTGCTGCTCAATTTGCATATTTTTGAAACAAAATTTTTATCTTAATATTCAGGAGTGTAGGTGTTACCTTCCCACATCAATATGGTTGAAGTTAGCATACCAGAAATATTTGTAACTCATCAGTACAGTGTGTTATTTCTTGCCCAAGATTACTAGATCCGATTACAGGGGTGAAAAAAAAAAAGAATGTTTAGGAGTTTCCCTTATATGAACTGTTTCTTTTGTGATTTGATTGCAAGTTAGGCAGGTAATTCAGGTAAATTAAAGTCTGTGGTTCTGTAGAGAATTATGAGAGCCATTTGGAAAAGCACAAACTGTGTGCTTTCAGACCCATACCTGTGTTTAATTATAGTAGAAATGTACCCTATATTGTAAGAAAATGTGTCCCTTAGAATTGCTGGTAGAAATATTGGCAGTGGAAAAAGCAGAACCACCCTACTTTCATGTGTGGAGACACTGGAAATATGCCAGGAATTGTAGCTGTGGGCTTTGTAGTGGCTCAGTGAGCTCTTGTTTGCTGGTTGTGTGCAAGTTATTGTGCTTGGTGGCTTGGGAGCAGAGAGAGGTGGACTGGCCACTGCCATCAGAAAGCTACGAGGCAAAGAGATGCAGAAGGGTAAGTATAAAAAAGGGTAGAATGCAATCACAGATGAGCAAGATTTCCTGACAGAGAGAATAAAGTATGTCTCTTAGGGAGGAACACAATCAGGGAAGGCTTCAAGGAGGAGGTGGCCTTGAGGGGCGGGTTGGAAGAGATGAGCAGGACTTCAATGGGCAGGGAAGGGCCCCCAGAACAGCTTGTGCCTTTCATGCTTCTCACACTTTAATCATCTGGGAGATCTGGTTGAAAAGCAGATCCTGATTCTGTAGGTCTAGTCTGAGAGGTGAGGCAGAGATTCTGCGTTTCTAACAAGTTCTCTGGTGATGCTGATGTTGCTGGCTCTAGGGGACAGCATGGGTCTTGTGAGGCACGGGCTGGCCAGGAAGGGCCAGCTCTGTGAGCCATGTGGAGTGGAAGCCAGGTTATGGGTGCTCAAGACCACCTGACTTTCCCTGACCACAGGCCATTAACTTGGCCTTTGGGTCTCCTCCTCCTGAAATCCATCTTTAAAAGTTCACTTGGTAATTTCCATTGTCTTCTGATCTTTTGGGATGTGTTATGAGAATGTTATTTTTGTCCTTCAGAAAGAAATTTATTCTGTTATTGGCCGATTTTTTTAATGTTTTTTTATAAACTACCAGTCCCTCTTCTTGTGATCAAGTCCACTGATAAGCTTATAAAAGTCATAGATCATGAATTAATTAGGTGGCCCTCTTGGGAGGAGGTGGTGTGGATCATACAAACCATTCTTTTAAAGCTGTCAGGGGTTCCAATTAATCCAGTATGACCTCAGCATGAGCCACCACAGTAGTTGCAGATGGTGTTTTTCTTCCTTGGAGTAAAATGGCCATGATTAGGCTTCAGCCCTCTTGATCTTTGGCATAATTATGGCAGACTCTATAAATAAGAAACATACATAGGCAATGCCCACTTATTAGAACAACTAAAAACATTGCAGAGACTTTCCTTTCTGCCTCCTCACAAGGACCAGCTGCTTACACCCAGCGGCCACACCACACTAGGTTGTTTTCTGTGTATGCTGGTGGAGGCTTGGTTGTTTACCTTGGGGAACTGATCCTTCATATTAAGGCCCCTACACCTGTGCTTACGTAAGGATTGAAAGAAGTCATATTTCTGACAGTTGTACTGCTGTCCCCAGAGGAAAGCTCAGTTTTTATTTAAATGTGGCAGGCACATATGTCTGCAGATGTGCACAAATATATGAACACATGTATGTTTCCAATTTTCTTCCTAGATTCTGGCCCTGATTGCGTTCATCTGCATAGAGACCATCATGGAGTGCTCCCCATGTGAAGGCCTCTACTTTTTTGAGTTTGTGAGCTGTAGTGCATTTGTGGTGACTGGAGTTTTGCTGATTATGTTCAGTCTCAACCTTCATATGAGGATCCCCCAGATCAACTGGAACCTGACAGTGAGTACAAGTCACTGCTATGCCCATGAAAAGATTGGATGCTACTTGGCTCCAAGGGAAACTTGGAATCTCTCCAAGTCATGTTTGGTTCCAGTTCATTTTGATACTTAAATATTCTGTCGTAACTCAACTATGAAATTTTAAGTTTCTTTACCGGGTCAAATAAACTACTTTTAAAATAAACTACAAAATAAATGGAATCTTAACTAATAGTAGAAACATCATCACCAAATTCTTTTGACCCTTTTAAAGGTGTCATTTCAATTTTGTGATCATCTGAGAAGATTGGTAATGTTCATATTTGCAGAACGTGTAAAATAGAAAATGGAATTAATACATTTGCATGTCTTTTCAGACTGGACCCAAAAGTCATTTACGAAAGCATTGATTCTGGAAGAAATGAAAATGTGAACAAAAATGCCAATAACTTGCAAAGCTTGCATAGAAAGACCCCTAGAAATATTGTTCAGTGCAAAGCAACTGGGAGGATGCATTGAGTGAAGATGGTTCTTCTTCTCTCATGTTTGGTTTCTTATCCCTGTTTGACAGTCATACCCTCTGAACAGCATGGGAAGCTCAGGGCTGCTCACCCTTGAGCCCTTTGTCCTGGGCTGCATTACTTGTTCTTACTGTGCTCAGTGAGGAAGGAAACTGAATATCACTTGGTTTTCTTGATATTTCTTTGCAAATAAACCTGCACCAGAACTCAATGGGAATCAGTGAGGGAGACCCCTGAAAGCACAGTCCACTGCCTCCCTCTGTCTTGCTTGTGGGAGGGAAAGCCCGTGGGCATCACTGCTGCCGAGAGGGGCAGGGACCCTTGCCACAGGGCTCTGCAGCTGGTGCTGGGTACATGTAGGCACCTGGAGAGTGTGCTCCCGGGCTGCGGGGGTCCCTGGCAGGGCAGCTCCTGGGCCTTCCCTTGAGAAGGTGTTCCTGGTAGAATGTGCTCCTGTGTTGTCTTAATTGGCTCGAAATCCTTTAGGAGGAAAAAGAAAGGAGAATTGCTGAACCAGAAAAGTGGATGTCAGTTGAAAAGTCATTTAATTTGTCTCAGCATTGAGAGCTGAGAAAAATGTGACGGCATTTTAAACTTAAGCACTAAAACCTCAAGGTACTTAGTCCACGTTTTTGTGACAGGTTTAATATCTTAACTATTTTCAAGATAAAGTTTGTGTTATCCATAAGAAAATGCTTATGGAATTGTGATTTAAGTTGATAGTGTAGTAGACAATTTAAAGAAAATTTAAGGTCATTAAGAGAACCTAACACATCTCCCCAACTAAAATGCCAGCTCCACAGGGGCAAGGTCGTTGTCCCCTTTCATTAGGATCCCTGGTGGCCAGTGTTTCTGAGGCCTTCTCAGTAAATCCTTGTGTGGGGAGGGGCTGTGCTGGCAGTGAACGCAACCACCCAGCATGACCTATCTGACAAAGAAGCCATTCTTGGGAATGCTAAGAGCCTGGACTCTGAGTCAGACAGACCTGGCCAGGGGCAAGTCACTTAAAGTCCTACCTTGGTGAAGTCCCACCATTGGTCGAGGGGGATAATATTTTTCTCACCTTTTTTTTTTTAAGGAGAAATGCAGATGTTTTCTTTATTATAAAGGCAGCAGTTACAAAAGAGGAGTAATAAATATTACATTTAGGAATATGTATATGTATATGTATATATATATATTTAAATACAATAACCCCCTGCTGTTTGTGAGCAATCCCAGAGGCTCACAAAGTATAAATATTTGTGGTGTGGCTAAGAACATCTTCATCTCGAGACCTTGGAGCAGATGTTAGGAAGTGGCCAGATTGATGAGGATGGTCACGAATTTGGGGAGTTGTCACTAGAGAATGTCAGAGGTCTACTATAATATAATTTACTGTAATATAATTTGCATACAGTCAAAGCTGAACGGGATTTCTACTCATTAATATTATAATTATTCTTTCATTCTTACAATTAAGTACCATGGGATTTAAAAGAGGAAAAAAGGCTGAAATGGGAAAATATGAGTAGAGGGGAGGGCAACCCCTGGGGAGCGCGGAGGGCAAAGAAGGAAGGTGGAGGGGAAGGAACAGAACTTCCCATCCATTTTCTATTTTCTTCCCACTTAAGGGACAGGCCACTCTCTTGTTGGCAGGGGATGGGTAGAGGTCCACTTTGGCGAAAGGAGAGAAGATGCCAGAGCAAGGAAGCAGTCAACTCAGGCCAAGAAGGAGAACAGTAAACTGGATGGGAAATAAAGGAGAATGAAACATTAAAATCACAGCCCACCACAGATGGTGCTGTCCACCAGGAGGACTGTGAAAGGAAGAAGCATCTGTACAGATACAGACAACACACTGCTCTTTGTCATGGAATGGAAAAGGGACAAGGGAAAAGCAAAGATTGCCAAGAAGAGGCAAGCAAGCTCTGGCTACTCGAAGGACAGAGGGATGAAGGCAGAAGAGAGGGGAGTGGAGACACATGGGCCAGCTCAGGACCCTCCAGGAGTGGCTCCCACTGGGGTGGGGGCAGCCCCTAGCATCCCAATGAGGCTGTCTAGAGAGTGCACTGGATGGTGGGTGCGAGGCTCAGCCAGGACGTCAGTGAGGCCCAGCTGTGGTCACAGGTCAAGGTCACCTGCCTAAGTGCTGAAAGCCACCTTGAGTTCCCGGAAGGCTGCCCGGCGGTGCCTCCTCTCCTCCTCTTGCTTCCACTCATCTTGCTCAGCCTTTAACTCGGCTTCAAACTTACTGGCAGATGACAAGGCTTGCACCTTGGTTTCAAAGAAGTTCTTGGCACCTTGAACGCCCTCGAGGGCGACATTGACCTCAGAGAGCTTTGCCACCGCCATCAACCCGCTGTCCTCCTGCAGGTCCCCCCCCCACACACACTGTGGCCTTCTGGAAAATGAGCAGGAACTCCTGGAAGCTGAGTTTGCTATCGAAGTCCTCATCCACCTCCTTGATCATTCCCTTCAGGCCCAGGTGGGTCTGGGGGGCCCCTAGCTTCTCCATCATCAGCTTCAGCTCCATCAGGTCAATGTAGCCATCCTGTCCAGCATCGTACAGTTTGAACTTGCATTCCAGGTCCTTGATGAGGTGGTGGCTGAACTCCGGGAACTCGGTGTAGGGGTTGAAGACCCTGCAGCAGCCAGGTGGTGCTGCACCCTGGGTGATGTCCAGGCGCTGGTTCAGCTGCGCACTTAGCTCTGAGTCCACGTGCTCACGGGTGCCCGGGTGGACAGCTTGGGCTGGGGACCACCTGGGCCGCCCACCTGGGCCTTCTGCTGCTGCAGCCTGCACTCCGGCTCCTCGCTGGCCATGGCAGCAGATTGGGACACTGATCACGTTTTTTTTTTTTTTTTTTAAGAATAAAATGAAATAGTGTGTATGAAGGCATCTTATGAGCCCTGAAATCAGTGAGTGCTGTTGCTGGTATTAGAGTATTAATCTTTCAATTAGGAAAGGTTGTTATTATAGCCATTGTTCTCTCCTGTAGGTTCCACTTGGTTTGACATTACTTCCTTCATTCTGTTTTGTCTACTTATATGAAAGCCCGTAAATCTGTTAGACTTCATGCTTCAGATTTCTGCTAATTCATATGGACCTTTATCCCAAAAAATACCTATTTAGTGAGTTTTCTGTACTTCTGATTTCTCTGTCTTAATTATGAGAAATAATATTAACCATGTTATTTGGTCATATTGAAATTGCATCCTCTTCTCTGGAATGTTGATATTTGTGTTTTCCCTCTGTTAGCTAGGAAGGCCATGGCTGGCTGGTGATGTGATCAGTTGAGAACACCTTTCTATCCCTTGGGATCCCTTCCAGAAGTTCCACCCTTTTGGGGCACATAAAGGGGTTTGCTTATCCAACAAAAGGGTATGCGCATTACATGAACTTGATCCACAGCAGTTGATGGTAGTTTACTTCACCTGTTCTCTAGGAGGGGAGAGAAAGTAGGATCTTCAGGGCTGATCCCAGTTCATCAAGTCCCTACAGAAGTGTTGGCCTTGGTTGTGTTGTGTTCCTCTAACAAGGTGCTGGGAGTATTTTTGTCTCAACAGAGTCAGTTGAAATATGAGTGAAATAGAGTATGATTGGTATAGATTTAGAAAAGTGGGTCATTTCAGAGCCCAGGTTGACACAAATATAGATTGAAAGTGATAAAGACAATTCAGAGTATACATTTGTGCCAGTTTGGATGTATTATGTCCCCCCAAAATACCATGTTCTTTGATGAAGTCTTGTGGGGACAGACATATTGGTGTTGATTAGGTTGGAATCTTTTGGTTGTTTCCATGGAGATGTGACTCAGTCAGCTGTGAGTGAGACCATTGATTGGATAATTTCCATGGAAGTGTTACCCTACCCATTCAGGGTGGGTCTTAATTGAATCACTGGAGTCCTATAAAAAAGTTCACAGACAGAAGGAGGTGCTGCAGCCAAGAGAGACACT
This sequence comes from Choloepus didactylus, assembly GCF_015220235.1. NCBI lineage: Eukaryota > Metazoa > Chordata > Mammalia > Pilosa > Megalonychidae > Choloepus > Choloepus didactylus. The sequence goes on along the minus strand of NC_051328.1, from coordinate 21,575,951 downwards.
TTGAAGAACGCAGAGGAGCTGAGAGTGGAGCTGGAACACAACCTGGGATCAGGAGACACCAGCCATGTGCCTTCCTAGCTAACAGTGGTTTTCTGGATGCCATTGGCCTTCCTTTGGTGAAGTTATACTTGTGTTGATGCCTTCATTTGGACATTTTCATGGCCTTCAGACTGTAAATTTATAACCAAAAAAACCCCCTTTATAAAAGCCAATCCATTTCTGGTTTTATGCATTATGTCAGCATTAGCAAACCGGAACAACATTTTTTACAGACGTTATTTGATGAATTTTTAAAAGATTCTGTTAATGTCAGTTTTTCTTCTTAATGAATCTATGGGATTTACTTGTGATATTTGTTTTTCTCTGTATATAAGGAGCTCGCACACCCATGTGTTCCACCTGTGTTTACCTCGGTTAGTGCCATAGGCCCCTTCCCTCATCCTGTCCCTCTTCTCTTCCATCCCCTGCCCCACAGGTACCAGAGTAGAGCTCTCTAGAGCACATGTCTGACTATTGAAAGCCTGCCACTGGCTCTCTCGCCTCAGGCTGGCACTTAGAGCCTGTGAAGGCCTGCTCAGCCAAACTTCCCTCAAGAGGAGGTCAGCACATGCCTTCTCTACTTCCCTCTCTCCTACTCCCTCTTTTCTAACCTTTTGTTGTCGATTGCAGCATATTTAGAAGAGCTTGAAAATGTCAATGTACAATTTTTAATGCAATTTTATTGAGATATATTCACATATCAGATTATTCAAAGTGTACAGTTAGTGGTTCATGGTATTATCATATAGTTGTGCATTCATTACCATAATCAATTTTTGAACATTTTCATTACTCCAAAAAAATAATAATAAAAATCATCCCATACCCCCATCCGCCCCTATTATTTATTTATTTATTGTCTTATTTTCTTACTCATCTGTCCATACACTGGATAAAGGGAGTGTCAGTTGCAAGGTTTTCACAATTATACAGTCATTCTGTAAAAGCTGTATAGTTATACAATCATCTTCAAGAGTCAAGGCTACTGGATTACAATTCAACAGTTTCAGATATTTTCTTCTAGCTATTCTAATACACTAAAAACTAAAAAGGGATACCTGTATAATGCATAAGAATAACCTCCAGAATGACCTCTTGACTCTATTTGAAATCTCTCAGCCACTGAAACTTTATTTTGTTTCCTTTCTCTTCCCCCTTTTGGTCCAAGAAAGCTTTCTCAATCCCATGATGCCAGGGCCACGCTCATCCCTGGGAGTCATGTCCCACATTGCCAAGGAGATTTATACCCCTGGGAGTCATGTTCTACATAGGTGGGAGGTCGTGATTTCACCAGCAGAGTCAGCTTATAGAGAAAGCCACATGTGAGCAACAAAAGGGGTTCTCAGGGGTGACTCTTGGGCATAATTATAAGTAGACTTAGCTTCTCCTTTGAAGGAATATGTTTCATAAAGGGCAAGCCCCAAGATCGAGGGCTTCGTGTATTAATTTGGCAGTCCACAATGCTTGTGAGAGTATCACGAATTCCTCAGGTGGTGAAGTTTAGTATTTCCGCAGTAAATGTACAATTTAATGAAGAATTGCAAAAATTGTGTAGCCATCCACCGGGCCAAGAAATAAGATAGCATCAACACTCCAGAATGTGTCCCTTCCCATACACAACTACCACCCCTTCCCCTAATACACTATCCTGACTTTATGATAATCTCACCCAATTCTGTCGGTCTGGCTTCTGTTCCCATTGCATCATTGAAAGCCCTCTTTGTGGTCACTGGGGGCCTCCATGTTCCTGGACCCTCTTGTTACTCTTCAGTTCTCATCCCACAGCACATTTTAGCAGTATCTGCTGTGGGATACTCTCCTTCCTGCCATACTCTCTACTCTTGGCTCCTATGGCACCACAGTCTTCTGAGTGTTCTTCTTCCTCCTTGACTACACCTTCTCAGTGACCTCTGTGGCCTCTGCTTCTTTCACTGACCTCTCCCCATATGATGGCCCAGACTGGCTGCTCTGGTGGGTTGCAAGCAGTGAAGCCACCCAGAGGGGCCATTGCTGAGATCCTTAGCCCTTAACCATGACTCATCCTTTCTGGGTCTCAGCCTTCTCATCTATAAAAGTAGGACAATAACAAGAAGTCCTGCTTTATAGTTATTTCGGATCATAGTAAGATTAGGGTTCACTGAGGCACTGGAAGTAAAATGATTGGCACAGTAAGAACTCCCTGAATGGTAACTGCCACTGTCATCAGTATTATAATTATCCTTTGATACCTGGGCCATTTGAGCACAAGCCAGTGAACTGTGTGTCCCGAGTAGTCTTAAACTTTGTTTTACCAGTGTGTAGAACTGAGACTAGAGCCAACCACAGAGCCCAGTGGCTTGGGAACCAAGCAGGATTGCAGTGGCAGCCCTGGGCTGAACGTGTTTACAGATGTCTCATCTGTAGTCAGTTCAGCAAACATTTATTGGGTACCTGTTTTGTGCTAGTTTTTTGGATTGAAAGAGCAGAGCAGGTAGACGCAAGCTGCTCTCATGTGGTCTGTGTGCTCTCTATGATCCAGGTTGGTATGAGGCCTGGGAAAACATAGACAAAGTGTAATGAATTCTTCTGGGCAGGAGGCCTGGAGCAGGTCAGTAGGGGAAGGTTCAGAGAAAATGCCAGATTCCAGCTGAGCCTTGAAAGATAATCAGGTGCTCTCTGGGCACAGAGTATGGGAGGGTGGGGCATTTGTAGGATGACTCGTTCTCTGGGACTGGAATGGAGTTACCCCAAGGCGTGTATTTATGTCAGGGGCTGATGGACCAGATGATTGCCTAGTCCTGTTCCTTGACTTTCCTCTTCACCTCCTAGCTTAAAGAGGGGATGCAACCTTGGATGTTTTCGGGGGCCAGGCAGGGAACATAAAGTGGCTGGGTGTGAGATGGTAGGGGCTGGGGAAGGCTGTGCCAAACTGGACAGCATGTGTCTGATAGAGTATAAATCCCATTAAAAGCATTTAAAATTTTTAAACAACATAATTGCAAGTTTGGGAGGTCCCCCAAACCACCTTCAGGTTTCATATTTGCTAGAAGGACTCAAGGAATTTAGAAAAGCTGTTACGCTCATGGTTACAGTTTGTTACAGCCAAAGGTAGAGATTTAAAATCAGCAATGGGAAAAGGTTCAAGGACTGTGTCCAGAAAAGTTCTGGGCACGAGCTTCCACTTGTCCTCTCCCAGTGGAGTTATGCAGACAGCGTTTGTCCTAGCACTTACATTTGGCAACATGCATGGAGCATTGCCAACCAGGAAGCTCACCTGAACTTTGGTAGTGAGTTTTTATTGTGGCTGGGTCCTGTAGACCTTAGTCTCCAGCCCTCCAGAGGTGGAGCTGATACTGTGTGACTCCAGGATCCCACCATAAATAACATCAACATGGGCTATCCAGTGTAGCCCAAGGCTCCCAGGCAAAGACACTCTTAGCAGGCAGGACATCCCGAGGGCATAGAGATTACCTCCCAGGAGCTGGGGCCAAACGCCAAACCTTTCTTTGGGCAAAGTTAATCCTTTGCTGCACAGTTGCATAAAAAAATTTTAAGAACAACACCAAAAACCATCTGAGGGCGTGCCAGTATGCAACTCCTAATATGCAGGGTGATTCTATGATCCTTGATTTTATTTCATGGCCAAGGAACTCAGGTGGTTGATACTAACGTATTTTTTCTGTTTTTCTTTTTTTTATTTTTACATACACTCAGTCTCCCTTTCCCACTCCCCACCTCTTTCCCTGGAACCTTTACTCTGCTTTCTGGCTCTGTGAATTTGCTATTTTCAAGTCATGTCTTATGAGTGATATCATACAATTTTTGGCCTTCTGTGTCTTGCTTGTTTCTCTGAGCATAATGTTTTCAAAGTTCTTCCATGTTGCAGCATGTCTTATAACTTCATTTTTTCTTAGAGCAGAATTCTTATAACTTCATTTTTTCTTCTGGCAGAATAATATTCCGTTGTGTGTATAGATCACATTTTGTTTATTCATCTATTGATGGACAGTTGGGTTGCTTCCATTTTTTGGCAATTGTGAATAATGCTGCTATGAACATCAGTGTGCAAATATCTGTTCCAGGCCCTGCTTTTAATTCTTGTGGATGGGTAGTGGGATTTTTGGGTCATATGGTTGTTCTATACTTAGCTTTCTGAGGGACCGCCAGACTCTTCCAGAGCGGCTACACCATTTTACATTGCCACCAGCAATGAATGAGTGTTCCTGTTTCTCCACATCCTCTCCAACACCTGTTATTTTCTGTTTCCTTAAGAGCAGATATTCTAATGTTGTAAAATAGTATCTCGTGGTTTTGATTTGCATTTCCTTGATGGCTAATGATGAGCATCTTTTCATGTGCTTCCTGGCCATTTGTAGATCTTCTTTGGAGAGATGTCTGTTCAAGTCTTTTGCCCATTTTTAAATTGAGATGTTTATCTTTTTGTTGTTAAGTTGAGGATTTATTTATGTATTCTGGATATTAATCTTTTATTGGATATATGGTTTTCAAATATTTTCTCCCATTGTATAGGTTGTCATTTTACTTTCATTATAAAGTCCAATTAGGGTACCTTTTATTTCTTTTTCTTAAGCCTAATTGCTCTGGCAGGAACGTCTAGTACATGATTGTATAACTAAGAAAGTGAAAATGAGCATCCTTGTCTTGTTCCTGATCTTAGGGGGAAAGCTTTCATCGTTGAGTATGATGTTAGCTGTGGGTTTTTCATAAATGACCTTTATCATGCTGAGAAAGTTCCCTTCTAGTCCTACTTTCCTGAGTGTTTTATCAAAAAGGATGCTGGATTTTGTTGAATGCTTTTTCTGCATCTTTTGAGATAATATGTGGGTGTTTTCCTTCATTCTATTTATGTAGTGTATTAGAACTACCCTTGCATTCCTGCGATGAATTCCACTTGATCATGGTTTAAATCTTTTTAATATGCTGCTGTTGGATTCAGTTTGCTAGTATTTTGTTAAAGGTTTTTGTAACTATATTTGTATGGAAAATTGGTCTGTGATTTTCTTTTCTTGTGATGTGTACTGGCCTTTGGTATCAGAGTAATGCTGACCTCATAGAATGAATTAGAAAGTGTTCCCTCCTCTTGAATTCTTTGGAAGAGTTTAAGAAGGATTGGTGTTAATTCTTTCTTTATTGTTTGATAGAATTCACAGTGAAGCCATGGAAGGTTGTTGATTATTGATTCAATCTCTGTGCTTGTTGTAGGTTTGTTAATGTTTTCTGTTTCTTCTTGAATCAGTTTGGGTAATCAGTATATTTCAAGGAATTTTAAAATTTCTTCTAGATTATCTAGTTTTTTTTGGCATACCATTGTTCTTAAATATTCTCCTTTTTATTTCTGTAAGTTCAGTAGGGATGCCATTTTCCTTTCTGATTTTAGTTATTTCCATCTTTTCTCTCTTTTCCTGTGTCAGTCTAGCTAAAGGTTTGTCAATTTTAATGATTTTTTCAAAGAATGAACTTATTGTTTATTCTCTCAATTGTTTTTTTGTTCTGTTTCACTTATCTTCATTCTAATGTTATTTCCTTTCTTCTGCTAACTTTGTGTTTATATTGTTCTTGTTTTTCTAGTTCCTCAAGTTGTAATGTTAGGTTATTAATTTGAGATCTTCTTTTTGAATATACAGATTCATAGCTATAAATTTCCCTCTGAGCACTGCCTTTTCTGCATTCCATAAGGTTTGGCATGTTGTGCCTTTGTTTTCAGTAGTCTCTAAGTATATTCTAATTTCCCTTATACTTTCTTCTTTAATCCATTGGTTGTTTAAGTGTGCTGTTTAATTTCACAGTTTTTTGGGTAAATTTTCCAGTTTTCCTCTGTTATTGATGTTTAACTTCATTCTATTGTGTTCAAAGAGGTTATTTTTTATGATTTCAGTTTTGTAAAATTTATTTAGACTTCTCTTGTGTCCTAGCATACAGTCTACATTCCACCATTGTTGGGTGAAGTGTTCTTTCTGTAAGTGATGTAGTTGATTTATAGTGTTGTTCGGGTTACTTATTTCCTTATCAATCTTCTGTCTAGATGTTCTATCCAGGGTTGAAAGTTGTGTATTGAAATCTTCCAGTATTATTATAGAACTGTCTATTTCTCCCTTCATTTCTGTCAATGTTTGCTTCACATATTTTGATTCTCTCCTGTTAGGTACATATATATTTATAATTGTTAAAGCTTCTTGTTCGCTTGACTCTCTTATCGATACATAATGTTCCTCTTTGTCTTTTTGTAGCAGTTTTTGACTTAAAGTCTATTTTGTCTATTATAAATATAGCCGACCCCCACCTCTTTTGATTACTATTTGTATGAATTTTTTTTTTCCATCCTTGCTCTTTCAGCCTGTTCATATCTATGGATCTAAGCTGGTTCTCTTGCAGATGACATTTAGTTGGGTCATGTTTCTTTATCCATTCTACCAATCTCTGTCTTTGGATTGGATAATTTAATCTATTAAACATTTAGGAAAATTTACTGATAAGGCAAGATTTACTTTAGCCATTTTGCTAATTGATTTTTGCTTATATGTCTTTTGTCCCTCGTTTTTACCATTATTGCCTTTCTTTTTGTTTAGCTGATCTTTTATAATGAACCATTTTGAATCACTTTTCCTTTTTTTAAAAAATGAAATTTTACTGGAATATATTCACACATAATACAAACCATCTGAAGTATACAATCAGTGGCTCACATAATCATCACATAGTTGTGCATTCATCACCATGATCAATTTTAGAATATTTTCATTTCTCCAGAAAAAGAAATAAAAAGAAAAAAGAAAACCCGAAACATCACATAGCCCTTATTATCAACATTATTGACCGATAGTGTTGGTTTGGTATATTTGTCACTGCTGATGAAAGAATATTAAGATATTACTATTAACTATAGTCCATAGTTTGCAATAGATACATTTTCCCATATATATTTCTGTTATTAACTTCTTGTAATAATGTCATGTATTTGTTCTAGTTCATGAAAGAACTTTTTCATATTTGTACAGTTGTTAATCCCAGTCATCACCCATCACAGGTTCACTGTTATACATTTCCATGTTTTAACCTCCAGGTCCTTCTGGTGACATACATGACTCTACATTTCCCCTTTCCACCACATTCCCCCAAAGTTCAACACTGTTAATTATTTCCACAATAACATGCTACTGTCATCTGTATCCGTTTCCAGACATTTAAGTTCAACATAGTTAAACATTCTGCACATATTAAGCAGCCACTCCCCATTCTCTGGCCTTATTCTGTATCCTGGTAGCCTATATTCTTTATTTTATGTCTATAAGTTTACAAATTATAATTAGTTCATATCAGTGAGATCATACAATATTTGTCCTTTTGTGTCTGACATTTCATTTAACATATTGTCCTCAAGATTCATCCATGTGTCCTTTCCTTTTACGTAGATTTTTTAGATATTTTCATTTTGGCTACCATGGGGATTATACTTAGCATACTAAATTTATTACAGTTTAGTTTGTGTTGATTCCAACTTGACTTAATAACCTACACATACACAATACCTATGTCCCTCCATCCCTTCTTTTTATGTTTTGTTGTAAATGGTATCTTTATCCATTGTTTGCCTAGGTACAAAGATTTACACTTGCTTTTTATGCATTTGAATTTTTCAGCCTTATAAAAGGTAAAAGACAGCACTGCAAATGAAAAATGAAATAATACTGGCACTTATATTTGCCAATATTATACTTATGTCAGATCTTTATTTCTTCACCCAGCATCAAGATACTATCTAATGTCCTTTCCTTTCCACATGGAAGGCTCGCTTTAGCATTTCCTTTAAGGCAGGTCTAGTGGTAATTAACTCCCTCAGGGTGTGTTCATCTGGAAATGTCTTAATTTCTTCCTCATTTTTGAAGGACAACTTTGCCAGGTATAATATTCTCGGGTAACAATTTTTTTTCAGCACTTTAAATATGTCCTCCCACTGCCTTCTGGCCTCCATGATTTCTATTGAGAAATCAGAATTTAATTTTATTAAGGATCTCTTATATGTGACTCATCACTTCTCTCTTGCTGTTTGTAAGATTCTGCCTTTGTCCTTGGTGTTGGACAATTTGATCAAATGTGTCTCGGAGTAGACCTGTTTGTGTTCATCCTGCTTGGTGTTCATTGAGCATCTTGGATTTGTATGTTCATATCTTCGATCAGGTTTGGGAAATTTTCTGCCATTACTTTTTCAAATTTTTTTTCTAGCCCTTTATCTCTCTTTTCTCCTTCTGTGACTCCTATATACGTATATTGGGATGCTTAATGGTGTCCCACAGGTTCCTTTGGCTCTATTTTTTTTGTGGGGTTTTTTTCATTCTTTTTACTTTCTGCTTCTTAGCCTGGACAATTTCAATTGTTTTTTCTTCCAGTTTGCTGATCCTTTCTTTTGCCTTCTCCAGTCAGCTTTTGAACCCCTTTATTGAATTTTTCACTTCAGTTACTGTACTTCTGGGTTCCAGAATTTTCATTTGGTTCTTTAGAATTTCTGTCTTGTTATTGAAATTGTCATCTTTCTCATATATTGTTTTCTGGATTTGCTTTAGTTCTTTATCCATGTTTTCCTTTGTTCATTGATCCTATTTATGAGCATTGTTCTAAGATCTTTAATTAGTAATTCCAGAGACTGCACTTTCTCCAGAATATTTTCTGTCAAATTCTTTTTTCCTTTTGCTGGGCCATACTTTCCTGTCTCCTTGTATGTTTTGTAATTTTTTTGTTGAGAACTGGATATTCTAAATATTACGTTGTGGTCACTGTGAAAATCTAGTTCTCCCACTCTTCAGTTCACCAATCTAAGAACAAGAAGGAGAAAAAAAAAAAAAAAGGAAAGAAAGGGAGCAAAAGGGGGAAAATAGGAAGGAAAAAAAAAAAAAAAACAACTAAAAAGGAAAAAAAATAATGAAGCACACTACTCCTTCAAGTCTCTTGTTCCCGTGGGAAGCCAGAAGCTGCTGCTTTTGAGGCCGAAACCTAGGCCAGTGACCCTGCTCGTCCTCAGGGATCTGACAGACCCAAAAATGTAAAATAGAAGAAAAAAAAAACCGAGTGACCAAAAGAAACAGAGAGAGAGAGAGAGAGTGCACTGGTTCTTTAGGTCCCTGTAGATGCTGGTGTAAAGGCAGAAGATGCTGTGTCTGAGAGTAACCAAGGTTGGCATCTGTGCTGGGCCCTCAGGGATCTTCAGGACTAAATAACACAAGAAAGAGAAAGAAGAAACACAAACGATGAAAAAGTGCTCTGGGTCTTTAAGTCGTGGTAGATGCTGGTGTGAGGCCAAAAGCTTCTGTGGCTGCAGAAAGGGCTTGAGAGCAAGGCCAGAGTCTATGCTGTGCCCTCAGGGGTCTGCCAAACCAGCAAAGGACAACAGCTAGAACAGGAAAAAAATACTCTAGCTCTTTATGTCCAATTGGATACTGGGAGGCTGGAAGGGCAACTGACCAGAGGGCGGAAACTGAGGCCAGCTTCCGTGTTGGGCCCTCACAGATCTCCCAGACCAACCTCAAACCTCAGCTCCAACTTTTAGAAGAGAAGGTTGCCTCTGCCAGTCCTGGTCCCAGCTGGCTGCTCCTGGAATTTGGGCTGCACTGCCACAGCAGCAGCCTTCTCCACAGCTGCTACCATGGGGCTCAACAGTGGGGGCTGGTTGCTGGTTTGTGCCTTTACTTACAAGAGTTGAACTCTCGGCAGCCTCTCGCTTCCCTCTGGCACTCCTGTAGTTGTTCTAAATGCCTGTTCCAGTTCCAGGGTTACCACTCGGTTAATTCCAGTCTCTGTTCCAGCTCTCTCATTTTTCTAGCGGTGGGAGGCTAGGCCTGCTTTTAATTGTGCCTAAGTGTCTCCTCCTGAATGCCTCTTGATTGCTCAGATGTAGCCCTCTCTCTCTAGCTGATCTGACTTGGCAGGTGAAATTGCTGCCCTCCCCGCTACATGGGATCTGACACCCAAGGGAGTGAATCTCCCTGGCAACATGGAATATGACTCCCAGGGAGGAATCTAGACCCGGCATCATGGGATGGAGAGCATCTTGACCAAAAAGGGGATGTGAAATGAAATGAAATAAGTTTCAGTGGCAGAGAGATTGCAAAAAGAGCCTAGAGGTCACTCTGATGGGCACTCTTATGACAATATAGATGACCCTTTTTAGGTTTTAATGAATTGGAATAGCTAGCAGTAAATACCTGAAACTATCAAACTACAACACAGAACCCATGAATCTTGAAGACGATTGTATAACAATGTAGCTTTTGAGGGGTGACAATGATTGGGAAAGCCATATTGACCACATTCCCCTTTGTCCAGTGTATGGATGGATGAGTAGAAAAATGGCAAAAACAAACAAACAAAAAAACTAAAGGAAGAATGAGGGGGTCAATTTGGGTGTTCTGTTCTTACTCTTGTTTTTTTTACTCTTGCTTTCACGTTTTCTAGTACAAGGAAAATGTTTAAAAAAATAGATCAGGGTGCTGAATGAATAACTATATAATGGTAATGTGATCAATGGATTATATACTTTGGATGATTGTATGGTATGTGAATAAATCTTAATAAAAAAATTTAAAAAACAACAAAAACTTCCTACACTGCCATTTGGCAACTTGATACTGACTAACTTTTGCATTATCCCAGTTTAGGCCTTTTAAAGTATGTAAGTAATGAGTGTTTATTGTAGAAAAACTAGGAAATATAGATAATTGAATAGAAAAAATAAAATCATGTAATTACCCAGCAATTCTACTCCTAAGAGAAATGAAAATATATCTCCACACAAGAACTTGTGTGTTCATAGCAATGTTATTCAAAATAACCAAAAAGTAAAAACAACCCAAATGTCCATCAACTGATAAATGGATAAATGTGGTATGTCTGCATAATGAAATATTATTCAGCAATAAAAAGGAATAAAGTACTGATATATGCTACAATGTGGATGGAGCCCTGAAAACACTATGCTAAGTGAAAGAAGTAAGTCACAAAAGATCACATATTATATGATTCCATTGATATGAAATGTCTAGAATAGGCAAATCTGTAAAGGCAGAAGTTAGATTATTGGTTGCTTATGGCAGGAGGCATTGGAATGGGGAGTGACTGTTAATCAGTATGGGGTTTTGTTTTGGTTTGGTTTGGTTTGGTTTTTGAGTAATGAAAATGTTTTAAGATCAGATTTTGTTGATTGTTGCACAACTTTGTGAATGTACTAAAAGCCATTGAATTGTACCACTTTAAATGAGTGAATTGTATGGTATACGAATTATTATCTCAATAAAGCTGTTAAAAAATCATTTGTGATGCAAACTACCCAAAGGTAACCACTTGTAATACCCAAATTTGGGTCCTTTTAAACTGTTTCCTCCAAACTGTTTTTCACATATGCATACATATGTGTGATATGTGAGTGTTTTAAGAAAAATGGAACTGTTAAAGTCATGCTTTATTATTTGAACTATCATTTAAGACTCATACCAGAATTCCATCTTATATGTTAGATATACAACTACATCATTATTTTTAATGACTGACTTGTGTTCCATTATGGATTTTATTTAATGACTTCCCTGTTCTGAGATTGTGTATCTTTCCAATTTTTTTTTGCTATTTTAAATAATGGTCATATATCATCCTACGCTTAGATCTTTTTTTGTGCTAGAATAATATTAAGGTGAATTTCTAAGAGTGGAATTCAAAGGTAAATTATATGAACCTCTTCAAAACCTTCAATACCTGTTGGCAAATGACTTTCTCAAAAAGTTGCACCATTTAAGCCCTACTTGCTAGTCTTTTCATTCTCCCCAAAACACACTAACACTGGATGTGGTCGTCTTTGCCAGTCTACAGATGGAAAGTAGTACGTGCTTGCCAAATTAATTTGCATTTCTTTTTTTTTGCTTGCTGACCATCTATAATTCTTTTTTAAATTGCTTATTATTTTAAGGTTTAATATTTATTAAGATTTTACTTTAAGCTTTCTGCATTTGATATAATGTTTGGAAAACTCTTCCTCCACACATAACACTTTTGTGGTTTTGCTTTTTTCATGTAATTCTTGTTCTATCTGATTTATTTTGGTTTAAGGTTTAGGGAGGAATGCAATTATTTTCCAAAAACTTGCTTAATCAGTTGCCTGAATAGCATCCTTTGTTCTCTACTACCTCTTTTTTTTAAACTACAGCACTATTCCATTGTCATACCCTACAAAATTATTAACTCTTTAATAATTATTTAATACCTCATCCATATTCAGAATTCCCACCTGTCTCAAAAATGTCCTTTTACATTCGGTTTGTTCAACTCATCCAAATGGGATCTACACAAACAGCTCTCCTTTGCATTTTTCTTCTTTTTATTCCACTGATCCTTTAAGAAAAACTGGGTTGTTAGTCCTATGTCATGTCCCAGAGTTTGGATTTGGCTGAATGAGCCCCTGTGATGGTGGTTTACTTGTTCTCCTATCCCGTGTTCCCTGTGAACCAGTCATCAGCTCTAGAGCAGCACTGTCGAATAAAGCCTTCTCTCATAACAAAATGTTCTCTGATCTGTGCTGTCCTATGTCGTAGCCTCTAGCTGCATGTGGCTATTGAGCCCCTGAAATGTGACTAGTGCGAATGGAGAACTTAATTCTTTTAATAATTCAATTAATTTAAATTTAAATAGCCATACGTGGCTGGTGGACAGCTCTTAGAAGCTTAATTATGTTCAGGTTCATTTTTTAGACAAGTCCTTCAGCATTTTAATACATAAATACAGTGAAATTTGAGGAGGCAGATAGTTATTAGCAATTGCTGATATTTTCCCCCTGGTTTAATCTGATCTCCTCTATGAGGTCCCCCAAATAATTGTCAGATCATGGTGGGAGATTAACTTGTATTTTAAAATTTTCTTTTTGAATTTTTTTTCATGTATTCTCTGATTAAATTCATCTTTTTAGTCTCCATTTACTATTGTTAATTATTACTAAGGACAAATTTAAAACCACTGATAATCCTGCAGCTTTTAAATTTTTGCCTGTTTACCTTCTCGCCCTTGACCACATCTCTATTTTCACAGTCATTATTAGTGTATATACTGTTTTGTTTGGTGTTTGACCACAGTGTTGTATTATGAAACATTTTCCCTATTTCTGAATAGTCATTGGAAAGTATGTACTACAGCATCTTACCCAGACCTGAGCATAGCTAAACATTGTCGGGTTTGAATATGTGGAAAAATTTGTCCTGACTTAACGCAGGTCATAGCTGAAAATCATCCTGCTGACATTTCTGAACAGAGCTTTGTAGTCAGTGCCTTGCTGCTCTCCTTAGTCCATGCAGAAGCAATGGCTGAGAGGAGCCTGTTGGGTTCCTGCAGTACAGGCTCAGTACTGTTATGGTTCAAACAACCTTTTTTTTTTTTTTTTTTTTTTTTTTTTTTTTTGCAATTCAGACAAAAGAAAATTGACCTTGAAGCCCGGCCAGGCAAGAGGGCCACACCAGGTGTTGATGGTGAAGTCCGAGTGGCACTTAAGCAGTTGGGGTTTTCTCCCGAATTTTTTTTCCCTGTAAAGATCTTAGAGACACTCTGGCATGATCCAGGCTGCCGGGGGCCTAATGCCAAAGTAGCAACAGAAGTAACAGAATAAATATGTAGGGAACCCTAACTGTGGGCTGGGCCCCATGCTTGGCTCTTTCCGGGTGTTGTTCCATTCCCTTCTTAAAACAACACTGGGAGAAGGGGTGCTATTTCCATGCAAGACAGAGAAATTAAGGAGCTCGTCCAAAGTCATATGCTTAGTTAGAACCCTCTCTGGCCCACAATTCTTAAAAATCATGCTATGTGTTCCTTTCTACAAATAAGATGGGAGTTAAATCTTTGCAACATTCGCTATGGTAAACCTGATTTGGCACTCAAGAAGCTTGGGAGAAGACCCTCTAGGCTTTAGCTATGTGAGGTTGAAAGACCTTGCATAAGAAAGAGTCTGAGGTCTGATTAGGTGCATTCTGTCTATATGAAAACAGCATGTTTTAATTGTCACCAGTGAGGGTGGATGGATTTCACCTGTTTCCTTAAATTCTGAATTCTTGGGGAGCTTTGTGCATGCCAGATGATTTGAAAGTGTTTTTTAAAAGATGACAGTAGAACTCTAAATGGTAATTGGTGGGTATGTCCCTCATGGGTTAGCAGTTTGGGCTGTTATTTCTGTATTGTCATTAAGAAATGGTAGCACGGTGGGTTAAAAATGTGGATTTTGCTGTTGTGATTAATCAGGTATCATCGTAAACCATTATCATTTTCGCCTTCCTTTGTGTGACCAATACCCCTGGGGCATCAAGACTCAAATATGTTGCCATCGGGGAGGTTGGGTATTGCCCTGTTGATTTATTTTTATTTTTATTTTTTTTTATTCATTTTATTGAGATATATTCACATACCATTCAGTCATACAAAACAAATTGTACATTCGATTGTTCACAGTACCATTGCATAGCTGTACATTCATCACCAGAATCAAACCCTGACACCTTCATTACCACACACACAAAAATAACAAGAATAATAATTAAAGTGAAAAAGAGCAATTAAAGTAAAAAAGAACACTGGGTATCTTTGTCTGTTTGTTTGTTTCCTTCCCCTATTTTTCTACTCATCCATCCATAAACTAGACAAAGGGGAGTGTGGTCCTTATGGCTTTCCCAATCCCCTTGTCACCCCTCATAAGCTATATTTTTATACAATCGTCTTCAAGATTCATGGGTTCTGGGTTGTAGTTTGATAGTTTCAGGTATCTACCACCAGCTACCCCAATTCATTAGAACCTAAAAAGGGTTTTCTATATTGTGCATAAGAGTGCCCACCAGAGTGACCTCTTGGCTCGTTTTGGAATCTCTCTGCCACTGAAGCTTATTTCATTTCCTTTCACATCCCCCTTTTGGTCAAGGAGATGTTCTCCATCCCATGATGCCGGGTCTATATTCCTCCACGGGAGTCATATTCCACGTTGCCAGGGAGATTCACTCCCCTGAGTGTCAGATCCCATGTGGGGGGTAGGGGGCAGTGATTTCACCTTTCACGTTGGCTTAGGTAGAGAGAGAGGGCCACATCTGAGCAACAGAGGCATTCAGAAGGAGCTTCTTAGGCACAATTAATAGGGAGCCCTGTTTATTTTTAAAGTTTTTCAATTGCATTTAGGACAGGGAGGAATGATTTTTTTCCAGTGATTTTATTTTATCTTTTTCTTTAGGATTTGGTCAACACTGGACTCAGCACTTTCTTTTTCTTTATTGCATCGATTGTACTGGCTGCTTTAAACCACAAAACCGGTGCAGAAATCGCTGCTGTGGTAAGCGGACTCAGACTATTAAACACTGGCTGTGGCTTGCGCTCCTCTCTCCCCCCAAGGCAGGCGTCCTGTTCGTTCTCCTTTTGCTTGTTTTTTGTTACTGGTGTTGGGTCAGGTTCCAGTTCCTTCAGTCTTGTGGTTCTCAAAGTGTGGTGTCTGGGACAGCAGCCTCAGCATCGCCCAGGAACTTGATACAAATGCAAATTCTTGGTCCCCACCCCAGAGCCACTGAATCAGAAATGCCTTTTGACCAGCTCTCCAGGTGATTCTGATTCGCTCTCAAGTTTGAGAACCACTGCTTTTTCTGCACGTAGCACAGCCCTGGATGTCTGTTAGTGATGTGGCTTTTGAGAGCTTCCCTGTGACTGTGGGTCTAAACATTGAGCAGTCAGGTGATGTGCTTCCTGGGTGTGGAGTGGGAACCAAATAGTGGGAGACTTTTGCTCTCTGTGTTCTGCCTTTCTCTATTTACAAAGAACATATATCACTTTTGGAATTGAGGTGGGGGAGATTAGCATGTTTATAGAAAGTATTAAACTAGCTGCTCTCCCAGGTGTCCCTGATTAGATCCATCAGTCATTGTCACATAAAGAAAAACCCTGCTGCTCCTCTCCCTGGAGCTGACCAGGTGAAGCTGCCTGGGTAGGAGGCAGCTGGATCTGGGTAGCAAGCAGGGCTGTGGTTTGGAATGTCGGCCCTCGTGGTATGATTTGGGCTCCCATGTGAGACCATACTGACTTTCTAGATGAACACATTATACTTTCTCATCTAAGACCAGCGGCCATGAAGGTGCTGCAGAAAGAGGTGATTTGGTGATTCTTTTTTAGTAGTCCAGAATACTTCAAAAGAAACCTTAGGCTGTCTTCTAGCAGGATTTCACACGAGTCGGGCCAACAGCCTCAGCCGCGGTCTGACAGCTGAGCATCCAGTGGAGTGGGAAGAGGTGGGAAGAGGCAGCTTGGGTCACCGTGTGAGCCACTCAAGGCCTCCACTGGCCCAGAGACCCCACCGACGGGCAGTGTGCCGAGGACTAATCACTCCTGTTTCCTTCAGATATTTGGCTTCTTGGCAACTGCAGTGTACGCGGTGAACACATTCTTGGCAGTACAGAAATGGAGGGTCAGCATCCGCCAACAGAGTACCAACGACTACATCCGAGCCCGCACCGAGTCCAGAGACGTGGATGGTCGTCCCGAGATCCAGCGCCTGGACACGTGAGGACCTGCCAGGGTCCTTTCCCTTCCTGTCCTCGTGCCCATCCTCTCAATCAAGTTTTCTTTCCCGCGTCGTGTCAGATTTTCACGTGATTAAGTTGAATTTTGTCTTCTTTGGTAAAAGTTCATTTGGGGAAAGGGTTTTCAGAGCAGCCCTGTCAGTGGGAATGTGGGTGGAGGCAACCCCCATACCCAGCAGTTCAGACAGCGGTGTGCTGGAGAGGCCCACGGATTCTCCAGGCTTTGGCGGCCGTGAAGCAGCGGCCTCACTGGCTGACCATGTCCACTTTAGATCTTAACTGTTCCCAAGTACAGGCTTCACATCTGACTCTGAACCACCCTGTTATGTCAAGACTTTGGATTGAGTGGGGCTGCTAAGAGGGAAACAATCAAGGAAGGAAGGTACAGGGTTGGGACGGTCAACCCACGGTGATCTTGGGCAGCCTCCGGGGATCCCACACTGCTGGGGCGCCCGTTGGGTCAGTGTTGAGTGTGGCTGCCAGGATCCTCACCTACTGCTCATCTTCCATGTCTGGGGCATCGAGACAGCCAGCAAGCCCAAAAGGCCACGTTTGATACTGAGGGTCTTGGCAGATGTACTGGTTGACCTCTTTGCTGGGTCTGGACCTTAGAGGGGTGGGAAAAGCTGGTGTCCTCTTGGAGCAGCTCCATGGGCCTGCTGATGCTTAGAAGTCACTTGATTCTTCCTCAAATGAATCCCTTCCCAGATTCTTCTCCAGGAATATGGGAACTGTCTTGTTTTCCAGTTCCCTACCTACCCTAAATACTTGGAGGCCGAATTGCAGATTTTCTGTAATTTTACCTTCTCAGGTAAAAGCCATGAAGGAAATACAGTCCATTCTACCAGCCAAAGCACTAGCCCATTTGCTGGCTTCATGGACCACAGGTAGGGGGTATGTGTTTGTATATGTGTTAAAATAGGGATATACACCTGTAGACACACACACCCCTCCATTTTATGGATGTGTGCTAATTTTCAGATGCTTGAGGAGAGCTGTAAAGTGTTTCTGAATACAGTTGTCTAGGATTTGAAAATGCTTGAATTTGCACCATGACACATCCTTTCACTGATGCTTCAGAAGGCACTGATTGTAGGTTTTGGTGCCTCGGGGTCATAAGTATGAACATCAGTCTTGGAAATTGTTGGGGAAAATTCTAGTTACTTAAGGTTTTTTATTAGATTCTTGATAAAGTAAAGATTATTGTTTGTGCTGAATGAATTAAACAAGCCCCTGTTGATGCTTTAGTTTTTTGTTTTGTTTTTTTTTTCCCTTTTCTTTTTCTCCTATTGGATTTTAAGTGTATCTTTTATGGAAAAATAGTTTTAATTTGCCAGGTTTTTACTCTTTGAACTGTTTTTAATGTTTACAAACCTCCTGCTAGCTCTAATATTTTGTATTTAGCCCTTGCCGAGGAAAAAACACTGTTGGCTGGAAAATTTTGCAGTAATATGGAGAATCCCCAGGGTCTTGTACTAAGGACCGTTTACAGCTTTAGCAGTGTACTGTGTGATAACTGAGAGAGAGAGGGAGAGAAAGAGAGAGAATATGTGATCGGGGTGGGAGGAGGAGAGCTTGTGTGAGAAAGTGTCCATCTCTGTACATGCACCATTGTATTCATCATAAAACAGCAGTGTCTTGATTCCATGTTGCTAGAGGATTGATCGGGTCATGTTGCTAAGCTGAGGATTCTGCAGGAAATGGTACTGTGCTGTCTCTGAAGGGTCGGGTTAGGGGTTATTTCCTTGAACTGAACGTCCAGTACAGTCTGAGTTCTGCTGCAGTCCTTTCCGGGGCCAGGGGCTGTTGGTACGGACCCAGCTAGTCTGGTGGCAACTCAGCTCCCCACAGAGGGCACCTTGGCCTGGTTGCAGCCGGGCGTGCTGCCCCGCAGGTCTGATAGCACCCTCTTCCCACTTACATTGGGAGTCTACAACTCATGCTTCACAAACTTTGAACCTATTATACTTAGAGATTTGGGGGACGATTATGACATCTGGATTTTTTCTGTTCATGTTGTGTATTTATTTTGCATTTGTTGAGTGTGTTGCATAGTCAAAATTGGGCTTATCGCCCTCTGTGAGAGTTCTGTATATAAACAGGGCTGCCAAGACTCAGCCATTCATTAAATGGGACCCACTTGGAAGGACCACCCTGAACTTTATCAGAAATCTTCCTCTGGGAGTCGTGTTACTTGACCTCAGTAACAGCCTGCCTTTGAAGTGAGATTGAAAAAAAGACCATTCAGGCGGGATTGTTGCCCAAGTTTTCCCAAGTCGTTTCAATAAAATTGGTTTATCACCTGGTAAAAAGACAATTGATTGGCCTCCAGAGGATGTGTTGTCGCTGCAAGAAACAGTTCTGAAGCCCATCACAATTGTCAGTACTGACAGATGATAAACAGTAGGTCTTGTGCCACCAAGGGACATGGGAGTTAGTTTGTATCCTAGCATTAGAATCTTTGGAATTATTTATGTCCCTGTAATTATTTAATATCCTTTGTGTCATGGGGCTCCCCATGGTTTTTGTAGATGTATTTCCTTATATTTAATTAGCTCCCACTAGAACCACAGGAGGCTGTGTACACTTTCTAACTGGTGCCGCACACAGGCACACATTCCATCGCAACCAGCCAGTGTGCTGAGGAGGCTTCTGGAGGGAATGTCACATGACTGTCCATGGTGAATGGAGAGAATCCTCTGCTTTCCTTAGTTGCTACCCTACATGTACAAACAGAAGACAATCTAGATTTGGGGGACTTAAAATGACCTCTTTGCAAATTGGAGAAAGCATATTTTCACATTTAATGTTTCCAAAAGTTTGGGGCATTTTAAGGTTGAGGTAACCTTAGTTTTTCTAACTTTTCTGATGGGACAATACTGGCTTTCACAGTTCAAGCCAAACTTGAAGAGAACTGCAGTTGCTACATGAATTTGAATTTGTTCCTGGAGACTGTACAGCTGAAACCCTCAAGAATTTGGTGGAACCTCTGGTGGTTTTAGATGGATGCAAACACTGACGTCTTCAGAGAAAGTTTTTCTTGGCACTGATTTGGTCTATTTGGTGATTCTCCTTTACCCTCCCTTCACGCTGCTGACAACACAGAGGGAAATACTTTTTCCCTTTTATTCAGAGAGATTACAATCATTAAAGCCTAAAGACACTTCTTGGTCCCATATAAACCTAGGAAAGGGCAAGGGCTGTTACAGATTAAAATCATGTAAGAGAGATTTGATTTAAAGTAAAGAAAAATAGATTTTTTCCCAGTGTAGCAACAGCCATCCAAAGTAGATTCCCTTTGCCTACAAAACAGCATGCTCAGTCCCAATCCCCATGTCTTCCTTGGCTGCTTGAGCTAAAGTGTGCAGGCTGGGCAAGGCTCAGCCCAGGCTGCAGGGAAGCCTGTGAGGACCCCGGCCCAGTCTGAGGAGCTTGGCCCTGGGAGGCTGACGTCACCTGCCCTTGGGGCACTGTTCTCCCCATCCCACCAGGAAGGTGCCCAAATGCCGACCTAGGTACCTACTAGGCATGGGGTGCCTTGACCTCAACCCTGTTTGGGATGCTTCTGGCAAGAGTCTTGTGATTCAGTTGAAAACATTCCTACTCTTTAAAGTTTGCAGTTTTACCTGCCTTTCTTCTAGGCTTTCTCCGTGATTCAGTCTCAGGTGAAACCACAGGCCGTCTCTGATGTCCACACTCATATGTGAGTTCTTGCCTGCAGAGCCTAGGGTGTCAGGTGTCATGTCCCAGGTGTGGCCCAGGCTCATCTCTTCTCGTAGACTTGCATGTGCTGCTTGGGAAAAAATCCTTCAGCTTTCCCTGTGTTCTAAGAAGCAGGCCACGGTCTAATCCCTGTCAGTGTGAGCTTTTCTATGCAAGTGGCAGGAACTGTCCTAACAGCAGAATAGAGCACAGAGACAGCATGTGGCCAATTTAGTGATTCTGGAAGGAATAGATGGTCTAAGTGTTCACAGCAAAGCAACCAGGAAACCAGTGTGGCTACTGCTAGATTGTCCTCTTCTCTATATCTTATCACCAGGAAATGACAGGTAGCAAAAGGAGAAGACCCCTTCTGGGCCAAGGACTGCTGTCAATTCTCTTGAGCAGATCGAAAAGTTGCTCTGGTTCCAGGGACTCCATTAGCTTTTTGAGGCCTCCAGATTTTCTTTTAGCTCCTAGTGAAGTTGCTGTATCCAGGGTTTCTCTTCCCCAGAGCCTTTGTATTTTATCAGCACCCACTTCCAAGACCAGTCAGGTGACAGGCCTGTGGGACAACCTGCTGCATCGGGGCAGGGGCAGGTGAGGGAGGTGAGAGATGAAGGAGGCCCCGGCACACCAGGCTCTCCTTGCTGCCAGTCTGTTTATAACACTAGACATATTTACAAATCCAGGCCATCTCGAAATAATGTGCTTGGTTAACTGTCTTCGTAGCTGTCCTTTGAGAAGTGAGGTCTTGTGTTCTGAAATCAGCTCAAGTGATGGGGGCCAGTATTCCTTGGTGCTATGGGTGGGCTCTTGGTGTCTAGTTGGGAACTCATGGGTCTGCACAGGCAACTCAGAATGTGTTTTGGGTGCCACCTTTGACACTTAGGACACAGACCCAGCACCGCCTCCCTTTAGCTTCATAGACTTCCCTGCCTCTTTATAAAATCTATTTATTCTCAGCAGATGTCATTAAAATCATCTGAGCTGTCTGGTAGAGAAGGTAATTTGAAATATTTGACCTTTTACATTTCTTTTATTTAGAAACTGTCTCTGCAAGAAATTATCTGTTAGATCTAGTAGATTTTTCTTCTGAAAGTGAATATTCTGTTAGACTTTCTTCATTCCAATAAAATGTGCTTCATTTGTACACTCCTTAGGCTTGAGGCAGAGAAGTGGGTCTTGATATATTTATCCGTTCTTTTGTCTGGAATGTAATCTTTTTTCATTTGGATACAGTTTCTCAACCTTTGAGATTCTTTTTCCTCTGTAGTTTTCTTATTCTATAAACCTAACAATGAAGAAAAAAAATGGCAACTTGCCTAGAATTAAGTTTAGATTATGGGCCCTTGAATAGCATATCTATTTCATAGGGTTAGTCTGTCTACATGTTTTTGCTAAGACTTTATTTGGGTGACTTGCCACCCAGGCACACTGAGATGGTCTCTTTTCTTTGGGGTGCGTAATACACAAAGGCCAGAGAGCCTTAGGTTGAGGGGTCAGTGCCGCTTGGGCTCTGGTGAGCTGTCTGAACTTTTGTGGTTCTTATTTACAAGTAAGAACTTGTCTCAAGCTACCTTCATCAGCTTTCTGGATGGGATTTAGGGCAACGCCCAAAGTTTCTTCTCAGAGGAGAGAAGATGTCTTACAAGGTTCTGGTAATGGTTTCTATGGGATTCAGTAATAGTCTGAAAATATTACATCTGAGTCATCTTTGGTGACACTGCTCTCCCTAGTAGGAACTGCTGCCTTTTAATAGGAAAGCAACCCAAAGGAATGGTCAGGAAAATGAGAATATAGGGGGTGACCTGATGCCTGCCCTAGGTGGGGCCAAGCCTAACAGGGGCTTCCCTCTGAGGTGGTTTTGCCTTCCTGCCTTTCCAGAATGATTTTGGAAGTTTCTGAGCTCTGTCCCCCTCTCTGCAGAAGCGAGGAAGGCAAGCCATCAGGGCTCGAAGGGAGGCCTGGCGGGTCCCAGGCCACGGGGGCAACAGGTTCCTGGGGGGAGAGAGGGCAGGGGCCACCCCACACGGCTCAGGCCCACCACCTCTTCCTGTTTTAAAAATGAGTTTTCAAATCCTGCCCCACAGTAAAATTGATATATTTGGATAAAATCAGTGTTTTTCATAACTTGATTTTGTTCAGTGTGGTTCCCTTTAAGAGAATGCTAGAGATTGAAACTATTTGTATTTGTATATGTTGAAATTTGTAGGGGCTCAGGAACCCATGGCAAAACAGTAAACTATTTATTATAGGTATGACTGTATTTTTTTTTCCCAGAGTAGATAGTTCTATCTTTGTATATTTTAAGACAAATAATAATCACTTCACCTTTGGTGCCTTCCGTGTGTCACACAAGCACTCTTGTCAATCATGGAATTGAAAAAAAGATGTACATTTAGTTAAGCCAGATAACACTATTTTTGTAGCATGATTTTAGATTGTGTCCTTTTGATATTGCTTTTGGCAATGCTAGTTTTGAGGTTTGGCCATTTCCTCTTTCACTTCATATGTATTTTTAAAAAAAACAAAACAAAACTGGCTTTCCCTGTCTCTTCTATGCTACTTGCTGCCTAACATCTTCTTTCTGCTTATTTAAATAGTCTGAGAGTGAGTGTATATTTCTGTGAAATAATGATTACTCAGTATAATTGCATTTGGCATTCTGAACCCTTTGCTGTGTTTGAGAGGCATGGCACACCTCACACAGCAAGAGGAAAGTTGCTCCATTCTTAAAAAGAGAAGATCATCAGTGCTCTGTCTTCCCTTCTTTGGTTGAAACTGGTGGCAGGCCCATGCCTGGCTCCTGCCCCGCTGTGGGGGGCTGGCAAGCAGCGGGGTCTGCTCTGGCCTGCCGTTGCCCCGGGCCGCTCAGGCCTGCCTCCCCCTGCCGAGCCAGCCAGGCCGTCAGGCAATCCTTCCACCCAGATTCCACACGGGTTCGTGGGTGCTCTGGGTCAGTTCAGTGGCCCTTTCCAGGTTTTTGGCCTAAACAAATCGGATTGTTTGCCATGAGAAGCTTGATGGTATCAAGACACAGGTAATGCTCTCTGGCTGCTCTTCCTGCTCTCCCATCTGCAGGACTGGCAGGTCAGGAAAAGTCAAGTGAACTAGCTGAGCCATTGCAAAATGAAGGTATCGAGTTACTGAAACAAAATGGTAGTATTTTTCATCCTCTTGAAGGGTCAGAATATGTAGTTATTTTATAAACTAACAAAGGAAATCAAGTCAGGTGGCAAAGTCATAGTCTTTCCAGTGATTACGCATGGATACTTCCTGAGTGGCACTTTGGGGGCAGTGTTAAGTCAGCTTCTTTTTATCGGTTTAGACACAGCCGCAGGGCATTCTGAGATACCAAATGGGTGCTGTGCTTGCTGAGAGCCCCCACCCCGTCTCCTCAAACTGATGGATCCCCTGCAAGGGGCCACCGAGCTCCGACTGCTTCTCGGGTCTGACTCTGCCCACCTGGAGTGGTTTTGGGGGCCCCAAGTGCTTGACTCCTTTTTATTTATCCCTGACAGCAAAGTCTCACATTGCCCTTCACTTTCTTTTGAAGGACCAATTTTTCATGGTACTTGTCCTGATTGTTTTCATAGTGTGCAAATCTGTATTTTTGTATGTAGAGGGAAATAATTTTCTCAACACTGATCGCTAATATTGTATTAAATTGTCATGAAGGAGTTCTTGTTTAATAAATGGACATGTAAAAATGTTATTTTCTCTCCTCTTCTCTTCCTCTAACGTATCTCCTGCCCCTGCACAGGCTTCCTGGGTGGAGGGTGGACACAGCCATAATCCATGGACAGGACAAGCCCTCTGGGATGCCAGGCCGACCGCCAGCTTTGCTGGGGCTGGTGAAGTGGAGTATGAACACCCCACTGTGTGCCTCTCTCGGCTTCGTACTTTCACCTCTCCCACATTCAGAACATGTTGTGTGACAGTTGGAGCTGCCTTTCTGTACTTGGTGCTGTGCATCCTGTTCTGTCTTGTAGTGCTTCGCCTCTTCCCATGGACCTGGCCAAAACACCTACCCAAGGGCCCCCTGGGCTGCCGCTCTGAGGTCCTTTGTGCACCTGGTTTCCACAGGAGCCCCAGGTTCTGGCTGTGGGATGTTATCATGATATATGAGGGAAAGGGCCCTGGGCATCCGCAAAGGAGCCTTGGTGACTGAGCAAGTTACCTAACCTTTCTCTCAGTTTGCTCAACTGTAAAATAGGATCAAGTAAGGATTACATAAGAGAACGCATGTCAGGCGCTTAGCCCAGTGCTTGGCACAGAGTAAGTGCTCATGTTTTGTTGCTAAAAACCTAAATCCATCCAGGATTCACACTGTATATGTAAATTCAAACATACACATCCACGCACCAATCAGTTTGGTTTAATCCATGAGGCCTTTCTGGGGTAGGAGATTCACATGCAAGAGAACAGGCTATAAGTACCCAAAACACAGGCCCAGAACTGTGGCTCATTGACCAGGCCTCTTGGGTCACAGGAAATTAAATTTTTGTTAAAAAGCTGATTTTGTACAAAAAAAAATTATCTAAAAGTTACAAAATTCCACTGAGGAGACATACACAGTATAAGTCCTTGGGTGAACCCAGAAGGCTCGTCTCGTCTCGTGAGATGGTCAGTAGCCTGCTCTGGTGTCTGGAAGCTCACGGTCCTGCGAACAGCCATCTGCTCGCCGGCCTCAGGAGAGAGGGTCTGGCTGGGCCCGCCCGGCCACCCACAGTGCTGGCACTGCTGCTCCCTGCTTCCGCGCCCTCTGTCTCTTGGACCTGGCAAGCCAGTCTACGAGCTTCTCTTTGACACAGTGTTAGACCCAGAACAGTCATGTTACCCGAGGAAGGCTTATGGTTACCCAGGGTGTGGGGAGTCAGTTACGGGCACCAAGACCCACTCTCTCCTAAATGGTAAGGCAAAGACCAGTTTTCTCCACATTTCAAGATCAGAGGGAAGAGATGCTCCTTGAACAAAAGACTGTTGGAAGGCTCATTCTCAACAAAGTGCCTGGCACGAGCAGTGCACAAAGTGCAGACAAGCGTCAGACACCATTGGGGCCTGGTGGGTCAGGCCCTGCGGTGCTTTCTGCCTAAGCGTTCCCATTTGGAAAACACAGACCAGGCCCCCTCCCCCACCAACACACCACACCTTCCAGCACCAACTGCTTACTGGGGCAGGAGGCAGTCAGTGTCTGTCTGACCCCAGGATCTGAGCACTGGCTGCAACTCAAGGCTTTCTGTCCTTGTGCTTGTCTTTGGCAGAGAGGTTAAATGACTTGAGGTCAGAAGTGGGGAGATGGGGTGGAATATTCAAGATGCCCTCATGCAGTGGGTAAATGGTGCTAAGCAAGGGGTGCAGTCTGGTGACTGGGTTCAGGAACATGAGGCTGTGAGGAGAGTCACCCGGTCAGCACTCCCACTGCTGCACGAGAAGTCACAGCCTCTCTTCCACACGATGTCCCCTGGCCGCACTCCCGGCCAGCCTGGGCAGGAAGGGGCAGGAGTGGCTCCTGGGGCTTGGGTTGCCAGGGCACAGGCAGACCTTCAGTCTGAGTCCGAGTCAGAATTCTCTTCTGAAAAGAAGGCAAAGAGAACACTTGTCAGGAGTTTCCACGCAGCGGCCTGGGAACAGTCTCCAGGGAAGCACAAACAGCCAGCTTACTGGCAGGAGCCTTAGGCTCAGGTCTCTGCCCGCACGTTCCTACACAGCCATCAAGACCCAACTCTAGGGTCACCTCCACGAGCCTCCAGCCTGGTTGGCATACACATGGGCCCTCTAGTTCCTCTATTCCTACCTTTTAGTGCCTGTTTTGCTGTTGTAATTGTTACCCCATCTGGGAGGGCTTCCCTGACTTCTACTCTGGGCACCCCATTCCCCTCGTATGCCCCCTGGACGACACGTATCCCACTGTTCACATCGCCACTGTCTGGGTCTGGGTCTGACTCCTGTTTGGGCTGTAAGCTCGCCGAGGGCAGGTAATTGGCCCTGCTCATCTGCGCATGCTCATTAGATGTTAGGTTCAAGAGATGCTGACATCAGGGCCCTGGAGGGGACAGAGGGCCGAGTGAGTCTGGTGCTGAAGTTCTCAGAGCTGTCAGCCACCAGTGGCAACAACTTCTCCATCTGGAGACCACCTAGGAATGTTCAGTAGGATGCAGAGCCCTGAATTCAGTCCCAGGTCAGCCCCTGGGCCTCTGGGTAATTCCAGGGTTGAAGCCTCCACCCACTCTGCTCCTCCTGCTCCTCTGAGTTGTGGCCAAGGAAGTCGCCACGGACACACCAAGGCCCTGCCCCAAGGTGGCTGTGTCATCACAGGTGAAAAACCAGCCGTATCACTTTCAGCTTTGCCTTTTGTAAAATCAGTTAACATGCATCATCGCCATTCTGAACTGGTGAAAGAGACAGCTGGAGCCAACACATATGTGGCACTTTTGGAAATAAAAACAAAGCTAGCCCAAGCTTGCCTGGGTCCAGCTGGGTGCTGCAGATAAGGATGGCAGAGCCTGGGTCCCAGGGGCTGGTGGCCGCTGTGTCCTGGTGGACAGGTGTCCCAGGGCTTGATAGGGAAGGTTTCATCACTGAGCCTTGCAGGGGCATGCCCTCAGCTTGCCCTTCCTGGGAAGGCTGAGGTCTAGGGGAGCCCTGTGTTCCCCAAGGGGACTGACTTTATGATCAGTGCCACATGAAGGGATGTAGGCACTGGGCTGGGGAAAAAACACTTCCTGCCTGTGGGGTGAGAGGAAATGCACCTAAACCAACCTCACCAGAGCCACATTGCCCCCGAGGGAGGGCAGGGCCACTGCAGTAACAGTCCCAGAGGTGATCTGGATTCTGACGGTGGAAACCCGCAGGGCTGTCACCCACCTTCTGCCTTGCCGGCTGTGGTCTCGTCTGCCGAGTCCCCTTGTTTGAGGAATTTGGCTACATCATTAAAGATCAGGTAGAAGTCAATGGCGAACACGATTGTGGCAAAGAAGCCAAACACCTGTGGGCACAGAGGACAGGGGGTGCTGAGGGTGGAGTAGGTAGGTGGGGCACCTCATCAGGAGCTGGGAACCCCAGGACCAGGAGGTTGGGAATGGGGAGGGCAAAACTGAGAAGCTGTCTTCCCGCCGCCCCCCAGCTGTTTCTTATCAGTGGATAAGCACCTGGGATTGGCAGGTACAGCCCCCTCCAGTTCACAACCAACAGGCAAATGAGCTGTTCGTTTGGAAACGCCTTTCACAGCTCCGGGGCCAGCAGAAAAGTCTCTAATGAGAGGGCATCTGGGAATAGCTGAGGTCCCCATTGGAGAGGAAACGGGGCCCTTGCAGGGGAAGAATGTCCCCGAGTATCACACCAGATGAGTGGCCCCTGAAGAGCCTAGGGTTTGGGGGGGGAACTTGGGGTGCTGGGCACCACCTCCCAGGGGCAGGGTGGCTACTCACTCCAGCTGCTTTGGAGGCCCCGTCAGAGTATTTTGCGACAGCCGTGATGGAGATGGCGAAGTAGATGAGGGCCGCCGTGACACAGCGCAGGAAGTCCTGGGGAAAGCGGGGCACGGCCACACTGCCCTGAGCTCCCCGTAGGGCGCACAGCATGGGGAGGGGCCAGCTGGGACTGAGGGGGCTTGGGGGAGCTCAGAAGGGCACCGGAGCAGCAGGAGCAGGGCTGGAACCCTACTGTCCCCAGAGGAGCATGGGCACAGCAGCCTGGTCACACTCCTGGCCCCAGGCCTAGCAGCCATGGGACTCCTACCCTCTCCCGCCCCCACTCCTGCCCAGGTGCCTCTCATCTCAATCTGACTGTCCTGCCGGCTGTGAGCAGCAGAAACTGCAACAGCGCATGGGCCAGCTGCAGTGCCCAGCTTGCCCTATGCCTTGGCCTGGCTGCAGGTTTCTTTACTCATCCGGGAGCCAGAATATGGAAACCCTGCATGCTCCACACGCTTGCAGCAGACCCTTTTATGTATCAGGGCTTCTGCGCACACACCCTTACAATGGGGGCAGAGTGTGGAGCCCTCCTCAGGCAGGTGAGAGAATGCTGGATACGATACAGGAGACTAGGGTCAAGTCCAGCCTCCGCTGACCATTCTGTCTCACTTCATTCAGCAAGTCCATGGGCAGGGCTCTGGACCTCCAGGTGATAAAGGGAGACCAGGGCCGCCAGATGGCTGAGGTCTGGGTAAGCCCCACAAGTCCTCAGTTAACCGGCCCTGCCCATGTGGAAAAAGCTTGCATTTCTGGGGCTGAGGCTCATTCCCCACAGGCCCAGATGGGGGGGACAGCAGCACCACCTGGTGGCCGTGGGAGAAGGGGCCGTCTTTGGGTCCCCATGCCTTGGGGTTTCCCAGGCTCATGGACCCTGGCAGCTGGGGAGGCGCAGCAACCAGCTCCAGGTCACGTGGGTGGTGGGGTCAGGGTGATTATCTAAAGCCGGGTCTCTTCGCTTGGCTCAATCCAACTGCAAACAGCTCCTCCAGAGCACTGAAGAAAGGGTCAGGGCTGACAAGGACTGAGATGCTTGGCTCCGGCTTCCTGCTTTGGCCATACTGGGCTGGACAGCCCCTGGTCCCTGCTCATGGACTGGGCAGCCACCCCCTTTCTCCGGGGCCCCAGCACTCAGCCTGGCCCTCACCATCATGGGCCAGCACAAGCCCTGCCATTTGTCACTCAGCTGCATAGCATCCGCAAAAAGGAAGTAGAGGGCCAGCAGGAACTCCAGCAGGGGAGCCGTGAGGAAGGCTGATGCTGAGGATGCCACATAGCAGACAAAGGTGATGAAAGAGAGACCCTGGGGGACACAGGGGCGGAAGTTAGTCTTTTCCAAGCCCCCTCCCTGTGTTCATCTGAGCCAGACCCTGCAGTCAGGATATAGGAGGGAACTGAAGCTCCAGCAAGGAAGGGACCTGCCCAAAGCCCTGCAGCCAGGAAGGGGCCAACCAGGTTTCAAACCCAGTCTTGGGCCCATGCCACGCTGCCTCCAGCTTGGGGCTCTGAGTCCTGACCCCACTCCAGCTCCTTGCAAGGACCCAATCAGGAAGCCCCAGCTTCCCAAGTGTGTCCTGTCCCCCAGGAGGCCACCTTTTAGGACTGCTCCCTCCCCCACCCCAGCGGGCTCTGTGGCTCAAACTGCCCAAAACTCAGATGGTGTCCAATAGGTGTCAGTCAAAGCTCAGCAGTCTCCAGGGCGGCCCGCTAAAATAGGTTCAAAATATAACACACAACACCTAAGATGTGTGCTTTTCACTGAATGTAAATTTTACCTTGAAAACAAAAAACAGTGAACTTTGGTGAATGATACATATGCTGAAGCATTTAGAATTGAAATATACTGATGTCTGCAATTTACTTTGAGTGCATCAAAAAATAAAATGGATTGATGGACAGATAGATGAATAGACATGGGATATAGCAAATACAGCAAAGTGTCAATTGTATACTCTAGGTGGTGGGTATACAGGTGGTCACGGTAAAATCCTTCCATTTTTATGCTTGAAAATTTTCATAATAGAAAAAAATACCCAGGAGAGCAAGTGCTGACCCTGACCCTGCCTTGGTAAAAGGTGGGGCAGCCCCAGAGCCTTTAGAGTGTGCTATCCTTTGAAGCAGGAATTTCAAACCTGGCAATTCATTCCAAGGAAAAAATTCCAAAGGGGCAGTAGGAACTACAGGAACTAAAATGCTCACTGCAGCCTCGTCCACCACACTGAGAAAGTGGAAGCACCTGAGGCTGGAAGAGGCCACGGCTCCTCAGCAGCGGGCAGTGCAGGGCAGGCTAAGAGGACAGGGCTGTCCCCTGGGCTGGGGGTTCCTCTCTGCCCACCGCCCCCTGGGGCTTGTGGTTGTCTCTTTGGAACCTCACAACCACTCAGGCACCGTGTGCTGCTCACAGCTCTGCTTTCCAGGTGAGAAGACTGGCTCAGAGAGATGACATGACTTGCTCCATGTCACATACTCCCACAGGTGGAGTTCTTAAGCAAAAATGCCCTAGGGTTGCAGGGGAGGACTTCGCTGTCCTGGTTTCTTTCACTGCAGCTGGGTTTGAGCATGTCCATGGCTGAGGAGCTCAGAATGGGGTCCGGGGACTGCTGCCTCGGCTCAGAGGGGCCCGTAGGGACACCCAGATGTCCCACAGGAAGCACTGTGGCTGCTTCAGACAAACGAGCTGTGGAGATCCCCACAGCACCTCCCTCTGCCCTGAACATGGCCATGGGGGTTGTTGGCCCTCCTCAGACAGATGGAAACTGAAGCACAGAAAAGGGTAGAGAGACTGTCAGAGCCTCCCAGGAAGACTAGACTGTCCCGGATCCCGGCCATCCACTTCCTCCCTTACTTCCTGTGCTGAGGGCTGTTCTGGCGCCCCTCCCCTTCCTGCCCCTCCCTCCCCCCACCAGCTCGATTCTGGGGATCCCCTTCTCAATTCCTGTTCCCTTACACCCAGATTCCTGGTGGCCACTTCCTCCCCCTTCCAGTCCACAGCAGCCTCCCCTCCTTGCTTGGGCCTTGTTGGGGAGGTGGGTGACCAGGGAGGCAGGAGCCCCAGGCCGGACCTTGTGCCCTAAGTGCCCACCCCTCCCCCTTCTCCCTCCCCCTCTCCTCATCCTCCTTGCCCTAGATCCCTGTCCCCCAACTGGGCCAACGGCTTCCTCTGACTGGCACCCTGTCCTCCATGAAGTGGACCTGGGTGGTGTGGGGTCCCCTCGGTGAACCATAGATTCAAGGCTTCTCCCCAAAAGTGGCCCCATCGGTCTCCAGGGTGGGGCGCGGTGGCCGTTCCGGCCTCCTCTCCGGGAGCTGCGGCTGCGTCCCATGCCCCGGCGCCTCCCCCACGCCAGGCAGGTGCTGGGCTGGTGCCCACCCCACCCCCACTCGGATTCTCCGTGGGCCCCCTTCAAACCCCACACTCGGTGCCTCAGCTTTCCCGTCTGCCAAGTGGGAACAACGACAGGTACAGTCCAGTTGATGGGCGATGGAAGTAACAAGTGGCCACCACCCAGGGCTTGTCCCTCATCCCACCTCCCACTGCCCGGCCTCTTCCTCCCTTATCCCTGGAGACCCAGCGCCAACCCCCCCCCCCCCAACTCCCCACGCGGACAGTGCGGAGTTTTCCCAGTATCGAGAAGACAAAGAAAGCCCGACGGGCCAGACTGGGGGGAGCGGGAAGGCGCTCAGAGGGGGCAGGGTGAGGCGGGCGGGGAGGAGGGGATGAAGTCACCCGGCCGAGCTTCCGCTCCTGCCCCCCTGCAGGCGCCGGGGCTGCCTCCGCGCCCCCAGGGCTGCCCGGGCCTGGCCTTATCCCAGGGTGGGGGTGGTGGGTGTCTCCTTCCCGCTCTACGAGGCCACCCCTTCCCCCCATCCCCGCCACAGAAGCCTCCCGCCCTAGTGGCGCTGCAGCCGCCGTCCGCAACCCGAGGCCCGGACCTCGTGGCGCCCAGGAAAACGGATCAGGGCGCGGAGAGTGGAGCCCGCAGCCGGGGGATGGCGGGAGGGGTTGCGGAGCGAGCGCCCGCGAAGGAGGCCAGAGGATGCCCAAGGCGCAGCCCGTCCCCGAGGCCCAGGGGGGTGCAGGCGACCGAGAGCACACAGCGCAGGGCTGGGCGTCCGGAGGCCACGCCGCAGCGTTAGCGCGAACCCACCCCTCGGCAGGAGCCCCTCTCCCCGGTTTCCCTAAGGCCCCCCAACTTTATTCACGCCGCTAAGGAACCGGGGAAGTCCCGGGTTCGGCCCCGCGTCGCCACTGACATGAGTTACAAGCTTCAGTAAACCCGAACGAAATTTGGGGAAGTTTGCCCGACTTTACGGGGCTCTAAGAGTCGTCCACCGAGCTGGAAGCCGGGATGGGGTGCGGGGTGTTCAAACCGCGGCAGCCGTGCCCCGGGACCCCCACCCATCCCCGGATCTCAACTTCATAAAAGAGCTGTCGGAGCTCTGCGCAGCCGAGGAGGGGGTTCCGCCGGGTGGGGCCGGAGGCAGCTCCCCGGGCCCCGCGCTCCTCCCGGGCCGGGACCCGCCGCACTCACCGACTCCGCCAGCAGGAGGCGGCCTTTGCGCGAGCAGAGGAAGGCGCGCGCCGGCAGGAGGGCGCGGAGCCCGGGGACGGCCGGACCCGGCTGGGAGCGGCCCTCGGGCTCGGGGTCCGGGTCAGAGTTGGGGTCGGGGTCTGGGGGCCACATGGCGGCGGCAGGCGCCCAGGCGCGGCCTCCTTCCCTGGCACCCCGCGCCTGGGAGGGAAGCGGAAACCGAGACGGTGCGGAAGGAGAAAAAGGCAAGACTCGGTCGGAGCGGGGAGCAGCCCCCCGTGCCCCGCCCCCGCCCCGCCCCCGGCCCTCCTCCTCGCGGACCCTGGCGGCCCTGCTGCTTGGGCCGGCGCCCGGCGGGACCCGCTGCGGTTCTGTCCTGTGGCCCCACACTTCATTCTCCCCTCATCCTCGAGCCCTGCTCGTTACCGCCCCGTACACCCGTCTGAGTTCCCACCCATCTCTCCCTGCCCAGGATTGTCCACACTCGCTGTCTCGGGTCTGGCTTCCTGCCCATGCGCGTGTCCGGGACTTAGGGACCTAGGCATCTTAACAGCAATTACTTAACCCCGCTCCTTCCCCGGCTTTGACCGCGCTGTGTCACCCCCACCTCCTTTCTCCGCGCTTAGAGCTCCCCTACGTCCTCCCTGGCCTCCCCGCCCATCTTTGGCCTGCCCATCCTTCCGAGCCTCTTTGTTGGCTGCTTCAGGCCCTCACCCCACCCACCACCCCACCCGCCGCTCCATGGAGGACTCCCAGATGAACACCTCGGGACGTAGTCCCCACGCATCGCACACACATAAACACGCACACAAAACAGGCGCGCTCACGCAGTTTCTAGGACGCCTGGAGTTCAGAGTGGCCAACATCCAGCGAGTGACAGTCCCCCTGCGCCTGGGCCTCTGTGGAAGGCCCCACCATCCGTCCTTCCAGCCCACAAGCCAGAGACCTGGGGTGTGGGGGTCGCCTTGCCCCTCCTCAAGTTCACCAAGGCTGTCCATCTTCAGCTCCCGAAGGAGTCTGTCCACTTCCCTCCACCTCCACGCCTCCGCCTGATCCTAAACCCCTCCTGCCTCCTCCGTGGACGGTAGTGGGGTGTCTCTCACAGGGCTCTAGGCTTCCTCTCTTGGCAGCCAGAGGGATCCCTAAATCACTAATCCTGGTCACTCCCAGCTCACTCCCAGCTCCCTCCCGCTTCCCTCCCAGGAACTTGGGAGTTCCCCTTGGCTCAGGGTCTTGGTGTAGAGACTGAAAACACAACCCCGTGCCTCTCCTCCCAGGCCCCCCAGCCCCAGTCCCACTGGGCGTCTTAGAGCTTCTTGAACAAAGCTGCTGTAAGGCCTTTATAGTACTAGCCCTCTACCTGAATGCTCTCTCTCCTCCTGTCCTGATTAACCTCTTATTCTTCCTCAGAGAAGCCCTCCCGAATCTCCAGCCAGGTAAGAGACATTCATTCATTCATTCATTCATTCATTCAACAGTGGTGCTAGAAGCCCAGGGTGCAACAGTGAACAAGTCATGGGAAGCTCCAGTTCTTTTATTTTTGGTTTTGTTTGAGGGGGAGGGTTTAGACACTAAACAAGTCCAGAGAATCCTGAATAAGTTGATTCCTGATAACAGACACCTGGATGGGTCAGAGAGGGCCCAGCAGCCTGTGCTACTAAAAGGACTGAGCTAAGGGGCAGACACAGGGAACAGGTTAGAAAAATGATGGGGCAAGATTGTGGAGGGTTCCATTTTACTCCAAGTGCCTTGGGGAGAGGCTAGATGAGGGTTTTAACAGGGAAGGCCCTGGTTCTGATTTGTGTTATTAAAAGCGTAGATCTGGGGAGGTGTGGCAAGATGGAGGCATACAGAGTGTGGAATTTAGTTAGTTCTCTAGAACAGCTGGTAAATAGCCAGGAACAGCTAGTAAATAGCCTGGAACATAAACAATTTAACTCACACAGTTTGTTCAAAACCATAATTACATGGAACTTTTAATAGGAAGTGATACCTGGTAGGTTTGCATAGGTTAGTGTGAAATAGCAACACATCCCAAAGTAACTTGGACAGAAAATTAAAATATATATGCAGGGCCCCCCTGAGGAACTGAGGGAAAATGTGGAGGTGTTGGGCTTCCTCACCTGGATTGTTGCTGATGTTCTCACAAACATTGAGGACTGGCAGTTTGGTGTTCCAAGCCCTCCATCTTGGGACTTGCCCCTGTGAAGCTTGTTACTGCAAAGGAGAGGCTAAACCTGCTTATTGTGCCTAAGAGTCTCCTCCTGAGTACCTCTTTGTTGCTCAGATGTGGCCCTCTCTCTTTAGATAAGCCAACTCAGCAGGTGAACTCACTGCCCTCCCCCACTGTGTGGGATCTGACTCCCAGGGGTATAAATCTTCCTGGCAATGCGGGATATGACTCCCTAGGATGAATCTGGACCTGACATCATGGGATTGAGAACATCATCTTGACCAAAAGGGGGATGCGAAATGAAACAAAATAAAATTTCAGTGGCTGAGAGATTCCAAATGGAGTTGAGAGGTCACTCTGGTGGGCATTCTTACATACTATATAGATAACTCCTTTTAGGCTTTCATGTATTGGAATAGCTAGAAATTTATACCTGAAACTATCAAACTGCAACCCAATAGCTTTGACTCTTGAAGACGACTGTATAGCAATGTAGCTTATAAGGGGAGACAGTGTGATTGTGAAAGCCTTGTGGATCACACTCCCTTTATCCGTGTATAGATGGATGAGTAGAAAAAGGGACAAAAAACTAAATGAAAAATAGGGTGGGATGGGGGGGATGATTTGGGTGTTCTTTTTTACTTTTATTTTTTATTCTTATTTTTACTTTTTCTGGTACAAGGAAAATGTTCAAACAGTAGATTGGGGTGATAAATGCAGAACTATATGATGGTACTGTGAACAATTGATTGTACACTTTGGATGATTGTATGTGATGTGAATATGTCTCAATGAAATTGAATTTAAAAAAATAGTCTGGAACAACTGTTTGGGGGACATCTGTGGTTAGACACACATCGTAAATGAGTCTGGAATGTGTGAAAGGGCTGAGACCAGGGCCTAGAACTTTAAGTAAACCCCCAAAATGGCAGAGTCTAGTGCCCCTCCTCCGTAGCACAGCAGCCTGAGTTGGAAAACTTCCCTGTGGGAAAAAGAAGCGATCTCTGCTGGGAGCAAGGGGAGATAGCTCAACCAAGCTCCAATTGTGGTTTTAATAGACAAATTTGGACTACTGAATACAAGCTATGAGCACAGATAAACCCAGAGAAAGCAAGAAGGGAACCCTGAGGTCTCTCCCAGCAGAGAGGAGGCAGGACTGAAGGAAAATAGTAATAATAGTAATAATAAGAAAAAGAAGAAGAAGAAGAAGTAAATAAAACAGAGGCTTTTGGAGATGGCTGAGCTCAGAATACTGGAAAAGGGCTGTGTCCCAAGAAAAAGGGCCCATAGAACCAGGTACCAACTCCGGTTCTTGACTGGCAAAACTGGGGGACTGGGGACTGGCTCTGAAAAGGAGATTTCTTTCTTTTTCCTTTTTTTTTTTCTGTCATTCTAAGTAGCTCATTAGAGAAAGCCTAAGGCATTTTCAGTTGTCAGTGCTGACCCAGGCAAGGGTGAAGTTAAGACAGTTAGACAAAGGAAGAAGTCAAGTGAAGGAGATAATTTCCTAAAGGGCCTATCTTCCCTAAGTGGGGGGGGGGGTGCAGCTCAAGTGGCTGCCGGCCCTCAGAGAATTCAGACACCGGGGCCTGGGGGAAAAAAACAACAGAAACAGCTTCAGCTTGGCTTC
Organism: Choloepus didactylus; assembly: GCF_015220235.1. Lineage (NCBI taxonomy): Eukaryota > Metazoa > Chordata > Mammalia > Pilosa > Megalonychidae > Choloepus > Choloepus didactylus. The sequence continues at coordinate 21,539,841 of NC_051328.1, read as the reverse complement.
TGGCTGGGACAGGGTCTGCTGAGAATTAAAGGCACTACACCTCTTTACGCCAGTGGGATGCTATGGGCTGACAAGTGCTACCTGCTGGGCAGGATAGGAAAAGCACAGAGTCTAGAGACCTCACATGAAAGTCTGACAATCTGCTGTCTTATCCTAAGGGAAACTTGATACTGATTGCACTCTCGTCCTGGGCCCATCTGGTCTGGGAAAATATGATTGGGGTAATCAAGGAAACCAGATGCCTAGATAACAAAAAATTACTAGTCATACTAGGAAAAATGAAGATATGGCCCAACCAAAGAAACAAACTTACACTTCAAATGAGATACAGGAGTTGAAACAACTAATTAAAGATGTTCAAACAAATTTCTAAATCAAATCAACAAGCTGAAGGAAAATGTGGCAAAAGAGATGAAGGATATAAAGAAGACAATGGGTAACCATAAAGAAGAATTCATAAGCTTGAATAAACAAATAGCAGAACTTATGGGAATGAAAGGCACAAGAGAAGAGATGAAGAACACAATGGAGACATACAACAGCAGACTTGGAGAGGCAGAAGAAAGGATACATGAACTAGAGGACAGGACGTCTGAAATCCTACACACAAAAGAACAGATAGGGAAAAGAATGGAAAAATATGAGCAGGGTCTCAGGAAATTGAATGATGACATGAAGTGCATGAATTTACTTCTCATGGGTGTCCTAGAAGGAGAAGAGAAGGAAAAGGGGCAGAAACAATAATGGAGGAAATAATCACTGAAAATTTCCCATCTCTTAAGAAAGACATAAAATTACAGATCCAAGAAGTAAGCATACCCCAAACAGACAGATCCAAATAGACCTACTCCAAGACACTTAATCAGATTATCAAAAGTCAAAGACAAAGAATTCTGAAAGCAGCAAGAGAAAAGCAATCCATCACATACAAGGGAAGCTCGATGAGACTATGTCTGCATTTCTCAGTAGAAACCATGGAGGCGAGAAGGCAGTGGTATGATATATTTAATACTGAAAGAGAAAAACTGCCAACCAAGAATTCTATATCCGGCAAAACTGTCCTTCAAAAACGAGGGAGAGTTTAAAATATTTTCAGGCAAACAGACACTGAGAGAGTTTGTGAACAGGATATCTTCTCCACAAGAAATACTAAAGAGAACACTACAGGCAGGTAGGAAAAGACAGGAGAAGAGGGTTTTGGAGAAGAGTATAGAAATGAAGACTACTGGTAAGGGTAAAAAGAGAGAGAGAAAAATAAAAATAAAGTTAAGTTATAACATATAAAATCCAAGAGACAAAATGGTAGAGAGTAAACATTATGTTGAGTGAAATTAGCCAGAAATAAAAGGACAAATACTGCATGGTCTCACTAATATGAACTAACATTAATGTGTGAACCTTGAAAGTTAAAGTTGAGAACACAGGTTATCAGGAGATAGAAAGGGGGTAGAGATCAGGCATCTGATGCTGAAGGAGTACAGAATGTTCAGCAGGATTGGTTGTATAGATCCAGAATAGATAGCACAATACTGTGTGGTGGTAGCATAATATTATAAGTACTCTGAACAAAGATGAGTGTGAATATGGTTGAAAGAGGAAAGCTAGGGGCATGTAAGACACCAGAAAGAAAGAAGATAAAGACAGGGACTGTATGACATAGTGAAACCCAGAATGGTCAATGACGGTGTTTAAATGTACAGATACAAGAATGGTTTTACATGAGGGAGAACAAATGAATGACAACATTGAAGGTGTTGTTAATGCAAACTAGCATCTATAGTTAACAGTAACATTGTAATGTGCTTCCATTAATTGTAACAAAGGCAATATACCAAAGCTAAATGTTTATACAGGGGGATTTAAGGGAGGGGTATGGGATTCTTGGTGGTGGTGTTGTATGACCTTTTCATTTTATTTTATTCTTCTTTTATTTTTTTTCTTCATTTTTTTTCCTCCTTTTTGTGTTTCTTTGTGTAACAAATGGAAATATCCTCATATAGATGGTAGTGGTGAATGCATAACTATGTCATTATACTGGGAATCACTGATTGCTTACTTAGGATGGATTGTATGGTGTGTGAATAAAACTGTCTAAAAAATAAACAGAGGGATACAAGTGCTGGAGAAAATGTGGAGAGATGGATGTACCTATTCACTGTTGGTGGAGAAATAGAGTGGTGCCGCCCATCTGGAGGGTGTATACTTGGAGAAACTGAGAGCAGGGACATGAGTAGACATTTGCACACTAGTGTTGTGGTGGCAGTATTCATGATTTGCAATGGATGGAGGTGGCTCAAGGTTGTATAATTAATAGAATGTAAACATACAAGAGAATATTGAGCAGTGGCAAGAAGGAATGATGTTGTGAAATAAGCCAGAAACCAAAAGACAAATATTATAATGCCTCACTAATATGGAGTAACAATAATATGCAAACTCTGAGAACTGAATCTGGGAAAATGGGTTATCAGGGGAAGGCTTATTGTAAAGGTTCCTAGATTGTAAGCTCTTACAGCAGTCACATCTGTTCATGAGTTGTAATGGCTATTTCTAAATTCTGAGATGCTGAGCTGCTTGTGTGTGACCTTGTCGGTCCCTGGAGCTTCGGGTGTGTGTGTGGCACCTGGGACTTGGAGCCAGCGTTTGGCAGCTGTGCGTGACAGCATTGCCCCACGCAGCAACTGTTAAAGAGACTAAAAAGGAGATCGAACTGCAATTGGAGATATGAATGAAATGGACTTGGTTAATACTAAGGTAAATCAGACTAAAGGGTAGAGGATGATATTGACTGTGTTTTAAAACTTTGGCTTCTGTGTGGAACCAAAGGAAGTGATGTTTATTTAGTTCAAAAGCCATATTTCTGTAACACACTATATGATTTAACTTGTATGGTCAGTTTACTCAAATGCCATAATTACATGGACCCTTGAATAGGGAGTGAGATCTGGTTGGTTTGTACAGTATAGCATGAAACCCCGATACATTCCTGAGTATCTGGGCAGAGAATAAAATGATATGCAAAGCCCCCTTGAGGAACTGGGGAAAAATGTGGAAACATTAAACTTCTCCACCTGGGGAATTCCTGATATTCTCACAAGCATTGGGGACTACCAGTTTAGTAGGCGAAGCCCTCGATCTTGGGGCTTGCCCTTATGAAGCTTGTTATAGCAAAGGAGAGGCTAAACCTACTTATTATTGTGCCTAAGAGTCATCCCCAGAGAGCCTCTTTTTTTTGTTCAGATGTGGCCTCTCTCTCTAAGCTCACTCTGCTGGTAAACTCACTGCTCTCCCCACAACATGGGACATGACTCCCAGGGGTGTAAATCTCCCTGGTAATGTGGGACAGGACTCCCAGGGGTGAGCCTGGACCTGGCACCCCAGGATTGAGAAACTTCTTGACCAAAAAGGAGAAGAGAAATGAATCAAAATAAAGTTTCAGTGGCTGAGAGATTTCAGATGAAGTTAAGAGATCATTCTGGAGGTTACTCTTATGCATTATATAGTTTTTAGTTTATTAGAATAGCTTTTTAGTTTATTAGAATAGCTAGAAGGAAATACCTGAAACTATTGAACTGCAACCCAGTAGCCTTGATTCTTGAAGACGATCATATAACTTTATAGCTTATACAGTGTGACCATGTGATTGTGAAACCCTTATGACTCACACTCCCTTTATCCAGTGTAGGGACAGATGAGTAGAAAAATGGGGGCAAAAAATTAATGAATAATAGGGGGGGTATGGGATGTTTTGGGTGTTCTTTTTTACTTTTAATTTTTTTATTTTTTGGAGTAATGACAATGTTCAAAAATTGTGGTGATGCATGCACAAATATATGATGACACTGTGAACAATTATTGTACACTTTGGATGATTGTATGGTATGTGAATATATTTCAGCTAAATTGCATTAAAAAAAAAAAGCATAGCTCTGACTCATAGTTCAATGATGAGAAGGAAACAGCCCAATGTTTTAAATGAACCAAAGATTTGAACAGACAATTCACCAAAGATATATGAATGTCCCATAAGCAAAGGTAAAATGTTCAAGATCATTAGGCATCTAGGAATGCAAATTAAAACCATGAGATACTACTACACTACCTAGTGCAATGGCCAAAAAACCCAAAACCAAAACAGACACCAGCAAGTGTCACTGAGGTTGGAGGGCATCTGGAACTCTCAGATCCTGCTGATAGGGTGGAAAACTTTGCCACCACTTTGGAAGAGAGTTTGGTAGGTTCTTAAAAAGTTAAACATACACCTACCATATTACCATTTTACTCCTAAGTTTTTACCCAAGAGAAATGAAAGCGTGCATCGATTTCATGTTCACAGCAGCTTTTTTTTTTTTTAAAGCAAGTAGATAGAAAATTTATTACATACACATGTGAGAGAACGTCTGGGCACTCTCGCAAAGAGAAGAAAGGTCAGGGGTGAGAGGCCTGGGCAATGTGGGGCCATTTGCTTTTGTAGATTAGCTTTACTTACAACCCGCCCCCCCCCTCCTTGTCTGGGGCTCTTTCTCCTGCCCTCCCTTCTCTTCAGGGCAGTGCCTGGGGGGAGGTAGTGCATTTGGGTTGGTTGGTTGGCACCAGGTGTTTCCCATAAGTGGGCAGAGCAGCTTTATTTTGAATAGCCCCAAACTGGAAACTACCAAACGCCCATCAGCAGGTGACAGGATAAGCAAACTGTAGTGTACCCACACAGTGGACCACTACCAGCAACAAAAAGGAACAAGCTACAGATAAACACAACCCTATGGATACATTTCACAAACATTATGTTGGGTGAAAGAAGCCACACTCAAAAGAGCACACAGTGTATGATTCCATTTTATCAAATTGTAACACAGGCTAACTAAGCCACGGGGACAGAAATCAGATGAGAACTTGCCTGGGGTGGGAGACCGTGATAGCACAGAGGAAATTTTCTGGGCTGCTGGAAATGTCCTCTGTTTTGGTTGGAGAGGTGGTTGCACAGGAACATATGTTTATCAAACACATCAAACTGTACACTTAAAATGTGTGCATTTTATTTCGTGTAAATTATAATTCCATTAAGAAAAAGATATTGAGGAGATAAAACAAAGCATGGTGGCTGGGCTAGAGGGGCTGAGAGGGGCCGGGGAGGGTGCAAGGAGGCCAGGGTGGGTTCCTTTGGGTGAGGTGACTGAACTCCCACTATCCACCTCCCCACCAGCCTCTGAGCTGCCTGAGGTCATTGTCGCCCAGCCCTAGCTCATGCGTGTCACACAGGATGGCATCAGAAAATGTCTGCTCTGAAATGAAGGAGGGGAGGCTGAGATACATGAGCAAGCCCAGCCTTAGGACACTCCCACCCAGGTCGGACCGCCCTGGGCTGAGGGAGTGGGCAGGACCAAGGCCGCCGGGGCTGGGGCTGGGGCTGGGACTGACCCATCTAGCAGGGTCTTCCCACAGGAAGCTTGTGGGAGCCTGGAAAACACAGCCTGGGGCTCAGGCCTGACCTGCTCAGCCCTGGCTCCAGTGTGGAGGGGGGTTTGGAGGCGGGGGTTGGCATTGGGATTATGGGGCCTGGATGACAGGGTGGTGGGCCTGCCAAGGATGGGAGAGAGATTTCCGAAGTGGATCTTGGGATTACACTGATAATAACTGTGTAACCTGAGCTGCTGTTTCCAGACTGTCTTCATCATCTCAAACCAAAACTCAGACTCGTTTAACCACTATTCTGTTTTCTGTCTCTATGAATTGGCTTGATCTAAGTATTTCATATAAGAGAATTTATATCATATTTGTCCTTTTGTGTCTGACATTTCACCAAACCTGATGCCTTAATGGTTCATCCATGTTGAATAATATTCATCCAGCTGAATAATATCCCATTGTATCAATACACCATATTTTGTTTATTCTTTTCTCTGTCGATGGACACTTGGATTGCTTCTACCTTTTCGGTAATGTGAATAATGCTGCAATGAATACTGGTGTACATTTATCTGTCTGAGTTCCTGCTTTCAATTCTTTCGGTTGTATACCTAAGAATGGAATTGCCAGGTCATTTGTTAATCCCATGTTTAACCTTCTGAGGAACAGCCAGTTTTCCACAGTGGCTGCATCATTTTACATCCCCACCAACAATGTATGAAGGTTCCTATTTTTCCACATCATTGTAAAATTTATTATTTTCTATTTTTAAAATAATAGCAATCCTAGCGGGTGTGAAGCAGTATCTCATTGTGGTTTAATTTATATTTCTTTAATGGCTAATGATGTTGAGCATCTTTTCATATACTTATTGGCCATTTGAATGTCTTCTTTGGCCCATTCAAATCCTTGGCCCATTTTCAAATTTGGTTGTCTGTCTTTTTTATTGGTGTTGAGTGGTAGTAGTTCTTTATGTATTCTGGATGTGAAACCCTTATTAGATATATGGTTTTCCAATATTTTCTCCCATTCTGTAGGTTGTCTTTTCACTTTCTTGATAATGTTCTTTGAGGCACAAAGGTTTTTCATTTTGATGAAGTCCATTTTATCTGTTCTTTCTTTTGTTGCATCTGCATTTGGTGTAAAATGTAAAAATTCAGAAGTTTGATGATGATGTATCTGAGCTCTTCTTGAGGCTATTTTTGTTTTTTACCAAATTCAGGAAGTTGTCAATCATCATTTCTTCAAAATTTTTTTGCACCACACTCTTTCTCCTCTCCATTTGGAAACCCAGTGACACAAATATTAGACCTTTTGATATTGTCTCTAAGGACCTGGAGGTCCTGTTCATTTCTTTTAATCATTTTCTTTCCTTTGTTCAGATTGGATAATTTCCATTGATTTGTCTTCAAATTCACTGACTTTTTTCTCTGTCATCTCCATTCTGCAGTTAAGCTCATCCAGTGAGTTTTTAATTTCGGTTACTATATTTTTCAGTTCTAAAATTTCCATTTTGTTCTTTTTTATATCTTTTATTTCTCTGCTGTTATGGTCTATCTATTTGTTTCATGAATGTTCACCTTTCCTTTTTGGGGCATGGTCATATTCTCTTTAAAGTCTTTGATTATTACAACATTTGTGTCATCTTGGGGTCAGCATCTGTTGTTTTTTTCCTCAAGAGACGTTGCAACTTTTCTTATTTTTCATATGGCAAGCAATTTTGGATTGTATCCTGGACCTTCTGAATATTATGTTATGAGACTTGGGCTTTGTTTAAATCCTATAGAGAATCTTGTTTGTTTTTGAAGCAGAAAATCAACCTGGCTAAGTTCAGGCTACAATTTCCTACCCACCATTGGACAGTAGTTTCAATGTCAGTTTAGTTTTCAAAAGCCTTGCAGTATTATTCTGATATTTCCTGTGTGTGCCCGAGTGGCCAATCTGGGACCTCAGTCCTGGAATACCCTATAGTTTAGTTCTCAAAGCCTTTGGTATGCTTTCTAGCCTACAGGTGCACAGTGTGGGGGTGGTGCCAGGAGCTCATACATGATCTCTCTCGTGATCTCCCTAACACTTTCATGTTCCTGGGAGTTTGCTTTCCTGGCTCTCTGTCTAGAAATCTGGGCTTTAGTTTATCCACCCTGTTTCACAGGCCTACCAGTGAGTCTTCCTTCAGGGCCAAATGGCAAGAGGAAACAGAGAAAAAAAGCAAGGGAATTTACCTCACATTCTTGTGACCGAAGTTCTTGCCAGAGAGAGCTTCCCCAGACTTGGAAGTTTAGGTGCCTGCCTGTCTGTGGCTGCCATTGACGTTGGTGCTTCCTGGAGATCCTGCCAGATCATATGGTAATTCTGGGTTTAACCTTCCGGAACCTGCCAAACAGTTTTCCACAGTGGCTGCATCATTTTACACCCCCACCAACAATGTAAGAGGGTTCCTGTTATTATGGGGAATATTAAAAACAGACCAGGAAAAAAAAAAAAAAAACAACCAGGGGATTTCCCCCACTCTCTGATCCACAGGACCCCTTGGACTAAAAATGAGGGCTTCTCTTGGAGCTCTTTTAGTTCACCGGTGATATGTAGTTCTGGGTCTTGGATTGCCTTTGAGTGCAGGTTGGGAGATAAGAAAGGGAAAATAAAACAGGAAATTCAGTGATGGTTCGGGGTACTTCAAGTTTTTTCCCAAACTGCCTGCTGTGAGTTACTTTTCAGAGTCCTTAGAGAACTACTCCATGTGTACTGTCCAGTGTTTTTAGTTGCATTCAGCGGGAGAGATAGGATTGAATTTGCTTACTCCATCTTCCCAAGAACTGGATTTTTAGAATAATTTTATTTTCAACCTTTTTGTGTCATTGTGTTCTATGTGTATCATACACATTGTAAATATGGATTTATGAAACCTCAACAATCTGATAGTCTCTGTCTTGTAATAGAAAAAGATGAATCTTTACATTTATTATGCATACTTTTATGTTTAGACTTACTTTCCATGTTTTCTTTTTCCCTTGCTTGCTCTCTTCTCTATTAGATTGACTAGGTTATTCAGTTTTGTCCATTTAATTTTGAGTAGTGGTTTAAAAGCTTTGCTTCCTTTTTTTTTTTTTTTTTTTTTTGTTCTTTCCATGGGTAAATTTGCACATGTAGAGTTAATCAATATATATTTATATTTCAGCAAACAACATAAAAATCTTAATGCACTTTCACTTCACTTTCCCCTGCCCATCTTACCACTTCCTGCATCATCTGCGATTTTCGGTCTCTATTGATGGTTTCTTTTTTTTTTTCCATTATGCATTAAGAACTATTTAGATTTAGCTTTAAGTTTTAATGAGTTATTCACCACTGTTTCTTCAATTCTAAAATTCTCTTTTCCTTAGCAACAAAAGAAAAAATAGATAAATTGCATTTCATCAAAATTTTAAAAATCTGTGCATCAAACAACATTATCAAGAAAGTGAAAAGACAACCCACAGAATGGGAAAAATATTTGCGAATCATATATCAGATAAGGGTCTAGTATCCAGAATACCTAAAGAACTCCTTAAGCTCAACAACAAAAAGACAACCCAACTAAAAAATGGGAAAAGGACCAAAGAAGATATACAAATGGCCAATAAATACACGAAAAGATGACTAATATCATTAGCCATTAGGGAAATGCAAATCAAAACCACAATAAGGTATCATTTCACACTGTGAAGAATGACTTTAATTTAAAAAAACTGAAAATAAGTGTAGAAGAGGATGTAGAGAAATTGCTGGTGGGAATGTAAAATGGTGCAGCTGCTGTGGAAAAACAATTTTTTTTTTGGTGTTCTTTAATAAGTAAAACATAGAATTACCAAATGGCCAGCAATTCCACTCCTAAGCATATACCCAAAAGGATTGAAAATAGGTGTTTAAACAAAAACTTGCACATGAATGTTCATAGTACTATTCACAATAGCCAAAAAATGGAAATAACCCGAAGGCCCATCAGCAGATAAATGGATAAATGAAATATGGTATATTCATACAATGGAATATTATTCAGCCATGAAAAGGAATGAAATGATGAAAATGTTTTTTGGAACTTGATAAAGATGATGGTTACCCAAAATTGTGACTGTACCAAATGCCACTGAATTTTTCACTTTAAAGTGATTAATTTTATGAAGTTTACCTCAATAAAAATTTTAAAAAATATATCACCTTGGGAAGTGACAGGGTCACTGGGAGAGAATCTGCAGCACCGTTCCCTGCCAGCACCTTCAGTCTTTGGCTCTTTGGGTTAGTCTGGTCGTTTGTGATATCCCAGGTTGCGGCTGTGAGCCGAGGGACCTGCTCCACGCGTCTGGGTTTCGCTACCTCGCCCACTGGTGTGAGCCTGATGGTGCGCCAGGCTCTGGACTCTTAAGGATCTGGACCGAGTTTAAGAAGATTTTATTCAAGCATATGGCATAGAAGATGAATTCTTCCTCCTCCACCATGAATGAAGAACCTAATGCTCTATCAGTAGTTAACCAGCTCTGGGATCTGGCCGCAGATCCATTAAACAGAAGAGACATTGTTCAGGATCAGGGATGTCTACCTGGCCTTATTTTATTTATGGACCATCCCAACCACCCTGTTGTCGACTCGGCTCTGCTTGCTCTTCAATATTTGGCAGAATGCCATGCTAACAGAGAAAAAATGAAAGGAGGACTGGGTATGATGTTAAGCTTACAAAATGTTATACAGAAGACTACAATTCCAGGAGAAACAAAACTGCCAGCCTCTGAAATCTATGACATTCTTCAGTCCTCCAGTGTAGCAGATGGTGATAGTTTCCATGAAATGAATTCACGTTGAAGGCAAGCTCAGTTTTTTCTGGGAACTACAAACAAATGTGCCAAAACAGTGGTTTTGCATATAGATGGCCTTGATGATATGTGTCGGAGAAATCTGTGTGAAGAGGTCTTGTTAAAAATTAAAGGAGTTATAAGCTTTACTTTTCAAATGGCTGTTCAGAGATGTGTGGTGTGATCCGTTCAGATTTGAAAGCAGAGGCTTTGGCATCAGCGATAGCATCAACCAAGGTTATGAAAGCACAACAAGCTGTGAAAAGTGAGAGTGGAGAAGAGATGCTGGTCCCATTCCAAGATACTCCTGTGGAAGTAGAACAAAATACAGACCTGCCAGACTACCTACCTGAGGATGAGAGTCCCACGAAGGAACAAGATGAAGCAGTGTCCTGGGTCGGCTCACACCCAAAAGGTGGAGCTAACTGGTTGAGCACAGCTGCAAACTTTTTATCTAGATCATTTACTGGTTACTTATATTTGGGGCTCAAGGACTGTGTGAATCAACAAGGGGCCAGTTTTCCAATGTTGTGGTGAACTGTCATGTGCAATTTGCAGGAAGTTATCATGAAGTTTTTAGATTACATGATTGCATATGCTGCATTTTACATTTTATTCGACATTTTACCCCACTAAGTTTATAAAGGTATTTTTAGTTTTGTTTTCCTTTGTTTTGCTGCCTCACTTTTTTTTTCATATGGGCCCACTATTAAAACCAAACATGTAAGTGCAGCTTTACATTTTATTTTACATGAAGCATGTAATTAGGAAAACTCATTTTCTTAAGCCTAAGGAACTCTCTGAAAAGAATTTATTTTTTAGCTCAAATTGTGCATGGATTACTGAACATTTTTTTTTTTCTGCTTCATGAAAGATACTTGATTTGGTACTCTTCATTGAAAGTTAAAAGAAAACGTTTCTCATTATCCTCCGTTTGTGCCTTTTTAATTTTGCCAGGCATGTTTATAGAAAGGACATTGCTAATGACATTTTGTAAATTAAAATATATTCATTTGAACATAGTAGTCCCCTAAAATACAAGTGTAAAAAAGCTTTGCAATCTGATTTGTTTTCATTTTAATAAGATTAACACAAATCAGTTGAGTAGAAGGAAACACGTATATCAGCAAAGTGCTTTTGAGACTCTATTTGAACTTGACTAAATGTGGTTCTAGTTTACTGCCGTTCAGTTTGGTTTATATCAGCTCTTGAAAGTTACCTCCCCCGTGATATTGTGTGCAGATGTAAATGGTCTCTAGGCCTTACTTTGTGAATACAAACTATCCTTGGCTAGAAGAAATAATAGAATTAAAGAACTGACAAACTTGAAAAAAAGAAAACAAATTGAATGCCTGTAATGTCATAGTACCACTTTGGTAGAGTCTAACCTCAAAACATTATTTGCCTGGCAGAAGCCTCTTTTATTCAGTAGATGTTTCCTCATATTGCATTTTGTGAATTTATTATGAAAATGCTGCAGTGGTATTGAATGAAAAAAGACCCAAATTATTGCTTATAAAGAAATAAAGCCAACACTGGTCACTTACTCTTGTTTTTATGTCCAGCCAGAGAAAAAGAACTTCAATGAAGGTAAGATAAATAAACAAATAAATAAATAAATATTTTGGGATAGATAAGAGCCAATTCCATGTATGCAGTGCTTTATTAAATTTCTGAAATATTGAGCACTAAAAAAATTTTTTTAAGTCCAGCTAAATCCAGATAAATTTAAATGCTAGTATGATTAAAAACTAAAAGAAAGAAATTGAAACTCTTTTTCAAAAACCTAGAGAGCTGCTATTTTACTATTTGGAGAATGTGAAGTGAAAATTGAACCCTGGAGGGTTTCGTTGTGTTTTCATTGTTTCTCTTTTAGAGAAAATTAAAAGCATCCAGTGTACTGGGAAAAAATATTGTAAAATACCATCAACAATGACAGTCTTGAGTTCACTAATATTGTGAGCTTCTAGAAGGAAGGATATTGAATTTGAAGAATACTTACAGACTAGGTGTTTGTTTATATTTTTTCATGTATCTAGGCTCTGATTCAGGTGACACGCACAAATTGAAAACATAAGCTTTCAGGAGCACATATTGCTTTAAATGCACAATAAAACTTGCGGCCAGAACCAGATGTGTTGAAAAAAGAAAACAAAACCACCTCCTTTCTTTCGCCATTAATGCAGTGTTTTCTGTTCTAACAAGTTTGTACAGTTATTTTATTTTGCATTGCCACACATCTGCTTATTTAAAAAACTACATTCCTCTGGTAATAATGGCTCAGTACAAGTAGGTATTGCAGTTTGGTATTCGTGTGTTCTAATTCCAAGTGTTCTTTTATTGCAGGTCTATAGAGCAGTTAAGGCAAATGTAAAGACAGTGTTTGAAATATATTGTAAAATAATAAAAAGTAACAATTAAAATTGAATGGATTAAAAAGAAAATTGAGCTGGAGCGTCCAACCAACCATCTCTGACGACTGCTGCCACCCAACAGGGCAGCCCTCTTCCGACCTACCCCGGGACTGGAGTTCCTGGTGCTTCAAACAGCAGGACGTCTGTCTAGCTGCAGGATGTCGTCCAGGTTCAGAAACTGGGTATGTGGGCGCGGCTACCGGAAGCGAAAGGAGTCAGTCTGCTTCCATTCCCGGTTCGCGCGCCTGGGACTTCGCTATCGGCCTCGCGTCTGTGTCCTGGGGCTTCTCCCCGGCTCAGCTCAGGGCTCCTCGCCCGGCCCTGTTGCTGACCGCCACCCAGCACCCGCCTCCTGCACAGCCAATGGGGAATTGGACTGTGAGCCGCTTACTGCGGGACCAGCCGAAAGGAATGAGGACAGAGTGTGTGTTAAAATATTCCTCCACGAATCTGGTGCCTCTGCCCTGTTGTATGGTTGGGGATGGGAGGAAAATGGATAGGATAGAGGATGGCAGCCTTTTTCATTCCCAGCAAGCATATTTCTGCTCACCCCGCTGTTCTTGAACTCCAGGCCTAGGAAGGTGGGCGCTTAGGGCCGAGGATCCCTCAGGGCCCGGGTTGACGACGCCACACCGGTTCCGCCTTGACCCAGCAGCGAGGGATCCACGTGTCCAGAGGCGCTATCTCTGGCCTCCGCCCAGGTGGATGAGTCAGTGCCAGCTATTTCTCCGTGTTTGCTCCCTGTCTGCATTAGATCAGGGTCAGTGCCATAAAAGGTAATTGGAGGTGTCCTTCTTGGCTAGTACACACCCTTGAGTGTCGATAAAAAGGTGGAGAAATGGGTGCGGTACGGCTGGACTCTGCCCAGTGCAAAGCCGCCCCACCCCCCACCCCACCTAGTTCATCTTCTTGGACTTGGAGCCACTGTGGATTATTCGACAGTTATATCGTGTATTGTTGTTTTCTTCCTTAACGAAAAATTTAAGAAGTATGGAGCACAATTCCGAGCATATTAGTTGCTCAGTAAATACCTGACAATTTTTTTTTTCTCAGTCAAGGGCCCATATGAGGGATTGTTTGACTTATTTGGCCGTAAAAACATCAAAGAGAATACAAATAGTTATGTAGGCTACCTTGAAAGGCTTTGTTTATATTTCAAGAGTTGGCTGGCGGCTTTCTATTTGTTTGCTGTTAGGGACCACGAAAGTCTCATCATCATACTTGTAGCTCTTTGAACTTAGTCTACATTTGTTTTGAAGGATATATTTTGATGACCCTGTTATGGCCTTCTCCTTGGATTTTGTTTTAATTTTTATTTAAATTTAGGAATTCATTACAAGTCCCACACCAATGGAACAAAAATTTAAAAAAATGAAGTACTGATATATGCTACAACATGAATAAAGCTTGAAAATACGCTAGGTGAAAGAAGCTGCACACAAAAAGCCACATATTGTATGATTCCACTTATATGAAATACCCAGAGCAGGCAAATCTATAGAGACAAAATGCAGAACAGTGGTTTCCTAGGGTAGGGGAGAGGGGAGAATGAGGAGTGACTTCCTAATGGGTACAGGGCTTCCTTTTGAGGTGATGAAAATGTGCATTTTACCACAATAATAGTTTATGTTGTGCCTACTGAATTACTGAGTTATAATTCTTTTTTGCATTTTCTTCTCTTTTTTTTTTAAATTTTTATTATTTTTTCTCTCTTTGCTTTTTTATAGTCAAATAAAAAAAAAGGATTTGATTTTTAAGATTCCCCTTTCCTTAGAATTAAAAAAAAATTGCTTCAGTATATGTTTGAATTATTTTTTTAGTGGATGATTTAAAGAGAGGGTTTGTCAGTGGTCATCTTTGAGAACTCACCTGTAAAAAAAAAACAACAGCCAGTCTTTTATTTGTTTTCCTTCTTGATTACTAGTTCTCTAAGAACTTTGAAGTGACTGTTCAGCTTTTTTCTGATATCTAGTGTGGGATGTTCGGGAAGTTGGTGGAGTAGGTGAGGCAGAACTGGCTTCTCCTCTGTGAAAGTAACTAGAAAGGGGCCGGAGGACACCAGGATGGCGGTTTTAGGGTGTGGCCGGCCTAGGGGGTCCCCCACATTATGTGCAGGGGACACCAACAAAAACGGAAGAGAGATGGCAGCTGGAGGGACACGGTGAGTGTGTTCCTGTCAGATGGCCTCCTGGTCTGGCATCTGTAAAACCACCGCTGGGCAAGGGAGTGAGCAGCAGCTCTCCACTCCCATGCACCTACCTTGACAGTTTGCTGGGGAGTGAGCTTCCACAGTCAGACAGCAGGGAAGTCCCGTGAGGGAACCTGGCGGTCAGTGTTTGCTTTCCCCGATGGAAGTCCAGGGGGGTGCAACAGTGAGAAGCAAGAAAGGGAGAGGCACCATACCAGCGATCAGGAGCCCCTCCCACATCCCAGAAACTGGCGGGCGCAAGGCAGGCACAGAACCAGCAGGCAGGCCCACGTTCCAGCTGCAGGGTGCCCTTGATCAGACTGCCTGCCTATTTGCTCAGGGCCAGCATCGCAGCCCCAGGACAGGCATTCCCCAGTGCACACAGAGAACAAGTGCACTGATTGGTTCCTGCTGGGTTTGGACTCCGCCCACCGCACAGGAGAAGTTTGGGGGAGACCTACTTGAGAGTGCCACCTGCTGGTAGGTTATGGAAACTGCACTCCAGCAAGCTGTGCCTCCAGAGTGCCACCTGCTGGTAGGATTGGGAAACTGCATGCCAGCAAACCAAATTATATATAAATGCTCAAATAATTCTGCACTTCATAAACTAACCCTATCAAGACAAGCAAATGCCCTGAAGTCAACAGAAAATTACAAAGCACTTGAAGGATCTAGAAGATAGACACAAGCCAAACCAATAAATTAAAAAGCTGCAAGAGACACAAAATTTGGAGCAATTAATTAAAGAAGTAGAAACAAATCTCCAAAACAATGTCAATGAGATGGCTAAAGACAAAAAGGAAATCAAGAAGACTCTACAAGAGAATAAAGAAGAATTTGAAAAAGTAAATTAAGAATAGCAGACCTTTTGGAAATAAAAGGCACTGCGGCTGAAATTAAAAATATACTAGAGACATACAAAAGCAGATCTGAAGAGGCAGAAGAAAGGGTAAGTGTACTTGAGGACAGAGTAATTGAAAGTGAGAGCACAAAAGAAGAAATGGGGAAAAAAATTGAAAAATTTGAAATGGATCACAGAGAAATAATGGACAACATGAAGCAAACAAATATAAGACTCATTGGTGTCCCAGAAGGGGAAGAGAAGGGTAAAGGGCTGGGAAGAGTGTTTCAAGACACAGTTGAGGAAAACTTTCCAAGCCTTTTAAATGACATAAATATGCAAATCAAAGATGCCCAACAAACTCCAAATAGAATAAATCCAAATAAAGCCACTCTGAGACATACTGATCAGACTGTCAAATGCTGAAGAGAAGGTGAAACTACTGACAGCAGCAAGAGAGAAGCAATTCACCGCATACTAGGGAAACCACATAAGATTAAGTACTGAGAACTCGGCAGGCGCCTTGGAAGCAAGAAGGCAGTGGTATGACATATTTAAGATTCTGAAAGACAAAAATTGCCAACCAAGAATTCTTTATCCAGCAAAGCTCTCCTTCAAAATTGAGGGAGAGTTTTAAATTTTAACAGGCAAACAAACACTGAGAGAATTTGTTAAAAAGAGACCTGCCCTGCAGAAATACTAAAGGGAGCTCTACCAGCTGAGAAAAAAAGAAACAAGAGAGAGAGGTCTAGAGAAGAGCACAGAACTGAAGAGTGATTCATAAGGTTAACTTAAAGGGAAGAAAGAGAGAGGAAAAAAATAGATCTAACAAGTAAAAACCAAAGGATAAGATGGCTGGGTCAAGAACTCCCTGCACAGTAATAACATTGAATGTGAATGGATTAAACTCTCCAATTAAAAGATACAGACTGATATAATGGATTAAAAAATATGACCCATTGATATGCTGTTTACAGGTGACTCATCTTAGACCCTGCAACACAGAGAGACTGGAAGTGAAAGGATGGAAAAAATATTCTATGCAAATTGCAATCAAAAGAAAGCTGGGGTACCTATACTAATATCGGACAAAAGACTTAAAATGCAAAGATGTCATAAGAGACAAAGAAGGACACTATATCTTTATAAAGGGGGTAATTAATGAAGAAGAAACAACAATTATAAATGTTTATGCATCCAATCAAGGAGCTCCAAAATACATGAGACAAACATTAGCTAAACTGAAGGGAGTAATAGACACATCTACAATAATAGTGGAAGACTTCAGTACACCACTTTCTTCTATAGATAGAACAATTATACAGAGGACCAATGAGGAAACTGAGAACTTAAACAATGTGATAAACAAATTAGACTTAACAGACATACGTTGATCATTACATCCCAGAGTACCAAGATATACATTCTTCTCTAGCATCCATGGAACGTTTTCTAGGATAGATCATATGCTGAGGCACAAAACAAGTCTTAATAAATTTAAAAAGATTGAAATTATTCAGAGCACATTCTTTGACCACAATGGAATGCAACTAGAAATCAACAACCACCAAAGAACCAGATCTTTCACAAATATATGGAGGTTAAACAACACACGCCTAAATAACCAGTAGGTCAAAGAAAAAATTGCAAGAGAAATTGGTAAGTATCTAGAGATGAATGAAAACGAGAAAACATATCAAAACCTGTGGGACACAGCAAAGGCAGTGCTGAGAGGGAAATTTATAGTTCTAAATGCATATATCAAAAAGCAAGAAGGAGCTAAAACTAAAGACCTAACTGAACAGCTGAAGAGGCTAGAGAATGAACAGTAAACTAACCCTAAAGCAAGTAGACAAAAAGAAATAACAAAGATTAAAGCAGAAATAAATGAGCTGGAGAAAAAAAATATAATAGAATAAATAAAATTGAAAGTTCTTTAAGAACAACAAGATTGACAGACCCTTAGCTAGAATGACAAAGTCTAAAAGAGAGAAGACCCAAATGAACAGAATCAGAAATGAGAAGGGGATAATTACTACAGATCCAGAAGAAATTAAAAAAAAAAAAAATGAGGATACCATGAACAACTGTATGCCAACAAGCTAGACAATTTAGAGGAAATTGACAATTTCTTGGAAACACATGAACAAGACTGACCAAGGAAGAAATAGAACATCTTAACAAACCAATCACAAGCAAAGAGATCCAATCAGTCATCGAAAAGCTACCTACAAATAAAAGCCCAGGGCCATATGGCTTCTCAGGAGAATTTTACCAAACTTTCCAAAAAGAATTGACAACATTCCTGCTCAAACTCTTTCAAAAATTTGAAGAAAAAGGAACACTACCTAACTCTTTTTAACTACAAAAAAGGAATACTATAGGCCAATCTCCTTAATGAATATAGATGCAAAAGTTCTCAACAAAATACTTGCAAATCAAATCCAAAGGTACATTAAGTTATACACCACAACCAAGTGGGTTTCATTCCTGGCATGCAAGGGTGGTTCAACATAAGAAAATCAATTACTGTAATTTAACACATTAACAAATCAAAAGGGAAAAATCAAATGATCTTCTCAATAGACACCAAAAAAGCATTCGACAAAATTCAACATCCCTTTTTGATAAAAACACTTCAAAAGGTAGGAATTGAAGGAAACTTCCTCAATATGATAAAGGGCATATATGAAAAACCCACAGCCAGCATAGTACTCAATGGTGAGAGGCTGAAAGCCTTTCCCCTAAGATCGGGAACAATACAAGGATGCCCATTGTCACCTGTATTGTTCACCATTGTGCTAAAAGTTCTAGCCAGAGCAGTTGGCAAAGACAAAGATATAATTGTATCCAGATTGGACAGGAAGAAGTAAAACTGTCATTATTTGCAGATGATATGATCTTATGTTTGAAAAATCCTGAGAATTTTACCACAAAGCTACTTGAGCTAATAAACAAATTCAGCAGAGTGGTGGGATATAAGATTAATGCACATAAGTCATAATGTGCCTATACGTTAGTGTAGGTTGACAAGGGGTGAACTGTGATGGTTAGGTTCATGTGTCAACTTGGCCAGATGATAGTGCCCAGGTGTCTGGTCAAGCAAGCACTGGCCTGTTACTGCAAGGACATTTGTGGCTGGTTAGGAAAGCAGAAGGCTGGTTTATTAAATCGTCAGTCAGTTGGCTGCAGCTGTGACTGATTACATCAAAGAAGGGTGCATCTTCTGCAATGAGACTATTCAATCAGCTGGATTTAACCCAATCAGTTGAAGACTTTTAAGCGAGAAAGATAGGGGACCTTCACTTCTTCTTTGGCTAGCCAGTGAAGCGTTTCCTGGGTTCATTGAACACCTTCATCGGAGTTGCCAGTTTGCTGCCTGAGGAGTTCATCAAACACATTCATTGGAGTTGCCAGTTTGCTGCCTGCCCTATGGAATTTGTACTTGTGCATACCCACAGTTGCATGAGACAGTTTTATAAAATCTTATATTTATAAATATCTCTTGTTGATTCTGTTTGCCTAGAGAATCCTAACTAATACAACTAGTAATGACATAACTGAAGAGGCAATAAAAAAAAAAATTCCATTCACAATAGCAACCAAAAAAAACCAAGTACCTAGGAATATACTTAACCAAGGACATAAAAGACCTCTACACAGAAAATTACAAAATGTTACTAAAAGAAATAAAAAAGGACCTAAATAGGTGGAAAAATATTCCATGCTCATTGGAAGACTAAATATTTTTAAGATATCAGTTCTACCCAAACTGATCTACAGATTCAATGCAATTCCTATCCAAATTCCAACAACCTAGTTTGCAGACTTGGAAAAGCCAATTATCAAATTTATTTGGAAGGGAAAGGGGCCTCAAATTGCCAAAAACATCCTAAAAAAGAATAAAGTGGGAGGACTTACACTTCCAGACTTTGAAGCCTTCTATAAAACTACAGTGGTCAAAACAACATGGTATTGGCATAAAGATAGACATATTGATCAATAGAAATGAATTGAGAGTTCAGAAATAGACCTCCAGATATACAGTCAACTGATTTTTGATAAGGCCCCCAAATCCACAGAACTGGGACAGAATAGTCTCTTCAACAAATGGGGCTGGGAGAACTGGATATCCATATCCAAAAGAATGAAAGAAGACCCCTACCTCACACCCTGTACAAAAATTCACTCAAAGTGGACCAGGGACCTCAATATAAGAGACAGCACAATAAAACTCTTAGGAGATAATATAGGGAAACGTCTTCAGGACCTAGTATTAGGAGGTCGCTTCTTAGACCTTATACCCAAAGTACAAACAATGAAAGAAAAAATAGATAACTGGAAACACCTCAAAATCAGAAGCTTCTGTACCTCAAAGGAATTTGTCAAAAAGGTGAAGAGACAGCCAACGCAATGGGAGAAAATATTTGGAAACCATGTATCTGATAAGAGACTGATATCCTGCATATATAAAGAAATCCTGCAACTCAACGACACTAGTACAAACATGGGCAAAAGATATGAAGAGACATTTCTCCAAAGAGGAAATACAAATGGCTAAGAAAACACATGAAAAAAATGTTCATCTTCATTAGCTATTAGGGAGATGCAAATCAAGACCACAATGAGCTATCATCTCACACCAATAAAAATGGCTACCATCAAACAAACAGGAAACTACAAATGCTGGAGAGGATGTGGAGAAATTGGAACTCTTATTCATTGTTGGTGGGACCTTATAATGGTACAGCCATTCTGGAAGACAGTTTGGGGATTTCTCAGAAAACTAGATATTGAATTACCCCATGATCTGGCAATTCCACTTCTTGGTATATACCCAGAAGATTTGAAAGCAGTGACATGAACAGACATTTGGACACCAATGTTCATAGCAGCATTGTTCACAGTTGCCAAGAGATGGAAACAGTCCAAGTGTCCTTCAACAAATGAATGGATAAACAAAATGTGATATATACATATGATGGAATACTATGCAACAGTAGGAAGCAACAAGGTCCTGAAACGTGGCAACATGGATGAATCTTGAAGATATAATTTGGAGTGAAATAAGTCAGACACAAAAAAAGAGAGATTGTATGTTACCACTTCTATGAACTATCTGAACAATGTAGAATCAGTGTCTTATAATGTAAGAGTATTCAGGACCTAGTGATAGCACGTAGCTAGTGGGGGAGAATGATAATCTAATATGTTCAGAATGTTAATGGTGGTGAATTCAAAGGTATGGTAATGGATAGGGGTGACAATTGTTTGTTAATGGGATTATAAGTATCAGAGCCCTACTGAAGGCTAAGAGGATTGAAATCTGTTGTTTAAAGGCATGTTTCCCACAGATCAGCACCACAAATATAGACAGGAGCTTTCATGATATACTTCTGAGGTATGACACTACACAGAGTGTTGACAACAGAAGGGTATATGAGAAAAATCTACATATTGCATACTAGGGACTTTAATTAGTAGGAACACCAGACTAGTATTACACAAATTCTGGGGACAAATAATTAAGGGCTGACAAGAGCTATGAGATGTTTTGGGTCATGAGAACTGTTTAAAATGGAGACTGATGAGGATTGTACAACTAAGTGATGATAATACAAGATATGGATGGATGATCGTGTATATGACATATGCTAGGTCAACTTAGGAACCCCCTGTTTTATAAGTCAAGCCCTCGACATTGAGGCTTGCTCGGCTGAAACTTATGGTTGTAAAGGGGAGGCTAAGCCCACCTGTAATTATGCCTAGGAGTCACCTCCAGAGAACCTCTTTTGTTGCTCAAATGTCGGCTTTCTCTAAGTGTAACTCTGCAAATAAATTCCTCACCCTCCCCCGAATGTGGGACAGGACCCCCAAGATGAATGAGCCTTCCTGGTGATGTGGGACACAGATTCTGGGAATGAGCCTGACCCTGGCTTCAAGGGATTGAGAATGCCTTTTTTGACTAAAAGAGGGAAAAGGCAACAAAATTGGGTTTTAGTGGCTAAGAGAATTCAAGTAGACTCAAGAGGCTGTCCTAGAGGCTACTGCTATCTAAGCTCCACCTGGATATGCCAAATGACTATAATATGATAAGCCCAAGTTAATAGTAGTCCCTAAACCCTTAAAAAATACCCGGGTCCCTATCTGAGACTCTATAAATAACATTTCACTCCCTAAGTTTATTCTTCAGAAACTTAAATCCTTCAGAGTGCTCCTATGCCAGCTACGTCCCCAAACCCAAAAGCAATAGCCTCTTCAAAAACATAAACCAGACGTGTCGCCTTTGCTCATAATGTTGACACCCCTTTTTAACACGAACAGGTTAGGGTGGTCATTGCCTAGACATCTCTGAAGATTGGGAAAGTGATTAAACTAGAGGAAGGGGTAGCAACAGACAAGATGGAATTTAACAAAGGATTATGAATAATGAATCTTTATAAAATTTCATTTTTTTTAGCTGCTAGGGTATTAGAGTAGCTAGAAGGAAAGAATTGAAGTGGTGGAACTGTAACGCATAGCATCCTTTGAAATTTGTTCTATAGCTACTTGCTAAATTGTAGTTTGAAAGCTATATCCTTTTGTATATATGTTGTATTTCACAATAAGGAAATAACTGAAACTAAGGTACTCTAACTCATAACAACTTTGGAAATTTCCTATATATCTACTTGTTAAATCATACTTTGAAAGATATTACCGTTTTGTACATGTGTTATATTGCCTAATAAGGAAATAACTGAAACCTATAATATTCTTGGAAATTTGCTAATTGTTAAATTGGACTTGGCAAGTTATTACTTCTAAGTATATATGTTATGTTTTACAATTTAAAAAATATGATAAAAAGAATATCCAGTGTGGCCTGTGATGTTTGGTTCTGTTCTCTTTTCATTAACATCTTTGTGTTGTTTTGTCTTTGTGGAAGCTTTTAGGATTTTCTCTTATGCTTTAGATTCCATATTTCACCAAGACATGTGTAGGTGACAGTCTTTCTCCAGCAGTCCTGCTCAACATTTGGCGGACTCTATCAGAAGACTTTAGTTTTTCTTTAGATGAGAGAACACTTTTTCCTATTATTTTCTTCCCCCTCTCCCCCATTTTCTCTCTTCTCATTTCCTGGGAGCCCTCTGAGATTGTTTTTGAACCTCCTAGATTTATCCTTCATGTCTCCATTTCCTCTTAACAAAAATCTCCTTATTGCTTTACTTTCTGGGAGAGTTCCTAGACTTTATTTACAATTAACTGGGGTCTTAAAAAGCCCATTCTATTATTCAACATTTTGGTTAAATGAAAAAAATATTTTTTTCCCCAAGACCTCGTTCTTGTTAGCTTCTTGTCCCCTCTGCTCTTTTAAGGATGCAATATCCATCTTTATTCTGAGGGTATGAATTAGGATTTTTCTGAATCTGCCCTTTGGCCAGATCCATGATGACACTCCCTGCTCCAGGCTCCACCTACTTACCTGAGGTAGTTTTGCCCTGGAGGGGTGTCTTTCTGTGGCCTGGGGCCACCCTGTCCTCAGCCTGGGAGGCAGTGACCCCCAAGTCATGCTCAGCCCCATTCCAGCCCCCGCTGCAGGCCTTATTCGTTGGTATTCGCGTTCTCAGTGTGGGGAGAAACTCCACTAGCTTCCGAGAAACAGCCTCTGGGGTTGAGAGAAGCAGTTGAGCGGAGGAGTTTAGGGGGGTCTACAATTTACCTTATTTTTTTGATAAAATTTACAGTGAAATGCACAGTTCTTGGTTGAATGTTTCAACAACTATATATGCACCTGTGTAACACCACCCACCGTGAAGGTCTACAGCATTTCCAGTACCCCAAAAAGCTCCCCTGTGCTCCTGTAGAAACAAGCCCATACTCTACCCCGAGGTGACCGCTGCGTCCATTTCTTTCATTGTGGATTATTTTTGTCAGTTCTTAGACTTGATAGAAATGGAATCATATGGTACATCCTTGTGCCTGGCTTTTTTCAGTTTGACAGGCGAGTTCTCCATATTGTTTTATCAGTAGTTTTTATTGCTGAGTAGTATTCCATTCTGTGAATATGGCAGTTTGTGTCCTTTTGAACATGTGAGCTGTTTCCAGGTTTTTTGTTTTGTTTTGTTTTTTTCTTGCCTATTATGGACATTTTAGTAGTTCAACACTCCTCCTGGCCAAATACCTACAAGAGGAATTCTGGGTCAGATGGCAGGATGTCGTCATGTGCATTTTGAGTTTGTTGTCTCTACCTTTTAACTCCCTTTTGTGACTCCCACACTTACCCGCCTGCATGGGGTGGTGTGGGGTCTAGGAGGGGAGCAGTGGACTTGCAGAGTTGAGATGGCAGGGGGCGGGTGGCAGCAGCAAGGCCCTGGCTTCTGAGAGTGACCTGCCATCCCACGGTCCGGCGCGGCCCCAGCTGTCTGTCTTCCCAACCTGAACAGCAGGGAGCAGCTGCTTTCCAGTCATGCCCCTCAGCAGCAGCTCAGAGAGGGTGACCTTCTCCCTGTGGGATGCGGAGCCTGTCACTTCCTAGCCTGCAGGCAACTCCCATGGCACCCAGGCCACAGGCCCAAGTCCTCACTCAGGCCGCTCGGCTGGCTCCGGGTTCCAGGCTCCTCCTAGCCCCCAGCCCACCTCCTCTCAGCTCCCCAGGCATCTGTTTGGGGCTTTGCTTTCCTCTCATGAGGGTGACCCTTCTCTTGCCGGGATGGCTGGACAGTCCAGCAAGATGCATGGGCCCTGCTGTGGGGACCACAGCTCCGTGGACCCAGCTGGAACCTGGCCCGAGGCCAAGGCCGGTCCTCACTTCAGGGGGACAGCACAGGTCCCAGAGGGCTGGCTGAGCTCCCGGGGGACCGTCCCCCAAGGTCCTCCAAAGCCCACCCTGCTCGGCCCACACACCAGCCCGCCCCCAGTGTCCTCCTCCTGAGTGGACGGCAAACTGGGGTCAGCACTAAACTGCAAAGTGAAAGGAAGGCTGACAGCCTTATGCTTCTCACGTTGACTCCTGGGATGCTTTCTAAAATTGTAAAATAAAAACATCAAAGGGAACACATGCTGTTTTTCAGCTTCTCGTTTTCCTCTCGCCCCTTTGCCTGGTCCATGTTGAGAGCTCAGTGTCACCCACACTTTTGGTCTCCCAAACCCTCTGTGCCCTGCAGCCCAGCTTCGGCCTTGCCCTCTGCACCGTGACTTTTCAGTAACTTTTGTTGTATGAACAAAATAATGTTTACATCCACTTAAGCTTTAAAATCCATTTAAAGAGAAATTTCTTTTCCAAGCAAAGGTGGTTGTTAAAATGGAAAAGAAAACCATCTTTGAAAAAAGGCAAGGAAGACAGTGGGAAAGTGTTTTGTCATAAAATCCACTGCCATCTCTGCCAACAGCTGTCTCCTCCGAGTCATTTCTTGCCTTTGGCTGGAGTTGTCCCTGCTGCTGGTGCCGGTGCCGGTGCCGCTCCTGGCGCTGCCGCCTTGTCCTTCGGTGGAGGAGGAACCAGCACGTTCGCTTTGGTCCTCTTGCTTTTGAAGTGCTTTTTCTGAAGACACATATCGATTAAAGCAAAAAATCCAGCCACGCCAGTAAGGACCTGGAAAACAAAAGGATCCTGGTGATGTTTGCTTTTCATTCCACGGCTGGAACGTGCCTGTCCTTGATTGCACTTCAACGGTGGACGCTACTTAAGGTGTCCTTGTCCCCTTACAATAACAGACCCAGGAGCCTCTAACTGCCCCTCCCCCGGCCCCGGCCACGTCTGCCCTTGACCCTGCCAGCGCCCCGGGGCCAGTGGTCACAGGAGGAAGCCAGTAGCCCAGCTGGCTCCCTGGACGGCCTCTCCATTTGGCTTCTCGGTTGCAAACATTTGCCAACTTGATTTACTTTTTTTTTTTTTATTTTTTTATTAAATTCAGTTTTATTGAAACACATTCACACACCATACAATCATCCATGGTATACAATCCACTGTCCACAGTATGATAACATAGTTATGCGTTCATCACCACAATCTATCTCTGAACGTTTTCCTTACATCAGAAAGAACCAGAACAAGAATAAAAAATAAAAGTGAAAAAAGAACACCCAAATCATCCCCCCATCCCACCCCATTTGTCCTTTAGTTTTTATCCCCATTTTTTTACTCATCCATACACTAGATAAAGGGGGTGTGATCCACAAGGTCTTCACAATCACACTGACACCCCTTGTAATCTACATTATTACATAATTGTCTTCAGGAGTCCAGACTGCTGGGTTGGAGTTTGGTAATTTCAGGTATTTACTTCTAGCTATTCCAATACATTAAAGCCTAAGAGGTGTTATCTACATAGTGCATAAGAATGTCCACCAGAGTGACCTCTCGACTCCATTTGGAATCTCTCAGCCACTGAAACTATTTCGTCTCATTTTGCATCCCCCTTTTGGTCAAGAAGATACTCTCAGTCCCACGATGCTGGGTCCACATTCGTCCCCGGGAGTCATACTCTGCATTGCCAGGGCAATTTACAACCCTGGGAGTCGGGTCCCACGTAGCGGGGAGGGCAGCAAGTTCACCTGTCGAGATGGCTCAGTTAGAGAGAGAGAGGGCCACATCTGAGCAACAAAGAGGTACTCAGGGGGAGACTCTTAGGCACCATTACATGCAAGTTTAGACTCTCCTTTGTGGTATTGATTTACTTTTAAACCTCGCCTTGATCCCATGACTTTGTGAAAAGAAGCCCTTTCCTTGGGGGAAAACTCACCCATTTCTCCAAAAGAGAGGAATTCAGAGCAGGCGAAGAGCCCGGCTCCGAAAGACTCACCACGGCAACAAAGTAGGGTATCTGCATGGTTTGTCTGCCAATCACGGCATAGGCGGCTGCTCCGGCCAGGAACACGAAGGCCACCAGGTCATTGAGGAGATCCTGCAAGCGTGGGAGAGAGGGGGTCAGCCGTGGACAGAGCCGGCCCAGCACAGCTGCCTGCAAAGGGACCGATTTTCAAATGTCCACCTGCTGGGTGTGTGTGTGTATGATTTATTTATATTATATAAAGACCCATCTCTACGGGACTAGATGGACATACCTGTGGTCCCCCAGCTGGTCTCTCCTGGGTGGAAACTGAAAGCCCAGGATGCTCCCTTGTCTTCAGGCTTGAGCCTGTGGAGTCACGGGCCCCCTCCCCTACCATCTCATCTGTGAAATCAACAGGTGTCTAGGTATATATTTTTTCTTAATTCTCATTAAAATAACTGTACAAATATCCAACTTAAAGACGCCCTTCTTGGGTCCCGCCCCACATCTTCTTTCTGCTCCCAGGCCAGCAACCCTCCCTGGAGCAAGGTGGGCTGCCTTGCTGGCTCTGTTGGACCCTGGCAGCCTCCCCTGCAGTCCCCTCTTTGCAAGGCAGTGTCACCTCCTCCCTCATCAACCCTCCTCCCCAGCCCTGTGGCCTCCATCTCGCCCTCACCATGCACTTGTTTCCTGACCCAACCTTGCATTCTTGGAACAAATCCCATTTGGTTGTTTAACGTGCTTCCGTATTCTAGTTGCTAATCTGTTATTTTGAATTTTTGTATCCAAATTTATTTTTTTGTGTGCAATCTTTGAGGTTTTGAAATCAGTGTTCCAAAAACCTCTGTTAGCTGGGAAGGCACGTGGCTGGCATCTGCTCCAGAGTTCTGGTTTCAAAATGGCTTTCTCCCAGGATGTTCCTCTCTAGTCTGCAGCTCCTCGAAAATGTCACTCTTAGTTGCTCTTGGAGCATTTGTCCTCTCTTAGCTTCTCCAGAGAAAAATCTGCTTTCAGAGGCCATCTCCAAAATGTCTTTATAAGCTGCAAATCTTTTCTCTCTTTACCTGAGTCTGATCTGCTTTCTAACCCATCTGTTGACATTTTTATTTCAATAACGATATTTTCAATTCTTAGACATTATGCTTCTATGCTTTTGGGATTATGTCATAGTGCCTTACTCTTTCCTTATGGCTCTTGTTTATCCCTTTAATCATTTTAAGTTCTATTTATTATTATTTTTAGACAACTGTTCTATGATTTTATATTCTCGGGGTTCTAATTCTCCCATTTGTAATGTTTGCTTATTCTTTAGTTATGGAGGATTATTTTAATTTTGTGTGTTTTGTTTTTGAATAATAAATTTTATTTTTAGCGCAGTTTCAGGTTTACGGAAAAACTGCACAGAAAGTATAGCGATTTCCCATATACCACCCCTTCTCCATGCAGTTTCTCCTATTATTAACATCTTGCATTAGTGTGTGTATTTGTTACAATTGATGAATCAATATTGATTACAGATCAGTAACTAAAGTCCACAGTTTACATTAGAGTTTACTCTTTGAGTATACAGTTCTTGGGGTTTTGACAAATGCATAATGACATGTATCTACCACTATGGTATCAGATGAAACTGCATCACTGCCTTGAATTTGCCTTGGGCTCCACCTATTCATCCTCCCCCACCCCCTCTCCATCCCTAACCCATGGCAGCCCCTGATTTTTTTTTAACTGAATATAGTTTTGTCTTTTCCACAAGGTCATGTAGTTGGAATCATACAGTATGTAGCCTTTTCGGTATGGCTTCTTTCACTTAGCAACATGTATTTAAGTTTCCTCTATGTTTTTTCATGGCTCGATAGCTCATTTGGGATTATTTTTTAAAATCAGGTGTTTTGTAGTTTTTAGTTGCAAGTTCATTGTTGGCAAGCCCCCCCCCCCCTTTTTTTTTCCTGTGAGAGTCTATTGGTTGTGATTTGTTTTCATATGTTTCTGCTAGGATTAGTGGGGAAATTGTCAGAATATCATCAGAGTGGGGCCAATTTTTATGCTAATTTCCAGGCATGAAGGTGTCTAGACAGCATGTAGGAAAAATTCAAACTCCAAACCTGGACAAAGGTCAGGCTCAAGGTTTCTGTTCTCAGAAAAGTCTTTTTGTGTTTTTTTGTTTTTTCACTGAAAGCTCAGGTAGATGTGTGTGTGCTTCCTCGTTCCTCTGTGTGGGGGAAGGCACGTGTCTTCATCTTTTCCCTGAGCGTGCAGTCTTTCTAGGGTGCTAGCTTTATGCAGGGTTCTCAGTTCTAAATGCCCCCTTTGGGGATTTAGATGGGACCAAAGTCCCCTCTCCTGCCCTGAGATTGTATGAAAACTCACTCTGGGTCCCTGGGACAATATCGCATACGCCATTCTCTTCTACTTCAGCAGCTTATGTGATCACTGCTGCTGTTCCTTTTCTCTCCCTCATTTCTGGCACTTGTGGGGTTTTTTTGTTTGTTTGTTTTGCTAGCTCAGCCATTCAATTAAGGTACTATTGGTTACCTTTTCCCTCATATTTTTGGTAAGTGCAGGAGGAGGATTTTCAGGTTTCATTGTTTTTTTTAAAATCTTGCTGGAACTAAAACTACCTTCTTAGGGATCTTAGCTGAGAATTTTTCCTCCTTCTGTCCCTTTCTAAGAGTCCTCATTTGGCCCTCTTCTGCACTCTCCCTGTACTGGGGACCCTCACCCACCCTACAAGATCTGTGGATCCCTGGAGGCAGGAGTGTAATTAGGGACTCAGATTCTACTGGCAAAGCTGAGTTTGAATCCCTTTTCTGCTGCTTACTAGCTGAATGACCTGGGGCAAATTACTTGTCCTCTCTGAGCCCTGGATTCCCAATATGTGAGGTGAGTGGCAGAGTGAGCCTAGGGTCCCTGAGGCAGGCTGTGAACATGCAGAGAACATGGGGCCCTAGGGTCTTCACCAACTGGCTGGGAGTGAGGAGGCTGTGTTCTGCAATTAGGCAGGTGATGGGCAGAGATTCAGTCCACGTATCCTCAGGCACTGCATCAAGCACTTTCCATTTAATCCAGAGGAACAATTCTTCAAGGGATTGCTACTCCCCATGTGACAGATGAGGGAGCAGAGGTGGGAGTGGTTTGGTCATTTGTCTAGCTCTGTCCCATTCCACTGGACCACTGCTGTGAGCTGATATCCTTCTGGGTTAAACATCCTTTATATTCACTGGAAACCTAAGGCTGCTTTAGAAATAATTTAAAAATTTTTCAATTTTATCTTACTGATTTATGAAGTGGAGAGCCTTCCCAGGTGGTCTCTCCAGGCAGGTGTGAACTGGCACAGGGTCACCCCCACCAGCAGGAGGGCAAATTCTCAGGCTCTCTAAGCTTGACCACTGGGTAGATAGATCCCTCCCCACCGTCCCCATCAGTTGCCTCTGCACGGCCCTGACGGGAAGACGCTGAGTACAGGCCCTGAGCACAAAGATGGGAGGTGAGGCACCCCTCTCTGTTCAGTCACTTCCCAGAGGCCAAGACACTGGGGTACCTGCATACAGGCCACAGGCACCACCCCCACCTCCCACTTACAGAAACGGGCCACAGGATGAAGGGCATGTATCTATTGATGGCGAAGGTGTAAATGACGATGAAGAAGCTGAAGATGGACAACTCCATGGTGATAATGAGCGGCAGGATGGGGTGCACACTGGACCCGGAGAACAGGATTAGCGCTGCTATCAAGCAACCCTGCAGCAAGACAAATGCCTGAGCCAGGAGCAAAGGGGTCTCACTGACTCCGGAGCTCCTCTGGAGACCCCTGGAGTCACTCCCCACCTCCCTCATTGGGGCCCCTGCCAAGAGACACCAGCCCAGCTCACCAAGCTTAGGAGCTTGACCTCGGCGTGCCCCATCGTCCAGAATTCCTTATTGCTGTCCTTGAGTTCCCACCGGTACCGGCGACACCCTTTCCTTGTGCCCACTTCATCCTCGGGCTGTGGCGACTTGGGCTTTGCTGGCTTCTCCTCCTTCTTCTCCTCCTTCTTCTCCTCCTTCTTCTCCTCCTTCTCCTCCTTCTTCTCCTCCTTCTTCTCCTTCTTATCCTCCTTCTTATCCGCGGGCGCGTCCCCTGGTTTGGGCTTGCCCTTATCAGCCATCGTTGTGCCAAAGTCCTTAGCTTTCAAGGCCTGCCCAACCTCTCCCACTGTCCCCGGCAAGGCCTGGCCTGCGACACAGCCCGCTGCCCACCGACCTGCTCAGAGGCCGCCCTCAGCCAACCGCCAGGCCCTGCGAATGCCAACGCCTGCGCCCTCCCTGCTCCGGTCCCACGTGTGCGCAGGGCCCCGCGCCGCGTCCTGTTCCGCAGCCGCCAGGTCCTCCCACCCTCCACGCGGGGTCCGCGCCGGCCGAACTCCCCTCCGCCCCCTCCGCGCAGCTTCCATCTCTGCGCGGAGCTCCCACCCCCGGTCCTAGAGAGCGTCGCGAGGTAGCCCCCGGGCTGTAGCTGCCGTGCCTGCCTCCGGTACCCTGGGCGGTGGGCCGGGCCCCGCGGAGGTCACTGCCTTCGTCCGGCCTTCTGAGGCAGCCGCGCCCCGCGTCCTGCGCCCTGGGGGCACAGCGCCGTGTGCATGAAGATGTAACGCGACTTTTACACAAGGCAACAGGAGGCAGCAGAATCGTTCCCGATTTAGCCCTGATTTTATGGTCACACGTGGGCCGGAATGGTGACAGCATCCCGCTCATTGGCGGGCCTCGTGGATGTCAGGGGGCAGAGACACGTGCATCTGCTGGTGCGCCCGGAAGGACGCGTCCTCCGGGGGACGAGTGGTCTTGAATCTGACTGCCAGGAACCTTTTCACGTTCGTCCTCATCGTCTTGGTGACCACGAACGCATCGAGCAGACACACGATTGTTGCTGCGAGACACAGGGACTGTCAGACACAAGACCATACGTGGGAAGGAAAGGTGGGGTTACTTTGCAGCTCGGTAGCACCCTCCTGTCCCTGTCCCCATCTCAGGAGAGAGCGTTGGGCGGCTTTCCCTTCCCCTCTGACCCTCCACTAGCCTTCTGGAGTCTGTTGAGCTGGCTGCAGCAGGCCCGTCTGCCTTTCCCAGGGGAGAGAAAGGGACATTGGAAATGGTGGCCCCACTGCCAGCAGTGGCTTCTCCTGATGCCTGAGGCTTCAGGAAAGGACCAGGGACGGGCACAGGCCCTGGGGACTGGAGGTGGGCGTGGGGACTTTCCAAAGCCTCTCATTAGCAGGGACTTTGGTTGTATTTTTAAAGACAGGAAGAAGTTCCCAGGGGAATCAGCTGGGAGGAGGAGAACTCCAGGCACCACATGGGGGTCTCCAAGGAATTTGGTGTGGCCAAGACCTCTGGAGCCAGTGAGGGAGGGGGCAGAGTTGAGACTGGATTTGTGTGGGACCTGGGACTCTCCCCTGAGCGTGGTAGCAAAGGTCAAGGATCAGTGTGAGACTCAGAAAGCTCACTTGCAGAGGCTGGAAAGCAAACCAGGCTGGAGGCAGAGAGACCAGTTGGGAGGGCGGAGAGGATGCTACTGCCCTCCAGGTAAGAGTTGGTGGAGACCCGGGGATGCGAGACCCTGACACACAGGAGAAGGCTTGGGAGCTGAACTAGCAGATGGGGACCAGCGGCCACAGCACCCAAGATGCCTGGTGCTCGGCTGCACGTGCTTGACCTGAATGTCCCTCTTTATGGTCACTTAGTCCCTGGCTGCTTAATGAACCGTTTCTAGGTAGACCTTGTCCCAGCTAGTCCATGAGCTCCCCCAGGGAAGGGACTCTATCCCCAGCACTGAGCTCAGGCCTGGCAATGGGATCGACAAATATATATTGATTATGGAATGAATTCATATAACAATTTTTTTTTCTGGATTAATTTCTGTCCCCATTATTTAAAACTTCTTGAACCAAAGTCCTCATTCCCCCCATCCCCCCTCCCCATCTTCCAAGCATTTAATCTGCCATTTCTTGTGCTCTTCTATAAGATGAGGGTGTGAGTCCCAGTTTGTCCCAGGCTATGACCCAGGGCAAGGTATTTAACCTCAGTTCCCATATCTGTAAAAATGAGAGTTGTAAAGATTAAGTAAGAATGTGCCTCGTCTGGTGTGGGGTACATACTGGGTATTTCAAATGTGACAGTTTCCTTCCCTCCTTACTGAATCGGCTGGGTTACTCACTTTTGACAATGCACTTTTTTTTTTTTAACAATGCACTCATTTCATATGCCTTTAAAATGGAATCCTCTAGTCCAGAATTAATCAAAGTCCTATTTATAGATAAGAACATCTTGTTGCAGCATTTAAAAAATGAGTGTGTACAGTTCTCAAAAGGGGTTCAACAGACTCTTGTTTTTGTACCTATTTGGAGAATGGGTGTTGGAATGAAGATTTTCACATCTTCTGTGCAAGTAAGAGAGGGAGTAGTGATGGGGATTTTGTTCTGTAAATAAAATCCTGATAGTCTGCCAGTCTCCCTTTTCAAAGAGTCTTGTAATACTGATCTTAAATGGAGTCATGAAAGCCTCTACTTACCCCTCCAATAAAGAATAAATGCCTTCTTTTCCTTTCTTGCATCGCCAAGATGGCAACTATCAAAAGGAATACAGCTGTAATGAAACTGTTGATAAGATCCTGTAATACAGAATTGAAACTTGTCAACTTTACATGAAAATGTAATTTCATAAAAACATTTAAATTGCTCAATTACCCACCTAAGGATGGATGTCTTTTAAAAACTTTTGCTTTGATGAAGAGGAACCTTCAGAGGCGTAATGTTTACATCTTCCAGAGACATGAGTTTATGTTATTTTAAGGTCCTAAATAGGATTTAGTTCTGCAGAAATGGGTTTAATTTTGTTAAAGAACACCCTTTTTAAAAAAGCTGACAGCACTGTTTCTCGAACTTTTCCATCAGATCTTTCTTAAAAGGTGGAGGAAAGTAAACATGAAAAAGTCTTTGGCCCTCCATAAATAAGATTTTTTGAGGTCTTATTTTTCAAATAATTGTAAATTCTATGTTCTATTCCATAATATATTGGTTTAAAAAATGAAATGCTATACTAGCACTTTACTTCCTGATTTTACTCCACTCCCAAATCTGCGGGTAAAACTGATGCTCTGGAAGTGGGCCATATTTATTTTGTGGCTTTGCACATCCCAAGAACGCCTGAACTCATCTGAGGAGCAGGCCCGATATTCTGGAGTGAGTGGCTGGCACCTGGCCAGAGTTGAATGTGCCCCGGCATCTAAAAGCTGTTTTGTGTCCTTCATTCTGGATTTCAGCTTTGGGTTCTTTAACTGCTGGCCTCGTCTGTTCCTTTATGTGCTGAAATGGAAGGGCGAGGATGCGCTGGTGCAGATGCCCTCCTGAGTATGAGCAGAGGCTGAGCTCTGGTGGCGGGAGCAGGTGGGGGGAGAGGGCATGCAATGCCTCCGTGGCGATAGTCTGGGGAGGGTCAAAAGCCCAGGGTGATGTAGCCACTGCCATGACCCAGATACCTTTGACTCTTTTAAGTCTTTAAGTCTTGCTGTTCTGACTTGGTAGTGGCAGCCTGTTTGCTGTACCAGTCAAAACATAGCAAGGATCCCTGCCACCCAGTATACGGAATAAAAATTGCTGACTCTAATGGATTCTTCAGGTGCCAAGCGTTTCCCAGTCATAATCTCTTTTAACCGTCACAAGCATCCTCCAAAATCAGTATTGTTATTATTATCCCCATTTTACAGAGCATAAAATGGAGGCTTTAGAGAGGTTTGTTCAGTCACCTGAGATTGAATAATCGCCAGGGAGTGGAGTTGGAATTTAACTCACTTTTGCCTCCCATCAGGGATGCCCAAATAAGGAGGAAATGAACTACCCCCCTAGGCTGGAAATGTGGCATCTGTGTTTGGCATTTGCTGTGGAATGGGTCATGGAGGATCAAAATGGAACAAAACAAACAAAGAAGAGAGTGGGTTTTTGTTGTTGTTAACTCTTTTGCCCTGCTTATTTGTAGATGTGTGACCTGGGCCTGCTTTAAACCCCATCTGTGCCAACTGGTTAATTTTTAACATGGGGATAATGCTTGAGATGATTGGATTGATCTGAGGATGAATGGCATGATGAATCTCAAATCATCTGATCAGGTACCTGGCATCTAGTTGGTAGTGGGAGTGCATCAGAATGGATTTTTGTGCTATCTGCCCTCAGAATGTGCAGTCAGTCGACTTTCTGCAAACCCCAGGGGTTCTTCCAGTTGGGGCTGGTGAGCAGGGAGCCCTACCGTGGACTGGGACTTGCCTCGCCGAAGGGGAAGGACACCAATGTCTACTGCTTTGGTGCCTGGTAGGTAACAGAGAAAGCGGGACCAGGAACAGGGCTGTTGAGGGGTTTGCAGTAAGTCTCAGCTGGGTCCTGCTGGCTGAGCCATAGGTCTGCCCAGTGGGCCAGCCTGACCAGGGTAGGTACAGCCACTTGCAGCTTTGCAGGAAGTTAAGCACCTGAGGACTGTGCAAACCCAGATGTTCAAAGATGTGAACATGGGCTCTTTTGACTAAGAAACAGAGTGCAAAATTTTACAAAACAAAGTTAATTAGTTATGGTCATATCTAATTTGGGTCCTTGAGACTTTGGATGAAAGCACATTAATAAAGATAATAATATATCAAACACAGATCAGGGCTAGCTAATCTTTGACTCCCTGTCATAATTCCATCTCTTTGCTGGACTGTTGGACATTCTAGTTTACTCTGGTCATTAGTCCCAAGGAAGTGATCTGCTGACCATTCCTTGGAGCTAAGGTTTACCTTGCAATAGCTCACATTTCTTGAGCACTTACTATGTGTCATGCACTGTGCCAAGGTGTTAATATGTAATCTCATTTGATTCTCACAACAAACACATTATCCCCACCTTACAGATGGATGAGTAACTTGCCCAGGGTTGCTCAGCCTGTAAGTGGGTATGACCCCTGGCAGTCTGACTTGAGTGCCTGAGGAACCCCTTCCTGACCCACCCCTCTCCTTTTGCCTTACACTCAGACCCTCTTGTTGGCCTCATCTGGAGAGATAGCAGTGTTCTGATGATGGGGGTAAAATTGCTGCTGAGCCTTGCCGTGTGCAGTAGGACTTCTGGTTTCCCCAGAGTGTGGACCACTAGCTGTCCTCACTCATCATCTATTTCTTTCTCTCTAGACTGAATAAACTATTGACTCAAGTAGCCTCCTCTGGCTAAAATGAGAGATGGGTTTGTGACTTGACTATAATTTCTCCTTAATTTTCCCAAACTATTCTCTGAGATATACACAATTGTATAGAACTATAACTGGGAAAGAAAAGGAGGTTTTAATGGTGAATGCTTATTTTTACAAATTATTGGATATTAGGAAAAAAAGTCAACATTGATAATTTGTTTCACAAGACGTGGTATTTGTAATTGGGAATTTACATACAGTCAACTTTGGTATCTGGTATTCAACTAACTGCAACTTTCATTGGTATCATTCATGCTGGGAGTTGTCCGAACACATGATCAGAAATCATCAGACTGTTGTTTCCACCAATCCTATTTCAGTAGGATAGTCTAAAGCCTTTTTCTTTTTTTTAAAATAAGTGTAATGGCATTGCTGATACTTTCAGAATCATCATTTCTATAGAGTTTCACCTTAGAGTTTATTATATTCATTTTTTAAAAAAATTGCTTTCTGTTGGCAAAAACATCTGCTTGACCAGAACTCACAGTTTCCCTGACCATGCTGGATATGTTAAAAACACAGACTTTTCTGAAGATAATCATTGCAAGTCATACTTTTCACAAGTATTTTGGCATATGACACTAGAGTAGGGTGGGTAAAGTCACTGACCCTAGAAATGAAGACAGTGATTCCCTCAGAAGTGGCATGAGGGGAAGTCTTACTCTCGCTAAATCTGATGCATAATCACACTGTCAGGAAAGGGACAGGCGCTGAGAGCTGGACCTGCCTCCCCACATGGGTGTCTTCACAGAAGTGGGCAGCTGCCCCTCCGGGACTGGGCTGTGGGCCCCCAAGCCCAAGTTCTACCATCTGCCCTGATAAGGAGGCCCTGATCTCAGTAGGTTACCTGCATCTGAGGCCAGTACTCACTGAAGCTGCCCTGTTGGGGCCTGAAGCCCAGATTTATCAGACTTCCTATCTATCTCCCTGGTGGGATCCTGTCCCTTGGCCCTTGATCAAACAAGAATGGGAAGAGGGGGACGGGGGACCCTATTCTTGGGTGAGCCTTTGAGGAAATCCCCATTTAAAGTCAGTCCTCGTTCCCCTACTCCTACACCTCCTGGGCACTGAACCATCTTGTCTGGAGAGGAAGCAGCTGTGCCCCCTCATCTGGGGGAGGCCTAGAACAGTTCCAGTACAAAATGGGAGATGCGTTCTGTGGCTTCTGCATGGACCTTTTAATAAGGTCCCAGGTGACTCCTGCAGTTTGATGCCAACACATCTCCAAGTCCCCCACTCTGATGTGCCAAGGAGTCACCTCCTAGGCACCAACACTCTCCCTAAATCAGCACATTTCCTGCTGGGCCAAGCCCCCCTAATATGACCGAGTGGTAGCTACTTCCCATCTGAACAATGTTATATGTACATGTCCTCCATCTCACGGGCTCTGAAAGGGTAGATTAGAGAGGAAGAGACTGGACAGGGGAAGGAAACGCTGTTCAGGGCTTGTTTTGATGGGCCTGTTCCCCAAACTATCAAGTCGAATGGATGACCCACGCTCTGACCAACAGTGTGGTGGTCCGGAATGTGCACCGCTAGCCAGTGGAGCAACAGGATAACTGGGCCACCTTCCTGCTGAGACAGTTTTCCTACTACAGAGCTCCTGGGAGCTCACCAGGCATGTCCATGTGCTGCACCAGACCTGGCCCAAGCCCCAGAGCGAAAGAGCGAAAGAGCAAAAGGCAGGGGCCCTGACTCCTTCCCTGGGCTCCCATTGCCATCCAAAGAAGAGAGGACGCTCTCGCCTGGCTTCATCCGAGTTTACCAAAGGCCTGTAACTCCAGAAGAGCTGGCCTGAGCTTCCTGTGACCGCTGTGAGAACAGGGCCTCCATGACCCCTCCCAGCTGCATGCTCAAGAGACCCCAAATGTGCTCCTCTCCGGGACACTTCTGGACACTCCCCTGGCCCCTGCAGGCAAGGTGTGCCTGCAGGGGCCCCTTCCTGCTCTGCTGCTGGGTCCTCTCCTCCCAGGGCTCTGGCCCTCCCGGCCACAGCGCTGACCACGGTGCCCCGGGACTCCGGGTCCCCTGCCCCACCCCCGGGGGCCTGTGCATACTCAGCAGGAGAGTCAGTCAGCTTTGCCTCTACGTGTTCTGAAGACCACGAGAAAACAGGAGAAGGTAACAGCAGAGAACATAAAACTTAGGGAACTTGAGGAGGACATAAAGGCATAGTCTGCCTCATCTCCTCACCTCCAGGGAGGATGGAGAAAGAGAACCATTGCAAAGCAAGGGGACAGGGGATCCAGAGAGTCTGGGCTTTAGAGTCAGACCAACCTGGGCTCAAACCGGAGTCCCCATGCTCCCGGGTATAGTCGTGGGCACTTTCATCTCTTTAATCCTGTGGGCTCATCTGTTAAGTGGAAGGTGGGTGGGGGTAGGTAGGGGGTTGGGGATTGGGGGGATGACTACAACCTCACCAGGTTGTTGTGAGGATTAAATAAGGTAATGTATGAAAAATATCTGGCACGTGGTATGTGCTCAAAAAAGTTACTTTACCTTCCCTTCTTGAAAATTTCCATGGACAGAGATTTTAGTTTCCCCTCAGAAACCTCTCCATGGTTATAGCTCTCCATAACTAAGAGGGTCTTCCATATGTCCAATTAAAGTTGCTCCTATTTTGCTTTGTCTGCTTCCGGTTGCTTGGCACTCTGTGGGACAGAGAGAGCTCAGCAGCCTTTTCAGGAAATCCCTCACACGCCTGAAGAAAATATCTAAGTTTTAGCTCAATAGCAACCAACTCTACCTTAGAGTTAGAAAAAGGTACAATAAGGAAGTGGGATGTGGAAGAGGCCAGAGCTCCAAGTTAGGATTGTTCACCGTGCAAGAAGGAACAGCAGAAGCCCCCCAACTACCTTAGGGGGTCTGATGGGCTGTTTCTCTTTCTGACCCTCTCCTGATGAATGTTTATTCTGTGCCAATCACTGTGCTGTTGGCTTTACACACCCTTCAAAGGCTGCAGGAACTCTATGAGGCAGTTATTACCACCACATTTTTCCTTCTCTTCATTTCATGGATGAGTAAACTGAGGCTAAAGCTAATCAGTCAGCAGGACCAGGGACTGGAACCCCAGCTGTCTCTGACAAAACCCATGCTCCTAAGCAAATGGCCCTACTGCCCCTTAGTCCGCAGGCTCCGTGATCAACAGGCTTTACCCGAAACCCGAGGATTAGCCTTGAGCATGTTTTCAGCTGGTAAAGACTGTGAAATTCTGGACATAGCTACGGAAGAAGGCTGTGACTTGTCCTTTCAAAGATACTCCACCAAATGGCAGCCCTTTGGGAAACTGGACCCTTCAACCAACCCGACACATCTCACTCCTACAACCTTTCGAGGTAGGCGTGGCCCTCGTCTACAACTCTGCCGTGTCAACTCTTGCTTTTGGGGTGGACGTTTGTAACCTGTTCGGGTGTTGTTTGAAAAGTAGAAGCCTGCACAGCTTTTGCGAGCAGTGGATGAGAAGTGTGTTTTCCCTACTGAATGCTCGTCTTTAGGAAGAGCTGAAAAGCATCATGTGCTTAGTGCTGCGAGGGCATGGGTTTCACACTCGGAGCCAGAAGGGTGTGGGCATTGGCTGCCCTGCAGACTGAGGGGTCCAGTGCCTCTTCCTGGGTAAGAGGATGATTTCTTCCTGGGGCCAGAGCAGAGAGATGGCTCTGTTGTTTGCACTTTGAGGAAAGCCTTTGCTCTAGGGCTGAGGAAAAGCTTATATTCGAATTATGAAAATAAACACTTACAAGTAAGGGCCAATGTAAACAAGTCAGCAAGTGGTGAAGGGTTACCATATATATTAGAATAAAAAAAATGACGATGCAGATTTCCAGAACTGTGATTGCTATATACGACTCATGGGCTTGGGCGATGATGAAACAAGCTAATTCTCCTATTTCAAGACCCTGCAAAAAAAAGAAATGGGATTTGTTTTACTGCACATAGCTATTAAAAAAAAACACACACACACATAAATTGTCAGAATGTAAATCTGGTTGCTTTGCAATTGCCTGTATTGTTTTGTACATGCATTTTGCTCTTAAATTTTCTTATATTTTTAGGAAATGAAATAATACATATGCATAGTGAAAATGCACACAGTTTAAAACAGTAAAAAAAAAAAGTCTTTCTCTTCTGTCAATCCAATGCTAGTCTTTCTTCCTAAAAGTAACCACTGTTAACAGTTTATATTTCAGACCACAAGGAAGTAGGCATATATATTAATTAAAGGAAAATAGCCTTCAGCCCATCATATGTATTAGAAATATTTCTTCCCTTTGTCATTTGTCTTTTGGCATGGTGTGTGGCTTTTTTTTATTTTTTCGCTTTAGGAGTTTAAAATCTTTTTGAAGTCAAATTTATATTTTGTGTCCTGCTTAAATACATTCCATTTTAAATCTTTCATCTGTCTGAAATTGATTTTGATAGCAACAGTGAGGTAGAGATCCAGCTTTATTTCTTTCCAAACAGCTGCTAATTATCCCAAAAACATTTATTGGGAAACACCAATATTTTTCCCACTGATCTGAAATCCAGCCTCTCAGATGTATTTGGGTCTCTTTTGAGACTCTGTTCTCTTCCATTCAGTTGCCAATTTCTTCTCTGGTACTTGCTAAATTATAGCCAATTCATTTTCTATTAGTTCCCTTCTCATCTCTGTTTCTCTGACTGTTTGTATCCCATGTTTGTTTTGGATGAGTTCCCAAACTAAGTCTTTTGGCATTTTAACTGGGATATCATTTAATTTATAGATATATTTGGACAGATACAAAATTTAGTCTTCCTATTCAAGAAGACAGTATGTCTTTCCAGTTGTTTTAGTGGTTTTTAATACCTCCCAGTAGTTTTAAAGCTTTCTCATATAGATATTTCATATTTATTTAATGATATTTTATCCTCATTGTAAAGAGAAATATTTTCTTACATTTTAACAGATCATTTATTGGAAAGCTTTTCATTTATTTATAAAAATTGATGTCACCTAACTAAATTAACTTGCTTAAATTAACTTGTTTTAAAGTGTTTTCCAGTTGATTTTGGGTTTTTAAAATGTACAGTCATATCAGTTGCAAGAAAAGATATATTTTGCTACTTATTTCAAATATTCTTATTTTTTTCCTGTCTAATTGTAATGATTGTTAGTCCACAAAAATATTGAAGGGCATCCCTTCTTACTCTTCATTTTAATGGAATGTTTAATTAAATGCAATGCTAACTTTTGGTTTGAGCTGTTTATAATTTTTATAATGCCAATGAAATATCTATCTCTGTTTTATTCATGTCTCTCTCTCTCTTTTTGCAATCAGGAATCAATGTTCAATTTTGTCACATGTGTGCTGTATTTGATGTAATCCCATAACTTTTTCTCCTTTTATTTATAATATGGTGGATTATTTTAATACAGTCCTAATATTGAGTCATCCTTACGTTCCTTCCTCATACATTTTTAAAATTAATGAATATTTCTGCTACTATATTAACATTTTTTGCTTTGATACATGTGGGTTCTCTACTTAGTTTTCTTTTTCTGAACTCAGTCAGGTTTTAATATCAGTGTTATACTGGCTTTGCAAAAATAAGTCAGAAAAATAATTCAGAATGTTTTTCTATTCTTTAAAAAAAGTTTGAATAGTATCAGAATTACATCCCATGAGAGTTTGAAAGAGTTAACCTTTGGGAAAAGTCTGGGCCTGATACATTTTTTGAAAGGTAACCATTTGATAACCTTCTCCTTTTCTTCTGTGTTTATATTGGTCTTCGGTGTTTGTATTAGATTTTACTCTATTCTGAGATCAGTTTTGGTAATATTCTTAGAAAATCACTTCATCCAATTATTCAAATTTATTTGTTTTGCAAAGTACTCTTGTAGAGTCTTTCAATTTCATTTGTATTTGTGATTATTTTCCCTTTCTTGTTTCTAATTTTTAAGTATATGCTCTCTTCCCATGTTTTTCTTGATTATATTGGCCAGTGGTTTATCAATTTTATGATGGTTCTTGTATTTATAAATCCTATTATTTTTCTTTGCTAATACACATTTCTGCTTTTATATTATCTTCATTGTTTCCTTTCTTCTGGGTTCCTTAGGTTTATTTTGTTGTTCTTTTTTTCAAATTTCAAGAGTTGACGGCTTTTTTTCTTATTTGTATTTGTTCTTGTTTAATTGTATACATGATTAAGATTATGCATTTTCATAGTACAGCTTTAGCTGTATCTGATCGGTTTTGATAAGCAGTATTTTTATATGCAGTACTTTAATATATTGTTTATTAATACAGTATTCTGAAATTGTTAAAAAAATCCTCTTTGATTTAAAGTTTAAGAGAGTTTAAAAATTTTCCTGCAATCTTATTTACTTTTTGTTATTAAATTTCTAGTTTAAGGCCTTAAAGTCAGAGATGTAGGCTCTGTAGGCTGTACTAGTTCTGCAAATGCTTTTAAGTTAATAGTCACCATTACACAGTTACAAGGCCCACTGAAAGTGGTACCATACATAATCACTTTTAAATTGGATTGGAACCCAGGATTTATAATTTACATCATCACTTTAATGTTACAGCTGACCAATTTTCTTTTTGGTGCTTAAGAGTATGAAAAAGCACCCTCAATAAAATTGTGAAATGTAATGCCATACAACCATTAAAAATGTTATTGAAATATATTTATAGTTATGAAAATGTTGGGGGTAATAAGTGAAAAACATAGGTGACAAAGTTGAACGTACCATATGATCACATATAGCTCAAAGAAATGTATATGTATACAAACCTATGTACATAAATCAACAAACTCGTACACAGAGACATATATGGACGGATATACACCAAAATGTTAACAGTGGTTCCTGTGAATAGTAGTAGTATTGGCAATTCTTGTTTTTCTTTTCGTATTTGTGTTTTCTAATTTTTCTACAATGAACAGATTCCACTTGTACAGTTAAAAAATGTAACAAACATATCTTGGGGGAAAAAAATCACCCACAATCCCAGCATTCAAAGATAGCTGTTTCCTTTTGTGTATATTATCTTCTAGTCCCATCCACAGAAGATAGCTCACATAGTTGCAATCACAAAATACATATTTTATATTTCACTTCTCCTAGAAATTTCTTAACTATTCCCTATGTTTCAGGTCTTTGTCATTATTAGTAAGTACACAATAAACTGTTGCTTTAGTGGACATTAATTTACTAAATCATATCCTGAGCCTTTAACTTGCTTCTTAAAAAAAAAAAAAAAACTAGTGCAATAGTACCCTACTGAATATTTTTACACCTAATGATTTTTGTTTTTATTGAATAATCTCCTTAGGAAGTCTCAGGAATGGAATTTTTGGGTCAAAAGACCTGAGCACAGATCATTGCTCTCTCATTACTCTTTACCAATAGTCATGCTAACTCAAATGCCACCAACAGAGGAGGAGGGTACAAATCTCACCACAACCTGACAACACTACATATTATTATCATCAAAATTTATTTCTTTTAATTAAGGAATGTAAAGTAGTTGGCCAGTGTTGTTGTTGCTTTCATTAAATCAACTGAACTTATCGATCATGAATAATCAAGGACACTGACCTGCTGATTGACTAGCCAGTTGAGTTAGCCAGTAACATGCCAATTAAAAAAAATCCAAAACCTGGAACTGGTTCGTCTGTACAAACACAACCTAAAAATACTTTAAACCCCTGTAATAGGCACACTGGGGAGAGGAAAATGCATACAGAAAAAGTAGAAGTTATAGTCCCCTGTAATTAACCCTCTGGTTTGGAAAGGGCCAAACACATGTGAGGGGATACCTGAGAAATATAAAAGCAAGA
This sequence comes from Choloepus didactylus, assembly GCF_015220235.1. Taxonomy (NCBI): domain Eukaryota; kingdom Metazoa; phylum Chordata; class Mammalia; order Pilosa; family Megalonychidae; genus Choloepus; species Choloepus didactylus. The sequence goes on along the minus strand of NC_051328.1, from coordinate 21,496,363 downwards.
CAGACAGAAAGAAAAATGCCAAATTTAGTAGAAAGGGCGGAGTGTGTGAGAGGTGGGGAGGGGAAGGAGGGGTGAGGCAAAGAAAAGTGAGGTGGGGGGGGGTCAGGGAAGCTTTCCCGAGGTGGCCCCCCTGGGCACCAGTGCGGGAAGCCGCGCGTCACCAGCTCTCGGCTCACCAGCCTCAGGATCTTCAATACTCCGGTGGGCGAGAAGAAAAAGCGCTTGAGGCTGTCCCTGTATCTGTCCGGGACTTTGGCCCGTTCCTCCGCACGCTTTTTGATATCCTCCTTCGAGGGCGCGGAAGGATGGTGCAAAGAGGGCGCCCGGGACCCGGTGCGCGCCTTTGAGGACCGCGCTAATCTTACCGAGGCCACCGACTGTCCGTGACGCCCCTTGACTGCGGAGTGATGTGAGCTTACGGGACGCGCCTTGGGTGCGGGACGCACGGGGCGCAAGGGTGGCTCCGCGGGCCGGGGAGGCGCTGGCGGCGCCGATGGTGGCTGCGGTTGTTGGGGGTGCACTGGTTGCGCCCCGGTGTTGTCTCCGGGGACCATGGTAGGTGTCCCGGCCTGGCCGTGTCAGGCTGGCCCCGCGGCTCTGAGCCAGCACCGCGGCGGCCGGCCCTCCCCTGGGAACCAGCGTCGCGCCCCAACGGCTGGCGGCCGCCCGCCCCTCGCGCGCCCGCCGCTCCCGCCGCCCCGCGGACCAGCCGAGCCCGCCGGCCACTCTCGTAGGCACTCGGGCCGCGACGCTGCGGTCTAGCCCAGAGACGCAGTGTCTCCGCCATCCCACCACATCCGGGCTGCCAGCCGGACGGGAGGAGAGCCCGCAGGCCTCTTCAGGCGCGCCTTCACGCCTTCTGCCCCGCCGCCCGGGCCGGGAGCTGGAAACCCGACCCCCGCGCTTCCAGCGCTGCCCTGGAGGTCGCAGGAAGGGTAAGCTCCGGGCTAAATCTCCAGCTGCCATACTGGTATTAAAAATGAGAACTACAGAAAATATGTGGAAGAATAAATACATATTTTTAATACTTTGCATCAACTAAAAAAGAATATAAAACTAAAAAATATGTTTTTGGTCATGAGATGGCTTTTTCTGATAAGGACCTCCTGGATTAAGAAGAAGCTTCCGGTAAATAAGAACCGCATCCCCAATACAACACACTGCTGTCAGGAATCCAAACACCTGGAAACAAAGACACAGCATCACTACCCAGCCCTGGTCTCGACTTCCCTCATTCATACAAGTTTATGAGTGGTCTGCCCACGGGGCTCCTCTCTCCTGCCAGGCGACTGAGGTTGCTCCTAGCTCTGCAGCTTAATACTAAAATGGGAAGAGACCTCGAAGATAGTGTTATTCTCCCCATGCCCACGTTTTCCCAATACCTGCCCAGAGAGAAAGGGAAAAGATAATTTAAGTGAGCAGAAATAATGTTGAGGGGGCTGTGGGTTCTGAAATAAATACTTGTCTGTCTTTTATCTTTTGACTTGCTCCTGTGAGCTGGATTTACAGTTTTAAGCCCTAATGAAGATATTTAGTTATTAATCGACATTTCTATCCCCAACATTCAACTGTTTGACTTCCCTATTGCCAAACTCTACTGGAGAAAGGGTCAAAGTTAACACCAGCTCAAGATTAAACCAGGGGGTCAGTAGCAATGATAAAAGCTTTGGAGAACAGGAGAAGATGATCCTCAAATGCTGGGATGCATCTACTAAATAGAGCTTTAGGAAAATGAAATTGAGCTAAAGGAAATAATTAGAACAGGAGGGGGTCTTTAGGTACTCTTAGGACTCTCTGCTCTGCTCCCCTGGCAGCTGGGAAGTCTGGCTTCTTGCTCCAGACAGGTTCCTGCAACATGGCCCTATTCATTACCTTCTTTCCTTCCTGAATCTCAAGCCACCGCCTCCTAAGTTCTAACATACTAGCTACCTCCTATCAATCCTTTCATGACTGGCATTCCCACATTGCTGGTTGCTCTGCTTGGAACGCTTCCCCCTTTCTCCCCTTTTATTCCTGGCAAACTAAGATTTCTCTGCCAGAGAGAGAGGTGTTGCTTCCTCTTTTATGTGCTCTAGTGGCAACACCTTATGCACACCTGTTTGCACTTCTGTCTCCTGCATTGGACTCTAAGCAACTTTAGTATACACATTCCAGCCCAGTGTCATCCAAAAGAAATACTGGAGTCCTCAATGTGAGTCACATAATATAAAATTTTCTAGTAGCCACAATTTAAGAAGTCAAAAAAACCTGAAATTAACTTTAGTTATATTTTTTATTTAACCCAATATATCTAAAATATTATCAATTTAACATGTCATCAATATAACAGTTATTATCGGGACATATTAATTCTTTTTCTTGGTTGTAAGTCTTTGAAATCCGGTGTGTATTTTATACTTACAGCTCATCTCAATTCAGACTAGCCACATTTCCAGTGCTTAGTAGCACATGTGGCTTGTGGCTACCATATTGGACAGCACAGCTCTGTACTTTATGTCAGCACCTGCAAGAGTGCACCTAAGGAATGGATAAATGAATGCAAGAATAAATAAGTGCATGGAAGTAAATCCTATACCTGGTCACTCTTTTCCCATAGTACAGGGATAAGATTAAGTTTAAAGACAACTGGGAGGAATCATTGTTACAGTGCTATCTCATTTCTAGAATAATCCCAACCCCTCATGAGTTGCTTAGGGCCTAATAAGGGAGACAGGAAAATCATGGATTCTGATATACATGACTGTCTTGAGAGTGGCCAAATCTAAGTGGCACTTACTATGATAGGGCAAGGTGGCAGGCTTATATAACAAGAACTTTCTAATTCAGTTCTCCAGATCAGAATCTGGAAAAGCCAAATATTTTGAATCTCCTATAAGAAATCTCAGAACTATAACTAAATACTTGACTCTATTTTGGCTTGCCTTCCAGAATGAGTATGGTTAAATTTATTTGCTTCCCTTCAAACAGGGTTCAAAAGAATCCTTAGTTACAAGGCTTCCTATCACCATTCCCTTATCACAAGGACATCTTCTGTCATATTCATCTAAAGAAAGATCTGAACAAGAAGGAGCTCAGAACAGTCTGTCTCACTTCAACAAGTGGCATGTACCCTTATGTTGAAAAGGGAGAGCCATGAAACTCATCAATCACGTTTTTCTTTGACTTGGCTATCAGGTGTCTCAGAGCTAAGTGTTGGATTTTATTGCAGCAGCTTCTCTCAGTCTACATTTTCTGATAAGATTATTCTCCTTTTCACTTTTCTAACTTGGCAGGGTCTTTTTACTCATTTGAATTGTTTTCATTTTTATTTCACTTGGGTCTTTTTCTGAGCAGGCTTAAATCCTTTTTTGGAAGTAAGCAGGGTATAAATAAATAGAGCCCATAAGATCTTTATGTCTGAAGAGTATTTATACTCTTTGAATATATTTTCTGGAGGCTAAAATGATTCCTGAGCTTCTCATATGTGAACTTGTGAATGAGAGCCCTGCATATCTATAAGAAATACGTAGGGACTTCTTTATTGGTCAACTCCAGTTTTAGTGTGAAATCATATTCCTTTGTGTTAATCAGAGCATACACTTACCAAAAAAAAAAAAAAAAAAAAGTATACAATAAGTCACTAGCCACTGTATACTGGCCTAGGAGCCCCAATGAAGAATACAATATGGTTTTCTGTCTTGTATCTATTTTTCAAATGAAGTTGAACTCTGATCAAACCTGGGGAAGGAAACTGGAAAGGCCTTCACTTACCCCTCCAAGGACTGTCAAGGTTGTAGTTTCTGGTATCAGTGCCAACACAGATATTATTATCATGAATACTGTTGCTACAAATGAGTTGACAACATCCTGAAAACGCAGAGAGGTCAGCTTCACATGATGATCACCAAGCAATGCTAACAAAACAAAACGAAACCAGCTCCCTAAACACTTATTTTGAAAGTTCCATTTCATTAAACAAATTTATTTAAGTGTGTATCATTCAGGAAACCAAACTGTCTCAGGAAAATGACACCTGTATTGTTTTTGGTCTACACTGACACCTAGTGGTTCTCTTTGCCTATAGAACACCATCCAACTATTCAACAAGCTTATTTCTTTTTTTTAACTTAACATAAATGTAGCTGGAGGGAGGACTCATCTGGATAGGAAAGTAGAAGACTTAAGGTGGAATGGGAAGCCAAGATGCTCATTTTTAATAGTAAAAGAGAAAATGTGGATTAGTCTACAATATAAATCAAACAACTTCATGCCACGAAAATGCAATTAATAAAACTTAAAACAGTGCAGTTAAGAGAAAGTGGTGATTTTCAGGGAAAAAAACCCCATTCAGCTATTGGGCATATGCCTTGCCAAATGCAATGACAAGCTGATTATGTTATTTCTGATGATATAGCTCGCTCATTTGCCATAGCATTTTCATTCTGTATCTTTAAGAGTGTGATTTACATTTTGAATGGGTGTATGTGAGAAAAGTCTTTATTCTGGAATAGCTTGTGTATGTTTGCAGATAACTGTAGGCAGGAAGGAATTGCTAATACAGAAATATCAAGCTTGAAATTATGGTAACTTAGAAGAGTGGTTATTAAAAGAAAGTAGGAAGAGGTTTCGTGGTTGTAGGGCAAGATGAGATACACTTGGGAAGAACAAGTTCTCATTTGCAGGAGATATCTAGACTAGCCATCCTAGGTTGACTCCTCTCTGTCCTGGAGAGTTTGCTCTGCTTCAAAGCAACAAACCACACCCCTACCTCAGACAGGGATCACTGCCTCTTGTGAGAATCTACACAAGTGTATATGAATGGCTTTGGATGGAAGTGGTAGTCTAGGGGGTACAGAGAACCACAGGAAAAAATGGTGCATCTGCCTCCAGATCATCAATGACTGTTAATGGTAATTAAACAGTTTTTATACTAAAACCCAAACATTGATATACACCACAGAGTAGAATGTAAATTTAATTACAAAAATCAAGGTTTCACAGAAACTTTGAACCAGCACCTGGATTCCACCTCAGAGCCCCAGGTAGACTCACTTTGTGTGTCTTCGGCCATTTGGGCACCTGAGAGAAGTCAGAGAATTCCTGCTCTACAGACTGTGTCAGTGACTGCAACTTTGGGGCAGCCATACAAACAGCAAATCTGAGTGCAGCTGACCCAGCCCTCTTTTAATCAGCTAAGACAGAGGCCATCAGACAGGAATACTTTCAAGTTGCCTTTTTCCTGCCTACATATTATTTGGACTCTTCAGCCATCTTGGTGCCCTTCACGCTATAGTAAAAGAAGAGCCTAAGGCAACTTTCCAGCTGTGCTCTTGCTCATTCCCGTTGGCCACTCTGCAGAGACCTCACTCTGTTCATTACCCTTCTTTCTCCTTGACCATTTCCCTCAACTCAGTGGTGGCTACTCTACTTAGGCTCTGTCTCTCTTCTTTCCTTCTCAATCTTCAACTGTTCCTAAAGCCTTTTTGTTGTGTGCCTGCTCTAGGCAAATCCCTCTGTAAAGGTCACCAGGGGCCTCTATTATTACAGTCAGTGAATAGTTTTTTTCAGGGTTATCTTTCTTTTTCTACATGTGACATTATTCATGAATCCCTTCATGAAATGCTCTCCTTTCTTGGCTTCTGTGACACTCATCTCCCTTGGATCCTTTCCTGTCTTCTGGCCACTCCCCATTCTCAACTTTATCTTCAGCTTTCTCTACACTCTCCAACCCATTTAGGCCAGGCCTGGAGCTCAATTACCATCACAAGACAATGTCTCCCAAATGGCATTTCTAAGCTCCTCTCTCTCCTGAGCTTCAGATCTGCTCTCAACATTTCCATCTGAATGCCCTGTAAGCGATTAAAATCTAATATTTTTTGAACTGAATTAATAACCTCCTTCCCCCACATCCTTCTTTGAATCTATTCTTCCTCCTATACTTCCTAAGTATCCTCTCAAGATAGTTATTAAATGGCAGGTATAGTTGATTCTCTCTAGTTATCCAGTACTATCAATGCTACCTTATTAACACCTTGCTTCTCTCCAGCTACAGTTATAACCCTAGTTCAGGCCTTCTTATGCCTGGATTATGGGAAGACCCTCAAGTGGTCTCCCCATATCAAGTTTTATCCCTCTTGAAGCCATTATTGACACTGTCACTGTGATCTTCTAAAATATAATCTATGATGTCATTCTCCTACTTAAACCTCCAAAAGCTCCCAACAGCCTTGCATGTTCTGACCCTTGACTGCCTCTCTCAGGCCTCCATTCTTGCCCCCTTCCTTCTTTATAGCCATTCAGAGCTACCTGCAGGTCCTGAGGGTCATGCTTTCTCTCCTCGTACCCCCACACATACTGTTCCCTCTATCGGGAAAGCCCTTTCTCTTCCTTTATTGTTCTGCTGCTACTTTTCATTTTCCAATCCTCAGCTCAGGCTTTTTTCAGAAAGCCTATCATGATTTCGTCCCCTTCCCTGGCTGGGTGCTTCCACAGAATTCTGGATATATGTCTGTAAGAGCACCTATGACAATAAATTGCCCTTGTCTATCTTGCTGCCTCACCATATAGAAAGTTTCTTCGATGCAAGATATTGTCTTTTCTCTTATCAAAGAACCTATTACAGAATCTGGGATTGGCAGATACTTAACATTTGTGAATAAATGATTTAATTATATCAGGAGTAGAGAGAAATTCGGTTTCATAATGGAGCAATAACTTAAGCATATAGCATCATTTCTAAAAGATTACAATATCAGCAAAGTTTGATCCTCAGAGATTCGGAGATTACTCCTTTCAGTATGCTACACATAGGACACTTCCTCTCTTGGGGTATTCTGTTAAACTTGGGGCTCCAAGTTTATTACTGGGACATAAAAGAAGCTCCAGAGAATTATTACAGTTTGGAGAAAAAGAAAGACTGGAATGTGTTTTATTAATCCTGGAGAAGCAGAGTATGAAGGGCAATTATACAATTTTTTGAGTACAAGATCAAGAGGATGTGGGTGGACTAGCTGTTCATCATCTCCCTGAAGATATACTTGGAGTAATTTAGCTTAATCTTTCTGCACTAAATGATGCAAAATACCCTGAGGGCCCACCGAGGAAAGCTTTGTAATCTCTTTTCCTAGACCTCCCTCCAATAAAGTCCAACTCTGAAGTGTAGATCAAGGAATAGTCACGAGGTGTTATGAAGATCCTATCTATTTCCCAATTTTCTCTTTTTGGCGTTTTCTCAGCTTGTTATTGGCCTGAAATGTTTCCTATTAGCCTCCAAAGGTGATTCCAGAAAGCCCAATTTTGAGGCATGCATGTGGTTTGAGAATAGCTCTAAAGTTGTCTCTCCTTAATAGAAGTTATCAGCTTGGATAGCTGGTACTTTGGAATCCAAGAGGATGAGACAAGTGCAGTAGAGAAGACATGGCAGCTATCAGTCCAGCCAAAGGGGGGTGGGCTGGGCAGCAGGAGCATTCAGGAGGGAGACCTATGGAGACAGGACGCTAGAGAAGAGACTTGAAAGTGGAGAGAGAGGTGACTGCACTCAGTATTACCTAGAACCAGCTTATCCAGCTTATACCCCAGGATGAAGGGCCACACGCACCATCACCCCCTTCAACTTGCCTTTCTTTCATTCTGTTTTCAGAATGATTTGAGCACCACTGGGAAGTTATTCCTAATTTTATGAGTATGAGAGGTTGAAAGCTATCCACTACTAAGTAAGGTTCTACATGACAAGTTACATTATTTAGCATTAAAGGCTATCCACTACAAAATAAGGTTCTACATGATGAGTTAAAATTATTTAGCATTAATGATTACAGCACATTTTCAAGTAAAAAAAAAAAAAACATTCTGCTTTATTCAACACCCCCAAATTAGTTTGATTTTCCATTTAGTGATCAGGGATGTGGAAGCATAGATACTTGTGTACCTGCCTCCATTTCTATTGCCGAATTTTGAGGCCATATCAACATGCATTTAAAAAGGGAGGTAAAGATTGAGAATGCTCTGTAATTTTTATTAACACAATCCTAAATTTAAATTTCTTTAGCAGATCTGCATTTAAGTGAATTCTCATAAGAGCAGGTCAGCCACGTCTACTGGTAGATGGAGCTCAGAGGAGAATTTATGCTCTGTGACTGCCCTGGTTCCCTGAGAACCCAAAGACTACAGAAAGCACATTAGCAGTGGCATAGAGATCTTCCTTCCTGAGCCTATTAGATATCACCTTAAAGGCTTAAGGGAACTAAAGAAATGAGTTTATCAAAATATCTCACAATGGTAGGGAAAAAATAGTTAAGTTTTAACTATGAAACTGAATACTTACAAGCAAAGGCCAAAATAAACATCTCATTAATCGATCAAGTCTGAATAAATACAAAATTATGAAAAAGAAAGTAACGGTGGCTTCAAATCCAGTGATAACAATATATGGTTCAGGGGCTTGTGCAACAATAAAAAAGATCAAAGTCGTCACAGTTAGCACCTACAAGAAAAAAACACATGATTTATTCAATAATTACCAGAAAAAATTTGAAGTTGTGAAAATGGTAATTTCTGAAATAACTAAATAAATGGGTTTCTGTCATGTAGACACTCATATAAAGCATGGCTAAAATGTATTGACATTTGACTTCTCTTTGTGTTTTGGAAAACCAGGTGTCCCTCTCTGTTTTAAGTATAATGACTCCACTTGTACACCTGATGCCATCACTTCCCAATCTATTCTCTTGAGCTTTTCCAACAAACATCTTCTTTTCCGTCTTTCACTCTCAATCTCTCCTCCTCCACTAGCTCATTTCCTCATTTTTCTTTAAAAATATTTGTCTTCTCTTAAAACACCCACACACCCACACCCCTTCCTTTCATCCTGCTCCCTGCAGGAAGCCTTTTGTTTTCTACTTCTTCCTGTTGTGGTTTTCTCAAAAGTCTTTGTACTACTACCTTTTTTTTTTTTTCTTTTTTTTTTTTTTATCATCATTTTATTGAGATATATTCACATACCACGCAGTCATACAAAACAAATTGTACTTTCGATTGTTTACAGTACCATTACATAGTTGTACATTCATCACCTAAATCAATCCCTGACACCTTCATTAGCACACACACAAAAATAACAAGAATAATAATTAGAGTGAAAAAGAGCAATTGAAGTAAAAAAGAACACTGGGTACCTTTGTCTGTTTGTTTCCTTCCCCTACTTTTCTACACATCCATCCATAAACTAGACAAAGTAGAGTTTGGTCCTTATGGCATTCCCAATCCCACTGTCACCCCTCATAAGCTACATTTTTATACAACTGTCTTCGAGATTCATGGGTTCTGGGTTGTAGTTTAATAGTTTCAGGTATCCACCACCAGCTACCCCAATTCTTTAGAACCTAAAAAAGGTTGTCTAAAGTGTGCGTAAGAGTGCCCACCAGAGTGATCTCTCGGCTCGTTTTGGAATCTCTCTGCCACTGAAGCTTATTTCATTTCCTTTCACATCCCCCTTTTGGTCAAGAAGATGTTCTCCATCCCACGATGCCGGGTCTACATTCCTCCCCGGGAGTCATATTCCACGTTGCCAGGGAGATTCACTTCCCTGGGTGTCTGATCCCACGTAGGGGGGAGGGCAGTGATTTCACCTTTCAAGTTGGCTTAGCCAGAGAGAGAGGGCCACATCTGAGCAACAAAGAGGCATTCAGGAGGAGACTCTTAGGCACAAATACAGGGAGGCCTAGCCTCTCCTTTGCAGCAACCGTCTTCCCAAGGGTAAAACTTATGGTAGAGGGCTCAACCCATCAAACCACCAGTCCCCTATGTCTGTGGTCATGTTAGCAACCATGGAGGTGGGGTAGGCAAATACCCCTGCATTCTCCACAGGCTCCTCAAGGGGGCAATACATATTTTTTTTTTTTTTTTCCTTGTTTGTCTTTTTTCTCTTTTTTTTTTTTTAACTTTCCCTTCTATTTTAAATCAACTGTATGAAAAAAAAAGTTAAAAAGAAAACAAACATACAATAAAAGAACATTTCAAAGAGACCATAACAAGGGAGTAAGAAAAAGACAACTAACCTAAGATAACTGCTTAACTTCCAACATGTTCCTACTTTACCCCAAGAAAGTTACATAATATAGCAACATTTCAGTGAACTTGTTCCTACTACATCCATCAGAAATTAACAGACCATAGTCATTTCTGGGCATCCCCAGAACGTTAAATAGCTTATCTGTTCTTCTTGGATTATTGTTCCCCCTTCCTTAATTGCTCTCTACTGCTAGTTCCCCTACATTCTACATTATAAACCATTTGTTTTACATTTTTCAAAGTTCACATTAGTGGTAGCATATAATATTTCTCTTTTTGTGCCTGGCTTATTTCGCTCAGCATTATGTCTTCAAGGTTCATCCATGTTGTCATATGTTTCACCAGATCGTTCCTTCTTACTGCCGCGTAGTATTCCATCGTGTGTATATACCACATTTTATTTATCCACTCATCTGTTGAAGGACATTTGGGTTGTTTCCATCTCTTGGCAATTGTGAATAATGCTGCTATGAACATTGGCGTGCAGATATCTGTTCGTGTCACTGCTTTCCGATCTTCCGGGTATATACCGAGAAGTGCAATCGCTGGATCGAATGGTAGCTCTATATCTAGTTTTCTAAGGAACTGCCAGACTGACTTCCAGAGTGGCTGAACCATTATACAGTCCCACCAACAATGAATAAGAGTTCCAATTTCTCCACATCCCCTCCAGCATTTGTAGTTTCCTGTTTGTTTAATGGCAGCCATTCTAACCGGCGTTAGATGGTATCTCATTGTGGTCTTAATTTGCATCTCTCTAATAGCTAGTGAAGCTGAACATTTTTTCATGTGTTTCTTGGCCATTTGTATTTCCTCTTCAGAGAACTGTCTTTTCATATCTTTTGCCCATTTTATAATTGGGCTATCTGTACTATTGTCATTGAGTTGTAGGATTTCTTTGTATATGCAAGATATCAGTCTTTTGTCAGATACATGGTTTCCAAAAATTTTTTCCCATTGAGTTGGCTGCCTCTTTACCTTTTTGAGAAATTCCTTTGAGGTGCAGAAACTTCTAAGCTTGAGGAGTTCCCATTTATCTATTTTCTCTTTTGTTGCTTGTGCTTTGGGTGTAAAGTCTAGGAAGTGGCCTCCTAATACAAGGTCTTGAAGATGTTTTCCTACATTATCTTCTAGGAGTTTAATGGTACTTTCTTTTATATTGAGATCTTTGGTCCATTTTGAGTTAATTTTTGTGTAGGGGGTGAGGTAGGGGTCCTCTTTCATTCTTTTGGATATGGATATCCAACTCTCCCAGCCCCATTTGTTGAAAAGACCATTATGGCTCAGTTCGGTGACTTTGGGGGCCTTATCAAAGATCAGTCGGCCATAGATCTGAGGGTCTATCTCTGAATTCTCAATTCGATTCCATTGATCTATATGTCTATCTTTGTGCCAGTACCATGCTGTTTTGGCAACTGTGGCTTTATAATAAGCTTCAAAGTCAGGGAGTGTAAGTCCTCCCACTTCGTTTTTCTTTTTAAGAGTGTCTTTAGCAATTCGAGGCATCTTCCCTTTCCAAATAAATTTGATAACTAGCTTTTCCAAGTCTGCAAAGTAGGTTGTTGGAATTTTGATTGGGATTGCATTGAATCTGTAGATGAGTTTGGGTAGAATTGACATCTTAATGACATTTAGCCTTCCTATCCATGAACATGGAATATTTTTCCATCTTTAAAGGTCCCCTTCTATTTCTTTTAGTAGAGTTATGTAGTTTTCTTTGTATAGGTCTTTTACATCTTTGGTTAAGTTTATTCCTAGGTACTTGATTTTTTTAGTTGCTATTGAAAATGGTATCTTTTTTTTGAGTGTCTCTTCAGTTTGTTCATTTCTAGCATATAGAAACATTACTGACTTATGTGCATTAATCTTGTATCCCGCTACTTTGCTAAATTTGTTCATTAGCTCTAGTAGGTGTATCGTTGATTTCTCAGGGTTTTCTAGATATAAGATCATATCATCTGCAAACAATGACAGTTTTACTTCTTCTTTTCCAATTTGGATGCCTTTTATTTCTTTGTCTTGCCGGATTGCCCTGGCTAGCACTTCCAGCACAATGTTGAATAACAGTGGTGACAGCGGGCATCCTTGTCTTGTTCCTGATCTTAGAGGGAAGGCTTTCAGTCTCTCACCATTGAGTACTATGCAGGCTGTGGGTTTTTCATATATGCTCTTTATCATGTTGAGGAAGTTTCCTTCAATTCCTACCTTTTGAAGTGTTTTTATCAAAAACGGATGTTGGATTTTGTCAAATGCTTTTTCAGCATCTATTGAGATGATCAATTGATTTTTCCCTTTTGACTTGTTAATGTGTTGTAATACATTGATTGTTTTTCTTATGTTGAACCATCCTTGCATGCCTGGAATGAACCCCACTTGGTCATGGTGTATGATTTTTTTAATGTGTCTTTGGATTCGATTTGCAAGTATTTTGTTGAGGATTTTTGCATCTATATTCATTAGGGAGATTGGCCGGTAGTTTTCCTTTTTTGTAGCATCTTTGCCTGGTTTTGGTATTAGATTGATGTTAGCTTCATAAAATGAGTTAGGTAGTGTTCCATTTTTTTCAATGTTTTGAAAGAGTTTGAGTAAGATTGGTGTCAGTTCTTTCTGGAAAGTTTGGTAGAATTCCCCTGTGAAGCCATCTGGCCCTGGGCATTTATTTGTGGGAAGATTTTTGATGACTGATTGGATCTCTTTGCTTGTGATGGGTTGGTTGAGGTCTTCTATTTCTTCTCTGGTCAGTCTAGGTTGTTCATATGTTTCCAGGAAATTGTCCATTTCTTCTACATTATCCAGTTTGTTGCCATACAGTTGTTCATAATATCCTCTTATAATTTTTTTAATTTCTTCAGGATCTGCAGTTATGTCATCTTTTTCATTCATTATTTTGTTTATATGGGTCTTCTCTCTTTTTGATTTTGTCAGTCTAGCTAGGGGCTTGTCAATCTTGTTGATCTTCTCAAAGAACCAACTTTTGGTGATATTTATCCTCTCTATTGTTTTTTTGTTCTCTATGTCATTTATTTCTGCTTTAATCCTTGTTATTTCTTTTCTTCTACTTGGTTTAGGATTGGTTTGCTGTTCATTTTCTAGCTTCTTCAGTTGATCCATTAGTTCTTTGATTTTGGCTCTTTCTTCCTTTTTAATATATGCGTTTAGTGCTATAAATTTCCCCCTTAGCACTGCTTTTGCTGCATCCCATAGGTTTTGGTATGTTGTGTTCTCATTTTCATTCGTCTCTATATATTTAGCAATTTCTCTTGCTATTTCTTCTTTAACCCACTGATTGTTTAGGAGTGTGTTGTTTAACCTCCAGGTATTTGTGAATTTTCTAAGTCTCTGATGGTTATTGACTTCTAATTGTATTCCATTGTGGTCAGAGAATGTGCTTTGAATAATTTCAATCTTTTTAAATTTATTGAGGCTTGTTTTATGTCCCAGCATATGATCTATTCTGGAGAAAGTTCCGTGAGCACTAGAAAAGTATGTGTATCCTGGTGATTTGGGATGTAATGTCCTGTAGATGTCTGTTAAATCTAATTCATTTATCAGATTGTTTAGGTTTTCAATTTCCTTATTGGTCTTCTGTCTGGTTGATCTATCTATAGGAGAGAGTGATGTGTTGAAGTCTCCCACAATTATTGTGGAAACATCAATTGCTTCCTTTAGTTTTGCCAGTGTTTCTCTCATGTATTTTGTGGCACCTTGATTGGGTGCATAGACATTTACGATTGTTATTTCTTCTTGCTGAACTTGCCCCTTTTATTAGTATGTAGTGGCCTTCTTTGTCTCTCAAAACATCCCTGCATTTGAAGTCTATTTTATCTGAGATTAATATTGCTACACCTGCTTTCTTTTGGCTGTAGCTTGCATGAAATATTTTTTTCCATCCTTTCACTTTCAGTTTCTTTGTGTCCCTGTGTCTAAGATGAGTCTCTTGTATGCAACATATTGATGGTTCATTTTTTTGATCCATTCTGCGAATCTATATCTTTTAATTGGGGAGTTTAATCCATTTACATTCAACGTTAAAACCGTGAAGGCATTTCTTGAATCGGCCATCTTATCCTTGGGATTATGTTTGCCATATTTTTCCCTCTCTCTATTAATATCCTTTATTGTACCCATACCGAATCTCTTTAGTACTGAACCTTTCTCCAAGTCTCTCTGTCCTGTCTTTGTTTCTCTGTCTGTAGGGCTCCCTTTAGTATCTCCAGTAGGGCTGGTCTCTTGTTAGCAAATTCTCTCAGCATTTGTTTGTCTGTGAAAAATTTAAGCTCTCCCTCAAATTTGAAGGAGAGCTTTGCTGGATAAAGTATTCTTGGCTGGAAATTCCTCTCACTCAGAATTTTAAATATATCGTGCCACTGCCTTCTTGCCTCCATGGTGGCTGCTGAGTAGTCACTACTTAGTCTTATGCTGTTTCCTTTGTATGTGGTGAATTGCTTTTCTCTTGCTGCTTTCAGAACTTGCTCCTTCTCTTCTATGTTTGACAGTGTGATCAGTATATGTCTCGGAGTGGGTTTTTTTGGATTTATTCTATTTGGAGTTCGCTGAGCATTTATGATTTGTGTATTTATGTTGTTTAGAAGATTTGGGAAGTTTTCCCCAACAATTTCTTTGAATACTCTTCCTAGACCTTTACCCTTTTCTTCCCCTTCTGGGACACCAATGAGTCTTATATTCGGACGTTTCATATTATCTATCATATCCCTGAGGTCCATTTCGAGTTTTTCAATTTTTTTCCCCATTCTTTCTTTTATGCTTTCATTTTCCATTCTGTCATCTTCCAGGTCACTGATTCGTTGTTCAACTTCCTCTAGTCTTGTACTATGAGTGTCCAGAATCTTTTTAATTTGGTCAACAGTTTCTTTAATTTCCATAAGATCATCCATTTTTTTATTTAGTCTTGCAATGTCTTCTTTATGCTCTTCTAGGGTCTTCTTGATTTCCTTCATATCCTGTACTATGGTCTCATTGTTCATCTTTAGTTCTTTGAGTAGCTGCTCTAGGTGCTGTGTCTCTTCTGGTCTTTTGATTTGGGTGCTTGGGCTTGGGTTATCCATATCGTCTGGTTTTTTCATATGCTTTATAATTTTCTGTTGCTTTTGGCCTCGTGGCATTTGCTGAACTTGATAGGGTTCTTTTAGGGTTTGTAGACCTATTGAAGTCCTTATCTCTAATTTATCAGATCTACAGCTTCAGTGGAGTACACTTTCTCTAACTAACCAGCAGGTGGCGTCCACGAGCCACCTGTTCTCCACAAGCCAGATCTCCCCTGCTTAGCCTTTTTGGTGAGTGGGGGAGTGAGTCTTGTGGGGCCCAATTGGTGTACCAAGCTTGCGTGTGTAGTTGGTGTTGCCTGCCCTGTATGTGGGGCGTGTTTCTGGGCAGTCGGGGAGGGGGGGTGGCCCTAACAATCAAATCTCCCTGATGATCCTAGAGTTTTAAAGCTGCTCCAATAGTCTAATCCTTCAGTTCAGTCCTGCCACAGTTTGTCTCTGCCACTGACCCACAAGTCTTTGGTATTGGCGTATGGCTCCTGAGACTTGCAAGTGGGCCCCTCTTCCAGGCTGTGCACCCCGGGTCCTCTGTTGAGGGATGACTGTGCTATGTCACAGGTGAGTGCCGTCCCCCCAGGGCAGTTCTGGGCTGCTGGGCTGTGTAGGGAGGCTCCCAGTCTGCTCAAATGATGGCTGAATGGGGCTTTGTTAATTCACACTGCTCCACCTTCCCAGCTCTGGGAGATTCAGCTGAGGTTGCAGGGAAGGCTAATGTCCACGCCCAGTTTTGTGGTGTGTGCCTGTTATTTGAAGCACTTCCGTCACACTGGGTTGTCTGGGGCAGCTCTGGGCTATGGGGCTGGCGATGGGCAGGAGTGTTTCCTGTCCACCAGGATGGTGGCTGTGAGCGGACACCCCCCTTTTCTTGGGAAGTTGTGTTGTTTAGTGAATTTTCTCAGCCACTGGATTATTGCCTTTTGTCTCAGAGCTCTCTTAGTTCTGCTCTTGACTTGATGTGCCCAAATTGCAATTCTTTGAAGCTTTCTGTATTGAGCTTCTTAGAGTAATTGTTTTAGAAAAAGCAAAAAGGATTTAAAAAAAAAAAAAAAAACAAAAAAAAAAACGGCCCTCCTCAGAGATCTAATGGGTTATTGAAATGCTAATAGACAAAGCAACCAGGGCCATTAAGGAAAGGTGCACAGGGCAGAGACATCAGCTTTGCTTCGGGATTTGCATATGCGCCTCAAGGCCTGAGCTCTGCCCTTCCCCTTTCTGTGTTCACCAGAACTCCAAAAATCCTCTGCTTTTATTTTGGAGTTTTTCGTGTTGTTTTTTTTCTATGCCTGTCTCCTCTCTGCTGGGCTGGCTGCTCTCAGAGTCTCTGGTGTCTGGTCTCAGTCTATCTATGGTTGGAGTTTGAATCAGTAGAATGAGTTTTCGATAAGAGCAGCCACTGCAGTTCTCCCTTCTCCTTCCCGGAGCTGACAGCCCCTCCTCCCCCGGGACTGAGCCTGGCAGGTAGGGGCGCGGGTCCCCTGGCCGCAAAAACTTACAGATTTCGCTGATCTCAGCAGTTCCACGTTTTCATGAGTGTTGTATGAAGTATGCCCAAAGACAGATTGCTCTGTGGTGTCCAGTCCACGCAGTTCCTGGCTTTTTACCTACTTTCCTGGAGGAGTAACTAAAACTTACAGCTCACCAGTCTGCCATCTTGCCCCGCCTCTCGACTGTGTCTTTCTGAACTGTACTACTACCTTTAATTCCATATCATCCACTCATTACTCCTCAACTCTTACCAATCTGGAATGTACTGTCAATATTAAACTTAGAACATTGCAATGGAAACTACTGGAGAGCAAAATTTAAAATAAATTGTCAGAGAAAAACAATTCTGATGTTTAATAGCTTTATTAATCAATGTATCATTTTTACACACTTCCTCTTACCTAAATACGATACAATCAGAATTGAAGAATATTTTAAGTGAAAAACACCCTGAATATAATATAATCCAACTTCCTCACTTTCAAATGAAGATATAGAACACGGCAATGTTAAGTGGCTTGTTAAAGTTAAAAATAAGGTGGTAGGCCCCAGAGAGTTCTGGCAATACTATGATGTTCTTAGGAGATTAGAGACAACTCTCTCCAAAGTCTCTCTATCTTCTTGGTAAATGGTTTTATTAAAAGTCTGGCTAGATTTTTATAAATCTGTCAGCTGGAAACATCTATATACTCTTTTTGACCTTAGATCTATTTAAGCTACTTATCCATAATTCCTTCAATTACTTTATTAGTATAAAAATAGCCATGATGGTTAGGTTCATGTGTCAACTTGGTCAGGTGATGGTGTCCAGGTGTCTGGTCAAGCAAGCACTGGCCTAACCATTACTGCAAGGACATTTGTCGCTGGTTAATAAACCAGAAGGCTGGTTTATTAAATCATCAGTCAACTGACTGTACCTGTGACTGATCACATCAACAAAGGGCAGGTCTTCCACAACGGGAGAATTCAATAAGCTGGATTTAATCCAATCACTAGAAGACTTTTAAGGGAGAGCAAGAGGACCTTCACTTCTTCTTCAGCTCGCCAGCAAAGCGTTTCCTGAGGAGTTCATCAAACACCTTCATCAGAGTTGCCAGTTCGCTGCCTGTCCCACAGAATTTGGAATTGTGCATCCTGTCCTATGGAATGTGTACTCGTGCATCCCCACAGTTGCATCAGACACCTTTATAAAATCTTATATTTATAGATATCTCTTGGTTCTGTTTCCCTAGAGAACCATAACTAATACAGCTTGGTACCAGGAGTGGTTCTTGAGAAACACAATCTTAAAACGGTCTTTTACAACTGGTTTTCTACTTTGATTAGATTCAAAGGCACTAATGACTTCATTTCCAATAATCAAAATTCCATGGACAATCCATGTCATGAATTGGCAATGGAGATACACAAAATATCACCATTTGATTCTCCTAATCATACTCTTGTATGAAGCAAGGCTCTGAGTGACAGTGTTTTTGACACCTTCACAGAGTTTTGCAGGGTTAAGAGGTATAATGATGTTGGCTGGCTGCTCTTAGATATGCTGGATAAAGTTATAAGAGAAAGGGATGAGCTAAGTTTCAATTTGAAACTTAAGCGCCATATGACAGATGTAAAGGTTTCTATGTGTGCCCTGAATGAAAATCTTATTTCCTGTGGCCACAGACTTGAGATTTCTGAAAACCAGACCCAGAGTATCATTGTGTGAGTAGCAGATTTACAATGTAAACTAAAATCTCAACCCTGAAACTTGGGATGGGGACATATGGATTGATAACAGCAGTGAGGACACTGGAACCCTGGATTCTGTTGAGTCTTTGCTAGACATACCTGTAATGGTCTGCCCTGAGGAAACAGCCCCCTCCCCCCCATCTCCAGCCTGCCCTGAGGAGACAGCTTCCGGACCTCCAGTCTGTCCTGAGAGGCTTGCCATCCAACCGCCACCTAAAGAGATTAACCCTTCAGTGCATGCTAAACCTATGATCACTTCCCCTGAGGAAGCAGCCCTCACTCCTGTTTGGAGAGATTAATCCTGTTTTGCAAGATGAAACTGCAATGGAATGTCCTGAGGTAAATGGCTTGAGGGATAATTCTAACTCTTTTCATGACCCAACCCCAACCCCAGTCTTTGCTTCAAGACCTATAACCAGACGAAAGTCCCAACAGGCCCCAAAGGGTGAGATACAAAATGTGACCCACGAGGAAGTACCCTATACTCCAAAAGAACTGCATGAGTTTTCCCATTTATATAGACAGAAATCAGGGGAATATGTGTGGGAAAGGATATTAAGGGTGTGGGATAATGATGGAATATAAAGTTCGATCAGGCTGAATTTATTGGTAAGTGTCCACTAAGCAGAGATTCTGCATTCATTGTTGTAGTTTGAGCAGTTAGAAGCTACCTAGTAAATATAACTAGTTACTAAATAACTCATGCTTTATAATATAATTACTATTAGCAGCATGTCACCTCAAACTACTCCATTTACTTTACTGAGTAAAGGAGTTCGCAGATTATGAAATAAAGGGTTGCTTTTTCAGGCCTCATCCTCTGTAACCTTTCTGCATCATTGGTGATTACCCCATTTTCTCAAAATTTCCCGGGATTTCTCTAACACTGGGTTCTCCCCCAATCATATTTACAGCTCTCATATTTTTCCTACCTCCTGACTTTGTTTCCAGTTATCTTTTAAGTATTCCACTAACATCACAAACGTGTCTGTGGAACTTGCTTTTGTTAAGATCATCAGTAATTTCAGAATTACTAAATCTAATTACATATTCAGTCCTTATGCTACTGAACCTCCATACTTATTTACCATTAGTGATTCTCTACTCCTTTGGCTCCCATGTCACGTTTTCTAGTTCTTACACTTCTGCAATGGTTCTCTCTTGATGGGTTCCCCACTCCTCTTTTTACCAGCACCTTTAAAATGCTGGCATTCCTCTGGGTTCTGTCCATAAGCTACTCAATGAATTTAGGTCTCAATCCCAAATCTATCCTGCAAGCTTCACATGTAAAGAGCCCCTTAGAATCTCTATCTATTTTAGATAATCTACAGAACCTCAAACTCACCATGCCCAAAACTGAACTCATGTTGCCCTTCCTTCTGTATTCACTACCTCAGTTGGTGATACCATCATCTTATCACCCATGTTAGAAACCTAAGATTACCCCTCCTACTCACTCCCCTCACAACTAATCAATCAAGTCCTGCTAAGTGAATTCCTAAACCTACTGGGAATCCAATCTCTCCTGTTCATCCCTACAACTACTGTTCTTCACCATTTTTCTCTGAACCTCTGTGACATAGACACTACAGTAAAATTTCTAAAATGCATATTTTTATATGCATTTCTCCACCTATTTAAAATCCTTCAGTGGTTCCCTACGGTCTTTAAAACAGAGCCCACCTCTCACAATGATGTTCAAGGTCTTCATGATCCAGCCCCTGCTTACTTCTCTAACAGACTTGCCTTACAATTTAGCTACATTTCTATTTCCAATGTTAATTCTTTCTTCACTTGGCTTCCAGGACACCAGTCTTGGTTTCTCCTACCTCCTCAATTGCTCCCTCTCAGTCATCTTTTCTGGTTCCTCCTCTCCCCATCCTCTTAATGCTGTGTTCCAGGGCTCAATCCCTGGTCTCTTCCCCGCTCTATCTACACTCCTTTCTTGGAGATCTCATTCAGTCTTGTGGCTTTAAATACTTCTATTTCCCAAGCCTACATCTCTTTCCCAAAACGTGGTCTTGTGACTGCTAATGGTCTACTCAATATTGCCACTTGGATGTCTAACAGACATCCCTAATCTGACAACAAAATTCAAAACTGAACTTCTGATCATCCTCCCACATTTGCCTTATCACAGGATTTCTGATTTCAGTTGATGGAAACTCCATACTTCCAGTTGCTTAGGCCAAAAAGTTTGGAGTCATCTTGGACTCTTCTCTTTCTCTCACACCCCACATTTAGTCCATCAGCAAATCTTGTTGGTCCTTCTTTCAAAATATATCCCAAATGTGACCACTTCTCATAAACTACCCTGCTACCTACCATCCTAGTCTGAGCCACCATTACCTCTTGCCCAGATTAATGCGATAGCTCCAACTGGTCTCCTTGATTTTATCCTTGCTTCTGCAGCAATCTTCCCCTGCCTCTCCAACCATCTATTCTCAATCTAACAGCAGGTGTACTTAAAAAGAATGTCAGATCATTTACTCATTTACTCAAAACCTCCCTCATCTCCAGCTGTGTCCTCCTCACTCCACTCCGGTCTTGTTTTTTCTTGAACCCTTCAGGCACTTCCTGGCATTGGGTCTTTACACTAGATTTTCCTCTGCCTTTTACTTTCCCTCCAAATATTCTTGCCTCCCTCAAGTCTTTGCTATCATCTCAACAAGGCCTAACCTGATCACTGTATTTATTATGCAATCTGAAACCATCCCCTCCAATTTCCCACTCAAACACTCTCTTACCTGGCTTTGCTTGTCTCTTGTTCAATAGCACTTGCCATCTTCTAGAATACAACATTACTATATTATTTATTATTTTTATTGTTCATTTCCCCTGCCCTCCTACCATAATATGTAAATTCCAGGAGGGCAGGAATCTTTGCTTTGTTCACTGATATCTCCTCTCCCAAGAGCCTGAAGCATTGCTTATCAGATGGCAGGCATTCATATTCAATATGAATATTTGAATTCATATTCATGTATTTGTTGGCCAAGTAAATGAAGCCATGCTCTACAGCGTACAGTTTGCTGCATAAACCAACCTGTTTTTTTTGTGTCCACGCCTTCGCTTAGGTGGTTTCTTCTTAAACCCAGTGTGCCTGTTTGAAACTGTTATGTACTCCAGGAAAGGCCATGTTCTTTTCATCCAGTCTTGTGGATGCTGACTTATTGTGGGTGGGACCTTTTTATTAGGTTGTTTCCATGGAGATGTGACCCACCCAACTGTGGGTGAGATTTTTGATGAGATTATTTCCATGAAGGTGTGACCCCACCCATTCAGGGTGGGTCTTATTAGATCACTGGAGTCCTTAAGAGAGCTAAAAGCCCACTGTGCCAGTTTGAATGTATTGTGTCCCCCAAATACCATTATCTTTGATGTAGTCTTGTGGGGCAGACGTTTTGGTGCTGATTAGATTTGCTTGGAATGTGCCCCACCCAGCTGTGGGTGATGACTCTGATGAGATATTCCCATGGAGGCATGGCCCCCCCATTCAGTGTGGGCCTTGATCAGTGGAGCCATATAAATGAGCTGACTCAAAGAGAAGGAACTCAGTGCAGCTGTGAGTGATGTTTTGAAGAGGAGCAAGCTTGCTAGAGAGGAACGTCCTGGGAGAAAGCCATTTTGAAACCAGAACTTTGGAGCAGATGCCAGCCATGTGCCTTCCCAGCTAACAGAGGTTTTCTGGATGCCATTGGCTATCTATCCTCCAGTGAAGGTACCCGATTACTGATGTGTTACCTTGGACACTTTATGGCCTTAAGACTATAACTGTGTAGCCAAATAAACCCCCTTTTTATAAAAGCCAATCCATCTCTGGTGTTTTGCATTCTGCAGCATTAGCAAACTAGAACACCCACACCGGCCCAGATGCTTGGAGATGCTAGGAGATGCAGACTGAAGGATATTAGGAGATGCTAAGTTAAGAGATGAAGCCCAGAGTTTGCCCCAGAGAAGCTAAGAGAGGACCCCCAGAAGCTTAGAGAGAAACTCCTTGGGAGAATAAGCAAAGATGCACAGAGGCTGAGAGAGAGAAGCTAAGAGAGACAGAAGCCCAGAAACATTTTGGAGAAAGCCATTTTGACACCAGAACTCAGGAGCAAAGGACTAGCAGATGCAACATGTCTTCCCAGCTGACAGAGATGTTCTGGACGCCATTGGTCTTTCTTCAGTGAAGGTATCCTCTTCTTGATGCCTTAGTTTGGATGCTTTTATGGCCTTAAACCTGTAAATTTGTAACCTAATAAACCCCCCTTATCAAAGCCAATCCATTTCTGATATTTTGCATAATGGCAGCTTTAGCAAACCAGAACACCCACGTACCTTAGGAAACATCTCCTGACACCTCTCTTTATCCCATCCCGGGACAGATGTCTCACTTCTGAGCCCTGTCTCCAACCTTACCTATCACATAAATAGCTATCTGCTCATGTCTCTGTCTCCCTGACTAACCACAGACTCTTGAGGTTGGAAGACTCTTATAAGCAATGTATTTTGCCTACTCACAAATTTCAGTCTCTTTTACCTCTGCATCAGGTGCTCATCTATGCTTGGGCACCTCTGCTTTCTGGAAATGCACTGCCTTCCCAAGTGGCCCTTTAATTTTGGGACTTTTCCCAATATAAAATTCGTCCTCATATTAAGTTGGAAATCTGTTTCCTTGTAATTTTTTACTATTTCCACCCCCCTCCTCTAATGTCAATCCTTTTTTATTTTTTCCTTCCCCCTAAGTTTTCTCATCCTTCAGCATTTTCTCCTGTGATAATTTCCATTTATCTAACCAGTTCACCGTCCTCTAAATGAGGATTCGTTTTCTCCAAATCTCTTTAGGGATCATGCTCAGAACTCACTGCCATGCTCCTGGGATGGTCACTTCCATTCTTGTCCTTGCTCTGAACTGTATCAGGCTTGAGCACGGGCACATCACATTTCTGGCTGCCAGTAAACACAGTGTCCACAGAAACCCCTAGTACTTTTTTTTTTCTTTTTTATCTTGTGAGTGGTGCAAATGCATTCCCCTCACCTGGCAACCTGGGTACCTGGTCTGGGGATCCAACTGTAGGTCATTCATGTAAATCTGCTGATTCTGACTTATGGGTGTATCATAAACCATCTGAGGAGAGGACGGTGCCTTATTTCTTTCCTTTCCCCAAGGTGCACAGCAAAATGCCTTGCCTCTGGGGAGGACTTGAAAGAAACAAAGCTGAAAGAGACATCAGAACATTCGCCCTCCTACTTCAGAGCCATATCTCACTGCCTTTGGGGACACCTGGGCACCATCCCTCGCCCTGGCCCTCACCAGCCGCAGCAACTTCACGTGGCCTTTCACCGTGAAGCAGAAGGGTTGATACCTTTCCCTCGACCGGCGGTGGGAGAAGCTCGACGCTCGCGGCTGCGTGGCACTCATCGCGCCGACAGAGCCCGCAGCAGCACGGCCCTTCAGTTACTCCGCCGGACCTGGCGCGGGACCGTAACCGCCGCGGCGGCCCGGCGCAGCCCGTCTAGGCTTTCCGCCCTTGAGCGCGCATGTGCGCGTCGCCGCGGCCTGCCCTCGCTAGTGCGCAGGCGTCCCACGGGAGCCGCTGGCTGGCGGCTGTTGCTCCGCCTGCTTCCCCGCGTGTCCGCGGGCCTAGAGGGGAGTTCCCCCGACACCCGCCGGTAACCGTGTGTTAGCTCCGCCTCGCCCTGCCTGGCACTGGTGACAGCGGCTCTCTAGCCCACCTGATGAGCTTTGCTGTCAGGAAGCGCTCCCTCGGGGGGCGGGGGAAGGCAGGCATGGCTGCCTTCTCCAGACTTTGGGCTTCTCAAATGCCACCCTCGCAGAGAGGATTTCCCTTAGCTACCCCGTCACTCTCTCCTCATACGCAGGGACCTGGCTGTCTGCTTCCTTCACTGCTGGGTCCCCATGGTCCCCAGGGTCTGGCACATAGTAGGTGTGGGATACGTGTAGCCTGGGCTTCAGACCCTATTCCTGCCCCCAGGGGCTCACAGTATGAGTTTGTGAACCTGTTGGTTCTGCCAGTTCGGCCCGAGCGCCTTTGCACTTACCGGCCTCCCCCCCCACCCCACATCCCGCTCTTCCCAAACTCCTCCTCCGAGGCAGTTTTATTTTTGCCTCCCACTAGTTCTTTTTTTTTTTTTTTAATGTATTCTTTTTTTTTTTTTGTAATTGAGATTGTTCAGATACCATACAACTATCCAAAGATCCAAAGTGTACAATCAGTTGCCCACAGCACCACCATACAGCTGTGCATCTATCAATACAATTATTTTTTTTTCAACTTTTAGAACATTTTCACTACTCCAGAAAAGAAACAAAGACAAAAAAGGAAATTCAGATCCTCCCATACCCCTAAACATGCCCCCCCCCATTACTGATGCATACTTTTGGTATAGTACATTTGTTACTGTTGATGAAAGAATGTTAAAATACTCCTAACTGTAGTATATAGTTTGCAATAGGTATATATTTTTTCCCTATATGCCTCTCTATTATTAACCTCTAGTTACAGTGACATACATTTGTTCTAGTTCGTGAGAGAGATTTCTAATACTTGTATAGTTAATCACGGACATTGTCCACAAGATTCACTGTTTTATACATTCCCATCTTTTAACCTCCACAAGATTCACTGTTTTATACATGCCCATCTTTTAACCTCCAACTTTCCTTCTGGTGACATGCGTGACTCTGAGCTTGCTCTTTCCACCACCTTCACACACCTTTTAGCACTGTTAGTTATTCTCATTACATGCTACCATCACCCCTGTCCATTTCTTATTCTTTCTTAGAACTGCCTGAGGCCCTTCAGATACTTGCAGACTGCAGTTTAATTCATGTTTTTCACAAGTACTCCTGTGAAGTCACAGATCCACCATCTTGGAGCGCTTCTGTTTTAGGGATGTGAAGTATGTGTCAGCTCTGATGTAATTTTCTGTCTTGAATAACTTGGCCATCACCCAGTCTGTTTAGACCCCTTTGGATCCTGCCCATCTTAGCTTCAGTCCATTTCATTTCATTCAAATCGGATCAGCAGGAACCTCCAACAACTTCATCTCAAGACACTCACAAAAATGTTGAACTTAATCCTGAAGTTTACTTATGGAGGTCACAATTACCCCGTGGTAGGTCTGTGGCAGAAAGTCAGGAAGCACAAGATAGGGATGTAGGTTTCGGGTAACAGATCTAGAGACTAAGTGAACCCTCTTGCAAATGGTTTCTGTTAGGTTCAGAGCAGTTCAAGAATCCACACAAACGCAGCGAGTCATGGTTTAAGTAGAGAATTTAAGGTTTATTAGAGGAAGAAAGCAGAAGAAAGCAGGTGGGAGCCATCAGAAAAGAAAGGAAAAAACGGCTCCGGCCCTCTATCTGAGAGCAGCATTTTTAAAGGAAAAACCCACGTGGGGAGGGAAGGGTGTTGGGGGAGAAGGGTGCCTGCTGAGTGCATCCTGTGCCTCGATTGGGTGGGTGTCTGTCAACTTCTAGGCTGATAGGTTGTTAGGATTCTAGCCCATTATTCTTCTCAGAAAAGCAGCTACGTTATCTATTTAGGGAGAGCAGGCCTTTTCAGTTGTTTGTCCTACAGAAATACCTGATCTTGCTTTTACCTGCCTTTTGGGGTTGGGGCACCACTGTGGCGGGGACAGCCTTAAACAGCCTTCCTTCTTTAGTTTATGGGGCGCCTGTTTTCTGTGAGATAACCTGCGGGGCCTCTGGGCTAGAAACTCCTTCTACATGTTAGTTCCTTTCTTTCTGGGATCTAACAGTTTCTTTCTCCCTGCTCTAGAGGTGACCCCTCACATCTTGCCTTCCTGAGAGAAGTGAGAAACGCCTTGGTGCAGGCACTGGAAGGTATTCACACACTGTGACTGCTCCTGAGCCTGTTTACCCCATGCCTCCAGGCTGAATTTTTGCTACTGACCATGGATGGGATTTTCCGGCTTTCTCCCCACTCCACATTTGTCAGTCCAGGTGGAATACTGGTCACACCTTCCTGAGGGACCTTGTACATTTACAGTCTATACCCTGGGAATGTTAAAATTCAGGAGGAAAGAATGTGGACTGTGAAGCGAGACAGATGGGCTAGAATTCTGGATCCGCCACTTGATGTTCCTTATCATTTTGAGAAAGTTACTTAATTCTCCTAGTGTCCTCTCAGAGCATGGGAATGACATTATCTACCTGCACGAAGGAATAAGTGACACCACGTGTGTACCCGCACGCGCGCCCGAGGTGCCTGGATAGAGTAGGTGCTCATTTAGGTAATTTCTAATAATTAACCAACCAATCAGTCGCCGGTTTACTAGCCATCCATCTCTGGGTCTTGCCAAGTCAAGAGTACCTTCTGCCAGCGTCCCAGAGGCTAGAAGATTTTCTGGCTGCAAACGGGCAGCCCCTGACGTTGACTTACGTTCCCTGGCGGTGAGCAGGTGAAATGCGGCGGGGTCTCTTTAAGACCTGCTGAGGCCGGACCGCTGCAGGGCCACGCTGGCGCCGGCTCGCACCGGAAGAAAACCCCGGTCCCGCAGGATCCGCCCGCCGGGGCATGCTGCTGCGGCCGCTGCGGAGCTGGGCTGCGCGGGCGCTGCGTCGCGCGCGGTCGGGACTTCGGAACCTTGGAAGCTCCGTCCCGGGTCCCGGGCCACGGGGGACGCAGCGCCGGGCGTGGCCTGCGGGTAACTCGCTTCTTTGTTTCCACCTCGCTTGCGTCCCCAGCGCCTGGGCGCTCACCGGCCTTCCCCCCACATCCCGCTTGCAGAAACCCGATACTCCTCCTCCGAGGCGCGGGGATTTCGTAACCGCCGGCCGCGGGAGGGCGGGGCCGATGGGGCTGCAGGCGCATCCCCTGTTCTGGGCTGGGGAGAGTGTCTCTAAGAGGGGCCCTAAAGAGCAGAAGGAATCCCCTCCCCGAACTTCCCGGCCCAGATTCTAGTTCCCCGACCCACTCTTCCGAAGTCGCATTAAACATAACCGCTGAATTCTGGCGTTCATTGGCGTCAGGCTGTTCAGAGGCCACTTGGGGGCTGTGTGGACAGCGATGCCAGCCCTGGGCCTACAGGAGAAACTGGGTCTTGGACAGAAACCCATGTCCGCTGCCCACTCTTACCCGTGCACAATGAGCGGACACACATCTGTGAACATCGTAAATATAAAATATGTGGAAAATGAAAAGTAGAATATGCAGTGAAAGAAGCTGAGCTCTGTTGGGCCCAGACATGCAACAGGATCCCAGGCAGCAGTGGCGGTGACCCCCACAGGTACACACAGGGGCTCGTCTGTCTTCATCCACCCGTGGAGGCTCCCACGAGTCTTTGGAAAACACTTGTAGGCCGGGGAGCCAGCATACAAATTATCGTTTTTGTGGTGGTTTAGCAAATTAGGGCAAAGAAGAGTGAATTGTTTAAAACGAAGTTCAAAAGTTGATTTCCTTCTTTTGTAGATAAAGATAGAGAAAATGAAAAAGCGAAAAAATCAGTGGTAAGTCCCTCTTTGTATCTGTTCCGGTGTAGGATAATATTTATGTTTTTGGAGGAGGGGAGTGAAGGAATATGCGCAGGTAGGAATAAATGAAATACAAGAGGATCTGCAGGGATAAGGAAGTCTATCTCCATCCCTGGGCCTGGGACTCTCTCCCCAGAGGCCACTTCTGTTGCCAGTTTCTTGGATGTCTTCCTGGAGTCTGCACAGATAGGGGCATATGTGTATTCAGATCTTTCAGGTAGATTTGGACTGTTAAGCTTGAAGAATGATTAACAAAAGGATTTGGAAAAAAAATGGCTTGTCCTGGTGTGGGGAAGGTTTTTACCTGGTATTGGGAGTTAGCAGTCCAGATTAGAGGGAAGGACTACTGACACATCCTCTTCCCCTGACCTCAGGCTCAGGCTGGTGAGTGGGTGGGAGATCAGGGAGAATCCATGAGGGCCCCTAGATGTGGGTTCAGCCAGCACAGTGACTTTGAGATGCTGGCTCTGGAGTGGGTTCTGGCTGGTGTGGGATGGAGGTCAGGGAGGGTCAGGTGGGACCTGTCCACTGGGATGTTGGAGGCTTTAGCTGGTTGGGGTGGGAGTGGGGTTGGCACCATCAATCCAGGGGCTCAATTCCTTACAGGACCTGGAGGTTGGTAGCTCCTGTGGCTGGGAGCTATGGGTGTACTGGGGCTAGGATCTGCAGAGGGTGGAAGGTACTTGCAGGCCCTTTGGGGAACTCAGGGTGATGGAGAGGACCTGGGAAGGAGTGAAGTCACACAGAGAAGCCTGGGGATTGAAGTGCTTGAAGTTTGTTGGAAATAAGGTGGGGTAGAGAATGGCAGTAGACACCACAGAAAGGGAACGGGATGCTAAATTGAGCTAGATGGGAATGATGCACTGTTGTATTATTAATTAGTGTGCCAGCATTGATGAGAGCCAGGCCTGTTCTCAGTGCTTTTCCAGGATGGTCTGATATGTCCCTGTGCACATAGTAGGTAGGAAGTGGAGTGGAGCACCCAGTAGAAAGTGGTTTGGGCCCAGGGCTGTTCTTAACCATATCCGTTCAAGTCAAGGTCCTGTGTGGGAGGCACTGGGCCAGCACCTGGGCATGGGAGAATCAAAGAGCCCCTGTTGTTAGGGAGCCTGAGATTTGATGGGAAAGGTAACAGTAAGCAGGGCAGTGATGGATCTAAGTACAGCAGTTTGAGGATTGTGAGAACACGTGGGTGGAGGAAGGGGGCGGGATGAGGGAGATGGTGTGTAAGTGAGGGGTGGATTCCAGAGATCCTTGCCCGAGGGGGGCCTTGAGCAGGATGGAGGAGAGGGCAAGGCAGGAATGTTGGAGGCAGAGGGTCCTGCAGGCCTGAGGCTGGGGGCCAGTCCCCGAGAAGGCAGCTGGGGAGGGCCTGAGGGTGAGGGGCCTCACACAGCCTGAGCTGGTCCACTTCTCAGACAATAAAATTGTCATAGCACAATTTTATTGTGTGTGTGTATATATATATATATATAAATACACACACACAATAAAATTGATCACTATGTAAAAGATGACAAAAAAGATACAAATACCTGAAGTGTTATCCAAATGAAAATAATAAACTCTCCTTGGGTAAAAGGTAGGGAAGAAATATTACAAACTGTTAATGCAGAGATTCTTAGTCTGGTTAGGAAAAGTTGTGGGGATGTTGACAATGGGTATGTATGACAGAGAGAGTGTGAGTTTGGGGCTGGAATAGAGCTGAGAATAGGGGACTGGGGAATCTGTTCTTAGTTCTCCAATTGTTGAATGAAATTGAGCAGAATTCTTTTAAAAATGCAGCTTTATTGAGCTATAATTTACTTGCAATAAAGTTCACCCATTTTAAATATACAGTTCAATGATTTTTAGGGAATTTACAGAATTGCGCAGCACCACGATCTAATTTTAGAACATTTACATCACTCCATAAAGAAACCCTGTACCCATTTGCAGCTACTCCTCAGCCCCCAGCAAACACTAATCTACTTCCTATCTCTTCAGATTTGCCTTTTCTGGACATTTCATATAAAGGGAATTATATAACGTAGTCTTTTGTGACTGTCTTCTTTCACTGAGCTGCCTGTTTTTGAAGCTCGTGTATATGGTACCATCTATTGCACTTGGTTCCTTTTTATTGTAAAATAGTATTCCATTGTATGGACATAGCACACTTTGTTTATCCATTCACCAGTTTTGGACATTTGGGCAAGCTTCCTTGTTATTGCATGTTTCTCAGGCTCTTTAATGGGACCACATCTATTTTGCCTGGTCTGGTGGGAGTTTTGTAGCCCAGAATCCTTTGCTGCTAGGACATTTAGTTTTTATTAAACATCTTCTAAGTGGAGGCTTTCTCTGGGATTGAGTTGATTTATTGTCTTCTTTTAGTTCTCTGTATTTCCTGCAGTGAGAAAGATTAAATGTCACCTAAAAATAAGGGTCGGTGGTTCATCACACTTCAGCTATAATCCTGGGAATTTGGAATCAAGTCCCAACAGCTAAGGGAAGTGGTGGTAAATTTTGGCACATCCGTTAGTCTCTGGGCCCCAGCATGCAAACATCCCCTTTTCTTGTAATTGCCTGTTCCTTTCCTCTGTGGGTGCTGGGATGGGTTGCTGAGCACACGTTAGACACCCCTAGTACATAAAAGGTTTCAAAAAAACAGCTGAAAGACTCTCAAAGATGATAAATCTGTATGGAAAATAATATTTGCGTGAAATATCCTCAAATTTAATGTTTACTTCTCCATGGTGGGATTATGGGCAATATTTTCTACTTTATCAGTGTCTCTATTTTCTTCAGTAAGCATGCACTCTTATAATATTTTTAGATGTTGTTTTACAAAGAACTTTAAAGACCTCCCTTGCCTACTCCTCTCTCTTCCTTCCATGACTGGGGACCTCTGTGAGATTCTTCATGCCTTGTCTGCTTTATTGGCTGAGCTCATGCAAGACCTTAGATTTACCAACTCTTCAGGATTTCATGGTGGGAATAGGAACAAGTACTTTTGGAAGAAGGTTGCACCTGAACAACATGTTAAAGTCTTTCCAATGAACAGGAAAGACAGAAAGCCTGTGTCTGTGGAGAATGTCTAGACTGAGCTCTTTCTAAATATCTAGGAGGAGGACAAGTTGTTCGTTTAAAGAACAACAAAAAATAAAATCCATTAACACCCTAATGGGGTCTGTCTGTGCCCTTTCATGCCCTTATTTTGTATTTTGGGGGTTCTAAAGGAGAGGGCAGGCAGGGACCTGAGCCTGGCTGGAACTCGGTCAGCTCTGTGGGATACCTGTTAGGATTGGGCGGGAGCAGGCCTTCGCAGCAGACTGATGTGGGCTGGCCAGGTGAGGTGAGGCCAGCCCGCTGATCCACTGTCTCATCTAGTGTTTTACCCTAGTGTGACAGAGGCTCCTCGTGGGAGTCATGAGAAGGAAACTCTCAGGTCTGGGTGTAAATTCCAGCTCTTTCCCTTGCCAGGCCTGGTGCCTTGGGCAGGTTACCTAAGTGGACCACTTTTTTCTCGGTACCTCCACCCTGCGTGTAAAGGAACAGGCCACCGTGCAGCAGGACTGGTTTTCCTATGTGTACCCTCCGGGGCATCCAGTGTGTGTTCTCAAGTCTTATGGCTGTAGAGCTGCCCCATGATGTGCTGGAGCCAGTCACTTGGCATGTGTCACCTGGAAATCCGTGGCTGAGCAGAGCTTTGTCAGAGTCTCTGGGCAGCAGGTGTGAGGGCCCCAACCCAGGGTGTAATTTCAAGGGCCTGGGTGCTACTTGGATCCTCAAGCTTAACAAGCTGCCCTGGCAATCCTGAAGCAGGGTGCCTGTGAGAAACCCTGCCCTAAGCAAGTGGTATTCAGCCTTGCCTGCACATTGAAATCACCTGGAGAGCTTTAAAAGGTACTGACCCCCAAGTCTTACCCTCAGAGATTGGTGTAGAGAGTCTTTGAAAAGCTCCCAGGTGATTCTAATGTATGGTCAAGGCTGAGAGCCTCTGCCTAGCATACTTCCTTCCCCTACAATGAGTTATTTGTAGGAGCCTCCTTGGTCTTGGTGTAGACAGACCCCAGGTGGCTGTGCGCGTACCACCCCCCCACCCCCACCCCCACCCCCGCCCCGGTGCAGCCAGCATGAGGTTCAAGTTGTGCTCCCTGCTTTATTCCCTTCTGTAAGCCTCAATTTTCTCTTCTGTGAAAAATATTAAGGCTCACTTCTCAGCCTCTGGCGAGATTAAGTGCGATAACAGTGTATGTTAACCTGGCTCAGGACCTGACTCACAACAAGGTGCTCAGCCAAGTCCTTGCTCTTTTTTCTTCTCCCCTTTCCTAATACCTTCTAACCAGTAACTGTGAGCTTTATTCTGCACAGAGTTAGGTTCTAGACATCATACACATGCTTCCTGACCTCAGCTTTAGGCTCTGGTTGGGGAGGCAGGACACATGCCTGAAACCTAACAGTCTATAGTCTGGGGGGTTGAGCTGGGAAAGGATGGTGTGATGGTGGGTGGGCAACTTGAGCATGCTCCAGGAGCTGACATAGGGAGGGTCTGCTCTGCAAGGGAGTGGCCTGGGGGCTACCAGTGGTGGGCCTTGAGACTGCCACTGAGTGGGAGGATTGGTTTCTTTATTAGTAACAATAGGACCTTGGGTTTTCCTGAGGAGGGTTTTTGGTTTACATGTTGAAGTCTTGGGCTGAACCGATTATGCTAGTTCCTGAGCCCTTCCATAGACATCAGCCCTGATGTTCCCCCAGGCACTTGATTTCTGGTTCTAACATACACGTGTCTTTTGCCAGATCTGTGTTGAGGGCAATATTGCAAGTGGAAAGACGACGTGCCTAGAGTTCTTCGCCAGTACAACAGACATTGAGGTACGGCCTCCACACCAGGGTCCAAGTAAAGTAAGAAAGCCTCAGGGAGTAATTGATGGAGGCTGTAGACCAGCCTGGTCCAAGAGAAATATAATACCAGCCACAAATGCAAACCACATATGTAATTTAAAATTACCTGGTAGCCTCATAAAGAAAAGTAAAACATAACAGGTGAAATCAATTTTAGTGATAAATTTTATTTAACCTAATATATCTAAAATATCATCATGTCATTAATAAAACATAATTGTCAATTTGCTATTTGCATTTTGTTTTTCATACTAAGTCTTTGAAATCTGGTGTGCATTTTACACGTAGAGCATTTCTCAATTTGGACTAGTTTCATCTCAAATTCTTAAAAGCCACTGGAGGCTTGTGGACAGTTTGTTGGACAGGGCAGGTGTAGACCTTCTCACAGTCTGGTTAGGAAGGGAGTCTACGAGATATGAAAGAAGAAGGGTCAGAATCATTGAGCACAACTAGAATGTCACTGTGTTACATTTTAGACATCAGTGTTCCAAACAGTGTCCCATGCATAAGCCAATTAATAGGAGATATGAGTTCTAGCTTTTTAAACATTTAATAACCTTGCAGATACTTAAGAACCATCTCTGCCCTACAACCTTGACCCTTCATCCTTGTGCTAGATTTGAGTGGTCTACTTTTCTCTTTTCGTGAGTCTTTTTTTTTACTATGGATGCTAAAATTTTCCTTCCTTTATAGTCATTTGGTCATCTTCCTTCTTCCTTCTCTCCCTCCTTCCTTTCTTCCCAAAAGAAGAAGAGGGGGTTTGGAAGGACAGAACGAGTCACAGACGACAGGCTATTTGCCCTGGGTTTTGAAGGATGTATGGAGTTTTCCATGCAATGGAAGTTGATGTGAAGTGGGGTGGGGGGGCATACTGGGCAGAAGGAACAGCAAGAGCAAAGGCACAGAGGTGTGAAGGGTCGGGGTGGGTGCTCTAAAGAGATCCCATGCATTGCTTTATGGCACCTGCTCATGTGTGCTCTGAATGTCCCCAGATAGATTTGGGTACTCTCAAAAATCTTGGCCCTAAGCACACCATTTAAATCCTTCATAGCACGCATCTGCACACCCAGAAAAGCTCTTGCACTGACTGGGATTAGGGGAGGTGAAGGGTCCCAGATCTGAGAGTTTAGCCCTGCCCTGCCCTGCCCACAGATGGAGTTTCTAGAAATGCCTAACTGAGGGTCAGATCTGTGTCTCAGGAGACATAGGATGTTGGAGAAGTTGGCAGTCATCTAAAAGGCACAAACGAGTTGGATCAGTGGGAGAGAATACCTGCCAAACCGGTGAGACAGGGAGAGTACAAAAGAAATATGGGCTCTTAGCTATCGGTGTGCCCAATGCAGATAAGCAGGTGGAGACCGAGGCATGGTGACCTGCCGAGGCCAGAAGAGCTCCCAAGTGGTGAAGCTGGATTTCAAGTCCAGGTCTGTTTGGCTTCCCTCCTGGTCCCTGGAGGCCCCCAACGTGGTGGGCAGTAAGGGCTGGGGCAGAGCACGTGGAGAAAAGATTGAGACAGCCAGCCTTGCCCTTGGGGACCTCCCAGGGCAGCCCGAGAGAGGGCATGTGCCATTATGTGGGTACAGGAATGGGTAAACTTGTTCTCAGGTCATTTCTGGAAGCTACACGAGGGCGCCATGTCTGGATGGTGTTGCAGCCTCAAGGAGGGAGTTGCTCTGGGTGCCTGAATCTTGATTGTCTTGCCCTCCCTTCCCTTCCTCCCTTTCTTTCTCTCTGGCCCTCTCCCAACACTCATACATGTTCGCAGAGCTCAGAACTAAGGAACGGCAGCTCTCTGATGTTTCCTTCCCTTCCAGGTGTTGACGGAGCCTGTGCCCAAGTGGAGAAATGTCCATGGCCATAACCTTCTGGTGAGTGGGTTGTTTCCTTCATGAGCCACCAGCTTCCTCCCAAGCAACTGGGAGGGGTGAGGCTGATGCCTGAGCACAAGCCTGATCTGGCATCCCGCCTGGGGACTTTCCTTATTGTTACATGGAGGAAGAGAGGGCGGGGACGATGGCAGCATGTCGGTGTTCTGAGATGAAGGATCTCTGAGGCCTGGCGGGGTGTATGCAGAGTCCTGAGTGGCCTGGCTTCAGCTACCCAGTGTCTGTCTCCTGCTGCTCATTCCACCCCCACCCTCTCCTAAAAGAAACTCATCAGAACCCAGGTCTCCTCAGGCCTAGCCCCCCAGGACCTATCTCCAAATAACCATGCTCCATGGTAAACACCTAATTTGGGATGCACTTGGCAAGTCCAAGGACAGGGACTCCCTCTGGCTCACCGTGCAGCCACCTGTCTGATTCCCCAAAGGCAGACGTAGCAGGTAGGGGCTACAGTGTGCCTGTGCCCTTCCCCTTCTTTCCCCATGCTGGTGGCTCTGTTCTGGCTCCCTGAGAGAGATGGATGCAGTCTGAGTGCTGCAAGATGGCGCTTAAGAATGGGGTGTGGATTCTGGGATCCTGCCCCATGACATAGGTAACATTAGTCTCATTTCCACGTGAGGAGACTGAAGCTCAGATGAGTTGCCCAGAGGCACACAGCTAGAAAAAGACTGATCCAGGTTTGAACCTTGGACTCTGAAACCTGTGCTGCCGCCTCATTTGTAGAGGCACAGGTGGCGTCTCCTCATGGGGTTCAGTAGACTCTGTGTTCCATTAGGGACAGGGACCGTGTCTCTTCTGGCTCACTGTTGTTTGCTAGAACATAGCACACTGCCTAGCACATAGTAGGTGCTTGTTCATTTATTCATTTAATCAATATTTATTGCATGCGTCAGACACTATTCTAGTCTGGGGATGTGGCAGTGAGCAACATAAAGCTTCTGTTCTCTTTGCCTGAGTACTCCAGTGGGAAGAGGCAGAAGACAAATAAGTGTATAATATATTGTGTGGTGATAAGAGCAAAGAAGAAAGCTAAAGCAAGTAAAAAGATGTTACATAAATAAGGCAAACCCTGAGTCTTTGTTTGAATAAAGAATCCCAGAGTCATTAAAGGAATATCCCCTTGGTGTGTGTGGGAGAAGAATGGAACACCATCCTTCTCTCTGGGTTTAACAAAGAAACCTCAGAAACATTTCCATTCTCTAGGAAACAGGGCGGAACCAGGACTGGGTTATTAAGGAAGACTACTAGGCAGTAGGGGTTTTAGGTGACATTTGACGGAAGAGTCATAGTCTCAGAAGTCTGAGTATCCTTGGTACAAATAACACTTCCAGTGAGAATTTATAGTAAAAAATAACAGCTGAATCTGATATTTTTACACAAGTTCCCACTCTGGACAGAAGAGCAGGACTGATACTTTTGAGAACAGTCGCAATTCATCAATTTATCTGTATTGGTTTTCTGATGCAGAAAGGTGTCTGTTTCTGAAGCCGTGGAGCAAGATGGTGATTTTCCTAACCTTTCTGAGATTTTCTTTCACCCACAGTTAGGAGGGTCTGCAGTTTTTAGTGTGGAGCACTGCAGTTTCATTAGTTAGCATTGAGAGAGAGAGAGAGAAAAAAAAACCAGAACAAGATTGTTGGCAGGTAGGATATGGGGCATGAAGTGTTTTGTATCTACAGGCGATAGAGGGTGATGTTGGAGGGCCATCTTCTATTTTAGATAGGATAGTGGGGGAAGGCATCTCTGATGAGGTGCATTTGAGTGGAGACCTAAGCACAGTGAGGGAGTGAGCAGGGCAGTTATCTGCAGGAAGGTCATCAAGACAGAAGGAACAGCGAGTGTAAAGGCCCTGAGGTGAGATCGTGCACGGCATGTTTGGGGAGCACTGAGGAGAGAGGCTCATGTAGTCAGAAGCAGACTGAGCCAGAGGGAGAATGGTAGGAGAAGACAGAAGGTGGAAATAATTCTCTAGGGCCCTGGGGGCTGTGTTGGGGGCTTTGGATTTCATTTTGAGTGCAATGGGAAGCCACTGGCAGGTTCTCAGTGATTTAGGTTTAACTGATTAGATTTTACAGGTTCCCTTTGGCTGCGAGGTACAGAACAGACTGCAGGGGGCTCAGTGAACGTTTACTGAGTGACTGAAAGAATGTTCCCTGGGAGTTTAACTAGCCTCCCACTATAGCTGTTCCTGGGCTCTTCCGTCATTGCTCTGGTGTCTGTCTTCTGCCCGCCCTGTTCTGAGGGTCCTGCAACCAGGTTGTGTCCACGTCTGCCCAGCCCAGTCCCATGTAGGTTTCATGAGATGGCTGTCAGTGACCAATTAGACTGGGGTTCCACAGATGCCACTGAAAGTGAAGTGCTGTGTGCTCCCTCCTGCAGGGTCTGATGTACCGCGATGCCTGTCGGTGGGGCCTCACGCTGCAGACGTATGTGCAGCTCACCATGTTGGACCAACATACTCGTCCTCAGGTATTTCTCAGATGCTCAGTTTTAACCATCTTAAAAATATCTTCAAGTCAGGGGTGTGTGGTTGTAAGGAAGGGAAACCTCATGAGGAAGCTCAGCTGGGCCTTCAGCATCGTCTCTGTCTCAGGGGCCAAGGTGTCGCATCCTGCAGCTCTCTGAGGATCAGCCTCCAGGGCCCCCACCCACCCGCTTCAGCTGGCCAAGTAGTTGCTGTGGAGCTGCTCTGAGCTTGTCTTTATGACTCCAATGCTCCTGGGCTTGACACCACTTAACTCAATTCTTCCCGAATTGCAGTCCCTGGACCAGCATCAGCAGCAGCATCTGGGGACTTGTTAGAAATGTGGATTCTCTGGCCCCACCTGCTGCATCAGGAATTCTGGGGATGGGGCCCAGCAATCTGTATTTCATCAAGCCCTCCAGGTGGTTTTGTTCCACATTAAAGTTTGAGAACCACTGGTCTAATGCAGGATCTGGCTATTAGCTCACATTCATGAAAGAAGCTGATTGGCTCAGTTTGAATTGTGTGTCAAGCCCTGGGCCAATCAGGTGTCACGACAGGATGATTGGACACAGACATGGCTGCTTGGGCCCATTCTGTCAGCGGGGTTGTGCATGGGGTCAGAGTCTCTTAGAAGAAACGGCCGCCAAGGAGATTCTGTTGGGCACCTGTGGCTTAAAATTGCAAGCACAACCTAAGACACTGGCTTTGGAAGCTCTCCTTGAAGGAGGAGGGATGTGCCTGCAGTCAGTCATTCTTGACAAAGCCGTTGGACCTGGATGGCTTAATCCAGGCTCAGGCAGCTGCAAATTCTTCTACAGATCTACTTCTTTAAAAATGTAAAGGTGTGAACCGAACCTTTTTGGTGAATATGAATTTCTGTTTTCCCAAGTCTCTGTTTAAAAGATACAGGTCAGAGGATCTGAAATTGGTGCTTTTTCCCTTTGTCTATCCTACTTTTCTTCAGTGGGCACTCAGTTGCAACCCTGATATATCTTAAAGGCTAAATAAGATGGGATATAAGTGTGTTCTTCCATTTAAGGAAATCTACCATG
The DNA here is from genome assembly GCF_015220235.1 of Choloepus didactylus. Classification (NCBI taxonomy): domain Eukaryota; kingdom Metazoa; phylum Chordata; class Mammalia; order Pilosa; family Megalonychidae; genus Choloepus; species Choloepus didactylus. The sequence goes on along the minus strand of NC_051328.1, from coordinate 21,458,249 downwards.
TAGGAGAGAGAGATACACAGATTGGGAAAGATGAGCAGAAAGAAGGTAATGGATGAATGGGGAACTAGAAAAAGATGGACGAGCATAAGTAGAGAGAGATCGGACGGGAAAATGGAAAAGAAGATGGATGGACAGAGGACAGATGGACAGACAGACAAGCAGGGAGAGAGTTGGGAAATTCCTGGGTTATGGCTTTGAATCTGTCTTATTTGCTGGTCCAGGTGCCATGGGTGCTATGATTGCCAGTGATGATGAAGAGAGCAGTATTTGCCACTTGGGGTCAAGGATGAGAACCCCTTCTGCTCCCCTAAGAGACACTGTGGACAAGGGAATGCTCATCCATGGAGGGCATGGGCACCCTGGCAAAGAGAGGCATTGTCAGCCCCATCCTGCTCCCTCTGTTACTATAGTTACTGTAGTTACAGCTGCCTGAGCCTGGATTAGTCTTTCCCACTTTCTAAAGGGCTGCAGTGATCCCCACACCGGCCTGTGAGGAGGCAGCAAAGTTGGCAGGTCTGGCATCCTGTGGGGTTCCAGAAAGCCAGACCCTTAGCCCCAGTGTCAGAGTCCCCAGAACCTCAGCCTCTCCAGGCTCTAGCTGAGGTGTACAGATCCCCCCACTTAGGCAAATTCACCATGCAGACATTTAGGTCCATAATAATCCCCACACTTTGCCTCTGGACAGGACTTGTATTAGCAGCACTTTCCCAGTTGAGCCTCACTTCTCCTGTGGAAGAGGCTGCTGACGAGCCCTCAGCCCTCGTGTTGCTGTGCTGTTCAGTCAGCTTCAGTGTATAGGCAGGGCCCAGGTCGGAGGGAGGGGTATAGGGGAGCCTGAGGTCAGACACTCCGACACAGGGGTTCTCTGGTGACTGCCTTTCCCTTCCCACCGCTTCTGAATTCTCGTTTTCAGCAAAGACCACAGGCAGGAGGAGTAACAGGCATTTATCAAGGCTTCCTGGCCTCCTCTTCTTTGCCTGAGTTAATAAATCACTTTTTGTTTTCCTCTAGACGTCGCCTGTACGGTTGATGGAGAGGTCGATTCACAGTGCAAGATATGTTTTCGTAGAAAACCTGTATAGAAGGTACTGTAGTTTGTACAATTGATAATTTATAAAACTGTTAATTTTTAGAAGTGAAATTGGAGCTTTTCCAGTCAATTGACAGATTTTGAGTGCCTACAATGTTGTATCAGTTATCTATTGCCGCAGTCATGCTGTGTAACGGCATCCTTTGGCATCATCCCCTCATCCCCTAGAGGACCCAGGGGTAGACTCCAGATCTGTCTTTCACTCTCTCTTCCTTTTCTTGATTTCTTCCTTTCCTCCTTTTTTTTTTTTTGTTTTTAGGTACCACTTTAAATATTTAAATAAGTAAGCTCTTCTCCCAATTTGAGAACCAATATGTTGTTAAAATTTGGAAAATACAAAAAGTATAAAGTAAAACATAAAAATAAAGTTCTCCCATAGACCTGCACTCTCAGAGAAAAGCACTGTTAACATTTTGGTGATTTTCTTTCCAATCATTTTTCAAAATGTGTGACTGAATATTTTTAAAAATATGGATAGGGTCATTCTGTACACATAGTTTTATATCCTACTATTTTCATTGACCACTAGATTCTGAGTATTTTCTCCATCATTAAATATTATTTTATGACATTTTTCAGTTCTTGTATGGTTTTCTATTACATAGATGTTCCAAGATTTAATTTTTCCGTATTTTAAACAGTGCTATGGTGGGCATCCGTGATTATTTTCACAAAATAAATTCCTAGAAGTGATATTGGCTTGCATGGTTTAGAGCTTTTTTTTTTTTTTTTTTTTTGCTAGATATTGCCCAAATGCCGTCCAGAAGGATAATATCTGTTTACATTTTTATCATCACCAGCAGGTTCTCAGATTGTCCTCCACACCCTCAGCAACATTGGCTAAGATCAAAATACTTACCTTTAACTTCCTATAGGATCTAAAAGGCAAATACATAAAATATAATTATCAATAGTTTTGGACTTACTATAATGTATAAATATGTAATTTATGACAAGAACCCACATAAAGGTTGAGGGACAGAGGGGTGCAGGAACACAGTGCATGCTGATGAAGTTAAGTTGGTATCAAACCACACAAGATTGTTATAAATTTAGGATGTTAAATTTAAGCCTCACAGTAATGAAAAAGAAAATATTGGAGAATATGCAAGCTCATAGAGACAGAAATTACAGTACAGGTTGCCCAGGGTAGGAGGTAGGGGAAATGGGGAGTTAATGCAAAATGGGGAGATGGAAAATTGGGGGAGAGGGAAAGTTTTAGTAATGGAAGGTGACAAGGGGACCACAACATGGTGAACGTGATTAATCCCTCTGAATGGTGTGCTTGGGAGGGGTTGAGATGGGAAAGTTTATGTTGTATATATGTTTCCAAAATAAAGGTGATAGATGATCCTGGATGGGATCTAACAAGGCAGGAGATAAGGCTCATATTGCCATTATTGAGACGTAGGAAGACACTGGGATATAGAATGTAAGCTTTATCAATGTTAAATTTCTTGAACTTGAGAACTGTACTTAAGGTGGTTACATAAGTGAATATCCTTATTCTTAGGAAATGAACATGGCAGTATTAAGTGTTCAAGGAGCATGGTGTATACAACCCGCACATAGATGTCCAGAAATTGGATTGATAAATAGACAGACAGATAGAGGAACAGTTAGATGGATTGACAGAGTGATACGGCAAATATGGCAAAATGTTAAAACTGGTGGAGCTGGGCATTTGGGGGATGGGGGTGTGTTGGAGTTCTCTGTATGGATTTTGTATTGTTTTCACTACTGACCTATAAGTTTGGCATTATTTAAAAGTTAAAAGTTTAAAGGAAAAAAATACTTACAACATAATAGATAAAGTATTGCAAGCTTCTTTTCTAATTAGCTATCCTTTGAGTACCAGTGAGCTAAGCATTTTTTTTTTTTTTTTGATACCTTTTAGCCATTCTTTGTGTGAATTGCCTGTAAACATTTGTAAACATTGAGATAGGTGGTGTTTTCCTCATCAGGTTTGTTTTCTGTTTTCAAGTTACTCTCTCTTTGGCTGCCATGTTCATCACAAATATTTGTGCCAATTGTTGCTTGTCTTGCACGACTATGTTTTAAGCCTTAGATTTGGGGTCTGAAGGACCCTTCCTTGACCCATTCCTGACTCTGACTTTTCCCAGGCTTGTGACCTCAGGAAAGCTGCCTCGGTTTCCCCCTTTGCTGAAAGCTGAGCCTCAGTTTCCCCTGGGTAAAGCATGCACGGTCATCCCTGCCTCCTGGGTGTACCATGAGGATGAGAGGAGCTGCATGTTTGCCTGACGCAGGGCCAGGCACTTGGGAGCCGCTCAGCTCTTGCGCCTGAGGTTTGGGAAGGGAGATGCTGGACAGTGGCAGAAAAGCCTCTTTCTGCTTTTACTTTCTCTTTCTTCTCTCCGGGGGTTGTGGGAGTGGGGTGCTGGCAGCGGGGCAGGACCCTGCTGCCTTCCCCTGCCCTTTCTTTCTCACCTGGTAAAGTTGCCATGGGAGGGCTTTGCGGGAGTGGCAATTGCCTGTCTGCCTGGGAGGCAGTAGGCTTCAAATCTGAAGGCTGGGTCAGTGCTTTATGGGCAGACAAGGGTGGGGAGGGTGTGCCAGGGAAGGGACCAGCAAGGGCAAAGGCTAGAGGTGGGAAAATGTACACATTACCCCGCTGGAGGGTTGGGAGGAAAGCGTGGAGATGTGTAGGGCTTTACCGAAGACAAAGAGGCTGCAGCCCAGCTGGAGAGACAAAGCCCAGGAAAGTAAGCCTTAGAGAGGCCTGGGATTCCCTGGCGGCTACCATGGCCCTTTTCTCAGGCATGCAGGAAGCGCTGTTTTTAGAGGGTCATAGTGCCTTGCCCTGAGGCCTTTATCCCAACTCTTTGCTCCATGCCCCTACAGGTGCATCTGTGTGGCCCAGGGCTGGGTCATAGCCGGGACTCTCGAGTGTGTGTGCCGTGATCGCTGTCCGGGGCCCAGGCGGCCGCTGCTCCATCTCTCAGCCTGTGCCCTGTCCCTGTTCTCAGGGGATAGCTTTAAAGTTCCTTTCTCTGCTTGGAGTTCAGTTGCCAAAAGAATTCTCTCATTGGGCAGTGCTATGACACTTGCTGAATTATACCATAACCATTCCCAGGCAATGGAAGGTCAGGGTCCTTGTCATCCCTACAGGCCTTGGTGCTCTTGGCAGTGCCCTTTCAACAAAGGCCACCCCCGGATCTTTCAGGAGAACAGCGCAGCCTAGAGACTTTCTTGTGGCAGAGTAAAGCCCTTGTAACTCTGGGTTCTCTCTTTGCAGCGGGAAGATGCCGGAAGTGGACTACGTGGTTTTGTCAGAATGGTTTGACTGGATCGTGAGGAACATTGATGTGTCAGTCGATTTGATAGGTAAGACGGGCTCCTCCCTGATAGCTCCTGGGGCTCTCCTGTGGGTCCCTGACCTGCAGGGGCAGTGGGCAGGGCACTTGCTAACAGGGATTCTTCCCCTCATTAACTCACCCTTTGCCCCAAGGGCATGCAGGATTCGGGGGCTTCTGGTCCTTCATAGAGAAGAGCCTAGCCTTGGTTCCCGCAGTTGCTCTCCCCGGGTCGGCTTCATTCAGACCCGAATGCATTGTGATTTGATGGGGTTTTCTAGTTTGTAGGAGAGGGAAGAGGGACAGAGCCTGGATATTGCCTGAGAACCCCCTGTGGGGCAGGCCCTCTGCAAAGCTCTGTCTATGCCTGCAATCTCACTCAACCTCACAGTGACCTCACGGTGCTGGTGACATGGAGATGGAACGAAAATAAGGTGAAGAGGGTCAGAATGCCTGCTGAGCCACACAGCTGGCCAGGGGCCAAGCTGAGAGCTGACCCTGGTCATCTCTCTACTTGGTGCTGCTTGCAGAAGTTTTTCTCCTCCCCTTGCCTGCATATCTTCCTTCCCCTCTCCTTGGCTTTTGCTTCCAAACTGTAAACGGTGATTTTTTTTGTTTTAAACCTCATAGTTTATCTCCGGACCACTCCTGAGACCTGTTACCAGAGGTTAAAGATGAGATGCAGGGAAGAGGAGAAGGTCATTCCACTGGTAAGAACCCTCTGCTGTGTTAGAGACAGACCTGGAAGCCTTGTCCAACCCAGCCTGGCCTCACCCACCATAAGATCGTTGTGCCATTGTCCACAGAGAGAGAAATAGGAACTGAGCCTGTTGGAGTTTCCTATAGTAACTGAGCCTGTGTGAACTTCCTCGGTAGCTAGGGACCCCATGTGGGGATGTGTGCAGATCTGCTTCACTTCTTGTGGTCCCTGACTCAGACACCTGCACCCCATGCTCAGAGCCATCCCCTCCCTTCCAGGCCAAGGTGTCACCCTGGCTTGTCTCTTCCACCTCCTGAAGGTGTCTCGACTTTGGCCTGGAGTGATGTTTCCCATCCTAAAACCCTTTAGTGCCTCATTGTTGTCTAGGATAAAGTCCCTCTTCCTAGCCTCGTGTTCAAGACTCTGTACAACCTGGACCCAGTTACCTCTCTGGCTTTATCTTCTTTCAGTTCTTGCCTTCCATGTCCTGGCCATTAAGAACTAGTTGTGGCTGCACATACACACATACACACACACACACACCATGGAGTTCCACAAAAGTGCCTTTGCATAATGATTTCCTCCATCTTTAAGGTTCTGCTCAGATGTTACGTCCCCCAGGAAGCCTTGACCTTCCCTCCACTCTGCTCGTTGAGCCCCTGGGTTTATTGAGATCACAGCTCTGAGACAGAATACTGAAATTATTTGTTTATGTGTTTGTTCCCTATCCCCTCCTGTATGGTGAGCTTCTTGCAATTAGATCTTATTCCTCTCTGCCTCGTCTGCATGTGTCCCAGCTCAGTGACTGTGACCTGAACGCCCACGTGAGAGAAGCTGAGAGCTGCCCCTGGAGGTGCACAGACAGAGGCTAGGCACCCAGTCAGTGGGACGTCAGAGGGGATCTGTCCAGCTCCAGAGTCCCTCCCCAGCCTGGTTTTGCTCTGGCATCAGCAAGGTAGATTCCAGCCATGATAGCTTGGACCTCTCTCCAGGCAGCTCCTTAGACATCCTGGAGACAGGGGTGATTGGAGGAAGGAACGTAACAGAGCGGAGCTGGGCCATGCTGCGACGGGGCCGTGGCAGCCCTGTGCGGTGAGCCAGATGATTTAAAGAGATACCAAGTCTGGAGTCCCTCCAAGCTGTTATCCGAGCTATTGTCAGAATAGTCATGACAGAGTCTGTGGGACAAGTCTGTCTCCTGGTGCTGAGGGAGAACTCAGCGGTGGACAGAAAGGCAGCAGCAGTTTCCCTGAGAGCTTCTGGGCTGGCAAATAGAATGCTGCTGGCTGAGGTGTCCGTGGGTGCCAGGAGCCATCGGCCGGCACGGGGGGTAGTGTGTGCCACCCAGCCCTCCTGGCATGGATGCACAGATGGCCTACAGAGTGTCTGTGCCCCTTCCCCTTGGGTTTCAGCTCGCCAGGCCAGCCGAAGTCAGTGGTCTTGAGGCTCTCCAGGTGATGAGTCGTCTGGTAGGGTGGAAGCAGGAGGGAATGGGGCTCCTAGGCCAGTGAGGGCCGCAGTCCTCTTGGTGGGAGGGACCGAGAGGAAGGTTCAGAGGCTGCCCAGGGCTGGGACTCCTGGTCCGGGAGAGGCCGTGGACCCCACGTGAAGGAAGTGGGGCCCTGCTGCTGGAGAAGTGGCAGTAGGTGGGAACAGCCAGATGGGAGGGTCCTGCCTTTTGACTTGACACTGACTCAGGGCACCAGCGGAAGGCATCATGCTCCCCCAACACAATTGGAGCCACGCGCAGGGCAGTGGAGTGATACTTTGTTGTAACACACGGGCAGGCTGGCAGGGGTGTGCGGCCGTGTGCATTGTTGCCCACTGAGCCAGCTTGGCTGCTGCAGAGTTCCTCTGTCCAAGTCACTGCCCCGTCATCATTGACAACTTCACCCCAGCTGCTCGAGGCCCTTGGAGGGAGGGGTTGGCTCCCCTCCTCACTCCTGACGGCCTGCGATTGTGCGGTATCCCTGGCAGGAATACCTGGATGCTGTTCACCACCTCTATGAGGAATGGCTCATCCAAGGAGGACGTTTCCCTGTGGCAGCCCCTGTTATGGTAAGTCTGTCTCCCTTAGGGGGTGGGGACTTTTTCAGAAGGGATACTAGCCATTCCACAGACCAAAGTAGGGTTGAGTCTTTCAGAGCTTGAGAAGTTGGAAGAAAACGAGAAAGGGCTCTTTCTTTCTCATGGTCCCCATTTCTGGATGGAGTTTTAGAGGGAGTTAGACAGATCTGAGAGAAAGTGATGCCCCCCAGTGTCAATATGCCTGGTGGTCACCGTCACATCTCACTTGTCCAGTATCGTCAAGGAAGAAGCGTGCCTGATGACTGGAGCCTCTAGACCTGGGTTTTGGTTTTAACCATTTGGGACATTTCCAATATGACCTTTTCTTCTTCAGTAGGATGATACAGAGCCTCATTTCATCTTTTCTTGATGACTCAGGGATATCAGAAAGAACATCAGTTGCTGTTCTGGGCTGTAATGGGTGTAGGGCTGTTTGCCCCAGACGGCTCATGTCTCTGAGTTGCTGGGTTTGCTTTTTACGGTGACCTTTTTTTCTCCTGCTGACATGTATCATTTCTAAATGGTACTGATGTGCCTGCCTTTGTCAGTGCTTCCTCTCATCTCCATCCCTTTGTTTTCTGATTTGCTGCTGCTGCATTTCCTCAGGCAGTCAGAAAGACACCTAGGATCCTTAGAAATAGATCCACGATACGGGATCCAGCCAGGGCCAGAAACGAATTTTTGTGCCTGGCCTTGGGGACATCTGTTTGTGCTGCTCAAACACTGTTCATTCATAGTTCTTCCAGGCAGTGAGTTTGCTGGAAAGTGAGATACTACTGTAGTGGATTTTTAGGGTAAAGTTCATTGTTTTTTTCATTCATTATAGAAAATTGGACAGTATAAATCAATGAGGAAAAAAAATGATTCATGAGCTCACATGGGGACCATGGTGGTGGGTTCTTAAAGTAAAAAAAGTCTAGTTGAGAATGTAGACTGACCTACAACTGGGAGTGTCCGGCTCTACTCTTCCTCTTGACCTGCCTGTGGCCTTGGGCTTGTCTTCCCCTGTCTGCCTCCACCTCTCTCTCCCCATCTGTTAAGGTAACGTGCAGCTCTGTGACCGTGTGTTTAACTTCCAGGTGATTGAAGCTGACCACAATATGCAGAAAATGTTAGAACTCTTCGAACAAAACCGGGACCGAATATTAACTCCAGAGAATCGGAAGTGTGGTCCATAGGATCATGCCATCAAAACACCTGCGGTCACCAAGTTAGCTATTAGGAGTAATTTGGGAAAATCCACTCTTTGGAGTGCTTTCTGTCTGGCCAGATTGATTTTCCTGATGTGTCTTCATCCAGGGTCTCTGGCCCTTGTGGGTAAAGATAAACGGGACCAATGGGTCTGTTGTGCCTTTCAGTGCACACAGCCTTGCATTCCCCACTCCCCCCCCCCACACACCCCTCCTGGCTGTTTCCCACTGCTGAGTCCCTCTAGCCCTTAGGAAGGACTTCCCGTGTCTGAGCGCCTGCTGTGTGCCCACCGCCATGCTGGCTCTGTCTACACATTGTCTGTAAGCCTTCAGACACCCAGGAGGTTGAGTAGTGTTCTGACATCCCAGGTGAGGAAGCTACAGCTCAGAGAGGTTAAGGAACTCTCCAGGGTAACACAGCAAGTGTGCAACGGAGCTGGCAACATTCAGACTTTTGGCCGATGCCAAAAGTTTGCCTCAGGCTGCCTTGTCCTATGATCTCTTCACCCACAGCCCTACCTTTCCTTGCTGGGGACCCTCGCATCTGCATAGGGAGAGTCAGTAGTGCATGGAGCCAATACCATTTATTCATTATTTGAGCAGTTCTCAAGGGCAATCAGCATTTCTAGACTTTCACAAAATCGTGCTGTGTTTGGCCTGAGCCAGTGCTCCATGGTTTCTCAGCATGAGGCCACTGTGGCGTTTACCACCTTATCATCTGGACTTCGATGTCCTTAGAAAAACCATGCATTGGCTCCTGAATGGTGCTTGGTTTGCTTGGTGATGAAGGTCCTTCTTGAGCTGCTGCCAATTCCATGTCAGGCTTCTGGTGCCTGGGCAGCTCACCAGTGCCAGGCTAAGCAAGGGGCAGCCAGCCCTGGCTTCCAGGGCTCCCTTACTCCCTGCTCTCCTTGTGGGAGGAGCTTTGTCCTTGTAATTACTGAGCGTTTGTAGCTCAGAGGGAGAGACACATGTGGCCTTAAGTCTTTTTGAAATGTTTACCATCCGAGGGGATACCTCAGGCCATAGAGTGTGAAACCATCTTTATTGGTTCAGAAAATATCTTAGCATCACTCAGCTGTAACATTGCATAGAAGGTACAGCTGCGTCTTGAATCAAGTAAGAAACAAGAGAAAGGAGGAAATTCCCTTTGGGGACAGTCTGGACAGGAAAGTCAGGGTTTGCAAACATAGGCTCTTGAAGCATTGGTGCCCCTGACATTTTGTAGGTGAATGGAGAATGCTGCAAGAAGACTGGCTGCAAACTTGGGGAGGGTCAATTGTGAACTTTGGAGAAATATGCAGAGGCCTCTCAGCAAGCAGGATCTGGCCGTACATGAAGTTGGGAAGGCCACTCCCGGCCTCTGTGTGAATGTGGGCATCTGTGTTTGCAACCCTCTGACTCTTCAGTTGGTCATCGAAGCTGCTGCTGGTCCAGTCCCAAAGGAAGCCTGAGCATGCGGGAGTGCTAATGGTCAAGGAGTCTGATTCCTGGCTCTTCCTGTTTGGTGGATCCCTGGGCTGGGTTGGCAGAATGAGCAGAGCCAAGTAGGGCCTGTGTCCATCCAAATCTGCAGACCAGACATCAGTGATTAACCAGGAAATGGTTTGGGGTGGACAGGGACCCTCGCCCCCAGGAGTCAAGACATGCTGTCTTGGAGACTTTGTAAATGAACAGCCCTGTAGTTTCCCCATGGCTCATTTGGAGCATCTGTTTTGAGGGAAATGTGATTTTTATCTTATTGTATAGTAGCCAGTAAATCCTTCACCTAAAACTTGATGTTAATTTTGTAGTGCTCCCTGTGCCCCGTGATTTTAGCGCCCTGCAGCATCCTTTTGCTGGTAGGATAATGCATTTTTAATGTTTGAACACCGTGTTTTCCAGCATGGTATGTTTGGGTCCAAGAGGATGTCATGTGCACCAGCAGTGGCTGGGCTGGTTGCCAAAACCTTCCAGCCCAGAGATCACATGTGAAACAGCTGGAACCCAGCTGGCATCAGGCCACGGCCACGTCCCTCCCACGTGGGGCTGCCTTCCCTGTGCGGCAGGCCGGGCGGGTGGAGGCTGGGGACGCAATGATCTGGAGCAGGAGGTAGAATCTTGCTATGAGGCAGGGTAAGTGCACATGGCATGCGGGAGCCAGGGGGAAATTCCCCAGGGATTCCTGGGAGTGGCTGGGAGGTGCATGGCAAGATCCCTGAAGAGCCTGAGGAGGGGGCAAGCCAGGGCAAGAATGTTTCAGGTCTGGCAGTTCGCCACATTCTTTCTCGAGGCTGAGATTGTGGTTGTCAGTGCACCCAGAGCCGCCTCAGCTGCTTTGACCGGGCTGTTTTTTTTTTTTTTAATATTGAACAGCATATACATTTTCTTTATTTTCAGTTAGCTTTTGGTGAAATAATTCCAATTTACATTTAAGTGTTTATATTTTACGTGTAAAATATATCCTTAGAACCATTAAAAAATATTTCTTGTACCTGTTTTTGTTGTTGTTTGTTTTTTCTCTCTCTTTCATACAAGGTGTCCGGGGCTGGTGTGGCACTCCATGGTTTCGGGGTCCCAGGCTGTCCAAGAGGGCACCGGCACTGGCTATGGTTGGCATGAGGGCACGCCCCTGCCAGTCACACTTTAATTCAAACGTGGATGAAATGACCCTTCCATGGCGCAGCTAAGATTGGCTGGAAGGTTCCAGCAGGACTTTGCCAGAGCCGTGGCAAGTGTGGGAAAGGCAAGAGGGAAGTTGATCCCCAGCAAAGGGGCTGCATGAACCGGCTTCCACGCCTCCCCTCCTCCCTGCTACCATGTCCCGGTGCTGTCGCAGCCCCGTGTGTGATGTCCCTGGTTCAGCCATCTCCTCACCAGGGCCTTGTTCCCTGACTCATTCTCACCAGCGTGGCTCACTCAACACGAGTGTGAATTCACAAAGAGTGAATATGGATCCTAGGAAACGAGGTCACACAGTTGTTTTACCTTTCAGTTTCATTTCCTGTCCCCTTTCATTTCCTCCTGAGCCTCTCACCCAGATGAGAAGTGCCCCCTGCCCAGGGAAGACCTAAGTCAGAAAACCTTCCTCGAGACCCCCAGAGACTCCCGTATCAGACCTGGCATGGGGCAGGCTTGGCCATGTTGGTTGCTGTACTTAAAACTCTGTGAGCAGTTAAAAGATGTTTCCAAAACCTGTCTACCCCTGAGGGTGCTGTTGAATCTGGGCCACCTCTGTTTTTCCAGAGCCCTGGGCCTCTCATCTGAGAGCCCACTTCTAAATACTTACATTATTGGTGGAGTGGGTAGTAACCCTCCACCCTGAGGAGTTACATTTATCAAAATAATTGATGAGCTCTTGAAAATGTCAGTTCTCTGTTGTTAGTAGTAATATAATAATAATAATAATAATAATGTAATACATTGCTGGGATCCTCTGGGCTTTGGTGACTGATTACTCACAGAAGGCCCCAGGGTCGCTGGCACACAGCTTTCTTTTCCTAATAACCCCAACCCCACAACTTCCCTAACGCTGGAGTGGATTTTCTGGTCCTCTAGTTTACATGAGATAGTGAATTAGGCAAAGCTTTCTTTCAATGGACTCTAAGAGAAAGCCTATCTCGTGGAATGCATAATGGGTGCTGGCCATCCACAGAAGCTGTCTTCTAGATTTTTGGCATGTCTTGATTTTTTCTTCTTGTCTTCAAGACCAGACTCTGGGAAGCAGTGTTTTAGATGACCTGTAGCTGCTGGTGACTCCCAGATTTTGTGCCTTGGATTGTCTAGCTCCATGGTGCTGAAACTTTAGAGCTTCAGAATCCCCTGAATGACTTGTGCAAACCCAGATGGCTGGACCCACCCTCAGAGTGTCTAGTTTGGCAGGTCCAGGTGGAGCCTGGGAATTTGTTCTCTTAACGGGATGCTAAGGCTGCTGGTCTGGGGACCACTGTTTGACAGCCACTGCTCTAGATCTACATTTTCTAGAGTTGGACAGCCAGGAGTTCAAAGAAACCTTGGCACATTGTTCAACCCTGGTGAGCCTTGGCTAGGTCATCTGTCAAACGGGAGCAATGCTCACTTCCCAAAGTTGTTGTGAGGACAACTCAGGTGGCACGTGGAAGGGGCCCAATCAGGGCCTGCTATACAGCAGGCGCCCAGTAAGTGTTAGTCCAGGTGATGTGCCCGGGAGAACTGGGCCATGATGCAGTTAGTGATCTTGGTAACTGCTTGGTAGTCGGCAGTTTCCGTGAGAACTGCATGGATGCACGTTCATGCAGTTCAAACAAGGTCCTTGGGAGCAGGTCACAGGCCCGGTCTGGGCTGGTCCTCAGAACCGCACCTCTGCAAAGAGCCTCATGGCCTTTCTGGTGTGTGTGTGTGTGTGTGTGTGTGTGTGTGTGTGTGTGTGTGTGTGTGTGTGTGTGTGTGTGTGTGTGTGTGTGTGTGTAAATGCATGGGGCAAGAAGTTGGCCTTTTTTTTCTTTAAAAAAGAATTTCCCATTTTTTCACAGAGACTCTGTGACTCTATATGTGGCATTCTGTGGCATGACAGAGTGGGGGAGAGCCAGGGGTGCTTCTCAGGCTATGGGAACCGACTCCTTTTTTTGTACTAATGAGGCCCTGGGAGTTCCTTACACGACAAACTGATGGTTTTCTAAGCCTGTCGTCTCATTTCTTGACAGGCCTCACTCCCCATGGGCCCAGGTGACTTCTCACCACCCCTTCCCCTTATGCACAGCGTAGTTAAGGGAAACTGCCAGAGATGAGCAGTTACAGGCTCATCTTAGGAAATACCCAGAAAAAAGAACAGTGACCCATTGCCAAGTTTTAAGTAAATGCTGTCTTTGGGGTCACACTGGGCTGTGGATGGGGCTTGGGCTTTGGGATCAGAACATGGCTGGGATCCTCCTTACTGGCCACCTCCCTCCTCTGGTTCTGCTTCCTCCCCTGGACACTGGGGGTTCTCTTTTCTCCCTCATGGTAGGGGCTGCACAGATGGGGAAGGGGCGAGTTAAAGGAGATGACAACGTAGAGGCCTAGAGCCTCTAGGCCTGGCTATCTCCTGCTCTCTCGAACCCCTTCCCCTCTTCTCTCTGTTCTTGACTGGAAAGATGACTGGACTTGCAACTTTGATGGCAAAGTTCCTGGAGCGGGGAGCTGTTGGTGGGCTGCTTCAAACTGGAGCAGTGGGCCACCCGCATTTTCGTTTTCAAAGCATGCTTCTCCATCAGGGCTCCATCAGGACACATGATCTCGGCATCCTCAGGAGCCACGCTGCTCACTCTGGAAGCCTCAGGCAATCTGTAAGCACCAGCCCCTTCTCTCCTTGTCTGTGCTGGGTGCCGGGCTGATGAACAGGACAGACATGTCCTCCCTGCCCCCATGCCCCACGCAGGTCAGCTCCTCACTGCTGCCCCCATATTGAAATATCCCTGAGAAAACCCCTGCAGAGGTGGGGGTGGGGTGGGGTGGGGTGGGGACAGCAGCATCCTCAGCACCCCCTTCTGGTGGGGTAGAGAATTAACTTCCAATATGGTAATATACCCCCAAAGAATCAAAGATGAAATGAATACAAACCATACAAATTCAGTGAAGCAGCATGATACAAAGTGAACATACAGAAACAGAGGTTATAATGATAGAGAAAATCCCATTTGCAATAGTAGCAAGATTAAATGTTTCAGAAGAAATTTAACAAAAAATGTGCAGAATCATGTGAGAAAAAAATTTTAAACACCCCTGAAAGACACTAATGTTTTGAACAACAGCAAAGACATCCCATTCTTGGATAGGATGATGCAACATTTTAAAAATGTCAGTTCTCCCTAAGTTTACAAATCCAGTTCAATCCCAATAAAAACACCACAAGTGATTTTATGGAGATAGACACATTATACTCAACTTCATATGGAAGGCCAGCCATGCTGGGATAGCCAGGACATCACTGAAAAGAAAAACTGCAGTGGAGGACTTGCCTTACCAGACATTAAGACATATTATAAAACCACTGTAATGAATGCAGTGTGCTTCTGGGGCAGGAATAGAAGAATAGATCAGTGGGATGAATAGAGAGCCCATAAATACACCCAGGTACAAATGACAATTTAGCGAATGGTAAAGGTGGCGTCTCATATCAGTCCAAGTTGGACTTTTTAATAAATGATGTTGGAACAACTGGGCAGCCATTTGGAAAAAGATACAATTAGATCCATATCTCACACCATACCTAAGAATAAACTCCCAATGGATTAGGGCTCTAAATGTCAAAAATGAAACCATACTAGAAATACTAAAAGGAAACATGGTTACCATAAACAAAGTCCAAAGATAATTAGACAAACTGGAAGAAAATAGTTACAATATATATCATAAAGAACTAATGTCCCTAAATATCCATAAACAACTCTTAAAAGTTGAGGGATAGAGGACCAAAATTGCAATAAAAAAATGAGAAAAAGATGTGAATAGATGATTCATCAAGATATATAAATGGCCCTCAACATATGAAAAATACACTCAATTAGAAAATGCAAAGTAAAAGATCACTGAGATACAATTTCTCATCTATCAGACTGGCAAAAATAAATTTTAAAATGATGCATTCTGTTGGTGAGGCAGTGGGGAAACTAGCACTCTTATACACTGCTGGTTTAAATGCAAATTTGTACAACCCCCATGTAGGGACATTTGGTAACTAACCAAACTACATACTCACTTACCTTATGACCCTGCATTCCCTCTTCTAGGATCTAATATCCACTTCTAATATATGCAGATACACAAGCACAGGGTGATTTACTACAACATTGTTTGTGGTTGCAAAGTATTGGATACATGTATTTTCCAAGTTTTCTATTCATTTGATGGTTTCTGGATACCTGGATACTTGGATATAGTGGTGATTGAGATAAGACAAAGTTCCCCTCTCCTGGAGCATGTGTTCTAGTCAGGGAAACAGAAAATGAAGGTATGAATGAACAAAGGAATAAAATCCCTGTGCAGAAAATTAAGGTAAGGAGGTTTGAGAGATGGATGGTCAGGCCGGCCTCTGAGAAGGTGCCATTGAAGGCGAGGCCTGAAGAACAAGAGAGAAGATGGGGCTGGGGTGGGGAGAGCCCACTCTGGGCAGACGGAACCGTCTGTGCAAAGGCCGTGAGGTGGGGGGGGCTTAGCATGTTCAAGGGCCTAGATGAAGCCAGGCGACCTGGCTGCAGGTGCATGGGGAGGGTATGGGAGGGGCTGAGCCTGTAGGGGTTGGCGTGGCCTTGGAAGCCCCCCGAGGGAACCAGGCAGATCAGTCATGATCAGAGTTAGGTTTCAACGGGATCCCTCCGGCAGCTGGGTGGGCTTCAGGGGCATACGAGCGGAAGCTGGGGCACCAGGGAGGAGGCTGGCGGTGATGCTGGTGCTCCGATGAGTGAGATGACTGGATGGAGGAGGGAAGTGTTGGGAATTGGGCTCTGTTAAAAAAGAATGCTCCGGGCTGGACCAGGGGTGTGGAAGAAAGTGAAAGAAAAAGGCATGACGTCTACATTTGGGCCTCAGCTAGTGAGTAGATGGAGGTGTCGTTTACCTAGATGGGGAATGCTGGCGGGTGTGGGGAGATCAAAAGTTCTGTTTCGGTTTGAGGAAGAGCATGCTTATTATGCTAGTGATCAGAAATGAATGAATATGGGTTAAGAGGTTGAAAAAAAAAAAGAATTAGCTTGCCTTTCTTGCCCCTGGAATCTTTGGCCCTAGCTGTCCTCGCAGGCCCCTTTGCTGCGATGCCCTGGGGATATGTCTTAGAGCAGCTGCGGTGGCTCCCGGCTGGGTCCAGTCTCCTGCCCCATCCCTCCTCCTGCGTTTCCCAGACACTCTGCCTCTGGCCCAGGCTGTTCCTGTTGTTTTCCTACCCTGGGATTGTGGCTGGGGTCTGGTCCCATCACCTTCCCCTTTACCCAGACACTGATAGCTCACCAGCTTGAGTGTTGGCTGCTGGACGCCGTGCTGAGTGATTGTGATGGTGGATGGGTAGATGGGTGGGTGAATGACTGGATGGATGGATGGATGCATATGGGGAGAATGGATGGATGTGTGGGTGGGTGCGAAGATTGCTGGGATGTGCTTCCTTCCCCCAGTGCAGACTGCTTTCTGAATTTTCCTTTGAAAGCCTGTGTAAGGACCTCTCTCAGTGGATGGTTCTCCCTGATTGCAATGGAGGCAGGACCAATTCCCCTTAAATCCTTCCCACTCATGGTCCCCCTTGATCTTAAGGACTGAAAGAGGTAGGGTCATGTGTTCAGCTCTGGGGAGAGTGAGGCAGGCATCAACATTTAAGTACCTACTGTATGCCCTGGAGAGGCCCGTACCTACATACTCGTTTCTCTTCACTGCAGGCCTGGAGGCAGGGGCCATCTCCCCATTTCACAGACGGGAAGCTGAGGGTCCAGCCCTGGGTAAGAGCCACCTGCCACCCCACATTGAAGATCTTGGCTGGGGAAGAATGCTCTCTGTTGAGGAATGCCTAAGATTATGCACACATGAGGTGCCTGCATGTGCCCGCTGTGTGCATGTGGGTGTGCCTATGTGCATGTGTGTATATAGGGGCAGGAGATGGCGGGTGGAATGGGTGCCCCCATGCTGGCAGCCCAGGTGGGTGGGCTTGGGAGGCCCTGTTCCTTGGATGGTGAGCAGGAAGGAGAGCTATTCTGAGCTCCCAGCTGTGCGTTTTTCTCTGTCAACAAGAAGTTAGGGAGGAAAGGAAGGCTAAGAGTAGACCATATACATATTAAGGGCTTACTGCGCATCTGGTTATCTGCACAACTCTTCTCCCTTTTAATCCACTATATGGCAGGTGAAGTGGATCTTAAGGAAGTGTCGAAGGGAACTGCAGCTCAGAGGTGCAGGATGACTTGCCCAAAGTCACACGACCGAGCTGGTATGTCAAGGGGACAGGGAGATCAATGGCGGCCCTTCCCGGGGTCAGACACTGTTGGGTGCTATGCACCCCTTGCCTCACTAACTCTCCCAACCCCCTTTACAGACGAGGAAACTGAGGCTCAGCAAGGTGGAGTGAGTTGCTAAAAGTCACAGTCAGCAGGTGGCAGGGGGGAATTTGAGACCAGCTGGGGTTGGCAGATTGGTCCCTGAGCCTCAGGCTGGCTGCTGTTCCCCTGCCCCACCACCCCCACCGTGGTCCCAGATCTACCACCTCTCCCAGCATCTCCTCCAGTGGCCACGTCATGGTGGGAGCAATCTGCTCGGTACACTGGGGTTGACGTCCTCAGCCATTGCCTGGGTGGTGTCCTTGGATGGGAACTGGCGCCTCCGGGGGGATGTAGTGAGTGCCGGGGGGGCTCTCGCACGTGCGAGGGGGCCTGCATAGACTTCCGGAGCTGAGTGACTCTGCTGCCTGGGCTGCCACCCTCACCAGCTGGCTCTGGCCCTACGAGAGGCTCTGGTTGTCCTCTGTCTGCCCCAGGGCCAGGGAAGCCCCAGGGATGGCCTGCTGGAGTTGGGCGTCCAAGCAGTTGGGAGAGACGCTTGCAGAGCTCGTCCATCTCCGAGGAAGTGTTTGGGGAAGCAGCGTCAGCGTCAGGGGTGGCCAGCCTCGGCTCTGCTTCTGGCTTCAGGTCCAAGGACTCCCCTGGCAATTGGGGACCTGGCATTAGGCAGAGCTGGCCGGGGATGGTGACCCCATCGATGCTACCTGAGGGTGTGACCACCTCACCCGAGGATGGGCAGGGGGCCAGGGCTGGGCCCTGGGGTTGGTTTCCCTTCAGGCTGCCCAGGGGAAGGTCTTTGGGGAACAGGGGCGTCTGATGCAGGGCAAGGTCACTGTAGCGGCTCAGGAACTCCTCGCTGTCCGAGCAGGAGCTGGTGTGGCACTGGGGGTCCAAGGGGGCCAGGGGGCCGCTGAGGAGCCCACCAGAGGTTGTTGAGGCCTCAGACAGGCTCAAAGCCACAGGTAGACAGCTCTGTTCTTCAGTGCCTTTGGCCAGGGCCCTCCCAGACCCTGCTCCTTCCAAGGGACCTTGCTGTGGCATCCCCAAGCCTGGGCCTGGCTGGGTCCCCTCGAAGCAGTTGTGGGCTGAACTGTGCCTGCAGTGGGGCCTGGAGAGTTTCTCTCTGTCCAGCCCATAGATCTGCTTGCCCAGAGTTCCAAGAATGGCCTCACATGCAATTCTTTTCAGGAAGATGTCAAACACCATATGCTTGGTGTCCTCCTCGCTGATGGCCTGGACCAGCGAAAACTCAGCCTCAGAGGTGGCTGCATAGCCCAGTCTGCCCAGAAGGGTGTCCAGAGTGTGTTTGGAAAGCACAGGCTGCACCCAGTAGGCGAAGCTCCCAGTGAACGTCTAGAACACACAGGGTGCTTGTTAGAAGGGGGGACACAGCTCAGCAGAGTGACCCCAGCGCCCAGAGGCACCAGGGGAAAGCAGCCAGGCAAGGGCATTTGGCCAAGGGACGCTGGCCCACGATCAGGTTACCCTCTGTCCTTTTATACAGATGGGCACAGAGACAGGACAGGACCTGCCTTAAGTCACACAGCAAGCGAGTCCCTGACTGGGCTATCCCAGGTCCTGACCAGCAGCTGAGGCGTGCAGCTTGAAGAGATCAACACTCTCTAGGGGCTTTCCAAAGGCAAACTCCTCCCCTTGGCCTACCAGGCCTAGCCCCTGTCACTTCTGCAAACCTACCACCCACCCCTTCCATCGCTAAGCTCTGGGCTCACTCGCTCCCTTCCCAATGAGGGCCTTGAACACGCCAATCCTTTCTTACCTCAGGGTCTTTGCACTTGCTGTTCCCACATCTGAAATACCCTTCCTCAGGCTTTTCTCTTAGCTAGCCACATCCATATCTGTAGATTGGCTACACCCCACTTCCCCAGAGAGACCTATTTGTTTGTTTTCTTGTTTATTATGAGCTCCTGGTTCCTTCTCCCATGAGAGAGGCAGTGTCACCTCATGGTTAGGAGCAGTCCTGCCTGGGTTCAAGTCCTAGCTGTGATGCTTACTACAGCCAAATTGTATTAACCTCTTCAGCCCTCAGTTTCTCCATCCGTAAAACGGGACCAAAGTCAGTGGGCATTTGCTGCTCCTTCCCCCCCACCTCCCCACCCCCGTTCTTTCCCCTGGGTCTGGCGGCACCTACCTTCAGTGACCTGATTTCCTTCCTCCAGGGGAACAGGAGCAGGTTGACAGAGATCAGCTCCAGAAACTCGAGGGCCCGCACCAGCTTGGGGCAGACATCCCAGGCAGGCCAGAACCCAGGAGGGCCCTTTGTGTCCAGAAATTGCAGGGCCCTGCAGGTGAGAGCTGCCTGCCGGCAGACCCCAAGCCGGCCCTGCCCTGCCTCCTCTCGGTAGTAGCTGATGAGGTCCCCCAGGAGAGCCGGGAGAGCAGCCTCTCCTGGGCCTGGGGCTTGGGGCCCACTCATGGCTGCACTGAGGGGCGGGAGGCGGAGGACAGAGTCCTGCAGGGCGTCCCAGGCCAGGCCCCTGTTGGACACTTGGAGGAATGGCCCCAGGCCAGCTCCAGGCCCGCCCCCGCCACTGCCTGGCTGCAGTCCGGAAGCCGGGGAGGAAAGGAAGTGTGCTCGCAGAGGAGGAAGTTGTGCACAGCTGCGGCTCTGCCACTGCCTGTTATCTGGAGGGCTGGGCCCTGAGGGCCACTGGCTGGTGCTCAGCAACCCAGCCCCAGGCCCTCCCCCTGGAGCTGGGCCTGCGTCACACTCCGTCCCCACCTTGTCCCAGACACCAAGGGGAGAGCCGGCACGTCGGCACAAGCATCTTCCACACCCCCGTCCACACCCCCTTCCACAGCCCGTTTCCCTCAGCCCACTCCCATGTCAGTGGCAGCGGCTCCGGCCTCTCAGGCCTCACGCTTGAAAGTGTTCTCTGGTTGCAGGCAGGGCTGGAAGTGCCGGGGAGTTAACACCCCAGGGGCAGCCCTCAACCAGCGAGGGACCCACGGAGGTGGATAGAAACCCCAGCCTCCCGCCCTGGCGGGGCAATTCTGAGACGCGTTCTGCAGTCTTTCCGGGAGCTGCCCACAACTTGCTCATTAGAGCACCCTTTCCTGGCTCTTCTCCCTTCCTTGTCTTAACTCCCCACTCCCTCACCATGCTTCCTGGAATCATCCCCCAAATAAACCATTTATACCCAAATCCTTGTGTCAAGTGCTGCTTTGAAGGGAATCCAGACTGAAACAACCACCTACCTTATCTACCCTTCCCTCCATCCACTTACCATCTCCCTTCCTTCCTCCTTCCCCCCTTCCTCCCCCCACTCACCCATCCAGCACTCAGTGGATTCACTTACCCATTCAGCCACTCCGACACCCACGTGGTTCCGCATCTCTCTAAGTGTGCTCATGGAGAAGCACTTGCCTGGGGTTCTTCATCATTCTTATGTGATTAGTGGCCCAATAAATGTGGGAAACATAGGGTTACATAAGTTCCTCTGCTTCTTGGCTACAGTTCTTCTCTGACCATGTAGCAAACAGGCTAATGTGGACTGTGAATTTCCAGGAGGGGCACATACCCGTGCAGTACCCCAACTTCTTGGACCCAAAGTCCCTTTTAATTGGGGAGTTTAATCTGTTAACATTCAAATTTATTAACGTAAAGGCCGTTCTCGATTCAATCATGTTATCCTTTGATTTTGATTTTTATTTGTCAGATGTATTTCTCTTTCTCTCTCTCTTTTTATCTTTGAAGTCACCCTTAATAATACTCTTAAATTCTGTGCCCTCCTCCAGACCTCTCTTTCCTGTCTTTTCTTTTTCAGCCAACAACACTTCCTTTAGTATTTCTTGCAGGGCAGGTCTCTTGTTAACAAATTCTCTCAGCATTTGTTTATCTGTGAAAAATTTTAAACTCTCCCTCATTTTTGAAGGACAGTCTTGCTGGATAAAGAATTCTTGGCTGACAATTTTTCTCTTTCAGAATCTTCAATCTATCGTACCTCTGCCTTCTTGCCTCCACGGTGCCTGATGAGTCATCAGCACTTAGTCTTACACGGCCCCCCTTGCATGTGGTGAATCGCTTCTGTCTTGCCACTCTCAGGATTCTCTCCTTCTCTTCAGCATTTGACAGTCTGACTAGTATGTGTCTTGAAGTGGGTCTATTTGGATTTACCCTATTTGGAGTTCATTGGGCTTCTTTGATTTGCATATTTATGTCTTTTGTAAGAGTTGGGAAGTTTTCCCCAATTATCTCTTCAAATAATCTTCCTGGCATTTACTCTTCTGCTTTGGGGACACCAGTGATTTTTATATTTGTGTGCTTCATGTTATCAATCATTTCCCTGAGATCCAATTCAAACTTTTCCATCTTTTTCATACAGTTCCCTTTTAATGGTTCTTCTAGTGTTTGGGGAAGTGCTGACAACACTGCTATCCTTTTAGCTTCCAGCCCATGTCCCAGCCTGTTGGCCTGGGGGCTTCAGAGACAGATGAGATACGGTCCCTGCCCTTGGGTGGCTCCCAGGCTGAGAGCTGACTTTGGGGGCAGGAGTTGGTAGTGACTACAGCCTGTGAGGCCCTGGTCCTTGATTGTCATTTGCTTTCTGTGAGACTCTGGTGGCCTTTGGCCCTCTAGTCACCAGCAAGCACGTCTGCCTGTGTGCTTGAACTTGGAGCTGCTGCAGGCCTGGGCTCCCCACATCTGGGTCTCTTTCCTCCCCACCCCAACCCCACTGCAACCTGCAAAGCATTCTGAGCTCAGTGGCCAGGGCAGTTCCTATTCCCTTGGATGGGAATTACTTCAGTTGGAGTCCTACCTGAAACTGGATCCCCCATGGAGTGGTACTATGACACATCCTGGGAAATCTTTAACTCTTGCCCCGCTGTAGGGTGTACTGGATTAGTCATTTTATGTCCACTATGGAGGGCATTACCCCTTCACACACATTAGCTCATCTGATCCTGTTCTCAGATAGGTTAGGTAAGAAGTCCACGGTCACACAGCTAGACCACTTTGGCCTGGCCACCCATAGCTTCGCCATCTGCCTCCTCCTGGGTTGGAGTTGTAACCGAAAGTAGGATTTAGCAAATGATTATGACTACTGAATCATTATATAGATATTTCTTTTTACATTTTAGTGTATTAGAATAGCCAGAAGGAAATACCTGAAATTGCTGAACTGTAATCCAGTTGCCTTGATCTTTGATAATGATCATATAACTATACAGCCTTTATCTTGTGACCTTGTGATTGAAAAAACCTTGTGACGGACCCTCACGTGAACCCTCTTTATTTGGTTTTTCAACTTTAGAGTCTTGTAATCACAAAGGCAGCCTCCTAATGTTAATGACGGAACTTGAGTCAGCTCAGAACTAACCACTGACTTATTCTTATAATGGTTAGCTTGGTTCTAGCATAGCTCCACTCCTTTACATTTATAAATTATAGTTGATCTTATTATAATGGTAACAACTCTGTCTCCCTTTGTATGAATCCATAAAAACTCTGAACTCCTTAGACTCAGGGAGACAGACACTTAGGCTGATAGACCATCTGATCTCCTGCTTTGAGCCTAGCAATGAACTCATTCTCTCTTTGAGTCCTTGTGTCTCAGAAATTGGTCATTTGAGTGCATTGGGCAGAGAACCCACTGCTTTTGATCAGTTTCAGAACCATAAGTCACGGCCAGGGCAGGCCAGCGTGGGAGAGTGCTGGCAGAGACTTTGCATCGTCACAGCCTGGAGCGAAAGAGATAGGAGAGGGAGAGGGCAAGGGCCTTGTCTAGACTCATCCAAACCTTCCTTCCATTTTCCAAGTTAGGACAATGAGTCAAAGAGGGAGTGTATTTGTATCCTATTGCTGCTGTAACAAATTTACCATAAATTTAGTAACTCAAAAACACAATGTTATCATCTTAGAATTCTGTAGGTCAGAAGTCCAAATCAGTCTCACTAGGCTGGTTCCTTCTAGAGACTGTAGGGGAGAATCCGTTTCTTTGCCTTTTCGTTTCTAGAGGCCACCTGCATTCCTTGGCTTGTAGCCCCTTCCTCCATCTTCAAAACCAACAGGGTAGCATCTTTAAGTCTCTGTCTTCTGTCCATCACATTGCCTTCTCATGGGAGCCCCAGGCCCAGGGCCTTCCCCAAGGGCCTTGAAGCCTGTGCACACAGCAGCTTGCATGATGTAGGTCAGTTAAGGTGTGACCTACTCTCCTTGTAGGATCAGGCCTCCAGCACTAAATGTAATCTATAGCTGACTTCCTTCCTGAAACTCCCTGAGATACTGTTATCTACAAGATAACCTATAATCCTCCCCTCCTCCCTGTTGACCACAGTTGTTCCTTCCCTACGTCACAAGACCCCTGCTCCTGCACTTATGCTCTCCTACTCGTTGGAATATCTTTGTCTCAAGCCCCTACAACCAGCTTGATCAGCCCCTCAAAGTGCGGAGAACCCATACACTGAGCTCTGAACTCACCACCATTCAGAGCAGCGGGACTGACTTCGTTTCCGTGTAGGTAAGCCCTGAACAAAAGCTCATGTCTCAAACCTTGCCTGGTGCCTTCTTTAGTCCTTCAGCTGCAAAAGCCCCTTTGGGCTGTGACACTTCTCCTACTTTGACCCTTTTGTCTCCCTCTTTTAAGGACCCTTGTGATGACATTGGGCCCAATAGAAAAATCCAGGGTAAACTTCCCATCTCATGATCCTTAATTTATTCTCATTTTTAAAGTCCCTTTTGCCATGTAAGATAACACATTTACAGATTCTGGGGATTAGGATGTGGGCATCTTTTTGTGGGGAGAGCATTATTTGGTCTAGCACACCAAGCTTATCTGACACTCAAGGCCATGCTCTTTCCGTGACATCAAAGACTTGTACGAGCACCAAATGGGAGTGACAGATTTGGGGGTGGGGACATGCCAGGCTCCAGATTCAGGGAATGCTTGTTCTGAGAAGTGGCACTTGAGTTGTCTTGAAAGTAGGGTTGCCAGGCCAAGAAAAAGTGGGTCCTAACACAAAAGGGTCTCGACTCCCCCTGCCCCATTGGTTTCTTGGGCCCTGAGCAGATTTGCTCCCTGGGGAGACAACTGGAGTTGCCTTTGTCCTTTCCCTGTTAATAACCAAAGTTTCACAAATTGCTGCACTCAAATGAATCTTCCTATTTCCCCCCTGTGATTCTTCCATTGCTTTTTTGTCCCTTATTGATTTAACACTTCACTCATCCTGGACATTTTCGTTTCTCACGACACCTGCGGACTGCCTCCTTCCCGTCTCTCCCGGGGTGGCCCGAGGTCCCGAGCATGGAAGGGCAGGGAATGGCGCCTGGCGTCTTTCCCCTCCCCACCCTCTGGTGCTTCTCTGGGGCCAGCTTCCTGCCCAGAGGAAGGACTCCCATTGGGCCTCTGCAGCCTCCTTTGAACTAACACAGTGTTGATTGCCTTATCATACTTTGTGGGCCTTCAAGGGAGTGTTTGCTTGGTGAGAACCTGTTTTCTCTGCCTGCTGGGCGTGACCAGCTCTGCGGACGATGCACGAGGTCCAAGGTCCGGGGTACTGCAGATCTGCAGGGGCTGCCTTGGGTGGGCTGTACCCTGCCAATTCTGGGGTCATCCCCCCCACCCAGATCTGAGGCCAGCCCTGCAGTGGGGATTGGGGGGTCCTGAGGCCCGGATAGGAAAAGGGTCTGCCTAAAGGACACACTCTGAGAGGGTGACGGGAGAGGAGGGTCTCAGCACCAGCCTTCACTCACAGTGCTCTCTGCTGTCCAGATTTTCCCAGATTCCCTGCAGAGTCCAGGAACTCAGGGGTCACAGGGAGAGTGGAAGTGAGGCAGGTTGTCCCAGGCCTGAAACTCAGCACTCACTGTCCTCACGGCCATTACAGACTGGGCAGGACCTCCTTCCCTCAGAATTGCACTGAACATAATTGCCAGTTGCCCACTCCATAGAACTGCCCCCAGATTCTGCGCTGGGCCCAGCACCCAGAAAGGAACCAGCCTGGGCCCTGACCCTGGGGACACTCAGGGACAGTCCTGAGAGGATGGGCTGGGAGGAGGAGGAGAGGCAGGAGCCCAGGAGCTGGCCTTGAGCCTCAGGTCCCAGTTCACAGCTCCATACTTCCTTTGGCCTTTTGCCCAAATGTACACTCTTTGTCAGGAACAAAACCACGTAACCACCAGCCTGTGGGTGGGTTTATTCCTGTGAGTCCCTCATGTCCACAAGTCACAGAGTGCCCTCAGTGTGGAGGTGGCCAGTGGCCCTTCCCAGTGGGCACTGGAGCTGGGCCTCTTTGGCCCCAGCCCCTCCATGACAGAGACCCTTGGGAAAGAACCAGTGCAGATTCAAGATGGTGGTCCTGTGAGGTTGGCACTCTCAGGCCCTGTTGGAGGCTGTTTTCCCGACTCCTCCTTTCTCTGCTATGGGCACTGGTCAGAAGCCACCCCCTGCCTCCCCCTGCCCTAGCTCCCCATGTTTGCACTGAACATGGTACAAGTCTGTCACTGGCTCCTGGTGGGCAGCGCCTGCACCTGCCGAGGGGACATGGCAGAGTCTGCTGCTGGGGAGTGCACAGAGCTCTCTCCCCTTCCCTCTTTTTTCTTTCTTTCTTTTTTTTTTTGGAAAACTCATCCCAGCAAGGCTGCTTTGGCCCCTCTCCCCTACCTTCCTAGAGTGAAGGCGTCCCTACACCCCAGGCAGTCTTTTCCAGAAGCTCAGGGATGAGCATCTGCCCAGGTCAAGTAGAAGCAGAGATACCCCTGAGATTTTATATTTGATCTCTGGGAGAGAAAGGGTCTCTTCACTTTGGATCATGACCCAACCAACTAGCAGCCATTGTCCCTGTGGGAGGATGAAGTCAACATGGCAGCAGCGGAGACAAGAGAAAAAATATACCTGCCAATATTCATGGACTCTTGATCTGGCTGTTCCTGAATTTAGAATTTTCACTTGGACAATTTATGTACATGAGCCAAGAAGCATGTTTTCTTGCTTAAGAAGGTTCAAGTTGAGTCCCTGTTTCTTGCACTTGAGTAATGAAGGTAGATGAAGCGCTCAGAGCCTGTCATGGGGTGGACAGCCCCCTTTTCAAGAGCTGCCCTCTCCCCTCATTGCATCCATAGTCCACGTGGTGCCAGCTTTGTGGTGGGCTGTGGACCAGGCACCTGCCAGGACTGGAACAGAAAGATGGGCGGCCTCCGAACCCCAGGAGGCAGGCTGGTGAGGATGGCCAGTTACGGTTTGGCTCAGGCTGAGGCAACAGGATTTGGGGACCTGCAGACCTGGGTTTCCCGGGCGAGATGGTGGGCAGGCACAGCTGAGAGTCACCTTGGAGGGCAAAGATGTGCCCAGCCTCCAAGTCTGGAAATACCAGGCCTGACCTGGGCAATTGGTCCTGGGGTCCAGAGAGAGCCCAGGTGGGCCTGGGGAGGTGCAACGTGAGGTCCAGCAGAGCAGAGCCTGGGACGGCAGACTCACCTGCTCGGAGCCTGTCCCTCTAGTGTGGGGCCCAGACCCTGGGTGACCACACAGGTGGCCACCGATGGGGACTCCTGAGCGGGAATCTAGGTAGCCTTGTAATGTGTGACACCTGAGCATGAGGGGCGCTAAGGTGTGGGTGCTGAAGCCGTGTGAGCAAATGTGTCCACAACCACAGGTGGCGTGATCCGAGTGGCAGGCCAAGTGCATGTGAGTGTGCCCCTGGGAATGTGGTGAGAGCCCCGTGTGTGCGTGTGTGTGGGCCTGGCCAGTGGGAGTAGCGGTGGCTGTGAACAGCTGTGATCTGCACCATCCCTTTCTCAGGTGATGCCTGATGCTTTTGCTGCCGTGTAGAGACCGACAAGCTCCCTGTTCCGTACATGCTGAGCCAGGGGTGGGCTGTGCTGCCCCGACGGCCCCCTCTGCAAGACTTCTCCGACCAGAGTTGCCCACTCAGCTTGCACCAGGAGCAGGGAATGAACATTCTCCAAAGAGCAGCCTCCGGACAACGGCTGCTGAGAGTTGGCATCTAAATAACCCGTCTCTCAGCCCTCGGGGCGGTAAGGTCCACCTGTCCCCGGAGTTCCCCAGCGGGATGGGGAACAGCTGCCTGCAACGGTGACCTGCTCGACAGCACCCTCCCTGGCTTCCTTCCCGTCCTCGTTTCACTCCCTGCTGGTGCTCCTGGGATCACCTCCCAAAGACCCTGCTTGGAGGCACATCCTTGTCCCAGGGTCCCTGCCTGCTCCCTCCCGTTCCCCCCATCTGGCAATGCAGCGTCAGCACCCCCAGGTGTTCTCCTAGGCCTCCGCCCCTCAGGCCCCTGGCAGAGGGAGAAGGCTGGTCTCCTTGGAGGACGGTGGGGAAGGTCCTTGAATGTGGTGCCATCGTGGACACTTCACAGCCCAGGGCGTGTTGTGGATGAAAGAGGCAGCAAAAGGCCCGGACAGGCCCAGGGGCTAGCTAGTCGGGCCTGGTGAGTCTGTGGTTAGAGCTGGGAGCCGGCATGGGGTGGTTTAAGTTGGGCAGCATCACCACCAGGAAGAGGGATCCAGCACTTGGAGATGGCACCTGGGCCACACCCGGTGGTGTTGAAGACAGAGGAGTGGTTATTTGCCAACAGAGAGAGGGGCATAGGTATCAGGCTGTATCAGAGGTGCTAAGGGGCAGATGTTATTCCTGAAAACGGAATGCTTGAACAGGTTAAACCTCCTGGAACATCCCAAGGGTGGACGACAAGCCCAGGATTAAAATGACAAGCTTGGTCTACACTCTTGTGTCCGCGGCCAGTGGGTCTGAACGTGGGAGCAGCGGCTGATGCGTTTGCGCTGGGGCCGGCAGGCGGCGCTGTGGGCCCGGGGCGGGGTGGCAGGCTCCGGGGAGTGGGTCTCGGGCCTCCTGCTGGAGGGAAAGGACTCGGCGGCCCAGCCTAGGCCCTGGCCTGGGACGCGGGGCCTGTGCTTCCCTGTCTTGGGTCTTTGCCACCGCCCCCTGCCTCAGGATCGCATCCTGTTCTCAGGGTCTAGGACAAGGCGAGAGGAATTGGCTTGCGACCTAGAGGACGGGGCAGTGATCGAGGAAGAGAACCAGGCTGTCTTCCCAGACATCAACAACCAAAGCCGCGTGCGGCCTTATGGGCAGCACAGAAAGGGAGAGGAGAAATTCCGTTGGAGGGAGAGAAAACAACTCATGTCAGTCTCCTGGCACACTTCCCCTGGCACCACAGTCTTTCCTGGCAGAGCCGCGAGGCTGTTGGAAGCCGACTGCTCTTAAAGCAGCAGGTGCACCCTCGGGTGTCCCTGGAGCCAGGTCCTGATGTTTACGGTCCATCTTGGTGACACTTGCACTGGCTAAGTCTCTGAAAAAACGATGCCCTGTTTCAGTTGAGGTTAAAAATAAAAGAAACCAAACAAACCCAAAAAACTATTGTGCATCACTGACTGCCCCAATATCCATATTAACAGGAAAACCACTGGACTTTGATGGCGCATTTTGAGGGAAGTCAGGACTGCTTGCTGGAGGCATGTTTTAGTTTGCTCCCAAGTTTCAGATGGCCTGAACCCAATGCACTCTTGGTAATATTGCTTCTCACTACATTTTTATTGATGTGATATATTTATTTTGAACACAGAAAGGATACATTGTTGCTTATTCAGAGCCTAGTCCTGGAACAAGAAAAGCTGTTTAACCCCATCCCTCCCACACAGAGGAGAAGGTGGGGGATTTTATCCACCCCCATCCCTCTTTAGAGTTGCAGCAGCAGGACCCATTTCTCAGGAGAGTCTCATCCCTGGAGTGCATTTGTATAGTCCGACAGACAGATATTTTTTGCTTAGAAAGCAGTACACCACAAAGGTGGGCAGAACTGCTTGTAAACAAGATCCCTCCCCCCCCCCCACCCCGCGGAAGCAGGAGCTGGAGGATGTGGGCTTGCCCATGCTACAGAACCTCGGAGAGACGCCTTCAGTTCTGCACCAGGAGAAATTCTATTTCTACTGAAAATAAAACTCACGATTGCCATCCGTGCTACCCCTCTTCTTAAGAAAGGGATTACTGAATTGTCTTAGCCCTTCATTGGAGGAATTGCAATGTTGGGGAGAGGATGGAAGGGGCGATGTTATTTGAAGATGGGTGACACTACGTGGGGTTGGGTGGGCAGGGTGTGCTGGGGGATTCCGGCTCCCTGCCACTGGCGATGCTGGCAGGGACACTCCTTGAAGCTGCTTTGCTTCCACCTTCTGGCAGGCTGGGTCTTCAAGAGTCGCTTCTGTACCTGCATGGTCTCTGACAGAAATTGCTGGAATGCATGGGCCAAGAGCTGAGCCTCTCTGCAACCAGGCATACCCCACATCTCCCTTTTGGTGGCAGGGTGGCTGAGATGCAAGCTCTGGTCCTCTTGTGGTGGCACGATGGCATTCACAGGGCTCACATCCCCTTTATTTTGCCTCTGCACACTCCCACACAGGCAGGGGCAAGGCTGGAACATGTCAGTTCACACAAGTGCCAGCTTCTGGGGTTGGCTCCAGCCCATCAGACGTCAGGCCACGACAGTCAGCTGGGCACATCCTGAGCCAGGGGCCCCTTCTGTGTCTGGGAGCCAGACCCAGGCAGCACTGCAGCCAGGTCACCTGGAGAAGGGCAGTGGCCTCATCCTCTTCAAAGACACACAGTCCTGGGCACTGGAGGTGGCTGGACTGGTGTGGGGAGCTGTAACCATCACCATCAACACGCCCCTACCAAAGGCCCTGTTCACCCTCTGTGGCCTGGGGGTGGGGGCTTCTGAGATGCCTCCACTAGCACCACCAGACTGAGAGTACTGGGTTGAGGAGGGGGGCAGCGTGGGCTGTGAGGCCTCTGGGTTGCACCCGAGTCCCAGACCCGCATGCCCCACCCCATAAGGGGCAGGGTGGTGATGGTGTGGCTCTTTGGCCCTGGAATTGAGACGGGTGCAGCACACTACCGCCACCTCGCTGAGGCCTATCCCGCCACCCCCTCAGACGGGCAGGCCGGCCCTGGGGTAGGGGACAGGCAGGCAGCTGGCCTGGGATGGCTGAGGAGTTCCTGCAGGCAGAATGGGGACTTGGGCAGGGCCTGTCGGGTGATTGCAGCAGTAGACTGGCCCTGGAGAGAGCCAGGGCAGCCGGGGAAGAGGGCAGAGAAAGCCCCGTGCCCTTCCTCACCCGTCTTCCCCCAGCCTTGCCTAGGGAGGCACCACCAGGCTGGGGAGGAGGAGACAGGGGCTGGGAGAGGCTCGTTTTTTAAATAGAACCTTCACAGGTGGGTTGTGTGTGCATGTACATGGCGGGCCTGTGTGTGCCCGTCTGTGTGTGTGCCAGTCGTGTCTGTGTCTGTGTAAGCATCCATGTGTGCACATGGGGCTGTGTGCCCTCGTGGGCCTGAAGGCCACTCACACGCCCCTCTCTGGGCGAGAGGCCGGGGCCCGGGTGGGGGCGGGTGAGCCCTGCAGGCTCTTTTGTCCTGGCCCCGGCCCGGGCAGTGGCAGCAGGCTGCATGGGGGGCCGGCCCCACACACGGCCTCGTAAGGGGGCAGGGTGTCCATGGAGACGGTGAGGAGGCCACTCTGGCCCTGGGTCCTCTGTGCCTGCTGGTGCCCGCCGGGGCTGTGGCCGCTGTCTGCGTCGAGGATGCCGTCCAGCGTGGGGCAGGAGGTGGTCAGCGAGTAGGGTGGCGGTGCGTCCGTGGGGATGTACAGCTGGGTGGCTCCCGGCCCCACACACTCCTCATAGCTACAACAGGAGAGGCTCCCTCAGGCCCTGGGGCCCCTGGGCCTTAGGGGCGAGTGTGTGTGGGGGTCTCTCCCCGAGGGCTGGAGCCGACCTGCCATGAGATGCTGCCCTGGCCGTGGAGCAGGAAGGCCTCGTCCACACTGGCTCCAGGGAGTCCCCACTCTTCCCAGAGGGGCCCCCTAGGAACCGCTGAGCCCCGGGTTCTGCCCCGGGCACAACCTTCAGTGTCCCATGTGTACTCGGGCAAGTCACTGAACTTCTTGGGCTGCAAGTTCCTCGAAACATATGGTTTATGCAGGGCCATTTAAGGAGCACCTCCCAGGCCAGTGGGGTGTTAGGTCTTCGAGTGTGCGGGAGGGTGCTGGGTGGGAGCAGCCTCAGGCTGGATGTCCCTTGGCCTCGAGGCACCCCAAAGCTGCCCTTCTAGGGTCGGAAGAGTCTCCCACAGAGGCAGGGCAAGGAGGCACCCACTGCCCAGGAGGGGGGCTGGCAGTGCTGCCCCACCCCATGCCCCTCCGGGCAGGGGTAAGAGATCAAGCACGGTGGGGGAGAAACTGATCATCCCCCTCTGAAGCGCTGACTGATGGGCGTCTGCCTGAAGGTGGCTGGTGGGAGAGGACCTAAGGTTCCCCAGAGAAGAACTCCCCACAGGGACAAGACTACCTGGACAGCCTTGAGTGCAGTTTGGACACAGTGACCCCTGTCCCAATGGGTGTGATTCAGGCTTTGAGGGCTCATGCTAAGTCGCTGGGGCCTGGACACCCCATCCCAAGCCTAGGGACCTAGCGTCTATCAAGCATGCTTATCCTGGTTGGGGGAGTGAGTAGATGTCCATGCCCCTAAGCAGATGTCGTCTGCATTTATTTCATTTGGAGACAGGTGCTATTTCCCATGGAAGGTGTCCTCGCCCCAGAGCCCTGCCCCCTCATGCCCACCCCCCGTGGCCTCCTCACCCGGGTGGAGAATCCGGGTACAGCTCTCGGAGCACCATGGTATCCACGTCCCCATCAGAGCTGAGGTCCAAGGGTGGGGGCCAGTCCTCGGGGGGGCTGCAGGCGTAGCGCATTCTGCGGCTCGAGTGGCTGAACGTGTGTCCGTCGGACACTGCAGGGAACAGACCATCAGCCTGGGCCACAGGCCAGTGCCAGGGAGGGTCTTCGTGGGTCGACCCGGGGACGCCGAGGCTCTGCTCTCCCCACCTGTCCACCATTCACCTTCCCAAGCACAGCTGCCTTTGTGCCCCCAGCGACAGCCCCAGAAGGTGAGCTGGGCAAGGGGCCACAGAGAGGAAGCTGAGCCAGCCCTGCCATGGTGGGGTTCCCAGGGCACAGGAGAGACAGCCCTGGGGCAATCTGCCACTGAGCTTCACGAGCTTTGATAGCGGTGGCCCTGGGGCTATGGGAGCACAGATGGGCCTGACCCAGCCTGGAGGTCAGGGAGGGCTTCCTGGAGGAGGGGGTTCTCCAGAGCTGAGTCTTATCTAGGATTTCCCCTGGCATAAGGAGAAGAGGAGGAGGCCAGACAGAAGGAACAGAACAGCTTGAGACAAGGAGGGAGATGAGAAAGAAGAGCATGGCACAAACAGGAAGCTGCAAGCTGCGGAGTGGGGCTGCGCACAGCATAGGGGGAGAGTGGCGGGAAGGAGGGCTGCAGAGGCCACGGACTGCTCCCTTTATGGATTCCAAGGAAAAAAGGAACTCCTGTGGTGAGATGAATTCTGGAGACTCCCCACACCACATTCCCTTCTGAGGTTTTTACCACGTATTACCACATCAAAGGCTCTGAAAAGGCCTGCAGCTGTAAGAAACCCATTTAATTGTGTTTGGCCAGCTTTTGAGTAAAGCGTCTCATTTTCTTAGCCTTAGTGACACCGCTTAGGAAATGCTGATGGAGCACAATCCTCTCATTCTACAGCTGAGGTCCAGAGAGGTCCAGTGACTTGCTAGAGGCCACACAGAAAGCCAGTGATAGGGCCACAGGGCAGCAGGGGGGCCTGGCTCCTCACCCTGCAAGCTCTCCTCCACCCAGCTTCTGACATCTCTAGTAGGGGCTGGAACATGGGGTCTCCCCACTCCCAACGGGCTCCCTGTGGCTCCTCCCCTCAGGGTGTGGGGCTTGTCGGGGCTGGGGCTCACGGCACTTTTTGAGGTTGGTACCGCGGCTGCCCTCCCCGTCTACGGGTGGGAATCTGAGGCTCAGCACCACATACCTGGCCAAGGGCGGAGACGGAATCCATGTTTAGTCTGTAGAACCCCCCAAGCTGCTCTTTCTACTCTCCTAATCACTTTTTCCCACTCGTGGCACAATGGTGAGTGGAAAAATCTGGATATGAAACCATCAATGGGTATAATCCAGATTTCTCTAAGGATATAAAGAAAGCTCCAGCAGAAAACAGTCCAACCGCGTTAGCGGTGGCTCTGTGTGGGTGTCAGGATCACGACCCTTATTTTCTTCTTTATGTTTTCTGCATTTTAAAGGTTTTCGACAATGGACATATATTCGTTTTCTAGTGGGAAAAAGGAACCTAATAACACAGGCTGTAAAAAGGAATGGAAAGAAAATGAATTTCCCTTCAAGGCACCAGCTATAAGATGAGAATTTTTTTAAAGAACTTTGAGAAGAAACTCAGGTAAAATGGAAGCGCAAAATAACAGGGAGAGCACGAAAGAGGAGCCGGGTCTGCTGGGCTCCAGTTGCCAGCGCTGCAAAGCGGGACCTCCGGGCTTGGGAGGGGGTGTCCCCTGCGGTGTGGGAGGCGGTGGCTGCCCCGGGGGGGGGGGTTAAGCTCTTTCCTGGGTCTGGGTGAGGCTGCCCTGAAGTGCTGACCTGGCTGACGCGGAGCCTGGGGTGACCAAGGTGTGCTCCCCACCTCCAGGGGGCCGAGCTGCTGAGGAAGAGCTGCCCCCCCTCCCTTCTGGACTCCCCATATCCCTTTCTTATCCCCTCTCCTCTCCCGGCTTCCACGCAGCAGACCTAAATGGTCCAGGACGCGGGCAGTGCCCCTTTCCGCCACGTGGAAGGGGAACCCTCTCTATCCTCTTTACCGAAATGAAGACATGCCTTGGCTCACTGTTTAAGCCAAATCCAAGGCCACCATCCCTTGGCGGGCCCCAGAAGAGGACGGGGAGGAACTGGCACCCAGCAGCACCGACTGTGCCGGCCCTGAGCCCTCCCTCCCCATCCTCTCATCTCACCTGCGCGGCAACCCGGGTGGGAAGTGCTGGGGTGACCTGCCTGCTCACGGATAGGACACTGGGGGTGAAGCCACTGCCTCTAAGTCCTCCTGGCGGCCTTCCCCCCACACCTCCATGCTCCCCGGCCCCTCTGAGGAGGTGCTGGGTGTGCCCGGCCTGTGGATGCCCTGGGTGGGCGGCCTGGGACAAACCTGGGCTCCGCCGCTTGCTGGCCGGGTGACCCCAGGCAGGTTCCCCAACTGCCCCAACCTCAACTTCCTCATCCAGAAATGGGGACGATGAGTAAAAGCAGCCCCCTCAGAGCCGTCGTGAGGGTGAAACAGGATCACGCGCGGACAGTGTGGGGCAGGCAGTGAGCGCGCCTTACCTCGCGGTGCTAACTGCCAGGCTTGTTTGCTAGTTTCAGGTGCCCTGTAGTTGCGGAAAGATGGCACCCTCCCTAACCCGTGAAAGGTGAGAGGAAATGCCACAAACCTGCTGGTCAATCAGGGTGCACTGGGGAGGTGGGGAAAGGCTGTGGCTGTCAGGCCTCCAAGGCCCAGGCTGATCAGATCTAATTCCATCTGTCCCCTCCTTGCCCCCTTTTTTCTTGTCACTCAGTCTACAGCCTGAATAGCCCCAGAGACCTGACTTCCTTTCTCTGCTGGGATAGATGGCTCTGACTCCAGTGCAGGCGGCTGCGGGGAGGGGTCTCACCTCTTCCTACCATTGAAAAGCGTCTGGGAATTGAATGCAAGTGAGTTCCTTCCTGCTGCTTTTAGACACCAGGACCCTGCCAGGACCAAGACAGAGTCAGGGGATGTATTCCTTCAAAAGTTCAAGGCATTCCAGCCAGAGAGACACTGTGTACATCAGAGACACTGGTCACTCCACGAATTAGCCACCAACTCTGTGTGGGGTGGTCCCCATAATTGGGAGAACCTCAAATTAGTTCTAGTCACACTTTATGGCTCTCTAGTGATAGATTCATTCACTCCTCATTTATTCTTAACTATCAACCATCTACTCATTCATTCACTCATCATCCCATCCAAGCCCCTCACCTATCCATCCTTCTCCCCCATCTCTCCATCTCTGCATCCACCTACCCACCCATCCCACCCAGCCCAACAAACTATCCATCCCACATCCACCTATACATCCACCCCTCATCTCACTCATCCATCTGTCCATCCATCCATCCATCCATCTACACACCCTTTCATCCATCCATCCCCATCCCACCCACTTATCCATCTCCTCATCAGTCTACCCATTTACCCACCGATCTCCCTACCTTTCCATCTCTTCAACCCCCACCCCCATCCTTCCCCTACCTGCTCACCCCACCCCCTCTCCATTCATCCATTCATCCATCTACCCACCCATCCATCTCTCTCCATCCATCCACCCATTCACAATCTGTCATCCATCTCCATCCTTCCCTCCATCCAGGCACAAACTAGACCAGCTGCTGGTACAGCCTGGACCACCAATGGCAGGGCTGGGGAGTGGGCCCATGCTCTCCCTCCGGAACTCAGCCTGACCCTGGGATCTTCTCTTGGCAAACAATGGTGCCTCTCATGCCACTGAAAACATTATGGGGGGCACCTGTGAGCTTTTCCTGATCACCCCAAGACCTCCAGGATGCCTTCCCTGGTCACCCTGCCCCACCTATGGCAGAGCTGTCACCTCCCTGGTGCCTCCTGGGTTGCAGCATGATAGGATGGGAGTCCTGGGTGGCAGCTCACCGTGGCCGTGCTCGTGCTCTCGGTGGCGGCGCCGATGCCGACGGCGGCGGCGGTGGTGGTGCCGGCGGTGGTGTCGGTGCCTCTGAAGCCGGGCCTGCCTGTCCCGGCGGATGCTACCCACGATGATGGTGATGCAGGAGAGGACGATGACCACACCGATGACGGCACTCGCCACCAGCACAGGGGATATGAACAGATGGCTGTGCTCCGAGCTCTCTGAGAACGTGGGGTAGAAGTAGCTGCTACGGTTGTATCGAGCTACTGTGGACACAGAGAAGACACTCAGCTGGGGGCCCCACCCGGCCACACACTTTCCCCCTCCACCCCTGCTGCCCTGTGAGTTAGTTATCCCTAAATAGGCGGAGGATTGTCTGGGGTCAGCCCCAAGGACCCTCTGCAGTCTGCTCCCACCTGGAAGGAGGAGAGCAGAGCTCATCCCAGCCTGCAGGAGCCTCTGGTAGTTGGGGTTAACCTCCCCTCCTCTCCTCTGAAACTGCTGCCCTCAGGAGCTCATCTAACTCACAGAGAGGAAAAAGGAAATTCAGAGAGGGCAACGGACTTGCCCAAGGTCACACAGTAGATAGCAGCAGAACCGAGGCTTGAGCTCAAGACTCTCACAGCCAGCATATACTCTACTTCACCAAGACATGAGGTTGAAAGGTCAACACGTCCTTTACCAAGGTCTTGGGAAGGGGCAGGGGATGCCCAGGGGAACGGAGATGGGGACCAACTGTGCTGCCTGCTGACACCGGCCTCCCACCTTGGGGGCCAGATCCTATCCCGGTGGCTCCTGTGCAGGGAAATCAGGCAAGCCCACAGCATGGGCAGCAGCTGTCAACCCAGGGGTTGGGTCAGATCAGGGAAGGCCCCCAGAGGAGGCGAGGCAGCAGTGATCTTGGAGGGTAAGAAAGAGTTAGCCAAGGGAAGGACAGGAGACATTCCAGGTGGGAGAAGACCAAGGACAAGAGCATGGAGGTGTGGGAGGGGGCTTCCAGGAAGGAGTCGGGTGTGGCAGGAGCGTGGGGAGGGAGCCTCTTTTAGAACTAACAGAGGGAACCCCGAGAGCCCTAAGGAAGGACCCTCCTGGGAACCTTGGTGACTTCATCCTGTAGGAGAGGACGATGGGGCCTGTGGCCTGGGGAACCCTGGCGGGGTCACATCAGCTGGGAGTACTCGCTGCCTTGCACAGTGCTGCTGGAGTGTCGTCTGATTCCTGACTCAGCCAGGCAGGGGTGCAGGAGTGGACTGAGACTCAGTGGAGGTCAGTGACAGGCCCCCAGGCACTCGGTTACTCCAGGCCGAACAGGCTAGAAGCCGGGGCTGGGCTTCGAAGTCCACAGCCGGCTGCCCCTGTCCCCTGCCCCAGGCGAGAGGCTGACCTTTGGGCACTGAGAGGGAGCCAGCTTCAGACGCTGCACAAGCCACAGGGGTGGGGGCAAGAGGGCAGGGAGGGCAGGGGTTCTTTATATTCTAGACCCAAGTTACAAGTGCCTGATGAGATACACGATTTGCAAACGACTTCTCCCATTCTGTGGTTGCCTTTTTCCTTTCTGGATGGTATCCTCTGAGGCACAAAGTTTTTAATTTTGCGATCTCTAGTGTATCTAGTCCTTGCCTGGCAAATACATGGGATACCTGCCACCACTTCCTAAGCCCA
Source organism: Choloepus didactylus (assembly GCF_015220235.1). Lineage (NCBI taxonomy): Eukaryota > Metazoa > Chordata > Mammalia > Pilosa > Megalonychidae > Choloepus > Choloepus didactylus. Next base: position 21,420,660 of record NC_051328.1, on the reverse strand, counting down.
AGCCATGGAAGACATCACTAACTGACCATGGGTCTCCTCCCGGGTTAGCCCAGGATGCAGCCTCAGCATCCTTTTCAACACAGCCCTCCACACAGCGAGGGCGTCTCACTGGCCTAGAGCTGGTCATGAGATTGAGCTGTTGACCACCTGTCATCCAATGGGACCACAGTCCACCACAGGCCACTCTTGAACCAATGGCCAGGGCTTTGGCTCAGACGAGCTGAGCCAGGGGCCACTTTGTTCTCTCTAATCAAGTGCAGGCCAAAGTCGCCCCCTTCCTCTCCACCACGAGGCCCCTCACCTGCGAAGCCAAAGGCAGGACTTGGGAGTGTCGGGGACACCAGCCCTCCTTGGGGGGAGTAGAAATGTGTCGTGGGAACAGTGAGTCTGGACCTGAGACTCTTGTCCCCTGCAAGGCTCTGGACTGGCCTTTCTGACCCCAGTTGCTGCACTGGATCCAAGGTGGAAAAGCCACCAGAGAGCTGACCGTGGGCAGGGCTGCACCTGCCCAGAATGAAAATGCGGCGTTGGCTGTGTGCACGTGGCAGCCCCACTCAATGTGCAGGGCCCACCGCCGAGGCGCCAGCCCCACAGGGTCACCTTGAAGATGCCCTCCCCCTGCTGCCTCCATGGCCGACAGGCCCTGCCCTCCTGGCAGAGCCAGGCTCATTACCAGGAAGGCGCGGAGATGGCATCACCCTGCGCCCGCAGATGGAGCTAGGTGGCGCGGGCACCCGCCTGTGTGGCTGGCCGGGAAATTAATCTCCCAGTCACCGTGACTGGAGGAGGTAGATGCTGTTTTAAATTATGAGGGAAACTCTTCCAATTTCCAAACCCAGGGCCTACTTTATCAACAAGATGAATAGGACTGCAGAGAAATAAGCGGACGGCCCTCTTCCCACCCCCTCCGCCTCCCTGTACGCTGCACCAGCTGTGACAAGGACAGAGGATGCAGCAGGCTTTGCCTCTTTCCTGGACTTCCTTCCCAAGCAGTTTCTATAAAGGTGCCCGTGGTCAAGCAGAAACGGCCCCTAAAAATATGCTCTTTCCCGAGATGCCGCCTCCCCCCGCCCTCAGCATGAGCACCCCTACTACGTGCCCTGCACCAAGCTCGGAACCTCAAGTGCACTATATTATCTCATTTAATCCTCATGATGGCCTGCAGTCCAGTGGGGAAACCGAGCTTCAGAGAGGTTCAGTAACTTGCCCAAGGTAACACAGCCCCACAGAGAGGGACCTGGGGGTGCTGGAAGACATAACCCCATACTCTTAGCCAGGATGCTATTCTGAGACTACCAAGCACTGTGGGCTGGGAGCCCATGCTTTGTTTTCGGGTCTTGCTGAAGTACAAAGCCCCTCTCCCTAAAAGGATGTTTGCATCTTCTGGGACACTTTTTCTGTAGTCAAAGCAGGCCATGTCCTGGGGGCTTACTCAGGGCAAAGGCAGAGCTGAGAAGACCCCAGAGATGGGAGGCCTCGAGTGTCAGGGGGAGCTGGGAATATGGCCGACAGGAATATGGGAGGAACACACAGGGCAGGGCTGCAGGGGTGGGGGGTCCTGTCCTGCATATAGTCTAGCTCCCTGCTTGCTCTAGAACTGTGGAGGGGAGGGGAGCAGAGTACAGGGAAGGACCCTCAGCTGGTTTCTCCCGAGGAACAACAATGATAATAAGGTTGCTCTCACTGATGGGGCCTCAGTCAGATGGAGCCCTTTAAAGCCACGACTGTCTCCTCTAATCTTCACAGATGGGGAAACCGAGGCACAGAGCTAGTCACAGTGGTGGAGCTGGGACTTAAATTCAGCCTTTTCTTTACAATTCCCTGAGCCTGCACGTTCAACCAGTCGGGTTCCAAATGGACTGAGAGCCCCTGGAGGGTGGGACCCGTGTCCTCTCTGACTTGTCACCCTCCCTCCGCAGTGCCTCGGGCAGGGTCAGCATAGAAGGGAGGCAGGGAGAGGCCACTCTGGGTGCCCCACTAGCTGCTCTCGCTCATTCCGGCTTCTCTCACCCGCTCGCCCAGGCTTCCGCCCATCACTCGCCCTCCCGCCTGCCATTCACCCAACCTCCTTTCCCAACCACGAGTCCCACAGACGTTCACAAGCCCTGGTTGACTGTTGGAACGGAGCAGGGCTTCCATCCGGGAGAGTAAGTCAGGTCTTTACTGAGGAGCCCAGGTCTGCTGTGGGCCACACACCACTGTCAATCATAAATCGGTCTGGAAAATTCCATCGTAGAAGAGCTTTGGGGACTCTTTGGAAGGGCTGGGTGCATTTGAGGAATCACGAGGGGTGAGACTAGAGGGGGCTGAGGTTGCAGGGGCTGGCAGGGACCAGACCATGTGGGGTTTTGAGGGTCAGACCAAGAGCCTGTCCTTTATCTTGAAGGCAAAGAGGGGTCTTGGAGGGACGTGGTCAGATCACGTTTTAGGAAAACCCTCTGCTGCGGAGTGGAGGAAAGATAGGCCGGGGCAGGGCCCGGAGCTGGGGGCTGAGGGGGCTGAGGGGACTGGGGCGCGCAGCCCCCACCCGGCACAGAGCTGAGCGTGGAACAGGGCTCCGGGGAACGCACTCACTGCCAAAGAGTGCCTCTGCTGAGACAGCCCTGACGCTCACCCCGCTCTGCACACGGGGTCCTGAGATTCCTGGGGGCTGGTGTGGGGCCCGGGTCCACAGGCCACTGTCGTGTCAGGCAGAAGCCAGAACCTGAGGCTCCAGACTTCCAGTCCAGAGCTGAGACTGGGCCACGGCTGACTCAGAAGGTCCTAATGCTCGCTGGATGTGGGGCTGGGTCTCAGCTTGTTTCCCCTCTGTGCAGATGCCACCGTCACCCCCATTTCCAGAGGACGCTGAGACTCGGTGAGCTGATGTTATGTGCTCAGGTGGCCCAGCTGGTTTTGTGGCAGAGGTCTATTTGCTCATTCATCAAATAGCCACACAGAGCAGGGGAAGAGAGCAGGACAGGGCATGGGAGAACTGGGTCCTGTTTCTGCTACTTTTTCGCTGTGATGTTTACCATACCCATGTCCCCTCTGGGCCTGCTAGCTATCTGTCCAAAAATGCACTTATTCTTGAACTGTTCTCCCTCCAGGGCGGGTGAGTGGCTCTGAAAGGGGAAGCTGGGGGTGACCCAGGAGAGCAGGGTGGGTGGGAGGGGTGGCAGCAAGATCCAGGTTTATGTTGGGGGCTGGGGCAGGGCTGGCTCCAGTCTGGGGGACCCGGAGACATGCAGGGCAGGGAAACTGAGGCAGACCATTGCTACCAAGTCCTTGTTGGGGGTGCATGCAGGCAGGTCCATGGCCACTCTGCTGGGGTGCAGGCAGGTGCCCTTCGCAACCTGCAGCTACCTGGGAGAGTGAGGCGCTGAGTCAGCATCTTTAGGCTGCCAGTCCTGCCCACTTCCCAGAGACGCCGGCTAGAGGGAGAAGGGGGGCTGGAGACTCAGATCTGACTGATGGCTTCTGCCACAAAAAATGCCGAAGACATCTTTCTCAGATGTCTGTTTCTTTGGCGAGTCTGGCCCCAGTGGTGCACTTCCTCCTCTGCTGCTAAAACCGACAGGGTGAGGCTGTGGAAACAGGGAACACCATCCAGGTGCCATCTTCTCCCTGCTCACCACTGGCTGGTCCCAGCCTCCCAGCAGGACTTGGGGAGGGGCTGTAGCGGGCAGTGTGGGGGGACAGGGCTCACTCGCCTGGGCACTTCTAACTCTCTCTCCTTGCTTTTTTGGGTGACCTCTCAACTCACTTGCCAATGTCCACCCCACCAGGAGACTGTGATGAAGAGAGGTCAGAGGGCTGGGGGCAGGCCAGGGACAGTGCAGAGAGGAGGGCAAGGCAGGGCTGGGTCTTGAAAGACAAACCAGCAGAACAAGAGTGGGGGGGTGGGCGGAGAGCACAGATGGCGACCCAGAGCAGGGAGATTCTGGCAGAGTTCAGGAAAGGGCCAAGTGCTCCTGGGGTGAGGCTGTGGGATGCCACCTGGATGGCACCGAGTACTGGGACCTTCGGGGCGAGGTTCAGGATTCTTACAATGGGGATGCATCTCTGCAAAAAGTCTGCTAATGCTATGTCAAGGGCTTGAACCCTCTTACATGCATCTTGGTGACCATTTGTGGCAACAGGAGATGGGCATACTGTGGTGGGAAAGAGGAATGGAAAGTGGAGTCATTCACCTATTCATCAATCCTCCATCAATCAACTCAACCAAGTAATCATCCACCCTCTCATGCATTTATCTATCTAGTCACCTACTCAGCATCCACCCACCCACCCACCCATCTATCCACCCATCCGTCTATCCATCCATCCATCCACCCACCCACCCATCCACCCATGCATCTACTCACCCACCCACCCATCCACCCATCCATCCGTCCACCCATCTGTCCACCCATCCATCCGTCCATCCATCTGTCCATCTATCCATCCATCCATCCACCCACCCATCCACCCATCCATCCACTCACCCACCCACCCATCCATCCATTCACCCACCTGTCCACCCATCCATCCGTCCATCCATCCATCCGTCCATCCATCCGCCCACTCACCAGTGCTCACCAAGTGCTTATGCTGTCCCTGGCCATGTGCTAGACACTGGGAACATGGCTATGATTCAGAATATATTTAACCTCTCAAACTGTGGAAGACAAGAGGCTGCACACAGGTGCCCCAGGGCTGCTCCGGCTCATCCAGGGCAGCCCTGCTTTCATCTGTTTTACATGCCAGGGTCTGCTTAAGAGTTAATGGGAGAGGGCTTCAATGCCAAGGAAGAGGTTTTAAACCACCGCATTAAAACATAACTGGAAAAATATAAGTGACCACCCACAGACCCTTAATGATTCTAAAAATATAATATGAAAGTAATTTATTCCACTGTTAAGATATATTCTTCCACTTAAATAGACTCACTAAAATTAACTCACATGTTCCTCTGCATATCCAAATTCCTTGTCTACTGCCTTGTCATCAGTCACTTAGGTTTCATCTCTGGCTTCACAAACAATTTATATATTGGCTGGAAAACTCACCAAAACAGTTCACAAATCACTTTCCTTCATTTTCATAGAGGGAATGGTGAACTGGTGGACATCACAGACCTCAGCCATGGCAAAATCAGGCAATCCAGTCGAACTGACTCCAAACTCTCATTTCCTTGTTAAAATCACCACTACCCCCAACACCTCAGCATTGGCTCTTGGGCCCCTTCCCACCAAGAACCCAGGTTTGCATCCCACCTGCAGAGTCGCTGTGTATACCTGATCAGTAGGAAACAGTGGAGTTGTGTTGAGAAGTAGATCCTGGGGGGCTGACTTGGCCCCAGCCAGGGGATTGGTTAGCACATCCAGCTTGCAAAACCATGACTTATAAAAATGACCATTTACTACAATGTGAACTTTCCAGGAAGTTCATGAATTATTGAAACACAAAATGTTAAATTCATGAATGCTGCAGAAATTTTCATCAGCCGTCCCACCCAGGGGAGAGAGAGAGGATATTTATGGAGGATTGGGTGACCGAGGTGTCATCCGTCCATTGTTCTGCACAGTGAAGGCTTTAGCCCCTGGAGCCAGCTGGACTTGCCTAGAGCTCCCTTCTTGGGCTGCAGTGGCTGAACCTCCCTCCAAGGAACTGTCTTCCTGGAGTTTTGCTTTGGCTGTATGCCTCAAGGCCCACACCAAGGGGACCAGCTTAAGAAGCAGCTTTGCCACAAGTGTGCTGATGCAGGTTTGTCAGTCATATCTCTTATTATCGTCTAATGAGGTATTATATAAAAAAAAGTCTCGCAAATATGAGGGCCACACAAAGCTTTGCTTCCCCCAAAGAGCTACTTTCTTCTCACGGATCACAAGGCTCAGGTACTGATCCACTTTACCTTTTTGATTTGGCCCCCAGGAATCTCAGAAATCCACATATCCCCTTTCTGAGTCCAACTTGTGTAAATAAAGCTGACTTCAGGTTCTGTGCAGATGATCGTTACATTACTTTTTGTTGTGGCTGCAAAAATAACATCCTAATTTGGGGGTGTTTCCAGTGCTTTTCCAAAAGACTTTTGGAAGAGTGTGTCCTGGTGGTGGTAAATACAGTGGGTAAGAGCCTGGCTCTGTGACCTCAGCCGACGTTTTCATAAATCTACCTCAGTTCCTTCCCCTCTAGAACAGGATAACGATCCCACAGGGTGGTGCTGTGATGACTGTGAGCTAGTTTACGTAAACTGCACGGCGCCTGGCACAGAGTAAGCACTCAATAAATGCTAGTTTTTTGTTTTTTTTTTTAAACTCTTCGGCTGCCTTCAGTGCTCCTATAGGCACCCCCAACCCCCCACTCCATTCATTTTGTTTTGTCTTTGCCTTAGGGAATGACGTCACCCATTGAACGCCTGCCTGAGGTTCCAGGAGGCTGCACCTGCACCTCCATCTCCCTGGAGGGCCATACAGCATGTGCAGAAGCTGGGGACACCTGGATCAGGCAGAGACCCAGGCAGGCCTCACCTGGGGAGGCCTGAAGACTCTCATTCCAGCCTCACCATTCTAGGAGCCCTGGCCCATTTCCTAGGCTAGTGGTGCACAAACTTGCTTGTGCCTTAGAATCCCTGGGAGGGCTGGTTAAAACACAGCTTCCTGGGTCCTAACCCCAGAGCTTCTGATTCACTAGGTCTAGGGTAAGGCGCAAGAATTTTGCATTTCTTACAAGTTCCCAGATGACGCTGTTGGCCTACGGATCACACTCTGAGAACCACTATCCTAGGGGGTGGGGCAATTTATTTTAGATAGCATAAAAGAAGACTGATCCTCTAACTGGTGGTCAATCTCTTTGGTGGGGCTTGTGGACAAGGGGCCCCACTCTCCAGGAGTCCTTGGGGCCAGGTGGGGCCAGAGATCCCCATGGGGCCAGAGGTGGTCCTTAGAAGCACAGCTCACATGCTCCCGGGGATGTGGTAGTTGGCACTTCTGCTGTCATCATTCCCATTTAGGGAGTAGCAGGCCAGATCCTCAGAGCTATTGGAGAAGAGTTTTTGGCAAATGCAAGTGCTCGAAGACCAGGCTGGCTTAGGGCCCTCTTCCAAGGGCTGAGCACCCTCAATTCTCTCTGGTTTTGGCCTCAGATCTCCCCAGCTTCTCTCAGGCTCAGATATATCTGGACAAAAGGGATCCCTCTTTATTCACTTCCTAAGCTTTATCATGAATTAGCTTTAAATATCTCGGATCATTGAGAGGATGTGGGGTGATTCAGCTTCTTCTGCCCCTCACGCTTTGTCATTAGGCTGAGTGAGCAGCCAGGCAGGGCTGGCCAGGCCGTCCGCCTCAGACCCCCTCCTAGGGCTTCCTTCCCCATGAGCCTGGGAGGGGCTGGTCAGCCTCACCTCTGCCTTTCAGCAATCACCTAAGTGGTCTTGGACTTGGTCTGACAGCCCAGGGGTGTAGTCTGGCTCTACCGCTTCCGAGCTGTCACTATAGAGCAAGCACATCACTTCACAGAGCCCAAGTTTCCTACCTGTAAAAGGTGTTCAATCATCCTTATTTTCCAGGGTTGTAAATGAAGATGAAATGAGATAAAAATAAGCAATAATGAACTCAAGACTTTTGTCATAATGGAGTGAGGGGTTGACAAGTCCTTTCCCCATAAGCAAGTATAAAGCTGGACAAAACTGAGCAACAGACATTTCATCTTTCTGGAAATCTACAAAAGGCATACTACAGACTGAGAAGCATTTATTTATGAAAATGACTGAATTTTGGGTAAGAACAGTGTGAGTCTGTGGTGTTTTGCCCATGACTGCTCCCATCCCCCTTCTCCCCAGCTCTGTAGTTCACCAGGTCAGTGGCAGTTGGGGACAGGGGAAGGAAATAGTGAAAACCAGTAGCTTCCCTGCCTCTGCCAGAGAGCTCCGTTGATTAGGAGTGTTGTCAGTTAAAGTGGCAATTTCAGTGCTAAGTGAATAAGGAGGGCCAGCGGCTCCACTAGCTTGAAGTTGTGGTCCTGTTTGGAACAAGAAATGGACTGTTGGACTACCTTGAGATTTAGTGCGAAGTTTTGGGAGGTGAGCCAGCTCTAAGGAGCCTGATATGTTCTCCACATATCCTGGGTTGACCAGAAGTTGTGCGCGTGTATAGAAGATATCAGAGAGGGCTCAAGCCACCGATACATTCCTGGCTGATGGAGCCTACATATACATGCAGAAGAGATGTGAGAGAGCTTGGTGGAAAGTAAAAGCTGGGGCAAACTTGCAAACAGCCTGATGTTCCAATGGATTCCCCAGCTCACACACCTCAGGTCCACAGTAGAGAGTGTAAGCCTTAGTGGCTTGAAATGTTTGAATACAATCTCTGACCAATCTTTGGCTGAACGCTGAGCTATGCAGACACAGGGCAATGCCTAGGAAGGCAAGCTTAAAAGTAAAATTAAGGAAAAAAAAAAAAAAGAAGCTGAGCAGAGACATTAGCAGCAGCACATTGTGCGGGATGCAGACTTAGATTCAGTTCAAGCAAGCTATTAGACAAACAAACAACTATTCTCAGGGGGCAAAAAGACAAAATCTAGTGTTACTATAATATATTATCTAAAATGTCCAGAACATGACGTAAAAATTATGACGTACGCAAAGAAACAAGAAAGTGTGACGTGTATTCAGGAAAAACAAACAAACAAACAAATAAACAAAACAGCCCATAGAAGCTGTCTCTGAGTGTCCTCAGATGTTGGATTTAGCACAGTAAGATTTTAAAGCAGCTATTACACGTTCAAAGAACTAAGGGAAACCGTATCTAAAGAATTAAATGATCCAATGAATAGGTAATCTCAATAAACAGAAATTATAAACGGCAGCAAAATGGAAATTCTGGAGTTGAAAAATATAATACCTAAAATTAAAAAAATCATTAGAAGAACTCACCAGCTTATCTGAGATGGCAGAAGAAAGAATCAGTGAACTTGAAGATAGTTATTAAAAAAAAAGTTATTGAAGAAAAAATTATTAGAGCTTCAGAAACCTCTGGAATAATACCAAATATATCAAAATACATGTAAAGGGAGTCCCAGAAGGAAAGGAGAGAAACAAGAAGCAAAAAATATCTGAAGAGGTAATGGCTGAAAACTCCCAAATACAATGAAAAATGTTAATCTACATATTCAAGAAACTAAACAAAGCCCAAGTAGATAAACACAATGATATACCTAGACACATCATAGTCAAACTGCTCAAAGTTAAAGAAAAAGAGAAATCATGAAAGCAGCAAGAGAAAACTCATAATGAACAGGGGAACAACAATACAATTATGGTTGACGTCTCATCACAAATGCTGGAGGCAGAGGCAGTGGAATGATATAGTCAAAAGAAAAAGGCCTGTCAACCAAGAATTTTATGTCTATCAAAACTACCCTTGGAAATGAAGATGTAATAAATACATTTCCAGAAAAACCAAAATTGAGAGAATTAAAATTGCTAGCAGACCTGCCTTACCAAAAAGAAAAAAAAAAAAAAAAGGTAAAGGTAGTCTTGTAGGCTGAATGGAAACCAAACCTGATCTAACTTGAATCACAGGACGAAATAAAGAACACTGGAAATGCTAAATATGTAAGTAAATACGAAAGACTATGACTAGATTTTTCTCATTTCTTCTCTTAACTTCTTTAAAAGACATAAGATTGTATAAATAATAATTACAATATTGCATTGTTGGGTTTATAACATATATGGATGTAATATAGGGCAAAGATAGAACAAAGGTGAAGGAGGAAAAGGTGATAAATAATGGAGCAAATTTTCCTTAAGATGCAACCATTAAGAAAATAATTTTTAAAAATAGCAAAAAAATCAAGAGATCAATGGAAACAGGATAATAAACAGGTTTATTTAACACAAATTAAGGAAGTAAAGGAGGAAGGGATGAACAAAAAAGACATGAGGCAATAGAAAATAAATAACAAAAAGGCAGATGTAAATCTAACTATATTAATAATTATATTAAATATAGCTAGATAAATAACCTCAATTAAAAGCCAGAGATTGTCACATTGAATAAAAAAGCAAGGCTCAACTACATGTTGACTAAGAGAAACACACCTTAGGTTCAAAGACACAAATAGGAAACAATAAGAGCTGTAGTGACTATACTAATATCAGACGAAACAGACTTTAAGACAAGAAATATTACTAGAGACAAGGACATTTCATAATAACAGAAAGGTCCATATATATCAGGAGGCTATAATAATTATAAATGTGAATGCACCCAACAGTGAATACCAAAATACATGAAGTACAAACTGTTGGAACTGAAAGGAGAAATGGACAATTCCACAATAATAGTTGGAGATTTCAATACCCCAATCTGAGTAATTGACACAACAACTAGGAAGAAAATCTGCAGGGATATGGAAGACTTGAACAACACTATCAACCAACGTGACCTAACTGACATTTATAGAACATTCCACTCAACGACAGCTGCACACGCTTTCTTCTCAAGTGCACATGGAACATTCTGCAGGACAGACCTTAACATACTGGATCGTAAAACAAGTCTCAATAAATATAAAAAGATTGAAGTCATACAAAACATGCTCTCCAACTACAATGGAATTAAATTAGAGATCAATAATGGAAAGATATCCGGGAAAATCTCAAATATTTAGAAATCAAACCACATACTCCTAAATAACCCATAGGTCAAAGGCTAAACATCACAAGAAAAGTTTAAACATATTTTGAATGGAATGGAAACATCACACAACATATAAAAATTTATGGGATGCAGCTAAAGTAATATTTCATGGGAAATGTATAGCTTTAAACACCTATATCAGAAATAAAGAAAGGTCTCAAGAGCCTAAAGCTTTCATCTGAAGAAACTAGAAAAAGAGCAAACTAAACCCAAGGCATACAGAAGGAAGGAAACAACAAAGATTAGAGTACAAATCAATGAAACAGAAAACAGAAAAGCAATAGAGAAAATCAATGAAATCAAAAGTTGTTTTTTTTAAAAGATCAATTAAATTGACAAATGTTAGCAGTCCTATGAGTAGGTGCTATTGATCCAATTTAATAGAGGAAGATTTTGAGGATGGGAAGGTGAAGTGACTTTTCAAGGTCATGAAGCCAGCCTGGGGGGAAGACAGGATTTGAACCTGGGTCTGACTCTAGAGTCCTAAGAATAACTAACACAGCTGCCCCCCATCCTGGGAGTGGCCTCCCTCCCTCACTATGAGACACTGGGGTAAGTGGATCAGCCATCTGGGGTGCCATCTGCGCTGGCAAACACAGTTACAAAGCAAACCATCTCTAATCCCACCCTCCTTTTCCCCACATTCTGAAAAAATCCATTCTGCCCAAAGGGTTGGGAATTCCCCCCAACAAACACTCACCTGCGCCCCTGCTCAGGGTCCTGGCCTCCCCACAGCTCTCCTGCACTTGACACCTGTGAAGGAGTCTGCTGCCACCTGGTCTCGCTAAACGGCACTCTGGGTGGGCACCGTTTTGCCAATCGTGGTTCACCCATTCTCAAGGCCGGGAACAGCTGCAGTCCCTCTCACAAGTGACCACGCTGCCCGGGCCTGGAACTAGTCCTACAGAAGGCAAGGCCCTGCAGGTCCCGACGCTACAACGTATTAAAGGTGATGGGATTTTGTCCCTGCTCCCACAGGGGTTTCCTCAGCTCCCGGAATTTACCAAGGCATCTGGAACCCCAGCCTCAGGAAGGACACCCCTTCCTTCTTTGTCTCCAAGCAAAAGTGAATTCTGTGACCTTGGGGTTAGGGTTAGGGTTGATTAGTGGGGCTCCCTGAGAGTAGGCATTGGGTGTGGCTGGTTTGGTGGGACAACTCCCACCCATTCACCCCACCCCGCCAGTAGCTCTGCTTTTAATTCTCCGGGGCTTCTCATTTGTCCCAGACTTTGGCAGTGTTCTCAAAAACAAATTGGGTTGAAATCACATTAATTTGCACTCTCAAACAGCCATCTGGTACATGCTTGCTGCTATTTACTTAACTGCCTGATACACTTCTTATGCCCTGTCTCTTTCCACAAACAAAATGAGGGACTTGCAAGAGGGCATTAACAGGCAGAAGAGATTGTGAATTGAAAGGGAAAATGAGAATTAAGTGAGAATGAAAAATGAAAATTTGACAACCATGGGGATTAATACTATTGCTGTGATTAAGGATAAAATGTGTCAGGAGCTTCCCTGCAGCCAGGGCAAAGAAGGAAACAGGACACATGCCCCTGCACTTCTACAGAAAACTTTTGATTACATTGGCTTTGGTGCTACAGAGCAGGGCACTTGCTAGCTTTGTGAGCACAACAACTTCTTTACACAGGCTATACCCAACCTAGAAATCTGGGAGGCCCCTTCCTGTCTTTCCCCCTTCGCCACATGTCCAGTTAATCATCAAGTTCCACTGATTAAGCTCTAATTCATCCTCAAATCTTACTTCTCCTTTAAGATTGCCTTGGTCTGGCTCCCATTTGCTGCCCCTGAACCATCTTCTAGTCTCCAACCTGGCCTCTCATCATCTGACCTCCTTCTATGTCTGATGATAGAACTCTCTGCCTTATGAGTCTTGGGGGAAGACTGAGCTTGCCTCCCACTAGAGAAGCTGAAAATGCCAGATACCCACTTTCCAAGACTCCCTTGCAGCTTAGACACAGCTGGGCTTCACCAGCAGGTGCAGTGTTACAGAGAATCCTCCCACAGGATGGGGAGAAGGTTGCAATACAAAGCTTTTGGTGCAGCAGGAGCATAACCAATAGCTAAAGTCCAATCCATATATGCAGCGGGGCATGGTGGAAGCTGCAGCAGTTTGGGTGTGAGTTTTGGCTTTCACCTTGGGTGAGTAGCCTCAGGGCCTGATCCCTCACTCCTCCTTCCCAGGGAGCTGCTGAGTGGCTGTGCATCCCTTGGATGAACTCCTTCTCTGCCTATATCATTCAGAGTTGATTTGTGAGCTTGCAACTAAGGACTCACCTGGCTCAGTCACCTCACAGATCATCCTCCCAATCCTCCCACCCCCACTCGCCAAGGGAGCCACATAAAATGTAAACCGACCCCAAGCTTACAACATGTTGGGGGCTCCCACTGCCCATGGTGAGAATTCTCCAAAGGGAACCAACCACCTTGTGGTTCTTGTTAAAAATACAGAATCCTGGGGCTCCATGCAGCCAGTTTGGGTTAGAATTTCTGAAGGAGGGGCCTGGGAATCTGCATTGTAACAGTCTTTCCAGATGATTCCATGGACACAAAAGTTGGAGCATGACAGGCCTACAGAGTAAACTTCATTTTCTTTACCAGGCACACAAGACCCCCTGGGGCTGGCCCTGCCTGGCCCCTGGCCTGACTCCCGCCCCACTTGTCATTTCCTCTCATTCTTCTTTTCTTTGGGCAATGGTGAGCTGTTTCTAGATCACTGTACAAGTGAAGAAGCTGTTTCTCACCTCCACGCTTCACTCGTGAGCTACCTAATATTTCTCACCTGGCTAATCTTCACCTGGACTCTTCCAAAACCACAGTGAGTATTAAAAAAAATTGGTCCTGTGAACCAAAAACCTCCAGTGGATTCCTCAAAGCAAAAGTTAAACACATCATTTTTATTTGACCATAATGTAATGATTGCAAACCTAGAGTAAAAGTTTAAATTAACAAAAACTTGTAAGCATTGGAAATTTAAAAGGAAATTAAAATTGCAATTATACACTATCTAGAAAATAATGAAAACTTCTAATGCTACATCTAAAAATGTACGGAATACTAGCAAAGCTATACTAACAGACAAATCCATAATCATATGTAATTTTACTACAGAACAAGAAAGAATGAAAATAAAGAAATATGAATTAAATACCAGAAGTTGGAAAAGAATGCAAATCTCAGGAAAATTGAGGGGAAAATATAAAAGCAGAAAATAAGGATTTAGAAAATGGAAAAACAGTAAAATTAGGCAAACAAATCCAGGAGTGTGTGTTTGTGTATGTGTGTGTATATGTGTATCTTAAATATAATCAAGGAAAAAAACCATAGAAAACATTAAGGCAGTAACTTAGGCATGAGATTAGAGACACATAAGAGCAGTGGTTAAACTCTTCAGTCTCAGGAATCCTTTAAATTCTTAAAAATTATCAAGAATTACATGGGTCCTAGCTATCCATGTTTACTCTATTAGCAATTAAAACTGAGAAATTTATAAAACACTAGAATACACAAGCATATCTTCCATTAACCTTCAGAGCAAAGACATCAGCAGTTGTCATGCAGCTTCTGGAAAACACTACCCTTCACTTGTAAAAGAATGAGAGTGAAAAAGGCAAGTAATATCTTAGTACTATTGTGACAACAATTTTGGCCTGTGAACCCCCTTGTGGATTCCCAGAAGTCCCCAGACCACACTGTGAGAACTGCTGTCCTACAGCCACCACCAAAATCATGGGGAAGAATAAAAAATGAGAGCATTTTATGCATGCCTGTAAATTTCAAAATTTTGATGACAGATAATTTTCTTGGAAAATATGAATATCCAAAAGTAACCCCAAAAGTAGACATGACTAAGCCAAATAACAAAAGATAAATGGAAGGAGTATAAAGAACTTCCTCCAAAGGGTCCCACATCCAGTCCTTATCAAAGGTAACTCTTTCAAACTTTCAAGGCACAGATAATTTCAGAATATAGAAAGAGATGAAGTTTTACAATTGCTTTCACAAAAATAAGAAAGGAAGACTATAAACCAATTATTTATGATTATAGTCTCTTAGATCCTAAATGAAGTTCTAAAATGTCACCCAGCAGTATATTAAAAATAATATCCCATAATAGGGCTTATTCCAGAAATGCAAGAATGATTTAATATCAGAAAATCTATTAACATAATACATCATTTCAGTAAGTAAGATGAGAAAAACTCTTAGAGTAGGGACAGACAGATACTGCTTCACCATAATAAATCCTGATGATCTCAACTGACTCCCAACATCTTTCTAAACCATGGCATTCTGGAGTCGAGTTTGCCAGGTTTACTTGATTCCAAAAACTGTTATGAGGTGTTTGGGGAAAAGCCTTTTCTCCCTCCCTGCCAGACTGATTTGCAGCCCTGAGCTGGTCTGGGGAGCCAAACCAGCCCTGGGTTCCAGGCCTTTTGTTCACCAACATTTGGAATCCTGAGAAGGAAAGTGGCCCTAAGGCCCTTGAGAGTGGGGGTGGGGGATCACTCCTCAGCTGCCTTCCTCAGGGGCAGCCCTGGGAGCACAGCCAGGTCAGCCAAAGCCCAGAGCTCCTTCACCAGAGCTGACCTGCATTTTGTCCTAAGAAAGCACTCTGGCTAAGTAAGACACAGACAGCCCTGAGTTCAAATCCTAGCCCTGCCCCTTGCTGGTGGTGCCCACTGGGCAAGCCACCTCTCTGAGCCTTGATGATCTCATCTGTAAAATGGGAACAAGAGTCTCTGCCAGGAGTTAATGAGATCAAAGGGCCTAGCAGGATGCCTGGTAGATACTCAATATATGACACTCAGACCTTTACAATCCTAAATGTTATTCCCTAGACATAGATTTAAATGTGAAAAGCAAATCAATACAACTTTAAGAGGAAAACAGTGGAGTAAACCTCATGACCTTGGGTTTCTTATTGGGCTGTGAGTGGCCAGGGAGCTGCGAAACTTTGTGGGGGCTGAGATGTGATTGGGGTCATCACCAGGCCACGTCTGGAACAAGCAGACCGTTTGGAAAGCAGTTTTCCCAAATACATTCCTCGTTTGCAAGCTGCCCCAGGACACTGGAGAGTGCTGCTGATGGAGGTGTCTGTGCTGCCCCTGGTGCCTGGGACCGGTTAACAGATCCCAAAACACATCTTTCTGGAATCATCCACTTTTTCTCAAAATTAGCTGTTTCACTCTAATAGGTTTTTCTTTGCTGGGTACCCAAGAGAGTGTTGCACCATCAATCACAGCAGTTCAATGTCAAACAGTGTTAGAGTACAATAAGTCCTATGATGAGGCAGGAAAGCTCATTTTGAAAACCAGGCCTTATATTCAATGAGAGGACCCCCCCCAAAAATCCCTTCTTCAACTAAGTGATAAGTAAAAAGCCCCGAAGGATTCCTTTTCAGCATGAACTATGCGAGGCTTAGCAGCAGCTGACAGTAAATGTGCAGTATTTTTCCTGCCTGTCTTTTGATGATGACTCACATTTTCAGTACCTTTCATTACCTGTGTTTCAGTGTTGGTGTCACTTTAATACTTCCGAGCCTGCAAAGATTATTGCAGTTGAAGTAGACTTCTTGGTTACTGGATTAAACTTAGCATCAGACCCTCATTCAATTTTTATAATATATATTTGCAAACTACTCTGAATAGCAAACCAAAGCCAACATTAAGCAACAGGGAAAATGCTGTGTGCATTTTTGTCCCCCTGCGCCCGTGTTTCATCAGCTTGCCATCCCCCACAGCTCTCTTAGGAAGGCAATCAAGTATAGTTGGGCCTCTTATTCTTTTGTGTGTGTGTGTGTGTTTTAATTAGAGAAGTTGTAGGTTTACAGACACATCATGCAGAAAATACATAAACTCTACCCCAACAGTTTTCTCTATTATTAACAGTTTGCATTAGTTTTGTACCTTTTTACAATTGATGAAGCAATATTATTATAATTGAACTATTAACCATAGTCCATTGTTTATATTAGGGTCCACTGTTTAGGTTGTAAAGTCCTAGTTTTTTTTTTTTTTAAATTTATTCTAGTAACATATATACAACCTAAAATTTCCCCTTTTAATTACATTCAAATATATAATTCAGTGGTATTAATTACACTCACAATGCTGTGCTACCATCACACCATCCATTACCAAAATTTTTCCATTACCTCAAAACAAAAACTCTGTACTTATTAAGCAATAACTCCCCACTCCCTACACCCACTACAGCCCCTGGAAACCTGTATTCTAGTTTCTAACTCTATGAATTTGCTTATTCTAATTATTTCATATCAGTGAGATCATACTATAATTTGTCCTTTTGAGCCTGACTTATTTCACTCAACACGGTATCCTCAAGATTCAGCCATGTTGTCACATGTATCCGAACTTCATTCCTTTTTGTTGCTGAATAGTATTCCGTTGTATGTACAGACCAGATTTATTTACTCATTCATCAGCTGAATTGTGAATAATGCTGCTATGAAAATTGGTGTGAAAATATCTGTTCAAGTCCCTGCTTTCAATTGTTTTGACTATATACCTAGAAGTGGGACTTTTGGGTCATATGGTAATTCTATAATTAACTCTCTGAGGAACCACCAAACTGTTTTCCACAATGGCTGCACCATTTTTCATTCCCACCAACAATGTACAAGTGTTCCTATTTCTCTCCATCCTCTCCAACACTGATTATTTTCCATTTTTTAATAGTAGTCATTCTCATGGGTGTGAATTAGTATCTCAAGGATTTCATTTATATTTCCTTAATGGCTAATGATGTTGAGCATGTTTTCATGTGCTTTTTGGCCTCTTGTAGATCTTCTTTGGAAAAATATCTGTTCAAGATTTTTCCCATTTTTACACTGGGTTGTTTGTTTTTTGTTGTTGAGTTGTAGGATTTCTTTATATATTTTGGATATTAAACATTTATTTGATATGTGCTGTTCTGGTTTGCTAAAGCTGACAAAATGCAGTATACCAGAAATGGACTGGCTTTTTTTTTTTTAATTTTTTAAAAAACATTCAGTTTTATTGATATATTCACATACCATACAATCATCCACAGTGTGCAGTTGTTCACAATACCATCATAGAGCTGTGCATTCATCACTGCAATGTCTAAATATTTTCACCGCTCTTCCTCCATTGCAATTTCCTTCCATTGCAATTTCTGGTATCTTCTGATACCAGAAATTGCCACCATATGCAGAAACTGCATTTCTTGGGGTAATAGTGAGCAGAACTGTCCCTTTGTACTGAGAAATCACTTCTGGGATTCTTGGCCTTGTCCATAGAAGAAGTAGAATTGTTGTGCTACCATCTCCCAAAATTGTGTTCCAAACCACGCACTCCTGTCTTCTATCACCCTGTAGTGCTCCCTTTAGTATTTCCTGTAGGACGGGTGTCTTGTTCACAAAGTCTCTCATTGTCTGTTTGTCGGAAAATATTTTGAGCTCTCCCTCATATTTGAAGGACAGCTTTGCTGGATATAGGATTCTTGGTTGGCGGTTTTTCTCTTTCAGTATCTTAAATATATCACACCACTTCCTTCTTGCCTCCATGGTTTCTGCTGAGAGATCCGCAAATAGTCTTATTAAGCTTCCTTTGTATGTAATGGATCGCTTTTCTCTTGCTGCTTTCAGGATTCTCTTTGTCTTTGACATTTGATAATCTGATTATTAAGTGTCTTGGCGTAGGCCTATTCAGATCTCTTCTGTTTGGAGAACACTGTGCTTCTTGGATCTGTAATTTTATGTCTTTCATAAGAGATGGGAAATTTTCATTAATTATTTCCTCTATTATTGCTTCTGCCCCTTTTCCCTTCTCTTCTCCTTCTGGGACACCAATGATACGTACATTATTGTACTTTGTTTCATCCTTGAGTTCCCGGAGACGTTGCTCATATTTTTTCATTCTTTTCTCCATCTGCTCCTTTGCGTGTAGGCTTTCAGGTGTTTTGTTCTCCAGTTCCTGAGTGTTTTCTTCTGCCTCTTGAGATCTGCTGCTATATGTTTCCATTGTGTCTTTCATCTCTTGTGTTGTGCCTTTCATTTCCATAGATTCTACTAGTTGTTTTTTTGAACTTTTGATTTCTGCCATATATATGCCCAGTGATTCCTTTACAGCCCCTATCTCTTTTGCAATATCTTCTCTAAACTTTTTGAATTGATTTAGCATTAGTTGTTTAAATTCCTGTATCTCAGTTGAAGTGTACGTTTGTTCCTTTGACTGGGCCATAACTTTGTTTTTCTTACTGTAGGTTGTAATTTTCTGTTGTCTAGGCATGGTTTCCTTGGTTATCCAAATCAGGTTTTCCCAGACCAGAACAGGCTCAGGTCCCAGAGGGAAGAAATATTCAGTATCTGGTTTCCCTGTGGGTGTGTCTTAGAAAATTGCTCCACCCTGTGATGCCTCAGGTCACTGTGCTTTTCTGCCCAGCAGGTGATGCCTGTTAGCCTATAATTCTTGACTGGTATGAGGAGGTATGGCCGTGTTCCCCCAGGCTCTGGGGTCTGGTTCTGAATGGAAAGGGCCCCACCCCTTTCCTCCTAGAGAAAACAGACCCCCCAGGTGGAGGTTATTAGCATTTCAGTGGTCTCGCTCTCTGCTTGTGCTGTCTCCACCCTTCCCCGAGTCACAGCCCTGGAAACTGAAAATTACTGGGGCTTTCTCCACTGAGCTAAAAAAGAAACAGATAGTCCCCTTCAGACCCAGTCCAAGGTGACCCTCTGGCTCTCCCAGGTCAGTCGTCACCCAAAGCCTCTGTCTGTTTTTTTGGGATGCGTACCTGTAGTGAGCAGTTCACACTCCATACATAAAACCCCAGTTGGAGCTCAGCTGAGCTGTATTCGCTTGCTGGGAGAGAGCTTCTCTCTGGCACCACAAGGCTTTGCAGCTCGGGCTATGGGGGAGGGGGTCTCACAACTTGGTTCCGCAGGTTTTACTTACAGATTTTATGCTGTGTTCTCGGGCATTCCTCCCAATTCAGGTTGGTGTATGATGAGTGGATGGTCTCGTTTGTTCCCCCGCAGTTATTCTGGATTATTTACTAGTTGTTTCTGGTTTTTTGTAGTTGTTCCAGGGGGACTACTTAGCTTCCACTCCTCTCTATGCTGCCATCTTGCCCCACCCCCTGGACTGGCTTTTAACAATGGGGATTTATTAGCTTACATGTTTACAGTTCTAAGGCCATGAAAATGTCCAAATTAAGGTATCAACAGGAACACACCTTCTCTGAAGAAAGAATGCTGGCATCCAGGACTCCTCTGTCACATGGGAAGGCACATGGTGACACCTGCTGGTCCTTCTCTCCCGGGTTTCATTGCTTTCAGCTTCTGGCTTCAGTGGCTTCCTCTTTCAGCTTCTCGGGGCGTGTCCTTGTCTCTCAGCTTCTCTGGGCTTTTTCTTTCTTTTATCCTCTTATAAAGGACTCCTGTAAGAGGATTAAGACCCACCTTGAATGAGGTGGGTCACATCTCAATTGAAATAACCTAATCAAAAGGTACCACCCAGAGTAGGTCTACAACCACAGGAATGGATTAAAAGAACATGATCTTTTCTGGGGTACATACAGCTTCAGACTACCACATGTGGTTTCCAAGTATTTTCTTCCATTCTGTAGGTTGACTTTTGCTTTCATGATGAAGTCCTTTGATGCACAAATTTTAAATTTTGATTAAGTCCCATTTATCTATTTTTTCTCTTGTTGTTCATACTTTGGGGTAAAGTTTGAGAAATCATTGCCTAACACAAGGTCCTGAAGATCCTTCTCTATGTTTTCTTCCAGGAGTTTCATAGTGTTGGTTCTTATATCTAGATCTTTGATCCATTTTGAGTTAATTTTTATATATGGTTTAAGGTATTGGTCAGGGTTCTCTAAGGAAACAGAACCAAAAGGAGAAGTCTGCAAATACGAGATTTTATAAAAGTGTCTCACAGAACTGTGGGGGTGCACGAGTCCAAACTCCATAGGGCAGGATGCTTGAGTCCAAATTCTGTAGGGCAGACAGCAAGCTGGCAACTCCAGTGAAGGTCTTCAATGAACTCCCCAGGAGAGGCTGACTGGCTGAAGAAGTGAAAGTTCTCTCTTCTCCCTTAAGTCTTCAACTGATTGGATTGCATCCAGCTGATTGTATTCTCTCTTTTCGGAAGACATGGATGTAATCAGTCACAGATGCAATCAATTGACTGATGATTTAATAAGCCAGACTTCTGGTTTATTAACCAGCCATGAAAGTTCCTTGCCGTAATGGTTAGGCCAGTGTTTGGCTGATAACTGGGCACCATTACCTGGCAAAGTTGACACATGAACCTAACCATCATAGGTTAGCTTCATTCTTTTACATATGAATATTGTTTTTTTCAGCAACATTTGTTGAAGAGACTATCCTTTCTCCAGTGAGTGGACCTGGCATCCTTGTCAAAAATCATTTAGCCATAGATGTGAGGGCTTATTTCTGAACTCTTAATTTGATTTCATTGGTTCATATGTCTGCCTTTGTGCTAATACCATGCTGTTTTGATTACTATAACTTTGTAATAAGGTTTAAAATTGGAAAATGGAGATGCTCCAATTTCATTCTTTTTCAGGATGTTTCTGGCTTTAGTCTTTCTTATAAATGTGATGATTGACTTTTCCACTTCTGCAAAGAAGGCTGCTGGAATTTTGATTGGAATTGCATTGAATCTGTAAATTGCTTTGAGGATAACTGACATCTTAACAATATTTAGTCTTCCAATCTATGAATAAGAAATGTCCTTCCATTTATTTATGTCTTCTCTGATTGCTTTTAGCAGTGTTCTATAGTTTTCCGTGTTTAAGTCCTTCATATCCTTGGTTAAATTATTCCTAAATATTTAGTTATTTTAGTTGCTATTGTTCTTAGTTTTAGTCTTGATTTCCTCATCAAATTGTTTATTACAGACATACCTTGGAGATATTGTGAGTTCAGTTCCAGAATACTTCAATAAAGCAAATGTCACAATGAGTCACATGCTTTTTTTGGTTTCCCAGTGCATATAAAGTTATGTTCACATTATACTGTAGTCTATTAAGTGTGCAATAGCATTATGTTTAAAAAATGATGTACATACCTTAATTAAAATGTTACACAGAGACATGGAGTGAGCATATACTGTTAGAAAAATGTTGCCAATAGGGTTGCTCGATGCAGTGTTGCCACAGACCTTTTTTTTTTTTTTTTTTTAAATTCAGTTTTATTGAAATATATTCACAAACCATACAGTCATCCATGGTATACAATCAACTGTTCACAGTATGATCATATAGTTATGCGTTCATCACCACAATCTATTTCTGAACATTTTCCTTACATCAGAAAGAATCAGAATGAGAATAAAAAATAAAAGTGAAAAGAGAATACCCAAACCATGCCCCCATCCCACCCTATTTGTCATTTAGTTTTTACTCCCATTTTTCTACTGATTTTTTTTCAATTTTTTAACTTTGTTTATCAAAAAATTAAAAACAAACAGGCAAACAACAACCAAAAAAAACCCCACATTTCAAACAAAGCAATGGATTAAGGAAAACAAATAACCTAAAATAATTACTTTGTTTCCAATATGTTCCTACCATACCCCAAGAAAATTAATAAACCATGTCCAAACAGAGGAGTAAGAAAAACAAATAATCTAAAATAACTACATTGCTTCCAACATGTTCCTACCATACCCCAAGAAAATTAACAACCCCTAAGAAAACAAAGGAATAAGAGGAAAAAAAACCTAAAATAACTCTATTGCTTCCAACATTATCTTACTATATCCAAGAAAGTTTACAAACCATAATGCCACAAACCTTTAATCTGTAAAAAACACAGTATGTGTCAAGCACATAAAGTGAAGCATGATAAAACAAGGTATGCCTTTACTTGTGTATAGAAACCCTACTGATTTTGGGGTGTTAAACTTGTGCCCCACCACTTTGCTGAATTCTTTTATTAGCTCTAGTAGCTTTGTTGTCAATTTTTCAGGATTTTCTATATATATAGAATCACGTTATCTGTAAACAGGAAAAGCTTTACTTCTTCCTTTCCAACTTGGATGCCTTTTATGTATTCTTCTTGCCTAACTGCTCTGGCTAGAACTTCCAGTATAATGCTGGCTAACAGTGGTGACGGTGGGCATCTTTGTCTTGTTTTTGATCTTAGAGGGAAAGCTTTCAGTCTTTCACCATTGAGTATGATGTTAGCTGTGGTTTTTCATATTTGCCCTTTATCATGTTGAAATAGTATCCTTCTATTCCTATTTTTCCAAGTGTTTTTACCAAGAAGGGGTCTGGGTTTTGTCAAATGCCTTTTCAGCATCAATTGAGATGACCAAGTAGTTTTTTTCCCCCTCCATTCTATTAATGTGATATAGTAGATTAATTGATTTTCTTAGTTTAACCACCCTTGTATACCTGGGGTAAATCTTACTTGATCATGCTGTATAATTCTTTTAATGTGTTATTGGATTCGGTTTGTTGAGGATTTTTGTATATATGTTCATAGGGATATTGGTTTGTAATTTTCTTTTCTTGTGATATTTTTAGCTGGCTTTAGTATTAGGGTGATGTTGGCCTCATAAAATAAATTAGGAAGTGTTTCCTTCCCTTCAAGTTTTTGGAAGAGTTTGAACAGAATTGGTGTTAATTCTTCTTGGAATGGTAAAATTCACCAGTGAAGCCATCTTGTCCTGAGCTTTTCTTTACTTTCTTCAATTAATTTATCATTGGGAGGTTTTCCATTACTGATTCAGTCTCTTCACTTGTTATTGGTCTGTTGAGAGCTTCTATTTCTTCTTGAGTCAGTGTAGGTAGTTTGTGTGTTTCTAGATATTTGTTCATTTCATCTAGGTTACCTAATTTTGGTGTACAGTTGTTCATAGTATCCTTTTATAAGCCTTTATATTTCTTTGGGGTCGGTAGTAATGTCCTCCCTTTCATTTCTGATTTAGTTATGTGTGTCCTCTCTTTTTTACTTTTAGTCTAGCTAAAGGTTTTTTATTTTGTTTATCTTTTCAAAGAGCCAACTTTTGGTTTTGTTGATTGTATTGTCTTTTTATTCTCTATTTCATTTATCTCTATTTTAATCTTTTATATTGCCTTCCTTCATCTCTCTTTGGGTTTAGTTTGCTCTTCTTTTACTACATCCTCCAGATGTGAGGTTAGGCCTTTGACTTGAGATCTATCTTCTTTTTTACTGTAAGCATTTAGGGCTATAAATTTCCTTCTCAGCACTGCCTCTGCTGCATCCCACAAGTTTTGGCATGTTGTGTTTTCATTTTCATTCACCTCAAGATATTTCCTAGTTTCCTTTGTGATTTTTTTTTCTTTGACCCCTTTGTTGTTTAAGAGTGCACTGTTTGATTTCCACATATCTGTGAATTTTCCAATCTCCCTGTGTTATTGATTTCTAGCTTCATTCTGTTGTGGTCAGAGAAGATACAATGTATGATTTCAATTTTTTTTTAGTTTATTGAGACTTGTTTTGTGCCCTAAAATATGATCTATCATGGAGAATGATCCATGTGCACTAGAGAAAATGACTGTCTATATATATGTCTATTAGGTCAAGGTGGTTTATGGTATCATTCAAGCCTTCTATTTCCTTATCGATCTTCTATCTAGATGTTCTCTCTATTATTGAAAGTTGTGTATTGAAGTCTCTGTTTTGGTTTGTTAAAGCTGACAGAATGCAATATACCAGAAATGGATTGGCTTTTACAATGAGGATTTATTAGCTTATAAATTTACAGTTCTAAGGCTGTGAAAATGTCCAAATTAAGCCATCAACAGAATGATACCTTCCCTGGAGAGAGGCCTCCTCTGTCACAAGGGAAGGCACATGGCTGGTGTCTGGCGGTCCTTCTCTCTGGGTTTCATTGCTTTCAGCTCCTGCCTTCAGTGGCTTCCTCTCACAGCTCCTCCAGGGGCTTTTTCTCTACGTTCTCTAAGTTCTCTGGGCTTTTTCTGTCTTTCATCCTCTCTTAAAGGACAGTAAAAGGATTAAGACATACCTTGAATGGGGTGGGTTGCATCTCAATTGAAATAACCTAATCAAAATGTCTCAACTAGACCCTGTATCCACAGGGATGGATTAAAGGAATATGACCTTTTCTGGGGTACATAACAGTTCAAACCATCATAGTGTGCTACTGTTAATGAAGACCTATCTATTTCTCCCTTTATATCTGTCTATATTTGCTTCATTAATTTTGTGGTTCTGTCATGTGTATATATATTTATAATTGTTATGAACTTTTTTTTCATCCTTGTTTTAGTTTCCTTGCTGCCAAAACAAATACCCTGCAATGGGTTGGATTAAGCAATGGGAATTTATTGGCTCATAGTTTTGAGGCTAGGAGTCGTCCAAAATTAAGGCATCCTCATCGTGATGCTTTCTCCTAGAAGACTGTGGCATTCTAAGGTTGGTTACTGGCAGTACTTGGTCCTTGGCTTTTCCGTCACATGGCAATGTGGACGGCCGCCTCTCCTGGCTTCTCCCTTGTCTTCCAGGTTTCACTGACTTTGAGCTTCTGGCTGCTCCCTCTGGCTTTTTCCCTCTGTGGCCTTTCCTATAAGGCCTTCAGTAAAGAGAGTGAAACCCATCCTAATTCATCTAGGCCACACCTTTCCTAAAGTAACGTCATCAAAAGGTCCTACTTACAAGGGTTCACATCCACACAGATGGCTCAAGTTTAAGAACATGTTTTCCTGGGGTACATACTCCAAGCCACCCAAACCGTCATAACAGCTTTTTACTTAAAGGCTATTTTACCTGATATTATTTTGCTCCCCCAGCTCTCTTTTGGTTACTATTTGCACGGTATATTTTTCTCTTTCCCTTTCAACATACTGTGTGTTTGAATTTAAGGTGAGTCTCTTGTAAACAGCATATATTTGGGTCATTTTTAAAAAAACCCATTCTGTCAATCTGCCATCTGCCAATCTCTGCCTTTTGACTTTTTTTATGAATTTGCATTTAAGAACATGTAAAAAATTAAAAGTGGAATTACATACCAAAAAATATAATACAACAGTAATGACATTTATAATTACCTAAGTAGTTACCTTTACTGGAGGTCTTTATTTCTTTGTACCGTTTCAATCCACTGTCTGGTGTCCTTTCCTTTCAGCCTGAAAAGCTCCCTTGAGCATTGCTTGTCAGGCAAGTCTAGTGGTGATGAACTCCCTCAGCTTTTGTTTATTTGGGAATGTCTTAACCTCTTCCTCACTTTTGAAAGACAGTCTCACAAGATATAAAATGTTTGGTTGGTAATTATTTTCTTTTGGCACTTTACATATTTTGTTTGCTGTCCTCTTAACCTCCATGGTTTCTGATGAGAAATAGGAACTTAATCTTATTGGAATGCCCTTGTACAAAACACGCTGCTTTTCTCCTGCAGCTTTCAGAACTCTCTGTATGTCCTTCGCATTCAACAGTTTGGCTATTATATGTCTGGGCATGGTTCTCCTTAAGTATATCCTGTTTGGGGCCCGTTAGGATTCTTGAACGTGCATATTCATGATTTTCATTAACTTTAGGGATGTTTTCTGCCATTATTAATTTGAATATTCCTTCTGCTCCTTTTTCTTTTTCTTCTCCTTCTGAGACTCCCATAATGCATATATTGGTACACTTGATGTTATTCCACAGGTCTCTTAGTCTCCGTTCACTTTTTTCATTCTTTTTTCTTTCTGCTCTTCAGCGTGAATCATTTCAATCGTCCTTGTCTTCAAAATCACTGATTCTTTCTTTTGCCATCTCCAACCTGCAGCTGAAGAATTTTTCATTTCATTCATTGTAGTTTTCAATTCCAGTAATTCTGTTTGGTTCCTTCTAAAAATTTCCCTTTATTGAGATTCTCATATTGTTCATTCATTGTTTTCCTAATATCTTTTAGTTCTTTCTCTATGTTTTCCTTTACCTCCTTGAGCATATTGAAGATCACTTTAAAAAAAGTCTTTGCCTGGTATATCCAAAGACTGGTCTTCTTCATTGATGGTTTTTGGATTTTCATCTTGTTTCTTTGGATGGGTCATCATATCCTGTTTGTTTGTCTTCTAGTCTTTTGTTACTCACTGTACATTTTAATATTTTAAAGGGTTAACTGTGGGATTTAGTATCTAAGCTGTCTATTCCTTAAGTTTGTATCCAGATAGTGATATGACAGAGATTTCCTTGAGTGGCAGGAGCTAATGAAAATGAGTTAATGCAAAAAAAATACCTTTCACTGTCTTTGCACACTGGCTCTGCATTGAATGGTACTCTCTTTCAGAGTTTAGCCTTCCTGTCAGGAAGATGAGCTTGAGGAGAATGTGAAGTGCATAGTCCTCTCCATCTTTCTGAGCCTGTGTCTTGTCTTGGGCTTGTGCTTGCTCTAAAGTATAAAATCTATGGCCTTAGGAATTCCCATTTATAGGAATTCTAATGCCTCCCCCTTATGAAATAGATTTTCTCCCACTCCTGGGTACACTACTGTATGACTTACAGCAGCAATCCTTGGCCCCAGGCAACTTTGACTTAATTGTTTCTTACACTGCATTAGCTTCTCCAAGCTGCTTCTGCATATAGGGCAAGTTCTAGAAGGGCAAGGCAGGATGTGTTTCCTGGCACATGCCACCTGATTGATTGGCCCTGACATACAGGCACCCCAGTATGTACATAGGGGTTACTCTGCTCCTACCAGAACAGGTCCAGGGAGTGCAGGTCAGCTCCAAACTACACCAGGGAGGGACTGGCACAGGGGCCACAAAGGGTACCATGAGCTTCTCCTACTATATTAAAGCTGTGTTTCAGTTCAGAAGTTGCCCCTTTACTCCAACCTTTTAACTGTTTTCCAGAATTTTGAGGAATATGGCTCTGCCAGTTTTTGCTAGTTGTGCTAGTTCTGTTGGCAAAATGCATCCTGGAGTGTCTTATGCCAGCATGTTGGTTGGTTGAGAGCTGCATCTGGGCCTTTCATTCTTGCACACTAAAAAAAATCCTATTGCAGGAGAAACACTGTATGTGCTAAGACTGAGGAATCACTGATATTGAAATGATAGATGTTTTGAGAATCATTTTTTTATTAAATCCAATACTGAGTGTGCCAGTTTGAATGTATTGTGTCCCCCAAATGCCATTATCTTTGTGGTCTTGTGTGGGGCAGACCCTTGGGTGCTGGTTGGATTTGCTTGGAGTGTGCCCCACCCAGCTGTCGGTGATAATTTTGATGAGATGTTCCCATGGAGGCGTGGCCCCACCCATTCGGCGTGGGCCTTGATCGGTGGAGCTATATAAATGAGCTGACTCAAAGAGGAAAGAGAGTGCAGCTGAGAGTGATGTTTTGAAGAGAAGCAAGATTGCTAGAGAGGAACGTCCTGGGAGAAAGCCGTTTTGAGGCCGGAGCTTTGGAGCAGATGCCAGCTGCCTTCCTAGCTAACAGAGGTTTTCCGGACACCACTGGCCGTCCTCCGGTGAAGGTACCCGATTGCTGAGGTGTTACCTTGGATGCTTTGTGGCCTTAAGACTAATTGTTTAGTGAAATAAACCCCCGTTTTATAAAAGCCTATCCATCTCTGGTGTTTTGCATTCTGCAGCATTAGCAAACTAGGACACTGAGCCTCAGCTACTACTGTGCTTATACTAATTAGTTCACTGGTTTTATTTAATGCTCAATATACTCTGTATTTTAAAAGAATTAAAGACATTTCACAGGTTTGTGAATATACAAATTCAGTTACAAATTACATAGTATCTGGGAATTTGACAGTCCTATGGTTCTGAGTAATTGAATTTTAGCTTGAAAGACATGCCAGCCCAGCAGCTTTGCAGTACCATCGACCACCCCACCCCATCACAGGGACAACATGTGGCAACCCCACAATGCTCCAATTCTCACTGTTCAGAGCAGGGTAATAACATTCTGCATATGCATAATAGCTACATGTACTATAATTGTCCTTAAAAATTAAATGCATGGGATCAATTATTCTCATTTTAAAGCCTTGGAGTGTCTTTTTTATCTATTTATGAGAAGATTTTGGAAAGCTTTGAATTAATTTATTAGTAGTACTTTAAATTGCATTTGACTTAAAACCTGAAATTTCAATAACAGACAAAAACTTTTTAAAAAGGCTGCTATTAAAATGTGCCCTCCTTGGCTTTCATATTTATACAGTTTTTTTCTTTGAGCTGCAGGAATAAAACCCTCTGCTCCTAAGAAGTCCAGTAGGGTAGCTCAATAATATCATGGTCTGTATTATTTTATTTTCTGTGAATTTTGAGGCTATGTATGCATAAAATAGATGTAAAAATTAATAAATATTTCATATATAAAAATCAAGAACATCTGTTGATCCAAAGACACCACAATGAGAGTCAAAAGCTAACCTACAGAGATGGAGAAGAGTTTTTGCAAAAATATATCCAACAGAAGACTCATATTCAGAATATATAAAAAACTACTAGAAATAAATAATAAAGATTCAATAGAAAAATGGGTAAAAGACTTGAACAATCACTTTGCAAAAGAAGATATCCAAATGGCTGATAAACATATGAAAAGGTGATCCATTTGTTTGCTTCTGTCTGCATTTTTCAAATTAAAACCACACTGTGATACCTCTACTCACCACCAGAATGGCTAAACTGCCTCTCAACACCAGCCTGGGGTTGGCTGGGAATGAAGGGAGAAGCCATGAGCTCCCCCGTGGAGAATCCTTGGGAGGACCCTGCAGGGAAGATGGAGTGCCACGCAGCTTCCACTGGGGGATTAAAGAGTCAGACAAGAAAGAAGAGAACGGACCCTTACTGAGCACTTAGTGGGCTCACCAAACCCTCATGGCCACACTGCAAACTGGCTGTTATTATCCTGATTTTGTAGATGAATAAACAGAAGCTAAGATGGTTTAAATAAACTTGATTCAAGTCACACAGTGGTTTTTGAGCCTGGGTCTTTGAGCTCCTGCTATTTTTACCACATTGGACTGCATTCATCTCCACTCCCAGGGGAGACAAGTGTGACCCAGCGGCTGAGGGGCCTGGAGTATGGGCAGAAGAGAGTTCTGGAACGATTCTCCCTAGCAAGGCCTGGGCTGCAGAAGGACATGACCTAAAGACCTGGAGTTGAAATGGAGTCAGCTGGGCAAAGGGCTACATTCCCACCACTACGAGGAGAAGCCCTAGAAGCTGGTTGTTTGGGGAGGGCCAGGGGACATGCTGCTTTAAAATGCAGACAGAAGCAAACAGATGGAACTCTGGGAGGTGAAAATATACTTAAGCTTGGGGAGTGCCCTGGACGTGGACCCAGAAGCCCTGATTCTGAGTCCCATCCCCTCCGGGAAGGACTTTGGGTGTGTGCCTTCCCTCTGGGCCCCTCTCTCACATCTCTGAGGCATGCAGGCCTGCACATGTCTGCAGTCACATCACAGTGGAGAACCAGCCTTTCCAAATTATCCTGGGCACCATTCCAGGTCCAAGTGGAGTTGAGTTTCGGGGTAGCTAATCCAGGGTATCCCTTGGCAGAGAAACGGTGGTGTCCTTACACATTCCTGTTTATAAGACCCTCCCCCTCACCCCGATACACTTGGCTTTGGGATGCCATGGGTGACAGTCCTGGCCTTCACACCTTCCTTGGCAGGACTCATTTTGCCCCCCACCAACCCAAGGCTCAGTCTTGAGACCCTTACCTTTCCCACACTCACTCCTGGGTGATCTCATCCAGCCTCACGGCATTAAGCACCATCTAGATACTGAAAGCCCCCAATTTACATCTCCATCATAAGACTCTCCTCTGAAGTCAGGACTCATATATCCAACTGTCCACTCCATCTCCACTCGGATCTCTACCAGGCATCTCAGACATGTCCAAATCTTAAATCTGGATTCACAGGTTGCACCAAACTCACCATTATCTTCCCCATAATCTACCTTTGTCATCCTGGACTCCTCTCTACCTCATCCACCCCACATCCAATTAATCTACAAATCCCAACAATTCTGTCTTCAACTCTGACCCCATCTTATCACCCCCACTGCTGACGCCCTGGTCCAAGACACCATCGTCACTCACCTGGACCACCATCCTAGTCTCCTAACTGGCCTCCTCGCTTCCCCCTTTGTCCCCTCACAACTTCTTCTGCTACAGCCGGAGTATTCAGATCCTTTCTTGGATCAAAACCCATCAATGACCCACCCCCCATCTCCTTGAGTAGAAGCGAAAGTCCTACATGGTCTCCAGGGCCCTGGGGATTTGATTTCTGAGAACTCACCTCTCCTCTTCAGCCACCCTGGACTTCCTGGTGTTTGCTGGAACAAGCCAAGCCTGCTCCCACTTCAGAATCCCTCTGCCTGGAATTCTCTTCCTTCAGACACCTGCATGGTTCCTTCTCTTCCTTCTAGGAGCTTCTGTTCCAGTGTTACCTTCTCAGTCAGCCTGTACTTCTACTCATCACCTCACCTCACCCTGCTTTATTTGTTTTCATAGCTCTTCCCACCACTTGGCATATTATTCATTCATGTGTTTGTTATCTGTCTCCCTTGATTAGACTGTCAGCTCCAGGAAAGCTGGGACTTTCTTTTGTTCAAGTTGTTATCCTGATACCTAGGAGAGTGCCAGCATGTGGCAAATGCTTGATAAAAATTTGTTGAATGAATGAATAAATGAATGGCAGAAGAAGCTGGATGTTAGGGATGAGTGGCCACAGTTACAAAGGGTACCATGATGGTGCCGTACTGCAGGTCACCAAGCACAGACCCCGTTCAGCCTCATACTTCATTCTGGCTCCTGCAAACTACATCCACCTTTAACCGGGGGCTGCCATGCTTCGGACAAATCCCATTTGCTTAGAACTCTGGAGAACGGTAGAGACTGGAGAAGGACTCCACAAATGCTGAATTGAAGAAAAAGAAAAATATCAGGTAGGAAATTTTCATCCTGGACCTGCTGGTCCACTCCCCTCCCGCTCACTTGGTCCTATGCAGCTTGGGACTCACTCAGAGGCAGCTGCACAGACTAGAGAGCCACTCGCAGCAGCAAACCCTGTGCATATCCAGACACAGGGACCCAAGTCCACAGAGACCGGGGGTGGAACGCAAGCTGCTGAGGAATGCTGAATGCAAAAGGGCTGCAGGGGGTGAGGTGGGGATAGAGAAAGGCAGTGCTAGAACTGTGGGGGGCAAGAGGTATGCTTATTCAATCCAGTTATTGTTGGCTGGACCACCTAAATACAAAATGGACTTTTCTGGAGTGACCCACGTTTCTGGATTAACCCCATCTGGCTCTCTGGTGCAGGATACCTTAATGGAGAAGAAACCAGAGTCAGAAAAGCCTCACAGGGAAAAAAGGGTATGTGTGTATCTTTTAAATGGAACTACTGTAAGACAGGATGTATCCCAGAACTGAAAAATGTAAGGAAAATGGGGCAGTGAGTGGGGGAGAGAATTTAAGCAACTCATAGGAGCTGGGGAGAAAATTTTGCACAAAAACAAACAGAACAGATCAAGATTCCCAGAGAAGGAAGAAAGGAAAGGAAGCTTTCTCTTGGAGGCGAAACAATCATACAAAAAGTGCAATCTTAAAAATTATATCACATATCCAGGGCAAGAATCAGATGAAGAAGAGCTGAAAAAATCTGAACAGTTAAACATGGGCTATTCTATAGGCCCAGAATAAGTTGGACCAATCATCAAAGAACAACCTTAATACAAAGCCAATCAACAATAAAACCCTAGACAAGAGGGAGAAACTGACCTTAAGAGTTAACTCATCAAGATAATCAGATGTCTGGATATCAGCAAAAAATTACAAGTCATACTAAGAAACAGGAAGATATGGCTCAGTCAAAGGAACAAATTAAAACTTCGGAGGAGACACAGAATTTGGAACAACCAACCAAAGAAGTTCAAAAAATCTCCTAAATCAATTCAATGAGATGAAGAAAAATATGGATAAAGAGCTAAAGGATATTAAGAAGACACTGTGTGACCATAAAGAAGAATTTGAAAGTATAAAAAGAAACATTATGGAAATTATGGGAATGAAAGGCAAAAATGGTAGAGATTAAAAATACACTAGAGGCATACAACAGCAGATTTAAATAGGCAGAAGAAAGAATCAGCAAACTAGAAGACAGGATAATCAAAATCATACAGTCAGAAGAACAGATAGAAAGAAGTAAAGCAAATTTTGAGCAGTGCCTCCAGGATTTGAGTGACAACATGAAGTGCACAAACACATGCATTATGGGTGTCTCAGAAGGAGAAGAGAAAAGGGGCAGAAAGAGTATCTGAGGAAATAATAGCCCCAAATTTCCCAACTCCTATTAAAGACATAAATATGTATGTCCAAAAAGTGCAACATACTCCAAACAAAATAAAACCTATTAGGCCTACTCCAAGACACATACTAATCAGAATGTCAAACGCCAAAGATAAAGAGAGAATGCCAAAAGCAGCAAGAGAAAAGTGACTCATCACATACAAGGGATCCTCAGTAAGACTAAGTGCTGATTTCACATAAAAAGCCATGGAGGCAAGAGGGCAGTGATATGATATATTTAAGATGCTGAAAGAAAAAAACTGTCAGCCAAAATTTCTTTATTTGGCAAAACTGTCCTTCAACAATGGAGAGTTTAAAATATTGACATATAAACAGAAATTGAGAGGGTTCATCAACAAAAGGCCCGCCCTACAAGAATTACTCCAGGGAGTTCTGCAGGTTGAAAGAAAAAGACAAGAGAGTGTGGCTTGGAGTAGTGTGAAGAAATGAAGATCATCAGTAAGGGTATCTAAAAGGATAAATGCAAAACCCAATAGTACTATACCCTCAATATACAACTTTACTCTTTAATTCCTGTAAGAGTCAGAATACAATTGAACAAGAAAAAAAAGCGTATTTCCTGATAAGGGACATGCAAAATATAAAGTGGTAAAGTGTGACAAAAACAACATAATGAGGAGAAGCAGAGGGATATGGGAACAGAGAATGTGTATGCTATTGAAGCTAACTCGTATCTTTTCAAATTAGTAGGTTATAGATGTAGGTTGCATAATATAAACCTCAGGATAACCACAAAGAAAGAATTTAAAAATATGCAGAAACAGAAATGAGAAAGGGATAAGTCACATACATCAGAAAAGATCAACTATACAGAAAAGGAGGTTGCAATAAAGGAAAAGAGAGAACAACAACAACAACAAAAGATACGACATTAAAACCAAAGGACAAAATGACTTAAGTTAAGTACTGCCTTTCCAGTAATAACACTGAATGCTAATGGATTAAACTCCCCATCCAAAAGACACAGATTGGCAGAATAGATAAAAAAGCATGATCCAATTATAAGTTCTTTACAAGAGACTCATCTTAGACCCAAAGACACAAATAGGTTGAAGTGAAAGCATGGAAAAAGATATTCCATGCAAATAATAACCGAGAAACAACTGAGGTAGCTATATGAGTATCAGACAACATAGACTTTAAGTCAAAATTTGCTATAAGAGACAAAGAAGGACATTATATATTAATAAAAGGGGCAATCCAGCAAGAAGAAACAACAATCATAAATATTTATGCACCTTACCACAGTGCCCAAAATACATGACGCAAACACTGGCAAAACTGCAAAACTGAAGGGAGAATTAGACACCTTGACAATAGTTGGAGACTTCAATACACCACTCTCATCAGTAGATGTTCCATCTGTCCTATAGAGAGGCAAGATCAATAAGGAAACAGGGAACTTGAATAATATGATAAACTAGACCTGACAGACACATACAGAACATAAACAGCAGGATACACTCCTGCTGGAATACTCCAAAACAGCAGAATATACATTCTTCTCAAGTTTACATGGACCATTCTCCAGGTTAGACTATATGTGGGTCACAAAACAAGTCTCAATAAATGTAAAAAGACTGAAATTATACAAAGCATCTCCTCTAACTGTAACGGAATGAAGCATGAAATCAGTAACAGGCGGAGAATTGGAAAATCCACAAATATATGGAAGTTAAATAACACACTCTTAAGTAATCAGTGGATCAAAGAAGAAATTGCAAGGAAAATCAGTAAATATTTTGAGATGAATGAAAATGAGAACACAACATCTCAAAACTAATTTGATGTACTAGGCAGTGCTGAGAGGGAAATTTATAGCCCTAAATGCTTACAGTAAAAAAGAGCTAAAATCAAAGACCTAACTGCACACCTCAAGGAACTAGAAAAAGAACAGTAAACTAACCCCAAAGCAAGCAGAATGAAATAACAAAGATTAGAGAAGAATAAATGAAATTGAGAATAAAAAATTGGAGAGAATTAACAAAATCAAAAGCTGGTTATTTGAAAAGATCAGTAAAATTGACAAACCCTTAGCTAGACTGACAAAGAAAAAAGAAAGAAGGTGCAAATAAATAAAATCAGAAATGAGAAGAAGTACATCACTACTGACTCCACAGAAATAAAAAGGATCATAAGATCATTCTATGAACAACAGCGTGCCAACAGATTAGACAACCTAGATGAAATGGCAAATTCTTAGAAAACACAACCAACCTATACTGACTCTAGAAGAAATAGAAGACTCAACAGACTAATTACAAGTGAAGAGATTGAATGAGTCATAAGAAACCTCCCAGCAAAGAAAAGCCCAGGACCAGACAGCTTCACAGGTGAATTCTACCAATCATCCAAGAAGAATTAATACCAATCCTGCTCAAACTCTTCAAAAAAATTGAAGAGGAGGAAACACTACCTAATTTATTCTATGAGGTCAACATCACCCTAATACCAAAGCAAGATAAAGATACTACAAGAAAAGAAAATTACAGAGCAATTACTCTTATGAATATAGATGCAAAAATCCTTAAAAAAATACTTGCAAATCTAATCCAACAGCACATTAAAACAATTATACACCATGATCAAGTAGTTTTTATTCCAGGTATGCAAAGGGTGGTTCAACACAAGAAATCAGTTAATGTAATACACCACATTAACAAAATGAAGGAAAAACATGGTCATCTCAATTGATGCAGAAAAGCCATTTGACAAAATCCAGTATCCTTTTTTGATAAAAACAGAAAAATAGGAATAGAATGAAACTCCCTCAATATGATAAAGATCATATATGAAAAACTCACAGCTAACATCATACTCAATGGAGAAAAGACTGAAAGCTTTTCTTCTACGATCAAGAAGAAGAGAAGAATGCCCACTGTTACCACTGTTATTCAAATTCTAGATGCTCTATCCCAAGCAGTTAGGCAATAAAAAGGAATAAAAAGCTTCCAAATTGGAAAGGAAGAAATAAAACTTTCACTATTCACAGATGACATGGTCCTGTATGTAGCAAGTCCTGAAAGACCCACAACAAAACTACTAGAGCTAATAAACAAATTCAGCAAATTGATGGGGTACAAGATCAACATGCAAAAATCAATAGTGATTCTACACACTAGTAATGAGCAACCTGAGGAGGAAATCAAGAAAAAAATTTCATTTACAATAGCAACTAAAAGAATCAAATATCTAAGAATAAATTTAACCAAAGATGTAAAGAAGTTATACACAGAAAACTACAAAATGTTACTAAAATAAATGAAAGAAGACCTGAATAAGTGGAAGGACATTCCATGTTCATGGATTGGAAGACTAAATATCAATATGATGTCACTTCTACCCAAAGTGATTTACAGATTCAAGGCAATCCCAATAAAAATTCCAACAGTTTACTTTGCAGAAATGGAAAAGCCAATCATCAAATTTATTTGGAAGGTTATGAGACCTCAAATAGCCAAAAACATCTTGAAAAAGAATAACAAAGTTGGAGGACTCACACTTCCTGACTTAAAACATATTACAAAGCTACAGTGGTCAAAATAGCAAGGTACTGGCACAGGGATAGATATATTAACCAATGGGATTGAACTCAGAGTTCAGAAATAGACCCTCATATCTATTGCCAGTTGATTTTTGACAAGGCTGCAAAGTCCACTTAATTTGGAAAGAGTGGACTCTTCAACAAATGGTGTTGAGAAAAACTGGATAACCATAAGCAAAAGAATGAAAGAAGACCCCTAACTTACACCAAATACAAAAATCAACTTAAAATGGATCAAAGATCTAAATATAAGAACCAGGACTATAAAATTCCTAGAAGAAAATATAGGCAAGCATCTTCAGGATCTTGTGTTACGCAGTGGTTTCTTAGACTTGATACCCAAAGCATGAGCAACAAAAGAAAAAATACATAAACGGGACTTCCTCAAAATTAAAAACTTTTGTGCATCAAAGGACTTTGTCATGAAAGTGAAAAAACAGCATACTCAATGGGAAAAAATATTTTGAGCTACATATCCAATAAGGGTTTAATATTCAGAATATTTAAAGAAATTCTACAACTCAGCAATAAAAAGACAAACAAACCAATTTAAAAAGTAGGCAAAAGATTGAATTTCTTCAAAGAGGTTTAGTCATTTGGCTAAAAAGCACACGAAAAGATGCTCAACATCATTAGCCATCAGGGAAATGCAAAGCAAAAGCACCATTTCAGATACCAGTTCACATCCACTAGAATGGCTACTATTTAAAAAACAGAAAATTATAAGTATTGGAGAGGATACAGAGAAATGGGAACACTCATTCATTGCTGGTGGGAATGTAAAATGGTGCACCTGCTGTGAGAGACAGCTTGGCAGTTCCCCAGAAAGGTAAGTATAGAATTACCATGCGACCCAGCATCCTACTTCTAGGTATACACCCAAAAGAATTGAAAGCAGGGACTCAGATATCTGTACACTGATATTCATGGAAGAATTATTCCCAATTGCCAAAAGATGGAAGCAACCCAGGTGTCCATCAATCAATGAATCGATAAACAAAATGTGATATATACACACAATAGAATATTATCCAGCCATAAAAAGGAATGAAGTTTTGATACATGCGACAACATGGATGAACCTTGAAGACATCATGTTGAGTGAAATAATTCAGACACAAAAGGACAAATATTGTATGAGCTCACTGATCTGAACTAATTATAATAAGCAAACTCACAGAGTTAGAATCTAGAATACAGGTTACCAGGTCATAGATTGGGGAGCTGATGTTTAATTGCACAGAATTTCTATTTAGGGTTGATTATAAAGGTTTGGAAATAGATGGTGGTGATGGTAGCACATTATTGTAAGTGTAATTAACATCACTGATTTATATATGCAAATGTGGTTATAAGGGGAAATTTTAGGTTGTATATGTTACTAGAATAAAAATTAAAAGATAAAACAGGACTGGATAACACAACAAACCCTATTGTAGATGATGACTAAAGTTAATAGCAAAAGTATAATACTGTTCTTTCATGAATTACAGCAAATGTACAACAGTAATACCATGTGTTAACAATAGGGTGGCATAAGGAAAAAAATACACCTAATGTAAACTACAAACTACAGTTAATAGTACTATTTTAATATTCTTTCATCAGTTGTAACAAAGGTAGCACACTAATGCAAAGTTTCAACAATAGAGGGGTATATGGGGACGCTGTATTTTTTTTATATGATTTTCCTGTAAACCTATAACTTCTCTAATTCAAAAAAAATTTTTTAAATAATAAGATATATTTCACAGGCCTGTGTATTGGGTGTTTGAGATGAAGTAATCCATGTAAACTGCTTCACACAGTGCCTAGCACAGAATCTCTCAATACATGCTGTTAAAAAAAAAACAAAACAGGACAATCATAAAAAAGTGCTATCATCAATTGTAACAAATGTTCCACACCCATGCAAGGTGTTGGCAATGGGGTGGTGTATGGGAATCCTGTATTTTATGCATGATTGTTCTGTAACCCCAAAACTCCTCTAATGAAAAAAATTCTTTTAATCTGCATTTTCTGCCTCAGAAAGTGAGGCTGGGGAGGTTAGCTGGTGAGCAGGTGACGCCACCATGATTCAGAGCAGGTCGGTGTGCTCTGCCCCCCAGGCCCATGCGCTCACCCTCTTCCGGGCTGTTGGGAAGAAATGAACAGATCAAGTCCATGCCCACAAGCCCGGTCCCCAGGGCACCGCTACCGAGAAACATCCACAGACCCGGCAGGTCTTCGCCACTCTCTGTCCCTGCCCACTCACTCCCACCCCGCGCTGAGACCAGCAGGCAGCCGAGGGGACCTGCCTCCAGCTGCAGGGTCACTGTGACAGGCCGCCCGCCTCCGCATCCTCGAAACCCTCTGATGCCCCAGAGGAGCAGGGGGCGGGGAGGGGGGGGTTCGCTTTACCTGCAGCCCTGACTAGCTCTTTGCCCTGGAGGGAGGAACGAGGGACAGGCGGGAGGGGCTCCAGGGGCCTGAGACAGACCTGAAACAAAGGAGAAGGGACAGCTGGGAGCAAATCAGCATCCAGAGAACAAAGGAAGAGCTGGGGGAGAGCCCGGGAAGCCCTTCCAGCAGGCCATGGTGGGCACAGGGCAATGCCACGGAGCAGGGGCAGTGAGCTCACCGCCAGGGGACAGTGAAATGCAAGAGCTCTGCCAGCTGGGGAGTACTTCCACTGTTATTATTACCACGTTAAGTGCTCAAGTCGAGGACTAGTATGAAAATGATTGTGCATTTAGAATTAAGATTAGCTATATCAGATGCTCAGCACTTGCTACAGTCAGACTCTGCGCTAACCCAGAGAACTCGGAGGAGGTGAAGCCAAGATGTTCAATGGGCCACAAAGTCCTGCCACAGTGGGCTCGTCACCCAAGGGGATGGGGGCGAAGGTGTGGACTTGACTCTACCCTTATCCTCCGCTCCAGCTCTGCTTTAGCTAAGAGCCCAGGACAGACAGACTCAGGTGGAGCCCTGGTCTAGCCATGTTCCAGCTGGGTGACCCACATTAGTTACTTCATCTCCTTGAGCCTCAGTCTCCTCATGCATGGAATGGGCACAATGGCCTCTTCCCTTGCACGGCTGCTTCTAGAAAGCAAGGGGGTCATGGAAAGAGATGATCATGGCCCTGTAAGCCCTTTACCTGTGGTATCTCACTGATCCTCACAGCAACCCTGAGGTGGGAACTCTTACTAACTCCTGTTTCACAGATCATGAAACAGGCTCAGAGAGCAGTGACTGGTCAAAGTCACTCCCTCTATTCTCTTGCCCATTCCGAGGTCAAACCTCAGCAAGAGAGGGACAAAAGTTTCATTTCATACGCTAATGATCATAGTGTAGTCCCTACATGTGTTGAGAGAGAGAGAGAGAGAGAGAGATACGGAGGAAGGGAGGGAGGGACACACACACAAGGTTGCATGCAGGCTCAGTGGGAGAGTGCTGCAATCGATTAGTGACAGCTCTGGGCACAGAAGTGGCCAAGGGTGGTGTGTGCTCCACCATTTGCTCTCGTTGCTCTCCAGCTCTTCCTCCTGGTGTAGTTAAGTGTCTGCAGAGGTAACTGTCACAACTAGCAGAGCAGAAAACAGTAGTGTCTGGTCCAACCCCCAACTTCATCTCCAAAGTGCCCCACCTCTTTTCATTTCCTCTCCTCATTGCTAAAGACTTGGGTAACTCTAAGCTGCGTGGAAGGTGGGGGGCATGTGGACAAGGCTGTCAAGTTCCCTGAGCCTTTTCCCAGTGCCTGACACCAAGCTTGACTCTCCCTGTGCTACTTAAAATCTGAGCATCAAACCAAAAGGTTGGTATTACTAGCTCCATTTTATCAATGAACCAAGTGAGGTTCCTAGAAGTTAAGCAGCTTGCCCAGATCACACAGCTGGCAAGTGTCAGTGCCAGGCTGCCCTCAGACCCAGGCTGGCCTTACCTGGAGTCCAGGCACCATCTACCACGTCACACTGACATGCACGCCCAGAGGCCCTGCCAGCCCGCAGGCAGCCCACCGTGAGCAAACAATCTGCGACTGGCTTCTCCTCATCCACGGATGCTACACACACTGTCCCCCTCCTCCTTCTTGCTTTGCTACAGGCTCAGTCTCTCCCAAAGCCCCTCTTTCCCCAGATTGGTCCCCAAAAGCCAGAGGGAGGCAGGCCGCCCCCACCTCCCAGCGAGCTCCGCGTAGCTGCCATCTGCCGGGTGGCGAAGAGGCGGTGAAGCATCTGCTCTTGAAGACTGGGTCCTGGGGGAATCCTGGGCCCCTCTGCCCAGCTGAGGCCAGTTGGAGAAGGCTCCCTAACCCTGGCCTTCCTGAGGATCCAAGCTGTTCTTCCTCCTACTCCATGGGTGCCTGAGACAGGTTCTCTCAAGGCTGGAAAATGCCGCACGGGCCTGGCACTTGCAGGCAGAAGATCCGCCTTCCCTCTCGCAGCCTTCAGCCTCGATCCCTCCGGGCTTCCTTCCCCTGCCTGTCCCTGTCTCCTCCCTCTGCCTTAGTCTTCTCACCTCCGAGGGGGTGATGGAGGGGCACTGAGGCCTGCTGGAGCTGCCTCTGGGAGGGGCTGAGAGGCGCTGAAATGTCTGGAAGGGGCGCTGGGGGCTGGGATGCCGGGAGTGGGTGATGCCCGGGAGGGGCCCAGGCCGGTCTGGTTAAGGCCTGCGGGACTCCCCGGAGGGCAGTGGGTGATCCTGCTCTGCCCAGGAGTGCGCGCTGTCACTGCGGCCGAAGCTGGAGAGGCCGGGCAGCTCTGGGCCATGGGGTGGGGGGCATTGGTGCCGCTCACCCCGCCCCATCCGCCCCACCCCTGCGCCAGGCGACATTTCTGGTTCCCTCTCTCTCTCTGCCAGCAGAGAGCGCTGACTCCTGGGGTGGGGGTCTCACTTGGGAAACTTTGGGGTTTGTTTTTCCTTCCAGGGACTTTTCTGTTTGCCCTTCTAAACTGGAAGCGGTAGGGGTGTGGGCACCTAAAAAGTAACAAACCTTCACCCCATCCTCAATTTTCCTGTTTCTAATGGGCTTTGGTATCTCTACAGGTGTCCAGCAAGATAAATTTGCAAGTTAAGAAAGTTAAAGTAATTCCCTGTTCTGTTTCTAAATTCACAGGGCAGCTCCAGATGTGGAAAGGAGATGTTAAAAAGGGTGTGTGGGGAGGCGGGGCAAGATGGCAGACTGGTGAGCTGTATGTTTTAGTTACTCCTCCAGGAAAGTAGGTAAAAAGCCAGGAACTGCGTGGACTGGACACCACAGAGCAATCTGTCTTTGGGCATACTTCATACAACACTCATGAAAACGTGGAACTGCTGAGATCACCGAAATCTGTAAGTTTTTGCGGCCAGGGGACCCGCGCCCCTCCCTGCCAGGCTCAGTCCCGGGGGAGGAGGGGCTGTCAGCTCCAGGAAGGAGAAGGGAGAATTGCAGTGGCTGCTCTCATCGGAAACTCATTCTACTGATTCAAACTCCAACCATAGATAGACTGAGGCCAGACACCAGAGACTCTGAGAGCAGCCAGCCCAGCAGAGAGGAGACGGGCATAGAAGGAAAACAACACGAGAACTCCAAAATAAAAGCGGAGGATTTTTGGAGTTCTGGTGAACGTAGAAAGGGGAAGGGCAGAGCTCAGGCCCTGAGGCTCATATGCAAATCCCGAAGAAAAGCTGATCTCTCTGCCCTGTGGACCTTTCCTTAATGGCCCTAATTGCTTTGTCTCTTAGCATTTCAATAACCCATTAGATCTCTGAGGAGGGCCCTTTTCTTTAATCCTTTTTTCTTTTTCTAAAACAATTACTCTAAGAAGCCCAATACAGAAAGCTTCAAAGACTTGCAATTTGGGCAGGTCAAGACAAGAGCAGAACTAAGAGAGCTCTGAGACAAAAGGCAATAATCCAGTGGCTGAGAAAATTCACTAAACACCACAACTTCCCAAGAAAAGGGGGGTGTCCGCTCACAGCCATCATCCTGGTGGACAGGAAACACTCCTGCCCATCGCCAGCCCCATAGCCCAGAGCTGCCCCAGACAACCCAGTGTGACGGAAGTGCTTCAAATAACAGGCACACACCACAAAACTGGGCGTGGACATTAGCCTTCCCTGAAACCTCAGCTGATTGTCCCAGAGTTGGGAAGGTGGAGCAGTGTGAATTAACAAAGCCCCATTCAGCCATCATTTCAGCAGACTGGGAGCCTCCCTACACAGCCCAACAGCCCAGAACTGCCCTGGGGGGGCGGCACTCACCTGTAACATAGCACAGTCATCCCTCAACAGAGGACCCGGGGTGCACGGCCTGGAAGAGGGGCCCACTTGCAAGTCTCAGGAGCCATACGCCAATACCAAGGACTTGTGGGTCAGTGGCAGAGACAAACTGTGGCAGGACTGAACTGAAGGATTAGACTATTGCAGCAGCTTTAAAACTCTAGGATCACCAGGGAGATTTGATTCTTAGAGCCACCCCCCCTCCCTGACTGCCCAGAAACACGCCCCATATACAGGGCAGGGAACACCAACTACACACGCAAGCTTGGTACACCAATTGGACCCCACAAGACTCACTCCCCCACTCACCACAAAGACTAAGCAGGGGAGAACTGGCTTGTGGAGAACAGGTGGCTCGTGGACGCCACCTGCTGGTTAGTTAGAGAAAGTGTACTCCACGAAGCTGTAGATCTGATAAATTAGAAATAAGGACTTCAATTGGTCTACAAATCCTAAAAGAACCCTATCAAGTTTAGCAAATGCCAAGAGGCCAAAAACAACAGAAAATTATAAAGCATATGAAAAAACCAGACGATATGGATAACCCAAGCCCAAGCACCCAAATCAAAAGCTCAGAAGAGACACAGCACCTAGAGCAGCTACTCAAAGAACTAAAGATGAACAATGAGACCATAGTACGGGATACAAAGGATATCAAGAAGACCCTAGAAGAGCATAAAGAAGACATTGCAAGACTAAATAAAAAAATGGATGATCTTATGGAAATTAAAGAAACTGTTGACCAAATTAAAAAGATTCTGGACACTCATAGTACAAGACTAGAGGAAGTTGAACAATGAATCAGTGACCTGGAAGATGACAGAATGGAAAATGAAAGCATAAAAGAAAGAATGGGGAAAAAAATGGAAAAAATCGAAATGGACCTCAGGGATATGATAGATAATATGAAACGTCCGAATATAAGACTCATTGGTGTTCCAGAAGGGGAAGAAAAGGGTAAAGGTCTAGGAAGAGTATTCAAAGAAATTGTTGGGGAAAACTTCCCAAATCTTCTAAACAACATAAATACACAAATCATAAATGCTCAGCGAACTCCAAATAGAATAAATCCAAATAAACCCACTCCGAGACATATTCTGATCACACTGTCAAACACAGAAGAGAAGGAGCAAGTTCTGAAAGCAGCAA
Source organism: Choloepus didactylus (assembly GCF_015220235.1). Taxonomy (NCBI): domain Eukaryota; kingdom Metazoa; phylum Chordata; class Mammalia; order Pilosa; family Megalonychidae; genus Choloepus; species Choloepus didactylus. The sequence goes on along the minus strand of NC_051328.1, from coordinate 21,376,726 downwards.
GAGAAAAGCAATTCACCACATACAAAGGAAACAGCATAAGACTAAGTAGTGACTACTCAGCAGCCACCATGGAGGCGAGAAGGCAGTGGCATGATATATTTATAATTCTGAGTGAGAAAAATTTCCAGCCAAGAATACTTTATCCAGCAAAGCTCTCCTTCAAATTTGAGGGAGAGCTTAAATTTTTCACAGACAAACAAATGCTGAGAGAACTTGCTAACAAGAGACCTGCCCTACTGGAGATACTAAAGGGAGCCCTACAGACAGAGAAACAAAGAAAGGACAGAGAGACTTGGAGAGAGGTTCAGTACTAAAGAGATTCGGTATGGGTACAATAAAGGATATTAATAGAGAGAGGGGAAAAATATGACAAACATAAACCAAAGGATAAGATGGCTGATTCAAGAAATGCCTTCACGGTTATAACGTTGAATGTAAATGGATTAAACCCCCAATTAAAAGATATCGATTCGCAGAATGGATCAAAAAAAATGAACCATAATTTGTTGCATACAAGAGACTCATCTTAGACACAGGGACACAAAGAAACTGAAAGTGAAAGGATGGAAAAAAATATTTCATGCAAGCTACAGCCAAAAGAAAGCAGGTGTAGCAATATTAATCTCAGATAAAATAGACTTTAAATGCAGGGATGTTTTGAGAGACAAAGAAGGCCACTACATACTAATAAAAGGGGCAATTCAACAAGAAGAAATAACAATCGTAAATGTCTATGCACCCAATCAAGGTGCCACAAAATACATGAGAGAAACACTGGCAAAACTAAAGGAAGCAATTGATGTTTCCACAATAATTGTGGGAGACTTCAACACATCACTCTCTCCTGTAGACAGATCAACCAGACAGAAGACCAATAAGGAAATTGAAAACCTAAACAATCTGATAAATGAATTAGATTTAACAGACATATACAGGACATTACATCCCAAATCACCAGGATACACATACTTTTCTAGTGCTCACGGAACTTTCTCCAGAATAGATCATATGCTGGGACATAAAACAAGCCTCAATAAATTTAAAAAGATTGAAATTATTCAAAGCACATTCTCTGACCACAATGGAATACAATTAGAAGTCAATAACCATCAGAGACTTAGAAAACTCACAAATACCTGGAGGTCAAACAACACACTCCTAAACAATCAGTGGGTTAAAGAAGAAATAGCAGGAGAAATTGCTAAATATATAGAGACGAATGAAAATGAGAACACAACATACCAAAACCTATGGGATGCAGCAAAAGCAGTGCTGAGGGGGAAATTTATAGCACTAAACGCATATATTAAAAAGGAAGAAAGAGCCAAAATCAAAGAACTAATGGATCAACTGAAGAAGCTAGAAAATGAACAGCAAACCAATCCTAAACCAAGTAGAAGAAAAGAAATAACAAGGATTAAAGCAGAAATAAATGACATAGAGAACAAAAAAACAATAGAGAGGATAAAAAAAAAGTTGGTTCTTTGAGAAGATCAACAAGATTGACAAGCCCCTAGCTAGACTGACAAAATCAAAAAGAGAGAAGACCCATATAAACAAAATAATGAATGAAAAAGGTGACATAACTGCAGATCCTGAAGAAATTAAAAAAATTATAAGAGGATATTATGAACAACTGTATGGCAACAAACTGGATAATATAGAGGAAATGGACAATTTCCTGGAAACATATGAACAACCTAGACTGACCAGAGAAGAAATAGAAGACCTCAACCAACCCATCACAAGCAAAGAGATCCAATCAGTCATCAAAAATCTTCCCACAAATAAATGCCCAGGGCCAGATGGCTTCACAGGGGAATTCTACCAAACTTTCCAGAAAGAACTGACACCAATCTTACTCAAACTCTTTCAAAACATTGAAGAAAATGGAACACTACCTAACTCATTTTATGAAGCTAACATCAATCTAATACCAAAACCAGGCAAAGATGCTACAAAAAAGGAAAACTACTGGCCAATCTCCCCAATGAATATAGATGCAAAAATCCTCAACAAAATACTTGCAAATCAAATCGAAAGACACATTAAAAAAATCATACACCATGACCAAGTGGGGTTCATTCCAGGCATGCAAGGATGGTTCAACATAAGAAAATCAATCAATGTATTACAACACATTAACAAGTCAAAAGGGAAAAATCAATTGATCATCTCAATAGATGCTGAAAAAGCATTTGACAAAATCCAACATCCCTTTTTGATAAAAACACTTCAAAAGGTAGGAATTGAAGGAAACTTCCTCAACATGATAAAGAGCATATATGAAAAACCCACAGCCAGCATAGTACTCAGTGGTGAGAGACTGAAAGCCTTCCCTCTAAGATCAGGAACAAGACAAGGATGCCCGCTGTCACCATTGTTATTCAACATTGTGCTGGAAGTGCTAGCCGGGGCAATCCGGCACGACAAAGAAATAAAAGGCATCCAAATTGGAAAAGAAGAAGTAAAACTGTCATTGTTTGCAGATGATATGATCTTATATCTGGAAAACCCTGAGAAATCGACGATACAGCTACTAGAGCTAATAAACAAATTTAGCAAAGTAGCGGGATACAAGATTAATGCACATAAGTCCGTAATGTTTCTATATGCTAGAAATGAACAAACTGAAGAGACACTCAAGAAAAAGATACCATTTTCAATAGCAACTAAAAAAATCAAGTACCTAGGAATCAACTTAACCAAAGATGTAAAAGACCTATACAAAGAAAACTACATAACTCTACTAAAAGAAATACAAGGGGACCCTAAAAGATGGAAAAATATTCCATGTTCATGGATAGGAAGACTAAATGTCATTAAGATGTCAATTCTACCCAAACTCATCTACAGATTCAATGCGATCCCAATCAAAATTCCAACAACCTACTTTGCAGACTTGGAAAAGCTAGTTCTCAAATTTATTTGGAAAGGGAAGATGCCTCAAATTGCTGAAGACACTCTAAAAAAGAAAAACGAAGTGGGAGGACTTACACTCCCGGACTTTGAAGCTTATTATAAAGCCACAGTTGCCAAAACAGCATGGTACTGGCACAAAGATAGACATATAGATCAATGGAATCGAATTGAGAATTCAGAGATAAACCCTCAGATCTATGGCCGACTGATCTTTGATAAGGCCTCCAAAGTCATTGAACTGAGTCATAATGGTCTTTTCAACAAATGGGGCTGGGAGAGTTGGATATCCATATTCAAAAGAATGAAAGAGGACCCCTACCTCACCCCCTACACAAAAATTAACTCAAAATGGACGAAAGATCTCAATATAAAAGAAAGTACCATAAAACTCCTAGAAGATAATGTAGGAAAACATCTTCAAGAGCTTGTATTAGGCGGCCACTTCCTAGACTTTACACCCAAAGCACAAGCAACAAAAGAAAAAATAGATAAATGGGAACTTCTCAAGCTTAGAAGTTTCTGCACCTCAAAGGAATTTCTCAAAAAGGTAAAGAGGCAGCCAACTCAATGGGAAAAAATTTTTGGAAACCATGTATCTGACAAAAGACTGATACCTTGCATATATAAAGAAATCCTACAACTCAATGCAATAGTACAGACAGCCCAATTATAAAATGGGCAAAAGATATGAAAAGACAGTTCTCTGAAGAGGAAATACAAATGGCCAAGAAACACATGAAAAAATGTTCAGCTTCACTAGCTATTAGAGAGATGCAAATTAAGACCACAATGAGATACCATCTAATACCGATTAGAATGGCTGTCATTAAACAAACAGGAAACTACAAATGCTGGAGGGGATGTGGAGAAATTGGAACTCTTATTCATTGTTGTTGGGACTCTATAATGGTTCAGCCACTCTGGAAGTCAGTCTGGCAGTTCCTTAGAAAACTCGATATAGAGTTACCATTCGATCCAGCGATTGCACTTCTCGGTATATACCCGGAAGATCAGAAAGCAGTGACACGAACAGATACCTGCACGCCAATGTTCACAGCAGTATTATTCACAATTGCCAAGAGATGGAAACAACCCAAATGTCCTTCAACAGATGAGTGGATAAATAAAATGTGGTATATACACACGATGGAATACTACACGGCAGTAAGAAGGAACGATCTCGTGAAACATATGACAACATGGATGAACCTTGAAGACATAATGCTGAGCGAAATAAGCCAGGCACAAAAAGAGAAATATTATATGCTACCACTAATGTGAACTTTGAAAAATGTAAAACAAATGGTTTATAATGTAGAATGTAGGGGAACTAGCAATAGAGAGCAATTAAGGAAGGGGGAACAATAATCCAAGAAGAACAGATAAGCTATTTAACGTTCTGGGGATGCCCAGGAATGACTATGGTCTGTTAATTTCTGATGGATATAGTAGGAACAAGTTCACAGAAATGTTGCTATATTAGGTAACTTTCTTGGGGTAAAGTAGGAACATGTTGGAAGTTAAGCAGTTATCTTAGGTTAGTTGTCTTTTTCTTACTCCCTTGTTATGGTCTCTTTGAAATGTTCTTTTACTGTATGTTTGTTTTCTTTTTAACTTTTTTTTCATACAGTTGATTTAAAGAAGAAGGGAAAGTTAAAAAAAAAAAAAGAAAAACAAGGAAAAAAAGATGTAGTGCCCCCTTGAGGAGCCTGTGGAGAATGCAGGGGTATTCGCCTACCCCACCTCCATGGTTGCTAACATGACCACAGACATAGGGGACTGGTGGTTTGATGGGTTGGGCCCTCTACCACAGGTTTTACCCTTGGGAAGATGGTTGCTGCAAAGGAGAGGCTAGGCCTCCCTATGGTTGTGCCTAAGAGCCTCCTCCCGAATGCCTCTTTGTTGCTCGGATGTGGCCCTCTCTCTCTGGCTAAGCCAACTTGAAAGGCGAAATCACTGCCCTCCCCCCTACGTGGGATCAGACACCCAGGGGAGTGAATCTCCCTGGCAACGTGGAATATGACTCCCGGGGAGGAATGTAGACCTGGCATCGTGGGACGGAGAACATCATCTTGACCAAAAGGGGGATGTGAAAGGAAATGAAATAAGCTTCAGTAGCAGAGAGATTCCAAAAGGAGCCGAGAGGTCACTCTGGTGGGCACTCTTACGCACAATTTAGACAACCCTTTTTAGGTTCTAAGGAATTGGGGTAGCTGGTGGTGGATACCTGAAACTATCAAACTACAGCCCAGAACCCATGAATCTCGAAGACAATTGTATAAAAATGTAGCTTATGAGGGGTGACAATGGGATTGGGAAAGCCGTAAGGACCACACTCCACTTTGTCTAGTTTATGGATGGATGAGCAGAAAAATAGGGGAAGGAAACAAACAGACAAAGGTACCCAGTGTTCTTTTTTACTTCAATTGCTCTTTTTCACTCTAATTATTATTCTTGTTATTTTTGTGTGTGTGCTAATGAAGGTGTCAGGGACTGATTTAGGTGATGAGTGTACAACTATGTAATGGTACTGTGAACAATCGAATGTACGGTTTGTTTTGTATGACTGCGTGGTATGTGAATATATCTGAATAAAATGAAGATAAAAAAAATGGTAAAGGGAAGAGGCATTATTGCATGCGGATGATAAGTAAGGAAGTTTTGGCTTGCTTGAAGAGGGGATCTTGTGTTTTAGTACTTGGATTCTACAGACCTTTTATTGATATTTCCTCAGTGCCATGAAGGAATTGGTCAGTTTGGCATGAGTTTTTTGATACTCTTCTTCCTGGCAAATGATTTAAGTGAAGAAAGGTTCTTAAACATTAAAACAAAATCGGGAAAACTAAACTGTAATGTTCAGAAACAACTCTGATAAAACCTGAATTGAAATTAAAAAAAAAAAAAAAGCATGGGAAAGGGGAGAGGACAAGCAGACAAAGCAGTACTGAGGTGGGGGCTCCCTGATTTCACACGGACCCACATCCCCGACTAATCAAGAAGGGGTGGGGAGGTTGGGCATGTCCCCCCAAATTAAAGCAGGTGCTGGTGGTTTTTGGGGGCTTAGGGGATACCATGAGAGGACAGCCATGGGGAGAGATGCAGGGGACCCTGGGGCAGGGGTGGCTAGCAGGAGTGGGTGAAGGCGAGGCTGGGGAGGCTAGAGGAATAATTCAAAGGGACCCCAGGGGAACACCTGGCCAAGTCCATCACCCAGGCTCACAGTCATAGAGGAGCCACGAGAAGAATGTGAGGGAGCAAATCGTCTAACAGCTTCAGGAGATGAGGGGCTTCATAGTGGGGGTGTCCAGGAAAGGTGTCCTTGGGACAATGAGCCCCAAGGACTGTGTTCTGCTGACCACTCATCCCATGAGACAGTCCCTGTGGTCAATTAAGTTTAGGAAGAACAGCAGGCTCTCCCTTCCCTATGGGAGCCACAGAACACACATCATGTATTAAAGGCTCTGAAAAGTCCTGCAGCAAGAAAACCTACTTAGTGTGTCTCATTGGCATTCCCCAAACTCATTTGGCCATGGAGCCATATTTTTCATGTAACCTCCATTAACACACTTTAGAGGAACCCCAAGCTACACTTTGGGAAGTGTGGATATAGAGGAATTGGCAAAAGTGGGATTTTCAGTTTTCAGGGAGTGTCTTTTGCATGTCAGGGGTCTTCTGTGTTGCCCACCCCCCGCCATGCCACTTCAGCCCCTGTTTGGACCCATGGAATCCTTTGGCAAAACATCTTGGAGCCATTCCGTGCAACCCTGACTCCAAGCTCTGCTGTGCGCCTGGCCCTGAGCTGTGGAAGGATGCCGGGAGACTTACAGGGGCAAGGGCGTTTGAAGGACATGTCATCCTTGGAGCAGAACAGTGGAGCCAGCCTGCCCACATGCACCACTGACTTTTCCTGGGGCAGGACCCTCCGCTTACCTGCAGAGACACAAACAGGCAGGTGATGTGGGTGCAAACCCTGCACACACTGCCCCTGCAGGCTGGGTGCTCATGTGCCCTGGGCTATCCAACCCTGGAGGAGATGATGGTGACCTTGAAAGCATGTGCAAGAGGCTTGAGAGTCTGGGCTAGAGTCTGCGGGAGCTCTGGGCTACAGAGTATGGGGGTGTTAAGGCAGGGGTGGGGGCAAGTGCATGCCAGGGACCCAGTGGTGGGTGGAATGGGGATCTCTCCTGGGTGGACCTTTGAGTGGAAATGAGAGATACCCACTGAGTTCTCTGTTTCAGGAACCTGCAAGATCCACTGCCTTGGACAACTGCAGGCCCAGGCAATGGGCCCCAGCAACCTGAGCAACCTTACAGCTGTCTGGGCTGGAGGTTACCCTTAAAGACCAGCCTGGTGTCCTCATCTCATAGAGAGGGAAACAGAGACCCGAGAGGGTAAGAGTCTAGTTCCAGGGCCCATGGCCAGCTTTGAAAGGGAGGACATAGCTGCCTAATTCAAACCGTATTATTCTTCCCATTACCCCACAACTTTAAGAGGAGGATGCTCACTTTATAAATAAGGAAGTTGAAACTCAGAGAAGTTATGGAGCTTGTGCAAGGTCACACAGCTTCTAATTATGGGCTGGGACTAGAATCCAGGTATGTTCGACTCCAAAGCCCACACTGTTAGCCAGCACACTCTCCTTAGAAGGACCTAATATGTTAAAATTACCAATTACAAATGAAGGCCTGAGAATGAAATTGCCCCCCTGCCCCGACTCTCCCCACACATATGGATGCCATGTGGGGCCTGGATGTCCAGAGCAGTGAGGGATCGCCAGGTCCACTCCAACAGGGGCCGTCAGCCCCAGACTCTGCCTGCATCCCCTTTACCTGTCCCTGGTGGATCCTGCCTCCCCACTTTCCTTCTGCCGTGTGAGTGAGTCTGGCCTAACCATTCACAATGGAACAAACCTTTTTTTAAAAAGTAACCCACCCTCCCACACTGCTAAAGATCTGAACCAGTTTTGTCCCCACCGTGTGTCCCCAAGTGACATGAGGCCGCAGGAACAGGAGGGAGAGGTGGTTCTTATTTCCCAGGGAGTGCGGTCACTGGGCTTGCAGAAACCACACGGAACCTTTGGGGGCTGCTAAGCAGGAACCATGGAGACCAAGCCCTTGTGGGGAAAAGCTGGCAGCCACAAGCCAACGGGCCCAGAGCCTGGCTCCTTAGGTCCCACGAGGCAGTGTCTCCGATCCTGGGAATGGTGGTACTGTGGACGCAAACTTATGCTAGAGGCAGATCTAGAGGTTCCCACCCTTGTCTCCCCCAGAGACCCCTTTTATTATATAATTTTTCCTCCAATGGGTTTTGTGTTTTGATGGAAAAAACTGCATTCATAAATAAATCAAAGACCTATCTTTGGAGCAGTGACAGTATTGTAAAAAGAGCCTGTGCTCAGAAGCCCAACACCCTGAGTGCTAATATCACCTCCACCCCTTCCTGGCTGTGTGGCTCTGGGTGAAGCACTTCACCTCTCTGAGCCACAGCGTCATGATGTGTAAAGCAGAGATAAGGGCACCTTGCTTGCAGGAGGATGAGGGGTATGTACAGAAAGCCCCCAGCCTGAGGTGCATGGTGGCCTCGGTGTTCATTCTGCTCTCCAGTGGGTGGGAAGGTGGGAGGGAGCCACTGCTGCTGCAGACCTGGAAAACCCTGGACCGGGATCCAGCCTCTCTCCAGTGGCTCCTTCCAGCCCACTCCTGACACCGCTCAGCCTTGCCTGGTGTGAACCCTGGGGATGGCCTGACGCCCACACCCAGTCCCCAGAGAAACCATCTGGAGAGTTCTGACCTGGGCAGTGTGGGTAGGTTGTGCCATCCTCAGGCCCAGCAGGGAAGTCTCCCCGCTGTGGCAGGCTGCTCAGGGAACTGTGATTTCACACCAGAAAATTCAAGAAGAATCTCGGGGCCTGGGATCTAGGCTTTCTAAAATTACACATGTGCACACATCTCTGCGTTCAGATCTGTGGGCACGGTGGCCGCGGGTGCACACACATGGCGCCTGCCTGGGTGGGGACGTAAGTGGACTGACAAGCCATCTCTCATGCTGTTGCTGGAGAGGTTTTTTGTAAAGGCAAAAAGGATCAAGTCATTCCCTCGCTGAAGACCCTTCCATAGCTCCCCAGTGCCCTCAGGAAAAAGTCCCAGCTTCTTACCACAACCTCCCTGGCCCTGGAGCCCTGCCCACCTCTCTAATAAACTGGTATAGTGTAGGTGCTTAATAAATGCGGGCTGAATGCGCACTTCCTGCAGGGCTGCCTCTGGTGGCACCTGATGCCATGAGGGGTGCTGACCATGCCCTCAGGCACAGAGTTGTCCCCAGAGGCCCCCTTGCCCCCTCCATCCCCCTGCTGGGCCCAGTGACTCAGGGATGAAGGCTAAGGCTTCACGGGGGGTGGGAGGGGGACGGAGGGCCTCCCAGGGCGGGGGCCACTGAGGACTCCTGCATGACCTATGGCTTTTCACAGCCAGCTGGGGTGTCTGGTGGGCAATGTGTAAAGCTCTAAATGGCTTGGAAGGCTGCTGAGGGGCCAGCCAGTCTGGCCTAGGTCAGGCAGACATTTCCATAGATGGAGGCTTCTAAGTACTCGAGCCCTCAGGTGTGGCTCACATGTTCCAGGTAACATGGTCAACAGATTGCAACAGCTCCCTTGAGATGGGGAACAGCATTCCCATTCTGCAGAGAGAAAACTGAGGCTTGGGGAGATAACGCACCTGAGGTCACAGAGAAGAGGAGGAAGAGCAGTGCAGAGGGACTTTGTCACTGCAGGGCTCCTCGGCCAAGGCCACCCCACACAGATCTGCCACCCCTGGTGCTCTGGGTAAGCCAAACACCTCCCTGCTTCCTGGACACACCAGGCCTTTTGTGCCTCTAGGCTGCTCCCTCTCCCTGGCATGCCATTCCTTGCCTCTCCACCTGGAAAACTCCTATTTAGCTGTCAACACCCAGCTCAAGAAACCTCTTCAGGGAAGCCCTCCCTGACTGCTAGAGACATAGCAGTCACTCTGGCTTTGCTTCCACAGTGCCTGAACATTCTTCCAGGGAAGCTCTGGTCCTCAATTGTTCTACCTTCTTGAGGGCAGGGAGGACCAGTGTGGCCTCTGCCAACTTGCTCAGGGCTGAGACCAGAGGGACATTCAAAACTCCATGGAAAGTCTAGAATAGGCCATGGCTTATGTGTCGAGGCTGCCTTTTAAAGATGCTCAGCTTCCTGGGAGAGGGACTCCAAGTAAGGAGCTCAGATGCTCCCCAGACATTCTGTCACCCTGGGAGACAATGGGGCCGACGTGAGCTGAGGTACCACCCCCTGCATCGTGCAATGCAATCAGCACTTTACACACAACCTCCCCTGCATCCTCTCAGCATCCCCGGCTTGCATCTATTTATTCAGTTATTTACCAAGCTCCTATGATGTGTCACACTAAAGAAAGAGGACCATTTAGAATCCTATAACAAAACCTGGATTTTCAACCCCAGCATCTATTTCCTTCTTCTCTCCTCTACTTCACGATTTCAGCATGAGGACCCAGAGGAAAATCATTTCCCGGTGGCATCAGACTCTCTACTTGGGTGGAGTTTTTGTTGACGTCATCAAGGAAAAGGAGCTGGATGTCCAGGTGAGCAAGTGCCCCTCTTGGGTCTCGGTCTCCCCGCATGTGACCAGAGCTGACGAGGGCAGTGGACAAGCCTGGCACAAATGGGCTGAGACTGAGCTCTTGAGAAGAGAGTTCTGGAACAGGGACCACTGGGGTGCCTCACCCACGCCACAGAGGAGGTGCTGCCCCCAGCATCCAAGCTCATTCCTGCCGGTGACTCATCTCTGCTGGATTGTCTGGCTGGGAACTGGAGGCCAGGCGTGTGGCACTCCAGGTTGAAGTGGCTGAAAGGCGGGTGGCAAGCCCCCAACACGCCCACTCCTTTCCAGGCTCCTGCTCCCCCAGGCCTCCACTCTGGCCCTTGCTGTGACTTGCAGTCTTGGGGAGCTGAGTCTGTGGTTAAGGGGAGTGGACCCAGGGTGGGGAACCTGGGTCTGCTGAGGGAGCCCTGGTGAGGGGAGGCCCAGGGCCTAGACCCACCATGGCCCACGGATGCCTGGAAGGGCTCGGCCTAGGTGCGGTGGGCCACAGACAGTGAGGGTCTGCAGTCTGATGCCCCCTTGATGAAGTGCCTGCTTGCGGCCAAGTCCACCTGGTCTCAAGTGTGGTCAGCTTGCTGGACCCTCAAAACAGGATCCCCCACTTAACAGATGACAACACTGAGGCTGAGAAGAGTGAAAGGGTGTGCTTTTGGCATGGGAGATCCAGTCCCTAGTGAGGCCTTGAATTCCCCATCCTGAGAGTGCACTTTGGAGGATTTTAAGCAGGGGAGCGACGTGGTCAGATTTTATCTTTTGAGGAAGGTCCCCCTGGTCTCGGTGTGAAGGGTGGGCCAGCCATGGAAGGCAGAGGCAGGAGGACAGTGGGGACACTGTGTCAGGAGATGTTGGGGTCCAGATCAAGGCACTAGTGACAGGTGGAGGAGGAGGAGGAGGCCGCATTCACAGGCTCTACAAGGACATCTTGCAAGTCTCTGTGTTCCAGGTGTAGGGTGCTGGGGTAGAGCAGCAAACAAAACATTCCCAGTCCCTGTCCCCATGGAGTTTTCTTGCTAGAAGTGGAGATGGACCCAGAAATGGAAGCAAGTGGCAGACAACAGTGGGGGAAGGAATAGAGGCAGGGTGTGCAGGTGGGGTTTGCACATTGAGATAGAGCCATCAGGAGAGGCCTTAGGAAGGGAGTGAGCTGGGTGGGAATCTGGAAGAAGAGAATTCTAGGTACAGGGAACAGTGAGTACAAAGGCCCCTGGGCAGGAACAGATGGATCAGATGTAAAGGGAGAGGAAGAGGGAGATGTTGAGGATGGACGATTCCCTGTGCCTGCCCTGGGTGACTGGGGGATGGTGGAGAGGCCCTTCCTGAGCACGGAGGTGCTGCCACCAGGTCTAGACAGCCCCTGAAAGCCACTAGTCTCAGCTGCCTGGAACGAGGCCTGGCACATGGAAAGTGCTCAGTGACTATTTACCAAATGAATGAATGAATGAATGAATGAATAAATGAATGAGGAACCTGTGGGTGATCTAGAAGGAAGTCAGGGACTTGGGTTGTACCCACTGATCTCAAAAGGGCTATATCTGCAGCACCAAGGTGGGGCTGGCTTCTGGGGCTGCAGGTGGGACCCCCAGGTGGCAGGATTCCCTTCCTTCTCCTCCACAGAAATTTCCTTGTGAGAGGCTGGGACCCAGCTGGTGACTTCCCCAAAGGACAGAAATGTTTGTCATATGTTTGTCAACCATCTGAATAAACGAATTTGGGAGTGGAGGGGAGGTGGGAGAACCGTGGCCAAGGGGTAGGCAGGAGGCATCAAAGTTTGCAAATGGGTAACTTGGTCCTGATATCAACAAATGGATCCAGATGTGTGGCAGCCTGTCTCCATGCCCCATCTGGCCACACGTGGGCTCCGCTGGGGTCACTCAGGATGCGCCTGGAGGTTACTGGGTGTCCATAACCTTCTTTAGGATGAACTGCCGCCCCTTCCCCACTGCCACTGTGGTACAATTCCTAGCGCTTGATTTAATGTCTAATACAGAATGACAGGTAGGTCCTGACCAGGTAGGCCAAGGATCCTGAACCAGGCAGGGCTCAGAAAACACCAAAGGGGGTGAGACAAAGGTTATTTCTAGTCTGTAATGTGAGAGGCAACTCCAGTGCCCAATAACTGAGGGCAGACTGGGCAGATCACAGCACATACTTATAATGGGATATTATACAGCGATGACTAAATGTTTTAAAAGAAATTTTCATAACATAGGTAAAGACTTCCAGTATAATGTTAATGGAGAAAAAGGAGTTACAAAAAAAGCAAGTTATAGAATTGAGCATAACACATGGTCCTTATTTTGTAAAAGAAAAAAAAAAAAAACCCTACGGAATATATCCAGATGCAGAAGAAGATTAGAAAGGAAATGGACTACAAGGATCATGGTTATTGTACTCTCTGGGTGGTGGTGGGGTTAAGGAGGATTTTTATGTTCTTTATATTTGTTAGGATTTTCCAAGTTTTCTACAATGAACATGTTACTTTCCTAATCTGAAAAACCATTAAAAGGCAGACTGAAAAAATCTTTCACGCTAATAAAATGAAAAGTAGTTAAGCAAATAAGTCAGTGAGAATTAACTCACTGAAAAAAATTTTTAAAGCTAATTTAGTTGCCTTTAAACAAGTCGTTTGTTATTGAAAGGATTTTTAAAAATTAACTTGTCTTTGAACTCACTAATAAGCTTTATTAAATGTTAGAAAAATAACCTCCATTGTTTTTTAACCTTCGTCACATTTTCCCTGGTGCTTGAGCAAGTCCTATTTGCCAAATTTTTGAGGGAACTGTTTCTGCCTACAAACCTTAGTGTTTTATTTTCAGGCAATCCACACACTTGGCAAAAATAATATCAATAACAATAATAGTTTGTAAAGCACTTTATAATTTGCAGAGCTTGCCAAGAGCTGGGTGCTATTCTAAGCTCTGGAGATATCATAGGGAACAGAATGGTCAAAAATCCCCACCCTTGGGGAACTTACATTATATTGGGAGTGGAAAGACAATAACCAAATAGCTCAGATATACAGATGCCAGGGGTAATAAATGCTATGAAAAAAAAAATAAAGCAGAGAAGAGAGATAGGGAACAAATGGGGGCTGCTCCTTTAAGTCATTTGATTACTGTATGAATAGGAAAAAAAATTGAAGGTGTCTCTATAGCTCATGGACAATTAATATTTTCTTCAGTTCTCAGACATGAAATGACTGAAGATATTCATGGAGGAATCATTCCAGTATCTGTCATCTAAGTTACAGTATCAGATGTATTAATTATCAATTTTACAAGTTCATGTAAAATTCTGATGAGTCACAGTGATGTTTTAAGTATTCTATACCTAGCAAAGTTAGACGGACTCTAACCTTCCTAAGCCTCAGTGTTCTCATCTATAAAATGGGAACAATAATAGTGCCTATTATTGAATTCACACAGAGGGCTGTGAGAATTCAAAGAGAAAATGCTTATGCCTGGAAAACAGCATACGTTCAAGCACACTCATGATGCAGACACAGCAGAACCTCTGCAAGAGGTCCGTCTGACCCTGCTCTATGTTTCCTACGTATTGTTTCTTCAGTCCTCACAACTGTCCGAGAGGTGTCTAATATTTATTCCCATTTTCGAGATGAAATCGAGGCTTTGAAATGTAAGTCATCTGTCCAGAGTCACCCGCCATAAACCCCGCAGTCCAGCTCCAAGAAGCTGCTCTCCACCATGGCTCTATTTATTTTGTGCTTACTTTCCAACAGGATCCAGAAACCCTCCTTGCCTCAGCTGCTCCCTCTGGGGGAGCGAGAGCAGATTTACACCTTCTCACCCCTCACCTTCCATGGTAAGGGCCTCAGGTAACAGGCTCTGAGAGTGTCCAATCGATTATTCTGAAGACCGAAAATAATATCTGTGTCCTTAGCATGTTCCCTGACTTGTTTTCCAATACTGTGTGAATCACTATTTGGAGGTTTAATTAGACATAAGCCTCCTAATAAGTTTTCAATTAACTCCTTTAGGAAGAAGAGGCCTGAGAATGTGCCACCGTAGTGGGTGAATGGGGAAGGAAGAGAGGAGAGAGGGTTTCTGTGCAGGAGGAACCCCTAGAAGGCAGCCCATTCTGTGGGTCTCAGCAGGTCCCCACCAGACAACATGTGGCTGGACCTCCCCTCCCCTCTCTCCGGCCAGGTGAACCACAGGTGGCCACGGACTGACATGATGTCCACAAGCTGGACCTTTGCTTTCTTCCTGCAACATTTCTGGCCACCTACACCCTCTATACCACCCCAGGGATCTGAGCATCTTCTCCCAGGCCCTTGGCCTTGGTTGGCTCTAGTCTGGGCCTGAGCTCCCCACAGCAGTCGGGGACAGATTACTTCCGGGGGACCTTCCAGTTCTGAAGTTCTAACCTTTCAGTCATCCTCTGGCACCACTTCCTCCTTGAGATTCATCATTTCTGGTGCCTCATATTCCAGATGCTGAACAAACACACCAGTCAGCAAGGATTCAGAGCTGGGACCTCTCAGACCTCCTGGCCGTCCTCCTGCCCTGGCCACTGCCCTCCCACCTGCTGCCGACCTGAACCCTCACCATCAGACTGTCCAAGGCACCTGACAGCCCACTCGCTCCTCAGGGAAAGCAATTCTTCCTGTGTTCCCAAACCTAGGAGTAAAGGGAGGTATGCAGACTTTCCCTCACAGAGAGTGAGCAATATGTGGGGAGCCCCACCCCCCAATCGGGGACAGTAGACATCAGCTAAGGGGAAAGGGGAAAGGGACCCCTCAGTCAGATGCAGCCTTTTCCAATCCTGATGGAGGTGGCAGGGTAGGGAGGGGAGGTCTGGGCTGGAGCTGAGGGATTGAGGAGGAGGCCCCAAAAAGGGCAGTCCTGCAGAGAGTGTGGATTTGCAGTGAGATGTCAAGGCTTTGGGGGAGTCAAAGGCCTCGTGGAAGGGGGACCTGGGGGCCTGTCATGCCCCACCACTCAGAGAAACTCACTCTGCCTCAGCATCTACTGTGTGCAGGACATGTCACAAAATGCCACCTGTAGTCAATCAGCATTCCCCACAAGCTCATCTCACCTAATGCTCCCAACTCACCTTTCCCATGTTTCAGATGGGGAAACTGAGCCACAGTGAGGTTAAGAGTCTTGCCTAAGGTCACACAGTTAGGATGTCCGCAGGTATGATGTCTGATTCCAAAGCCCGCAAACAACCAGCTCACAACGGAATCAGATGAGGAAACTAAGGCTCAGGGTAGCAAAGTCACTTGCTGTAGTAGATTAGTCAGATGCCAGAGGAGACGGGCCAGGAGGGGCAACCTCCTGGCAGGTGCCCATGGATTGCGTGGATCAAGATCAGTGACCAAGTCCCTCCAGCCCCTGCCTCTGATGCCCTGTCACTTGTGCCCTTGCCCTCCCCAGCCTCGGCTTGGCCCCCGCTGGCAGCCCCGAATCCTCTCCGCGCACCAGCCTCCCGACCCCGGAGCCCGATGGCGAGAGAGGAGGGGCCGCGGGAGTCAGCCAGGGGTGGGGTGGGCACTACCCAGCTTCCGAGGAAGCTTGAGGGGAGGCGGCTCTGCTGCTCAGCCCTCCAACTCAGCCTCGGGTCTCTCTTACGGCGTAAGGGGAAGTCTGCTCCAAAGGGGGAGAAGATGCAACGGGGACCCCCTCCCCACCCTCTGTGCAGACAGAGGCGGCGCGCATGGCGGCAGGGGCAGGGCCCAGGTGACCCGCCCGTTAGAGGGTCAAACTTCCTGACTCAAGGCTGGCGCCAAACTCCACAAAACCCTGGTCCCTTCCCTCTCCCACCCCGGCCAAGAGTGCGCCCTAGTTTGCCCTTCTTGGGTGGGCTACTCGGGTGCCCCCGACCCCGAGGGCGCGGAGCCATAGAGATTGTCTTAAGCCCCCGACTCGGGGTGGATGCTTGGCTGGGACGCGCCCCGAGTCGGGCAGGAACCCGGAGATGTCCCCTTCCCCGCGGCTGGAGTGCGTGCTCAGAAGCAGCCTCAGTCCGCGCTGGTCCCGGTAGCCTGCCCCGGGGCGAGGGAGCTAGGACGGGGGTGAGCGGGAGTCCCGGGTCCCGCGCCGTTCTGAGCACGCTGTGGCTGGGCTCGGGACCGCGTTTCCGCCAGCTCGGCGCCCCCAGGCTCTGCGCGCCGCGCGGCCGGGTGTGTGCCTGCGCCGGGGCCGCCGCCAAGCGCGGGAAGCAGGGGCGGGGATCCTCTGCCTGCCGCCCCAGCGCCGCCCCCGGTCCCGCGCTCCTTACTCGGCTTGGCTGCCTCGCTCCGCTCCGTGCGCCGCAGTGCCGGCTCCAGCTTCGGCTCCAGCTCGGGTTCCCGCTCCGGCTCCCGCTCCCGCTCGGATTCCCGCTCGGATGCCGCTGCGCTCGGGTTCGGGTTCGGGTTCGGGCTCCGGCTCGGGCGTCGCGGGCGGCGCGCCGCTCCGCCTCGGCCTGCTCAGCGCGCAGGGACGGGGCGGGGCCGGGCCTCACTGATCCCTGCGATCCCCTGCCCGGGAGGCGGAGGTGGCCGCGGCGGCTTCCCAGGGCCGGGCCCTGGCACTGCCCTGCCGCAGCCCCGCCCCACCGCCCGCCGTCCCCGCACCGCCGCCCGCTCCGGCGCTCCCTGGGCGGCGGCGCCACCGCTGGGCCTCAGCACCGCTGCGCCGCGGCCCGGGTCAGGCCTGAGATGGGGGGCGGCGGGTGAAGGGGGAGGGCCGGGCCGCGCCCCTCTGCGCACAGCGGGCCCGACACCCACACAGCGGAGGCGGGGCAGGCGCGGCGAGGCGGCCGGGAGATGCAGCGAGGCCAGCGCGCCAGCCAGATGTAAGCGGAGGACAACAGACAGACAGGAACAGAGATGGACAGACAAACAGACATGTGCAGATTAAGAGTAGAAGAACGATAATGCACAGGGGAGGATAGACAGAATGGACAGAGGGAAGGCTGGGCACTTGGGTCGGGAAACCCTGTCACAGGCAAAGAGCAAAGGGCAGAATGGAGAGGGGCAGGGGGAAGCACAGTATCGCTGGGCCGCTAGGAGAGGCTGGGTTCCGGGACGTGCCCGGGTGTCAGCCAGGCCTGGCAGGTGCCTTCGCTTCCTGAGGGACCGGCGGGCATCCTCCCTCCTCCCCCTGCCCCGCCCTCTGCCCTCCGCCCCTGCTCTCTCAACCTCGTGCTCCGGGTTCCGAGCTGAGCCCTGCCAGATACCAGCCTGCGTCTCCGGAGCCCCAAGGGATGCCTGCCTCAGGAGAGGACTCCTGGCTTCCAGAACCTTCTCTCTCCCACCCCCCTTCACTTTGGGGCCTTCGACAAGTCACAGCCCCTGTCCAGGCCTCCCTGTCTTCACAGCCATACAGCCCCCGTTTATTGCACCCCTGTTAGGTTAGATTCCGGTGCTCCACAGTTATTTGTGGAGTCTTTTATTTAGTCTCCTCTAATTGACAGGGAGCCCAATGAAGGCAGCATCGGGGGCTCTTGAGATCACCACTGGGGTCCCCAGAGCTCTGCAGGGGTCTTCACAGAGTGGGCACTCTGTACGTTTGAGGAATGAATAGCTGTAATGCATCATTACTAACCCTCCCAGTCCCCCTGTTTTGTTGATGAAGACATTGAGGCTTAAAGAATCAAAGTGACTTGTCAAAGTCAAGTTGGAGGGGATTCAAAGTTAGGTCTGTTTTGAAACCCAAAGGCTTGCCACAAGCTGGAAAGTGGTTCTCAAAAAATAAAACATGGCAACAAAGCCCATCATATTGTTGATAAATCTTGGGGCAGCAGAGAGGCCACAGGGCTGGACTGGAGGGCAGTGAGCAGGAAACTGGCTCTGTGGGGAGGCTTGGAGCTGAGCAGGCTCTAGTGGGGAGCACCGCGCTCCCCGCTCCACCCTAACCCTGCCAGCCACCACGCCTCGGGCTTCTCTGGGTCAGGGCAGAGGTGGGTGCATGGTCCCGGGCCTTGGTGGGTGAGGACACCTCCCAGTCACCTTTGGTAACTGCTCATTCTGGGATCTTCCTCTGGGCTTGCTTCCCCCAGCCCCAGCCCTTGGAGAGATGTCCAAGTGCTAAAGTGTGAAAGCTCCTCCTCTCCAAACCCCAGGATCCCCTCTAGAGAAACTTATTTCTGGGCCTATTAAGGATTTGTAAAGCTTATTTCAGGAGTAAGCTGGCCGAGAGGTGAGTAGGGTCTGCACACAGACATTTCTGCAGCTGTTACCTGCCCATGACATCGTGTAGAGATGCGTTAGCCGTACTCTATGCATTATTTAATTCCATCCTCTCGACATCCTGAAGAGGTGGGTGATATTTTCTCTATTTTTCATATGCGGCAACAATGTTTATGGAGGCCAGGTCACTTGCCCAAAGTCACTTTGTTAATTATGGGCAGAACTCAGATTTGCACCCAAGCCTGGCTAACCTCAGAATGGGTTAAGCCAAAATAGACATGGTATTTCCTTTGTGGGGCTCACCTCCTAGATGGGGCAACAGATATTAACCAGAGGTAAATGTGAAGTTACAATGATGAGACATGCCACAAAGGGGATGAGAAAGTATTATAGAAGGTCTGACCTTGTTGGGGTATGGGTTGAGGCAGGAGAAGTTGGCGGGGGCCATGACTGGTTTCAATCTGAAGAGAATTGGGAAGACTTTGGAATGTTTTAAACAATATTGGAGGAATGATGGTGGCATTTTGAAAAGACACCTTTACTGGAGGTAGGGAGATGGTTGGGGGCAAGACAGAATGGAGACAGGGAAGCTGGCTAGGAAGACATCACTCAAGCCCAGGAGAGAAGTGAGGGTGACCCTGGAACCATTGGAGGCGAAGTCAACAGGAGTTGATGTAGTGGGCAAAGGGGTTGAAGGTATGAATGGAGTAAGGATGATGCCTAGAGCTCCAGCAGGTGCAACTGGATAGATGGCACTGTCATTCAGTGAGGAGGAAAACACTGGAAGGAATCAAGCTTGGGGAAGAAGATTCAGAGTTTGATTTTATACATCTTGGATTTCAGGAACCATTGGCAGGCAGGATATCTCTGAGAGGAGTCCAGGCCATAAAGATAACCTAAGGACTGAACCCTATCTTGAGGTTTAGACATACAGGTACCAGAATTGATTGATTCATCCATCCATCCACCCATCTATCTTCCCACTTATCCACCTATCCTCCTCTGGTTTTGCTACCCATCTACCCATCCACTTACCCATCCATCCATCCATCCATCTATCCAAATTCCCATTTATCCACCCATCCATACATCCTTCTACCATCTTCATCCACCTACCCATGCACCCAGTACATACTTACTGATGCCCACTACAGGCCCAGTACTCTGCTGTGTGCTGGCAAAAGAAATGATGTGGAAGACCTGTTCCCTGCCCTCAAGCCCACAATCTCTTAGGACAGGCAGACATATAAACAAATGGTCACAGAAAATATATTTTCTGTGCTAGACTTGTGCACAAAGGAAGGGCACTTAGCTCAATCTGTGGAGGTAAGGAAAGACTTATTTGAGGGTGTCCTTCTTGAGTTGAGCTTAAAGTCTAATTAAGATTTAGCCAGATGGATGGGGGCTAGGAGGATGTTCTAGAAAAGAGAATAGCTTGTTTGAGAGACCAAGGTGATTCCAAGGATGCAAATAACTTGGAATATTGGGAGTGAAGTTGAGTGTGAATGAGTAGTGTTTTATGAGAGAAGGCTAAAGAGGCAGGTCATAAAGGCCTTGAATGACAGAGTGAAAATTTAGACTTCATCCAGGTCTTGGGGGCCATGTAAAAGCTTTAAGGGGTGTATGTGACATGGGTCAGGTTTGTTTTGGAAGATCTCTCTGGCTACTATGTGGAAGATGGGGTAGAGTATGTGTTTGCAGAGGGGATCAAGTGATCCAGCCTTTGCTGCATGAGGACTTAGATCCTTGATGCTCTCTGTACCCAGCCCCTGGGGTCAGCCCAGACCTCCACATTTGGCCTGGACCAAGCCCCATTCTCATCCCACTTCCCCTGTCAAGGCTGAGGTTGAGGCAGCCAGACTGAGGGTGATGGGCATGAGGAAGTTCAGGTGTTCACCATTTCCCAGGATGGTATTCAGCCCCCCATACCCCCACCAAGTTCTCTAGTCTTGCGGTGGGCCCAATCCAGCTTTAGAGCTGCCATGGACTTTTGCAAATTGCTCACTGACTTGAGTGTCAAGGTCACCTGGGAGTATCTTGGTTTCATGCCCCACTTTTCTGCCTTTACAATTTGAATCCACAAATCCCATTAACTTCCCATCAGTCATGTCATGTTGCCTTTGGTGCTGTGAAATCTCCATCCTGGGTAGCTTGCAAATGACACTGGACAGTGTTTGGCCCAGGTGGAGCTGCTGCAGTGTGTCAGACATGATCCCAGTCCTCAAAGAGCCTATAGTGAGGGTGAAAGTTATGTCCCACTGATCTGAACTTGTGGAAGGAGAAAGAGCTTGGACGCAGAGGTGGATGGACTTGGCTTCAAGTCTTTGCTCTGTCACTCACTGGATGTATGACCTTGAACAAGTCACTTTACTACCTCTGAGCTTTAGTTTCTTCATCTGTAGAACGGGAAAAATAATATTTACCTATCTTATTTTAGAGTGTTTTGGGGTGGCAACTGATGGGAACCAATTAATGGGAACAGAGAGGCAGATGGGGACCCAGGCAGGACTCTGCCTCTTGTCTCTATAACTCTCTGCTCAGTCACTTAATTTTCTTTCCTTGCACACCTTTTTCTATGCTATTACATAAAAAGAAGTTGCACTGCAACTTGGGAGTGAGTTCACAACATTTCAATTTCAGCCAAAGCGGAACTAACACACCATCTTCCAACCACAAGTCCAAATTCCCAAGACACAATCTGACTGGCTAAGCTGCATTAGATGTCCATTACTGGTTCAATCAACTGTGACCAAAGAAGTGGGATCATAGAGCACAGACATGGCAGCTGGAGGAGCTATGCATAAGCAGGGGGTTGTTGTCAGAGAAAGTGGAGGCTTGTACACTGGGCAAAAACCTCAAAAGTGCCTCCTTTATTACCTCCTAGGTTTGTTGAGAAGATTGAATAGGAAAGTGAATGTAAACATTGGGCACTGTGCCTGGTATATACTAAGGACTCAATAAATGGTAGCTGCTATTATTCATTCATTGTCCTGTTTAATAAACATTTAATTGAGTGCCTGGTTTGTACTGGACACTACATTAGATGTTGAGGATAAAGAACTGGACAAAACAGACCAAGCTCCCCCTACCTAAAACCATATACAAAAATCAACTCAAAATGGATCAAAGACCTAAATTTAAGTGCCAGAACTATAAAACTCCTGGAAAAAAATGTAGGGAAACATCTTAAGGACCTTGTGTTAGGCATTGGTTTCTTAGACTTTATACCCAAAGCACAAGCAATGAAAAATAAAATAGATAAATGAGACCTCATCAAAATTAAAAATTTTTGCACCTCAAAAGACTTTATCATGAAAGTAAAATGACAACCTACACAGTGGGAGAAAATATTTGGAAACCACATATCTGATAATGGTTTAATATCCAGAATACATTAAAAAAAATCCCTCAGGTGACCATGTGATTGTGAAGACCTTGTGGATCGCACCCCCTTTATCTAGTGTATGGATGGATGAGTAGAAAAATGGGGATAAAAACTAAAGGACAAATGGGGTGGGATGGGGGGATGATTTGGGTGTTCTTTTTTCACTTTTATTTTTTATTCTTGTTCTGGTTCTTTCTTATGTAAGGAAAATGTTCAGAGATAGATTGTGGTGATGAACGCATAACTATGTTATCATATTGTGGACAGTGGATTGTATACCATGGATGATTGTATGGTGTGTGAATGTGTTTCAGTAAAACTGAATTTATTTATTTATTTTATTTTTTTGGTTTTTATAAAAGGGGGTTTATTTGGTTACACAGTTACAGTTTTAAGACCATAAAGTGTCCAAGGTAACACATCAGCAATCGGGTACCTTCACTGGAGGATGGCCAATGGCATCTGGAAAACCTCTGTTAGCTGGGAAGGCATGTGGCTGGCATCTGCTCCAAAGTTCTGGTTTCAAAATGGCTTTCTCCCAGGATGTTCCTCTCTAGGCTGCTGTTCCTCAAAAATGTCACTCTTAGTTGCACTTGGGGTATTTGTCCTCTCTTAGATTCTCCGGAGCAAGAGTCTGCTTTCAATGGCTGTCTTCAACATGTCTCTCACCTGCAGCTCCTGTGGTTTTTTCGAAGTGTCCCTCTTCACTGTAGCAGCTTGCTCCTTCTGTCTGATCTTACATAGTGCTCCAGTAATTTAATTCAGACCCACTCTGAATGGGCGGGCCAATACCTCCATGGAAATTATCCATCAGAGTCATCACCCCCAGTTGGGTGGGGCATATCTCCATGGAAACACTCAAAGAATTACAATCTAATCGGCACTAAAATGTCTGACCCACAAGATTGCATCAAAGAATATAGCTTTTTCTGGGGGACATAATACATTCAAACTGGCACAACACCTTTAGTTCATTTTTCCCAAAAGCCTGTCATTCTCTTCTTTCTTTAACCAACCTTACTTCTTTCTACAACAACAAAAAAACTGTTGTATTTTTCTTTTTTTCGATACTATATACGGGAGATAGATAAAAGACCACAGTAAATTGTTTGCAGCTTTGAAGGGTTGACTAACCACATAAATCTGATGATTATGTCTTTCTTGCAGGTGGTGGCATATTGCTGGTTCTTTGTCTTCTAATTGTTAGGGAGCCTATGAAATATATTATTTCACAGTCCTCACAAAGTGCTTTGGTGAAGTCCAAGAGATTTTGGAACATGAAGGATTTGGGACTCTTTCGATACTGATGACAAATATTAATTTGAGGTTCAAAGACTCATAGTCCCTGCCAGTTTTCTTGGCATTTCTATTTATCCAAATGTTGTTCCTGCACTCCTACAAACATTCCTAATGATAGCACCTAGCTTTTTCATAAGAAAGCTTCCTTTCCTCTTTCCAAGCTCCCTTGGAGTTATCACCACCAGATGTTAGGCCTTCAATTCCATGAACATTCTTTTACTTTTTCAGAAAACTAGAAAGAAGGCAACTTCCCCTTTGCATACAAATCTGCTATGGATTTAACACAAAAAATTTTTATTTCATTCTAAATAACCTATTCTATATACCCTTTGTTGTAAACAACCCAAATCTTTTAAAACAATTATCTTATACACAATTAAACAAATGAATAAATAAACTCACCTGATCCTCTTGTTTTCAGTTAAACAGTTTCTGGAATATAACTGAACTTTAAAGTTTTCAGCTAAATATCATCCTGTTACTGGCTACTTGTTAGTTAATTTAAATTATTTCACCTCAAAATGTGTACAGGTAATAGCATTCTTGCTTTTTTTTTTAAATCTTCATTTTATTGAGATATATTCACATACCATGCAGTCATACAAAACAAATCGTACATTCGATTGTTCACAGTACCATTATATAGTTGTACATTCATCACCTAAATCAATCCCTGACACCTTCATTAGCACACACACAAAAATAACAAGAATAATAATTAAAGTGAAAAAGAGCAATTAAAGTACAAAAGAACACTGGGTACCTTTGTCTGTTTGTTTGTTTGTTTCCTTCCCCTATTTTTCTACTCATCCATCCATAAACTAGACAAAGGGGAGTGTGGTCCTTATGGCTTTCCCAATCCCATTGTCACCCCTCATAAGCTACATTTTTATACAATTGCCTTCGAGATTCATGGGTTCTGGGTTGTAGTTTGACAGTTTCAGGTATCCACCACCAGCTACCCCAATTCTTTAGAACCTAAAAAGGGTTGTCTAAAGTGTGCGTAAGAGTGCCCACCAGAGTGACCTCTCGGCTCCTTTTGGAATCTCTCTGCCACTGAAGCTTATTTCATTTCCTTTCACATCCCCCTTTTGGTCAAGAAGATGTTCTCTGTCCCACAATGCCAGGTCTGCATTCCTCCCCAGGAGTCATATTCCACATTGCCAGGGAGATTCACTCCCCTGGGTGTCTGATCCCACGTAGGGGGGAGGGCAGTGATTTCACCTTTCAAGTTGGCTTAGCCAGAGAGAGAGGGCCACAACTGAGCAACAAAAAGGCATTCGGGAGGAGGCTCTTAGGCACAATTATAGGGAGGCCTAGCCTCTCCTTTGCAGCAACTGTCTTCCCAAGGGTAAAACCTATGGTAGAGGGCTCAACCCATCAAACCACCAGTCCCCTATGTCTGTGGTCTTGTTAGCAACCACCGAGGTGGGGTAGGCCAATACCCCTGCATTCTCCACAGGCTTCTCAAGGGGGCACTAAATATTTTTTCCTTTTTTTTTTTTTTTTTTAACTTTTTTTTCTTTTTTAAATCAACTGTATGGAAAAAAAAATTAAAAAAGAAAAAAACATACAATAAAAGAACATTTCAAAGAGACCATAGCAAGGGAGTAAGAAAAAGACAACTAACCTAAGATCACTGCTTTACTTCCAACCTGTTCCTACTTTACCCCAAGAAAGTTACCTAATATAGCAACATTTCTGTGAACTTGCTCCTACTATATCCATCAGAAATTAACAGACCATAGTCATTCCTGGGCATCCCCAGAACGTTAAATAGCTTATCTGTTCTTCTTCGATTATTGTTCCCCCTTCCTTAATTGCTCTCTATTGCTAGTTCCCCTACATTCTACATTATAAACCATTTGTTTTACATTTTTCAAAGTTCACATTAGTGGTAGCATATAATATTTCTCTTTTTGTGCCTGGCTTATTTCACTCAGCATTATATCTTCAAGGTTCATCCATGTTGTCATATGTTTCACGAGATCGTTCCTTCTTACTGCCGTGTAGTATTCCATCGTGTGTATATACCACATTTTATTTATCCGCTCATCTGTTGAAGGACATTTGGGTTGTTTCCATCTCTTGGCAATTGTGAATAATGCTGCTATGAACATTGGCGTGCAGGTATCTGTTCGTGTCACTGCTTTCCGATCTTCCGGGCATATACCGAGAAGTGCAATCGCTGGATCGAATGGTAACTCTATATCTAGTTTTCTAAGGAACTGCCAGACTGACTTCCAGAGTGTCTGAACCATTATACAGTCCCACCAACAATGAATAAGAGTTCCAATTTCTCCACATCCCCTCCAGCATTTGTAGTTTCCTGTTTGTTTAATGGCAGCCACTCTAATCGGTGTTAGATGGTATCTCATTGTGGTCTTAATTTGCATCTCTCTAATAGCTAGTGAAGCTGAACATTTTTTCATGTGTTTCTTGGCCATTTGTATTTCCTCTTCAGAGAACTGTCTTTTCATATCTTTTGCCCATTTTATAATTGGGCTGTCTGTACTATTGTCATTGAGTTGTAGGATTTCTTTATATATGCAAGATATCAGTCTTTTGTCAGATACATGGTTTCCAAAAATTTTTTCCCATTGAGTTGGCTGCCTCTTTATCTTTTTGAGAAATTCCTTTGAGGTGCAGAAACTTCTAAGCTTGAGGAGTTCCCATTTATCTATTTTTTCTTTTGTTGCTTGTGCTTTGGGTGTAAAGTCTAGGAAGTGGCCGCCTAATACAAGGTCTTGAAGACGTTTTCCTACATTATCTTCTAGGAGTTTTATGGTACTTTCTTTTACATTGAGATCTTTGGTCCATTTTGAGTTAATTTTTGTGTAGGGGGTGAGGTAGGGGTTCTCTTTCATTCTTTTGGATATGGATATCCAACTCTCCCAGCCCCATTTGTTGGAAAGACCATTATGACTCAGTTCAGTGACTTTGGGGGCCTTATCAAAGATCAGTCGGCCATAGATCTGAGGGTCTATCTCTGAATTCTCAATTCGATTCCATTGATCTATATGTCTATCCTTGTGCCAGTACCATGCTGTTTTGACAACTGTGGCTTTATAATAAGCTTCAAAGTCTGGGAGTGTAAGTCCTCCCACTTCGTTTTTCTTTTTTAGAGTGTCTTTAGCAATTCGAGGCATCTTCCCTTTCCAAATATATTTGATAACTAGCTTTTCCAAGTCTGCAAAGTAGGTTGTTGAAATTTTGATTGGGATCGCATTGAATCTGTAGATGAGTTTGGGTAGAATTGACATCTTAATGACATTTAGCCTTCCTATCCATGAACATGGAATATTTTTCCATCTTTTAAGGTCCCCTTCTATTTCTTTTAGTAGAGTTATGTAGTTTTCTTTGTATAGGTCTTTTACATCTTTGGTTAAGTTTATTCCTAGGTACTTGATTTTTTTAGTTGCTATTGAAAACGGCATCTTTTTCTTGAGTGTCTCTTCAGTTTGTTCATTTCTAGCATATAGAAACATTACTGACTTATGTGCATTAATCTTGTATCCCGCTACTTTGGTAAATTTGTTTATTAGCTCTAGTAGCTGTATCGTCGATTTCTCAGGGTTTTCCAGATATAAGATCATATCATCTGCAAACAATGACAGTTTTACTTCTTCGTTTCCAATTTGGATGCCTTTTATTTCTTTGTCTTGCCGGATTGCCCCAGCTAGCACTTCCAGCACAATGTTGAATAACAGTGGTGACAGCGGGCATCCTTGTCTTGTTCCTGATCTTAGAGGGAAGGCTTTCAGTCTCTCACCATTGAGTACTATGCTGGCTGTGGGTTTTTCATATATACTCTTTATCATATTGAGGAAGTTTCCTTCAATTCCTACCTTTTGAAGTGTTTTTATCAAAAACGGATGTTGGATTTTGTCAAATGCTTTTTCAGCATCTATTGAGATGATCGTTTGATTTTTCCCTTTCGAATTTTTAATGTGTTGTAATACATTGATTGATTTTCTTATGTTGAACCATCCTTGCATGCCTGGAATGAACCCCACTTGGTCATGGTGTATGATTTTTTTAATGTGTCTTTGGATTCGATTTGCAAGTATTTTGTTGAGGATTTTTGCTTCTATATTCATTAGGGAGATTGGCCAGTAGTTTTCCTTTTTTGTAGCATCTTTGCCTGGTTTTGGTATTCGATTGATGTTAGCTTCATAAAATGAGTTAGGTAGTGTGCCAGTTTGAATGTATTGTGTCCCCCAAATACCATTATCTTTGTGGTCTTGTGTGGGGCAGACGTTTTTGGTGCTGGTTGGATTTGCTTGGAATGTGCCCCACCCAGCTGTGGGAGATGATTTTGATGAGATGTTCCCATGGAGGCATGGCCCCGCCCATTCAGGGTGGGCCTTGATAAGTGGGGCTATATAAATGAGCTGACTCAAAGAGAGGGAAGTGAGTGCAGCTGTGAGTGGCGTTTTGAGGAGGAGCAAGCTTGCTGGAGAGGAATGTCCTGGGAGAAAGCCGTTTTGAGGTCGGAGCTTTGGAGCAGATGCCAGCTGCCTTCCTAGCTAGCAGAGGTTTTCCGGATACCATTGGCCATCCTCCGGTGAAGGTACCCGATTGTTGAGGTGTTACCTTGGACTTTTTGTGGCCTTAAGACTGTAACTGTGTAGTGAAATAAACCCCCGTTTTATAAAAGCCTATCCATCTCTGGTGTTTTGCATTCTGCAGCATGAGCAAACTAGAACAGGTAGTGTTCCATTTTCTTCAATGTTTTGAAAGGGTTTGAGTAAGATTGGTGTCAGTTCTTTCTGGAAAGTTTGGTAGAATTCCCCTGTGAAGCCATCTGGCCCTGGGCATTTATTTGTGGGAAGATTTTTGATGACTGATTGGATCTCTTTGCTTGTGATGGGTTGATTGAGGTCTTCTGTTTCTTCTCTGGTCAGTCTAGGTTGTTCATATGTTTCCAGGAAATTGTCCATTTCCTCTACATCATCCAGTTTGTTGCCATACAGTTGTTCATAGTATCCTCTTATAATTTTTTTAATTTCTTCAGGATCTGCAGTTATGTCACCTTTTTCATTCATTATTTTGTTTATATGGGTCTTCTCTCTTTTTGATTTTGTCAGTCTAGCTAGGGGCTTGTCAATCTTGTTGATCTTCTCAAAGAACCAACTTTTGGTGATATTTATCCTCTCTATTGTTTTTTTGTTCTCTATGTCATTTATTTCTGCTTTAATCCTTGTTATTTCTTTTCTTCTACTTGGTTTAGGATTGGTTTGCTGTTCATTTTCTAGCTTCTTCAGTTGATCCATTAGTTCTTTGATTTTGGCTCTTTCTTCCTTTTTAATATATGCGTTTAGTGCTATAAATTTCTCCCTCAGCACTGCTTTTGCTGCATCCCATAGGTTTTGGTATGTTGTGTTCTCATTTTCATTCATCTCTATATATTTAGCAATTTCTCTTGCTATTTCTTCTTTAACCCACTAATTGTTTAGGAGTGTGTTGTTTAACCTCCAGGTATTTGTGAATTTTCTAAGTCTCTGATGGTTATTGACTTCTAATTGTATTCCATTGTGGTCAGAGAATGTGCTTTGAATAATTTCAATCTTTTTAAATTTAAATTTATTGAGGCTTGTTTTATGTCCCAGCATATGATCTATTCTGGAGAAAGTTCCGTGAGCACTAGAAAAGTATGTGTATCCTGGTGATTTGGGATGTAATGTTCTGTATATGTCTGTTAAATCTAATTCATTTATCAGATTGTTTAGGTTTTCAATTTCCTTATTGATCTTCTGTCTGGTTGATCTATCTATAGGAGAGAGTGATGTGTTGAAGTCTCCCACAATTATTGTGGAAACATCAATTGCTTCCTTTAGTTTTGCCAGTGTTTCTCTCATGTATTTTGTGGCATGTTGATTGGGTGCATAGACATTTATGATTGTTATTTCTTCTTGTTGAATTGCCCCTTTTATTAGTATGTAGTGGCCTTCTTTGTCTCTCAAAACATCCCTGCATTTAAAGTCTATTTTATCTGAGATTAATATTGCTACACCTGCTTTCTTTTGGCTGTAGCTTGCATGAAATATTTTTTCCATCCTTTC
The DNA here is from genome assembly GCF_015220235.1 of Choloepus didactylus. NCBI lineage: Eukaryota > Metazoa > Chordata > Mammalia > Pilosa > Megalonychidae > Choloepus > Choloepus didactylus. The sequence continues at coordinate 21,347,282 of NC_051328.1, read as the reverse complement.
ACTTTCAATTTCTTTGTGTCCCTGTGTCTAAGATGAGTCTCTTGTATGCAACAAATTATGGTTCATTTTTTTTTGATCCATTCTGCGAATCGATATCTTTTAATTGGGGAGTTTAATCCATTTACATTCAACATTATAACCATGAAGGCATTTCTTGAATCAGCCATCTTATCCTTTGTTTTATGTTTGTCATATATGTTTTTCCCCTCTATTAATATCCTTTATTGTACCCATACCGAATCTCTTTAGTACTGAACCTTTCTCCAAGTCTCTCTGTCCTTTCTTTGTTTCTCTGTCTGTAGGGCTCCCTTTAGTATCTCCAGTAGGGCAGGTCTCTTGTTAGCAAGTTCTCTCAGCATTTGTTTGTCTGTGAAAAATTTAAGCTCTCCCTCAAATTTGAAGGAGAGCTTTGCTGGATAAAGTATTCTTGGTTGGAAATTTTTCTCACTCAGTATTTTAAATATAGCGTGCCACTGCCTTCTCGCCTCCATGGTGGCTGCTGAGTAGTCACTACTTAGTCTTATGCTGTTTCCTTTGTATGTGGTGGATTGCTTTTCTCTTGCTGCTTTCAGAACTTGCTCCTTTTCTGTGTTGGACAGTGTGATCAGAATATGTCTTGGAGTGGGTTTATTTGGATTTATTCTATTTGGAGTTCGCTGAGCATTTATGATTTGTGTATTTATGTTGTTTAGAAGATTTGGGAAGTTTTCCCCAACAATTTCTTTGAATACTCTTCCTAGACCTTTACCCTTTTCTTCCCCTTCTGGAACACCAGAAGATAGATTGTGGTGATGAACGCATAACTATGTTATCATATTGTGGACAGTGGATTGTATACCATGGATGATTGTATGGTGTGTGAATGTATTTCAATAAAACTGAATTTAATAAAAAAAAAATCCCTCAACTCTACAACTAAAAGATGAACAACCGAATTAAAAAATAGGCAAAAGACTTGAATGGACCTTTCTCCAAAGGAGATATGCAAATGGTAAGAAAGCACATAAAAAGATTCTCGACATCATTGTCCATCAGGGAAATGCAAAGCAAAAACACAATAAGATACCATTTGACATCCACTAGAATGACTGTTAAAAAATAACAAAAACAGGAAATTACAAGTATTGGAGAGGATGTGGAGAAGTGGAAACACTCCTTTATTGCTACTGGGAATGTAAAATTGTGCAGTCGCTGTGGAAGACAGTTTGGCAATTCCCCAGAAAAGTAAGTATAGTATTACCATGTGACATGGCAATCCCACTTTTAGATAAATACCCAAAAGATTTGAAAGCAGGGACTTGAATAAATATTTGCACACTGATGTTCATAGCAGTGTTATCCCCAATTGCCAAAAGATGGAAGCAACTCAAGTGTCCATCAACTGATGGATGGATAAACAAAATGTGGTATAGACACACAATGGAATATTATTCAGCCATAAAAAGGAATGAAGTTATGATACATGCCACCACATGGATGAACCTTGAAGACATCATGTTGAGTGAAATAAGCCAAACATGAAAGGACAAATATTGTATGAAATAATTAGAATAAGCAAATTCATAGAGTCAGAACCTAGAATACAGGTTACCAGGGGATGGGGTGAGTGTAGGGAATGGGGTGTACAGAATTTCTATTTGGGGTGATGGAAAAGTTTGGTCATAGATGGTGGTGATGGGAGTACAACATTGTGAACATAATTAACAGCACCGAATTATGTATTTGAATGTGGTTAAAAGGGGACATTTTAGGTTGAATGCATGTTACTAGAATAAAAATTTTTAAAAATCCATGCAACTTCACAACACAAGCAGTGAACCTTAAGTTAAAAATGGACTATAGTTATCAGTGTAATTATAAAAATGTTCTTTCATCAATTTAACAAAAGTACCACACAAATGTAAGGTGTTAATAATGGGGTGGTATATAGGAACCCGGTATTTTAGCAAGATTTTTTCTGTAAACCCACAGCTTCCTTTTTAAAAAAAAAAAAAAAAAAAAAAGATAAAAAGACAGGCCATGCTTGGAAAAGGCAAGTTAATAAAAATAAAACTATATCACAGGGTTGCTGTCAGGATTAAATTAAATAATACAGCAAAGTGTTTAGTACAGTTCTTGACACACAGTAGAGTCCCAGTTCCTCTGGCCTATAAGTGGTGAATGTCTGCTTGCAGAAGAGAACACAGCAACAACAAAATCTCTCAAAACAGAACAAAAGACCCATTTCTTATGGCTTTTCTCTTCATTTTTTTTTCCCCCTCTGGCTATAGGACTGAAACATCCTTGCTTATAAAAATAGATGCCAGTGATCAAAATAATGTCAGCTGTCAGACTGACAGTTTTCAGATGTTGCATTTGAGTCTAATTTAAAAGTTTAGAAAAATAACATTGGCATCTTCTGAACCCAGGCACTTCACTGAATTATGAACAGAGTTTGCACAGATCAAAATACTCCTGTGATTGTCTTTCCTTTCCTGCCCAACAGGGAGAATAAACTGTGGGATCATCACAGATGGAATACTCTACAGCAGTGAGAATGGAACCCCTACAACTACATGCGGCAATACGGGTGCCTGTCACAGAGGCAGGATTGAACAAAAGAAACCAGGCACTGTGTGATTCCATTTATATAAAGTTTCCAAACTTGCAAAGCACATCTGTGATGTTGGAAGTCTGGGCAGTGTTTCCCCTTGAGGGGAAGGTGGTGACAAGGAGGGGATTTCAGGTGTGCTGGCAATGCTGGTTCTTGATATGCTGCTGGGACAACAACATTTAGTTTGTGAAAAAAGATTGAACAGTACACTCAGGTGCATTTTAATGTATGTATGCTCTCTTTTGATGAAAAGCATTTTATTTTTTAAAGGGCTGTCCCATTTTTATGCACGTGTCTCACTGAGGTAAGAGAGTCAGGCTCCCAGCTTGAAGATGGAGAAGGAATTTGGATTTCCAGGCAGATGGGGTAAAGGGGAAAGGGACTCATTCTAATATTTATTCAGTCCATAAGAGAACTTTCTTTCCAGGCTCAGTAATAAAAATAGTTTCACTTCTTCTGAACAACAGTTTATTTTTTCTTTTGTTTATTTTAAAACATCTCTTGAATATTGTGGATCTTGCAACAGGGCATGCTTCCCTTGGCATTGGCTACTAGAAAATTAAAATCAGTTTTTTCGGTCTGCCTCTGGCAAAGGCAGTAATTTTATCCTTCAGTGTCATTTCTGGCCTTTTCTTTTATTTCCTAGCCTTAATTTTCCTTTGTCCCAATTCATTCGCTTATTTTAAAAAATTGAGACATGTGAATGTTTCCTTTGCCCCGATTTACTTACCTGTTAAAGAAAACATTGTGGTGTGTGTGTGTGTTTAAGTGGCTTTGATTCTTTTTGGAATAAGATGGCATTTGAATACATGAAACGGTGCAGAAAATCTGCATGTGTGTCAGGCATTTCCACAGCTCATTTCAGATAGTTAAGGGAGAAGAAGGGTCTGTATGGATGTTCATAGCAGCTTTATTCACGATAGCCAAAAGGTGGAAACAAACCAAATGTCCATCAACAGATGAATGAATAAACAATTTGTAGTCTATCCATACAATGGAATATCACTCAGACTTAAGAAGGAATGAAATACTGATATATGTGACAACATGGATGAACCTTGAAAACATTATGCAAAGTGAAGAAAGCCAGACCAAAAGGTTTCATATTGTATGATTCTTTTTATATGAAATATCTAGAATAAGCAAATCCATAGAGACAGAAAGCAGAATAGAGGCTGCCAGGGACTGGGAGGAAGGGAGAATGGTGAGTGGTTGTTGAAAGGATAAAAATGTTTTGAACTTAGAGAGGGGTGGTTGCATGACGCTGTGGATGCACTAAATGCCACTGAATCATACACTTTAAAATGGTTCATTGTAAGTTATGTGAATTTCACCTCAATAAAATAAGAGGGGGAAGGGCCATGGTTCAGGAGGGGCAGGGGCTGGCTTGGCACTTAGTAGGTGCTCAATACACTTGGGAGGCATCGGCCAGAGGACATAGAGAGGGAGCCCAGGGCCACGGAAGCTCTCTGGCTTCTCTAAGTTCGGGAAAGAACGGACTTTCACTCTGGACTGGGTTGGGGGGCTCTGAATTTGGAATCAAGATACCTGGGTTCGAGTCCTCCCTCTGCCATTTGGCGCTGTGTGTCCTGGGACAAATCACTTGTCCTTTCTGAATCTCAGTCCAGCAGATGGACCTCACTCGGGTGCTGCCTGGGGCTGGGGTTTCCACTCCAGCATTGTTAGCCTGTGGTCTGCTCTGCTGGAGCTGCTAGGGTGGCATGAAGGACCCAAGAATACCCCTCCTTTCTGTCCTGGCCCTCCCTCCCAGAGTGCTGGTGATGCTTGGGAACTGAAGAACCCGCTCGTCACCTGCACAAGCCACAACATGCAGAAAAGCAGGGAATCCCAGAACCCCACGTGCCTGCTGTGGAGGCTCCACTCCCCCTGTGGCTGCTGGACGGCCATCCTGGGCCTGCTCGGGCAGAGGCAGCCGGGAAACCCAGCAGGGCGGGAGAGATGGGGTTCCTGCTTTTCTCTCCCTTGGAGGCAGTCTGTCTGCTATTCGCTTGGAGCTGAAAACGACGGACTTGGCTGCTGGACACAGCACTGGTGGGTGGACAACTCACACCCATGGTCCAGTGGGGGCAGCCGAGCCTTTGCAGCTGGGGAGAGGCAGGGGGCTTCATGGATTCAGCCTTGTGGGGAAGAAGCTGTTTCCTCAGGATCCCTGTTTGAGCTATGCTCACCTTTGCCGTGGCACAATGGGCTGCAGGGCACCGACTGGGCTCAGTATAACCTTCTCTTGACTCAGAGTCTTAAAGAAAGGAACCCCCTCCACACTGCATCCTCAGAAACACCCTTAAATCAAGCCATGCCCCTGCATCATCCCTTCTGTAGCTCCCTACAGCTCTGGCACAGCTCAAACCCAGGCCCTACTGGGCAGGACGGTCTTGGCCCTTTCTGATCTGGTCCCTGCCCACCTCTCTAGGTTCCATTCCATCCACTTGTCCCCTCAAACCTTGGGCTCTGGCCACCAGGCTTGTCCCTCTCTGGCTCTGATCCTGTGCACTTGCTCCAGTCCCTCCTTCTGCTGTGAATGTCCTGTCCATTACCCCTCACCTGGCAAATGTTCGCTGTTCCTCTAACATCCAAACAGTCCCTGCCCACCACCCCCGCTTCTTTGGAGGACTCTGACATTGTCTTCCCTCAGGTTGAATTGAGAGCTCCTTCATTTGGGGCCCGTAAATCACTTCACATTTCAAAATGATGGAAATCGTGTAGGATTTTCTTGTGTTCGTGCATACCTGCCTCAGCGTCTGTGAGCCTTCAGAGGGCAGGGACTGTGTCTTGCTCATAGCTGTGACCCCAGCACAGGGTCCGGCTTGTGGCTCCGAAAGCATTTGCTGCGCAAATGGGGTTGGCTCACAAGGGCACCGAGGTCCTGCTGGATCAGGGGGCTGCCTGGAGAGGGTCTTCTAGTGCACAGGCCAATCTGCCCTTGCTCTAAACGGTTCCCAAATTGCATTGTAGTAATTTCTACCTCCCTGCCACTCCTCATAGGTCACTTCTAGCTCTCCTCTTCCTTCCATTTAATACTCGCGTGCTTCACAGAAGCGCTGTAGATTCTTGAGAGAACAATATGCATGATTGCTAAATGAATACAAGCTGGATTCACAGGTAAGTCCACAAAACCAGGTCTGCTGAGAATGACTTCATTCTTACCAGAATGTTGCTGCTGGGCAGAAGTCCTTTAAAAGACAAAACAAGACAAAAACAAACAGAAAACACACCACCCTTTTTATCTTAAGATAGTTAAAGAATTTTAGACTTGCAGAAAAATTGCAAATGTAATACAGAGCATTCATGTGGCCTTTTCACCCAGATTCTATAGCCAGAATACAATGATGAAAACCAGGAAAATAACCTGCACAATACTATCATCTGAATTGCAGACATTATTTGAATTTCTCCAATTTTTCCCTAGTGTTCTTTTCCTTTCTCAGAATCTGACCCTAGACCCTACATTGCTCACAGGTGTTGCATCTCAGACTCCTCCAATCTGGGACAGTTCATCTTTCTTTGCTTTCATGCCCTGGACATCTCTGATCAGCGACAGCAGCTTTTTGTCTCCATTTCCTGGTTGGTTTCCTAAAGGTCTGTCTTTAAGATGAGATCAGGATAAATGAGGAAATTTCTGTCTCTTTTTTTTTCCTCTAGCAGTCTCCTGGCTTCCCTTGGGATCTTCTGGAGCAAGAGCCAGTTGGAGGAAGAATGGATCATGACAAGGTGATTAGTGTTTCTTGACCTTGGATGTTCATCTCACTCTCATAGTCAGCGTTCCTGATCACATCTGCAGTCAATTATACAATTAGCCATGCACATTGACCTTGGGATGGCTGCAGATTCTTCCTTGCTCCTCCTTTTCTGCATTTCTTTCTCCATTCCTCCCCACTCCTTGTAATCTCCTTTTGATTGTAGGTGGAGGGCAGGCCTGGCATGCAAGGGCAGTGGACTTGGGCAGTGGAGCTGTGTGCTGAGCCCTACAGTTCCGGAAGCATGCACCCAGGGGGTCATGTGGCCCATGAGGTTAGGACAGGATTGGGGGCCTGCGAGAGGAATCAACCGTGGTGACAAAGGGTCAGTCAGCTCTGTCCCCCTCACCTCGAGAGTCATCCTCTAGGGCTGAGCCTGGGATCTTCTGAGGGATGATGGAAGAACACGCTAAAACCCATTCAATTCATTCATTCATTCACTCAAATATCCATTCATCCACCGTTAACCAGAGCAAGTCCTGGTTGGCTAGTATTACTGCTTTTGTTGCTGCCGTCACTATTATTAAGCCCGAGACATCGGGATGGAGCAATGAATCAAACGAAGCCTTTGTCTTCAAGGTCCTTGTAGAGAGAGGACAGACCCCCAGAAGGTCTCAGCACCCCGAGACAAGGGCTTTGGCAAATCCATGGGAACGAGAGGGAGGAGTGAGAGTTAGGAGATGGTATGTGCCAATGGGGCTGGTGGTGCTAAGGGTTTAGAAGAGTCAGGTTGGCAAATGGGGAGGGGCTAGTGTTCCAGGCAGAGGAATAGCATGTGCAAAGGCTCAGAGTGGACACGGCTGGACTCTCCATGCCCTCAGTCCACTTATTCACCTGCCCGCTTACTCTGGGCCAGGCACTCTGGTGGGCACAGGGACCCCCAAGGGGAGTGGGACCTGGCCCTCCCCAGGGAGACAGACAGTTATCACGAGGGCAGAAATACAGGCAGAGACTCAGGGCAGGGGCAAAAGAGAGGGCAGCTGAGCTGCCTGAGGAGAGCAAAAGATTTTAATTTGGATGAAACCCAACTTACCAATTTTTTTTCTTTTAATGAATTAAGCCTTTGGTGTCATGTGTGAACCCTAGCCTAATCGCAGGTCATGAAGGATTTTTCTATGTTTTATTCGAAAAGTTTTATTGTTGTATGTTTTACATTTAGGTCTACGATTAACTTTAAGTTTTGTATAAGGTGTGACATATAGATTGGGACTTTTTTTGTTTTCATTTTTGCCTATGGATGTCCAGTTATTCCAGCACCATTTACTGAAAATACTGTCCTTCCTCCATTGACTTGCCTCCTTACCTTTGTCAGAATTCAGTTGACCATATTTGTGTGGACTTATTTCCGAACTCCCTATTCTGTTTCACACAGATACATGGATAGACAGGCATGCACATAGACACGCTCTGCCAATACCATACTCGATGATGGCAGCTTCATAAGGAGTCTTGATGTCAGGCAGTGTGAGTCCTCCAACTTTGTTCTTCTTTTTCAATATTGGCTTTTCTTTGTTCTTTGCATTTCCATCGGAATGCCAGAATCAACGTGTCAATTTAAATTTTTGATTGGAATTGGGTTGACTCTATAGAACAATTTGGAGAGAATATGCATTTTAATAATATGAGTCTTCCAATTCATGAACGTGGCATATCTCTCCTTTATTTAGGTCTTTGGTTTCTTTCATCAATGTTTTGTAGTTTTTCAGCATACAGATCCTGTACACATTTTGTTGGATTTGTAACTAGGAATTTCACTTTTTTTTGGTATCCCTCTAATTATAAACACTTCATCTCTCCTGATCTATCACCTCACATATCTTTGCTTGCAATCTTCCACTTACTGTAGGATGCTTAATGTAAGGGAAGTTGTAAATCTTGCAAAAATACAGGATTTCATGAAGTTCATGAGAATGTTGTTGGAGAACTGCTCTAATTCCATATAGTCTGAAAAAAAGAGGGTAGAGATGATTTGGACAAATCAATAACAAAGAGAAAATTGATAAGGAAGATAACGAAAAGTGGCTTAAAGAGAGAACAATTTGAACTTTAAAGGATTTTGAGAAGTCCTTGGGAAAATTAATGAGCCTGGAATATTTTTCAAAAATTGCTCTTTGTGTAAATCAAAGAAAATAAAGGAAGCTTCATTATGATCTTATACATTTATGTCAGGAAAATATCAGCACTTGAACCATCTTTTCATTGTTTTCAGAGTTAGAAAATAGTAATAAATGCCTAAGCTTTCTTAAATAAAATATTTTACAACTTTCATAATTTTTCATTTCATTAAGATAAAGCCCCAACAAACCTTCACCCTACATGATTATTATAAATTATTCATTTTAAGTGGGCTAGCATTTCTCCCTCCTCCAGACAATAAACAAACCCTGGGTTTATTAACTCGCCATGTGGATGTCCAGAGGGGCGATCGGCCTCCCATTGCACAAATAGCCACATGCAGAGGCCTAGATTCAGAGAGCGGGGGGCTCCTGTGTGACTGACAAACTCTTAAGATGATCCCCAATTATATCCACCTCCTGGTACTCACACTGTTTGAGTGTGGGTGGGTTTGTGACTTGTTTCTAAACAACAGAATAAGGCAAAGGTGACAGGCTGTTAGTTCTGTGATTACATTGTATAAGATTGTATCGTTCATCTTGCCAGCAGACTCTTTCTCTTGCTGGCTTTGACAAAGCAAGTGTGCACGCTGGGAAGCCCACATGGGAAGAAACCGGGGGTGGCTGATGGACAACAACCCACCAGAGACTGAGGCCCCTTTCCAGCAGGCTGCAGGGAACTAAATTCTACCAACCACGTGAGCTTGGCGTTGGATCTGTCACCAGCGAGCCTTGAGATGAGGCTGTAGCCCTGGCTGATATCTTGGCAGCAGCTTTCATAGAAGGTCCCAAAGCAGAGGACATGGCGAAGTTGTACCCAGACTCCCAATCCACAGAAACTGAGAGATAATAAGTGAGTGCTATTTTAAGTCACTTAGCTTATGATAATTTGTTACAGAGCAGTAACTAACCAATACACCCTGCTGCATTTGGCCATTCTTATTTAAAGTCACCATAAATATTGTTCATTCAGTTCTGGTGTTAACATCTCACTAAAGATTTTTCTTCCCTTATCCTTCCAGAGCCCACCCTTGGGAGGTGGTGAAGCCTGAAAATGGACCCTTACTCTGCCGAGAAGCCTTTCCTGCAGTGTCTGCCATTGCTCCTGATTTCTAGGTGCACCTTCTATTGGTGCCTCTCCCCCCCAACCCAAGCACCAGAGACCCCAAATATACTTGTCTCATGTCCCACCCTTCAGAGTCCTGCTGGATCACACAAGGATCTCCATGGATCACAAAGTGAAAAGGGAGTTTAAGGATCAAGTGATTGTCCTGCAGCAATTATTTCTCAGGAGGGGAAGGTATTCACAGAGTGAGTTTGCTGCATAAATGAGTCTTAAAAAATTCCTGTCATCTGGCACCACGTCTGTCCTTTCCACAGCAACATCTGCAGAATAATAATATCTTAGCCAGGGCCCATTCCAGCCAACAGAACACTTTCACAAATGTGCATAACAAATTCTTGTGACAGCACTATAAGCAGGGATCAATAACCCATTTTATAGATGAGTCCCTGGGAGGCAGAGGACTTGTTCTGGGAGGCCCAGGGACCCAGGAAGACCTGGCAGAGGCCTGTGGCTGGTTTTGCTGCAGCACATGCCTTAGACAGGGCCAGGGTCCCTGTTCTGCATGCAGGTGTCTTGGTTGCTATTTGTGCCTTCACTTCCAGTTCCGTTGTTTGTGTTTGGTTTGTCTTGAGAACGGGGTTCTGGCTCAGCAAATCTTTGAACCCCTAGAATGTAACCTGGTGCTATCATGTCCTTGTTAAACTAAATGAAATTAAAAAGGGGACTTTCTGGGTGGGAGACCTCAGTCTGAACGTGGAATGGGCTGGGCAGTCCTTCAAGACTCTGTGCAGGTCTCACCTCCACCAGGAAGCCTTCCTTGACCTTTTGGGTGGAGTTAATGGTTCCTGTTCTGGACTCCCCCTGCCCCTGGGTTTACTCCATCCTAAGTCTTATGACGGCTGATACTACGTGAGTTTTGTTTATGTGTTTCTTTCCCGAATGAGGTGTGTGGGGGCTGAGACTGAGTCTTTGGTTTCTTGACGACTAGGGTGACCATGCAATTTATTGTCCCAAACTGTACACTTTTGTGAATGAAAGGGGAAGTCATTTCTAATTCAGCCAGGACAGTAGGCAAAAATTAGGGCTCTCCTGGGTAAACTGGGATGCACATTCACCTTACCCATGACCCACCTGGGGCTGAGCCCAGAGCAGCTATGTGCTGCAAGAATGAATGCACAACTGAAGCAGTGAGCGAAGGAGTGAGTGACTGCATGCCTGAGCAAAAGGGCAGTAGCTTAGTCAGGTCCTTGTAGTGACATGGGTGGTTTCTGTGGCTCCTGGGGCTGCCACGGGCCAGGTCCCTCTAGGTACCTGGACACATGAGGACAAGGAGGTTCCCCGTGGACCCTCCAGAGTGACAGACATTCATTGGAGCTGCAGCCAGACATGCCCATCCATGTGCTCCTGAAAGTAGTTATTCACCCCCCACTTCCCCACCCCAGTGGCCCAATGATGAGAATAAGAACCTCACGGGGGTGCTGAGACTCTGAGAGGCCGAGTCAGCAGTTAATAAAGAAAGCCTAGGTGTTATTACTGCAGTGGCAGTGAGTTTGAGGACTCCAGGATATGCGTCTGTGTGCATGTGTGTACACATGTGTGAACACCATCTTGGCCTTATTTTGCAAGCCAAAAATTCAGAGCCTTGGCCTGAAGGATGTTTTCATTTGGAAAGTCTTATAAAAGTTAACATTAAATGCTCATTTAAACCAAATGAATTGCATTTATTGATATTGGAACTTTCCCAGGGAACTGTGAAGCCCAATAATGACAAAGTTGACAGAAAAAAAATAGTTCATTTATGTATTCGGGACACTTTAGACCAACTTCAAAGTAATGCTTTAGGAAGTTAAAAAAAAAACAACTCATAAAATTAACCCTCCAACAACATTTTGTTGGATTCAAAAATAATGGCTTCAAAAGCAATTTAGTTTTTTTTCCAGGAAGTAATTTAATTTTAAAAGTCTCCATTGCATTAATAGATAAGGAATTCAACACAATTTTTTAAACAAAACAAAATAAAACACCTTTCAATGCTATTTTAGAAAACATGATATTTGGAGAAAACTTCGTTTATCAATTCACTGTTTTTCAGTTAGAAGAAGGTGTTTAAAATTTATTTTAAAATAACATTTTTCTGCTTATAAAAGTAACAATACTGATTTATAGAAACATTAGAAACTATAGAAAGAATAAAGAAGAAATGAAAAATAATTCATAACTCTGTAACCTGGAGAAGGGCATCTATCTGTTAGTTTTAAAAAAAGAATGGGTTTAGACAGTAAATAATGCATTGGGTTCTGCTTTTTTGCTTGACCTTGAATTCATCTCAAGGTCACCACTCACAACATGCTTTTTAATGGCTGCCTAGTATTCTGTTTATGGATCTGCTATAATTTACCTAACCGATCTCTTGTTGTTGGACATTCGTTGCTGTTTCCAGTTTTTTGCTTGCTGAAGTTAACATTGCTGCAGATACACGCTGTGCGCACAGGTCTCTTAAGCTAATACCCTAGAAAGGGGTTTTTGGGGTGGGCTTGGGCTTTGGTTATGTGAATTAGACTCGTCACGTCAAGGACAGTAGGTTTTATCATAAGGATTCGAGACGTGAGATGTGCCAGGAACGAGGGCGCTCAGGGACCGCAGCTCTGTTTCTGGGCCTGAGTCATCATCCCTGGGGAGAGGCTTGGCGAGAGCGGGGCGGGGTGGAGCAGGAAGGCCGGCGTGGACACCGAGGCAGGGGCCCGCGGTGCAGGGAGGAGTAGGGTGGGGTACGCTGTGACCCCCGCAAGCCCAGGGGGTCGGTGATCAGGGCCACTCACCCCGCAGTGAGTTGCGATCCCCCGTGAGGATTGAGCTCCTAGAGGCCACAGGCACCCCAGACTCAAGAAGGGCAGGGGATATCCCCTGGTTCTCCATACCCCTGGCTCTCCTCTCCATCAGAGCCTGGCGCTGCAGATGCACGGAGCAGGAGCGGGAATGGTGCAGCATTCCGAGGCCGGATCCCGAGGCCACCCCTCCGACCCGAGTTCTCTGTCCAGGGCCAGGACAGCCTGCGGTCAGCGCTAGGATGCCGAGGCCGGCCGCACGCACAGGCTGGTCAGGACAGAGCGTTTGCTGGCGCAGGGCGCCCCCTGGCGTTCATTTTCCCCGCCACCGGCGCAGCGGGCGCGGGCGGCGCTTCCTGGCCCAGCCTCCACACCTAACCCCGAGGCCTGCGAGGCCGCTCAGCTGGTCCGCTCCTGGCAGATGAGCACTCCCCTGGGACGCGGGAGGCCAGTTTCCAGACCTGACTCTGCCTTGAACTTGTGTGGCCCTGGTCCCGAGGCACTCCTGAGTCTCGCTTTGGTTACCTGTGTTGAACTGAGGATTGTCATGCAGGTCTCAGGTTTGGTCTGGGGGAGGGGAAGCATTCCCAGCCTCTGCTCCCCCTGTGCACTCGGGTCAGCCTGGCCCAGGGTTGGACAAGCAGGCATGGGCAGTGTGGTCAGCAAATTCCAGGGAACATGCATTTGTGCTCTACCTTGGTGTCTGCTAAAGTCTCCAAACCCAAAGGAGGGCCTTGGGTGGCATGAGGTTTGCCTGTTCTGGCCTCAGGGCAAACGAGAGCCAAAGAGAAGAGGTGGTCAGGGTGACTAAGAGCCCAGAGGTGGAGGGCCAGGGGCTGCCTTATCGGAAGGTGACTCAGGGGCCTGGAGGGCTTCTTGGAGGAGGCAGACATAGCAGACAGATCTCATGCGCTGTAGGGGTTGGATAACTGTGGGCTCAGGGAGCAGGTACTTCAGACAGGACCTCGGAAAACTCCTTTTCTCCATTAAAGCGGTGTGAACATTGGCAAAAATTGTCAAAACCAACTTTTCCAGAACTCTGGAAATTAACCAAATTCAGGGAGTGTTTATTCAAGAAAAATAGCTAAATCTTGGTAAGAACTGAGTTTGGTGGTGTTTTAACTTGCCCTAGTCCCAGCCGCTTTTTCCCCAGCTCTGGGGTAGCCTTGAAACCGACAACCACCATGAGTCACTGGGGGATGGGGGCTCAATTCCCAGGTGACCATCATTGTCTGACCTGTCTGGTGGCTCCCTGGAAGACCCCACTGGCTAGGCTGTGTCATTTGACTTCACTTGGAGCTCGCTCAATGTGAACAGCTTTTGCACTGGGGGCATTTATTGAAAATTATTAGTGGCAGTTGTTTAAGATTACAGTGCCCGAGGTGGTAAAAGTTGGGGCAAATAAGAAGCAGACCAAAAATCTTAAAAGGAAAAGTTGAGGAATGTGCTGTCCATACAGGGCTTTGAGAAGCTTTGATACTTTCTTGGGACTCTAGAAGGCTATGTATATGTGCAGAGCTGGGCACATGCTCAGAAAAGACTGGAGAAGGCCCTGGGCTCTCTCCTCCAGCTGTCCTTGAGGCTCTGTCCAAGCAGGAAGTGAAGGTGAAGGCAGAGCTGTCACCTGCCTGTCTGAGCCTTGAAGGCGTGCTCCGTCACACACACGGCCCCTCGGCAAAGGCAGAAAGACTCTCTGATTTCAGGCATTTAAGGAAATCTCTGTCCTATGAATAGCTGACTACTACCAAGCACAGACTTCAGTGACCACACATGACAAAGAATATAAACATTCTCCATGACAGACCATATGTTAGGCCATAAAACAAGTCTCAATAAATGTAAGAGGATTGAAATCATACTTTGTATGTTCTCTGACCACAGTGGAATGAAATTAGAAATCAATAACAGAAGGAAACATGGAAAATTCCCAAATATTTGAAAATTAAACAACACATTCCTAAATAAGCACTGGCTCCCAAAAGAAATCACAAGGGAAATTGGAACAAAACTCAGAATTGAGACCTCCAAGCACTGTAAGAAACAGCGTTTGTCCAGGGCACACTGATGTTTATAAACATCATCCCCAGGGACACACTGCCCAGGAGACCCTGCTGGCAGGAGTCGAGTAGCAGAGGCCTTTTTGAAGTGGGCTCCAGCCACTGCCTCCCAATTCAAGACACATGTCTGGCAAAGAGGCCTCTTGTTCTCATTTTGATTGCAAGGATTTCTGGGAAGAACCCAGTGCTGGGGTCCAAACCCCAACAAGGCGCCAGCTGCTACATCCCTGTTGTCAACCAGTTAATTGGAGATTGATATCCTTCTTTGTTACTGGTGGCTCTCATCCCCTGGTTTCTCATGTGTCAGGGGAAATGGTGTTGTAGTTCCAGGTTCCAGAGGCCCTACCTGCCGTGTAGGGTAGAGGCAGGGATGGGGGACTGGTGTAGACTGGGTGGAAGTGTGGGGCTTCAGAAGCAGAGGGGCCTGGAGTAGGGGTCCCTTGGTATTCTCGGTTCCATTCCCTTTTCTGAGGTGAGTGTCTCTGAAATCCTGACTGCAAATGCCCCTTGCCTTCTGAGTTCTTCTGATGGTGGTGGCGATGGCAGCAGTGTGTGTCTCTGTGTTGGTGTGAGTGTGAGTGTGTGTGTGTGTTTCACATCAGCTCTTTCAGTTCTGTGAGGCTTTGGTTTAATGTCCTAGAAATTGAAGGCTTTCAAGACTTTTCTTTATTTAGGTATAAAAAAAATTACAGTACATCCCATGCACCAGTGTGGCCAATATATAATCATTATTTCTAGAACAATTACTACAATGATAGGAAATAGAAGGTTACAGGAAATTGTTTATCCAACTAAAAAAACCTAAATTAAAATCGTTAACCTAAACAGCAACCTGTTTATTATGCAAAAAAAAAAAAAAATCCTTATTCTAAATGTCTGTGAGAGCTAGAAAATTGTAAGTATTATTAGTAAAAAACATCATTATGAAAAACTATTGCTTGATGGGTATACAGTGTTGGTACATAAAAATTAATTTAAAACATCAACATTGAAAAACCACTAATTATTGGTTAAAAAAAAAATGCCAGTGCTATCTACAGTGTGACGGCGTGGGCCGCTGGGGCCTCGCCCAGAGTGGGGAACCCAGTCCACGAGGAGTGAGCTGGAGGAGGCACCTCCTTCACTGCCCACTCTCTCTCGATTGATGCCACTTGCCCAAGGCATGTTCGCAGTGGAACGTTCCAAATGTGGCTGAATGTGGGAGATGCACAGATGGCTGCAGGGCTTGGGTGGGCAGGGGCCGCGCCTTCCACAGCGGGTGGAGCCTGAGTGGTGGTGTCCTGCTGGGGTTCCCTGAGACGTGGCAGTAACGAAGTGTAGAGGCAGATGCCGTGGCTCCAGGCTGCAGTTGTATTTGGTTTGGATATAGAGCAGAGATGCTGAGAGCCTAGGTTCCTCCAAGTCAAGGGGTAAGGAGGGGAGAGAGAGAGAGAGAGAGAGAGAGAGAGAGAGAGAGAGAGAGAGAGAGAGAGAGAGAGAGGGAGAGACACCTGAGGAGGCAGAGTAACAGAGGCACGAGGAGGCAGAGTAACAGAGGCACAGAGATGTGGAGAGAGCAAGAGAGATGGGGAGAGATTGAGAGGGAGAGAAAAGAGAGAGGAAGCCAGTGGCTGGGGGAGGCAGAGGTGGGGGGATTTTTCTGCCCTGGGACCATCTGCCACACCTCAAAGGTGAAACTGGAGGGGTGTCGGTGAGTGCCAAATAGGGGTCCCAGTTACTGCTACTCCAGGTCCTCTCCGGAGGTGATGGGCATGGAGGTGACCCTCACCCTGCCATCTGTCACACTTGGTCTCCACTGTCCCCTCCAGGACGAATTCACAGTTGCTTCAAAACTCAAGAAGCCAGTTCCCTGAATTTGCTTGCACGGGGCGACGCTCAGTACAGCAGCGGCAGCCCAGCCAGGCCATCTCGGGGCCAGAGGTCGGGAGCTGCCAAGGGGCCCCTCCTCCATCTTGGCAGGCCTGCGGAAGGGCTGGGGGGCACGGGGGACTTGGGAGGGTCTGAGGGAGGCGGAGAAGGGCTGGGGCTCCTGGGCGCAGGCACGGATACGGTCCCAATCTCCCTGCGTAGTCCTGCCACCGCCCATGCCCCCAGCTCACGCTGTCCAGGGCAGTTCTTTGCCTCCAGGCACAGGAGGGCTGCGGTCTCACCAGTGAGTTTGGGGACCTCAGGGGAAGCCAATCTGGCTGTTGAGCACAAGCTGCTTTGCTCTGCAGCTTTGAGGAGCCAGAGGATGCCTCCGAGGTAGGCCCGTGGGGGAGGGGTGTGCGTGTGTGTAACAGGCTTGTGGGGATTTCCAAGCCCAGTCAGAACACCAGCCTGGGTTTTCCAGCCTGTGGGGGTTAGCGATCACTGAAGCAGACATTTCAGGGACCTGGATTTTGCTCCCTTGGGGATGGAGAGGTTCCTGGGATCCACAAGCGGAAGGGGTGCTGGGCTGGGGCCTCGGGGCCACACCTCGGAGGGCTCCGTGCCTGGCTTCTGGTGGCCCGGGAGGCCGCGGTTTGGGTCCCCAGGCCCCGAGGGCGGCGGCGGCCCTAGTACACCAGCTCCTCCAGGGACTCCGAGCCGTACAGCTGGGCCAGCATCTTGAACCGGGGCCCCCAGTCGTTGAGGAAGTCGTAATCGACGTCCGAGTCGGACGAGTCGGTGCCCAGGGAGCTGAGGGACTCGGCGATGGACTCGGAGCCCTCGTAGCCGTAGATGTGCAGCGTGTCGTAGGGCGGCCCGCCGCCGTCCTGGTCCGCCTCCTCCTTCTTCACCTCGATCATGGCGGCCATCTCCCCCAGGCGCCCATGCGCGCCCGGGCCCAGGCGCGGCGGCTTCTGCACCTGCGCGTAGAGCGCCGGCCGGGCGTCCAGCGCCACCCGCGGGGGCTTGGCCTCGCTGCGGCGCGCTGAGTTGAGCACCGACACGTCGTAGCTGGTGGTGTCCATCTCGCCGCCGCCCTCCTCGTCGTAGGTGACCAGCTGCTCGTGGATCTCGGGCACGCTCTTGCCGTGGGCGCGGGCCTGCCTCCGGAGCCGCCGCCGCAGGAAGATGAGGAGGGTGATCACTGCTGGGGGTGAGGGGAGTGGATGGAGCAGGGGACCCCGAGGCTCACCTGCACCACCCCCTTCCTCCCTCGGAGTCCCCGGGCCAGCCCGGACCCCCAGTGACATCGCCATGACCCGGACACCACAGAAGGTTTGGTTTGGTCGCCCCTCACTCCAGGGCCCTGGTTGGGGGGGCACAAAGCCTGCCTCCCCCAAGATGCTCTTGGTCCACACTGGCTGGGTGTCCCGCAGGCTCTTGCCCAGAGCCTGGATATCGGGAAAGAGAGGGTGTATGGAATTTGGAGCTGCAAGATTCCAGCCACTACTTGGTGGCTGCTGCTGCTGATGGTGGCAGGGATAGAGGCTGTACCTGGAGCAGCTGCTGCCCACTGGAGCACATATGTGGTGTGTGCCTGGCACTCTTTTGGGCATGTTCTCCCATTGTCTCAGGCAAGGTAGGTATTATTATCCCTATTTTACAGTTAGGGAAACTGAGGCTCAGAGAGGCCAACTGAGCCTCACTGTCAGGGGGTGGTGTAGACATTGAGGCTGCTCAAAGCTCTGAGATGGGGGCCTGTGAATGTGCTGACCCCCGAGGAGCATGGGCCCTATGGTGCAGAGAGCTCCCCAAATTAGGCGTAGACCTTCCCCTGGCCTCCTCCTCCAGCCTTGAATCTTTTAAAAACTGTTACATATGTAAGTGAGGCAGACACACCCAGAGGAGACAGCCTCAGTTTCTTTGTCTGTAAAATGGAAATGATGACTTTTCTGCTGTTTATCTGGTAAGGGGGTGGTGTGGTGCCATCTGTGTGGTGGCAATGCTATTATTATTGTAATTATTGTAATTATTAATTATTCAAGGGGGAATCATCTGGGCCTGGGCCCTGCAGCAGAAGCTCCTGAAGGGAGACACATGCAGGGAGCCTCTCAGGGGAGCCCATGGCAGGGAAGGCCTGGAGCAGATGTGGGTGCCTGCAGATGTCCAGCCACCTGAGGATGCTAGAGGGACAGCCTGGTCCCCACTCGTGGCATGTGAAGGGCAGGGGAATTGAGAGCCCTCAACCAGCAGCTGGTGGGAGTTGGTGGATAAACAAGGGCTCCCCGCCTCAGCTGGGGGGATGGGGAGGTGGGTTCTGCATTGTTGCCTAGGGTCCCCAGCGGAAGAAAGCCCCAGTCGCCCAGGAGATAACTTGCATGATAGCACATCCTTCACTGGCTGTCTCCCAGCCCTGTCTTACTCCCCCACTTCCCGTAGTGCCCCCCAAATAAACCACCTGTACCCAAATCCTGCCCCATGGCCTGCTGCGTGGGGAACCCAAACCGAGGCAAGGCCTAAAATGCTCCTAAATTTTCTGAGGTCCCAATAAGAAGAAAGGGAATATCAGGGCTGGAGGAATCCTATAAAGGAAAAGAAAGCCCTTGGAGACATTTTAGAACGGGACCCTCCTTTTACAAAATAGGTCTTATGTAAATAAATGCCAAGAATGGTGTCTGGCACACAATCTGGGTTCGGAATATATGAGTTGAATGAATGAATGCCATACAAGGTATTTTAAAGTGGACCTGGCCTGGTGACCTGGCCCCCTCCTCCTCTCTTGTCTACCCCCACCCTTTGGCCCCCAGGGAGTTGGAGATGTGTCCCTTATTCTAAACATGGAGCCCTGAGGCCTAGGGTGGGCCCTGGCCCAGGGCTGCATGGGGAACCAGAGGCAGGACTGGGCCTGAACCCCCGGCCTCCCCTCCGCCTGTGCATCCTCCAGACTCCCCCCACCCCACAGGGCCCTGCACTGACCAGCGATGGTGAGGATGCAGAGGAAGATGGCTACCAGCGCCTGGATGCTGACGCCCACGTGGGCGCCCACCTCTTCGCAGAAGGTGAACTCGCCGCGCTCGTCACACTTGCACACGGCCACGGCCAGGGTGCTGGTGCCCGTGAGGCTGGGCCTCCCGTTGTCCGAGATGAGCACGGGCAGGAAGTGGACCTTGGCTCGCTCCCGGTCGAACTGCCCGTACTTGACAGTGATGTTGGCTGTGTTGTCTGGAAACACCGGGGCTGCAGTCAGGCTCTGCCCGGAGGGCCACCCCCTCAGTCACAGGGATGGCGGGGGCTGTCTCCTCCAGGGAGCCCTCCTGGACTGCACCAGCCCACATGCTGCCTGGGCTATGTCTATGCCCTCTGCATCCCCTGCTTCATGTCTCAGCCATCTGGGCACAGGCCTGTTTCTCCTTGGAGGCGATATTTGGGGCAGCTGCTTTGAGCCAGCCTCTAAGCCAGCCAGGCCAGAATGTAAAATCCTTGCTTTCTGTTTCTGTCGGCAACTGAGATGCTTGACCCTTTCGCCTTTCCTAACCGCTAACCTCACTCCAATTCCAGGCACATTCTCTTTCAATGCAATTAATTACTGTCTTTGCTTTGACAGGCAATGAGGGGGAAAATAAAATTTTAAATTGTCTTGCAGTTTTGGACTAACTTCTAAGGGTGTTTCTGCAATCTCTGAAAAGCCGTCATCATAAAAGAGTTTTACAATGGTGGTAATGATACACATGTTCCCTGGGGTACTGAGAGAACGGTTATGTATGTAATTGAGGATTTCCTGGGCAGTCTGGAATTGGAGATGTGCTTTGGCCCAAATATGGTCCCTCGCCCCCTACTCCAGTCAGCGTCTAATAGAGAAGTTTCAGGTACAGAAGAATCACCAGGGAACACCCCCACCCCCACTCTGTACTCCTCACTGACCTCAGCATCTTTGGCAGTTTGGCCAGAGTGGCACTGACACTGCACAGGGCAGTAAAGTGTGCAGCAGAAGTTGTACAAAATATCCTGTAATTCGTGAACCTCAGTGAGGACCTGTCCCTGATCTGTTGGCCTGGTCCATGACCCCGGGGCTTCAAGACTCAGATAACCTCCCCCCGACCCCGCCACGTGCCAGGCTGCCTGCTCTGATGCGCACCGTGATTATCCGTGAGGGTGAAGTTGCTGTCGTCAGTGCTCAGCGAGAATCGGAACTTCATGTCGCGCGGCGTTATGTCCTTGTCTGTTGCCGAGATCCGCACAACCAGCTGGAGTGGGTTAGAAGGCGGACGGTCAGTGGTGGTGTTGGGGAGGCCTGGGGTGCGCTGACAGGGACTTGGGGTTGAGGCCTCACTGCCTCTGAGCTGGAACGCTGGCCTCAGTGGTCTCCACAGAGCCACTTTTACTACCCACCCCCCAATCCACTCTCCGCGCATTCTCTCTGAGCCTCAGTGTCTCCATCTGTGCAATGGGGGTAATGTTACCTTTCCTCAAGGCTGTTGTGCATGTTCCATTAAGCACAGTGGAAGTCCAGTGGATGTGGATGGGAGGGAGCCCTGCCTTCCCACCTGAGCCAGACTCACCTTGCCGGGGGCGGTGTTCTCACACACTTTGGGCTCATAGGGCTGGGCAAACTCTGGAGCGTTGTCGTTTTCGTCCAGGACTTCGATGTGAACCTGCACAATGGATTCCTTGCCAGTGGGGTTCCCTGTTGGGGAAAAGGACCCATCACCACAGTGACTCAGTTCATGCCAGCCCTAGGGATGGGGAGTCCTGGAGGGCTGCCCTGTGGAGGCCCCTTTTGTCAGGAAGAGGGGGCTACAGACCCCTGGAAGAGAGGCCAGGGAGGGCATTCTGGGGGAAGGGGGTGTGGAAGAGGGAGAGGTAAGCTTCAGGGGCAAGGTGTACTGAAGCATTACTTGTAAGAGTTGAAAAGGGAAAGAACTAAGAGGTTAACAAGTTACATCTATTTAAAAGTATGGACTATGTGTGACCATTTACAATGCTCATATGAAGGCATTTCAGTACCATGGGAAAATGGTTATGAAATAAGGCAGAGTATGATATTTTATATAAATATTATGACTCACATATAAAAATATGTATAGAAAAAATACACTAAAATGCTAATAGCAGTTGTCTCTCAGTGGTGAGTTATGGAGAGAGAATTTTCTCCTCCTTTTCTGTGCTCCAGTTTCTCAAATGAACAATTATTGTTTTTAAAGTTAAAAAAAAATTCTATGAATGAGATTAGGTGGGAAAGAAAAGGGCACAGGCTGATGTGGAAAACACGCAGGAGTCTGCTGAGGTTGGGGCGCGGCTGCCACGTTGGGAGCAGTGAGAGACTGGATGGGTCAGCAGGAAACAGGTGCCCTCCCGGGTACCACCTGCCGGGCCTCGGCCAAGCCACCTCCTCTCCTGGGTAAAGTGGGAATAGTAATCCTTCTCCCAGAGGGTTCTTGGGATTTTTCTCCTATAGGTGAAGGATGCAAAACTCTTAACACCTGCCCTTCCCTCTGGCCAAAGGAACACAAATTGCTGGAGAACCTAGAGTTGAAAGCTGCTTCAGATTTTGAGTTCATCTGTCTCACTGAAGCATGCATACCCCCAAAGCAGCATTTTGCAAACATCCATGATGCTAAGCATCATGAGGCACTTGTTAAATGCACATCCCTTGGCCCCATCTCTGGCTCACAGAGCCAAACCTCCAAGGAGGGGCCTGAGAAGCTGTGTGTGATTCTCATCACAGGGACATCGGGGCTGCCTGCTTCATCATAGTGCTTCTCAAACTATGACGGGATTCTGATTCAGTCTGAGGGCGAGACCTGAGTCTGCACTTCCAGCAAGTTCTCAGGTGATGTTGAAGCTGCTGTCCAAGGACCCCACTTGGGTATGGAAGCTCTATAGCTTCAGCAGGTGCTTACAAGACCTGCAGGGACCTGAAAGGTCATATTGTGTCAGTTTTGAAAGAATAAGTGAAAAGGAGAAACGCCCAGGTCCCAGGAGAAACGTGAGGGCCCTGGGAGAAGGGGCCACTCACCGCTAGAATCCAGTTCTTTGGCCTCCACGGTCAGGTTACACCAGGGGTAGATCTCTCTGTCGAGTTCTTTCTCATTGTAAATGTCCCCCTGTTTGGTTATCCCGAAGAACTGGCCCTTGTCACTGGTCTTGCGGATGGAGTACCTGTCCGGGGCAGAGAGTTGCATGGCTTTGCATGGTCCTTTGCTGGGTCCGAACTCCTCAGCATGACAGAAAAGGCCCTTCAGATCTGCGTCCTTCTCCACCGTCCTTCCCACTGCTTGTTCACTGACTTTACCACCCAGCACAATGAGCAATCCTTTTCGTCTTAGCACTGTTTCTGTCACTGGACTGACCGTGGTGCCTGAGGCTCCATCAGTATCACTTTTAGAGCTGAGACAGGTGACACCATAATCAACTAATACCACATCTGGGGTCCTTTGTGTGATTAATGAAGACATTGCTGACCTAGAGCCAGGAATAAATTAAAAGCAAAAGGAGCTGGGAGAGGTAAGAAGTGATTGAAAGGAAATTAAATTTGTGAAGTAAGATTTGAAGAGTTCTGCCAGAAGTCAGGAAAACAGGTATCAAGAGATGAAATGGAGAGAGGAATATATATAAGGTGGAAAAATAGATATTTTCTTCTGCTGAGGAAAATTCCAGAACAAGTCAAACAGAAGAAATAATGAAAGACATAATAAAAGAAGACTTTCCTGATCTGAAGAAAGGCCCAAGTCTACAATTAAAAGAAGTCATTGATATCAGGCATAATTTTAAAAGAGATCCATATTTAGGCACCTCCGTATGAAATTTTGAATTTCAAGGCTATATGAAGAAACTGAAAAGAACTCAGACAAAAAAATTTCCTTATAAAAATAGAGAAACTTGGCTCAGTCCCCACAAAATTAACGGTTAGAAAACATTGATAGTATCTTTGAAAGGAAGTACCTGGGTTGTAAGGATTATATTAGCACATCTAGATGTTTTTAATATAATAAGGCAAAAGAACAAAGGTATTTGTAGATATGTCAAAACTTGGAAAGTCTATTACCCACAAAGTTGGTCCTGAAAAAATTTTTTGAAAAATTACTCTAACTAACAAATGATTCAATATAAAGTAAAATCCTAGGTTGGGATGAATTAAAATTAACCTACCGGTTTCTATATATTGATACATAGGAAAGAAATGATTATTTTTGTGTGTAATATTTGTAACTAGAAAATATAGGTTCAGGAAAAAATAAATTTTACAGGTAGATGTAAATCCCACTGGTAAAAGGAAAAATAGCTGTATTCCATTCAAATATCTAAGAGAAAAAAATGAAAAAAAAAAAAACATATAACAAAGATGAGGGGAAAGAAAACAGCCATTAAGTCTGAGAAATGGAAAAATGTGAAACAAGTGAAAAAAAGTAAGATCAAATGTACCTTACGATGAAAAATATAAATGGATTAAAAACAAAACATCTCAGGTTGGATTAAAAAGCAAAACTCAACTACATTTTATTTTCAAGAGACACCTTAATGTGAAAATTTAAATTATTTAAAATTATAAAAATAATAATTATAGACTATTTAGAATAGAATGACAATGAAAACAGCAGTCCCAACACTAATGGTATGTAACCTGTTTTGTACCTTAATAAGAAGACCTAATAAAAAAGAAATGTTAACTCTTCCAAAATTTATATTTAAAGTAAACACAATTTTCATCAGACTCTAACTTTCAACAGGATAAAATAATTTTAGAGTTCATATGAAAGGATGAATATTTGAGAAAGAACAAAAATTATATAAAATTAAAAAAGAAAAACCAGTATGTGCCTTGCACATGCTGTGATTTAGTATATAGCTGCCATAAGAAAACAGAATGGCTTTGCCAAAGGTCGATAACTAGATGAGAGAATCTAGAAATAGATTCAGGTGTATACATGAACTTAGTATATAACAAAGGTGGGAAAATGTGGACATTTAATATATGATGCTGGCAAGATTGGCTACCCATTTGGAATAAAATAAGGTTGGAATGAGTTCATCCTTATTATTAGCTATCATGTGGCTCTAAAAAGTATGAGGTAGACTTGGCAGGTAAATCACTTTCCTCCCCCCTACATGAGATCTGACACCCAGGGGTGTAAATCCCCCTGGCAACGTGGAGTATGACTCCAGGGAATGAACCTGGACCTGGCATCGTTGGACGGAGAACATCTTCTTGACCAAAAAGGGGGATGTGAAAGGAAATGAAATAAGCTTCAGTGGCTGAGAGATTCCAAAAGCAGCCGAGAGGTCACTCTGGTGGGCACCCTTATGCACACTTTAGACAACCCTTTTTAGGTTCTAATGAATTGGAAGAGCTAGCAGTAAATACCTGAAACTATCAAACTACAGCCCAGAACCCTTGAATCTTGGGGACGATTATATAAAATGTGGCTTATGAGGGGTGACAGTGTGATTGGGGAAGCCATGTGGATCACACTCCCCTTTGTCCAGTGTATGGATGGATGAGTAGAAAAATGGGGGGGGGGAGACACCCAGTGTTCTTTTTTACTTTAATTTTTTTTCTTATTTTTTTGTGTGTGTGGTAATGAAAATGTTCAAAAATTAATTTTGGTGGTGAACGCACAGCTATGTGATGGTACTGTGAACAACCGAATGTATGCTTTGTATGGCTGCAGGGTATGTGAATATATCTCAATAAAATTGAATTAAAAAACCAAAAAAAGTCAAAAAAAAAAAAAAAGTATGAGTTAGAACTATATCTTTTGTTTCAGAGGGTAAGGAGAGGAGTCTAGTGAAGAGAGAAGAGTGAGTAGCAGTGAAATCAGTCTGGCATAATCCAAAAAAAATTTCAAAAACAATAAAAAATCAAAACCAACTAAACAACAAAATCCACTATAAATGTATCATATATGCTCGTGTGATCATGAAAAAGGTGTGGTAGGACCATGCCAAGTTATTAATATGAGTTATCAGGGAGTGGGGTTTACTGATGTTTTCTTTAAAAATCTTAGTGTCATTTCACTCTGTGAAATGAGCACTTCTTATTTTGTTGTTTGGGGATGACCAATTTGATAGCACGTCTAGTGAAGGAGAGCTGGGTATGACACCTGGTTGGTTGCTCTTCTGACTCACGTCACCTAGAGGGGACCCCTGGGAGCTGTGGGCCAAAGAACAGCCCCTTCATGGTAGAGCGGACGGCGGGCAGCTCTGGATGGTGAGGACCAAGCTGGGTTGGGGTGCCCAGCTGGCCGAGTGGGTGAGTGGGTGAGGGGAAGAGCTCAGGACCCTTCTCCTGTCTCTGACACTTCCCACGTGAGTGACCGAGAAGCCCGTTTCCCTCTCTGAGCCCCAGTCTCATTCCAGCAGGGATAAGAACATCACCGCCAGGATTGTCACATCATCATCATCAGCACACCACCCAGGCCGTTACCCAATGCTGCGCCGGGCCGCGTCAGGGTCTATGGCCAGCACCGAGCCGATCAGGGGCTTCTTTAGGTTCTCCTGCAGCTTGAAATGGTAGAAGGGCTCCTGGAAATTGGGAGGCTCGTCCACATCTGTGATGTTGATGATGACGCGGGCAGTGTTTTTTGGCGGGGGGCCACCCAGGTAGCGGAGGTTGATGGTGGGGTCCGTGGCCTCGATGGTGAAGCTGTACTGTCGGACGCGTTCATAGTCCAGGGGCTGCCGAAGGGAAACCAAACTGTGAGCCCCTGTTGTGAGCTAAGCATGGGGCCCGTGACCTTCGCAGCAGCCTTGCAAGGTCACACTAGGATGACCCCCTTTTACCGATGAGGAACCTGTGGCCCTTGGGGGTTAAGTGATAAATCAAAAATCATCAACACAGGGGCTGGGCCTGGGCTGTCTTCCACTGCCTCCCGTTTCATCTCAGCAGCCTCACAGCCACGCCTCCAGCCCTGCTCCATGCCTGGCCCCGTCCATTCTCCAGGACATGCTGTGGATCAGCCATGGTCCTGCTAAGGGCATCAGGGACTAGTGATTCCACCCATAGCTCCCTAAGGAGCCTTTTCTTTATGCCTTTGCTCACGATGCCTTTCCTGCCCTTGCCTGCTTGGCAAACTCCTATTCATCCCTCAAGAAGCCATCAGATATTCTCTCAGAACCCATCCCTGCCCCTCCTGACAGAGGAAATAATTGCTCCCTGCATGGTATGGCCGTAGCACTTATCACACTGGCTAAAATTTTTTGCTTATGTCTCTGTCTTCCCTGCTGGCCAAGAGCCCCCTTGGCCCTCCTCGGTGTCTCCAGTCCCTAGCACAGGGCTGGGGCAGAGGAGGACTTGGGAAAGGTCTGCTGCAGGAAGGGTGTGGCTCACGCAGAGGGGCTCTGATTGTCTGACTTGAAGAGGGTCATCTGTGGCCTGGGACCCCCAGCCCTTGGCATGGTTCATCCTGAGTCATTTATATACCCTTGACAGGACCTCCTCCTCCTCTGCCAGGTTCTGTTGGCAGCAGACACTGTCAGTGGCCACCCATTTTCTACCACAGGGACCTGTAACTCTGTCAGAGCTCTCTCTGGCTGGTGCACAGGGCAGGTCACAAAGTGCCAGGGAGTTACTGCCTCCTGCAGCAGCCGGAGAGCAGCCCTGCAGGGAGCTGGTGTGTAGATAACTCAGCGTCCTCACTCTCCGGGTTACAACTCTGGGGTGTGTCCCACACTGTCCCCCAGATGTCCCCAGGGGGATTGGGCCCCACTTGCCCACAGTGATAACCTTCTCTTTCACAAGCTTCCTTCTTTTCACATGTCACTGCCACTGGGACTTCCTGGGATCACCTCCTAACTTAAACCTTTTACACCCAGATCCTTGCCCTGAGGTCGGCTTCTTGAGGAACCAGGGCCCACCACATTGCCTCTTCCCTCCCGGCTCCTCCTTCCAGCTCCAGGATCACCGTCCCCACGAGCACATGGCCAGCTCTGAGCTGAGGCAGGATGTGTGCCTGTGGCATCCCCTCGCCCTGGAGCAGCCACTGCATGGGCCCTGTGGAAGCTGGGAGCCCCAAACCCCGCCTGTGACCTCATGGCCCACAAACCTTTATGGGCTTGATGATGCCCTCGTTGCGCATGGAGTCCGTCTCGATGGTGAAGGTGTCCCTGTACTCGCCCTGCACGATGCTGTACTTGGTCATCCTGTTCTGGGGCTCGTCTGGGTCTTCCACAAACAGGGAGCCCACGGGCCTGCCCACGCGGATGTCCTCAGGCACCGTGAATATGTACTTGGCTGGTGTAGACAGGGCAGCCCAGAGGGCGGGGGGTTAATGAAACAGATAAGTTGACCGCCCCTTCATGCCCTGCTAGCACACTCAGATACATGTATTGCACATGGCGAAACAACAGCTGTAATAGTAACAGTATCCCTGGGGTCCGGGGCCTCAAGGCAAAGAGGTTCTGTTCCATCTGTCCATCCACCCGCCCCTCCAAGCATCCAGCAAGTAGTTATTAAGCACCTACTGTATGCCAGGCACGTTGCTGGGGGCCAGGGAACTTATCAATTGACAAGATAGACAAGTCCTGCCATCAGGGAGCTTACGCCATGTACAACCAGGCCACTTCAGGAAAACTGGCCTGTCCTTGGGGTCACTGAGCCTCTGAACTACACCTCCACTACTGGAAGGTGCAAGAGAACAGAGCTGTCTGAAGTTTCTGCCCAGCCCCACCCAAGACATATGAAAAGTTTTGCTGGACAGTTTTTTTTGGGGGGGTGGGGATGGGGTAAGAATCAGTCTTGGGGGAGGGGAGGGCTCAGCCCGGGCTCTGGATATGGAGCTTTGCTGTGCCTCAGCTCAGAGGTTCGTGGGCATTTTCTAGCTGGGGCCTGGCTTTCAGGGCCTGGGCTTTCCTTAGCCCATGGGTTCTGGGTGAGACGGCTCCTACCAGGTAGTGGGGCTCTGGGCACAGTGGTGGTACCCAGCAGGGTGTGTGATTTTCCTGTGGCCAGTGATGGGCTATGGCAGGGGGCAGCCGGACAGCTGGGAATGTGGTGGGAGGTGGGAAGCGGGGCCCTCCCTGCACCAGAAGGGAGAGGGTGAGAGAGAGATGGAGGGGAGGGATTCAGGGCTCCCCCCTGAGAGCCTCCAAGTCACCGAGTCAGGGGCACCTCAACCCTCACCCCACCTGGGGCCCCAGGGGAGGGGCTCACTCTGGGTGAAGACTGGGAAGTTGTCGTTGACGTCCTGCAGAGTGATCAGCACGGTGGCTGTGCTTGAATCCCCCCGGAGGCCCTGGGCATCTCGTGCCTCCACCACGACCTCGTACCTGGCCTGCTTCTCTCGGTCCAAGTTGTTGGTTGTTGTGAAAATGCGTCCTGCAGAAAGTGTCCCGGCAGGAGCCACATTACGTGGGGAGCTTTTTAAAAATGCTGATGCCCAGGCCCTACCCAGAGAGAACCTGACACAAGAGCTCCGCAGGGATTCCAGTGTGCACCCAGGGCTGACAACCCATCACCCCCGCACTCTGCACTGTTAGGCCCAAGCTCACCGAACAGTTTGGCACCAGACTGGTCCTAGCCACCCGGAGCATTGCACTGAGCAAGGACACGAGGCCACATCTAGGCTTGGGGTGAAACAGTGCTGGGATGGATTGGTGATGTCTGCCTTGGGGCGCCAAGGGACGGTGGCGGTGTCCATGCCACACATTTGCCATCCCTCTGAAAGAACGTGCCCCAGGCTTGACCACGGGGACTTCTGCCTTGTTCCCAAGACTCAGTCATTACAGTTTATTGTTGTTGGATTGACTGAACAATTACTATGGGCCAAGCTCTCTCTGTATATTATCTAATTCAACCTCTCATCCACTATGGAAGATAAATACAAATACTCCCGTTTCTAGATAGGGAGCTAAGGCTCACAGAGGTTAATTGACTTGCCCATGGCCTCCGGAGGTGGTGAGTAGGAGAGCTGGGTCTGGAAACCAGGTTTGTCTGAATGTACCTAGGGCTGCTAATCAGCATTCTCTTCTGCCTCTGTGTCACTGCTTGGGACACAGATCCCACTTTTGTTCCCTGGACCTGAGTCTGTGTCTTGGGTGTCTGCCTGCTTCCTCCTCCCTCCACCAGCCACCTTGTCTTAATGCATATGCTGACTTCCCCCATGGGACACGTGGCCCAGTGGTTGGTAATCTGGAGGCAGGTGACACATCTCAGACTGTGCTTCTCTCAGCACCTGAAACCAGAAGCTCCCCCAACCCCCCCCCCCCAAAAAAACCAGTGCCTGCCCAAGAGGGGTAGTCACACAGACCAGAACTATCAATGGCAAAGTCGTCCCCCTTCAGGATATGGTACATGACAGAGGCGTGGTCTGCCACCGTGGGGTCATCTGCGTCCACTGCCGTCACACGGATGACCGAGGTCCCTGTGGAAAGACAATCCTGGGGTACTGCCTTGTGACTGTGGTCCCTCACCCCATTCCTGGATGAGGGTAGAGGGGCTCAGGCTGTTCCCTGCTCTCTCCACCTCCAGGCCCAGAGGGTAAAAGGCTGCTTTGCTCTTTGAGCAGCCTGCATGGGTGACAAAGTGCTGGCAGAGGTGGTGCCAGGCAAGCCAGCCTTGAAGGGGGGCAGAAAGAACAGGTGGTTTGCATTTATGGGAGAAATGAGGGAGAGGGTGGATGGTTGGGGTCATCAGGAGAAACCCAGGGGTGTAATAGGCTGTCTGTCCTCTGTCCTGGAGGGTGAGAGCAGAGGAAGGGGAAGGGGCTTCCCTGGGCAGCAGGGGTGGCTCATCTCTCATCCCCTTGACTTCCAGGTTCTCCAACCCTGACGGGAAGTTCTGGTCCCCAGGCCTTTCCCAGGGACCCTAGACTGAGGGGTTGGGGGGTGGGGAGGGGAACCCCCTTCTGGCACTTTCACATGCAAAGACTATTTATGCTCTTGTTGAGCTGGTCCCGAGAGACAGAGAGAGTGGATGGGGTTGCCCCAAAGAGTAATGAGACGTGTCTCTCAGATGATCAGGGATGGACAAGAGGCTGGGGACAAACTAGACTGGGAACCAGGGTCAGAACTCAGTCTGTGATTAGAATCAGGGCTCGGGCTTTGACCAGTGTCCTGCTCCCTCCAGGTCGGAAGGGCTCCAGTCAGAACTCAGTCTTTAGGGACTAGAGTTTCTTTCAAATCATACAAAGTGTCATATGGGCATTAAAGCCACTGCCCTGGTCTGGATGGCCTGAAAGCTGACACCGGGCGGTGAAGTGGCTGATTCGAGAGTGGCCTCCAGGCTGGGGACAAGGGAGGGAGGAGGGAGAGGGACAGATGGGCACGTACCCGTGGTTGACATCTCGGGCACGGATGCGTTAAACAGCCGGTGTGTGAACACAGGCCAGTTGTCGTTCACGTCGTGAACTTTGATGGTGAAGCTGGAGGGAGACTCCAGGTTCTTGCTGGTGTCCTTGTCCACGATGCGGGCAGTGAGGTGATATTCGGAGACCTTCTCCCGGTCCAGCCTCTCAAAGGCATACACATCCCCCGTGTCCGCATTAACTTGGAAGACCTTGCCGGCGGACTGTCCTTCGAGCAGGTACTTGGCATTCTTGCGATTCGCACTCGACTTGATCTGGGAAAGGAGAGGCGCTTTCTGCTGAGAATGGGTAGTGGTGGCTGTGTGCCTGTGTGTGACTGTGCACACGTGAACGTGTGTGCATGTAGGCATGTTTGTGTACAGTTGTGAATGTGTACATGTGTGCATTGGTGGGCACATCTGTGTGTTTGCACATCTGTGTGTGCAAATGCATATATGTACACAGGCTATACACATGTGCACACATGCATGCACGTGTGTGTGTGCCTGTGTTTTTATGCACGTGTGTGAGAGAGTGTGTGTGTGTGCACGCACGCGCTGGCTAGGGGATCCTGAAGATGACACTGCAGTTTTTAGTAAGAACCTCTGACTGGTCAGGAGTGAGTTATTCTCCACCAGGTCACTGAAATCACCCCTTTAATGCAAGTTGCCTGGGATGGTACCCCTGGACCAGAGCCTGGGACAAAGTAGGTGCTCAGACAACATTTTGTGTGTGTGTGTGTGTGTGAACAAATGTATTGGTTGCCATTGAAAGGCAAGGATTTTAGAGCAGCAAAACCTGGGTATTTTTATCCCTTAAAAAATCCCTAAACATCTCTAAGTTGTAGTTACCTCAGCTGTAAAAAGAAGATACTTTTACTTTTGATGTTGCATTGTTCTAATGAGCAGAACAGTATTTTTGAAAATGAGTTCTAGGGAACACTGGTCTCTTTTGATGCTCCATCCAACGGGTCAGGGGTGGGCTGGAGATGGCCTGTACCAGCTTGGCTTATGAGGGCCACCTTAAATTCTCAGGAATTGTTGTGAGCTGTTGTTAAATGCAGCCATAATTAAAAATTAAATTATATAAACTTACAATTAAACAAATCATGTTAAAAACAAAGTAATATCTACTCAAACTTTACTGCTTCCTGTTTTATTCTATTTGACTATGTCCCTGCTTTTAGGTGACATCACAAAGGCACTACACATCAGGACCTTTTCCCTTGGAGAGACAGGTGTCAAATGTTTATCAACACTCCACGGGTCCCGGTAATTTAGCTTCGGAAGGTACATAATGTGCTCTCTTCTTGGGGACTCACAGTGTCCGGTCTGGTAGTGAACTCCAGTGATGTTGTTTTAACTCCAGATTTCCCATACTTATTAGACCACAGAACTCTTTTTCTTTGCAACATGTATTATTAGTGACCCAAGGAACAAGATTTGGAAAATAATGTATGCAAAGCTACTTGCACAGACCAGGGTCTCAGTAAATGCTATTTATTATGATTAATGATAGGGCCACAAGTTAAAGGATATTAGAAAGTTAGAGTTGCTGAACCTTCCATTTATCAAATTTTAGAATCACAGAATGTTAGGAATGTATATTATGCACATAAAATGGTACTGACATAGAAGACTAGAATTTCTGAAAAATGTAATGTAATTCAATTCAATTCAACAAAAATAAATGGGATGCCCGTTAAGCAATAATTCCCCCTTCCTCACACCCTCCACCTCCCCCACTTCCTGCCGCCATGGCCGCTGGTAACCTGTCATCTACTCTCTGTCTCTATGAAGTTTGCTTATTCAGGGTGTTTCATATAAAAGAGATCATATAATCATTAAAAGAACTTAATAATAAATAAATAAATGAGTTTCCTGCCAGCACTTGGACGCTTCAGAGATGTGCAAACCCCATTCTTAGTCTCAAGGCCTAGGTTTAAACCCTCAGGGGCAGACTTAGGGCGACAGCGGGATGGTGGGTGAGAAGCCAGAGGGTAGAGCATAGAGAAGAATCTAGAAGGTGAGGAAGGGGAGACAGGGAAGGAGGATCCTCTCCTGAGCAGCTTGGCAGGGCAGGGAGGGAGGGAGGCGGGGCGGCAGCTAGAGGTGCAAAAGCCCGTGGGAGCAGGGGCCGGGGTCTGGTGAGCAGGTCCCGAGGCCCAGCGGCCAGGGTGTCCTGATGACCACCTGGACAGGAGAGGGGGGGAGGTGCCACAGCTCTGTGGCCTGCGGCCTGGGGGATGGTAGAGACCAGGGAGGAGGGACAGGCTGCGGTCCTGCGTGAGCCCCTCAGGGTTAGGATAAGCTGGCAGTTCTCAGACTCTGTTCTGGGTGGGTGCCTTGGGGCCCATGTGGGCAGAATTGCTGAGGGAGAGCAAGTCAGCTTTGCTCTATTCTCTCGGGAGTCCTGCTTAAGATTTCATTGGAATATATGTTTCTGCTCTCCTTTCCTCCGATTTTTTTTTTAATATATGTATATGTTGCTACAATTAGATGTAGCGTCTTAGTTCCAAAAAGCAAGCCGACCTATATTTGTGGATTCAGAAGTTCGCTCAGGGCCACTCCCATTGTCCATCCATATCTGTCAACAAACACTCTGGCATCTGGTCTTGATAAACAGGGACTTCCTTCCCTCTGATTAAATCCTTGGGAGCTGGGAGGGGATCCTTGGAGCCCTCTCGTTTTGCCCCAGGGTGGGGACTGCATCCGGCTACTCTGGGCCCCCCAGCCCCACGTCAGGGGCGGAGCACATGCTGACCTGACGCACTTCCTGCCCCTCACAGACCCTTGGGTGAGCCTCCGAAGGTGGCCCTACCAGGGCTGTGATGCTGCAAGTGGCGCCCGCTTTCCGCTGCCTCCCACGGACTCACCCACAGATTTTCCCTTGGGCAGCCGTCCTCCACAGGGGCAGATTCAGGGCACCGTCATCCCACTGGGAAGGATGGAGGTGGGTTGATGACCTTTTCCTCTGTGTCAGAGTTCACATTCGTATTCGGAGTCAGAGCCCTGGGCTCTCCTAAGATACTTTCCTGCCATGCTGTGTGACTCTGGGCCGGTGTCTTCCCTCTCTGGGCCTGGCTTTCTGATTGGCCTTGCTGAAATGAAGTTTCCCAGGCATTCTTGGGAGCTGGAGGAGCCCATGGGCATGGCCAGCTGGCTGCGGGCAGGGCTGTGAGTGGAGATGCCCCAGCTGACCCCTTTCCTTTGTCTGCTGTGGTATTTATAGTGCTGAGGCCAGACTGGGCCCACCCCCCAAAGTCCTCTCCAGCCCATTTCCCTAGGACCAGAGGGCTCCCCCAACACCCTTCGTCTAACCTATGCTTGCCCCTCTAGCCCAGGATTGGCAAACTGCTTCTGCAAAGGGTCAGCTAGTAAATATTATCAGCTTTATGGGCCGTACAGTCTCTGTTACAACTCCTGAGCTCTGTCATGCTAGCATGACATTAGTTGTAGGCAATTCATAAGCAAACGGGCATGGATGTATGCCAATAAAACTTTATTTATAAAAACAAGCAGTGGGCCGCTCTTTCCATCTGCAGGTCATAGTTTGCTGACCCCTGCTCTAGACCACAAGCTCCATGGGGGTGGGGACCATGCCTGTCTGTCTCCTTGTCACTCTACCTCCCCTCACCATGCATTGATCCATTCTCTCTTGCAACCCGTGTTTAGATTCCAAGAAGCCAATGTGGTGAATTTTAATGAATTTGAAAGAAGGTTTCCTCGTCACTGAAAATTCTCAGAATATGTACATTCCACCACTGGGGCTATTCCTTGGAATTAAAACAATGGTTTTGAGATCAATAATAATTTTATACAGTAAGATGATTCAGTAGTCACTCAGTTTAGCTCCAAGCTCTGGGAAGGTGGGCTTGGGATGGATAAGTTTTAATGGGGAATATGAAAGAGAATTAGAGCCCTAGATACTGCCCTGGAAGGCAGGCATGGGTCAGGCACCTCATTATGGGCCTCTTGGAATCTGAGGCATTGTGTTGGGTCATAGGGAACCAGGAAGAGATAGTCTGAAAGCAAGGGGCTTTTGTAGACGTTTGGAGTCCTAGACCAAGGGTTGGAAAGCTATGGTTGGGTGATAAATTTTGTCATCAGCACAATTTTGCAGAAGGCTGCCAAGCTTTACAGTGTGTAGGGCCTTCCCAAACCTCTCATGCTGGGAAAGTTGAATGGAAGCCTTGGGTAGCTCCACCCCATGTCCTGAACTCCCAGGCCAGGCTGGTGTCCTCAGCCTGTCCTCAGCATGGTGTGGCTGTTCTCCTAGAGATATGTGGCCAACAGACCAAGGGCTGAGAGAAAATGAACCGTAATGTTCACTATCCCCTCCACTACAAGACCATCACTGTCACCATCACCACTGCTGCCCTTACTTCCCTGGTCACCTTGACCGCCATCACCACCACCTTCCCCTTGACTATCACCACTACCACCACCACCATTATTACCATCACCACCATCACCATCACCACCACCACTATCATCACCAGTGAAACCAACACCTCCATGATCATCTTCACCATCATTACCACTACCACCACCATCACCACCATCACCATCACCTCCATTACCACCACCATCATTACCACTGAAACCAACACCTTCATGACCACCTTCACCATCATCACTGCCACTATCACCACCACCACTATTATCATCACCACTGACAGCATCACCTTCATGATCACCTTCAACACCATCACTGCCACCACCATTATTACCGTCACCACCAACACCATCACCTTCACCTCCATCACCACCACCACTATCATCACCACTGAAACCATCACCTCCATGATCACCTTCACCATCATCACCACCATCACCATTATCACCATCACCACCATCACCGTTACCACCACCACCACAATCACCACCACCACTACCACAATATCTATCACTTCCTCCTTCTCTACCACTATTATCATCCCTCTTAACCATCACCTCCACTCCTATCATCACCATAATATCTAGCACTATCCTTCCCACCGTTACCACCATCCCCTTCACAATGGGCCAGCTGAGGATATCCTCTCCTGCCCTGGGGACTGCTTACCTTGCCCACATAATGGGGGAGTGAGGCATTTTTCTCTTCATCGATGTGCATCTGGTTCCAAATCCAGTCTCTCTTCTGGCGCTGGTGGGCAGGCAGCCTGCCAGGGCTGTCTAACTGGACAGTGTGAGAACTTGCTGTGGCCACCAGACACACGCTGATGCCTAAGGTGGCGACCAACATCATGAGTGTCTGCATCTTCCCAGGAATGTCAGACCTAGGAAAAGAGGAGAGACAGTCAGGGGATGGACTTCCTTCACTCTCTGCTGATACCAGTGGAACCAGACCCCATTCTTGCCCCAAGGAGTTCCCAGTCTGGAATGGGTGGGGAAGACAGGCACAGAAACAATTCCTACTTAGGTGTTACATGTGCTGGGGTGGAAGCAAGGGCAAGGGATTGGGGGTCCAGAGGAGGAGCCTAGCCCATCCTGGGGCAGAAGGGAAGGTTTCCTAGGATGAGGGGATGGTGCTGATGCTGATAGTAGCTCCCAAAGCCCTGTGCAGAGTGCTCAGGTTATCCCCATTTTACAGATGAATAAACTGAGGCACAGAGAGGTTAAGCTCACAATGGGGAAAGTGTGGGTCTGAGAACAGAACCCAGGCATCTGGCTCCAATAGTTAATGTTTATTGAGTGTTCATTATTTGCCAGATGCTGTGCCAAGCCCTGAACATATAGTTATCTCATTAAATCCTCCCATTAGGCCTTGGGTGGGCCCAAATGCAACCCTCATTTTCAAGATGAGCTGAGGAGCAGAGAGGTTTTGTAATGTTTCTGAGATCACCCAGTCTGAAAGGAGCAGAGCCAGGACTGGAACTGAGTCTGCCTGGCCCCAAAGTTCATGCTCTTTCCTGCTGCCCTCCCTTGCCCCAGTGGCTCCCATGGGGTGGGATTTAAGGGAGCTCTAAAGGCTCTCTGTGAACAAAGCCCCCCTCCCCACCCCTGCCGACAGCCTGAAACCCCTATGGCAGATTTTCTTTGATGCTGGCTTCAGAAGGTTCTTAGGAAAACCCAAATGTCTTAACCCAGAGGGTCAAGCCCACACCCCAGAACTCACCAGAGGTG
Organism: Choloepus didactylus; assembly: GCF_015220235.1. Classification (NCBI taxonomy): domain Eukaryota; kingdom Metazoa; phylum Chordata; class Mammalia; order Pilosa; family Megalonychidae; genus Choloepus; species Choloepus didactylus. Next base: position 21,310,614 of record NC_051328.1, on the reverse strand, counting down.
ATCAGTTTAGGAGCTGTCAAGAGAGCAGCAGTGGGGTGGGGTGTGGAGTGGAGAAGCTGGGCTCACAGGATGGGCTTGAAAACTGGTGGAGCCCAGTGCAAGATGAAAATGTGGGCCGTTTGTTAACAAATCATTAAGAATTTCAAGACAGAGACAGTGAAGTATTAAATCCCACACTTGGGGCCCTCTAAGGTCAGGGCTCTATGTGATTGTCCAGGTCACAAGCCTTGGGTTAGAACTTGGGGATCAGACTGGGCCAGGGTCTGGGATCACTCAGACACCAGGACCAGCTTCATCCCCAATCTTAAGAATAGGGATTTTCCCCACTGCCCCCCGCCCTGGGGCATGGGGGCACGGAGGCCATGACCTTGGCCATCACTGTGCCCTCTCAGCCAGGACTCCATCAATCCATCTGTCTGGGTCCCCGTGTCACTGACCTGTGACTCCAGTGATGGCGCAGGGGAAGAAGGCGGGTAGGTGGCTTGGGTCCGGTGGAAAGCCAGGGCCCATGGGAGGCCTCTTCTCCCATCTGTCCCACACCCCCGGCTGAGGGGGAGGTTTCTCAATTCCCATAACACTTCCTCTGAGCCACTGGTGCCAGGCTGTCCCCAGTGAGGGACGAGGGTGTCTGTGCTGAGTCAGCCTGGCCTCCAGGCCCGCTGACTTTAGCATCCGGGGTCCTCACCCTCTGGCCCCTGCCTCTGGCCCAGGAGGAACTGGGCTCCCATTGGTGGGGTGGGGCAGAGGCACACAAGCAGATCCTCAGAATGTAGGCGGCCCCTTCCAGTTTTCTAAAGCTGTTGTTATACAAAATACCAGAAATGGATTGGCTTTTATAAAGGGGATTTATTTGGTTACAAATTTACAGTCCTAAGGCCATAAAAGTGTCCAAACTAAGATATCACCAAGAGGATACCGTCACTGAAGGAAAGCCGATGGCATCTGGAACACCTCTGTCAGCTGGGAAGTCACATGGCTGACATCTGCTGGTCCTTTGCTCCCCAGTTCTGGTTTCAAAATGGCTTTCTCCAAATTACTCAGGGCTTCTGTTGCTCTTAGCTTCTGTTTCTCAGCTCCTGTGCGTCTTTGCTTGTTCTCCCAGGGTGTTTCTCTCTAAGCATCTGAGGATCCTCTCTTGGTTTCTCCGGGGCAAACTCTGGGCTTCATCTCTTAGCTTAGCATCTCCAAACATCTTTCTGTCTGCATCTCCAGGCATCTGGGTCTGTGTCAGCCCCTGAGCTCTCTTAAGGATTCCTAGTAAACTAATCAAGACCCATCCTGAATGGGCGGGGTCACACCTCCATGGAAATAAGCTATCAAAAAGTCTCATCCCACAGTTGGGTGGGTCACATCTCTATGGAAACAACCCAATCAAAAGGTCCCACTCACAATAAGTCTGCATCCACAAGATTTGATTAAAAGAACATGGACTTTCCTGGGGTACATAGCAGTTTCAAACAGGCACATTCCACCCCCTGGGCCCCAGAAAGACATGTTCTTTCCAAAAGCAAAAATACATTCACTCCATCATAATATCACAAAAGCTTAAATCATTTCAGTAACAATAGGTAAGTACAAAGTTGTATCAAAGTCAGTTACAGGCATGGTTTGTCCTAAGGCAAAATTCCCCTCTGGTTGTGAAATTTAGAACAAGTTATATGCTTCCCAAATACAAAGAAGGGACAGTCATAGGATAAACATTCCCATTGCCATAGGGAGAAGTTGAAAGGAAAACAGGGTCAACAGCTCTGGAGACCCACAGGGCAAACTTCATTAGATTTCAAAGTGTGAGAGTCATTTATAGAATGATGTTTTTCCCTTAAGGCTTGAGAAGGCGGCTGTCCCACCCCATCCAAAGGCTTACACAGTGGCCTTGCTCTCTCCAAATGCTGGAGTAATTTGCTTCAACATATCCAAGTATTGGGGACACCACCTTGTTCTCAGCTCCACTCTTCTCAAACATCTGGGTGGCACCTGGATTCTCTGCCATCTCTGTGGCCCATGTTCAATCCCTTCAGAACAGTAGGTGTAGCCAGGCTCTCTCAGTCCTTGGGGAATGTGCTCCATCCTCTTTGAAGCCTGGGGTGGCAGGACTCTTCCTGAATTTCGAGGCAGAAGGCCCACCCTCTGCTCCGGGACAAACTCACTACGTGCATGGATGGGTCTGCTCTCTTGGCCTGAGATTTCTTGGCTTCAGGCCTTGGCTTCCAAGGTTCTGCCCTTGAAGTCAGTCATGCTTCCCTCAATTTGTCCCTTCTCCAGCCCCTCCAGTCCAGACTGGCAGTGGTTCTGTTTATACAGATCTTGCAAAAATTTTGCTGGCTTGGCATGCAGCATACAGGGGTCAAAACCATCAGACAATAGGACTTTCCACAAATCCTTTCTGGATAACTCCATCTCCAATCCTGGCTTGTACTGAAATGGTTGGCTGTTTTCAGGTTTTGTTAAATCCTTGCGTGGGGCACTAGCCTCTGGGGTCTCACTTTCTGGAAGCCCAGAATCTTCCAAACCATCATTTTCTGGTTTTTGTTTGTTTGTTTGTTTTTTTGTATCCAAGAGTTCAGTTCTCAGCTTATCTCTTTCCTCTTGCATTTTACTATAAGCTGCAAGGAGAAGCCAGGCTGCATTTTCCATATTAAGTTTGGAGATTTCGTCAGCTAAGTATCCCAGCTCACCACTTTCAAATTCTGCCTTCCATCCGGCACCAGGACTCAATTTTGCCAAATTCTCCACCACTTTAAAACAAGGATCACCTTTATTCCAGTTGGCAATGACATATTCATCTTTTCTGTTTAACACCACTTCAGAAGTATCTTTAGAGTCCATATTTCCACCAATAGTCTCTTCAAAGCAATCTTGGCCTTTTCTATCAAGCTCCTCATAATTCTTCCAGAATCTTCCCCTTATCCATTTAAAAACCCATTCCAACCTGTTTGGTATTTGCAAACTCAGCAGCACCCCTTCCGTTTTTGGTATTTGCAAACTCAGCAGCACCCCAAACTCAGAGGCCCCTTCCGATTTGCTAAAGCTGCTGTTATGTAAAATACCTGAAATGGATTGGCTTTTATAAAGGGGATTTATTAGGTTACACATTTACAGTCCCAAGGCCATAAAAGTGTCCAAACTAAGGCACACCAAGAGGATACCTTCACTTAAAGAAAGGCCGATTACAACTGGAACACCTCTGTCAGCTGGGAAGTCACATGGCTGACATCTGCTGGTTCTTTGCTCCCCGGTTCTGGTTTCAAAATGACTTTCTCCAAAATGTCACTGGGCTTCTGTCTCTCTTAGCTTCTGTCTCTCAGCTCCTGTGTATCTATCTGTGCTTGTTCTCCCAGGGCATTTCTCTCTAAGTGTCTGGGGTCCTCTTTTAGCTTCTTTGGGGCAAACTCTTGGCTTCATCTCTAAGCTTGGCATCTCCAAATGTCTTTCTGTCTGCATCTCCAAGCATCTGGGTCTGTGTCAGCCCTTGAGCTTTCTTAAGGACTCCATTAAACTGATCAATACCTACCCTGAATGGGCAGAGCCACACCTCCATGGAAATAATCTAATCAAAAGGTCTCACCTCACAGTTGGGTGGGTCACATCTCCATGGAAACAACCTAATCAAAAGGTCCCACTCACCATAAGTCTGCATCCACAAGATTTGATTAGAAGAACATGGCCTTTCCTGGGGTACATAACAGTTTCAAACTGGCACAGAGCCCTCTCTCTGGACCTCAGTTTCCTTGGCCAGAAATGAGGGGGTGGAACTGAAAGGTACCTGGTGTGCTTTGAGGTAGGATGTGGAAAGGGCAGGGAAGAGGAAGGCAGAGGGCCAAAGTCTGAAGGAGGGAGTAGGGGTTTGGAACTCCTGGCCAGGAAGCTGATTCTGATTCAGGGAAGGCAGTGGGAATAACCCTTGCCCCAGAAAGGAACTTTAAGTCTTTGCTCTTTCTTCCTCTTTCGAGTGAGAGGTGGGAAAAAAAAAGAAAAAAAAAGGAAAAGAAATGCAAACACAAGTGAAATTGAGAAACAGAGAGGGAGAGTTCTTAGGCCTCTGGGGCAGCCAGGGAGAGCGTCCAGGCACCCAGCTGATGGTACAGAGCACCTCACTGTATGCCAGGCTCTGGGCTGGGCTTTGGGGTGCAATGGTGAGTGAGATGGGCAGGACTTGCCTTCCGGGAGTGCCTACTGTAGTGAGGACGAAGGGAAAATGAGTAAGTGAGGACGAACCACAACTGGTGGTGCCTAGGAAGTGAACAGGGGACATGGCAGAGTGTGGTTGGCTGGCTGAGCCGTGAGGCCGGGGCAGACCCCTCTGACGTATGACAATTAAGTCAAAATCTGAGTGACATGACAATATTGGAAGTACACCGAACAAAGATGTCTGTGAGTAAAGCTGAAAGAGGTGGGATAGGGGAATGTATGACACTAGAGGTAAAGATAGATGATGGAGACTGGGACTGTATAACTTGGCAAAAACTGGAATGGCCAATGACTGTTGCTGAATGTACAATATAAAAATGTTTTTACATGTGGGAAAACAAATGAACGTCAACCATGCAGTGTTGAAAAAGGTATGGCATTTGGGAAAAAACATAATCAAAGCAAACTGGAGTCTATGGTCAACAGTAACATTGTAATACGCTTCCAATAAATGTAACAAAGGCAATATACCAAAGTTAAATGTGTATGAGAGGGGGATATAAGGGAGGCATATGGGATTCTTGGTAGTGGTGTTGTTTTTTGTCCTTACTATTATATTGTATTGTATGACATTTATTATCTTTTTTATTACTCACCAAAAAAAACCACAATACTTTTTCATAGTAATGAATATGTTCAAGTACTGACTGTGGTGATAAACATACAACTATATGATACCATGAACAGCTGACTGTACACTGTAGATAATTGTATGGTATATGAATATATCTCTATAAAATTGTAGGAAAATTATAAATATGGGTAAAAGTGCTCGAGAAAACATGGAGAGAGGGATGAACCCATTTACTGTTCATAAGGAGGCAGAATGGTGTAGCCTTTCTGAAGGTCAGTGTGGTGGTTCCACAAGAAGCTAAGTTATGTGGGGCCATAAGGTCCTGCAACCTCATTGTGGGGTATGTACTTGGAAGACCTGAGAGCAGAGACATGAATAGACATTTGCACACTGGTGTTTATGGAGGCAGTGTCCATTATTTGCAATGAATGGAGGTGGCCTAAGGGTACACCGACTGAGGAACAGAATGGTGAACTGTGGTGTGTGCATGCAATAGAATATTGAGCAACTACAAGAAGGAGTGAAGCTGTGAGACACGCCATGAAGTGAATGTTCCTGTAGACAGCATGTTGAGTGAAGTACGCCAGAAACCAAGGCAAACGCTATAATGACTCACCAATATGAACTAACTACAATGTGTAAACTCAGAATTGAATCTTAGCACATAGCCTAACAGGGAAATGCTTATAATTGTGCCGAAGAGTCTCCCCTTAGTTGCTTGGATGTGGCCCCCTCTCTCTAGCTAAGCCACCTTGGCAGGTGATCTCACTGTCCTCCCCTCTCCGTGGGACCTGACCCCCAGGGGTGTAAATCTCCCTGGCAATGCGGAATATGATTCTTGGGGATGAATCTGGACCCAACATCATAGGATTTTGAACATCTTTTTGACCAAAAGGAGGATGTGAAATGAAACGAAATAAAGCTTCAGTAGCCGAGAAATTTCAAATGGAGTCAAGAGGTCACTCTGGTGGACATTCTTACGCACTATATAGATAACACTTTTTAGGTTTTAATGTATTGGAATAGCTAGAAGTAAATACCTGAAACTACCAAACTCCAACCCAGTAGCCTTGACTCTTGAAGACGATTGCATAACAATGTAGCTTACAAGGGGTGACAGTGTGATTGTGAAAGCCTTGTGGATCACACTCCATTTATCCAGTGTATGGATGGATGAGTAGAAGAATGGGGACAAAGACTGAATGAAAAATAGCATGGGATGGAGGGGAAGATTTGGGTGTTCTTTTTTACTTTTATTTCTTATTCTTATTCTGATTCTTTTTGGTGTAAGGAAAGTGGTCAAAAATAGATTGGGGTGATGAAGGCATAACTATATGATGGTACTGTGAACAGTTGATTGTACACCATGGATGATTGCATGATATGTGAATATGTCTCAATAAAACTGAATTTAATTAAAAAAAATCTGAGTGACATGAAGGGTCAGCCCTAGGCCAGCCAGGGGAAGGAAGGGCATTGCAGAAGGATGGAACAGCAGTTGCAAAAAAGACTTTGCAGATGCGATTATGTTTAGGATCTTGAGATGGGGAGATTATCCTGGATTATCTGGATGGCTCCAGTAAGGATCCTTGTAAGAGAGAGGCAGGAGGGTCAGAGTCAGTAAAAAGGAGATGTGCTAATGGAAGCAGAGGTTGGAGTGATGTGGGGCCACAAGCCAAGGAAAGTGGGTGGCCTCTTGATGCTAGAAATGGCACTGCTGGCTCTTCCCCTAGAACCTCCAGAAGGAACCAGCCCTGCTGACACCACTGAGAATGATGGACTTCTGACCTCCAGAACTGTCCAAGAATAAATTGGTGTTGTTTTAAGCCACCAAACTTGTGCTCATTTGTTACAGTGGTCACTGGAAATTAAGACAGCCAGTTGTGTGGAGCCTTGCAAGACGAGCTAGGGAGAATATTTTTCTAAGCATGAGGAAAAGGCACATAAACTGAATTAAAACTGGTGGGCATGGGGAGAGAAGCCTCCCTCCTCCCCAAGACCCAGGCATAGATCTTTCCTCTTGGGCTCACATAGCACAGAGTTAGCTATCTGCTTCGGTTTCAGGCTCTGCAAGGTCTCAATACATAATACCCGCTTTGTTGCTGTGTGACTATGGTTAAGATACTTCACCTTTCTGAGCCTTGCTTTCCTTGTCTGTTTGATGGGGGCACTAGTATCTACCTCTCAGAATTGTTTTCAGGCCTGAATTAAAAAGTATCTGCAATGTGGCCAATAAACAGTAGCTAAAGATAAAACCAAACACATATAAATCCTTGTCTTTCACTGTGCTTTGTACCCCCCCCCCCCACACACACACAGTTGTCTCTTTAGTCACCATTCTTGATCCTTAACACCCATTCATGTGGTTGGAATATATGCAGGTTTTCTGTCTTTCCTCCCCTCCCAGACACACATACACTCACACACACACACACACACACACACACACACACACACACACACACACAGACTCCATCTCCTGGGCTCCCTGGCCCTGTGGATACTGCTTGAGTTTGGCCAGTGGGGGCTTGGGTGGGAGCTCGGAGGGTGGGAGGAGAGAAGTGGGGGCATTTCCTCCCTTCTCCTGTCTGCTCTGGTCCAGTGGCAGTGGCTGCATCTCTCCATGAAGGCAGCTCCTATGGGGCTCCTCCACGGTTCTGTCCCTCACTGGGTTCCCCAAACACCCTTCCCTCCCCTTTGTCCCTTCAGCTCTGGGTGGGGATGGGTAAGAGTTTCCCACTCCCTGGGTGCCTCAACATCCCATTTGTTCCCTTAACCAAGCTCAGGCCTCTGTAACAGTCCCTTCATGAAGTCTCTTTATGCAAACCACCCAGGGTAAATTCTGTTTCCTGCTGGGAACCCATCTGATACAATCAACAGGAACATTGTTTTCTCTTTGCTGCAGCCTGTTTGGATGGGCTGGTGATTCCCAGGGCTGACAGCCACCATTAGCTAAAACAATCAAACGGAGTCCACCATCCACAGGCTATGACCACATGGCTCAAGTGACAGTAGCCCCTCGGGGGGGCCTTGGCTGGCACCTTATGTAAAGTGTTCTTGGAACAGATTCTGTTCCATGTCCAGCAGAGGCCCTGCTGGGAGCCTGGGAGAGAAACCCCTTGGCTCTCATGGGACACATTCAAGCTCCCACCTCTGACTGGACCACATTGGCCCTCCTGGTCACCCCACATCTCTGGTCACGTCACATCTCCAGTGTGTCACTCGAGGGGGAAGGAAGGCCTGTGTGCTCAGCTCTCTTGTCAGTTAGCAGTGGGTGAGGAGGCAGGACCTTGAAGCTGGGGCCTTTGGGAGATGGGGATGTCGAGACATGTCATCCCTTCTCCCCACCCCAGGCTGAGTGTCTTCCCAAGGCAGCCTTTCTGCTGGGGGCAGTGCCGGGGAGGGGGTTGGGGGGCTGACATTCCCAGTACCCCCTCTGTGACATAATTATCTCATTTAACCTTGTGACAACCCCGTGTGGTAGTTGTCAGTAATCCCATTTTGCAGGTAAGGAAATGGAGGCTCAGAAAGGTAGATTGAATCATCCCAGGTCACACAGCAGCAAGAGGCGGAGCCAGGACTTGAATGTGGGGTGCCTTTCACCCAAAATAGTGCTTGTTGCATTAGACCACCCTCTCTCTGTGTCTTTGGTCACATTCTCATGTAATAATAAAAAAAACCTTCTCAGTGCTTGGTTTTCATATATACTTCCTCACTTAATTCTCACATTATTTCCAGAATGTAGGAATCATCATCCCATCTCACAGATGAAGAAACTGAGGCTCAGAGATGAACAACTCATATGTGGTGGATGTGAAGCCCTCACCCAGATCTATCTCTTTCTAAATCCTGGGCACTTTCTACAACCCATTTCAGAGGGACCTGAAGGAGCTTCCATGAGAAAGATGACATGTATTTGTGTCTTTTGCCTTTTATGTTAGAAATGTGGCCACCAAAATGGTGGCTGAAGGGCAGGGTTTTGCTGGACAATGGTTCCATTCCTACCACTGATGGAGAGGAAGTCAGGGCTGGCAGGACTTGTGTCACGGCTGGAAACAGAATTTCCCTTGGCCCCAGCCTCTGGAGGTGTGGCCAGAGCCACCGCTGGGGCAGGACTTACATTAGTCCCTTTCCTTTCAACGAGTAAGTCCTGTCCCTTGGTTGCTCTCAGCCAGCTTTCTGAGGGTTTCAGGCTATTGCTGTGGATCTGGGAGGGGGTCACAGAAGCCCAGTGCATCTGAGGATTTTGGAGGGGAATCCTGTGCTCAGAAATCCCCAGCTGAGCAGCCCCAGAGACTTGCTCAGCATCAGCGATGAGCCGACAGAGTTCACACTTGGCCACTCAGACGTGCGTGCCGGGCACAGAGCCAGGTGCCTGCCCACGTCCCTTTCACTCAGCATCCGTGACTATGCCCCGCTCCTGGGAGCCACATTAGAGGTCTTGGCTAGTCTGGAAAGGTCCTGGGAACAGTGTGAGGTTGGGGTGGGGGGCATGGAGTCCAGGAAAAGGGGCAGGGGAGCCATGGAGAATCCAGGGCAGAGTTGGGCACTACCATGCCCAGATGGGGGGTCAGGACCTTGGAGAGCTCCCCGGGGTGGGGCCCCTGGGGTCATAGCCTGGGCCTGGCCTGATGACTGAGGGAGGACTCTGAAGGATGGGCCAACAGGAAGGACAGGACAGGGGCCTAAGCCCAGGGCTGCTCCTCTCCAGTTCCCTGCTTGGGTCTCAGTGGGGCTTGGTGAGCCCCCTGAGAAGCCTCAGGCCCCAGGACACTGACTTCTCTGGGAAGCTCCCGACACCCACCAGGCTTACTCGCACCGTCCCGGCCTTTGCACCTGCTGTTCTCTCTCCTCTGCCTGGAAAAATTCTACTCGTCTTTGAAGCTATAGGTCACCACTTCCCTGAAGCCTTCTCTAGAGCCCTTGAGGTTACAGTCACTCAGCAGACACTTGGGCAGCCCCTACTGTGTTCCAGGCATAGACTACACAAGGGCAGCAGCCACAGGCTCCACCCCTATGGGGCGGATGGACAGTAGCCACATGATAAAAAAGACACAGTTTCAAATGGCCAGGAGGGCATGGGTGGAGGGCCCAGGAAGCCGGGAGAGGGTGGAGAGTGGGGAGATGGCTGATCGGTCGGAGGGTCCCCGTCCTGCCTCTCTCACTGATGTGCTGTGGGGCAGCAGGCAAGTCCCTGTGGTCCCTTTTTTTTAAGTGGCCCCCATCTCTTTTTGGGGTTTAGCCTTGAAAAATCTGTGATGTCCCCTAAATTCTGTGCTCTCTAAATTACACTGTAAAAAGGGGGAACTAGGGGCACAGAGGGGAGAGGAGGAGGGGTGAGGTTGGAGCTTCTCCCCTTGGAATTCCCTGGGAGCCCCTGGCTCTGTAGCTAAGTAGACCCTAGGGAGCCTGGACCCAGCAGGGCAATCTGGCAAACTCCCCTGGGCTGACCCCTGCTTGTTGACCTGAGCCCTGCTCAGGCCCTGGACCTCGGGGGCCATGCTGGGAGTCTGGAAGGTTGTTAGGCAACCTGGAGGGCCCTGAGGGGTGGGGGCAGGTAGAGGGGCAGGCTGCAGGCCAGAGATGCACACACCACATCCTCAGCTCACGCGGACCTACCATGTCCTTGGACACGCCCACACAGTACACACACCCCTGTCCACAGGCACCTGCCCCTGCCGAGCTCCCACAGAGCCTCCTCCATGCAGGGCTGGGCCCTGCGCCCTCGCCCAGCACACCCACCTCCAGCTGGGACGAGATCTGGCAGCTGAGCCCAGCTCCAGGGAAAGCCGCAGAGGGCGGGTGGCCAGGGCCCTCCATCCAGCCCAGCCTCCTGCTGGCTCTGGACTCCAGCCCAGAGGCCCCAGGTCAGGGATTAGGGGCTGGGTGGTGGAGGAGATGGCCCAGAACATGTGGGAGGGGTGCCTGTGGGAGGGGTGCCTGTGGGAGGGGGAAGGGCTGGGGTCCCAGCTTCATGGGTGGCCCTGGCCACTCTCACTGCCCCCCCTCCCTTTCCTCCTGCAGGCTCAGTCCAGGACAGAGGTTGGACCCAGTGATCTCCACACTCCTTCAGGGAGCCCCAAATTGTCTGCCTTGAGCCCCAGCACTTATAGCTGGGACTTAGAAGCTGTGTGAGGTGAGGCCCTGGGAGCCCTGGGTATGTGGGTGCTGGGGGTGGGACTGGACAGTGACAAGTGGGCCCCTTGGGGCTTCCTTCTGGTTTGTGGCTCCTGTGGGTCCCAGGCCTGACAGCCTCCCTCCGGGGTTCTGCCAACAGCCTCCCTTATGGCTGACCATGCTGTTCCCTGCTGACCACTCCCCCTGTTTGCCCACCCCCTGCAGGATGACATCTAGCTCCTGAGACAGTGTTTGAGTACCAGCCTGGTATGTCCCCTGCCCACCTCTCCAGCTCTCCTCTCTCCCTCCTCCTAGTCCCTTCTAGCCCTGAGGTAGACTAGAAGTTTCTGGAATGCACAGTGATCCCCCTTGCAGAGCAGTATTTTTGCACAGTCTGTTCCCTCTGTCTGGTATGCCCTTCCTTGCTGTATCCAGTGGGTGTATGCTAATATTTTTTCAAGTCACAGGCCGTTTCCTCCCCAGGGTCTTCCAGTTGACTCCCCAGAGGCATAGCCCCCGCCTCCTGGCCTTGGTGTCTGCCTGGTGTCCTCCCAGGGCAGGCAGGACCTGCAGCCAAGTCTCCCCACTGTCCCAGTGCCCAGTGCAAAAAAATTCAGTCTTGTGAACTCAAGACCCCAGACCTTAGGCTGTCAGTGTCCCTGATGCTGCCTGTCAGCCTGGCTTGGTCTCCAGGCTTCATCTTGCCACTGGGTCCTTCCTATACATAGGATTTAAGAACAAGCCTGCATAATGGTAGACAGCACTTCATGTGGTTAAAGCAGATTTGTTCCTCCCTGTCTCCAAATAGCATCTCTGTTAGATTGTCACATTGTTAGACACACTGTCATTATACTTCTTGAGGGTCCCTGATGAACATGCATGTATCCATATGCAGGCAACCTCTAAGATCAGCTCATAGATTACCACTCACCCCTTCCCACACCCCTGCCAGACATCACCAACCAATCAGTACTGGTTCCCACTCAACTGGAACTCAGGCTCTGAATCCTTCTCAATGCCACGCTAGGGTAGATGCCATCAATGCCATCAATTCACCAAACCTAGCATGCAGTTTGAAACAAATTGTGCTGGGGTCTTTGAGCCCCAGGGGCCATCCAGTCTATCCCCCTGCCTCCTAATGGGACAGCTCCCAAGCTTCAGCCTTTTCCAGCCTGAGCCACCTGCTGCGTTCCCATAGGACTGGGCATTGGGGGGGTGTAGCAGAACAAACCCCACAGACCTGCCTGTTGGAACTTGTCCAGCTGTTCATGAGCTGTGTGACCTTGGGCCCTGCCCTTGCCCTATCTGAGCAAGAGTCCTCATTTGTGATGGCGGCAACAGTAGCTGCCTCTCTGTTCGGGGTGATTCAATGACGTGGTGGGTGTGAAGCCAGGCACACAATAGGTCCTCAGTAAGTGGGTGGTGTCGGGACCCCTGTCTACCCACGCACTGCAGCCTGGGGCCTGTGGGCTCAGCTGGCTGACTCATGCTGGACTCTATTTCCTGGTTCTGCCCTTGCCCCTCTCCAGTAGGACACTTTATTCACCTCCTACTAGTCCCCATCCCCATAAGTCCCTTCTAGCATCTGCGCCTGCCCACATGAGACTGTTACTGCTGTGGCCCAGGGCAGAAAATCTGGGGCTCCCTGAATGAGTTTAGGGACCTCTGGGTCCATCCTTTGCTCTAGAGAGATGGGAAAACTGAGGCTCAGAATGTGGAGGGGCTGCCCAAGGCCCACAGCATCTGCTCTTCTTCCAGGAAGCCCTTTATGATTTCTCCATATGACACCAGCTAAGGCCTAGGTCAGGACGGGCCTTTCAGTATCTTCCTAGTCAGAAGCCAAGCTTCCGTGTGCAGACCCTGTCTCCTAGAACATTCCTTCCCCAGGATCATCAGGCTCCAGGCTTGTCCTCCTGCCTGCTTCTGTGGCCTGAACTGTCAGGTTCGTGCTTCCCTGACTTTTTCCCTCTCTGAGCTTCACTAGGGAGCATGCCATGGGCTGTGGGGTCAGAAGGGGCATATCCTGCTCCCACCCTGTACTAGCTGTGTGGCCTCGGACTGGCTGCTCAGCTTCCCTTGGCCTTGGTTGTCCCATCTGTCAAACGGGAATTCTTGTAGTAGCTTCAGGCCTGCCTGGGGGTGCAGAGAGGGGATGGAAGTAGCAAGGATGGGTCCACCCAGGCGAGAGTCCTGAGGATTTTCCTGGGCTGGTGGCCGCTGTGCCCACTGTGTGTCCCAGGCCAGCAGTAAGGCTATGAGTCATTCGACTTTGGGAGAAAATCAGTGTGGCCCCCGCGGCTTCCTGCCTCCACGTCCGGCTCTTGTTCAGCAGCACAATTGGTCAGGTGGACATGGCAGGGCGGCTTAACCCCTTCCAGGCTGGCAGGCACCCCCACCCCATCAGCTGGAGTTGGCAGGGCTGCCTGGGGGCTCAGCAGCTCCTTGGGACCTCGGAGGGAAACCTGCTGCCCTCCAGGCTGGGGGTCCACAGGTGGGGGCTGGAGACAGGCCAGATGGAGGAGATTCCCATGGTTCTCCCGGGCTGGAGGGTGAAACAAAGCTCCCAGTCCTGCCACATGTGGCCTTCAGTGTCACTAGTCCTCCTGCCTCCTCTCCTGCCACCCCCCTGCTCTAAAGAACCTTTTGGCCACACCAGCCCCCTGGGTCCTCTGAGCAGCCCAGGCTTTCCAGCCTCCCCTGCCAGACCCCATCGGGCCACCACCCAGGGCGGGAACCATGCCCTGCCCTCCCTGCCTCCAGTGGGTGAGGGTGGGTGCCAAGCACAGGCCCTGGTATGGAATAGGCACCCTCAAGTGCTTACCTCAGGCACAGGTGACTGGACATCCTCTCACTTCCAACGCCCACCCCTCACCTGCCGGGCCAGCCCGTGGTCCAGTCATGACACCCCGGGCCGTGCCTTACTACGTTCACAGCCACAATTCCTTCAAGGCCCCCCTTCTGTGAGCCACTCACACGCCGGAGCTGTACATCCCATCATTTATCATGGAATCATGAAAAGACTCTTTCCTCCGTTTTACAGAAAAGAAAACAGACATGGAGGAGCCACCGGGTGCTGGAAAGAGCCTGGGCTTTGGGGTTCAAGTTCAGATTCTCCACTCCAGTTCCTACTTCTCCAAAGCTCAGCTGCCTCAACCGAGAAGGGTGATAGTAGTAAAATAACGAACCTCATTGTTTGAGAGCTTTCTACGAGCGTCATCTCCAGCTCTCACAATGAACTGCTAAAAGAATCTCTGCCCCCTTGTTCAGACCAGCAGGCTGAGGTTTGGAGGCTTTGGGCAACTTTCCCGAGGTCCCTGGGGAAGTGAGTGGACAAGCTGAGCTTTGCCCCAGGTGGACCGACTGTCTCCAAGCAGAGCTCTCGTGCCAGGTCGCAGGCCTCGCAGGCCTTCCGGCACCTCCTGGAGATGCCAGGCCCACAGGGAGCTGGGTCCCAGCCTTTGGGGATCTGAGCACTGGGGGAGAAGGGGTGAGTGGCTTTCCCAACAGCAGCTCCCACAGCCTGAGGTGACCTCTACGGTGTTAGGGGAAGGGAAGTGGGGGTTCCACAGGTAAGACCTCAATTACTCAGCACTGAGCCTCAGCTACCCTGAAAATGGGGGGCACGGGCTGGCAGAGCTCCCCATTTGGAGCTTCTCCCTCAATCCTCACACAGACCTGAGTTGGGGTAGAGAGAAGGGGGAATACAGGCAGTAGCAAATCCTCTCCTGTGGGGGGAAGAAGGGACCCTGACGGGGAGCCAGGCCCTGGGTTCCAGTCCTCTGTCCTTGGTGTGCTGGGCGACTCAGGGAGAATCCCACCCTCTCTGAGCACCAGTGGGTCACCGAGACTCAGCGGGCCTGGGATCACGCTGAGTGGAGGAGTCCATCTGTGGGTGGGCTGAGTGCCCCCCACCCTGCCCTGAGAATCCCTGTTGGTGCCCTGCGGCACACCACAGGGTGCCTGTCTCCCAGCTGAGCCAGGAGGAGGCCCAGTCTGCCCTGGGGGAGCCCAACAGCGTCCATTCTACGGACAGGCAAGCCGAGGACCCTTGGTCTCGGGCACGCGGTGACGGTCTGGGGTGGAGTGGGCTGCCGGGAGCCCTCACTCACCGTACCTGGGGCTGTGCGGGGCCTCTGTTCCGTCGGACCGTGTGTCCAGGGCTGCGTGTGCTGTGGCGCTCTGTGGAGCTCGGCCGCCGGCCTCTCGAGGGGAGCCACACCCGGCCGGCGAGGGAGGTCTGGCCGCCGCCCCTTCAGGTTTTCCAGCTGGCCTGGGCCCACTTCCCCCCCGGAAGGCTTCCTGTTATTGTTCCTTTGTGAGAGCGGGGCTGGCTGCAGATAGGCAGGGTCCATGGTGGGCGGCCGCCTCAGCCCACAGGGCTGTCCACCCGGAGGCCTAGCCTGGGACCTGGCCCCGGACGCTGAACTCAGACCCCAACTCCAGGCTTGAGCGCAGCACCTGCCAAAGGCCTGGCCTGTGGAGACCCCTGGGCCTGTACCGTCGTGTTTAACCCCCACTGTAAGCCTGAAAGCAGGTGTCATCCCCCTCACTTTACAGCTCAGAGGGTTTAAGACGCTTGTCCACCCAGCTGGGGTATAGCAGAGCCTGAAATCAAGCCTATGATTTCCCCTGGGACCTATGACATACTTGGGGACAGGCGGAGGTGTGAAGAGCGGTGACTCCTGGTGATGGGGAGGCTTCAGGGGTCTCAGGGTTGGGGTGGGTGGGAGATGGGAAACAGACAGTTGCTCTTGGCTTTGGAGGGACAGGTGGGCTCCTGCTGGGGGTGGGGGTGAGTGCCAGCTCCAAGGTGCCAATAGAGCTTGGAGTTCGTAGGTGTTTGTAGGGGCTGTTTGGGTTTAGGAATATTGGGTGGGAGCAAGAGCCCTGGCTTTGCTTCTGATGTGCTGTGGCTTAGTTATACTCCTCTCTGAGCCTCAGTTTGCTCATCTGTAAAATGGGGGTATGTATACCCTCAACCTCACAAGGCTGTTGGGATAAATAAGAATCGGAACGGGACTTAGAAGGTAGTGAAGCTGAGGGCAGGAGGGGTGCCGGTTCGGGGTCTGGAGTTGGTGGGGGCAAGGTTCAGATTTTGTTAACCTTGGGAGGCATCTGGGGAGCTTTTAGAAACCACTGATGCCTGGATGTGTTCCCCCTACCCTCAACCAACTGATCTGGAATCTCCCTGGCCGGGCCCTGGGAATCTGTCCCTGGAATAGAGGCTCATGTTTTTCTATGGATGAACGGCGGGAAATCCTGAGCTTGTCCCATTATACAGCTGGACAAACAGAAGCCCTGGGAGGAGGTCCCGGACCAAGGAACCTCAATAAATCGGGGAAGACTGGAGATGCAGAATGGGGTGGAGAATAGTTATTTGGGGGGTGAGGAGGGGGTTAAAGATTTTTCCATTCTGGGGATGCTGGCGAGACATCCCAGAGGAGATGGCAGGTTGGCAGCTGGATACACAGCTGGGGCCTGGCCTGGCCTGGAGAGGAGCTCTGGGAGCCTGAGCCAGGCTGGCACCCGGGGCTGTGGGAGTCATGCGCTTACACGCGGAGAGACTTCATCTCAGATCTTTGAAGAGGAGGGCCCAGCAGGGAAGGGGAAGCCCAGGAGAGGGAAGTCATGGAGGCCGAGTGACACAGGAACCTGGGACCTGACCGCTGGGTTTGGAAGAGGGCAGCATCGACGACTTTGACAGAGCAGTTTTAAGGAAAAGAGGCAGAGAAGACTGACGGGAGGGAGCAGACACCTTGCAGTGAAGGGGAGCAGAGACAGGGGAGGTGGTTTGTTGTTGTTTTTCAAACTGAGAACTGTGGCAGCATGTGTGCGAGAGGAGGGATTGTCCAACTGACCGGAAAACAGATGAAGACGGGTGACGGTTGAGGGATGGCGCTGGAGGGGGAAGAGCAACCTGCGGGAAGGAGATGGTCCTCCAGGCGGGACTTGGAGTGGGAGGTGGCACATTCAATCACCATTTGTGGAATGAGCAAGCAACAGCTCAGCCTTTCCTTCTCCGACTGGATTAACTCTGCCTTCTGCTGCCTGGAGCCTGGGGTGGTCCTGTAAGAAAGGAATAAGTTTCGTTTTCACATAGAGACAGCATGGAATAAGGGAAATGGAGGCAAAACCAGTTTAAACAAGCCCCAGACAAAGAGAAGAGAGAATCTGCCTGATGTAAAGAGACATGAGGTAGTATCAGAGGCGGGAACTCACAGCAAAAAAATAAAAATTTGGGGGGGGATTGGCTAATCAGTTCAAAATCTCAATAATGAGCTAGTTGGCTCTCTGGGATTGGCTGTACAAATTAAAATCTCAAAAGATGAATTAGTTAGTGTTCTCGGATAGGCTGTAACCTCTGTAGTACCCAGTCAATGGGGAAACAGGGGAGGGACTTGCGAATTAGGAGTAGGAGATTTAAACATCGCCATTCTCTTCCTCGGGCGCGCCAGCCTTCTGCGTGTTTGGCTGGACGCCCCATCTTGCAAGATCGTAAATAAATTCTTTTCTCCTCCAGAACCGAGAGAGCATTTATTCCCTTACAGGTACCACTTTATTTCCGACAGTCCGAGGAGCCCAGCCGGCCTTGGTGCTGACGTCCGCCCTTGCCCCACCCCTGATGGTGCCCACGGCCGTGCTCCTGGTCTGCGAGCCCACGGGGACATGCCCAGCTGGGCGTCCCTTCCTGCCGGGGCTCAGGCTTGGTGCTGCTGCCAGACATGCTGGCACCGGCTGCCGATTCCCTTTGTCCTCCCAGTCCAGGGGGAAGTTGTCCTGAAATCCTGCAGTTCCTGCAGGACTTAAGCAAGGGGATGGGCAGCCTGACACTCGCCCGCCATACCCAGGGGTTCTGGGGCACCGTAGCCAGGGGTAGCACGGGAGGGGAGGCCACTAAGGATCCGGCACTGCGGAGGCCCTGCCCCAACCTCTCCTGGGGCAAAAGGAGGGAACAGGAGGGAGCAAGGCCAGGAAGTGCCGTCAGGAGTGAAGGAGCCGGAAGCGGGATGGCCTGCAGAGCCCTGATTAGCAGCCGGAGGAGGAAGGGACAGTTTGGGTGGGGGTGGGTGGGAGAGGGC
Source organism: Choloepus didactylus (assembly GCF_015220235.1). Classification (NCBI taxonomy): domain Eukaryota; kingdom Metazoa; phylum Chordata; class Mammalia; order Pilosa; family Megalonychidae; genus Choloepus; species Choloepus didactylus. The sequence continues at coordinate 21,292,656 of NC_051328.1, read as the reverse complement.
AACAGCGAGGCTCAGGGACACCCGCCCACCCTCTTCCAGGACAAAAGCTGACCAGGGTCGGGGGTGGTGGTGGGGGGAGCCTGGGACACCCCACCCGGATGGGTACAGGCTGGAGGGCTGGCAGACCCAGGTTCAGATCCAACCGGGGCCGGTCGCTGGCTGCTGTGTGCCCTGGGCTGCCAACTTGCCGCTTGGAGCCTCTTTTCCTGCCCCACGCAACAGGCTCTCCATTCATGCTTTGCAGGGCTGCCTGGAGGATTAAAGGAGACCATGAAAACCAGTGAGGATAAGAGCAAATGTTTTTTGAGCAGGTGTTTCTCGATGTGTGATCTGCAGATCACCTCCCTCAGGACCACTTGGGGAGGGGGCAGTGTATGTGTTACAAATGCAGATTCCTGGGCCCCTTCTCAGTCGACTGATGGAACCTCAAGACCTCCATGCCATGGCTCCCCGGTTGATGTGTCTGCACGCTCATGCCGAGGGCCACAGCCTGTGAGTTTGCTGCGACTCCTCATTCAGTCCTAGGGACAGTCCTGTGAGGCAGAACCATGCTTATCCCCATTTTGCAGATGGGGAAGCAGAGGCTGAGACTCGAATGCCTCTCCCAAGCTCACAAAGCTCATCAGCTGTGGAACAGAAATCCCCAGCCGGGCCTCTGACGCCAGAAGCCCTCTCCTTCCCCCCAAGCTCTCCTGAATAGCGCCGCCGTGTCTCCTTTACAGACCAGGGCTCATCAAATAAGAGTTTCCCTTCCTTCTTCCCCACGGCAGGGGAGGCCCAGGCTGGGGCAGGGAAGCGATGCCGTGGGCTTCAGCAGAGGCTGTCGGTGGGAAAGCCGCGCAGCCTCTCACCACCTTGGGGGCTTTGCCCAGGCTGTCCCACCAGCCTGTGGCCCCTTCTCACCCCTCCCCTGCCTGCTCACACAGCCCCCATCAGCCCAGAGCTTGCCTCCTGCCCCCGCTCAGTCCTCTTCTCTGCTGCTCCACTCCCTCTGTGCTCACACGTTTTATACGGACTCCCCTTCACAGCCCCTCACCTGGCTTCACATCTGCTCCCCTGCCTCCCGTCGCCTGTGTCTTATTTGTGCCCAGCCCAGGGGAATGCTAAGTCTGGACTTGAAATCATGGGCTCATTCCAACCGGCAGCCAAGCCACTGTGGGGCAGATTTCTGTGGCCTCCTCAGGGATGGCGTGAGTGTATGAGTGGGGTCTACCCCTGTGCAGAATGTTTCTAGTCTTGCCTGGAAGACAGGATGTTACTTCTTGCTGTGGCCATCGTATCTGCCATCATCTTTCTTTCCCATTTACAATCTTTCATCTGCTGTGGGCCGAGTACTAGATACACTGGTTTGAATTGAGTTTCAAGGGAAGACACATAGGAGAGAAAATCAAGTGAGGATTTTCCTGAGAAAGCATTGAGAATTTACTCAATGGATTTTGTCAGTAGCTTGATTGGGTTGCTGAAGTATTTTTCGTTTCCTTCTTCTTTTCAACAGATAATTGCTGCAGAGATCTGCAACTGCTATGTTTGTGGGCCCCTGTGAGGAGCCTGGGATCTGAGATTCAGAACTTCCCTGGGCCGGGGGCAGGCAGCTGAGTGGTTTGGACTCACAGGCTGCCAGGTGGAGTCTTTTCTGCACGGAACAGAAGGTGGCAGGAAGTGATGTTGGTGGCCACAAAGGGTTTTGGGTACTGGTTTGCTTAGTTACGGACAAAGGAAAAACCCTTTTGCCCAGCAAGGTTTTGGGGAAGGCTCCCTGGCTGTGGAGAGGGAGGGGACCCAACCTTCAGGGAAAATAAAATAGGGGTCTGTGTGGGTGGTAGGGAGGAAAAGTGCAGGGCAGGGGTCTTAACCCCAGCCATGGTTCTATGAAGAACTGGCATCTGGTGGCAGGAATCGTGGGGCAGCTGATGACACCTTGGAGCAGGGACTGGACTGGGCTCACCTTGGGGTGCCCAGAGCTGAGCTCCGGGTGGGCATGGAGCCGGGCCCAGGTGCTTGCTTGTTGAGTGAATGGAGGCATGAAAGGAGTGACTGGACATGTGGAGGAGCCCCTGGCAGGTGGCGGCAGACATGAAGCAGGGGTGTCTGCCTGTGTTCCGCGGTATGTTCTGGTGCATGGTGGGACTTTTTCTCAAAGGCTTCAAGGAGGCACCGAATCAATCAATCAAGCAATCAATTGATCTATCAGTCACTCACTCACTCTGCTGTGTGCCCAGCCTCATGCCAGGCTGGGGGTGGGGGACCAGGGAAATGAGGAGGCACCCCTGCATAAGCTCCGGGGCCGGGCTGCTTGAGCATAGTCACCAATGCTCCACGAGCTGAGCACCTCCTGTCTGCCAGCCCCTGCCCCGGGCTCTCTGCCTTATTTCTAATTCTCATGCGACTTTGAGAGGGGCTGCGTGGACCTGCCCATTGGTGACCTTGAGAGGGGGGGTATGGACTTGCCCGTTTTACAGCACAAAGTAACTAGCCCACGGTGGCACTGTCCCATCCAAACCAGGGCTGTTGTGAGTCTGCTGAGCCCGGATGAACCCCCAGATCCAATCTCAGGCCGAGCTTCCCCAACCTCCGGCCCCTGATCCTTTGCCACCCAGGATGCTCTTCCCTCCCTACCTCTGCTGGCCCCAGTCTTCCTCCCCTGCAGTGCCCAGCTCCAAGGCACCACCCCTCCTGCCACTTCTCCTAGATTCCTGCTCTGGAAAGCATCTTCCCCCTGGGAGACTTCTGCCCCACTCCCAGCCCGCTTGTTCAGCTTTGAGGCATTTTCTTGTGCAATGATTCCCACAAGAGTCCTGGGAAGTGCAAATGCTGTTACTATTCCCATTTCCCTGTTGAGGAGACCAAGGCTCAGAGAGGCTGAGTAACTTGTGCAAGATCACACAGCTGTGAGCCAGGGTTCCAACTCTCACCTTCCCTTCATAGTTCAGGGCTCACTTCACAGCACTCTTGCACTCACGATCACCTGCCGCTGTTCAGCAATGTTTATGCTCATTTGTTATTTAAAAGATACGTGTAACATGCCCAGGCTTTGCCCAGCACTGCTCTGGGCACGGGGGCCCCAGAGGTGACCCAGGCCGTGTCCCTGCCCTTGATGTGCCCACCTTCTGGTGTGAACTGCACTGGGTGGGGCCAGGTTGGTGGTAGAGGTGTGTGCCCCACGCCGGGGGTGCTCGGAGTAGGTGGTGGGGGAGCTGCTGCAGGGAAGGGTCCCTAAGTTGCTCTGAAAGGGGGGCAGGAGCTCCCCAAGCACTGCAGGAGGAAGGGCTCCCCAGAAGGAGGCACCAGCAGTGCCAAAGGCACGGAGGCCTATTTGGGAGGGAAGACAAGCCATGGGGGCCGGCTGGGGGCACTGAGGTGCAGGAGGGGGAAGCAGGGTCTGGCTGGGGTGAGGCCAGGGGGCAAAGTGCCTCATGTGCCCCAGTGACGGCTCAGGCAGGGGGACGCCCGGGGGCCTCAGGCCCTGGGTTTAGGGAAATCACCTGATTCACCCACCATGTCCTCATCCTGGCTGCCTGCTGGCTCATGGGGGCTGTGGTCAGGCCGGGGAGGGGCCGAAGGCTGGGGACCACAGCCCGGCGTGGCTGAGGATACAGTCACCGGACCTGGGCAGGGATGAGGCACTCGTGCAGGAAAGGAGCCGGTGGAGCAGGGATTGAATTCCAGACAGTGAGAACAATACCCTGTAGGGAGGGTGTGGGGCAGCAAGCACTTTCCCAGCTGTGTCTCACTTTTCCCTCACAACATCCTGGGAAGGCTGTCAGGGGCTCTGAGGCCTGCAGGGCCCAAGGGGGAAGAGGGGTGTCCTGGGGTTATGTGCGGGAACCTCCCGCCTCTGCCACTTACAGTTCAGCTGATCCTGGACAAGACACGTGGCCACCGGGGCCTTCGTTCCCTCTTCTATGCAATGGGGTGATTGCAGGGCCTTCTGCCTGGGGCTGCTGGGAGGTGTCCTTGAGAAGATGCCATAAAATACATAGAACAGTGTCTGGTGTATGGTAGGTGCTCAATAAATACAGCCATGATGGTGGTGCAGAGAGGCTGCAGGTGGGACACATGTGAGTGTGTGTGAGGACATGTGGGTGAGGGTGTGGGCTAGGGCATGGTGTCTGTTAGCTGTGCAGTTACACATGCATGTGCAAGAACATACATGGAGTGAGCAAGATACCACATGGCTTGGGCCACGTGTGTAGTATTGAGGGGTGCGTGAGTGGGCTCAGGGGTGCAGCCAGAGCCAAGGGGGATCAGGCCTTGGGGCAGCACCTTCCTTTTTCCTCCACCATCTGGAATCATCTGCCCCCAGTCACCCCACTGACCTTCTGCCCCCATTCCCTACAGAGGCCCAGAGAGGGCAGGGCCTTGCTCGTGGTTGCACAGCAACCAAGGCCCCTGATGCCCTGTCTGGAGGGCAGGCCTGAGACCTCCCCCTGCGGAAGCCGGGACTTCCTGTCTCCAGGCCCACATTCCTTGCATCCTCTGTCCAAGTGTCCCGGAGAACAATGGGTTGGAGTTTTCACCATCTGCAGGGCAGGAAGGTGGGTCAGGGGCTGGTCGTCCTGCTTCTTGATGGGACAAACACACACACAGGTCGGGCTCCAGCCCTAGGCTCTGCATGTGGCAACCAGGGCCAGAACCAGGCAAGCTTGGACCTCTGCCTTCTTTCCGCCCTGGGTCCCTTCTCCAGGCCGTGGCCTCTCCGTCTGCCCCATCTCAGAGAAGAGTGATCTCCAGGCCCCTTTGGCCACAGGGGGAATTTCTGGGCAAAGTCCAACTAGGGGAGGGAAGTCTGAGCTGGTCCTAGGAAAGGAGGCTGCCAGGGAGAACCTGAGGCAGATTGGACAGAAATGGTCACTCAGGCTAGTGGGGGCCTTGGGGCACCCTCAGCCTCACCCACCCATCATGACACCGAGAACCAAGAAGGAAATAAGAAATGCTCTGACTTGAAGAAATAAATCCTCCTCGGTCCCTGCGCTAAAGTTCCCTACTCATAGGGGTGTGTGTGAGCCTTTTAACTCTTACTTGACACACAGTTCTAACAAGCCTGCCTCTCCAGGGCAGGGGGCACAGTGGCAAGGGCAGTGCCTGGAAGCCAGTAGCCGTGTGTGCTGGTATCAAGCTCTGCCATTGGCTACTCATCAGTGCTTTTTGCCTGTTTTCCTCCTTTGTGAAATGGTGGGGGCCCCTGCTCTGCCTTACTTGTGGGCAGCCCGAGAGGACCGCATGGGCAACAAATCTCACAAAGTCCTGTGTGAACTCCAAAGCCCACTTCCTCCACCCTCCTACCCCTCCCCTCCCCTCAGAGGAGTCCAAAAGGCCACAAAATAAAAGGGAGGGAATTTGAAGCCAGGAAAGCTCCAGGGTGGGCACGGACAGGAGCAAAGTCGAAGCAGCAGGAGGGGGCAGGCAGAGCTGTGACGACCCCGAGAGAACCAGGCCTCTCCAGCGCAGCCAGCCCAGCTGAGAGGGGAGGCTGGGGCTTCTTGGAGCCTCTTCGGTCTGTGCCGGAGACTCTTCTGCAGGGTGGGCTGGGGGGTCGCTGTTCCTGACTCGGTGTCTGGGATCCTGGCTGTCATCCAGGGTTCCCCCGCCGTGGGCTGAGGGACCATCTCTGAAAACAGTTCCCTTAGGCTTGTTTGTGCCTCTGGAGAAGTTTCCTTCCGCCTCTCAGACGGGCCTCTGTGCACAGGATATTCACGGTGGTCCTTGGCTGGAGTGAGGGAGGCCTGGGGATGGGCGGTGTGTGTGTGTGTGTATGCGTGCGCGCGAGCACGTGCGCAGCGCTGAGCCCTCCGTGGGTGAATGTGGGTTCCTCAGGGCTGCAGAGGCTCTACTGGGGGTGTTGCTCTGGCCTGGGGACCCCGTGATACGCTTCTCTCACGCCATACATAGCCCTACCCCATCCCACCTCCATCCCTCACCAGCCAGCTGTTTGGAGCCCTTTGCTGGGTGAGCGCCACCACCTTTCACTTCCTGGGACATGGTCTGGGCTTCTCAGTCCAGCATTCAAGTCCCTGCTGCTTTCCAAAGCCCCTTCCCCACCTCTTGGGTCTTGCGATGCTGGGTGACTGAAGCCCCTACGAGCGCGGTGCTCTGTCATGCCCCCCTGCCTTTGCATGTGCTGTTCCCACTGCTTGGAATCTCTACCCCTTCAACTCCCTGGAATTGCCCCAGGAGGTAAATACAACTATTAACCCTGTTTTACAAGTGCAGAGGCTCAGGGAGATTAAGGGACGTGCCCAAGGTTACAGGGCCATTTAGAGGGCGGGGGAACTGGAATTCAAAGTCCCTGCTTTGAATCGTATCCTCCCACCCCCACCCCTTTCCTCCCATTCATTACTTTTTGCTTAATTTGGAATTGTGCTGGTCCTCCAAGCTGCACCCTTTGGAAAGCAAACGATGCCTGATGTCTCCATCTAGTGGAGATCAGTGAGAACCGACGAGCATCTTCAGGACTTCGATTGGCTGAGTTCTCAGGGGACACATATGACAAGACACAGTTGCCTGGACAAATGTTTTTAGGAGAGTTGGACCCATTTTCCCAAAATGTGTCCTTTGAGAAAGACAGTGGAATGATGCTAGGGTGCGTGGTTAAGCGCTGTTGAGTACAGTTCACTTGCAAACCCCAGTAGAGGATGGGAAGCCGGGTCACAGGCAGGGGCTGGAAGGGGAGGCAGAGAAGGATCCGAAGTGATGGAGATTCCCTCGGCAGGGGAGCCCGGCCCACCCTCAGGGCCCGACAGACCTTAGCTTGGGTGTTGATCACCAGACAGCCACCGCAGTCCAGCCCTGGTTGGTGGGGGAGGGTGCAGTGGTGGTGCTGGGGTCCGTGGGATCTGGGGGGCTCTCGAGCGTCAGAGGGAGAAGCATAGACTCCTCAGGGTGCTCAGGCTCCTGTAGTTTAATCAGGGCTGTTCTTGGGCCTGGGAGGGGTCTCCAGGTGGAGGTGGGCAGGGGGGGAGTCTGGGGTACAGGGGGAGGTGGTGTTCCCACTTGGGGGACCTGAGGTGGCTGTGGGTGGGGTGGCCTCTTGGAGCCCACAGACGTGAGCCGAAACTGATGGCTGCTGCCTGCCCTGTCTGCTCCTGTGGGACCAGACAAGACCCCCCCCAGGAAGCATCTTGGGACCTCTCGGGGCTGGTACAGCTGGGATTCTCTCCAGGGACAGAGACACTGAAAGAAATAAGGGCGTCTGAGGAAGGGGTGAGTGACTGGCTATACACTGGGCACTCATAGGTTGGAATTCTCTTATAAAAATACATTTTAGTGGAAAAACAGATTTAAGGATTCATGTTACTGAAAGGTAAAGCATTTACCCTGGAAACTTATTGTTAGAGGTTGTGTCTTTGCTTTTTTCACGCAAATGCTGTTTTAGGACCCGCTGTGGGTCAAACGCATCTGATTACAAGCTCCTTTATTCCCAAACCCATATCTACCTCTCATGGGGGACAAAAGTTTCATGGAACACAGTTTGGGAAACATTGACCCAGAGGGAGGTCTCCAGCGGAATGCCACAGGGCTCCTTTCCCAGGCCCTTCTAGGTCATCATTCTCCGTCGATGACTTAGGAGGCCTGGATTGTCCAAGGATCCAATTAATGGGCTGGTCAAATTCCAACTGGTGGAGAATGCCTGGGGCAACAAGGCACTGTTGACAGGGCAAAGAAACGGCTCAAAATAATTCGTAACATCTAAAGGATGATTGGAGATCCTGCACTTGAGTTTAAAAAATTAAAATCAAAAGCAGCTGCCCCAACTATGGGAGGATTTGAGTTTTCTTTTTTTGTCTTTATTTCTTTTCTGGAGTAATGAAAATGTTCTAAAAATTGAAAAAAAAAATTAGTCATGGTGATGGATGCACAGCTGTATGATGGTACCATGGGCAACTGATTGTACACTTTGGATCTTTGGATAATTGCATGGTTTGTAAACAGTCTCATAAAAAAAATCGAAGAAAAAAAAGGCGTGCGGTACTTCCAAATGCATAGATATAAGAAGGTATCTAAAATGTATTTCATGGAGAAAAAACCGTAGTTATGAATATGAAATGATCTTATATTGGTAAAAATTAAGATAAAATATTTAGAGTATGTATTTTATATTACTCTGCAATAGTATAAGCATAGGGAAAACTGGTAGGAATTTAAACTATGCAAAGGACTTTCCCTTTCTAAGCTATGTTTTTTCCCTCTTTGAGTTTTTGAGAACTAATATGTCATCCTCTTATAACCAGGAACAATATAATATAGATAAAAACAAATACATGATAAATTAAAAAAAAAATTTAAAAAAAGCAGCTGCCCCCAAAATTAAAATCAAAAGCAGCTTGGTCAATGGTTGGGATGATAATAGTATTCATTAAAAAAATAGCTAACACAGGCTATCTTATTGGTCCTCACAACATCATATAAGGGCGGTATTATGATTCACCCCCATTCAACAGATGGAGAAATTGAGGTTCACAGAAGTGAAGTGACTTGCCTGGAGTTGCATAGCTAGGAGGTGAGAGAACAGCAATGTAGAACAGCACCTCCATGGGGTGGTGGTCTTCCCTTTCAGAGCAAACATTAGGGTGCACGGGGCACAGCTACAGGGAGGATGAGCCCAGAGTAGGAAAGGATGCCGGGAAGGCAGAGCACTTTGTCCCTGGGGGCCTCACGCACTGGCCAGAAGACCCTGTCTGGACTGCTGCGGTGAGGATGGCAGCCTCGGGAGGGGACCAGAAGAAACAATATTTCAAGTCCCTCCTTCCTCTGCAATTCTGTAATTCTGCCATAGCCACTTATTACTTTAGAGTTTATGATACAGGAGAATTATATTTTCTCTGTGCTGAATGCATGCATTATTTATAACACTTTGGGGTTTCTCCTATGACAAATATGTGCACTATATTTATTCCCAAGTTCTAGGACTTGTGACATAATTTTACACGGCCATTTAGGGTTTACATTTCAGCTGATTATTAAGATATTTATAGCTACTGCACATTTATATTTATGACAGCATTCATCGTATTTATGATCGACTGGGCGCCCAGTCGTTGGTCTGGAACCCAAAATTTCTGATGTTCCTTTGGGAAAACGTGTCCTGCTTTATGCAACTCTTTTTATGATGTGGTTCTGGAAACAGCGAATTTACTTTGGGGGAGAAACCTCCCACAGCCACTGGGTTCAGGGAAGTCTGTAAGTTTAGAAGCAGAAAAACCCGAGTTAGCGATGGAGCTTCTCAACTTTTCTGTGCCTCAGTTTCCTTGTTCAGGAATAACCGGGGAGGCATGTTTAGCCTCGCTCGGCACATGGGGGACACTCAGCAATGTAGTTTTCTTTTCTCCTGTCTTCTTGGTGTCGATGGTGCTACCTTGGGTTCTAGGAGCCCCAAAGGCCAGCAGCTCCCCTCCTTTAAAACAGAGGGGCTCCGGCTTTGGGGAGGCTTCCCAGGAATCTTCTTGCTAGTAGTGCCTTTGCAGCCAACATTAGGATTTTGCTGTGGGCCTCTAAACTAAACCAGCTTCACCTTCTATAAAAGAAATCAATCCTCATAGCTGAGCTGTTGTTACAGCATTGATTTGGCATAAATCCTGAGACAGCCTGGCTAATAAACAAGCAGAAAGGCAAAAAGCTTTAGGGAGAATTATCTGCAAGGGGATTGGGCAGGTGGCTGGGTGGGGAGGTCAGTTCCCCCTCCCTCGCCCACCACTGTCTCAGCCTGAGACCCTTGCCAACTGTGGGGCAGGCAGAAGAACCAGAGACCCAGGCAAGGCAGCCTGAGGTGTGTGGTGGATTTGGGGAAGTGGGTGAGGGTCTGGGGATCCTCTCGGATTCTCAGTTGTTCAGATCAGCTGGGCAGAGCCAGGGAGGCCTGCCCCTCTCCAGTCTTGGTGCCCATCCACTTAAGTGTAATCTCCCAAGCTGTGTGATCATGAGCAGGTGAATTAACCTCTCTGTGCCTTCATTTTCTCACCTGCAAAATTGCCCCTCAAGTCCCTCAACCTTCCTTCCTTGAATTCCCAGGCCCAGAGTTCATGGCCCTTGACCTCCACTGGACACCCCCTTCGCCCTGCCACCATGGACCTTTCTGGGCTCACAGGGTCACAGTCTTCACTTTGCCAGGCCCTACTGGGGGCCTCCAGCTAACTTCCCCAGGCAGGGAGAGGATGCCCTCCCCTGCATAATTGCGTTTTTCATAGTGTGTTAGCAACTCAATTACTGGTTAATAGGAACATCAAATAAATAACTCTGATTCCCATCTGCTCACTGGTAGGTGGTGAGGAATAAAACAAATGTGCATTTGAAAAGTAATACATCTCCCCTAACATGATTTCTGTCTCTGGTCATAAATGTCAGAGATAAATGGAGCTGTCTTTTTAAGAATCAGCACCTTGGTATGTGTGTGTGGGCAGGGGGAGGGGGCAGCTGCTGGGCTGTGAATCACGGAACCCCTGGAGCCCACTCTGACACCCCTGCATGACCACAGGCATTGGCTTCCTGCTGGAGTCCTAGGGGCTTTGCCATGCAGCCCCCCTCCCACTGTCAACTGAAGCCAGGCCCTCCCAGGTGCTGCACCATTGGTGCCCCAGCCTGACCTTACCCAGGGCTCTGACCACAGCCGCCCACCCCATCCCCAGTTTTGGAGCCAGGTAAATCTGAGCTGACATCTCAGGTTCATGCTTCCAGCCCCACAAAGATGTCCATGACCTAATCCCTGGAACCTGAGAGTATGTTACATTCCATGGCAAATGGATTTAGGGCTGCAGGTGCAACCATGAGGTGGGGCCATTCTGCAGGGCCGCGCCTTGATCTGGGGGTGGGGGCTTGGTTTCTCTTCTCTCTGTCACTGATGCTTGATGTGACTGTGCGTCCGTCCTGTTCCTTCTCCAGACCACATTCGTCTGCATTTTGAAACAACTAGGCGTGGTAGCAAGATTTCCCATCTCAGGGCCTTTGCATGAGCTGTGCCCTCTTCCTGGAGTGTCCTCTCCACTTTTTGGGTGGCAGGCTCCTTCTCAGTCTTCATGTCCCTGCTCCAGTGTTCTCTCCTCCTTCTCTGTCTACCTCGCCAGGCCATACTGGGGCCCTCTCTCAGCCCTGGGTTTGGCCTTCAGAACGCTTACCACCATGTGCAGGCCTCTGTTTCTATTTATGTGTTTGCTGCCTGCGTCTCCATCTGGACTGCAAGCCCTGCAAGGTCAGAGACCCGGGTACGTGCCTTCCTGACTGTGGGTGCCCAGCATCAAGCCCATGGAGGGTTGAATGAACGAGTAAATGAATGAAGGAGCCAGTGAGAGTAGCCTGTGCCAGCTGCTGAGAGGCTTGGGCTGGCCCAGCTGGGGGATGTGCAGGCCGGGCTGCCCAGGGGTCCTTCTTTCTTCACTGGCCACAGCTCCTGGGAGCCACACAGCTCCCTGGGCCAGAATGTCCTCCTAAGGAGGTGAGGAGAAATGGGGGGCATGGTATGGGAGAGTCGGTCTCCCGGAAGAGTGGAGTGGCAGGAGGGGAGGTGGGAGATTAACATCTCCTTTGAAGGCACCATATTGAGGTCCTTTCTGTGTATAAGCTCATGCCTTCTGCCAGTAGACTTTGTTTCCCTGCTTTGCAGGTAAGGAAACTGAACTCAGAGAGGGTGGAGCTTTGCCTGGGGTCACACAGCAAGGCAGCCAGAGCTCCCCTACTGCTATCATGGCTGACGCCAAATACCACTCCTTTGCCCTACGGGGTGGACCAGGGCCTGGGGCTGCTGAGATACCCCCTGGGACATAGAGAAACTGACTGAGCCCCCCAGATTTGTCCCTAGGGCAGGAAACGTTCACTGGATTGGGTCTGGTTCAAAATGCATGTGCAAACTGGGCAGTGAGGTCTGTGAAGATGAGGTGGGGTCACCCTGGGAGCCCTCTCTTCTCTTCCGCGCTGCACTTGGGCTCCTGGACTTGGCTGGGAGAGGGGAGGGTGGGGCCGAGCTGGAACAGCCCAGCCTCTTAGGAATCAGCCAGTGCTGGGCCTGAGGCTGGCCTGCCCCTGCCCCAAAGCCCAAGGCAGGCAGGAGGGCTGGGCTCTGTGCGCTTGCCCCGCTTGCGGCAGAGCCATGGAGGGCAGTTCCTGCTCACAAAGTGTCTCCTGTATGTTAGGCATGGGGCTGGCTGTGCCTCAGTTTCCCCCAGCACAGCCTCACACTGTGCCTGGCACATAGTAGGGGCTCAGCCTACACTTATATGAGTGTTGGTGAGGATGGCTCAGAAGTCCACCTCCTTAGAGCTGACTCGAGGAAGCTCACAGTGTTCAAATGCTCCCAAATCCTTCCTTCCCTTACTCCCTGATAACCAGCCAATGGCTGAAATTCCATCATGTATTAGTTTCCTTATGGCTGATGTAAAAAAAAAAAAAAGTATTGCAAATTGACTGATTTAAAAGAACACAAATTTACTCTCTGGAGGTCAAAAGTCCGATGTGGGTCTTGCTGGGCTACATCAAGGTGTTGTGGGGCTGGTTCCTCCTGGAGAATCCTCTTCTTGCCTTTTCCAGCTTCTAGAGTCTGCTGCATTCCTCACGGCCCCATTCCATCTTCAAAGCTGGGAATCATATCACTCCAACCTCCGCTTCTGTCTCCACACCTTCTCTGCCTCCTCTTTCCCTTACAAGGACTCCTGTGATTACACTGGGCCCTCCTGGATAACTCACAGTAACCTCTCCATCTCAGGCCTGCTGGTTAGCAAGATTAATTCCATCTTCACCCTCCTGCGCTGTGTCACATCAAATATTCACACACTCTGGAGATGAAGATGTGGACATCTTTGGGTCTGCCTACCCCACATCATAAAAGCTTCACTCCTTTAGCATCAACGTTGGTCGGGGAGAAGTGAGTGAGCTGATGAGGCGGTGATGCCTGGGCGGAGAGACAGGGCTGTGGAAGGAGGGCCTCATTGACCGAGAACTGGTTTTGTATAACTGAACGAAGTTGAGGTCTGCTCCCTGGAGAGGAGGCCGAGATCTGTTCTTGCCTTGTTGCCACTGCCCCCCAAGCGCATGGCCGTGACAGACATTGCTAATCAATCGCAGAGCTCTTTTAGCCTCATCCTGGCTAAGGCCAGTGGCAAAGACTCGCTAGTCACTGCTCCCATTTCCTCTTCCTGAGCACACAGGGACACTATTTTTCAGTCTGCTAGGTTGCCAAAATGCAGTATACCAGGAATGGGCTGGCTTTTAACAATGGGAAGTTTTCAGTTTACAAGCTTACAGTTCTAAGGCCATGAAAATGTCCAAATGAAGGCATCCAGACAAGATTTTCTTCCTGAAGGCTGGCTGCCGGCAACCCTGACTCCTCTGTCCAATGGCAAGGCACATGGCGGCACCTGCTGGTCTCGCCCTTCTCTTCCGGCTTTTATTGCTTCCAGCTTCTGGCTTCGGAGGCTTCCTCTCTGCTTCTGTGACTTTCTCTCTCAGCTTCTGTGCCTTTCTCTTCATATTCAACCCATTTATAAAGGACTCCAGTAAGAGGATTAAGACCCACCCTGATGAGGTGGGCCACAGTTTCACTTGAGATCCGACTCACCAAAAGACCCTACTAACAATAGGTTTATACCCACAGGAATGGATTAGCTTTAAGAACATGATTTTCTGGGGTATATAATGGCTTCAAAGTATCATAACTATATTTCTCATCCTCGCTTGCAGTTGGGTTGGGGCCATGTTTTGTGGCCACTGGGCTGTGTTCCACTTTTAGGCATGGCTGTCAGTGCACCGCGTGATCCTTCCTGGTCTCTCTCCCGCTTCCGGGATGACCGTGGAGGCCCTTTGCGAGAGGTGAGGATCTCACAAAATGAAAGGAGCCTGGATCCCTGAGTCACCACTTGAAGGACATTTGCTCAGGAGAGCCATCAGCACTTTGGGTTATGACAAGAACCAGAAACAATCCTGTATTTCATTAAGTCGCTGAGATGTGGGAACTGTGTGTTATTGCAGCTAATATTACTTATCCTAACACACACATCATCCCCAAACCTTTCCCAAGACAGACATTCATGACCTGACTTTCAGTCAGGGTTGCTACCTCAGATAAAAAGTATTTGCACACTCCTCCCCAAGATATGTTAATAATTACCTGAAGTTCTAATTCCAGTCAGATCTTTCTACTAAATGTCTCCAACGTGGAACATTTCACTTCTCCCAAATGTTGCTTCTTGGCCCATGTTCTGAGTCTTAAGGACATGGGGGCAGCCCCACCATCCAACTCCTTTCTTTCATCCTCATCCAATCAGGAACAGTTCCTGAGAAGCCCCCCTCCTAAATGCCTCGTGAACCCACACCTCCCCTCCGTTCTCTCTCCACTGCCCCAGCTAGGGCCTTCCTCTGTGAACGGGCCACTGCCAGGGCCCAGCTAAGCTGCCTTCCAGCTCCCCATCACTGGCTCAACCTCCGGCCTGGTTGTCATGGTGACCTGTCCACTGTGCAAACCTGGACACCCTTCCAAGATTCTCCACTGCCCTTAGGATCAGCGAGTACCTACCTGTGAGCCTGGCACCTGGCAGGTGACTAATTAGTATTTTGGACAAATGAATAAGCAGAATGAACAGAGTTGATTCTGGAAATGAACAGAGTTGATTCTGGAAATGATACACCTCATGTATCAGAGGTGGCATAATGAAGCTGAAAGGAACCTGAGAGTCATCTAGGCCAATGAACTCATTTTACAGATGGGTCAGCTGTGACTCAAGTTCTGTCCTGAGTTCTGGTTCTGGCTTTGTCACTCACTGGCTGTGTATCAACAGGGGGAATTTCCTGCCCATCCTGGCCTCAGTCTTCGGATCTGCGAGGTGGAGCAACTGAGCCTAGTGATGCCTTCCCCCCCAGCTCTGAAAGCCTGAGATTTGGTGACTGCATGGAATATGCTTAACTTCTCCAGGACCAGGCTCACAGGCTGACCACGGGACTGGGTGTTCTTTCAAGAACTCTGGTATTTTCAGCCTTCTTCCCCTGCAGAAGAAGAGGTCAGGAAGGATCAGGGAAGGTCTGGCCCTACCTGTCTGTGCTCACCGTGGAGTCCACAGCCCTGCAACCCAGCCCCAGCAGGGCCTCTGGGAGGTGGGGGTGAGGCCCAGAGCCCCTCCCAGCCAGGGTGCAGGTCCAGCCTGAGTTGGAAATGGCTCCTATAAGATCTCTTCTGTGAGGCCTGCGGGGGTCAGGTTTGCCTGTGTCTGGGAAGGAGGCACAGCCTGATTAGGGGGGTGGGAAGAGCACCCCCTTCAGGGAAAGCCCTGCACGTGCAGTATTAGCTCTCGCCTACAGGGAGGCCCCAGGGCTTGCCGCTGACAAACACTCGCCTGCTGGCCAACACTCGCCTGCTGGCCTGCATGTGCCCTCACTCTTTATTAAAAAAAATTATTGAAGTCTAACATGCGTACAGTACAGTAAAGGCTGCACATTGTAATGCATGTACAGCACCCCAGTAGGTTTTTGTCATGCCTCTTTCAAGTCCATGTCCACCTCCTTTCCTGCAAGAGGTAACCACTATTCTGACGTCTAACAGCAGAGCTTAGTGTTGCCAGTTGTTGCATTTTATACAGAGAGTCAAACAGTAGGGTCCATCCTGTGTCCAGAATCTTCCACTCTGTTTTATGCCTGTGCAAATCATCCACGTTGTCAGTGTTATTTCTTTTTATTGCTGAGTAGTATTCCATTGTAGTATAAATCACATTTTGCTAATCCATCGATCCATTCTTTCCTTGGCGGACATTTGGTTTCTTCCCTGTTTGGGGTCATTTCGGAAAGTCCAAGCATTTGGTTGGCCTGGGTGTTTTTGCAAACCTCCATGAGCCTCACTCTGCTCCCAAATGACCCATGTTCACATGTTCTCATGTTCCTGACCATCTCTGCCTCCTTCTCTTCTCCCTGGGGGCACTTATTTTGCTGTTGTTGTTTAAGAGGCTTGAGTTTCATTGCCTTTCTCCTGTTGGGCTCTTGGGGGGCTGAGGGGCTCCCACCTCACCCGGGGAGGCCCAGAGGTGGCTCTGGCATCTGCTTTGGCCAGAGAGGGAGGTGTCAGGGCGCTGGACAGAGGAGTGTGTTTGTTTCCTGTGCCCGGTTCTACCCCAGGCTGTCATCTGTAGGCCGTGAAGCACCTGGGTGTCTTGTTGCTCTCCCTCTCCCTGCACCCGAGGTTAATCCGTAAGGCTGCTTGTGTGCATCTGAATGGCCTTTGTGGAGCTTGGAGATTTATCAGAGAGAAAACCTGAAGGCCACTGCCTTCAGAGAAACAACTCTGCATTAAGTCAGGGGACGTTTTTTTCTTTGCCTGACTTCCTGTTTTCCTGAAATGCTTCCGATGTGGGCACTACCCGTCGTGTTAATAAGCTTGTGTTCCTGAATGTGCACGTCTGTGTACATGTGTGTGTACCTGCTGGTGGCAGTGTCTCTAAGTGTTAGCATGTGCCAGCCAGCGTGTGTTCCTGTGTGTGACATACGTCACCATCACAAAATTGTTTGCAAGCTGTGTTTTCTTGTTTTAAAAGGACACCTCCCCCACCCAGCACTGTCCAGTCTGGGCCAGCAGGAGCCAGCAGCCCTGGAAAACGCTCCTTCTGTTGAGGGAAGAGAAGAACCCAGGCCACACCCTGTCTATTCTGTCTTTGACCTTGACCTGGCCATGGGCAAGTGGCATGCCAGCTCCTGCCGCCCGAGAGGCTGTCGGGGCAGCGGAGTGAAGCGGGGTCAAGGTGTGCCTGGGCAGAGCGGGATGAGGGGCGCTTCAGGGCCCCGGGGCAATGGAGAACTGGAGGGACGTGGCGAAGACTTGTGGGCCACCCAGGGCTCCAATCTGGGTTTCAGCATTTACTAGCCGTGCTGATTTTGGGAAAATCACAGCACCCCTCTGAGTCTCCCCTTCTCATCTGCCAGATGAGGATAACGAAAACTCCAGCACGAGAGAGGCCGAGAGGAAGGCGGGACTGGACCCCGTGGGGCTTGTCGGCTGCGGCTGGGAGTCTGTGTTTCATCCTGAGTACAGTGGGAGCCCCGGAGCAGTGCCGTCCAGTGAAATTTTCCGTGCTGATGGGAACATTCTCCAGCTGTGCCATCTGATGTGGTGGCCATCAGCCACATGTAGCTTTTGAGGATTTGAAATGTGGCTAGTGTGGTTGAGGAACTGCATTTTAAATTTTATTTACTTTTAAATAAATTTAAATTCAAATCCCCACGTGTGACTCTTGGTATTCACCACTTCCTAGCACTAGAGGGCAGCACCAGAGGCGTTTCAAGCAAAGAAAGAGACAATCCAATTTAGCGTGAAAAAATAAAGCATCAGCAACTTTCCCTGTTCCCCAAATGTGTGTATATATATATATATTATACAGGTCCATGAACTCTCAGCTTGGGAGCTCTTGACCTTCTTCTCAGGGACACTGAGGGGCAGCAATGGGTGTAAAATACCCAGCGCTTCTGAAATGCCCAGCATGGCGGCTTCCTGAATCCCCAGCCCAAGGTTTTGCCTCAGGGGGAGCTGCTGGAAGAACTGTCTTTGCTGAGCTTTGTCTTCTTTGCCTGCACTGGGGAAGAAGGCGGAGGCACAGATGCTCGGCAAGCAAACCTGATCTCCTTGTTTGTTGGTCTCTGCAGAAGGCTGCACAGCCTGCTTCATCCTGAAGACAAGTCAAGTGAGAAATAGAGGGGGACAAAACCAGCCCTGAACTTGGAATCACAGGACCCCAATCTGAAGCCCAGCTCAGCTTCCTGCCTGTCAGGGGATCCTGGACAAGTTTCTTAGCATTTCTGGGCCTTAGTTTCCTCACCTGTAATGTGCCATCACAGGGATGATGATGATGATGATGAAGAAGACAGTGAGCTTTGCCCATTCTGCCTCATCATTTCCTTTTGGCAATTCCATGGGGCTGGGATGCCAACCCCTCCTATTTGCAGTTGAGGCTGCTCAGTCCCTGCCGGGTGAGGAGATTTACCCAGTAAGTGGCAGAGCCAGGATTTGAAGCTGGTGCCTGTGAATGGGACCTTCTTTGGAAATAGGGTCTTTGTGGGCATAATTAAGATGAGGTCATACTGGATGGGGGAGAGGGGCAAATCCAGTGACTGGTGTCTTCATAGGAGAACGGAGAGGGGGGGATTTGGACAGAGTCACAGAAGGTATGCCTGAAATAAGTCCAAGTGCAGGCAGAAATTGGAGTGATGTGTCTACAAGCCAAGGGATGCTGAGGATTGCTGAGGAACCGTCGGGAGCTAGGAAGAGGCAAGGAAGGATTCTTCTCTGGAGCCTTCACGGGGAGCTTAGCCCTGCCAACAGCTTGCTTTCAGGCTTCCGGTGTCTAGGGCTGTGAGCATAAATTTCTATTTTAAGCCCCTTGGTCTGCAGGGCTTTGTTCTGGCAGCCCCAGCAGACTCACACAGTGCTTGAAGCAGAATTGTTCCTATATATACTCCCCGGTGCCAGGTGCTGACAAGAGGAATGACGGAAATTAAAACTCTGATGCTGCTCTAGGAGAGGAGGCATTTTTCTTCTTTCTTTGTGACAATAGTGAATAATTATCAAACATTCCTGTTTGGGTAAATAGTGAAGAATGGGCCATCTAGACTTCAGCCCATGGAACTTTTTCTCTGCTTTCAGCCCAAACCTACATTTTGTTTACAAGGAAGCTCTTCTCTGGCACTCAGGGTTTGGCCCCGTGATGTAGAGTCCAGTTGGGAAATGACAAATTAACCCTGGGAGTTGAGGCTGAGCCATTTCGCCTCATTACTAAGGGCAAACGCCCCTGGGGCTGTGTGTGTATTACTGGAGTTCCTCCCCAGGATCCAGGCCCTGATTTAGAGGGAATTGGACAAGAATCGGTCCTCAAAGAGGTCACATTATACAGGATGGGTGGGTTTTATGAGTCACAAAGAAAAGTTTTCTGCTCTCATGGGGTTTCTCTCTCATTGGGGAGGCAGGACTTTTACATTAAAAGAAGCACACAAAATGCAAGGCCACCTCTACTCACCTCCAAAGTTGAGGGTTTCTCAACAGTGGCGCTACTGACACTCAGATGGGTCATTCTCTGTCACATTAGAATCACCTGTGCAGCTTTTGAAAAATATGGATTCCCAGACCCATCTTAGATTTTCTGAAGCAGAAATGAGGGGGCCAAGTGCATTTTTACAGTTTCACAGTTGAGTGCGTGAGTGGCATGTAACTTCCCTAGATGGACCACGCTATGTAGTTTGTCCACTTAGCTCTTCTGGACATTGAGGCAGTCTCCAGGGCCTCTGAGGTAAGCATGGGTCTCCGGCGGGACTCTGTGGCTGCTCATTGGCTCCTGGCAGCACCATCTAGAAAGGCAGCCTCTGAGCTGGGACGTTGCTTTGCTTACCACAGAGGCCAGTAATGGTGGAATCAATTGGGCTGAATGCAGCCTGTCCTGGAATTCAGCTCTGGCTGCACAGTCCATATCTTTTTGGGATTTCATGGAACAGGAGACTGATATGGCTCCCCAAGGCAATGGATAGCCTAATTCCCTGTCTTCAGGGTTCACACACCCATCCCTTGTCTGCTGAGAATATCGGTTCACAGCTGCGTCTCTCACTGGGAATTGCCCTCAGATGCTGGGAAATTCTCTGCTCCAGGTTATGCCCCTCCTAAAATAAAGTCTGAGGTCAATGAGTAGCTGATGCAGGTGAGATCAAGGCCTGACCCTGGCCTTAAGGTGGAATCTTCCTAGCTCCAGAGCTCCCCTTATGAGGGGCTGAGGCCTCGGTTGCTAGAGAAATTCCTTAAAAGCGAATCTCCCCCAGAAGACTCCCCAGTAAGCCTTCTGCACTCACATCTCCATCCCAGAGTCAGTTTCCAGGAAACCCAATCAAAGACACCCATCTTCTTGGCAGTTTTTAACTAAGATCTGGCATCTTTCCAGCACCAAGAAAATCATCTTACAACATCTGGGTCCTTTTATGGCTGAAAATTCCATAGAAAAGTGGGCTCTCCAGCTGTGGCCCCTGGCTGAATGTCTGTTGTTTGTTGAGCAAATCCCTGGATAATTTGGATACTGGTGTGGCCACCTCCAATGTTGATATAAAACAAGGAGGGGCAGTGAGAAGTGTGTTCCATTTAAATAGTCAAACTGAATCCAAACGCTTGTACAGCGCAGCTGTTTAGGAGGAAACTGCTCCAGCTCCCTGATTTCCTCCAACTGTGGGCCTTCTGTCTCTTCCAAACCGGTGTTTGTCTTCTTTCACTTAGGAGTGAAAACTGCACTTTCACTTAGAGGTGCAGAACTCAGGTTTCTGCCTTCTGGTTGACCAGCCCAAACTGGAAAAGCATGTCCTATGGGCCAGCCGAGCCCTTCACTTCACCTCCCACACCAACCATCTGAGTGATATTTCCAAAAACCAAGTCTGACCTGGTCAGTCCCTTGCATAGGAGCTCCAAAGGGTCTTCGGTCTGGGATCCTGTATCAGCCACGATCAGGTCCCCGTGTAACTCCCCAGCTTCTTCTCTTGCCTGTTCTTCTCAAGCACTTCAAACTCCAGCCATATGAATCACCTAAACTTTGTGTCTAGGTGTCAAGGGACATGCTGTTTCATCTACCTAGGAATCCTCTGCTCTTTGCATGATTGGAGAACTTCTACTCATATGTTAAGCTTCACCTTGAACATCACCTCCTCTGGGAAGACTTTTCCTCACAGCTCCAGACAGAATTCATTTCTACCCACTTTGGGCTTCCACTTCATCTAAAGCCCCCTCTAGAACAGCGCCAGTGTTGTGCCCATATTTGTTTTCTGATGGAGAATGATGGGCACATGTCCAAGGTGACACATGGCAAGAGTCAGGGTCTACTTGGCTGGTTGTTTTTTCCCTTGACTGGGGTTGGGCCCCACTTCACAGTGGGCAGAAACAGCCCTTCAAAACCTGGGCATTTGGAAGTTCTAAATGAAAAACTCTTCTGGCTAAGGGCTGTCTCAGAATGTCTATTTTGCTCTTCTGTTTGCCTCAGGTGTTCTTGTTCTGGGACAATGTTCAGCTAAAACAGTAGAGCTCATCTGGAGATTCCATATTGAGATCTAATTTGAAATATTCAGGAAGAAAATGCCTCATCTCCCTCCTTTCCGCCACTGTCCACCAGGAAACTTCAGAGCTGGGGTGGGGGTGGGGGGCGTGTTAGTTCCTTCTCTCTTTCCCAGGGATTGAGTTAGAGCCCCTCTGACCTGGAGGCATAGAGTCTGATTATGTTTCCTCCATCCCCTTCAAAGAACTTCCCAAAAGTTTCTACCTCTAAGGAAGGTTTGGACCAGACACCACTGACTCCAAAGGAATGGAGGAGATCCTATGGCCATTCAATCTTCTAACTTCCTATTTAACATGCACTTAATGCTTATTATGTGTCAAACACTTTTCTAAACACTTTACGTACTGTTTTTGCAGGGGAAGTGGATGCTGAGTCACAGATTAGAGGGCAGGATGCTTATGGCAGTGTGACTATTAGGATTGGTATCTGGGGTAGGAAGAAGATTGGGTAGAGGGAGAAGTTGCGTTGTGACACAGCCCCAACAAAGAGCTCAGCCAATCCCGTAGGAAGCTCTGGAGCTGGGGTGGTCGCCCAGAGTTGCCTGAATTGGGGCAAGGGGCCCAGACTTTATACCTCTATGCTCATCAGTTACTAGATGCAGACTGCCCCTGGAGGGAAGCGTGATCTTGGGCAAGGCACTTTTCTGCAGGTGAGGCGATCCCCAAAAGAGGGCCATCTTCTGGAAGTACTCCCAAATCTAGAGGAAATAAGACTCATTTCTGAAGGGGGGTAGCGCATCACAGCGTCCACCACCCTTGTACTACTATCTCGCTTAATTCTGACAACAATCTAGTGAAATTGGTACTATTATCGTCCCCATTGAATAAATGGGGAAACTGAGGCTCAGAGAAGTTATGTATTTTGCTCAAGGTCATGTGGCTTTGCTCAAGGTCGTGTACTTTGCTCAAGGTCATGGCATGGCGGAGCTGGAATTCCAACCCAGGCAGATGGCCCTAAAGTCTTTGCTCTGAGCCAGACTTTGTCTTATTTAATTTGCCCCAGGACCCCCAAAAGGCCATGACTTCTAAAAACAGAAAAAAACTCTGGGAGCGTTTCCTAGTAGCTATGTAAAATTAAAAATTACAAGCCCTAAACACTTTTAAGTCAGACGTGTTTAAAACCAAGTGAAGGCCAGAGGCTTCAGGCTTTAGTGGCACATGTCTTGAGATGGCACAAGCACTGCTGTGAATGCAAAGTCCTGTATTAACCATCAGCTTTTATTTAGATAGATGAGAGACATCCAGAAAATATTTACACACCAGCTACCATGAAATTCAAGTTAAATCTGTATTTATTCTGTATCTTGCCATCATAGAGTTGATTTTCTGTCCAAGTGTGTTTCCTAAGGGGACAGAGAGCTTTTCTGAAATATTGAAAGGTTTATTTGAATAGTTCCAAGGACTGTACCCTTTTAAATTTGAGACCATGAATATTTGTTATAGGAAACTAAACTCGTTAAGATGTTTGTAGTAGAAAATCGTGTTTGTCCACTTTAAGTTGTAAACTACGGTTTTCCTAAGGGGTCAGCTTTACTCGGCAACTCGATGAACATGAGCCCACAGATCTGGTTCCAATGAACCCAACATAAAAGACTGAGCTGATTCTCTTGAAATTAGGAACACAAATAAAGCCATTCATCCTTGTAAAAAGATTATTTTATACGAAAAACAAAAAATAAATAATTGACTCTAACAGAAAACTTCAAAACACAACGCAGAGCCTTGATTTTCCCCGAAAACTGTTAGTGATTGCCGGTGCGTCTGTCTTTCTGTCTGCCAACTGCTCAGGCATGGACTGCAACTGCCCAAAGTTCAACCCCAGAGGCTTTGTCAGGTCTGTTATTAAGGTGGTTTGGTCCGGGGGCTTTCGTGATTTCTCTCATTTTAGTGCTCCGAGTTTTGGCAAGTCACCCCCCTTTTCTCATTCTGCCTGCACTGCCTCAAAGGGGGCGTAGCAACAATACTTGCTGGAAAACCATCTAACCCTCCCTCCCCACTCCTGCTCCCTTGTCTATTTCAGAAGTATACCACCCCTGGGGCTACAAGAGTGGCCTGTAGCCCTGGTTTGTCAATGGGAGCTCCTGCTGCTCTTTTCTCTTCCTTCTGCTTCCTCTCACCCACTGGTCTTTCTGCAAAAAGAGGATTGCCTCTTGCCCCAATCCTGCCGCCTGCAGGGAGTGAGCCCCTGACTCCTCCACGCCCTGCCCCCCGGCTCTCATCCCTTTCATTTCCTCGGCACCTGCCCAATACTCCCGTCCAGATAGTCCCCTCTGCCCGTGACCTTGCATACCAGCCACAAAGACAGGCTGTCACGGGTGGTGTGACAGCGTCAGTCACCCTGTAGGGAAGCGCTGGCACCAGTCCATCAGTCGGGGTTGACATTCATTTTCCTTTCTAGGTTCTTGGCCTTTCTTGGGTGTCATTTTTTAAATGAAAATTGGCACCAGGTTGACGATAGGAAATCTGGAAAGTGAGAAAAGAAAATTTATTTTCTGCTGGTGAGCCAGGAAAATGCTTTAAATATAAGCCGTGGGTGTGACTGTAAAGTTGAGCATCGTGAGTGAGAGCTGGGTGTGGGTGTGAACCTATGAACTCTGGTACCACTGGTGGATGGTTACGTTTTCGTGTGTGCAAGTGCTCTTTTGTGTCTTTTACTGTCTGTCTATGGAAAGGTGTGCACGTGCCTAAGTGTGGAGCCTGCGGGTTTGTGTGTATGTGAGGATGTGCAGATGGTTGTGTTGTGTGGATTGGCGTGACTGAGTACCTGAGTGTGCGTGAGTGTTTCTAAGTGTCCACGTGTGTGTGAGCTGCATGGGCCAGAGTGGGGCCGATTTGGATGCAAGGCACCAGAGCAGATCCGCTGAGAGATGAACATCCAGCTTCTTCTGCCAAGTGCTGCCCAAGGCAGTTCGATGCCCAGTCTGTTTAGAGGCTGCAGTGCCAACTCCTCAGCTCCCTCAGGGGGCCGCGTCTCTCCAGCTTGCCTGGGCTCAAGCGTGCTGTTTCTGCCGAGAGCTTGGAAGCACAAGCAGTGTCCCTCTCCAGGAGTCTGGCTGCAAAGGCACTTTGCACACCCCATTCTATGAGGTTGGGGAGGGGGCACCCCAGCCGCAGTCCCACCAGCTGGCTCCTGCCCGATGCCCAGGGCACACCCACCCAGCACCTGAACCCATTCTGGACATGGCAAGAATGGCCCTTGGCTCCACCATCACCTGATCACTCAGGTAATTGGTGTTTAGTATAATTTAGCAAAGCATGCTGTGCCCCCTTCTTGGAACCTGTCACTGTCTCCAGCCCCTCCACTTTAGAGGAAGAATGTATGTAAAAAAAGAAACCTGGTGCTTTGCTGTAGTAAGTCCTCAGGAAAGGTTTATCGGGCTGCTGCCCGGGATTGACGAACCCACTGCATGTTCCTTGCTGGCTCTGAGCCCTTGTGGGCTCTAGGCTCTGCTCTCTCCCTGGCTTCAGTACCCCCTTCTCTACAGATGAGAAACTCCCAGCTCTCATGCTTATGCTCAACAGCTCCCACCAGCCACCTCCTCCCTCAAGGTGGTGGTTTAGTTGGGGTTTAACCAACTTAAATCAACGCAAGTATCCATCCTCAAGATTAAGGAGCAAAGCCCATCTCCCCCAGCCTCCTTCCAGTCCTTCTCCCCAAAGGGGCCAGAGGGGAAACCTAGGCAGGTGACAGCCTGATGGGTGTGGCTCAGTGACGCTGCCAGGTAGATTCAGGGATGAGGTGGGATGGTGAGAAGCTCTCCAGGAGATGGAGAGAGGCAGAAGACCAGGGAGCAGGGGCTGGGGTTCTCCATCCAGGCAGAGAGGCCCTAGTGAGGCAGAGCGGAAGGGTTCAGGGTGCTAAGGACTCCAGAGAGAGATGGACTCCCTCCAAACCACACGCTCCTGCCCCCAGGTCCTGGGAGCTCCGGTGCCTGGAGCACCTCCTTATTCTGCTTGTCTTCTGGGAGCCCACCTTGCCCTGCTCTCAGGTGATCCTGGCTTCTCCAGGCAGCCCGGGGCTCTTCAACTTTGTGTTTCCTGCAGTCCCCAGCACAGACGTGGGCATAGAGCAGGCGCTGGGTCGTCTCTGCTCTCCTGCTTCCTTTCACCCTCATCTTCTGCCATATATTTCTTTTTTATATATGACAAAATACACATAGCATGAAATTTACTGTTTTAATCATTTCACAGTGTACAATTCAGTGGCATTTGGTACATTCACAGTGTTGTGCAACCACCACCTCCATCTAGTTGCAAAACATTCCCATCACCCCAAATGAAAATCCTGTGCCCATTAAGCAGTCACTCCCCATCCTTTCCTTCTTAAAGTGCCTTTGGACACTAACCTTTCCTCCCCACCATTTCTCCCTCTTTTAAAATCATTTGCTTTCTGGAGCACAGCACCAGGGGCCGGGGTGTGGGACTTGGGGGACGATCACGAGACCCGGGCATAGGGTTGCCAGCTCCGTTACAGTTGAGTTTCAGTTAAATAATGAAAAATGTCTTAGTGTAAGTGTGTCCCATACAATATTTGAAACATAAAACAAATTATTCATTGTTCATCTGAAATTCAAGTGTGCCTGGGCGTTCTGCATTTTTAGTAGCTGGATCTGGCACCCCCAGTGCTGGTTTTCTTCTCTGTAAAATGGTCACAGAAATGCTCACTGGTCTTGGCCCGGGGATTGCTGCGAGCACTGACTGAGGCCCTGGGATTGACGGGTTTCGGAGGTGAGAAGTGAGGCAGGGGTGGTGGTGGTCTCTTTTTGGGAGCCCTCTTCAATTCTCAACCCGCCACCCCCATTTCTTTCTTTATTAAAGATGAAAGAAGTGACCTAAAACCCTTATTAACTCCTTGGCCTGGGAGGACAAGATTGGACTGCAGCTTGGTGGGTGAGGGCTGGGGTCTGCAGCAGAACTGCTTCCTCTCTGTGAACTCAGCCTCCTTACTCGTGAGCAGGTCCATGCAATGGTCTGTGGATGCTGTGAGCTGTGGCCCTGGGGAGGTGCTTGGCACTCGTGGGGCCACTGACTTCCCCTGTGATCTTGAACAAGTCCCTTCCCCACCCTCCCCTCATGACCCTATCTGTAAATGGAGAGAGCTGGGTCCAGGAGTCTCCGACCACATCCCCCCACTACCTGCAACCCTGACCTTCTCTCTACGACCCCTGCCCTGAGCCTCTGTTCCCAGGGAGAAATGCACTTCAATTTAACATCCTGATTAGATCAGATTCCATCAGAAATAGGCAGAACATGCAGGTGCACCTTTGTCCCTTCTGTGATTGGAATGTTTTAGACTTGCCCAGATGCTTCCAGAGCCTTCTTTGATCTCTGACTCTGTGTCCTGCCATGGGGTGTACTCGGCCCTTGCAATGGAGCTGAAGGGCAGGTGACATCTCTGGGGCAGGCAAAGGAGGGCTGGAGTCCCTGAACGGGGTTTCAGAACGATGGGTCTGTGGCCACCTGGCAGGAGGTCTGGACGTGTCTAGGGTGGTGGGGTGGCGTCCAGCCAAGGCCTGAGGGTGCAGACTGAGGTGGGCAGGGGTGAGGGAGGACAGGTGGAATCTGAGCAGGCACGGAAATGAAAGACTGCTGGAACGGTGCCTGTTTCTGGGGGCTGGCTTAAAAGGACTACATTCTCTTGCCCCTGCTACATCTCAAGTGCAAAATCCCTGCATGAGTGCTGATGAAGATGGCTGTGCTGTTTGGTGGGAAGAGCCCTGAGCTGGGAGAAAGGACCCCTGGCTTCCAGTCCTGGGTCTGCTGCATGCTTGCTGTGTGTCCCCCCCAGGGACTGCAGGTTTCCTTGAGGAAGTGGAGATGCTGAAAACCACCGCTCAGGGTCCTCGGTGAAGGTAAAAAGGCCCCACACCTGCCAGGCCGGAGGCTCTCCTCTCTGCCTTCTTTCAGCAGAGGTTTGGCTGAGCTTGGCCTGAGGGGCAGACCTTCCTCCCTGCCCTCGGGAAGCTCACAGTCTAAACAGAGGGACAGCGTGGCCCAGGGCCGTGAGGTCAGAGCTGCAGGAGCGGCCAGGTCTGGGTTTTTGGGGAGACTACAGGCCCTGCCAGAGGTCTTCAGGGCAGGGCAGGGGATGGGGTGGGCAGTGGGTCCCCAACATCTGCCAGTGAATGATGCTGAATCCGCAAAGTCTGAGAGGAACCTCTCAGCTGGGTTTGAATTTTTGAACCTGCATCAAGGCCTCAGATGTTTTCCTCTGAAGCAGGGTCTTTTTCATCAAGGCTCTTCTGGGAGAAATAGAAAATGAAAATGTCCCCATTTACCTGGAGTCCAGAAGAGGTAAGAGAAGGCCGCTGTTCTCCCTGACTTGGAGGTGCCAAACTTGCCTCTTTAAGCCCTCTGCCGGGCCCTGCTGGAGGTCTGCTGGGCCCTGTGGTGGTCCGGCCGCTGCAGACCTGCCCACCCGTGTGCCAGCCCACGGCCCTCCCCGGGCAGCTGCCTCCGGCCCCACTGGGTGTGAAGGGTCCGCAGGCCGAGCAAGTGAGCACCGTGCACAGGGAGCTTTCGGGGACAGCTGGGCCACGAGGTCCCTGCCCCTTGATGTCCCCCTGCCCCCCGGCCCCCAGGCCTGGTCCCCAGCTGTGGAATGACTGGGCTTGACATATTCATTTGCTGCCTGTTAAAAGTCCATTTTCTGGGCCCGAGCGGGCGCCGGCGGGGCGGGTTTGACGGTCTCCCTGAGCACCAGCTGCCGCAGCTGCTTAACATGCAGTGTAAATATTAGTCTCTCTGAGAAGAGGCTCAACTGCAATTGTCTTTGGCCGATGCACATGTCTGGGCTGTCTGCCCGCATTCCTTTCCGGCCTTCCAGAACCCTGGAGGCAGGGTGTGGGCTGACCTCCGTCCATCCTGGGATGCAGCCCCCAGGACTCTGGGGGAGAAAAATTCCACTTGTGGGTAGGGGAAGAGAGTGGGGGGAGGGGGGCACCCTGATGTTTATTTGCTAGGAAGTCCTGGGCCCATCACTTCACCTCCTGGAGTCTCAGCCTCCTTAGCTGCAAACCTGGTACAATGACCCTACCAGGCTTTCTGCTTCTAAACTGCCCCTTTGCCTGGCAGCACCGTGGAGGCAGAGGGGGTGTCTTGTTGATTCTGCCTGGCTCAGGCGAGCTGCCTGTTCCCAGCCTGGGGCCTGACCTCCTCCTCCCCACTTCCCAGGACAGCTCCGGAGCCACCAGACCTGGGTGTGAGTTCCCACCTCAGTCTCTTGATCCTTCCTACTTGCTCTGTGCCAGGCTCCGCGTTGGGTGCTGGGGTTGTAGCAACACTTGGGAGCACTGAGAAACACAAACACATCACTCAACAAAGTAATTTCGGAAAGTACCACGTGAGCCACCCCTGTGATGGGGAGTGACCGTGAGCCACCCCTGGTCACTGGTGTTCACGGTCTCTGAGAGGAAGTGATAAGTTTGAGCTGAGACCGAGCCCTTTGTGACTCAGTTTCCTAATCTGTGCTTGGCGATGGAGGCTCAGGCCCACTCCTCCCCAGTGTCATGTTGTACAACATAAATGAGATTATGTTTGCAGAGGCTCTGGTGTGGAGTAGGAGGCTGGCTCCAGGGCCTGCAGATCCCCAGGCCCTACCCCAGGGAGTGTGACTCAGCAGGGCTGGATTGAGATCTCAGACTGCATTTTTACCAGCACCATGGGTGATATGGGTGGCACACGGAACCCACTTTGAGAATCATGTTTTAAACACTCCACAGAGGCCCAGGATCCTGCTCCCATCCTAAAGACTGGTCATGTGGTAGTTTTGGGGACCACTCTCCCCAGCCCCAGCACCCCTGGATACGTGGCTCTGAGGGCTGAGGCCTGCTTGGTCTCAGCCCCAGCCGGGTGTGCCTGTCGGACTGTGTAAAACACTGCTTTGAAATAACCAGCTGCTCAGATTACCCAAGTGCCCTGAATTTAGGAACACTCCGAACGTCTTCCAGGAGTCTGATGGGGAATACAAAGTTTTGCTGCTGGATCAGGCCTGACAGGATGAGGCGGCAGCAGGGCAGTTGCGTTAGGAGGGAGGCAAGATGGTTCTGGAGAGGCAGGCATGGGGCGTGGGTGGGTGGGTGATGTCCTGGGTGTGCTTCACCCACTCTGGGAGGTCGGCCGGGGCTCCCCCGCCCCACCCCATGCCTTCCCATGGCCTTGGGGGTCTGAAGGTTTCTCAGAGACTGAGAAGCGGGAGTGGCCCTCTAGGTTCCTCCCATGTAAATGGCATCTAATTAGCATGTATCATGCTTATTAATGTAATAACAGCTGCTAATTATATATCCCTGCTATTCCTTTACTGCCGGTTGTGGGGATTGAAGCAGGATGATTTGGGGCCACAAGAACTTCCTCTGCCTCCCCCCCCCCAATATGTTATTTCATTCACTGGGCTGCCATGTTTTTTTTTTTTTAAACCTTTTAATTGCAAAATGTGGCTCCCTTTGCAATTTGTTTCTCTGCCTCTATTAGGTCTTACCATCCACCTCAGCTGGGCAGGAGGGCTGAGCCCACCCGGACAGCTGCCATCCCCTGCTGCAGCCTGGCCTTGAGGGAACGAGGAGCCCGCCCTGTCCGTGCCTGGGGGAGCTTCCGGTGCCCCCGGGAGGCTGACCGCTGAGCAAGCTGGGGCCCCGGCCTGGGCCGCCCCCACTGCCTCAAGGCTGCAGCCTGTTTTCTGGACCCACAACCACCTGCTGGGGACTTGCTGTGAATGACCTGGGGCTGCCCCCATGTCCTCACCCCCAGTGGGATCTGCTTAGGTAATGACAGAGTTGGTGCAGAGCCCGCTCCCCAAAATAGCCAGGCCAGTTACCCGGCCTGGGCACCGCCCGGCCCAGCAACCTCTCATCCACCCCCCCTCCCTAAGGCCCCGGGCCTCAGTTTCCTCTTTGCATAATGGAGACTCGGTCACCACCCACCGTGAAGGGTCCTGTCGAGGATGGAGTCCGTGGTTCTCGGTCCCGGCTGCTCTCTTGGAATTACCCAGGCTGGGTAAGACCAGTGCCCCTGCCTCGGTCAGCCCCGAGGCTCACCTGCACCGATTTCATCAGAATTCCTGGGGCATGGGAGCTGGACTTTTTTTTTTTTTTTTTTCTTTTTCTTTTTTAAAGCTCCAGGTGATTCCAGTGGGCAGGAATGAGAGCTGCCCTTTATGGAAACTTTTTCCTTATTTCCTTCCTTTCTTTTTCTTTCTCTCTCTCTCTCTTTTTTAACAGTCTGGCATGCAGCAGGCCTTCAATAAGTGAGAATCCTTATTTCAATGTTATTTATTGTGTTAAAAGCATTAAATTATATTACATCTTAAACTATCCTTTTGAAATCAGTGGACTAAGAAGAGCTTTAATAATAATAAAAAATATTCCTTAATGAAAGAAATATAAAAATGTCCCCATAAAGGGCAAGTTGGCAAGGAAAGGCTGACCAGCCGGGCTTTGCATCTCCTTCCCTTACCCAAGGCCCAGGAAGGAGGTCGGGGCGGGGGATGGCCTGGGAGGGTGGAAGTGCAGGAGGCTGACGCATCCCGTTGGGAGGAAGAAATGCCAAGAACCAGGAGGCAGACAGGGTTTCTAGTGTAGGGATTGGGGGGACCCAAGAGGGAGGGGCGAGATGGGGCATCTAAGGGAGCCGAGGCTCCTGGGGTCCCTGATCCAGCCCCTCTGCAGGTGGAAGGGGTCTTGAACAGTGGGAACTCAAGGTCGTCAGAGTGTCTGGACCACCAGAGGTCTCACCACCCAGCCTGCACGCGGGGCACTGACCCTCCTTGCCCCACCTGGATGGAATTTCTCACCCCTGGTGGGGGTGGGGGGCGGGGTAGGGCCTAGAGATGCATTTAAGTGGCTTCAACAAAAATGTAATATGATGTTCTTGACATGCAATAAGGGGGAGTAAATCCTGGCACTGTAATAAGGCAGAGGAAGATTTCCATGCCTCTTACTAGGTAAAAACTAACAGAGTTGCCCATACAACATGGCCGGAGAGCTGTGATAGAGCCCAGTGGGAGGCCCCAGGGTTGGGGTCCATCAGTCTGGAAGGGGACACAGGGCTCCGGGTCTTATCCCCAGAGCAGGATTTTCAGAACAAGACACTGGGGCCCTAGCAGTGGGTCCAGGGGGAGAGGGAAGGCAAGTCTGGTGGACTGGGAGGGCAGAGCCAGACTGTTTTAGATATTGCTTCCTGGACTTGTGTGGCCATTTAGGATGATTTATGTGTGTGTGTGGGGACTTGTTAAAAATATAGATTCTCAGGGCCCACTCCAGCGACTCAGATGAAGTAGGGCCGGTGTGGGTGGATCTGTATTGTCAACAAGCTGCTTGGGTGCTTCTGAGGCTCACCAAGTTTGAGAGTCGTGGGAGGTGGGGGGAGGCAGGACCCAGGGCTGCTGGAGTGAGTGTGGAGAACCCCAGCCTCCCTCTTCCCCAGGTGGACCACACCACCAGCCCCGCTCCCCTAGGAGCACTTTCCAAACCCCCTTCCTGTTCTTGGAGCCTCCTAGAAAACTGTCCTCCCTGGGTGTCCCCCTCTCAGGGTAGGGCCTGCTTCCCGGGCCAGTGAGCCTCTGCAGAGGGCGTGTGTGCTGATGCCACATTGGCTTCCAATCAGCTTTTCCTTTTGAGTCCAATTCATTCTCCTAATGCTCCAGTATGATACGCTGCTGTGCCGTTCTGTTTGCAGATTATTTTTTCTCTCTGATGAGCAGGGTGTCAAAGACACCGAGTAAATGAGAGGAGAAAAAAGAAAAGTGATAACTAACAGGAATTAGGAAGTGAAGATTTCAAACCGGGTGCAGGCACGACGCTGTGGTGCAGGCAGTTCTCCCCCTGGCCTGGGAGGGCTGCTGTCTCTTCATCTCTTTGCAGGAGAGGCCCAGAAGGCGGACGGGGCGCGGGCCTTGACGGGACGCTCAGCATCACCTCACCAAGCTGGTCCTCTCTCCCCACCATCAGCTTTTTTAACCATTTGCCCTGTGCCTGTAGATGACTGCAATATCTTTCCGGTCATGGGCTCTATACCCCCCCATGCCTCCCCATTGCCCCAGGCTAGATCCCCTGTGGGCTGTATCTTAGTTCACCAGGGCTGCTGTGACAAGTGCCACATTTGGTTGGCTTAAACAACGGCAATTTGTCATCTCACAGTTTGGAGGCCAGAAGTCCAAAAACAAGTTATTGGAAGGTCATGCCTTTTTGGCAATCTGTAGCATCCGGGGGTCCAGGTGCAGGGGCTTGCAGTTTGCCTTTGCCTTGAGTCACATGGCCATCTGTGTCCTTTTGTCCCCTTTTGTGGCTTTTACTTCCATGTCCAAATTTCCTTTGCTTATAAGGACTCCAGCCACGTAGGATTAAGGGCCACCCTGATTTAATTTGGCCTCATCTTACTTCTTAATAGAATCTTGGAAGATCCTATTTACAAACGAGTCCATGCCCGCAGGAACACGTCCGTATGGGGAACATGATTCATTTCACCACGGGCAACTGTGTAAGATCCCTTCAATTCCTCTGCTCTCCGGGCTGCTGGCTCTGCGGGTGCTCCAGGTATGATTTGTTGAGGGTGTGAAGGACTCAGCTCCAGACTTGTCTTGCATAGACCTGTCTTCTCCACACCTTTGTCTCCGCTGTCTCCTCTGCTTTGGACACCCCCCACCCCACCCCCTGCCCTCAACTCCTCACACCTGCAGTGCCCGCTTCTCCGGGGACAGCTCAGGTGATTTCTGCTCCACCAACCAAGCCTCCTCTGACGGCCGCCAGCCCCCGTGCTGGCAGGCAGCCCCTCTTCTTTAGTGCTCCCACTGCGGTTTGCATCCTGACACTTTTCCCAGCTTGCCCTCCTTTACCTTTGCCCATTGCCATTGATGCGCCCACGTCTTCACTCTCTTCCCCCTGAGTCGTGCGTGGTGCCTGGCAGGCAGGAGGTGCCAGCCGACGGCCAGCTGCAGAGGCCACGATGCAGAGCACACATGGCTTTTGAGAACTTGGGGAGAACCTGGCATTTGCCTGCAGGCTGGAGTCCTCACGGAATAAAGGTGGCAGCTTTTCTCAGAGGTGCCTGCCTCAAGCCTCTGTCCCTAAGAAGTGGGCCCCTGCTGAGTCTCCTCTGGGCCATCTGCTGTGGATCTGGGTGACACTCCAAGGAGCAGAACGTGGCACTAGGCTGTGTTTCAGGGAACCGGGACCAGAACCCAGCTCATCTAGCTGCTAGGGGACTGAGAAGCACAAGGGCTTTGCGGTCAGATGGTGGTGTGTTCCCATCTCGGTTCTGCTGCTAACTAGGCTGTGTGACTGCAGAAAACTTCCTTACCCTCTCTGAACCTCAGATTCCTGGTTTGGAAATATCACTAACGATCCCTCTAGGTTCATAGGGAATACTGGGGCTGATATCTGTAAAGCATGTGGCACCTCATAGGAGCTCAATAAATGATGGCTAGTGTGATTACTATCACCATTGTTAGCAGCCTTGATTTTTAATTATTTTTTTTAGACATTGTTGTTCCCTCCAGCTGTTGGTGCCTGTGCTGGGATCACCTGAGGCCATGAGCCAGCCTGGAAGAGAGGTGTTTTATAATTAGGTTGGCAGATGCAGGATGTGGCAGACCGCTGCTGGGGATCACAAATTAATTAGCTTGTTTGCGGAGAGGAGGCCCTTCACCAGGCTTGATGGGGATGAGCCAACCCCGTGGGTGTCTGACCTCGGCCCTCGCGGCCCTGCAGAGGAGTGAGCCCTGTTAACATCAGCAGGATGTGGGTGCAACTAGGGGCTGCAGGGGACCCAGAGCCACGGACAGTGCCCCTGAGGGTTATGTCCCACAGGTGGGGCTGGTTTCAGTCATACCTCAGGGGCTCAGGGAAGCTTCTAGTTCCAGGGAGGCCACGGAGGGAAAGACTCCCCCCGCCCCACCCTGATGTATGGCCCGTGCACATGCCTCAGTTTCCCCACACAGCACTCCACCAAGTGCTGGATGTGCCCTGGCCTAGTCCCCTCTCAGGGCTGGGCCACCTGCTCTGCACTCCAGGAACCCCCACAACAAACAAATGCTCATCTGTCATCTCTTTGCAGCCTCCAGCAGCCTGGAAATCACGACTCACCCACAGATGACAACATCAACCTCTATTTATGTCTGGGGCTGAGGAGGGAGACAGGGCTCCCAGCACTAGTTCTCTCCAAGGACGCTGGCCTCACGTCCCCTCCTGGGGCAGTGAGCAGGTTGGTGCACACCCGCCTCCTCCCCACCTCTGCCCCATTATGCCCTTGGGGTCACCCTTGCCTCACTCCACCTGCTGCACTGTGGGGTCTTGGGCAAGCTACTGTCATTCAATTACCATTTATTGCATGCTTTTCCAAGTCTTGGGGTGCCAAGCCAAGCTCCCACAGAATTATTTATCCCACTTAATAGCAATGATGGGCCCAGAAAAGAGCTATTATTATGCCCATTTTATAGACAAGGAAATGGAGTCTCAGAGATTCACCAGCCCAAGGTCCACAAAACTGGGAAGGGAGTGAAGCCAGGATTTGAACCCAGAGGATCTGACTCTACAACTGCATTCGCCCATGTAACCAGCACTACAAGCAAGATCAAGGACCCTTCTGTCCTTCCTTCTGTCTCTTCCTGGAGAATCCCTACATCTGGCGTGGAGGCACCCACATACCCACACACTGCCCGATTTCAGTCCCCATGGGTAAGCTTTGTCCGTGCGTGGATTTCATAGAAATGAATCATGCAGCCTGTACTCTTTCGTATATACTGTCTATACTTGCACATACATGCATGAACTGTTTCTTTCGCTCAGCATAATGTTTTGAGATTCATTCATATCGTTGCATACATCAGTTGTTCATTAAATTTATAGAATTTGGTTATATAGATGCATCACTATTTGTTTATCTCTTCACCTATGGAGGGACATTCAGGTTGTTTCCAGTTTTAGGCTATTATAAATAAAGCTGCCATGAACATTCATATCCATGTAACAGTCTCTGGCGGACATGCATCTCCATTTCTTTTGGGTAGATACCTGGAGTGGAATTGCGGAGTCACGAGGTAGGTCATGTTTAAACCAAACATTTAACTGCCAAACATTTTCTAAAGTGGCTGTGCTATTTTATACTCTCACTAACAATGTAAGAGAGTTCAAACGCCAACATGTGATATTGGTAGACATTTTATTTTAGTTACTTTGGTGGATCAGTAGTAGCATCTCATGTTGGCTTTTATTTGCATTTCCATGATGACTAATGATCTTGAGCTTATTTTTCACATACTTATTGGCCATTATATATTTTGCTTTGTAACATGATGAGAGAAAATAATGTGCTTGGAATAATGCCTGGACTAGAGCAGGTGCTCAGATGGGGATTATTTAATTTGTCCTCCCCCTTCCCTCCAAAGTCTCCTCAAGCCATTTTCTCTGGTGGGAGCAGATGTCTTCTCCATCTGGCCACATTTCACTCTTTCTTGAAAGCCCAGCTCAACATGGATCTTTAGCAACAAGCTGTTTAGAATGCCCCGGAGACACTCTGAAAGCTGGGTCAAATGTCAGCGACTCTCGCTCAGGCAGTGGATGCTTTCTCTTGTGCTGTCTGGTTGGCTTCTGGGAGGTGGGTAGAGATTGGCAATGCGTTACTATTAAGTCCATTTTGCAGATGAGGAAACTGAGGGTTAGAGAAAAGCCAGGGGCAGCCAGATGGAGAGGAAGTCTTCAAATCCACAGCTCTGTATGGAGGGCAGCTCTCCGTTGCCACCTCCTTCACCTCCACTGCAGTCCTCCAGGCCTTCCCCACCCCTTGCCTGGACCACTGGAGGGTCCTCATCCTCCTTGCTCACTCAACACAAATTCTTTTCATGTCAGCCATTTGCAGGGACTACATTAGGATCCCAGGATATAGCAATTAACCAAGCATTGTCCTCTAGGGAAGCACATGCAATTGCATGGTTAGAATGCAGGGTGGTGAGGGGTCTGTGTAGTGGGTGGATGGACACAGTGGGGAAGGAGGGGGAGACCCTCAGAGGAGGCAATGCTTGAGCCAGGAGGTGAAAGCTGAATAGCCGTTTCCTATGAGAGAGCTGCCGGGAAAGGAAGGGCCTTGCAGAGAGAAGGAAGACCATATGCAAATGTCCAGAGACGTGACAAAGCACCATGGACCCAGGGAAGGGCGCATGGACAGGTATGACTGCTGATCACTGGGGTGGAGGGGGATGGGAGGTGAGCTTGGAGAGGCTGGTAAGGTGAGTTCATAAAACCTGGTGTGTCACTAAGAAACTTGGGTTTTATCCTGAAAGCGATGGGGAGGCTTTGGATGATTTGAAGGTAAGGAGGGCACGGTATTTGGTGCTAGGAACTCATGGTATTTGGTGCTAGAGGGTGGATGGGGTGGGGTGGGGGGGGGGTGGTCTGGGTTAGAACAGGGCCTCTGGGATGCCCTTCCAGCAGTTGTTTCAGGAGAGGGATAAAGGCCTGGCTCTGGGCAATGTGGTGGGTGGAGCGGACATTTGCATCTCATCACCCCCAAGGGAGCTGCTGAGCAATCATTTGCCATAAGGTAAGGATAACACCAGAAACAATCCCTCCACTTGAAAAGGGCAAATTGGTGTGTTAATTGGAGAGAGACATGATGCCTTTTGGTTGCAACAAATCAGACCCAGGCTTTCTGACCTGGAGCAGATGTGGTTGTGAGCTGCCCCAAGAGTGTGGCAGTGCGAGGACCCAGTGGTGAGGCTGGGTCTGCGGGCATGAAAGGGGAGGGGGGCCAGAGAGCCTGAACGGGTGGAAGAGTAGACAGGGCCAGTTGGGCATCTGGAAGTTTCGTGTGGTCGGACAGATACGGGTGAGCCTCCTGCCTCTGGCACTTTGCTCCTGAGCAAATCCTTTAATCTCCCTAACCCACAGTATCCTCATCCGTGAAACAGGGATCATCACAGCTCATGGAGTAGTTTTGGGGATTAAATGCCAAGGTGCATGTAAGAAAATTCCTTGGCAGGCAGCTATGCTCCATGAATGCTGGATCCCAGTGTCT
Source organism: Choloepus didactylus (assembly GCF_015220235.1). Classification (NCBI taxonomy): domain Eukaryota; kingdom Metazoa; phylum Chordata; class Mammalia; order Pilosa; family Megalonychidae; genus Choloepus; species Choloepus didactylus. The sequence goes on along the minus strand of NC_051328.1, from coordinate 21,255,632 downwards.
TCTTGCGGCTGCTTTTCCTTCCGGGGGCGCAGATGTGGGAGGTGCTCCCTAGGAGCATCACCAGTGCCTGGCACCCCCTCCCTCAACCCACAGCAGCAACTCGGCCCCCAGGAGGGTCTTGGTGACAGTTATTTGCACCTCCTTTGGTGAAGGCCTTCCTGTCGCTGCTCTAGTTTAATCAACATCAGCCTCTGCAGCTTTTCCGGGTTGGAAACGGCAAAGTCAATTTATCACCAAGGAGGGATTGTATGGGTCGTTGGAGACGCACCATCGCTGTAGAGATGCCCCCTGACCCCACCTGCTGGGTCTGCAGAAGTCACCTGGACAGTGGGGAAGGCTGGAGGGAGTTGGGACGGGACGAGATCACACTTCCCTTTTGCTGCGGGGCCATTGGAGGCTCCCTCCGGAGAATAACGTGGAGATTGCCAAAAACAGCTGCTATTACGGAAAACCAGAAACTTGCTCCCTTACTGCTAAGGCGAAGGAAGGCAGAAAACTCGAAGTGCCTTAATAAGCAGCGGCCATTGGCTCAATGATAGCTATTAAAACTATCAATGATTTAGACATGGGAAATTGGGGAAAAAAAGCTTTTAGGGGTACTTTTAAAGGCTGCATAGTGTCAATAGTGGAGTTATTAATTTCCAGCTCCAAGATGGTATTTAAAATGTTGGTTATGAAAGTCCTTGGGTGGACAGGGTGGGGGGGGGTGCCTTCACATACATTCAGAATCTGAGCGAATGGCATTTCCGTGGGCTCCAGGGCGCTGTACCCACGCTGCCTCCAGCTCTGCGGCTCTGGGGTCCGGGGGAGGGGGGCGATGTCCTGGCGGTCCCGCCTCTCTGGACTTGCCCTTGCCCTTCCCAGGCCAGAGGCCGCGGTGGAGCCGCATCCCGCCGGGCGCCGCTGCCCCTGGGGGCCGCTAGGGGGAGCCCAGGTTCTCGCAAAGGGCTTCGCTTCTCTCTCGGCGGAGAGTTTTCTTGCAGGATTCGGAAAGGGGGCTGGGATGGGGACTGCGTGGCTGCTCAGTGGCCTGACAGATCGGTCTCTGAGCTACTTCCGGACCCCTCCTCAGCGATCTGCCCCTTTTACACAACACAAGCACAGCCACATTTCGGGCAGCACACCAACTTCAAAATGACCTCTTCCAGGAACCCTCCAGAGGCTCTGGCATCACCACCGGTCCCCAAGGCTTGTAGGGCACTGCCTTTGTGTCTGCTCCGGCCCCTAGGCACTGTCTGCCCAGAGAGAAGGAAGCCAAGGGCTGTGCCTATTGCTTCCTCGGCTCCTTCTTCCTTCTGCCCACTCCCCCTTTCTGAAGCCCCTCTGAGGGTGCTGTGCTGTGGGTATGGTGTTGGGGGTGGGGAGGGGCTGGGGACTGGACAGGAAGTGACATTTCCCACAGGGTGGCCCCAATGCCACTGGGGGTGGGTGGGCCCAGACCCAGCAGTAACAGCTCAGGGTGACGGATGAGAAAGGGACCCCTTTGAGACCTCCACCAGCCCCGTCCTGGCAGGGGCAGCCAGGCTGGGAGCCCCCCAGCTCCTGCTAACTTCCCTTTGCAGGACTGAGACAGATGCCTCCAGCAGGCGACAGTTCTCAGTGGCAATTTAAGCTCGCTGTTTACTTTCCAGTTTACTTTTGACAAGTGATACTATTTTTACATATACCATGGTGACACAGTGTTTCCTTTAAGTACATTCATTTACATTAAAAACCAAGAGTGTCAGTTTTAAAAAAATAAGTAAACAATAGTACAGGTGGTGGTGCACGCATATGAAAAAAATCCTGATGTTGTACAAGAGGGACTGCAGGGGGTTGAAAGCACAGGATTTGGAGCACAGCCTGAGGTCCTGGCTCTGTCTCTTCCAGTGTGTGACCTTGGTGTGACCTTGGGCCTCTCAGGACCTCAGTTTCTCTATTTGTTAAACAGGGCCAATGATACCTTCTCAGGAGGACTGCGTTGAGGAGCAAGGGGGATAATGCATGTCAAGGGCTTAGCACAGGGCCAGGTACACAGGAGGTGCTCGATAATTGTGCATTGCAGAGTTTGTAGTTTGTCACAGGATGAGATGGGGGCTGTTGAGTGAGAGGAACAAAGTCCAAGCCAGAGCCCAGGGGAGCTTGACCCTTGGGGATGGAGGGTGGGAGGAGGTGGGGTCCCTGAGGAGTGGTCAGGAAGGGATCAGGGAACCTGGAAGCCATGACCCGAGACCAAGGGATGAGAGTCCATCCCGGCTCCGCTGGACCTGGGCAGCCAGGAGCTCGTACTGGGTTTCTCCTTGGGGTTGGAGAGGTTCCCTTCCCTGCTGTGCCACCCCACTTCCTGTTCTTTCAAGATTTGGTTCAGAATTACAAGTGTTCATAATAAGATTCTGGCAATGCTAACCCTGAAGGTTCCTAGCCTGGAAGGTCACACTTTCTCCTGAAGTTCATTATCAACCAGTGAGAACAAGGATCACAGGGAGCTAGGGCTTCAGCTGATGAGAATTATAATTAATCTGCAAGTCACAGCCAGTCGGGGTATGCTGGAAAAATATTAATGAGATTTCTAACTCATTTCTTCATTCATTCATTCACTCTTTGTCATTCAATCAGCAGGTATTTATTGAGGCCATTATGGGCATTAGTATTTTAGCCTTTTCCAAAACCTGGAGTGCCTCTTTTCTAGCAGAGGGCTAATTTCAGTTCTTCAAACATGAGCAAAATGCAGAAATTCCAGGGCTCCGGTCACTTGGATCAATCAGAGAATTCTCCTCTAGTTCATTTATTTGCTTCCAGCATCCGGGTCACGTGCACACATGGCTTCGAGTTGTCTGCCTGAGAGAATCATCCTGGTTGTCTGCTTGCTTAGGAGAGAGCCAGCCCTTGGGCACGCTTGCTGGACTCTGTGACCTGCCAGGAGCTGGCCCACCCTCCCGAGCCAGCCTCCCTGCTCCCTCGGGCAGCTGCCAGCCTATCTTCCTGAGTCAGGGTGGCTCCTCCCCATGTCCCCACCCCCTGAGCATCTCTCCTCTCCTTGCCTTCTGCATGCTGGATCCCCTTCGGGAATGCTCTCTTTCATCCTATGCACTTTCTGAGACCTTCTCTCTGAAGTCCCTCTACCCCTGAGACTTTTCAACCATCCTCTGCCCTGAGATCCCACAGAACCCACAGTCCAGGCCCCGCCACGGCCCTAGAGGCCCTGCATCAGCCCAGTTCCCCCCACGCTCTCCATCCTGTCTCCTCAGGGGGTGGCAAACTCCTTGGGCCAGGCCCTGGTCTTAGGACTGATCTTTGCTGAATGCTTGTGATGCAGTAAGTTGGGTGCTGAGGCGGGTGCCCATTCCACATGCAGGAGCGTAAGAGGCTTGCAGCAGGGTGCATGGCAAGAAGTCGCAGCGCGAGGGTTTGGATACAGGAGGTTTGGATCCAGAGCCCCAAGCGCTGAAACATCCCCCCTGGCTCCTTGCCCCTCCCCACTGCTCAGCGCTAGGCTCCAGGGATCCCAAGGAGGTAGATGGGCCCCGTAAGCCCGGGCTGCCCGGATGCTGGATTGTGAGTGCCGAGTAATGGACTTAACATGGAAATGTGCCTGCTGGGCATTAGATTGGAGCTGCTTCTGCGCCCCAACATTTTGGGGTGGAGGGAGTCTCTGTATGAAACCTACCTCTGGCTACTTGAGAGCTCACCTCTGTCATTGGAATGCTGTCCCTCTTACCCTTTAATTCAAAGCATTTATTTACTTTTGCTTTGCTTTATTCACCCAAAGACTTGAGGTGACCCACAGGAAAGCATTCAACAAGTCATCATAAAATATAAATAAGAACAACAAGGGAAGATGCTGCTGACATCACAACGCTCCATTCTCTGCACCAGAAAATCAGTCTATTGTCACTTCAGGAGTCAGACTATCCTCACTTCGGTCCACAAAGGTCTTGCACTTGTCAGAGTTTTAAAGTAAAAACACACAGTTCTCTGTGACCTCCAGGGTTTCATTGTACAGACTTGAGGCTTTCCTGACACTAGTGTGCATGTTCTATGATTAGTTTCCCAATCAAAGTTGCTAATTTGAAAGTCTTGGGTTGCTGTTGGCCTTCTTGCATGCTTTCATCTGCTGTTCCTGATCGGCCTCCTTCTGCCAGCGAGATGGCCCTGTCCTCCTGCCATGGCCCAGTGGCTCTCTGTCAAAAGAGGCCATGCCTCAACTCTGGCAGGAAGAGTGGTGGCACTGGCCATGAGGATCTGCTCGGGCCCAGAGGCCGGCTAAAAGGCCTCCTCTTCCTTGGCGGCAGCGGCTGCACCTAGCCTTGGTCTGTGGCATTGCATGGGTGCCCACCTTTCCGATGGCTCTCCTGGATGTGAGGAAATATTGCCACAGGGTTGAGTGTGCAAGCCCCAGGTTCTGGGAAACCAGGGGAAGATTTTGTGAGGATGCTGGGCTTTGCTTGCTGAGAGGCCAGGGGGCCTGGCTGCTGATGTGTGTGAGCTCTGAGGGACATCAGGGCAGCGGCCAGGGGATGCATGTCCCCTTTCTCACCCAAGTCTGTCTTCTTATGTGATCTGCCACCCTGAACATGTGATGACAGCAGCAGAGGCCGAGTCTGCATGACCGCATTCTGGCTGTGAGACACAGGAAGAGCATTTTGAGAGACAGGCTGTCTGCCATTCCGTGGAGAACATGGAGAACCAGGCTGAGAGATACTAAGGGAGGAGCCTGGAATTGAGCCAAGATTGAATCCTGGCTTTGCTCTTGTCCAGCTCTGCAGCCATGGACTGGTACTGAACTCCTCTGAGCATCCAGAACAGGACTCAGGATCCATGCCAGGCAGAGATATTTTAGGAGGTTGAGGTGATGGCTGCAAAAGGCCTGGCACCTGCTGGAGCTGAGCACCTACTGAGTCCCTTCCTGTCTCCTCCTCGTGTGGTGAAGGGACCGTCTTGCTTGGAAGAGGAGTCTGGACAGACAGTTGTTGACAATTCCTCTTGATTCGGGGCTGCAAGGTGAGGTCAGAGCCAGGCCTGGTGTGCTTGGAGAATCTGCATAATGGGTCCTTGCCTTTTGGGTGCCCAGCTCTTCCTGAATATAGGCAGATACACCGATGGGTGATTCACCACAATCTGCAAGCTCTGAGAGGATGCGTGGGACAAGTCTGTGGGTGAGAGTGGGGAGTTGAAGACAGGTCGGAGTCAGCAGGTGAAGAGGGCAGGCCAGAGGGCCTCCCGGGCCCAGGAAAGGACACGAGCAAAGGTCGGGAGGGGTGTGAGGGTTAGGTGTGTCTGGAGCATGGTGCATTTAGATTCAGGGAGCCCTGAGCGAGGAAGTGGGGTTTGTAGATGAGGGCACGATGATGCAGGGCCTTGAGGGCCAAGTTGAAGACCTGGGACGTGACCCATTTCCTTCGTGTTCCTCCTGCCCCCACTAGGCCAGTCCTCTCCCATCTTATGGCAGGGTGATGGGTTGTGCATCCAGAGGAGTTTTAAATGTGAGTCTTCAATGGCCCGTGGGGTTACTTATTGTCCTAAACCACACAGGGATCCTGCCACGACCCTGCTCGACACCCCTCCATGGCACCCCACTGTCCTCTTGATAAAGTCCTGGGCTTGAAGGCCTGTGATCTGATCCCATCTCCTCCGCAACCCCAGCCTCACCTCTCTCCACTGCATTTTCAAACCCCTCATTTCCACTCCCTCTTCCCTCTTGCCTCACTCACACTCTCTTCTCCCCACCTCCCCTTCACTCAATTTGTTAGTGCTCATCCTTGGAGGCTCAGGTCAGGCTTTGCCTCCTCCAGGAAGCCCTCCCTGACTCCTGAGGGTTCCATGGCCCCTGTGCACACTTCATGCTTAGTGATTAACAAGCTCCCACAACAAGCTGTCAGCAACACAGGGGCAGGGGCAGGTCTGTCCTATTCCCTCTGTACCTGGAGTCCTGGCCAGTGCCTGGCACTTAATAGGTGCTGTGAATCATTTCTGCATGAATGAATGATTGAGTGAATTATTCTTCTTTGCTCTTTGCTCACTTCCCTGACTCCAGCTGGGAACTTGCACATTTATGTGGCCACAAGAGATTCTGGAACTAAGATTTTACTGATTGGGTTCATCATGTATTTTTTTCCTGCATTCCTTTTTCTGGCTGTTCTGTTCTATCACCTGGTGCACAAAAGCATTCCACTTTTCTATATCTGTGAGCCCACCCACTTGGTTTCTGATGCTTGAGACCCTCTGATTCTTCAATAGGAGGACTTTTCATCTCTTCTGGTTACGGCCGTTTCAGAAGTGTGCTTCAAAGCTTCTTGAAAGTGAGCTGCTGTGACTTTGATGTCTCTGGCTGCTTCTCTGCAGGGGGAGACAGGCCTGGCTCATGGAGGAGCCCCAGGGCATGAGGACAGGGGAGGACAGGAGTGCTCTGTGGGATCCCGGGAGGTGTAGAGGGCAGTGGGGCCTGTCTTCTGGGACTGGAGGGGACAAGCAGACACACCCCACTCCCAGGCTCCATTCACTACCTCTCCTGGACAGCACAAGCTCTCCACTATAGAGAATGCTGGGGTTTCTGCACAGATCCCAACTTCAGGGTCTTTGCACCCATTCCCCAGATGCTGGGAATATCTACCAGTTGTGTTCCATACTGGGAATTGCCCTCCATCATGGGGAACTGCCCCGCTGGAGGTTCAGCCTGCTCTCCTAGCCAATGACTGGCTGCTGGGTGTGTGTGCAGAGTGGTTATGAAGTCCTGGGCCCTGGCCTTGAGTTTGGACCACTCGGAGGGGCCATCCAGGCTCCAGGGCCCCCTGGGAAGTAATCTGAAGCCTTAGTCACCACCTGTGCCCAGTCCTGTCTTCCTCACCTCCTTGCAGGTATATCACCTGGGGCCACTCCACAATAAACACTCTGCATGAGCCTCTGCATCCTAGAGTCTGTTTCCAGGGAACCCAGTCTAAGACACTCTCTCCTCGGTTGCACAGCAGGGTTCTCCTGGCCACCAGCTGGGGTGTGAGGGACAAGGCAGTGTAGAAAGAACACATCCGATACAGACGGCTGGGCTGTCCGACTGGAGCCACAGCCTCCCTCTTTCCCTCTTTCTGACCAACACAGTAGGAGTTCACCAGGGGCTTGAGCCTCCCAGTCTCTGTCTTGGGGGTTTTGCCTGAGAGAGTGACACACTCAAGGGACGGAAGCCAGAAGGAAAGCGATCCACAGGTTTGTTAGGAGCTGGCAAGCACGTGATAGGCCTGTGGTGGAGGCTAGATTGGGGAGGCCTAAGGGGAGCTTCCTGCAGCCCTGGGATGAGTCCAGGACAGCAGTGTCATGTAGAACATGTCTGTGGCCACATGAATGAGGGCAGCCACCCTGCTCTTCCTGTTTCCTCACAAGACCCTGAGTCCTGAGGGAGCACACAGCTCCACACACAGTGACCCTGCTTTCCATTAACGTGGTGCCTGATCGAAGTCTCAGGCTCAACCAGTCAGATGACTAGGCCCTTCTTGGGGAAGTGACAGTAAGGGCATGGGAGTAAGTAGAGGGGCAGAAATATGAGGGTGGAGGCCCTCTCTCAACAAATTCCTCTTCACTCTGCTGCTGCCCATACCTTCCCTCTGTGGTGTCCGTGGGGCATCTTGGCCAGCTTGACTGCTCCTGGAGTAGCTTTCCTGCTGGGCCTTCTCCTCCTGGTGGCAAGCCTTTTCCCTGCAGAATGACTGCAGCTGCCCCTGCTGTCACATCCTGCATCCACACATCTGGCTGACCAGCAGTGGGGGAGGGAGGAATTGTCCATTGCTCAGCCTGGAGACAGTTCACTGGGGCTTCGTCTTCCTTTCACCCAGCAAGGGCAGGACCCCGAGAAGTTTGTGGCACCTGGTAGAAGGGAAAGTAACATATGTAGCAAGCATTACCAATCAGCCAGCATCTCCCAAAGCACTCTGCACACAGGATCTCCTTTCTTCCTCCCTGTAATGCCTGATTTTCAGGTGAAGAAATGAGGGGCAGAGGGTGTCAATAGCCTGTCCAATGTCACCCAGGTGACTGGTGGCAGAGCCAAGGTTAGAACTCAGAGCTTCTCTTTCCCTTACACCTCTAGGCAAGTTCGATATTCAGCAGGTGCTAAGGACTCAAAGCCAGGTCTCAGGAGAGAGCCTTCTCAGCCTCCATCCAATGACAGTGATCATATGGACAGTTATTGAGGGTTTAAAATGTGCTACGTGTGGTGCTGGGTGCTTTGCACGTGTTTAATCTTCACCGCAGTCCTGCTGTGACGTATGTGCCATAACCATCCTCATTTCAGGAAAGAGGAAACTTGCCCCTCCTGCAGCCTCATTTACCCTGGCCTGGCTTCCCAGTGGAGCCCAGAGACCCCTTCCTTCTCCTGGCCCCTGACAGCTCAGTCTCCCTTTTCTGGCTTCGGTTTGGAGGGCATGTTGCCGTCAGTGCAGAGCTGCATAACTGCCTCCTGGGATTTCTAGTGAGGTCCAGGGAGATGAGGTTGGAGCTCCCTGGCTAGGCTGAGTCCTCCGTTAGCGATTGCCATTTTGATGTGCTCAGCTCCGGCTCGGGGCCGGGCTGCTTCCCACCGTCCTCCCCCGCTGGAGGTCTGGGAGCTGGGCCGGAGGCTGAGCGGGAGTAGGGAGGGCAGTGTGGGTTCATTTGGGGAACCAGTAATGGGGAATCCTGGTGGGGACCATATCCCTACTGGCTTGCCCCCATGAGTTCCCAGGGAAGGATTCACCAGCACTTTCCATCTGTGTTTCTGTGCAGAGTAGCTTGGAGTGGCCTTCTCTGGAGACCTCAGAATGGCGGCATGTGCCTGACCTGAGGCTTAACAAACATCAAGAGGGGAAGCCTCTGGGGTCAGGTGGCCCTGGTTCTAACCCTCGCTCTGTCACGTGCAAGCTGTGTGAATCAGGCAAATTGCTTCATCTCTCTGGGCCTTAGTTCCATCATCCAGTAAAAATGAAATTACTCCGACTGTGGCGCAGAAATTGACATGAGGCTGATGTCGAAGACGTGGCTGGAGGGGGACTTTGCCTGTTGCCTGGGACCTTGTGTGCTCTCAACAACAGCTTTCCTGCCCGGGCAAAGGGAATGATGGTACGGGAGCCACCCCAAGCCCTCTGACCTTGCTGTTTCATTGAGCACCTGCTGACTTCGGATTCCATCTGCACCTGCATCCTTGCACCTGATGGCTTTTCCAGAACCACGGAGGGCCACACCACCCTGTCCCCCAGCCCCTCGAGGTTGCATTCTCCACCAGCGATGGAGGTGTATAAATACCTCAGCTCCCTCGCCTCTCGGGTAGGGGAGTTCTGAGGTGGGTTTTGTATCATTTCCCAGAGTTTCCTGATGTCAGTCCCGAGGTGGCTGGCTTAATAGCACACCCCTCGCCTTCTCTTTCTTTGTGTCGCTTTCCCGGTCTCCTGCTGGTGTTCCCTGCACCTTTCAATTAAGCTACTTGCACTTGAATCCTTGTCTCAGGCTCTTCTTCTGGGACACCCAAACCAAAACACTCAGCCAAACTTTAAAATTAAAGACAGTGCAAAGGTAAGGTAAACCCCACCACGAAGACTCAAGACTGAAATCAAGGTGTTTTAATGGGACATGCTCCAGGCCCCCATCCTGCAGAAGCAAACACTGAGGTGGAGGCCACAGCTAACCCTCTCCACCCCCACGTCTCGCCCGCCCAGGTCTCTCTGCTCCTGCCAGGTAGCTGGTGTGACTGCGCTAATGAATGACTCATTCCCTTCACTTAGCAAATTTCAATTTTAAGTGATTGCCTGAATCAAAGTTATTTATTGGATCCTTAATACACTTCAGATTTGAAGCCAGTTTTGATTAGTCTCCATCATATTAAAATTGAAAATACGTTTTCCAGTTGGTAGTGATTTTCCTCAATAATGACACGGCTGCCAGCATGTCTGGTTTTAGGCCTTGCTGAACTTGAAGCTCTTTCTGGACCTTTCCCTCAAGATTACTCCTTTTCTGTCTCCAAAGGAGTTTTTTTCATTAGTATGAAAAGGGACCCAGTGGGCACTCAACAGCTGATCAGACAATTCATCCTGGCTATTTTAAAATAAAATTGAAAATATGCAGAAAAGCATTAAGATAAAAATAAGAATCCTCATATTTCCACTGTTACCATGCATCATATTTGCCTCAAATTGCACAAGCACCATGTGAACCATTGCTCATGAAAAAATTAAGAAACCAACAGATAGGGCTCAGGTCTCCATCTCTCTCCAAATCCTGGTCCTCCTCTCCTTGCCAGTGGGATCCTCTGTCATGAGTTTGGTTTGCATCCATTTAGTGTTTGTGCTGGTTTGGATATATTATGTCCCCCACAAAAGTCATGATCTTTTAATCCAATCTTGTTGGGTGGAACTTTTGATTGATTGTTTCCATGGAGATGTGACTCAATTAACTGTGGGTGAGAGCTCCGATTATATTATTTCCATGGAGGTGTGGCCCCACCCATTCAGGGTGGGTCTTGGTTAGTTCACTGGAGTATTTAAGAGAGAAGCTAAGAGCTGACACAGACCCAGATGCACACTGATGCTTAGAGATGCTTGGAGATGCAGGCAGAAGGACACTTGGAGATGATAAGCTAAGAGATGAAGCCCAGGGTTTGCCCTGGAGAAGCTAAGTGAGGACTCCCAGACACTTACAGAGAAACCCCTTGGGAGAGAGAAGAAAGGATACACAGGAGCTGAGAGAGAGGAGCTGAAACACCACCTGGGAGCCAAGGACAAGCAGACACCAGACATGTGCCTTCCCAGCTGATGACGGTGTTCCGGATGCCATTGGCTGTTCTTCAGTGAAGGTACCCTCTTGTTGATGCCTTCGTTTGGACACTTTCATGGCCTTAGGACTGTAAATTTGTAACCAAATAAACCCCTTTATAAAAGCCAATCCATTTCTGGTATTTGGATAGCAGAACAGTGTTTAAAACAAAACAAAATGTCTTTCATATACACTCACGCATCCATAGGAAATAATAGTGTTCTCCTGTGTATTTTTATTTTCACAAATAGTTCCATGCTATTTAGGTCAATTTGCGACTTGCTTCTTTTCAGTAAACAATGTGATTCTTAGGTCTATCTCTGTTCAAAGCAACCACTCTCGTTCATTTTTTTCAACTGTGGGTTTTATCGTATTAAAAAAAAATCCTTTAGTGGACACGTAGTTATTTCCAATTCCTTTTTGCCATTAGGCAATGCTGCAGTGTGCACTGCACGCGAATGTCCCTCTGCGTGTGTGTAGGCAGCTGACAGGGAAGCTGCCGAGTCATCGCCAAGGCGTGCTATTTCCAGGTCTCCTGGATGCCACGATTGAGAGTGACTGATCCAGTTTACCCCCCCCACCAGCAGCGTGTGAGCATTACACTTTCCTACATCTTCACCAACATTTGTCTGATGACATACGTGGGTTTGAAACCAGAAGTCAAAAGACTCACTGGGAGTCTCAACACTTTTCTCTCTCCTAATCCACAAGAATGATAACAAAGAGCCCCTATTTTACATGCCAGTTTCTATCACTCAGCTCCGTCTTCCGTCCCTTATGTGCAGGGGCTTGGCCAAAGGTTGGTCATCAGGGTGATGTGTGGCAGAGTGGGGACTGGGGAAAGGGATTTCTGGCCAAAGGCCATGGGAAGGGATGCGGGCAGGTGAAGGCATCAAAGGGGAGCCCTGGATGCAGGCCACTTCCCAAAGGCCTGGGAGTGGGGCTCGGCTAACATGCAGGCCACGCCCCAAGTGGGTGGGGGCGGAGCTGGGCTTGCATTTGAGGCCACAGGACCAAGACTTCAGAGCTGGGAAGACCAGCTGGCTGGGAGTGCTGGGAGTGGGACAGATGGTCAACCAAGCTGAAGCAAGAGGAGGCTGTGGTTAGAACAGGGGTGATGGGCTTCAGAAAACTTGCAACTTTTATTTGATGTGGAGGGGGGTTGGCTCATCAATATGAAGGGGTCTTTCAAATGAGGCCCGTGCCTGACACAGGGCTGACACAAGCCCTCCTCCTCCTCCCCCCCACCCCGTCCCCATCCCCTTCAGGGACTCCAGGGCCTGGAGGGGTCATGGAGGCCCAGAGACCAGCCTTCTGCTCCCGATGCAGGAGGCTTCGCTGAAATCCAGAAATCCAGTCCCTTCCAAGAGGAGGCATGGACTGTCCCTGCCGAATGTTTCAGAGGGCAGCATTCTAGTAAGACAGCTTCTTGCTTGAGTGAAGGATAGTTCTGGAATCTTTCATTCTGGCTTGTTCCTCTGCAGTGGGCTGGGGCAGGTCCAGAGGGGAGAGGCCTCCAGGCCCTGTCCATAACCCCTCCTTCCTCCCGGGCTCCCTCTGGTCCAGCCCCAAGTTTAACCTGCGGGGAGGGCACCTGGGTGCATGATGGCCATGATGTGTCTCTTTCACTTACAGGTCCAGCAGGTAAACAACAGGGGGAAAGGAATTCTGGGCAGAGGGAACAGCATGGGCCATAGTGTGGAGGTGTGGGAGAGCCTGGAGTGCTTTCTGGGCCAGAGATGTGTGCTGTGGCAGAGGGCTGGGGGCTGGGGGAATACAATAATCGATGGCTCTAGAGAAGTGGCCAGAGGACAACCTGGGCAGGGCCTTATCAACCATGTAGAGTTTGGTCTTTATCTTAAAAGCAATAGGAAGCCACTGAAAGGCATTAAGCAGGGGAAACTGTAATTAAATTGTCAGTTTCAATCTATTACTCTGGAGATTGGAAAAGGAGGGATCTGGCTACTGCTGAAGATGGTTAATCTTAATTGGGCACTTAATTTGTGCCCAAGTGCTTTACTCCCATTATCTTATTTAATCTTACCTAAAAGATAGGTGTATCAGTCAGCTATTGCCACAAACATGCTGCAAAACAAACAGCCATAGAATTTCAGTGGCATACAACAAAAATAATTAATTTCTAGCTCACACACAAATGTGAGTAGCTCTGCTTCAGGCTGTAGGTCAGCAGATCAGTGGAGGTCTCTGCTCCCTGTGTCTTCTCTGGGGACCCAGGCTGGAGGGACAGTGGCCTCCAAGGGTATTTTCTTCTTGTGTAGATCACAGAAGACTAAGAAGGCCAGTTCCACGGTGTCAGCACATTTCAAGGTTCTGCTGGGTTCGTGTCCACTCACATCCCATTGGTCAAAGCAAGTCACACGACCCACCAGGAGGCCTTGGCAATGGTGGGAGAGAACCCCTGCAGGGGAGCGGAGAGTTGGGGTCAATAATTCAACCCTCCACACAGGGGTTTATTACAATCCCCATTTTACAGAGGAGGGTGATAGAGAATTATTTTCTGCAGGTCACACAGCCATAGGCAGGGAGCCAGGATCAGCTCCTGGGGACGTCTGCCTACTCCCACCCTTAGGAGGCCGCCTTGCCCTCAGGCTGCCCCTCCCCTCCCCTTCCAGCAAGGAAAGCTTTCTCTGCCACAAAGCAGGCCCCTAATCCCCCGCAGTGAGTGTGCTGAGCAGCCTGGGATGGGAGGCCTCTCTCGGGCTGCCTGGGGAAACCAAACCCGCCCCAGGTCCATGTCTGGTGACTAGCGGCTCTCAGACCCTGCCCCAGCCTGAGCAGCTTTTTCTTAGAGTGAATTTGGCTCCTGATCCTGGGTGAGCGTGTGCTCGGCGGGGGGCCGTTCAGCAGCGGGGCGGTTGCTTTTAGGAAAGGCCGGGTTGGTCAGCTGCTGTGGCTCCCAGTCAGTCAGTCAAGAGGAGATCTTTATTATTTTTTTCATGCCCGCGGGATGGTGGAGTATTCTGAAAAGAACAAGCCCTCATATTTGCGACAAGCCTCACCGAGGCGCAACAGCTCACTTTATAGATGTCTGCCTCCGAGATATTATTTACCCAGTAAAACACAATCACGACAAATGCCAGGTGCATCGTTTGCAATTCTTAGAGGGACTGGCTGGGACAGGAAGCCTGGGACGCTCAGGACCTGACGGGACCCGGGCCCAGGAGGGTGGGTTTCCAGCGGAGCCCTGATGTGGCTTTGGGAAAGCATCCGCGGGTGCGGCCCGCTGTAGGTGAATCTGGGCTCGGCCTGCCGGGTCCGAGGAGCTCCCCACGGCTGGGGCAGGGTGGGGTAGAGGCGACCTCACCCCCATCTCACAAGTCGTGCTGCAGGAGGCCCGTTCCTATCCTCTGGGTGATGTCAGAGGCTATTTTAATTTGCAGATTTTTGTTTTCAAAACACACAGTAGAGTCATCCTAAGGAACAGATTTCTGTTTAACATGAGGCTGGGGAAATGGTTCTTGTTTATTAAAACATACACACACGGTGAAACCCGCTTGACTTCCTATTACCAGAATCAGCTCGGAGGCGAGGGTGAGGTGGAGGAGACTTATTTTATTTATTAAAGGAAACACATTGTGTACAGGCACACCTTAGAAATACTGCAGGTTCGGCTCCAGACCACCACAATCAAGTGAATATCTCAATAAAGAGAGCCACATGAATTTTTTTGGTTTCCCAGTGCATATGAAAGTTAAGTTTGCTCTATACTATAGTCTATTAAGTGTGCAACAGCATTTTGTCTAAAAAAACAACATACATGCCTTAATTAAAATGTGACACAGAGACACAAAGCAGGCACATGCTGCTGGAAACATGGTGCTGACAGACTCGCTCGATGCAGGGTTGCCGCAAACCCTCGCTTTGTAAAAAATGCAGTGATCTGTGAAGTGCAGTAAAACGTAGCACTATCAAAGGAGGGCTGCCTGTACCTGTTTCTTGGCTTGAGGAGCAGATACCCTGAAGAGTGACTGAGTCGCGGGAGGTGAGAACGCCAGAGGGAGGGCAGGAGGAGGAGGAAGCTGAGGCTTTTCAAACCACTACTCCTTTCCTGATACTTACCTTGGTCCATTCTGCAAGGGCCGTGTGGGTGCTGTTCTCCGGGCCTGGGACTTTGAAGGTGCACAGTGCAACCCTTTTGTGAACAGATGAATGAATGCTCTCATTCGGTCCCCCAACGACCTTCTCTGGTAGCTACTGAGGCCCACCTGTCATCCTAGCCTCAGTCACATTTGCAGCCACTCTGTTATGTCTCTGGCTTTTGGGCTCCACCTGCTAGTGGAAGACCTGAGCCTGCTTCAGACCTCCCCCTGGGGATTTCTGGGAGTCCCCAGAGCATCTGACATGATTCCTCTCTGCATGGTGCCCACCATCTTCTTCCTGCTCCTACCTGCCCCCCCCCGTTGGTGTCCACTGATTGTAATGTTCTCAGAAGCACCCAGGAATGGGGGTGCCATGCTCAGAGCTCTATCTCCTGATGCTCCCTCCAGCTTCCCGCTGAGTGGGACCCTCTCAGTCTGCAGTCCAACTGTGTCACATGCAGACATCGGCAGGGTGCCTCTCTCCTCACTTGGTGTTAGACTTTGTCACCTGGGGGCCTGTTCTGGCTTGCTTGCACCCCTGTGCTTAGAGTTCCCTGGGACAGGAGCAAACTTCAGCAGGAGCAAATATGACAGCAAAGCGCAAAGCATGCGGCTAGGACCATGCCAGGGTGATATGTGTTAGCTTCCTTTCCCTTCTCTCTTTTCCTCTCCCAACTGGAAACTGACTCTGACAGCTGGGAGATGGGTGAGGCTGGAGGTGCCCAGGCCAGGATGGACCAGGGGATGGGAGGCCCCGACTTGGGCGGAAGGAGGGGTGTTGGGGCTGGAAGCCAAGTGCAGACTGAGTGCCCAAGGACCATCCACCTGAGCTCTCCAGCCTCTTCCTCCTCAGAAAGGAGGTCAAAGGTCCAACACGGGCTGCTGAGGCCAAAAAAGCAGCCAGCAACAAAGGACCAGCTTCAAGGTAGGGAGGGGACACACTAAGAGGAAGTGGGAATTCAGTAAAGGCCCCCACATTTGACCCTGCTTCCCATTTTGCCACCTGCCTGCTCCTTGCAACCTCTGACCCTCTACAGATCGTCCAGGGTTTTGGTGGCGGCTGTGTTTCTGAGCCTGGCACTGTTCACTACCGTCCTTTGCCACCCAGATGACCTAGCTTAGGTGATGGCCAGTCCCCCATGCCCAGCACCCATGGGACAGGTCTCAGTGGCTTGTCAGCTGAGCAGGACCCTCTCAGTCTGCGGCCCCCTCCTGCCCCATCCTTCTTCCTCTGCATGCTCCCAAATGGGCCTAGCTGGGGACCCGCAGAGGGCTGCTTTCAGTTCCAGACTCCAGCACCAGCAGCCTCTTTGCTGAACTGAGACACAGCTTGATGACCACTCCGGGAAAACCCTACTAGAGACTCTGTATCATGTTTGCTTCTTTAGCTTACCTGTGAACAGTTTTTCTGGATTTTGATGGTGAGTTTCTCCATGCATTTTTAAAAATTAACAATTAAAGCAAAACATATAGCAGATAAATTCAATTTCACCAATGTCTGTCATTGGAACAATTCCCCAGATTCTTCGTTTAGTATGGAAAGACCTGGAATCTTGATTAGCCATGGAACTGAGTTATACGTTGTAAACATCAGAACAAGTTTCATCACCTGCAAGTTGGTATTGGGTGTCATAATCAAAAGAGCCCTCCCTGCAGCCCCAGCCCCAGCTCCTCCAGAGCTCATTGCGATAATTCTCACAGCCATGTACATCCCAACAGGGAGGTATCATCTTTACTTGACAAATGAGGAAACCGAGGGTCAGGGAGGCTAAGCAACTGGCCCGAGGGAACTTAGATTTGAGCTCAGGTCTGTTTGTTTCAACAGCAAAGGGTTTTTCTAGCCTCTTGATTTATGTAGCACATGCCTAGACTCTACCTGTTCCAGTTACTATTGCTATGTAACAAATTACACCAAAACATAGCAGCTTGAAACAGCCATTTAATTATGCTCACAGAGTCTGTGGGTCAGACACTCACACAGCACAGTGAGGGCCACATGACTCCATAGGCAATCCCAGATGCAAGTGACAAGTGCTGCCTATGATGGAGGCGAGTTTGGGGGCTGTGGGAGCCAGAGGAGGGCCACTTACCCTGCCCAGCATGGTGCTCAGAAGAGGAGCAGCCTGAGCTGGAAGGAGCAGCAAGGGCTGTGAGTTGAGGAAGGTTGTGAAATACAGCCAATTGTGTGAGCTTCCCTATTCCCTGCAAAAGAGACCTCTCTTTGCCCTGTAGCATCTGCCTCTCCTGTGTGCTTTAAGGACAGTTGGGCTTTTCCATCTGGGTTCTCAGCATTTGTGATCAAGAATGAGATAGAAGAAAGAGAGAGAATGAAAAGGAGAGAAGGAAAAAGGAGATGGGCAGCCCACAAGACCTGGCCTGGTCAGGGATATCAGTGGTCCGGGAGAGAGGCGAAGAGCCAGGGATTGACAAAGTCTTGAGCAGCTGGATAACCTGGGAGGAGAGCAGAAAAGGGATTTCAGGAAGCTTTGGTGGGGAACAGTTATGACTTGGAACCCCTTTAAGGGCTTTGAGAGGTACAAGGAAAGATTTGAATTACTTTTGAATCCATTTTGCTTACAGGACTGTGGTTCTTTGCAGGCAACAGCCCGAGACCAGACAGACTTTGCAGCCCAAGCCAAGTTGGCGGGAAAGCAGGGTCTGTGTTGGGGATCGGGAGGCAAGCTTGGCTGCAGGAGAGGGTGAGCTGTGGAGCCTGAAATGGGCTGGGTCTGGAAGGATCTGGCAGATCCGGGACCTGATGGACCATTGGATGAGTTTGAGCTTACCTGGAAGGCAGTGGGGAGCCACTGAGAAGTCAGGTGGGACAGAGACATCGTCCAAAGTCTCCCTGTGACTGCAGCAAGGAGACTGAATAAGAGCGGCTGGGCTTGACGGAGACAGAGGGCAGGGGGTTGCTGAGGCAACATCCTGGTAGGGACGCTGAAGCCTGATTTACGGCCATAGCTTCGAAGGAGAGGGGATGATAGATGAGGGCTTGGGGGTCGAATCAACAGGGCTGCTGGGTTGAATGAGGGGGTGATGATCTGGAAGAAGTCCAGGATGCCACCCCAGGTCTCGGTGGATTACTGAGAGGCTGAAACAAGTGGTGTGTAGGTCACCTGGCCCAGAACAGCTGCTCAGATGCAGGCTGCAGCCATTGTCAGAGAAGTTTCCACTGCAATTTTATATGTGGGACTATTTGTGAAGATCTGTCCCAAAATGAGGCGTGAGACCCCGAGGGCAGGGACAGTATCTGCCTTGTTCACTGCACTGTGCTCGACATCAGGCAGTGCGCACTCGGTAAGGTTTGTTTTCTAAATTTTTATTGTGGTAAAATATATACATATAAAATTTGCCATTTTAACCATTCTTAAGTGTGCAAATCAGTGACATTAATTCCATTCATGATGCTGTGCAACCATCATCACTTTCTATTTCCAAAACTTTTTCATCACCCCAGACAGAAACTCTACACATTAAGCAATAATGCCCCATTCTCACTTCCACCTCACCCCCCAGCCTTGGGTAACCGCTAGTCTACTTTCTGTCTCTTTGGATTTTCTATTCTGGACAGCTCATATCCATGGAATCATACAATATGCATCCTTTTGTGTCTGGCTTATTTCACTCAGCCTAACATTTTCATGGCTCATTCATGTTTTAACATGTGTCAGGACTTCATTCATTTTTACGACTTAATATTCCATCACATATAGATACCATATTTTGTTCGTCCACCCATCTGTTGATGGACACTGGGGTTTTTACCATCTTTTGGCTTTTGGCTATTGTGAATAGCCTCTACAAACACTGATGTACAAGTATCTGTATAAGTCCCTGTTTTTGGTTCTTTTTCAGTTTTTGGAATGAATAAAAGAATGATGCAAGAGCTGTGGCCCCTCCCTTTGCTGCCCTCAGCCGGTTCTGGCCAGAAGACAGCGCCTTTCCCAAAAAAGTCCACCCAAAACTTGGTTCCAGGGCCTTTCCTCCACCGGACACATTTCATGACTTAGAATGTCGGCAGGTGCATCATGCCATTGTCACACTCTCCAAAGGGGTCCTCTGAACTCAGGGCTGGTAAAGCGACAGATTAATTGGTCATAACTCATAACTGGACCCATGAATGACTGGGAACTGGGTACAGTAAACATTCATTTAGTTCCACGGTTCACCCCTCCTCCCCCTCTTAGGGACCTGGTGGGCACCTGAGCCAGGTGAGGCTCAGGGAGACATTTCTCTGGGTTCCTCACATCATTTGCCTCCTGGAAATCTAGCCTGGGCTGGGCCACTGCTGGGGCTTTGAGTTACCTGGAGTTGGTGGGGACAGGAAAGGGCACAGAATGGCCGGTCAGTAGTGGATATGGGAGGACTCAGGGAGCAGAGTGAGGGGGCAGGGCTGAGGCCCGAGGGAGGGATGCTGTGCTGGGTGGCGGGGGGCAGGAGACTTTGAGAGTGGCAGGCTGGTTCAGCCCCATTCATGCTTTGGTGCAAGCTGATGCTAGCTTCCACAACTCAAGGCCTTTTATATCAATGGCATGGGATTTGCACTCTCTCTATCTGCATTTTCTTGACAGCAAATCCCAAGTACAGAACCTCTGGCCACAGCAGCACCATAGACCTGGCCCCTGATGTTCCGATTTGGCTATTGCAATGGACAGTGCACACGTTGCAAATTGCCCACTGCTGGTTTTTCCAGCTGGAGGCTTCACTCCCCCTTTTTGATCTGTTTCTCTCAGTTCCACATGATCACTGTTGTTCTGTGTTTTAATTGTGAGGAGTGTTTCTCCCCTCTTCCTTTAGGACAGGGAAAACTAATTTAGAATAGAATTCAGTACTACCTGAAATAGCTTCCCTGCTATACAGAAACCATTGGCTTCATGATTATTTGGGGTTTGAGGGTGTAACCTCACATGTCCTGTTGGGAGTGGTGGGATCAGAGAGAGAGGCCGGAGCCGGAAGTCAGGATTTGATGGATTTTCCCACCCTGCCCTGGCCACACTGTTGGCAGGGTTAGAGTGACTCATGGAGCTTCTAAGCCCCCCTCTCCTTCTGACTGCTGGGGGGCTGCTCACAGAAGCACGTGTTTCTTTCTTTCACCTGCCAGTTCAGGTGGCTCCCTCGGCCGCTCCTCACCCGGCACTCATGCTCTCTACCTGATCCTCACCCTCCTTTACAGCGGCATCTGCCCTTGTGCCTTCTGACGCTCCTGAGGGTTAGCCAAACCAACCGGTGGCCTGTTGCTTGAGCCCATCTCTGGTTTTCCCACCTTGCACCTTTGTTCAGCCTTTGCAAAGTCCCCAACCTGGGAAATCCTCCCCACACCCACCCACACTCACCCACACCAACTGCACCCACCCCTCGCCACCCATACCCTCCCCCGCCCTGCCCATGCCCACCACACCCTGGCCCCACCCCCTCAGCCTGGCGGGACCGTTTGGCTCTTGTGTCCCTCTCCTCAAATTCCTATTTGCTCAGTTACTGAAATTTCCAAAATTTTCCTTATGATACCTAAAAGAAAAGAAAACCTATATAATTTAATGTTTGTGATGTGTTGGGGGGGGGCACAGGCCTCAGGCAGGAAGGAGCTCCTCTTACTTGTGTCTAATGATAGTTCAGGGATTTCTTACTAAGTCCTGTACCACTTTTGTGACATTGTAAAATCATTGCAAAATTATTCTTTACCCAATCAAAAGTGAACTAAGTATATGCTCCTGCTGCAGTCAAACTCTGAGCTTCTTTTGAGGCTGAGGGAGGAATTCCTTCTTCTAACTCCTGCTCCTCCTCGGTCCAGTCTCTGTCCCATGCACCTTATCCACATAATCTTTTTGTTCTGCACATCACCTTGTCAATCAGTGGTGCTAACCCCATTATGCAGTCAAGGGTACTGAGGACTGGGGAGGGTACATGACTTGCTGTGCTCTGAGCTGCAGAGGCAGGATTTGAACCCAGGTTCTCTTTCCCCGACACTGGACAAAAGTACCCAATCTTAGTCACACGTGTGCTCCACCAGCCCCCACCGTGCCGAGCACAGCACTGAGCAAGTGTTTATCTCGTGAATGAGGCTGGAGATGGCGACTAAGGCCACCCAGAGGGAAACACCCCGCCCTGCTCCCCACCCCAGCTTCCTCACCTGCTGCCCCCACCCCGCCCTCTGGATCTGCTGACCTGCCTTCCCTTGGTTTATGCTCTGGGAGATCTGGAAGCCTCTGAGCCTGGGCAAAACCCACACAGGAAAGGCAAACCCTGACACCTTTACAAACATTAGAAGAAAGCTAGCCCTTTCTCAAGACGCTTACTTCCATCTGTCAGAAAATTGTTGTAATATACTGATGTTTTAAGACGGAATCTCCTTACTGCCATCTGCTGGAATTTTATGGCAGTAAACACATTTATGATCAGGATGCATGCCCCAACGCCCCTCCCCTCTCCTCTCAGGTAGCACCTTTGTGCTACCTGTCTATGGTAGCCATTTGGAAGATGAATATGGCTCAAGGAAAGAGTCTCTGGAGCATTCCAAAGCCTAGGGGAAGAGATTTACAGAATTGCTGCTGGCAGGTAGAGCTTGGAAGAAGTCTTGTTTGAAGGCAAGCCACCTGGAAGGAGCCCCAGCATTCCACTAACCCCTTTAGTCCTCTGCCTCAGCTTCCCTGCTGGGCTTACAGCTCTGTCACCGGGCCCGGCTCTGCCCAGCCCTGGTGCCTTGGTGGCTGGACAGTACTTGTGGGCTTGGGGGCTACTGGCTGTATTCCTCCTGGGGGGGGGGGCTGAGCACTGGCCCCAGATGACTGGAACCCTATAAGTCATTCTTCCTGGGGATCAGCCTTAAAGTTTCAATGCACTAATTAACCATGCATTAATTAATTAATTCAGCAGATAATTATTAAGTCCCCCCACACTACACAGCTCTATGCTAGGCACCAAGGAACCAGGTGAGAAAACCATCAAGCCAGCACATGGTATGCAGAGACACCTCTGGGGCCCTGCACTGCACCCCTTGGCCAGCTCTGATTTCCCACCCCCAGCTACAGTGGATGGCGGCCACTTCCAGAACAGCTTGGACTGACCTTGATCTTCTGGTGTCCACTTCAAGCATATACTGGGTGCCTTTCTGTTCTCTGTCTCAGAGTCTTCTCCAGTGTTTTGGGGGCCCTTTCAGCCCACAGGAGCCCAGCCTGGCAGTGGGGGAGCTGGGAGCTGGCGGAGAAATGCTGCAGCCTCCCCTCTTGCCTTTTAGGGGACTGATTCCAGGGGTCTCTCAGTGTTTCTTGGAGGTCCCAGCAGGACTGAGTCCCATTGTGCACAGTGGTGGCTGTGACAACGCCCTGTTTGATAGTCTTTTTCTTCATCTCTGTGCCACATTCCCTGCTCCCTCACGCCTGCTCCCCAGGAAGTTCTCCTAAAGAAACTACCCGTCCCCAAGTCTTGGACTCAGCCTGTGCCTTCTGGGAACCCAACATAAGTCAACTGCTCCTTTACGCTAGACTCAGGGAGATGGAGATCAAGGAAAGCTTCCTTGAGGTGATGTTTTTGTTGTCAGCCGAAGAGACTCCATGTTTGAAGGGTGAAGGGGTGGGAGGTGGGGCTGTGCAGGCCGCAGAAACTGCATGTGCAAAGGTTCAGAGCTGGCCGGAGAAGCATGGCCTGTACTAGGAACATACCAAGGGGAAACCCAGACCCCTACTCCTGCCGGTTCCTTACTCTTCCTGTCCCCATGCCCCCACAGAACCTAGACCCCAGCATGCCTTGCTCCCAGGTCCAGTCAGTTATAGCAAAGAGGAGTATACCTAAGTGTCAAAACATTCCCCTTTAAATTCTGGTACTTTCTGGGGGAATTGTGGGTAAATTCCTACAAGGGAGAAGGGCAGAGAAACTCAGGTAATTTGTTGTAATAGGGAACTCAGTTTGGCCTCTTTCTCCAGGGCCTATTGGGTGTGTACAAATGGGTGTGTAGCCCCCCTACTTACCCTCCTCCCTTCCAATATTTCCCCAAGCTTCACCCCTCTCTGGTGTCTGGGGCTGTGGGGCCCAATTGGCATAAAGGCGGCCTTGTCTGGTTTCCAAACTTCCTCGCACAAGCAGGGGAAACTGGATCCTTTGTCAGAATTTACAAAGATGGTTCCAGTTAAGTCTGGACGACCAGCCTGGGTGTGGTCCTCTCCTTGCTCTGTTCCCCTCCCTCTCCTGCCGGCCTGTCCCTTGCGTCCACGTTGGCTCTGTGGCCTGCTGGGACCAGGCACTGGGAGGGGCATGCAGAGGCCCAGGCAGGCTTTACAACAGCTTGACTGGAAAACCTGGAGATGCCAGATCTCAGCTAGGGAGGAAGGCTCTGGAAGGCACAGACCCCAGCCCTCTGGTGTTTGAGGCCAGGCAAAGAAATCAGGTGGTCAGTGAGGTTTCTATCCCTGTATTTCTGCCAGGGGTTGGGGGTGCTGTTGTCAGAACCACAGCTGAATCTGAAGCCACAGCAAGCTTCAGTGCTATGGGCATGATATGGAGCTTGGAGATGTGATCTTGACCAGCAAAAGCTCTATGCTCCACTCTTTCCAGAAGCCTCTTTTCTTCTCTATCATCCCAGGCCAAGGGAGTTAGACAGAAAGGTCTGTGTGGGCAGGGAGTAGGGGGGCAGACCTACATCCATCTGGCCAAATCTCTGCCCTGCAGAGTGAGCCCACCCCAGGGCCCCCGCCTTGTTTGTTGCCCAACCCTTGATGCCAGTGTCTGTAAAGGAGCCGGAGAACTTTCAACAGGGTTTTCTGGACTCCCTCACACACAATGGAGGCACCACACCAAGCACTCCGACATTATCCAGTCCTAGAAGTGAATTTTTTCTTTCCCTCACCCTCTCCACGTTCCTTTTACCCCCTTTTCTCTTCTGGAACCAAGACTGCCTGTGTTAAAATCCTGGCTTCCCCTGTAAATATCTGTGTGACTTGGGACAAGTTTCTTAACCTCTCTGTGCTTCAGTTTCCTCATCCATATGGCATAACAAGCCTGCTGTGAGGAATAATACCTGAAAGTGCTTGGAATAGCTTCCTGCACTTAGGAAGTGCTAGGTGTTAGCTGTTATTAGCTGGGCAGGGCAGGAAGTGGCCAGGTCATTTTAGAACCCTAAACTCAGCACTGAGAAGAGAGCTTTCAGACACATCCTCTACTGCCGCAATTTAAATAAGGCTGGTGAAGAGAGGGGTCACACTGGGATTTGGGGGTCCGTCTTTAGAGTCTACTGTTTGGGGGATGAGTCCAAATCTCACCAAGGGAAGTGTCTATCTCCTTTAGGGTTGCAGAGAGGGCACCCTACTTTCCCCTTTTAAGTATATCGCATATATGTTAGAGGGGATGCCCTATTTGCCCAGGAAGAGCCTGACTCCAGATGGCAGTGGTTTCGGGGGATGCGGGGTGGGGAAGCTGGGAACCCCAGGTGCGCAGAGGACTACTGGGGGAGGGCGGATGGGGGTGGGGGTGGCCGAGCCGCGGCGGCGGCGCGCGAGGAGCCGGAGGGGCCGCCAGGGGGCGCTGTGGCCACGCGGCCGCCCCCGCCGCCCCCGGGCCCGCGAGCCGCCCCTCCCCCAGCGCCGCCCGCCGCGGCCCCGCGCCCCGCAGTCCCCGGGGAAAGCAGCGGGGGCCCCGCGGAGTGGCGCCGCGCGCGCCCCCAACGGCCTCGCGTCGGTCT
Organism: Choloepus didactylus; assembly: GCF_015220235.1. Taxonomy (NCBI): domain Eukaryota; kingdom Metazoa; phylum Chordata; class Mammalia; order Pilosa; family Megalonychidae; genus Choloepus; species Choloepus didactylus. Next base: position 21,231,116 of record NC_051328.1, on the reverse strand, counting down.
TCTCAAGGTCACGGTCCCCTGGAATTCAGTGCTCAACTCAGCCAGCTCCAGCCTCCATTTGCCCGTGAGAGCTAGCTAGGGCTCCTTCCCACTTCTCTCCTCCTCTCTCCAAACTTCTTTTCTCCCTCCCTCCTTCTCTCCTCCTCCTTCCCTCCCTCCCTCCCTTTTCCTCTTCCTTCCTCCCTCATCCCCTCCTTCCTCTTTCCTTCCCTCTTGCTGCTGCGTTTCCTCCCACCTCCCTGGCTGCTCCTTTGCAGTCTCTTTTGGCACCTCCCCCCCGCCCCCCCTCCCCCCAGCGCCCGGCGTTCTTGGGGCGCCCTCCTGGACGTCCCCTCTCCTCCTTCTCGGCCCTCGCCCTGCGTTTCACCCACACACCCTCCGCCCGGCAGACGACTCTGGCTCCAGGGGCCCCGCTCTGGCCCAGGCCACTCCCTGCAGCGGGCAGCCCAACCCTAGGACCCCCGGGGTCCCCTCTGGTTTGATGGGCTGAAACTCCGTTTTCTTTTCCGTCTGTTAAATGGGCAGGCTCCTGGCCCCACCCCAGACCGCGGTTCCAAGCAGAATCCCCGAGGTGGGGCCCTGAATGTGCACTTTTAACACGTGCCCAGGGGACAGGATGCCCGCTGGACTTTGAGAGACGCTGCTCAGAGGTCTCTGTGGCAACGGAAAGAGCAGGAACCGCTGAAGGGGGTGTGAACATGTCCTGTTGGAGAATTAGGCTAAAAAGCATACCGGGCTGCTGGCAGCCTGGTCTAAAACCAGGGCAGTCAGGCGGGAGTCTGTGCAGGCGGGTGGTCATTGGTGTGGAGGCTCAGGGTGGGGCGGGAGGCTCGGAAAAGGAGAGAAGGAGGAATGGGCTGTGAGACAGAAAGTGTGTGGTCTGGAGCCTCAGGAGGCTGCTTGTTGGAAGCTGGGGGTGGTGGTGGGTCTTCAGGTTTTTGAGCCAGGAAAGACCTATGGTCCCAGGCTGTCGTGGCTCTGCTAATGGGGAAACTGGCCCAGAGGACTGTCAAGGTCAACAAGCAGTGAGTGGCAGGCAGCTTGGACCAGGTCAGAGGTCTTCCCACTGCCCACCTTTGCCTGGGGGAGGCAATAGTGAACCATAGAAGGCTCTAGAGTTCTTTCGAGGATGACAGAGCCATTTCTCCAACTGGAGGGTGGCCGATCACACTGGCCTGGCAGCCTCTCTGTGTAACCTGAGTCCTGGGCATGGGGCAGAGGTAGCAGGGAAAGACCTTGAAGCTATGGCTACCTTCCGACAGGGTAGTGGTGGAAAGGAGACTGAGGATTCAGTTCAGAACACGCCACATCTCTTGCTGCTCCTCTGTGGGGAGGAAGAGGAGGGGGGGAGGAGGAGGAGAGGGGGGAGGAGGAGGGGCCCAGTTAATAGCTGACCAGGTAATGAAAACAGTTTCTTTTCTTCTGAACAGGAGGCTTACACATGCTTACTTTCTAGGGCAGGTGGTAAAAAATGTAAAGGGAACAAAAGGATGAGTTCCCACATTCTGATCCCCAGCCTCCCAGTTCCATTTCCTGGAGACAACAGGAAGCTTCCTGAATGTCTTTCCAACACTCTGCGCAGATGAAAGCATACATGTCTGTATGTCCCCTTTTAAATATAGAGCATGTTAGACAGGCTGTTCCACACCTGGCTTTTTTACTTAAAAATATGTCTTAAAACATGAATCTTAAGAGACTGTTCAATATCACTGTGTGGGGACCAGCTCTCTCTAGCTGAGCTTATGTTGCCCCTACCTTTGCCGAGACTCCAGACTTATGGACTGATGTCTTGGGTGCACAGGCAGAGAGAAATACAAACAGTACCCCCCAAGGGGCTGACCCACCCCAGTACCTGCAGGAGGCCCACCCTGCTGGGGAAGTGTGTGTGTGTGTGTGTCTGTGTAAAGGCTGTATGTGTGCAGTTGTGCTGTTCTTGTACCTGTGTCTCCTTATATGTGCTGGGCGAGGGGATCAGTGCCTGTCAATATCTGTTGTTTATAGGCTATCCACTTCCAGAAAGGCTGGGAGCTCCCTTGCAGCAAAGATGCAGAGACAGGAAGTTTCCCAACCATCCGTGGGAGACTTTGAAAGATAGGAAGCAGGAGTGGGTGAGGCATGTGTGCACCGTGCAGGCATGTGTGTGTGTGTGATTGGTTGTGTGTGTGCGTGTTGGTGTTAACGTTCTGGAGTCCTGCCCTCCCTGAGCCAGGGGCCCCTGACCTTCACCCCTAAGCGCCCCCTCCCCACCCCAGGTGCGGCTGGCAGCCAGCCCCTGCCCCACAGGACTTGTGTCCACTAGTGGGGGGTTGCTGGGCTCCTCTGTCAGGACTTGGGCTGTGGAGTCACACAGCCTTGGCCTTCTCTGGCCCTGCTGCTTCCTGGCCCCTTAATATTTCTGAGCTCATTGGGCTTCTGTGGAAATGGGCTAGTCACAGCTACTGAACAGGACCGCTGCTGGGGTTCGGTGAGCGAAGGTGTGAGAGCCTCTAAGTGGGTGGGTGCCTGCCGCCTTGTGGACCCTATCATGCAGGGACAGGCCCCAGTGCTCAGATCTCAGTGGCCTCTGCCTGCCCAGACCCTTGGTCGTGTGTTGTCACGGTGTGGATGTGCACATGCTCCTGCAGTTCCTGCAGGACAACTGGCTCCTTGAGCTGGTGCTGGGTTCCTGTGGGACCTGGACCGGGGTGCGTGTCCGTGACAGGGTGTGGGACAGGGGCGAGCGCTCAGGGCAGGCTTAGCTGAGCCTGGAATGGACCTCCTCTTCCTGGAGCATTTCCTGCTGTGGTTTGAGAGGAATGTCGGCAGGTGGGGACCTGGGAGCCTGCTGGCCCCCCAGGGCTGGGGCCACCGCCAGGCTCTCCGGCCCTGGCTGCCAGGGCAGACCCCCCCCAACCACACATCTGGATGTAGTTGTCTCCAGCTGCCGGGGCAGGGCTTGGGCTGCGGCCAGGGCGGGCCGCCCTCTGGCTTTGGAGACCTCACAGAGGGCCCTGCTCCTGGGGGAGGGAGGCCAAGGAGAAAGAAAAGAAAGAGATGGGTCAAACTAAAGCTGTTGTGAAGATATCGGAAAAATCGATACTGTTCTTGGCATTTTTACTTCACTGGTATATTTAACAAAATCCTTCCAACAATAACTTGTGAGAATCAACCATTTTGCAAGAAAAAAAGGAAGGGCTGGGCCGGGGGTAGCAGGGGGAGTGTGGGAGTAGGGCGCCAAGGAATAACTTTGCATTCTGAAGAACCTTTTGGCCTTTTCCAACAAATCAGAAACTCCAAAGGGGGAAACTGTTTTTACTGTAGTCACGCCCGTGTCTAAATCAAGCAAACTTGAGACACACACATGTTTTTTATTCCTAAACTAAGCAAAAGACTTGATTTCGGGTCTGTATGGGGTCCTAAAAACACATTGAAAATTGCTCTTTTCCCCGCCGTCTGCCCTGAAATTTATTTCGTGTCTTAAAAATTTCCAGAAATTTGATGTCTCTTGCTCTGGCTTCAGGCCTCACTAAATAGTCCTTCCAGAGGTCAGTGTCACCATTTCCTGAGGGTGGGGTGTGGGAGGGGAGGGGGCTGGGGTGGAAATGGATTGTTCTCTGGCCTTCGAGGGAGGTAAAACCATCTAGTTCAACCCCTCGTTTCAGAGCTGGAGGAAGCAGGCCAGGAGAGGAGCGGTGTCCTGCCCCATGTCACCCAGCGAAGGCTCACCCTGAAATGACACCATGCAAGAGGGGTCTGTTCTCGGCTGTTTCCTGTAAGCTGTTCTGCACCCTCCTGGGACCACTGGAGATGCGTCTTCCTTGTGAGGGAGCCCGGTCAGTGCAGAATGTGAAGGCTTTGTTGTGGGAGGCAGAGAGAGGGGCTGGCCCAGTGCCCTGGCTTAGGGTCTCCCAACTCAAATCTCCTGCTACGTGCTATTGGGTGTCACTCTCCTGAACCCTCAGTTCCCCATTTGAAAATAGTAGCCAGAGTAATGCTACTGACATTTGTCATTAATGAACACCTACAGTGTGTACTTGCTATATTTCATCCTGTTTGATCTCACGCCCCTTTCAGGCTGGCATCCTAAATAGCTCCACTTTGCAGATGAGGAAACTGAGGCACAGCAGGTTAAGTGACTTGGAGTTAGGAGTTGATCCCAGGCAGTCAGGATGCCCTTAACCCTCTCACTGGCAGCTGTGCCCCTTGCCCCCGGGCTTGAGGGGAGCTTCACGGAGACCTGGGATGGGGCAAATCGGAAAGGCCTGTGCTCACTGTGGTTATGGGGGCAGGGTAGACAGGGTGCAGGGCTGGGAACCCCCTTTCCTTTGTCTCTCTTCAGCAGCCCTCCCTTCATCCTGGAGCCCCACGGCCTCTGACCCCTCCTGCCTTCCCCAGGGCATCAAGGGTTCACTCCGGCACTCTGCAGGCAGAGGGGTGCTTTAGTGCCCAATCAGGAGGTGGTGAGGTGGCTCCTTGCATCTCGCCCCAGGTTGCTGGCTCTGTGTGTCCATCCCCACGGTGGCCTGGATGTCCCTGCCAAGGCGAAATTAGAATGTGCAGCTCCTGCAGAGAAGGCAGATTTGACCAAGCCTCCTGCCGTCTGGCTTGCTAGGCCCTTCCAAGAGCTGACAGGAGGCTGGAGAGATTGGACCCAGGGCCGGTGCCCGCGACATTCCTCGTGACAAGGACGTTTTCTCCAGGCTGGGCTGCTTGCCGCTCAGACACACGGTCCCCCATACTGGTGATTATTGGGAGACAGGCAGGCACCACGCTCCCCTCTCCTCTAGCCGGGCCCCAGTGGGCTTCTCGTAAATGTTACTGAATGAGGGAGCTGGGCACTTCCAAGGCACTCTCCCCTGGACCGGGAGCTTGGAAGGGGCTGCGAGGGTTGTGTTGAGCCCACTAATGGACGCTGCTTCCTGTGGGTGACAGCTGGGCTGAAAGCAAGAGTGAGTTTTCTGTTTTATTATACTAGAATTAAAAAAAGTTTTTTTTCTCCCCTCCCTGGGGTTGGGCATTTATCTATTATGGGTAAGATAAGGGGGATCAAGTTGGAGGACACCTGACAGTAATTGGAGGGCCTCTGGACCCTTCCGTGAAGCAACCCTGTGATTTCTGCCATGTAGTTTGTTCTGGGGCTCTTGATGAAGCAGCAAATGGAGTGATTTGAAGGTTTGCTTTTCTTACAGCAGAGCAGAAGCAGCCCAAGGGGTGGGATTCTGGTCCTTGGCCTCGTGAGAAGAGGACCCCTCTGGGCAGTGTCTCCAAGGGTTGGCAGGGCTGGGACCCGTTTGCTGGAGGATTGGAGGCTGCTGGCTTCATCTTTAATGGGCCCCTTGCTGGCCTGGCTCCAGACTGCAGGCCCCGTATTGGCAGTGAGGCCATCTTGTGGCTTGAGTTTCCTTGGTCTGTCTATCACCGGTAACATACGCTTGGCCCTCGCCAACTCCTGCAGCCCCATTACCACCCATTCCCTTTCTGGCATTGCAGGGCCCAGGCTGGTCTGGCCTGGCCCCACGAGGTGCCAGGTTTGGGGTCTGGGAACATGATGGACTTAGGACAGGTTTGGGAAAAGGATCTGGAGCTCGAGAGGCCAAAGTCGGAGCAACCTGAAGGAAATCCAAGCTCAGTGGACGCCCAGATTTTTTTTAACCTCTTTCTCCCATAATGAGATGCTCATTCACCAGGAAATTGCCCCAAAGGACAGTGAAGGAAGAAACAGGGATGGGAGGTGAGGGGGTGGCAGGATATTAATGTTTACCCTTCCAGATCCTTCTCCATGTTGCTCTGGGACCGGGAGCCAAGTGCCGTGGCCTGCAGTGCCTGGGCTCCCTCACCCCTGGCTTCTGGTTCAGTTTGGCCAATGGAGGGTGGCAGCAGGGATCAGAGGGCAGGGGCAGAGGACAGGGTTTGTCTCCCCTGTTCCCTCCCTGCCAGGCTGGGGGTTCACAGTGACCTCTGCCAGGCAGCTCCAGCTGCAGCGCCTGCTCTCTCTCCTCAGTCCAGTTCCCTTCACGCCCCTCGCCCCAGGCCTGGGGGTGGCTGTCAGTTTCATAGGGCTGCTCTGAGAAAAGCCCCACGCTCTGGGTGGCTTAAATCGACAGGAATTTAGTCTCACACCTCTCGAGGCCAGAAGTCTGAAACCAAGGTGTTGGCAGGGCCACGATCCCTCTGAAGGCTTCAGGGGAGAATCCTTGCCTCTCCCAGCTTCTGGGGGGCACAGGCAGGTCTTGGCTTGTGGTTGCATTGCCCCACTCCGTGCTCTGTCTGCACGTCACCTGCTTCCCCGTGCATCTGGGCATCCTCTCTTATAAGAACCTGGTCGTGAGTGTCTGGCCCACCCTAATCTAGTACGGACTCAACGTGACTGGTTACATCAGCCAAGATGCTATTTCCAAATAAAGTCACAATTTCAGGTTCTGGTGGACATGGATTTTGGGGGACACTGTTCAGTGCAGCAAGAGGGGTGTACCTGCTCCTGGCTGTTGGGAGCTCCAGGGTGCTGCCCTCCACCCTGGTGGTTCTGCCTTAAGTGTGCCTGCACTGCTGTAAACAGTGCCTTCACTAGACTCTCCTCACTACTCCTGCTCGAGTGTGCTAGGAGCCCGACCGATAGGGAGGGCATCATCCAGTGAACAATCGGGGGCCAGCGGAGGATCCTGTGCCCCCCAAGGCCTGGGGGAGAAGTCGTGAGGCCTGGGCCAGAAGCGTGTGATGGAAACAGCAGCTTAACATCTGCGGCAGGTGCTGTGGGCTGTGCACCTGGATGCAGAGCTTGGCCCACTGGGATGTTGCCTGCAGCTTCACGGTGACAAACCGGTGTTCCCAGGTACACCCAAGGCCTCCCACCTGGATCACCTGGGTCTCTCTGCCTGAGGGTGTGCTCCAGCTGGGAGAGCGGTGCACACTCAGCCCATGCAGGCGGGAGATGTCGGGATGTTACCATCCCCAGGAGCCACCAAGCCCTAACAGAGAGCAAGGGACAGGAGTCCCTCTGTGGGGCAGTTCCAAGTGTGAGATTCCCTGTTTCCTATCGGTCCCACTGTGCTCACTCCCCTCCGTCAGCTTTCCTCCTTTCCCTGTCTCACCTCCTAGCTCCCTCTCCCGCCCCCGCCCCCCCATCACCCCCCATGAACTGCTTGCATCAGCTCCTTGTCTGGGGGCTGCTTTTAGAGAAAGTGAAACTAAGTGAGGAACTAGCAAGGACCAGGCTTACTATGCACCCTGGTTCCATGCAATAGAGCATCTCTTTCTCTCAACAGCCCCTAAGGCTGCTACTCGTGTTATTTCCATTTTATGGAGTTGGGAACCCAGCACCTTGAGGTGCAGTTACCCGCCTGAGGTCCTGGAGCCAGGCTTCTTGCCCAGGCGGGGCCTGGTTGGGAGCCGGCCTTACCCACGACCCTCTGCTGGGACTGGCGGAGGGGAGGCACGGGGCTCACACTTGTGGCACATTTGCCAGGTCCAGGGCTGGCATTTGGCATATGACAGGTCACTGGGTCCTCTCAAAACCCTGCCAGGTAGGAACTGGTGTTGTTTCCATTTAATAGATGAGAAAATTGAGGCTCCAAGAGCTTAAGAAACTTGCTCAGCCAATAGGTAGGCAGCAAAGCTGGGATCTTGGCACTCACCCTCCCAGTGATCGGACCATGCTTCCCCTACCCCAGATCTTGGGAAATTAGGTTTTTAGATCCCTTCCTGGCACCAGCAAGCTATGCCAGAAGCTGGACCCCATGCTGCCCGCTGCTCCACGGTCACCTCCTAGGAGAGTGGTTCACTGGTATTTACCACAGTTTACCAGCCGCTTCCTCCCACAGTGTTCTACTGGACTCCAGAGTTTGAAAATAGTTGTTTCAGACAGTTCCCACCTGTTTAACAGTTGCTCTGGAGGAGGGACTGATTCCTGGAGCTTCTTACTCCTCCAACTTCCCACTATTCCTTTCCTTGCACTTGCTTTTTGACTTTGTCCCCCATCTCTATTCCAGGGGGACAACTCACAGAAGGGAAACCAGGGTCCCGGGACAGGGGCATGTGGCAGTGGAGGGGAGCTGTGGCCTGGGACGTGGAGCCTGCTCTTCTCTGTGTTAGCACCCATGACCTTTGACCTTTGTCATTTTTGTCTTGCTGCAGGAGGAGAGAACCTGCCCTGAAGCACTCAGGGAGGGCATCGGCCCAGTGGCTTGAGCCCTACCTGGAAAGCAGGTGAGTCATCTCAGATGCACCTGCCAGGGAAACAACGTGCTTGGCAGCAGCATGGGGTGGGTTGGGGGTGGGGGGCGGATCGATGGGTGGGAGCCCTGATTAGATGGTGTTAAGCAGAGGATTTTGTAGTCTGTCTTCCTACTAGGAGAGTCAACAATAGGTCAGGGTTGTTTAATCTTCCTGAATAAACAAGCAGGTGAGTTGCAGAAACAGCAGATACAGCCTGACTCTGAGTGTGCGTACGTGAGTGTGTTTATGTTGGGGAATGTGTGTGCACACATGTAGGTGAGTGTATATGTCTGTGTGTTTGTCCGTGTGAGGGTGAGATTTTATGTCTCTGGGAATTGTGTGTGCATGGATGAGAGTATACATGTGCATATATGTGTGTGTGCGGGTGGTGTATGTGTGCATAGGGCATCTCTGTGAGCGTATGTGTGAGCATATCTGTGTAAGTGGCGGTGTGTGTGAGTGTTTGTGGGGGGTTGGTATGAGTGTGTGTGAGAGATGGGGTAGATGGTGTATATGTGTGTGCTTGTGAGGGTTTAAAACTGTGTGTATGAGAGAGAGAGTGTGTACCTAAGGCCAGGTTTCGGTTTCTATTCAAGACCTTCTTGAAGAACATGCCAGAGGCCTTTAGAGACTCCTGGGGAGACCCAGTGATAGAATTTGTCAAAGGATGCCCCGGCCCAGGCTCTGAGCACCAGTGCCCTGCTGGGTGTCTCAGCCTGCAAGCACCCCAGGATCCCCCTGCGCTGCACAGGCACAGGTGTGGGACACTTGGGGCCATATTAAGGGGCAGCCCTGAGCCCCTCAGGCTCTGGATCCAAATCCCAGCTCTGCCTTCTTCCTTGGGGCCTTGGGGAGATCAGAAACCTCCCCAGGCTTCTGCTTCCTGGTCTATAAAATGAGGTAACAACTGCTGCAGGTTGTTGAAAAGCCCAGAGGAGGTGACCACCAGGGGCTCTTAGATTATTCCATGTCCCTCGGCCTGGCAGGCCCATCCATCCTCCCTGTTCTAGTCAGGGTGCCATCTGTGCCTCGGTTCAGGCCTGGAGGCTGGGCCTGTGGAGCGTGGTGTCTGGAGACAGGTGGGCCCGTCACACACAGATGTTCTCCTTCACTGCCCGAACCATCAGCCACAGCCTGGACTCTGCGGGGTCTAGATGTCTCCATAAATCCTATGTAAAATGCATTTCTGGGAGATCAAGCCCCTTAGGAACAGACCCCTCCTCAAATGGCCGTCTCCTTGCTGGTCCCCGGGTGGCTGTGGGGAGTGCAGTCTGCCAGAAGCTGCACTGACACCTCCGCTCTTGGGCACGGCAAAGCCTGAGGCAGAGGCTGATGCGGTGGGTTCCAAATCTTGGGTCAGCCCCTCCCCAGCCCTGGGACCTTCTAGGCTATGGACTTTGCTTCTAAATACTTGCTGTCTGACTGGCCCATTTCTGGGGGAGCTGGCGCAGACGGTTATACCAAGATGTCTGCAAGAGTTTCACCACACCCCGAGTGGCTTAAAGTAACACACATTTATTACCTTACAGGGCTGGAGGGCAGGAGTCTGAAATGGGTCTTATGGGCTAAAATCAGGGTGTCAGCAGAGTTGCATTCCTTCTGGAAGCTCTAGGGGAATGTTGGGGATTGAATCATGCCCCCCACAAAAGGCATGCTCAAGTCCCAACCCTGGTCCCGTGGCTGTGAACCCATTTGTAAATAGGGTCTTTGAAGATGTTATGGGTTAAGGTGTGTCCACTCTGAATGAAGGTGGGCCTTAACCCAACGTGGCTGAAGCTCTTATAAGCAAAGGAAATTGGACACACACAGAAGCCACAGGAGAGCAGCCAGAAGCTGGAGGTCAAAGGAACCCTGAAGAGAAAGGAGAAGATGCTACCATGTGCTTTGGCATGTGATGGAAAAGCCCAGGAGCCCAAAGATTGCCAGCCAGCCGGAAGATTCTGAGCCCAGGAGGAAGCAAGTCCGCTAGCCTCTGAAACCGTGAGCCAATCAATTCCTGTCGCTAAGCCAACCCATTGTATGGTGTTGGTTGTAGCAGCTGGGGAACTAAAATAGGAAGGACCTGTTTCCTTGCCTGCACGCTTTGGCTTGTGGCCCTTTCCTCCATCTTCAGAGTGTGTCCCTCCAACCTCTGCATCTGTTGTCACCTCTCTTGCTTTGACTCTGACCCCCCTGGCTCCCTCTTTCATTTATAAGGACCCTTGAGATTACATTGGGCCCAGCCAGATAATCCAGAATAATCTCCCTGTTGCAAGATCCTTAACTAATCACATCTGCAAAGTCGCTTTTGCACATAAGAGAACAAATTCACAAATTCTGGGGATTAAGACTTGGACATCCTTGGGGGTGGTAGTGCACAGTTCAGTCTCCCACTGTGTTCAGAAGAATGAGAAGCAGCTTTGTTATCGGCAGGGAGGGTTGCAGCATGGGCATCCCCGTTGCCTGGCGGAGTGACCAAACAATCATCACCACACACTCACTTGGTCATTTCACAGCTATTAATAGAGTGCCGACTGCATGCCCTGAGGGAGGTCAGGTACTAGTGGGGGACACTGATGACAAACAGTCTGCTGTATAATATAGCAGATGGTGACAAGTTCCATGGAGAAAAGTAAAGCCGGGTAAGGGCGTGGACTGGTAGGCTAGTTTAGATGGGGTGAGCCAGGACTGCCTCTTCCAGAAGGTGACATTTGAGCAGAGCCTGTGGTGAAGCAAAGGAGCTAATGAGCCATGCAGCATGGGTGGGAACGGTGTTCCTGTAGAGGGGACAGCAAATGCAAAGTTCCTGGGGCAGGAGCAAGCTTGGCCTGTTTGAGGGACAGCAAAGGGACAGATAAGGTGGGGCCTTATAGGCCATGGCAAAGAGTCTGGATTGGAGGTAGCCAGTGTCTGCTAGTGATTACTTATCAAGGGCCCATGGTTTGCTAAGCTCTGTTGGGTACTAATGTCTCATTTAGTCCTCACTGCGGGCCATTGAGGTTGTTTTTTACAGTGCATTTTAGAAATGAGGAAACTGAAGCTCAGGGAGAAGTAACTTGCTCTCGTCCACGATTTGGGGTAGTGACTATCAGACATATCACAGCTGGCTGTCTTTGAGCCCCCCCATTCCAGGCCCATTGGCCTCTGGCAGGGGGTAGTATGTGCAGCCATGTGCTTGGGGGTCAGAGTGTTTTCCCTGGGCTCTGATTGTCTCCTGTCCCTGAGTGGCCAGAAGAGGGTTAGAAGGAAGTGAGGACAGCAGGGGTTGGCAGGAATGAGCTTTGTTCTGCAGGTTCAAAGAGGAGGAATGCAATGGTTTTGGCCTGTGCCAGGATCAGCTTTGCCTCCTGTCTGCTGGAGCCGCGCTGTGGGAAGAGCTGGAGCGGCTGCCTGGCCTGTGGTTAAATTCAGCCTTCCTTCTTCGCCTGCTCCAGGGGACCCATCAGACTCAGCATCCCACACCCTCAGGGAAAGGCACTGTTTCAAATTCCAGTCATTCCTGGTGCTGCCAAGGTACACATTTCACTGAGATGAGAACATGGGCACCTGGCTTGTTAAGGGCAAATCCAACTCCTCCGGGCTCCCAAAGGCTGGGCCAAGCCTGCTCAACTCCAGATGACAAAGGCACAACTGTGATTGGTCTCCATGGAAAGGGACACCCACGCCCCCAGCTGAGTTCTTCAGAGCTGTCCCTTCTTTGAGCCAAATGGATGGTGGGTTTGCATGGGAAGGTCCTGTTGGCTGAATGTAGGGGGATGCCCCGGGCAGGGTGTGCCCTCAACTGCTCCCCCTTCCTCCCCCCCAGCAGCCCTGGGACTGGCCACCACACAGCCTGCCTTCCATGGTCTTTCCCAGGTTGGTGGCTCGGCCATAACCAGGGGCCATGGAGCTGAGGCCTGGAGTTGGCTTCCTACAGTAGAACAGATGAAAAGTTTACCTAGGGCTGGTGAACACATCTTCCTTTCCCTCCTTCTTGATAAAAGAAATCATAGCATCTGCCAATTATTGTCCATTCATTGCCAAGCATATTGCAAACATCGTCTCATTTAATTCTCACACAGCTCGGTGAGGCAGTTAGTGTTAGTGTCCCCATTTCACAGATGAGAAAACCGAGGCTTAAAACTATACATGATAATATTGCCTGCATGCACTCAGCTACTGAACTGGGGAACTGAAACTTGAACCCAGATCCTTTTGCCTCCAAGGGCACATTGTTAATCTCATCTCTCATCTGGGAGCAGTTTGAGGGCAGGGCCCATGTCATTTTTCCTCGAATATTTCCATGTATCTAGTGGAGCGCTTTGCACATAACAGCCAGTTAAAACATATTGATTTTGCATCTGTTAATGATCTGTTAAGTTTTTGACAAGAGAGTTAAGTTCAATCAGAACTTTTCACAAGTCCCAAACCAATTTTCCCTACTCTGTTAATGTATTTATTCTGTAAACATTTGTTTAGAGTCCCTATGTGCCTGGGCCACTCTGCAGGGTTATTTTCTCAGTCCCATCCTGCATAGACTCTAATTATATCTGCAGTTTTGAAAAGGCAATGTTTTCATTGCTATTTGGGTAAAATACCCCCCAGGGTGGCCCCCTGGGGCCCAATAGCCACAGCTGGAAACGTGATTGGGAGTGCCACCCTGTTACAGATTCCCGTGTGTCTGGAGGCCTCTGAGCTCTGCAGGCTTCCTGTCAGCCCGCACGTCCTTGGCCTCCAGAATGCCCCCGCTCCTGGTTGGTTCCAGGGGTCTTTCTTCCAAATATCTTGGAGAGCTGGTCTGGTCTTCCCTCTTTTGTCTTCTGCTGCTGCCACTGAAAAATTCCAACAGCACTCAGATGGCCATGTTTTGGGTATTTCTGGTGACCTCAGGCCTCTGGGAGTAGCTATTCTTAAACATCTTTTTAGCAGATGGCTGGAAAACTCATGTTTTTCTGTGTCTGGATTTGGGATGGTGGTGGTGGAGGGGCGGGCTGAGAAATGGGGTAGAAGAGTTTCACTAAGGTAGCTAAAGCCAAAACATGTCAACTAAAATGATATGCCATTTACTGTCCATCTGCTTGACACTGTTTCAAAAATCACAATAATGAAACAACTACTTGGTGGTGCCAAGGTGCAGGGTCTCTTCCCTTCCATAGTGGACTATAAATGATACAACTTCTCCAAAGAGCAATTGAGCATCATGCACTGAGTTTTAAACAAGCACCTATCCTTTGATCCAGCGATTGCTTTTCTAGAATGAAGGTCAGTGAAATGAACAGATGCAAAAACTGTACGCATGAGGTTTATTTAGGCACACTAGCAAACTTTCAGAAACAGCTTAAGTGTCCAGTAATAGGGGACTGGTTAAATAACTTATGTCCATCCATCCATTCAATGGGATGGTATGCATCCAGTTAAAACGATGCTTGTGCATGTCTTTTGCTGCCATGGAAACAGCATAAATTATGGCAGTAGCATTTACAATGTGCCTATAACATGCCAGGTGCTGCTCTAAGCACCCTGCAAGGAGTAGCTCGGTTATTCCTCCAGCCACCTTATGGGGCAGGTGCACTAAAGGAATAATTCCCATGTTGCTAATGTGGAAACTAGGCAAAGAGCCAGTTTTGCCCAAGTGGCACCAAGGAGTCTCGAGCCCCAGCTGTTTCCTAACCAACTACCACGCTGCCTTTACCTGTGACCATGAGGAAGAAAAATCAAGGTCACAAAACTTCCTATCCAGCCTGATTCCACTTTTGCAGAGAAAGGTGTCTATTAGGCATAGAAAAAAGACTGGAGAGGAAAACAACTATGACAGTGGTGGCCTCTGGGAGGCAGAATTAGGGGTCATTCTCTTCCATCTAATTTTGGATTTTCTAAATTCTCTTCGAAATTAGTGTATTAATTTTATAATAAAAATAGAGAATGTGAGAAGAGAGAGTGGGTACATGGGGAGGTATCTGGCTGGATGAGCAGATTCCCAGCAGCCCTTCTCTTGGGGTGTACCTCAAATCTTGGGAGGGCAGTGGGGGCAGATTTTGTGACTCTGAAGAAAGAGACAAAGACCCCTATGTTCTCTGATTCTGGCTTCAGGGGCACTGAGAGTGAGCAGGTCTGGGCTGTGGGTCTTTGGACATCTCCAAATGTCAGGGTTGGAAAAAGGGCTGAGGATCGATTGTCTGGGACATGTTTTACCATCGTTTTTCTTAGTGGCAAAACCGTTTCTTCAAGTGAGTCTTACTCATGAAGCAAGGCAAAGGGATGACACTTTGACGTCTGGGACCGAGTTTCTCTTAGAGAGGGGACTGTTCTGTGTAGGGAAAATCCCTCGAGGGGCCCCTTTGGGTGACAGCAAGGCCCAGAGGATCCGTTCTGTCCTTAAAGTGAAGGCAAAAGGAGTGTTCTCTAGAAGAATTGAACAAGTCTTCTGGGATGGAGGAGGGGAGAGGAGAGAGAACTTGGGGAAGAAGGCAGCTGGAGAAAATCCTTGAAAAGCAGGGTCTTGAATGGTCCATTTTAAAGTCCTTTTCTTGCTGTGATGTTGAACCTCACCATTTACTAGCTGTGTGACCTTAGGAGAGTCACTTTACCTCCCTGAACTGCAGTATTCGACTGGCAATTGGGAACCGTCTACATTTTTTTAAAAAATTTTTTGGGGAATCATCTGCTTCTGAGGGTTGTTGTAAGAATAAGAAACTCTATAGGGTTTGTGTTGGGCCTGGGCCTGCTGGTCACAGGTTCCTTCCTCACCATTCCCCACTCGGCTCTGTACCATGAGGGTACGGACGACCCCTGGAAACTGCTCAGGAGACAGGAGAGCAGGAGAAGGGAGAAGCCAGATTATGTCTTCTCTTCTCTTTCTGTGTCACATGGGCTCCCGGGCAGCGGCTGGGTCTGCCCTGCGGGTGCAGCTCTTGCCATGGAGGTCCGGTGACCCTGCCTCTTCCCGCCATCCCTCCAGCCCAGGGCTGGTGGCAGTTTCCTGCTGCTGCTGCTGTGTGGACTGAATCACTCTTCCCTGGTGGGTTTATCAGCTCTTCCACCACTTTTGTCTAACGAGGTCCCTGCATCAATTCCTTCTGGTGTGATTTCTGCTTCCCTGGTTGGACCCTGGCTGATGCAGGATTGAAAGAAAATTTGGCTTTGACCTTAATATTAAACTTTGGAAGGGTGAACGGCCAAATGTCTGGTTCAGTGGTGTGTCTGGGATCTGTGAAGTTGTTCATCATTAGTTACTGAGAAATCATGTAGGTTACATCATTCCTAATTAGGTTATATCATCTAATTTTCATAACAGATACATAAGAAAGTATACGTCTTTTAGGTTAATTGTTGATATCTAAATATTCCCTTTCAAATATAGGTAAGCATTGTTGAAGTTTCATGGAATGAATTGTCTTTTGTTTATAGGATGAAATTTTATCACTTGCTGGAAGTATAAGTGTACATTTGTTGTTGAAGAAGAAAGTTCTGCACCAATTTTGATTATGAAGGTTGTTAATTTTTTTACTAAGATATTAAAATATATTTTCAATAGTCACATAAATAGGGAGATAGGGTGACAGTTGACACAAATATTGAGAGTATTAGCTAGATAGCTTTTAGGAAGCACATTATTTCCTTTCTGAGCCAACCTGTTTATAAAATTTGGATAATAATACATAACAGAATACAAGGAATTAGATTATGTCACAATTATATTTGTGGAGTTGTTACTGTGCCAGCATTCATAACATTATATGAAATAAACTTTAATAACTGCATTTAATTTTTAACTATTTAATTCTATTTAGGCACTCTAAATCATGATTTCAAGAAGATATTTGGGAATTTTTCATATCTTGAAAGGATGATTGGAAATGGCCACTTGCCACCTCAAAATGGAAGGAAAACCTCCCAAATCATGTACAGCATGAATCTTTGTGATCCAGTTGTAACAAAGATGACAGAGTATAAAGAAAGAATGTGCTAAAAGAAAGATGAGGCAACCACTAAATATCTCTCTCTTCACCCCAATAGAGAGTGAGCTTTTATTTAACACCACAAACGCAAGCCAAGGGACCACGGGGCCCCCAGCTGCTGACAGGCTGAGGAATCTTGTTCCTGCCCTAAAACCTGAATGCTCAAAATGTGATGCCAAAACAGAAATGATACAATCATAATAATAGTTAATTTTTAAAAGGAAAGGCCAGAATTGTGCTTTTATACCAGAATTTAATTCCACAATAGTGTCATTTAGCTTCAGTTGGGGCTAAAATACTGATTTTGACACTTAGCCATTGGGTCAAAGTGCATGTGCCTTGCCCTGCCTGTGCATTTTGTAATTGCTGGTTTCTTGCCAGCACCCTCCACCGGGCTCTGTGTGCCACCTCACTGCTCTGGCCCCAGCAATGCGATTTCTGGCCCACATTAAGTGCTCAATCAATTCTTGTTGAAGGAACAAAGTACAGCACAAAGCATTATGGTTATTAACACCCCGAAGGGCAGCCGTTGGGCACAACTCAGGGCCAGGGCTGTGGATCTTGACACCTTCTATATCAGTCAGGCTGCTTCCAGTTGCAAGTTGCAAGGAACAGAAAAATCAACATGGCATGGTATAAGCAATACAGGGAATTTATTGACATATCTGAAGACTCCAAGGTTGGGCAGGCTGGGGGTACAGTGTGCTTCCCAAGTCCATGAGGTTGTGCAGCCTCTGGCTCCATTTTCAGGATTCCCTTTCTCCACCCTATACATCAGCTCTGCTTCTTCCCCAGCTTATAGCAGCTCACTGTCTCTCACCCGGAGAGAGGGGACAGCTTCTCTCCCCCAACACCAAACCAATGTCCTGAGCTTCAACCTGATTGGGCCAATTTGGGTCACATGCCCAGCCTTGTACCAATCACTAGGCAGGAAAGGATGGGGCTCAGCTGATTGGCTTAGGCAAAAAGGTCCACCCAATCAGGCTCTCTGTGACCAAGGGGGCAGAGTAGAATTCAGGCCACCTGGGGTGCGTGTCTTCATTTTCTCTCACTTGGTGATGAATCATCACAAACTTAACTTAAAATGACACAAATTTTCTCACAGTTTCTGTGGGTCAGGAGTCTGGGTTGGGTTGGCTGGGGCCTCTGCTCAGCCTTACAGTTCTCAGGCTGAACTCAACTGCAGGCCCAGGCTGTGTCTCATCTGACTCTGGGGATCCTCTTCCAGGTGCACTGGTTGTCGGTAGAATTGGTTTCCTCCAGGCTATAGGGTTCACAGCTTTATTTTCTTGCCAGCTGTTGGCCAGGGACTGCCATGGCCTTCCACCTCTTATCACATGGCTGTTTGCTTCTTCCAGGCCGTCTCTCAGAGAGCCACTGGAGTGCCTCTTCCATCTCTGACCTCTAAACCCAAGTGTAGGAATCACCTGATTATGTCAGGCCCACCAACGACAATTTAGCTTTTGATTAACTCAAACTGAAAAGGTTAGGGACCTTAACTGCATCTGCAAAATCTCTTCACCTTTGCCGTACAATGTAACTTAATCAAGGGAGTTCTAGTTCATCTTATTCACATGTTTCATTCACACTCAGGGAGCGGGAATTATACAGGGTTGGTACACAGTGGACTGGGAATCTTAGGGGCTGTCTTAGAATTCTGCCTCCCACAGTGGGTAAGCATCAATGTCCCCCCAAATGCCTGGTCCCTCTCAGATCCTGCCCAGGTTTCCTGACCCCAAGTCCTGGCTGTGCCAACTGGGACAGTGGTCTCCTTTCAGCCTGGAGGAATTACCCAAGAGAGGTAGCTCTGTCCCTTCTGTCTGCTCCTCTGCTGGGCACAGACCCTCTTTACTTGGACGAAGAATCAGAATCTCTCAGCCTGAAGTGCTTATCAGTAGCTGTTGTCAGCTTGGTCAAATCCAGCACTGACCAAGGCTTTCTGAGGCCTGGACTAAACAAACTAAGTCTTTATTTACTAGATGGCTTTATTTAGTGCTTACTGAGTGCCAAATAGCCAAGTATTGCTCTAAGCATCTTTCCCCTGTTATCTGATTTAACCATCTCAATGACCCATGAGATTGCCACTATCCACATTCCCATTTTACAAAAGAGAAAATGGGAGTGACAGGGTGTGTGTGTGTGTGTGTGTGTGTGTGTGTGTGTGTGTGTATACACTCAAAGACAGGCTACATACTCATCTCAGAACATATTATCTGTAGGTGGCAGAGCTAGGACTTTAACCCAGGTCCCACTGTCTCCAAAACACATGCACTCAACTACTCTGGTAGCGTGTAGCATGCCTTCTCCCAGAATGTTCCAGATCATTGTAAACCAGCTTCCACATTTTGCTGATGGAGAAAAGGAAAGGCATGTGTTCAGAAGATCCACGGCATCATTGATTTAATTTCATGTCTGAGTCTGGGGCATGCAGACCAAACCATATAAATGCAGGGAAGCAATATCTGCTTTGTCCATTCTCCATCCCTTGAAAGCATCATGTACATATCTGTTGGGATAGATCTCACAGGCTTTAGAGAGCTCTCCACAAGGGAAATATTCACAGAAAAACAAGCCATTCGGTTCCAGTTGGAGAAGAAAATGCTGGTTGCTTTTTAATTCACCTTGTGAAATGGCTGCTGCTGGGTGTGAGCTATGGCCACCACATTTGGTGCAAAGAGCCAAGCATTTTGGTGCCCCAGTCCTTGCTCTGGATAGCACTGGGTGTTGGAGAACTTTTCCTGGATGTCTTATGCTGAAACAACTTTGCAAAACTGAGCATCTTGTCAAGCCCACTCAGGAGCCAGGCTATTTGCTTCAAGGCATTTTAATTACTCAGGGGACTTGCAGCAGGGGAGGCAGGGCTGGTCTGCGAGGACATCAGCAGTTTGGCTGGAGTGAAATGGCCCAGATGCTATTGCTGTGTCCAGCTGCTCTCTGGTCTGAATCGTCCGGCCAGCACTCCAGGGCAGCGCTGTCCAATAGGTCGCTGTGAGCCACCTGTGGCCCTCTAAATTTTCTAGTAGCCACATTAAAAATGTAAAAGGGCATGAGTGAAATTAATTTTCATATATTTTATTTAAGCTAGCATATTAATATTACCATTTCAACATGTAATTAGTATAAACATTATTGAGATATTTTACATTGTTTTTGTTGTTCTTAGTCTTTGAAGTCCAGAGTGTATTTTACACTTAGAGCACATCTCGATTTGGACCAGTCGCATTTCAAATGCTCAGTAGGGTTCTCTGCTTACACTACAGCTCTGGTCGCACCCTCCTCTGCTCAAAGACCTTCAGAGTTTCCCCAGTGGCCAACCCTTTGGAGCCAGCCAATGATTACAGTGATTTGTGTTTGTAACTATGTCTCTTTCCAACACTAGGAGTTTTTATGGGTCTCCACGGGCACTTGTGCTGACTATGTCCTAGTCTGAAGGTCCCTGAGTGACGTTAATGGTATTTACTGCTGGCCCTCAATAAGTCTTTGTGGGATCCACGAATGTATCAGGCATTGTGTTAGATGTCTTACAGAATTCACTCCTTTAATTCTCACTACAGTACCATGAGGTAGGTATCTAATCTCCGTTTTATGGATGGAAAAACAGAGGCACAGAGAGATGAACATGAATGCAGAGTTATCAGATTCCAAGTTGTTCTTCAAACTATGTCATGCTGCACCCACATTCTAGATTCTCGGAAGACATGGAGTAACTAGGTCGAATTGAAACAACAGGCCTTTGGCAATTCCTTGGGGTGGACAGCAGACACCTGGGAGGCGGCAGGAAGGGCTGGGGTGTCTGTTGACTGGTGTGTCCTTCGTGGTCATCAGGATGTAAATATTAGCGTTGGCTGGAGGAGTGCTGACAGTGGCTTCTTTGGGAGCTGGGCTGAGCAGAACCAGTGGTCTTGGCAGCCAGGCAGCAAATTGAAAGGCCTCCGACTGTGTGTGATAGACGCTGGGGTGCTGCCCCTCCCATCCCTGCATCAGGCTGGTAACTGGCACTCTGCACCACGGGCTCCCCGAGTCCCTGCTATATATGTGATGCATGATTCACGCTCGTTTATTGCCAAAGAGTATGACGCTTCGCCTTGGTACCTTGTTGAGAGCACAATAAAAATAAAGATGAGCTACTAATAAAATGTCAAAAGAAAATGTCAGTTAGGATTACCAAAAAAAGAGGCCGATGCTATTGTACATCCTCTCAGTGAATTCCCTCTAATTAGTCAAATAAATATGCAATCCTCCCACTCAGGTGTGTATTTGTTTGCTTTAAAACATTGTAATTACATCCCCAGCTTTGTAAACTTCTAGACACTGGAACCTCCACAGATTGGCCTTGGTGAAGAAGACGTGAGCCAGCACTTTGGCTCGGGTGAAACTACCTGCCCATAATAAATTACTGGGATAATCCTATAGAAGCAGGCTGTGTCTTGCTCTACCCTCACTCTGACACCCTCACTGGCTCCCTAGGGCTTGCTGACATCAGCACTAACTCCACTCTGTACAGCAGAAAGAGAACCGGGCAACGGAGCCTGGAAAGGTGAGTTCTGTGTGACCTTGAGCAAACCCCTATCCTACCTGTGCCTCTGCTTCCTCTTTTTATTTTCCCCCTGCTTCCTCTGATGAAACGAGGAGGCAGGTCTGTTTCCTTTCCTCCAGCTTGTCCATCTCTCTCTCTTTCTGCAAAGAAACATTAGAACTTCAGTTTTTATTTAGTTCTTATCTATTCCTTCTATTTTTGTGTATGTTCGATTATAAAATTAATAGAGTAGAACATGTGTACAATTAATAAAATAAATACTAATAGATAGGTTGGCAGGGTGTCCTGAATAGTCTTTTTAATAAGAAGTTTGGGTAATTAAAAAAAATTGGAGCCATCCAGTGTCAAGAATGGGGACTGTTCCAGTTTGCTAATGTTGCCGGAATGCAAAACACGAGAGATGGATTGGCTTTATAAAAGGGGGTTTATCTGGTTACATGGTTACAGTCTTAAGGCCATAAAGTGTCCAAGGTAACACATCAACAATTGGGTACCTTAACTGTAGGATGGCCAGTGGCATCTGGAAAACCTCTGTTAGCTGGGAAGGCACGTGGCTGGCTTCAGCCGCTCCTCTCCAGGCTTTAGGTCCTCAAAAATGTCACACTTAGTTGCTCTTGGTCATTTGTCCTCTCTTAGCTTCTCCGGAGCAAAAGTCTGCTTTCAAAGACCATCTCTAAAATGTCTGTGTAAGCTGCAGTTCCTCTCTCAGCTCCTGTGCATTCTTCAAAGTGTCCCTCTTGGCTGTAGCAAGCTTGCTCCTTCTATCTGGGCTTATATAGAGCTCCAGTAAACTAATCAAGGCCTGCGCTGAATGGGCAGGGCCACACCTCCATGGAAATTATCCAATCAGAGTTATCACCCACATTTGGGTGGGTCACATTTCCATGGAAACACTCAAAGAATTACAATCTAATCAACAGGAATTCTGCCCACACAAGATTGCGTCAAAGATAATAGCATTTTGGGGGACACAATACATTCAAACTGGCACAGGGACCATATAGAGGAAATAAACTTGAGTCAGAAGGCCTGCCTTACTATCCTGGTCCTCGATCTGGCTGAGGTATCTCCTTGGGAAATGTTTGACCTTCCTTGTCTTGAAATGGGGCTAATCTCACCTGGATGGTCCATCTCAAGGGAGGTGAATCTGAGGACCGAATTACATAAGCATGTGACAATGTTTTGCAAGTTCTGCATCCTTTGTACATCGAGGGGCAAATACGATGGGGTCAGCTCACAGAGCCTTGTGCCATGGGCGGGGCTGGCCTTCACACACATTTGCTCATCAGGTGAGAATCGTGATCCCCATGGACGGGTCAGGGACAGGTCCAGAGGGGCAGAGTCAAGAACAAGGTAACACAGTTTTCTGCAGGTCAGGGTCCAGTTTTGAGTCTGAAGCTCATGATCTTACCGCTAAGTCAGACTCCTTATCACCTTCAGTCTGATCTCCAGAGCTCATGCCTTCTCCTAAAAGTCAGCTTGGCAATTTTCTCTGCGTCATGTTGCCAGGCATGGATAGATTTGCTCATTTAAGGCGCCATTGACCTTATCCAATAAAAGGAATCAGGATCTAAGGAGTCTGTTTAATTCATTATTAAAGATCATTTCCTGTCATTATCTTCCCTGTAGCAAAATTAGCTGTTACCTCTCCTGTTAGCATAAACCAGCCAGTATTACCAGGAAATTAGGAAAAAAATCAGCACAGGGATATGTGATTGAGCTCAGGGAATCCTCATCTTTGGCGCTGATTAACATTATGCCTTAGAAGTTGAGGAAATGTTCTGTTAAGTGGAAAAGGAGTTGCAGAAATTTTACTTTCAAAAGTCAAGTAAAAAGTGACTTTTTTTTTTTCCCAAGTCAAATTAATTTTTGTCTCAGGGCAAGAAAAAGTAAATTAAAAATCATGCGCTGCTACTTCCTGCCAGGGCCCGTTTCCTCTTGGGTTTCTCTCCCTCTTGGCTGGGGTTTCGGGTTTCTCTGGCCCAGGTAGGGCCTGGGAGGACGCCCAGCTGGAGGGGTTTCTGCTCCAGGGAGCGCCAGACTGTGGGGGAGTGGGGCTGCCTGCCCTTCCGCCTGCCCACCCTTCGGGTCTCTTTCCCTTCCTCCTGGGTGGTTGATGGGGGTGGGGAGGTGGGGGCCAGGTCTGGGCCCCGAGACACAGTGGAGCAGGTGGCATCTGGACCCAGCGTGGCTGGCAGGCTGAGCACTGGTCCATCGGGCAGCGAGATGCCTGCGTCGCTGTGGGTGGGCACGCAGGACATGGAGGGATCTGGGCAAAAGGAGAAGACAGTGAGCCGATGCTTCCAGGGAAGAGGAGCACAAGGGCACTGGGGGCACCAGTCTCCCTGTCTGCACCCACAGGAACACTGAGAGGTGTTGTAAGTGAGGTATCCAGCAGCCTGGTGTAGCCGAGGAGCCACTGGGCTTGGAGCAGACAGATGTGGCTGGGTTGAGTCCTAGCCCTGTTATTTAACATCCTCAAGCAAATTGCATAACTGTTAGGGGCATCGTTTTTTTTTTTAACCAGGAAACAGAAATTTGCCAAGCTTTGGGATTGCAGAGGGAACCACCCTTAAGGACAGTCCTGAAGGCTTCCCCAGGTCTCAGAACAGCCTGAGGTGACAGTACTTGGCCAAGAACATAGGAAAGGGCTGGCGCTCGCCGAGTCCCTGCTGTGTTCTGGGAACTCGGCTAGGCCCGTGACGCATTTGTTATAGGCTCATGGATTCTTGCAGCTCAGTAATTCCCAAGAATTTTAGAGTCTGGGACTTTCCTGGTTTTAGCACTGAAAGTCCTGAGTCCTTGGAAAGCTCCCAGTCTAGGCAAATTGGGATGACTGGTCCCCCTAAAAATCTTCCTTGTTTTCACATACATGAAATCACAGAGTGTTTGTCCTTCTGTGTCTGGCTTATTTTACTCAGCATGATGCCTTCAAGGTTCACCCATGAAATAGTATGTATCAGAATTTCAATCCTTTTTATAGCTGAATAATATTTCATGGATCTATATACCACATTTGGTTGATGCAAATTCATAGAGATAGAAAGTAGATTATGGGTTACCAGGAGCAAGGGTAAGGGGTGGGGGAATAGGGAATTATTGCTTAATGGGTGCCGAATTTCTGTTTGGGGTGATAAGAAGTTTTCGTGATGGATGGTGGTGATGCTAGCACAACATTGTGACCATAATTAACACCACTGGATGATACACTTGAAAGTGGCTAAAATGGGAAATTTTGAATTGTACGTGTGATACCACAATACAAAAACTAAAATGACAGCAACCACACAAAACTTCCTTGTTTTAAAGATGAGGGGTGAGGCCAAACAATGTCTGAGTCAAAGTCACAAGGCCAGGGAGAGGGAGAGCTGCTTTTAACGTGAACTCACCTTTTGGGGCAGAGGTAGAATCCAGCCCTGCTCCTGCCCGAGGACCCACATTCTACCTGTGAGCATCCAAAGAGACGACGTTTTCTTGTGTTCACTTTCACCTGCTGGTGTGTGACTTCCAAGTGTTTTCTGTTAACTCCATTATCTTTAATTTGCAGGAATGCAGATTAAACACTTTCTCTTTAATGAAACACAATTTGATTACAAATCATCAGGGTCCCCTGGTGGCAGCCTTTTCTGGAGGGTTTCAGCCTGCCCTGCTCACTTCAGCACGACCTCTGCACCTCGAGGGTCCCGCGGAGGCTGCTGAGGTCCCTGCCAGGGGAGGGCTCCCCACCCCTGCCAGCTCATGCCTTAATGCCCGCTTGACTGGGGGAATTGAAAACACCCTCCCTTGTTGCCCTGTGTTTCTCCTTTAAGCCCCTGGGTGAGGGGTATTCTTTGTGGATCCCTGCCTTACAGGTTCACCACAAAATTTTGATGAACGTGTAGAATTTATTTTTTTGCTGTAACTGCCAATGGACACCATCACGGACAGTGGTGGGGCTGAGGTGATTCAGCAGGATGACTGTAAAAGAAGAGAGCTATTGTCCAAGTCACAAGAACGTGTCCTTTTTTTTTTTTTTTTTTTTTTTTCGGGAAACCTCTTCCTGCTGATTCCCCAATTCCACAGCTGGACCGTCTGCTCCCGTACAGACATAACAACCCTCAGGATAGACAGGCCTCTAGGCTTGGGAAAGCAGCCAACTGTCATTTTTTAAAAGCTGGGGCTGGAGGGAAAGGCCACGTGAGGATAGGAGACGTTCCCAGAGCCAGGCCCTGCTGCCGTCATGACCGAGGATACACTGCTGAGATGCGGTGAAAGCAACAGAGAACATGCTCTTCCTGATCCCCTGAGAGCTGCTTTTTTTTTTTTTTTTTTTTAAATCATCATTTTATTGAGATATATTCACATACCACGCAGTCATACAAAACAAATTGTACTTTCGATTGTTTACAGTACCATTACATAGTTGTACATTCATCACCTAAATCAATCCCTGACACCTTCATTAGCACACACACAAAAATAACAAGAATAATAATTAGAGTGGAAAAGAGCAATTGAAGTAAAAAAGAACACTGGGTGCCTTTGTCTGTTTGTTTGTTTGTTTGTTTCCTTCCCCTATTTTTCTACTCATCCATCCATAAACTAGACAAAGGGGAGTGTGGTCCTTATGGCTTTCCCAATCCCATTGTCACCCCTCATAAGCTACATTTTTATACAACTGTCTTCGAGATTCATGGGTTCTGGGTTGTAGTTTAATAGTTTCAGGTATCCACCACCAGCTACCCCAATTCTTTAGAACCTAAAAAAGGTTGTCTAAAGTGTGCGTAAGAGTGCCCACCAGAGTGATCTCTCGGCTCGTTTTGGAATCTCTCTGCCACTGAAGCTTATTTCATTTCCTTTCACATCCCCCTTTTGGTCAAGAAGATGTTCTCCATCCCACGATGCCGGGTCTACATTCCTCCCCGGGAGTCATATTCCACGTTGCCAGGGAGATTCACTCCCCTGGGTGTCTGATCCCACATAGTGGGGAGGGCAGAGATTTCACCTTTCAAGTTGGCTTAGCTAGAGAGAGAGGGCCACATCTGAGCAACAAAGAGGCATTCAGGAGGAGACTCTTAGGCACAAATACAGGGAGGCCTAGCCTCTCCTTTGCAGCAACCGTCTTCCCAAGGGTAAAACTTATGGTAGAGGGCTCAACCCATCAAACCACCAGTCCCCTATGTCTGTGGTCATGTTAGCAACCATGGAGGTGGGGTAGGCGAATACCCCTGCATTCTCCACAGGCTCCTCAAGGGGGCACTACATCTTTTTTTTTTTTTTCCTTGTTTGTCTTTTTTCTTTTTTTTTTTTTTTTTTTAACTTTCCCTTTTTTTTAAATCAACTGTATGAAAAAAAAAGTTAAAAAGAAAACAAACATACAATAAAAGAACATTTCAAAGAGACCATAACAAGGGAGTAAGAAAAAGACAACTGACCTAAGATAACTGCTTAACTTCCAACATGTTCCTACTTTACCCCAAGAAAGTTACATAATATAGCAACATTTCAGTGAACTTGTTCCTACTACATCCATCAGAAATTAACAGACCATAGTCATTTCTGGGCATCCCCAGAACGTTAAATAGCTTATCTGTTCTTCTTGGATTATTGTTCCCCCTTCCTTAATTGCTCTCTACTGCTAGTTCCCCTACATTCTACATTATAAACCATTTGTTTTACATTTTTCAAAGTTCACATTAGTGGTAGCATATAATATTTCTCTTTTTGTGCCTGGCTTATTTCGCTCAGCATTATGTCTTCAAGGTTCATCCATGTTGTCATATGTTTCACCAGATCGTTCCTTCTTACTGCCGCGTAGTATTCCATCGTGTGTATATACCACATTTTATTTATCCACTCATCTGTTGAAGGACATTTGGGTTGTTTCCATCTCTTGGCAATTGTGAATAATGCTGCTATGAACATTGGCGTGCAGATATCTGTTCGTGTCACTGCTTTCCGATCTTCCGGGTATATACCGAGAAGTGCAATCGCTGGATCGAATGGTAGCTCTATATCTAGTTTTCTAAGGAACTGCCAGACTGACTTCCAGAGTGGCTGAACCATTATACAGTCCCACCAACAGTGAATAAGTGTTCCAATTTCTCCACATCCCCTCCAGCATTTGTAGTTTCCTGTTTGTTTAATGGCAGCCATTCTAACCGGTGTTAGATGGTATCTCATTGTGGTCTTAATTTGCATCTCTCTAATAGCTAGTGAAGCTGAACATTTTTTCATGTGTTTCTTGGCCATTTGTATTTCCTCTTCAGAGAACTGTCTTTTCATATCTTTTGCCCATTTTATAATTGGGCTGTCTGTACTATTGCATTGAGTTGTAGGATTTCTTTATATATGCAAGGTATCAGTCTTTTGTCAGATACATGGTTTCCAAAAATTTTTTCCCATTGAGTTGGCTGCCTCTTTACCTTTTTGAGAAATTCCTTTGAGGTGCAGAAACTTCTAAGCTTGAGGAGTTCCCATTTATCTACTTTCTCTTTTGTTGCTTGTGCTTTGGGTGTAAAGTCTAGGAAGTGGCCTCCTAATACAAGGTCTTGAAGATGTTTTCCTACATTATCTTCTAGGAGTTTTATGGTACTTTCTTTTATATTGAGATCTTTCGTCCATTTTGAGTTAATTTTTGTGTAGGGGGTGAGGTAGGGGTCCTCTTTCATTCTTTTGGATATGGATATCCAACTCTCCCAGCCCCATTTGTTGAAAAGACCATTATGGCTCAGTTCGGTGACTTTGGGGGCCTTATCAAAGATCAGTCGGCCATAGATCTGAGGGTCTATCTCTGAATTCTCAATTCGATTCCATTGATCTATATGTCTATCTTTGTGCCGGTACCATGCTGTTTTGGCAACTGTGGCTTTATAATAAGCTTCAAAGTCAGGGAGTGTAAGTCCTCCCACTTCGTTTTTCTTTTTTTGAGTGTCTTTAGCAATTCGAGGCATCTTCCCTTTCCAAATGAATTTGATAACTAGCTTTTCCAAGTCTGGAAAGTAGGTTGTTGGAATTTTGATTGGGATTGCATTGAATCTGTAGATGAGTTTGGGTAGAATTGACATCTTAATGACATTTAGCCTTCCTATCCATGAACATGGAACATTTTTCCATCTTTTAAGGTCCCCTTCTATTTCTTTTAGTAGAGTTATGTAGTTTTCTTTGTATAGGTCTTTTACATCTTTGGTTAAGTTTATTCCTAGGTACTTGATTTTTTTAGTTGCTATTGAAAATGGTATCTTTTTCTTGAGTGTCTCTTCAGTTTGTTCATTTCTAGCATATAGAAACATTACTGACTTATGTGCATTAATCTTGTATCCCGCTACTTTGCTAAATTTGTTTATTAGCTCTAGTAGGT
The DNA here is from genome assembly GCF_015220235.1 of Choloepus didactylus. Lineage (NCBI taxonomy): Eukaryota > Metazoa > Chordata > Mammalia > Pilosa > Megalonychidae > Choloepus > Choloepus didactylus. Next base: position 21,203,134 of record NC_051328.1, on the reverse strand, counting down.
GTATCGTTGATTTCTCAGGGTTTTCTAGATATAAGATCATATCATCTGCAAACAATGACAGTTTTACTTCTTCTTTTCCAATTTGGATGCCTTTTATTTCTTTGTCTTGCCGGACTGCCCTGGCTAGCACTTCCAGCCCAATGTTGACTAACAGTGGTGACAGCGGGCATCCTTGTCTTGTTCCTGATCTTAGAGGGAAGGCTTTCAGTCTCTCACCATTGAGTACTATGCTGGCTGTGGGTTTTTCATATATGCTCTTTATCATGTTGAGGAAGTTTCCTTCAATTCCTACCTTTTGATGTGTTTTTATCAAAAAGGGATGTTGGATTTTGTCAAATGCTTTTTCAGCATCTATTGAGATGATCAATTGATTTTTCCCTTTCGAGTTTTTAATGTGTTGTAATACATTGATTGTTTTTCTTATGTTGAACCATCCTTGCATGCCTGGAATGAACCCCACTTGGTCATGGTGTATGATTTTTTTAATGTGTCTTTGGATTCTATTTGCAAGTATTTTGTTGAGGATTTTTGCATCTATATTCATTAGGGAGATTGGCCGGTAGTTTTCCTTTTTTGTAGCATCTTTGCCTGGTTTTGGTATTAGATTGATGTTAGCTTCATAAAATGAGTTAGGTAGTGTTCCATTTTTTTCAATGTTTTGAAAGAGTTTGAGTAAGATTGGTGTCAGTTCTTTCTGGAAAGTTTGGTAGAATTCCCCTGTGAAGCCATCTGGCCCTGGGCATTTATTTGTGGGAAGATTTTTAATGACTGATTGGATCTCTTTGCTTGTGATGGGTTGGTTGAGGTCTTCTATTTCTTCTCTGGTCAGTCTAGGTTGTTCATATGTTTCCAGGAAATTGTCCATTTCTTCTACATTATCCAGTTTGTTGCCATACAGTTGTTCATAATATCCTCTTATAATTTTTTTAATTTCTTCAGGATCTGCAGTTATGTCACCTTTTTCATTCATTATTTTGTTTACATGGGTCTTCTCTCTTTTTGATTTTGTCAGTCTAGCTAGGGGCTTGTCAATCTTGTTGATCTTCTCAAAGAACCAACTTTTGGTGATATTTATCCTCTCTATTGTTTTTTTGTTCTCTCTGTCATTTGTGCTTTAATCCTTGTTATTTCTTTTCTTGTACTTGGTTTAGGATTGGTTTGCTGTTCATTTTCTAGCTTCTTCAGTTGATCCATTAGTTCTTTGATTTTGGCTCTTTCTTCCTTTTTAATATATGCATTTAGTGCTATAAATTTCCCCCTTAGCACTGCTTTTGCTGCATCCCATAGGTTTTGGTATGTTGTGTTCTCATTTTCATTCGTCTCTATACATTTAGCAATTTCTCTTGCTATTTCTTCTTTAACCCACTGATTGTTTAGGAGTGTGTTGTTTAACCTCCAGGTATTTGTGAATTTTCTAAGTCTCTGATGGTTATTGACTTCTAATTGTATTCCATTGTGGTCAGAGAATGTGCTTTGAATAATTTCAATCTTTTAAATTTATTGAGGCTTGTTTTATGTCCCAGCATATGATCTATTCTGGAGAAAGTTCCGTGAGCACTAGAAAAGTATGTGTATCCTGGTGATTTGGGATGTAATGTCCTGTAGATGTCTGTTAAATCTAATTCATTTATCAGATTGTTTAGGTTTTCAATTTCCTTATTGGTCTTCTGTCTGGTTGATCTATCTATAGGAGAGAGTGATGTGTTGAAGTCTCCCACAATTATTGTGGAAACATCAATTGCTTCCTTTAGTTTTGCCAGTGTTTCTCTCATGTATTTTGTGGCACCTTGATTGGGTGCATAGACATTTACGATTGTTATTTCTTCTTGCTGAATTGCCCCTTTTATTAGTACGTAGTGGCCTTCTTTGTCTCTCAAAACATCCCTGCATTTGAAGTCTATTTTATCTGAGATTAATATTGGTACACCTGCTTTCTTTTGGCTGTGGCTTGCATGAAATATTTTTTTCCATCCTTTCACTTTCAGTTTCTTTGTGTCCCTGTGTCTAAGATGAGTCTCTTGTATGCAACATATTGATGGTTCATTTTTTTTGATCCATTCTGCGAATCTATATCTTTTAATTGGGGAGTTTAATCCATTTACATTCAACGTTAAAACCGTGAAGGCATTTCTTGAATCGGCCATCTTATCCTTTGGTTTATATTTGCCATATTTTTCCCTCTCTCTATTAATATCCTTTATTGTACCCATACTGAATCTCTTTAGTACTGAACCTTTCTCCAAGTCTCTCTGTCCTGTCTTTGTTTCTCTGTCTGTAGGGCTCCCTTTAGTATCTCCAGTAGGGCAGGTCTCTTGTTAGCAAATTCTCTCAGCATTTGTTTGTCTGTGAAAAATTTAAGCTCTCCCTCAAATTTGAAGGAGAGCTTTGCTGGATAAAGTATTCTTGACTGGAAATTCCTCTCACTCAGAATTTTAAATATATCGTGCCACTGCCTTCTTGCCTCCATGGTGGCTGCTGAGTAGTCACTACTTAGTCTTATGCTGTTTCCTTTGTATGTGGTGAATTGCTTTTCTCTTGCTGCTTTCAGAACTTGCTCCTTCTCTTCTATGTTTGACAGTGTGATCAGTATATGTCTCGGAGTGGGTTTATTTGGATTTATTCTATTTGGAGTTCGCTGAGCATTTATGATTTGTGTATTTATGTTGTTTAGAAGATTTGGGAAGTTTTCCCCAACAATTTCTTTGAATACTCTTCCTAGACCTTTACCCTTTTCTTCCCCTTCTGGGACACCAATGAGTCTTATATTCGGACGTTTCATATTATCTATCATATCCCTGAGGTCCATTTCGAGTTTTTCAATTTTTTTCCCCATTCTTTCTTTTATGCTTTCATTTTCCATTCTGTCATCTTCCAGGTCACTGATTCGTTGTTCAACTTCCTCTAGTCTTGTACTATGAGTGTCCAGAATCTTTTTAATTTGGTCAACAGTTTCTTTAATTTCCATAAGATCATCCATTTTTTTATTTAGTCTTGCAATGTCTTCTTTATGCTCTTCTAGGGTCTTCTTGATTTCCTTCATATCCCGTACTATGGTCTCATTGTTCATCTTTAGTTCTTTGAGTAGCTGCTCTAGGTGCTGTGTCTCTTCTGGTCTTTTGATTTGGGTGCTTGGGCTTGGGTTATCCATATCGTCTGGTTTTTTCATATGCTTTATAATTTTCTGTTGTTTTTGGCCTCGTGGCATTTGCTGAACTTGATAGGGTTCTTTTAGGGTTTGTAGACCTATTGAAGTCCTTATCTCTAATTTATCAGATCTACAGCTTCGTGGAGTACACTTTCTCTAACTAACCAGCAGGTGGCGACCATGAGCCACCTGTTCTCCACAAGCCAGTTCTCCCCTGCTTAGCCTTTTTGGTGAGTGGGGGAGTGAGTCTTGTGGGGCCCAATTGGTGTACCAAGCTTGCGTGTATAGTTGGTGTTGCCTGCCCTGTATGTGGGGCATGTTTCTGGGCAGTCGGGGAGGGGGGGTGGCCCTAACAATCAAATCTCCCTGATGATCCTAGAGTTTTAAAGCTGCTGCAATAGTCTAATCCTTCAGTTCAGTCCTGCCACAGTTTGTCTCTGCCACTGACCCACAAGTCTTTGGTATTGGTGTATGGCTCCTGAGACTTGCAAGTGGGCCCCTCTTCCAGGCTGTGCACCCCGGGTCCTCTGTTGAGGGATGACTGTGCTATGTCACAGGTGAGTGCCGTCCCCCCAGGGCAGTTCTGGGCTGCTGGGCTGTGTAGGGAGGCTCCCAGTCTGCTCAAATGATGGCTGAATGGGGCTTTGTTAATTCACACTGCTCCACCTTCCCAGGTCTGGGACATTCAGCTGAGGTTGCAGGGAAGGCTAATGTCCACGCCCAGTTTTGTGGTGTGTGCCTGTTATTTGAAGCACTTCCGTCACACTGGGTTGTCTGGGGCAGCTCTGGGCTATGGGGCTGGTGATGGGCAGGAGTGTTTCCTGTCCACCAGGATGGTGGCTGTGAGCGGACACCCCCCTTTTCTTGGGAAGTTGTGTTGTTTAGTGAATTTTCTCAGCCACTGGATTATTGCCTTTTGTCTCAGAGCTCTCTTAGTTCTGCTCTTGACTTGACGTGCCCAAATTGCAATTCTTTGAAGCTTTCTGTATTGGGCTTCTTAGAGTAATTGTTTTAGAAAAAGAAAAAAGGTTTTAAAAAAAAAAAAAAACAAACAAACAAACAAAAAAAATGGCCCTCCTCAGAGATCTAATGGGTTATTGAAATGCTAATAGACAAAGCAACCAGGGCCATTAAGGAAAGGTCCACAGGGCAGATAGATCAGCTTTGCTTCGGGATTTGCATATGCGCCTCAAGGCCTGAGCTCCGCCCTTCCCCTTTCTGTGTTCACCAGAACTCCAAAAATCCTCTGCTTTTATTTTGGAGTTTTTCGTGTTGTTTTTTTTCTATGCCTGTCTCCTCTCTGCTGGGCTGGCTGCTCTCAGATTCTCTGGTGTCTGGTCTCAGTCTATCTATGGTTGGAGTTTGAATCAGTAGAATGAGTTTCCGATAAGAGCAGCCACTGCAGTTCTCCCTTCTCCTTCCCGGAGCTGACAGCCCCTCCTCCCCCGGGACTGAGCCTGGCAGGGAGGGGTGCGGGTCCCCTGGCCGCAAAAACTTACAGATTTCGCTGATCTCAGCAGTTCCACGTTTTCATGAGTGTTGTATGAAGTATGCCCAAAGACAGATTGCTCTGTGGTGTCCAGTCCACGCAGTTCCTGGCTTTTTACCTACTTTCCTGGAGGAGTAACTAAAACATACAGCTCACCAGTCTGCCATCTTGCCCCACCAGGAACGTGTCCTTTTACCAGGATGTTGGAGAGTTTTGGCTTGTGAATGTCTAAGGTGGCTGGGCAGGGCCAGCTCTCCTCCAAACAGCCCTACGGTATTCAAGGGTGAAACCCGGTGGACTGCATGGCTGTGGTAGCATTTTAACAGCCATGACAAGGCCCTGCTATGCCTGGGACAGGGCAGCGATGACTTAATATTGTTTGGAGACTTTTAATCCCATCAGGTATGTCAGCCAAATTTTACCACTTAATACCATGCTTGCCACAAACACCAGGAAGTTCAGAGCCAGGGCCCCAAATTCTTATTTTGTTCTGCCAGCTCATGCTTGTCAGACCCTATTCTTATCACTGGCCTCAAACTTTAACTGACCCATGTACCAGGCCACCCCCACCCCCAAGAAGAAGTAAACCATGGTGTCAGGACACGTTGGAATTGGCAGAGAGCTTCCAATCAGAACTGCAGTCACCAGTGGGTCCACGGACCCAACTGAACCTGACGTTAGCTTCATGTTCTTGAGTGAGTCGCTTAACCCTTCTAAGCTTAGTTTCCTTAACTGTGAAATGGGCTGAGTGTATTTAGGTGTAGAATGGGGGTAACGGTAGCACCTACCTAGCGGGGTTATGATGAGGATGGACAGACATACAAGGACACGCATTGAGTGCCTGCACACAGTGAACCCCAGCGTATAGCAGGGATGGTGTTCCTAGGCTTGGATAACAGGGCGGTCAGGACTCTAAACACAGAAGCTCTTATACTGCTCCTATTGCAACTGTGATGGCCAAGTAGGAAACTGTGTGGTGCTCAGCGCAGACAGAAGAGGTGGACTGTGTGGCTTGGGTCATTCGCACAGTGATAGGTGAGACCAAGCCTGGATGCAGCTCCTGATGGTCTTTCAGATCCTTCAGGAGGACTTGCTCAGAACCAGGGAGAAGGGTCTTATTTGCACAATATGATGGTTGAGACCTTGGGAAGCCCTTCCCACCACAGACAGGAAGAAGCTGAGTGTAGCATGAAGCAGGCAGGGTGCTGGTGAGAAGGGTAGGTTCTAGTGCTTGTTATACCACCAACCAGCTGTGTGACCTTGGGCAAGTCACTGCTCCTCTCTCGTGTACTCAGTGTCCCTAAGTACTGGAGAATTGGATTGAACTATGCCCAGGATCTTTCTCTTTTCCCTCATTCCATTTTCTAGGTACTGTCTCTTTATTTCTTTTCTATCCACAATCTTGCTCCAATTCCATCTTCCTTCTACCTAGAGTGCACGTTCCTTGAGGCAAAGAATCCTCTGTGGTGGAGTCAAGCAGGTGCCCCACGCATGGGGGATAATTAACTTCTGCTCTGGGTCTGGGGGTAAAATCAGGGTCCTGCTGGATGGGGGAGGGGCTCTTGGTTTTACCTCATCCCCCAGCTTCTTAGAGAAGAAAACATTTTAATTGTCAGAAAGAAAAGTGCATAAAAATAGCTACTTGAAATCTATTTTTATTTGGCAATGTAAAAATCAGAAAATTTCCATCAAGATAGTTGACTGAAAGTAACAAAAGCATGAGTACTTTGTGCCAAGTCAACTCAAGACCATCCCATTGCCAGTGGCGTGGCTGGGGGCTTCACTCCTGCTGGCACATCAGTGAGTGGTGTTCACACAGGCCCTTCTGGACTTTGCATCTCTTGGTTCACAGCATTCTTGCTCTCCCTCATTGGTGCCACACATTCAGCCAAAGCTGTTTGTGGTTTCTCTCTGCAATTGTTTGAAAACAGTGTCAAAGCAAATCTCCTTTATCACACTGCTAATCCCCCCAGGGATCTTTCTGCCCTTCCCTCTCTCTCCCTACTGTGCTGAAATTCTTGGGGGAGATGAGACAGGGATCAGTCTTGCCCTCTGCTGGGGACGGAATCACACCCCTCCACAAAAGGCACGTTCGACTCCCAACTCCCAGCCCTGTGGGCGTGAGCCCATTTGTAATTAGGATGTTGGAAGGTGCTATCATTAGTTAAGGTGTGGCCAAACTGAATGAGGGTGGGCCTTATCCAACATGACCGAAGTCCGTAAAAACAAAAGAAACTGGACATGGAAGTGGAAGCCAGAAGAAGCCAGAAGAGAATAAAGCAGATGGACACGTGACAGAGGACCCCCTAGGATGTGGCAAGACAGCACCAGGATGCTGGGAGAAAGCATGGTCTGCTGGGACCTTGATTTTGGCTTTCCAGCCGCCACAGCTGTGAGACAAGCTATCCCTGTTGTTTAAGCCAACCAGAAGGTGGCATTTGTCACAGCAGCCCTGGCGAACCAAGTACCCTAGAAAGCCAACATGTCGAGGATCTCCCACAGTGGCAGACAGTCCACTTAACTCCGCCCTGCCCCACCCTGAATGTCACAGGGAGATGCTGAGCTTATAGGGGAAAGAAGGAGGAGACATTTGAGAGGAGAAGTTCCTTGATGTGATGGTGGTGCCTTCCCGACGTAGGTGGTCATCTCCAGACCGCTAGGAGACTTGAATGAGGTTGCGCCTCTAGCTGGTCAAGGGTCATGGGATTCAGTTACCCCACATGAAAAATTAAGGCATTGAAATAAGTAAACCATAAAGTCCATCTCAAGCTCTGTAAGGAAAGGAGGCAAAACCAAGTCTTAAGTCCCTATTTGGGACCAGCTATTGTTCCTGGCACTTTAGAGTGTTCTCCATTTAAGTCTCAAAACAACCCCTTGAGGAAGATGTTACTAGCTTCATTTTACAGAGGGGCAACTAAGGTTCAGAGAGGACATTGCCAGAAAAAGAAAAATTGTAAAGCCAGAGACCAAATCCAGACTTTTGTAACTCTGGAGATTGTTCTAACCCTATTTTTCCAAAATAATGGTGACACTTTGGTATTACTCCCAGGAAAAAACAGTGAGAAAAGTTTATTTCCCTGCCTTCATTTGCACAATGTGTTTCATGTCATGGAGAACTTTTCTTTCCAAAAATTTGCAAAGGGTAAGCGATGAGCGTGTCTTCAATTTTTGGCAACTTCACATGATAACCTTAACAGTCTCTTGGCTTTCAATTCCCAGGGATGACATTTCAAGTTTGTGTGGCCATCAAGTGCCTGTGGTTTAAAATTTTAGTGGAGGACTTTACCCTTATCTGTCTTTATTGGCTGTTGCACTGTTCCCAGCTTCCTGGAGGTCACTGGGCTCTGCAGGGACCCTGTTGCTCATTCCCCCTGCAGCGGACAGAGGCTGTCCCTCCTCCCCAGCTGCAGGTCCTGATTCTATCAGCCCAGCCAACAGGCTCCGCTGGGGCTTTCCAGCTCGCTGGCAATTTGGATGTCAGTAGCTGGGAATATCAAGTTAATATTTGATGACATTACAAAGTCAACCTGTTCTCTCTTCATCCCAGGCAGAATTAAAAAGCAGAGTTCTCACAAGAGCCTTCCCCAAGGAGGTGAGAGGCAGTTGGTCTGGGAGCCACAGAGGGTTGGTGGGGGGAGCACGGGGCTGGGAGTCAGCAAGCGTGGGCTCCAGTTTCGGCTTAGTAGCCAACTAGCTGGTGACCTTGGGCAAGTCTCTGAGCTTCAGCGTCCTCCTGCAGAGCTAGATTCTCTCTCTGGCTATGAATACTCTGATTTAGGAACTATGTTTTCTTAAACACAGGTTAGTTTTTGGGGGTGTTTCTATCTCCCACACAAACTTCAGGAATGACCTGGGTTTTGGAGGGGAAGTTCAGAAAAGGAAGGAGGTGCCCTGAACACTGGGTGAGAAAGACTGGGAAAAGGTACCAGCCTGGTTTGCAGGACCTATAAAAGGTGTAGGATACTTAGGCCCTGGGCTTGAGATCAGGTTGGAGCCCAGAGACTTTGGAAACCTGGAGGGGAAAACAGGTGCCCATGGCATGGGCAAAGCCAGGCTTCTGAATCCTGCAAGTTTCTGGCTTGATGCTCAAGGGAGACTCTGAGTTCAATTACCACCACCAGATGCAGGCCTGTCCCGTTCCTCTGCTTCCCCAGCGTCAGAACACCCCCCACCCCGTAGGTGCTCACTAAGAGTCTGCGACCGAGTCTCATATATGCATGTCTCTTGGTGGGCCTCCAGGATGGCTTTCTTTGACCCAGAGTCTGGACTGGCTGGAGTGAGAAGGCAGGACTGATGGGGAGGGATGGGGAGGGGCAGGTATCATGTCAAGTCACCAGCTGCCAGGAGGGAATTAGGGCAGCACTCATGTCCAGAGGTACATTTGAAGACCAAATGGGAAATGAGGCAAATGCCTTGCTGTTGGCACAGAGTCAACATGGCAGACGTTAGTGTGGCAGAGGTCGGTGGACATAGGAGAGCAACTGAATTTCTAGAAATAGATGAGTGTGTCTAGATAGTCAGAAAATAAATCTCATTTCATTCCCTATAGAAACCTGACATGTCATATATGACCCAGAGAGTCTTATATTTTCATGTAATTATTACCGGATTAAGGTTTTCTGGGAGATCCCAGTTGACTCTGCAGTTGCTGGTTGGATGGGAAGAGGGCCTCCTAATCTTCAATGACTATTTGGAATGACAAGATAACCAGGACATCAGCAAGCAGAGGCCTGTAATGATACAGGAACTGGGAATTCTAAATTTTGACAGCTTATGGGAAAGAGTCCCTCAGTTAGGAAACTTCTCTGTGCACCATCCTTGAAAATGGATGGTCTGTTTGGCAGCTTTCTTTTAGAGAACCATGATCTTCATTTGCAGAAAGCCAGGGTTTTCTTGGAATATCTTTCCATTGAATGCATTATGGCCTGGCTCAGTCCCTTTAAGATCTCAGATGAAAGATACAATGAAAGATGTTTTTTTTTCTTAAAAGACTTTTAAAAGTGTTACACAAAACCTGGAAGCCATAAAAAAATACAAATTCAATTACATTCAAATGGGCTTAACTAAAGGCACCATAAGCAAAATCAAAAGTCAAACATAAGCTGGCAAGATGTTTGCATCTTATGTTATAGGGGAAGGTCTGGTTTCTTTAATATGTAAGGAGATCTTACAAATCAGTAAGAAAAGACTGCTAGCCCAGTAAAACATGAGCAAAAGATATGAATACAGTTCACAGAAAAGGGAGTAAAAATGCTTCATAAACGTGAAAATTAGCTTAGTTTCACTAATAAGAAATGAAAATTAAAACTACATGGATGTATGACACTATAACTAGAAGTCAATAATAAAGGGGCATATAGGAAAAAAATACCTATTGCAAACTATATACTACAGTTAGTAGTATTTTAACATTCTTTCATCAACAGTAACAAATGTACTATACCAAAACTATGAATCAATAATGGAGGGGGGTTGGTTAGGGACATGGGAGGATTTGAGTTTCCTTTTTTTTTTTTTTTTTGTCTTTGTTTCTTTCCTGGAGTAGTGAAAATGTTCTAAAAATTGAAAGAAAAAGTTAATTGTGGTGATGGATGCACAGCTGTGTGGTGGTGCTGTGGGCGGTTGATTGTGCACTTTGGATCTTTGGATAATTGTATGGTTTGTGAACAATCTCATTTTAAAAAAAAAAGATTTCCCAAATAGGAGATTAAAAGTAAAAAAAGGTGAGGATAAAACCAAAAGTCCAACACCCAAATGACAGGAGTTCCAGAAAAAACAGAGAAAATAAAGGAATAAGTATTTTTAAAATAACAACTCAAGAAATTTTCCCAGAATTGAATGAGTCTTCAAGTTGAAAGGATCTCCCAAGTGCACAGAACAAAATGAAGAAACACTCACACAAAGCACATTCTTGTCAAATTTCAGAGTCCCAGAGATGAAGAGAAAATCCTAAAAGGTCCATAGAGATAAGAACTGGTCACATACAAAAGATCAGGAATCAGAATGGCCTAGGACTCCTCAAGAAAGCTTGAAGACAATGGCCTATTACCTTTGAAACTTGGAGGGAGTCAGTGATATGTATATAAAAATTAAGCAAATGGAAAACTGAAGCAATTATCCACTCCACGGAAAACAAAAAGTTGGCTAAGAATAGTTCAGAAAATAATACATACATAGTTATAATGATGGAAACATGAAAATAGACTTAACTGAAATTTGTGATATAACCAATTAGGAGAATGCAGGAGTAATATATGGGGGCAGGGTGAGCTAAGAGTACTATAGTATTATCTTTAATAGACAATGAGTGAAATAGAAAAATAAGGAAAAAGCCACATGTACTTTTGTTTGGAAATAGAAACAACTTAAAGAATGGAAAGTATTTGTTTCTGGTAGGGAGAATTGGAAGTAAGGGAAGCAGCACAGAAAATTGCTATTTTTCTTTATGAGCTTTGTGCTGCGTTAATAAAAGTAGATAGTAAATTTAAAATAAATAAAATGGTATGACATTTCTTAGGGGAATCTGGAAATGAATCAAAACTGCAAATACATGTGTGGTGGGTAAGAGCTGTATGTACCGAAGAAAATATGTTCTTAAATCTAATCCATTCCTGTGGATATGAACTCATTGTAAGTAGGACCTTTTGTTGAGGTTACTTCAGTTAAGGTGTGGCCCACCTCAATCAGGAAGGGTCTTAATCCTATTACTGGAGTCCTTTATAAGCAGAATGAAATTCAATCAGACAGAGAAAGCCATGGGAAGCAAAAAGCTGAAAGTCAACAGAACCTGGGACAGAATGGAAAGACCAGGAGAAGCCGCCATGTGCATTTCCATGTGGCAGAGGAGCCAAGAACCAAGGATCACCAGCAGCCAGCCTGCGAACGCCACAGTCTTTTTCCTGGCCTTAAAAACTGTGAGTCATTAAATTCCCATTGTTTTAGCTGGTCAAAACAAACAAACAAACAAACAAACAACACACAAAAAAATACATGGAAATAACTTTTTACATTTTTCAAAGTGGTACAGATCAAAAAGTTTGAAGGTGCCATGACAGTGAGATTTCAGTGTATCTGTGTGTGATATTGTTGGTGGAAGTGGAAATTTTTATAATCTTTACGGGCAGTAATTTGGCAATATCTTTCTCACTTACTCATAAGTCACAATTGTGAGCGTTAAATCCACAAATGACATAGACGTCTACATAGACTGATGTTTCCCAGACAATATTTTGTGGATTAGGTTCTCCTAATATGTCCCTGAAGATATTTTAGGAACCAGGTGAAAAACCCTGATACATATATGTAACATACTAAATAGTTAGAAGGAATGTGGGAGCTACAAATACCGCCCAGGTCGAGCTGCAGTGACGCTAACTGCCCTTCTTTGGAAAAAGGAAACTTCTCTCAAGCCTCCACCTCCACTTTCTGCTCTCGGAAACACTTTTCAGTCAGGAGTATAAATGCCTGAGCTGTGAAAAAACTCCAGCCCCAGGGAGGCAGCCTGGGGACACACTCTGCTCTCCGTGGCCGGGACAAGGAGCTGGCAGGCTCTTCTCTTCCCATGACTTCCCTAGCGTGTGACGAGAGGCCGGGGACTTCCCTCGCAGCCTTAATTAGGATCCATGCAGCATTTGGAGACAATCTGTCCATGAAAGCCTGCACAGGGCATGGTTGCACTCCGGGCTCTGGGGCTCATCCGTGCCAGCGGCCTGACTCCGTGTTCCTCAATGGAATTCTCTTGGGGAACCCGTCCAGAATGTGTGGGAAAGTCTGTCTCTGTTGGTTCTCCTTCTTCCCTTCAAGGTGAAACAGGCGCCCCCCCTTGCTACCTCTCTGGGGGCAAGATGAGCGATAACTACCTGCTCACTGCAGAGCTGGCAGCCAGAATGAGCCGTTGTGGAACCTCCAATCCTTTCCGGAAGCCCAAAAGTCAGTACAAACAGGTGAAGGAACAGCAAGGCGGAGCTGGCCATGGAGAATAGATGCTGATCAGCTTCAGGTGTTTCCCTCTGTTGCCCCAATTCCTGGGGTAAGGTGAGTCAGGCCTAGCTGGAGTCCCACCTGCAAACCACTGTCTGAAGACCTGAGTCACCTGTGTTCAGCAGGGAGGGCTGGGTCTTCCACCCAGGACAGTGGCCCTCAACCTTGGCTACACCTTAAAATCACTGGGGAAAGCTTAAAAACAATTACCAATGCTTGGATTTCACCCTCATCAATTTTAATTTAATTGACACTTTTCTAAAGCTCCCAGGTGATTCTGATACGTCACCAAAGTTGAGAACCTCAGAACTGGGATGACCATAAAAAATGGGGCTACTTCTGAGTGAATGGGGGCACTACTGATCATTATTGCAGAACTGTTTGCATACACTGGTACCATCTTGGGCAATCTGGGATGCCTGGTCACCCTATTTAACCCTGGGAGACTTCTGAGGGTTGTATCCCAAGAGCTCATCTCATAATTGGTTTTGTTTCTATTTTCTATGTCGATGAAACCATTCGCATGTTTACCCCACTGCAGGTGACTATAGAAGTGTGTCATGAATCTGTTTTTGAGTTCTGCTCTGTTTCCAACAGCTGCAATTTCCCTCCTTCTGGGATGTGGAGGGGGAGACATGCTCCAGTAATTCTTATCCTTTGTTACCTGCCTTGTCTTGTGGCAGAATCTCACCCCAGGAAGACACCTTAGCAATCATCTGGCTCCCTCCTTCCTAGCTTGCAATCATCCCTCCTGCAGGGTCTTGGGCAATGGGAGGGAGAAGGGGTCTAGACCATGTTCTCTGCTCCTCAGCGTCCCCCGCAGCTTTGTGTGTCCCTCTGGTAACCCTGGAAGAGGGTCTCATCTAATCCCTGCCTATGTGGAGGGACATTGTATGATATCCACATTTTACTGATCAGAACAGTCCCACAGAAAGTTTGCTCTGTCCTCTCAAGAGACCTGTCTCTACCACGTGCAGTGGTTTTCTCTGCTAATAACCTGTTTTGAATGACTGAAAATCTCTTAATCCTCTTAAAAATGACAGGTGATTTAGGAAGAATGGGATGACTTTGAATAAATGAAGTCCATTGTAATTACTACTATTCTTTTTTTTTTTTTTTTAATGCAAGCTTGTTCCTTGAGTAATGAGATAAGAAACCAGGAGCATGCCTGCCTGTTCTACAGATGGAAAGATGGGGTGCCACATGGTTTAAAATCTCGCAGCAGGTAACTTGGCTAGGAGGGGAAAGGCATTAACATTTACTGAGAGGCTTGGAGCCAGGCTCTACCCCTCATTATATTGCATTACAACCTTTCAACAACTCTGTGCAGGAGTTTTGTCATCTCTGCATCATGGTTGGGGAACCGGAGTCTCAGAGAGGCTGTGGAGCTTGCCTGGCACCATGCGGCAAGGTGGCCAAAGGGGCTGGAGTTTGGTTCTGTCCGACTCCAAAGCAAAGTCCAGATCCCAGGGGGCTGGCGATGCCTGCCGGGCCACAGGCACCATGAGCATAACATAAAATCTCTGGAAGTTTCAGAAAACCGCTGGGTTGTTGGTCATATCTTTTAAAATCCTCATCCCAGTGAGGGCCTACCAAGCAGCCACTGTGGCCGAGACCCTTCGGTCAAGGGCTTTGCTTTCACCTTCTTGCCACTAGCATTTAATTGCACCCGCAGCTTGCTAGGCAGTGCGCTCTGCATGGGGAGATACAGCGATGGCTGTGACATGGCCCTGCCCTCACAGAGCTTCCAGTCTAGTTGGAGAGGTACAAGGAGGCAGAGAAATGCACGGTGGAGAGATGGTTGTGCTGAAGGAGGGGTGGGCAGAGGACAGGGTTTGGAAGCTCACAGGCTCATGGGACCGAGTATCCAGCATTACATGGCCAGTCAGGAAGACAGCACAGAGGGGTTCATTTTTCAATCTGGGCTTGGAGCAAGGTTGGGGTGGACAAGGAGAGAAGGAGCAGAGAGAAGAACACGTGCAAAAACACCAAAGCGTGGGAAGACGCTACCTGTTTAAGACAAGTCACGGTGCAGAGCAGTGTGAGGCTGCTGGGCAGATGGGGATTGGCTCTTGGGCCTCGGGTACTTCTTTGTCCTGACTGCCGTGGACTCTGCCAGCAAATTCTTCACCCTGTTGCAATTTGCACTCAGTATGCAAAGTGGGAGCAAGGTCCCTCACCCTCAACTCTTCAAATTAGGTGACAAAGGTGAAATGACTTCATTACTGCCAGTTGTCTATTCTCTGTTTCCCTCCTGCTGCACCTGTCTTGCTGGATTACCCAAGGGAGATGGCTACTGCACCCTAAGAGGGGCTTGCTGGGTAGTTCCTTCTGGTGTTCAAATGTGACTCCACCCTCATTTTATTCTTCAGGAGACCTTGGCTATATTCTGATAATTTTCTTATAAAAAGTTCACATTCATTAAAATGCCACATTTGGAAATATTATATATATTTAAAGGAATATTTATTTGAAAAAAATAGGCCATATTTAAACTGTGCTATTGGAGCAAGCTGGATTTTATTAGTATTTCACCTGCAGTTTGGTGATAGACACAAACTGGCTTGAAAACTGTTGAAAAGAGATTCTTTGTTGATTAATTTGTTTTTGTTTTTTTTTCTCTCTCATGGTTCTGACACTTAGGAGATATTTAAATTATATTTTACCACTTTGTACAAGACTTTTCTGAGAATTATAAAGTTGTGTGGGCAGAATTTGGATGTTTTTGATGATGTTGTGGAAGTCAATACATTTGAAATTTACAGAATTAAACACACCTGGAATTGAAAGGACTTAAGTGGTCAAGAGGTCTGATGCCTTAGCTGCTGGCTGCTGACAACAGCATTCCTGTTGGGCAGTAGATTAGTTTCTGCTTGGATATCTCCAGTGGCGGGGAACTCACTACCATAACAGTGGCCCTGAGTTACTGCTAGTGGGACATGTTTAATGGTATCACACAGGGAGATTTTTCCATTTGGCTCGAGGGTGAGGGTGAAGATGCCACAGCCCTGTGCCGTGGTAGTCTGGAGGCTGTTGATGGTGCCAAAGAGAACACAGATACAGACACAGCAGAACAAAGCCTGCTCCAAAGCCACTGGCAGTGAGGAGGAGGTCCTCAGAGCCGACCTGAAGCAGTAGCTGTGCAAATACTCAGGGTCGAGGGCACCCGGAGCGAGAAACATGTTTTGGGACAAGAACAATGTGGTTTGTACAGAAATTTGCAGAGCAGACCAGCTTGGAGGGTGTCTCCTCAGCTGCCCTAGGGAAGGGTCTTGCCAACTCTCAGAGGAGAGAAGTTGGCAGTGCGTCCTGTACCATGCATTCATTTATTCATTCAACAAATGTTTCCCTAAAAGTCCTACAGAGGAGATGACAGCACAGTGTTCTCTGTTCAGAATGTCGTCTCAGCCTCGCCCTCCGGATCTTCCTGCCAGGAGTGAAAGCAGCCCTTGGGAGGTACCTCGGATGCTTTCCTGGTCCAGGGGACCAGGGATTTGACTGGCGTCAGGGGCCCTGGGCCCAGCTCAGGCCCCCCTGGGGTGCTTCTCAACCAAGCAGAGATTCAGAGAATCTGCGGTGGGGCTTGGCCCCTGCAATTTGCAGGCTCCCTGTGGGAGATCCAAGTCTGAGGAAGTCTGCTTTTCAGAGCATGATCTTAACAAGGCCTGCTTGTCCTAGGTGTGCAGCATGTCACAAAAGCTCTGTGAAAGATGGAGAATGTTGCACTGATGTGACACGTGTGTGTGTGTACGTGGCGGGTAGGGGGAGGCGTGGGAGCTGAGCAGGTGCCATTGTGGCATCCCTCCATCCCACAAATTGGTTGTGCTGCATCTCCCATCCCCTGCGCTGTCCCTGGTCTACAGAGAACTGTAGAGTCTGAGAACCATTTCCTAAGGGGCTTGCCACCTTGCCAGGAGTCACTGGAAACCAACACATTACTCTTTCCCCTGTTGTATGTCTGGAGAAATCTAACATCTTCCCTTTTGCCTCTCACCCTGGAGCAAATGCCAGCCGTGGCTGACAGCATCCGTTCCCTGCACATAACAACCCGGCTGGGCCATTTCCTCCACAGTGCGGTCCCTAGCTGCTCCCGGCTCCGGGCGGAGAGGTGTGCCCTCCACTGGGCAGGACGCGGCCATCAGACAGGCCCTTGGTTGGCGAGGCACGCGGTCCTCTTCCCCGGAGCCCAGGGGCGGTGTGAGCTCAGCTGGCTCTGAAGACACTGCCGGGGGATGTGCCGTTCGCACTTCGGCTTTCTAGCCCGTCTGGCAGAAGCTCCCAGCCGAGGTGCAGCGGCCCCGGGGAATGTGGCAGGGGCCCCACCGCGGCTCCGCACCCGGCCACACTCCAACTTGCTTTTCCCTTTGGCACCCGAGGAACCCGGGCTCAATAGTTCCAGTGTCTATTGAAGACTTTCTGCTGCCTCGCCCGTCTTCATCTTGACTGTCGTTGGCCGTGTCAACTTGAGCAAACGGCTTTTACCCTCCGAGGCTCAAGGTCCATATGGGCAGGGCGAGGCTGGTCCATCTCCCGGAGCATTCGGGAAGGAAGGGCCCTTCTGCTCCATCTTCCTTGTCGGGCAGCATTTGTGTCTCTATTATCTCCTGCTGGGGAGGGCAGGGCCAGGTCGTGTTCACACCTGGGGCTCTGCATTGCAGAAGGAATGAGTCATCAAGGGGAGAGCTCACATCTCCCAGACCCGGTGAATTAACTTCTGGGTGTTCACATTGGTTGAACTGATCCTTTATGCTGGACCATCCTGTGCTGTGTGAAAATAATGAACAATTTTCCATCTAGTCCTTGGGCCTTGGCTGTATCCTCCACGCCAAGTCACAGAGGGGCCCCTGCCCACTTGTGACTCCTCTCCTCGTCACTCCTCCACCTGGAACCGGACCCAGGGCTGCCTGCGCCTCGGTGGAGCCTGACGGACACCTTTCTTCTTCTGGCTTTGAGCAAACACGATGATGCGATAATGACCAGGGGTCTTATTAAAATGCAGATTCTTATTTATGGACCCTGAAATTCTGCACCTCCCACAAACTCCAGGGCCACGGCAGGACTCTGGGGCAAAGACCTTGATTCTGGATTCTCCCTTCACCTTCCCTTCTGGTCCCTCCTTCCCTCTATTCTACTAATTTTCCTGGGAACATTTCCCAAGAAATCACTTTGATCTGAATTCTCATCCCGGGGTCTGCTTCTGGGGAGCCCCACCTCAGACGTGCCCCAATCCTGTGAGATGGGTGTTGCCATCCCCAAGGTAGAGATGAGGAAACTGGAGCTCAGAGAAGGGGAGTTGCTGGTGCCAGGCCACACAGCCAGTGGGTGGCAGGGAGGGCCCTCCACCCAGGTCTGCCTGACTCCCAGACCCTTCTCCCATTACACTATTTATTTAAGGCCCACGTGGGCCTCCACTCACCATCATTCTTCTTGGCAGCTTCCAGCATCTTGTTTCACTGTGTTCTCTCCTTCCCACCCCTTCTGGTTTGGAAACCAGCCAGGGGCAGGCACAGACCACACACCCACCCCTGCCCAGCCTGGAAGCTTGGGCACAGTGGAATGCACAGAGCTCTAATTGCACCACCGGCCCTAGGATTCCAGTCCTCCAGCTGACACTTCTAAGCATCGTGCGGGGGCCCGTTTCTCTTTTATTTTGGCCCCAAGACAGTTAAGCAATGGGTTCTGTAGAAGCCATTAAATAAAGCAGAATGCCAGGATCAATCCAAAGCCCTTCTATCCTTTTATCCAAGTGGAGATGGAGCAGAGGTTACACGTTGTGCTGAAAGAACGTTCTGTGTTCTCAAAGGGCTCCCGCAGATCTGCTGCCCGATGGCTGGGGAACAGCGTGGGGCCACGTGACATCCTGTCACCCCTGAAACAGCTCCTTTCCATTTCCCCAAGACCTACCTCAGCAGATGAAACAAGATCAAACCGCTTATAATTATAAAGGCCACCCCAATAGCCGTCTCAGCTGTTACTGCCTCAAAGATAAAAAAAAAGGGAACAAAAGTTTATTTTCTGGTGCAGAGTAAAGCTTTACACACTGAGAAGCAGAGGATTTATAGGGTGTTTGGTGCCCCTCCCAGCTGCCTGCCCCACCCCACTTCAGAGCCGGATTTCTTAAAGCTGGTTTCTCAGGTACGGCTCCTTTGATAGGGGTGGGATGTGTTTTTGGTTGGGGGGTGAAAAAGCATCTTGCCTCCTCCCCCTTCCCACCCCCATCCTCAGAACACTAACTCAATTGTTCAGACAGACTGAACACATATTTTGGGAGAAATAAAAAATTTCACTTGCAGTGGGTGAAGGGAGGGGAAAGGGGACCCTGGCAGAGGAGGGGGTAGGAGGGGGCATGTCGTCATTGACCGGTCCCTGTAGTGGGTTGAATACTGTCCCCCCAAATCCATCTCCACCTTAGAATGTAGCTTTATTTGGAAATATGGCTTTTTTTTTTTTTAAATTTCAGTTTTATTTAGATACATTTACATATCATACAATCATCCATGGTGTACAATCAGCTGTTCACAGTGCCATCATACAGTTGTGCATTTATCACCCCAATCTGTTTTTTGAACATTTTCCTTACACCATAAAAAGTAAAAATAAGAATAAAAAATAAAAGTAAAAAAGAACACTTAAATCACCCCCCCCCACCCTATTTTCCATTTAGTTTTTGTCCCCATTTTTCTACTCATCCATCCATATACTAGATAAAGGGAGTGCGATCCACAAGGCTTTCACAATCACACTGTCACCCCTTGTAAGCTACGTTGTTATACAATCGTCTTCAAGAGTCAAGGCCACTGGGTTGCAGTTTGACAGTTTCAGGTATTTACTTCTAGCTATTCCAATACGGGAAATAGGGCTTTTGAGAAGTAATCTGTCAAGGATCTCGAGGTGAAATCACCCTGGATTTAGAGGGGACCTTAAATCCAATGACTGGGTCCGTAAAAGAAGAGAAGAGGACACACGGGGAAGACGGCTATGTGAGGAAGGACGCAGAGGTTGGAGCGATGCAGTTACAAGCCAGAGGGCACCCAGGATTGCTGGCAACCACAAGGCGCCAGGAGAGAGGCTCTTCCTTGGAGCCTCCAGGAGGAACCAACCCTGCAGACACCCTGATTTCGGACCTACGGCCTCCTGGATTGTGAGAGAATAAATTTCTGCTTTCAGCCACCCAGTTTGTGGCAATTTGCTGTGGCAGTCCTAGAAAACGAATACAGCCCCACTCCTTCCTTTGTGCAAAATCCAGAGTGCACATAAGTGTGGCTGGTTCCCCTTTCTCCATCTGCTGTCTGGGTCCTGGAGGTGGTGAGCTGTGCTGGGGTGGAGCAGGGACTCTGGAAGGAGACGGCTTCAGGTCTGCCACCGGGGGCTAAGTGACGCCAGGCAAACTCCCGCACCTCCCAAGTCGGTTTCCTCATGCAAGGTGGACTCACGTGCATTAAAAGAAATGAGGCAGATAAATCACTTAGGAGAGGAACAGCATGTCCTGAATAATCATATGTTCCTCTTGTAATTGGTGTGTGGCTCTCAAACTCTAGCTTTCCAGGTCAGGGAGGCCTTAGGGAGAAGGCAGATCAGAGATTGAGGTCTTGATGGATAAGTTGGAGATAACCTTTTCATGGGAAGGTTAGGCTGTTCTCCATCAGGCATCTCTCCTTCTGCCCCATGTTTATTTTTAGTATATATTTTATTTATGGTGCCAGGCACTGTTTCTGGATCAGATGACAATTTAGCTCAGGCTATTGACTCCCTGCCTGAACCTAATCCATGAAATGTCAGCAGAAAATGCTGGAGGCTGGTGGATCCTAGAACTGCTCTCAGCCTCTACCTGTGGGGCCCACTGAGAAGTAAAAGGTGGCTGGTCCCAGCATGGGATGACATGGCAGCTTGAAGTGGGGCCAAGCAGTGGAAGCAGAAGTGACTCCTCTCACTGTCACTCCCGGTGACCCACTTGGGGAATTTATGCCTCCCATCCCATTAACTTTAGGCTCTACTGATGCACAGAAAGCGTTCCTCTAAAGCTACAGCCTTTGCCTAATCATATTGACCTTCTCATGCTGGTAGACCAGCAGCCCAAGGAAGGCAGAGTCATTGCTGTATAATGGGGGAAGGAAAAGGTATGTCTAGAACTCAAGAGATACACTTGGGCACCTCTTGATGCTCCCATTCCTGGTGATAACCACAAACAGGCAAATACAGCAAACACAGCCTGATAAGGGCATGGTACCAGGGACTCAGACTCCCAGGAATGAAATTGTGGCAAGAGTCTAGAACAGTAAAAGAGCCTGCCAAGGGGATTCTGGAATGGGTGGTAGAGATGGACAATGATGAACACCAGTTACAACTCAGGACCCACTGCCCCAGCAGGAACTGCAGCTTGTCCACCAATCTTTCTGTTGTAAGTTAACAAACTTTTTAAATAAACAAAGTATGACCAGTCACCACATTGAAAAACCCAGGACATAACAGAGGGAACTTAATGTGGGCATGGTTGGATCTGAGTGGGGCAAGGGGCAGACTGTAGCAGCCACTCTGTGTGCCCTGCCCATCCTCCATCGGCACTCATTGTTCCCATGCACGGGGATGGCTTCCCACTGCAAGCACCGGTGACTGTCCTTCCAAGGGCTTTCTCTGGCATGTTCAGCTTGTTCTCAAAGCAGGCAGGAAGTGCTGTGGAGTTGATGCCTGCAGGAGCATCCCTCAGCCAGAGGTGCATGAGAGCTGGAGGACAGAGACTCTAGCATCCTCACCCTCTGCAGGGCTGGGGGTGGGGTTACCTTGAGACTTGCTCTGCATTGTCTCCCTAGGTCATTGGGATGGAGCCTCTGTAGCCTGCAGGGTGACCAACTTACTGATGTGCCCTGAGTTGTTTCCTGTCTTGTTTCCCCACTCCCCTACTGGTGCTTCCCGGGATCACGCCCCAAATAAATGACTTGTACTTAAATCCTTGTCTAAGGATTTGCTTCTGGGGAACCTAAATGAAGACAGGATGAGAAAAGGGACCTCACTTGAGTGCCTGCTGTGTACTAGGCATTGTGTCAGGCTGTTCACATCCTCATCTCTCCTAATCCTGCAAAGTTGGCTTTATCATTTCCAGTTTAACCCATGAGGAAACTAAGGCTAAACTTAGTGGTGGAGTCAATATTTGTTTCTGATGATGGAACAGCTTCCAGTTTCCAAAGGACAAGTTGGATAATCTTCTGGAACAAGCCTTGGGCTAAGAATCAGGAGCCCTGGGTCCAAGTTTCAGGCTTAGAAGCTACTTTGACAAGTTACTTCCACTCTCTTGCCTCCTGTATAAGGTGGGCTGGCTTCCCTTATATGCCTCCCTCAGTTTCCCTGTCTGTGAAATACAGGTTGGGATCAGCTCATATCTGAAAGCCCCTCTGGCTCTCAAAGTCTAGGCTGAAAACCCATGGGTGATAGCACTCCTGGGCGCCATCCTACTCTACCTTCACAACACAGTTGAGTCTCAAGTATGACGTCTAGACAAGGCCCTGAAGGCTGTTCTGGAGTTTACCCCTCAGTTGGTCTCCTGCTGAGGTTTATTGACTGTCAGCTATTAAGGGTTAGATGGATTATCTCCCTGTGGTAAGACAGAAATCATAATTTTCCAAATGCCATTTGACTCTCCAGGAAAAGCAGATTTCTTGGCTGCTCTGAAATGTCATGAAAGGAAGTCACTGGAATTTATTGATGAAACTAATCTTCCCCATGCATTTGCCACAAATGCCACACAACTTTTTTTATATGAGACAATTTCTATAGATTTAATGAAGAGAATGAAACAGGTAAGGGGGTAGATGATAGCAGATTAATACCTGCTTTAAGAATGATGCCCAGATGGAAGCTGATGATAGGCAGGAAGTCAACATATACGGGTTAAGGGCTTTCTGTGCACCATACATGATTCCAGGGGACTGTCTCCATTTCTGAGATGAGTCAGAGAGGCAAAGCAGTGAGAACAAGATCACCCAGCCAGCTGGTGGCAGAGTTGGGAGTTAAACCCAGGTCCATTTGAGAAGAGTGAAGGCTTTGGAATGAGAGGATGATTTGGATGTGAATCTGCCACCAATGGATTTGTTGTGTGATCCTGGACAGGTCACTTTACCTCTTTGAGTGTCAGTTTCTTCATCTCAAGAATGGTGTTCCTGTTTGCTAAAGCTGCCATTACGCAAAATACCAGAAATGGATTGGCTTTTATAAAGGGGGTTTATTAGGTTACAAGTTTACAGTTCTAAGGCCATAAAAGTGTCCAAACTGAGGCATCAACAAGAAGATACCTTCATTGAAGAAAGGCTGATGGCATCTGGAACACCTCTGTCAGTTGGGAAGGCATGTGGCTGGTGTCTGCTTGTCCTTTGTTCCCGGGTTCTGGTTTCAAAATGGCTTTCTCTGAAATGTCGCTGGGCTCCTGTCTTTCTTAGCTTCTCTCAGTCCTCTGCTTGGTTCTCCTGGGGTGTTTCTCTCTAAGTGTCTGGGGGTCCTCTCTTAGCTTCTCCAGGGTGAACTCTTGTCTTCATCTCTTAGCTTAGCATCTTCAAACATCCTTCTGTCTTCATCTTCCAGGGTCTCCAAGCATCTCCAAGAGTCAGCATCTGTATCGGTTCTTGAGCTCTCTTAAATACACCAGTGAACCAATCAAGATCCACCATGAATGGGCGGAGTAACACTTACATGGAAATAATCTAATCAGACGGTCTCGCCCACAGTTGAATGAGTCACATCTCCATGGAAACACTCAATCAGTAGTTTCCACCCTAATCAAAAGACTAATAAGTCTGCTCCCACAAGGTTGCATTAAAGAACATGGCTTTTCTGGGGGACATAATGTATCCAAACTGGCACAAATGGGAACAACACCATTAATGGATCACTATGTGTATAGTTGTTAACACTATTTCAGGCATGTGAAAAATGCTAAATGTGTCACTCAGACATTATGCTGCCTTTCAGAGTCCCTCACTCCAGCCCCACCCAGAGAGTGGCAGGGTCTTTGCACTTTTGCTGCCCCCCTCCCCACCAGTAAGATTATCATGACTACCTGGTATTGCCCCATGGGCCATTCACATCTGGTAGCAAACCCTTACTCCTGCTTGCCATTACAGAAGGGTGTGCAAGTAACTCAGCTGGATTCTGGCTTTTCTGTATAGCCGTTTCCTAATTTTTCCAATTTCAGGGTATCTTTGTCCTGTTATAGGATGGTCAGTGATGTCTGCTTGTCCTGGCCCTTGAGGCCTCTGTAATTATTTGCTCCCACATGATTTATCCCAATATACAAACTCTGCTGAGGTTACTGTCACACCACTTGGGAACCTTGGCTGTAGGTAATGAGTTCCAGAAGGATATTGGCATTAGGTTCCTCATCCACCTGCCATGGTGCCTGAGACCCCACCATTAGAAAGTCATTTGTTTGGTGAAAGGTTAATTGTCTCTTGTTGAAATGCAGCCATCTCCAGGATATGAACACCATGTTCTTGAACCATCCATACCTTAGCAAGAGTCATCTGAAGGGACCCATTTCAGTAATGAGCTACAGAGTGGATAAGATGCTGGGTAGTTCTGATATTCTCCTTAGTGAGTGAAGAAATCTCAGCTGTTCTCATAGCCCCACCACTGACCTTTCCCTCTGGCTGCCAGCAGGGATGATATTCCCTTCAGGCTTGGCCTCCAAGACATTCTGAAGTGGATGAAGTTGATTCCCCCTCAGCCTATCAGAGGGGAGATGAGGAGGAATTTTGGACTTTATTGTAAGTGTGAAGTTGGGGGGAAACTTAGAAAAAAACCAATGAGGAAATATCAAAGGCTGGGAGGAACTAGTTTCTCTGAGTGCATTAAAGAAAAGCCATGTTCTTTAGTGCAATCTTGTGGGGGCTGACTTATTAGTCTTTTGATTAGGGTGGAAACTATTGATTGAGTGATTCCATGGAGATGTGACTCACCCAACTGTGATGGAGACCTTTTGATTACATTATCTCCATGGAGGTGTTACCCTGCCCATTCAGGGTGGATCTTGATTGGTTCACTTTTTTTTAAAAAGGTCTTTACTGCTACGTCATAGTAATTCTCCAATATTTATTTCTGGTGATTTTACAGTTCTTTACATTTTATTCCACTGCACTTTTATTTTTATGTATGGAGTGAGGTAGGGATTTATCTATCTGGTCTATCTATCATCTATCTATGTCTGTCTGTCTGTCTATCTATCTATCTATCTATCTATCTAATCTATCTAATCTTTCCAATAGCCATTTTTCCAACATCCTTTGTTAAATAGTATATCTATTTCCTATTGATTTGAAAAACCACTTTCCCACTCATTTTCTGTTATCCATTCTGTCACATTGATTTATGCCTATTTCTTTGCTGGTGCAATACTATGCTTTTTTTCTTAATACAATGATGGTTAAGATAGTTTGTGAAGAGTTATTCAATATATTTTTCCCTATGTAAATAGGCTGAGAGGCCTCTGGTGATACGCAGCAAACAGACTTTGTTGTAACAGCAATCTGCTCTGTAAATCTAGGGCTGCCATTTTACTCATTCCTCTGCCCTCTTGTTTGACTTTTGAGTCCCCTTTGTCTCTGGGTCTTAGGCCTCCTAGGGGCTGTTTCAGGTATTGCTTCACCTTGATCCTATCATACTCCTAATTATTTTAGATTTATATAAATTTCAATATTTCTCAGAGCAAGTTCCCCTTAGTGTTATTCTTTTATGTATGTCTTCACTATTCTTGCCCATTTGTTTTCCAAGTGACATTAATTATTAATTTCTAATTGAAAGAGCAACATAATCATGAATTAATTTGGAGGAGAGTAAAGGAATATACAGCACTGTGTTCTTACATCCAAGAATCTGATCTTTCATTTTAGATTTTTAAAAAGCATCTTTTGGCTGGCCCGTATGAAGCTTGTTGCTGTAAGGAGAGGCTAACCCTGTTTATAATTGTGCCTAAGAGTCTCTCCCGGAATGCCTCTTTGTTGCTCAGATGTGGCCTCTCTCTGGCTAAACCACCTTGGCAGGTGAACTCACTGGCCTCCCCCTATGTGGGAACTGACTCCCAGGGGTGTGAATCTCCCCGGCAATGCAGGATATGACTCCCGGGGATGAATTTGGACCTGGCATTGTGGGATTGAGAACATCTTCTTGACCAAAAGGGGGATATGAAATGAAATGAAATAAATCTTCAGTGGCTGAGAGATTTCAAATGGAGTCGAGAGGTCACTCTGGTGGACATTCTTATGCACTATATTGATAACACTTTTTAGGTTTTAAATATTGGAATAGCTAAAAGTAAATACCTGAAACTACTAAACTCCAACCCAGTAGCCTTGACTCTTGAAGATGACTGTATAACAATGTAACATACGATGGGGGACAGTGTGAATGTGAAAACCCTGTGGATCGCACTCCCTTTATCCAGTGTATGGATGGATAAGTAGAAAAATGGGGACAAAACCTAAATGAAAAATAGGGTGGGATGGGGGAGGAATCTTTTTTTTTTAATTTTTATTTTTTATTCTGATTCTGATTCTTTCTGGTGTAAGGAAAATGTTCAAAAATAGATTGGGGTGATGAATGCACAAGTATAGGATGGTACTGTGAACAGTTTATTGTACACCATGGATGATTGTATGGTATGTGAATATTTCTCAATAAAACTTAATTAAAAAAATGAATCTGAAAAAAAAAGCATCTTTTGGTACATTTTCATAGAAAGCACATGTATTTTTCTTGTTAAAACTATTTTTAGATGCTTTATAATTACTGTGAATATTTTTAATGTGGTTCAGCTTTCACTCTAATTTACAACTGATTTTGGCTTATATAAAGTTAAGCTATTACATTTAAAAATGTTTACTCCCATAAGACAGGAGAGGAGTCCCTTATTGTGGATATCTTTGGAGATGGAGCAGCTGGGGTGGGGGAGGCACTCTGCTGAGAAGACCCCAGGTGGCTTTCTGTTCTTCTCCATATTTAAGGGGAATGTGGGAATCTGGCTCTGTGTTAGCGTGAGCCTCATTCTAGGATGAATGTTTCCTTGGCTTGAGCCTTGGATACAACTAAGTCAGCACATTTGTTCATTCAATGACCTTCCAGAATCTCCAGGTACCTGTGAGATTTGGATCAAAATCCACAACTTCCCTTCGCCAAGTCTCACCCCACTAACACCCTTGCCTTAGGCTCAGAGATGGGATATTTGCAGCATTTCTGGTGGGCCAGTCTGTATGTAGCACACACACTCAACACTTGATCCGTGCTATGTAATCTTGCTTGATAAAACTTCTAAACATATTTTGTAGGAAGAAAGTTTAGATATTTCCAGTAATGTTGGATATTTCCAGGAGTTCTGGGTTGGATAATATGGCATTATTCTCTCTCTATAGAATATAGCATGTTCCTAATTTTCTGTGGAAATTTGTGCAAAATTGCACAGGGGTGGGTGGGACAAGCCTGTAGTTGGTAAGTGGAGCTGTGGGGTCAATATTTTTCAAGCCTGCATACCATCTCTGGCTCTGGGGGTAGGCTCAGCACATAACAGGATTGAAGTCACGTTCCAAGCCTTCACAATTAATATGGGAAACTGTCTAACAAGTTGTACAATTTGGTTTAATGGGATGTCTGATGAGTGACACATGGTTGTTTGTCGACTAAAAATATCTTGAAGACCTTTGAGCAAATCAAGAGCAACCTCTCTTGTGTTGCATTTCACAAACAGCTGTGCCCTGCCCTGGGTACACATAATTGCTGAAACCGATTTGGGATGGTGGGGAGTGTTGATGCTGTCACATTAATTTGCTCCATAAATCAACACATGGACTTGACAGCCCTTTAAAATCTTTATCATCAGGCATTTACCTTTGTTTTCTGAAGGAGCTTTAGCTGCCTTTCATCCAAAGCAAACTCACACTCATTAAACAGATATTTATTGAGCATCAACAGGTGCTGAAGAGGAAAAACCCAGGACCCATTTGCAAAGAGCTCATAGTCTAATGGGGAAATAGACATATACGCCCCCAAATTGCAATTTAATGTGACCTGGGCAGGCCATGAAGTAGTGTAGCCAACAAGACTCATTCATTCATTCACTCATTCATTTATTCAACAAACATTGGGTACCTTCTGGTAACAGACATATAAGCAGATTATAAATGAACACAAGCTGTAACAACTTCTTAGGGGGGTGGGACAGGTCAGAGTGAGGATAGGTCATCTCACTTGGGAAGGTCAGGAAAGTTTTCATAGGTGAAATGGCGCTTGAGCTGGGTCTTGAAAAATGGGCACGTGTTTTTAACATGGACAGGGAAAGAAGAGTTCTCTAAGTAGAGGGAGTGGCATGTGCAAAGGCCCCTGGGGAGAGTGAACAGATTGCTCAGGACCAGGAAATAGTGTGGCATGGACTTAGCACGGTGGCAGGGGGCTGGCTGTGGTGCGGGTGGGGGCTGGAGAATGAGGCAGAGGTCACATCATGGATGATCTGGAATGACCAACTGAGGAGCCTAACTTTATCCCAAAGCCTCATTCAAAGTCAAGCTCCAGCTGTGCTCCTCCTTGGCTGCCTCCATTTAGAAACACAAGCCCTAATTGTTTACATGGTATAAAACACAATGCAAAGTCTCAGCTTTGGGAACCCTGTGCATATGAAATAATAGGCTTTGAACTAAGCTTGATTGTCTGTTTACGAGTTTTCTTGGCTTACTTTACTTATCTGTTCCCTCATTTTGACATGTTTTAGTATAGGCAGCATCTAATATTGAGCATGAAATGGTCAAGAGAGCTGCTGTGGCCAGTGGGATCTGAATGGGATTATTCCACTAACCCAAGAGTGGACTCCTTGCTGCTCTCAGAGATTGTGGCTTCAAGGAGGTAGACCAGTTGCTTGCCCCTGAGGATCTTTCCATTAAATTCACCATTCCAGAAAATAGGTGAGTAAGTGGAGTCCCCCTAAAGTTTCCTTTCCAGAATTTATAAAATTGAACTCTTATCCCACTAAAGTAGAGGGAAAAGGTATTAGGGTGTTTGCATTTGATCACATTTCAAGGACACAAAAGACTCTCAAGGTAGGTAGGTGACCAAATCCAACTTGTAGGTGAGGACAGTGATGTTTGCCTAAGTTAAGCAATAGATTCTAGACTCTTGCTAATTAAAGGGTGATCCATGGCCAGAAGCATTATTATAGCATGGGAGCTTGTTGGGAATTCAGAATCCCAGGCCCCACCTTAGACCTGGAGAATCAGAATCTGCCTATTAACACCAATCCTCCCCCCTTCCCCTGAACCAGGGTAATTCTATGCTGAATAAAGTGTGAGAGGCATACCCCCTGGAAGAGCTGGGTCAGATTGACTTCAAAGTTTCTCCTGTTTCCAAGACCCCATGTTGCCTCTACTTTTGGCTGCTAGGTATATTCCCAAATGTCATGAGCAGTTTTGGCCAGGGATAATGGTCAAGTCCTCAGAGGGTGCATATTTCTACATATAGCTTGAGTTCTGGGTTTAATATGCTAATATGCTTTGTGACTGATCAGAATGGAAACTAGTGCAAGAGGTTCCTAAACTTGTTTGCCTATTACAAAATAGGATAGAAAATTCTTCATTCTAACATATTCCCATGTTGTCTCTTTTTAAAAAAGTTCTGATATTAAAAAAGGAAATCCAATCTTAACAAGCTGACTTTTGGGGGCATTATTTTCTGGCCTTGCAAAGTATTTTCTCCTGTAATTTCTGAATGTCTATTGATTCATTAGTCCATTCATTCCACAAAGGTTTGTTGACGGTGCTATGCCCTGGAGACCCAGAGGAGTAAGATAGCGTCACTCTTCTCAGGGATCAGATGGTCTGGAAGAGGAGATAGAAAAAGCAATAATTACAACCTAACTTAATATATAATTAATTACAGCCCTTCTGTGTCACAGTTTTTTTTCTGCGGGTCTCAATTTCAAGCATTTTGTTCGGTATGTAGACCACGTATCATGCGAGTGTCTCCATTTTTGTTTGAAGTGCATATATAGACTATAACCTAAGTTATAATCTGGTTACCAACAAAGTGCTTGGGGGGAGGAATGTGGACCTGAGGAAGAGGTGGCTTTGCTGGAAGAGGGGAATCCGGGAGGTGGTGGCCTTCATTCACTCACTTGACAGACATTTTTTGAGCACACATATGCCAGGCACAGGCACAGGACCAGGTGCTGGGGATAAGGAATGAACAGGTGTCTTTGATTCCTGTCCTTGGTCCACCAGGGAAGATGCTGTTAAATATATAATTACATGATGCATCTACTAATCTGTTGTGGCAAATGATGGGTGAAGGTGAGGGTTCTATGAGGGTATGGGATGGGGGAGGTGACCCAGACTGAAGGGTCAGGAAATGCTTCCTCGAGGCCTTGACTCATGAGCTGAAACTTGAAGGATGAGTATTGTAAGGAAAAGCACGCAAGATAGCAGGCGTCACATGTGCCAAGGGCCTGGGGCACCAGGGAGTTGAATGCATTCCTCCAAATAAAAGGTCAATGTCACTGGAAGAGCACAGGCCATCCTGGATGGTAGATGACATCCTTGCTCAGGAGTTGTTTAAATAATGAGTTATCTCTGCCTTGTGGACAGGAGAGATGTGGTAAAATAGAAGGAGGCATGATGCAAGGAACCACTTACCATTATTTAACCACAGGGACTGGGCTTTGGTTTCCCCATGTGCCCATGGGGATCCTGACCCTGTGCTTGTTTTCAAGACATCGCAGATGGGAAGGTGCTTAGAAAAAGACAAACTTTACCATACAGTTATAAAGTCCTTCCCTTCCCCCTTACCTCAAGGACGTCTGTGCAGGGGTGAAATGAGGTAAAGTGACTATGCTTTTGGCTTCCATATTGAAGGATGGTGGCTAATTAAAAAGATAAGTTTTTCTTCTTAGCACACGATGGCGTTTGGGGAAATTGCTGTCCCCAGCTGCATGCAAATGCCCAGCCCAATGGGAAGCAGCAGACAAAGAACTGATTATGACAGAGTGGCACCGGGCTGTTAGCGCTGAGCTGCCAGAAGCCATTAGTAAGTGGGAATAAAAGTGAAATTGGCAAATTGCTGGGAGAGAAGCTGCCTTGCATCTCACAGCAATCTGGTGGGTAGCATAGTGGAGACTTGGATGGCAGGAAGTCAGGGCTGGGGACAGAGAGGTCCTCCCCATGGACCCAGGCAATCTCCAGTATGGTGGGGACGTTAGGACGTAATTATTCTCAGATCCTGGGTAAGTGGGAGCCAGTGGCAGGCAGTAGACGAATCAAGCTTGAACTTTGAGAATTAGCAATTTAGGTGCTTCCTTTGAAGAACATTTAGCTTCTCAGGCATCTCCAGGAAGACAAAGGCAGAGTGTTTTGGATCCAGATATGGGCCAGGCTATCATCCTCCTAGGGACGCTGCCAATTCATTCAAATATTTATTGTATGCTGACTGCCAGGCTGCATCTGTCTCCGGAGTCCATCCAGGCCCTGTGAGAAGGGAAACATCCTCGCTGTGAGTAAAAGCAGCTGCCTCACAGAAAAGCAGACCTGACCTAAATCTTAGCCCTCTCTTCTCAAGCTGCATGGTCCAGGACATACAAATCCCCAGGTCTCGGTTTTCCTGTCTGTAAAATGAGGTTTATAACATCTCTTTCCTAGGTTGTTGTGGAGATTAATTGAGAATATGCATGTGAAGTGCTTAGCTGAGGTCCAAACCTTCCAAACCAAAGGAAGTGCAAAAAATATCATCGATTATTATGAATAGTATCTTATCTAACAGCTGCTTTCTTCAGCTCTGCGCATTTAGGTCTTGAAGAGCAGAATCTGTGGGAGAAGACGTTCAGTGGCCCTAATGTTTAAACTTAGGGGCTGGAGAGCGGGCGGAGCTTGCTGTCGGTGCGCTCCCAGATCTCTCTCTTGCCTGGGCCCCTTTTCTTCAGGATAATGGGTGATTCTTGGCTTTTCCTAACCTCTCCACTCTGAACGCTGCTGCCCTCTGCCTAGGATCTCTTTCTCATACTCTCCTCTCTCCTTTCTCCCGTGCAGACTCACAGTCCTTCACTGTGGTTGGTCTAATAGTGATGCCCAAACTAGAAAGTTACCTGGTTTGAAAACTTAGAGAAAGGTGTGAACAAGTGATAGTCTACAGAATTCCTTGGGGTTTTACCCTTTAAAAAAATAGAGTTTATTAGCTTCAAAGGAGTTCTATTTGATGGGGTGGGTGCAGGGAATATTTTTGAGGGCTAGATTTGGGGGACAGTGCCATAGCTTCTATTAAACAACCCCAGAATAAAAGGCAATGTGTCCGCAGGGTAACACTTTATTTTCGAAAGTCTGCCACACTGGTTTCCCCTGTGCCAAGCCACTGCTTTGGCGTTGTTTTCCATCTTCCTCACAGGGTAGGAGGGTTGTTTGGATCAACCACATTAGCTTGGCTTGTTTAGTCATCATTCCCAGAACTTGATTTACTCATTTCTACTCCCATGACTTTGTTCTCCTTGCTTTTTTTTCCCCTCCCAGCATTACCATTTTAGTTTTAATGAGGTCAACCCCAAATAGGTCCCATGACTGGAAAACATGGGAAACTTTCTTTGAGTTAGTGTCACAAACCAGCCATAAAGGAGAATCGCCCCAGGGGTAACTACCGCATTTGGCCCAGCTCTTCCATGTCTCCCTGGCTTCTCACCTGCTCTCGCCTTCACCTGGAAGGGAACTCCCTGGTCTCCCTGGTCAACTCCAACTTTATCCCTGCCCACCTGCAGTCTCCTCTCTGAAGCCTTCCATGCCACCCTGTGTCCCCTCTGGGGTGCTGGTCACATTCTGTTCTTTATAGTTCTCTCTTCCTATAGACTTTGAGGTTCTTGGGACAGGGTCTAATTCAAAGGCCTTGGCACATAATTGATGCATAAGTGAGTAGATAAATGAGCGGAAAGAGGCTGAGAGCAATGGGTGGACAGAAGGATGGATGAAGGTGTGGGAAAATTGCAGCATCTCTGCCCCTGCTTCTACCAGGGTTGGGAGCCACCTGTGAATATTCACTTGTGGATAAAGTCACCTGTGGGTACAGGGCTGCTCATTCATACAGCCAGCATGAATGAATGAATGAATGAACAAATGAGAGATTGAGAGAAAGGCAGAGAGAGAAGCAATCTGATTAAGGCAGCTTGAACTAAGATGTGAACAACTGGTAGCCCCTAACCTTCCCAGATGCATCTCACAAGCAGAGTTTACTAGCGCTAGAGAAGTTGGTGGACTGTGTGGGGTACTTTTGAGGACTGAAGTCAGGGGGCAGCTCCCTCTTGCCTGCTTGTATCCCAAGTTCAGAGCTTGCTGACCTGCTCGCTCTGGTCGCCCTGGCTCTGGAATCTCTTTTCTGCTCCCTGCCTCGCCTTCGGGTTGGATTTGGCTGTTCCTTGGATTTGACCTGGAACCTGAGTTTCTGTGGGACCTCCCAGCTTTGCAGGTGTCCGGGCATGGCAGCAACAGGGGAACAGACCACCAGCTCCAAGTCCCCAACGCCTGCAGGGCTGTAGAGAACGCGCAGGCTCAGAGTCAGATGACTAACTAACTGCCTTGGCTCCTGGCTGGGATGTCGGGGTGTACTCTCTCCCTGCTGAGCGAGCAGCCGGTTTCAGAAGGACACCCCTGCATGATGTTCTTTTTGTGTCCTCACTTTTCTTCTCTAGCCAGTGAGAGTTGTGGGTGAGGCCAGAGAGCAAGGTGCATTTACTCTACTGTCAGGAAAGGTTGCTGAACAGCCGTAGTTTTTTTATACAATCCACGGTTCTTAAGTGAGTGAGTTCTGCTGATTCAGGGGTCCTGAAGATGTGCTTTTATAAAAAATATGCACTTGCCATTGTCTAAAGGGCAAGGGAGGGCCTTTGCCCACTGATTAACTATTTGGAGGCAATTCCCACCCACCCCCATGTCTAAAAGGCATCCAAAGAAAACCGCAGGCTAGTTTCATCTGACAGCCAGACCTGGAGGATTTTCATTCACGTTAAAGAGACAGAAACAGCTTATTGGACATAAAAATGCTGACAGCCTTGGCCAACTTCAGGGAGGCCATTATTTCACCTCCTTGGGTCTCAGTTTTCTGATCTGTACAATTGTAATTCTGCTGTTGTGCTTCCTCTGTGGAACTACAAGGATCAAATAAGTTCATATAAATTGTAAAATGTTAAACAAATGCTAAGGTTTGATGGTCATTGCTATGAACATAGCACAGGCCATCCATCTCAGCATGAGGAAATTTTCAAAATGAGCTGGAGAATTAATGTGGTGAATGACATTTATCCTCTGACATCCATCTCTTCTCTGCTGTCTGTCTCTGAGTCTCTGGGATGGGGACGGAAAGGGGGGTGGGCAGGTAGGAGAATCGAAGTCAGTTTATCCTCTTATTCATAACATTTCTGGCCAGGGGAAATTGCATGGGATGCTAAGGGATGCTATCAAGATATGAAACTCACAGGTTTGTGATGACAGAAATTGGCATCCAAGGTCTGCTACTGTCTGCCCCAAACCTCTCATACAGTTCCCACCTTTATCTTTGTATCTCCATCTTCCCTGGATACATCCCTCTCCTGCAGCAAGGCGAGTCCTCACCCTTTCGGGAGCACATTTAGCCTGGTTCCTTCTCTGTGCCTTGGCTCACACTTTTCCCTTTCTGAGTATGAGACGTTGTGTCAAGTGTGAGATTTTATCATAGCCACAGGACTCAGCAATTCCTAAATCCTGATGTCTATCAGACACCCCTTCCATGATGTTCTGGAGGGGAATCTATGCCTCGGACAATGACTACAAAACAAAACAAAGTTTCTATAGTACAGGATATTTAGCCCCAAGCCCCAGTGCGGACCTCTGACCTCCAGACTAGACACTTTGAAAGATGCCCTTCCAATAATCTATGATTCCAGTGACCTCAAACCAGCCTGCTCTGCCATGTTCCTTAAACCCAGACCCAAGTCTCAGCAGGGCCACCTTGTTCCCAAAAGAGGTTGCACCCAAGGGCCCTGGAGGAGAAGGGTTGAGGGCTTCAGAATAGGAGGGAGGGCCCCACCCTGAGAGGAGGTGCCCAGGCTTCCTACCCCGGGGCTTGTTGGTCTGGGGTGGAGCCCAAGTCTGGAGCCCTGATGGAGAAGTGGGAGAGAAAGCCGTGGCTCTGCTGCAGGTTTGTCTTTCTGGATGCATGAAAGGAAAGACATAAGAGGAAGCTTCATTTTCATTCCGTTTTCATGCCCTTTCCAGCCAGGTAAGACTTTCTTTCTATCATTTTTATTTTTTAGGTGTGAAAGTGGGTTTTTACTTAAAATGAGAAAAGAAATAAATTTAAAGGAGCTGACAAATACAACAAATATCATAAAAACCCAGAAAAACAGGATTGTTTTATTATTTTCTTGGCAAAGATCTAATATTTTTCTCCTATAATCTGACTGCACACTGTCATTGCCTCTTAATATGACAACAAATTTATAATGTAATTTTCCACAAAGAGAAGGATAAGTCAGTTTTCCTCTGGCATGATTGTTGAACTATGTATATTATTGATAAATTAGAAAAGTTTCTTTCAATTTCACTACTCTTTAATGATAATGACATACACATTTTTGGGAATGTGGTCAAATTTAGGAAAAGATCTAGCAAGTTTTACATATGAGCTCTTACAATTTCAGGGCGTTTCAAGTTTTGTTATGCAATTGCCAATCATTTAAAAAGCACTTTTTAATTGATATAATTCACATGCCATATAATTTACTCCTTCAATGTGCACAATTCACAAAATTGTGCAGCTATCACTGCTCTCTAATTCCAGAACATTTTCATTACCCCCAAAAGAAAGCTGCACTCATCAGCAGTCATTCCCCATTCCTTCTGTCCCCCAGCTTCTGACAACCATGGATCTATTCTCTTTCTCTGTGTATTTACCTATTCTGGACATGTCATATAAATGGAATTGTATACTATGTGGCCTTTGGGTCTGGCTTTTTTCACTTAGTATAAAGTTTTCAATGTTTATTTGTGCTATAGCATGTGTCAATACTTCAAACCTTTTTATGGGTAAATAATGTTTCATTGCATGGATATACCACATTTGTTTATCCATTCATCAGTTGATGGACATTTGGGTAGTTTACACATTTTGATTCTTATGAATAATGCTGCTACGAACATTCATGAACAAATTTTTGTGTGGACATATGTTTTCAGTTCTCTTGGGTATGTACCTAGAAATGGAGTTGCTGGGCCATATGGCAACTCTATGTTTAAATTTTTGACTATGAGACTTAAAAAATATGATGGGTAATGACACCTCTTCTCCTTAAAGGAAAGGTTGTGGGGGTAAGCGTATTGGATGGGGAGGGGTTAGGAAAGGAGGATATTGAATGTCCTTCAATGGTTGCCTCCTGCATGCCCCTTCTTTCTTCTTTGCTTGTCTAGAGGTCTGACATCAGAGACACATCAGGAAAAATAAATTTTTGGGTTGCATTTCTAAAGAAGGAAAATGAAGGTAGTTTGATTTAGTCCCATGCGGGACAATGCATTCTGACCACTTAAATTACTTAGTCTAGTGCTTAGGAGTGGGTTGTGGAGCTGGGCTGCCTGGGTCAGTATCCCACTCCACTACTAACTAGCTGTGGGCCTTGCCTAAGCTACTTAACCTGTTCTGTGCTTCGGTGTCACCACCTGCACAAAGCGGATATGCCAATGTGAGTACCTTCCTGGTGGAGCTGGGGGGATACCCGCATGTGATAATGCTGTATGCACTCAGCTCTGTCCCCGGCACACTCAGCCTGTCATAGGTACCAGCAATTTTATTAACTTTCCATAGGAATGGAAACATGTCAGTGAGGACACCTGTATGGCTTTGGCCCTAAAATGTTAATTTCTGATGCATGTTTGAGAAGTCACAGGCAAGAAGGAGCACACCCTGTGTGAGCCTGTCTGACTCAGTGTGCAGCCCAGATCCCAGCTCAGAGCCCCACCTCACCTGGGCTGGTGGACAGCAAGTAGATCTTCACACAGACCTCAATAAATATTTGTAGAATCCTGATCAATTTATTCCTGAAATACAGTATGTAGGGTGTGAGGGACTCTTCAAGGAAATGCTGACTTTGGGTGAGAAACTCTCTCTTGTGTCTGGAAGCCTGAGCCTGGCGTCTTCTGAGGTCTTCTGTCTTTGGGAGCTTCCTTGCAAACAGATTTGCCAAAGTATGTTTCATTCAAAGAAAAGAAATTGGTTAGCTAGCTGTGCCTCATGTCTTTTGTCAAAAATTCCTACCAATTTTACCCAAGACATGGTTAAAAATGGAAATTTTAGGTTGTAAGCATGTTACGAGAATAAAAATTAAAAAACAACAACAGGGGGTGACATCATCAACATGTCGAGGTAAACAGCTACTGAAAACTTCTCTCCAGAGATTCAATGAGAAAAAGGACAATTCTAAATTGTTTGAAACTTTGAAGGAGGATATAGACTGGAGAAGGACCCTGCAATTAAAGAAAGAGAAGAAATATCAGGTAGGAATCTTCCATCCCAGACCAGCCAGTCCTCTCCCCTCCCTCCTCACTCAGTCTCAGTGCGGAAAAGGCACAGAATCAGCAGACAGGAACCCTCCCACCAGGGACGCAGATTTTAAATCTCTCACAGCAGTGAGACATACCCCAACGGTTTGAAGACCTGGGGGTCAAGGAAGAACATGTCAAAGCCCATGTAGTGAGGGATAAAGAGACTGAGAAAACATGGACAGAGATGGTTTCCATCCCTGGGTCTGAAAGCCCTTCCCCCACCCTTGAGGGAAGCAGCAGTCGGCAGCTGTTTGCTTGCCTGGGGGATGGCTGGAGTACTGGGTCTCTGAGGGAGTACTCTGCCACAGGTGGGGCCCCACATCAAGCCAGATTTTGGCCAGCAAAGTGAGGGCATAGGAATCCTGCAGTTTCAGCTCACCTGTCTAGACACAGCTTGTGTTCAGAGGCAAAACAGCATCTGAGGTTGAGTAAGTTACTGAACATCGCCATCTGCTGGACATTCCAGAAAGTGCAAGGGAATAGAAACACTTTTAAAAAGATGCTTCAGACTCTTTATTAGGCCCACAGAGCTGGTCTACATGCCCTGCACAGAAACCCAGCCCAGTTTTGGCTGATAAACACAGACAACCCAATTGTCAAAGCAGGACTCTAAAACAAACCCAGGTCTTGCTGGCTGGTGGAAAGCAGAGCACCACTGGAAGCCAGCTCACAGTAAACTTGCTGGGGTAGATGCTCAGTGCCTACCTCACATCCTTGTGGCAGGCCACAGTGGGCACCTGATTTTGGGGGGAAGACAGTGCCAATCTGACAACTGGCCAGCGAGAGAGAAACAAAGAAAAGATAGAGATCAAAGACAACCAACAAGAAAACTCTAGAAAAAGGGAAAAAACAACCTCCAGAATGAACTAATCAAGAAAATCAGATGCCTAGACAGCAAAAAATCATAAGCCACACCAGGAAACATGAGTATATGGCCCAGTCAAAGGAACAAACTAACACCTCAACTGAGATTCAGGAGTTGAAACAACTAATTAAAGATGTTCAAACAAATCTTCTAAATCAAATCAATGAGTTGAAAGAAAATGTAACAAAAGAGATGAAGGATATAAAGAGGACACTGGGTGACTTTAAAGAAGAATTTGTAAACTTGAAAAAACAAATGGCAGAACTTATGGGAATGAAAGGCACAATAGAAGAGATGAAAAACACAATGGAGAAAAAAACAGCAGACTTGGAGAGGCAGAAGAAAGGATCAGTGAACTCAAAGACAGGATATCTGAAATCCTACACACAAAAGAACAGATAAGGAAAATAAGGGAAAAATATGCAGGGTCTCAGGGAATTGAATGATAACATGAAGCACATGAATATACATGTTATAGGTGTCCCAGAAGGAAAAGAGAAGGGAAAAGGGGTAGAAACAATAATGGAGGAAATAATCACTGAAAAATTCCCATCTCCTGTGAAAGTCATAAAATTACAGATACAAGAAGCGTGGTGTACCTCAAACAGAATTGATCTAAATAGACCTACTCCAAGACACTTACTAATTAGATTTTCAAATGTCAAAGACAAAGAGAGAATTCTGAAAGCAGCAAGAGAAAAGCAATCCATCACATACAAGGGCAGCTAGATAAGACTAAGTGCATATCTCTCAGCAGAAACCATGGAGGTGAGAAGGTGGTAGTATGATATATTCAAGATGCTGAAAGAGAAAAACTGCCAACCAAGAATCCTATTTCTGGCAAAACTGTCCTTCAAAAATGAGGGAGAGTTTAAAATATTTACAGATAAACAGACACTGAGAGAGTTTGTGAACAGGAGACTTCCTTTACAAGAAATACTAAAGGGAGTGCTACAGACAGATAGGAAAAGACAGGAGAGAGAGATTTGGAGAAGAGTGTAGAAATGAAGATATCAGGAGATAGAAAGAGGGTAGAGATTGGGCATTTGATACTGAAGGAGTACAGAATGTTCAAGAGGACTGCTTGTATAGATCCAGAAATGGATATCACAATATTGTGTGATGGCACCACAATATTGTAAGTACACTGAACAAAGATGACTGTGAGTCAGGTTGAAAGAGGAAGGTTAGGGGTAGGTATGACACCAGAAGGAAAGACAGAAGATAAAGACTGGAACTGCATAACTTTGTGAAACCTAGAGTGGTCAATGATTATGATTAAATGCACAAATACAAGAATGTTTTTACATGAGGGAGAACAAATGAATGTCAACTTTGCAAAGTGTTGAAAATGGGATGATATTGGGGAAAAAATACAATCAATGCAAACCAGAGTCTTTAGTTAACAGTAACATTTTAATATGCTTCCACTAATTGCAACAAAGGCAATATACCATAGTGAAATGTTTATAAGAGGGGGATATAAGGGAGAGGTGTGGGACTCTTGGCACTGGTGTTATATGAACTTTTGTTTGTATTTTATTTTATTAAAAAATTTTTTTAGTCATCATGTTTTTCTTTCTCTTTTTTCTCTTGTTCCTCTTTCATTATGGAAAGAATGGAAATGTCCTCATATAGATTGTGGTGGTGAATGCATAACTATGTGATTATACAGGGAAGCATTGTTTACTGGGAATGGTGTTTTAAAACTTCAACTTCTGTGTGAGACCAAAGGAAGAGATGTTTATTTGGTTCAAAATCTATATTTATGTGGCACACTATATAATTGAGCTTGTATGGTCAGTTTATTCAAACACCATAATCACATGGAACTTTGAATAGGGAGTGAGATCCAGTTGGCTTGTACAGGTTAGTGTGAAGCCCTGATACATCCCGGAGTAATTTGGGCAGAGAACAAAAATGTATTTTCAAAGCTTCCTTGAGGGACTGAGGAAAAATGTGGAAATATTGAACTTCCCCACCAGGGGAATTACTGATGTTCTCACAAGCATTGGGGACTACCAATTTGGAAGGCCAAGCCCTCGATCTTGGGGCTTGCCCTTATGAAGCTTGTTCCTGCAAAGGAGAGACTAAGCCTACTTATAATTATGCTTAAGAGTCACCTCTAGAGAAGCTCTTTTGTTGCTCAGATGTGGCCTCTCTCTCTAAGCCAACTTGGCCAGTAAATTTACTACCCTCCCTCCTATATGGGACATGACTCCCAGGAGTCTAAATATCCCTGGCAATATGGGACATGACTGCTGGGGATGGAAAATGAAACAAAATAAAATTTCAGTGGCTGAGAGATTTCAAATGGAGCTGAGAGGACATTCTGTAAGTTATTCTTATGCATTATATGGATACCACTTTTAGTTTTTAGTGTATTGGAATAGCTAGAAGGAAATACCTGAAAACACTGAACTTCAAACCGGTATCCTTGATTCTTGAAGACAATTGTATAACTATGTAGCTTACACAGTGTGACCATGTGATTGTGAAAACCTTGTGGCTCACAATCCCTTTATCCAGTATATGGATGGATGAGTAGAAAAATGGGGACAGAAAGTAAACAAATAATAGGGGGGGATGGTGGGGATGGGATGTTTTGGATCTTCTTTTTTACTTTAATTTTTATTCTTTTTTTTTTTTTTGGTAATGAAAATGTTCAAAAATTGATCATGGTGATGAATGCACAACTATACAATGGTACTGTGAACAATTGATTGTACACTTTGGATGATTGTATGGTATGTGAATATACCTCAATAAAATTGAATTAAAAAAGTGAAAAAAGAACAACATATGACTGTTCAACTCAAACAGTAAAATACAAACAAACAAAAACACCTTTGTTTTTCTTTCTAGAAAGTAGAATACATGAGTCATTTGGAAGGCAGAGGAGGAGTAGCCAAATCCTAGGAAATTTGAATTATCTTCTACATCTATCTATCTATCTATCTATCTATCTATCTATCCATCCATCTACTATCTATCCATCTATCACCATCATCTATTTCTTTCTATCATCTGCCTATCATCTATTTATAATCTCTCAATTATCTATTTATCTTCCTATCATCTATCTAGCTATCTATTATCATTATCTATCATCTCTATTTTTTCCTTGGTAAGTAGTTCTTTTCAATTCCAATTCAATTCAATTCAACTCAATTCAGTTTCAATCTTCCACTCTTTATAATACCAATACTTACCATATTCCAGGCACTGTTCAGGGAGATGGAAAAAGAGAAAATAGGAAACAGACAGGAGGGCAAATAATTGCAATACAAGGTGGAAACTAGAGAAACAGAACTCTGAGAACCATAGTGAATGAACCTAGAGGTGAGGTGACATTTGAGCTTGCAGGAGGGGTAGTGGTTAACAGTAGAAAAGATGGCAAAGGAGGTGCCAGGTGCAGGAGACTTTGTTTTCAGAGCTCCAGAGGCCTGGCATCCTTCAGGAAGTTGGGGCCAAGTGTGTGAGGCAGGGCTTCATGGGAACAAGATTGACCAGTAGGGTCTTATATTTTATGCTGAACTATTTGGCTTTTACCCTATAGTCTTAATAAACCAGGTTAATAGTTTAAGCAGGTGAATGACTACATTTTCAAAAGATCCCTCTGACAGTAGGTGTGGACCAATGAGTCTGCAGGGGTGGTGGAGGGAGGATATAGTCAGGAGTAACAGTTGAAAGACTTTTATTCATTCAGCCTCTAAATCAATAAGCTATTTGCTTGTATTGTGTGAGATAATCCAGGCCATGACCCAGGTTTGACATCATGTGAAACTCATGGGAATGTCTTATTTTTTTTGGTTCTGTTTTTTTATGTGTGCTGCCTGGTGGACTTTATTTTTTCATATTCTTTCCTATGGCAACAAAGGGTCCTAGGTTGGAGATATTTTGCTCTAAGTCCCCTCCCCATCATACACACATTCAAGCAATTGAGACACATGTCACAGGACTAGTCTGCTAAAATGTGACTTGGTTTAATGTGACTTCAAATGCACAAGGAAGGTCACACTGTGCTTTATTTGGATCCTTTCCATCAAAATGTAACTGTTCCTTCTGGCCAAGTTGCTTGCTGTCCCTCCACTCCTAATCCCCATTAGGCATCAAGGATGGGGATCGTTACAGTTGGGGGTCAAATATACCTCTAAGGGTGAAGCACAGGTCCTCTATCAGTGGACCTGGGACCTGACTTCCCCTCCCAATCATGGAAGATCTGTCCACTAGGGATGTGGGCCTGTGAGCGGTCCTCAGGCTTTCCCACAGCTGGATCCAACATCTCCCAAGACAGCCATCATCCTTTGTTCAGATTCCACACTCAGCCTCTCGACCACAATTTGAACTTTCTTGGTCCCTTGCACAGTGGGACCAATGCTCTCTGGGAGCAGGCATGAGTGTTCTGATGGTGGGGACAGTCCACCCCTCAGTGGAAATCAATGCTGTGTGGGTGGGGCCAGTGTGAGAGGAGCCTCACGGGTCTGCTCACCCCAGTGCAAGTGGACTATCATGAGCATCCAGCCCTGCATCCAGCCCTGCACACCACAGACTCCTCTAAGGTTCTTATGCTGAGCCCAGCTGCCAGTGGCCATCTCTCTCTCTCATCCCTCAGGTACCCAGTTAATGACAACAACCATCACTTTAGTTGACTGCCTGGGCTGATATTTCAATTCCCATGTGAAGGGACAGTTAACTTGCAGCTAAAAGCATCATGAGGGACATTTAGTAAATCAAAGCCAAGCTTGTTTGCTTGCTGATCCTGGTAAAGAGATAAAATGCTTACTTTTCCAAAAACAATTGTTGACTTTTCTTAGAGCACCTCTCATCCTTTTTTTTTTTTTTTTTTTTTTTTTTAAGTTAAATAAAATCCACAATGGAGTTGACATAATAAGCTGAGAGCTGACAACCTCCAAACTGACAATGCAGATGCCATCCACTGATTGATAGATTCCTGGTGGGCATGGGCCACTGGGGGTCTCCCGGCTGCATCCTGCAGGGCAGGGAATCTATGGCCTACAATTCTGAGTCATCCCTCTGCATTCAGTCCCCAGAGCCTGGCCCTTGACCAGGTTGAGTATACAAGGTAAATTACTCAAACAACTCTGTTCCAGCCCCCCAGGCCACCCACATGCTGAGCCAACTTGTCCCCTCTGATGCCAAGGTACTCGCCTGGGTACACAGCCTCAAGGAGGGCTTAGTTCTCCCATGTTAGCATTGCACATTAATATTGATGGTAACTGATATTATTGAAAACTGACTATGAGACAAACATTGCTCTAATCACTTTATGTACCCGAT
Organism: Choloepus didactylus; assembly: GCF_015220235.1. Taxonomy (NCBI): domain Eukaryota; kingdom Metazoa; phylum Chordata; class Mammalia; order Pilosa; family Megalonychidae; genus Choloepus; species Choloepus didactylus. The sequence continues at coordinate 21,159,800 of NC_051328.1, read as the reverse complement.
GAGAAGGATGGTGTTATTGTCCCCATTTTACAGATAAGCAAAATGGAGATCCAGAGAAATAAAATAACTTGCTCCATAATAACTAACACAGGGCTCAGTTCTTCACATGATCTTTATCTAATCATCCATGAGCTCGGTGCTATTATTATTCACATTTGTGTTTATGATGAAACTCAGGCACAAACAAATTCACTTGTTCAACATGATGTGTTACAGGCTTTGAACTCAAAGCCAGGGTTATCTTAATTCTTAACCATCATGTTATCCCACCTCTCAGCATATATTTTAATAGGATAACTTGGTTCTTATGGGCTCAGATATGCTGCTGAATATTTTCCCTGCAAAGCATAGATGAAGCGCTTAAAAATGATTATTATGCTATGTTCATAATTTATTTCCATTTCTGAAGCCAGTCTGCAGAAGCTTGAAATATATCAGAATGAACACTAAATGAGATTTCTACCTTTTTGGAATGTAATCTGCATTATCCATTAAAACAAATAACACACTCATCTTTTTTATTCAGCAGTCCCACTTTGGGAATTTCTCCTATAGAAAAAAGGCACCAGTGTGATGCAGTGTATGGTTAAGGAATTTTTTGCATCATTGTTTACAATGACAAAAACTGTCCATCATCCCGTCATTGGGGAGCGGGTAGAGAAAGATGAATAAATTAATAAACTGCGGTTTACCCATGCAATGGAATATTGGGCAGCTATGACATATTTTCTGACCTGGAGTATGCTCACGTGACAAGAGCAAGTAATAGAAATGTGTGTGTAGGAAACATAAACTTTCATAAAAACAAGTAAGTGCCACATCCCCTTGCTATGTACACGTGGATATGTCTGCATGAGTCCCAGGGGTATGGAGAGGGCTGTGCAAGGATGCGCTCCAGGCTGTTCATGTTTGTTGCACTGGAAGTGAGGGAAAGACATGGGAAAGGATGAGGTTGGGAAGCACTATTCATTTTTTTTGTGTTGCTTCCCGGGTAGTGGTGAACATGTATTATTTTAAAGACTTTTTAAAAATTGAAGTATAATTTATATAGTGACTGCCCAGATCTTAAATGTATGGCCCCATCAGTTTGACAAATGCTTACATCCATGTAACCCATACCCTGACCAAGATATATGATCCTTCTATAATTCTGTAAATCTCTTTTGTGTGCCACCTGGTCAATCCCTGCTACCCAACCCCTCTACCAGAAGGAGCCACTATTTTGATTTTCATTTTTCTTCATAGATTAGCTTATCCTGTTCTAGAATGTTATATAAATGGAATCATAGTGTGCTTGCTATTGTGTGTGGTTTCTTTTGCTCAAAACACTGTTTTTGAGATTCACTCACATTGCTGCATGTATCAGTAGTTTGTTCCTTTTCATTGCTGAGCAGTATTCTATTGTACGAATATACCACAATTTGTTTATCCATTCTCTTGTTGATGGACATTTGGGTTGTTTCCAGTTTTTGGTGTTTGTGAATAAGATGCTATGCATATTCTTGTTTAAGTCTTTTTGTGGACATATGTTTTAATGTCTCTTGAACAAGTACCTAGAAGTGCAATTGCTAGGTCAAAGGCTAGCAATGTTTAACTTCTAAAAAACTGACAAGGAGTTTTCCAAACTGGTTGTAACATTTTACACTCCCACCAGCAACGTATGAGAGTTCAGATGGTCCCACCTCCTTGCCAATCAGCCTATTTCATATTAGCCAATCTGTTGGGTATGTAGTGGTATCTCATTAGCATTTTAATTTGCATTTCCTTGATGACTCTTAATGTTGGGCACTTTCTCATGTGATTTTTAGCCATTCATATGTTTAAATCCAGACTGTTTGACTCCAGATATGTTTAACGTTCCATGAATTCCACACTCTCCTGATTACTGTAGATTTATAGTGAATTTTGAAATGAGGTACTGTAGGTCCTTCAGTTTTCATCTTTTTCAAAATGGTTTTGTTCTGAGTCCTTTGCATTTCTGTATAAATTTTAGAATCAGATTTCTAATTTTGACACAAAGCCGGCTGTATGCATTGATTAGGATTGCGCTGAATCCACAGATCACTGATGTTCGGTAGAAATGTAATGTGAGCCACATGTGTAGTTTAAAATTTTCCAGTAACTACTTTAAAAGAAGTAAAAAGAAACAAGTGAAATAAATTTTAATGATAATCTATATCTAACAATATATTCAAATTATTGTCATTTCAACAAGTAATCAATGCTAAAATTATCAGTGAGGTAGTTTTACTTTGTATTGTCTTTGAAACTTAGTGTGCATTTCACATTTCTAGCACTCCTGAATTCAGACTAGTCACAACTCAAGTGTTCATTTCATTTGTGTCTAGTGGCTCTTGTATCGGACAGTGATGTTATAGATTAATTTGGAAGAATTGCTGTCTTTATAACATTGTATTTCAATCTATGAACATGTTACATCATTCCATTTGTTTAGGTCTTGTTCCAGTTTGCTAATGCTGCCCATTATGCAAAATACCAGAAATGGATTGGCTTTTATAAAGGGGTTTACAAAGTTATAGTCTTAAGGCTATAAAGTGTCCAAGGTAAGGCATCAACAATTGGTACCTTCACTGGAGGATGGCCAATGGCGTCAGGAAAACCTCTGTTAGTTGGGAAGGCATGTGTCTGGCATCTGCTTGCTTCCAAGTTGCGTTTCAAAATGGCATTGTCCAAAATGTCAGTGTCAGCTTTAACGGCCGTCTTCAAAGTGTCTGTCTCAGCTGCATCTCTCTCCAACATATCGCTCTCAGTTGCTCTCCAACATGTCACTCTCAGCTGCTCTGTGTCTGGGTCCATGTGGCTCTTTTTAAAGTACTCCAGTGATCTAATAAAGACCCACCCTGAATGGGTGGGGCAACACCTCCATAGAAATAATCCAATGAAAGGTCTCACCTACAGGTGATTGAGTCACATCTCCATGGAAACACTGAACCAAAAGGTTCAAACCTAATCAACACTAATAAGCCTGCTCCACAAGATTGCATCAAAAATAATGGCATTTTGGGGTGACATAGTACATCCAACCTGGCATAGGTCTCCTTTAACTTCTCTCACCAAAGCTTTCTTTACAATTCTTGCACATATTTTGTTCAATTTATCCCTAGTATTTCAAGTTCTTTGATGCTATTATAATAGTATTTTTAAAATGACAATTTCCAATTGTTTGTCATATATGTAGCAAATGCTAAGGAAGCTACAAAAAACCATTAGAACTAAGAGTGAGATTTTTCTACATATGATTATTTGATCTGCAGATAAAGAGAGTTTCACTTCTTCCTTTCCAATCTGTATTTCTTTTATTTCTTTTTCTTTCTTTGATGCACTGGTTAGGACAGTTAGTAAAGTGGTAAGAGAAGTGGTGAGACTAGACAGTGTTGCCTTGTCCTCGATCTTAGGGAGAAAGTATTCAGCCTTTCAATACTAAGTGTGACATTAGCTATAGGTTTTCTACAGATAACCTTTATCAGGTTGAGGAAGTTCATTTCTATTCCAAGTTTCCTGAGAGTTTGTATCATGAATGGATGTTGGATTTAAAAAAAATACCTTTTCTGTGTCAACTGATGTGCTCACATGTTGTTTCTCCATAATCTGTTAATGTGCTGAGTCACACTGATTTTTGGATGTTTAATCAATCTTGTAATCCTGGAATAAACCCTACTTTGTCATGATTTACTCCTTTTTATATATTGTCTGCTTCAATTTGCTAATATTTAATTAAGGATTTTTGTGTCTATGTTCATGAGAGATATTGGTCTGTGGTTTTCTTTTCTTGAAAGGCTTTTTGTCTGGCCCTGGTATTACAGTAATTTTGGCCTCATAAAATGGGTTTGGAAGCGTTTCTCCTCTGTTTTCTGGAAGAGTTTGTGTAGAATTGGCATTAATTTTTTTTCTTAAGTGTTTTGTAGAGTTTAACAGTGAAGCCTTCTGGGCCTGGAGAATTCTTTGTGGGAAGATTTTTGATAATTCAATTAAAAAAATAGATTTATGACTATTCATATTTTCTGTTTCTTCTTGTGTAAGTTAATTGAATTATCAAATTTAGTGGCATAAAATTATTTAGAATATTGCCTTCTTATTCTTTTAATGTCTGTAGTGTATGTTGTGATGTTCTCTCTTTCATTCCTGCTATTGGTAATTTGTGTTTCCATGTTTCTTTCCCTCCCTTCTTTCCTCCCTCCCTCCCTCCTTTCCTTCTATCCGTCCTTCATCATTCCCATTAGAGTCAATTAATTTTATCATTCTTTTTAAAGAACCAAATTTTGGTTTCATTGATTTTTTCTGTTACGTTCCTGTTTTCTATTTTACTGATTTCCATTTTTATTTTTATTATTTTTACCTTTCTACTTTGTAACTTTCTACAAAGTAACTTTGTGTTTCACTTACTCTAATTCTTTCTGATTATTAAGTTGTCAGTTATTCCATTGATTTTCAATCTTTTTCTTTTCCTTACATAAGCATTTAAGGCTATAAATTTTCCTTTAAGCACTGCTGTAGCTGTACCCCACAGATTTTCACATATTATGTTTCTATTATTATTCATTCATAATATATTCTAGGTTTTTGCGATTTCTTCTTTGACCCATGGTAATTTAGAAATGCTTTAATTTCCAAGTGTTTTGGGAATAACTCTGACACCTTTTTGTTATTATTTCTAATTTAGTTCCCTCATTTCCCAAGAACACACTCTGTATAATTACAGTTCTTTGAAATTTATTGCCTAGTTTCACAGTCTATCATATGGCATATTTTGGTGAATGCTTCATGTAAACTTGAGATGAATGTGCATTTTGAAGTTGTTGTGTGTAGTACTCTACCATAGCAAGTAAATTTAGTTGGTCGATAGCTTTCAAATTTTCATATTAAATCTTCACTATTTTTGTCTACTTGTTCTAGCAAGTACAGAGAGAGGAGTTTTAACACCCTCTTCTACTATAATTGTGAATTTGTTTACTGCCCTTTAGTTCTGTCAGTTATTGCTTTATGTATTTTGACCTTATTTTTAAAAGGGCATGCACGTTTAAGGCTGTTTTGCCTTCTTAGTGAATCGACACTTTGTTATGAAACATTAGTCATTCTCTCTAGTGATATTCATTGTCCTGAGATCTACATTTTTTTTAATTTAGGTAATATTTATTGAACAGATTTTATGACAGACACACTACTCTGCTCCATTAAAGATAAAAAGAGGTACCCAGTTTTGCCACTTATGGCTTAAAATATCCATCTACGAATATTCATGTACTGCCTCAATTTAATTATTAAGAACTCCTCAAGACAACAGAAACAGTTATCCTCTCTTCACCTGAAAGACAGAGAAAATAATAAAGTGTAAATGCTCTCTTTTCTAAGCCTAGAAAATCAACATACTCTTGCCTAAGTTTCAGTCCTGATTGAGGTATATGCCCTAACTCATTCTTCATATTCTGTTTAAAAATTCATCTCCATAAAAATTCCAACATCTATGTGTCTTAGTGTCTTCTAATCAGTTGATTAAAAAAATCTGATCAGTTCAAAACATATTTGCAAGTTGACACTTAATTTACTACCTAGAATTTTAAGTCTCTATAGCTATTTGAAGTTTACTGAATGATGCATATAGCTGCTTTCATGAAGGTGGGGAGGCACACACACACATTTTTATTGACTCACATTAAATAAGCATATATTTGAAATTTTTTAAAAAACAAAAAAAAGAAATTCTCCTCCCTTAAAAAAATGATGTGCTTTTGCACATCCATATATTGGACCATGTGCACCCACCAAGTGGGTTTTTTGTCCTTCAGTCCATGGAGCAGGCTCACTATGGCAAGGGTTTCCTTGCCAGATCTTGGCTCACTAGCTCTTGATCCTAGAAGCTGCCTGCTGGCAGGAACCACTGCTTTGTTTGAATGTGCAGCTCAGAAAGGTCACGGAATGGGAAAAAGGACTGTTGAAGAGCAGTGTCTTGTCTACTTTGATGTAAATATAGTTCCTTCATCTTTCTTATTGTTACCCACCCAAATGATGAGCACAGAAGTCAACGCCATGACACCAGGATTTTGAGAAAAGACAGAGTTATTGCAAGGCAAGCCCAGCTGGAGATAGGAGGCAAGCCTTAGATATGTCTCTCCAAGCTGAAGTGGTTGGGGATTTTTATATGGTTTGGAGAAGGTTTGTTTAGGGGAGTGACACAGGATGGGGTGAGATGACATGGGTCAAGGAGTAGGGTTAAGTGGAGCATGTGCTGTTATAAATCATGCTAGTTCATGCATTGCATGTTCAAAAATGGTGGCTTAGCATGACGAGTAGGTGTGATTTTTACTCTTATACTTGGGTATATGTAACTCCAGGTCAGGGCTGCTTCTCTCTGTGCATGCCCCCCTGGCTAGAACTGGTCAGAACTGGCTTTAACAGGTGCTGCAGGGGAAGAGGAAAATAAGATAAACGTAAGGAGGTGGGAGTTCTAAGAAAAGGGAAATGGAAACTTCTGCAAGCTAGTAAGGGTGGGGTTACTTTGGAAAGTGGGTTAGTAGGTGGCAGTTTTTCATTATGATTAGTTGTTGCATGGCACCCCCCCATTCTCTTGTTTATCGTTTATCTTTCTTTATATTTAAAGTGAATCTTTTGTAAATGACATAAATTGGATTTTACCTTAAAAAGATCTAGTCTGACAATCTCTGCCCTTTAATTGGAATATCTAGACTACTTACATAATTATTTGTATGGTTGTATTTAAACCTACCATCTTGCTATTTCCTTTGCATTTGTCCCCTTTGTTCCTTATTCCTCTTTTCCTCTATTCCTGCCTTGTTTTCCATTAATTAAGCATTTTAAAATTCCATTTTATCTTCTATATTGAATTTTTATCTACACTTCTTTGTTAATATTATAGTACTCATCAAGTAATTGCTTATTGAATAATTTAAGGACATTGCAGTAGTTATACTTCTATTTGCCCCTCCCATTCTTTAGGATATCATTTCACAAATTTTACTTTTACATACTTCACATTCCCTGCAAAATATTATTAGTTTTCTTTAAATAGTCAATTATCTTTTAAATAAATAAAGAAATGAGGAAAAGAGTCTTATATTTAATCACATATTTACTGTTTCCAATGATTATAGTTCCTCATGTAGTCTGAATTTTCACCTGATATCATTCTCCTTTAGCCTAAAGAACCTAAAAAGAATTTTTTTTTTTTTTTGGAGTTCACATCTGCTGGTGACAAGTTTTCTTAGTTTTTGTGTATCTGAAATTCTTTATTTTACTTTAGTTTGGAGGATATTTTCACTGGATTTATAATTGAGGGTGATGGTTGTGGTTGTTTTTTGCCACTTTCAAAATGCTCTATTGTTTTCTGGTTTAAATTGTTGCTGATGAGAAGAAGTCAGTGGTCTTATCATTACCTTCTCTTTCATATGTCTTTTTTCTTTGGGTCCCTTTTAAGATTTTCTTTTCATCTTTGGTTTTTAGTCATTTCGTTTTGATATGCTTTGTTGTCATTTTCCTTAAGTTTGTCTTGTTGAGTGTCTTGGATCTGTGGATTGATAAGTTTCAACAATTTTGGATATTTGGCATTATTATTCCTTCAATTAGTTTTTTTCCGCCGACCCAGTCCATATCTCCTTCCCATTTGGCTCTCTAATTATTTATCTATTTTAGACCACTTGATATTATCCCACAGGTCCCTAAGGCCTTTGTTCATTTTTTTTTCTGCCTTAAAAAAAATCTGTGCTTTATTTTGTATAGTTTCAATTATCCCCTTCAAGTTCACGGATCTTCTCTTCTACATTGTCCTGTTTTTAGGCCTACCCACTGATTTTTTCATTTTGTATATCTTATTTTTTGGTTCTCAAATTTCTGTTTGGTTCTTTTTCTTAAATCATTTTAATTTCTTTACTAAAATTCTTCATCTGTTTCCTCCTTATGTTTATGTTTTTCTTTAAACTTTTGAACATATTTATGATAACTGTTTTAAAATCCTTGTCTGTGTATTTAAACATCTCTTTTATTTCTAGGTCTATTTATACTAATTTTTTTTCCTGGTCGTGAGTCACATGTTCATTCTTTTTCACATGTCAAGTAATTTTTTATCATATTTTGGAGATCGTGATTATCACATTGTTGAGTTTCGGAATCTCATCACTTTCTTTTAAGGAGGGCACAATTTTGATCTGGCAGGAGTTAATTTACATTCAGATGAACTGAACACTTTTAGGCTTTTAAAAAAGCCTACTTAGGGTGATTTAGGTTAGTCCTTCCTCTATGGGTAGAATAGTTTTGCTTTGATGGTGTGACCAGGTCTTTAGTGAGTTATCTCAACTCTGGATGCCTGGAACTATGTGCCCCAGCACGATGCGTTCTCCATTCAGCTCACAACTACTCAGTGGTTGTTCTCTGCCAAGCCACTTGCTTTCTCACCCTGCACAAGTTCAGATCAGCATTTGACCCAAGACTTATGAGGACCTTTATGCGAATTTCTGGAGTCCTTTTTTTGGTACCAATTCTTCCTCTCTCACAAATTCCAGCTGCCTCAGCAGAAGTCTGATCTCTGTCTCTTCAGCTCACTGAGTCCACTGTGCTCTGTTTGGACTCCACCTTCCTGCACTGAGTTCAGGTAGAAAGCCAGGGAAATGTGGGGCTCACCTCCTGTGTTCCCTTTTGCAGGGATCACAGTCCTGCCCTCCTTGTTATCCAGTATCCATAAACAGTAGTTACATATATTTTATAGTTGTTTACAACAAGAGGGCCATTCTGGTATCAGTTACTTCATCATGCTGGAAGGAGAACTCTGATAACTTTTTAAAAGAAGAATTTAAAAAATATTTTCAAAAGAGACATAAATCTCAAAATATTATCTAACCAAAAGCATAGTGGGTAGGGTCATTGGATGGGATGATGAAGCACAGCAGAGCTTTTTGGTTTGGGGTGCCAAAGAGGAATGCCTTCGTTCTCCTCCTCTCCTTTGTCTACCTTTTCCCAGCCATGGGAACTTAGAGGGTTGGTAGTTGAGTGAGTGAGGGTTAGAAGAAAGGCAGCCACTGCACTGCCTCTAGCTCAACTATAAGTTTCCACCCTCATGGTCCAAGCTGGAGCCTGCAGCAAATGTGGGGCAAAAAAAGAGCACATCTTTATTGTCTCACTAGGGGATCCCTAGTGAGGTGGATGGTTCCCAGACCCCTCGCAGACACGCACAATCTCCTTTGACCCACAGTCATGGCCAATGACTCCAGAAGGTTGGAGCCACGTGAATGAGGAAAGAGGAGATGTGAAACCATGGAAGGTGTGAGTCTATGGTGAATTTACATTCAGGTGTAAATCTGAGGATTTGCTGAGAGTGGGGCTGGAGCTCTGAAACTTATTCCTGGTAGTTGATGGTACATTATGATGGGACGTGGGCACAGAAGGGGCACATACAGCTCTTCCCTGGCTTGCTACTTGGGATATTATCCTGCTTGAAGCTAGGATGCTAAATATATTGAAATTGAATCCTCCCAACCCCAGTCTAGGAAATTGAAACTTTTTCAAAGCAAAGCTTCCTGGGACAGGCTGTGAAAAGATCAGAGGCTCCTCTTTTGGGTGGAGCACTCTGCGCTGCGAGTACCTGTGATTACCCTGAGAGAAGTCCCCATCCTAGTGGGTGGGCTGGGGGGAAAGGGCCTGCCTAGTCTCAGGACAGATTTGGTCTGGGCTCTGGGTCACATCTATCCCAGGCTGCTGTGGGAGAAAAGGGACTGCATGGGGAAGGGGACTCTGAGTTCCAGCCTTCACTCCTGCCTCCCATGTTTCTGGGCCCTTGGAAGACAGCAATGCCTGCTTTTCTGGGAGAGAGGGGCTGGCACCCCTGTTCAGTGGAGGAAGAGTTTCTTTGACCAGGAGCCTCCTTGATAACTGAATACATTGTCTCTCTCTCAGCCACAGCTCTGGGACTTCTGGTCAATTATTTTTAGGAAACAAAAATCAGGCAGATGGAAGCCGTCGGTTTGGTTCTTGGAAATGATTTCCTTGCATTTCCTGATTTAGAATATTAGACAGTCCAACTAGAAACAGCTCTTGGAGATTTCCTGCCCTGGCTCTCTGACTTTTAAAGGTGGTGGTGAATGCAGGCCGTGAATCCAGGTCTCTTGGCGCAGCAGCGCTCCTTCCACAGAACAGACCGCCTCTTGGTAGAGTTTTAAAAAATACGCCTTCTCAGAAAACCCGGGTGCGGAGGTAAGGAATGATTGCAGCCGAGTGACTTCGGGCTGCAGAAATAGAACACAAGAACCACAATTAGAGGCTGCTTTTCTTGCCACCCAACCCCGCACACAGCAGGCAATGGTGTATTTTGCCAGACGAGAAATCTTAAATAGGGGGTTTTCGGGACATCCAAAACTGGGATGTCTCAACATGACATTTCGTTCCCTTGGAGAGATTGCCGCGGTGGTTTGGTGAGTTTTCAAGATAAAGCAACACTTGGATTATCACATTCCCAAGTCATGACTAAGACGATTCAGGCTGTCTAAATAAAGGGAAACAGTTCTAGTTAGTGGCCTCCAAATGTAATTAAACTGCCAGATCAGTAATTTTCTAAATGTGGACACCTCATGCGTGACTAACACCTTCATTCTCCAATCAAAACACTCGAAAGGAAAGAAGAAAACAAACAAAACAAAACAAAACAAAGCAACAGGGAGATATCCAAATGAGCCCCTGAGCAGTTAGCCTTTAACGCTGCGTGTTTTATTGCAAACTCGTGCTAAGGTAAACATCGCTGAGGAAGTTACCCTTTTCTCTTTAGTGGGTTGACGGAAGGCAGTCCTGACAAAGCCAGTGTGGCCTTGCTTACTCGTGAAAAGACGTGGGAAAGTCTTAAGTTAAATACCTGGCAAATTGAAGTTGCTAAGTGGAAGGACCAGGGTTTGACCTTGGGCCTGTCTGGCTCCGGAGCCTGCTTCCTACTAGGCTTGATTTGCTTCCAGCTAGGAAGGTCTCTGGCCACATGGACAGTTGGTGTGTATTGGTTTTCCCAATACACAGAACTGGGGAGTGACGTGTGTGTGGCCTCTTGCTGTTGAGGTCAAGGAAATGGGGAGATGATGAATAGGCAAAAGAGATCCCATCCTGTGGCCGATGCCCTGAGATCACTAGAAATAGCAGAGTGCGGGGAGGGGCAGCTCCCATCCACTGACCCACGATGCTCGGAGGGGGCTCTTGCCAATGCCAGCCTCCCAGAGAGAGACAGCCAAGCAGGTGGGTTGCATTTCAACAGGAGGCAAAAGGAAGGGCCAGGCTGTTTAATGAGCTAGTCTCTTGAAAGGAGTTGGATATTGGCAGAAGTTTCAAATTCTGACTGAGGGACCAAGCTATTTATGTTGAAAACATTTGAATGACTCCCCCCCCCCAATCTTCTCTCACAGTGTAAGATGGGCACACGTCCAGGCCTGCCTCTGCACCCAGCTGGCCTCCAAAAGCCACCTGGTGCTCTCTCTGCCTAAACTGCGAGGAGCCTGGCTGAATAAATGTCCCCTGTAAAGCTCCATGAGTGCTCAAGCTTAATATGCACTTGACCTCTTTGTCATTCAGAAATGAAATTTATTGAGTTTGGATTCCAACACCCCCGGCCCCACTAACATCTAATTAACCAGACCACACTTTGACTTCAAAAATGCAGGAGAAAATGAGGAGCTGTATCATGGTGTTCTCTCTGCAGGAGTCTTGAGGGAGGGGCTGGTGAGTAGAGCTGGGGGTCTTTTGAAGTATCTGAGTTGGTGGTCTGTGGTTCTGCCAGAATATAAGACAAGCAGATCAGCCCTCCACCGCAGCTTTCTTTTTGCTCAATAAAGAGTGATTATCTTTCCTTTTGCTGTCATTGACTGTTCTTGGCCTGAATTTCCCAGGCTCTGAATCTGAGCTCCTCTGATGCACCAATAGACCAGGGGGCAGCCAAATGTTCTCAGCCCGCACCCCTACCTCAGTGTTCCCCTACGGCTTTGCCGCTGTGCCCGAATGTCACCAAGAGAGCCACTCGTTTATCCTCAGGGCTCTGTGTCTACAAAATCCCATGAAAATCCATCAACAGAGGCAGGATACTGCCTCCACGAGAAGTGGAATGAGGCCCACTGAAGTAGACTTTGAGAACTACTGATTTAGTGCAATTCCCTGTTTTTACGTTCTACAAGGTAGAACAACAGAGGAAAGGGCGGCACCATTGTCTGGAGCAACTAACAGTGACCACAGAAGACATCTTGTCCGTTTTCCTGCCTCTGTTGTCTAAATTTGGGAGGATACTAATCATGATTTATTCTTGGGAGACTGGGCTAGTTGCTGGAATGGAGCAGATGGGTGTTTCTAGGACATGCAAGGAGTACTTTGATTTTAGCTGCAGGAGATCATGGGGACAGTGGCTGGGCAGGTCTGGGCAAGCCATGGCTCTAGAAACTGACCAAACACTTCAGGGCTTACCTATGTAAAGGTGCACCCAGGTGGCCAAAGGCAGTGACCAAAGGGTGGTGGGGACCTTGCCCTTGATTTAGGTCTTGGTGCTTTCCTAGGAGGCCCCATCTTGTGCGTGGAATAAGATGGGAGCAAGGTCTGGTGGTGGTGGTGATTTTCAAAGTTGGGAGCATGAAGTCAGGGTTGTTTTAAAGATTTAAATGAGATAATATCTGTAAGCCACTGAACCTTTTGGCTAGCATACAGTGTGTATTAAAATAAATGGTCTCATTCACCATCGTTATTATTATCGGATCATGTGGATGAGATGAAAGGAGCCTGAGTTGCAGGCAATGAAAGATGGAGGGATTGAGATGACAGCACAGCAGGAGAGAGGTCAGGGACTCACCCCTGGGTGAACACCTGGGCAAGGCTTGTGGGGGCCTCCAAGGCCTTGTCCTTGGAAGAGGGAAGAGCAGGGTCACGTGACCTGCTGTTTGCCTCCAACAGTCTCCCTGTGGTCAGGGACTGCGCCAGTTTGAATATATTGTGTCCCCCAAATGCCATTGTCTTTGATGTAATCTTGTGTGGGCAGACGTTATCAGTGTTGATTAGATTGTAATTCTTTTGAGTGTTTGCACGGAAATGTGCCCCACTCAACTGTGGGTGATGACTCTGATGAGATATTTCCGTGGAGGCGTGGCCCCACCCATTCAGGGTGGGCCTTGATCAGTGGAGCCATATAAATGAGCTGACTCAGAGAGAAGGAACTCAGTGTGGCTGAGAGTGAACTTTTGAAGGGAGCTACAGCCAAGAGGGACACTTTGAAGAAAGCACAGGAGCTGCAGATGAGAGACAGTTTGAAGACAGCCGTTGAAAGCAGACTCTTGCTCTGGAGAAGCTGAGAGAGGACAAATATCCCAAGTGCAACTAAGAGTGACATTCTTGAGGAACTGCAGCCTAGAGAGGAACTTCTTGGGAGAAAGCAATTTTGAAACCAGAACTTTGAAGCAGACGCCAGGCAGTGCCTTCCCAGCTAACAGAGGTTTTCCGGACACCACTGGCCATCCCGCAGTGAAGGTACCCGATTGTTGATGCATTACCTTGGGCACTTTATGGCCTTAGACTGTAACTGTGTAACCAAATAAACCTCCTTTTATAAAAGCCAATCCATCTCTGGTGCTTCGCATTCCGGCAGCATTAGCAAACCAGAACAGGGACCGTGCCTGACTTGTTCACAGTTGTGGCTGGGGTGTGTGCACAGCTCTCAGCACATAGGGTGGGCTGGTAGCACATGCTGTTGATGCTGTGCCCCAGCCCCTCACCCTTAGCATTTCAAGGCCAGTTGGCCTGAGTTCCAACCTCCAGTTTTTGCATTTCCGTGCCTGAGAACTTTCTCTGCTGAAGTCTACTTTGCCCTCCTGCGTGGAAAGTCAGAAGTGGGGGAATTAACATCTCTGGGAAAGCAGCCCTCATTAACTGTGTCAGTACCCACTCCCCTCTCTGGAGTGATACGTCTAAGGCACGTGTCGCACACTGAATCTCAGAGGTCACCACAGTGAGACTTGACCACACATGCCTCACTGGCTGCCTTCTCTTCCTTAACTAATGCTTGTGCTTCTCTGCAGGTGTTTCCTTTACCTCCCAAAAAAACAACTGGGACTTGAATTCTTATCTCAGGAGCTGTTTCTGGGGGAGCCTAAACTGGGTCAGTGCTCAATAACTAGTTGTGGAATAAAGGAGTAAATGCATGAGCTGGGCCTGTCTGGTGTCACTGCCACTTTTCCCTCACCACCTGCCATTTCCGAATTCTCTGTTGCACAAGGCAGTAGAAGGGACACCCACAGATTCAGAAACACGTTCCCCTGGTGGCCCGAGGAGCAACAGGCTGTGTGACCAGCCCTTACCTGTTGTCTGTGTACTACTTTTTCATTTCCTGGCATGATTGGGAGGGAAAGAAGAGGTTTTCTGTTGTAGAGTCCCATCCTTGGCCATTCTGCTTCAGGATCCATCTTGCATCAAGGAAGAGCCTCCCTTCACTGCAGTTTTCAAAGTCTATCTCTCTCCATCTCTCATGCTTGATGAGTATTGAATGGAATCAGTCAAGAAACACACTAGACCTTTGTAGATTTATCTCCAAGAAAGGCTGAGAAGATGGGATAAGGGTGCCTGTTATGCAAAACAAAAGAACCACATGCATCCAGATAAGCAAAGTGGAAAGATGGAATCTGGGTGTCCAGGGAATATAAACCACTGCTGAGCCCCGCTTTGGAGAAATTTATTAAACAATCTTCAAGTCTTGTACAATTAGATGACAACATTTATTTGCAAATAGGAAGGGTGATGGTGACAGCACTATAATTTATGTCTTCAATACGTGGCTCATGCCCCGCGTCAGAATAGATCCGTGGCCATTCAATCTCAGCCCTGGTTTTCAGATTTTTGCATTTATATTGGGGACGTAAGTGACAAAATAAAGCATGTGACAGGCCAGGTTGTCGTTGGCATCATTCTTGGATTGCCAATTGTGCTGGCTTTTGATGAGATAATTACTCCATTTTGTGTGTGTTTCTTGCTTTCTCATAGGACAAACTGGGCAATGTTGGGGCTGTCTCTGGGACATTTCTCCTTGTGCTCACAGAGGGAAGGAGCAGATAGTTATTGCTTTGTTACTTGAGGTTGGAAATTTCCCACTGAGACAAGGGTACATCCTGGAACCTCTAGGAGCCTCTGAGATCCTCTTATTCATCCAAATGGTTGAATTGCTTCCCAGCACCCCCGTCTAGCATCTCCTTCTATTAGAGGGAATGGATGATCTGTTGTCCAAACTGGAACACTGTTGAGGATGAAGGGGGGGAGGCACTTTTTACAGTTTTGCTTTCCTGGGGAAGCAGGTAAGAAATTTGGACGTATAGACACGCCATCTTCTATATTTGCATAGCCCTTCTGAGGGGGAACCTCTTTTACCTGATAAATTGTATATGTCCAAAACCTATAGCCAATTTCATATTTAATGGGGGAAATATAAACATTCCTCTTAAAATTAAGAAGACAAGGATGTCTATTATTACCTTTTCTTTTCAATATTGTGTTGGAGGTCTTCGCCAGCATAGTTAAAGAAGACTATAACAGAATAGGAGATACAAAGATTGGAAAGAAGAAATGAAACTGGCTTCTTTCACAGATAGTTATGATAGTCTACATAGAAAACCCAGGAGAATCTACAGACACATAATTAGGATTAATAAGAGAGTTCATTGAGTTTGTTGGATAGAAAATCAATATACAAAAATCAATTGGATTCTATATGTCAGCAACAAGACATTAAAAGCACTATTGCCAATAGCAGCACAAATGTAACATGTTTAGGAATAAATATATTAAAAGGTATGTATGACTTCTATGAGAAAAATTCCAACATTTATAGAAAACTGAAGTCAGAGAAATATACCATGTTCAAGGATATGTAGACTATATTGAAAAGATGTTGATTCTTCCCAAATTAGTTTTGGAAAGCAAAACTGTAAAATTTCTAGATGAAGATTTAGGTGAATATCTTCATGACCTCAGTATAGGCAAAAAAATTTACTTTACATGCACAGAATTGGATTAAGCATAATCCTTGTTTTATGGTACACTCTCAGTATCATTCCTAACTTGCTTTTAACTATTATTGATAATGCAATAAGCACCTATGATGAACTCACCACCTAAATAAAAAACTACGGCCTTGACAATAACCTACATGTAATAGGTTGGCTCCCTACATCCCATCCCTTTGACTTGCCCATCACAAGGAAATATCACCTGAATCACATGCTCATTATTCTCTCGATTTTCTTTTTATATAGTTTTACTCTATTTATGTTTTCTTAAAAGTGCAGGTTTTAAATTTAGTGGCTTTTAACCTTATAAAATGGGTATCACGTTGTTTTTAATTCCTTAGGAATTACTTTATTCACTTAATATTATATTGATAAAATTTTTCCATGCTATTGTGTATCACTGCAGTTAATTTATTTGTGCTGTGTTATAATATTCCATGTATGACGATACCACAAATTATTTATCCATTTCCCCAATGATAGGCATTTGGTTATTTGCAGGATGTCTACTTTTATGAACCATGAGTTTATAAACATTTTTGTACAGTCTCCTTTTGTACATGTGCAAGAGTTTATCGTGGGCATTCTTAGGATAGGGAAGGAATTCTTAAACAAGGTGCAAAAAGCACTGATATGAGACTGATTGGTTAATTTGGCTATATAAAAATTAAGAACTTTTGTTCTTCAGCAAGCTCCTTAAACAAAGAGAAAAGACAAGTTACCAACTGGGAGCAGATATCTGTAATACACACAGCCTAAAAAAGGATTTGCAACAGGAATATATAAATAACTCATCAATCAAAAAGAAAATAACAAACAACCAAATTAAAATAGGTAAAATACATGAACGATCGTTTCACATAAAAAACTACACAGAAGGCAAATAAACACAAAAATGGGAGTTTAACAGAACCAGTGGACTGGGCAATGAAGATTAAGGCCACAAGGAGATACCACTTTCACCTGTTCAACTGTTAAAAATTAAAAGTATTGGCATGGTCTGTATCCACAGGATGACTGACACTCTGCTATGTTGTGTAATGACTTTGGAAAGCATTGTGCCTTTATCTCCTAAAGCTGAACATTCATACACCCAAAGATTCAGCAATTCCATTTCTAGGAAATAGTTATTCCACAAGACACAAAAACACAGACCATAAAAAAGATTGATAATTTTTACTAATAAACATTTATTTTGAACCTCTATTATCAAAAGACACCATTCAAAGTGAAGAGCTGGCTGACTGGGACATGCTTGTAATAATATTACCAACAAAGGATCAGTAGCAAGAAAAGAGAAAGAATGTCTATAAATCAACTAGAAGGAGAAAAGAAAAAACCTTTATTTACCAAAGCAGGGATCAGACCCATGGGCTGTGGAAAAACAGGGCAAAAGATACAAATGAGCAAACATCAGAAGAGCACAAATGGCTAATAAACAAATTCTGCTCAACCTCATCAGTAATCAGGGAGATGCAAATGAAAACTCTCATGTGATACTCTTTCATACTTATCAGAGTAGCAAAAAAAAAAGTGTCACAGTATCAGATGTTGTGGAGAATTTGGTGCCACCAGCTGTTGGGAGTGGAAATTAGTAAAATGAATTAAGGGGAAAAATTTTCCAATTTCCAGAAAAGTTAAACATGCATAAACCCTAAGGCCCGGTAGTTGCATCCTTAAACGTAAATCCTGGAGAAATTCACACCTGAGTTCCCAAGCACGTCCATGACCACACGGTTTGTAATAGCATCAAATTGGAAATAACCTAAATGTCCATCCACTGGAGAAGGAATAAATCAGATGAGGAATCATCATAATGGATTACTCTACAGCTGGAGTCAGCAAACCTTTTCTGCAAAGGGCCAGAAGATAAGCATTTTAGGCTTGTGGGCCACGTGATCTCTTTTGTAACGGCTCACTTCTGTGGTTGTAGCAGGAACGCAGCAACAGACAAAGGGAATGGACATGGCTGTGTTCCAATGAAACTTTTATCTACCAAAGCAGGGGACAGATCCATGGGCCATAGTTTGCCACTCTCTGCTCTACAGAAATGAAAATGACCCAACTAAAGTGACACATATCAACATAGATGACCCCCCAATGTGAGGTTGAGTGAAAATTGAGTTGCGGAAGAAAATACCTGTATGATACTATTTGCGTAAAGTTTATAAAAAACCATGTAAAACGATACCAAATATTGCTTTGGGACACAAATGTATAAAGCCAAAGATGGAGAAATGCATCAGAATGATATACATCAAATTTAGGATAGTGGTTACATTCTGGGGTGGGGGGAGGCAGCAAGGTAGAGAGATGCAACTGGGAAGGGACATGTGGGGAGTTCAGTTATATGAATAAGGTTTGCTTTCTTAGGATAGACGGATGACACCTGAGTGATTGTTACAGCATTCCTTACATCTTTTTGCATATCATAAATATTGTATAATGTATTTAAAAATAACACAAAATGAAAGAGGTGGCTTTCTCACTGTGTAATTGTGTGTTATTTTATGATCTGTCCATGCACCACCTAAAATTACCTCCCAGTCCACAGGTAATTTCAGGGCCTCCAGTAATAAGACCCTCAACATTAAGTGCATTAAGTGGTCCTTCTTCCCTGTCTCTTTTGCTCCCAGAGGACAGGAAGTCAGGGAGGCAGAGTTAGAACTTTCTGTGGCTGGTTTCTGTCATGAAGGTCCTGGGACAACATGCTTCCTTTTGCCCAGGCAAGTGTCAGTGGGTAAAATGATTTGGGAAGTCAAGGAAGCTGTGGGTCTGATGGGATTTGAGTGGACTCTGGCCTCTCTGCAATGAAGGGGCCATATCCCCTGCTCTCCAATTCCTCCTGACATCGCCTTGCGGTGGAGCACCTGGTGACGGAGATCCAGGTCCTTTTGGACTTCAGGCAAGTGGTTTGACCTTTCTGAGCCTGTTTTCTCATCTGAAGATTAGGAACGATAAATCTCTGCTTCAAGTAGCCTTTTGTGACCATGAAAAGGCACATCACATGCAAAAAAGCCAGCAGCCATTCCCAGCCCCAGGGGTCTAAAGCAAGGAGGGTGCAACTTAAAATTAGTTAAAAGCATACACTCCAAGAACAATCTGCAGCTAGGACAGGTCCTTTCTTCTTTTTTACATTATCGCACTGTGCAGCTACATTGTATTTACTATCTGCCTCTCTAGGTTCTTTTGTCATTGATTCCAGAAACTGGTACTTGCAAGAAGTGACAGAAAGAAAGGGTGGGAAAGGAAAAAGACTCCCTTGGAAACACAAAATTGAATCATGTTTGTTTCAGAGCTTTTCACATTTGGTAGGATTTGCTTATCTCTGCCTCCATAACAGTCCTTTCCATTTTTTTTTTTCTCTACTGTAAATGAGATCTTTTTCCTCTCCTGAAATTTTACACTTTTGTAGAAAGAACTTGTCCTCATGACTGGTTTTTTAAAGTCCTGTGTATCTAGAATTACAGGACTCTTTAGAGGCCACCTCATGCCGAAGGAAACCTGTAGCTGTTCTATGGTATGAGCATTGGTCTCTGATTGCCTCTGGTGATCGGGGAGCTCACTACCTGCAGAGGAAGCAGGACTTAGATTTCATTTTCATGGAGCTGGGGGGTCAGAAGATTTGGGTTCTAGTGCCAGCTCTATCACCAACTGACTGAGCAACCTTGGCTAGGAAGTGTCACTTTTCTGTGCCTCAGTTTCCCCTCTGCAATATTGGCTCATTCCCATAATTGCACCTGCTTCCTAAGGTTGTTATGAGGGTTAAATGAGAAATTTTGTGAAAAGTACTGAGTAAGTACTTTGTGCACAATGTGGAGCCAATATGGCTTAGCTATTGTCATAAATGGCACTCTGTCTACAGAGCAAGTGGTGGAGCCGTCCTCAAACCCAGGCCTACAGATTTCTGGGCTGTGGACACCACTGGTCCCAGCTCAATGACAGGACTGTTTGCCAGGGGAGGGTGGACACTGGAATAGCTCGTCATGGTTCCATAATAAAATGCTAGTAAGTAAAATCTGCAGCACTCAAGCCCCGCAATTACTGTGACTCTTCCAAAACATTCTTTTCCACTTCACGTATGAAATATGATTACAGACGTGCTTGAGAGCCTGGGGCTGCCTCCAACAGTGATGTGCAGGCTTTGATTAGGAGAATAATTAGGGGCTCAATTTCTTGGGGAGCTTAAAAAATAACACACCAAGCTCATTGACAAGGCTTTAGAATAAGCTCCATTCTTAATTTCTTCTGCAAAGAGTAATGTCTGGCTTATGTATCTATACATTTATATTTATTTTCTCTTTAAACTGGATATATTTTATATATACAAAATCTCATACGTAATACATTAAAATGACATGTAATATATATGAATTATATTTGTGTATATATGTATGTATATATTTTTTGTTTGCTTGTTTGTCTTTCCCAAACATTTCTGTCTTTCTCTTGCCCAGATTAAAGAGAAAATCCATAATCATTTTGCTATAGAAGTGTGGGGGTAATTGTTGGGGTATTATGATGGCTTTGTGCTGTATCTCTGTTGTCTGAAATGTGCCCAGCACATGGAAGGCACCTGGTGAGTGTCCACTGAAATGAGATACCAAAGTGTCTGCATCACAATTTGAACACAGCCCTCACCCTAGACCAGGCAGGCTGGACGCTATCTATGGGGAAGAATGCATTTTTTAACTTTTATTCACAGTTCTTTCTTTGCTTTCACAGAAAGCAATAAGAATTAAATGTGCTCATTATTAAAAAAAAGTAGGAAATTATTTAAATAATAATTTAAAGGCATATGGCAGAAACTGAAAATTGTCCTAAGTCTCACAAACCAGAGATAGGTCCTGTTCATAATATCGATTCTGGAAGATCTTCTAGTCATCTTTTTGTTTAAAATTTTTAATTTTGAAATAATTTTAAACTTACAGATGTTGCCAAAAAAATTCAAAAATTGTATAGAGAACTGCAATATACACCCTACATGGATACCCAGATTTACTAACTTTTGACATTTTACCACATTTTTTAAATCATTGTATCATCTATCTTTATCTATCTATCTATCTAATAAACTATTTTCTAAACTTTTGAGAAAAGGTTGTATACATCATTCTCCTTTACCACTTAATAGTCCCATGCATATTTCCTAACAAGGATATTCATTTGCATAACCACGTTAAGTACAATTACCAAGATCAAGAAATTTAACATTGATATAAAGCATGGAGTCTACCTTCCATTTTTTCCAGTTATTCCAATAATGTCTTTTTGGGCATTTTCTCCTCCATTATTAGATCCAGTCCAGGATCATGTATTGTATTTAATATTGTATATAATTTAATTGATTATAATGTGTCTTAGTGTAGATTTTTATTTTCGAGGCTGCTCAAAGCAAATACCATAAAATGGTTTGGCTTAAACAATGCAAATTTATTTGCTCACGGTTTTGAGGTTGGGAAAATGTCCAAATCAAGCATCACTGAGGTGATGTTTCTTCTCGTAGATGGGCCATCTGGGGATGGCTGCTGGTGATTCTGTCTTCCACGGCACATCACAAGGCACATGGCAGTGTCTGCTGCTCTCTCCCTTCTCTTCTGGGTTTCATTGATTTTAGCTTCTTGTTTCCGTGGCTTTCTCTCTCTTTGTCTGAATTTTATTTTTTTATAAAGGACTCTAGTAATAGGATTCAGACCCATCCTGGTTGAGGTTAACTGAAGTAACCTCATCAAAAGTTCCCACTTACAATGAGTTTACACCTGCAAGAATGGATTAGATTTAAGAACATGTTTTTCTGGGATACAAACAACTTCAAGCCACCACAGTAGGTCTTTGTGAATTTATCCTCTTTGCAGTACTTCTTGATTGTGAAAATTAATATCTTTTATTAAATTCAGGAAGGTTTCAGCTATTATTTCTTTAAACATTCTTTCTGCCCCTTCTGAGATTCCTATAATGTGTGTATTAGTGCCCTTGAGATGTCCTCCAGGTCTGTTAGGCTCTGTTTACTTTTTGTTATTCCTTTTTCTTTCTGCTTCTCATATTAGATAATTTCAATGGTCTTATCTTCAAGTTCTCCGATTCTTTCTTCTGCCAGCTCCAATCTGCTGCTGAACCCATTTAGGGATTTTTTTTTCTTTCTCTTTCTGTGGTTTCAGCTCCAGTATTTCTTACTTGATTCCTTTTATGATTTCTATTTTTTAATTGAAATTCTATTTTTGTTCATCTGTTGTTTTCATGATTTCCTTTAATACTTTGTCCATGTTTTGCTTAAGCTCTTTGTGCACATTTGGGATAATATTTAAAAAATCTTTGTCAGGTATGTCCAAAATCTGGTCTTCCTTGTGGATAATTTCTAATGCATTGTCTTGCTGTTTTACCCAGCCCATAGTTTCCTGTTTCTTTGCATGCCTTGTAACTCTTTGTTGCACAATGGACATTTAAATATCCTAATGTACTATCTCTGGAATTTAGTCACTGAGGTATCTGTTCCTTAAGCCTGGGACAGACAGAGTTATGACCAAATTTTCTTTAAATGCCAGAACCTAACAACAATAAAAAAAGAAAACACTTTTCTCAGACTTTGCAGATTGACCTATGTAAGTGTTCTCCTTCAGAGTTTAGCTATCCTAACAATGGGTCTAAGGAATAGTCTAAGGTGAAAGCAGAGGGTCCTCCCAGTCTTTTCTGAGCATATGTCTTATCCTGGGCATACATACATGGCCTTACAAATTCTCCCATTTACATGAATCTGAATGCAACATTTTCCCCCAGGCAATACCCTTTCCTTCAGGTCTCAGTACTATGCTATATGTCTTAAATCTGGTAATCCTTTACCCCAGGAAGTTGTGTTTTGATAAGTTTCTTATAGCATATTAGCTCCCCTGTGGGCTACTTCTACATCCTGGGCAAGTTCTGGGATGGTGAGCCTGTGACGAGTGTCTTGGTTCAGTCCTTCAGGCTGTCACCAGACAGATTGGTGCAGACCTACATGTATACCAATATGCATATAAGCATTAATCTGCTCCATCCAGAACTTAGCCTGGGACTGCAAGAGAGTGTGGGCAGCTCCACACTGCACTGGGGAAGGTGTGGGGAGGAAGGGCCAGGAATGGCACCATGAGTTTTCCTACCATTTTTAAGTTGCCTTTTTCTTGATTTGGCACTTGCTTTCCAGAGCTCCGAGAAAGATAGTTCTGCCTGTTTTTGCTTGTTGTTTAAAACTGTTGTGGGCATGAAGACCCTGGTGCATCCCATTCCTCCACCTTGGCAATCTTTTAAAAACTGGTCAAAGCAGGATAATAATAATAATAATAATAATAATAATAATAATAATTATTATTATTTTACTGCAAGGAAAACATTAGTAGCAGCAGAAACCAAGCCTTTTCCTAAACATTTTGCATGTACTTAATCCATTTAATCCCCCCAATGACCCTGCTTAAATTATCTCTATTTTATAGATGATGAAACTTGAAATGCAGAATGTTTAAGTCATTTTCTCAAGGTCACTCAGTAAAAAGGCAGAGTTTGTACTCTGAATCACCATGTCAAGTTTAATATGGAAATTTGAACCTGTCCTTTTAAAACATCATTCTTTATGCAATTTACCATACAAAACAAACCTGTGTAAATAAGGTGGTAACAGAGTCATGGAGTCTGTAATTGGCAGAGCAAATGGTTATGCTTTTGACTATCCCACCTCGTGAATTCCCTCTGTATTCCCAAGAGTGCCTGTAACAATGATGCACTTAAATGATTTTCTATTTTTGGATCTTTAGGCTGTTTTTGAATTTCTTTTATTATAATAAATACCCTGCAATGACTATCTGGTGCTGACAACTTTGTCTGCATCTGATCATTTCTCCAGAAAAGACTTCCAGATGGATAATAATTGAGTCCAAGTTTCTGGTGCTTTTAAAGCTCTAATAAGTTAAGCTCCCACCAGCTTGGCAGGCAAGAGTTTTGGAGAGTTTGTGAGTTCACGGATGAAAGTACCCGAAGGTTGAATTCCCCGGCCTGACTCCCTAGGTGTTGTCTTTAGTGCTCCCAGTGGGAAGGGGCTGTTTCATCTCATCAGGTCTTTTGAGCTTCCAAGGAAGGCTCCACACAACAGATAACAGGCGACCAAGACATTTTCTACTTGCAACCCAAGCCTGTGCCTCACAGTTCCAGGAGAACTTTGAGGCAATTTAGAGAATCCAGCTTTGTTGTTTCCCTAGCAGATGGTTGGAAGTAAGTTCATCTACTTACATCTCTCAACATTTGTTGGCTTGGAGATTTTCTTTGCAGTAAGAAATAATCTCAAAAAGCCCTCTATGAATTTTTAAATGGTTAAAAACTTTTTTTTTTCACATGGTAAAGGCTAAAAATATTAAATTAGAAATTATAGTAAATCAATATATGATTAAAAACAAGATTACAACGCTCAATTTAAGTCAAATTTAAAATAATATAGATAATACATTTGACCTTTCTTTAATTAATAAATGTCGAATGATGCCTCATGAAGAATGAAAACTTGTTGGCAAATTTAAAAATTGACATTTGACATCATGTGTGGTTTTGGACCAAATGTTTCTTTAATATGACTATCTATTATGGCAGGATATAAATAGATATACATTGTTTTCATGACCTGATGTTTGGCATGCCTGCAATTTCACTTAAAAGTAAAACTGTTCTTTTAAAAGTAACTTTAGTGTTTTGTTTCCAAACGGCATGCTGATAAGAGAGAGGGTTTCAGGCTACTCTTTGCACGCCTGTCTTCACTAATAACACACTGGGCTGCAGATGGTCTTTACTTCTAATATATAAAAAGCCATTTGGACAGAACAGTCACTCTCTTGGAAAATGACTTTTAAAGTTGTGGAGCCATCTTGACGTGCTTCTTTAGAATTTTGTACAGATGAATGCAATTTCTAGATCTGGAGGTGAATTTGCAGGGCTGCCATCACTTTTATGCCCCTCCTGTGTGCCCACATCCCTGCACTGACAGGACCCGACGTCCAAGCCCCGAGCCCCAGGCTCAGGGACCCCTGGGTATGCCCTCGGTCAGCCCTTGAGGGCTCTCCACCCCTTCTGCTTTAAAGGGAAGACATTCCACCGATTTTTTTTTTTTTTTTTTTTTTTTTTTTTTTTTTTTTTTTTTTAATTTGAAAGCAATCACTGTTTATTAACTGACCAGATTATAAAAGTAATCATAGTAGACACCTTAGTTCATCCTTCTAATAAGCCTATTGATCTGGTCTTCCCTGTTGCCAGCATCTCCCCCTTCTACAAAATGGGTGGTCTTTTTCTTCATCCCCCCTCTGGGAGATGATAATTTGAAGGGCCACAGGAAGTTGTTTGCTTCTTTGAAGCGTTTCCCAACAGTATAGATCTCATGAATCAGGTCTTCCATGCAGATGATGCCATATTTACCAAGCGATCGTGCAATCAAAGAGTTATCTGTCAAGGCAATCCGCTTCTTATTGATTTTGCCGTAACCACGCTTATAGATTAGTTCGTTTACTGACTTCAGGTTCGGGTACCCCCATGCAATATATGGTTCCACAATCCTCAGCATGTTAATTGAGGCCTTGTTGAGCTTAACAAAGGTGCCATTGAAGATTTGGCGAAGGCGAAGAAGTTGCAACACTTTTCGGACCTTTGGGCTCACACCATTGATACCTCTGATCCTGATGACAAATGCTAATTTGGGTTCCGCAGGTACATAGAAGTTGCCAGCTTTTCTTGCCATTCTAGCCATTCGAATCTCAGTTCTGTACATTTGCCTATATTCCTTATGATAGTGCTTGGCTTTTTCATAGATAAGCTTCCTCCTTGCCTTTCGGAGCATCTTTTGGGCAAACTTCTTTCTCAAGCGCTTGATCTTCAGTTCGGCAAAATTCCTTCGCTTTTTCTTGAGGGTTTCCGGCACAGCCGGCACCTTCTTCTTCTTCTCTTCGACACCCTCCATGGTTCCAGCCGGAAAAGAGATCCACCGATTTTTAAAACTGTTTTTAAAGAGTGAAAGCACAACAGGCAGTTTAACCACCCTTGGGGCTTTTGAGCTCTGGCTCGGGGGACAGTTGGCTGAACCCCTGACTCTTGCTGGACACTTTCTGCTTTACTTTGGTCACAAGGTACCATGGGGTGGAGAGAAGGTGTTCTAGTTTGCTAATGCTGACAGAATGCAAAACACCAGAAATGGATTGGCTTTTATAAAGGGGGTTTATTTGGATACACAGTTACAGTCTTAAGGCCATAAAGTGTCCAAGGTAATGCATCAACAATCGGTACCTTCACTGGAGGACGGCCAATAGCATTCGGAAAACCTGTTAGCTGGGAAGGCACGTGGCTGGTGTTTCCTCCAAGTTCTGGTTTCAAAATGGCTTTCTCCAAGGACGTTCCTCTCTAGGCTGCAGCTCCTCTTCAAAATGTCACTCTCAGTTGTTCTTGGGGTGTTTGTCCTCTCTTAGCTTCTCCCGAGCAAAAGTCTGCTTTCAACAGCTGTCTTCAAACTGTCTCTCATCTGCAGCCAGTCTCTCAGCTTCTTTGCATTCTTCAAAGTGTCCCTCTTGGCTGTGGCAAGCTCACTCCTTCTGTCTGAGCTTATATTGTGCTCCAGTAAACTCATCAAAGCCCATGCTGAATGGGCGGGGCCACACCTCCATGGAAACTATCCAATCAGAGTCATCACCCACAGTTGGGTGGGGCACATTTCCATGGAAACATTCAAAGAATTATAATCTAATCAACACTGATACATCTGCCCATGCAAGACTACATCAAATGGCGTTTTGGGGGACATAATACATTCAAACCGGCACAGAAGGTTTATGTTTTGTGGTCCCCATTCAGTAACTCTTCTGAAGTGGGGAGGAGCATGGATGCGGGCGTGGTTAGATGTGGAACTGGGGGTCAGGAGCCTGGGTTCTCTCCCGGCACTGCTACTCTCTCTCTCTGGGTCTCAGTTGCCTCATCTGCAAAAAGGAGGCATAGAATTATATGACATTGAATCATAGTCCATGATTTGGATATTTTCTTAAAGCATGGAATCCCTTCTCTGCCTAACCCCATGCAGAGCAATTTTAGGCAGCGATCTGTTCTCTTAAATACATCACCTGAATGAAATACATCCACGGGAGCCACAAACTTTGCTGGGAGAAGACTTGAAGAGATGCTAGGCCACCATCCCCACCCTCTTTTGTCTTGATTTCAGAGGCACTGAGAGCCCCAGACAATTCCTTTTCTCTTTTTGCTGGTTTTGAAACTGTCCTTTAAGGACCTTTCATTCCATGGGTAGCAGAGGGACACAGACAGAGAGAACTTTGCAATTTTTTTTTCCAGCAGGGATGAATTGATGGAAGGGGCAAAAACCAAAATGCAGCTGAGTCTGCGCTCTGTTTTCTCGGGAACTGGCGCTGAGCTGGCCCTGCGGGGTGAAGGAATCTTCCGGGAATCTTTTAGACCCAGGAAAACCTGGCAGCTTTAGTGATTGATATCACACCTGCAACTCCAGCTTCGGTCTCTAGAGGGCGTGGGATCCAAACTCGGGGGCCCTGGACCACAAGCCTGAAGGTTTCAGCTGGGGTCCTGCAATTCTTGGATGCCCCTGCTGGGGAGGGCCTCGGGAACCGGAGTTAGGTCCCTTGACTTAGTTTGCAGCTGGGGAAATTGAGGCTGGGAGAAGGGAAGGAACTCACCCAGGGCTGCAGAGACTTAGAGGCGGAGCCAGGGCTGGAGCCCAAGCCCACTGCTTCCCATTCAGGCCTTTGGGGACCCCGGGTGAGGCAGAGGTGGGGAGCTAAAGTGGAGCCCTCCCCTCACCTCTCTGCCCTCTTCCTCAGTCACCTTGTTTATCATGAGGGGCTCTGGCTTTTGTGTCATCGCAAGTAATTCAATCCCCTTGGGGTGGAATCTCCCACTATTGAGACATAAACTCTTAGGTTTTAGTCCAGCTTCCCCCAAGTTTTCAAAATCTGGGGTCCCGGGGATGGAGGGCCCTCTCCCGAGGGGAACAGAGCTACAGAGGAGAGAGAAAGAGGGGTCTTGCCTGGCAGTGGTGCAGGAAGGGAACCCAGAGGAGACTAAAACCAGAGTTAAGGATGACACTGCTTCAGCGCGGGGCATCGGGGCAGAGAGGAGAGCAGAGCTGGGGTGGGGCAGTTTGGGGCAAGGGGGTAGGGGGAGTGGGAGAGTAGTGTGGCCTCCCCACCCACGGCGGGTGCTTCCCCTACAGGCACCCAGGAACCACGCAAGAGCTGGCTTAGAAAGCTGAACGCCCTCTGGGTCTGCCCCCAAGGGAAGGTCCCCGGGACACATGGAAAGTGGTTGGTTAATAGCCTGAGCGCTGCCTTCCCACCCCCACAGACTTCTCCACCACGCGTGGGGCCGTAATTCTCCCTAATAAAATAATACGAAGCTCAATTATGCTCCTGTTCCCATGTTCCTGGACTTCATTAGGCACGGAGGGATTAAAAATTTGTATAAATTAATCAATGTACCATAATCCTAAAAATCAGAAGATGAGTCCTTGAGGAAGTAATGTAATGCGGGCTTTTTAATTAGCAGGGCCCCGGAGATTCATTGCTCTCCCTGCAAGTCTGGTGTTTATGAATTGCTTTATCATTTGAAGGGGCGGCTCTGCCGGCTCGGGGCCTGTTGTAAGGAAACGGTAAAAGCTGTGCTAATTCCCAGGGCTGAAACCCTCCCAGGGCAGAGTGACAGGGTAGGCCTTACTTTTCTTTCTTCCTCCCCCCCAGCCCCCCCAAGAGCTAATCTTTAAAAGGAAATGTAGAAAAATGGATCCAGAGGGGAAATTAGGCTATTTTTATTCTTCTTACTGGGAATTGAGAGCACAGATTTTGGACTCACCTGGATCTGGGTTTGAATCATGGCTCTGTTACTCACTGGCTCTGTGACAGGGGGCAGGACATGTGGTTTCTTAAAGCCCCCATTTCCTCACCCCTCCTAGGCCTTTCTGAGAAATGCCTCCTACATCAAAAGGGAACTCCCTCCAGATCCAGAGGTTTCCCTGGCCATCAAATCCCCCTTCATTTCCCAAAAGGAGCAAACACCTTCTCCCACCCAGGGCAAGTCCACCAGGCGTGAGCAATTCTCTGTTGACGCTCCTCTCGTTAACATACTTAACCTCTCTTTCCTACCAGCTGTGAGCCAGGCCAAGTCCTTCTATCCTATCAAACTCAAAACATAATCCTTCCTCTACCCAGCCCCGCTCTAGCTACCACCAGTTACCTCTCTTCACCTTTGCCACCTGACCTGGCCTCCCCCAAGCCACTCAAGCCACTAGAGCTTGGCTTGTGCCCCCATCGTGACTCTGACACTTTTTTCATCAAGACCTTCAGTGAGTCTTCATCTTCACTATCCTTTCCTCCTTAAAACCCTCTCTGGTTTCCTTCTGGCTTTTTAGCATTTCCTCTCAGATTCTTCTTTTTCCCTTATCCTTTTGAGTGCTGGAGTTTCTCAGGTTTGTCCTCTGCATATCCGTAGGGGCACTCATCCACCCAGAGCCTTTCCACCACCTGCTCTCAGGCCTCCTGCAGGCCTCTCTGGCTCAGTCCTCTCTGCTCTGCTCCAGAATAAAAAATCCAAAGGTCCATTGGCCATTCTACTTCGACATTTTGCAGAACCTTCAAACTCAGTGTGCTCAAGAAAAAACCCACCCTCCTCCCCACTCCCTTTTCTGGAGGCTTCTCCAGGGCCAGAGGCTGGGATGTGGCACTGCTAGTTCCTCCTCTGGATCATCCCCCCCTGGAGAAGCATTTATTCTGTCTCCTGAGAAGCAGCCAGTAGGATAGCCACTCACTACTCTGTCTATTTTTATCCTGGCTCATTTACTGTGTGTGTGTGTTTTGGAAAACACAGACACATGCTCACACAACAGCAGTGCTGCCCAAATCCACACCTCCTCTCCCTTGCAGGGTTTTCCCTTGAAGTCCTGCTGCTTCTGGAGAACCAGCGCCTGCCTCTGGGCTGGGCTGAGCTCCTGGTGAGAAGCCAGGCAAGAGGTTCAACATTGGTTGTCAAGATAGCACAATAGGGGGCTCCATTGGGCTCTCTGTTTCCATTGCTATTGAAAACCCTTTCCCAATTCCCCTTCTGTCTCTTGGGAGACTCTAGCCCCTACCCTTCTGTCAACAGGAGCCTAGCTGTAGGAGCAGACCTCTCCTTGCCAATGACATAGGTCCCTCAAACCCATTATGGCCTCCCCTTCTCCAAACTGTCAGCAACACGCCATGAGCACTGTCAGTGCTTTCAAGCAGGCATGGAGGATGGAAGTGGAGCCCCAGATCAGGAGTCAAGGGTGGCCGGAGTCTTACTTATCTTTGCAAATTAGCCCTTGCCTGCCTTTGGTTCAATAGGTGGCCACTCCAGGCTGAAAGGTCTTCCTTACACTGGGGTCCTATACCAGGGTCTTCCTTACACTGAGACTCAGTCTCCATACGTCTCTCAGGAGCCCTGGCTATGCCTTGTGGGCCCTCATAAACAATGGGCAGGCGACCCTCCCCCTTTCCCAAACCAGGGCTGGCTCCAGGAATTGTGAAGGCAGATTCCTGGAATGCAGAGATCATGTCCTTAGGGAACAACAGTCGGGGGACACTGTAGGGAGAAATTCCAAACTGGTGCTCCCCAAACACTGCTGCCTTCCATGCCATGGTACACAAGCGCGTGCATGCATGACACGTGCACACCCACACACACATGCACAACATGGGGTTAAAATGTCTCCCAGTTTGCACTTTACCTGCCCCTCAGCAGATCTGAGGCACTGTGGCTAAGCCCTGGTGTCTGCATCCAAATAACCCTGTGACTGTAAAACCAGCCTGCAGAGCCCCATCCTGGTTTGAAACAGTCAGTAGAGCCTGGCCTGATGTCCCAGCCTCCATAATTGTTATTATTTTTTAAATAAAAAATAAAAATGGTAATGTGGTCATAAAACGCTAATGCTTAAGGAATGGCAGAAACAGAAATGACTTACTGTTTCGTTTTGAAAATCTAAAGCAGTGGTTTCCAAACTTTTTTAAGTGGTGGAGTCCAGTTTTCAAATAAAAATTCCCTGCAGATGCATTCAATGTGCAAAATACAGAAAAATGAGGGGATTGGCCAAAGGTGGAGATGAAGGTTGTCAGCTCTGCCCACCCATTTTCTCCTGCCCTCAGCTTCTCCGAGCACAGCTTGGAAATCTTTGACCTAAGAGAATGGAGCCAGTCCTTTTTTTACCCCAAGGATCCACCCCAAAGTCTTGAATCCTGAGCCCTGGTGACTTTTCAGGGTAGAGGCAGTTGATGAAGGAGTGACCTTAGGCCCTGTCTCTGGTGGAAGGAGAGGAAGAGGAAGCCAGGAACCTCCTGAGTGGTCCTCTAGCCACAGGTGCTGGAGGGAACCAGTCCTACAAATGCCACCCAAGGAAATGCAGAGAGTGCCACTGAGCACCTGAGCACCTGCCCAAGGGTGTGCTTCTTGCCCCTGAGGAATCTCACCATCCACTGCCTTACTGTTCCCCTCCCTTTGTTATCCAGGTCAGGCACGACCTGCTTCCTTGCTATGGAGAGCCTCCCACCTACTGCATTAGTTGCCCAAATCACAATTTGTCTTAGAAACTTTGTAACCACAGAGCAGGGATGCCTTGGCTTTCCCCAGATATATGACATCTCCTGGGATTTTGGTATTTGCCTCACCTACTGATGCTGGTCAAAGAAACCATTGTGCATGTTGGCACATGTGTGAGGTCCCCGTTTCACACAGCTGTCCTTTTGGAGGTCTTGAGTTACATATAGAAGGAAGAGTCTGGGCCATTTCACAGTGTTAGCAGAAAGATTGATTTCAAGGTGATTGCACGCTGTGAGAGGACAGTTGGGGATGTCTCAATAAGATTTATCCAAGAAAACCCTTCACCCATTGTAATATTCACACTGTTTTAGCCTCCTGCCATCACCCGGGCAACTCAGGATGCTTTGCAGTGTGGAGCCATAAGTCACTGAGTCCAGTCCACGATTCTCTGAGGCTGGGCTTCAAATTTTCCTGGTGAGAGTTCGGCATTTTACAAGCCCCCTGGAAGCATCCAGGCTTTACCCAAAATCTTAGCAGAGGGTTATTTCTAGGGACTTTCTCCATGCCCAGGATCTATAAACCAGAAATATACCCAAACTATGCATACCTTACATGCCCATCGGGAGTATTCTGAGAGACTGCTGGCTATTGCGGGGTCTTTCTGCTTAACACATCAGGACGTGCTCAATGACAGAGACGTGAGGCTTGGCCTGATGGGAGAGGGGCGTGGAGAAGAAGCATTAGTTCTAGCAAATTTAACTCCAGATTTTCAGTACTTAGCTAGGCAGGGAGTCCTGAACAGCTTATCCTGTTCAAGTAAAGACGCCCTCCCTGGATATCCAGGGGAATCAAGGAGTGAGGGCAATTTCCAAGTTCATGGGTGGATGCTATATGCTCCAAAGGGTCAGGAACACACAGAAGGAAGGCAAGACGGGGTTTCTGAGGATGGAACATCGGCACTGGTTGTGGAGGTGGCATATATATGCTCCTTCCTCCCATGGCTCGTGTGATGCCCTTGAACCTTGTCATGCGATGTGTGTTGCCATGGTGATGGGAAGGAAGCAAATCTGGGAGGAAACCTGGGGGTAAAGGTACAATAGAGAGATAGGATTTTGACATAATGCAACCATTGTCCCCATTTTCTCCTTAGAGCTGGGCTCCTGGCACTTTGTTGCTTGTCCCTGTTTGACAAGTGGGTGGCATGGGACTATAAAAGGCTTCCAAGCTGCTGAGAGCCAGACATGTCTTTGTTTCATTACAGTACCCTGGTGATCTCAGGGGCCACAGATGCTAGATGTGACACGTGTGTCCCCAGTGAGCTGGGGTGGGGCCTGTGTGAGTGTGGGAGACATTTTGCTGGAAACAGAGGCAGCTGTTTGTGGCTTGCTCCATGTCCCATGGGCTCCATCCTTGCTCCTCTTTGCTTTCTGAGGAGTAAGAAGGGCCTCATCCAAGGGTTTTAGCCTCTCTCTATGTACAGACAATCTCTCTGCCAGCACAGTGGAGACCTTGGCCTTGACCTTCCTCTTGGCAGGCAGGTTTTGGGGGAGCCCTTGGCATCTCCTAGATGCTGAATGGTGAGGTCAACAGTAATAAAGATAGTAATTGGAATACCACCCCAGGAGGCGAAAAATGCAGAACTCATCTTCTTTCTCATTCGTAAACCTTTATGCTCTCTCATCAAATTATAAACATTCATCATTGGAATGCATCTGTACATTTATCCTTCTTTCCATCCTCCTCTCCCCAAAAAACTTTTTGCTGAGCACCCACAAAGGGCAAGGCTCCATGGCAAGTCCTGAGCATGTAATGATGAGTGTCTCAGGCCCTGTCCCAGAGGAGTGTACAGTCCAGAGTAGAGGAGGTAAAAATTAGACACCTAAACCGATGATCTCAACTCACTCTAAATTCTGGAGAGGAGAATGCACGTGGTGTGTGAGTGCAGAGGAGGGAAGAGATAGGTTGGACTGGGGGATGTAGCGACGGCTTCTCTGAGGAGTTAACCCTTGAACTGCATCTTGAAGGAAGAGATTTCCAAGCAGAGAGCAGCGTAGGGCTCCTGGCAGAGGGTCTAGCATGTGCAACGGCAGAGGACAGCCTGGATGAGTCCTGACTGGTCATCTGCCTTAGTCACCTAGACTGGCTGTGATGACAAAGTTGGGGCCTCTCTGTCACCCTCCTTTTCCTACTCAGAGTTGTTCCCTTCTATGTTGCAGCAATAATCTGCCTCTGGTAGCCCCATCTCCACTCTGGGTCCTCTCCATCCAGGAGGTCCTCAAGACCTGCATTTCAGGCCTGATGAGCTGTCCACCAGCCTCTTCACCTCATATAGAGCTTGTCTTCAAGGCCTGGAGCTGAAGTGAGTCCTGGAGCTTGTAGGAAATGATGCCAAGTGGGAGCAAACCTTCTTACACAAAGACCTGGCCGCCAGGGTGTAGCATTAGCAGTCACAAGTAGGCATAAGGCTAAAAACAACTTGGGGGAGGCAGAAAGCTTCTGGATTTTTCTGTAAGTTTCTTATACCTCTCCAGGAGCTGGCCCTGTTTCAGCCTCTGCTGAGACAGCAGGCCTCGGGCCTTGGAGACAGAAGCCTGAGGAGCAGAGTTTAAGGGGGGATGGGGAGGAGGCAGGCCAAGCAAGCCCGTTGGACTTGATGTGTAGATTGAGTCCAGAATTCAGGAATTTTGAGGTTCATTTCATGCACCAAGGAGTCTAGCCATGGCCTATTTGGCATGTCAAAGGATGAGATAATAATTAGCAGAATCAAAGGCAAGTTTGCCTTTCTTGATAAGTTTTCCTCCAACAACTTCTCTCCACCTTCTCTTCTGGAAGTCGGCAGTCAAAGAGTTGGATTGGGAGGGAGATGGACTTAATGGAAGGGAACTGGAAAGCTGTAATGTTGGTGCTTCCAATGTTTTTTGGAAACTTCTTTCCTGGCATCAGGTTTGAACCCAGGACTTTACCTGACTCCATGGCCTGGGCCATATCGCTTGTCAGTGCAATCTCTAAACAGCCTCTGTCTGAATTCGCTATCTCCTCCTGGACCCAGGCTGAATAGTGATGGGTCCTGGCTTCTAGCTCCCACTCTCCACGGCCCGCATCATTGGCTGCTTGTGCCATGATAATGCTTGCACCAAACTGCCTTCCCACCATGGTATCCTGCTTCTGCCTGTGTGCGTGCATGTCCTCTGCTCTGGGCACATGTCATTCTGGGGTATGCTGTGCTTGTTCCTTGCTATGACTACACACAAGCCTTTCCTTCTGCCAGGAATGCCCATCACCTTGCTGTCTGCTTCGTGATCTCACAGATCTCTATGCTCTAGCTCAGATGTTGCCTCTGTTGAGTCTTTGTCTCCCTACTTGGATACCCCCAATAGCCCCCACTGAGTGGTTCTGTTTCTACTGCTACAACTTGGGCTCCAGGAAGGCAGGAATAACGTCCCCTTGTTGGTATCTGTTCCAGTTTGCTAAATCTGCCATTATGCAAAATACCAGAAATGGATTGACTTTTATAAAGGGGATTTATTAGGTTACAAATTTATAGTTCTAAGGCCATAAAAGTGTCCAAACTAAGGCATCAACAAGAGGATACCTTCACTGAAGAAAGGCCGTTGGCGTCTGGAGCATCTGTCAGCTGGGAAGGCATGTGGCTGGTGTCTACTGGTTCTTTGCTCCCAGGTTTTGGTTTCAAAATGGCTTTCTCCAAAATGTCTCTGGAATTCTGTCTCTCTTAGCTTCTCTTTCTCAGCTGCTGTGCATCCTTGCTTGCTCTCCCAGAGTATTTCTTTGTAAGTGTCTGGGGGTCCTTTTTTAGCTTCTCTGGGGCAAATTCTGGACTTCATCTCTTAGCTTAGCATCTCCAAACATCTTTCTGTCTGCATCTCCAAGTGTCTGGGTCTGTGTCAGCCCCTGAACTCTCATAAGGACTCTAGTGAACTAATTAAGACCCACCCTGAATGGGCTGGGTCACATCTCCATGGAAATAATCTAATCAAAGGGTCTCATCGACAATAGGTCTGCCCCCACAAGACTGCATTAAAGAACATGGCTTTTTATGGGGTAAGTACACTCAAACCAGCACAGTATCCCCATATCCAGCCTTGTACTATGTGGTGAACAGATGAGAGAAGGGATGGACCAATGCCAGCTTGGCTGCATTCCAATTGTGGGCCTGCCCTTTCTGTCCATGTGTGGGCTCACTCCTCCCTGGAAAGCAGGCAGCTCTCTTTCTAGGCTCCTCCAGGTGGTCCACTAGGTCATTGTTGGAGATGGGGGACAAAAACTCCATTTACGGCTTCCATCTTGGTTTCCATTTTCCTTAGAAATAACAGGGCTGCTCTGGAAGCCCTCATTTCTCTATTTGCCTGTCTGGGGTGGAGCTCTTGTTGTGCTTTCTGACCTTCAGGGACAAAACAGGCACAAGGGAGGACTTGGGATGGGGCTGCATCCCTGGAATCAGGCTGGGTCAGACAAGGTCTCACCCTGGCACTCAAGGCCCCACCCCAGGAAAGGATGCACCCCAGTGGGTGGGGCCTCCTTGACTGCTGCCCTGGGGGGCTCTTGATTCTCCTCCTTCCACAGCATCTTCTCTGATTTCTGGTAGGTACAAAAAGCTGATGGGGCAGGTGTTTGCATCACTGTCATAGTGGTGAGAAAACCTGGAGCACAGGCAGAGCCCTGGGGGATGTTAAGGGGATTGGGAGGCCCTGCTCACGGCATCACCCTCCTTCCCTCCACACTGACTCTATTGATGTAGCTCATGTGTCTGTTTTCTGTCTCCCAGTCTGTAATCTGTTTTTTCCTTTTCCTTTCTAAATTAGAGAAAAAGGGGCAAAGAGACAAGCATGAGGGCCACTGGCAAAACCCCAGGGGCTAGAAACATCCTTGGTTTAGCAGCCTGGGCTCTGCAGGGTTCTGGGCACCAGGGCCTCCTCTGATCGCATTGAGGTCAGAGCGAATGCTACTGACTGATCAGCTCAGGGAAAGAGAGGAGCAATGTTTTGTTAGTGTTCTCTGTGTAATATCTACCCCCCCCAACCTGCAACCTTCAACAACCGTCTACGTAGCTCGTGATTCAGCAGGTCAGCAATTTGGTGGGAGCTCCGTTGGGCAGCTCTTCCTGTCTCGGCTGGGCTCCCTCATGTGTCCAGTGGTGGCTGCCTGTTACTTGGAGTAATGGGGGTGCCTGGGGCACGT
Organism: Choloepus didactylus; assembly: GCF_015220235.1. NCBI lineage: Eukaryota > Metazoa > Chordata > Mammalia > Pilosa > Megalonychidae > Choloepus > Choloepus didactylus. The sequence continues at coordinate 21,123,024 of NC_051328.1, read as the reverse complement.
GTCTTCTATCCTGTGGCAGCCCAGCTAGCTGTCTCAAGACCAGGAAAAGTTCTGAGACAGAGTGAGAATGTAGAAGACACAAGGCCTCTTGAGGTCCTGGTTTGCAGCTGGCGCATCGCTTCCCCTATATTCTCTTGGCCAAAGCAAGTCACAAGGCCAGCCCAGATTTAAGGAATGGGGAAATAAATCCCACTTCAAGATCCAAGGAGCTACAAAGTCACATTGCCAAGGGCATCGTTGTAGGAGGGGTTGAGAACTGGGGTCATCTTTGCTAAGGGTCTACTTCCAAGCCAGCCCTCTTCTCATGTAGACCTGAGTTCTCTGCTGCCCCTCGCTGATCTCTCTGTCTAGCAGGTGTCTCGCAGTGCAGGGTGAAGGCCGTATCCAGCTTTCTGTACCCTACATGGTCACGGACCATGCTGGACCTCAGATATGCTACCCCAGAAACATTTTGTTCATTGAACATTTATTCTAGCACCCAGCCCAAGGCCAGGCAGAGAGCCCCACACAGGGAGGCGAGAGGTCCTAAGCAGTGAAGAGTTTGGACTTTGGAGTCTAAAAGGTCTTAAACTCCTGCTCTGCTACTTACAGGCTGTGTACTCTGAGGCAAGTTCCTGTCTCTCTCTGAAACTGCTCAATCATCAGCAAAAAGGGGATAATAATATCTGTCTTTCTGAGAAGCTGTGAGGCCTTGATCAAATAGTGTGTGTATTTGTGAAGTGTTTAGCACAGCACCTGGCATGCAATAAAAGCTCACTAAATGGTGGCTATTTTTATTAATAATGTATGTGGGCTGAATGAATGCATGGGTGAAAGAATGTCTGGGCAACTTTCAACCAAATGTGTATGATTAATGCTTACCCCTTCTCCACCCTGCCCAAATAAATTACATAAGGGTTCTAAGCAAACCCATTAGTCGTCCCTAAGTTCCTTTCATAACAAGAAATCCCAGGGCCACAGCTGGTTTTCTTCGGTGTCCTGGGCACGGAGATGGATTAATAACACTGAACTCTGCTTTGGGGCTCCAAAAGCGAGCGGAGCCCCTCATTGTGCCGACAAACTCCACCTCTGCTCTCTAGCGCGCCCCACGCAAAACGAAGCTCGCTCGTCTTGCTGGCTGCGCACCTGCAGCAGAGGCGTGCCGAGAAGCATTTTCCCCTCGGCTGCCTGGATGATTTTGTCTCCACACCTGCACACAGCCTTCTTTTCTACCCCCTCTCCAAATCAAAGTGCGCCTTTGCTCTCCACGCTGTCTGCCTCCCGAGTGGAGCAGGCAGGGAGGACAAGGAGAAAGCAGGGCAATTAGACGCTGAGCCGGCCCCTCTTGGAGGCCGGAGCTGTTTTTAGCTCCGTCTCTCAGGCAGGCGCCTGGCCTTGGGGTCGGGCCCAGCCTGATAAATGAGTGACAGCAGAAGACTGTCCTGTCGGCGCAGTAGCTCCAGGAAAGGGGCAGACACTCCCTCCGAGCCATGCGGAGTTTTTTCTTTTATTCTGTTGTAAATGACAGAGTTTTCCCCTTTAAATGTGCATTGCTTCCCTCCACGGCTCTTTGCCAAATGACCCAGTGTAATTAAAAACAACAATAAACTCCCCCTCTCTATATTTGTAGCGGAAAATAAAAACACACTTTCTAAGCTGAAACAGCACGCTGGGGTGAGAATGAAGAGAACGGGGAGGACTCAGGGTTTTGGAGGAGGGGAGGACTCCTGGAGCTTCCAGGAAGAGAGACCATTTTCTTAAATAGTCTTGTAAGCTGGGGCCATTCCCAGGAGCCTGTGAAGAGCAGGTGTGTGTGTGTGTGCGGGGGGGGGGGGGGGGGGGGGGGGTAGTTTGTGTGAAGTGGGTAAATTTTGCTTTTTTAGTAAGAGGGTCAGTTTATGGAGGCAAATGGGCTCCAGGCTGATACAATCTGTTGGCAAAAATAACTCTGGATTTGGATCTAACAAAGACTCTGAAAGAGAAGCTCAGAGACTTGTTTTCCAGCCTTGTGGGAGCCGTGGTGGTTTTTAATGAAGGGCAGATGTAGCCTGAGGCTGAAAGCCGCCTCCCCCAGCCCTGCTGGAATCTTATAAAGGGAAAAGTTAAGGCAGGACTTTTATGGTAACAAAGAAAAGGCATGACAAGGCGTTTTCCTGGAGCTGAGGGATACCCGAGCTGAGAGATATGCTTTGGGGACACAGGTGAAGAAGATGGAATCACATTTCCCTGCAAGGGGTGACCAAGAGGGAGGGAGCGAGGGAAGGTTGGGGCCCCCTGGGAGGTGCAGGGCCTTGATCTAAATGTTGAGATGGTGGGGAGTGGGCGCCTCCCAGCGTGGGCTGTCTTCTGTCAGCCCCCACCAGGCCAGTCCTCCTCTCCCCCAGCCCCACAGCTCTGCTGTGGCACAGCCAGCAACGGTTCTGGCTGGAAAAATGCCCCAGTAGTTGGCAGTGGCTCCCGGCGAGCCTGTAGGAGCAGGCCCAGCACACCAGAGCGCGGCTCTGGCCAGGGGCCTGGCGCCGAGTCAGGGATTGGGCCTGTGGCCGTGCCCTTCCCTGCCGGGCACGCCCTCCCCTCTTATTTGTGTTTGACCAAACCTTCAGCATTCCCCAGTCCCTCTTCCAGTGGCGCTTGCTCCAGCATGCCTTCTCTCACGGACCCTATTGCGCTATGGGTTGGAAGTTCTCCTATCACCCCATCTGCCCTCTCTTCCTAGCGGGATCCTAAGTCCCTCGGGAGAGGTTGGGCCTGCAGCTTCCGTCCTGCTCCCCCACAGCCTGACGCCGGACAGGGCAAGTCACCAGCTCTCCACACCTCAAAACAGCAATCCCTCTTCATCTGTGCATTGCACTGTTGGCACCAAGCTTTTCACCCAAGTCCTCGTTCGACCCTCACTGTGACTCTGCGAGAGATTCAGGGCTGGACACGGAGTCCGAGAGGCCCATTTGAGCTGGCTCCACAGCTGGTCAGCTAAGGAGCTAGGGCTGGAACCCAGCTGTGCTGACCCTGAAACCTAGACACTCGCTCTCACTGGGGGTGATTTTGCTCTCTGGGGACATTTGGCAGTATCTGGAGACATTTTTGGTTGTCATAACTGGGGGTGGGGGTTGGGGGTCTGCTACCGGCTTCCTGTAGGTAGAGGCCAGAAACACTGCTAAACACCCCCCAACAAGGAATGACCTGGCCTTACAGGCCAGTAGGGCCAAGGCTGAGAAGCCCTGGCACCCCCTTTCCCCTGAGATGAGACCGCTAACATTTTCCGGCCTATAGTCTTCAGCCCAGCTGGGGTCTTCCAGCTTCCTGCCTCGGGGAGCATGGTCCCTTCCAGAACCCCAGCCCCAGTGAGCGTTGACCGAGGCCCGGCGATGGAGTCAGGCTCGAGTGAGTGCTGGCGGGGGAAGCAGAGGGGCCAGCCCCGAGCCCTGGCCTCAGAACCCGAGAGGTGGCTTCAGCTCTCATGGGCGCCGGGCTATGGAGGCCACACGTCAGCAGCTCCAGCGTGTCGTGATGAGGAGCCACCGCGGTGTGTCCTCTGCCTGAGCCTGCTTCTCTGCCACTTAGGCTTCCTCATCACCTCTCTAGATTGAGGCTATTTATCCTGATTAGTAGATGATGCACACATTAGCAGGAAATCAAAAAGGACGAAGGAGACTTTTCGAGGTCAGGATGCGTCCTTCCTATGGAGGATTCAGGCCTGAAGAGAAGGAAGGGATGAACCACGACTGCTTTTCCTGCCTGGGACCCAGAGAGGTGGAACATCCCCCCGAATCTGTCATTCTTACCTCAGAGCTTCACCACCCCCTGCTTCCCGACATGAAAAGGCAGCCTGGCATTAAAGAACCCTTAACATTTGAACAAAAGTGAGATCCGGCTTCTATTCTGTTTGGTAAAAGCTAAAGGTTGATTAATGCCCAGTACTGTCAAGGCTGGTGCAAAATGGACATTCTTGTACACTATTAGCGGGAGAACGGATTGGCCCAAACGTCTTTTGGGATAGTACTTCGGCATTGTCCAGAAAAAAATAAAAAATCTACATTTGAGGGATGCATGCTATATAAATGCTATCACAAATGCATAAAGATGTGGATATGAAGTTTATATTGTGTGTGTGTAAGAGCAAAAAAATTGGAAATAACAGAAATATCTATCAATAGGTGATTGGTTGACTCAAGAGCAATGTATCTATAAAGTGCAATAAAATTTTCCATTTAGGAAAATGTTATAGATCTCTAGGTGCTGATCTGGGAGATGGCCTGTGATATATTGTTAAGTGGGGACTAAAGCCGAGCGTGGCTGATGTCCCGGCACACATCTCTTGTTCACGGCTGGATCCCCAGCTCCTGGTACAGAACCTGACCCCAGGATGTACGCTATAAATGTAGCTCTTATTACTCTGGTTAGCAAGCTGTCAATAAATATTTAATGAATGAGTCCTATACAGTATTGTAAAATCCTCTGTAGACACATAGGAAACATTTGGAAGAAACCACGTGAAAAGGCTAACAGAGTTTATCTCTGTTATGAGTAGAATTGGTGGGGAAAGGATGCTTATTTATATTTTGTGCATCCCTGTATTGCTTGCATTTGGTATGAGTTTGTATTATTTTGCAATTAGAAAAACAAAACAAAACAAAAACTCAGAAGTGGGAAAAAGTTCCCTTCACAGTCTCTCCCTTTCAAGCATGTCAGGGTATCTGCTGTCAGTCCCCCCAGTGCACACGTGGGCTGTGGCAGGCCTGGGTGCCGTCCTGCCTCTACTGTCTCCTCCCTGGTGTTCAGGTGGTAGCAAGAGCTCCTCTCTCCCCAGGTTCTCGAGAGGGGCATATGCAGCAGTGCCTCTCAAACTAGTGAATGCTCGTGAATGCTGGTTTCCTGTGGAGGTTCATTCACTTACTCTACCACTCATGTTTTGCCCCCAGGGCCTTTGCTTGAGTTCTTTGGAGAATCTTTGGTCCCTGAAACACCACTGGGATGAAAGCTTCAGGAAGCTTCAGTCCAGCTCTGTTATTTTGTGGAAACCAGGGCACAGAGGGGTTAAGTGACTTGCTCAAAGTCACACAGCTTCTAAGTGGTAGAGATGGTATCTGCACTGAGCCTCAAAGCTGTGTACTTTCAATGCACTGTACTGCTTGGCAGGGATTTAATGCTTTGCCTTCTGCAAGAGGACTCCTAGAGGTAGAGACACCTCATCCCAAGGGGAAGTAGTCTCCAGGGGAGGCTTTTCACTGTCCATCAGAGGCCACCACCTCCCCGGGAAGGGAAGGGGCAGAGTTTGAGAAGCTCATCCACACGTACGTGGACTCCGGTACTCTCCTCCTGGTCATCCTCTCCAGTCACAGTCCCAGCTGGCCTGGCCTCCCCACGCAGCGCTCTTCTTTGGAGACCACAAGCCTCAGAGCCAGCTAGATCTTCCTGCCAGATCTGCTCTGACCAGTTGGTTGGGTGCCTCAAGTTATTCAGCTGCAAAATGGGGGAGGCAAGATCGGACTGGCAGTTGTGTTTTGAGAATGAGATGAGATGGCAGTTACACACCTGTCTGGCATAGGGTCTGGAGCTTCAGCAGCAAACCGGTTGGACAGCAGACGAGTGTGCACCTGCTGCACTACAGAAAGGCACTGTTGTGTGTGGGGACCCCTTGTTGCAGAGCACGGGGCTCCGAAGACTAGAAAGCAACGTTTCTCAGTAATGTTGCAGCGCCTTTGTAGATGCCTTTTGATCACTCCGGAGGTCCCTAAAATATGGGAACAGCGTGGTAGAGCAATTAAAAGCCTGGCCTTAGGAGCCATTGAGTCCTGGGTTTAAGTCCTGGATCCAGGACTTACCAATTATATGACCTTGGGCAAGCCCCTCAAATTCACTGAGTTCCATTTTCTCACTTGTAAAATTGGGCTAATATTACATCTATCTTGTCATGAATAGAAAATGAAATAATGGATATAAAGTACTTAGTCCAGGGCATGGTATACAGCAACTAGTAAATGTTAGCTTCTTTTACAACTTCTGTCATTGATATTATTTTTTATTATTACATGCTAGTCATTTGTGTTATTCACCAAATATTTTCTTTTTGTCTCTGGACAAATGATAGGATTATACTTCTCTGTCCCACTGAAGTTATGCTTAACCTCTGAATTGCTTTGGGCCAATGAACTGTAAGGGGAACTGTGTATGTCACTCCTGGGCAGAAGCTTTAAGAGCCAGAGTGTGATGTGCTGCCTTCCCTTCTCCTGCCACAGTGACGATGCTGGGGAGAAAGCCCTGCTCTGAACACACAGCACAAGTGACAATTAAACCCTTGGGGGGTCAGTTGTTTTAGCAGCCTCACCTGGCCCATCCTGACTGATACACAGGGGCCTGCCCCACCAGGGCAAGATCATGGGAGATAAAAGCCCTTCTGCTTTGTCATGTGAAGAGGGAGAAGAGAGAGGCAGAGGAGTTCACGCAGTCCTTTACTCAGGAAGTTTTTGTCAAGTGGAGTGCTTAAAGCCAGCAGGCTCAGCACACCCCACCCCGGGCTGCAAGAACTGGGATGTGTGTGGGAGGCCACACAGATCGGGGAGCAGATTGCAGCTGTATGTTTCCTTTTTGGAACCAATTGGTCCTCTTCCTGAGCTTTCCTTGGGTATTTCTCTATAAAGAGTGGGCTGTTCATGATTCTTGCAGTGTGAACTTCTAAGTGACTTCCAGAGAACACCCGCCCATGAGGATGTTAAAATTGCACTCCCTGGAGGCAGCCCTTGTGGAAACTCCCCTGCACTTGCTCCCTGCCAAATCCACGAGCAGCTTCCTGTGCGGGGGCAGCAGGGAGGGAAGACAGAGAAGGGCCCTGGGCTGAAGCAACCACCCTCCCTGGCCCCCGAAATCTTTTCATCATCGGACAAGGAAGGCTAGAAACCCAGTTGCTCCTAGGTGAGCTGAAGTTTTGACTCGCACCCAATTATATTAAGGTGTAAATGACAAATATAAAGCTATTCCACCCCATTCTGAGATACCACATGCTTCAGTAAGGTCAACAAGATACAAAATGCATACATGCTGAGAGATGGTACAGAAAAGGGCAAAAAAAAAAAAAAAAAAGACACTGAAAGAAGAAGGATGGGAGTAGGCAGCAGGTCACACTTTATCTGGGAGCTGATGCTGGGCTTTGAGGTCAGACAACCTGGATTCCAAACCTGTCCCTGCCCCTGCCTCTTGGCAGCTGTGTAATTGGAACATTCCAAGGCCAAGAGAGGGCAGTTGACTCTGTTCCCGAGATGTGCAGACGCCGGCGGAGGGCATGAGTGGGCACCCAGACACCTCCCCGCAGGCCTTGCTGCTGAGGTTAGCCCCGATCTGATCTGACCTATCCCCCCCCCCTACAGTATACAGCCCCTAAACCAAGAGCCGTCTCTTCTTTGTTTAGCTCAATCAAACTGGCATTTACCAGCCGAGTTCTTACTGCACTCCAGGCCCTGGGCTGGGTGCTGGGATGCAGAGAGGAGGATGGAGGGCTGCTGGGGGCAGGTCCTCCGACAGCGCTGGGAGAGCTCGGGGTTAGAAGGCAGACGCTCCGGCCTGGGAAAGTCGTTTCCCCTCTCTGGGACTCAGGTTCTGAATGGCACGTAGGGCAAGACCAGTAACATCTTCACCTCATACTGGGGGCGGGGGAGAAATGAAAAGACATGTGCGAAAGCCCCATGCGAGTGTGAGGCGTTCTAGTTATTACTGAGTCCAAAGCTGTCCACCGGGAGCTCGTCCCCGCTGTGTCCCTGTGTCCCTGCCAGCGCTCGCTGTGGTTTCCTACGGAATGCCCGGATCGCAGACATTTGGCCGGGCTCGCTTTGTCTCAGGGGGCCTGGGCGGCTCTCTGCTCACATTTCCTAGGAAGACAGGGCTGTTGCTTCCGTCCGTCAGTGGTTTCTCGACCGACAGCCAGCCCTCCCTGTTCCGGTTCTGCAGAAGGAGTGAAACTGTATCCTGCTTGAAGAAATGCTAACCATCTGGTCCACAAGGACTCATGCCAGAGAATTGTCTTCAGTGTGGACCCAGCTGCCCTTCCAAGGGAGTCTGCAAGGACTCTTTCCATCCCCACGAGAGCATTAGTGCAAATGAACGGAGACCAGCGAAACTGGGTGGGTTCCTTGAGAATCTGGAAAGTATTCTGATTTTTAAAGTATCACTGACTTTTGTGATTTCAGAGCCCAGATGCCCCTCATCGAGCTTCCTGATTATGTTTCTTCCTTGAGTTATTTTTCATTTTTAAATAAAATCATGTTTTTTTCCAAAGTCAACCTGATGTTCTACCATGGCAAGCTTCCTGGCAGACAGGGGAGGACTTGCCCCCGTTGGGCCCAGAGCTTTCGGGTTGGCTGGGGCAGGGACGCGGCTGCGCCTACAGGGTGGCTTTTTCTCTGGGAAAACTTGAAAATGGACAACTTGGCTTAAGACGCAGACCACATGAGCCAGTTACCCTGGTGCAAAACACATTAACTGGGGCTGCCTAGCTAGAATCAGGCATGGTGCCGGGGTGCTGGGTAATGGGGTGCGGGGTGAAGTCTTTGCTATTAGATTAGATGGTCACCAAAGAGATGGGGAAGAGGCACGCCAGAGGTGATGACAGCCTGCTTCAGATGTCACTGGTGAAGGAGGGGCATTGGAAAGGGTATGTAAGGATGTTCTGAGTCTCTAGGTGTTGAAGGGGGCACATGGGTGTCCCAGCAGATGGATATGTGCATGAGGACTGAGCCCTGGACTTGGTGGGAGGTTCTGGCCTGTCTAGGAGATGCTAGTGGGAAAGCGTGTGCATGAGGTTGGGAAGGGATTTGGAGGCCAGATTGGGAAAGGCCTGGAACATGAAAGAGGGGGCTGACGTTGTCAAGTTTTGGATCTTCTGTTTGGATGCCCCTGGTGATGTGAAGCTCACTACCTCCAGGGGCGGCCCATTCCATCAGTTAAAAGTCCTTCCTGAGAGCAAGCCAGTGTCTGTCATCTAGCTTTGTAGGTACCTGAAGGAAAAACCTGTGCCACACTGGTCTTCCCAGCCCTTTTTTTGTCCTTGATAGAGCCATGAACATTTGTTTTTCGACCAGCATGATGACCCCTTCATGATGACCTTTCAAAGGTTAAGCACGTGTCCTGAACCTCTGGAATTTTCTGCTAATGATCCAAGTGGGGAATATTGTCTGAAATCATCTTGGCAGTTTGTCTAGTGACTAATAGCTTGGGTTTTGGGGTTCAATGGTGCTGATCTTGAATCCTGTCACAGCCACTTTGTAACTTCCTGCACATGTGGCTTTCTTCTTGGAGTTCATCTTCCTCATCTGCCTGCCACTTGGGGTTACTGTAAATGCAAGTAACACACACAAGTCACTCCACTCTGTTTAAGAGGCTTCTCTTCCCAGGCAGCGGGGATGGAGTTTTGGAAGGTCCTTGGGTAGTGCTGTCATTGAGGAGATTCCAGAGCCTCTCACCCCTTTGCAATCATCTTGCACTCCTAAGAGCCTATTTACCTGTTTTTTGACTACAATGGGCCACTTGGGAAAGATGTGCTCCTATTTCTGTAAACATATCTGGTTATGAGCTGCACTTCTGGTCCAGTTTCTGTTGTTTTTGGATTTTGAGCTATACATTTTGTGGGTTTGTGATACATGTGGAAAATGCATTTTGTAGACTGCTTTAGTCTGTTTTTAGACTTTCAAAATATTTGGACAGTGCACCCTCTGTCTTGCCTCTCCAGCCTGTTTGAGAAGCCCCTGGATTTGCTCTCCATGAGCCTTTGGCTCTGTGATCTTCTAAGCCTTAAATGTCCACTGGGGTCAGCCTGGCTGGCTGCAGGCCTGACCAAGAATCTGGAGCCACCCAGCATTGGCGACAGAAAGCTCCTTGGGAATCACCCAGTTCACATTCTGCTTGTCACAGATGGGGAGCTGGAGGTCCAGAGACCAGGGGGCCTTTGCTAAAGTCACAGGGCAAACTGACAGCAGAGGGGCTTGTTCTGGTTTGCTAAAGCTGCCATTATGCGAAATACAGGAAATGGATTGGTTTTTATAAAGGGGATTTATTTGGTTACAAATTTACAGTTTTAAGGCCATAAAAGTGTCCAAACTAAGGCATCACCAAGAGGATACCGTCACTGAGGAAAGGCTATTGGCACCCGGAACACCTCTATCAGCTGGGGAGGCACGTGGCTGGCATCTGCTGGTCCTTTGCTCCTGGGTCCTGGTTTCAAATGGCTTTCTCCAAAATATCCCTGGGCTTCTGTCTCTCTTAGCTTCTCTCAGCTCTCTACTTGGTTCTCCTGGGGCATTTCTCTCTAAGCATCTGGGGGTCCTCTCTTAGCTTCTCGGGGCAAACTCTGGGCTTAATCTCTTAGCTTAGCCTATCCAAGCATCTGGTTTCAACAGCCATCTCCAAAGTGTCTCTGGGTGTTTTCTCTCTAAGCATCTCTCTCAGTTTCGGCTCTTGTGGGTCCTTCTTGCTTCTCCCGGTGGCAAACTCTGGATTACATATCTTAGCTTCTCTCCAAAATGTCTCTCTCAGCTTCTGTGAGCTTCTCCTCTCTGTGAGCTCTCTTCAAGTACTCCAGTGAACTGATCAAGACCCATCCTGATCAGATGAGGTGCCACCTCCACGGAAATGATCTAATCAAAAGTTCTCACCTGCAGTTGGGAGGGTCACTTCTCCATGGACACAACCTACTCAAATGTCCCACCTAATCAAAAGACTAATAAGTCTGCCACCACAAGATTGCATTAAAGAACATGGCTTTTGTAGGGGACATAGTAGATTCAAACCAGCACAGGGGTTGACCCCTCCCACCCCTGGCTCCATGGCCAGCTCTCAGCTGGGGTCCTGGAGCCTTGAGGTCTGCGAGGCAGCCTGAGCCATGCAGACATCTGCTCGTCGTGTCTACATTTGTCCTTTAGCGCGCCCAGATGTCTGGAAGTCCACACCCCATCGCTGTCCCAGTCCAGACTTAGCCTGATTAATGCCCTGGGCTGCCTGATTTGCAAATACCCAGAAACTCAAAGCCAATCAAACAGAGCTTCCTAAACACAAGTCCTTCTTGAGCCCTGGTTCCTGGATGGGGGTGGGAGTGAGGAGTTTTGCTGTGGGAATATTCCACGTATTACAACAGTTATGGATTTGGGGAACTAGAATTAAAACTTCCTTCCCCATTCTCTACTCACCACCTGGCCCCACCCAGGGTCTTGGGAACATCAAAATGGTTTGTGAGACAGTTTCAGAATGGTCCTAAGAGTGAAACTGTGATGGTCAGTGTATTAGTTTTTTGTTGCCACTGTGGCAAATTACCACAAACCCAGTGGCTTAAAATGACACAAATTTATTCTCTTCCAGTTCTAGAAGTTAGAAATTTGAAGTGAATCTCACAGGGCTAAAGCCAAGCTGTTGGCAGGGCTGATTCTTTGTGTGGACGCTCCAGGTGAGAATTTGTTTCCTTGCTTTTTTTAGCTCCTAGAGGCTGCCTCTATTCTCTGGCTTGTGGCCCCTTCCTCTCTCTTTAAAGCCAGTAGCTTAGCATTTTTTCTCTCTGCTTCTGTGTCACATGGCTTTCTCCTCTGCCTCCTTCTCAGGAGGACATCTGGGATTCCATTTAGGACAATCCAGGACATCCAGGGCCATCTCCCCAACTCAAGATCCTTAATGCAAGCCCATTTGCAAAGTCCCTTTTTCCATGTAAGGGGACACTCACAAGTTCTGGGGATCAGGACATGGACGTCTTTGGGGGGCTTCCACAGTCAGTTAATATCATGCCTATTTTACAGACATGGAATGGGGGATTGCAAGTTTGGGTGTTACAGGAAATCCAGGTCTCTGGTGCCTGCTCCGTATTCCTAACCCTGGCATCAAGGCTTTTTGGATATCCTCTCCAGGGCCTGTGGGATGGTCTTTTAAAAAATGAATATCTGACATGGTCCATTTCTCATACAGGTTGGTCATTTACTGAGGGTGGGGTCACTTCATCATTGCTTTGCAATTTTGGACAAGCTCCCCTGTTTTCCTCTTGAATCTCAGTTTCCTCATCAATATGCTGCAGCTGTTATCACCTACTACCTATCATGCAGCGTTTTCAGGAAGATAGAAATACTGAGTACGGAAGATTCTAGTGCACTGCTCTAGAGATCAGTTAATGCAACTAACTGCCCTCTCTTCCTGCTTCCCTCCCTCCCTTCCTTCTTCCCTTCCTTCCTTCTTTCCTTCCTCTGTAATGGAAGTAATTGGGGCCTAGCCAGGCTGCTTTCTGAGCAGGTGCACCCACTCCAGCTGCATAAGTGTTGGAGGCTAATGACTCACAGCTGCCCCCTTCTCTGCAGATTTGTCCTCAGCTGAACAGGAGCTGCTTCCTGGGAACCAGGTTACACTCCCTCTCCCTGCCCTGATCTCCCAGACCACTGACTGATGAGGACACGCAAGGCAGGTCCTCTTGTCACCAGGTGGGACTGACTTTTGGTGCAATTCATGATCCTGAGCTCCCTGTGGGATCAGGATAGCTTCCATCTGGGACCACTTCCTTGTTTAGCTCCTAACTCTTCCCTGTCCTGCTTCCTTCACTGCCCACCTCCCAAGAGACCTCCCTCACAACTTGATGCACCCAAATCTTGCCATGGGCCCTGCTTCTAGGATACCTGCCAGTGCCAGTTTGGATGTTTTATGTCCTCCAAAATGCCTTGTTCTTTGATGCAATCTTGTGTGGGCAGAGGTATTAGTGTTGATTAGGTTGGAATCTTTGGATTAAGTTGTTTCCATGGAGATGTGACCACCCAGCTCTAGGTGATAACTCTGATTGAATTATGTCCATGGAGGTGTGGCCCTGCCTATTCAGTGTGGATCTTGATTTAATCACTGGAGTCCTTTAAAAATGCTGGCACAGACCCAGACACTAGCTGGCTTAGCTCAGCGATGCTTGGAGTTGTGGACTCCTGACTTTGGCTGCAGGTTAGAGAGACATTTTGAAGATGGCTGTTGAAAGCTGATGCTGACATTTTGGAGAACACCATTGTGAAATGCAACCTGGGAGCAAGCAGATGCCCACCACGTGCCTTCCCAGCTAACAGAGGTTTTCTGGATGCCAAAGGCCTTTCTCCAGTGAAGGTACCCGATTGTTGATGACTTACCTTGGGCACTTTATGGGCTTAAGACTGTAAATTTGTAACCAAATAAACCCCCTTTATAAAGGCCAATCCATTTCTGGTATTTTGCAAAACAGCAGCATTAGCAAACTGAAATACTGCCTGAATCTACTCTCCCTTCTGTCTTTTACATATTTTCTTTTTCCCTTCCTTCCTTCCTTCCTTCCTTCCTTCCTTCCTTTCTTTCTTGTTTTCTTTCAAGATATCAGTAGAGTGTCTGTGTTAGTTTCCTAGGGCTGCTGTAACAAAACTGGGTGGCTTAAAACAACAGAAACTTATTCTCTCACAGTTCTGGAGGCCAGAAATCTGAAATCAAGGTTCTGGGAGGGCCAGGCTTGCTGCAGAGGCTCTAGGGGAGATGTGTCCTTGGCTCCGTTGGTCCTGCTTGGCTTCCCTGGCTGCACCCCTCCTTCTCTGCCTCTGTCTTCCCATGTTCTTTCCCTCTGTGCCTTTTATACTTTCCATTGGCCTTGGGGCCCACATGGATAATCCAGGGTGATTTCATCTTGAGATCCTTAGCCTGTTACATCTGCAAGACCCTTTATCTAAATAAGGTCAGAGACACAGGTTCTGGAGGTTAGGGCATGGCCATATCTTTCTGGGGGCCACCATTGAACTTACTGCAGTGTCATTTCATGGAAACCCAAACCAGGAGAGTTTCAACAGGAGGAGAGGCACCGGGATTTGATGAGGAAGAGTCACTAAAATGAGGACTAAAGATTGCTCATTGGTGTTGGCCTTTAGAAGGTTTATTGGTGGCCTCCAGTTTAAGTGAATGTGAAGGAACAATTAAACTTCACCTTCCTTCTTTAAGGCTGGGTCTGTAGATCTGAAAAAAAACAAGTTTTAGTGATAGAAAAAATGCCAGGTAAGTCAATTACCCTGCCTTAGCCTTAGTTTCTCCAGCTGAAAATTAAGATTTTCAAGGGAAATTTTGTGATTCTAAGAACACATCCTTGCATGTCCATGTGTAAGGAAGAACAGTCTCTTTTACTGGCTTTTGATGGATGCCTTACAGCCCCCTTGTGAGATGGGAAATATATTGCCCCCATTTTACTGTTTTAGCAATTCATCTACATGCTAAGGCCTCCTGATTTTGCATTTCTGGTCCGGACCTTGCCCCTTGAACCAGCTGGCATCAGTCTCTGTTCCTTCTAAACCCCCAAACTCCTGACCGAGAGACCATTAATTAACTACATGGGGCTCAGACCGACTTGGCAACTCTTGTAGAACGTGCCTCAGAGTCATCCCCAGCACAGGGTGAGGGAGCCGGGGTGTGTATCCACCCACACCTGCCCGTGCCTGGCGGAAAGCTGCTTGTGGGAAGAGTTAACTCCCCTGCACTTCTGTTCCAGTGGCCCGGAAAGGTGCCCAGGCAGAGTTCTGGGTGCTTGCAGTTGAAGCTGCTGGGTCTTCATGCTTGGGAGTCGTAAATGCTGTGGGAACATGGGCAGGGTGCCGACGACATTGGCGTTGGCATTGGCTGGTGTGTTTGAGGGCTGAACCCCAGGGCAGGCCCATGTTCAAAATCCGAGGAGAGGAGAGGTTCAGTGGTAACATCCAAAAGAGCAGTTTCGGTGGAGTTGTGGATGAGCAGAGTTAGAGTGAGGACGCCTGTGAGCGAAGAGAAGCGGGGAGTAGTGCACAGATGGGAGCACCCCTTTTCAGGTGGTAGATTCAGGAGTGTGCTTTTGCGTGAATGGGAATGATCCAGAGGGCGAGGGCGTGATTGACGATGCAGGAGGGGAAGGGGGACTGGAGCTGTGAAGATTTGAAGACAGGGGAGAAGGCTAGAGACAATGGGTTCCAGATGCATGTGGAGTGACTGGTCTTTGTGAGGAGAGAGCCTCTTCCTTAGCTGGGAGATGAGGGAAGAAGGGAAGGGAAGGGATGGAAAGCTAAAGGAGTTTATATCTGATGCCTTCTAGGTTTTCAGAGAAGTAGAAAGCAACATGAAGATGAAGGGGTGAAGGGTGAGGGGTAGGGGGTACTGACAATATTGGCCCATGTGCTGGTTTGGATATATTACGTCCCCCCAAAAGCCATGTTCTTTAATGCAATCCTGCAGGGGTAGATTTATTAGTTTTTTGATTAGGGTGGAACCTTTCAATTGAGTATTTCTAAGGAGATGTGACTCACCCAACTGTGGGTGATACTTTTGATTAGATTATTTCCATGGAGGTGTGGCCCCACCTATTCAGCATGGGTTTCGATTAGTTCACTGAAGTATTTAAGAGAAGAGCTAAGACAAAAGCCCGGAGACATTTTGGAGAAAGCCATCTTGAAACACAACCCAGGAGCAAAGGACCAGCAGATGCCAGGCACGCACCTTCAATGGAGGTGTTCTGGATGCCATCAACTGTTCTTCAGTGAAGGTATCCTCTTGTTGATGCCTTAGTTTCGACACTCTTAGGGCCTTAGAACTGTGAACTTGTAACCTAACAAATTGAAGTCTGTTTAATGAACTTAGATTTAGATCTGTTCTGGTTTGCTGAAGCTGCCGGTATGCAAAATACCAGAAATGGATTGGCCTTTATAAGGGGGATTTATTAGGTTACAATACAGGGCCACACCTCCATGGAAATATTTCACTCAGAGGTTCCACCCTAATCAACAGACTAATCAGTCTGCCCCCACAAGATTGCACTGAAGAATATTGCTTTTCTAGGGGACATAATATACCCAAACCTGCACA
This sequence comes from Choloepus didactylus, assembly GCF_015220235.1. Taxonomy (NCBI): domain Eukaryota; kingdom Metazoa; phylum Chordata; class Mammalia; order Pilosa; family Megalonychidae; genus Choloepus; species Choloepus didactylus. The sequence goes on along the minus strand of NC_051328.1, from coordinate 21,107,220 downwards.
GTCCATTTCTTTGGCCCTGATGCATCATTAAAACTCAAACCCAGGAGGCCCACACAGTGTCAAGGACTTAGGTTGAGCTGGTATGTTTCTTTGCAAATTCCACGACAAAGAAAAAAAGCCCCATTTCCCACTACTGGGTAAGTATGTTTATGGAGCAGATTACCAAATTACGATGATGAAAAGGAGAATTCACTTTAGAAAGTGACTTATAATGATAAATGTCTATTCTTTTTCTACCCTTCACTCTTACTGAAAAGAAAGAAAAAAAAGACCAGGGTGACAAGTATCATCTAATGTTCTTCATTTGCTGCTTTGCTGTGGCTTTGAAAATGGCATTCTGAACAAGCATATTAATTTAATTTCAAGTCCCTTTGTACTAAAATGATGGCTACAGGAATGTAAAAAAATCACATATCTTTGTTGTGTTTGATATAAGATAGATACTCAGACTGTCCCACATGACAGAAGACAGCTCTGCTTTCCTGACAAGAAATAAAGATGCTTAAACAGTCAAATAGTTAATATTATGAGTTGCAGTTGGACATCGCGACGCTAAATAACTTTTCAGGGTGCTCAACCTGTCTGTTGGCCTGTCATCATGTGGATTCCTACATGGTTTATGGTTTTAATATTATTCTGCTGGTTTGTCCAAATCATATTATGATGAAATCCCTCTCAGAGTCGATCCATTGGAGTAACGAAGAACAATGTCTGTATTAAGCTTAATGATGGATTCCTTAGGCTGGAGCCGAGCAATCGGACCTGCATTTTTCAAGAGGTGGAGAGAGAGGCTAATCAATTTGGACGTGAGAAACAGTTTGTAACTTTGCAAATTTTGTACTTGAGCCTCAGGGAGAAATTGAAATTCCATGCTCTCTATTCTGGAAGAATAGATTATCAACAACATCAAATATTTTATTCCAGAGGGGCCAAGAGATGCAGCATGCAAAATTGTGCGTGTGATGGTCTTGTCCATAATTGCTGATATGGTTTGTCACACCTGCAGGACAGGGATTCCTCAGGAGATCCTAGGAATTCTGCACAGTGGACTTAGATTGTTAAATACTAGGATGATAAATTGGGACCGGAGAATAGGCAAGCTCAAATGCGAAGTGGCAGTGTGGTTTGGTGGAAGCTTCTGTGGTCAAGAGAATGGGGTTCCTGTCCCAGCCCTGACCTTGGGCTTCTGTGTAGACTGAGGCCCATTTCCTCCTTTGGAAAATAGGAAAATGAAAGGTTAGGGCTTGACTCTCCCTGGGGTTCCTCCTGACTCAGGTATGTCAGGATTCTACAACCCTAGATATGATCTCTGTTTCTTCTTGTATCAGCTTTACCATCTATGAATCTTCAGAAAGGGGACCCAGATGATTTAATAGAAAACCCATTCACACACTTTTGCCAAGACAGGCAAGGGGAGGTGGGGGAGATGTGGAAATGGGGGCCCTACTAGGGTTTTGATTACAATTGTGTGTTCAGGTGGGAAGGCGGTGGTAGGGTGGGGAGTGGGGGGGTGGGGCACTTTTCCTTTAAAGCCAGGCTATTTGCACTGGAAAAGTCCTACAGGTCAGTTTTTAGACGGATCTGATGATTGGCTAAATATGCAGGGGGTGATGAGGAGTTTCCTGCTTCCCCTGAAAGCCAGGCCATTGTTTTCTGTGCCATTTTACTGTGGAGCAAGCTGTTCTGGTGAGACTATTAAAAATTAGCAATGGGCTAAAAAATGCAAAGTGACAGATGGGTGCCCGGGGTGCTGTAGAAAAGAATAATTTGCAGCCTCCAAGTGAAATCTCAGGTTGTTTGTTCTTCGTTTCTAGAAGCATAACACAACATTTGCAGCATGTGTTGGATAAATTAACCTCTTGTTAATTTTGGAAGCTGCTGTCATCGCCGCAGCCCCCTCCTCCCCTCCTCAGCTTCAGGCATCAGGTGGGTGGGTGGAGTGGAAACCTGCCTCATCCAGGGTGTGGCCCCGAAGTCCCACGAGAGCAGGAGCTGAGTCTATGTTGTACTTTTGGTGCCTGGCACATACTAGGTGCTCAATAAACATTTGGTGAATGTGTGACTTGCTGGCTGTGGCTTCCAGCTGAGTGGCTGGGGAAAGCAGACTGGCTCACAGAACTCCACTTCTTCTGCTGTTCTCATGTAGAGGGAATTCAACATTAAGTGTGACCCTCGCTGGGGCATCCTAAAGCCAGCTCCTGGGTTGGACTTCACCACGGCCCACCAGGAGGGAGGCAGGGAGACCCCCACCCTGGCCCAGCCTTTCTGGAAGAAGGCCGGGAACACCTACGGCTCTGTCCTTTGGATGAGAAGTAACTGGTGTTCCTATTCACACATTCTTATGGACATTATTCAGCGTTCACTAATTGGCTTTACAATTTCCTCAGTAGTTAATATTCATCTGTCAAAAATGGAAGCATAAATAAATAACTTCGGTTCGAGCACACCTACTTATTAGGCCATACATCATGCTAGAAAGTTCGCATTCTTTAACCAGGAAGATGAAATTAGAAACATCTTGAAAAAGGCTTCTTGTTATCGATCATGTCATCTTGAACATGTTTCGAAGCTTGCTGCTGGCATCAAGAATAGATGTTTTATTCAAAAGAATGTATTTAAAGAAAATGACAGCACTTTTCAATTTCAGCTTTTTAAAAACAGGAACTCTTTCCAGTCCTCCTGCCTGTGAGCGTGCCGGGGTCTCGGAAGGCGTGTGGAGTGGCTCTCTCCGAGGGCGGAGGAGGCTCAGACCCTTTAGACGGGGCGTGCTGCAGAAAGACAAAGAAGCCGATCCCCGGGATCATGGTTTGGCAGCACGGCCTGGGGCCTGGGTGGCTTTGCTGAAGTCACTCACCCTCTCTGGGTCTCCATCTATTCATTTATAAAATGAAGAGGTTGAGCAAGAGTAGAGGGGAGCAGCTCTCGGCTATCAGAGCACCCCGAGAAGCAGGAGATAGAAAGCCCCACTGGTCATTCATGTAGATTCTGCACCATTCTCCATAGTAAGTGTTTGCTTGACTATAGGAGAGGGGAAGTCACTTCCATCGAGTGCATCTGTCCTCTATACAGACGTGCCTTGCTCAGTGGCAGCTTTTCCTGCCCCCTCACTCACGGCCTACTCCTTCCTGGATGGGGAAGGTGGGACTAGACAGTCTCTAGTTTTAACCTGCTGGATCCCGGGGTGGGGGCGCTGCTGAGGGGCACGTGGCTCCAAGATCCAGCCTCTTCCTTCCAGGAGGCCTCAGGATCTCCCCCAGCCCCCCAGCCTTGCTTTCCCAGTGGCTGATGTTCAATTCCACAGCACAGAGTGTGCAGCGAGCTGTTCCTTGCACCGAGGAGCAGGAAACCAGGATCCTTGCCCCAGCTCCATCCCATCACACCTTATGGCCTTGGGGAAGTCACTGTACTTCTCTGGCTTCACTCTCCCCAACCGTAAAGTAAGGCAGTTGGATGATGGATTGATCTTCAAGGAGACTTTAATGATTACCCTAGGGGTTAAGAGATAATTAAGACCTGAATGTATTTCTGGAAAGCAAATAGGGCCAGATATATTATCTCAAAGCCCAGATCTTCTGGAGTAGTGTTTCCTTTATTGCAAAGATAGTTTAGAATCCTTTCAGGTACTCAGTCCTTCAGGTCCAGGGCTCAGCCACCAACAGAGTTCACTCTAGGAGCAAGAGCAGTCAAAGCGTTCTCACTCCCCAATGAACCAAAGAACAAGGACCACTGTCATTGGCATTCGATGACTCCTGCATGTTGTCCCTGTCACAGACTTTAAATACATTCTAGTCAAACCCCCTCATCTGACAGTTGAGAAAACAGAGACCCCCAAAAGGAGAATTCACTTGTCTAAGGTCACACTCAGGGGTTAGAGGTGAGACTAGAAAACCCAAGGCTCCTGTCCCCCTTTCCAGGGCCCTCTTCCCAACCCCAAATTTGTGTCTCATTTAAGAGCATTAACACAACTTCCTGAAATGCACAACTTAATTTTGAATCCTTCTCCTCCTTTATGCATAAATATAAAGTCATAGTTTGTAAAAATACATAAACACTGAACCTACACTTCAAGCCATATGCTGCTAACCACACCCATCTGCCACCCTGAATTTCTAACATGACTGGCTGTCAAAAACTCATCTTGGACAGTTTGCCAAACACTTCACAGCCAAACCTTGTTCAAGGGTGCCTGTGACATCTCATAAGTCAAACAGGTCTGTAGATGCCAAACATGTGCCCTGCCCCATTATAAAAAAATGGGAGGCATAGATTGAATTCCTGTAGGTAGTGGCTAAGACCCTTGAATTGTTGGTCACCAAGTCTTGGTCTCATTGTGCTGAGCCTGAGGATGGAAATGATTAGGGCAAATCCCAGCTCACAGTCTAGTGGGACATATATGTCTTATAAGCAAGATTCAATAATACCAGATGGGCTGTGATCATTGATAAAGAGCCTACGGGGCCTTAGTGGAGGGACAAGCACTCTGGCAGGCAGATTATGGGTGGGTGGATGGGGAACTTCTGGATTAGGCCAGGTAGAGGGGAAGGATTTGGACAGGTGGAGACGTATGACTTGAGGCCCAAAGGCGAGAATGCACAGTGAACATCCTAGGAGCAGAGGATGTTTTGGCTCAGCTGTAGGGTGTGTGAAGGGTTGTGGTAAGAGAAAAAATTGGAAAGGCTGCTTGAGGCCCAATTTTAAAGGCTCCTACTGCTAAGTTAAGGACTTCATCCTTTACTCAGGAAGCAGCCACACTACTGTAACAATGACAATTGATAAAGAAGGAAGAATGTGACCTTTGGAGAAAGAAAATCTGGGGTTCAAACATTAGGTATTCCACTTATCAGTTGATGACCTTTGGCAAGTCACTCAACCTGTCAGAACCTCAGCTTTCTCATCTGTAAAATGGGGACTCATTTCTATTTTACAGCCTAGTTCTTCTAAGTTGTGAATCACTTTTGTAATCATGAGAGCTAATATATACTGCTGTTTACTATATACCATGCACTGTGCTAAGCTTTATGGGACTTATGTCACTGAATCTTCAAAATGACTTTCTGGGACAGATACGATTATACCATTTAACAGATGAGGACACCGGGACTCCCACAGTGCGGGACTTCCCATCTATGCCATGACATCTTAGAGATGATGGACTGGTTCAGAGCTTGGCACGTCATGTGGGTGACATCCTCTAGCCCCTGCCTCCACCCTTGGCAGAATGTGGCCCTTAAACGCTTAGCCACCACGTTCCCTGTCCAGCTGTGTCTAGGCCGAGGAGTGCAGCCGCATGGAAATATGAAAGAAGCACAAGCCACTTCCCAAGTCCTCCCATGCCAGCCCTGCTCTCCATGGGCAGCGCATTATCTGGGAAGACCATAGACCTGCTCTGTCCCACACAAGAGCCATTAGGTATATGTGGCTACTTAAATTTAAGTTAATTAAAATTAAATAAAATTTAAAATTGAGTTCTTCTGACACGTTAGCCATATTTCAAATGCTCAGTAGCCACATTACGGCTGGTGACTCTTGTATTGGATGAGACAGATTTAGGGCATTTTCGTCATCACAGAAAGTTCTGTTGGACAGTGCTGCCACTGACATTCCCCACGCTTGCCTTTGGCTGGTAGGAACCTCAATGCGTACTCAGCTCCAAGCCTTTATTCAATCTACATTTACCAATCTGAAGAACATTCTACTTGCCCAGCTTTCTCTGTCTACTAAGAGAAGCTAAGTGACTCGCTAGTGGTCATACATGAGGCAGGTCTGGGTGGAGAAACTGAGTCTCCAGAGCCCACACTCCTGACCACTTCTCTGCTGCATTCTGGCATCTCCTCAGTCTGAAAGAGGCGACATAGGCAAAGAGCCTGGTATACAGTAGGACCTCAATGCTTTAGCTCTCCTTCCTCCAGAACATGGTCTCCTCCCCTTTGCTTCCACCACCATTAGGAAGGGCTTTTATGTTTTTTCAATCCCTTTCTGGGTTCAAGTATTGACCGACCTTTGCCATTTAAGCAAATCCTCAAGTAGGTGTGAGAGCATCCGAGCAGGTGCCTGGGGCAGGGCCGGGGTAAGCAGGCAGCAGGAGCGGCAATCACACTCCTAATCCCATCTTCATGGATTCCCCTGGGGGAACCAGCCAGAAGGGTTGGAGACCCCACGTGCCTGGATTTCAAAGGCAGGGGCTGAAGCTCAGCTTTGTAGAATAGCAGCTGCATACCTCTGGGCAAGTTCCTTATTGTCTCCAAGCCTCCTTTCCCCTGCCACACCCCTGGGCAGGATGGAAATAATGACCCCCTCACCCTCCATAAAGGGATATGGCAAGATAAAAAATGTGTTTAAGGTTTTTCTAACCCTAAATAATTGCACTTTCCTTATGGAGTTTAGTGGGATAATTTCTGCAAAGCTCTGAGCAAGCTGCCTGTGGTAGTAGACACTTCATCCTTTCAGACCCCAGCTCCCCTGTCCCTGCCCCACACTCATGCAGGTAAACTTGACTCGGAGTCAAGGTGCTGCCCACACTGTCCAATGCTAGTGCCCACCACGCCTGGCATCTGTGAAAGGCCAGGCACTGGCTACGGAAGCATTTCTTGAGGACTAACTTATTCAATCTTCATAGCAGCCCTAGGAGATTGGCAGATTGCTTCTGCCATGATAGCGATGGGGAAGGTGAGGCCCACAGAGGACTAGTTCCTGCTCCCATCTGACAGCCGATAGCTGGGAAGCCAGAGTTTGGTGGATTTGTCTACAGTGTGTCTCCTGCCCAGAGATCTGATTCAATTGCCTGGGGTGGAGTTGGGTATCAGATTTTTAAGGCTTCCTAGGTGATTCTGATGTGCAGCTATGGCTGAGAGCCACTGGCTAGATGTCCTTAACTGAGACTTTAAAAACGATAAATCCAAGCACTTCTTTATTTGTGGTATCCATAGATTCCCAAACCTAGATCTTTGTTCAGTAAACAAACTGGCTTTAAATAAAATAAAGTTTGAATCATACTGCTACCACCATTGTGAGAATGAAAAGGCAGGGGAGAGAAGCTTTTCTTTAAAAAAATTCAGATATACACTGGTACATTAATCGGAGTGCTGAGGGTGAAAGTAGCTTTTACTCACCTATCAAGTTCCTGTCATCACCTGCCAACACAACAGACTTTACTTCCAAAAGATATGGAAAAGAATATGAACAGTGGGCTTCTCGAATGGTAAGAAAGTGTGAGCTGTAGTAGGAGAGAACAAAACACATTTTCATCTTCATTTCTCCCCTCTGGGGAAAGGACCCCTATCTGAGGACTGTTGGACACACCAGAAAAGGAGATGTGGTTTTTCATTCTTCAGAATTAAGAAGACAATGTTTGAGGGTAATTTGTAGCATGTAACTTTGCCTCGTTACTTTCTTTTGTTTCTTGGGGCAAGTGTTTTTTTGAGTCCACAGGACACTCCATCTAAACCTGTTGGCCCAGCCTTCATGTATTACCTGCATGCTGAGCAAGTTAATAAGCAGCCCTGCTCTCCTGCTTCTCAGCACGCTTAGCTCTGGACCTGTTCTGGCTGCTGGGTGAATAGACCTTCTCATGCTTTTCAGAGTGGGTGGTGGTGTCTCCGAGTTGACACCTTCAAGGAGGGTGTGTGGTAAAGAATTTAACCTTGGCACAAAGAGGGCTGGCCTTTGCCCTCAGCTTCTGGGAAGTATCTCCAAGCCCTTGGAGCGTCATGACTGATTGTCTTTGTTTAGGGTGGGGCCTGGCCAAGCCAGAAAGACCAGCCATGTGATTTAGAGTCGGGACCTTGGACCACGTGGTGTCAGTTAACCTGGAGACAGACCTACCACGTGGGCAATCAGGCAATCAATCACGCCTACGTGATGGACACCCAGGCTCAGGTGAGCTTCCCTGGTTGGCACTACTCCATGCATATAGCCACACGCTGATCCCGGGAAAGAAATGTGTCCGTGAGTCCATGGGGAGAAGACATCAGAAGCTCTCTGTTTGTACTGTTCCTGGACTCTGTCCTATGCCCTTATTTTAGTTGATTTTCGTGTGTATCCTTTCCCTGTAATAAATCATAACTGTGAGTATAGTAGCTTCTGTGAGTTCTGTGTGAGTCCTTCTAGCAAATTATCAAAACTGAGGGTGCCCCAGACCTGGTGTGGCCTCTGCACAAGCATCATCATCTTCAGTCCATCCTTCCTACAATCTTCATCCTTTTCAGAAAGGTTGACAAGTGTGCCCAAAGTTGCACAGCCAATGAGGGGTGGATCAGGGGTAAGAACCAAGATAGTCCTACTGTAAAAGTGTGGGAGAGCTTAACCACGGAGCAGCTACTGTCCTGGGGTGTGGCTGTGGCATGTCTATACCAGTCCAGTTAGAGAGGGGGTGAGAGTCATTTTCCTAAATAAATGTGAGCTGGAGAAAGACTAAGGGGATCGCCCTATTCCACCCTGCAAAGCCTGGGCCTCTCTGGGTGGGGCCAGTGGAGAGGATCCTTCCTGGAGATGAGGCTCTAAGACCTAGTCCTTGGAAGGAAATTGGATAATTTGGGGTCATGAGCCTGGAGGAGGGAGAGGGAAGAGAAATGTCTTAAAGTGGTTGAAGAACTCATGCAAAAGGAATTAGCTAGCAATGCATGTCCTTAATACATAGCCTAACATGTCCCTAATATATAGGCACATTCTGTTTTGATGTAAGGAAGGACTTCCAAATGTTTTGATGCCCAAATCAAAAACAGCCGACTGAGCTGGTGGTAGTGAGGGCTGTGTAACTGGAAGTGTCCTATCAAAACAGAAACCACTTGCTTAATTCATGAGAATCTCAACACTCACTAAGGGCAGATGGGTAGGGGGCAATGCCAGCCTTTTAAGCAGACTGTAAAATTGAGCCAAATTTTTCAATTAATTTCCTGAAAATTCCAGAAAACATTAGAGACAGACATAAAGTTTTATGGATTGATGGTCTCCCCACTACTTCTCTCATAAAAAACAATAGAGAGAGCACAAATGTCCCAAAATAGGATATTGCTGAAGCAAAATAGGGTGTTCTGTACAATAGAATATTATTTAGTCATTAAAATGAGGCTTATAAAACAATTTAAGTCACAAGAAAAGCTCACAACATAATTTAAGTAACAAAGGAGAATGCAAAATTGTGTAAATATATACATAAAATATATGTGGATATATGTGTATGTATACACACACAGAAATATGAATTAAATCTATGAATGGGAAAGAGTAAACTGGACAGACTTATAGAATGTAGACAGGGATAATGGCCTGTTTGTAGGCTAATGAGGGCAAAATATTGCTCTGAATTTTGCAAAGTTTTTCACCAGGGGCTTGTATCATATCCATAACCAAGGTACAAGTTATTAAAATGATATTTTTGATGACTATAATGACATGGGGAAATACAATATCATATTAAACAAATAATGCAGGATGCAAAAGGATGCATATATTATGACTCTAATTATGCACATAAATTTAGTTATTCCCTACTTGTTTCATAAAAAGTATTGAAATCGACATGGATGAACACACCTGCACATGCACCCCACCCAGGGGAAGCCTGAAGCAAGTATCTAAAAATGCTAATGGTTATCACTGAGTTGTGAGATTGTGAGGGATTTCAGTTTTCTATTTTATTCTTCTCGGTATTTTCCAAGTATTTTTTTGGTTACCCTAGACTCAGAGTTTGGTGGAAGGCCCCAGAAAAGTAAAAAACAATTCCCGGCACATATTAGGAACCTACCCAGTGACAGGGAGTTCCTCTTGCACCCTAATCCCTCAACTTTCGTTATTCCCGCTGGGTGGACTCACCACCCAGGACCTTCGGGAAGGTGAGGGGCCTTTTGGAGTGGGGGTGCTCTGAGTCTCTTGCCCTCTAGGGGGCGCTGGTTACTCTCCTCTGGGGCAGGAGGACGAGCCCCTTCCCCTGGCTGCACCAAGGACCCTTGCCAGGTATGAACCTAAGAAGGAGCTCGGTCACTCTGGAAATGGGCTTAGGAAAACCCAGATGTCTGGAAATGACTTGTTAAACAGGATCCACCCAAATTCGTCAGCTCAAGCTGAGCCTTGTCATAATCCCCAGCATCACCATGAGTGTAAATAGGGGGCGATGGTTCCCTGGAGTGTGCATCAAATTTACTTATATTTTTATAAAGAGGTAATTTGCAAAAGTGCAGTTAATCCCACCGTGCTTTATAATTTAAATGTCACTAGCAATGATTGCTGACATGCAACTGATTAACAGCAGCCCTTAGTGGCAAATTAATCAGCATCTAATCCCAACTATGTATTAAGGAGAAATGGGATAAAAAAGTAACTTCCTCCCTGCAGCCAATTCTGCTTTATTTCAATAGAATGCCCAACCTTCCCCTGCAGTTTGGGATCTGACTAAAAGCTAGGTTTGAATATTTCTCTTACACGGAAAAGATGCATAAATGATAAATTATCGAAACACATGTGTGGGTTCCCCCTTGGGGGAATTACCTCCTCTTCTTTGACTTGGTTGGGAGAGATTGTCAATCACTCTGCCCAAAGTTGGGGGGAGGTGGGTGAAGTCATATCTATCTAACATTCTGGAGAGATAAGCAGAGAGTTGGCACTCTCGTTGCTTCCTAGTTCCTGTCCTCTAGGCATCACAAATGTTTCATTCCGCCTTTGCTTCCATGAACCACCTGTATACTTCCAATAAATTCCTTTTTTTAAAAAAAATTAGCCAGTATTAGTTTTTATTGATTGATCAAAAAAAAAAAAAAAAAAAGAAAAAAAGAAAAAAAAAGAAAAAATCCATATATAAATGTTTTGGAGGAAAATAATTCTAAGGAATAAAAGACAAGCTTTAAAAAGTTCTTTAAAAAGAAAACAAACAAAACAGTAAGTATTAAAAGAGGCTTCCTCTCCCCAGCATCCCTACTAAAAATAAATGTGATACTGTCCGGAAAACAGGCTGAAAGGGTGGTGTTAATGGGGTTTCCTCCTGGCTCAGCTGCCATTAGTTGTGAGAGGATTTTTCTGCCGTTCTTTCCAAGATCACTTAACAAACGCTATGAAACAGTCCCTCCTGGTTCTCAGACAAGGCCCCCGGGCTGGAGAGCAGGCGTTGGACCTAAGAAGACATTTTAATTTTCCCACCGAGGCTTCTCCTATCAGCAGCCTCTGGACCCCCCTCGCTGCTGCCTGCTCCTGGATCTCTGCAGCCGTCATTGCCTGGGACGCCAGGACGGGGAGGAGCTGGAGGAGAGAGAACTGCTGTCGTGCATGGGCCCGATGGCTGGGTGACCCTCTGGCAGGTTCCCGTCACCTTTTCTCCCACTCAATCAATCCCTGGCTTTTCCCGTCTCAAACCTTTGCTCTCTTCCTTCTAAATGCTTCTAAATGCATTTCCTTCTTTTTTTTTAAATTCATTTTATTGAGATGTATTCACATACCATGCAGTCATACAAAACAAAGTGTACATTCAATTGTCTGCAGTACCATCACATAGCTGTGCATTCATCATCAGAATCAATCCCTGACACCTTCATTACCACACACACACAAATAACAAGAATAAAAATTAAAGTGAAAAAGAGCAATTAAAGTAAAAAAGAACACTGGGTGCCTTTGTTTGTTTGTGCATTTCCTTCTAAAGGCTACAGTCCACGAAACAGATGCCCTAGCTCTGTATGAGCTCAATTTTGGCTTTGCAGAACTGAACTGCATGGGTTCATGCATGGAAAAGGAAGGCCTCTTAAAGGAAAACAAATAATTGCATTACACATCCAGTGTTTATAACCAACAAGTGTCAGAAGGGGACTCACGTTTCTCCAGCCAAAATTCCCCGTGTTCATTCTCAACCAGCCGGAAGCTTGGTCTTGGAAAGGCAACTTTCCATCTGGGGAAATTAGACTTCCAGTGGGTCTTGAAGGCTTCAATCTATACCCAGAAGCACTTTTATCTAGAAGGGTGGTTTTCAAAATTTTTCTTTTAATTTTTTTTTTTTTTGCTCTTTGATAGTATTTTAAAAAAAATTTATTTTGAAATAAATTCAGTTATAGGAACAGTTGCAAAAACAATACAAACCCTATACACAGAACTTCAGCATACCCTGACCCCCCCGATACCCCAATCCATCAACTTTAACATGCTGTCACACTGCTATTTCTTTCCCTCCCTCCCTCCCTATCTATCATCCATCATCTATTGCTCTGTCTTCTGAACATATGAGAGCTAGCTGCACACATCCTTGAACAAACACTATAATTCACATATACAATTCCCATGAACAAGAACATTCTTTTATGCAATCCCATTAAACGCAGCTAAGAAGTACAAGAGATTCAACAATGATACAAAGCTTGCATTCTGTATTTCCTTTTTTTTTTTTTTTTCCCTTATGTCTCAACTGTGTCCCTTTGAGCCTCCTGTCCTCCATCCTCAGATCCCATCCAGGGTCATCCTTGGCATTCAATTGTCATCTAGTTAGACTGTCTTTTTTTTTTTTCCTCAATTGTGGAAACATATATACAGCCTAAATCTTCCCATTCCACCCCCTCCCTAGCATTCCATTAGTGGGATTAATCACATTTAGAATGTTGTAATGCTATCTCTTTCCCACCATCCATTACTAGAAATTTCCCTTCACCTCAAACAGCAACCCTACACTCATTTCTTAACTCCCCATTGCCCCTTCCCCCATTTCTCTTAACCCATACTCTAATTTTCATCTCTATGTTCATATTCTCTGATACTTTCTTTGTGTTTACTGTGGGGCTTAAAATTAACCTCTCAAATCCATAACAATCTTGTTTTTCTTTAATACCAATTTAACTTCAATAGGACACATGAACTATGTTCCTATACTCCTTCATTCTCCCCACCTTTATATAGTTCTTGTCAAAAATTACCTATTTTACATTGAATTCAAAACCACTGATTTGTCATTAGAGTTTGTGTATTTTATATCATGTAGGAAGTAAATAGCGGAGTTACAATTCAAAAATTATTGACTTTTATTTGTATTCCATTGTGGTCAGAGAATGTGCTTTGAATATATTCAATTTTTTTTTTTTAATTTATTGAGGCTTGTTTTATGTCCCAGCATATGGTCCATTCTGGAGAACGATCCATGATCACTAGAGAAAGATGAGTGTCCTGGTGATTTGGGATGTAAGGTTCTATATATGTCTGTTAAAATTCTCTGTATCTCTTTCTCCTGTCTTTGTTTCTCTGTTGGTAGGGCTCCCTTTAGTATCTGAAGTAGGGCAGGTCTTTTATTTGCAAACTCTCTCAGCATTTGTTTGTCTGTGAAAAATTTAAGCTCTCCCTCAAATTTGAAGGAGAGTTTTGCTAGATAAAGTATTCTTGGTTGGAAATTTTTCTCTCAGAATTTTAAATATGTCATGCCACTGCCTTCTCACCTCCATGGTGGCTGCTGAGTAGTCACAACTCAGTCTTATGTTGTTTCCTTTGTGTGTGGTGAATTGCTTTTCTCTTTCTGCTTTCAGAACTTGCTCCTTCTCTTCAGTATTTGAATGTCTGATCAGAATATGTCTCGGAGTGGGTTTATTTGGATTTATTCTATTTGGAGTTCGCTGGGCATTTATGCTTTGTGTATTTATATTGTATAGAAGGTTGGGGAAGTTTTCCCCAACAATTTCTTTGAATACTCTTTCTAGACCTTTACCCTTTTCTTCCCCTTCTGGAACATCAATGAGTCTTAAGTTTGGACGTTTTATTTTATCTATTGTATCCCTGAGATCTGTTTCGATTTTTTTGATTTTTTTCTCCATTCTTTCTTTTGTTCCTTCATTTTCTGTTCTGTGGACTTCTAGGACACTGAGTCATTGTTCAACTTCCTCTAATCTTGTGTTATGAATATCCAGAGTCTTTTTACTTTGGCCAACAGTTTCTTTTATTTCCATAAGATCTTCTATTTTTTTATTTACTCTTGCAATGTCTTCTTTATGCTCTTCTAGGGTCTTCTTTATGTCCCTTATATCCTGTGCCATGGTCTTCTTCATGTCCTTTATATCCTTTGCCATGTTTTCATTCCTCGATTGTAGTCCTTTGATTAATTGTGCCAAGTACTGTGTCTCTTCTGATATTTTGATCTGGGTGTTTGGAATTGGGTTCTCCATATCATCTGGTTTTATCATATGCATTAAGATTTTCTGTTGTTTTTGGCCTCTTGGCATTTGCTTTGCTTGATAGGGTTCTTTCAAGTTGTAAAAAAAAAAATACCAATCTAATTTTTCAGAAATACAAGTTGGTGGCTTACACTTTCTCTAACTAACCAGCAGATGGCGTCTGCGAGTCACCTATACCCCTCAAGTCAGTTGTCCTCAACTTTGTCCTTGTGGTGTGTGGGGAAATGATTCTTGTGGGGTTCATTTGGTGGGTTGCTAGAGTTGTCCGCCCTGAATGTGGGGCATGTGTCTGGGTGGCCAGGGAGGAAGGGCAGCTTAATATTCAAACCTTTCAGGTGTTCCCGGAGATTCAAGGCCACTGCAAGAGTCTAAGCCTTCATTTCACTTCTGCCCCAGAGCCTCTCTGTTGCTGACCCACAAACCACCGGCATTGATGTAGCGTCCCTGGATTTTCTAAGCGGGCCCCCTTCTCAGCTGTGATCTTCCAGGACCTCTGCTGAGGGAAGGCTGTGCTACATCAGAAGTACGCGCCATCCCTCAAGGGAAGCCCCGGGCCACCGGGCTGTGCAGGGGCACACTCAGCCTGATGAAAATGGTTGAATGGGGCATCTCAATCCACCCCCCCCCCCCACCCAGCTGCCTTCCACAGTTCCTCCTTCCCAGCTCTGGGACAACTGGCGCAGCTCTGGGCTGTGGGCACTGCCCTGAGCAGGAGCGTCTCCAGCCCACAGGGGAGCCAGCTGCAAGCAGCGGGATTTCTTTCTCCTTCTGGCTCTCCCCTCTGCTCCCCTGGCCCTGAGGGCATCTGCAGTGGGCTATCCTCCACACCAGACACCGAGAGGCTGGCTCAGCCGGCTCCTGCCATGCTTCACTGAGCAATTCTCACCGTTGCACCTGCAGCTGCTCCTGGGTTTTTCCCTTTTTTTTTTTTAAAAGAACCAGTCTGTCTCCAAACGCCAAGCCCTGGCTTCCCCACACTGCAGTGTGGTCACAGGTCTTTCAGCCGGCTTACTCACTTGTTTCAAAATGCAGGCTCCCGGTTTCACCAAGTGTATGGTCCCTGTGGTTCTAGCAGACCTTGTCCAGTTGGTGCATCGCTGAAACTGGTATTCTGGGTCACCTTCTGGTTTTTATCTAGTATTTTTCACGGAGGTGTTTTTTTGCCCTGTCCATCTAGCTGCCATCTTAGGTTCTCTCTTTTAATTTTTAAAAGCAGCCAAACTCTACTTAGCACTGGTATATTATGCAGACATGGACTCTATTCACAGACGGCCCAAGGCTGAGGTAAAGCTGGGACGGACTCAACACTATTTCCAAAAGTTCAATGTTAGATTACCTATATATTTGTACATCTTTAAGTATTATATTAATTACCTATAAACTTCACAATGAAATATGAAACGTTGATGCTTTGCTTTTCTGCTTTGATATTTAGTAGGTCAAGGTGGACTGTGCATACGTGACTCAGGTAAGCACACCTGTTTAAAGCCAATCTGTCAAGCTCACAAGAGAGATCACAACCAGCCTTCTCCATCTGCCTGCCTTCAGTGAAACTGAATGGCACATGGAAGTCCTTGGCAGTGATGATCATATCCAGCTTGGCTTGCTGTGTGCTCGATGCCGTGCTAAGGGTGGCAGGCGGTCATTTCATTTAGTGCTCACAAAGGTCGCAGGAAGTATTTTCACCCCCATTTTACTGATAAGGAAACTTAAGCTCAGAAAGGTTGAGTAACTCACCCATGGTCACACAGTAAGTAAAGGGCAGACCTAGCATTTGCACCCAGGTGAATGGACTCCAGAGCCCACCCTCCTAGGCACCCCCTCTTGCAGCCAGCTTTGCAAACCCGCACTTGATCCAGCAAGAGCAGATCCCACAGTTTCCCTTTCCGCTTCTCCCCCTTGCCACTCATCTCATCCCAGCTCTCCCCTTCTCTCCTTCGGCCAGACACTTATCTTCATCTCTGTAGGAGACTGCTGACACCCACGCTCACCCTTGCTTAAATGGAAACATCCCCTGGGCCAGCTCCTCTCATCCGCTCTAGGAAAGATAAGGTGGAAGGTTTATGCCCCGACGCTTCCAAGGAATGTGCAGAGAAAATGATTTGTGCTGTGTGAGTTGAAACACCAGGCTCCTCTTGGGCTTGAAGCTATGTCCAGCTCTGGGAGCTGCTGGATACTTCTCCCCCTCACAGCTGCCTCATGCCAGCCTGGGTGAGGAGGGGCTCTCCTTTCAAAGAGAGCCAAGTTGGCAGATATTCCTTCCCAGGTTCTTGCAGGCCAAGGCACTGGGCTGCTGTCAACCTCAGCATGAGATGGAAGCCATGCTGGCAAATAGTTTGCCCAGACTCTCATACCTTCAAAGTATTATTTGGCTGCCAGGCCTGCTTTCCCCACTGCCCTCCATGCCTGCTTCCCCCACTCCCCTCCATGCCTGCTTTCCCCACTGCTCTCCATGCCTGCTTCCCCCACTCCCCTCCATGCCTGCTTCCCCCACTCCCCTCCATGCCTGCTTCCCCCACTCCCCTCCATGCCTACTTCCCCTGCTGAGCCCCATGCTGCTTTTCCCCCACTACCCCCATGCCTGCTTCCCTCACTGCACCCTGTGGCTGCCCTCCTAGGCCTCCCACCTCCATCTCATCTCCGTCTGGTCAGATGAAAGAGGGAAGGCCCTTGGGAAACCTGCTCCCATATTCCTTCCTTTATCTCCAGTCCTCACCCAGAGAAGGCAGGGTGGGGCCTGAACTTTTCCTCTGCACAGTCTCAGTGAGGGCTCAGGGGTGGCACACAGTGGCAGGACCAGGTCTGACAGTGAGTCTGGGGTCAGGGGGCATCCTGGCAGAAACTTGGGTTTAGGTGGGAGGTCACAAAACAGAGAAGAAGCAAGCAGTAGATCTGGATGGGCAGGAAAGGAGAAACCAGCTTTATAGAATGCGGGAGCTGGGAGGACAGGGCCCTGATCAGTACTTCCTTTTATTGGTCATGACAGAATAGACTTAGGATCTTGTCTCCTGGTTCTCAGTGTCTTTTACCTCTTTGCATTTTCCATGACCTCCCTGGACTACTCAAAATGAATTCCCTTATCCTTCTTCTCAGCCAACATATGCCCACCCTACTTTCTTAGCTGAGACTTGTGTACATTTCTGTGTTCTCTGTATTCCCAGCTCCACTAGTACCATGGGTCATCAAACTCCCTGATGGTGGAGGCTGAGCACTAAGCTTTTGGGAGCCTCCATCCAAAAGCTCTGTAGATCCTGGTAGAGATGGGTACTTGAGGAGGGGCTGCCACTGGCCAGAAGTGAGGGACAGAACTGTTGAGTGAGCTACAAAGCAGAAGCAGATGTGGGGGAAATGGGTGCAGCAAAGATTCATTGTTAGACTCTGGTGGCAAGCAACAAAAACCCAACTCCATCTGGCTCAAGTCAGAGAGGAAATTTATTGGAAAGCACTGGGGTAGCCACAGATTTGGAGAAAGAGTTGCTTTCCATACATCTTCATCACTCCTGGGCCTCTTTCTCTTATCCTGTAGGGAAAACCTGTCTAGACAAGGCCCTGAGAGGGAGAGCCTCCTTAGTTCTACACCCAAGGTGTCTCATGTGCTTCACTCTAGATGCAGCCCTGGCTGAAGGTTGCAACAACACATCCTTCTCTCATGGCTTCAAGTTGACAAGTCTCGGGGAAAGAGCCTATTGAATTGAATCACATGGACATCCTGGGCCAATTCCTCATCTCTGGGTCTCATGTTTCTCATATATTAAATGGACAGATGGGACTAAATGATCTATAAAGCTTCATCCAGTCCTAATGCTCTTCAGGAGATGTGTCTTTTCATTTCTGCATCCTCAGAACCTAGCACAGGGCATGGCACATTGTTGACATCCCTAACTGTGTGCTGGTCTCTGGATTCTCTGCTTATTTCCAGCATCTACTATTGCTCCAACCCACTGGGAATTGAATTCCATGATATTTATCAGGATCCTTGAGTCCTGGGCTAAGCCCAGGATTGGGAAAGACATGCTTATGATGCAGACCAGGTTGGGGAGATTTTTATCCAACGGAGCAGCAGCTCAGGAACAGCTGACTATGTTGGATGGCCTGGTAAGAACATTCCTTACCATCTTGGCTCTGCCTGCCAGGGAGGGAGGAGGGATGGGTGCCCAGAGAGCTGATGATGAATGAGGTGAGGCCCTGGGGGAGACAAATAGCTCTAGCCTGCATACTTCTGCCTGGGTTGGCGGTGAGGGTGCACGGGGACATTCTGTGTGAGCAGTGTGACAGGGCTGCCTGTGGGCTCCAGTCTCTGATGCTGAAGGACACTGAGGCCAGTGGTGGTCAGAGGTGAGGGGCCGGAGACACTGAAAGTACAAGCTACCCTCTATCATCTTATTTCCTCTTCAGGAGGCTGAGCAGGGTTCACAAGGACTTTCGGCATCAGAGACAACACCTCGGCTTCCAACGCTGGACTCATGGTGTGGGCATCTGAGGTTGAACCTCAGTTCTCTCACCTACCAGAAGGGTGTCCTTGGACAAGCTGTTTAGCCTCTTTAGGCCTCAGTTTTATCACCTGAAAAATGGACCTGATAGTATACCTATCTGACAAGGGTGTGTGTGCATGGCAACTGCACAAATGTTAACTTTAAGTCACTCTGCCATTTTTTATTGCACCCGTTGCTCTGTGAAACTTATATCCTAAATCTGCGCTGGTCTCTGGATTCTCTAAGTGACTTCCAGGGCTGGCTTGGGGGTGGGGTGGTGGGGTGGGGGGCTTCCATACCAGGCTGAACTCTGTCTTCTGATTTCCACCAGGGGAGCTCCACTCACAAGGGTTTTCTGCATTGGGGTTCCATAGTTAATTGAAAACAGGGCTTGCTACTGTAAAGCATATCAGTAGCTGATGGCAACATGGAAGAGCATGAACTCAGAGCTAGCCAGGTTGGGTTCCTCACCCCCAACTCAACCTTGTAGGATTGTGGGGAGAATCAGGGGTGCTGAGCATGTCCCAGGACCAAAAATAGTTGCTCTCCGATGTGAACCCATTGATAACCATAGAAACCTAGGGAGGCGGGGCATATACCACCCAGGATACGGATGAAGTAGCTGGAGCTCCACAGGGTAGGCACAGACAATAAATGGAGGTGGGGGGGTGTTGAATGTGTGTGTCTGGAATTCAGGTCTAGGAAATGCCCACCCCTGGGCACTGCCCAGTGGGATACATGCCACTGAACAGCCCCCGCTACCTTCCCTGCCTGACTCACACCTGGGATTGCTTTTTCTCTGGCTGACAAGGGCCTGCTGCACTGCACGGATTTTGGGGGAGACTTTTCCTCTGCTCTCATTCTTCCATTTCCTGACGCCCACTCCAGCCCCCCTCCCTCACCTCTCCATCTCTTACTTCCATCCTTTCTCTGCTCACTTTTCTTTCCGATTCATCCCTGACCTCCAGGAGACTTCCAGAGTTTCATCTTGGCAGAACCAAGGAGGAAGATGTTTGCTTGATACAATGCCAGGGTTCCCATTAGCTTTGCACTTGACACTTGCATACTCTGTCTGGGGGGTTCTCTCCCATCCGTGCCTGGCTCTTCCACAGCTAAGCAAACCTCCCAGAGCCCGTTGCTTCCTTGTTCCTCTCTGCATCCCCCTCGGTGCGTCTGGTGTTGCTGCTCTTGTTGACCAGTCCACACCAGCAGGGGATCTGGCATCAGTAACCAAAGCCGTTGTAGGCCCAATCAAAGGCATTAATGTTAACATAGCTGAGTCACTTTGTAGCATGTACATGATCAATCCATCAAAATTTAGAAAATTCTCACCTTGTAAATTTTTGTTATGTTTAGAAGAAAATTATATTTCCTTCCCTTTTCCCCCTGTGATGCCATCCGTTGACGTGTGCTTGTCATTCTGCATAGGGGCTGCTAAGTAAAAGGGCTGTGAAATGAGTGGAGAAGGAGGAAGGAAGATGTGAGCAAAGTACTTAGAGCCTTACCAAAAAACGAGGAACAATGCCTCATTGTATTAAAAGCTGGAAAAAGGTGAGCCTTTGCATTCAGGGGGAGCTCAGTAAATGACCACCGAAAAGGAAAGGAAAGCTCCCATGCCTCTCTCCGCAGGGTTAATACCTGCATTCCCAATTTGGGCAGACGGATTTTTGGTGGCCTGTGGGTTTCATATGAGTCTTTCCCCACAGTGTTTTGAAATGGAGCAAAGCAGTGCATTCAAAGTTAGAAACCTGAATTCAACCCCAGGACTATTTGGAAGCTTTTGTAATCCTTGCAAGTCAATTAAGCCCACTGGGACTTGATTTCGGTGGCTGAAGAATGGATTGTGCAATGGTAGAATTTCTAATGACACCAAATAGGGACAGTGAGAGTTGCCCCGGCTACCTCCCAGGGGTGTTGTGAAGGTCACAAGGTATAGTGATGTGACTGTGCTCTAAATTATGGAGAAATCCAATAAAACTGTGTATTTCTAGAAGAACCTGGTGGTCGCTGCGCCCTGTTCCCTCCGGCTGGTGGAGGAATGAGGGGTGAGGTGCTGTTTGGAGGGACACAGGTGCAGGCTGGCCAGAGGGCTCCGACTCTCTACTCATTCTTATCCATCCAAATTTGTGCAGTGGGTTCCTGGTCCATTCTTACCTCTGGCTGTCAGATGGAGCATCCAATGGTCCAGCCTTGGCCATGGCCTCCCTTTGCCTGGCTGGGCCTGGGCAAGGCTGCTTCTAAACTCGGCTTCTTCAGCCTTTATCCAGCATGGATGTCTCAGTCCGACAGAGAGGCGGGACTCCCCAAAGGTACCAGTTTTCCACACCTGAACCCACTCCTGGGGTCCTACAGAAGTTCTGCAACTCCTCCCTGTTTTCAGGGGACTGAGTGGAGGCAAATAATGGATTTTATTTTATTTTTTAAGTAACCAGAGTAAAGAAATTCCATCCTTAAACAAAGGGAATGATGGTTGTCAAAATCCACCCCAAGGGTTGAAATGTGGCTGAGTGTTTTGTTCACATAACTGTGTAATTTGGGCTTTTTTTTTTTTTTTTTTTTTGGTGGTGGTGGGCTGGACCATCAAAATATAAATAGCTGATCTAAATGAGGCATTCCAGGAAAACAAGACCCATCAGGCTTTCTCTCTTAATATCTGAAATGGAAAAAACAATTCCACAGTGACCACTGGAATGTTTCTAAGGCAGTGGGGCTGCTGCTTGACAGGGCCAAGCACTGATTCTGAGGTTTAGAATCCTGAATTTGTGCACTGATAGCTCCTCTGGGCTGGAAGGAAGGGGTCCTGTTTAGGGTCTGATTTGTAAAGCAGACTGCTTAGTTGGCCCACAGTGGAAGCTGTGTTTACATGCCTTGAAGGGGGAGGCTTTTACTGAGTACCAAATCACCCTCTCTAAGGCCCCGTGGAATCACCAGGTGAGGCAGGGATGGGGTCCTCATACTCGACCTGCCCAAGTGGAATAAACAAACCAGAGCTCAGGGAGTTGAGGTGGCTTTTCCAAGTTCCCCCAGTTGGTAAGATGTGGAGCTTTGGACTTGGAAACTCTGCCCCCTGTCTCCAAGTCAGGGCTCTCTCAGGGACTTCAGGAGTCATTTGATCTCCACTACGCCTTGCTTTCTGGATGCTCAGGACAAGGTCTGCCGGGCTCTGTGAGGACTCGAGGGGGCACTGATTGGAGTTCAGCGAAGCCTGCCAGCCCCTGCCCCTTCTAGGGGGCTGCCTTCAGATCCCTCGATGCCACGCTGCAGCCTCCCAGGCTGACACTCTCTTCCTCCATTTACAGACACTAATCATGTCCCATGCAATTGAACAACTTAATAAACTGTGAAAATTTGATAAGACAATTTAATTGTCGGCTTTTATGTATCTGCTCAATATAGCCGGGTTTCTCGGGAAGGTGAGCTGGAAGTGTGAGCAGAGGCACTTAATTAAAGAACTAAAACAATGGAGCTAGATTAGAGAACTCGGCACACGCCCACCCTGGACATAGCCACCTCCCCCTCTTTCAGACTTGGCCCTTTCTGAACACTTTACAAATGCTGTCCAGATCACAACCAAATAAAGAGGCGGGTTCCAGGCACTTGAAGTGCAGCGTGGGGAGCTGGCTTTGCATGGGACAGAACTGAAATCTCCTGAGGGAGTCGGTTTTTTTTTGGCGAAAGAATGTGGGTCTCAAGGGGAAGATATAATTCTGTTTGTGTGGTCACAGCTTAAGGGGATTGTACAAAACAGTCTTCTCCTTGATGGAGAAGGACAGGGGTGGGTCCTGAGGACAATGTGCAAGTGCCTATGTGTTAGTTATTCATGACAACTGTGTGTGTGTGTGTGTGTGTGTGTGTGTGTGTGTGTGTGTGTTGTCTTTTCTTGTGCCTACCTGGGAAAATTTATTGCAATTTGGGCCACATTGTGCCATGAGGCTCTGATGACAGTTAGAAATAGGCACTCTCATCTAATTTGATTTATTCCTAAAGATAACTCTGCTAAGGATGGATTTTATTTATTTATTTATTTTTAAAAATATCATTGCGGTAACATACATGTAGCACACAATATCACGTTTTAGCCATTTTAAAGTGCACAGTTCATGGTGTTAATTACAGTCACAAAGTTGGGCTACCGTCACCACCATTCATTACCAAGACTTTTTCATGATACTAAGGGGAAACTCAGTGCCCATTAAGCAATAATTCCCCACTCCACCCTGTAACCTGCAATCTGCTTTCTCTCTCTATGAATTTGTCTATTCTAGATATTTCACATATGTGAATCCTACAGTCTTTGTCCATCTGTGTCGGGCTTCTTTCATACAACATGATGTCTTCAGGGTTCACCCATGTTGTAGTGTACATCAGACCTTCATTCCCTTTTACTGCTGAATAATATGCTACTGTACGGCTACCCCACATTTTGTTTATCCATCCATCTCTTAGTGGATGCTTGGGTTGTTTCCCGCTTTTGGCTCTTATGAATAACAGTGCTATGGACATTGGTGTACAAGTGTCTGTTTGAGTCCCTGCCTTCAATTCTGGGTACATACCTAGGAGTAGAATTGCCAGATCACATGGTAATTCTATGTTTAACTTTTTGAGGAACTGCTGGACTGTTTTCCACAGCGGCTGTATCATTGCACATTCTCAGCAACAATGTTCAAGGGTTCCAATTTCTCCACATCCTCGCCATTACTTGTCATGGAGAGATTTTGTTGCTATTTTACAGACGCAAGTCCTGAGACTTAGTGACTCAGCAACTTGCCCAAGACTGCACAGCTAGGTAAAAGCATCAGGTTTATAACAGACTGTTGTGGACACAGCCAGGACTCTTCCTGGAGCCCCTCAGATCCCTCTGCCACCCTGTGCACCCATTTCCCAGCTCTGTTCACCTCTAGTGGCTTGCAGCTGTGGCCAGTGGAGCCACTTCACCGACAAGCCCAGGGAGCTGGCCTGGGAATCTGTGGCTTCCCTGGCTGACCCCGGCTGGTGACAAGCTGGTGCTGGGGTTTGAAAGCCCAGCCCGCTTACCTGGAGGCAGACAAACTCCGAGGTATAATCATCAGGCTGTGATTGGGTCCTTACCGGAAATCACACTCTTGCTTGGCTTCTTCCTTTTCCCTGCCTCTCTCATCCTCTCCCTACTGGTCTCTGTTCCTTCCTCCTTAATAAATCTCCTGCATCCAAATTCTCAAGAGCTGCCTCTGGGCCACCTGACCTGTGACACAGATGTGTGTCTGACCCCTGCCTGCCCCTGGGAAGCCCTGCGGTCTTGTCCCTTGTTTCCAGTGATTAGCAAAGCTCCCTAACTAGACGGGGCGGGTGACAAACATTTAGCTTGGAATTTCTGTATGGTCCCAAATTCACAGTAGGATAGAGCATGAGTCAGGAAGATCCTGGGGCAAATGACTTGGCCCTTTTAGTCTGTAGTCTCATCATCTGTAAAATGGGAATAATAATAGAATTGCTATTAAAGGACTGCTGTTAAGAGTCAATGAATTCGAAGATGTAAAACATGAAGCATTGAGCACCTGCTCAGTGCTGAATAAATGCTAACCATTATTTCTGGTATCCAAGTATTTGTCTCCTTGTCAGACATTGACTGCTCTTTGGGGTTCGGAAATGAGGTCGCTGTCATGCATTCTTTTCGGGAAGGGACCAAGGCAAATATTCGGTGCCCTCTAAGCACTGATTGAAAAATTGGGGTGGGGACACTTTTTAAAAAGCTGCTGCTGGGTGGAAGAGTATTTGCTTGCCGCTGTCTGGAAACACCATTCTGGTTTTGCTGTTGCGTGTCATGCTCACCGTTCCATTCTCTCTCAGTCTCCCTTTCACTGGTGGGATAAGTTTACTAAGCATTTCACAAAGGCTGTGGGGGGACAAGAGAGGCGGGAAAGAGACCGGCTGAGTGTAGCAAACAGGAGGAGAGAACGGCTCCGTGCATTCCCCAGGCGCCCGCATCAAGGGCCTGATTAACTTAAAATATTTCCCAGCTTCTGAAGCACTTGATTAAAGTCAATTGGGGGGAAAGAAGATAAGCTCTTACAAGGTCTAATTTGAGGCAGAGAAAATTTGAATATGTCTAAGTCTCAAATTGGGTGTGGCGCGCTGGTGATTGGTCTGTGGGGAGAGCATTGGAACATTCCAGAAGTCAATCTGCAGTGCCCGCTGCCCCTGGCTCTGGTCTCCACGCCCCACCCCCCTCCTCTTTGTGACCGCCTTGCCGTGGAGCCTCCATTCACTCCCTTTTCCTTCTTTCTTCCGCTTTGGGAGAGCTTAGATGGTTTTCCCTTTTGAAAGCATAGAAATAGATGGCTTTGGATTCTGGACACAGCCTCTGTTGCCTTTTCCTTTCCCTAGTTGCCTGGAAAAATCAAAGTGGGGCTTAGTGATGCTGTTCTGTGCTGTCCTCTTGATGTGTTAATGGGTCACGCTGCACTGCCCTCCTGCTGCCATATCTCCACTTTTCCCATCAGATCAGGTGGCACACAGCCAGGCAGGAGCAATTTGTTTTCCTGTCATGAACCATGCTGGGCTAACTTTTGATCTTTGACAGGGAATTTCCTGCAAAGATGCAGACAGAGGAGGCTCTAATCCCAGCTGCCCAGCTTAGCTCAGGGAGGCCTCAGGGGCTGGGTATTTTGTTGGCATTGGATGGTGTATTAGTTTTCTATTGCTGCCTAACAATTTACCCCGCCCGTGTATTAGTTTGCTGGTTTTGTGGTCAGATGTCCAGCAGGGTATGGCTGGATTCTTTGCCTGGATATCATGAGGCTGATAGCCAGGTGTTGGCTGGGCTGGAAGCTCTGGGGGAGAATCCACTTCCAATCTCATTCAGGTTATTGGCAGAATTCAACTCCTTGTGGGTCCAGGACTGGGGTCCCTGTGTCCTTGCTAGCTGTCAATCAGGGACCTCCCAGTTCCTTAAGCTGCCTGCAGTCATGTGATCCAAACCAGCAATGGCACATTGAATTCCCACCCCAGTTTCGAATCTCTCTGACCTCTTCTTCTCTGACTAGCCATGCCACAGAAAGCTTTCTGCTTTGAAATGTCTCACCTTATGGCGTCAGGCCCACCCAGATAATCTCTGTATTTTAAGATCAGATGACTTGGGACTTTAATTACAGTGGCAAAATCCTTTCTCAGCACCTGGATTGGTATTTGGTTGATAACTAGGATATGGAAATCTTGGGGGGGGGGTTGCGTCTTGGAATCATAGACTTTGGGGCTTTATGTGATAGCCTTGGATTGCTTTCCCATTCCCTGTGAGGCCCCCCAGGGCTGGAGGCACCCCAGGAATGTGGCTAAAGGGAACAAAGCTACCAGCTTCTTATTCTCAGCAGGGCCTCTGCAGTAGCCCCTGGAAAGACCTCTGAGGACCACGTGCGGTGGCAAGCTTTGTGCTCATGGGCTCCCTCCCCCAACCTTCTTAGTATCCATCACTCCCTCTTGCTTTCTTCCCCACCTTTTCAAGAACAAATAGGAGTTGTCAGCAGCATACATAGAAATAATTGTGGCCCTTTCTTTCTAGCACATCATATTGAAAGACATTATTATTTTATATTTATTATATTTAATAAAGCAAACAATTCATTTGTTAAACAAACCAATTTTATTAAAACAAACTATTTTATTGAAATAAACAATTCTAGTTCTCGGTGGCATCTGACAAAGAATTCTCTGTTTCTTCCAAGGCTCTTCAGAAATACCTCTCAGGTAACAAATGAGCAAAACAGCATGCCTCCACTGGAAACCAAGACTGGCAGCCTGTTAGTATAGGAATCTGGGGGCAGTTACCACTAGGGGCAGAGTGGAGATGGGCCCAAGTAGGTGCCATCAGTCCAAGCTGAATGAGTCGATTAGCCTAGAGGCAGGAAGCCGGGCTGGGGGTCGCTCCCTCCCTCTGCTTTCAGGCTCCAGTGGGCCAGGGTCCGGCTGCACTGTGCAGCCATCTCACTAAATGGTGTTTGTGCTTTGGAGGCCCTCAGGGCACATGTCCACTGCTCCCCTCCTCCAGCCGCTGCCCCAGACATCCTCTAGGTGCTCTCCTGGGACATGTTGTCCAGGAGCACAGGACTGTGCAGGTGGAGCAGCCAGAGTGAGCCCTGGAGCAGTGCATTCTGGGGACTGTAGTTTCCAGTGAACTCCTTTTCAGAGGGAAGCAGGCGGTCGGGGTCTGAGATCTCTTTTCCAGCTCTCCCACTGCAGCATAGTGGTGCACTTCGCACTACATTCATTCTTACACTAACACACCAGCCAACACGGATGGGCTTCTCAGTTCAGTGGAGGCTCTTTCTATGTGGCAGAGGTGGAGTTAGAACGTTGAGAAGAGGGAAGAGCAACAGGATATTGAAATGCATTATGGCACTACAGTAATTGAAACAGTTTGGCGCTGGTGTGCAAACCAACGGACAGATCGATGGAACAGAATAGAGAGCTCTGTATAAATGAGAACTTGGTGTAGACTAAAAAGGCTGCAGAATGAAATCAATAAAGGCATATAATTCAACAAATTATATTGTGAAAATTGGCTATTTGGGAGGAAAAGCAAATTATATGGAGACTCATCTTTCAACAAATTCCAAAAATGTTAACAATTTCAACCATCTCCCACTCAATATACTGTATTAAATTAAAAGACAAACAAACTAGGGTAAATTTTACCACACATTTGGCAGACAAAGGGTTAAAATCTTTATTCTACGAGGAGGTCTTGCACATAAGGAGGAAAACTAGCAAAGTACATGAATACAAGGGCCTCTGAAGAGATTTCAGGTCAAAGAAACTGTCTTTAAGAAATAATCAGGGGACAGAATACTTATTTATAACTATGTTCACTGCAGTACCACTTATAAGAACAAAAATTTACCACCACCCCACGAAAAAAAACAAAAACAAAAATCCAGAAATGTTTATCATTTGAAGAGTAGGTTGAATAAAATATAATATATGTATGTGATGTATTACTATGTAGCCATTATAATTGTGCTCTGGAGAATATCTGCTATCATGGGGTCAAATGGAAAGTTTCATTTTTAAACAATGCAATACTGAATATGCTGTATGAAAATGACACACACACACACACACACACACACCCCATAATGGAAGGTACTACCCTAACTGGTTAACAATGGATAGCTCTGGTGCTGTCACAATATGGGATTTTTATGTGCTTTTGTATTTTTTAAAAAAACTATTTTATGTTTGTGTTTTCCAAATGTCTATAATGAGCTTTTTATCAGCAATAGTAGCTATTTTAATAAACCAATAAATGCTAAATCGGTCTATAAAAACACTGAAAACACTACGGGAACAAGTAGAGCCAAGCAGTGTTTATTAGTAGAAAATCACGATATTGTAAACATGTCATTTCTGTTTAAATTAACCTATTTATTAGATTAATATATTTGTTAATAAATTAATCTACAAATGCAGTGAATCCCAATTAGAACATTATTAAAACTTGACAAAAAAGATTCTATAGGCATCTGGAAAAAATAAATGTGCAAAAATAGTCAGGGCAATTCTGTAAAAAATAGTAATAAAGGGAAGATGGTGATAACATGTACTAAAATGTATCAGGAAGTGACAATAATCAAAATGATTGGTTTCAGAAAACAAATGAATACACAGCTCCTTAGAACAGAATGGAGCCCCTGAATATGCTAGAGTACTCAAGGTAATTTTAACATGTGTTAAAGGAGGCCCTTCACATCAAATCTTGGAAAGGGAAGGGTGGATCATTTAATAAATGGGACAACTGACCAGCTGTTTTGGGAAAAAATGATAAAACAGGTTCCTATTTCTTTCTTTCACTAAAATAACTTCTAGATGGATCAGTGCATGCTTGTTTAAACAATTAAGTCAGATAGTATCCCTCTCTGGTTTTGTACCATGAGTGACTGCCCATTGCAATTAGCATAGCCCCATCCGCCTCACTGCACACTGAACCACAGATGCCCTAAGAGATGTGCCCCTCCTGCCCTTCACTCCTTGCTCACTTCTCTGAGGCTGTGCAGATATCCTCTTAGTGCTTCAGACTCACCTAACTCCTTCCTGCTCAGCGGCTCTGCACCTGCTGATCCACTTGCCTGGCATGCTTTTCCCAGCTCTTTCCTTGGCAGCCTCCTTATTGTCCCCTCAGATGTCCCCTCCTCAGAAAGCCTCCCCCCTTCCTCTGTGACATTATCCTGCTTTATTTTCTCAATAGCTCTTGTCATGCCCTAAAACCATTGGTTCATGCTTTGACATTTTGTGGTGGGGCATGCAGCTCTCTGGTCTGTCTCGTAGCCTCTGTGCCTACAAACAGTGCCCAGATCAGAGCAGTGCTCCAAACAGATGAGCCTTAATGAATGACTTTAAATCTGAAAGTGAAACGAGAAATGTCAGATAAAAACACGGGGCTTTTCTTTAAAACCCTGGAGAGGGGGTTGCCTTTCCATAGTGCCCGGAAAAACAAAAAGTTTTAAAGGAAGAGAATGATAAATCTGATTAGATATTAATTCATGCATTTAATAAACAAAGGTTGAGGCTCAGAAAGACTGAGGCACTGATCCAGGTGCTGGGTATGCAATGGGGAGCCAGCCCACTTGGCCCTGCCGTCCAGCAGTGGGAAGAACGGCAGGATGGAAGGGGACAAGTTAATGACTATAAATTGCGATAAATGCAATGAGGGAAATGGACAAGCCTGCGTTGGTGCTAACAGAGGGAGTCCTACCTTAGACAGGTGGGTCCAGAAGCCTCTCCCAGAACGGGACATCTCAGCTGAGACCTGGATGGGAAGGCCTTCCTCTGTTAGCTCCTGAAGACAGAAGGAAAGAACGTTCCAGATGCAGGGAAGTCACAGTCCAAAGAACCGATGTGGAAAAATAGTCAAATGGGCCTGGAACACAGTAGGTGAGCGGGAGGGTGTGGCATGAGTCTGGAGAAACAGGCGGTGTCCAGACCAGGAAGGGCCTTTTAAGTCATGGTAAAATCGCACAGTTTATTGTAAGTATGATGGGAAACAGCAGGAAGATTCTAGCAACGGGGCAACATGATCTGATTTCAATTTTTAAAAGATCACAGTTGTGGCAAGAGTGAAATGGAAGGATCAGTTAGAAGGTTGTTTTATATGATTAAAGAAGGCCATGGCAAAAAATATGATGAAATCATAAACAACAAACTAGGAAAAAGATCTATATCATTTCACCAAAAGCTGAATTCCTGAATTTATAAGGAGGTTATACAAAGTGATGGGGGAAGGGGAAATGGAAGAAATAATGGGCAAGAATTATAAACAAGCAGTTGCTAAGGGAGCTCCTCACATCATCACACACACACACACACACACACACACACACACACACACACAAACACACCATCTTCTAAACCAAACACAACAACACTGCACAATAAATTGCCAATCAGCATATGAAAGGGCCCTCACTGTTAGTCATAATAAAAGAGATGCAAATCAAAATAATAATCATATTCCATTTTTCACTTCTCAGGTGGGCATATATTAGAAAGTTTTCTATTTTCCATTGTACACTAGAGCTTGAGAAAGAAAGATACCCTTACACAGTTAATGGGAGAAAGTGTGTGTGTGGGGGTGGTGATGGCTGCTGTTAGTGTAACCTCCCCAGAGGACAGTTTAAACACTACTTCCAAGGCTTTCAATGCACGGGGCATCAGACCTGGCAATTTCAGGTCTAAGAACTTATGCTCTGAAATGCCTGACTGAGGCGTGCATGGCAGCTGTGTTATGGGAAAATCAACCAGCAAGCTCACAAATGACCGTCAACAGGGGTCTGGTTAAATCATTTCTAAAACACTCTTCCCTCACAGGAAAGGATGGGATGGATCTACATGTCCTGTTATGTAATCCTGTCCAAGGTATATTGTTACATGACAAAAATTAAAAAGCAAGGTGCAGAATAATGGTAAACACACACATACACCCCTGTACACACGCACACACACTGGTATACTCAGGAAACGTTTTCCAGAAGGGTATATAGAATCTGCTATGTTAACAGTGGTTGCCTTTGGGGAGAGGGGTTGGAGGTTTGGAGGCAAGGAGGGAGAGTTCAAATTTCATTTTATATTCTTTGTGGTGTTTGCATATTTAAATGCACTTTATTAGGCAAATAAAATATGTTAAAAAATAGGAAACATTAGCTATCATTTTTCCAGGCACAATGAACAATAATAACCTCTAATAATGAACAATAAAGGTTATTAATAACCCCTTGCATCTACAGGGTTCTGTACCATTTGCTAACCATTTCTTCAAACACTACCTCATTTAATTCTCAGTGGGCAGTCACAGTTCTCCCCGTGCGATGAAGGCTCAGAATCTATGGCAGGTTCTCTGATTCCCTGCCCAGAGATATTTCTCTACTCTAATCTGATGATAAAGGAAGAAGGTGTCAGTTGAAATGGCAAGTTTTCAGTTTCCCAAAAAGTGCCGATAGAGGAAAAGTTATGGATTCTTCTCTCTCAGCTGACCCTCTCGTTTGCAGTGTGACCTTGGGCAAGTAACTGCACTCTCCAATGATCTCCAACGTCTCTTCCACCTCTAAGTATCTTTGATTTATGTCGAATGTCTTGCTGAAGTAATTGAATTTTTAGGGTGGTGTGTCGTAACTCATTTCTAAAAGTTTGAAACCCAGGTTCATGCACAACATTTAAAGAATTGGGGTCCCTAGCGGCTCTGTAAATCACCCATTTTACAAAGCACATTAGTTGTGCCCTTGAAATGACTGTTCAGGGAAGATGCACAGACATTAGCCTGGCTTAGCATAGTGTCCGGCTCAGGCTGAGTCTCCTCCTGCAGGAGGTCTCCTGCTTCCTCCAGCCCAGGGACCACAAGGCCCTCCTCTGGCCTCTAGCACCAATTCCG
Source organism: Choloepus didactylus (assembly GCF_015220235.1). Taxonomy (NCBI): domain Eukaryota; kingdom Metazoa; phylum Chordata; class Mammalia; order Pilosa; family Megalonychidae; genus Choloepus; species Choloepus didactylus. The sequence continues at coordinate 21,075,733 of NC_051328.1, read as the reverse complement.
GTCCCGCTCTCCCCCCACTTCATTGTATGTCTGTTGGTGTCTGCTGTTTTTGTTTCCTAGCTGCTAAAACAAGTTCCAGGGTTAGCTTAAACAATGGGAATTTATTGGCTCATAGTTTTGAGGCTAGAAGTCCAAAATCGAGGCATAAGCCAGGTGATGCTTTCTGCCACAAGACTGTGGCATTCTGGGGCTGGCTGTGGGTGATCCTGGGTCTTGGCTTTCCTGTTACATGGCAATGTGCATGGAAGCGTCTTCTCCTTTCTCTTCTGGCTTCCAACGACTTCCAGCTTCTGGCTGCTCCCTGCAGCTTCTCTCTCTCTCTGACTTTCACTCTGCTCTAAAGGCCTCCAGTGATCTGGGTTAAAGCCCAACCTGATTCAACTGGGTCACACCTTACTTGAAATAACACCTTGAAGAGATCTTATTTACAGTGAATCCACACCCTCTAGAAAGTGGACCAAGACTAAGAACAGGTCCAAACTGGGGCGCACAATTCAATCCACCACACCGTCCATCCACCTTCTTGGAGCAGCACTATTCATCAGGCAAACCGTGAGCCCAACACACTCTCCGGAACATCCTCTGGGCTTGATGAGTGTTTGTGGGACATAAATGAAGCCCCAGCCTTGGCTAATCGGCTTGGCTTGCCCTGCTGTTTAAGACTTTGTGTCTGAGTTCTAGATTTTGGAGTCGAAGACTTCTAGAATCTTAGAAACCTAGGACTATGTATTTAAGGGAAGTGGTTAAGTCTTAGAAATCAAGTGGAGGCAATGGGTGAGCTACAGAGGCCAGCACCTGGGCTTGAATCCTGTCTGAACCCAGTTCTCCTGGGCAGGGCAGCAGGGGCCCTCATATCCCTCCAACCTCCCAGTGTGCCCCCTCTCTGCTACCAGGATCGGTATCTCTACACCCAGGGCATTTTTCCTCCCAGAAGGTCACTCTTCTGTCTGGGGTAGGATGGAAGTGCCACGGAATTAACACCGCTCTCTCCCACTCGGCAGCCCTCAACCAGCTTTGATGTTATGTTGAGCCATATGAAATGGCCATTTCTGCTAGTCAGAAATGATCAAATAGTGACAATTTCCTATGGTTCAAGGGGTACCACTGTGCTCTTACCTTTGGCAGACTGATGGTAGTGATGGGCTGGCCAGTCTGTCTCCTGAACTAGAGGCTGAGCCCCTTCAGGCCGGGGCTCATTCATCATTTCTGTCTGCAGCCACAAGCCCAGCACAGTGCATTGATGTAATAATCATTTAGTAAATAAAAACTGGTTTTCATTTAATTTACCTAAAAGTGAGAACACTTCTTTTGTAACTGACACACCAAACAAGTCACCTGAGAACCCTTTTCATGATAAGCAACTAATAACAGCCCACAAAATGCTGTTCTCTGGAATCAACTTTAGAAAATATTGTTTCTTAGACAGTAACAGTAGCCCAGACTTTGGATTCTGGCTTTCACCCTTCCCCAGCGATAACAAGGAAGCAAGGAGAGGGGCTGACACAATGTGTTTGGTTCCCCAGGGTAAAAGCACAGGTCGATATGGGGTACCGGGCCAAGGTGGGAGAAGGAGTGGTGAACTTGGGATGGGAAGTGGGGCATGAAGGACTCACAGATGTCATTTTTTTTAAGTTTGGATAAATTTTCCTGGTGGTAAGAATAGTCATGGGCTCTCCTAGCAAGCAGAATCTGTTGTATAAGGCACAAAGGCTGGAAGCAGCATGGAGTGAGTGTACAGAGAACTGGTAAGTTTAAATGGATAGTTCCTGAGAGTAGGGGGAATAGCACCTGATGCATCTATAACCACGTCCTTCCAGTATATTATTATGAAAAGTAGAAACTGCAGTGTGTGGCTCCATTGACCCTTTTAGGAACATGGTAATCAAACACAGACACTGGCTTAGATTATCTGAGTCACCAAGGAGAAGCTGCTGCAGGAATGTGACAGCCAGGAGACAGCCAGGCTGATAAAGGTGATGGGCACGCCAGATGCTGACAGTGATGGGGACTCTCCACTTTGGTGCTGTGAAGCTGGCGGGGCCGGATCCACAAAAGGGAGCCTTTAAAGCAGTATCTCCCAAACTTTCACGTGTGTACATATCGCTGGGGATCTGTCACAATGCAAAGGCTGGGTTGACACCTGACATCCTGCATTTCTAACAAGCTCCCAGCTGCTGTCAGTGCTGCTGGGCTTCAGACCCCATTGTTAGGTAATGAAGCTATAGAATTGGGGTTGGAAAACTGCAGCCCACATTGGCCTACTGATTATTTTTGTAAATAAAGATTTATTGGAACACAGTCATGCCTGTTCATTTACATATATGGTCTATGGCTGCTTTCACACTACAATGGCAGAATTGAATAGTTGCAACAGAGTCCATATGGCACGTAAAGCCTAAAACATTTACTAACTAGCCCTTGACAGAAAAAAAGTTTGCCGATTCCTGCTCCAGAGTTGTGTGGAAATAGCAAAAGAATGCCCAAATGAGAACAAAGGCTATTTACTCAGAGCAAGGGACTCAGCCATCATCACTTGCATTTGGCAGAGACTCAAAGACAGACAGAGGAGTGGAAAAGCTTTAGAATGGATAAGAGGGGGAGACTTCAGGTGTGCCCTGATTGGGGGGTGTTGGCATGGGGAGGCTGGAGGCAGGATGGCTAGAAACGGGGCATCTTAGGTGATTGGTTAGGGGAACATGTTTGGCTTTCTCTGGTTGGTCCCAAGTTGGAAGTGGGAGCAAAAATTAGGGAAGCTGTCAGTTATTGATCAAGCCCTGGCTATTTTGAGTTGACTGTTACCGGGATTCAGGTTTGACTTCCTGGGATGTTTGTTGTAATAGTGGCCAACCCCCAGGACTGATTACTGCTGGCAGGGGGCCAGAGTTTCCTCATCTGATTATTGCTGATTGTGGGTCAGAGTTCCCTGGTCATTGCCCACTTGCATATTCAGTCTATCAGTAGTGGTTCTTGAACTTGGCTATATATTAAGATCATCTGGGGAAACTTTAAAAAGTCCCAATGCCTGGGTTGCACCCAGATGAATTAAATCATCATCTCTGGGGATGGCCTCCAGGTATCCATATTTTTTAAGATCCTCAGGTGAGTACAACATGCAGCCAAACAGTTGTCAAGATCCTGTTTCATATTATGCCTGCAATTCAGGGAGGTGTCACTAGGAGGCAGTGGCACTAGGCAGGTTGTGCATACAAGAACAATCCTCCTTAGGCATAGCTAGCTGGATGACTCAAACTGGCTCTAGTAACCAAGATCTCCTAGCATAATTGGAACATGAATTAAAACTGAGAAATGGGGTCTCATACATGGTCAGCTAATGTAGACCACTTGTCCTATTCAGCTAAGGCAAGCCTTGTAAACCTGTGGGCTTCTTTACATCTTTTACAAATGATTCAAATGGAAACTGCTCTTTGCTGGAGCCTTTATCTTTTACAGTCTCAGTTATTCTCATGTGGATTTTGCCATTGGGCTCTTTGTCAGGATTTCCATTCCATACATGGTATGTATTCTGTGGTTTAACTTAAACTAACAGCAAGTGTAATAATATCTGTATGGCTCTCAACAACTTACAAAGGACTTGCACATCTGTTATATGATTTGGATACTCACAAAAACCCTGTGTGTGGGGCTCATTCCTGTTTTACAGGAAAAGAAACCGAGGTTCATAGAATGGAAGAGTCGTTTTCTAGAACTAGTGAATGGTAGAGTAGGACTCAACCAAATCTTCTCCCCATGACGACCAGTGATGGCAGTGGCTAACTTCTCCAAATTTTAGAAAAGCTCCAGTTTGGTGACATTACAGTGTTATCTCGCAGGGCTCCCCATTCCTCTCCTTTCTGCAGCTCATTCTCTCCTGCCTCACTTCGTATACCTCTCTTTCAACTCCTTTCAAATGAATAAAAGATTTTACAACTTCTTTATAAGTACTCTGCAGATTTCACCCCAGCCTTTCAATAGATTCAAACAAAGTCTCTAAAGGGGCTTGGTTCTGTCTTCTTTTTCCTTTCTGTTTAATGTGTTTGAACCACTTTAAACCTAACACATCAAAACTGTTTTAAACACGGGTACCCAGTAATTGACTCATAGATGTGAGTCTGAGCATTGCTACTTACAGTCCAATCACTTGAGGACACTGTAGGTCATGGGGAAGACAAATAACCTCCAACTTGAATTCAATTTCATTTCCTCTGCCCCAGTGAAACTTTCACCTGTCAGCCTCATGCTCATTGAGAACAGAGAACCGGCCTCCTTGAATCTGACCTGCGGGGGGCTGTAGTGTTTGCGGGGTGCTGAGAGATGGATGAGGGGCCACTTTGGGCTGGCCCTTTGCCCTGAATATGGTGGTTGATTGGATTCCACCAGTCCAATTGGTTTTCTGTCTTAAAGCCCTTACCTTTCACTTTGGGGAATGAAGTGTCCAAACCACAAAGGCAAAAGGAAAGGAGAAGTCCAAATGCTTGTAGTTGAATTTGTGTTTCAGCCCCTACCTCATTCTACCAGGGAATTGATTTCTGATGCGCCCCTCTGAACAGGGAAATTGCCAGACAAAGCAACCTATGATTAAAAGTCCAATGGGAAATGTCAATTTTAGAATGGACAATAAATGTAAGTGAGGAATCTTCAATTTTATCAATTTTTGGAGATTTACAGCTCACAAGTGAGTTGATCAAACAGGGAGGTTGGAGGTTCTGACAATATATCCTAGATTTTTTTGGGGCAAAACTAATTTCTTGTTATTTTAGTTTTTGAAAAATAAAGATGGTTCATTAAGTACACAATGAACCTCAATTCCATTTGATACATTTTTTGGTCTTTGGAAATTAATGTGCCCCAAATCCTAGAGAAATAAAATAATTGCTAGTTGTGGATTGGGGAAATATGGGTAATTGCAGAACTCTAATGCAATGTGCTGAAGTTAAGATCAGTCACTGTTTGCATTAGTCGGGGGGCTTGCTAACAATACATGGACACCAAACTTGAACTAGTTTAACCAAAAAATGGGATTTATTGGCAGACTACTAGGATAGGTCACAGAATTGAAGGACAAGATGAAAAACCAGGCCATGAAAAGCTAGGAACCAGGACAAGGCCATGGAGCCCAGGAACAGGAAATGGGTTCTCCAAGTCCACAAGGATTGTTCCTCCACCTCTCATCTCTGATTTCAGCCTCTTTCTCTCCTTGTGAATTTTCCTCCACATCAGTAGGACCACCAGCAGCTTCCAGACTCACAACTTCAAAGTTTCACCACCCAGAGGAAAAGGAGATTTTCTCCCCAGCCTCAGTCCTTTCTCTGGGGAAAAGGACTCTGATTGGTCAGATTTGGATCACATGTCTAAGCCCTGGACCAATCATCATGGCTAGGGAGGCCTATTAAAGTAGGGCGTGACTCCCGGAAGAATCATGGGTAACACAGAATGGATTTTGAGGCTCTCATTCAGAGGCAGTCATTCATATTTATGAGTCAGGAAGAAAATATAGGAAGTCATAGGGATTATTTATTGAAGACTATGTATGCGGCAGACCTTTAAATAGATTGTCTCGCTAAGACCAAGCCACTGAGATAAGGTACCCGGTTGACATCCTCATTTCACTTGAGAGAAAACAAAGACCCAGAGAGGTTAAATAACTTTCCCAGAGTCACTCTTCTGCCATTGATAGGAGGAAGAGCTAGAGTTAGGACACTGGCTAGATCTGACCCCTAACCCTGTGTTCCTAACCATTAAGATCTACTCCCCTGCACATCTCAACTCCTCCCACAACCCCTGCGCTTTGTTGGAGCTGTTGTTAACGAAGCTGCTACATTCAACAGTGGGTATTTACATTGATACTTACTAGATACCTTCTAGGCATTAAAGACATCAACCTGGTCCTTCCATAAGTATGTCCCTGGTTCTTTGTTTTTCCCCGGAGGAGAACAACATTCAATTATCACACAGTGATTGAGGCCTCCATGTCCCTCCTCTCACTCGTGATATGTACAACCCATCATCGAGCAGTGCCCCACAGCAGAGAGCCTCTGAAGTTCACGGTCTTTCTTCTCCTTACACCTCCCAGTGCAATAAGCCTGGGGCTGGCTAATTAACCCCAGCTCTCTTCAAAGTTTCCTATTCCTGGGTTAGTGTCAAGGGGAAAAAGCTGTAATTGGTGTGTGGTATTTAAATTCCAAAAATGGTCCTAAAATCAGTTTATCATTATTGTTGTAGGTGGAATTATGTACCCCAATTTACACATGTTCTTGATCTTGGTCTGTGCTCTTGTGGGTGTGAACCCAGTGTAAGAAAACAGGATCTCCTGAAGACGTTATTTTAGTTAAGGTGTGGCCTGACTAAATGAGGTTGGGTCTTAATTGGGATCACTGGAGTTCTTTATAAGCATGAGAAATTCAGACACACAGAGAGAGAAAACCACAGGGATGAGCCGGAAGCCGGAAGTCAACAGAACCTAGAAGAGAAAGGAGAGGACATTGCCATGTGATGTGGGGCAGAGATTCAAGCCAAGGAATCCCAAGGATTCTGGCAAGTGGCACTGGAAGGCTCCTGACCCTGGGAGGAAGCAAACCTTCCAGCCTCAAAACAGTGTGCTAATAAATTCCCATTGTTTAACCCATTGTGTGATATTTATCATGGCAGCCTGGAGAACTAAGACAATTACGATTAAAAAGAAATCAATTGATCAAAGTTTCCTTTCCTGCCCTTTCTTTCCCATCCCTTCTCTGGCCTACCCTTCTTTTCCATTAACTCCCACCATCAGCTGAGTGCTGAAAGCTTGTTCTTATTTTTAGAGAGCCTCTACTGAGCCTGGGTGGTCTCTCCTTCCAGAGGGGCAGGGAACCCCCACTCCACCTCAGACAGACCTGCCTACATTCAAAAGGGCAGATGGGGAAGCCCAAGTGCAGTCCCAAGTTGTCATGGCAAAGTTCTAGAAAATGACATGTCTCCTGAGTGGCTTCTTGTGAATTCACTGCCCACATCAACCTCTCACAGACCTGGGATTTATTTACAAACCAAAGCCAGGCTGTTGGCCATGAAGCTTAGAGGGCCTGGGCCCTGTGCAGGTGTGATCTCATTAGTTATCCTGATCATGGATGAAAACCACCCATGAGCCAATCAAAAAGACAGGCTGGGTGAGAGCCTGTGAGTCAACAGAGAGGGGAAGGCAAGTCCAAGGGAGGGGTCAAGGCAGCATGTCCGGAAGTGACGATGGGGTGGCTGGCCAGAGCTGTCCAGGGTTGAAGCTGTGAGCTCCTGTGGCCCATCCCATGGTCCCGGAACGAGCACTGAAGTGGGAGTCAGGTGGGCCTGGATTTCCTTCTTGGCTCTGTTACTGACTCTCTATCAAGTCATAGGCAAGTCACATGTACTCAGTGACCTGCAGTTTTCTCATCTATTAAATACAAGGACTGATCGACGCCCCTGCTTCCTCTTCTCCCTTTCAGGTTGACCCCAAGGGTACCCTCAATCAATCCTGCTCACCAGCTTCCGTGTGAGAGTCTGCTCCATGGAACACTGCCCTGAGCAGCTCAGGGTCGCTGTGGGGTTGGAGAGGGAAGGTGCAGGGGACACATAAGCCCCCTCTGCAGCAGCAGAGTCCTGGTTGAGAAGGGGCCTGAACATAGCCAGCATCTGCCAGGTACCAGGCTGTGGGCCAGCCCCCATCCTCAGGGCAGTGCTATAAAGTGCTTATCATTGTCCGTTGGACTGAAGCGACTCATTACTAGATCCAGTTCCCACAGTTGGAGCAGAGGAAGCTTTGCAGCTCTGGTGACTGAACCCCACAGCAACCGAGGGGATCCTCCCCACTGCGATGGTCACTGTCAGTGGCCCCTCCTTGTGCCTTCTGGTCTTACTCTGACAGAACCAGCTGTGCTGATGGCCAATTCTGCTGTCTGTGTCTTTGATTCAGGGTTTTGTGGGGCTGTAGGCCACCAGTGCTGGGGAATTGAGGCCAGCACCGCCTTGGGGAGCAGCCGTCAGCCAACAGCAGGCAGGAGGTGATGGACGAATACCCCAGCTCCCTCGCCATGCTCTCCACCAAGGTCCAGAGAGCTCGAGCTTGAGTAGGTGCCGTCTGTTGGTGGCCTTCCCTTCGGCCTCACTTCCCCACTGCTCCACCCGGGTTTCCTGAGATCATGTTCTAAATATCCTCTTGCTCTTGATTCCTTGCTTCAGGGTCTGCTTCTGGAGGAAGCCCATCTAAGACCTTTGGGAAGAAGGCAGGCACGTGTTGGGCAACTTGGCCTCCTCGGATTGAAGGAGGAGGACACCTGGGAGTCATGCAAGCCAAATTTCATTTTCTGTGACAGGTGGTAAACATCATTTGGAATCAGACAATCTAACAAGAAAGGGAGGCGACTTTCAGTAATCGATGCTGTTTGGCTGAAGAGATAAGATTTTGTAAATTAGCCCTGAGCCTGAGTGGCCCGAGGCAGACAGTGGCCGAACTCTGAATCAGCTCCACTGCGGGTTTGGCCCCATCTTGCAACTTTCTCCCCATCGGTGGGTGGACAGATGTCAGGCCCTTACATTTCTCAGGGGTGGGAGCTGTATCTTCCACTTCTTTTCATCCCTTGTTGAAAAACCGTGTCTTTTGGTGTGTTTGTAAGATTCTGTAGAAAAAAGGTGGCCCGAGTCTTTTAAGAACAAAGTGGGCTTTTCCATGAGGAAATTTTTCTCTGATGGAAAAAGTACAAGAGAAAATCAGAACATGTGTGGAGAAGGGTCCTTTCTCTTTGGTTTGTGACTCTGGGAGCAAGGGAAACAGAGAGCTTCCTGGGATGCAGGGAAAGGGAGAATAACACTTTTCTTGAAGCTCCTGGGAAGCAACTACTGAAAGCTACTCCGCAGGGAATCAGCATTCCACCAGGGAATGGGATCTGGGATTCTTCTATTCCAAACGCTGACGGGAGCTGCCCGTGAGCTCTGTTCCTCCCTGTCTAATCGCGCTACCTTCACCCAGGCTTGGGTGTCTCCTGCCCCGGCTGCTCTGTGAGCCTTCTGCCTTGCACCTTCCCAGCCCACTCCCTACACTGCTGCCAGGGCTGGCCTTTCTTCTCCCCACTCCTGCGCATCCACTGGGCCAAGCTCAAGCTGTAAGCTGGCACACAGGCTCTTCCGGATCCACACCAGCCTCCTCTTCCAGACTTTTCCCCATGACACATCAAGGGCTGTCCTGCTGCCCTGCCACTGCTCTTGCTGTTCCTGAGACCCAGAATGCCCTTTCCCACTTGGTCTCCCTGACTGTTTCCTGCTTCTTCAGCATGGCACACCTGGACACACTGGGCAGGTAATCATAGCTCACTTCTCCATGCTTCTGCAGGACCTGGGTGCACCTCTATCCATCCCCACTCCCCGTCACTGCATTACGATTTTGTTTAATTATCCAGCTCCTCTGTTAGAAGGGGCTTCCCTCAGGTGACTGTGTCAGCCTCATTCTGATTCTCCAAAATGAGACACCTAGTATAGGCTCGTGGAAAAGAATCAAATGGCCTTGAACTTCCCTTTTGCATGTTCACATGCTCACATGCTCTTTCTCTTCACTGAGGCCTTAAACACCTAGAGAGTAGCTGTATTTTATTTCAGATTCTCTTTATAATCATGATTGCTCTCTGATGCTCCCACAGCCCTGAATGCCAGCCTGGCCATGGGACTGTGCTTGATAAGTAGTCATTGGATAAGAGAACAGATGACAGTCATTCTTCCAGCTCCAGAGCTCATCTCAGTGTCTCCTATCTCACACGGATGCACCGATTGTCAGAGAATATTTTTATCATCCTGTCTTGCTTAGAAAGCCGGGTCCTTGATCCAGGTCATTTCAAAGGCAGGAGTGATATAGTCTCCAGATCCCTGTGCTCAGAGAAAATCCCTGGCAGAGCCTCCTGCTTCAGGAGATGTGACATGTGATTTTGCAGCACATCTCACACACCTGTGGGGTGACAAAAGGTAATTTAACACCTGTCCAGGCCTCCCTTGTGGCTCTCCAAGTGGGTTAATGGGATGTTGAGCACAGCATTAAGAGAAGGGTCTTAGCCCACTTGTGTCACAGTGTATTAGCACCTCTGGCAACAAGCCCTGCCACGTACTTGGTTCCTATTTCCCAGGGGCAGCCCCTTCTGGACTGCACTCTAAGCCAGGCTTCCCTGACAACAACACACCTTCTTTGTGATCCTCTGTGGGCTCCACTCTGTAGGGGAGTGTCCAAGGGCAGCTGCTTACTGAGGCTCTCCACAATGGGCAACAGATTCCGAGATGCAATGGACACTGTGACCTTCCAGAAATAACCATCTATTATGCAACGGTACCCAGGATTTCATAAAGCCTGCAAAACTGGTCACTGAGAAAGAAAACCCAAAATATGAAATGAAATGTGTTGGATTTACTTTAATGATTACTCTATTTTCAAGCTAAATAATATACACCGTGGGAATGATATTAACTTCCCATCTCTTCTCTTTTGGGAACTGGTAAAACCCTGTGATCCAGACCAAAAAAATCTTATTGGTAATTAGGTATTGGGGACGAGATGGAGGCCTAGAAATACAGCACAGTTATATCACATTTTATGCCCAGTTAACTAATGCAAGTTCAATAAAAGAGAAAAAGATGGAAATAGAGAGAGGAGGAGAGAGCACTTTCTGTGGTGTGGTGACCATATCTGCCGTTCTCCTCAGTGAGCACGTTTCCAGGCAAGAGTGAGAGTTGGCAATGATGCCAGCCGGTTATTGGTTCTGGAAACTGTGAGCCTCTTGCATGTCCAGCTCTGGTTGTGAGCCTGGCGTGTGCAGAGGTGCGCTTCTCACCCTCAGCCCTCCTTATCACACTCTGTCCACCTCTGCATCCATTAGACATAGGGATGTGTGTACTGAGCAGGGCTGTGTGCACCAGAAGAGCCAAACTGTAGATTATGGACAATTTAAGGGATTTTCAGGGGTCAATTTTAACAGATTTTTTTTGCCTTATGTGCTGAACTTTATAGATGGCAATCTCCGGGTCAGAGGCAACTCCACTAAAACGATGACGGTAATGATGAGAAGAGTGTGAACACTGATGACAGCCACCAGTCAAGGGCCCTGACCAGCCCAGCCACCCTGCTGCGCGCTTTCCATGAATCTGCTTTGTTTGATGTCCACATCAATTCTGTGCTTCAGATATCATTTTTTAATGTGACCCTTTTGATGGAGCTCTATGTTTCATAGAGTACACTTGGTAACTCTTTTCATATGTACAGACCCATGTAACCACTGTTCTTATCAAGATGTAGAGCATCCCCACCTGTGTTCGTCAGGGTTCTCTAGGGAAACAGAACCAACAGGAGGTATCTGTAAAGATGAGATTTTATAAAAGTATGTCATACAACTGTGGGGATGCACGAGTCCAAATTCTATAGAGCAGGCTGCAAGCTGGCAACTCTGATGAAGGTTTTCAATGAATTCCCTAGGAGAAGCTGGCTGGTTGAAGTAAAGATGAAAATTCTCTCTTCTGACTGCTGAAGTCATCACTGCTCCTTTTAAAGCCTTCAACTGATTAGATGAAATGTCTCTCATTGCTGAAGGAACTCTCCTTTGTGGATTGTAGATGTAATCAGCCGTAGATGCATTCAACTTACTGATGATTTAGGTCCATGAAATGTCCCCACAATAACAGTTAGGCCAGTGCTTGCTTGGCCAGACAGCTGGTGACCATTACCTGGCCAAGCTGACACATGGACCTAACCATCACACCACGCTGATAGCAAGTTCTCCCATGCCCCCTCCTAGTCAATGCTGTCCCCCACCAAGGTGGCCATTATTCTGACTTCTAAGAACACAGTTTCGGTTTTTATATTCTAGAATTTCATATAAATGGAACAATTTCATATAAATGGAACAATACAGCATATACCATTTTGGGCTGAATTGTGACTCCCCAAAAGATATACTGAACTCCCAACCCGCTGTACGTCAGACCACGACCTTATATGGAAATCAGGCAATAGTGGATAGAATTGGTTGCATTAAAATGAGGTCATCTTGGAATCAGGCAGGCCCCTAGTCCTTATAGATAGGTGAGAAGAGACACAGGTGGATACAGGGGAGAAGGCCAGGTGAAGCAGAGAAGGCAGAGATTGGAGGGAGGCCCTGCAAGCCCAGGAGCACCAAGGAGTGCCGGAAACACCAACAGCCAGCTGAGGCAGGGAAGGAGCGTCCCCTACAGGTTTCAGAGAGTGCACGGCCCCGCTGACACCTTGATTTCGGATTTTCGCCTCCAGAATGCTGCGACAACAAACTTCTGTTGCTTTAAGCCACCCACTTTGTGGTGCTTTGGTGCAGCAGCCCCGGGAACTAAGACATATACCTTTTAGTGTCTGGCATCTTTCTCTCAACATAAGCTTTTTGATATTCATTTACTTTATTGTGTGAACAATTCATTTTTTATTGCCAGGAAATATTCCATTGTATGAACTTACCACAATGCATATGTCCATGCATCAGATACTATTCTTTACATTTTATAGATGATAAACAGAAGCCTGGAGGGGCAAGGTAAGCTGCATGATGTCACCTAGCTCTAGGCAAGCAGTACTGTGTGGATTTGAACCGAGGCTCAGGAACTCCGAAGGCTCTTGGCCACTGCCTTTGTGTGGGGGCTCACGGTAGCTCCAGTTTTCCAGTCCTAGATGAGAAGCCTGCACGGGAGCAGATGAACCTATACAGAGAGAACGCAAGCCCATTGATGGCAGGATGCATAAATGAATCTGCGTCACCAGTGCATTATGCTGCTCCTTTCCGGCCAGTTTTTTGCAGATGGATTAAACCTTGAAAATTTAGGCACTTCCCAGGATAGAAGGCTGAGCCATGGCTAAAGCCAGAGTCTCCACTCATCTTCCTGGAATCTTGTTTCCTGAATTTAACAGAAGAGGTATTACTTTGATGTTCAAATAGTGCCGTTGATCAAAAGCTTGCTGGCTCCCTCATGTCTCTTAGAACAAGACAGTAGTTCTATTGTGCTGGCGAGTGTTGTAACATTTTGGACAGCAGAAATGACATTTACATGAAACAGCCAGCCTTGGAATGCATGAGATAAGGCAATTTCAGCAGCTCTTCGAGGAAGAGTCCCCAGCGTTGACTTTACATCAAACAGAAGTAATAGTGTGTCATCCCAGCTTCCTGCTCTCTACCTGGTGTTAATTAAAATCCTGATAACAGAACTGAGTCAACATCAATATGAGGAAGACCAAAGCAGAGCTTAAAAATGTTCAGATGAAAGTACAGTTAATCAGAATTAAAATAAAAACACCGCCCCTCCCCCAGCCTTCATTCTTGTTTGGCCTCAACTGGACCTGGTGATTAATATACAAAGGTAATTTCTATGGACTCCTCCTGTTGTACTTCCTGAACTAAACCGTTTGAAATAATTGAACAATTACTTTGTGCAATGTTATCAAATTTTATAAAATCAGTCCCATCAGCTCTGCCCAATTACCAAATTTGGCTGATTTGCATATTGCAAAGCAGAGTGGTGGAAAGGGTTCCCAGAGGAGAACCTAGTTACTCTGGAGCAGAAAGATCATTCAGCTCACATCCTTGCCTCTTACAGAGTAGGAAGCCGAGGCTTGGAGAGGTGGAAGGACTTGCTCCAGGTCCACAGCAAGCTGCAGGCAGGTGGGATTGTAGGGTGGGATTGTGTGTCCTCCTCTTCAGACCCCCTTACCTAGTCTGCCTGCAGGGATGTCATTCCCAAATGAGGCTGGAACATGCTTCCACGTCTTTGTGCATCTCAACTAGTTCCAATTTAGACGTGACATTGAGCGTACGCTTAAAATGCAAATCCATTCTGATGGGACAGGAAATAATAAAGGCAGATTATTCCACCTCAATTTTGTAGTTCAAGGAACTTGGGTTTGTTGCAGTGACAGGTTGTCTGGTCCTAAATGAAACATTGTGTTTTCTTTGGAGGGAAAAGCGAACTTTAAACACTTTCCAGCTTGGTTCTTGTTTCAGGATCTTCTTAGATCTCATTTGGACTCTGCTTTTTATCTTTAAACTTTTATTATGGAAAATAACCAACATATGCAAAAGTGAGAGGATCATGTACAGCACCCCATGTATACCCATCACTCATTTCAACAGTTTTCAACTCCCGGCCAGTTGTGGTCTGTCTCTATGCTCCCGGAATTTCCCCACTCACCGGATCATTTTAAAGCAAATCATAGGCATCGTAATATCTTGTCCATAAATTCTTCAGTATCGACCTTGCTTTTCCTTTTAGGTCACAGTAGTTTATCAGTAAGTGAAATATGTGCTATATGTAAACTTGAAATAATGAACTATTATGCAGCTATTAAAATGATATTTTTGACATAGAGAAATATTCTTTATAATTTCAGAAAATTAAAATCCCAACAGCATATAGAGTGTGTTCCCATTTCTGTAACACACACACACAGAATCTGAAAGGTTGTATACCAGATTATTGTTTCTTTTTGCTTTTTTGGCATATCCTTTGGTTTTTTTTTTTTTTTGCCTTAATGAACATGCATAATTTGTGTAATAAGAAGAAAGGAGCTGGGGTCATCCAGAGAGACTGTGTGAAAGAGTGGGAATTGGGATGCTGAATTCTGCTACTTCCGTCATAGGAAGATGCAGCAAGGAAGAGGAAATGGCCCCTGGCATGTGGGGGTCTGGGGGGTGGTGGTGCCTCCCTAGTCACACTTAGTAACAATAGGCATGAGAGTGATTAAAAATGTTTGATCCACTGTGGGCTGGGTATTGTGCCCCTTGCTGAGATTACATTATGAGACTGGAAAGAAAAGAAATGCTTCGGACTCTTGCTGCTCCAAGTGTGGTCTGCGGAACAGCCGCGTTGGCATCACCTGTGAGCTTTCTAGAAATTCAGATTCTCAGGCCCCACTCAGATTTGTGAATCAGAATCTGTGTGCAGGAAGCTCCCCAGGTGATTTGAATGCACATTAAAGTCTGAGAAATGCTGGGGTCGAGCGGGGCAGCCTTGATGTCTGGGAACGTGTCTCGTTCTTTTCTGCTTTCTTGGCTTGCTCAGTGTTTGCTCTGAGGAGGGGTGGTGGAAATGCTTGGGGCTTAACCAGCACTGAGAGCGGGTGCGTGGTGCACCTTTGCTGGCTGAGTGAGTGGATGATCGCCCTTATGCACTGTTTCTGCTCCTGCTGTACAGCCTTTAGTGCTCATGGCTGCCAAGGAAGCATCTCCAAACACCTTGGCATTAGGAGCTCAGGACAGAACAGGGCTTTGAGACATACAGCATTTTTATTTTGGAGTATCCATTACGCCTTTAGACTCTGTCTTTGAGGTATTCTGAAAATGCTGATCCATGCCTTCCTTGTCCTTAAAAGTCCATCTCCTTGCGCTCGCAGACATAGGGGACTGGTGGTTTGATGGGCTGAGCCCTCTACCACAGGACTTGCCCTTGGGAAGACTGTTGCTGCAAAGGAGAGGCTAGGCCTCCCTATAATTGTGCCTAAGAGCCTCCTCCCGAATGCCTCTGTTGCTCAAATGTGGCCCTCTCTCTAGCTAAGCCAACTTGAAAGGTGAAATCACTGCCCTCCCCCCTACGTGGGATCAGACACCCAGGGGAGTGAATTTCCCTGGTAATGTGGAATATGACTCCTGGGGAGGAATGTAGACCCAGCATCGTGGGATGGAGAACATCTTCTTGACCAAAAGGGGGATGTGAAAGGAAATGAAATAAGCTACAGTGGCAGAGATTCCAAAAGGAGCCAAGAGGTCACTCTGGTGGGCACTCTTACGCACAATATAGACAACCCTTTTTAGGTTCTAGTGATTTGGAGTAGCTAGCAGTAAATACCTGAAACTGTCAAACTACAACCCAGAACCCATGAATCTTGAAGACGATTGTATAAAAATGTAGCTCATGAGGTGTGACAATGTGATTGGGAAAGCCATATGGACCACACTCCCCTTTGTCTAGTTTATGGATGGGTGAGTAGAAAAATGGGGGAAGGAAACAAACAAACAAACAAGCAAAGGCCCCCAGTGTTCTTTTTTACTTTAATTGCTCTTTTTCACTTTAATTATTATTCTTGTTATTGTTGTGTGTGTGGTAATAAAGATGTCGGGGATTGATTTTGGTGATGAATGCACAACAATGTAATGGTACTGTGAACAATCGAATGTATGCTTTGTTTTGTATGACTGCATGATACGTGAATATATCTCAATAAAGTGAATTTAAAAAAAAAAAGTCCATCTCCTCCAGGCAGTCTTCCAGGAACACACCTGCGGGCAGAATCTCTTCCTTCTCCACCCTTTGGCAGGGTCTGTGGTCTATGGCATTCACTGGTCCACTACACGAGTATGACTGAGAAGAAACTTACACTCCCGGAGCCTTAGTTTCCTTACCTGTAAAATGTCTTGAGGGTAAAATAAGAAGTGTATACAAAAGACTCAGGAGGATGTCTGCTTACTGTATACCAGGACCTGTTCTAAGCTTATTAGTATCTGCAGAGCATTAAACTTCATGACAATTCTATGAGGAAAGTTCTATTATTATCCTCATTTTATAGACAAGGAGCCAGAGACACAGAGAGGTTAAGTGACTTGCCCACAAATCACCCCAACAAGGGAGTCTGCCCCTGCCGTGGGCACTCATGCCTGAGCTCCCTAGTTATCAGCAGTTGGAGGGACAAGGTGGTCCTTGTGTTGTGGGACATGCTCATCCTCTCCATCTCTCCTGGCTGGGTCAGGTGTCTTGGAACAAAGATGCCTCCAGGCCTGTTGTGAGGAATCCTGGGCTTCTCTGTGGCCTTCCCCAGCCTGGAGCAGCCGCATTCCCTCCCATACATCTACAGCATGCGCACTTCTTCCTCATCCCCTTACCTGGTTTGCTGAGGGAAGGAAAGAAAGAGCATTGGATTTGGAGTTAGGACACCTGGCTGAGAGCTCCTGTGCCTTGATTTGTATGTTGTCTGCATGTCATTTAGTCTTTCAGACTCTCAGTTACCTCATCTATAAAATGTGACCATAATGCCAACTTTACAGGGTCTCTGAGAATCAAATGAGAGGATGGAGGAAAAGGCCTTTTGGACTTCCGATGTCCAAAACAACCCACTAGAAGGTGAGGGCTTTGAGACCAGAGGCCACATGCTGTCACTGAACAGAACCCTTTGTGTTCTTTTACTTGAAAGTAGATGCCAACAAGAGTGCAAATTACTAGTGTCCAGCATGATTTTATGTGGTCACACAATATATCCTTGGATTGACATATCTCAATTACCTAGACTGTTTCAACCAGAAAGCAATGCACTGAACATCCTTAAGCATCTTTGTTTCCTTCGACATACAACTTAGGATACATTTCTAGGAGCACAATTATTAGGGAAAATATTATGAGCTCTCTTTTAGTTCTTTAAATGCATTTTCATTTTACTTTCTTATAACCTTGTGTGAATTTCACCACAACTTCACTAGAACTGGGTTTTCATCATGTTTTTTAATTTTTAAAATTTCCTTGGGTTTTAAACAAGAAAGCACAGTTTAGGCATTGCTCAGTTAGCTGGATACCTTTCACAGGCTTGTAGTATTGCACTTATACCTCAAATTGTAGATCATTTATTTTTAAACCTTTCTCTGAGCTGTCCTCTTCCCCCAGATGTGAACCCCACGAAGACAGAGTCCATGGCTATCTGTCATGGTTGGAACATAATGGGTTTGCAGTAATTGTTGAAAGCATCTCCATTATCTTGCATAATACCAACTTATAGTGTTTCAAAATAAAACTTAAATGTAGTTTTGCTCTGGGATGGTGGGTGTTGGATTAGAATCAAGGCTCTGTGAAATTCTGGAGAATTCCAGGAAACGAAGTCTCTGAGGTTTATCAACCCCCAACAGCATTCCAGTGACGAATGAGTCAAATGCATTCCCTGGTCTAGAGACAGTGGTTGACTCCAAGGCCCATGGACCTTACATGCCCAGAAATTATGGCATGGAGACACTGATTATCCCTTTGAAGAGGTTGGTGCTATTTGTCTGTGGGTTGGGAATGAGGAATCCAAAGTCCTAAAAAATTCTGAATCACCCTGCAGTATTGCAAGAAGCTGGCTGTACAGGAAAGAGACAGAGGTATTTCAGCAAAACATTCCCACCTCCAGGATTAGAAGAGGAAATGTTCTTGATGAAGTCTCAGGTGGCCAAAAGCTTCTGACACCTGAACGCACCTGGTTGCTGAGCGCTCTGGGTAATGGTGGGCTCATGAACCTGCTGCATGGGAATGAGGGGCTTGTCCCCTCTCTGGAGGCCTCCACACTTCCTCTCCCACCCCTCCCTTTTTTTCCTGGATGGCTCTTCTCTCATTCAGACATCAGCTTAGATATCACTTCCTTGGGCAAGTCACTGGAACTTAGAACTCTTCATACACTCTGCATGTCTCCTCCCTGGCACTCACCTTAACTGGAGTTTCAATTTAAAATGAAAGGAGTTTGGTTGATTTTGGTGTCTCCTGCTGGACAGTGAGTGTCACGAGGAGAGGGGCTGTGCTATGTTGCTATTGTGTTGTAGTTGCTCTACCTCTAGCCCCTCCCCTGGGCCTGGCCTGTGGTAGTCAACTAACTAATCTTTGTTGACTCAATGAAGGGCACATAGTAGGTGCTCAATGCCTTCTTGTTGAATAAACGCAGAGCGGGCTCTCCTGCAGCAACTCTGCCACTTGGGGGAAGAATCAGGAGAACTGTTGTGGAAAACCCATTCCCAGGACTTTCACATCATGGAGGGGCTGTTTCTTCCTGAGGAGGAGGGACACAGAATCAGGGCTGTGGGGGAGAGAAGTCAAAGCCTAGGCTCCAGCCCCAACTCTGACGCTCACCTGGACCTCCCTTTATTAGCATCTGGGGAGTGTGTCGCTATGAAGGTGAGTCGTGGGAACACAGGTTCAGAGCACAACAAAAACTTTCAGCAAGGGATCCCCTTATTACTTACAGAGAATAAAGAGTCTAGAAAGGCAAGTAATCTCCTTGTCACTTACACAGCACAGAGAGTCCAAATGAGCAGGGGAAGAATTCTCCTGGGGTGACTGAAAACTGCTCCGGATGGGGGTTGATAGATGGTAGCTCTGCATGCCTCAGTCCATCCCTGAGAAGAGGGACCAATCTATACAGGGTGAGTGTGGTTTTTATCTACCTGGAGGACTGGAAGGGGAACCTGCCAAAGAGAATTCCTGTTCTGATAAGATCTGGGGCTGCTTGTTTACAGTTTCGGGTTTAAGTTCTGGCCTTACATTAGACTTAACATCTCCCCCAGGTTGTGAAATGGCACACAATAGAAAATGAGATAGGGGTGGATGAGGTCTGGGGGATGGCCATAGGTGTCTGTGATCTCCCTAACAGTATACTTATCTGGAAAATGGACATATGGACAAAATGACCCTTAAGGCTCTCACACCTATAGCCAATGATTAGAATGGCAGGATGTGGTAAGAAAAAAAAAAAAAAGGGACAAAACTGAGGTCTGGGGTTAAAGGTGGATCCCTAACTCTTCCAACCAACTTGCCCCCTGTGTGATGTTGGGCAAGTTTCTGAACTCCAGCTTGCACATCTTAAAATAGGGCACCGGGGTGAGACAAACTTCAAGATACCTTCTAATTCAAATATACTGGACTTTGAGGCAAGAGGCCCCCAAAATCCTTCATCTAACTTCCTTGATTCCTCTCGGTTCACATCTGATCAGGTAGGAGGGTCAATTATTTCTTGCCTCAGGGTTAGATTCTTCAACTTTGAAATACAGGTGGATAGCTTAGTGTGGACATATACACTCCAGTGGGAATTAGAAGGCTTAGGTTTCTGTCCCAACTCTAATACAATCTGCTATGTGGCCTTGGGTTAAGTACTTGCCCTCTCTGAGCTTTAGGAGTTCCATTTCCAAAGAAGAGGAAATACATAATCAACAAGGGCCCTTTCAGCTAAACCATTATTGATTTTAAATGGCATGTAGAAATTCTACCACAGCCTAGTCAAACACAATACACCTCGCCAAGGCAGCCTTTTGAGAAGAGAGACCCTTACCTGGTTGTGGGCCGCAGGTTATAGACTCTAGTAGTCATTTGGGTGTGGCTGTTACAGTTGGTTCTGTTATAGTGGCTGCACGGTCACTATTTTAGTTTCCTGGGCTGCTCAAACAAATACCATGAAATAGGTTGGGTTAAACAATGGGAATTTATTTGTTCACAGTTTGAGGTGGAGAAAAAGTCCAAGTCAAGGTGTTATCAAGGCATTGCTTTCTTCCCGAAGACTGGCATTCTGGGGCTGGCTGCCAGTGATCCTCGGTTCTCCGTCACATGGCAAGGCACACGGCAGCATCTCCTGGTCTCTCCCTTCTCTTCCAGGTTCCATCAATCATCAATGTCCAGCCTCTTCCTGTGGCTTTCTCTCTCTCATATCTGAATTCCTTCCACTTATAAAGGACTCCAGGAATAGGATTAAGACCCACTTTTATTGGGCTGGGCCACACACACCTTAACTGAAGTAACCTTATCAAATGGTCCTACATACAATGGGTTCACACCCACAGGGATGGATTAGATGAAAGAACATGCTTTTCTGGGGTACATGAAGCTTCAAACCACCACAGAGAGCTTCTTTTCAGACTTAGCAGAGGCCTTGGTATGACACTCCAGCAGGAAAATTGGCTACAACTTGTGTAAGACAAACACAGTTTGCATTTTTTTGGACCCTCACCCTTCCTCACCATAGAGTCAGGTGGGTCTCTTGATAGTACAACACTTCTTTCGAGTTCCTCAGATTCTCTCCTTTATGTACAACACTGTTCTTGTCACACTCGAATCATTCATTCAGACAGAAATCCCTGCCTTGTAGAATTTACCTTTCAGTGGGGGGAGAGAGAAAATAGACAGATCTAGGTTGTGCTGGGTGGCGATCAGTGCCGTGGAGGACAACACAGCTGGGAAGGGCAGCAGAGGGAGCTGGTGGGCGCTATTCTATGGGTGGCCAGGCAGACTCGGGTGAGGTGAAGGAAAGGGAACGAGCCAGGAGGGGACCTCGGCCTCTGGTTTTAAGGGGCCTCTGCTTCTCAGTTGCTGGCCTTTGAGTCTCAGTGGTTCAAGAAGCCTTTGGTTCAGTGCCCCTACCTTTTGTGTTTCTTTAATATCCTCCTCAGATGCAACATGGCTGCTTTTGGCGTCTATCTCCAATCTGATACTTTACTTCCTGTTTTCTTTGAAGACCATGGTCGTAGAAATAGGTCTTCCCTCCTTGACTGGAGGGAATGGCCACGCCTTGTTTATAGTGTGGGCTGAAGCAGATTCCCCGTGAGGCAAAAACAAGGACGCCATGACACCCTCTGGGCAACGCCGTTTTCCTTCCCCTGGAAACGGTACTGTAGTACATTGTGGCTGATCACTTCATGCCCCATGCTGAGGGTTTCAGTGATCTTCCAGAATTAATTCATTAATGATCATTAAATGCTTAGGGGGTAGATTCAATGCTTGAGGCAATGGCCAGCGTGGAGTTACTGAGGCATCAGACTCTGGGCATATAAATGAGGCCTTTTCTAGCCTGCACACCTGGTTACTGAGAGAGGGCCACCCCAAATCATGGTAGGAGGCTCATCAGGAGAGGCGGCGGTCACAGGTGCAGATATTTGGCTCCCGGGTTTGTCAATGATTCATGAAGTGATTATCAATGTTCGCAACCACTTCGTGAATCAACCAGGAGCTGGAAAAAGATTTAACCATAATGAGCTCATTTCCATAGAAATAGGAACCAGACCCACTAGTGGGTCAAATGGTTGCTGTAGCTTCCACTTTACTCTCTCCCTCCTGCCCCTCCACCTTCCTGACAGGCTCATTTCAGGCCTCATTATTCTTCATCTTCTCTGCCCTCATCATCACTTTGCTCCCTAACCAAGAGCAGCCAATCGCAGGAAACTCACAAGTGGTGGAATCGGAGTCCCTTGTGGCTCCTGTTGGAGGGGCATCTCCTGGGGTCCTTGAATGCCTATTTCTCTTGGGAAGCTTTTGTGCCTCCAGTCTTTGTTTGTCAGGGTTAAACTGGCAGAGCACCTCCTCTGGAGGCCACTTAATTCTCGTGGGTGCTCGTCACCCTTTCCCTCCCAGCCCTGGAATTGTCCTTTGAGAATGACACCTGCCGGCAACAAGTCCCTTTGAACACCTCAGGCTGCGGGCGGCCTCCTGACCAGTGGGCCAGTTTCTCCATTGTTTTATCTTGGTTCTCTCATAAAGCAGAGCCTAAGACAAAGATCGGGTGCCTGGGGTTTATTTGGGAGGTGATTCCATGAAGCACTGTGAGGGAGGTGAGAGAGGAAAGCAAGAAAGGGGGCTATGACAGTGGCCTGCCACTGTGGGCCTCGGGGCTCATTCCTGCAAGACACCCTCTGAAGAGTGGGTGGGACTCGCCTAGGGTCGGCCCACTGAGGGATGAGGAAGCCGGGGCATTTGTCCACCAACTCCCACCCCTTATAGGCTGAGGGTCTCTATTTTTTTTTTTTTTTTTTAATTATTGGAGTAGTTGTAGGTTTACAGAAAAATCATGCAGAAAATACAGAGTTCTCATATTAATAACCCTCCTCCCAGTTTTCCCTACTGTTCACATTTTGCTTTGTTACAATTGTTGAAACAGTATTATTATAATTGTACTATCAACTACAGCCCACAGCTTACATTAGGGTTCACTCTTTGTATTCAACAGTTCTATGTTTGTTGCTTTTAAATTTTTTCTGGTAACATATATACAACCTAAAATTTGCCATTTTAGCCACTTTCAAATATACAATCCAGTGATGTTAATTGCATCCACAGTGTTGCGCTGCTCTCACCACTATCCATTGCCAAAACTTTTCCGTTATCCCAAGGAGAAACCCTGTTATCTTTTGAGGCACTAACTTCCCGGCACTCAGGCTTGTCCTCTACACACCCCGAGCATGCACCACCCGCAGCCCACAAAAGCCTTCAGAAAAGAGGTTCAGGAAGATCTTGGTGTCTGTAGGGACATCGGCAAGTGACCCCCAGGGTGGACTGGGCAGCTCTGCGGAGGCACTGATAGTGTCAGCTACACCTACCCCCTTTCTGCATGTCCCCCCACTGAGCCCACCCAGATGGGCTCTTCCTTTCCCTCTCTCTGTCTGAGTTACCAACTCCTTTCCAAGAGGCATTGGCTCCGCTAGCACCCGGTGTGTGTGTCAGATGCTGCACTTCAGTAGAGCCACTCAGATTCCTTCAGACTCGCCACTCACCTAGATGAAAGGCAGCGCCTCGTGGAAACCGGAATGAAAGGATTCCATGGCCAGATTTCTTTTCTGTTGAAAGGAGGGCTTCATCTCTCAGACCTCTGCATCCCGTGGCTTCAGAGAATCTGGGCTAGCCTGATGGCATGGCAGTGGGTGGAAATATTTCTGGAGCAATAGCTATCATTTCTCAAATAGCCATATCTGAAAGCGGCGCCCTTCTGGGTTCTATTCTGCTGGCCCCTTTTAAAGAGATTGTGATATAATTTCAAGAAGATTGTGCTCTTTGAATGGTTCAATAAGTGTTTCATCATGGCCTCCATACTTCTGGTTGAGCGGAAAATGTGTCAGAAATGGTGGCCAAAGTTCTGATGTGGAGGACAAGCTTCCAGGGTGGTGACCACTGGAGAGTGGGGAAAAGAGGCTCGTGTGTGGGAACTTTCAGAGGTCGGATCAAACATGAGAAAATCCAAATGCAGTAAACTGACCACAAGGGGGTTGAGCAGGCCCACCAAGAAGGGCCCCTATTAGACCCTTTGGGTTTCCTCAAAATCTGAGCCGGGGCAAGAACCTGGGTGCTGGTCACTTATTTGGGAGGCGGTCTTAGGGAGCACAATGAGGGTGGAGGGAAAGCCACACCAGGGAGGGAGGAAAGCCAACAAAGGATGCACTGATTAAATGAGATAGTGACCCATGTGGCCAACTGGGGTTCAGACCCCCGGAGACTGGGGGAAATGTAGCAGAATATACTTCAGAATAATTCCACCAAAAGACGGGAAGGCTGAGGTTTATCCCCCAGCCCCTGTCCCCAGAGGCTGGGGGCTGCCCCTGGGGGCACTGACTCCTCTGCACTTCCGGTTGCCTGTACGGGCAGCCGAGCAGCCTTTGGTGGGGCACACATGCCAGGTGGGCTGGTGCTGGGCGGGGGACTGACCCCTACAACTGCGCTGAAACCAGGGAGGGGGTGAGGGAGTGACCCACAGGGTCTCAGAGGCCTCTGTTTTAGACTCAGTTTGAAAAATTAAGATTCATTCAACCCTTCCCTCCATTTCACTCCCATGCCAGGAGATAGGCTGCTAAATTGACAAACTCCTTTCTGTCAGGTGGCTTACAGTTAGAGGGGAAGGCAAGGAAGCTTGTATAATTTCAAAGTACACAGAACGAAAATCCCCTCAATCAGGCCGGCTGAGATCAGACCAAAGGGCTTTCTGCCTTCCTCATCCGCACTTGGAAAACAGATCTGGAGGTGGTCCTTCGGGGAGGGGGTCTGTTGCCCCATCTCGGCGTGGGAAGAATGGCATATGCAGATGAGAGAAGAGCCTGGTCTTCCCACTCTTATTAGTAACCAGCTCCTCTGCCTTTACACTGGCTCCCAAACGAGAATGGGCTTACTGCTTAGCAAGGAAGGAGGGTAGCTCTGGGGGAGGACTTCCTGGCAGACCAGGCTGCCCATGCTCTCATAAGCTCCCACGGAGGTCCTGACGGCATGGCGAGCGAGGAAAGGAAGGAGTCGCTGGGTGCACGATGACCTCCACTTGGGTGCCTGGACAGGCCGTCTGGGCCATTCCCGGGGCTGGCTATGGGGCAGGGAGGAGGAGCCCGGCTTTGACCCGCTGGGAGTGAGGTGTTGGGGAGAGGCAGGCCAGCGTGATGGGGTCCAGGTACCACCACCATCCTCCTTGTGTCCTACCTGCCTGGGTTTCCTCCCTTCAGATCCTGGCATCATCTCCAAATCTGATATCACCTCCACCTTCCCGCCTGGCCCTGACAAATCTGTCTGGTTCCCAGTGAGCATCCAACCTGCAGTGAGACGAAGCTGGACTCCAAGTCTGGCTCTGACGTGCGTGTTCTGGAACTGGAGCAGCCACTGGCCTGCAGTTTCCTCTTTTCTCCAGGTTGTTGCTCAAAAGTCACCTCTTCAAAGAGGCTCTCCTTGAAGGCTTAATTAAAATAGGACCCTGTCCCCTCACTCTCAGAGCTGTACCTTGTTTTATTCTCCTCCAAGTTAGTTCCTCTCATCTGCCATTTAAATGTGTATGTGCTTACTTGTTGACCAGCATGTAAACCTGAGGGCAGCAGAGATCTTGCTATTTTGTTCACTGCTATACCGCTCAGAGTACAAAACACTGTCTGGCACACAGTAGGCCCTCAACAAATATTTGTTGAATGAGTGAAAGAAATCAGCTTCTCAAGAGTGTGGACATGAAGAGGCCTAGCATGTGCCTTAGAATGTAGAAAAATTACCCAACTCTGGGGCTCAAGGACCCATCCCATCAGAAATAAGATTGATCCCCTCATAGCTTTTGTTTGAAAACAGAAAAGGCCTACGCTTGATCAGCTGGACTTACTACACCAGTGTGTCTAAAGTAATGTATCGCTGGAATTCATCCTGCAGTTGAAAGCAAAACAATTCGCATTTGAAAATCTCATTACCAGCATCTTCCCTCCAAATCCATTAATGGTGTGAATGTTTCTGGCAACCGAGATCATGTCGGATTATAGTATGAAATGCAGCTCTGGGGAAAACTGTGTTTTAAGACGTTTGTACCATTCAATTGTCAAATATTCACACAGTTATGATTCTCAAAGAAAGCACACAATGTTAAGGAAATTGGTAACCAAACAAAGGCCTCAGAATGTATTGAGAGAAGGCGGCCAAAGGATTCTTCCCTGACATACCTAATCCCAGAGACGGGAAATTAAAAACCACGCCAGAATATCAATGCCTCAGGCAGGGAATGGCTTGCTTTCCTTGAGTGAAATTCCGGGTCTCACCAGCATTGCCATCGCGGACTACTTCACCGGACTTTCAAGCTTCCCTGCAACTCCTCTCATAAACGGGGGCCCCTCCTCCCACCCACGCTCCTCACCCCTGCACAGTCAGGCTGTTCACCAGTTCCCAAATCGACATCATCCCCCTTCTGTGAACTTGCATGAAGTTCATATTGCTAGAGCCGGAGAGGTCCTGAAAGGTCATCTAGGTGTTTACCAAGTTCTTGCTCCAGCTGAAATTAGTTCTGTAAGGTTAAACAAACAACAAAAGGAGGGGGCTAAGGATCCTGTAGTCGGATGCATTGGGACCTGCAGCACACGCCACCTTCCTCTTGGAGCTTCCTCATTCACAGAGGCACGTCCAAGGCCATGAGGTGGCTCAGGTCAAGAGATCTCTTTACATTTATTTGACCTAGTATTGTCCAAAATTAGCTGACCATGCAGACTTTAATTTGACCATATAAACTACTCAGATTCTATGGACAACTAGTGTTCATGTTGAAATCCTGCGTTTCAACAGATGAGGCTATGAGGAATTGGGAAGCTACCCAAAGTGCTTGATCACTCGGTGAGACAATCTGAGACCAGAGACCTTGACACCCAGGCCAGGGCTTCTTGGCTGCTCTTTCAGGTCACTCAATTCAGTGCAGTTCAGTTCAGTTTAATTCCACCCCATCCCATCCCATCCCATCACATGCATCCCATCCTGTTCAATAAACATTTCTTGAGTGCCTGTCATGGCCAGGAGATGCTGTGGGTCCTGGGGATATACTAGTGAACAAGACAGACAAAAGACTGAGCAATACAGAATATGACTCTAGTTTACAGTTTCTTATTATTTACCATCCTTCTCTCCCTCTTCTCTCCACCCCTCCCCCCTTTCCTCTTTCTTTTCCTCATTCCAGATCATCTTTTGCTCCAAACAAGATAAATGGCCCTCACACTCCACTTCCATTGCATCTTTCCTGGGCCAGGCTTCCAGTGGGTTCCTTTTTGTCTGCTGGAACAGGTTTAGTCTGTGGGGCTGTGAGCGCCATGACAGTAGGACTTGGGCTGCTCTACCTCACTGCTGAAGTGAACTCCTGGCTCAGGGTAGGTGTTTGTTGGTGGCTGAATGCTTTCAGTTCTTTGAGACATCCTTGTACCTTTACACCCTTTCTCTTTCTTTGCTCAACCAGAACCCTTCCCTCCAAGCCAGGCCATAGAACTCCACATTCCTTTCCTTCTGCTTTCCTTTGAGTCGATTTTCCAGCATGGGGAAACAAGCTTCGACCCCTCCCATGTTGATTCAAATC
This sequence comes from Choloepus didactylus, assembly GCF_015220235.1. NCBI lineage: Eukaryota > Metazoa > Chordata > Mammalia > Pilosa > Megalonychidae > Choloepus > Choloepus didactylus. The sequence continues at coordinate 21,048,432 of NC_051328.1, read as the reverse complement.
TCATATTCAGCTCAATTTCTCGCCACATTTAGGGAAAACTTCACTGAACTCCATCCTTTCTCTCTCCCTTCTCTTCTTTCCACCTTCTTCCATCCTCCCCTTCCTTCCAGCCCTGCTCTTTGTCAGCTACTCTGCCAGCAATCCAGTAGGATTCATGATTAACCCTGTCTTTGAGGCTCTCATGGTCCAGTAGGAAAGACAGACAAGTAAACAGTTATAATACAATGCCATTTTGCTGCAATGGAGGTGTGCACAAATTGTCAGAGCTGTTCACATAGAGAGTCAGCTCGTGTGGGGCCAAGCAAGGCTTCTAGGAGGAGGAGCTATACAAGCTGGGACTTGAAGGACAGTAAGAGAGGGCCAATGCAGGTGTAAGGCAGGAGAAACCTTGCTGGTGCTTATGAGGAGGAAGGGAATATCAAATATAAAGAAGAACTAATAAGGAAGATAATAACACATCTAAAATTCCCAGCTATTGGATGGGTGGGTGGGTAGGGGAGGATCTTATCATCTTTAAATTTTACTTGGAGCCACATCTCAGATCAAGACCCAGCTCTGTGATTTACTCTTCTTGGCTGAGTCACTTAGCTTCACCTATCAAATCAGTGTATTTCTCTCTTTATACCTAACACAGGGCTTGGCAGGTAGTAGGCACTCAACAAATATTTGTTGAATGAATGAATGAGTATTGAACTAACAGCATTTATTGTTGAAAATGTTTAAGGTGATGAGATTGTTTATTGTGTGTTAGTTTCCTGGCTTTTTTTGCCCTAAGAGAGATACAGAGGGGTCAGATGTTGGCTAAGCCTTTGAGAAGAGCAACGGATCATATCTTCTCTTCCAAGAGGGCTCCCTAACTTCCACTAATTACTCTTTCTTGCCCCCCCAAGTTCAGCCTTAACCTAGCCATTTCAATACAGATAATAACCTAAATGGAGCCCCCAATTTTTCTGCAGCAGCAGAAGTGTTGGCAGTAACCCTGTTAAAAGTTACCAGGTGTTCAAATTTTTCTAAATGTGACTTTTTCCTTCTTCATTCTCCTGACCTCTTGCCCTGAATTAAAACAAAATCTGCCAGTGTTACAGTTCCCTGTCAGTGACTGGCTACTGCTTCCTCTACTATCATTTTCTCTAATGAGCTGCTCCAATGAGCTTTGCTGACTTGGCTGGCACTGAAGTAGAGCCATATTTTAGGCATTTCCTTAGTCTCAGCAGAAACCGGGAGGGCACTGGGCAAGGGAGGTACTGGCAGGAGAGGTGGTGCCGAGGAGTAAATAATTGTGCCTGTCACTGGGTCTGGTGTCTCCCATTCAGTATAGCATTTAATCCTTACAGTGACCCTGGTTGTTTTAGAACTTCAGAGTTCAGACTCTGCCCCAGGCCAATTAAATAAGAATCTCTGGGGGTGGGGTTTGGACATCCGTATTTTAACAAATGCTCCAGGCCATTCTTCTTTTTTTTTTTTTTAATATTCATTTTATTGAGATATATTCACATACCACACAGTCATACAAAGCAAATTGTACATTTGATTGTTCACAGTACCATTACATAGTTGTACATTCATCACCAAAATCAATCCCTGACACCTTCATTACCACACACACAAAAATAACAAGAATAATAATTAAAGTGAAAAAGAGCAATTAAAGTAAAAAAGAACACTGGGTGCCTTTGTCTGTTTGTTTGTTTGTTTGTTTCCTTCCCCTATTTTTCTACTCATCCATCCATAAACTAGACAAAGGGGAGTGTGGTCCTTATGGCTTTCCCAATCCCATTGTCACCCCTCATTAGCTATATTTTTATACAATTGTCTTCAAGATTCATGGGTTCTGGGTTGTAGTTTGATAGTTTCAGGTATCACCACCAGCTACCCCAATTCATTAGAACCTGAAAAGGGTTGTCTAAAGTGTGAGTAAGAGTGCCCACCAGAGTGACCTGTCGGCTCCTTTTGGAATCTCTCTGCCACTGAAGCTTATTTCATTTCCTTTCACATCCCCCTTTTGGCCAAGAAGATGTTCTCCGTCCCATGATGCCAGGTCTACATTCCTCCCCGGGAGTCATATTCCACGTTGCCTGGGAGATTCACTCCCCTGGGTGTCAGATCCCACGTAGGGGGGAGGGCAGTGATTTCACCTTTCAAGTTGGCTTAGGTAGAGAGAGAGGGCCACATCTGAGCAACAAAGAGGCATTCGGGAGGAGGCTTTTAGGCACAATTATAGGAAGGCCTAGCCTCTCCTTTGCAGCAACAGTCTTCCCAAGGGCAAATTCCAGGCCATTCTTACATGCAGTTTTAAATCACTGCATTAAAGCAGGCTGCCTCTCAGAAAGCAAGTTTCAAAAAACTTGGGGAGCCGTCTCAGTTCAAGGAAGAAGAAGCACTTGGAATGAGGCCATAACTGTTCATAGGAAAGAACAAATAGGGGACCCTCAAGTCTCTAGGGAAAAAATCAAACGTAGACCTATAGTTTAGTCAATCAAAAATATTATCTGATTCTGTTGTCCTAGCATAAGGGAACATGAAATGCTAACACCTGCCATATCCAGGGGACACTTGATAAGGTAACACAGGAAGGAAGTCTAGAAGAATAGCTTTCCCACAAGGGAAAGATGTCATGTAGCACATAGCTTAGGAGTTGTGTTCAAAGTGCCAAAAATCAACCTGTCCTCTTCAAATCTCATCTCACCGCTGCAGAGGATCACAGAAAATTCAATCCAGGAAGCCATTGTGAGCATTTTGCAGATCCCACACCAAGAAGTTGAACAAATACATGTATTGAGATGCACAGATAAAACTCCTGACAAGGAAGTCACTGGTCCAGGATGCAGATCTTTGAGACATAGAATGGTCCGAAACATGGACAATCTCGATATCATTTCGGAGTCATTCCCCTAACTTGCATGTAACTAAGGGTTTCACTGGTTCCTTGGTGGGGAGGGATTTGAATTAATACCAGAAACACACAACAATGATGCTGGCTATTATTTGTAGTTTGTTGGATGCACATTTGTTTACATAAACCTTGTACTAAACTATTTTAACTATTTTAATGTTTTCCATATGGTGAGTTCAGTCATTTCCTGTCACCATAATGGTTATTAGTTAAAGGAATCCCTCCAGTTTTGTAAAGATGGGTATTTAAGAGTAGTAAGTGTGGTTGAATATGTGTCCAGGTTCTCTGACCCCTTATGGGAATACAAGGCAAACAGTGTCATTTTATAGAATAAAAGAGGAATGAATTCAGATTCTTCTGGGGAGGGCACCTAAAATATCTTCTCCATCTATTCTACATTTAAGAGTAGGTGAAGGTGATGCTAAATAAATGTAACCTCAATCCTGTGCCTTTTATGGTGGAATCATGAGTTTGTTAAAGTCAATTACTAAATAACAGTATTATTAACCAGACAGACACACAAATTGAATCCCCAAAAATCTGAAAAACAGTCCTTTCTTTCTCTTTGAAGTCATTTTTTTTCAACAACATAATGGAATGGTTAAGAGCTTGAACTCTGGAGCTAAGCTGCTTGGATTCAAATCCCAGCTTGGCCACTTACTAGCTGTGTGACCTTGGGCAAGTCACTTAACTTCTCTGTGTCTCATTTCCCTCTTAGTGAAATGGAGTACCTACATCAGAAGCTTGCTGGGAGAATTAGATCTGTTAATTTTTGAAAAATGCTTAGAACAGCTTCTGGCACATAATAAATGCTATACATGTGTTGATAAATAAATAAAAAAAAAAGAACTCTCCCAGTATTTCTCAAATTTTAATGTACATATGAACCCCATGGGGATTTTGTAGAAATGCAGATTCTGTTTCAAAGGTCTGTGTGGGGCCTGGGATTCTATTTTTTTTAAAAGCTATTTCTAATGCTGATGCTGCTGAACCCTGGTCACATCTAGGATGTGAGGGGTCTACATCCTTCTGCCAACTGGGGGCAGGTGGGTTCACCTGGGGGCAGGTGACTCGTGGGATCTATTGAATTTGACCCAGGCTTCATCGGGTGGGTGTATCAAGGTAAATTCTTGGGATCAACCTTTTGTAGTTGCTGGGAGTAAAGGTGGCCTTGAGCACTCTCTTTCTTCTCTCCTAACCCTTTCACTCTTCTGCTTGCTGTTCTGGGGCTTGCCAGCTTCTCACACCTAGCATTCAATCTGTGGGCTTCACTCTGGATAAGGAAGGGGTGAGGAATGGCCTTCAGCCCAGATTAATGGGGCATCTTAGAGAACTTTTGGCTTCTCACCCTGTCACATGGGCCTTCCCATGGTAATCGTGGGGGTTACTATGAGAGAAGAGTTTCTGTCTCATCCTCTGGCTTGAGTCACTTCGGCAAATTACCTTTTTGTTATCCTTCTTTGATGAGTTCCAGTTTTGAGGGAGGTGAATGGGGGAAAGTTGAGACTAACCTTCTCACCACAGAGAACAATGGTTTACTACCTACACTCAAAATATGTATCATCTGCTTATTTATTTTTTGAATGCCTGATGTACAATTAATTTAAATTTGCTATCCAATAAGTAAATTGAAAGCTTCTTAATGGAGTCTTGGTACACTGCATATATTTAAAGCACCTGAGATGTTTTTTTGGAAAACTGGAGCCCAAAGTGAAAAAAGACTCAACTTGCTGAGGCACAAAGCTTAAAGGCTGAAGGTGAAGTCAAAGCATGATTGTAATCTTCGGTTCATGGTACATCTGTAAGCTCAGTGTCCAGGTGCTCTCCTATTTATTGTTGACTGCCGCATCCTCAATAAGGTGACATTGCCACCCCATGAGTGGTAAAGACCAGGGATGGCCTTGTGGTTTGATCAACCAACTGCACATAGTTGAAAACAGCATTGAAAAACTTACTAGAAAATTTGCATATTTCTCTGAGGAAGTATGCTTAAAAAAAGGTGGGGAGGGACTTAAAGCAATCATAGATAATATTGAAAAATGAGTCATTGGCAAAAAACATGTTTTGAAGAAAACAAATATTTCAACATGATTTCGTGCCTTTCATTGTTGCCTACCTGCTATTAATTACGGCTTAACTCCACCCTGAAATTTCTCAGGCTCTTGCATATGCTTTTTCCCACTTCTTTTCCTTCTTTAAAAAATGTTAGATCCTCATATTTTAAAATTGATCATAATTAGCATACAGTGAAATGCACAGATCTTAAGAGTACAGTTTAATGAGCTTTCACGAATGCATATGGCTATGTATTCCACACCCCTGTCAAGATATGAGTATTTCCATCACCCCCAAGGTGTTCCTACTCATCTATTCTGCCCATCCACCCCTGCTCCCTCAGGAAAACACTGTTCTGATTTCTTTTACCAGAGATTAATTTTGCCTGTTTCAACTCTCCATATAAATAGTATTGTGCGGGTCATGCTCTTTTGTTTGTGGCTCTTTTCAGCATGGCTACAAAGTTCATTCATATTGTTGACCATATCAGTAGTTCATTCCCCTTTATTGATCAGTAACATTTTGTTGTATGATTATGCCAATTGTTTTCTTATTCATTTGTTGAAGGACATTTGGATTGTTTCCAGTTTGGGGGTATTATGAGTAAGGCTACTATGAGTATTCTTGTACAAGTCTTATTGTACACAGATATTTTCATTTCTCTTGGATAAATATATAGAAGTGAAATTACTGGGTCATAGGGCAGCTGAATATTTAACTTAATGAGAAACTGCCAGATGGATTTCCAAAGTGATCAAACCATTTTGCGCTCCTGACATTAATGTATAAGAGTTCTCGTTGTTCCACATCCTTACCAAAATGTGATGTTGTCAGTGTTTTAAATGTCAGCCATTGTAGTATAGATGTACTTCATTTTGGTTTTAATTTGCATTTCTTTGATGACTAATGATGTCAAGCACCTTTTCTGTGTGCTTCTTGTTGGTTGTTCATCTATTTTCTTTTGTGAACCACCTGCTCATATCTTTCTGTCCATTTCAAAAACTGGATTATCATTTTGTTATTGAAGTTTGAGGAGTTATTTATTTATTTTTGGACCAGAATGCTTGTCAGATATGTGTTGTATTTTCACCTAGTCTGTATCTTTCTTATTCTTTTTCTTAATGGTGTCATTTCACAAAAAAAGTTTTTAATTTTGATAAAGTCTGATTTATCAAAATTTCTCCTTATAATTAGTGTTTTCTGGTTCCTGTCTAAGAAATCAATACATACCTCAGGGTTGCAAAGATAATCTCCTGTGGTTTCTTCTAGTAGTTGTACTGTTTTTAGATTTGGTGGTTCTATGTATAATCCATGTTGAATTAATTTTTATGTATTGTGATGATTAGGTTCATGTGTCAACTTGGCCAGGTGATGGTACCTAGGTGTCTGGTTAAGCAAGCACTGTCCTAACCATTGCTGCAAGGATGTTTGTGGCTGGTTAATAAACCAACAGGCTGGTTTATTAAGTCATCAGTCAATTGGCTGCAGCTGTGACTGATGATGTCAACAAAGGGAGTGTCTTCCACAATGAGAGAATGCAGTCAGCTGGATTTAATCCAATCAGTTGAAGACTTTTAAGTGAGACAGATAGAAGACCTTCACTTCTTCATCTGACCAGCAAAGTGTTTCCTGAGGAGTTCATCGAACATGTTCATCAAAGTTGCCATTTCGTTGCCTGAGGAGTTCATTGAACATCTTCATTGGAGTTGCCAGTTTGCTGCCTGTACTATGGAATTTGGACTCGTGCATACCCACAGTTGCCTGAGACACTTTTATAAATCTTATATTTATAGATATCTCTTGTTGATTCTGCTTCCCTAGAGAACCCTAACTAATACATGTATGGTGAGGTATGAGTTGAGGTTCATTTTTATCCCTGATTGATACCTATGTGTTCTAGCACCATGTACTGAAAACACTATTCTTTGCTCACGCCAACAAGTTTAACAAATACAGGTATTAAGATTTACAGAAAGGGCTTCTTACAAGGAGGGCATTGATCTACAATGCATTCCTAAGACGCATGATATTATTTCAGAGTCATTTCCCTAAGGAAATGTGCCCATGTGCCCAAGGGTTTTACCAGTTCCTTTGTGGGGAGGGATTTGAATTAATACCAGAAACACACTTTAGTGATACTGGCTATTATTTGTAATTTGTTGGATGCACATTTGTTTGCATGAAACTTATATTAAACTATTTTTATGCTGTCCATATGGTGGGTTCAGTCATTTCCTGTCATTATAATGTTATTAGTTGGAGAAATCTCTCCAGGGTTGTAAGGATGGATATTTAAGACTAGTAAGTCTAGCTGGATCTAGAATTTTAGATTGGCAGTATTTTTAATTCAGCACTTTAAAGATATTGTCCTGTTATCTTTTAGGTTGCATTATTTCTGGTTAAGGGTTATTGGAAATCATTATCCTTTTCCACTTGTATATTATATGTCTTTTCTCTTGCTGCTTTTATGATCTTTATTTTCGGTTACTCACAATTTCATTATGGTAAGTCAGTGTGGTTTTTAAAATTTATCCATTCTTTGGGTTTATTGACCTTCCTCAATCTGTGAGTTGGTACTTTCCATCAAATTTGGAAAATTTCCAGCCATTATTTCTCCAAATATTTTCCCTACCCCAATGTCTCTCCTCTCCTTTTGGGACTCCACTTTCATTTGTGGATTACTTGATATTGTTTTATGGTTAGGACTCTTTTAATTTTATTTTGACTTTTTATTCTTCTATGCTTCAGTTCAGATACTTTGTATTGCTTCATCTACAAGTCTGCGGATCTCTTCTTCTGTAGGATCTAATTTGCTGCTTAGCCCATTCAGTGGAGCTTTTATTTCAGGTATTGTATTTATCAGTTTTAGAATTTCCATTTGGTTCTTCTTTTTTTTAGTAGCTTTCACTTCTCAGTTGAGATTTCCTACCTGTTCTCTCCTTATATTCTTGTTTCCTTTAAGTCCTTGAACTTAAGAGTTGTTTTAAAGTCCTTGTCTGCTAATTCCACCATCTTTGTCTTCTTTGAGTCTGTTCCTATTGATTGATTTTTCTCCTGATATCTGCTTCTTCTCATGTCTAATAAGTTTTTAAAAAAGTGTGTTCTGGGCTTTATAGATGCTCAATTTTTAGATGTCTAGATTTTGAAGTTGTGTTTTATTCAAGCAGAAAGTAATTTGCTTGTAGATCTCTTAATTAATTGAAGGCTTTTTTACTTTTTTAATAAATCAACTTTGTTTGGGTGGGTCTAGGACTAGATTAGTGCTCTTTATAAGGTGTGGCCTTTTTGATCTCTCTACTGAATGCCCAGGGTGTTGATGAAAGTCTCACCACTCTCACTGGTTCACAGTTCAGTTCACAGTTCCTCAGTAGTTCTTCTCTCCCACAAGTTGTTCTTTGCCTGTCCTGCTGGAGTCTTGCCCTGTGCATTCAGAGCTTAGTTTTTAGCCATGGAATCAAGAGGACTCCTATGAACTTCTGGAGCTTTTCTCCATAGATCTCATTCTAGTATCTTGCCCTACAAATTCCAGCCACTTCAATCGCCTTCAGCTCCAGTCTCTATTTCCTCAAACCAATGAGGTATCAGGCCCTCTTGATTCTCTTTCCCTGTTCTGTAATCCCTTTCTTTATGCCATAATATATTACTTAGGCAAAAAGTCTGGGTGATTATGGAGCTCACCTCTCATGCTTCCATTCTCTCAAGACTGGCAATCCTACATGGCTTGTTGTCTACCTCTGAAGCCAGCAATTTCATGTATTCTTTTTCCAGTTCTGTAGTTATTTGCTTTGGGAAGGAAAGTCTGGTGGTACTTATCCCTTCTTGGCCAGAAGTAAACATCCCACTCATTCTTTATTGTGTGGGGTTTATCATTCTTTTCATGACTTCTGTGTTTCAAAGCATCAGTCTTATTTAGTATCAGAGGTTCTTGCTTTTCCCCCTTTTTCTAGAAGAGAGGTTAATGGTATATTGGCATTCAATAATGTTTTAGTCTAAAAATATTAACTAGCGTTTGTATAGCCAGCACATACCCAAGGCTCTCTCTAGCATTTCTCTCTCCTCATGGAGTAGGTATTACCATTTTCCCACTATTCCAGGTGATGAAAGTGAGGCTCAGATTGGAGAAGTGTTTTTCCTAATACCTCTTACCTGGTAGGTGATAGTTTTCTGACTAAAACTCTGTACCTGTAGATTTTACTGTAGTTTCTACCTTACCTATAAGTTTCAAACCAACCTCTCAGAGCCTCAGAGCTCTAAAAGTGAGGGCAGGAGGATAAGTGGATAGAGACCTATCTTGTCCACACCTTACCCCACCTGCTGTTTGAACTAGAGCACATCAGCTTTTATATATTTAATATATTGCAGTTGCATGCAAACAATTTTTAAAAAGGGTTTCTGCAACAAACAGAACAAAACGAAACAAAATCTATGGGCAACTATTGCAACACACTAGGCATAAATTTGCCCTTTTAAAATACTGGTTTCCTCCAAGATGAGGGAGAAACTACTAAAGAAAAAAGAAAAAGGAAATCTCCTCTTTAGTTTCCTGCTCATTGTTTCATGATATTGCAGAAAGTGTCTGGGTTCTTCCGTTTGAATCCTGACTCTACCGCAAAGCTATATGGCTGTCATTAATTTACTGAACCTTCCATAGTCTCAGCTACAAAATCTGCACAATTAGGAAAATAATACTTTCCACCAAGTTGTGGTAGGCAGCCTCTAAAATGACTCCCAATGATATCTGGAGTCCGTTGCTCCTGCCCTCATGTCACCCCCTCTTCTTGAGTGTAGGCTATATCCAGTGACTTGTTTCTAATGAATAGAATACTGCAAAAGTGATGGATGTCACTTCCAAGATTATATTGCAAAAAGACCACGGCTTCCATCTTAGGTGTCCTCTCACTAGCTCATTCTGAGGGAAGCCAGCTGCCACATTGTGAGCTGTCCGTGTGGCAAGAAACTGGCATCTCCAGCCAACAGCCTGTGAAGATCGGAGGTCTGCCAACTGCCACGTGAGTGAACTTGGAAGCAAATCGTACTCCCGTCAAGTCTCGCAATGACTGCAGCTGCCACTGGCATCTTGAATGCAGCCTTGTGAGGGACCCTGGAGCCACAGGCACCCAGCTAAGTCATGCCCAGCTTCCTGACCCACAGAAACTGTGAAATAATGAATGTTATTAAGCTGCTAAATTTGGGGGTAATTTGTTACTAGCAATAGATCAAAAATACCAACAGTGTCTGGCACAAAGCTTACACTTTGTTAATAATAGTTCTCTCTCTCTCCCCCTTCCTCCTTTTCCATCCCTGGAAAATGATGATTTTGGCAGCAGCCTGGCTCTGCTGTTCTGCAGGGACGGTGCTCGTGCCGGACGCTAACCTAATCAGAACTCTCCTTTGCCAGCTCTCCAAGTTCTCCCTTCTTTTAGGAGAAATATTTTATCTGGGCTTGATAAGAAGTAAAACTTACCTCCAAATGCTACCAGATCTAAGATATTCTAACGTACAGAATGAGACAGTGCCAGCACAGACTTTTCAGTTCATGTCGTTGCATACCTTTTAAAAACAGTCTAGATGACCAGGGTTTTAAAGCAGATACAGTGTGAGTGTACGACATGAAGGTGATCCCGCATTGCTTCCTGTGGAAGCACGTTAGGGATGTGCGCTCTTTGTGTCTTTTTCCCTTTCTCTCGTTATATTCTCTGGATGACTGTGAAGTTAAGTTTCTTCCCATGGGATCACTTTGAACTTTTATCTCCTTTATAGGTTCCAGCTTTCAGATCCCCGCCTCCCCCTTCCAAGTTATGAATTGACGGCTCGCAAACTGAGAAGCCTGGAGTCTGCAGGGTATTGTTCATTTGATAAAATGTCCATCCCCTGGCGATGCAGATATTTGTGGAATTTCTGGGGTCTGTCTGCCAGAATGAATTTCATTTGATCTCCCTGAGAACTGAAGAAAGTCAAAGCCTTAGATCTAAAAAGAGATTACCAAGGACAGGTCCCCTACTTTTTTAACTTTGAAATTCCCAAAGATGACATTTTTTTTCCAATCTCAAATTGGGGGAAAATCTTCACTAGGTAATTGATGGTCCATGGCATCTGTTCTAGAAGGGAGAGGAGCGAGTTTACTCTTTAAACGAATGTTCTTTATATAACATGACTAAGGTTCGGGCATATGCTACATTCTGATAGGGAATTGTTTGAAAGATGGGGTCCAACCATTTGTTCCTCTAAGTCAGCACTTAGAAGCCAGCAGGGGCCAGCAGGCTTGGGAAAGTGTGACAGAGGTTTTGTGGGAGGCAATAGCGAGGTGGGGGACCAGGACATGCCTCCCATCCAAAGGCCTTTATGTTCAATGTGTGTGTATGTATCTATGTATGTGAATATACATGTATATATACAAGCATATATTTATATATACTGTAAGCATTCTAAAAACTGCGTCTGCAAGACAAATTTAGTTCAGAGATGTCTCTCTAGCGTCTCACCCTGAATGTCATAAGACTTAAAAGCTGCACTCTTAGGTAGTGACATATGCCCCCCTCCCCCAATTTGAATGCTTTTACTGAATTTCTGCTTCAGTGCCTTCAGATTGTCCTACCGAGTCTTATGGACTCGGTGTCAATTTTTTTCTTGTTCATCAATGCGTCCCTGATGTTTAGAATGGGTCTGGTGCTCCATAAATATTTGGTAAATGCTGAATAAATATTGCTGAAAATATTGAATAAAAAGGAAAGGCCCGGGTGAGAATTTTCAGGGAATTTACTCTAAAATGTTGCTGAAGATATTCTTTACTACCTATCATGACATCCTTTTTAGAAGGACCCTTGGGAGAAATGACTTCTTGTTGTAGAATGAAGAGTAATTTTGCTCCTCCTGAAAAAATAAAAGCACATTGCTTCAGTTTTATGGATATACGGTTACTCTTTGTGGTGGCTGCTAGGAAGCTCAAAACTGTGTGTTTGATCAACTCTTGCAATTACATACATTCTATGGAATGCTTTGTTTATCAGACTCAGTCCTACATTCTCTTTAGAAGTATCTTTTGCTCATCATCTCCTAATTTTTTGTGATTGTGCTACATTGTATGTGTCTTTGTAAGCACTCTTAATTCTGGGGAGTAAATCAATAAACATAATGCCATAGAAAGGGAGCAGGAATTAAAGAAGTGGTTGGGAAGAGGACATGGATGTGGAGGAAGAAATGGAAGGGGTTTCTCTGGACAAAATGGAAGTGACAGGAGAGGAGGGATATGAGATTTAGATGGCAAAAAACAGGGCTGGAAACCCTCCCAGGGCCTTCAGAACATCCATAAGGTGTCAGTGGAGCCTACTGGATGTTGACAACAGGGTGGGCGTCTGGCTAGCATCTCCAGATGAACCTGTGGCCCAGGATCTTCTGCAGCTAGGGAAGGAGACAAAACCGTAAGAGTGTCCTTTGGAGGCAGGTTTGTATTGCTTCTGCACTATGAGCTATCACTTGCTTTCTTTGAGCCTGGGCTTCCTTATCTTTAAAGTGCAGCTAACAATGCATGAAACTGGGGTTCTCTAGATGGTTCAATGGGGTAATGAATATGAAGCATCCAACACATATCCAGTGCTCAAGTGTTAGTCATTCTTATTACTGAATTGGGCTCTCTCTGAACTCTTGGCTTCTCTTCTGAGTCATTTCACGGCCAGGATGGAGTGGCATTGGAAAGGGAGAAAGGGGAACAAAGTCTCAATTTCCCTACATTTATCATCATGCCTTGGTGAAAAGTTCTATGTTTTCTTTTAACCCAAATGTCACTGGCCCTCCTTGGCTTGTCCTTGTGTTCACCCAGAGCCTCTTGTCTGTAGGCAAATCTCACAGAACTTGGCAGCAGTGAAAAACAAATATAATTCCAAAAGTTTGGAAAAATCATGTTTCTTTTTTCTTTTTTTTGACTGAAGGCTTCCTTCCAGGGAGAGCAAGAAATCACCCCACCCCTTTACTCACTCACTCTATCAAATCTTTCTTCTTCTTCCCATCTCAGGCTGTTGACTTGCTCCTCCTCTCTCCTGGTCTGCTTCTGAATTTTGTAGACCTCTGGAGAAGTAATCAGTAAATGTTTTCTCTAAAGGACCATATAAACAGGCATTTTAGGCTTTGTGAGTTAGATGGTCTCTGTCAAATGCTGAACTCTGCTCTTGCAGCATCGAAGAAGCGATAGACCATAAGGAAATGAGTGAGCATGGCTGTGTTCTAATAAAATTTCATTTACAAAAAACAGGCAGAGGACCAAATTTGATCCATAGGCTACAATTTGCTGACCACTGATTTTGAGTAACTTAGAAATTTTTTTAATCAACTTTTACTATTGCCCACGTGGAAAAACTGGGGATTTCCTTTTTGGATATGCCCACCTTGGAGGCACAGGAAGGTAAGTGGGGTGTTGTAAATAACCATTAACATTTTCCCTGTCTCATGTTGATTAAACACTGCCTATAAGACACTGTATCAGTATGATGGATCCCTGGAGCTAGAGTGACCATTTTTTCCAGATGAAGCGTGGGTGTGATGTTTGGGACCAGAGTTCTCTGGGCAAACAACAGGAAAACCTGAGATTCTGTTTTTTGGCCTCTTTCACTTTTGTTTTCTCATTTGATTCTGGGAAGATCCTCACCTTAAAGAATATAATGGAAGAAGTACTGGACCAGAGCCAGGGGGGCTGATTGCTGTTTTGGTTCCATCACTGTTTTTGTGTTTGACCTTGGCAAGGCCATTCATCACCTGGCTGAGGTCCGTCAGGTACTAAACAAGAATCTTTGGTTCCCAGTATTTCAGCTATGCACTCTTATTCAGGTGAAACCTTAGCTGGAGTCCCAATATGTACTGGATAAAGTAGGGCTGGGGGATCAGAGTCTTATCCAACGGGCTCTTTATCCTGACACTCAATCTTGCCCCTACTGAAGCTTCTCTGCTGGGACCAAGGTCTCCATGCAGCATAGGCTAAAGGTCATTGGATTATATGATTCTGTGGTGTTATATCCCAACTGCTGTGCACCGTATTCCAGACACCCCAAAATAGTTTATTCTCCTTCAAAGTGGCAAACTTGTTCCTTTATCCTTCCTAGTCTCCTTTCCTGGTGGGCTTCCCACTGTTCCACCCCCCATTCCTACCTCCTGGACTTCCAATCATCCCATATGGCTCTGCACCAAATAGCTACTTGTAGGATTCATCTACCTCATTGCTTTCTTGTAGAAAACCTTGGGAAGACCCATTGATTTAGAGGAATCTCAAGTCACAGCTTTTAGTTATCCTTGTTTAAATGAACCTTCCCTTTCTGCAGCTAAGACTTAAGAGGATCCAAAATCCTATCAGCAAAAGTCACCCTGGTCCCTGGGGGCCCCCTCTGGAGGAAGCACCTGTAGCTCATCCCCAGTGCCGGGAACACGCAGACACCTTTTGACTAACTTAGCTCACCCTTTAGGTGAGGAGATGGTCACAAAGTTGGTGAGCCTCCTTTCTTTAGGTTTCTTTTCCCTTATCAATACATTATTTTTCCCCTCAGTCATCACCAGGTAAGGGTGTTTGGGGAAAGAAGATAGAATTCTGTCTATCCTTGGAAGGGAGTTTGGAGATAGAATGACTCACAGTTGGAAACAATTTTATGCAGGAAATCAGTAAGAGAAGGTTAGAAAGTCAGATCTCTCAGCAATGTGCGCAAATCTACGCAATCCTTCCCAAGTAAGAACTCCTTTTGCAGGATTCTGTGTTAACAGGCTCGTTTTCTGCTTGGTTGAGTGGCAGGTTTTGCAGCCCCAGCTATGTCCTAATCCCCAGTGCTCTGCTGTCCACCTTGACTCTTTCTGGCCTCAAAGGGAGCTGGACAGCAGCTTCATGGAGCTGGAATGGAGCTATGGTTGGGCCAAACTTGACATAAATGGGAACAGGGATTCAAATGCAAAGAGAAAATGATATAGAAAGGAAACCAAGAAGAAATTACAGTTGGCTGCAGGTTGCTGAATCTCGATTAGCCTCCCACTGTGCTGTTGTTCTGTAGCCAACTTAGATTATCCAAAGACAATGTTTAAAAGCAATTTTAACTAAATTAGCAACCATGTAAAACCTTCACTCAGAATATATGTTTATCCATACTTTCCCCTGAACGATTTCTGTTAAGGAATCACACGAAAAATCAAGGCCGAAGAAGTCTGACGAAGGGTGACGATTTTTTAGCAGGATATCAAACACCTGTATTAGCTCTGTGTGGGCAGATGATTTTCAATTCTTCCCTCTAAATAAGATGACTGTAGTGTTTTGCCCAAGACAGTCCTGGTTTATACCTGTGGTCATGGCATAATGATTAATACACTCCTTTTTACTCACAAAAGTGTCCTAATTTGGACCATAAATTATTTGGTCACTTCATATATGCAGAGAAAACACCAATCTCCCAGAAGAAGTAGGAGGTGATATTGTAGCCAATTCCCTTTCACATATCATCATCTGGAACTTAGACTTCAAGATCTAGAACCATGGGGCATCTCCTTAATGACAGATGCATTTATGCGTTTTATGCATATGTTTGATGTAACATACTGGAAACTTGAACCACCTTACTACAGTGCTAGGTATGTTTTAGGTGATCAACAAGTTTTCATTTTTCAAGAATTAGACCTGGGTTGATATATTTGCCGACTATGTGGAGGCCCACCTGACGCTCATGGCTGTGTTGGGGGGTGGTCATGAGGTGCATCCCTAAACGAGATTCTGCCCCTCTCACACACATTAGGGAGGCTGAAGGGAGTTTCCCACACTGGGTGGGGGCTTTGACCACTGGCCTCTATGATCCCTCCCATGCTCAGAGTTTGTGCTTGTAGACAGCCAGCCTGAACACACATTTTAGCTCGATCTTCCCTCCATCACTCTGACCATTTGATAGTTGTGGGACCATGGTTGAATTTCCCCATTTGTCAAAGGAGCATCAGCCACTGCGGCCTGTGTCCCCTACCCTGGGCTGCTGGGTGAGGTCAGGTGATGTGTGACAGAGGTGGGGCCCCCACCCGCAGGAGAGGCTGCTTTGTCCTCTTGGTTGTGGATTGGAGGGCAATAGTCAGTTAATTTCTGGCAGCTTAACTAGGGCTCAAAATAAGAGGCATGTGGTGAGCCTCTGACTTTTGCCCTCCATTCCAGCATTTCTCTCCCCCTTTTTTTGATAAGAACACTCTGATTTCCTTTTGGAGAATTACCTCTCTTCTCTGTGGGCTTCAATTTCTTTGTCTATACAATGGAGACAATTCTAGCATCTAAGACCTTGTAAGAATGATATAAATAGTGAATAAATAAATAAATACATGTAAATCTCTAAGGACAGTGTCAGGCTCCTTTTGCCTGTAACCAAAACCAAGATGCATAGTCACAGTAAGTCCTGTTCAGGGGCGGCCCTGGGCTTGCCTGTCTCTGTCCAGCACAGGGCCCTTGCCTGGCCAATTGGAATTTTTCTGTCCTAGAACTTTAAGCTTGTGCCACCACCTATTTTTACTAGAAAGGCAAAACTCATTCTGCTTCCCCAATGATGGAAGTAGGAAAATCAGGCCAGGTTCTCTCTGACCTATAAAGGTCAAATTAATTAATTCACTCAGTCAGCAAATGTTTATTGATGTCTTTGTGTCTGCAAATGCAGGCTGAATCTTTCACATATTTTTCTCATTTAATCTTCAGTACATATTATGTGTTGGGTCCTGCTGCTTACTTTGCAAATGAAGGAGCAGAGCTCGTGGAATTTAAGCAACTTGCCCAAGATTATACAGCTCGGCATGTGAGGCTGATATGTGAACTTGGATCCTACGTCTTCTTTGTTGTGGTATTGGGCCTCTTGGCCAGAAAAACAGTTGGAAGCATATGTTACCTAAGACTCTGGGGGGTGATTGTCTCTTTGTTCCTTCATCAAAGTGTCTGTAGTGGTAACAGTGTCCCATGATCATGGAGGATTTGGTTGCATCAGGTATTTGTTGGTTTTATCTTCCAGATACCTTCTTTTCTTCTAATAATGGCAGACTCTTTCTTTTGCGAAGCACACGTCATTGGTCCATTCCATGAAATTCTTGTGGGTTTGTTGGCTACAGAGCCAGCTCCTTTGGCTGCTGGGCTTTGCCTCTGAGTCAAGTCTAGATATGAGAGTGCTCTTCCCCTGGCCACAGCTTGACACAGGGGGTGGGCACATGACTCAAGCCAGCCAATCAGTTCCTTCCCTGGGGCTTATATACTGTGGAGAAGAGAAAGACTTTCTTTTCCACCTCTGGGATTTAAACAGGGAATTTGGGTGCAGCCACTCTCCCTCCAAGGCAGAGGCGTCCATGGGAGGCCAGAGGGCGTGGGACTGGCTTCCAGAGGGAGGCTGGGGAGTGGAGGAGTCTAGAAATATTACTCCAGCCCTTCTCAGTTAGGTTCCCAATAAGACAACCCTATCCCCACTCTTTTATTTTTGAGTTTGGTCTCTGTCCTTTGTAACTGACTCATACAATATGCTTCCTGGCATATGTTGGCAGAAGCCCGGGGTCCAGGAAGTGATTTCCTTTACGTGTGAGTGGCTAGCAGGGGATGATCCAGTGATGACAAAACTGGAGCATGATTATGGTCCAGAGGTGTTTTTTTCTTCCCCAGTGAAATGTCATTTACTCACTTGTTTGTTCTCTTGGGTATTCACTCACTCAAATCCCCCCGCACCACCACAAGTGCTGCTGTGGTCCCTGCCCTCACGGAGCTCACAGTCTGGAGTCCTCTTCTCCGTGGAGCCTCCACAGCCCTCCTCTCCCATCAGGCCATTTAGAATCTTCCAGTTGGGGTGCTAAATTATTTACAAACTCTTTTTACCAGAACCTCCAAACACTTAAAGGCAGATTCTGTTTCTAAGGCCTCGGGTCAAACCTTCTTCCAGAGAGGCTTCCCTTATCTTATTTCTCTCTGCTCTTTGCCCTCAACATACCATGGATTCAAACAGAGATCTTTTGCTAAGATTATTCCTAGAGAGAATGTTTGAGTTGGAGCTGGAGCCCCTTTTGAATACATTCCTCTTTATCCACTTGAATTTAAATTCACTCACGTGTCCTGGTGGATCCTGAGGGAGATGGCTGCACCCGCTTATGAGAACAGAGGGGTACGGTGGCCTTGCAGCCAGCACAGAGCCTGGTGGTTTTGCGTGCTCGCCCCCATCTTGCTGCCCACCCCACTGCCCCATCACCGCTCCCCCAGCCCTCCCACCATGGCAGTTGACTGCAATCCTCCCTCTTGGCCCCTCCTCCTGCTCCACCACTGCGTTTGTCCCTGGGCACCCTGGTGCCAGCCTGAGCCTTTGTTTGAGATCTTTCTCTATAGCAATGTGTTCCTTTGGCCACCTCCTGGCTCCCAAGTGCCTGGGGACTATGCTTCAAGGAGACGATCTGGAATAGAAGAACAGCCTGGGGCCCAGGATGTGGGTAGAGTTGTTGGAATATCAGTTCAAGCTAAAGATCAGTACCATGTGGATTGGAGCAGTGGTGGTGGGAATGGAGGGGAGAAAGAGCAGCTGGCTGCAGGATTTGGAAACTTACTGTGGACAGCAGGGAGAGGGCAGGGTGCACAGATGGTGCCGGAGCTGGGCCCTGCTGACTCTTTGGCCAGTGCTCATTCAGCTGCACTTGCATGTCTCCCAGGCACAGGGCAGACCTTGCCTCAAATGCTGCTTCCCACGGGAAGCTTTTTCCAACTCACCAACTTAGAACAATGTCCCCATTCCACGTTCTCCCAAGGTCACCTGATCGTAACCAGACAGATGAGAACCTGAAACTAAGTGCTTGCATAAGAATGTCTGATGTCTGCCTTCCCCTTGGGAGTTATGTTGCTCTTGTTCACCGACGTGTCCCCAGTAAAATGTCTAGAAATATCTGTGGAATGACTGAATGAGTAAGTGTTCGCTCTGTAGAGTTCTGTTCTTCTCTACAAGCTTTTTGCACAAGATATTTATCTATCTTCATCAGGACTTCCTGGCAAAGAGATAGATTGACTGTATAATCACTGTGATTCACACACATTTTATCTCAAGCCAGTTTTATTTTATTCAACACAAAAATATAAATGAAAAATATTTATATGAACTTCAAGAAAGATACGTGGGAAATGAAGAAGCCATTTAAAGCCATGGTGAGTGATGGTGCATTTGCTGTCAGAAGCCAATTTAATCAGCTTGAGTTCTCAGCAAGACCCAGGGAAGGCAGGGAGATGGGGTCTTGGAGGCTTCAGAAGGACGCCGGTGGTCAAGCCCCCTCACCCTGCAGCTTCCCCACCACACAGCTGCCTTGAGGTCCACCATGAAAATTTATTGATACTTTTAAGTTGGATCTTCTGATCCCCGTTACATTTCCAGGCTTCCTCTGAGGGGGTCATATTCAACTGCTGGGAAACCCTGACATCTCCTATCTCATGGGGACCTGGGCCCAGATGGGTGAGCGAGCTGCAGAAGGAGTGATGAGGAGGTGGGGCCCCCAAAGAGGGTGAGGGGAGGCAGCTCTAGGAAGAGGAAAGAAAATCAAGAGGACAGAGTTGGGCTCTGAACACAGGCATTGGCCTTGGTTTCTCCCCACATACTGGAGAGCCCGGGGCTAGGAGATAGGAGTCTAAGTAAAATAAGTTTACAGAGTGCCTGTCACATGCCAGCCACTTGTCAGTCACGGGGGTTTCAGCGGAGAAACAATATACGTCCCTCTGGTGGCCTCTGGAGTCTCCCTATCCTACGAGGGAGTTCAGGTGAGCATTGTGCAGTGATAGAAGCCAGCAAGGGTCGTGGGAGCTCTTTACATATAACAGGTAGGAAGGGTCTCTCTGGAGAGGGGTGACTGAAGCTGACACCTGAAAGATGGGATGTGCAGAGAAGGGAGGAGCCCCCTGCAGAAGGGGCTGCAAGTGCAAAGGCCCTGGGGCAGAAAAGAGTTTTGTGAGTTTAAGGGGCTTGAAGGTGGCTTATGGGTGGAGCAGAGTGAGCAGGGGGTGTGGGCACAGGGTGAGGGTGGTGAGGGAAGCTGGGCCATCATGCCGGGTGAGCAGGTGGGAGTGGAGCCAGGAGATGCTGAAGGGGTTGGGGCAGAGAAGTGCTATGACCTGATTGACATTTCATAGAAGCCCCCCTGGCTGCTTTGCAGAGAAGGAAGGTGAGAAGGGAGGAGGTGTGTGTTGGGGGAATTGGGAAGAGGCTGCAGAGAGGTCCAGGGAAGAAACAAAGGTGGGCAGGAGCAGAGTGGAAGCAGTGGAGAGGAAAAGAAGGGACCAGTCTGGGATTTGTTATGGATCAAACTCTGTCAGCCAAAAAGATATATTTGAGTCCTAAACCTCGATCCTGTGAATGTGAATCTTACTTGGAAATAAGATCTTTGAAGGTGTTATTAGTTAAGATGAAGCCAGATTGGATTGGGGGTAGGGGAGTGGTTTAATGGAATATGACTGGTGTCCTTATAAAAAGAGAAAATTTAGACACAGTAGGAAAGACTGGGAACGAGTAAGACGGACATGCGCAGGTGGTGTGCTGTGGATGGCCGGCAAGCCATAGAGCCTGTTCTGGTTTGCTAATGCTGCTGGAATGCAAAGCACCAGAAATGGATTGGCTTTTGTAAAATGGGGCTTATTTGGTTACACAGTTACAGTCTTTAAGGCCATAAAGTGTCCAAGGTAACACATCAACAATTGGGTACCTTCACTGGAGGATGGCCAATGGTGTCCGGAAACCTCTGTTAGCTGGGAAGGCACGTGGCTGACGTCTGCTCCAGAGCTCTGGTTTCAAAATGGCTTTCTCCCGGGACGTTCCTCTTGACTATAGCAAGCTTGCTCCTTCTGTCTGAGCTTTTATAGGGCTCCAGTAAATCAATCAAGGCCCATGCGGAATGGGCGTGGCCACACCTCCATGGAAATTATCCAATCAGAGCCATCACCCACAGTTGGGTGGGTCACATCTCCATGGAAACACTGAACCAATAGGTTCCAACCTAATCCACACCAATATATCTGCCCCTACAAGATTGCATTAAAGAATATGGCTTTTTCTGGGATATATATAAACCAGCACAGAACCCGACAGACTTCAGAAGGAGACTGGCCCTGGTGATCCCTTTATTTTGGCCCTCTAGCCTCCAGAAGTGGGAGAGACTAGATTTTAAGCTACCAGCAGCCTTAGCAAATGTTGTCGGCTAGTCTTGGAATCTGGTCCTCAGTTTCTCCACCTGTATAAAGAGAGCTACCTTCAAATGTCCTCCTAGCTTTGTGTGCCCTGGAAGCTCCACTGACTCTGGCCCTGAGAGCTTTTTCAAGGTCTGTGTCTGTATGCTTTTTCTTTCAAGGCAGAGACATGTTCACTGGAAAGAATTCTGATTTATGGCTTCAGTTAAAATTTCCCAACTTTCTAAAGTTCTGTTAATATTTTAAATGCGTGACTATCTTGTGTCCCTGCTTCTTGGTGGGAGGTGGTGGGTGAGGGTGTTACATTATTAATAAAATAAGAATACATTAAAACATTTGTTTTAATGTTGTTTATGTGGGAAATATGATCTTTTGCGGAGCTTTTGGCAAGCTGGTGGAAATGCCTGTTTGCGCTGAAACTTTGAAGGCCCTTGATCAAGCTGGGGTCGTTTCTCGCCAACAAAACCGTTGACCCCTTGTGGTTTCAGTTCTGTTTACTCTTGGCAAGTGTTTCTGGTTCAAAGGGAGAATCTTTAAAAGCCGGATTGGGAAAGTCTATAAAATCTTAACGCATCTTCGACATCAAATAGCTCTTTCAAAGCAGTGATTTGAGGAAGTAAATAGGAATGCAGCACAAACCATATGGAACACATTTTCCATAACTGCTCTGCACTTGAATAACAAAGGAGAAGAGTTCTTGGTGAAGTGAGTTTGGGGTTTTAATGACCCTTAAATATTTGGCTCAGTAGCCAGATGTGTTTTACCAGGCTGACAAGCCCAAGGATGGCCCTGCTTTTCTCTTTGGCAGAACATAAGCTAACACGATGTTGCTGTTCGTGAAATGATGTTTGTGCCTCATTGCAGAAAGCTTAATTTGCCATGATTTCCTTAATTATCCACCCCTCCCCCAAACTGGCAGAATCCCCAGCATGCCTCAGATATCATTTCTGATGGGAGAGACAAGCTGTTTATGACAGTGTCACAGAAACCTCCTTAATTATTTGAAATTGAGATCAAAGGGTTGAAACATTGCTCCAACCATGCCTTTTGATGGAACTGGGGCAGGGCAGAGGATTTAGTCTGCCTGGCATCCGTGGTTCCTCCGCTAACTGGCTCTGTGAGCTGAGCAAGTCACTCCGTTTCTTGAGCTAAAATGGGATGATGCCACGTTTGAGCTATTACTGCCAAGTTTTGGGTTTGACTAGGAAAGAAACTGCCAGTGCTAAAAACACAGACACATGCTTGCTGCCTGTCAAAGTCATCTCCTTGGAAGTGGGCGCCCTGTTTCCGTAGGGGTCCGTCCATTCCTTCACACATTGGGGTGTGGGTCTGGGGAGTGGTTCTCATTTCAAGTCGACCTCAAAGCTAGTTTACCCAACTTTTGTGCACTGACAGATGGATTGCTGACCTCCAATAACCTTGTCTAATAAGAGAAATAAATTCACAGCATCAGATGGAAGTGTCCTTTGAAGAGATCTAGCCAAGTGTACCCATTTCAAAGATGAGGAAACTGAGGCCCAGAGAGTGGAAGTGGTTTGCCCGAGACTGCATGGCTTGTCGATGTCAGCGCCTGGGTCAGAAGGCGCCTAATTCATCAGCAATTTGGCTCCCAAACGACTTTTGTTTACAAAAGTAAAATGCATCCGCACAGTAAGAGGAAAATTTCTCAACACAGAAGATGTTTAAAAGACTGCACTTCAGGGTGGGATGGGTGGACAGAAAGGGAGCAAACTTAAGCTCTGAGCTTGAGGCACTTCCTCATGTTCTGTTGCTTAATCTTCTGTTTTTAAAAATGCACAACAATTTGCAGAGGAAGAAACCAAGGCTTAGGAGGAGCTGAGCAACTTCAGCAATGCCGCCCGGCCTGGCGGAAGCAGAGCCGCTGTGTACGGCTCCAAAGCCCTTGCTCCTGTGAGGTGAGTCTCAGGTGCTGGCTTGAACCCAAGTGGCCTTGGAGGCCAGCAGCCTGGCGAGCTGGGGCTCAGTCTCTCGTCTGGAGCCGGGGGTTGGATCCCGGCCCTTCCACCTCTTCAGTCACCCTGGAGGGGACTCTGCATGCTCCTTGTAGCCTGGCAGAAGCCCCGAGGACTTAATCCGTTTTTCTATCCTTGCCAACCAATGCATATGGATGAAAGCCCATATCCTTGGGGGTACTGGGAAAAGGTTCAGAGAAGCCTGGACCAAAGTCACAGCAGTTACTGAGATATATTTTCTCTTTAAAAAAAATAAGTGCCATTCTGCTTCCAAAATACCAAAAAAAAAAAAAAAAGGATGCCCTGAATCTCAGTTCCCCCTGGCACTGTGATCCACAGAGCAGTGGCTGGAGCTGGTGACTATTGGCAAAGGGGAAAGGCATGCAACCTGTCTCGTAAGTTTCCTTGGCTCCTTCCAAGTCATCCTTTTCTGGCTTTTCTTCCCTTCCCGCTTCTCCCAACCTGGCCAGCTCCTGGAGGAATTTCCTCCTGGCCAACTGCCGACTCCCATTTTCCACCCCATCAGTCATGCTCTTGGGATGAACAGTGTCTAGCAGCATGAACATTCCATCAAAGGCAAAACATCATTAAGGGAAAATGAGCTCTGATCAGAGGGATGGAGAGAGCAGAGGCCGAGCAACAAGCAGGGAGTGAGATGAGTGAGGAGAGAACCGGGTGGGGAGAGCCCAGGGCTGGTCTCCAGCAAGCCCAGGGAAGGTTCTGCATTTCTTCCTCATTTATGGGGGCTGCAGGGGAGGGTCCCTGCACTGAGAGGCCCAGGCACTGGCTGAATGAGGAAATCACGGCACCCTGGCTTTGGGTCATCCAAATTCTTGTACTTTTGTTCCTCAGTCCAGAGGCTAAGAAGTTCTAAGACCTTCCAGCAGCTCAAAGCCTAGAGTGGGCAGAGGTCAGTTGTTCCTGGGGTTTGGGGTTCTGGTTGAGCGCCTTCTGATCCTGGGCCAGGTCTCCAATAGATCTGGCTCTGCGGGCACGGAGCAGAGGGAGGATGATGAGGACTCCAGGGAGAGCTGCCAGGAAACCAAGCAGCTTTGCACTGGTTCAGGCATGTTAATTAAATACGGGACTAGATGCCCCCAGATCTTCACAGGAAAGTCGATTTATCGTAAGTCATTACCAGATTTTATACACTCCACTTGGGCGAAACTGATGTTCTGAATTATA
Organism: Choloepus didactylus; assembly: GCF_015220235.1. Classification (NCBI taxonomy): domain Eukaryota; kingdom Metazoa; phylum Chordata; class Mammalia; order Pilosa; family Megalonychidae; genus Choloepus; species Choloepus didactylus. The sequence continues at coordinate 21,024,167 of NC_051328.1, read as the reverse complement.
AAAGAATGCTGGATTTTATGGTCCCCAAACTTCAGATATTAAGAGAGAAACATTCAGAAGGGATGGCGATGAGACTGGAGGTGACATTTGCAGGCTGCTGACAAGATGCTGAAGCCACATCGAATGCAAAACATCCCCAGTGCTCTCCAGGCAGATGACGGGCGAATGGATTCAACCTGCACTCAGTTTGAACCAGACCAAGATTTTGTATCTCTAAGGGACCATGGACTTCATTTTTCACTTCTAAAACTCTTCCCCTTTAGTCCTTCTCCACCTTCAGGACTAGTCAGAGCACTTACAACTGTGTGTATGTGTAGGTAGGGATGTGTGTGTAAAACTTAAACAGAATTTAAATTTTTATCACAGGAATAGATTAGAGTGTCAAACAGTTCTACTGGGACCATAATGAAAAGCAGCAGCCCCCGACCTCTCTGTCCCTTCCCACTCCTGATTCCTAATCCCCAGAGGCAACAGCTTTCAACTCTCAGCTGTGTCTTTTTATATGCACTTTTACATTTCTAAAGAGCACACACATGCTGTTATTTTTCCATGTTTCTGTATTAAACATGATCTATTGAGTTCCTACTATGGAAGGGGGTTTAGCCCTTTCTGCTTTCCTCTCCCCATCCTTCCAGTGTATTTATCACCCTTATTTGTTAAATAAACGCTCAGTGTTCATGTTGTAATGACCATGTAAATATTATTGAGACATGCAGTGTCCCATGATTATACTTCCTTTTTTATGCAATTATTTATTTGGCCCAGAGCTAAAATAATTGCTTTGTTTGTTCATTTGCTGGATGTCCGTGTGCCAGATTCTCTGCCTGGACTCTACCATGCCTGCCAGTGAGGTCAAACCCACCAGACCATCTTTTAGCCCTTGGCAGCTGCCCCACTATTGCTCCAATTCGTGAGGTGTTGCCCTGCAGCCTTGCCACGCAGACCTCATCCCAGGACTTCCTTAACTGTCAGCCTGGGCATTTCTGTGCTAATCTGCTTTGCTGGGTCATCTGTCTCTTAGATCCCAGTCTTATCTTCTTTGTTTATTTATTCCTCATTGTATAGACCACTTCTTCTAAACATGCATGGTAGATACATTAGTTAAGACCATCAAAATCTGAGGGCCAATTTTTTTTTCCTACCTGAACACTGGATTTCATAATTAGCTGGGTGTAAAATTCTAGGCTGCAAATATTTTCTTTTTGCTCAGAATTTTGAATTATCTTCTAGATTGCAACATAGCTGTTGATGCCCCTTTCGATCCTTTGCGTATGAGCTGGAAGCTTCAGAGTTTTCTCTTTCTCTTTCTGGGGTTGTGATATTTCATGATGACTTGACTGTGTTGACATTTTGTTGTCACTGAACTGAGCTCTTAATGGACCCTTTCAATCTGGAAACTCATGTTCTCCTGGAAAATTCTTTTATTTGTTCAACAAGTTTCTCTTTTCTATTTTTCTCTATTTTTACTCTCTAGAACTTTTAGCATCCAAATATTGTTTTCTTGAACTGATCCTCTAATCTTACTTTTTTCTGTCATTTTCCATCTTTTTATTGTGCTTCACAAGTCTATTTATTTACTTTTGTTATTTTTTTAAAAATACAGTTCTGTTTTGAGGATAAAATATCTTCTTGCCTTTCCAAGGCTAACAAAATTATGATTGTTTTCCTCTCCTTTCCTTGTATCTGTGTCTTAGTTCTTTACTATTTCTGTTGGCCTTGCCTCAAATTTGTCCTCAAATGCTTGGTGATTCTTGGTTGTCTACACATATTTTGTGTGTGTGTGTGTGTGGGGGGGGGGGGTGTCAAATTGCTGATCATCAAGATTAGTGTGGCTGGGAAGAGCTTGTCAGCTGTGGGCTTTATTTTCCAGAGACAGAGCCACATCCTGGCAATTTCTTTGCTCCTCTCTCCCCACACCCAATGCCAGTATCTGTAGGTCATTTTCCTTGGGCTGCTCAGTTTCCCAGGGGAGGAATTTCTAACCTCCTGCCTGGGCAGTAAATCTGGACTATGTCATCCTGGAGTCTCCCTGCTCAGGATGTCAACTTTAAAAAGTTTTTTTTTTAAATTTTTATTGTGATAATGTATATACAACAAATTTTTTCATTTAACCACTTATATGTATACAGTTCAGTGAAATCAATTACATTCACAATGTTGTACCACCATTGTCACCATCCATTACCAAAACTTTTTCATCACCTCAAACAGAAACTCTGTTCCCATTAAGCAATAACTCCCCATGGCCCCCTCCCCACCTTGCCACCCCCCACAGGATGTCAACTTTGGCTGCTTCTTCCTATTTCCAGCATGATGCCACTCTGCAGATCTAAGCGGTCCTTGTTGACTGCAAATCCTGAGTCCCTCTGGTTTACTGTCCCTGTAGAGCAAAACACCTGAGTCTTATGCCAGACTGGGGAAAGGGCAGCCACCTGCTCTTTGAAGCATGGGGAGGTGGGGGATCAGGGGGCCGTAGTAACTCCTTGCACGGATTTTCAATGAAACTTGCATTTTCATTCTTATCTGCACACCGTATTTTCAGAGGTTCCTGTTGCCTCCTATGCCTGACTCTATCCAGAGTTCTATGGTTGTATCAAATGTATCTTACGTGCCTCCTCAAACTCTCAGGAACCAGGACCTGTCCCCTGGGCCCGAGGCCACTTACTCTGCCTCAGCTATGGTGGCAGTGACTGCCCCCATTGGTGCTGGGCAGTTCTGCTAACACAGGTTGACCAGCTGCATGCCCTCCCACCACTCCCCCACCTGAATGGGATTCCTGTACCCTCAGCCTGACCCCAGGAGGCTTCCAGCCAGGAGAAAGAAATGGGTTCCAGCATAAAAGATTATGCTGAGCTCCCCCTGGTTTCATCTGCCTTGTTGCCTGAGTACAAATTGTCAGATTGGCGGGAACTTCAGAGTGGCCACTGATGTGTGCACCTTGTTCTGGGTTCTCGGCAAGGCCCTGGGTGTCCCATCTTTTCTCTAGCCTTGTGAAAAGCCGTTCTATCATCATTTTTTTTCACTTGCATATAAATGTGGACAATGGAGACTTAGAGATAAGCCGTTTCTTTTTCTTTTGGAAAAAAAAATCCAAAACTTAAGAAAATTAGGGGAACTGGAGAGAAAATGCCCTGGGCATGATTCTTGTTTTTGAGATTAAAAAAACTGCCTAGTACTGAAATATCGCAGCTGGTGGCTATAAGCACATTGTTTTCCTGAACTGCGTTTTCCAGTCTGGTTGTGTTATCAGGGCCAATGGATAGGACCTTTCCCAGTGGGGATGCCTGCCTGTCTCCCACATGGGCACCTTCTCCTTTCCCTTTTCCCACTAGATGTGGTTAAGGACAAAGACCATATCTTGCTTTTCTCTGTCACTCTGGCACCCAGGAAAGTCCTTGGCATGGATTAGATGTCAGAAATATTTGTGGACTTGGATGACTGAAAGTCTCGGACATCCCCCTGGGGACCTGTGTGTCTGGAGGCCCCGACCACAAAGCAGGGAGGGCGGAGGGCCTGTGAATCAGGCATCGCTCATAAATCTCAACCCGGTCATCCAGCTGCGTACCAGGACCCGGCTGCCAGGAGCCGGGATTCTGTTGTTTCCCTCTGTAAGGTGGCACCACGTTTTAGTGATGCATGGAAACTTAATGTCAGATATTCCTTCCGGCCCAGGAAGAACTCTTCATCCCTGGCCTAGTGTTCTGGTTTGCAAATGCTGCCAGAATGCAAAATACCAGAAATGGATTGGCTTTTATAAAGGGGGTTTATTTTGTTACAAAGTTATGGTCTTAAGGCCATAAAGTGTCCAAGGTAAGGCATCAACAACTGGGTACCTTCACTGGAGAAAGGCTGTTGGCGTCCTGAAAACCTCTGTTAGCTGGCATCCGCTTGCTCCCAGGTTGGCTTCAAAATGGCGTCCTCCGAAATGTCTCTGTATCGGCTTCTCGGGGCAAACTCTGGGCCAGTACCTCCAAAGCATCAACAAAACTCTGCTTTCAATGGCTGTCTTCAAAATGTCTCTGTAAGTTGTATCAGCAAGCTCCTTCTGTCTGAGCTTCTATAGTGCTCTAGTAAACTAATCAAGGCCCACACTGAATGGGTGGGGCCCATCTCCATGGAAATTGTCTAATCAGAGTTATCACCTATAGTTGGGTGGTCACATCTCCATGGAAACAATGTAATCCAAAGGTTCCAACCTAATCAACACTGATATGTCTGCTCCCACAAGATTACATCAAAGAACATGGCTTTTCTGGGGGACATAATATAGCCAAACCCACACACCTGGTGTCTTTGGGAATGTCTGCCTTAGCAAGATCCACCTGGTAGACTGGTCCTTCCTGCTGTGCTGGTCGTGGGAGCGGCGTGTTTATCTCCTCTCAGAGCAGAATCTCACTCTTCTGTGCAGAAACCAGACCCCATGTCAGCCCTAGATGGGCCAGCCCCCATTTAAACTAGCACCATTTCTGGGCTTTGTAAACAAACATGTGAAATATGTATGTTGTAAAATGTGGTAATAAGACAAGCACCTGTGGACCAATCACTGGTTTAAAACATTACATGACCAAGTCGGTTGAATCTCTGCACCTCTCCCTACCCCCAGATTCACTTTTCTGAATTTTGTATTTATCATCTACCTGCTATTCTTTAGAATTTTGCCATACATGTATCCACCCCTAAACAACATATTGTTAGTTTTTCTTGGTTTAACTTTATAAAAATTGCATCATGCTCTAAACATATGTGTGCAACTTGCTTTATAAATTTTGTACTGTGCTGTTAATGCTCTTACGCAACTTACTTTTTTTTCTTTATCATTAGGTTTGTGAAGTTAATTCTTTGTGATCTATGCACTTATCCTTCTTTAATTTTCACTATTGTTTACTCTTCTGTTGCTTGATTGTACCACAATTTATCATTTCTCCATTCTTCTATTAATGGATATTTGGATTGCTTTCAGTCTTTGTTACAAAAAAAATGTGCTATAGACATTCTTGTAAACATATCCAGGTGCTCATGAGGTATATACCTGAGAGTAGAGCATCTGGGCTGTATGAGATATTCAAACTAAGTTCTACTAGCTAATGCCAAATTGTTATCCAAAGTACTTAAATTGGTTTGCACTCTGTCCAGGAGTGTAAATGAGTGGAAACTTTTAGACATCTTCACCAGCACTTTGTATTGTCAGATTTTTTTACTGGAGTATGAAAATATATTCTGTACTGTTTCCAATTTAAATTTTCTTTATTTCTGATATGGTTACATTTTTTAAAAGTTGTATTGGTTGTTCTACATTCCTTTTTTGAGGATATTGTTCAAGCCTTTTTCCTGTATGTAAATTTGATTGTTTGTCTTTTTCTTATTGCATTTTAGGACTTACGTGTATATTCTGGAGTCTGATCATTTGGAGTATATATATATAACATACATTCCCAGTTTGAGCCATCTTTTCACATTCTTTTAGGTGTCCTTCGGTGAACAGGAATTTTAAATTTTTGTGTAGTTGAATTTATCAATCTTTAACTGAACGTTTTTTTTTCCATGTGGATAATCAATTCAATTGCTCCAGAACCATTTATTGGTTAAACCTTCTTTCCCCACTCATCTGAAAAATCAGCTCTGTCAAAAAATACAAAGTAAAAGATGTGTGTGTTTATGTGTCTTTGTGTGCATGCTTAAGGATTCTTTAAAAATATGCATGAATATCATCACATCTAAAACTTACCCTTGTATATACAGTCAACAAAACAAATTTCCTTAATTCTCTCATATTTTAAAAACTGTTTCCTTAAGCTGGGATTCGAATGAAGACTATCCCAAGAATTTTTCATAGTTTGGATTTGGTTGATTACATCACCAAGGAGTCATTTAACATGTTCCTCTGCTCCTTGTGTTTCTTATAATTAATTAGAGACTTGATCAGATTCAAGTTCATTTTTGGGAGGGGAGGGCAAGCCTACTTCACAGATGGTATTGTGTATATGGTATTTAAAAATAAGCATATTATTAAACAAAATATTTAGTTGTCTCTCTTTTGTGTTATTAGTAGTCATTGATTATCATGCCCCAGATCCATGAATTCGTTTGGGATGACAAAATGGTGGCATTCTAATGCTATCATTCCTTCTTAATTATTAACTGAAAATCTTTTTAAAAAGAAATTTCCCCTCATTACCCATTTGGTTACCTTCAGGTACAATTTGTAAAGGAAAAGCAGGACAAATGCCTGATTCTTTCCCTTTATTTACCCATTTTCAAAATAATGACTTGGTTCTCCAGCATCCTCCATAGGTAACAAATAGGTTGTAAAAATATAACATTATTGATTCATCTGTTTAGTTTATTAGATGTTTAATCCATTGTAATTATTTTCCTCATTGATGTCCAAATTGTCCCTTCTATGGCCAGTGGGAGCTTCCTCAAGTTAGCTGTTGTGGCCGGTCATATTACGTAGCCCAATGTAGATGTGCTCTGTAATCTTAATCCACATCCCTGTGGGCGTGAACCCGTTATCAATGGGGCCTTTTGAAGATGTTATTTTTAGTTAATTTGTGGCGAATTGAACCAGGGTGGGCCTTCATCTGGTTACTGGAAGCCTGATAAGGAGAAGGCCACAGGGAGAAATGGGAGGGCAGCGGGGACCCAGAAGGAAAAGGAGAGGGCATTGCCATGTGACCCCGTGGACGGGAACGCAAGGGTCCCCGAGGATTGCCAGCAGCCAGCTTCACAGCAGCATGGACTTTGTGGAGAAAGCAAGCTTCGCAGGTACCTGGGTTTGGACTTCTCCTAGCCTGAAGACCGTGAGCCGATAAAGTCCTGTTCTTTAATCCAAGCTCAGTTTGTGGTATTTGTGACAGCAGCTCATGCAAACTAAAAGGGCAGCTGGGATCTTTCCACATGAGCCGGTGATGTTTGTTAGCTTTTCCCAATCTCATATTACAAAATGTTCTGGGCTCATGTTCGTCGTTTCCTACTCCAGACCTAGAATCAACCATTTGTCCAAGGTGTTCTGGTTCCTATTAGTGGGAAATGCTATTTAGAAACTATAATCCGCTTATTGCTATTGACTAAGCTACTGGCTTAGTCATTTTTTACTGGTCCATTTCAGTGCATAGAGCTAGGGAATATATATTTAATATATAATTAATTAAATATAATTATATTTTAAAAGATATATCATGGGTTCTTCTACTTTCAACTCAAATTGTGATTACCTGTTTTTTATTTAATTCAATCTTCTGTAAGATTCACCTCCATGGTGTAAATGCCATTTTGAGTTCTCACAAACAGTGTATGCAAGTAATTTTTTTCCATGTATTTTGGAAAACTTTTGGATTAGAACCATATGTTAATGTAAGTTTCAATTTATATCTTTCTTATTTCAAAGTTGAACACTATACTGTATATGTGTATATATATATATACACACACACAGAAACATACACACACCTGTACATACACACACACACATACATATGCAAACATATATATATATGTTTATTTGTTGATTTATTTATTTATAAATCAACTTGTCAAGTCCCCGTCCCCAAAAGAAACTTATTGAGGATTTTTCTTAGAATTGAAGTGAATCCAAAGGTCAATTCCCCTCAATTTGATATTTTATGATATTGAATAATCTCCTTGCCAATGAACTAGTTTTATTTCCTCACTGATTTTTGTTCTTCTTTAATAGCTTTCAATAAAGCCATCTAATCTCTTCCACAAAGGGTCCTGCACATCTTTTGCTAGACATTCTTAGGCCCTTTATGCCTTTTGTTGCTTTATAAATGGAGTCTTTTAAAAAATTGTTTCTATTTGCCAGTGAGATACATATAATTGATTTTTTTACATTGCTTTTATGTTCAGCGATGTTGCTAACATTTTGATTATCCCAAATGATTTTAAATTCTTTTGGGCTTTCCATGAAGACCATCATCTGGGAATAATGGTGGCTTCATTTTTCTGTCCCAGTCCGTCTAAAATTTGATTTCTTTTACATGTCTTAGTCTGCTACCAAAGACTCAGGACAATGTTGGGTCACACCATAATCTTAAGTTACCTCCGTCGAGCATTGTCACTGTCCCCATCAGGCCTGGAAGTATACTTAGAAACACGTTTACTCTCCTCTGTTTATCCCCATCTCTGTCTGGGTCTGACTCTTGAGCAATGAAGACCTCAGCTAAAGTTTTGTCAGATACTTGCAGCAGTGAAGATACCCATAGCTTTGCTTAGCTGGCCTTGCTGGGCAGAAGAAAAATGTGGTTTCTTTGACCTCGTTCCATTATGAGCAGTGTGGAATGAGCTGGGACCCCAGGAAGCCAGTCAAACCCTGGGGTGGGGTCCCCTGAGCCATAGCTGGGGCAAGTGGGTGGCATGAGCCTGAGAAGCAGGGAGTCTTGGGTCCTGAGAGTCCCGAGGGTCAGACCTAAAAAGCCATTCTGCTGTCATCAAGGCCAAGGCGGCAGTAGATCGTACAGCTAAAACTAGCCATCTGGAAATCAGTGGACTCTGGACCATCGTGGGGAGCAGGAATAAGTGTGTGGATCCAGGCTGTGTTGCCTGGGCCTTATTTTATCACCTTAGGTCACGCATGTATCTGTGGGTCAGTGTGGTTAGACTCAAGTGTAGCTTTGTGAAAGTTAAATGCAACTAAACATGCAAAGCCCCTAGCTCAGGTCCTGGCAGGCAGTGGAGGCTCAATCAATGGCAGTTTTTGGCAGGAGTGGCACTGAATGCCTACAGAGGAGACTGTGATGTTGGTTCCATGGGCACTGGGGACTCAAGAGTTCTGAACAAAGATCTGGCATAACCAAAACCACCGGTTATGGGAGCTTTGTGGAGGACACTTTAGAAAGTACAGGGGTGATCCAAGGCTGCACTTGGGGAAAATTACTGCATCGGCAGATGAAGGATCATTGGCTGGGGACTGCAGGTCGTGGACTGAGAGGAAAAAGGAAAGGCAGAGGAAACAGGGAGAGGGATGGTGCAATGTAATTACCATTACAATAGTGCTTGTGTCAAGGTAAACGGAGGGCCACACTTGGGTTGAATAATTCAGTTTCCCTCATGCTGGGCTAGGGGGTGTGTAAGCCTAAAAGGTTCTCCTTGATCAGACTGGCAACACTTGCAAAAGAATTCCGGTGTCCTGCTATCTGTTGGCCATGGGTTCCTCTGCCAGCTCAGTCATTTCCCCCTGGCCATAGCACCTGCCCTGGCAAACGACCCTCTGGAGGTGCACTTGCCTCCCTGGTCTGCAGATGCCCAGTGCTACCTGGGCATGTCACCTGACTTGCTGACACCCTCAAGTCCTTTTCTGGAGCTCAGGCTGTGGGCTCCACCAGCAGACCAGGGACCAGGGGATCTGTGTAGCTAGGGCCAAAGTTGTCCCAGTCACAGTCTTGGTTAGTACAGACTAGTTTTTATCTCAATCACCCGGGCATAAATGAACCATGCAAATTCCCGGTTCCCACCCTACCTGGGCCACCCTGAATCAGGACGGTTCTGGATGGGAGTTTTCCCTTTGCTGTGTGGCTTCTGGCAAGTCTCCTTCCTTCTCTGGTCTTCAACATTCCCAGTCAACTGCCCAGGATTCTCTGACCACACCAGTCATACAGGATTAGGGCTCCGCCTTAATTTAGAATGACCACCTCTTAACTCGATTACACCTGCAAAGCCCCTATTTCCAGATAAGGTCACATTTGCAGATCCTAGGGGTTAAGGCTTCAACGTATCACTTTGGGGGCCACAATTCACCCCACAATTCCACTCACCCCAGATTGGGATGCCCCTCCCCAGTTTCCCTGTCTCCGGGCCTGCTCCTGTCTCCAGGTGCTCCAGGAGGGGTTAGGAAATTCACTGCTCTCATCTCTTGCACTATTATCATGACCAATCTCCTTTCACACATTTTATCCTTCATTTTATGATAACTATTAAAGACTGTTAGGAGCTCTCGCGGTTCCTCTAGGAATATTTACGCATTTTATAGGACTCTTACGAAGGAGAGAAGCCCTTATTAGGGGCTGGCAGGGAGATTCTGCATTAGGGGGGCATTAGGAGGCCCTGCCCAGAGGATAATGATGCTGGGCCTCCCTGTTTAATGCACTAGTTTATGCACCTGTTTCAAGTGTTTTCTTTGGGGGTGATGAAGGGATCTTGGAGAATTACAAACAGCCCAGGAAGGCTGCTTTCTCCTGGAGATCTTGCTGTTGGCAATATCACTTGCGCTGGCAGGAAGGGTGGGAACAAAGGGGGCCTGAATTTCCTGCTCTGAGTTCACCACCCTCCACCTTGGCTATACTTGGCTCACCCACCAAGGCATCGGCAGCTGCCAGCAGCCGGAGTGACTCCTCGTTGTCCGCTGCTTTAATCCCTGCACCACGTTGCAGCACTCAGCCTCCCCAACAGCCTCTTCTGTTTCTAGGGGACCTGAGACAATCTCCAGGCCTGTTTTGAGTTGTGTCCAGTCTTCTTGGGAAGTGGACTCTGCAAGCCAGGAGCCTGAGGGATTTTAAAGACCACCTCCTTTCTCTCTCTCTCCCACAAACCACACTTCCCAAGGTGGGCTGATTGCACCTCCTAAATAGATCACCAGTATCCCTGCTCTCCCTGCCCTTGATCCATGCTCCATGGGGCTTCCTCTCCTTTAGTGGGGCTGATGCAAGGGCCTTTATGCTGACTGCCTGTGACTCCCTGCAGCATTCCCAGGATGGGCAATGTGTGTGGGCATTGCTGTTACCATGGTGACCGGAGGCAGGAAGAGGGGGCACAACACAAAATCTCTAGTCTACTCCTTGTGTCTCCAAGTGTGGTCCCAGACCCCCTAACCTGGAGACTCTGGGGTGGTTGGACAGGCAGATTCTCAGGTCCTCCACAGACCCAAAGAATTCAAACCCCAGGGAGTAGGTCCCAGGCCCATCCCTGTCTAACTCCCTCCCTTTATTCCCCCAAAGCTGATTCTGAAACTCCCTGAGTTTTGAGAACCCCTGCCCCATGCCAGGAGTCTGCTGCCCACCAGTCCCCCAGGCCTTCAAAGAAAAATCTCCCAGAGCCCCAGAATTCTCCTTCCTGAGGAGGTGTCCCTGGATTGGGGTCTTCCTGCTCTCTCCCCCAGGAACCCCCCCCCCCTCCTGCCCTCCTTTCTTTCCAGTCAGGTCTGCTGTTATTCTCTATTTCTCTGTGCCTTTTCCTCCATCTCATTTTAATTGATTCCCAAGTGTGAAGGCATTTAGTGAGTATGAATCTGTGCTTCGCTGAAATCAATCTCTTTCTGCAAGCTTGCTTCTCCCTTCTTTCAAGTCAGCTAAATCTTGCTTCCCCCAATTTAAGTGGCCCGGGCGGAACGAGCATTGCGTTGATTACCTGATGCCAGAGCAGCTCACACGCCCCTGAGCCGGCTTCACCCAATGTGACCCAGGAATACTGTCCCACCCCAGAGCATGGTCCTCATCCGGGAGCAGGTAATCCGGGAGCTTTCCTTCACCTGCCATCCCGGGAGGAGCAACGGCGGGGAGGAGAGGAGGCTGGAGGGAAGGGGGCATTTTTCCTGAATGGGAAAGAAGACTATGTCTGTCAGAGAGGCTGCAGGACTGGGAGTAGGGGCACACCAGGGGAGGGGGTGCTACTGGCCTCTGAAGTTTGGAGTGACCCCAAGGAAGAGAAGCAAATGTTTTCCACTCTTAATTGCTACTTAAAGCTGTGGTCTGGCAATCTGGGGCATTGTGGGAAGCCAGGGGTGTCTCAAGAACAGCAAGGGCTAGAAACAGATGGGTTTCTTGGGGTGACCCTGTGACTCTCAGCCTCCGTTTCCTTATTTGCTAAATGGCAGTGATCTTATTAGGCAATCACCAGATGATAGGTGCATTATCAATTTCATTATCATTAAAGCTTGATGGGCAGCTACTAACCTACCTATTTCACAGGTGCAGAAACTGACACCAGCACACCTAGGTAGCTTATCCAAGGACACTCAACGGTCTTGCTCAGTATATGTGGCAGAGCAGGATTCGAATCCAGTGCCACCTGACCAAGTCCTTGGTCCTTCCTCTTAAGCCAGGCCTTGGGTGCAGGGCGGATCCAGGGTTTGGGGACAGGCTGTCCTGAGTTCACCACCCCAACCACTCCCCTTCAGTGGGGGACAGTCACAGCTCACCCCTCAGCCTCTTGCTCACGCGTGGCGGTCTGCACCCTTCTTTCCCTGAGTCTGAGAAAGTGGGAGGCATCAGACAAGGGAGGGGGCACCTCCCACACCCATGGCTCAATGCCCGTAGGTGCTGTGAAGAGGCTGAGCCGTGGACATGAGTGATCATGGGGTCAGATCAAAGGGTGCGATTAAAGGGCTCATGAAAGCAACATTGCAAGTGGACTGTCTTTCACGCAGCAGCTAACCTCGACTCCTCATCTGCCAGATAACGCTGTCGGGAAAATGAGCGAACGGATGGCTTTGAGTGTGCTTAGCACATTCCTTGGCACATAGTAGATGTTCAAAATGGATTAAAAAAATGCATTAAAAATCTACTAAGATATCTACAAGGGCTGCCAATCGGTCGAAGAATGCCGGCCAGGAGAGACGGGAGCCGGTCTGCCCGCCGAGGCTGTGCCTTCAGCCCTGCGGCCCAGGGAACATGATGAGATCCCACAATTGACAGATCCTGTGTTCATTAAAAAATGCGCAGAGGGTGGCAAGGGGAGGCGCTGATTTTACACACGCACACATGAAAAGGTTCCGCTCTGTTGGTTAGATCAGCAATTCTTCCTCCTGGTTTTGCATCACCCCAGGGTGCCTCCAATTAGCTCAAAAAGGGTCAGGAACCACTCAAGTTATTATTAATTTTAATCCATTCAAATTAAATATATAAATGGGCCATGTACCACTTTGTGGAAGGAGAAAAGGGGGAAATAATATCTGAAAATCAAATATATAATTCTTGAGTACAAGTACCAGCTTCTCAAGGGCTGGGAATTGTGCATTGCTTTCTCCTCTTTTCCCTCTCTTTGTCCTCCTCTTTCTCTCATCGGGGGCTTTTCTGGATGCTCCGGCTGATATGGGTGCAGACTGGTCATGCCCAGAGAGTCCGCAGTGTGACAGGGACAGTGAGGGTGGGGGATGAGCGGTGGGTCTGGTGGCCTGGGTCCTTGTCCCGGGCTTGCCACTGTGAGCCTTTGGGTGGGTCCTCGTCTCTGATGAGGTGCACCACCCGTCTTTCCTGCCCTCTAGGTCTCTGCCAGCTCTCCTGTGCTGGTGAACGGGCCAGGGCCTAGGAATTCGGGTGTCTTCGCATTCATGAGGACATTTACTAAGCACTGTCAGGACAACAATGATGTGCAAGAGACGAGAGGACCCAGCTCTGGTGCTGTCGTAGTGGAAGGGGTGCAGTGTGGGTCAGGGTGATGTGGAGGAGGGACCTACTGCTGTCTCTGCACCAAGATTCTCCTGGACCTCCAGATACTTCTCCCGGGGGCAGCAGGGAAGTGGCGCCTGCCCAAGAGAGGACCGAGGCAGGGGTCTTGCTGGTCCGGAGGCTCCCACCATGTCCCCTTCAGTTCCCGGCAGCCTTGTCCTCAGTCTGTCTTCCGCTCTTGAAGTTCTATATGGGTGTGTTAGAGGGGACAGAGGGGGGACTGCAGACCTGTGGGGTGGCGATGGGAGGACTGGGCAGAGACTGCAAACCGGTCCAGTGTTGATGAAGTTGGGGGGTACGCTGGGAGGGGAGACGGTCAGTCAGGAAGTGGGGGCCAGTCTCCTGGGGAGACACCACACCCTTTGAGGTCTCCCTGCTTGCTGCCTGGGTGGCCTTCCCCCGTGGACCTTTAGGGAGCCAGTGGGATTCTGCAGAGGAAGGAGCATCTCATTCAAGAAATCAACTGCCTCCAAAGGTGCTTGGTAGGCAGAATTAGGAGCTCTGTGGGAAGTGGGGTCCAGGGGCTACCGAGAGAAGACTGAGAAGGTGGCTCAGATGGAGGGCTCCTCAACCCCCAGAACTGTAATGGCCTGTTTCACATCTGCGGCTGCCTTAGACTGCAGGCTGCACTTTCCCTGGCTCCAAGCACAGGGCTTGGCATCCAGTAGGTGCTCAATAAAGGCTTTTGGAATGAATGATGCATTGAGGTTGTAGGTGCAACGCCTAGGAAGGTGGGCTAGGAGGACCAGGGTCAGGGCAGCAGGAAGTAGGTGTCACCGCGTGCTTTGGGGGCCCCGGCATCCCTGACCCAGCTCATGGATGGTCCTGGGGGTTCTGGGGTGACCTCTTTCTGGCCTGGACTGCTCTCTCTGGGGGCTGAAGCCGCAGCTGCATTCCACATTCCTTGCATGTCTTGGGTGATTTTTCAAACGTTTTACATCCCATGTGCTTTGCATTCTGCCACACATTTTAAAACCCACACATAATTTAAGGAATGTTTAATCAATAGAGTCTTGATTCATTTTTCCCTTAAATCATCAGTATTATTGTTGTGAAGAGCCCATTTGAAGTTCAGGAAGGCTCTTAAGCATTTTTAATAACCATTTTCTTCCCTTGCGTCCCATTTTTTTAAAACTATCTTTTTGAAAGATACTTTTTCCAATGGCTGAACAAGCTCAAAATGCGAGGTTCCCAATGGCTTAAATTGTGTCCAATATGCAATTTGGCAAGGAAAAATGGCTCTTCCAGAATATTTTCATATCCATATTTTTAACTGAAGCGGTGTTCGCTGGCGATTGTTTGAGAGTTACCTGAGAGGGGCTCTTAGCTCCCTGTTGTGATTTGAGAAACTGCCACTGGGGGCAAAGGAGTCAGGCTGCTCCCAAAAGGCCTCACTTCTCATCTCTGCAGGCCTCACATCTTTTAAGCACCAAAGACCTACATGGCAGACCTTTCTTGGGTCTGAGGCAATTCTCTGTTCCTGTGGAGGTTTATTTACAGTATCTTACATTTACTGACTGCTCGGTGTCTGCAAGGTATCATGCTAAATAAATCCTGCATATGCAACATCTCATGAGGTTATTATCCCATTTTACAGGCAAGGAAACTGAGGTAGAAGCCCTCTGTATCTGTTTTCTGAAGCTGATGTAACAAATCACCACAAACTAGGTAGCTTAAAAGAACAAAAAATGTATTCCCTCACTGTTTGGATATCGGAATTCTGAAATCAAGGTGTTGGACCGAGGGTGCTCCCCCTCTGAAGGCTCCAGGGAGAATCTGCTCCTTGACTGGTCCAGCTGCTGGTGCCTGCAGGCGTTCTATGGTCTAGGGTTATGTCACTCCGATATCTGCCTCGAGGGTGGATTGAATCGTGCCCCCTATAAAGCCAAGTTCAAGTCCTCACACCCGGTCCTATGGGTGTGACATATTTGCAAATGAGATCTTTGAAGCTGTGAAGGCCAAAGGAATCAGGTGGGACTTCATTCAACATGACTGAAGTCTTTATAAGCATTGGCAATTCGGACACAGCCAGTCAGTAGAAAGAGCAGAAGGCAACAAAAGGAGACAGATTGCCACGTGAAGGAGGAGAAGATGAATTGCCAGCAAGCCACCACCACAGTGTTACAGACTTCAGAGAAGGCACGGCCTGATGACACCTTGGTTTTGGGCTTTCAGCCTCCAAACACCGAGCCAATACATCCCTGTGATTTAAGCCAACAGTGTATGGCATCTCTTGTAGCAGCTCTGACAAACTATGACCCTGGCCACATCGTCTCCTTGTCTTCATGTGTCTTAAAAACCATGCATAAAATACAGAGTTCCCATATGCCACCCTGTAACTAACACCTGGCCATTAGTGGAGAACATTTGTTACAATTCATGAAAGAACATTTTTATAATTGTAGTATTAACTCTAGTCCAGCATTTACAGTAGGGTTCACTATTTGTGTTGCATAGTCCTACATATGTTTTGTTTTGTTTTGTTTCTTAAAATTTTTATTCTAGCAACATATACACAACCTAAAATCTTTCCTTTCACATATATAATTCAGTGCTGTTAATTACATTCACAATGTTGTGCTACCGTCACCAATATCCATTACTCAAACTTTCACAATCAACCCAAATAGAAACTTGGTACAATTACAGCATCAAGTCCCCATTCCCTATCCCTAACCCAGCTCTTGGTAAACTGCATTTTGGATTCTGACTCTATGGGTTTGCCTATTCTAATTATTTCATATTGTTGGGATCATACAATGTCTGTCCTTTTGTGTCTGGCTTATTTCACTCAACATGATGTCTTCAAGGTTCATCCATGTTGTCGTACGTATTAGGACTTCATTTGTTTTTGCAGTTAAATAATATTTCATTGTGTATATACCACATTTTATTTATTCATTCACTGGGTGATGGACACTTGAGTTGCTCCCACCTTTTGGGAACTGTGAATAATGCCACGAGTATTATCTATCGTCTCTTATAAGGACACTTGCCATTGGATTTAGGGTCCCCCCAGATAATCCAGGATAAATTCTTCCTCTTGAGGTTCTTAACTTAATCACACCCTTTGGTAACACTCACAGGTCCTGGGGATTAGGACATGGGCATATCTTTTGGGGGGCCACCACTGTACCTCGTAAGGGGCATAGTCAAGATTTGAACCCATCCAGCTTGGCTCCAGAGGTGAGGCTCAGGCACCCTTCTGTGCTCCGTGCACCTTTGCCAATGCACCAGGACATGTGATGCAACTGCAAAAACTGACAGACTCACACAGCCTGCCTGTGGTTTTCATTGGTTCCTTCCCCAGAGGGTACTCAGAGCCTTTATTTTTGTCTTTTTATTTTCCTCCCGCCTTGGCAAAAATACTTGGTCGTTTTGACTGCATGGCAGAAACTCCAAAGTTAATGTGGCTGATATTCTGTTCTGTGGACTGTGGTCTTGCTTGTTGATGGTTGCTTGTCTGCCTGAGGTGGAAGGTGGGGGGTGCTGACTGGGGTGCACAGTTCTGTGTGTATTAGATTGACCCATACAAAAGTGCCATATTTTGGTCAAAACAATCAAGTATCAGCAATTTCGTATGCTTCAACCTCATATTTATTTAAAATAAATTACCCATTAGCATTTCCATCTCTCCCCCAAGCTGGTCTGCATCCCCCAGCTTCCTCCTAAGACCAAAAAATTGCTCTAGCTTCCTGAGTGTGCCTTTGATTTCAGCACATGGCTTTCCTGACCCATTTCCGTTGCTTAATTTTTAGGCACATTTTTGGCAGATTTGGTACTTTGTCATGCCCCAAATTCCATCCTGAGTTTGACTGTCTCCAAAGAAGCCACAAAGTAGCCAGCCCATCTTGAAATCATCAACTTCTATGAAGGGTTTGGGAGCATCTGTTTGAAGCCAACATATTATTTTCCTGCCTGGAAAATCAGTCGCAGGATTGCGTACCGTGCCCACTAACGCAAGGTACTTACGGGTAGTGATGAATTGGGTCCAAGGCTAAAAATACCACCTTCCCTTCAGCATCTTGTCTTTTTTGCAGAGTGACCCACTTCACAACCAGAACTTCACCGCATTGAGCATTTACACGTTTAATGCATCCTTAAATAATAACCTATATTATGCATGAGCAGCAATGTAAATGTTTCCTTTCCTGGCACAGACTGTGTTATTGGAAATCATTTATTGAGATTTATGTCTTAACGGGGCCAAACGACTGTTTGCATTGTTAATGTTTTCAAAAGCCAAGCTGGAAATTTTGGGGTGGGGTTTCCATGGAGATTTGGAGTCACTAGGAGTACCCCTCCCTGGGATGGAGCTGTCGATCAGTCTGCTCCGTTTGTTGGGCACGCACCGTGTGTGTAGCTAGGATAGTCATAACTCAAAGGTAGTGTGGCTTTGGGAAACTTGCTTTACCTCTCTGAATCCTAGTTTTCTGTCCTGCAGGGTTGCTGGAAGGGCTCATGTTCTTGGCCCAGGACTTAACTCCACAGCCTTGTAATTCCAAACAAAGAAGAACATTTTCTAGGGAGTGAGTTCTCCGTTGCTGAAAGGTTTTAGAGGAGATTAAGAGGTCAGTTCGCAGGGATCTTCCCGACGGGATCCTCCACTGGAAGAGAGAACGGGATCTGCCCATCTACCACTGAGAGGCTCGATTATGAGCTATCTTGAACTGGGAAGAAAGTAAGAACGTATATTCTGAAAGGGGAAGGGCAGATGAGATTATCAGAGGCCTTGGTCTCTGGTATTTAGCATGGCCTCAGCCACTTGGTAGGACTATAATCATTATGCATTTGTTCAATAATATGCATTTACTGAGGACCTGCTATGATGCCAACTCCATATGAGGTGCTAGAGACACACAGGTGATGTGCCTGCACATCCAGCCTGAAAGAACTGTGTCTCAAAATGTCTGACTCCATCACAGGAAGGATTTTGGGGAAAGCTATGCAGAGAAGAGAAGGAGAAAGCTAACATTTGTTAAAGGCCTGCTTTGTACCAAGCATGGCTTATATTATTGCCTAAAAACTTTGTGAGCGTGATACTATTATTCCCATTTTACAGGTGCAGAAATTAGGTCTCAAGTAGCCTGTGATTGACTCTGTATCAGTCAGGGTGAGAATGTTCTGTTATGCTATAGTAACAAACAGTCCCCAAATATTAATGGATGAAAACAATCATTTATTTTTTGCTCACTCTGCATTTCCGTTGTAGGACAGCTATGGGCTCTGCTCTACAATGCTCCTCTCCTTACTTAGGGACCCAGGCTGATGGAGAAGCCACCACCTGGAACTTGTTGCCATGCCAGCGGGGAAGGAAAAGGTGGTGAAGCAAACATTGGCCAAAGCCAGTCACATGGCCACACCCAACTTCCAGGAGTTGGAAAGAGCAATCCTACCCCATGCCTAAAAGGAGAGGCCAGGACCCTTGTGAGTAGCCTTGTGACTACCAGTCTGTCAGCAAGTGGTAGAGCCAGAATTCAAGCCCAGGCCAGACTCCCAAGTCCACACTGGGAGGCTGCAGGAGGCCCGTGTCCCCAGGACCCTGAAAGTCTCTGACTTCTGCAGCAGGAAGTGGTCCCACCTTGGTGGTGGTGACACTACACTCCAGTGCAACCTCCCCTCAATCAGTCTAGCCCCAAGCACCCCAGGTCCCACTTAACATCCATGAGCCACATGGAAGATTTGCTCACTGCTGCCATAGATGCCCAGGTTTGGGAAAGGCTTCAGGAACCACCTTCCCTGGGCTCTGGGAATAGGGAAAGTCCCCCTGGCCCCAGGCATGTGTAGACCAGATGTTAGTCAGAGCCTCATCAGCAAGATGGAGCCAGAAGAGCTGGCCATTACTAAGGAAAACAGGAGGAATTGAGGGGTGAAAAAGAATCCAGTGGGCCAAAAAAGATCCATCCTTAAAAGCGTCAAATAAAAAATTCCTCCTTTGAGTGATGCTGGAAGAGGAGGCAGGAAATGGGGGTCTGAGAGCCCACCCAGTTCCAGCAGTAATCACCTCTGTGCCCCTCAGATCACCTTGAGGCTCAGTTTCTTCTCCACACAACCTCCTCACACAGCAGCAGGCATGTAGAAGGAAGGGACACGGGGGTTCTCTTTTCCCTCCTGGGGCTTTGGTTCTCCATTGGCCCAATGGAGCTGGCTCTGACAATCAGAGCTGTGAAAGTTCATGAACATTTTTAAAAGCTGGGGCTGCCTCAGGGATGCTCTTGTCATTCCTCCCTTGCCCAGCACAGAGGTGGGGACACAGTGAGGGCAGTAAACGTGTTGAACGAATGATGGAACCATGAAGTAACGGCAGGAGAACGAATGGCAGGCTGGATCAGTTGAAGCCTCAACAGTTTAGCCTCCAGCACCAGGGGAGAAGAATGATCTAGTAGGGAGCCTGAGGGGGCACAGGGAAGGAAATGGGCTTTGGGGACAATGAATGGGAGGTGTTTGACCTCCCTACATGTGCGATTCAGGGCGAGTTATTAGACCCTTTGTGCCCAGGTCTCCCTGCCTCTGAGGTGTGAAGATCAGGACTAGGGTCTAACAAATTTGACATGAAGAAAAAACTAAATATATAGTAGCCTGTATTTATTTAGGTATTTATCAGCTCCCCATGGCCAATGGGCACCAGAACATTCGAGAATGAAGAGCTGTCACCCTTTCCACTGCCTTTCCCTGGGAGGGGGCTGTGACCCAGCGGCCCCTGATGATGGGCCAGTAGCTCTCCCTAGAGCAGCCACACCTCAGATTCCACCTGCATGCCTCCATCAATATCCCTCTGCTGAGTATTCCCTCCTGGGCTAGTTCTCAAGCTGTGGATGATGGAGAAGCGCAGCCCTTTAACCTTAACGAGAGATTCCCGATGGGAGCATGTTTAACTTTGACTGATGGCTTAATATTTTGCCTCAAGAGGAGGCCATCTCCCCAGGGCCCCTCTGGCTGTTGATCATTATAATGGCCCCTCTCAGAAGCATCTGGAAGTCATCTGGGGGAAGCCTCTTCTTCCAACCTTGGACTTCCCTGCGTGCCCTTGGTCTGTCTGACAAGCTCTCCTGCTTTTGCAGGTGCCTTACTCCTGGCCCCGTCTGAGGTGCCAGGGGCTCCTCTAAGGCCTTGGTAACATCCATCTTCCTCTTTACTACTGTTCCTTCCTTGTTATTGTTCTGGCGGGATGAGAGGCCGTGGATCCATGAACTGCTTCTGAGTGAGACCCGAAGACTCTGCTGAATTGATGGATGTGCCTAGCTGCGTCCACAGCTGACCTTTCAGTCATGTTCAAACCAGGCTTCCTTGAGTACCCACTGCTGGCTGTAGTTATTCTTGGCTGCAGATTAGCACTTTACACCTTATCAAGCGCACTCTTCCAGTAGGCATTACAAATCCTGTTCCCCATTCATTCATCCACCATGTTTATCGAGCACCTACTCCACAGCGTGGGGTGCATAAGGGCTCTGTGCTGTTAGTGTGAATGAACCATAAAATGGTTCCTGTCTCATCATCTCATTTAATGAATGAGACAGGAAAGAATTTTGGGACCCCATAGCAGAGACATTCATTCTAGCAGTGTGGGAAATGGAAGGTTTGGGAGGCTTCCCAAAGGAGATGGCTCCTGGGTTGAGCCTGAAGGATCCATAGACCCAGGGAAGCAAAGCCTGGCGTTGGGAGGGCTGCAGGTGGAGGTGACAGCACAGGCGGTGAGGTGGAAGCATGAGGTCAAGTGGCAGGGCGTTTGGCTTTTCTAGGGATTAAAAATTGTTCAGTGGAAGACGACATGCTAGCTTCCCTTGACGGGGGCTGCAGGTGGCTCCTTGGGTGGGAAACCTGGGGTGTGGCTGAAGGACTTGGTAGGACCAATAGAGCCCATGTTCTGCCCTTCCTCCTCCTCCCCAGCCCTGGTCCTTGGCCTTCCTTTCCTTGATCTGCCCTGTCCCATCTCCTGCCACCGCACACGGCAGGAAGAGCATCTGACCTTGGCTGGGTGAGGTGGGGGACCTCTGGCCTGAGCGTCAGGAGCCCTGTGATCCAGGCTGGCTCAGCCTCTGCATCCAGGTGAGACCTTGGGCAAATCACTTCCCTAGTGTCCAGGTGGGGTGAAACTAGATGGAATGTTTTCTTCAGCTCTGCCCACCAATGATTTTATTCTTCTAAACAGATAACTAGATCCCCATCGTTGGTCTGGTTAATATGTTGTTAACTGTTCTAGGTCCTTGATTTTTGCTAAGTGACAGGTGACCCTAAACCAATAAAATAAAATAGGGCATGGAGGAAATGACCACAGTGTTATCCTGCCTTCTAATACCACAGATACTGAAAACTTGCATGTTGCTAGTTATATAAAATTGGGCAAGTTACTTACCTTCTCTAATCCTCATTTTTTCCCATCTGTTAATTAGTGCTACAAATACCTCATAAGGATAGTGTTGAACAGGGCTGCCACATATGGCTGAGCTTATTGTGCACTGCTCAAGAGCACCCAGCTTAGGGGAAAATGGAGACTGAAATCCAGCCTGTGCTCTGCTGGCCAAGGCATAAGCTTGCCCCAGATGTGCAGCCACCTGCTCCCTTGTGCTTACTCTCACAAAGCTACAGTAAGGTTAGTTTCCACCCTGGTCCTTAGCACTGTGTCTGGCCCATAGATAAGTGCTCATGTTCTTCTTATTATGAGGAAAGCTACTGTTTAAGGACAAACTTGAACCCCAAGCCTCAGTTTCCCCACCTGTAAAGTTATGGAAGTGAGCTTGGTCATCACCACTATTCTTATGAGCTTGGACCATCTATGTGCTTTTGAATTCTAGGTCAGGAGACCTGAGCTGAGCTTTAAAATCTATTATGTGTTCTCTTCCCATGCATGTGCTTGAGCTGATTCAGCTACTGGAGTCTGGTGGGGCTCCCTGGTCACATGGGCCAGTTTGGTGGAAAGAAGCATCTTTCTTTACCCCAGGTCTGCCACCAAGCCCCAGGTGAGACATAGGGATGTATTGAGCTGCCAGTGGAGACATAATTTGCTTCTCATTGGCCAATGTCATGTAGGAAGCCAGGATACCATGAATGGCCCTCTGGCAGGTCACTCTAAAGAGACTGAGGCAGGGGGCCTAGGAAGGAGGCTGATTTTTCTGTCCAGACCAACAGAATCATGTCCACCAAGGATTCCATGCCCTTACAAGCACAAATCTGTGAGTTTTTAAACATTCCTTTCCAATCACAATCTTCTCTTTCCTCTTTGTGCTCTTTGCACACATTTCCCATATAAAGCCTGAGGTTTGAAGTGGGATAAAGCAGCATTTCAGATCCTTAGTGACCCAGACTGGAGAAGGTTTTCAGACCCATCGGGCCGAGCCCAGCCTGGATGGTGGCCCAGTGCTCAGCCCGCCGCTGTTGCCCGGACCTGATGGCTGCAGACCTCTCACTGCACTTGGGATCAAGTCCTGCGCTTGGTGAGTCACGGGCCAAAACTGGGCAGTTAGCGAGGACTGCGTCTGGTGGAGGTGGCCATGCTCGCCCATGGGGGTCCCTTCCTGAGACCGCCCACTCATTAGCCTTGACTTGATCTTGGGTAGCCAGAGGAGCAGATGCTTCCACTTGCAGAAGCTGTCTCAGTTCCCAGTTCCCAGGGCCACCAAGCCCTGCTGCTCTCCCTCTTCTCCAAAGGCTAGGGCAGGCAATCTGCTCCTCTCTCCAGTGCTTTTTCTGCTGTGTTCTTATATTCTCTACCTAATTCTGAGCCTGAATGTTCAGACTTAGTGTAGAGACAGACTCCAATCCACACCACTGCTTCTCTATCCTCCTTTCCCACAGGGCCCAGCAGAGTGGCAAATCAATGACTGAAAGACTGATCCATTATGAGTGTAGTAGATTGATTATTCCCAAGCTTTCACTCCCTCCTTGTAATAGGCTTATATCTTCCCACCCTTCACTATATGACTTTACAGTGTCTTTCTGTAGTAAAGGTGGAGTATTTATCCCTGCCCCATTGACTTTGGGCATGGCCACAGGACTTGCTTTGGCCAATAAAATGCTAGTAGATGTGACAAAAGTAGAGACTTTAATTGTGCTTTTGTGGTTTGGTTCAGTCTCCTGCACTTGTGCCACTTGCTACGTGAAGAGCATTCTCAGGTTAGCTGTTGGTGCCAGAGAGAGAGTCACGATGGGCAGTGCTGAACTTGCCTGGCCCCGCGTCAGAAGCAGAGCTGTCCCACTGAATACTTAACAGCAACAAATGTTGTTGAGTTTGGATTTGCTTGTTACACAGCAGTATTGCAGAAAAACACCTGTCAGAGTGATCAAATTGGTGCGAGGGCTCTGTCATTTACTTCTCTAGTTCCATCTGATGCTAGAATAGGTGCACAGTAGGAATGCCCAAAATAAGTTGCTAAATGAAGACAGAGTTAGGATGGGTAACATCTGTTGGACACACTGTGCTTGATTGACACTCTGCTCTCAATCTGAATTTAGACTGCCATGTTCAATCCATCTCCAAGTCCAGTGGAATCTATTGCCAAGACATAAACTAGATTTGCATGTGCAATCCCCCAATTTTAAGGTATCAAATCAGATTTTTATACCAGTCTTCAAGCCAAACAAAACACTTCAGACCAACCCACGGATCATCAGCTTGCCGTCTCTGGTCCATCCATCCTGAAAATGCCCCACCCCTGAGCCCCTGACATTGGCCAAAATTCTCATGGAAGGAGCTGCTGTTCTAGACTGGTTGCGGCTGCTGGGGGTTGAAGGACCACCGCGAAGAGGATGCTTGGTGCGCCAGCCCCCCCCACACCCCAATCTGTGCCCTGCCCCAGGCTGCCCACCTCCGGGCTTGGCTCCTGTGATGTCCCTTTGTCTGGGTCCTTTCTCACTCCTTTTGAACAGAAACTCTTACACACCCTGCAAAATTCACCCCAGAAGCCCAGCTCTCAGAACCTTTCTCCCCCACCTTCTTTTTACAGGGAATTTCAAACACAGTAATTAGAGAGAACCATACAACCTTCCTCACACTCTCATCACCCAGTTTCAAGAAGCAGAACTTCCTGTGGTTCCTTCATCTCTTCCCACCTCCCCCACCCCCACCTTTCAGAGGCTCCTCTCAGTCCCTGCAGAGGGGACAGGGCACCTGCTGGGGTCAAGAAGAGCAGGGCCAGGTCACCCTCCAGGGAACGGGGCGGGCCCAGGGCTCAGCTGCCTCTCGTCAGTGCCTGACTTGCATGTGGAGGAAAATGAAATGAGAAATGCACTTACATAAAAGCTGAACTGGCACAACAAGCAAATTTACAGAGAACTGTGTGCCGTCTGAAGTAATAAGACCAGCATTGTTTAGGAGGCAGCAGATGGGAAAGGGCACCCGTCTTCTCAGTCAGAGCCCACGTTTGTCTAAGAGCCCCACGTTAGTTCAGTTCACCAAATATTTCTCCATGAGCAGCAGGGCGGGCGGATGTACACCACCTCCCAGGGATGGATATTAGCCAGGACGTGGTCCCTGGCAGGGAAGACGGCGGAATTGGAAAGAAGAGTAGCTCCAGGTTTGCTGACGTCTCTCTTCCTTTAAAGATTTTCCTTCTTTCTTTCCTTCCTCCCTGTCTCACTCCCTCCCTCCTTTCCTTACCCCCTCCCCTTCCCCTTCTTCCTTCTCCCCCTCCCACCATCCTTCCATCCCTCCATTCTAAATTGTGACGCTCTAACGCTGTGCCAAAGCCTGGGCTGGGTGGTGGCCATAATGCCACCAGTGAGGGTAACAAGAATGGATAACAACAAGCACTTCCACAGGCCCCGTGACCTGCACAGTTCCAAGCATTTGACATGTACTCGCTCACTTAATCCTCACATAAACCTGGTGAGCTCAATTATTATCATCTCTGTTTACAGATGAGGAAACTGAGAAACAGGGAGGTTAGTTCACGTGTCCAAAGTCACACAGCTCCTAGAAATGCTGAGAGGAATAAGGCACATGGCTCAGCTTGCATAGGCCCCTCTCCACAGGCCAAATACAGGATACTTTTTGAGCATGAAACAGAAAACTTTATCCATGAGTCCATGGTTGATAGATAAAGAGAGAAGGGAAGGTAGAGAGGGTAGGAGAGAGAGAGAGAGAAAGAGAAAGAGAAAGAAAGAGAGGGAGAGAAGGAATAGCTCTTCTTCATAGAAGAATGCCAACTAATAAATCTAGAGGAATGAGAAAATTACCATCTTGCAACCTCCAGTGCAGTCACGGATTCAGGCAAGGATCAGAAAGGATGCTGAAAGCACTGGGCAAAAGGTGTTGGGAACGGGATATTCACATGGTTTCAAAGAATCATCCCAAAGATTAACAACCAATTACAAGGGGAAAATGGAGCTTTACTGTAGAGAGATCTGGTAGTCATCTCAGCACCACCGCTTAACTAGGAGATCCAACTTAGCATCCACAAGAAGGGAGAAACCGGCATTCTGGACTGCCTGAAACGATACAGTGAGGAGTTGATGACATCATCTATGCAGAATTCTTGCCACAAAAATGTTTGCTCTGAATATAATCATGAGGGACAAGTAGAACAACCCACAATGTGGGACATTCTACAAGACAACTGGCCTAGACTCTGCAAACACAAAACAAAGCCATTGCCCATGAGAAACAAAGAAAACAAGATATATGTTTATGTGCATGTGTGTGTGCATGTGTGTGTGTGTGTGTGTGTGTGTGTGTGTACTGCTTGTTCCAGGGCAGTGCTTTTCAAACCCCACCACGCATGTGAATTACCTGGGGGATCTTGCTAAAATTCAGATTGTTGATTCAGAAAGTCAGGGTGTGGGGCCTGAGATTCTGCTTTTTTAACCATATCTCAGGCAATGCTGATGCTGCCTGTCTGGTGACCACAGTTTGAACAACAGCGGTCTCATTTAAAAGAGGTTTTAAAAAGGCAATGCCACCAAACACAAAACAATGTCATTGACCTTAGATTCAAACAAACAAAACAGCAAAGAGCTCTGTGGGAACATCTGTGGAAGTTTGAATATGGACTATATATTAAATGCAACTATAAAGTTATTGTTAATTTTCCTGTGTGGTTATGTAGGAGAAATTCCTTATTCTTAGGAGTTGCAGGCTGAAGCGCTGACTTCCAAATGGTTTATGTAAGCACACACAGCAAACGTGCAAAAGAGTAACTGGTGATTAAATGATGCAGTTATATTCTTCTTCTTCTTTTCTTTTTGTGGTTGATTGGTCATTTTTAAATAAAAACTTGGGGAAAAGGAGGTTGGAAGTAAAGAATAACCGTTATTTGGATTGCTGTGAAATGAGAGCAGATGTGCCCTAGGAGTTCGGAAGGTGAACTGGGGGGTGGAAGGATGGATGGAGGGATGGCAGGTGCTAGGCAGGCAAATGGGGCATCTCCATCTTGGGGGTCCCAATCAACTCACTGGCCAGTGTCACTTAGGCTTCCAGGCACACGTCCCTCTAACACATCACTGGGCCCAACAGACAAACACTTGTGAACACCAGGCACTGAGGAAGGTGCTGAGGACGCAGGAGTGGACAAGGCAGGCGTTGTCACTGCCCTCACGGAGCTGCAGGTGAGATGAAGGAAAAGGCTGTCAGCGTACGTTCCAGCAGAGCCAGCTGAGCAGACGCTGAGCCCT
This sequence comes from Choloepus didactylus, assembly GCF_015220235.1. Lineage (NCBI taxonomy): Eukaryota > Metazoa > Chordata > Mammalia > Pilosa > Megalonychidae > Choloepus > Choloepus didactylus. The sequence goes on along the minus strand of NC_051328.1, from coordinate 20,997,165 downwards.
AACCCTGGGGAGCCCAGGCTTTCCCAAGGAAGCCAGCCTTGAATGGGGTCTGCTCAAACGGTGACACTTGGAAGTGGGGTTTGGGTAAGAATGTGTCAGTGTGTGTGATGAATTGTGCGAGAGCAGGGTCGGGCTCACCATTTACTGGGGGAGCTCAGGACTGAGCACGCTTTCCTTCTCTGTTGTCGCCAGATCCCTGGTGGCTGCCGAGGGGGCATTTAAGGAGGGGCCCACCCCACGCCTCGCCAGCGTTAAGGGCCAAGAGAGACCCATGTTTGAGGGCATGTGGGAGGTTCAGCAGCGAGTCCCCAGCACAGACACCTCAGCCAGCGTGACCCCATGGAAGTGAAGGCTGGAGTGCCAAGAGAGCCCAAATAAGCAGGGCCTAGAATCAAGCGGCAGCCAGACTCAGTCGTGTTCACTCTGTGCCCAGGGCTGAGAAGCACGCCTGCCCCACGCTGGGACTCAACACACTCTTGTCAAACACATGAGCTGAAGACCTTGAGCCTCCTGACTGCTCTGACCTCAGTACTTCATTTAAAAGTGATCATAACTTAATTAGGGTCTTTTTCTAATTTATACCTACACGTAGTTCATAGAGTCAAACAGTTCTACCACCTGTTTTCCCATTTCATCTTTCCCAGAACATTCATTTTCAACTCAGTAGGTGCTTTTAGCATGTGTCTCTGTATCTCTAACCACATGCTCTTACAGTGTGCCAGTTTGGATATATTATGTACCCCAGAAAAAGCCATGTTCTTTGATGCAATCTTGTGGGGGCAGACGTATTAGTGTGGATTAAGTTGGAATCATTGGATTAAGTCTTATCCATGGAGATGCGCCCCACCCAACTGTAGGTGATAACTCTGATTAGATAATTTCCATGAAGGCATGGACCCACCCATTCAGCGTGGGCCTTGATTACTTCTCCGGAGCCCTATGAAAGCTCAGACAGAAGGAGCTCACGGCTAGCTGCAGCTGAGACACATTTTGAAGATGGCCGTTGGAGGCTGACACCGACATCTTGGAGAACGCCATTTTGAAACACAACCTGGGAGCAAGCAGACACCAGCCGCGTGCCTTCCCAGCTAACAGAGGCTTTCCGGATGCCAATGGCCTTTCTCCAGTGAAGGTACCCGATTGTTGATTCACTACCTTGGACACCATTATGGCCTTAAGGCTGTAACTGTGTAACCAAATAATCCCCCTTTAGAAAAGCCAATCCATTTCTGGTGTTTTGCATAACGGCAGCATTAGCAAACCAGAACATATGGTTACCTCTTGACTTCTCAGTTTAAACACTGGTTGATGACGTCTTAACCGAGAAAGATGAGAGATTAACTGTCTCATCCTCACACAGTCCTCCAGTGGCTCATCCTCCCAATATAATTAGATCATAATTTTCATTAGCATGACCTTCAGGGTTTACATGATTTTGACTGTGTAAATGATACTCACAACTGAGCAATGGACTCTACTATGGTTTGATTTTCTTGCATAAAATCCCAAGAGAAAATTCTTAATGATACATCTGAATATAGAAAGAGAAGTTTTAGACAATCAGCAGAGAGTTTGCGGGTAACTGAATTAATGATTCATACATAAAACTAAAATGAAAAAAAAAACAGTTATTAAATCTGGGGAAAATAAAAAAGTTGTGCAAGGAAAAAAGAAAACCAATTATAAGTTCCCCTTGTATGTGGGGAACTGAAGAGTGTTTGGCATTTTTGAATATTCGGTATGAATTGGGGAATCTTGGACTATGTACTTGGAGAGAGGTAGGTAGTAGATGGCATTTTCTTTTTCATCAGTGGACTGCTTTCATTTTTAAAAAATTTAATTTTTTTTATATTCTAGTAATATACATAAAACACAAAATTTCACATTTTAACCAGTTTCAAGTATACAATTCATTGGTGTTCATTGTATTCATAATATTGTTCTCCCCTCACCGTGAATGGAATCTTGAATCATACATTCAACCAATGTTTGCAAGCCCCATGCCCTGAGTTAATGCACTAAGTTGGACTTTTATTCTACAAATCACAGGAGAAGAAGCCAAGGCTTCTGGAGGTTGCCGGTGCTGAGTCTTCCGGGGCCCCGTTTTGTGAATGGATTTGCTTCTCAGCTCTCTGCAGACCGAGGAGCCCGGCTTCTGAGATCTGAATCAGTCATCTCCCATGCACTTGCTTTCCTGCTTCCTACGTTTTATTGCTCTTGTCTCCTTGCTCATTCTCTTTGTTTTCTTTCTTTCTTTTTTCAATCCCTTTACTGTAATTTTAATGGGATTTGGGGAGGAAGATAAAGGAAATGTGGGTGTAAAACTCACTCTTTACCCCAGAAGTCATTTCCTTTTAGAAGTTTTAGTTTTTTCCCTCTCTTTTTGGCCCTGTTTGTACAGGGAAGTCGTGTCTCTGCACAGTGTCTGGAACATCAGGGAGGGTGTGAGGATGTACCTCGGCTCACTTGGGCTCCCTGGAGCAGGGTTTCTTGGATTTGCCTAAATTGCAGAGTGAGAGTGAGCCCCCCTTCACACCTGGGACACCCCTTAGTCACCTATTCGACTCTCATTCTTCTCAGGTGCTCAGAATGCAGCTCCATCCCTCCTCCCACCTTTGAGCCTTTTGATGACTCTTTGTCCCCATTGAATGGATTCTGCATTTGTGAGCTCTGTTTCCATTTTGATTTTAATTGGGATGAGAAAAGAAGGTGCAATAAGTAAAGGAGTGGGGAGTTGGAAGCAGCAATGGTTTGTTCACTCTTTAACTTGGGAGACTCCAGCCCATTGCTGAGTGCAGAGACTTTTCCCTTTTGAAGTGAGATTTTTGCTCCATGAAATATTTAATGTTGCTGACAGGGCTTGAGAAGGTCTCCAACCTTCTGACCTCCTTTCTAAAAATGTGCTGCCCCCGGCTCTGTAACAAAGAGCCCAGAAGCCCGGGAGCGGCCGCCGCCGCTTTGGAGGCTCCGGCGAGCTGTGCTGTCTCCTCCCGGCAGGTTGGCGGCGCTGACCTCCCGGCACCCGCTGCCCGGGCCGCGCTGACCCGCTCGCAGCGTCCGCGTTGCCTCTGCCCACGCTGCCTCGGGGTTTGTGATCTGCCGGAGGAACAGTCCTTCCTGCTGGCTGCTCTCCATTCACCGGCGTCTGCTTTGGACTTGAATGCTTTTATAGCACCACCGTTACAGGGCAGAGAACAGGAATCTCTGCGACGCCATCTCTCCATTTGCAATTTTACCCTATTCCATTTAATTGCTCCTTCCCCCATTTGGTTCTGAGATACATAAAAACAACCCCACCCCTATTTTTTCTGCTTCTCTTAAGTCCCTTTGTGTTATTTCTTAACGACTTCATCTTAGACGGGGCATGATTCCCCATCTCCCCAAACTTCACCCTTGATAGAGGACCAAGCCCCCTCCCCGGGGCAGCTTGCCATAATGCAAATGAAGAATGACCTTTCCCAAAGAGAAACTCAGCCATGTCACTTCCCAGCTCACAATCCTTCTCTGGTTCTATCGTAGAGCAAAGTCCCACGTAACTCACACCCGGGCCTTCTGTGAGCATTGGTTGACTGTGGGATCAGACTCCTACCTCCACCTGCCTCTCCAGGCTTTCTTCCCATGACTCCCTGCCTCACAATAAATATTTGACAATGGCAAAGTCAGTCCCTTTCCCCTCACTTATTTGATGCTATTTCACCCCCTCTGCACTCAGTTGATACGTAGTGAGTGTCTGTTGTGTACCAAGTATTTTTCTAGTTCAATATTATCCAATCAAAATACAAGGTGAGCCACATATGTAATTTTCAATTTTCTAGTAGCCACAATAAAAAAGATAAAAAGAAAAAAGGTGAAATTGATTGCAATTATTTATCATATTTAACCTAAAGTCCAAAATATGACCATTTCAACATGAAATCGATACAAAATATAGTGATGAAGATATTTTATGTTCTTTCTTGTACTAAGTCTTTGAAGTCAGCACATATATTACAGGTACAGTGTGTCTGTGACGAGCCACACTGCAAGTGAGCAAAGTCACCTGTGACCACCGTAGGCACTATAGATCTGGGTGCCGAGGATTCAGCAGTGAGCAGTGCATACTGAATCCCTATGTTCATGGAGTCTGCATTTTAGTTGGGGAGGCAGAGACAAATAGCACAGCAATATGGGCTATAATTTCAGGTAGTCATGCTTTGGGTCTCATTCTGCCCATCTTCCCATTAAGCTACAAGCCCCTTGAGGGCTGCCTCTGTCTAGGGTAGTGGTTAAAATGTTGGAATAAGGGTTTGAATCTCACCTCTGCCCCACAACGAGGTCCACCCCCTAATCCCTGCGAACTGCGAATAGTAATCTTACATGGCAAGAAGGACCTTGCAGATGTGATTGAGGTTAATCTAGGGGTGATTATCTTGGATTATCCAGGGGGGACCCCAATCTAATCACAGGAGTCTTTAAGAGCAGAGAAGTACTTAGTCGGCATTGCTGGCTTTGAAGGTGCAGGAAGGGGGCCACAGGTCAAGGAATGCAGATGGCTTCTAGAAGCTGGAAAAGGTGAGGGACAGACTTTCCCCTTCAGGGTGAGGGATGGGATGTGTGTGATTGTGAAGAAGCTGCATCTCTAGACTCCCCAATCAGTCCTCTTCCTCATATATTAAGATGTTTCGAGTTAGGACCACCTTTTGGATTCCTTGGAAGCCAGTACCCAATCTTCAGGCATGGTTATCTTTTCAAAAGAATCTCTCTTATATTATAGAATTAAGGGATATCCCTGGCTTTTTCTGATCCCAGCTTTGTTCATCTGGTCTCCAACCAAGGATTAACCAACGTGGATATAGGGCCTTAGTATTAGTCGTATCTTGTTTTGGTCGTTAAGGACCAAAATCTGACTCCAGCCAGCTTCAGCAGAAGGGATGTTCATTGACTCTTGGAGGCCAAGGTAGCAGTGAACTACCAAGCCCTAGGGAGGGTGGAGATGCCACTGGGCTTTGGGCACTACCCAAGCCAGGGTTCAGACACTGCCATCTCTCTGTGTTCCTCCATCATGTCCTCTTTCCCTCCTCCTCCTGGCTTCCATGTTTCAGCTTCATATCTTCTGCCCCCAGATCCAGATATCACAGAAGGACTGGCCCTGACTCCCAATTCTGGGATTGAAAAATCCCAGAGAAGGATTCTGATTGGTCAGGCTTGAGTTAAATGCTAGACCCTGGACCAACCAGCCATGTTCAGTGGAGGTGGGGAGGGGGCAGGAGACAAGGCCAAGTGAGAACATGCTGCCTCATGTCAAGCTGCATGATGCTGTTCTGCAAAGCAGGTGGCGGTGGGTGGTGATCAGACACAGCAAGAGGCAGCCTCTGGACAGACGTGTGGACCTGCAAACACTGTTTCATAGCTCAAATCTTTATTCTCCACCTACTTGTCTTTCTGTCTCAGGAATATTCCCAACTTCTCTAAGACTCAGTTCCCCCGATGGTAAAAATGGAAATCACGATACTTCTTTTGTAATGTTATGAGGATTGTGGGAAATAACAGGTGATTATATCTAGTGCACAATAGGGGATGAAGAAAGTCTTTCCTTCCGTCTTTCCCAAGTGGCCAATTTTTCTCCTGGATTTCTGCTTCGGAAGCAGATTTCTCAGCTCATGTTTGAAATCTTATTATCTCTTCCTGTTGATTGGAAAGAAGCAAAACTAGTTCCGTGCTATAATTACTTCTAAGACTGGTTTTAAAACATACTGGGTTAATGATAATTGGAGAACACCTAGGACATCAAAAAAATATGTAGGTCATGCTGATAGTGACTGCTGGAGTTCCTGAAATAAACATGATGGAAACTGCCCGGGGAAACGCACATCACACGGAAAGCTAAACCGAATGGGGAGGGAAGGGAGAGGGGGCTTCAGGTTGCAGTTCTCGCGAGTTGGGAGGTTCACCCGGGATCTAGGGTGGACTTCTGCTTTCAGGAGCGTCCCAGGGCTGCTCACCTGAAGGAATCTTGGCGATGGCCTTTGACCCTTAAAAGACTTCAAGGCTTGGCCCAACCCTGGGTGGTAGCAACAGTGGAAAGAAAGGCCTTTCATAGTGGAGGAAGCCCTCTTCTCTGGAAGGTGAGGAGAACCTGAGACACTTCTGGATTGTGTGGACGTGCTTACCTGCTGGGGAAAAACATTCAGGTTCTGTCCTGAGAGTAAGCTCGGGAAAAGGAAAAGGGAAAGGAAAAGGACAATGGGTCTGGGAAGGAGGAGTCATTTGAAGGAAGTGAAGCACTGAAGAGAGTCCCCACCCCTTCACCCAACCACCCATCCCCTGTCCCTCCATCTGGCCTCCATCCATTCTTCTATCCCTTCGTCCATCTACCTTACTGCATTCATAATTCAGCGATCCTATTGGATCGCTTAGAACAATAGTTCTAAGGTGGGAACAAGGTTAAATAGTCAACGCTGGAAAAACAGAAGTGAATAAGGCAAGGCTTTTCCTATCTCCTGAATTCACAGCCACATTTCCTTCCATGATGCACGGTATAGAAAGGAAGTTTTTATCCCATACATACAGAAATAAGAAAACAGGAAAAATATTTAGAATACACAGCATAGACTAGAAAGCCTGATCCATCAGCTCAACTACCTCTGCTTGTTTTTTCTCCTGAGCTTTGTTCTGTGACTAGTGTCCTGATTCCTCTGGGGAAATTTGCGAGATTCAGATTGCATTGGGGTGTTCAGAATAATTATTCTCCCCGAAATATTGCTTCCCTGCTACTTCCTTACCCTTCAAAAAATATCACCTTCTTTCCTGCTAGAGAAGACTGACCGTGACCAGCCTGGGTCCGATTCCCGTTGGCGAGAGGTGACGGGGGTGAGCGGAATGAACACTTGTCTGGAGCTGGGCTCCTGGGTTTCTAGTGCGTCTGCTGCCCCTTTGGCTGAGTCGCTTTCTCGTGGCTGGGCTGCATAATTTCCCACTTTCACCCACCTCCAGCACTCCCAGGCCCTCAGATTCTTCCTCTCGGGGTTTCTGTGAGCTTTGGCCTCTTGGGGTTTCTGTGTGTTGTCATCTGTGGAGCAGTGTTATCCACTCCTGTTCTCCAGAAGAGGGCATGCTACATTGATGAGGAGACAGTCAATGTTTACATGAGACACGTCATGCCATTCCCTCAAAAGAAATGTCCCATTGTTGCCCACATTAAAGACCAGAAGTGTCCAGGACACTTAAAGGACACAAAATCTTGCTGAGGGCAAACGGAGGCCACACCATCGTTTAAAAATGTCTAAGTGCACCTACCGTGTCCCTGGGCTCCGCTGATGAACTAAAGCCTGGCCCTGCCCGGGAGGGACCCACGTTCCAGCTGGGGTTGAGCGTGTGCACGAGTATGAAAGAGGCACATAAAAATACATTAAAGTGCAGAGGAAGGGGGAGGGAAGAGTTCCCTGATGAGGGGATTTAAAGGAGTCTCCAGGTGTGAGTAGGAACAAGATCGAAAGGAAATAAGAGACTCAGCATGCGGGGGATGGGAAGGTGTACAACTGTGTTGGGGCTTTTAGCTGCAGGAAGTGAGTGCTGCTGGCCTTCCGCTTTCGAATGAGAAGTGTATTTGTTTCGTAACCAATACAAGTAGTAACAAAGTACCTCAAATGAGGTGACTGAAATAGGAAATTTATTCTCTCACAATTCTGGAGGCTGGAAGTTCAAAATGAAGGTGTCCTCAGGGCCATGCTCCCTCCCAAGGCTCCAGGGAAGATCATTCCTTACGTCTTCCAGCTTCTGGTGGCCCCTGGTGTTCTTGGCTTGCGGCAGCATAATGCTAATCGCTGCCTCTATCTTCACAGGGCCTTCTCTCTGTGTGTGTGTCTGTCTCTACATCTCCTTCTCCTTACAAAGGCACCAGCCATTAGATTTAGGGCCCACCCTAATCCAGTGTGACCTCATCTTAACTTTATTCTATTTGCAAAGACCCTATTTCCAAATAAGGTCACATTCACAGATATCTGGGTTTCGAACTTCAATGTCTTTTTGGAGGGCACAACTGAACTCACAATGAGGAGTAACAGGAATAACCAAATTCTGAAAGTCTCTGAACATTAATCTAAGGAGCTGTAGCATTTTTATCCCCAAATCAAACAGATTTTGGGTTTTAAGTAGAGGGGTGAGACGGTGTCTTAGTTTGGGTTTTTCCTGAAATCAGAGCCTGAGATGAATACTTGGGTGCCTGTGGTTTATTTGAAAGGGGATCCTCAGAAACAGAAGGAGTGTGGAAAAGAGAGCTAGGAAAGAAAGAACTACTGAAACAGTTTGTGTGTTTTTGAGCTGGTAACCACTGTGGGCAAAGCGACACTCAGTCTTGCTGGAGACCCTTTATAAACAGGGCGGAACACGTCTCAGGATTGCCTCACTGAAGCCTGGGAGCCTGGGGTCAGTCATCCACTGGCTCCCATCCTTCACTGGTTGAAGGTTGCCCTCAGAGGCAATGCATTCTTCCTTGCGCTTCTGGGCTGCATCTACCCGTGGGTTTAGCTGGATTTTGTGACTTCAGAGAAAGCCCATAGGTAGAAAAGCAGAGTGTTGTCGCAGGGCACATTTGAGGTGGGACACTGGCTACCTGCACAGCGCTGTCCATCACAGCTGCCCTTACCCAGGTGGGCCGCAGGGATGTGGTGCAGGGCGCTGCAAGCATCTGCTACACATGTGGTCAGATTTCCTCTCGAGAATATAACTGTGGTGTTGGTAAAGAGTATGGATTGGAAGGGGCCAAGACTGGTGGAAGGCAGGCATGTTTTATGGGAGAAATTCTCCAGTAGTTATCATAAATTCAATAAAAGCTATGCAATTTGAATATTTCTCCATGTCAAGCTTGGTGTTTCTTTAGGAAAAATCCAGGGAAGAAATGGGAGTAAGTCTATCTAGGAGAGGGCAGAGGGTGAGAAGGCGAGATTAGCCCAGTCTACATTAAGGGACATTTCTCTCTTGACTCATTGGGTCTTGAGACTTTTGTCCTTGGAGGTGATCAATAGCAAGATAAGTAAGGTCAGATACAAAGGAGGAATTTGAAATTTTGATGTTCTCCCTTTCCAGAGCCTCTAGAAGGCAGGTAAATATTTATGGAGTTAGAACAGCTACCAGTTATAGAGTTGAAAGTTCTGTCTTATTGCAGTGGTACAATTCAAGCACTCACCTTGTTGGGAAAATTAAAGATTAAATCAGAGCTTTCAAATATCCTGTGGGGTATATTGCTGTAAATGTGGAGCATCCATATCAGATGCCTTTGGTCCAGAAAAAAGAAAGGTTACATTATTATTATTTTTTTCTTGTGGAGAAATAACATTTAGACCCTACAGAGATTTGTTCTTTGCATTTCCAGTATCTACCATGTAATTGGGGTAATTCTTCTCTTTCTTTTACATTTTCTACCTGCTGCTTGGAGGAAATAGTTCTTCATTGCTTAGAAAAGCATCTTTCTCTCGACTTTAGGGGAGAGAAACCACTTGCCACTCCCTGGCCATACAAATGCTGGGAAACTCAGGACAGAGCAGAGTTAGCACAGAAATTATTAAATGCTTTGCTTTTTACTTGAAGTGCTTGGGCCACAGCAATGGAATTGGCCTTTGTAGGAACATTACTATGTAGGTAATGCCCGCCTGTCCTTCAAGCCCTGTCCACACTGTCTTTAGCAGAGCATTTCATGTATATGGACATATAGAATAGATCAAAGGACCGCGACTAACCACCTTCCCTCTCCCTGTCCTGTCCCTTGTGGTTATGTTTAGAGTCAGATGAGTTTCAGCCCATCCTTCTCTGTGGAAGGCAATTTTATCTTCCTAAAGCAACATTTCCAGCATGTCAGTTCATGGAATAGAGCAACCGAGGCCTCTTTTCAATGGCATTTCCATGGGATTCTGTGTCTTACATGTAGCAGGTGCTCAATAAACATTTGTTGATGAACAAGTGGATAAGCAAATGAATGACTAGGGTAAAGCAGGATGTCAGGCATTGGAAAAGAAGGTGTGCTAGTTTGGATGCATTGTGTCCCCCCAAAACACCATGTTCTTTGATGCAGTCTTGTGGGGGCAGATGTATTAGTGTTGATTGGGTTGGAATCCTTTGATTGAGTGTCTTCATGGAGATGTGACTCAATCAACTGTGGGTGAAACGTTTGATTGGATTATTTCCATGGAGATGTGGGCGCCGCCCTTTTGGGGAGCATCTTGATTTAATCACTGGAGTCCTATAAAAGAGCTCACAAACCGAAGGACCTCAGAGCATTTGAGAGTGGCATTTTGTAGAGCAGCTGAGAGAGACATTTTGAAGATGGCCTTTAAAAGCAGACTTTTACTGATGCTTTGGAGATGCTAGCCCTGAGTTTGCTCCAGAGAAGCTAAGAGAGGACAGAACGTCCCAAGAGCAACATTTTGAAGAATGCAGAGGAGCTGGAACACAACCTGGGATCAACAGACACCAGCCACATGACTTCCCAGTCAACAGAGGTTTTCCGGACATCATTGGCCTTCCTTTGGGCCTTAATTGGGACATTTTTATGGCCTTCAGACTGTAAATTTGTAACCAAATAAGCTCCCTTTATAAAAGCCAATCCATTTCTGGTATTTTGCGTAACGGCAGCATTAGCAAACCGGAACAGAAAGCTCTGAAATATTCATGGTATTAGGCCAGCTACATAATTTGAAGGGCCCAGTGCAAAATGGAAATGCAGAGCCCTTTATTCAAAAATTAAGATATTCAAGATGGTGGCAACGGAGAACTGAACCAAGCTCAGGACTGTCCCAAGAGACCAACTGGACGCTTAGCTTTGAGGGCTGGGATTATGGAGTAAATATATTCCATATTTCATAAATTTTCTATAATGAAGATGGATATTTTCAAAATCAGAAAAAAAAAATATAGGAAGAGAAGAGCAGCCGTCCATACTCCAAACCATGAGTCAGGAGAGCTGGATTCTAATCGCGATTCTCTTGCCTGGTGACCCTTGGTGAGTCTCGTCCATCCTGTTTCTTGTTTTCCTCCTCAGTCCAGTTACTGGGATGGCAAGGAAGAGGTCCAAGGCCCCCTAGCACCCTGTCATTCTTGGATGCTAAGATTATCCCCAAGAAAATGCAGCTGGAGGGTTTCTTGGACACAGAGGTTAGAAAACTGTGTGAGGACAAGATCTGCCAAGGTGTCCTCTGAGTTGCCCTTGTTAACCTCCCTGGCCATGTTGTCGGGAGCACGGCCCTCTCCAAGAATATCTGCTGTGCATGAGCTGCAGGTCTCCAGGGGGCTGGAGGCTTTGTGTGGTTCTAAAATCAGCAAAGCAGAAGCTGAGGCACCCAGGCGGCTGCCTGTCGTTCCAACCCCACACCTCGCCCAGGCTGGGGAGGGGGGAAGGGAGCCATTGGTGGCCCGAGTCCCCTGTTTTCTTACAGCAATTGCAGAAGATGACAAATATTTGAGCTGATTGTACTTGCTTACATGCAGCAATGAATCATCTCATGATGAGAGGCCTGAAATATGCTGGGATGAAATTAACGTTAATTGAAACAGAAAACGGGTTCTAGCTCCACCACAGTGGGCTTCAGAAGACTGGCCCAGATTGCTCACAGTGAACCCCTGGCAGCTATTTTCAGGAGTGAAAATGCCCATGCACCCCCGTATTGCTTTTTTTATTTTTATTTTCTCAAAAAGCTTCTTTTCAGCTCCTTCTATGGGGGTATCTTCTAATCAGAGACTTTGGTTCAGATTCCTTCTTGACTTCTTGGATCTTGGGGGGAAAAGAAAACTAGCACAGATTTTAGTGTCTAAAGGAGAGGGAAAATGAGGCACTGTGTCCAAAAGACACAATTTGAGGTTTGCACTCCCCCAATGTGCTAGAGGAAGCAGCATTCAACAACTAAGGTAATACGTTTTTTAGGGGGTTGATACAATTTTGAAGCGTTAACCAATGCCCACCCCCCTCCAATTTACTTTGTTCCTCATTCTTCCTTCAGTCGTCCATTTCCTTACTGGCTTTTGAATGCAAGCCCTGCAGGAACAGAAGGCATAGATTTGGAGATTTCTCGGTGAGTCCGAGCAAGGCTTCCTACTCTAGAATTGGAAAAGGATTCCCCAGGCGGAGGAGAGCAGGCCCAGCGAAGAAGCAACATGAGCTTAGGTGCTGGTGAAACTCTGAGAAACGTCTTTTGAGAAGAGGCTTATGGGATCATTTTCAAGCCTTGAGACACCCAATAGGGGCTCTGATGCTTGCTTGACCCAGGCCAGGTAGTCCTTCCCAGGTCCTGGGCCCTGATCTCTGTTCCCTTCCAATGCTGATGGCTGGCCATGGCCACCACGTTTGGAGACTCCTGTCCACATGTCCAGTCCACCCAATGGAGCACTCTGAGTGACCAGAGCCAGCCCAGAGTCAGCTCAAATCCTCAGGTCAGGGCTACGAGCTTCGGAGTTCAGATAGAACCAAGGGGCTCCAGCAAGCTCTAAGCACTTATTTCTCTGAGCCTCAGTTTTCTCATAAGAGAAATGGGGATAATGCAATATACCCATAAGGGTGGGACTACATTAAATTATAGAACAGATCAATCCCCTAGCTCTTGCTCAGATGGCTGCCAGCTGGTAAACGGTGGCATTCCATTTGGCTGCTCTTGGCTCTGGCTGGAGAGCTGGATGGTGCTTTGGCATCACCCAATCTCACCCAGACAGCACCTAGCCCTTCTGAGGTCCCAGCATAGCTTGGGACTGAATCCACACAGGGTATGAAGAGGTCCAGAGTCAGAAGCTTTTGGAGACAATTTGTTTTTCCATTATGATATATTCTTGAACTGTGACAACCAGACTTCCAAAGAGACAGTGATGCCTCAGAGAGGGCCAATATCGACCAGGCGGTGTGGTGACTAGGGGATGAAATGCCTGGGTTTGAGCCTAAATCTGACACTAGCTGTGGCAAACCACTCACCTTTTTGTGACTCAGTTTCCTTGTCAGTAAACTGATGATAGTACTAGTTGTTGTGAGGATTATGTGAGTCAACACATCTAGTGCCTGGAAGAATGAAAGGCACATTGACAGTGTGTGAGAAGCGTGAGCTATCGCTATTGTTCTGGCTGTAGTACCCGGCTGCCCGCCTTTTGCCTGGATTTGGCTTGTCCATCTGGTTAGGCTCTGCAGGGGGCAAGGAGCAGGGCTTCTCTCTGGCAACTTTCAGGAAGAGGGTTTTTATAAGGATTCCTGGATGGGGGCCTGGAGAGCCATTTGGAGCTGAGGCCCCTGTAGGGAGGGGACCACCATGGACTCCCTGGCTCATCCTTCTCCTCTCTGGGCCATTTTGGCTTCCTCACTCTCTCTTCTGCCCCCACCCCTTCTGCTTCCTCAGACCTTGGTTTCCCCATATCTCTTCATGACCTCTTCTTCATCTTAGAGAACCCCTTGAGAAGGACTTCAGAGGCAGATCCTGAAATGAGCATTGAAATGCAAGTGGTTTCACTGGGGGGTGATCCCAGGAAATACCTGAAGGGGGTTGGGGAAGTGCGAGAGGGAAAAGTAAGGAAGCTCCTAAAGGGTGTGGTATCGAGAAAGTTAGCACCCCAGGTAAGTGGAGCCCACTCCTTGTGCGGAACTCGGAACATCAGTGTAGAACATGTGCTTGGCGTTGGTCTGCATGAGGGGCAAGAGAGCTGGGGTATGTACATACCAAACCCCGTTAGTCATTTCTCAGGGCTGTTTACAGGGGCATTCACTCTTTGGCACTTCCAGCTTCCTCTACCTGTTGGCCAAGTTGTGTTTCTGCAACCAGGTAAGAGCCCTCGGTCAGAGTCACAGGTGTTTGCAGAGCAGCTTTCAGCTAGCAGAGGTGGGAACCACAGGGCATGGGCGGGGCCTCGACGGCACCTGCTATAACCCCGCCCTGCTACCTGACAGCGTCTCTTTTTCACACATCCAGGGATGAGATGGGGAGTGGGGACAAGGGGGAGAGAGTAAGAATGAAAATGAGTATCGGAATCTGGGTGACCCACATCACCTCTTTGCTCTATCCTTGGCTGGATCAGCCATAGTCAGGAGGGAGGGATCATGTGTTCCATCCAGAGCTGTGGGAGGGGAAGGTTCATCTGAGCGGCTGCAGGCTGAAGATTCTTTTAAGACATCTTTCACATAATTCTCTGTGGGCTAGGGGGATAGAAGCTGGTTTGGTCTGACAGCTCACCAAGAAGAGAGGTGACATCAGATGGTCTCAGCCTGTTCCTCCTTTTTCTCAGCATCTGCATCAGTGAGCGATGTCGAATTCCCACCCGCTAGACAGCCGAGGTGATGAAAAGTCACAGAAAGCCAGATGAAGCCCTGGGACAGTGGCCAGCCCAGAGCAGTTGTTTCACCTTAAAACAAGCCTCATCTAGGCTGTGTCGTCATCAAGGGAAGAGTCACACATGGCCCTGCTGTTTTCTCTGTCGTTCGCAAAGAAATGGAAGAGGAAGTAACAGCTTCAACTCTGACATTTTTCTTGCTCTGGGGTAGATTTCAGCTTTAGAATGATAGAATCCCTTCGGCCAACCCTACCAGAAGAAAAATGAATCAGGATTTGATACTCTGGAGGCAGAGGCATTTTGAAGAATGCTTGGGATGGTCTGTTCTAGAACAGTGATATTCAAACTTAAAAGTGCACGCAAGTCACCTGGAGATCTTAAGATGGAGATGGTGATTGTGGGTGGAGCCAGGGAATCTGTATTTTCTAATTAGCTCCTAGTTGGTGCTGATGTTGCTGGACTGAGGACAACCTTTGGAGTAGAAAGATATCATCTTTGGATGCAGCTGGAATCAATTTCCACCTCTGCTGCTTTCTAGCTGTGGGATCTGGGCAAGTTGCTTAACTTAGCTGAGCTTCAGTTCTTTGATATCGAGAATGTGAAACAGAAATTTTACTTCTCAGGGTTGTAGTGAGGACTTGATGAGATAATGCACACATGGAGATTCAAAGATTATAATTACATTATGATCTACTCATGTAACAAACACTTTTTTTCCTTGTTTCTGGTCCTCTTCCCCCTCCCTGACCCTGGGCAGCGGAACCTGCCAACTGCAGTGACTCACAGGGAAGGTCACTGTGTGAAGCCTGCACCGGGGCAGAGGTCACTGGGCAACTTATCAAAAGGGGACTTGTGGAGGGCTGCTGTCACTGCAGGTAAGCAGGCAAGTGTGGCTGCCTTTAAGGACCAGAAATGAACTTAGACAGTAGGTGAGGTCAGACGTACAGCCTGTCTGTGGAGTCTGTGTCCTCTGGTCATCTCACCCTTGTCCTCACGGGGCAGTTCCCTGGAACTCACACCTGTGGGTATATCCATCTCTTGACTCCCAGCTCATTTCTGATTCTGTCCCTGGGCCCATGTCCTGTGTCTTGTTCAGTTTACAAGCAGCCCTGGACTTGAGTTGCAAGGGCTGCCTGTCCCCAGATAATCTTACCTAAGCAAGAACCTTCTTTCTTCCCATCAGTGCCTCATTCCCTGGGTAATGAGCAGTACATTCTCTGGGTCTCAGTTTCCATATCTGTAAAATGCTAAATCGATAGGCAGTGTGCTCCAGGCAGTTCTACATACCTAACAGCTCCTTCCCTCTCAAGGGGCTCAGTTGTAGCAGTCCCACTAGCTGTTTTTGTTTTTCCCTGGGCTCCCTCCAATCTTCCTTGTCTTCATTACTGAAACTTTGCTGCAGATCCCACCTCACTTCCAGGTCCTGTAGATGTAGGGATGTGTTGTTCACTTAAATTGTGCCCCCTAGAGTTGTACTGTGCACAGCCTGCATGGTTGTACGCTGGAGCCTTGCATGGACTTGCCACTTTGGACATCAGCTCCTTGGACCTGCTTGAGGGAGTTGAGCTGTAGAAAAGAGTTGGGGGTGGCCAGGGCTGACACCAAGAGAGGTAGGGTGACAAAGACAGATCACTAAAACCAGCGCTCAGTACTGTAAACTTTTCTTGGCCCTACCTCTCAGGCTTAACATCAAGGCTCAATAGTTTATTAAAAATTAGGATTTGATGCTCTTTGGAAATCTGTCTCATTCAGTCTAGAAATAGCATCATGAATCAATTAATTTTAGTTACTAGATTACTAGCTCCAGTTGTTGACTAAGTGTTTGTCCCTGTGGCATCCATAGCAAGAAGGGAAATGTCAGTCAGGTGTCCACCAGCAAAGTGCCCAATGAAGCACCTCTGGATGGAGTTCACTCCAAGAGCTTTGCTTCAATGTCTTTGTTTGTGTTTCAAAATTCATGTTTCGACATCACCATTCTTGCCATTGAGGAGTCCATGAGATCAACCATTTCATTTCATGCTGGAGTTACATGAGTGAGAATTAATGAATTAACCACACATAATATAAGAAAGCAAAGTGTGATATTTTTCCAACCAAAGGAATTTCTTGTAGGCGCGTGAGCAAGAGGAAGAACAGTGGTGGTCTGAAAATAAAAGGCTGAGCCATATGTGTGCAGTGGCTCCCCACTCTCTAGGAATGAACAGCAGATACGTGGCAAGGATGCTGTGGTGTGCTGGAGCTGGCTCATACCAGCTCGTGAGGGCTGATTTTGCGCATCCTTCCAGGCTCTTAGTTCAGTGATGTCACTTTGGTAGCTTGAAATTGGCCATAGTGGAAGTATTTTCGCAACAGAAATCGGTCAATTGCACCAACCAGGACTTTTCTTCCTCTAGGAGAGTGGTTCTTAAACATTTACGAGCACACCACTGCAAAGACAGCACCAATTTCCACCCTCCTTCTTCCACGGCAGATCTCACTAATGGATCCCAGCACATGTTTCCCCTTTTGAGCATAGATAGGCTCAGAATTCTTTCCAGTACAGTTTCCGGGCAGCATTAACCAGTGATCTGGTGTTAGTTCATGGGCTACAACTCACACAAAAGAAACTGCTTACTGTGGTTCAGGCTGCCTCACATGGGATCTCTGAATGGTGTAGAATAGCAGACCTCGCACTTCTGGATATCATAAACCTCTAAAACATCCCAAAATGAATAAATCTCTCCATTTTTCTCATTTGCTGCATTCCAATGTAAAATTCCTCCTGGACCAGCCTAAAGTCCGTGGACAAGTGTTTGGGAACAACACACTTCCAGAGTTCAGGGGGCATTGCCTGAAAGCCAACGATCGCAAATCCGTGCTCTTTGCCTTACAGTGCTGTAGAGGTGATTGGCTTGGCATGTGTGAAAATACTTTCCATGGTATAAAGAGCTTTACGAAGTTTGCCAATCTTGTCGTTTCACAATTACTTTTTTTCAGTGTTGCCAATTTCTCTGTAAATATACTAGCACAATTAGAGAGTACAGCCCTATATCAGTAATGAAAAGAAAAAGAGAATATAATTAAATCCTGATGTTTTCAGTTTGCTTCGTGAGACCTGCAGCAGTGAGGTAGGTCTGTTTATATTATTGGATTATTTATAATATTAGTAATAAAGTCAGTGAATTACCAGAAAGAGGATGACCACATCATTCATCCACTTGTTTATTTGTTCAACTAATATTTTTTAGGCACATGTTACTTCCTGCAATGGCCTTCCCACTCCCCACGAGTGTCTTTTCCTATGGTCTTGCTTCTGCCATGTAGCAGCCCAGGTCAACAAGCCATGCCACTTGCCACTGTTCCTGCTTAACATCCAACAGAAGCTCTACCTTGCCTTCTGGAGGAATTCCGAAGTCCACGGGTGTCATCTAACCCCCTTCGTGACTTTAGCACCTCCAGTCTCCATTCTTCACATTCTCCAACGTGGACCCTATAGGGGTAGCTGGTTTATTTTTTCCTCCCCAACACTCCATTCTTTCTCTTATTTATTTGCCGTGGTGAGGTTGCTCTCTCTATCTAGATCACCCCTAACTTTGCTTGACTCAATTCTTGTCTCTCTTTACAGTTGAAATTAGGCGTGGCCTTTTTTAAAAATCCTCCTGAGCTTCTCCTTGGTCTATACCCTCCCATCATAAGAGCACACACCATTCTAAACCCTAATTGTCCATTTACTTGTCACTCTCTTCGACCTGTCTTAGAGTTCCTCGAGGACACATCCTTGAATAACCAGCACTTGCCATATGGCAAGTGCTCAAACATTTGTTGAATGAACGAGCAGGTGTACACCAAGCAGAGAAAGAGAGGGAACATTTCAGAGAGAGGGAGCAGTTTGAGTAAAATTAAGCCAGTGCGGAGGAAGGTGTCATTCTTTGAGGAAAAGGGGAAAGAGCCTGTGTGCTTGGGAGGCAGGGTACATGGGACTGAACTGGGAGAGGGAAAGTTGGAAAGGCAGCCTGGAGTCAGTTCCTAAAGTACCTGGAATGCCATGTCTGGGAGCTTGAGCTTCAACCTTAGCAGCAGAGAGGTTTTGGAGCAATGGGGTGAGCAGGACAGGCTTGTCTATTAGAAAGAACATTTTGGAAGCTGACACAATGAATCAGGTTGACCAGATACTTCATTGTTGCCATGTCCACACAATGGATGATGATGTGATGATCTAATCTACAGTAAAAACTTGGCAGCAGGGGTGGAGC
The DNA here is from genome assembly GCF_015220235.1 of Choloepus didactylus. Classification (NCBI taxonomy): domain Eukaryota; kingdom Metazoa; phylum Chordata; class Mammalia; order Pilosa; family Megalonychidae; genus Choloepus; species Choloepus didactylus. Next base: position 20,978,668 of record NC_051328.1, on the reverse strand, counting down.
ATAGGGGGCATCTGAATCTACAGTTCTGTGCACAGATTACAAGTATATTCTTGGAAGCAGCTTTGAGACATTAAGAGCAGCTGTCCCTTTGCAGGATGCGGCAGGCACAGCAATCAGGTGTGCTACAAGAGGGGAGGCCTGGGACAACCTGGCACCATTCCGAAAAATCATGCGAGGAGTCCAACCACGTAGGCTAACATGTAGCTGATTTCACTGGGAACAAACAGTGATTTTAAGTGATGTGTTTTCTTGGGTTCTGCAAATTGAGAACGTATTTTGATGTTTTCCTTTGCCTGCTGCCCATTAGGAAAATGTAACTCTTACAAAAGAGTTGCTGTTGTTTGGAACATTTTTCATTAGAGCAAATTTATTTCAAAATCGTCTGTAAATTATATTGCATTTTGTTTGAAAGAACTTTCTGAGTTAAAATATGGAGTGGAGTATGCAAAACTCAGTGCTATGCAGAAGTGAATTACCTGTAATTATGGGCATGTGTGTATATCTGTGGCTAGATGGTGAACCATACATAAAGAATTTTAGTGCTGGAAGTTGCTATGCAGATTACTTTGTTCAACATTCCCAAAGTAGAGATGAAAGCACAGAGAGGGAAAGGAAATTGCCTGAGGTCACACAGCATGCTAATGGCAAATTGGAACTTGATTAGTTCCTCTTGTAGCATTTTGATGAAATTAAAGGGAAAACAAAACTGTGTTTCTGAATTTCCATTTTGCAGACTATTCAATAGTTTTTTCTCTACAGACTATTGGTAGAATAACTTTACATTAAGCATATTCCAGGGCAGATGTAAAGAGAAAATATATCAGAAAGTGTCAAGAACAGTGTCCAGTTCATGACACTGAAAATTTCAAGAAATAGCAGTGTGGCTGCCATGCATGTATTTTTCAGTGTTGATCAAATGAGCTGCCTACCACAGGCCTATAGTCTGATAAAAGATAATTTTATGAAGCACAGGTGAGCATTTGTTTGGATACTGAGACCAAACCTGGGTCTCCCTCACCCATCATAGACATTCCATTGCCAAGTTCTGCCAATTTTCCCTTCTTGACATCCCTGACCTACATCCTCAACTCCGTCTCCACTGCAGCTGTCCTACTCCAAGCCCAAGTTCATCATGTGCATTGAGCCCAAGGTAATAGGCCCCTGTTCAATCTACCTGCCTTCCCTGTTGATGAAATGTGCAGTCCAGTCACTGCATAGTAGCCAGATTTAATATTTTTTTCAAAACTGTAATCATGTTGCCTTGTTACCACCAACCCAAGTCCTCACTGTGACCTGTGCCTGTGTGGTTTGACCCACCCTGATCTCCAGCCTCCTTGCCTTCCAGTCGCTGTCCCATTCTGGGCCCCAGCCCCCAGATTTTCTCTCCATTCCTCATATTGACCAGGTTCCCCTCTCCACAAAGTCTTTGCATCTACTGGCTCCCCTTTCCCCAGTCCTCCAACCTCCCTGAGGTTCTTCACTTTCACAGTACTCTGTGTTCATTCAGAGCACTTACTGAGGTTATAACTTTGAATTTACTTCTGTGTTATTTGGTTAATGTTATGCCTCTCTCCCTGTCTAGAATATCATTTCTATATGGGATTGCTTTCATTCTCTGCCATTGCCCACCACTTTGTCTTTTTCATCTATCACAGCGCTAGCACACAGTTAATTTGTTGAATGAATGTCTTCATTAAATAATCAAACCACAGACAAGAAAGTTCCAATTGCCAGCTGATACCTTCGGTTCCCACAGAATGTGGTTGATATATTTTCTTATAAATGTACTAGGCACTTTGCAACAATCTCTGCAGTCTATGAACCTCAGTAATTTCTGCTTTGTAGGTGAAGCAATATTATGATTTATATTTATAACATCTCCTTGCCCTTATCCTCCATCTTTCTGTTCCCTTGGCAGGGGCTGGTGAGGCAGGCAGGGGACCCAGGTGGGAGGTCTGTCCCGGGATCAGAGTAATCCAAGTGGGAAAAGTCACAAGATGATTGCCAATGGTGACTTTGAATGCTGGTGGTCAAGCGGGGAAGACACATTCTTCCCTGAAGCTTGAGAACTGCACTGCAGATAGAAAACATTAAACAAAACCCAAACCAAAAGGGTCTGAAACAAGGCCGACTCTGGACAAGGGTGGGGAGCAACAGAAAGGGCAGAACCAAAGCAGGAGCCTCCATCCTGACAAGCCTTCATCATAATGAAGCCGGCAGATCCAGAGGTTGGCATTCCTGTTTGGGCATCTACATAGGGGTGTTGGGTGGGTCAGTCTGGTTTTAAAGCAGGATATCCTGGTGGAAAGCCACCAGTTCCCATCTTCTCATCATTATTTGATTTCTTTCCAACTCATTCAATTCTATTCTGGCTTTGTTCCCTATTAGTCTCTTTCTATTCAACTAATATGTATTCTGGAGTCTCCTAAGCTTATTATGTATATTTATGGTTTATAAAACAATATATTGCTTCTTACCTCAAAGAACTTGCACTCTCTGGAGAGATAAAGCAGTGCATAGGAAGAATTCTTAAAAATAATATCTTTCTCCAGATTAAGATCAATGTCAAGAAAGTCATTCCTAAAACAAAAGTGAAAACAAGGGTAACGTATAATTAAAACAAAACCCCCTTGGTTACTAAGGGGAGCAGCCAATCATTTGCTAGAGACTTGGAGGACTCTCACCAGTTATAAAGGAGAAGGTGGTGCTTCCAGGGCAAAGCCATGTGGCCAGTGCACCCTGTGACCAGGTCAGGCATCCTAATTCCATTTTGTCTGCAGGTATTGAGAGGCAAGATCTACTCTGCCCGGAACACCAGGCAGCATGGTGGCACCTCATCCCTCCTCATTTCTACCAGAAGGCACTGTGGTCAGGAAATTTAGGAGATGGGGAGTAGCACTTTGTATCCTGGCAAGGGTGGCCCTTCATCGCATGTCGGTAAGGGTGGGCAATGGTACCTTCCTTCTGTGATTCTATGTACTTAGGCATGGGAGGAGATTAGAAGAAGGCGATGCCAGCAAGAATGCTCTGTGGAAATTTTCCCCTGTAGCACAGCTGAAAATAAACCGCATACCTTAGATACATGTGGATCTACTTTTCTCAAATAGAATGAGAAAAAGGCCGGGAGATAGTCCTAGTACGGTTCAGCAAAGAGAAAATAGGTAATTGGCTCATGAATGCCAGAATCTTTTGGAGATGGTAGCTATAATTTCAAAGGGGTTTATAGCTTTTATTCTATGCCACTCCCAACCTTTGAAAACCTTTTCAAGAGATGAATGCTTTAGAGACACTGAAAATCATCCCCAGAGCTGAACACTTCAATATTTCTTCCAGTTTTAGATCCAAGCTTTTTCTAGCATTCATTGAGAGGGTTGAGGGTAATTCGTATAATACATCTGTTGCCAACACCAGTCTGGCTGGTGCATGGCAGCCACTCAAAAACTGTTTGTTACGTGAACGATTTAATGAATGAATAAACAAAGAGAGCATCTTTCCACTATTGAAAGATACACTTTACTGAATCTTTTTAAAATTGCATCATTAATATTTTCCTTTCTATGGGATTATATACATATGTCTTAAAATGAACAAAAGAAAAACTCATCCTTAAACCCTTGACACCATATTCACCTTCAGTTATCATCCATTTTCATGATCTCCTTTTCATCCAAATTATCTTAAAAGTTGTCCTGGAGGGCGGGGCAAGATGGCAGACTGGTGAGCTGTATGTTTTAGTTACTCCTCCAGGAAAGTAGGTAAAAAGCCAGGAACTGCGTGGACTGGACACCACAGAGCAATCTGTCTTTGGGCATACTTCATACAACACTCATGAAAACGTGGAACTGCTGAGATCAGCGAAATCTGTAAGTTTTTGCGGCCAGGGGACCCGCGCCCCTCCCTGCCAGGCTCAGTCCTGGGGGAGGAGGGGCTGTCAGCTCCGGGAAGGAGAAGGGAGAATTGCAGTGGCTGCTCTTATCGGAAACTCATTCTACTGATTCAAACTCCAACCATAGATAGACTGAGACCAGACACCAGAGACTCTGAGAGCAGCCAGCCCAGCAGAGAGGAGACAGACATAGAAAAAAAACAACACGAAAAACTCCAAAATAAAAGCAGAGGATTTTTCGAGTTCTGGTGAACACAGAAAGGGGAAGGGCGGAGATCAGGCCTTGAGGCTCATATGCAAATCCCGAAGCAAAGCTGATCTCTCTGCCCTGTGCACCTTTCCTTAATGGCCCTGGTTGCTTTGTCTATTAGCATTTCAATAACCCATTAGATCTCTGAGGAGGGCCGTTTTTTTTTTTTTTTTTTTTTTTTTTTAAATCCTTTTTGCTTTTTCTAAAACAATTACTCTAAGAAGCTCAATACAGAAAGCTTCAAAGAATTGAAATTTGGGCACGTCAAGTCAAGAGCAGAACTAAGAGAGCTCTGAGACAAAAGGCAATAATCCAGTGGCTGAGAAAATTCACTAAACAACACAACTTCCCAAGAAAAGGGGGGTGTCCGCTCACAGCCACCATCCTGGTGGACAGGAAACACTCCTGCCCATCGCCAGCCCCATAGCCCAGAGCTGCCCCAGACAACCCAGTGTGACGGAAGTGCTTCAAATAACAGGCACACACCACAAAACTGGGCGTGGACATTAGCCTTCCCTGCAACCTCAGCTGAATGTCCCAGAGCTGGGAAGGGGGAGCAGTGTGAATTAACAGAGCCCCATTCAGCCATCATTTGAGCAGACTGGGAGCCTCCCAACACAGCCCAGCAGCCCAGAACTGCCCTGGGGGGACGGCACTCACCTGTGACATAGCACAGTCATCCCGCAACAGAGGACCCGGGGTGCACAGCCTGGAAGAGGGGCCCACTTGCAAGTCTCAGGAGCCATACGCCAATACCAAAGACTTGTGGGTCAGTGGCAGAGACAAACTGTGGCAGGACTGAACTGAAGGATTAGACTATTGCAGCAGCTTTAAAACTCTAGGATCATCAGGGAGATTTGATTGTTAGGGCCACCCCCCCTCCCCGACTGCCCAGAAACACGCCCCACATACAGGGCAGGCAACACCAACTACACACGCAAGCTTGGTACACCAATTGGGCCCCACAAGACTCACTCCCCCACTCACCAAAAAGGCTAAGCAGGGGAGATCTGGCTTGTGGAGAACAGGTGGCTCGTGGACGCCACCTGCTGGTTAGTTAGAGAAAGTGTACTCCACGAAGCTGTAGATCTGATAAATTAGAGATAAGGACTTCAACTGGTCTACAAACCCTAAAAGAACCCTATCAAGTTCAGCAAATGCCACGAGGCCAAAAACAACAGAAAATTATAAAGCATATGAAAAAACCAGACGATATGGATAACCCAAGCCCAAGCACCCAAATCAAAAGACCAGAAGAGACACACCACCTAGAGCAGCTACTCAAAGAACTAAAGATGAACAATGAGACCCTAGTACGGGATATGAAGGAAATCAAGAAGACCCTAGAAGAGCATAAAGAAGACATTGCAAGACTAAATAAAAAAATGGATGATCTTATGGAAATTAAAGAAACTGTTGACCAAATTAAAAAGATTCTGGACACTCATAGTACAAGACTAGAGGAAGTTGAACAACGAATCAGTGACCTGGAAGATGACAGAATGGAAAATGAAAGCACAAAAGAAAGAATGGGGAAAAAAATTGAAAAACTCGAAATGGACCTCAGGGATATGATAGATAATATGAAACGTCCGAATATAAGACTCATTGGTGTCCCAGAAGGGGAAGAAAAGGGTAAAGGTCTAGGAAGAGTATTCAAAGAAATTGTTGGGGAAAACTTCCCAAATCTTCTAAACAACATAAATACACAAATCATAAATGCTCAGCGAACTCCAAATAGAATAAATCCAAAAAAACCCACTCCGAGACATATACTGATCACACTGTCAAACATAGAAGAGAAGGAGCAAGTTCTGAAAGCAGCAAGAGAAAAGCAATTCACCACATACAAAGGAAACAGCATAAGACTAAGTAGTGACTACTCAGCAGCCACCATGGAGGCAAGAAGGCAGTGGCACGATATATTTAAAATTCTGAGTGAGAGGAATTTCCAGCCAAGAATACTTTATCCAGCAAAGCTCTCCTTCAAATTTGAGGGAGAGCTTAAATTTTTCACAGACAAAGAAATGCTGAGAGAATTTGCTAACAAGAGACCTGCCCTACTGGAGATACTAAAGGGAGCCCTACAGACAGAGAAACAAAGACAGGACAGAGAGACCTGGAGAAAGGTTCAGTACTAAAGAGATTCGGTATGGGTACAATAAAGGATATTAATAGAGAGAGGGAAAAATATGGCAAACATAATCCAAAGGATAAGATGGCCGATTCAAGAAATGCCTTCACGGTTTTAACGTTGAATGTAAATGGATTAAACTCCCCAATTAAAAGATATAGATTTGCAGAATGGATCAAAAAAAATGAACCATCAATATGTTGCATACAAGAGACTCATCTTAGACACAGGGACACAAAGAAACTGAAAGTGAAAGGATGGAAAAAAATATTTCATGCAAGCTACAGCCAAAAGAAAGCAGGTGTAGCAATATTAATCTCAGATAAAATAGACTTCAAATGCAGGGATGTTTTGAGAGACAAAGAAGGCCACTACATACTAATAAAAGGGGCAATTCAGCAAGAAGAAATAACAATCGTAAATGTCTATGCACCCAATCAAGGTGCCACAAAATACATGAGAGAAACATTGGCAAAACTAAAGGAAGCAATTGATGTTTCCACAATAATTGTGGGAGACTTCAACACATCACTCTCTCCTATAGATAGATCAACCAGACAGAAGACCAATAAGGAAATTGAAAACCTAAACAATCTGATAAATGAATTAGATTTAACAGACATCTACAGGACATTACATCCCAAATCACCAGGATACACATACTTTTCTAGTGCTCACGGAACTTTCTCCAGAATAGATCATATGCTGGGACATAAAACAAGCCTCAATAAATTTAAAAAGATTGAAATTATTCAAAGCACATTCTCTGACCACAATGGAATACAATTAGAAGTCAATAACCATCAGAGACTTAGAAAATTCACAAATACCTGGAGGTTAAACAACACACTCCTAAACAATCAGTGGGTTAAAGAAGAAATAGCAAGAGAAATTGCTAAATATATAGAGACGAATGAAAATGAGAACACAACATACCAAAACCTATGGGATGCAGCAAAAGCAGTGCTAAGGGGGAAATTTATAGCACTAAACGCATATATTAAAAAGGAAGAAAGAGCCAAAATCAAAGAACTAATGGATCAACTGAAGAAGCTAGAAAATGAACAGCAAACCAATCCTAAACCAAGTACAAGAAAAGAAATAACAAGGATTAAAGCAGAAATAAATGACATAGAGAACAAAAAAACAATAGAAAGGATAAATATCACCAAAAGTTGGTTCTTTGAGAAGATCAACAAGATTGACAAGCCCCTAGCTAGACTGACAAAATCAAAAAGAGAGAAGACCCATATAAACAAAATAATGAATGAAAAAGGTAACATAACTGCAGATCCTGAAGAAATTAAAAAAATTATAAGAGGATATTATGAACAACTGTATGGCAACAAACTGGATAATGTAGAAGAAATGGACAATTTCCTGGAAACATATGAACAACCTAGACTGACCAGAGAAGAAATAGAAGACCTCAACCAACCCATCACAAGCAAAGAGATCCAATCAGTCATCAAAAATCTTCCCACAAATAAATGCCCAGGGCCAGATGGCTTCACAGGGGAATTCTACCAAACTTTCCAGAAATAACTGACACCAATCTTACTCAAACTCTTTCAAAACATTGAAAAAAATGGAACACTACCTAACTCATTTTATGAAGCTAACATCAATCTAATACCAAAACCAGGCAAAGATGCTACAAAAAAGGAAAACTACCGGCCAATCTCCCTAATGAATATAGATGCAAAATCCTCAACAAAATACTTGCAAATCGAATCCAAAGACACATTAAAAAAATCATACACCATGACCAAGTGGGGTTCATTCCAGGCATGCAAGGATGGTTCAACATAAGAAAAACAATCAATGTATTACAACACATTAAAAACTCGAAAGGGAAAAATCAATTGATCATCTCAATAGATGCTGAAAAAGCATTTGACAAAATCCAACATCCCTTTTTGATAAAAACACTTCAAAAGGTAGGAATTGAAGGAAACTTCCTCAACATGATAAAGAGCATATATGAAAAACCCACAGCCAGCATAGTACTCAATGGTGAGAGACTGAAAGCCTTCCCTCTAAGATCAGGAACAAGACAAGGATGCCCGCTGTCACCACTGTTATTCAACATTGTGCTGGAAGTGCTAGCCAGGGCAATCCGGCAAGACAAAGAAATAAAAGGCATCCAAATTGGAAAAGAAGAAGTAAAACTGTCATTGTTTGCAGATGATATGATCTTATATCTAGAAAACCCTGAGAAATCGACGATACACCTACTAGAGCTAATAAACAAATTTAGCAAAGTAGCAGGATACAAGATTAATGCACATAAGTCAGTAATGTTTCTATATGCTAGAAATGAACAAACTGAAGAGACACTCAAGAAAAAGATACCATTTTCAATAGCAACTAAAAAAATCAAGTACCTAGGAATAAACTTAACCAAAGATGTAAAAGACCTATACAAAGAAAACTACATAACTCTACTAAAAGAAATAGAAGGGGACCTTAAAAGATGGAAAAATATTCCATGTTCATGGATAGGAAGGCTAAATGTCATTAAGATGTCAATTCTACCCAAACTCATCTACAGATTCAATGCAATCCCAATCAAAATTCCAACAACCTACTTTGCAGACTTGGAAAGCTAGTTATCAAATTTATTTGGAAAGGGAAGATGCCTCGAATTGCTAAAGACACTCTAAAAAGAAAAACGAAGTGGGAGGACTTACACTCCCTGACTTTGAAGCTTATTATAAAGCCACAGTTGCCAAAACAGCATGGTACTGGCACAAAGATAGACATATAGATCAATGGAATCGAATTGAGAATTCAGAGATAGACCCTCAGATCTATGGCCGACTGATCTTTGATAAGGCCCCCAAAGTCACCGATCTGAGCCATAATGGTCTTTTCAACAAATGGGGCTGGGAGAGTTGGATATCCATATCCAAAAGAATGAAAGAGGACCCCTACCTCACCCCCTACACAAAAATTAACTCAAAATGGACCAAAGATCTCAATATAAAAGAAAGTACCATAAAACTCCTAGAAGATAATGTAGGGAAACATCTTCAAGACCTTGTATTAGGAGGCCACTTCCTAGACTTTACACCCAAAGCACAAGCAACAAAAGAGAAAATAGATAAATGGGAACTCCTCAAGCTTAGAAGTTTCTGCACCTCAAAGGAATTTCTCAAAAAGGTAAAGAGGCAGCCAACTCAATGGGAAAAAATTTTTGGAAACCATGTATCTGACAAAAGACTGATATCTTGCATATACAAAGAAATCCTACAACTCAATGACAATAGTACAGACAGCCCAATTATAAAATGGGCAAAAGATATGAAAAGACAGTTCTCTGAAGAGGAAATACAAATGGCCAAGAAACACATGAAAAAATGTTCAGCTTCACTAGCTATTAGAGAGATGCAAATTAAGACCACAATGAGATACCATCTAACACCGGTTAGAATGGCTGCCATTAAACAAACAGGAAACTACAAATGCTGGAGGGGATGTGGAGAAATTGGAACTCTTATTCATTGTTGGTGGGACTGTATAATGGTTCAGCCACTCTGGAAGTCAGTCTGGCAGTTCCTTAGAAAACTAGATATAGAGCTACCATTCGATCCAGCGATTGCACTTCTCGGTATATACCCGGAAGATCGGAAAGCAGTGACACGAACAGATATCTGCACGCCAATGTTCATAGCAGCATTATTCACAATTGCCAAGAGATGGAAACAACCCAAATGTCCTTCAACAGATGAGTGGATAAATAAAATGTGGTATATGCACACGATGGAATACTACGCGGCAGTAAGAAGGAACGATCTGGTGAAACATATGACAACATGGATGAACCTTGAAGACATAATGCTGAGCGAAATAAGCCAGGCACAAAAAGAGAAATATTATATGCTACCACTAATGTGAACTTTGAAAAATGTAAAACAAATGGTTTATAATGTAGAATGTAGGGGAACTAGCAGTAGAGAGCAATTAAGGAAGGGGGAACAATAATCCAAGAAGAACAGATAAGCTATTTAACGTTCTGGGGATGCCCAGAAATGACTATGGTCTGTTAATTTCTGATGGATGTAGTAGGAACAAGTTCACTGAAATGTTGCTACATTATGTAACTTTCTTGGGGTAAAGTAGGAACATGTTGGAAGTTAAGCAGTTATCTTAGGTTAGTTGTCTTTTTCTTACTCCCTTGCTATGGTCTCTTTGAAATGTTCTTTTATTGTATGTTTGTTTTCTTTTTAACTTTTTTTTTCATACAGTTGATTTAAAAAAGAAGGGAAAGTTAAAAAAAAAAAAAAAAAAAAAAAAAAAGACAAACAAGGAAAAAAAAAAAAAAAAAGATGTAGTGCCCCCTTGAGGAGCCTGTGGAGAATGCAGGGGTATTTGCCTACCCCACCTTCATGGTTGCTAACATGACCACAGACATAGGGGACTGGTGGTTTGATGGGTTGAGCCCTCTACCATAAGTTTTACCCTTGGGAAGACGGTTGCTGCAAAGGAGAGGCTAGGCCTCCCTGTATTTGTGCCTAAGAGTCTCCTCCTGAATGCCTCTTTGTTGCTCAGATGTGGCCCTCTCTCTCTGGCTAAGCCAACTTGAAATGTGAAATCACTGCCCTCCCCCCTACGTGGGATCAGACACCCAGGGAAGTGAATCTCCCTGGCAACGTGGAATATGACTCCCGGGGAGGAATGTAGACCCGGCATCGTGGGATTGAGAACATCTTCTTGACCAAAAGGGGGATGTGAAAGGAAATGAAATAAGCTTCAGTGGCAGAGAGATTCCAAAACGAGCCGAGAGATCACTCTGGTGGGCACTCTTACGCACACTTTAGACAACCTTTTTTAGGTTCTAAAGAATTGGGGTAGCTGGTGGTGGATACCTGAAACTATTAAACTACAACCCAGAACCCATGAATCTCGAAGACAGTTGTATAAAAATGTAGCTTATGAGGGGTGACAGTGGGATTGGGAATGCCATAAGGACCAAACTCCACTTTGTCTAGTTTATGGATGGATGTGTAGAAAAGTAGGGGAAGCAAACAAACAGACAAAGGTACCCAGTGTTCTTTTTTACTTCAATTGCTCTTTTTCACTCTAATTATTATTCTTGTTATTTTTGTGTGTGTGCTAATGAAGGTGTCAGGGATTGATTTAGGTGATGAATGTACAACTATGTAATGGTACTGTAAACAATCGAAAGTACAATTTGTTTTGTATGACTGCGTGGTATGTGAATATATCTCAATAAAATGATTAAAAAAAAAAAAAAAAAAAAAAAAAAAAAAGTTGTCCTGTGGTCTTCATTTTCTTACCTGCCAGTCTCTATTCAGCTTTCTTCCAGGAGCTTTCCTCCCTTCCGACCACTGAGACTAGTCTTTTTGAGGCCATCAGTTACCTCATGTAGACAATTCCAATAAATCCCCTTGCATACAATTGTCCTCTCAGGGGCATTTGGCAGAATGGGCCACTTGAAAGCCTTTATTCTCTTGGCCTCTCTGGTCTTCAAGTGCTCATAACTTCAAAATTTTTGTATCCTGATCATCTATTACTCAGTGCATTTCCAGCTTTTTAATTTTGTTCACTAAGTTGCATTTCAAAGTTGGGAACAGAACTCTTGATTATCTGCCCAACTCTGTAATTACCTATCTTAGTTTCCTAGCTGCTAGAACAAATACCATACAATGGGTTGGCTTAACAACAGCAATTTATAAGCTCATGGTTTTGAGACTAGGAGAGGCTAAAACTGAGGTGTCAGCAAGGAGATGCTCTCTCCCTGAAGACTGTGGCATTCTGGGGCTGCCGTTGCTCTTTGGTCCTTGGCTTTTTAGTCACATGGCTCTGCACAGGGTGCTTCTCCTTCCCATTGACTTCTGACTCCTTCCTGTGGCTTTTTTTCCCATATCCAATTTCTTTTGCTTATAAAGGCTCCAGCCACATTGAAATAAGGCTTACTATCATGCAGTTTGGGCACATCTAACTAATAACATCTTCAAAGGTCCTATTTACAGGTTGGTTCATCCACAGGACCAAGGGTTGAGACCTGAACATGCCTTTTGTGGGGGACATGATTCAATTCCGAGCTTACTCAAGTCTTCCCCATTGCAATAAATGTCACCCAGGTGGTCAAACCCCAAATACTCAGATTCCTCTCTTTACTTTTTCCCACAGGTCTCACCCATTCTTTAAAGGATTTCTATTGTATTTATAATCAAATTCAAACTACTCACTATGACTTAGATTAACAGGTAGTTCTGAAGGTGGAGAAAAGTGGACAGAGAAGCACTGGACCAGAGATGGGAAGATGGATGGCATGGCCAATATTGCAAACTCCAAATTCAAGGGAGCATGGACAATTTAAATCACAACTCAACTGGTATTGGTGTAAGGAGGTAGGACAAGAAAGTGTCTAGGAAATAGCTGTTCTCACTTTATGGTGGATGATAGGGTTGAATTTCTTACAGGGTAGACACTAAATTGTGTTTGGCAAATATATCTTCTTTTACCCCTTTCTATTTCTCCCTTGTCTATAGTAGTCATTAGTAATTAATATCAGAGGATTTTCTCACTAAACCAAGATGAAATGACCCAAGATTTCTTAACATAATGCTCCAGGAAGCCATCAAAGTCAAGTGGATTTGACACAGGAGAGATGGGACATATTTGTCAGTGATTAGATGAGACTGGAGGAATATCTTTATCAGAGCTTGAGTGGTGGTGATGGAGGTGTTTGAGTCTAGGAGGGTTTTAACTGTCCTAGGTTGTTTCAAGTTCTGAGATTTAGGCCACTGAGTCCCAGTCCTCTCTTCATCCCTGGGCAACCATAAGAAGGTAGCACCTTTTATAGATCTCTACATTGAGTACTTAAGACATCCCTGTTACATAACCAGCAGACTTGACTTTTGTTGTCCCCAAATATGGGAAGGGATGGAGTGCTTATCCCAGTAGCTAGAATAGGAACCAGGGTGGGAAGGATATGAAGTAGGCAGTTCAAACCCCTTAACCCATGGACTAACCAGTATTTGATACAGTAGGAAAGGAAGAAGTCCCAGGGTCCTTGGAATTTGCTGTCCATTGTTCTAACCTCCCTGAAAGCCCCTGTGTATTTTACCTGCTTCCAAAGCTGAGCACCCCCATCCTGTGCAAATAATGGCACATCAGCAGCACATGCAGTCCTCCTTTCTCACGGGGAAGACTGACGAAGACTTGTCATAACTTAGTGTCTTCCTTCTGCTGTGGCCAGTGCTCCCTGCTGGGAGCTTTGACTGTCTTAGCAGTTGATAGAGCTAAATGAAATGGTGTAAATGAATGTGCCATTGCAAATGCCCCACTCCTTTAATTTATGATTTGGGATCGCATTTCACACAATTCTGCCAAGTCACAGAGTGATTTGTGATAACACATTCTGGCGATAATTTAGCAGAACCAAAATGACATTTGAATGGAGCTGCTGCAACTTCAGCTCTGAAGATTCCCTGCAGGGAGCTCCATTCAGTGCAACAACTGTTTATTTACTGATTACCCTTTGGGAAAGTGAACTTGGCCTCTTGCCTCTGCTCTGTTTTCTCAGGTTGATCTGCTGGGCTCTCCTTAATCTCCTTTTCTCTAAAATAACCACAGTGATCATAATAAGGGTTAGTGTTTATTGAACCATTGTATAGAGAAGTTCCTTTGCTGTGTGCTTCATTTCATTTAATAGGCACCTGTTGCTACTTTTACTTTATAGAAGAGGAAGCTGAAGTTCCAAGAGGTTAAATGGCTTCTTCGAGGGTAGCTATGGTGGTGGAGCTGGGATTTAAAACCACCTCTCAAAATCCCAGAGATCACAGTAGTAGTAGTTGAGATGATAAGGCCCACGGAAGAATGGGTGGAGGAATGGAGATTATGCCCTGGAGAAGAGGCAGCAGGAAGGCTGGCCCAATGGGATCCTGTGTGTCTGTGTGGCTCCATGCGACTGAAGGGCAGATTTCCGTTCAATAGAATGAAGGAGTTTTCTGATGAAAAGGTATGAATCCCTTTTAGTTGGGGCAAATAAGGCTGTGCCATCTTGTGTCAGGGGAGCCTTGGAGGTTGGATTATGCTGCTAAGACACTCTCCAGCCCTTAAATTCTATGCTTGTGATACACACTGATGTACTATTCTGGAGACCCCAAAATTTCCGGAGGCAATTGTCCCATCATGTGGGAATTGACTGTTTCACATTTGGGACGTCATTTCCATCACGATGAGATTATAATACTACTACTGCTGCCGATGCTGCCACTAGGCAGTGTTGATTGAGTTTGTAATGGAGGTGAGGGGATTGGATGATGGATTTAAATTTATAAGGCTTTCCCTAAGAATCTTGCCACCCATGGGCTTGTACCCAAATTTGAGCTCCATTTTTTCTCTTTCTTTTAGTATGACAGTAAAGGGGTTGAGCCTAAAATCTGATGGAACCGGGTTTGAGTCCTAGCTCTGCCACTTACCAGTTGCGTGAACTTGGGCAAGTCATTTTATTTCTGTGAACCTGTTTCCTCACCCATAAAACGAAGTATTCAGTGCCCATACCATGGGCTTTATGCACAGATAAAATAATACAATGCCGATAGAGCATTTGGCCTGGTGTTTGGCACACAGTTAAGTTACCTATAAAATGCCACCTATGATCATGACTATCATTTACTCCAAGTCAGTCATTGTGCAACACACATCATATTCCTGGTCCCGACAACATCCCCAGAGACCTAAATATTACCTCCATTTAAAGAAATGATCCACAGACTCAAGGAGGTTAAGTAAATAGCTTAAGGCCACTCAGCTCAAAGGATGGCCTGCAATTTCCATTTCTGCAGAGTGTCCCTTCTGTGACAATACTGCCCACTGGAGGGTGGTGACTTCTCACACGTGCTATGCTCAGGGGAGATGCCCAACAAATGCTCGTTGACTACATGAACAGGGAGGAGAAACTTGCCACTTAACATCCTTATTTTTTCTTTTCACTGTTGACTCTGAGCACGTCCCTTCTCCTTCTCTGGGCTCCAGACTTCTTGCGTACAAAGCGAGAGGGCCAGATGGACTCCACGGTGACTTGCTAATTGTTAGCTGGTTCTAGAAGAGCACCAGGCATATAGTAGGTTCACAGCTGGGCTGGGACACAGGTGAGGTTAGCAAGGCTAGGTGGAAAAATTTAAGGAGGCACACAAACTCAGGGTTATGTAAACGCAGGGTCAGCACCTGACAGCGTGCACCTCTTTAAATTTTGTGCCCTAGGCACCTCTTTTTTTTCACCACAGCCCTGGCCCTGTTTCACAGGTGGGAAAAAGAATTAATGACCCAGTGGTCAAAAAACAGGCCACTTTCTCTTTTTAAACACCAGTGATCTGTACAATGATATTTTAAGTAAGATTGGCTGGTACTTTGACTAGCTCTGCTCAAAATGACATTCTTGAATAAGGCTATTATTCATCTGGTTATGTATTTTATGCTTCTGGGGAAACAGTAGGAGTACAGATTGTAAGAAATAAAAGGGATCTTAAAGGGAAAAGATGAAGTTAGTGTAACAACCATTAGGCCAGCCAAGGATATAATTTCCAATGATATACAGTCATTATTAGTACAAGCACCCTCCCCCCCAGAAAAGCAACCAACAGAATTTTCACACTTACTTCTTTTGTTTAATTGTCTATTTGTTTCAAAATGAAAGCTAATTAAAAGATTATTTTCATATGCTTTAATCACACTACAGCTAACTGTTGGAAAATTTGCAATTAATTGATGCAACAGTTGACATAAGAATGCATTTTTTCAAATAACATCACTATTAGAATACACAGAGTGAAGCAATTAGTCCTTCATTAGTTCTGAGTTATTTCAAATGCTTTGAAATATTTGTGTGTTTAATGTTAAATCATCAAGGAAATATATCTGGCAATGGTGTTAGCTCCAGCATCATCAATTAAATATGGCCCCCTTGGGAGTGGAGAGAGTTCAGGAAGAAAAATGGCAGCCTCCCCAGGCCTGGCCGTGGGCAAATTTCTCCTTTCTCTGGGCACTGCCACAGTGAAGGTGGTTTCTAATTCATCTGTGCTTCTCTCATGCTTGTCACGTCACAATAGCAGGTGGAGTCATTTGCAATGGCTGGAGTGGAGCAGACTGCAGGGATAGCCCTTGAGTCTAGAGCTCCCTATTGGAGAGGGGGAGTTGGAAGGGGAGGCCGGAAGTCACAGAGGACAGTGAAGGAGTGGGGGCTGACAGGTTGAATGCAGTGTCCAGAGTCTGGTGACCAAGACTTTGGGCAGAAGGATGTTGTGCTGGCTTGGATATATTATGTCCCCCAGAAAAGCCATATTCTTTAATGCAGCCTTGTGGGGGCAGACTAATTAGTCTGTTGATTAGGGTAGAACCTCTGATGGAATTATTTCCATGGAAGTGTGGACCCCACCCTGAATGGGTGGGTCTTGATTAGTTCCCTGGAGTATTTAAGAGAGAAGCTAAGAGCTGATGCAGACCCAGATGCTTGCTGATGCTTAGAGATGCTTGGAGATGAGGACAGAAGGACTTTTGGAGATGCTGAGCTAAGAGATGAAGCCCAGAGTTTGCCCTGGAGATGTTATGAGAGGACCCCCAGATGCTTAGAGAGAAACACCCTGGGAGAAGGAAGCAAGGATGCACAGGAGCTGAGAGAGAGGAGCTAAAACAGAAGCCCAGAGACATTTTGCAGAAAGCCATTTTGAAACAAAGGAACAGGGGACCTGTAGATGCCAGCCATGTGCCTTCCCAGCTGATGGAGGTGTTCCGGATGCCAATGGCCTTCCTTCAGTGAGGTATCCTCTTGTTGATGCCTTGGTTTTGACACTTTTATGGCCTTAGAACTTTAAATCTGTAACCAAATAATTTCCCTTTATAAAAGCAAATCCATTTCTGGTATTTTGCATAATGGCAAAATTAGCAAACTGGAACAGATGTCATTAGAGCCTAGAGGCAGGCATGGAGTGTGGCTGAGGTGACATGTTTCCAAAGACAAGGGAACTTGGCAAGGGGGTGCTATGTGGCAATAAAGCTTCAGAGATACATAGAAATCAAAAGTCCTATTAGCAGACCTGTGTCAAGTGTGGCTTTAATCCAAAAGCAGGAGCCAAAGGGATGTGCACTAACCAGAAATGTTTTTCCCAGGACTGTCTTTACTGCCATCAGGCCCCACACCCGACAGAGTCATAGATGCTACTCCCCCTCCCCTGGGTCAGTGGAAACCACAGCGAAAGGCCGCAAAGCTTCGTCTTCAGGAGGCCTGGCCATAGACAATGAATGAGTTTTCATATCCAGCCTTCATGCTGAGTTCCGTAATACATTTTCATATTTACTTCTCATTGCAGCCCAGTGCAGTAGGTGAACATACGATCTCTACTCTACCAGTGAGGCAGCCACAGCCTAGGGAGGTGGAGCAACTTTCTAAACTGGAGGAATTACTTATGCCTACCTCATTGACTTGTTGGGAAAATAAAATAATATATGATTATCTCTACTGTACAGAAGAGAGTGTGGATTATATAACTTAAAAGACCTGCCCAAAGGCAGACACACACTTGGTAAGTGGCTGAGCCAGTGTTTGAGCTCAAGTCTCTCCGACTCCAAATTCACTCCATATTGGAGTGTGGGTAGGTGTGTTTTGCAGGGGTACCTGTATTTGTGCATGCGCAAACTCACAGAAACAGCTATACTGGTGCTCCAAGCTTGTATCAGGTTCTCCAGAAAAAAACCAACATTCCTGGGAGATGCACTCTCTCTCATCACTCAGCAGGATGGTGGAAGCAGATCATGTCCTCTCTTCTTAGCAAAGCCAACAAGTTCTTCAACTCGGGATTTAGAAAATATCAGAAGCCTGGGACTGTGCTTGGACCTCCCATCTGCTGCTGGGACTTTGGTTTTGGCTGTATTCTAAGACTGGAGATGAGGAATCTCAGGGCCTGCAGGTGGTAGGGCTGGGGGAAGCTGGAAGTGACAGCAGCCATCCCCATACCTAAAACTTGTCTTAACAGTGAGCAATGAAATGATGCTTTGGGGTCTGTCTTCTTTCAGGACATACACTGAGGACGTAACTCCTCTGTGCCAAGCCATGTCTGTGCTCCGTCCCCAGTGTACACTCAGTGTGTAAGGTGGGGTCCCTGTCTATACTGAGCTCTGAGTCCAGCGGGAGAGACTGATAGGGAGAGAAGCCCGGAAAATCAATGAAGTGCGTGACCAACAGGGATGTGGTTCCGGAGCTAAAGAAACGGGGAGTAGAAGGCAGCTAAGTGCACTGCAAGCCAGGACATGCACCTACTCTTGAATTTTCCACTGGGCATTGGTGGTGGTGGTGGTGGTGGGGTGGGGGGTGAGTTGGGGGTGGGGCACATTACCAGCAAGGAACCATGTGAACTAAGGCCAGGGGATAAGAAAGGACTTTGGGTATGTGGGGACTGGTGGATATTTTAGCCTAAGGGGAAGGCAGGAAGCAGGGGCAGGGCAAGGGACTCAGCTAGTGGGTCAGGCTCTGATTGGGAAGGACTTGGAATTCCATGCATCCAAGGCAGACTGGCTGTCCTTCTGTAGACGGCAGGCCAGGATCCAATAGAGGCTGGCAAGGAGGGAATGAGAAAATTGGTGTATTCCTTAAGAGGTCACTGCGGGGACTGAGCTTGTGCCTCGACTTACCAGGCCTGGGCCAGGGGACTTGATATCACCCCCTGGGGAGGGTAGTAGGTACGGGCGTGAGTGCCCTCTGCAGCCCCCCCGAGCCTGAGGAGCGAGGTCAGGGCAGCTCCCTTTTCCTCACCCAAAATGCCACTGGCAGGGGAGGCTTGCCGGAGGAAACTGCCTTTCTCCCAACTGCCCTTTCCCCACTTCCTTATCTTACCCACATACTCCCTTGTGCCAAGGCCACTCCTGCCACCGCCAGTGCGCATGCACCGTGGCCAGAACAACCCCCGCCCGCTGCAACGGCTCCTGCGTCCTCTCAGAACCAATCCTAGCCCCTCTCCCTTCATTATTGCCATTTTAGGCTACTTCACCTCCTTTCCAGCCCTGCCCCTCTTACCAGCCTATATAACCTGTAATCACCCCTGAATAAATCTCTTTGGCGCATACTCCTACTGGATGAAGAGTGTTTTTTGTCCTTATCGCCGCCCTCCACACCTTGCACGCCTCTCGCCGAGGACCTTGGCCACGTTCTCCGCCTCGCCCTCGCCTCCGGGAAAGAGCCCCCGCCGCCGGTACCCTTTAAGCAGCCCCGAGAGCTGAGGGCTCGGCTACCGGCCGCCACTCCCCCTAGAAGCAGTAACCCCGACCGCAACTGGTGCCCCGTGTGAGGGACGTCTCCACACAACAGTTTGGCAGGTCACCCGCTCGCCCGGACGCCTCTCCAGCTTCCCATTTCCTCGCCTGCAAGGTAAGGGCCGCCTCTCCCTCGCCGCTTCCGGAGCCGTGGGAGGTTCCTTGCTCCGAAGCCGCTCCTCCCTTCCCCCACGCTCTCTTCATCCAGTAGGAACTCCTCCCTTCCCCCACGCTCTCTTCGTCCTCTTGTATGCGCACTTCTATGACCCCCGTTCCTCCTAACACTCTCCCTCTTCCCCTCCATTACTTTGCTGTAGTTCTTTGTATCTTTATTTCCTCATTTGGTGCCGTGTGCCTCTTTGCAACCGCCCCCCCTGACTGCTCTCGTTGCCAAAGGGCACTGCTTTCTGCTCTCGCCGTCTCCTTCGGCCTTGCAGCCACAGTTTATCTCATTCTCTCTGCTCGGTAAACAACTCCTCCTCCTCCTCCCCGCCAGCCGGCCGGCCCGGCTCGGGAACAACTCCCCCTCCTCTCCCCTCAGCTATGGGTAATCGTATATCTACATGTCAGGCACCTCAAGTTCGTGCTCTGGCTGGTCTCCTAGACACGCATCGCTGTAAAGTGTCTGTCCGGCAGCTGCAAATATACTGGGATCTCCTGCTGCCCTTTAACCCATGGCTCACCACTTGCCATCTTTGGGACCCTGTTACTTATGATCGCCTTATTGATCGAGTCACTAACGCCATGGAACATGAGAGCAAGCGTTTCCCTCCCGGCTTGCTCCCCACCTTGATAACCATCCGCTCCTGCCTTCAAGGCTCCCTCCCCCCTGATAGAGGCCCCGTTAAATCCAAGGAGGCACTATCAACCCAGCCAACAGATTCAGATAGCAATACTAATTCAAATCATGACTCGGACACGGAGTCCTTAGTCGAGCAGATTAACAACGCGCTCGAGGTGACTCCCAAAAAGCAAAATAACACTGCGCCACGCCAAGATGGCGAACTTCCTCCTTCTTCTTCCATCGAGGGGAGGAAATGCTCTGGCGATGACATCAGCCCTAAGCTGGGCCGGAAACCGCATACGCTTTACCCCGCCCTTCCACAGGGCGGAGCTAGTCCGCCATCTCGTGCCTTGAACCCCGCCCTTTCACAGGGCGGGGCTGATCCACCATCTTGTGTCTTAGCCACGCCCACCACGCCGCCATCTTGCGACGCTTGGGGCCTCCCACTCCCGCCTCCCCCTTCGGCGAGCTCCCCCTCGGAGCCGCTACCGGCAGCTGCCGCCGCTCCTCCCACCCTGCCGACTAACAACCCCTGGCTGCCTTCTACACCTCAAGGCAACCCTTGGGACAACGCTCCCCCTACCCCCACTCCCGCGCCAGGCCCTCTGCAAGCGCGTCCTCCTTTCTCCGTGCTTTTCGCTGCTTTCCTCTTAACCTTGCCCCCACCCCACAGAAACCGTATTACTGGTATCCCATTGACTCAGATACTATCAAGCAGCTTCGCAGGGCCGTCAAGGAGGACGGGTTAGGTAGCCCATACGCTTCCCAAATACTGCAGGATCTCGGCATGGACTTTTGCATCCCCCAAGACTGGGCCTCGCTTGCTCGTTCCATTCTTAACCCCGGTCAGTTTATTGACTGGCGTGCTCACTTCCAGGCAGAAGCAGCTAAGCAAAGTGAGCAAGACGCAGCCCTTGGAGTCTATCATCCCCCCGAAGCCTATTTGGGCACTGGAGCGTTTCTAAGTGCGTCTGCTTATATTAATGTCCCTGCCACCTTCTGGACTGTCCTCAGAGGCATCGCCTTACGCGCGTTTGCCAATTGCTCTGCCCGTCGACCTGACAAATTTACCAAGCTCCTCCAGGAGCCAAACGAACCTTTTGCCACCTTCGTTTCCAGGGTTGAAGAGGCCTGTGCTAGAAAAGTTACCGACCCCCAAGCCCAGTTAGCGCTCACCCGCAAACTCATTCTAGAAGGAGCTAACCCCCGCTGTAAGCAAGCCATCCTTCCCTTGCGGGAAAAAAAGATAGATGACTGGGTTCTCGCCTGCAGCGCCTTGGATCCAGCTGCCACGTCCCTAGCCCAGGCTGTCTCTGGCGCCGTCACTGCCGCCTTATCCCAGGAAGGGCAATCCGGCCCGCCACCAGCAACCACGCGTCCAACGAGACGGGAACGCCGTCATCTCCGCAGCCTGGTGCACCAGATGACTACAGTACACCTGGGCCTGGACCCCAGTCCAAGCAGAGCGCAGCAGCGGCGAGAAATTAGAGAAATTATACGCCTCTATAAACAGGCAAAACACCATGTCATACACCCTCTCAACCCTCACCCAAGCATAACCTCCCTTCTAATGGTTATGTTAGTTCTTGCCTCTTCTACCCAGGGCGATCCCCACCAGCCTTGGAAGTGGACCCTTGCGCGTTGGAAAGACTCCACAATAATTTTTTCCAACACCACAGCGGGATCTCCCTCCTTCGTCTTTTATGCCATTGATCTGTTTATCCCTCCTAATCCAAAACCTCCTGGTTATCCAGGCAGCCTAAAAATTCAAGATTATTATGTTCAGGATTATTATATGTGTCCAGCTTCAAATCCTGGAAAATCATATTGTAAATCCCCAAAGGACTATTACTGCCCGTACTGGGGGTGTGAAACATTAGCCACTGGCTGGAAACCTTCTGTCCCTGACAAATTTCTAAACCTCGCAGTAATCCCGTATACTTGCCAAAATTCAGGCTATCACTATCTCAACAGGTACCTTTGTCCTAAAAGATTAATGCTCACCATACAAAACCCTGCCGATACGTCTTGGCTCCTAGGTAAAACTTGGGGCTTCCGAATTTGGCTATCGGGGTTCGATCGGGGAACCCTTATAATCATAAGAAAGGAGGCTTTAAACCAACCAAAGAAAAATACTGTTATAAAAAAGCCCTTTAACATTGGTCCCAATAAAGTCATTAACCCCCTTTTTCCACAGTCCCCCAGCCGTGCCTCAGCTACAAACAACGCATCGCCAACCCCACCACCCCAGCTTCCTCTGCCCCCTTCTCGTTATTCCTCTCCCCTCCTCAGCCTCATCCAAGCCGCCTTTGCCTCAGTGAACTCCTCCAACCCCAATTTTACCTCCTCCTGCTGGCTCTGCCTCTCCACCTCTTCCTCACTGTACGAGCCCGTTGCCTCCAACCTCTCCTTTTCAGAAAGCACAGAAGACAGCCCCTTGGAATGCAGTTGGAATACCTCTGCCGTCCCCCTGACCTTTCATTCAGTCTCCTATACAGGAAAGTGCGTCCGCCCTCGCTCCATTAACTCTCCCAACCTCACTGCCTGTGCCAGCTACTCATCTCCCAGTAGCTCGGCAAAATTTCTCATTCCTCATAACTCCTCCCAATGGCTCTGCTCCTCTACAGAACTTACCCCCTGTCTCAGCATGAATATCATCAGCGAATATAAAGAAACTTGCCTCCTAATTGTCCTTATCCCTAGGGTCTTATACCACAGCGAAGAAGACTTCTTCCTCCGTCTGGAAAGAACTGCAGCTCCTGCCCTTCTGCAAAAGCGAGAGCCCATCACCGTCCTTACAATTGCCTCCCTCCTAGGTCTTGCCGGCGCTGGCACCGGAATCGCTGCGTTAGCCAGTCAAGGCTCCGCCCTAACTCACCTCAGGGCGGCTGTTGACGAGGACATTCGTCACCTACAAAACGCTATTTACCATCTAAAAAATTCTGTCAATTCCCTCTCTGAGGTAGTGCTCCAAAACCGCCGAGGTCTTGACCTTCTCCTCCTCAAAGAGGGAGGCCTCTGCGCCGCCCTAGGAGAAGAGTGCTGTGTTTATGCCAATTCCACAGGTCTCGTCGAGGACAGCCTGAAAAGGGTCCGAGAGGAACTGGAAAAGCGTAAAAGAGATCGTGAAGCCACCAATTATTGGTCCAGTTTTTTCACTCTCATCCTCCCATACATCCTTCCTTTTCTTGGCCCCCTATTAATAATTATTCTAGCTCTCATCTTAGGACCCTGCCTCATCCGCAAAATTGTCCAGCTTGTAAGAAAACAAACGGATGCCATTTTTTCCTCGTTCGTGCAAATCCAATATCAGCGACTCGCCACCTCTGACGCTCCCCACTCCAAGATGACAGCCAACCCTTCGCAACCTCAACGCCACCGGTCAACCCGCCGACCGCGAGGCCCTTCTCAATCACCTGAACATCGCTCTCACCTCGAGTTCCAGCTTCTCTGAACCCCTGAACTTTAAACCCCTGAACTTTAAACCCCTCACCTTCGCCCAGCCCGCTGCAGCGAAGCCATTGTCAAGCGCCCGGGCACCACACCTACACTGAACTCCAGCCTCGCTGAGCCACCGTCAACCCCTTTTTCCCTTCCCTTACCTCCCCCTTCCCTCACCCTTAGCGGCCTCTCCGGTAAAGCCTCTTCCTCTAATTAGAAAAGAAAGGGGAATTGCGGGGACTGAGCTTGTGCCTCGACTTACCAGGCCTGGGCCAGGGGACTTGATATCACCCCCTGGGGAGGGTAGTAGGTACGGGCGTGAGTGCCCTCTGCAGCCCCCCCGAGCCTGAGGAGCGAGGTCAGGGCAGCTCCCTTTTCCTCACCCAAAATGCCACTGGCAGGGGAGGCTTGCCGGAGGAAACTGCCTTTCTCCCAACTGCCCTTTCCCCACTTCCTTATCTTACCCACATACTCCCTTGTGCCAAGGCCACTCCTGCCACCGCCAGTGCGCATGCACCGTGGCCAGAACAACCCCCGCCCGCTGCAACGGCTCCTGCGTCCTCTCAGAACCAATCCTAGCCCCTCTCCCTTCATTATTGCCATTTTAGGCTACTTCACCTCCTTTCCAGCCCTGCCCCTCTTACCAGCCTATATAACCTGTAATCACCCCTGAATAAATCTCTTTGGCGCATACTCCTACTGGATGAAGAGTGTTTTTGTCCTTATCGCCGCCCTCCACGCCTTGCACGCCTCTCGCCGAGGACCTTGGCCACGTCCTCCGCCTCGCCCTCGCCTCCGGGAAAGAGCCCCCGCCGCCGGTACCCTTTAAGCAGCCCCGAGAGCTGAGGGCTCGGCTACTGGCCGCCACTCCCCCTAGAAGCAGTAACCCCGACCGCAGTCACAGTTAGAATGTGTTTGTGGGTGGGGGAAAGCCAACCTATGGACCAAGTTACTTTCTTTTTCTTTAAGAGTCACTTATTCTTACTTATTTACATATGTATATTCTCCCTCCTTTATACAAAGGAGGGAGAATACACATATTCTGCACTAACTCATGCAAATGTCATCTAAAATGATAAAATAAGAAACCCAGGGAACTGGGGTAGGGAATGGAATCGGTCAGAGCACAGGGTCTGTGCAGATGGAAAGGGGCTGCAGAGATAGCACTGAGCTTCCCAGAGGCCAAGGCCAAAATGGAAACAGGACCAAGTTCCCAATTCATAGTGGCCACGTGACACAATCAAACTAGAATCCCAAATTTTCCTGATGCAGAAGAGGAAATGCTCTCATGGATTCATCAAAAGGATTCCTTTAGGGGACATGTCAGGAATTTCAAAAGGTTGTTTCTTATGGGGTCCCAAAATGTGGGCTGATGGAATTCAACTGAAGCTCAATTTGACAACTGTAATTCTAAGAACAGGAGAGCAAAGTAACATGACCCAGGCTTGCAGATTTCTGACAATCTGGCTTGATCACAGAATAAAATTTAGTCAAATGTGATGGTTTCTATTCCAAGGCATCTGCATCCTTATTTAAAAAGGTGATGACTTATATGCACTTCCAATATCCTGTATGTCACAGAGTCGACCTGCCATTCTCTGGATTGGGGTTGAAGCAGGGAATTGGTTTCTGGGGAACCTTGGGGATGCTCCCAGGAATTCCAGGGCTCTGCGGAAGATGTTCTGAAAAACTGCTTATTTAGAGAAGAGACAGACAACACATCCTTCAGGCAATGCTCTATGAATAATACTTCTCAAAGCTGGGGTTTTGACAGGGATTGGAAGGTAGAGCACTTGGGTGGAGGTTCGCTGAGTAGATGCTCTCGCTGCTGATTACAGGTGATTTTGCAAACACTTACAATCGGCGAGCCACGGAGGGTCATGTTCTCCAGGCTCTTGGTAACCTCTAGTCCCAGGGCCCAAATGTGCACTGCTGGGCAATATCGGTCCTTACATGACACGGTGTCACGCTGACAGCCTCTCAGGACTGGGCTGCTGTGTATCTTTTTAATTGTTTCTTGATGCACATTTTAAGCTGTCACATTGAAATGGGATTCCCATCTCTGTTTATCTAGTGTCACTGGGGGATGTTCTTGGAGATCTGTTGTGACTAGACTTCAGCCTGCAATCCCTCCCTCCCCCTTGGCTGTCTCTTCCCTCCTTCCTGAATGCCTCTCGAGCTGCTCAGCCTCTGGCAGGGTCTTTGGCAGCTATGCACAAGGGCCAGCCTTGGGGAAAGGGAGCAGCTGGCTGGTTCTCCACGATGCTTGCTGGTGCTCCTGGAGATTCAGTTACATTTTACAGACAGTCACCATGCTCTCACTCTATGCCAGACCCTAGATAGGTAGAGGGAGATGTCCACGGGAAAGAGGGGTGGATGCTCCTTGGGGGCTCAGAGTCAACTGGGCAAGGCCAGCACATCCACATGTGCTGGCCTGGTGTGTAGGACTCTTGGGATATAAACATCGTTTTTATTCCAATGGGGAGTAAGGGGGAGGAGGGAGAACAATGGGACAATCCGCTCTCCATCCTTCTCCACCCTCCTCTCTGTCTTGTGTGAATAATGTCAGTGATTTCCTCTGCCCACTGCTTCCAAGTGGGGAGCCCCAGAAAGAGTTTGGAGCGAGGGCAGGAGTGCAGATCATCAAACTTGCCACTGTCAATAAACAGTGCTGACAATCTGGTACAAACAGTCCCAAATTCCTTGTAACACAGCAATGTTACTAATCAGCAAGTTCCATGCCTTGGCTGGGGGTCAGTTTTGTACAGGCCTTTTAGCAAAATAGCTCAGGCCAGTTCTAGGTTTCTGGAATCAACCTTCACAACAAGGTGTCTGGTTTATCCTCTAGCTCACCTCTTGAAGGTCTGTGCCTTTTGGCTGAAGACTCATTGCTCCTCCCCAGGAAGTAGACTCTCCCCCACTCTCCCTCCCTGGTTTCTGGTAATAACTGCCCCCCTTCACCCCTGTGAGGAGCCCTTTAACATCCTGGGAATGGTAAAATCTTTGCTGCTCCCAAGACCCAGGATGCTGGACTCCCTTAGTACCTCTTTAGCATATAGTCCCTTTGGAAATATACCCTCCTTGAATTTTCCTGTTTTCAGTGTGCAACCTCTCTCATTGGGAACTGGACTGAGTCAAAGAGGGATGGACCATTTCCAAAAGCAGGGAGGCAGCTTTTCAAGGGTTGGGCCCTAAAGGAAAGTGGGAAATGGGTAGGCGGAGCATAGGATCATTGCCTAGTGGTATGTTTGCTCAGTGTCAGCAGTTGTGCTAGAGGCTTAAACTAAGGCACCCCACTGAACTTTCCTCATAGCCCTGACAGACGTGAGCACAACATTAAACAGACAAGGGGGCCCTTGAGATAAGGCCTGTGCAGTATTTGATACAGTCTCTGGCCCATGTTTGGCATTCAATCAATATTGGTTATTATTGTTGTTGACAAGCAAGAGGCAGGAGATGTGGTTGTTGAGGCAGCTGAAAGAGGAGCAGTAAAAGCAGCAGAAGTTTATAATATGGAAAGACCAGAGTGTGACCAAGTGCCGAGCTCAAAGGACTCTTAATCAATCCTTTCATCTAAATCCCTTCTTCTCAGATGAGCAAACTAAGGTCAGAGGGGAGACAGGGCTAATTCCTGGTCACCTGGACTTTAAGGGTAGACCCAGGCCTTCACCTTGAAGGCCATTCTCCAGAGCCTCCCTAGATGTCCTTCCACTGATTTCTTCACCTCGCATGTGGTGATGACACTCAAAAGATGTGTTAATGCTGTTGGGAGGCATAGCTAAGAAAACGGTGTCAGTAAGTCATGCCAAACTCACTCTTGTGAAGGAAAGGACAAGTGTTGATTTTGCACTGGAGGTGGAAGGGTGGAAGCAGAATTAAAGAAGACACTGCATTTTCTGACCTCCAAGTTTATATTCTCTAATCTTTATTGTACTCCTTAGCCTATTTCTTAGCTGAAATGAAGAACTGTGGCTTTAACTAAAGCCACTTGCTTCATTTACTTTCTTGTCCCGAGAAACCCTATCTGTATGGCTAACTCATACAGTATCGGTAGTTAAAAAATGCCAAGGGACAAGAAAACAGAGTCTAAGATGTTTCATCTTGAAAACAAAACTCATACTCAGACAAACAAGGGAACAATTAGTTCTTGTTTAGGCTGAAGCCAGAGGGATATTTGTGTCATGTAAGTGGAAGTCTGTAGAATTTAATAGGATTATGTAGGGTGAGGAAGTCTGTTGGAGGAAAAAAATGGAGGAACAAAACATGCCCATACACATTTTTATGGAGACGAAAATAATCCACTCTAGGATTAACCTGATAGTTGAAATAAAATCGCCACCACCAATGAACACAACAATTGTAACATTAGCAAACTACCATTAACTCTGAACCATGTTATGTTTTAAGTACTCCAGGCATGTTATCTACTTTAATTCTTGCAGCGCTGCAAGGTACATATCATTCTTGCAATTTCTGTTTTGGTGATAAAAGATGCCAGCTCAGAGGGGCTGGATAACATGCAAATTCTCAAAAGTAGCAAATGATGGAGGTAGAATTTGAAAGTTTTTCCTTTCTCTCATTTCTGCCTCCATGAAAAGCCCTGAGAACACAGGTAGGATCTATAAACCCAGCTAATAGATAAGGAGTGATATCATCAGTGTAGACATACGAACAGGGCAAAGGCCTAAGTCAAAGTCTTTGGATCAGTCCAGGGTCCAAACCCAGCAGATCCGTAAGACAAGGCAGGTGAGAAGATGGGACATTCTCTGCCCAGTGTAATTCTGGAGGAAATAAGTCTGCTGCCGTCTTAAAAGTTGGGGTTGTTTCCGTCTAAAGTGTAGCTTCTCTCATCTAGAATCTTCATGGGCCATATTGTCTCTTTCTTTTGCCCCAGATGCCCAGCAACAGATGGCCTCAGTATGGATATGCCATGCCGATCTATTGACTGACTGATTGATTAATTGATATATTTGCAGCTCTATGGTTTGGGACTTCCAACTCTGGCTGGGAATTGATTTTAACCTTCCCAGGTTAAAGACAAAAGCTATCAAATCTCTTACTGGAGATGGTGATGAGACACAATCTTATTAAATAGAAACTCACAATTTATCATCTTCCAATAGCCTGAGGCCCAATATTTTGTGTATTCTTGTCAGGATTTCAGTGTCTTGTTCAATATCTAATTTATTTGGAGCTTCATTGAGGGACGGGTGTCTTCTGCAATTCTTGTCTCCAATTTTCAAAAAGTTAAGGAGTGAAAGAAACTCATTGGAAAGAATTTGGTGACCATAAAGGGTTTTAGCCCATGTATGGGCTATGTACCTGATTTCTCGGAGCTTTGTGCCCTGAGGATTTCCTCCTGACTTCTTGTGGTCCTATTTTTTCTGAAAGTGCATTCCTTTTGTGTGTGTTGTCACCTTGATTTTAATGTTTATCCCCCCACCCTGCAAAGTACTGAAATGTTGTGAAGCAAACTTACTAATTATTTAATGCATTTCATAGGTTAAATAAACCCTCAAGCAGCACACATAAACTGGACCCTCTGGCCAATGGAAATGCTCACCCATCTGGCTTGGTCTGGAGTTTGCCTTGTTCAGCATTCATCATACGAGAGTTGGATCTCCAGGAAGGAGGCTGCGGGGCCCTCGGGTGGTCACAGGGGATTGTGTGGGCTCATTTGAGTACCTCTTACCCTCGTCACGGTGACTGGTGCCGGGGAGGAGACACAGGAGCCAAGCGTGGCCCATCAGACTCATCCTTGGGCTTGGTATGTGGGCATGGAGAGAGGCTTGTGTCTCCATCAGAGTTGCTAATCTGGGAGGATCTGAGCAAGAGAGTTGCTGAAGAGCTAAGAAGAGGAAAGCAGAGCCCACAAATGATCAGAGAGCCATGTCTGCAGTGAGATTCCGTAATTTCTCATTCATGTGACTCAGTGAATCCCTTCTCTCTAAGCTAGTGTAGGTTGTGTTTCTGCCACTTACCATCCAGAGCTTTGACCAACATATTCACCATGGAGGTAAAATGAGGTTCAGGGAGATTAAGAGTCTTGAGGATCACACAAGCGATAACTGGCAAAGGCAGGTCTGTCTGTCTCGGAAGCCGCTGACATTGCTGCTGTCAGTCTGATACACCCCACCTTCTTACTTGAAAAACATCTGTGTTTACCTCCAAGACTCAGAACTCACGTCAAATCATCAGTTGCCGCCCTTTGCCTGCCCCCGGGGTGAGCAGGAGACTGTCCTGTTTTCCCACTACACTTAGCTTGCTTTATAATCATTTTTCTGTATTCTAATGTTTTTTAATTATAAAATTGATGTGTACACATTGTAGAAGTTACAGAGATGTATAAAGAAGAAAATCAATTTATTCGTGATTCTACCACCTGGAGGAAACCAGTGTTCAGATGCTGTGCTGCCCTTCTCCAAGCATAAGAAACCTGGATATTCACAAAGTCACTTGGCTCTGTAAGGAATAGATAAAATGGGCTCAAACCACCATTCCTGTGTCCTGGACTTGACTCCAAGCTCTGGCCCATACTAGATGTGTGATCTTGGGCAAGTCCTTTAAGCTCCCTGAGTTATTTTTCTCATCTGCCCACTGGCATTAATAATCTCATTCTAGCTTAAAGGGCTTATGTGAGAACCATATAAAAAAAAATCAACAAGTACTTTGAAAATTATAAGGTGTACAGCACACGAGTATAATAATAACAGTTTACAAACTTTTAAATTTTCTTTGTAGTCACAGAAAACTTTCATAAACAAATTCCTATGTGGCCCCTTCTACATAAAATAAAGAGGAGCTGCTGTGGCAAGGAGGAAGTCTAGAGCCACCCCTACTCCATGTGGCCCAAGAGCCTCCTTCTGGTTAACTGGGGGCACAAGCAGATATTTAAAGACCCTGGTTTATTACTTGACAGTTTCCAAAAGAGCTTTCATCTAAGAAACCCAAGGGAAGTTGGCCAAAGAAACTCTACAGGCTGGAAACAGAGGTGGGGGCGGGGGGTAGGTCAAGTGGCAAAGAAAAACTCAACACATTTTCTCTTGCAAATCCTAAATTAACAAGGACCCTACCTGAGACCTATCCTTTGAAGATGGTGCTGAGCAAGGCAAAGTTCTCATTCTGGAGTTTCCTTGGCCATTGCTGAGTGCCACGATGTCCTTCTGATGATGCTCGCCTCTCTCTACCTGCCTGGGGAGAAGGGCTGGGGCAAAGTGACTGCTCTGTTTGCCAAGTACTAAGACCTCCAATCCACTCCACGCATGCACTCAGCAACATTCCCCTGGGCTCTGGGACTCATTCAGAAAATATCAACTGAGCATTTGCTCTTTGCCTGGCACTATGCTAGATGCGGGGGATACAGTGGTGGGCAAAACCAGCCATGACCCTCCCTGTTCTCTAGAGCTTACTGGCTTGCTGGGGGAATTAGGCGTAACTAAACAATCCTAAAAATGAATGCAAAATTGTAACCATTATATGTGTCAGATGGACCTAGGCTAGGGGATTGAGAAATACAGTGAGGAAGTAACATTTAGGCTGTGATCTGAAGTTAACAAGCATCCCTGGAGAAGGAAGAAGGTTGTGCAAAGGCCCTGTGGTGACCCTCCAGAAACTGAAAGAAAACCAATGTGTGTCTGGAATGTAAGATGAGGCTGGGAAGGGAGTCAAGGACCAGGACAGATGGGGAGGCAAATTTTTCATGGGTCATGCTAAGTATTTTGCTCTTTAACCTAGGATCCATAGGAAGCCAGAGGCTATGGCAGTTCGCCGTTTGAGAGATGATGGAAGGCTGTCCCAGGGAAGGGACTGTTAAGATAGAGAGAACTGGACACATCTGGCAGTTGTTTGGGGAGCACAATAAGGAGGATTTGGTGGCATATATGCTGCAGGAAGGCAAGGAGGGAAAGGGTGACAGATGCTGCCCGGGTTCTGGCTTGCAAATTGGCTGGATGGTACTAAGATGGGGTAGGGAGCACACGATGAACTCAGGAGTTTTGCTCATGCTGAATTTGAGGAGCCTTTGAGATATCCATGAGGAGCTGTAGATAGAGACCAAGGCAGAGAGACAGGGAGAGAGGAAAAGTCATGGCTAGAGAAATAAATTTCAGGAACACCATAATAGAGTGTAAATAATGTGGTGTGGATGCATTTGCCAAGGGAAAGAATATAAAATAAGAAAGAGGAGGGCTCAAGACCAACCTTGAGGAACTGCAACACTTAGAGGAGAATGATGCAGTAAGGGCAGGAGGCGACCACTGAAGTCCTGAGTTTCAGAAGCCAAGGAGGAGATGGCTTCAAGGAGAAGGATGTGGTCAATTCTGTCCGAAATGTCTGAAAGCTTAAGTAAGCTGAGGATTGAAACTGTCCATCAAATTTGTCAACTTCTATGGTGGAGTGATGGGAGTGGAAGCCAGGTGAGGTTGGAGTGGGCTGAGTGGTGGATGGATGGGAAGAAAACAGGAAGAACAAGTATAGATAATTATTTTGCGACATAGACTTTGAGGTGATGGAATCTTGTTTGTAATTATTTTTAAACATGGAAAGATGAGCATATTTAAATATTGATTAGAATGCAAGAAAAGAGGTGATAAGAGGTAGTGTCAGGTGTCATGGAAGGTTCTGGGGAAGAGGGTTCAGAGCCCAGGTGCAGGGTTTGGCTCCTTTGGATGGGGACTTCCCCTCCGTTGTACTTGGAGAGGAGGGGGAGAGGCCCGGCCCGTGTAGGGAGGGGGGCATGCTAGGAAGGACGACTGCAGGGAGGCTGCGATTGCTTCCGCTTTCCCTGGGTAGTTGGCAGCGTGGGGAACCTCTGAGACCAGGAAGGGCACAGTTGGTCTACCAGTCACCTAGGAACTGGCCTCTTTGCCCACTCCTCGGCTGAGCTGGCACAGTCAACCAGTTCTCATTGTGGCTACACACAACGAACAATGACTATTAAAATGACTATTTTTATACTGCTGTGGCTTGTGGAGAGCAAGCAGGACCAAAATGACATGAAGTAGATCATTTCTCCAGGAAGCACTCCTTGTCCGTTGACCTTTCCAGTGTGGGGCACTGGAGAGAACGTGGGCTTGGGGGACAGACCCCTGAGACCCAGAGCCGGCACCATCACCTTCTACCTATGTGAGTGTGGACAGGCTATGTGACATGTTGAGCCTCGGTTTTATGATAAGTGAAATGGAAGTAATGATATGGCTGTGAGGTTTAACAGGACATGATGTGAAAACTCCTGTTGTAGTGCCAGGAATGTAGAAATGAACTGAATTACGTTGGCTCTCTTCTGCTTTCTTCCTACCCTCCTTCTATAATGGGTTAGAAAGGGAGGTGCACTAACAATCCTGCTGCAGCTACTGATTCTTCTTATTAATGTCACCACCACCACCATCGTCATCATCATCACCATCAGTAAGCTCAGCATTCTATGTGCATCTCAATGAGTTCTCAAAGCAACTTTATGAGACAGGCACTATTAATTCTTGCATATCACAGATGAAGCAATGGAGGCTCAAAGAGATAATTTCCTGGAGTAGCACAGTATGCAAAGCCCTGTGTTTCAGGCCCCTTAGCCCTCCCCAGGCCTCTCACCCCTCCCCAGGCCCATCAACTCTCTCTCCTATGCTATGCAAAAGCCCTGGCCTTTCTGTTTCTAGAGTACTTTGTACTTCCTCCAGCCACATGCAAAATCACTGTGGGAGCAAAATGTACCAGGCTCAGTGGGGTAGATGGTATCACCTAGAGTAGAATGCGGGAATTACTTCCTTCTAGGTGACGCCATCTACCCCACTGTGCCTGATGCATTTTGCTCCCACAGTGATTTTGCCTTGTCAAGAGCTGACAGTCAGACACGCAAACAAGTGCTATGCAAGAACGTTGCAGAAGTATCACTTTGGGACAACAGAGACCAAAATAAATTGAGGGGTGGAGGAGACACAGATACAGGGAGACAGAGGGGGGATAGAAGAGTTCCTGGCATAGAGTAACTGCTGAATAAGTCCATTCCCTTGGTTATGCTGCATTTCATTTTGTCTTTAGCATATTGTGGCTGGGCCCTTGTTGCTGCATGTGGGATGATTTCCTAATTCGAGAAGAAGTCTTGGAGGAAGCTTGCACCTGCTGATGTTGCCGAGGGCTCTGACTGGGCAGAGAGGCGGGGGCTGGGAGGACCTGGTCCTCCCCCATCAGGGCCCCACCTCCCCTCTCCTGATGCCATTCCAGCTGGGCACCTGGCAAAGGAAACCTAGGTGCGTGGCCCCTGCGCCCGCACCTCTGAGATCACAAACAGAGACGTGCTGCCTGCTGGAAATCTGGAGTAATTCTGGATTATTAATTTGTGCCCTGTAATTAAACCGTCATATTAATTAGCATTTCTGCCTATGTGCCTTCCTTTTCCATGTTAGAGTTGAAGCTCAAGAGTAATTATTTATATGATCTTTCAATTTGTTTTGGTTTGTTTTCCCAAAGTGATACTTGTGCAAAATTCATATATAGCACTTGTTTTGCATGTCTGATTGTCAGCTCTTGACAAGGCAGAATTGCTGTGGGAGCAAAATGTATCAGATAGCACCTGCGTTTTGGGTAATTCAGAGCACCCATTCCTTCTGACGACTTTGCAAGGCAATTTGCAATCTTCATGCACACCACCAGTGGTTCTTGTATTATTTTATTGTGTGTGTGTGTGTGTTTGTGAGTCCACACACTGCATTATTTTGCTTTACATAATGGGAGAATTTTAAAGTTTTCATTGGACGATTATTCAGCTTGATTTGGGTACGATCGTGATGAATCGCCATTTTGTTTTTCTAGTGTTGGGTTAGAATATTGGGTCCTTGCTATGATCTAACCTACACAGCCTGGAAGCAGACAGAGAGATTTGGGGCTTCATTTGGGGGCCCTCCTTTTTGTGAAATGCTCCTCTCATGGCTGATGGGAACAATTCTTTCCATGGCATCTGTGGACATGGGTAAGCAGCTACGGTCACTCAAAGTGAGACAGGCAGTGGTCCTTGTCCCTGGGTGCTGAGGACCCCCTGGGGAGACCTGGTAAGCATGACCAATGGGTCAGCATGAGACACCCCAACATGCAAATGACGTTCAGTGTTATGCTGATGGCTCTTGCAACAGAGGACACAGAAGTAAGGAATCAGCAAGGCAGGAGGTGGGAGGAGAAAGAGGACAAATGAAAGGAAAATGTGGAAAGGAAGAAGGCAGGGAACATATCAAGTGTCCTTGGTATTTGCTGAAAACTTTGTAGGCAGTTTCTCTTTCCGAACACAGTGACCTGGCTGCTTTGCTATCCGCCCCTCACCCAGGCTCTGTCCTGCAGAAGGGGAAGCAGAGGCTCAGGGAGGATTGAACGACTTACCCCGATCATCCACTAGAAGGTGTCACAGGCAGGGGTCAAGTCGCACCTGTCTGAGCTCAGAGCTGTGCGCCCTGCCCTGTTCCGGGCGGCTGCTACCAGTGAAAGAAGTCACTGGCAATTCACGATCCGCTGACCATCCACTATGTGCCAAGCTTTCTGCAGTGGGATCCACCATGCTCAGTGCAAGGTGGGGAGAGTGTGGACGGAGAGTCAGGCCCAGGCAGGCAGAGACCTCCAGAACTACAGCAGTAGCAGCTGGCATTTGTCCAGCACTGACTGGGTGCCAGGTTTGTTCAAAACATGCCACATTCATGATCCCATTTGCTCTTCCCAGCTACTGCCTGGGAGAGGTGTCATTGGCACCCCCATTTTAGAGGTAAAGGAACCGAGGAACAGCATGGTGAAAGGGGAAGCAGGAGGAATGGACGTGAGCTACTGCTGTGGTCCTGGGCCCGGGCAGGTGAGGCCTGCAGCGGCCGGGGTGGCATGAGCAATGGGGGCTGGTCTGTCTGGGAGCCCCACAAACGGAGCCAAAGTTTCCCTAACAAGCTCTTGTGATGGTCAGAGAGTGCCAGGACCCAGTGCTCTGAGGATACAGGCCTGATGCCAGAAGGACCCAAGCAGGACCTCACAGCAGGTTGAGGGAGGCCCTGGTGGGAAGGCTTGAGCTGTGGGGCCTGGAAGCAGGAGGGCCAGTAGAACAGAGAGGAAACCTGGTTCCAACCTTGGCCTCATCATTTACCCAACATGTGGCTTTGAGCAAGTCACTTAACCTCCCTGAACCTAATTCCCTCTTCTGTAAAACATGGGTAATAGGCTTTCCTGGCAGGATCGTAGTGAAGATGACATGAGATTGCACCTGAAAAGAGACCAGAGCCATGCTTGTCACATGGTGGGCACTCCATAAATATTTGAGGACAGCTAGAAAGGAAAGAAGGAATCCAAGTGAGGAATTTATGGAATACATCGAGGAGGATGGGTAGGGTTTATCTGGCTCTTATATGAGCAAAGGCCAGAGCTAGGTCCAAGAGGAGCTTGCC
This sequence comes from Choloepus didactylus, assembly GCF_015220235.1. Classification (NCBI taxonomy): domain Eukaryota; kingdom Metazoa; phylum Chordata; class Mammalia; order Pilosa; family Megalonychidae; genus Choloepus; species Choloepus didactylus. The sequence continues at coordinate 20,942,494 of NC_051328.1, read as the reverse complement.
CTGGGTGCCCTTTGGAGCAGGCAGAACGGCCCAGCACACTCTGGGAGGCTCCAGGGGCCTTGAGAAGGTGAGAAGCACGGTGCCCCATGGAGTCCACACCACGGTCCGTGATGTCATTAGGGATATTTACTGAGAACCTACTATGTTCCAGAATCTGCTAGTGGATGCACACGTCCTTCCCTACCCTCCCATAAGAGAGATTCAGTTTTAAAATCATTGAACGACTCACCCAGGGTCATGCTGGGATTGAGAGGCTAAGCAGGTTTGGACTCCACACCATTTCTTTACCTTGCAACTCCATCAGTTAGAGAGACGCTCTCTGAGCCTCGTCTCCAGGCTGGGACCCAAGGGTGGGGGCCTGACTGCCGCCGGCGTGGGCAGCCGAACTTCCGGATGAAGACATCCGTGCATGTACCGAGGCCGCGCTTCCTGACAGCTCCCGCACGTGCATTTCCAAATTCCAGTCGTGGAAATAATTTGGAAAAAGGAGATGAAGGTTATCATTTATTTAGGAGGTTTTATCAACAGAGGGCCTCTCTGGCTTTAATAAATGAAATGTAGTGTGTGGAGCTGGGCCCACCGAGGCATGAGATACTGAGTCTGCCCATGAAGAGCTTTGAATAATTTACATCCTGGAAGGATATTTTATGACAGTGCTTATAATCTTCTTAGTGGTTCAAAATCAACATTTACAGCAGGCGTCTTTGAACTGATGCAGCTGATAAGCTTATCTCTTTATTATGTGACACAAATCAAGCCGACTCAGGAAAGGGAAGGTTACTGGGAATTGATTCCTCTTTGGATCTCAATATTTTATTCTCCAAAATCTGCCAATAAATAATAGAATTCAGCTATTAATATTTCATTTTAATTACTATATTAGTACAGGGAACTCTTTTCATTTGAAGGGGCTTGGGGAGGAGGCTTTGAGGATTTGCAAAGGTGCTTTCTCTGGTGGCTGCCTCTCTGATTAAACCCCGCCCTCTGAGGTGGGCCTGCTAGTGGGAAATCAGTGAACAGGGGCTGCAGCCTCCAGGTGATCCACTGAGCCGGATGGTCAAGACAAGCACATCTACTGCACTCGGTCCCTGGCAAAATGTGAAGAGGACATTTTGTGCCTACAAGTTCTGCAAGGTCTGGGGCTGGCAGAGGAAAGAGGCATTATGGGAAATGAATTATTGCCCAGAAGTACAAAGGGCCGTCTGTCTGTCTGTCTGAGCATACACACCCGGGCCGCCCAGGGCAATCGCAGCTAGTGCTGTGCTGAAGGCAGCAGTGTGGGTGAGAAGAAGGGGCCCAAGTTTTAGCACTCAAAGCACAGTGCACAAATATCGGCTGTGTGACGATGGGAAGCTTAATGTCCTTCTCTGAGCCCCTGTTTTCTCATCTATAGACTGGGGTAAAGCAAGGCTGTACTGAGGGTTATGGCACTGTGCCTTTCCAAACTGAGGTTATTCTTCGTCATCTAATTAGAGGGGTCCTGGTGCCCAAGGGAGGACTGCTTCAGGGACCACAGAGGTGGCATTAACAGACTGGAAGTGAAAACATCCCTGGACATTTTGGGTTCCTCATGCTGCTAAACCAACAAGCAAAGGAGGGGATCTCTGAACTTGAAGAAAACAATCCCAATTACCAGGGATCATTGGGTTGCTGCTACCAATGGAGAGGATTGTGCTTGCAACCCAGGAGGACCTCTTCATACACCCTTTCCCCAAATCCTGGCCAATCAAAGCTAAGGCACCCCCATAACAACAAGACCCCTAAGAACTCTGCACTCACTTGGCTGAGTGAAGGCTCGGTTCACTCCAGGGGTAAAGAAACGTCCCTGCCCAGGCACTGGCAGAGGGTAAGGGGAATGTGGGATGCCTGGTGGAAGAAGAAGCTCTAACTACAAATTTAAACCTTACGATCGAATCGACATCACCCTGCAGTGATTCAGTAGCTGATGGGACTTTATGTGTCCCTGGCCTTGGGGACATGAACATTTCACATGGATAAGACAGGATGCCCCTTGCTTTGTGGCCTGGGAGGTGGGGACATTATTTGGCACCCTTGGCCTCTGGTTTCCACTTGGTTTTTTGTCAGGGCTGGGTGCTTATAGGAGATGGGGGTGGGGATTGAGCTGAGATTTTTATTCCCCATGTCCCTTCCTGTGAGTGCCCATGAGCCGGCTGTATCCCTTGTTGCACAGTGTCTGTCAGACACCCCTGGCTCTGGGGTCTGGTGACCACCCCCTCCTCTCCCATTCCCACATAAGGCCTGCGGTGGTGAGGGCTGCCGCCTTGCCCTGAGCAGTCCCTGGCAGCTCTCCCTCCACTTTGCCCACCGTGTGTGAACAGGCTCTTTGTGAAACCCTCTTAAATAACCTGTTTGAGTGCGCCATCATTTTCCTTGCCGGGGCCTTGCCTAAGAGCAACAGCTACACATGGTGTGATCTGGATGGGTGGGATTTGGACAGGTGGGCCAGGAACGTGACTCTCTCATGCTCAGCAAGACTGGGTGGTGCGGTGGAAAGTCAAGAGACCAGGATGCCAGGGTTGAATCTTATCTGTGGACCCTTGGGCAGGCTGTGTAGCCTCTCTCAGCCTCTGTAAGGTGGCAGCAACCATAATATCTACCAGATAGGAAGAAAGGAGATTCACGGTTCAAAGAGCCTAAATGAAGACCTGCCATGTGACAGGTGCTCAACAAAGCTGTTAGTTCCTCCACGCTGACACAAAGTAGGCACTCCACTGCTGTTAGATAAATCTAGATTAGTGTGTGTGTGTGAATGGGTGTGGGCCTGTGCTGGTTTGGTTATATTATATCCCCCAGAAAAAGCCATGTTCTTTAATGTAGTCTTGTCGGGGCAGACGTATTAGTGTTGATTAGGTTGGAACCTATTGATTGTTTCCATGGAGATGTGACTCAATCAACTGTGGGTGAGAACTTTGATTAGATAATTTCCATGGAGGTGTTACCTCACCCATTCAGGGTGGTTCTCATTAAGTCACTGGGGTCCTATAAAAGAGCTCATAGACATAAGAAGCTCAGAGCAGCTGAGAGTAACATTTTGGAGAGTAGCTGAGAGAGACATTTTGGAGATGGCTGCTGAAAGCAGACTTTTGCTGACACTTTGGAGATGCTAGCCCAGTGTTTGCTCTGAAGAAGCTAAGACAGGACAAAACACCCCAAGAGCAACATTTTGAAGAAAGCACAGGAGCTGAGAGAGAAGCTGGAACACAACCCGGGACCAGCAGATGCCAGCCACGTGCCTTCCCAGATAACAGAGATTTTCCGGATGCCATTGGCCTTCCTTTGGTGAAGGTATATTCATGTTGAAGCCTTAATTTGGACATTTTCATGACCTTCAGACTGTAAATTTGTAACCAAATAAACCCCCTTTACAAAAGCCAATCCATTTCTGGTATTTTGCATAACAGCAGCATTAGCAAACCTGAACAGGGCCCAAGGGGTAGGAGAGGATTGTGGTAGAAAAGAGATAGATCTGCCTGAAGATATCCATGAACCAACATAGAGATTTTGATTTGGGGAACATTCAGAAATATGGCTGGTTTTGGGGTGGGGAAATGAGATGGTGGAAAGCCTCGGAACCAGGGTCAGCCATGGGCATATCAGCCCACAAGCAAAGTTGGGGGCATGGAAGTGCTGGAGCATGAGGACCAAGTGCTTGGCAAAGACTGATAGAGGGTGGGGAGTTGTCTGGATTAGAGGCTGGGAGACCAAGGAGGAGGACAGAGAGGAGGCCATGGGGGGGAGCAGGATCAGCCAGCGGGGGAGCAGGATCAGCGGCAGAGGGAAAGGAGCAGGTGCCTCTGCTCCATGCCCATGGGAGGATGTGCAGCTCTGGGTCTGCACCCTTTTGGGTCTGGATGGGTGGCTGTTGAGGCTTGAAGCCCCTCCATCCCCCACAGTTGTCTGGGGCTCAGCAGTAAGGCCTGATCCTTCCGGAGTTGATCCATAAAGTACACTGGAATTTTGAGGTGTATGTATGTCTGGATTCTGAGAAGAGGAGTAAAATTAGGAATTGATGTTACAGAAGCACATAAAAGCCCACCATCCCAAGAAGATGGATTTGTGGGTCCTTTTGCTTCATTGTTATTTTTGTACCTACTCTGCTGGCTAGTGGGCAGGAAGGGGGCTAGGGAGCAAAGCCGACTCAAACGGGCTTCCGTGGCCATGGCTATACTTGAGGAGGTGTTTATGTTGTGAAAATAAGGAGAGTGGGTTCCTGAGAGCTTTTTTTTCCCACTTTCCAATCAAAAACATTACATTAGGCCCGTGGCATTTGAAACTCTTTAATGGCCCGTACATTAGTTGGCTCAAGAGCTTGCACTGATTGAGAATGCGGAGAAACTCCTACCCCAGTTGGCTGATGCTGACCTGCTTAGTGGGAAAAGTAGCTCTGTTCCCCGGGAGCATCCTGAGTGGGGATTTGGGCAAGTATAGAACAGTCAGAGTGCATGGCCCATGCAGAATAACCAAACAACCCAAAATACCAATGCAAGAAAATGCCAACCTGGGCCTCTCACTCATTCACTCACTGACTCACGTATTTATTGAGCACCTCTTCTGGGCCAAGTCCTGGGCCATGCCCTGGGGATTTAATGATGAGTCAGCCATGGCTTTGAGGAGCTCCAGTCAAATGGGGAGGCCCAGAAGGAAACAGACCCATGGAGGTCAGTGGGAAGCACCCCACCACGAGAGAGAGGGATACGGATGCTGTAGGAACCATCAATCATGAGCTCTGTGAGGGAGCAGATGCTGTCTCTTCATTCCCCTTTTGGTTCTCAGGTCTCACTCTGTGCTGGGCTAAATACATTCCCTAAATATTTATGGAATGGATGAATGAGTTAATAAATGAATAAGTGCAGAAGAGGCAGCGCACACGCAGAAAAGTCACCAGAGAAGACTTCCGCAAGGGGTGGATGCATGAACTGAGTCTTGAAGTTCATTCTAAGTTGGCCAGGGTTTGGGGAGGAGGGGGATGATTACCCCAGAGAGAGGCAGGAGCAGTCAGAGGATGGAGGAGACACATCTGATGCAGATGACACCAGGGATCTCCGATCCGGCACCAGCCTTCAGTTTTAGGTTGTCACCTCTGGAGTATAATTAGATCAGATCTGGAATACATGTGGAGCTGTCTGAGCTTCCTAAATGCTGATGACTGTCCATAATTGTGATGTTATTTGATATCTATCAAACCCCTGGAATTTCTTTACCAAAGTAACAATTATCTTGCCCAACCTGTTATTTCAGCAGCTTGACACAGTCAGTGTGGGGGGAAATGACTTGACAGATCAGATGGGGCATATTTTGGTAGCTCAGTTGTCTCTTTTATTAACTCTAAGGAAAGGATTCAGATGCAAGTGTGTCTTTGTTCAACCAGTCTGCCAGCAGTTCACCTGAGTCCTCTTTGTGCCCTCACTTGGTAATAGATGATAATTCACCAAACATCTTCCAAACTCAGGCTCTTCATCTCAAAAGTGGAACAAAATGCTGCACTTGATTTACCAGGACAACCCGGCCCGACTTTGTTTAACTAGTCCATGAAATACCCCTGAACAGGGGTGGGGAACTCAGACTTCCTGGAGTCCAAGGGTATGGCACAAAACACAAAAACGGTTTTGAAGTTTGTTTTTCATCTTAAAATATCACATGGTTTCTGTATTCCAACCCTCATTATGGCTTTGTTTGCTTTAATATGAACACTATATTTTAAATGATTTGCTAGTGAGCAAGGCTCGGATGCAAAATTTAAAGGGACACCAAAAACTCAGTCAACAAGCCACAGAGATATGTAATACTGGAAGGCAATATTTTACAAACTCAGATTGGCAAATTATGGCCCATCTTTATAAATGAAGTTTTATTGGAATCAGTGCCAGGATTAGGGTGAAGCAAGTAAAGCAAAGATGTACAAATGCAGGGTCAGATCCTATCTTTACTTAAAATCTTTAAATTTTGTACATAACCCACCGCTCTCTCCATCACCGCTCCTGCAAGTCCTTGAGCTGCCCAGGGGCTTCTGCCTGAGGCTGAGCAGGTAGGACTGTGCCCCTGTCATGGGGGGTGGCCTGGACAAGTTTCAGCAGAGGCTGTGTGGGCCCAAGGAAGGGGGTGGTGGGAGGAGCTGTGAGTAAAGATAACAGATGACTCAGGCGGGACCCCGAGAATGAAGAAAGGACCTGGAGAGACCCCATGGAAGATGGGAGGCTTCTGCAAGGGTGCCTTGACTGGTTGAGGCCTGGGATGTGCAGGAGCCCAGGGAGCCAGGCCCTCCACCTGCCCTGGGCCAACACGTGCCCCTCCGGCTGGTGAGAGAAGACACGGAAGGATCTGGGCGCACCGCTGCGTAATGAAGCTCTCATCCCGTAGTGCAGACGTTTTTATTAGCTCGTGCATGTACAGATGTAGCAATTTTTAGAACAGGAGAACAGTGACATATACCCTGGGGCTGCCGTGGCTCCTGCAGGCCTGAGCTGCAGATTCTGGATCTCAGGCTCTGGGAGGGAGGCAGGGATCTTCTCCCACCCCCATGCCCTGAGCCTCAGGGACAAGCGTCTGGCCTCTGTCACACTCCGGCACACACTCTAGGCTTGCCTGGAGGGCTTGTTAAAACACCCCTGGAGTTTCTTTATCAGAAAATCTGGAATGGGGCCCAAACATTAACATTTCTAGCAAGCACACAGGTGACACTGAGGCTCCCCTTCTGGGGAGCACACTTTGAGAACCACTTTGGATAGCTTTTCTGTCCTGGTTGCATTGGAAAATCACCTGAGAAGTCTTTAAAACACCAAAGCCAGGCTTTCATCCCAGAAGGACTGAAGTGTGGAGCCAGACATTGGTCCTTTTTCGAAGTCCCCCGGCTGATGCTGCTGTATCATTCTACAGACACCCCAACTCAGCACCCTGCTCTTCAGACAAGCTTCTGATTGGAATCTGGATGCCAGGGTGGGGAATCACTGAATCACTGTCTTAGAACGTAGTAGGGGTAAAAAACAAAACAAAACAAAGAAGATAAACAATAAAATATACCTAAGGGATATTGTCTAATTCTTTTGTTTGATAATATTGAGTCAGCCAAAAATAGTTATTGAATCTGCAGTGTAAGGTTGGGCACCAGAGATGGAAAAAGGAATCCATTCTGGCAGTAAACCGCAGGCATCCACTGTGGTAAGCTGGGGCTGGGTAAAGGGTGTGCTTTTAGTTGCAGGACATATGGTCATAATTAAGGTAAATGTCTAATATTCATCTGTAGATTATCGTGTAATACGCATTCCTCCATTCTCATCTCAACTTTCTGCTGTTTGCAGCATGTCCTCAGTGCACAGGGTGCTGTTGGGTCTGGCTAAACAGAAGGAACAGAACTGAGTCCCCAGACATGGAATTGGCACCCCGAGAAGGTGGGTCAGCTAAATAATACTCCTTCAAATGGGAGGAACCTGCTGCCTTCTCCCAGACGTACATGAAACTTGAGTACTGGTGATAGTTCCATAGCTCCCATCCTAAGTGCTTGGCTAAGGCCTTTAAGAAAGGAAAGAAGGATGGTTTGGAATTTGCCATAAATGGAAATCCAGCCAATTCAGATTAGCTTTCTTTTTTGATTTCTCCTAGAGAATGTAACATACTGATTTTGTCAACACAAGGCCAAAATCACTTGGCAAATAGGAAGCCAAAGTTTTAAGAGTTTTCATGGGGCTCAAATGAAATAACTGATGTGCGTATAACTTGGAAACTGCAAGTCCAGGGTGCATTAGCAATTAATGATTTTATGATGATTATTGAATGAATGAGAACAGTTCTGTGAATTCAATCTTAGTAGGACAACTCCAATCTACTCAATGTGTAGATTCAGCACACGGCCTAGGTGGTTAGGTAGTGGAAAGCCTCCTTTGTAAGGCTGCTTGGAGCACCAGATGTGGGTAAAGCACCTGCCAGCCTTCCTGGTGTGAAACGGAGTTTTAGTACAGGCCAGCACCCATCTCTCCCCAACCCGAACACATTGATTGAGGTTACTCACTGTTACTGAGAATTCATCCATGCTGATTAAAAAAATATTGTTGTTTTGAGGGGAAACCTTGGCAAATGGAAAAGAGAGAAAACCAGGGCAAGATGTGAGCTGGGGAGAACAGGAAAGGTTGTATCAAGGTGTGTATGTGTATATGGATGGCTTTAGATTCTCTCACTGCTCTAAGATGGGGGTGGGATTCAGCTGCTTGTCACTTGCCATATGGTTCCTGTAGATCAGTCACTTGAAACAAACATGTTGGGTTTTCAGAGTTTCCTTGGGTGTAGACTTTTCTACTCACACAGCCCTATGAATATAAACTAATTACAAGCAAACTCTAAAAATGTGTGATTATGTGGTGGCTGATTTACAGCATTCTTCTTTACCCCTTCCACTGTAGCTGTGAAATGGAAGAGCCAGGCTTTATCTGTTGGATTTTGCCTGCCTTGGAAGAGTTTAGACTCCCGTTAACTGGATGAAGCTTTTCAGAGGTGCCCTGACCCCCAAGCAGGAAGCTTGATGAGCATCAGAGCTAGAAGGAGAAGACAGAGTCCCTTCTCCCCTAAGTGCTTCTTTTCTTATCCATAAAAAATAACTATGACAAATACCTTTATTCAAAGTGTTTACTTGTCTGTGTGTGTAAAAATAGAATGGCCCCAGCATTCTAAGACCTGGCCTTCTAGTCCTTTTCTCTCACTGTTCTGCTGTGTGACCTTGGGCAGTTCTCTTGCCCTCTCCAAGTCTCAAGTTCTGATCTGTCAAATAACAGCACTGGATGAATTAGCTTTAGCACCCAGTGGGCTATGAGCATGTATATTCACCTTGAACCCCTGGGTCTGACTCAACTAGAAACATAGATGTAGAAGGAGGAAAACCTAGAATTTATCTCATCAATTCCCTTCCCTTGTTTTATAGATGGAATTAGAATGAGGTGGGGAATTGTCCCCAGGGTATATCAACAACTTCATTGGAGACCCAAAGTAATGGGTTCAAATTCCAGCTCTGCCACTTATTCACCGTAGTGGGTTGAACGGTATTGTCAAAAATCCATATCTACCTGGAAGCTCAGAACATGACCATATTTGGGTTGGAAAGGGCCTTTAAGGGTGTAATTAAATTAAGATGAGAGCGTATCGGTTAGGGTAGGCCCTAAATCTAATGACTGGTATCCTTATAAGAAGAGAAGACACAGAGACACCCAAGGAGGAAGGCCATGAGAAGATGGGACAGAAATCAGAGTAAAGCAGCTACAAGCTATGGATTGCCAAGGATTGCTGGGAGCTGCCGGAAGCTAAGAAGAGGCAGGAAAGAAGTCTTCCCTCTGGCCTTCCGAGGGGGCAGGGCCCTGCCAACACCTTGATTCCAGACTTCTGGTTCCAGAACTGTGAGAGAATAAATTGCTGCTGTTTCAAACCACCCCATTTGTGGTCATTTGTTACAGCAGCCCCAGGAGACTATCACAATCATCAAGTTGGTTTTTATTTTTCCCTTTCTGAGTCTTAGTTTTCTTTTCTGTAAAATGGAAGAGTTAACAGTCCTCACCCAATGGTGTCGTTGTGTAGCTTAACCAGAACAGTTGTGTCTGGCACTCCAGTCTGTAAGCCCCTTGAGGGCTGGATGAGGACCCCCCACCCCTCTCTCACTCATCGCTGTTCCTCAGCTCCCAGCACACGGCTTGGCACATGATGGCCACTTATTAATTATTAAATGGATAAAGATGACTGAGTATGGGAAAGTGGCTTCCTCCAGGCCTGATGCATGGAACACATTTGGCAAGTGTTGCTTTGCTGAGGTATGTGACCAGTTAACAGTGGAACTAGGACTATATTCACACCTCATTGAAACACACCCACCTGCTGCATGCGCTCCTTTCCCAGGCCAGACTGTGCCCTTTCCATTCTAAAATGAAGGCAGGGAGCTTTCCGTGGCTTCCATATGCTTTTAAGTTAATTTCTGCAGGTGGAGTTCTTTTACATTTTACTTAAAAAACAGGTGCGTGTGCACGCGCACACACACACAATCTTCCTTGACTTTATGTGCTCTTGGCCGCCCTAAGTTCAGGATTCCTGAGAGCGAGGGCTGGGTCAACTTGGGGCTGGGGGACGCTCCCTGAACTTCTGAATCTCCCACCTCAACACTGCTGCTGGCATTGGCTGTGGGCCTGGGTAGACATGGGGGGAACCAGGGAGCCCTCCTCTCTCCATGCCTGGTGGCTTCCTCCTGTCAGGGTCTTGGACGAGAATTCAAAGGAAATTCAGGTTAAGGTGGGTTTTGTGGGAACCCAGCGGCCATAGGCAGGAAGGATTCCAAGGAGAAGCCCTGTTGGCCTGTGTTCAGGGCCATGTCTCCTCAACTAAAATATTAATAACAGCTACTGTTTTTGAGCAGCGCTTACTTCCAGGCACTGTCGTACCTCTATAAACTTTATAACACCCTTGCTAACTAGCTATGGGCTCATCTTCGAGATAATGAACCTGAAGTTCACAGAATTTAGGTCTGTTGCCCAAGGACATATGGCTAATATGCCACAAAGCCAGGATTTTGGGGGGTCTCTAAGTCCCTCTGCTTTCCAGGGCTCCTTGTTGGTCACCTGCATGATCTACTTGCAGTATTTCATGTAAAGCGCTGTCGTGAGGATCGAGCTACACAAGTTGTGCAGGACTTCTGTGTGCCATGCATGCTCGGTGACGGCCTTCTGCTTTCTAGTGAAAAGGTTGCCATCGCCAACCCCTCCCCGCTTAGACAAATGGGTGACCCCTCACTCCTGGGTCTGCCATTCAAGGCCCTGGTGTTTCTCCAACCTTCATCATCTCCACCCGCTCCCTTCCCAGGACACTGTCTATTCTAAAGTAGCTGGACTCCTTCCCTTCCCCACAAACCTTGGCTGCCCACTCCAGTTCTCACCCACATCACCCATTTCAGGCAAAGTGTCATTATTCTCTCAGAGATGTTAATTGTAGTTTCATGTGTAGGACTAAATTTTTCCCTTCATTTTTTTTTTTCACTCCTCTATTCTCATAGTTCTAATGTAGGGTACATCAGAATCATCTAGAGTTCTCCTGGGCTTGTTAAAACATAAGATGCTGGGCTCCACCCCCAGAGTTTATGATTCAGTAGGTCTGGGGAGGGGCTCACAGACTTGCATTTCTGACAAGTCCCCAGGTGAGGCTGATGATACTGGCCCACTATTTTTTTAAAGCATTGTTCTATTCTTTCACTGGACAAATGTTTAGTAGAATATCCTCCTTGGGTATTGCTACTGATAGAGTGGTCTAGTAGGGCACCTGCCGTGGAAGTTTGAGAAACACGCTCCTAGAGAACAGAAATGCAGTCTTTAAGAGTGCCATGATCTAGGAAGCTGATCTCAAGCTCAACTGTACATTAGAAGCCCCTGGGGAACTTTTAAAAAAAAATTATGCCTGGGTCCCACCCTTGAGCAATTGAATCAAAATCTCTGAAGTGGGGCCTGCTGGTGTTAGGGTTTGTTAGCTCTCCTGAGGAGTCTGATGTGCAGCCGGTGTTGAGAGTCAGTGGTCCAGGAAGGAGCAGCCCATAAACAGAAAATCGCTCTGCTTGAAGCAGCTGGATATTTCAAACACCTCCATCAGAGAGAAGCAGTTTGACTGGGTTAGAGGGAAGGGCTTGAGCTTGGAGTCAACAACCCAGGATTTTCATTCCATTTCTGCTTTGTGGCTCCAGGAAAGTGCCTCAACTTCTCTGATCTCCTGCAGGAGCTCCAGGGCTGTGGTGTGGGTCTGGAAGATCTCCGCGCACCTCTCCCCATCCCGACTTGATGATGCTAGAAGACAAGTGGTGTGAGAATGAATCTCTATGTCACTAGAGCTATTAATAAACTGAAGGGCTGGCATGTTATTGCAAGAAAACGAAATTGGCTATTTGGAAGCCATACTACACAAAGAGAACACAGGCTCAAGGGCTCGTAAATTTCTATTCATCTCATCCATCTTACCTTGTAGAAAGTAGCAGAGTTTTGTCAATGAGGCTCAAAATGGTCCCTGGACCAGCATTCCCTGGAAACTTGTTAGAAATGCAAATCATTGAGCCCCACCTCAGACCTACCAAATCAGAAACCCTGGGGGAGGGACCCAGCAATCTGTTTTCATAAGCCCTCCAGGTGGTTGTGGTGCAGAACTACTGACCCAGAGAAATCGGTTATTTTGTCCCAGCTCCAACCCCAACGAGCTCCAGGAGTTGACATCAATCCTGGTTTCTGTGTCTTTGTATAACACCTGGTTTTCCAGTTTTGCCTAAAAAGAAACACATAGAAAAGAGCTTGGCAGCGTGTGTTTATTGCATTCAGTAGCAATTTTTGCCCAGTTCAAATAATGCACTTTTTCTTTTACTTGCTTTTGTTTTTGGAATTGAATATCATTTGCTTAATGTAGATAAAAGGGAGGAAGCACTGCTACCATCTACAACAAGCAAGATAGTTATTTTTCTTTAAATTTGTGCCTGCCCAAGTTCACTCTTGTGATTGTCCTTTCACTGTAGTGCCAGCGATCTAATTAGGTTGCGAGGAGAGAAGTCATTATTTAGATGTGTGTTCTGCACGAAGAAAGCGATTTCATCGTTACTAACTAGGTGAAATCAGCAGCTGGGCCATGCTTCTGGCTGGCAAAAGGGTTGGCTTAACAGGCTGTGGAGGAGAATGGCCACATTGTGTCAAAGCAGTTAAAAGGGAAGGTCCCCTTCACTTTCAGCACAAGAGTGGCTGTAAGGATTCCAGGTCCGCTTTAATGAATACGGGACTCTAAGAAGTGCTGGCAATTGTGAGCCATGGGGACGATGTCACCTTGATCCACCAATTTACTGCCGCCTGAAGTCAAAAAGAGCTAAACATCTTCACATGCTTCTCAGTCCACTTTCATTTGATCACCAAAAGAGGCACCTGGGACAATTGTCACTGGATGTGAACATTGATGTGATATCTATTTGCTTCAGCTCAAAGGAACAGGTGCCTTTTAAAAGGCTGAAACTGGGAGGAGATTCTGATTCCCTGGCACGCCGAGGAAGCAAAAATAGGGTTTTGCATCGGTCTGACTCATGTTTGACTGAAGTTGCCCCTAATGACAAGCAAATGTGCAATCCCAAACAGATCGCCGCCTCTTGAAGGATCATATCTGCCTGCTGTCAGGCAGACCCTGGAAAACTTCAGGGTTTCATCCTGTTTAGGCACCTGTTCACTTGCCACGGTTTCTCTGAATTTTATCTCGCGATCATAGCAGGAACTCAAACATTGGGTAATGGCTTTTTGCTGTGTGCTCTATTTAATTGATGTCTGGCTGGTTTCTCCCACCCCCTCATCCCCTTCCATTTAACTCTGGAAACATCTGTCTTTTCATCCACCTATAGAATCTCAAAAGGGCAACAAACCTGTTAGAGAAAATATCAAAATTATGAATCCTGATTTAATAAACGTGCTTTCGAGGGACGATTCTTGGCATCTATGATGCTTTCAGTTGTCTTCTTAAACAGTTCATGCTTCATTTCGTTAAGAGCCTCAGTCAATGCCAGCTAATTAATCATTGCGGCACCAGTCATCTTTTGTTTGGTATACAAACACGTGCCCTGGACCTGTCTGGGCTTGGCCATACAGGAATTTATTTTAACGCAAGAAGTATTTAAAAATAGAGACTTTTATAAATGTTTTTAGAATTCCACTAAACCAATATTGGAAATCATTAATTCCTTTATTTAAAATATGCCTTCTGGGTACCCACAAGTGTCAACTGTGGGCGAGCGTATGGTTTAGTAGCCGCAGAATTCTGAGTCCTGGATTGCTCACCAGCGTTTGTGACCTGCAATCCCAGCTGGACCACGATGTGGCTGTGTGACATTAAGCCAGATGCACCAACTCTCCAGGACTCGGTTGCCTGCGATGACGGCATTTGACTCGGCTATTTTTTGCATCCCTGGCAGCAGTGACATTTACGGTCCTAACTCTTGAGGTCTTTTTGTTCTCCTCTCACCTCAATTTCAACAAAAGAGGGCCTAGAATAAAAACACCGAGGCCTAGCAAAGACATTCATGCTATTGAGTAGAATTCTTCATTTCAGAAGACCTACTGATCTTTTTCATACGCGTTGAGTGTTCATACTTTTGCTGTAATTGCAGAAGTCAAGGGGAAGATCTCATTCTGGAAGAAATTAAGCAACTTAATAGGTGAGTAGCTTTTTCATTTTGTGTGTAGTCTTTAAAGGTTTTTTTTTTTTTGTTTGTTTGTTTGTTTTTAAGAAACGAGAACACACTTAACCCTTGGTGACGACCTGTGTTGGGCTGGTCCTGGCAGCTGTCTTTTTGGGTTCAGCTTGGCATGCTCTGGAGATCCTGTCCCAGGAGTCATCAAAGCAGATGCCAGGCCCAAGGGGGCTCTCACTGATATGTCTTTCTTCATCTCGTTTTTTTTTTTTTTTTTTTTTGGTGGGGGCTAACACTGGGTTGTCATGACTGACTAGTATAGCCTTGAAGTGAAGGGACATTTCCAAAAAGGCATTGTGGAGCCTGGGAAAGTGCAGGAAGAGGAGATGGTAGAGGGCGTGAAAAGAGATGCCCAGTGGTCACCACCCTGATGATTCACCCAGACGTTTCCAAGACCAGTGAGCTTTAGAAATACACACTGCCTACTTAAAGACAATTTCTGTTGTTCCACTTGGAGGATATCTTAGGATTAGAGAACTAGCTCTTTCCCAAGGGAAGGCAGACATGGGGTGGGGGGAAGTGGGTGGGTCATATGCTTTATAGTGAGCCCCAAGTATGGATCTTGGATCCATCACTTTTTTGGGATGACTTTAGGCACGACTCATAATGCTTCTGCACGTCAGTTTCCTCATCTATAAAATGGGTATGCTTTCCTGGTAGTTCTTGCTTCTTGAGAATTGGGTAAGATGAAGGTGGTAAAGGACCTGCCCCAGTGACCAATATTTATTAATTATAAGTCCTGATGTTTTCCCTGTGTATTCCTATAGACTCCCCTGTGCAAGCACTTTAAGGGTTACAGAACATGTTTGCATCGCTGGTCTCATTAGTCTCATTTGGGTCTAAGTGATGCTCTAGGGGGAGGCTGTGAGCTGCATTATGTGTGTGTGGGAAGCCTGCCCAAGGGAGCACAGCCCCATGCCCTGTCCCCCTCCTCCCAGCAAGGGGGAGCCACTGAGCCCCTGGCACACAGTGTAGTCAATGGCCGAGAGAGTGGCCAGTTTGAATGTAGGAATAATGGCCTTAGAACCCAACTTCATTATTTCTTTTTGTCAAATTATTTTAAGACATGCATAATGCCAATTGTAAAAGAAATAGACAATGTATGCTCAATGCATAACATTTGGACCATATGGAGAGACATAAAAAGAGACAAAATTACCCATAATCCAATCACCCAGAAATAACCACAAGTAGCATATTCATGCATTTCCTCCATGTTTTTCATATACTTGTGCATGCATGGTGGGTTTTGTGTGTATAATATGGGAATCATACTGTAATAGGCAAAATGGAGTTGTTGCCGTATACATATTCCCATATTCTTTTCTAAAAATAACTTCAAACGTCATAAAAGTTGCAAGAACCGTACAAAAACTCCTGTGACCTCCTTCACCAAGGTTCTTCAGTTTTTAACATTTTAGCTCCTTTGCTCCCACAACACCCTTTCTCTCTTTCTTCCTCTTGCTCTCACCAAGTATATGTATATGCATATGCACACATACGCATGCCTATTATCATTATTCATTTTATGAATCGTCTGAGAGCAAATTGCATATACCATGCCCCATTTTTGCTAAAAACTCCAGCATGCATTTCACTCAAACATTAACACTCTTCAATATGTCCAAATACAGCCATCCAAATCGGGAATTCAAATTGAGAGAAGGCTGTTATGTAACTGCATTCAAATTCCCCCAACTGCCCCAACAATGTCCCTTTCTCCTTTCTGGTCCAGGTCCCAATCTGTAATTATGAATTGTCACATCATTCTCCTTCAACCTGGGCCAGTCCCTCAGTCTTTCTCTGTCTTTAATGACTTGGTTTTAACAAGGACAGGACTTTCATTCTGCAGGATGTGCCGTTTTCTCGGAGTCAGAATCCAGCCCTCCATTTTTGGCAGAAATACTCACAGAAATGATGCTGTGTTCTTTTTTGGGGTCTGCATCAGGAGTCACAGGATGTCAATCTGTCCCACTTGCATCATGGCAGCTTTGATCACCTGATCTGTTGGTGTCTGCCAGGTCTCTTTACCACCATCACCATTTTCCATTTGTAATTGAAAAATGTTTTGTGGGGAGATTTTCTGAAACTATAGTAATATCTTGCATGTCATCAGATGTCCACCCACTAGCCTTGGCATAGGAAGGTTGGTTCCACTGGGGTGTCATTGCTTCTAGGTCTTCTCAGCAGACTGAGCTGGGAAATATATGCATGATTATAGGTAGTGTACATCTATCATCTATCTATCTATCTATCTTTACCTATCTCTCAATCTAATCTATCATTGATATTTCCTGCTAAATTTACCACCACTATGATGATTGAGATTTTTCTTTTTTGATAATTTTTCTATATTTATTAGCTGGTATTCTACTGTAAGGAGGAGGTTTCCTTCTTCCCTATTTATTTGTTAGCTTTTTTGTCTGTTTGTGTTGGTGTGGACTCAGGATTTCATATTTTATTCAGTGGGTTACATCTGTCCATGTTACTATTTATTTTGATGTTTGAATTTTCTCAAAGTTGGCCAGAAATAGACCTTTTGAGCTGAGTTCTTGTGACTTTTGAACATGTCCTCATCATTTTGGAGTACTTTCTTACTTTTTCGCATAGCAAGCTGTTCCAAGCTCATCTTGTACTTTCTATCACAGCCCTGGAATAAGCTAATATTCCAGGAAAACCTGAATCCTTTTAGTAAAGATTGGTTTTTAGAAACCTAGATTTGGGCAATGGGTGTGTTCATTCCTATTGTGTATCACTGTTTCTAGGACCGCTCAACAGACTGAGCTAGGAAATAGATGCATGATTATATGTACACACACATCTATCTATCTATCTATCTATCTATCTATCTATCTATCTATCTATACACAGGTTTCTCAATTTTGTCACTCTACCCATTAGATGCCAGTAGCATCCCCACCCCCCCACCCTCCACCCCAGTTGTTACAACCAAAAATATCTCCAGACATTGCCAAATGACTGGTGGGGGAAAAGTCACTTCTGGTTGAGAACCACAGATCTATATTTATTTCTATATCTAGTTATGTATATAAATTTAAAAACACATGAATTCACACCAGTACCTTCAATTCCAATATAGCACTTCAATACCTCCAATTCTAATCTCCCTTTCCATACTTGTAAAATCCTCTGTGACCATCAGAAATGCGGCTCCCATTATCTTCAACATAGTTCTTTACTTGCTCAACTCCCTTGTATGTAACCAGGCTCCCCAGCCCCTCAGACCCTCCCCTGCCATCTCCCTTGGCCCTACGGGAACAACCAGCCACCTCCACCATCCCTCCTATGACTGCTTTCTTCCATGTCTGTTTTACCTGCTAAATTTTAAATTCCGTGAAGGCAGGGAGCAAGCCTGTCCCATTCATAGCTATTTCCCCAGTTGCTGGTACAGTGTTGGTATATAATTGGTATTCAATCCTTGTCTGATAAATGAATAAATGTATGGATGTTGGGCTTTTCAACTCTATGGCAGCATGGAAAGCTCACCTGTAATCATGTGGACCTTCCCTTTGTGCCCATTCTCCAGACTGGAAAGGCTGAGGCTGAGCCCCAATCACCCCAGGCTCAGTGTGGCTCTTGGCTGAATCCAACCCTGCAGTATCTCACCGCATGAGACAATGTGCCCTTCCTGATTGTACCAGGTTTTTCTCATTTTGAAGGGTTTAGGAACTGAATTTCCAGCTGCCAGCAAGTGTTATCTGTGTCTCTGTCTGACAACAGGGAGGCTCTCCTTTGCTGTCCCTTCTTGCCTGACCTCATCCTTAATTATGCCGCCACCACGCTGCTCCCCGCTCCTGCCTGGCTGCAGCAGCCAGTGATATTTGCTCATCTTTAGTGAGCCTGCCTTGGGTAGGCTGCTCATGTGGAAAAAAGTGTCTCTCTGGCACCCTGAAGGGTTTTCAAATAAAGCTTCTTTCAGTTCGAAAACACCTGACCATCTAGTACCAATGGTGTTACTTAACCAAAAAAAAGGGGAGCAGGGATGCTGGTTTACTGCTCCATTCCATCCCTTTCTCTGAGCCTGAGGAAAGGACTTCTCTTGTGGGTGATGCAAATACTTCTGAATGGTACACAGAGACCCCCACCCCCTGCCTGCTTGCCCCAGTCCCCAGCACATTGAGGATTGCTGACTTTCTCTACACCTGGGATGAAAACAAACAACCCACAAAGAAAGCAGCTCTGACCTGAAATTCTCCTAGATTCTGTTCAGGATCTCAGCTCCTTTCTCACTCACTATACAGCATTGGGAAAGTCTCAGAATCTCTCTTGACTTCATCTGCAAAAATGAGGCTGAGGGTCTAGTGAAATTCAAAGGGCACCTTGGACTTGTGCATGCAGTGATTCTCGGAGGATTCCTTCCTACTTGGGGAAATTGCAGAGGAGAGAGAAGGTTACAGCAATGGACATCAGGAGATTGTATTCCAGTCCGGGCTTTGCCCTGAGCTTGACCTTGAGCAGCGTCTGGTCTGTCTCGCTCACTCTCATAGTCATATTTTTCGGAGGGTGCCTGGTGCAGATTAGATCCTCAATAAACATCTTCAGTTTTGCTGTTGGATCAAGTGACCTCACAAAACTCCTTGGGCTCTAGTTTCCTAACCTATAAAATGGGGACAATAACTTGCATATCTCAAGACAGTTGTGCAGGGTGGAGATAATGCACAGAAAACCCTGACCCCATATCTGACACCAAGGGATGGCCCTTCCAGCATCTTCATTGTGTGCCTGCTCTGAGCCCCACACGTGGCACCTGCTGCTTCACGTCCTCTCATTAGCCCTATGAGACAGAATTCTTATTCCCCCCAGGCTACATATGAACCTGTCCCCCGGCAGTTATGGATGTCTTATGAGGTGACTTATTTAGGAATTTGCAGAGCCACATTTCAAACCCCAAGCCTGCCTGATTCCAAAGTAGGTGCTTTCCCCCTGGCTCCGTCCACATCACCCCTGCCTCCCAGGGCTGGGACTGTTTGATTTACCTGCCAAAGTTCATCCGTTCACCTCTGACCCAGAGCCATCCTTAGTGTGACCAGACCTGTGACACAGCTGGCAGAGCTGGCCCCTTGGGCTCCCCTAATCCCCAACAGAGGGTGTTTGCTGCCTGCTTTGGCATCCCTGGCGAATGGCATGAATCAAGCTGACAGGTATTGGCAGAGAAATAGCCACAGCATCATAACACCCTCTAACTGTGTTTGATTCAGTGGCTAATGAGGTCATTAGCAAAGGAGAGTAATTGTAGGCATGTCTCGCCCAATGGTTGCTGCCAGATCAATGGCCATTTATCAGTCTCCCACTTGGGTACAGGCAATGGCATCAAATTGGTCCTGGCATCAATTCCTGGGAAGGTAAATGCACTTTATAACCATCTCTGGTGCCGGTCGATGCCCTCCAGGGGACGTCTTGGGGTCAGAGGCCGTAGCTGCCTGGGGTCTCTGCTCACAGTGGGCCTTGGTGTCTCGGTGTTCTCGGTATCTGGGGTGTGCCAGGCCCTGGGAGCCACACTGGGATGGGCACGTTTGGTCCCGAATGCACCCCACAAGCTTCCTCCTTGAAGCAGCACCAGCTAGACAGAATCAATTTCCCATTGACTTTCAGCTCCATCTCAGACACAGTGTAATTCTCCTCTGGGCATTTATAAAGGCCATTGACCGTCTTATAAAAGATTTAAACACTTACCTCGTAGCCGGTGGGAGCTCTATCTATCATGGTGCCTTTTTGACAATTTGTGGGGGCGGGGATGAGGTGGGCTGGGGGTGGTGGCGTTCCCACGGCAGGCGTGGCTCAGGCTGGACAGAGCACGAACAGATCAAAGGAAGGGCCCCCCTAATTCATCAGCCAGGGGGCTCCTGCTCTGGAAGGCAGGCAGAGCCAGGATGTTATACTCATTTTATAGACAGGGAATCTGAGATTCAGAGAAGGTGTCTATTTGGCCAAGATAATCTCAATTTTCAGGTACAGCAGCGTTTTCCCACTTACATCTCTCCTGCCCTTCCGCTGCCCGTTCTCTTTCCATCCAGGCCCACTCTGCAGCCAGCATGTGGTGCTTTCTAGAGCACAGGAGAGGAATGAGATGAGGGGATACCTTTCCTGGGGGAGCTCGGTCCAGTGGTGAAGTAGACGGGAGTTGGGTAATTGCATTTCAGTGTGTTTGATGCTATGATAATTTAGGGCCGGAGCTCAGTGGGGTGGGGGTTTGTGGTCAGGCATGACATAGAATACAGGTACAGGCCTGAGGCAGAAGGGAACCCAAGCTACTTGGGAAGTTGCAAACGGGTATTTGGGTGGGGAATGACGGAGGAGCATGATCTGCCCCTGTTTCCCATTCTGATCACATCCTCCACTCCTTTTCCCTTTACTCATTGTGTTTGAGCCACAAAGGCCTCCTTGCGGTTCTCCCAACACACCAGATGTACTCTGACCTCAGGGCTTTTGCATGGGCTCTTCCTACTGCTGGGAATGATCTTCCCCTACATATCCCCTACATCATCTCCTCCAAATCTTTGCTCCAATGTCATTTTCTCAGTTAAGCTAATTCTGACAGCCCAAGTTACAATTGCAACTTCCCCCCATCCCCACCTGCAGCTCTCATGCTCTCCTTACCCAGATCTACTTCTTCCCGTTCCCATAGCCTTTACCATCTTCTAACATACTATGTGATTGAAATACTTATCCTGGTTATTTGCTTTCTCCCTCAGTTAGAATATAAGCTCCATGAAGGTAGAGATCATTGTCTCTGATTTATTAAAAGTGCCTAGAACAGTGGTCAGAATAGAGTAGATACTCAATAAATATTTGTTGAGTAGATGAATTAATGAATGCTTGGGCTTTAATGATTAGCAAGCTGAAGAGTTTGGGCTCATTGCTGTGGACGATGGAGAACTATTGAGGAAATGGAAGCAGAAGAGTTAGATTTGGTTTGAGAGAAGCCCCTCTGATGACTATGTGGAAGTACCGAGAGGGGCTAGGGCAACTGTGAAGAGACTCTAGACATAATCCAGGAAAGGGATGTGAAGGTTGTGGACCACAGTGGCAAGTGTGGGGACTGGAGAGAAGATTTCTCATGGGGATTAGGTAGACTTGGCTCTTAGAGCTATAGTGGGGAGCACAGTGAATTCCTCAGTTTGAGGCTAAGGAACTGGGTGGCGAGTCTAGTCTATAATGGACTCTGAAACCATGCTTGGAGGAAGTTGTTCAAAGCTTGTGTGTGAGGTTGTGCACGTGTGTGTGTGCTTACAAGGTTGGTGGTGAATGCATGCTGCATTGCAAGACTGGCCAACAGTGCCAGTGTCATTGTGCCTTTGCCTTGGATGGAGGGGGCCATTTAGCCTGGCCACCAGAGGCCTGGAGTGGTACAGAATTGTTAACTGCCTCAGTCAAATGCTGGTGGGGAGAAAAAATAAACCCAAAAGAATGGTTACTTGACTGCCCTCTGCTTGGTACTCTAGGGCTGAGACCAAATGCTCTCCGTGCTTCCCCATGTCAGAGCAGGCGGCACAGTGCTTGGCTACCTAGTTGGAGCCAAGATTGGGGGCTCAGCACATTCTGCTTCCTCCTTCCTCCTGGGTTCCCCATGGCTGGGTGTGGACCAGCCCTTTGTCCTCTTCTTGGAGGGTCCTCTGCCCTCTCCTAGTCACATAACTGTACTCTTGCCTGTGGCTCCAGGCCTTCGTATCCGTCACAGCCTCTGGGCCAACATTCATGTGGCCCCGGCTCCTAAGCCATGACCCGCATTGGAACATATGCACCCTGGGCTCCTGGGGGCAGAGGCCCTGAGCCAGAGTGACAGGAGACCCACTGTGGTATCCAGAAGCTTAGGCTCACTCCCAACTCTGCCACAGACACTGGGTACAGGACCTTAGGAAGGCCTCTATTCTTTTTGGAATTTCAGGGTCCTCATCTGGAAAAGAGGATATTAATGACTGCCCTGGATACCTAAGTCAGAAGTCTGGAATTCAAGGGTTGCAGGTTGGAAGCCTGTTGGGTACACTGCTGGCAGGAGAAAGGACCCTTTGGTTTTGGCCCATTCTATATCCTGTGGGGTCATATGAAATTTGCCCCTCAAAGCATCTTCCCCATTGAGTGTTGTCCTCTGCTGTAGGGAGAATCGTCTCTAGAAATAACCACATTAAAAGGCCAGCACACTCCACTGACAGTGGGATTGAAAGAAAGGGAGGATTTAAAAGCCATTAAGCAGGTAAAGGCAGAATTGGTGGACCCTTGGTTCATTGGATGTGGGAAGTGAGGAAGAGGAGGTAGTCAGGTATGACTCCATGTTTGTTGCCGACCTTCTTAGAGTAATTTCACTGAAGCTTGACTGCAGAGCCCGTGGAAGGCAAAGGAGCAGAGGGGGAAATGTAGACAACTCTTTGAAGAGGCTTGCCTGTGTGAGCGGAGTGGAGGGAGATTGAGGGTTAAGGGATAGTTTTCTCTACTTTGTATCATGTGGGAAGAAATTTCTAGATGCTGAGAATTTATATGCTGAGGGGGAGTTTTTATATGCTGAGGGGGGAAGGGTCTTTGGTGAGAGAAAAACTGACAGTGCAGAATACAGAAGTGATAATTGATTAGCAAGCCTCTCGAGCGATGCCTGCATGCAGAGGAAGGTGGAAGCAGACACAGCTTCCTCCGAGAAAGGCAACATGGAAGATGTGGAGGCTTGTAAATTGGAGGGTGAGGAAGCAAAATGTTGAAGGACTGTACACAGAATCACTCTATTATCACTTTGAAGTATGCAGCATGCAGCAGGGTGCTCTGCTGCGAGGCTGGGCAAGTGGAGCTGGGACTTGAGGACAGTGGAGAAGGTCTGCTTAGAGCAACGGAGGGCGTCTGTCTGGGAGCCAGGTGTGCCGATGGCACAGTTGATGGCGCCTGGGATAAAGCATGGCTGGGTCATTATTTCTAGCGGGCAGAGTAGCCCAGTTAGACAGCATCAGGGGAAGACGGTTAGTTTGACCCATGGTTGGGGACCTGCTGGGAAGTGTGGCAGAGGAGCCAGAGAGCAAGGACCTAGAGAATGCCTAAAGTGATGGATTGTAGTGGTGGAATGAGGGGACGATTCATAGGGATTTGGGAACTACTCCAGGGACTGGACATAGCATATGATGGTTTGAAGCTTTATGTACCCCAGAAAAGATCATGTTCTTAAAGCTCATCCGTTCCTGTGGGTGTGGACTTATTGTTTGTGGGAACTTTTGATTAAGCTATTTCAGTTGCATGCCCCAGGTGGGTCTTAATCCTCTTCCTGGATCCATTATGAGAGATGAAATCCACAGAAGATGGAACAGAAGCTGAGAGAGAGGGGCTCACACAGAAGCTCATAGAGCAAGTCACTGAAGTCAGAAGCTGAAAGCAACGAAACTTGGGAAAGAAGAACTGGTGGACGCCACTATGTGCCTTGCCATGCGACAGAGGAGTCCCAGATCACCAGCAGCCTTTCTTCGGGAAGAAGGTATTGTCCTGTTGATGCCATGATTTGGACATTTTCACAGCCTCAGAATTGTAAACTTCGAAGCTAATAAATCCCTGGTGTTAAAAGCCAGTCCATTTCTGGTATATTCCATTTCAGCAGCTTTAGCGAACTAAAACATCATGATAAAGCCAGATAAAAGATGTCAGATGACTAAGGGAGCCGAGAAGAAATGGGCTGTGGTAAGTATTAGATCTGAAGATTTCAGAGCCAGAAACTTCCTGAGTGACAATAAGACCCAGGGTGTGGCAGCTGACAGGGAGGTGAGAATGGTCACTAACATTACGCCAAGCACAATGCTAAGTGTTTTAAATGGATTTTCTCATTAAAATCTCATAACAATCCCCATTTTATAGATGAGGAAACAGAGGCTTAGACGGAAGAGTAGCTTGCTCAAATTGTCCATTGCAAGATCCTCAGAAAGGGAGTGAGGTGGTCTCTTCCACTCTCAACCAGTATTCTTAACCCACTGTGCCAGTTTGGATGTACTATGTCCCCCAAAACGCCATTAACTTTGATGCAATCTTGTGGGTCAGGCTTATTAGTGTTGATTAGGTTAAAACCTACTGGTTCAGTGTTTCCATGGAGATGTGACTCAATCAACTGTGGGCAAGACCTTTTGTTGGATTATTTCCATGGAGGTGTTGTCCCATCTATTCAGGGTGAGTATTGGATCTCTGGAGTACTTTAAAAAAGAGCCACACAGGCCTAGAGGAGCTACAGCTGAGACAGACATTTTGAAGATGACCGTTGGAAGCTGATGCAGACATTTTGGAGAATGCCATTTTGAAAAGCGACCTGGGAGCAAGCAGACGCTAGCCACGTGCCTTCCCAGCTAACAGTGGTTTTCTGGTTGCCAGTAGCCTTTCTCCAGTGAAGGTACCCTATGGTTGATGCCTTACCTTGGACACTTTATAGTTGTAAGACTGTCACTTCGCAACCAAATAAACCCCCTTTTATAAAAGCCAATCCATTTCTGGTGTTTTTTAAAAGGGCAGCATTAGCAAATGAGCACACCCTCTGAGGACAGTTAGTTGGGTCACTGTGCATGTTAATGTCCCTCAGGATGACAAGTCTTCCAGGAAACATTGACCTATAGCAAAATTATATTTGCAACCTCAATCTGCCCATGCCAGCCCCACCACTAATGAGCAATCCATAATGGCCAGTTCAAGCCTGGGCTTCAAAGAGCTGACAAGTGTCCTGCTGAGGTACACTGTCCCTCTTGGTGGGCTCTCAGCTTCCTGATGCAGTGTGTCTGGCAGCTAATCATGGTGGCCTTGGCATCAAGCAAGGCTGGAAGAGAGGGTGTCTTCTGTGCTCTTCACCATCTGCCCGTCAGGCCAAGCTGTAAAGTCTCTTTGGGGCTGTATTTTCCGAGAAGTGTCATTGCCCCAGGCACATATCAAATTGTATGGCTGCTTTCCTTGGAATAATTCTTTGTGTGCAGACTGGATCCAGGCAAGAGGTACTGTAAATCCTCTGGTTGTTGGCCAAGTTTGTCTAATTATCCCAATTATTTCATATTTTTTCCCCTTCTAATTTAAATCCATTTTCCTCTCTGTTTAGCCCATCATCAAGAGGTAGTGTGGTGTGATAGAAACATCTTTATTCACTTGTTTATTTGGCAGCTATTTATTTACTCATTCAAAAAAATATTAGATCATGGATTTTGGAGAAAGGTAGGCTTGGGTTTAAATCCTGGTGTGTCAGGTAGATGGGTAAGCAAGGACCACATCATAAAGTACTTTGGGTGCCATGAATGAGCTTAGTTTCTACCCTGAAAGTAATAGAAGAGTTTTGTGACCATGGGAGGATTTATTAAACTCTTGGATCCTCAGTTACTTTTTCTTTGCAGTGAGGCTCTTGGATCAACTTGACACTGTGCTAGTGAGAAATCAGTAAGAAAATATTGTTCAGAGCCCAGTGCAGTACCTGGCATAAGACTATGTGCAAACCTGTTGATTCCTTCTCCCTCAGGTTCTGTGTCTATCTAACTGACAGGGAAATGTCACTTCCCCAGATGAACAGGATGCTGGTTGCATAGCAGTGGCCAGTAGGGGTGCATTTTTTGAAATTGTGCTGTAGGCACCATGCTCATGCCAACGGCAGAAGTTATTGGAAGCCATGGGTGGCTGTGAGTCCAGCTAACCCAGCTGAGAGATGTGGATGTCATAGTTGGAACAGGAAGGGATTGTTGAAGAGTTCATTTCCCAGCTCATCCCTTTCTTTCATATCAGTGAGCTTCCAGCCTTTCTCCTTTCCCAGTTTTACTGGTCTGGAATGTGCCCAGTTGGGGGTTGTGAGGGGGATCCCCTTGGCTCAGGGTTTGCCCAATAATCCTTGACACTGGGATTGAACCAGGTGTGAAATGGTCTGTGATGCCTTACACTTTAGGAAACTGAAATTGCATTCTTTATACCAGACACATTTTCCACATGATTCAGGGCTAGTCTCTACTAGCAGCTTCCATTTCGGCATTTCTGGACATGGAATAAGGTCATTGGGTCTGATGGGCCCACCCTCACACTGGCTTCGTGGGACATCAATGTTATGCCTTGGCCTGGCTGGATGATTCGGCTTGGATACAATATCCGCTGTTGACTTGGACATGATACCTGCTGGTTTCACGCCACGTTTCTTCTCACACATGTCGCACAATTTGTTCAAACACAAGAAGCACAGTGATTCTGCAGAAAGAGCAAAGGATTTTGAGTGAGGCTGATTAGGGTTGACTCCTGACTTTCAAGTCATGAATATCAAATGACACAATGCATGTGAAAATGCCATGGGAAATGCAAGGAGCTATGTAGATATTAGTTACAGTTTTATTTATTATTATTCTTCAATTTCTAGACCAAGATTCACATTTTGATGACAGGCTGCAAGAATGTGATTTTTTTTTGTGGGTGAAAACATCATTAATCTGTCAGGCATTAATGGAGAAGAGTAAAAATCTCTCAACATTTATGCACTTTTTTTTTTTTAACCTTTTAAAGCAGTATTTGGTTGGTCTGATCTGATGAGCTATGAATAATAGGGGAATTTTGGTAATCTATATTTAGGTCTTTTTTTTTGTTTAGTTTAAAAAGTCAGTGCATCATCAATGACTTTAATGTAGATTGAGTGAATTAAGTTCACAGTATTGTCAGTGTTAATTAAAAATTTCAGACTCAGTGAAGTGGGTATGGGAGGAAAAGAGGGTGACTGGCTTCAGAGATGCAATTGATACAAGGCTCCCCGTCTTTGTCTCAGCCCCACCCGCAAGAGTACAGTCATCCTGCTTGCTCTATTTTCACTGTATTCTCCTCTCCTCAAGAATCTGTCATGGCTCCCTATTGCCCAGTGGATTCCCTTGAGTCTGGATCATGCCGTCCCTCTCGGAGATTATTCTTACTCGTGATCTGTGTTCAGGTGTTTGTGCCCTGTGCTCTCTTGAAGATTTACTGTCAACTTGAATGTTCAGTTTTTGTAAAACTAGCACTTCTGCGGTGCACCTCTGGCAGAGTGCTGCCCATTGAGACTTTCCATGGCCATTTCTCCACACCTTCCAAACATGACTCAGCACTGGCCCCACTTTCTGCAAGGAGCTGACCTCAGTACAAGAGAGGAGGACCAGGCACCTTACGCAGTACGTTGAACTAACTCATAGCCAGTCAGAAGATTCTTATGAGATAGGATAGGATGCTTTTCAAGATGGTGAGCCCCTGGCATCTAACTCCATTCCAGTAGATCCCTGTTAGGAATAATGCCCTGCCCCCCTTTCTGATCCTGCTTTTGGTTGCTGCATACATACCTTGTTTCTCTTGCAGACTATGAGCAGTTGGGCTATACTGAATTCTGTATAATTGCATAGCTTCTATCACAGTAACATATCTTCAGTAGAATTCACCAAATGAATTAGCATTAAAGGTTCTCATAGACCTTTAGAGGCACAGGTCATTGAATCAGGGAAACTCCCAAATATAGGTAACTTTCTCTTTCCCTCCCTGGCACACTGAAGCAGGACTATAGCTTGAGAGCATTGATTGGAAAGGTTCTGTTTAGAATTGTATATTAGTTTTATATTATCAAGGTTTAAAATTACCACAAACTTAGAGGCTTAACCCAACAAAAATTGGTTATCTTATAGTTCTCTTGTCTAGAAATCTGACACAGGTCTCCCTTGGCTAAAATCAAGGTGTTGGCAGGGCTGAGCTCCTTTCTGGAGGCTCTAGGGGAGGCTCCATTCATTTGCCTTTTCATGTTTCTAGAGGCTGCCCACATTCTTTGGCTCATGGCCCCTTCCTCTATCTTCAAAGCCAGCAACGTTGCATCTCTCTGACCATTATACCGTGATGACATCTCTCTCTGAATGTCTCTTCTGCCTCCCTCTTCCATACTGAAGGACCCCTGTGTTTACACTGGGTCCACTGATTCAGAATAATTTCCCTATTTTAAGGTTAGCTGATTAGCAATCTTAATCTCATCTGCAATCTTAATTGCCATTTGCCATGTAACCTAACATACTCACAGATTTGGGGAATAGGACATGGACATCTTTGGGGGACCCATTATTCTGCCTACCACAAATAGGGACTAGGATATATGGTCTGTAAATCCACTTTTCCTTTACCCAGAATGAAGGCATTTATATATGTTAGAGAAATCCAAAATGAGATCTCATCTATTGAGAGAATATGGGCCACAACCATGATAGGACCCTTGATAAATCATCCAACCAACCACCCACCAACTATCCTCTCAAACCACACACATTTACTGATGCCTACTACATACTGGAGATTCTGAGACAGCTGGCTTTCATCATGGGGTACAAGGGGAAAGGACCTACAGAGACAAGACTCTGGGATAAAGCTTCAGAGAGGAGGGTCACATCAACTGATTCTTGAAGGAGACACAGGTCGTAGATATTCACTGGGAGAGCATTTCTGGTAGAAGGCCCAGCACGTGCAAAGGACAGAGGTATAGACCAACACAGCATATTCAAAAATCAGCCAGCAGGTCTCATTTCACCATCTTGGAAATGTGGAGGCCTGCTGGGATCAGGACTTATAAAACAACAAATTTGTATAGCAAATGCTTGGTTGTCCAAGGCCAATTTTGCTGGCTATAATGGGGTCTCCAGAACCACAGAGAGCTCTCAGTTCTTCTTAAAATTGAAGGTGTTCATGCCTGAGATGAAACTAAATTTTATTTAGGTAAGAGATGTGCTTCTGTATACAAAGCAAAGGATAACATAGCGACTCCTGGTGGCAAACCTAACAAAATCAGAGTAATCTGAGGAAATATAACTCACATGGAAACAGCACCAGGGTTTGTGCCAAATTCAGGAGCCGCCTTCCCACTGAGGCCATTGGACATAGAACCCGGGTGATGCTGTCCCCCTAAAGGATAAAAAACTTACGGAAAAGTAAATAAATGAAATTCTAGAGGAATAAGGATCAGAGAATAATTTGATATTATTAGACCAGATATAGTGCAGAAAGAGAATAGAGATGCTGGAAGAGAATAGAGAAGGTCATAGAAGACCATACAGATAATTGAATGCCTTTGTACTGGACCCTGTGATGTACCACTCAGGTTCCCTTTCAGGACTGATGGCCTTGTTCCCCTGCTGCTGGCAGACAATGCTGAGCTGTCAGCTCTCTTCAGGAATTTGCCATGGATCAAGGGTTGACTTGTCCAATGTTATGCCCCATTCCCCAGGATAGCCTACATGCAATGACCTGTTGACTAATGGGTATTAAGGTTTGGTCCCCTTGTCCTATTTGGGTCAATTCTGAAAGATCCTCTGAGCTTCAGAGCTCCACTGAGAGTTGGTTGAGGCCTTTGTTGGGACTGTATCATAGCCCAACTTCTGCACAATCCTGTTTCCTTCCATTTCTTCTCATCTATATGA
Organism: Choloepus didactylus; assembly: GCF_015220235.1. Lineage (NCBI taxonomy): Eukaryota > Metazoa > Chordata > Mammalia > Pilosa > Megalonychidae > Choloepus > Choloepus didactylus. Next base: position 20,912,878 of record NC_051328.1, on the reverse strand, counting down.
ATTGATCCCAAGATGGCTCCCCAATATATTCCCATATGCTGATCTTTGTCTCGGGGTCACCTTCTTGAAAAACCCAAGAAGCATGTGACATCATACTAAAGAAATTGGATTTTATCCTAACAGCATTGGGGAACTATTGAAGCGTTCTACTCTGATGTGGTATCTTTGTAGTTAGTTGTTTTGAAGGCTAAATCAAAGAGGGTCAGACTGGCTGCAGGTAGACCATTTAGGCAAGGGGACAATAGCAAAAGGGGAGGTGATTAGAGGTCTGCTTGTGGATGGTTATTCTTCACCTAAGGCTTCTCCTGGCATCTCTATCCATGGGGGGCTCAGAGGGCTCTGATATAAGGAATGCATTGTTCCGGCATGGCATGGCTGGCGTTTACTTCTTATTCAGAGTATTTAAAGGAAACTCGTCTCTGGTCTGGTTTTCAACATGTGAGAACCAGTCATGGCCAGAGGTGAATGCATCATGGATAAATGATGATGGCTAATGCTCCAGTATGTCCTCAGGGATTCAGAGAGGATTGGAGGATAAAACACGCACTTTCTCCTTAATTCCCACAAACGACCAATCAGCTAATCTGACTGGATGCAAGCTCCCACACACCAGCCCTGACTGACTGACTTTCCTCTCATCATGCCATGGGTGGTTTCTGAGCATTCGCTCATGTTGACTCTTCTGACTGGAGCTATCTTGTTCCATGACTTCTATCTACCTTATTTTTCACCTAAGTCTCTTTTCAAATTTCACCTCTTCTAGGCATCCTTCCCTGGTCTTCCCCAACCTGCAGGCTGGGTTAGGTATATTTTTACTGTATTTTTATAATATCTTTTTGTCAGCTTCTAAACCATAAACTCCAGGGTGACAGAGACCATGTGTTCACTAAGGATTTGGGGCAAAATAAGCACTCTTTTTCCCATTCATGGTTCTGACCATTAAAGACTTTAGACACAAATAACGTACACAAGACTATATCCTCAAATGGGGATTGCTTTATCTACTTCAGTAATGATTGTACAACACTCACTAACCATCAAAACTAGATACTCTAGTAGGAGCTTGTGGCTTAGAGCTGGGGTCAAGTAACATCTCCTACTTGCCATCCTAAATTTAAACCTCAAGATATGCAATCTGGAGCAAACCACACAAGATAATGCATGGCTGATAGAGTAGACTCCAAATTCCCTTAGCTGTCCAACCTTGTGAAATAGGACTGCAGGTCTGTGTATCACTCATGGAAGTCAATAGAAAGTCAGAGAAGAGAGGGAGAGAATGGTGGTTCTGTCTCTTGAGAGAGGCCCTGCCCTGCTAGGCTCATGACAGAGAGACAGGGAAGAGAAGGAGGATATATGGCACCAGGGCCTGATGGCAAAAGGGAGTCCTATTGTGAGATGATATTCCTGCCTACTAGGAAAATGTTGCCCATTGAAGTTACTCTGGGCAGTTGGATTAGATATTCCTCCTCCACAGGAATAGGGAGTGAAAAGGTGGAGAGAGGACCAAAATTCTCTCATTGGTACTTTCTTACATAGGGAAAGTGGATGGAAATGTGGTGGAACTTCCCACCTTTATGGAATGAAGTGAGAACATGAGGGGAAAGAGCGTGTGTGGTTTTCCAGCCAGGCCAGGCCTCTTGATCTTTGTGCCCCAAGCAGCAAGCATGAAACTGGCCCAAAGAAGGCATCAGTTACTGCCTGTTGATAGAATGGGTGAATAATAACCTAATGGGCAAAGAATGACTCTCAGTTACTAATTAATGTACTTGGGCTTCTGTAGTTTTATAAATGTAACTTATTCTCAACCTCCAAGGCCTGTCACTGAAAGTCCCCTCAGAATCTTTTGCCCCCTTACCTTTGGACATATCTATCACACAGGTGTGCTGTCATCTGAGTTGAGCTCCTGCTAGGGTAGCAATGGGATGTGGCCAGAAGGTAAGACTTGGAGCCTGGCCCTGCTGTTACCTAGGGAAGTCAGGGGCTCCTTGTCAGTGTGATGAAGGGAGCTTAGTTTAGGACCAAGTGGGCCTCACTATCTGAGAAGGGCAGATAGAGTAGAGAAATGGAATTCAGGGAGCAGATGGGAGTCAGCGGTGGGTAAGTGCAGTGCGTGGCTCCCCTCTAGTTTATCCACCTAAGGTGAAATGGAAGCAATATGCATGTGTGAGAATGACCAGGGGTTTGGGCCCCCAGAAGCAGATGTGGATTCAGGACCCAACTCTAGTCCCAACAAAGAACTGGAATTTTCACACAGGGAAATGGAGGTCAGCACGTGATAGTAAGAGAAGGCAGGGGCCACTCTCCGAGTCCTCGGTGCCCAGCCAGGACATGTGCTATTTGCTCTGTGTTGATGAGTTGGGGGTGAAGGGCATGCTAAGGGAGACAGACTAACACTTTACCCATACTGAGGCAGATGCTATGATTTGCCACTGAAATCATCTTCAATGAAGGGCTCATCCCAACTGCTGGGAAATCTGTTGGCAGACAACTTTGATTTCTGCCAACCCATTTAAGGATTGCAGAAAGCCACCCACCTAAGGTCATATCCCTTCTTGGGGTGGCTTATTCAACATTGGAGTGGCTCAACTTGGGACCATGCTGACGGGTCGTCTAACTCTAGAGCTCCCTGTGGGGTTGACTGTGTCTGTTGTTGGTTCTGCATCACAAGTGAACTTCTTCTTCTATCACCTACACCTGTTTCCTTCCCTGCCCTCCCACAGTTGAGACCTGAAACAAGATTCCTTGGAACCCAATTTGTGACCCTCCACTTTGTATTGTGTATTCTAATCTGATTTAGAGGGGGCCAGGAGTAAGTTTAGGTTGAACATGAAGTGGCAGGTCTATGAGGGGTAGGAAAGAGGACCAGGCTTCCCAAGACCACGTCCAGGGTAAGAGTACCAACCAAATTTCTTCAAGGCCTGACTAACAGGGCTAGTGACACCTCATTCTGGCAATGCTCGGAAGGGATGCTGTACTATGGGAAAGGTTGATGGCCATTCCCCAGAAGGACATTTTGGTGTCATCTGGGCAAAGTGACTTGTTATACCCTGGAACTACTCTCAGGAAACATCCCAACTCAGACAACAAGGTAGTCCATCAACTAATAGGTATTATTCTCAAGTGCCTCTAGGATTTGAAATGTTTAGAAAGTTGCACAACTATGAAAATTGCAAATACAATGCAATTGTCATGGTTATATCCATTAGTCTGGCCTAGAAGGTACAAATATGGATTTGAGTCAAACCTGAATTTGAGGGAAGGGATGTAAACTGGAGAGAGTATTACGAGTCTTGGTTTCAAATCCTTTCTTTGCCTGGTACTGTCCTGGGTAACTTTCTTTCCCCTGAGTCCATGAATCTGCGTAACGGGGAGTAAATCCCCTATTTCCCAGATTTGTCATGGGATCTGAATTCATGCTGCCCTTTGGGAGCTCAGCTGGAACACGGCCTTCTCTGATCAGCCTTGTCCTGTCTTCACCCCTATGCCGCACACTGCTCATATATTAATTTCTTAGGAATCAGTAATTTTTTGAGCACCTCCTATATTCCAGATACTGTACTAAGAACTAGAAACATGGTCCTACCTTCGAATAGCTCTCGGCTCCATTTGGGGAGCAAACACAAAAATAGTAGAGGTGATGGTATCCTGGGGGCTCTAGTCGATGGTTTCATGACTAGGGAACTGAAACATGCCTACGTGCGGGTCAAACCCACAGCCCCCCTCCCCACAAGGTCCCAGTAAGGTGTGTGCATGGCGTACACAGGAGGAATGGGGGCAGAAGGCCACAAAGAAACACAATTTTAGCTGGGCACAGAAGACCCAGGAAGCCACATGGGGCCACATTGAGCTCCCCTTTCTCCCAGGATACTCAGGATTCACGAGAAAGCAAGCCTTGGAGCCTACTTTGTGTCAGCATCTCCTTTACCCAAAATCAAGTCTCAGATTTCTCTCTTTCTAGACAGCAGGTGTGTGCAGGGATTTCCAAGACATTTGGTGCTGCTGGGAGTTGAGGAGAGCAGCAAGAGGAGAGACTGGGCCTTTAGGTCTTACATTACAAAAGACCACATCGGTGTCTGTAAAGACTTTCTCCTTTGTCCTGTGAACAAGTGGTTTGAACTTGTCTGTTCATCGAAATCACTTAGGGAGCGTCACAAAAGTTGTGATGTTCTTGTGCCTAGACAGTGGTTCTCATTTGGGTTGGGAGGCATTGGTAATGTGGTTGGCAGTGCCAGGGGAGAATCAGGGTTCTAGATCCCCAAACTCTGGTGTACAGGTGTGTGTGGGAGAGCATGTACCTCCCATGGCACATTGGAATCAAGTGGACTAAGGTTGCCAGTGATGGAGATTTGCTGAAGCCACATAGGACTAAAATCTTTTACTGAGAGATCGGCATCATTCCCAAATCTTTACATTGCCTTAGCTCTAAAGGTGCCATGATAAACCAGGAAGGCAGTCAAATGTTCAAACAAAATATAGCAATGAGGACTAACTTCTCAAGATCACTGGTTCCATCTGGGATCATCCTGACTATTAGAGAGACCCCCCATCCCACACTTCCCATCCATTGGTCCCTACTCTACCCTTCAGAGTTGGTAGATTGAACCAGCATCTGTGATGTTTGAAGCCTGTTTTAGGTGAAATTAGTAATCAATAAAATCTACGGTCAATAGACACAAAGCAAAATAAATAGTCACATGAAGGTGACCAAGTCTAATGTAATGAGAGTGATTCATCACTTTAAGCAAAGTGCTGTTGGCCCCAGAAATTGGAGTCAGATCCTTTAGCACAGGGCCCCGGGCTGCAAGGAGAGGGGGTGACTGGAGATGTGGGGGATCTCAGGCCTGTTGGCTCTGCTGCTGCCCCTGCTCATGAAGAGTGGACCTCTCAGCAGCAAAGCTGTCATGGAGCAACAATTATAGGTTACATTTAGATGGAAAAATTACTAGAGTAAATAAATTTAATGCCCCAAAATACAAGCACTGATTATCCAGTGAGGAAATTATTAGGAAACTCATTAAGAAAAATGTTTTTGCCCTTGCATTGACCTGAGCATCACAATTAGCATCTGCACCCACATGAAATGCAAATATAGTTGTAAAATGAATTTTGAAAATGGAGTCCCTCAAGCTTTCTGATTCCCATGCTGACAGTGTACATTTGATGTCATTTGGATTTTGACTGAATGAAAAATACTTCTTGTTCTAGCACTTCCATGACTTCCGAAAAACATGTAGCTGACACTTTGTACTCTGTTGGTGGAAAATAAGGCTCTATGTTTTAGGCCACTTTTGTGGGACATTTTGTTACTTGCAGCTGAAAGGATCTGAGCTTTCCCTCCAGACTCCTGCCTTTTGTGGGGTCTCCCTCTCAGCAGATCTGAAAGCCCACTGTTACAGGTTAAATTTTGTTACCCCAAAACCTATGATGAAATCTTAAGCCTCAGTACCTTATTGGTCCCTGTGAGCTTATTTGGAAACAGGGTTGTTGCAGAGTGAGTTAGTTAAGGTGAGGCCATGCTGGGGTGGAGTGAGCCCCTAATCCTATATGACTATATGATCAGAGGAAAAAAGACAGATTAGACACCGGGAGGAGGTGGCCATGCACAGGTGGAGGCAGAGATTGTAGTTATGTGGCCACAGGCCAAAAAGCACTCAGGGTCACCACCAGATGCTGGGAGAGAGGCATGGGACAGGATTTGCTTCCTTAAAGGCTCTGGAGGGAGCGTGGTCCTGCTGACAACTTGAATTTGGACCTCTGGCCTCTAGAACTGTGAGAGAATAAATCTCTTGTTTTCAGCCACCTTGTCTGTAGTACTTTGTTATGGCAGCCACAGGAAACTAATGCACCCATGTAAACTCTTTCTCATTCCACGTCTTCCCAAGCCACCATCTTTCCTTTCACTCTCAAACTTCCTGAAATGGGTTGCACACTTGCATCCACAGCCTTCTGGTATCTTTCCCCTTCCCCCCGCTCTTGTAATATAATCCCCACCCCTCCACTGAAACCTTTCTTGCAAGTCCTTAGAAACATCCATATCGTCAACCCAATGGATCCATTTCAGCCCCCTGACCTGAGGCTCTGCACTTCCCTTTGTTTCTGAAAACCTCTTCTTCTGTGGAATTCATGAACTCTTCAGGCTCTCCACCATGTTTCCTGGCTCCCTCTCCTTTCTCCTTCCTTCACTCACTTAAAAATAAAATTCCTCTCACTTTCTTTGGTCCTCTTCTCCTCTTCTGCATTATTTCCTTTGTCAATCTCAATCTCTTAGCTTCAAGCAAGACCTCCATGTGGATGGTTCCCACATCCTAGGCCAGGTCCCAGCCTTCAGAACTAGGGTCTGACAACCCACTGTTCACCCCCATATGTCCTGATGCATCTCAAATACAATCTGAGGTCAAACTCTTTGCATTCTCTTAGGAACTTTTTTCTTCTTTACTCCCAATGGCCATTAGTGCCACCATCATCCTTCCAGCTATTCAGGTATAAAAGCTTTGCTGATACTGTTTCTAGCAGCTCTCTTATCTCCGTAACTATCAGTTCCCTCTCCCTGCTCTTTCCACCTCTGTGGTATCTCAACTCTTTTTCTTTGCTTCTCTAGTTTGGTTCCTTTTCTGAACTTGCTCAGCTTTTTGCAACTCACTCTTAAATAGTCTGCTTGCCTTCATTCTCTCCCCTATCCAATCTATCACATATTCAGCCACCAGATTCATCCTCCAAATTAACATTTCTGATTTGGTTACTAACTTGCTCAAGAACCTTTGATGTCTCCTCGTTGCCAATGGAATAACGTTTGGACTTGCAGACCTGGCATCCAAAGCCCTCCCCATCTGCTCCTGAGCTCCCTTTGTAACAGACATGTAAACTCCATGCTGCATCCAAACTCACCTGGTGCATGAAAGACCTCTTTTCCAATAATTCAGGGAGAAACCCAGGGCCTTATTCTTCCAGGATCTGAAGTTGTTGGTGGGTTATCAATACTGTATCTCAGCTGAAAGAAGACATCTGTAGCAAAGGTGAGATGTGCTGTAGGCTTGGCCCTAGGAACCAGGCCACAGCCCTGTTCCAGGCTCTGCATCATCAGAGCAAAGCAGAAGTCAGGCCGACTGGACTTGGGATCCTCTGGGTGCTGAAGTAGTGCTTTCTATGGGCCCTGATTGAGCCCAGAGTGACTCCCCAGATCTTGAGTAGACCTGAAGCAGCAAGTGATGGTCTTGTGCTTCTCACCATGGAGTGCTGGGAAATGGAGAGACAGGGAAACATGCAGGCCCTGAATCTTGACTTATTATTTGCATCACTTCTCTCCTCCTCTCACTGAAATGCAGAGTCTATGCAGGCAAGGATGTTTTATTTTCTTTAAGGCTTGAACCTGAGCACTCAGAACAGTACCTGGTGCTTAGTAAGAACACAATAAGCATTTGTTGAATAAATAAATTGAATTTGTCAAATAAGTTCTCAAGAGATTCAAAGATAGAAATAAATTCCAACAAACTGAGGTTCTTAGATGGCTAATTTCTGCTTAGTTGAGGTTTTCTACTTTAACTCTTTGATCCTGGCACAGTACTGAGTTTTGCACTAGGAATAAAGGGGGGTGGGGAGCAATTACTTCTCCAACAAGGAAACCCCTGATCAGACTCTGTCCAAATAGTACTGGAAAAACCTCAAAATATGCATGTCACGTGTAAATACCATGCATCTCTCACCAGTAATGTTTATCAGTCTGAGCTTGTTCTTTTACTATCAAAATGAGGAGAGAAAACCTTAGCACTCATTTAGGGACAGGATAAGTAACTTGCAAACATCTGTGAGTCTCTTGACAGCTTAAATTCATTCTTATCAAAATTGCATTTGTGTCTGTTTGGAAAAAACAGTTTTTTGGGGAAAGGGTAAATCCAGTGACATTTGACTTACCCCCATGCTGCCTGTCCTTGGTCATCAGAAGCACTATTGAGAATCAAGCTGGAAGCTGTAGGAGGCACTAACTTGCCTCTTAAGAAGTCCATGTGTAATGGGGAGCTGTGCCAGATGGGAATGAGCGCCCTTTGGTTTGGGGATCTTAAGGAGCTTTCAGGCAGTACTGTCCTCTTTTCCCTATCAGGGCCCTGGACCTTCCATCAAATTGGCTGGGTTTGGTGCTTGATAGTTTTCTCTGCTGATTTCCTTTACTTTGTGCCAGTACAATGACTGAGATTTCCTGGGCCTGTGACAGGTGTGTTCTCGAAGGGGTTCCTGTGTTGCTCTAAACCACAAGGACAGGCAGCCCACAGAGCGGTGTGATCTGCAGTCTGATGCCTGGTCACAAGGTAACTGGTACAACCTCCAGTCAGGTGGCCCTCGGAAATGCCACCCCCCTGCTCTGCTCAGGTCCTCTTTTTCCTGTGTTCAGGCCCCTTTTCATTCTCTTTTCCCCCATGCCTCATGTTGGAATATCACTTTCTTGTCTTGGGTAATCCCTACACTTTCTGTCTACAATTATACAAAAAACAAGAAACAAAACAAAAACAAACCAAACCGATGTCCTCTTTTTTCCCAGAAGACATCAGTAACTGGGTCAAATAAACCATTTCAAGGCTATTAATGTATACTCCCAAACTGCTTTTCAGAAACTGTATATCCATTTATTTGTGTCTCATCAAGGAATGAGAGTAACTGTCTCACCACAGCCTTGCTAGCTTTGGGTATTATTACTATTTTTATTAGCCTCTGCAGAATTAAAAGACAAAGCATGATGGAATTTCATTACTGGTTCGATTTTATTTCTTTAATTATACAAAAGGCTGAGCAATTTTTCATATGCTTATTGGCCATTTGCATTTCTTCTTGTGGAATTTAACTTTAACTTCTATGGATTATTGTTTTGGGTTTTCCCTGGGTGAATTCATAAATTGAAACAGTCAATAGTTAGTCCTGCATAAGTATATTTGTGCTGCCTTGCAAGTGTGTATCATTCCTTTCTGGCTCATCATCTGTGGAATTCAGCCTGGACTCAAAAAGCAACAGGAGTTTGCAGGTGGAAAGCCTATCATTTCATTCACATATATATGTATTGTATTTGTGTGTGCCTATACATATTATATACACATACACATACACATAAATGTACACATCCATATCCACTCAACTTGAAGCATCTGAGAGTTTGATGGAAACAGGAGCTTTATTTTTAGTAAGAGTATTTCCAAACTGAGCCAAGATGAAAACCTGTGATGCAAAATTTGGTTTTAGAGTTGTTTTATAAACCCCTGAAAATTAAGTTCTGAACTCAGCATAATAGAAAATGGACTGGTCTTTAATGGTAGCCCCTGGTGTGCGTATAATTATCTGTTGGAAAGCTCTCTGTGCCCTCACCCAGCCACTTCCGCTGTTAGATGAAAGGGTGGACGCCAGTATTTTGGTGTTTAAGTGATGGCCTCATGTGCATTTCTTCAAAATCCATAATGCTATATTTATGCCACTTCGTAAGTGGTGGACTTTTTCTCTGCTATAAAATGTGACGAACACTCTTTCTTCCGCAGACGTTAGCATCTATTTCTGGGGTTTGCATGGGGAAGGCCTGTTCTGGGCAGGGAGGAGGGAGATCCTCAGGAAGACACAGGTCATTCTGCAAATGCTTTCTGTGCTCTTAGGAAGCAGCTGGAACCTGCGGATTTATGAGGTGCCTACTGTGGTGACCATGCTGCTGCTTTTATCAGGCTGGCTGCCAAGGCAGGAGACTGGGGGTGGAGGGAAATGCAAATCTATTTTATGGTAAAGATGACTGTATTCAATAAACCGAGTTTATGAAAGTGCTCACCAGGTTGAAGTTTAATGTTTGGATATGCTGTAGATCTCTTTCTCTCTCACTCACCCTGTCCCCTGCCCTCTTCTTCCATACTCTCACCCTTGTGTTTTCTGTCTCTCTCGCTTTTCTTCCTCCTCCTCTCACTTCTTCTTTTTATCGCTTGACCTCTTATTTGTTCCAGGAAACATAGGCGGGGCTGCCACACAGGAAGCTCGCTTGCTTCTGGCCTTTGCACCCATATCTTCTGACACACAACCCCTCACAAGCTACCATTTAGGTCCTTTACTGATTTAGCATTTCCCTCCAAATCGCACACTTGACTTTCATCCCCTCGGCCCTCTGTCCTAGCTCTTTGATCCTGTCCCCAACTCTCCCCATGCCCGAGGGTTCTGACATCTGCCTTCCTGCTAGGGGCCTCCATCTCAAGTCCTCTTTCTGGTCAGAGACTTGGTGGGTCTCCTCTCTGGCTAGTGCACCTGGCTCTGGCCCTCTTCTGTCCTGGCTTTGCACACTCCTGGTTTCAGCTTATTCACTGGCCCAGGTCAGAGATCCTCAAACCATTGGCTTCTGTCCTATTGAACCCATTCAAGGTCAGGCTCTTTCTTGGCCTCCCCATCAGTTTGGGACGTTAGAAACCATGTAACTATAAAGAATGAGGAAGATTATATCCATTTAGGAAATATCCACTCACCCGTGCCTTCCTGGATATTTACTGCACGTTGGTACTGGGCTAAGGGTCAGGGTGTCTGCCTCACCTGGTCAGACTGTGTCTGCAGCTGGGGCTCAGCTCCAGGGTCTGCACTTGTGAAGACGAACCGCAGTGCAGAGCAGCAGGAGGATGGCCAAGTCATAGAAGATGCTGTGACCACACACAACTCCCGTCATTTCCCATCACTGCCTTCCTAGCATCCAGTGCAGGCCTGCCACAGTTGAATGCACAAGGGCTTGGTGGGTGGGTAAACGAATGAACCATGTTACAAGCCCAGCAGTGGAAGGGCTGGCATTGCCTAGGCAGTAAAAGAGGAAGACCAAGGGCCTGTAGTTGGATGCCTGAAGTACCATAAGATTGGGTGTTCATGTGATTCCCAAGGGCCAATCAAAGATCGACGGGTGGCAGTTATGGAGACCTAGATGTCAGCTCCATGTCAGGAAATTATAGTTGTTTAATGAGGAAATGGACCAAATCCCGGGATGACAAATTCCATGATGCCAGAGTTATTCAAGCGGAAGACGCCACATGACCTCCTGATTGGGATGCTGTAGAAAGGACTCTTACATGGCCCAAATGATCCAATAATTGTTCACTGCATCAGGCTCTATGAACAGAGAGGTGATGGAACCCTTTGTCCTCAAGAGATGCCCCAGCAGAGGCCTTGATTTGTGTTCACTATTAAATAGAAAAGAACACAAATCCCATTATGTGGATGGGGAAACTCAAGCCAGGAAAGGGAAGAGATCTTTCTGTAGGACACACTGCAGCAGCATCTGGCACTGAGAGCCGGTGGCAGGCCAGGCCCTGGAAAGGGCTTACTTGGATTTTCTCGCTATTGAGGTGTTGATCCGGGTACCAACCTACTCACCAGACCCCCATTCCAGTGCTCTTTCCTTTATAATAATCCACAAAGATGAATTCTAAACATGCAGTCATGAAGTGCTGGTGACTCAGAAGCTCAGGGCAGGGAGTAAGCGAGAGATTGTCAATTGGTGAATGCTAATGGGGAGGGAACTTAGTGTTAAGAGCTTGCTGCGAGCCAGGCACAGCTTTGCCTTCAGTGTCTGATTTTATATGGGTAAGACCCATGAGAGTTAAAGATTTTTACTGCCTTTTACAAATGATGAAGCTGAGACTCATCATTAGAGAGGTTAAATGACTTGGTTAACTTGACACAGGTTAACCCACTTGGGGCTGGAATTCTCCTCTTACCACCGCTACCACTATCACTATTTCTCCTATTACTATCACTAGTATTGTTACTACTACTATTAATACCATTACTACTACTAGTATTACTTGCTGCTCCTGTGTCTCCTATTACTAGTACCGTGATTATTAGCATGAATACTGTGATTACTAGTACTTCTAAGATTACTAATCCTGATTGCTAGTACTTCTAAGATTACTAATCCTACCGCTGTGGTTACTAGTACTTCTGCTAAGATTACTAATCCTGCCGCTGTGGTTACTAGTACTTCTGCTAAGATTACTAATCCTGCCGCTGAGGTTACTAGTACTTCTGCTAAGATTACTAATCCTGCCGCTGTGGTTACTAGTACTTCTGCTAAGATTACTAATCCTGCCGCTGAGATTACTAGTACTTCTGCTAAGATTACTAATCCTGCCGCTGTGGTTACTAGTACTTCTGCTAAGATAACTAATCCTACCGCTGTGGTTACTAGTACTTCTGCTAAGATTACTAATCCTACCGCTGTGGTTACTAGTACTTCTGCTAAGATTACTAATCCTACCACTGTGGTTACTAGTACTTCTGCTAAGATTACTAATCCTGCCGCTGAGGTTACTAGTACTTCTGCTAAGATTACTAATCCTGCCGCTGAGGTTACTAGTACTTCTGCTAAGATTACTAATCCTACCACTGCGGTTACTAGTACTCCTAGTACCATGTGATCCTCCACCTCTCCCTACCAATGCTTACGGCTGAAGTTACCGAGTGCACTCTGTGTGAGGTTCTGGACTAAGTAAACCCTTTCCAGTTTTATCTTCTTTAATTTTCACAACAATCCAATGAGATTTATGATACCGTCTTTGTCCAAAGGCTGATGACTTGCCCCACATTGTGGGGTAAAAAGAAAAGGGGAGAGGGTGGAAATGGGTGAACTGGAAGCTAGTTTCCATGGCTCATGAAATGTCCTCCTGTGTTTAAGTTTGGGATTATTTGGAAAAAAAAAAAAATCACCCTATTCTCATTGGATTTGGTGCCTTGGTCGGTTTCTCCAGAATTCAAGTCAGATCAGGTCTCTGACAGAAGAAATACGAAATAATGTCACTAGCTCTAAGAAGAGCAGCGTGTGCTTTTGAGTGCATGTCCAGTGCTGGGTTTCATGTCCGATGCCCTGTTGGCACTGTCTCGTGTGCCTCCCCTGCCCTGGAGGTGGGCCCTGTCCTCCCACCCTACAGACCGGGGAGCCCAGGCTCAGGGAAGGAAAGAGCTTCTCCCAGGTCCCTTCTCAGTGGGTCCCAGGTGTGAACTGGGTCCTTCTCCTCGGCATCGCTGGCCGCTCCCACTCCAGAATGGGGCCTCTGCCATCAGAATTAAAATGTAAATCAAAACATAATTGGCTTTGTGTGCACAGTTTAGATAAGATTTACTTTTGAGGAATGACTTTGTGTTCTAACCCAGCAGGCCCAGCTCCACGTGGCCCACTTGCACTTAATAACAGCCGGGGAGCGGGGCCATAAATATTGCAAACGATGCAGCTTGAACGAAACACCCTATGAACCGTAATAAAAACCCCCATGATTAATTCCAGAACGCTCTCTGTTCATATTAGACCTGCAGTGGCTTCCCTGATGAGATCAACACAGTGTGGCGGAGTGATCCTAATGGAAGTGTTATTGTCTTTTAATCTTCGGGAAAATGCCAACTTCTCGAATCCGTCACCAGGCCGCCTGCTTTATTTTCTCGGCGCAACCTTGAAGGCAGTTGTTTTCCCTGAAATGAAGATACATTAGAGTCTTTTCAAGGATTTATCAATAATAGGGCCTGGTCCTTCTTCGCAGGCCCACGGCTAACAGGCACATTTGTATGCGGAGAGTCAGAACTGGTCCCGGTGACCTTTGCTGTCAGCTGCTATTTTCCTAGCAGCAGACAAATGCCTTTAGAGAGTGAGTGGTAAAGACAGATATTCAGAGGAGGGAGAAAGGGGAGCGAGAGGAGGGGAGAGAAATAACACCACCAACAAATAGCCTCGGGAGGGTTTCAGGAAGCCACGCGTGTCCCTGTTTAGGACTCAGGCGGCAGAAATGGCCTTCATGGCCCCAGCCGCAGCTGCTGCCCGTCCTGCCACTTCCGCAGGGCTCCGGGGACCGCTGTGTAGGGGAAGCGGCCGTAAGCCTGGGTGGAAAATGAAATGTCACTGCCCTGTAGTGAGTGTCCAGGCCAAGAGGGAGGAAGACAAATGTCTCTTAGCCTTGTGGCCTGGGGGTGCTGGACCTTCAGGCCCCTGGGGGGCGGGAGAGGCTGCGGATGGGTGGTTTGATGTCAACTTGGTGAGCTCTTCCCCAGGGAGGAGCAGGTAAATGGGCCATGCACGTTGCGGGGCAAATGAACCAAGTCATCAGCGTCCACGCTGGGACAGCTTTTAGTACGTGCCAGCCGCCGCGCCTGTGTGTGTCCTAAACCCTCCGCTGGTGTGTTCTACTGAGTTTTGATGGAGGTGCCACTCAAGGCCCAAGCAGACAGTTGCAAAGAAGTCCAGCAAGAGCTGACGGGAAGGAGGAGGTGTCTTCACTGCCTTCACTCCCGCTCCCCTGCTTAAAGGAGCATGCATTTCTGAATGGCAGCTTTAGGCATCATCTGGTCACACCTGTAGCTTGTACATGAGGGGAAACTGAGGCCCGGAGTGAGGAAGTAACTAACCAGTGGGTCTCAAGCAGATTATCTGGAGGGACAAGTCTCTCATGCCTCTGCCAAGGGCTCTGTCTCCCTCATCTCACGCAGGGACCCAGGCTCCTTCTGCCGTTTGCTGAGACTTCTGAGACCTGCACTGGCTCATCTGCATACAGCCAGCAGGCAAAGGAAGCAGGGGCATGAAGGATCTTGGGAGGGAAATAGGAGGCTCCACCCAAAAACCGGGTGCTGGGGAGAGTCATCCACCAGTGTGCCACAGAAAGGGAGCACATGGAGCTTGTAAGCAATTAGCTTATCTCTGCCGCAGTGTCCTCATCTGTAAAATAGGGGCACTTCTCAGGCAACAGCATAGACTATACAGAAATGACAGGTGTGGGAGCTCCTGACAAATAATAGGTGCTAAATAAATGATCATCTTATCCCCTTGCTTTGGCTAGTCCTTCCTCCCATGGACTGGAGTCTTGAACCTGAGTCTGAGTCCACCCTCTAACCCCAGGACCCCTCAGGCAGGCACATAGACAAGGTTTTCTTCCACATTCTGATCTGGCATTGAAGGTGGCCTTGCCTTGCTCAGCTCTTCGGGGGCTGCTAGCAAAAACTGTCCACCTGCCCCCTGTCCCTTACCCACTCGCTGGTCCTTCCCCTAGACTTTCATTTCTCCCACTATCCTGAGAGGGGTCTATGGTCTGAGCCGGAGTCTTGTGCCCCCTGAATAAAATTATGGACAGCATTTGGCAGAGGGTGGGGATGGCAAGGAAAGGGGGGTTACTTTTGACTCTTTCACATATGACCATGTGACCCTGGCAAATGACAAGCTTCACTTTGATTATACGAACACTGTAAAAAGAATAACCCTCACACAGGTCTTTTAGAAGTCAGACTTGTGAAATTGCTGAGCACAATGTCAGTGCAGAGTAGGTTGGGAAGGTTGAAGGATGGGTTCGTCTTAGATGTCCCTCATTTCCTGGAAGCCAGGGTGCTCTGTGAGGGCTGACCATGCCGGCCTGGTGTTGGGGTTCTCCAGGACCAAGGATATGAGGTCCCAACACCTTCTCCTGCCCCTTCCCCTAGGGCTCAGCTGGATCAGGTGTTCAAAGAACAAAGAGATTAGATCACTTCTCCAGGATCCCACGGCTAATAAGTGGAAGAGTTTGGGTTTGAACATGTCGTTTTGACTCCTTCTGTCCTCTTCCCACCCTGCTCCTCATGCCATGGAAAGGCGTTGGGTAAGAGCATAGCCTGGCACTTGAGAAGGGCTTTATTAGCTGGTCTTCCTACCTGCTTCATCACTCTCTTGCCCAAGTGCCTCCATTCTCTGGGTGGAACCTTTCTTGTCTGAGGGTGAGTCAGATGGCCTCTTGGCCAAGTTGTTAGGTAATGGAATTCATAAATGCTTGTGGCTTACAACGTGGGTGGATAATTCTTCATTAGTCAATGTCACCCTTTCTAATGGGAATAAGGTGAGCTGGAAACACTACCAGCAGCGTGTCCTGGATGCCAACTTCTTTGTGTGTGGCGGGATGGTCTTGGTCTCCTTCTGGTTTACCATCAAGCTAGTGCAGGCCAAGGGCCTCGTAGTTTTCCACTCCCAGCTTTGTCAAGCTCCTTCTGCAACTGGCAGTTTGTGTCCAGGTTTTGGAAAGAGAACAGGCTTTATTCCTGTCCCTGTAATTCAGACTTGGATAGCAGTGATATACCCTGAAAAAGGAGAATCATCGCTTTTAATTTTTGCAAATGAATAAGCTGTAGCTTCAGGATATAACTTGTTCAACATCACTCCGTTAGTGAGAGGCAGGACTTGGGCTCATCCCCTGCTCCTAGCCATAGTGCCACTTGTGGATGGGAGGTAACGTGTTTGTTGGACAAACTTCCATTGCCAGCCTCCCCTGGACTGGCTCTCAGTTCCTTCTCTTGGTTTGGGGTGGGGTTGGAAACATGCACGCGCAGGCACACACACACACACTCAAGAGTAAGAGCAAGTGAGCACCTCTTTCCTCCATCATCTGGGGACCCAGACTTGAAGGCTAAAGAGTGGGTTTTCTCCAGTGTGGCAAGGGGGAGATGTGTCCTCCAGGCAGAACAAACAGCTCAAGTGAAGGCCAAGGGTGTCGCAACAAGCCGTCCTAGCATGTTTCCCCCAGAGAGTTGGTTTTCAGGTGCCCACTCTGCATGATAGCGCTGGGGGTAGGACCTCAGAGAGAAACAGGGTCCATTGCCTATTGCAGAAGATGTCAGAATCCAGGGAGACCTGAACTTAGCTGAGCCCTGACTCTACTTTCCTCAACAGTTTCTGGTTTTGGTGTTGCTTTGTGTTATTGTGGGGACCCAGGGCCTGGGCCCCCAACTCCATAGTGGAAGTGAATTATTTCACGTAGCTGCCTACTTGACTGGGACAGACTTTGAAAGTCATCAGACTTCCCCAGGAAGGAAAAGAATGTATTGTAAACAAACATTGAAACTCCCCTCCGCTGATCACTGTTGATAACAAATCTCCATACCCCTGTGTCACAAGACCTTGCTGAAATTCTATTCTCACACCCTATGGAATGCCTTTGTCCTAACCCTTATAAACCACTCCCTGGTACTCCCCAACTTTTTGCAGGGTGTTAACTTCCATCTTTCCTCATGAGTCCTATTAAACTCAGGTCTAACTCCATGCCTGGCATGTTCTTTGGTCTTAGGGCTGTGCTAGACCCAAGCCCTTCAAGAGCTGGGTTGGAACATTTATCAACCCAGTGAGTGAACCTCAGCTCCTCAGTCTTTCCAGCGCCTAAAAGATGGGTGATCTTACACTGTGTGTCAAGAAAGAGTCTTGACGTCAGTTGGGAAGAATGCAGAGGAGAGGGGGCCGATCAGACCTGGAGAAGGTGGTGAATGCCAGGAGTCATAGAAGGTTGACGGTAGGACATAATTCTCATTAATGACTGCTCATGGGCCTCTGACGTGGTAAACTATGGTTTCCAGAAGACACATGGGAAAGAGGTGCTTAATAAGTATCAGTGGAAGGGATGACGTGGATAAATAAAGGGAAGGACAAAAGAAGAAGAGAAGACAGTGGTAGATTGAAAACCTCAAATGGTAATAATAATAATGTTTGCTATTAGCAGGGCACTTAATTATTCCATCTAACCCTCTCATGCACCGAGTAGGTGAGTATTTTTATCCATGTTTTATAGCTGAAGAAAGTAAAACCAGGAAGGTTAAGTGACTTCCCTAAAGTCACATGGCTGGGAAATGGGAGAACCAAGCTTCGGTCCTTCAGTCTAGCTTCAAAGGCTGTGTTCTTTAGGATGACATGTTCTCTTTTCCTTGGCAGTGTGATGCCAGAGGAAAGTCAATTTTCAGTGATGGTGGTTGTTTGCTGAAAGGAGCAATTCCCTTTCTTCCATCTCCAATTTTCCTCCAACTAATTGCAAATTAGTGGTAATTTTCAAATGAAAAGAGGGACCCTGCATGCCATCGTTTGTGCTAACCCAGCAAGGCTCTGGGCCTGTGACAGCTCCGTCGTCATGGCAACCTTACATCAAGGCCTTCCCAGTGATCCTTGGCAGCGATGCCCTGGATTCTGGAGGTGGGGCCACTTGCCCTCTGGGTGAGCCTATTTCTTTGCTCTAATGTCGCCAGCACAGGCCCGGAATTTCCACACTTTAACAAGGCTCCGCTCTTCCTAGTGCTCACTTTCTCCCTTCTGTGATTTCCTGATCTGTGGATCAGTAGGAAAAGGATTTCTACTAGTCAGGGGAGGAGGTTCTACTCAAGCTCTGCCAGGGTGATATGAGTGGAGACCAGACCATGGTGTGTGGGAGACCCTGTGGTTGCAGAGGGACCTGCCTTAATATAGCAGGAAAGTCTGGAGGACTTGAGAAATATAACAGAAGAGCACCCAGTTGCCCCAAACCCAGCCTAGGGAAGTATCCCCAGGTAGGTCTTGGTTCCAGAAGGCAGAGGCTTTGTGCAGAGTGCTGTTTTAGTTATTTATTTGTGGGTGGGTGTGTTCTCAATAGGTAACAAACATTTACTGATTACCTACTGTGTGCAGGCTGTGAAGACAAAACAGTGGACACATGAACTTGCCATCAAGTAGCTGTCAATCAAGTGAGGGAGATGGATGTCCCTGGCAGGGTTACAAATGTGGGGATGGGGAGAGGAGGAGGTTTTGCATGATTGAGAAAGCTTTGTGGGTGTAGGGGCATGGACTCTTGAGAGTAATTAGGAGATTGCTGGAAAGATAAAATAGAAAGAATATGTTCTAGGCAGAAGGAATAGCAAATGCAAAAGTATGGAAGTGAGATGAAGTTTATTACATATTTTGGTAACCCCTGGTTTAAGTAATACTAGGATACAGATTTAGGGGATGGGAATTTGGGAGTAGAGAATGATGCACATCAAATAACTTAAAAATTACAAAAAAAGAAACTTGGGCACTCAAGATCCTGGGCTTGGCACTGTGTGGGAGACAAGCCCCTATAGGATCTTTTGGTTGCTCACTGGACACACTCATGGGCATAAGGGTGGAGGGAAGTGGCAAGTGTGAACTTCCCCTTATCCCAGGCTGACCAGAAAACCCACCTAGGAGGGCAGGGTCAAGAGCATGAACTTCTTGGTTCTTGGGCTGCCGAGAAGGTTGGTGGCCCACGTTGCCTTGTCTCTCATGCTGGTTTCAGGGGCCCCTCCCATGGAAGGGCGCATCACCTGACAGAGGGAGACATTGGGGGTTTGCAAGAAAGGCAAGGGCTGGGCCTCATTCATGGAAGCTAAGAAAAGGATTGCCACTTGTTAGGGGAGGAGGTTCTGTTCAAACTCTGCCAGGGTGATAGGAATGGAGACCAGATCATGAGGTGAAACAGGTACCGACCATGTGACGAGAACCACAACTCCCCCGAAGCTCAGACCCTGTCCATGGGAGGAGTGGCCGGCCGAGCCCACTCTGACTCTGGGTCTTTAGCAGTCCCCTCCCGTGCCATCGCCATGTGTGTCCACCCCCTTCATCTCCGCTGCCTCACCCCCAGGGCTCCCCTGCCATCCTCCCTCCTCTCCCAGCCCATGCTTCTCAGTGTGGCATCTGCTTTATTCCAAACTGAGGTTAGATTTCACATATAGTGAAATGCAGTTTAATGGTTTTTGACAAATGGGTCACCACATAGCCCAAATCCCAAAAAGATATAGATCATTTCCATCCCCCCTGAAAGTTCCCCCAGGCCCCTGCCCAGCCAGTCTCTCCTCCCCCAGGCAATACCACTCTGAATATGCTTACCTCTTTTTGCACTTCACATCAGTGGAATCACACCGTGTGACCTCTTTTGGGTAGATCCCTTTGTTTTTGTTGCTGTCTCCCTTTCTCTGTTACCCCTTTGCCCTGGGGGAAACAGGGCAGCCTCCCAGGACTCTCTCTTCCTTTTCCCAGAGGTTTGTTTAGGGGCTCATTCTGCCTGACTGGGAGTCATGCCATTACCCCCCAGGATCCCTTTAGAGCAGCACCCTGCCTGACCCAGGGCCTGGAGGTGGGTCCAAGAAGACAGCAGGGCAGAGGGCAGAGGGGTCAGAGGGGATGGGGGTCACAGGGAGTGTGGGTCAGAGGGCTGCAGGCAGCAGCAGCCCAGGGGAAGCCCGCAGAGCCCGGGTTCTGGACTTGCCCCCGGTCTCCTCTTTGTAAAGGGGACCACGCAGCACCTCCCTCTGGCAGCTCTAGGGAGATGATGCTTGTAAAATTCTGTGCATGGGATGTGCTCTGCCTGCTGGGATAGCAGGTTGAGGGAGCACAGAATGGTGTCAGCAGCTTAAGAGATCTTACTACCCTGCAGAGGAGGACACGGGAGCTGTCTCCTCCCACTATGTGGAAACAGTGATAATTCCAGCTACCATTTATAGGAGACTTAATATGTCAGGGACTGGTTTAAGTACTTAAAATCCTCATAATTCTGAGGATACATAAGTGACTGAAACACAAAGAAGTGAGCAACTTGTCAAGGGTCACACAACTAGCAGGTGGCAGAGCTGGAGTCTATCCCAGGAGATGCACCTCACAAACTTGGCTCTTTGCCACTGGCCTATATTGGGGTACACTTCCTTTAAAGCACCCACAAATCTAGGTGGCTCAAAACAGGATATCTTTACCCAGGAAATGGTTAAACTGAATTAAGCATAGATTCTTTACCCCAAAGTACTCTGAAAAATCAAAGGTCTGAACTTGGTTCTTTTAAGTAATAAGGGAGAAAAGAAATATCAGGGAGGAGATTTGTAGCCAAGCAATCAGCTGGAGCAAATCTTCCTTCATAAATGGGGTTTATACTTAAGGAAAAGCAAAGTACACATGCTGAATGGCCACATTCAGGATTAATCAGAGACAAAGTGTTCTCTGAGCGTGTCAATCAGGGTGCTTGTCTTGTATTTGCATTTCTTCTTTTTAATAGGATCAGGTTTTTCTAAAGGCAGACAACAATTGCAGCCCATGGAGTGTTAGATGGAGAAATCATTTTCTGATGATTCCTTCCCCATTTAGCCGGCCATCCGGAGCCTCTGCTGGAGAGAGAAGTCAGCAGGGGGTGTTTGTGCTTCAGGTCTCTGCCCCGTTGGAGGGGCCTCACGGAGGAGGTTGGCAGGTGGCTGGCTCCTTCCTGCTCTCTGGACAGAGATGTTCTTACCTGGGCTGGGTGAGTGCCTTCTCCCCAGGTCTGGGGTCTGGGTTTTTCTACACACTGAGAGTCTTTATCTCAGATCTACAGACCCCTGGGGACTGTCACCAGACCTTGAGAATTATTTGTCCTCACAGTTTCTCCCCAATTCATTAGTCTAAAATAAAGTATATAAATTAGTATACGACAAAGACTGCTTACTTTTAGTTGTATTTCTTTGAATGTGATGGCTAATTTTATGTGTCATTTTGGTTCAGCTATGGTATCCAGCTGTTTTGGTCAAGCACCAGCCTCGATGTTGCTGTGGAGGTATTTTGTAGATGGGATTAACTTCTACAGTTGACTTTAAGTAAAGGATATTACCCTTGATAATGTGGGGTCCTCATCCAGTCAGCTGAAGGCCTTAAGAGCAAAAAACTGAGGTTTCCTGGAGAAGAAGAAATTCTGCCTCAACTCCTCTGAGTTTCCAGCCTGCTTCCCCCACCTGAGTCTTGGACTCAAGACTGTAACATCAGTTCCTACCTGGATTTCCAGCCTGCCTGCCCTAAAGATTTCGGACTTGCCAATCCCTACAACCTCATGAGCCATTTCCATAAGATAATCAATCTCTCTCTCTCTCTGTCTCTCTCTTTCTCTCTCTCTCTCTCTCGGTTCTGTTTCTCTGGAGAACCCTGGCTGATACATTGGGTTTCCCCTTTTGGGGTCTCATTTACTTCCCTGTAAAGGGGGTTAACAATAGTGAAACCAACATAACTACTTTGGGGTGTAGTAAATGACATGGCTCTGTGTATCCCTAGCAAAGTCCTGGCCTGACAGAAGCCCTCAATGCATGCCACTCCTTTCCTTTAACAATTTAGTTTGTAAGAAGCAAGAGGGCAGTTTCCTTCAGGATTTTCCTTGCTTAAACCCCAATACCAGTTTCCTGGGAGCTTGGGAGATGTACTGATAACTTGTAGTATCATGTTTCTCTTCTATTCCTCTAACTGCCTAAGGAATAACTTGCCACAGCTATAATAAAATTCCAATGGAATAAATTTCCAAGAATAATGATTATGCTAGTTACTATTATCAGTGATAAATCAACTCTAATATCATAGCTATTCAGTTTTTGCATGACTACCAAGTGCCAGGTACTGTGAAAAACACTAGATTTCTGAAATATAGAAAATTAATAAGTACGTAGCAAATGAATTGGCCAAGTGATTGTTCATACATTCAACTACAATATAAGAATGCCCTGCCTCACCCCCATTTTACAGATGAGGACACACTCACCCCCATTTTACAGAGAAGGAAACAAGGCTCATGTCGTTCAAGCAACTTCCAAGTAAAGGATGTCACAGTTAGCATTCAAAACCTGGCCAATGGAAGTCCAGACACTTTAAGGAAGTCAGAGAGACCACGGACCCCCAACCTTCTCTCCTGGAAAAGGTCTGCTCTGAGAGGGTTTGCCTTGACTTGTAATTTATTTGCAGATCCCAGCCTGCAGGATTGATTCTGAATTTATGATGCACACTCAGGGCTTTTGTGACTTGTGCTCTTGGAATTTCATTAAGACGACCTGTAATTGTTGTGGTAAATGTTTACACATCTATAAATTATTATTAGGCAAGCAGGGCAAGGTCAGCCTTTATCTTTTAAGACACTGGGAACTGACTCTGGAGATTTCCCAGCAGACGAAGGGGTTGGGATCTGATTAATTACGGGCTGTGTCGGTGTCATACTGACAACACTATTTCTTGCCATTAATTTTGAAGCCCCAAATGGGTCATCTTTCCTGAGCATGAAAAATTATCACAATTCTACCAATTGTTTTGCAAGTGATTAAATTTTAAATCACTAATAACTGTTCGTAACTTGATCTCTACCTAAGAAACAAAGTCTGAGATGCCATTGGAATTTCAGGCTGAACCTTATTTTAATATATTTTCTTCTATCTGTTTATGCTAATGCCTTTATTTCCAACTCATTTCCTTTTTTTTTTTTTTTTTTTTTTTTTTTTGGCATCATATACTGTCTTAGTTTCCTAGCTACTAAAACAAATACCATGCAATGGGTTGGCTAAACAACAGGAATGTATTGGTTCATGGTTTTGAGGCTGGGAGAAGTTCAAAGTCTAGGCATCAGCCTAGCAATGCTTTTATCTGGAAGACTGTGATGTTCTGGGCTGGCTGCCAGTGATCCTTGGGTCGCTGGCCTTTCTGTCACATGGCAATGCATATGGCGGCATCTTCTCCACTCTCTTCTAGGTTCTGTTGAATTCCAGCTCTTTTCCTTGGCTTTCCCCTGTGGCCTTCTCTGTAAGTCCTCCAGTAATTGAATTCAGACCCATTTTAACTAAAACTAACATCTTTGAACTGTCCTATTTATAATGGATTCACTCCCACGGGAATGGATTAAGATTAAGAAAGTGTTTTTTCTGGGGCACATAACTCCAAGCCACCAC
The DNA here is from genome assembly GCF_015220235.1 of Choloepus didactylus. NCBI lineage: Eukaryota > Metazoa > Chordata > Mammalia > Pilosa > Megalonychidae > Choloepus > Choloepus didactylus. The sequence continues at coordinate 20,889,433 of NC_051328.1, read as the reverse complement.
ATATACAAATTATAAAAACAGTGCAATGATAGATAACATTAAAGAAACACTTATTGATGGAAAAGAACCAATTAACCTAATGAAACACTACACTGTGTCAGGCACTTTTGTATGCTATGTCATCTAACACAACAACCATGTGAGGTAGGTATTACCATTCTTATTCTTAAGTTGATAAAACTGAGATTCAAGTTTAAGTTGCTCTGCTGAGGTCCTATAGTTAGTGTCTTAGTTTGCCAGATCTGCTATGACAAATAACGTGCAATGGGTTGGCTTAAACAATAAACAATGAGCATTCATTAGCTGATGGCTTCGGAGGCTAGAAGTACAAAATCAAGATGCTGGTAAGGTCACGTTTTCTCCCTGAAGTCTGTAGCATTCTGGTGCTGGCTTGCTCCACTCTTTAGCGTTCCTTGCCTTGCATCCCTGTCTCCATCACATGGCAATGCCCTTGGTCTCCTGTGTCTTTCTGGTTTCTGCTGACTTCTGGCTCCTGTGGCTTTCTCTTTTTAAGGCCTCCAGTAATATGGATTAAGGCCCACCCTGATTCAGCTGAGCCACACCTAAATGGAATCTTAGATCTTATGCACAAATGAGTCCACACCTTAACTGATAATACATCTTCAAAGGGTCCTCTTTATCCTGGGTTCACATCCACAAGAATGAGAATTAAGATTAAGAACATGTCTGTTGTCAGGTCACATAATTTAACCTACACAAACAGAATAACATGAAGTAAGGTCTATGTGGTTACCAACCAAGTCCTTTCCCCTATACGTTTAGGGTTAGCACCAAGAGTCCCCTATTCAGGTTTTGAGAACCAGGTTGAGAGTTGGAAAAAAAAAATAGTTGTATCTCTGTTGAGTTTGGGGTCACTGTGTCTACTTACACAAAATCCTCAGTGGGAATGCAATTACCAGAAGCAATACAACCTTAACCACAGCAAAAGCCCTCAGTTCTTGGGACATGGGAAAGAGCTGCATGAGCCTGGTATGCCCTGGAAATACTGAAGGATTATCCTCCCAATATTAACGTCACCAATTTTCTGTTTTTTTCAATTCCCTTTGTATTTTCACTTCTACTCTGAAGATCCTTGTAGGTCAGGTATTACGTATTTTTCATCTCTGAGTCGCTAGTACATAATGCAATACCTAGCATGGAGTGGATGCTAAATAAAACCTGCTGAAGGAATAAATGACTGCAAGAATCCCTAAACTTTCCCTAAGGAAGTTTGTAGACAGTCATTGGCAGTATGTAATATCTTGCTTTCACCTATTACTGTATTTCCGGCATATTCCATGTTTCTAAATGTTCTTCATCTCCTTTTCCGATAATTTCACTGATAGGAAAAGATGTGTAAGAGAATTGCTCTGCCATATGGAAAAGTAAATTGGAAGTCAGTATTTTCTGAAGTCATGAAAAGAGTTAAACAGAATCTCTGAAGACTGTAGACCCAAAGTCTGTAACGTGGAAGCAGAGTGTGCCCTCTGTACTTCAGGGAAGTCTGGCATATGCTCCCCTGGTCTCTTAGCTAGACTGGGGACACTCAGCCCCCAGAGGATAATTATTAGCTTTTAAGCTCTTCTCTCTGGAAACACAGAAGCAAGCTCTTTCTACTGCTCTGCCAACCTCCTGGGGCCTCTGCCTTATTAGTGAGAGAATTGCGAGGTTGGCTCATGATTCCAGCCTCCTCTTTCCTCTTCCTATCCTTTAAGGATAAGTGCTCTTCCCAATGCAAACAGAAGGATTCCGTCAGCAAATAATGCTCAGATTCATCGGAGTGACCGCTGTGTGCCAGACATTTGACATTTAATTGCCCAGCAAAGAGATTTTACTCAATCCAGCTCCTACTGTGTGTCCATAACTTTGCTGAACGCTGGGGATTAGAAGAGAATGTATGGCCTGGAATCAGCCCTCAAGGTCATGTGGTCCGTGAGGGATAGGGCTTGGAAGCACCTTCAAGGAACGGTGAAGGCCAAGGATATATTGCAAGATGGCAGAATGACGATTTAGTGCCCTCTTATTTTACTTCAAGAATAGGCCAGGAGACTTACCTGTAAGAGACAGGCTGTCTCACTGTGTATGTGAGACTAGGCATCACCAAACTACTTATGAAGACCTTTCTTGGCCACCTCCTATTTATTATATATAAGAGTGCCCCACTTGCACAAGAAAAGGCCCCATTAAGACCTCATCCTGGAAGAGATGGCTTGGTTTGCCACCTCTGGCTACCACTTCTTAACTCCAAATGACCAAGTTCTCCACTTTCTTCAGTAATATCTAGAGATCTTCATTAATTAATACAAATTAATTAATTAATACAGATTAATCAATACAAATATTGAGAGAATTAAATTCACTGTATGGGATTTACCCAAAATTAACTTAATCATAACTGTCAGTCTGGTCTGTTCACTATTAACAGCCAAGAGTGTGGGTGTGTTTTCCTGAGCAATCCCTCCTCTCTGGGTCCTGGGTTCACCTTTCTCAGGGGTGACAATGAGAATGGCCAGGTCCTGATCTGGTCTATACCCTCTTATCCCATCTCATCATTCTTTTTTGTCTTTTGATCCCTGATTGTATCCTACACCTGATGGCAAGAAATAGGAAGGAGGAGGTTACCACAAAAGGCTAAAATGGGAATACATTTTCTTTCTGGGCTGCAGGAATCCAGATTCTCCTTAGCACCATAGACGATTGAAAACTAAGTATGCTGTCTTCTGGAGAACAAGCCATTGCTCTTCTCTTGTCCTCAGTTTTCTCCACTGTTCTACAGCAAGCTCCATTCCTTAACTCCCTCCTCTGGGCCTCAGAAGCCCACATCTCTAAAGTATAGGGATAGAGGGTCCCTAAACATTTTCTGAGTCCTCAAATGCCACTACTATTCTACCTTAGGGAGTACTGAATTCCCCAAGAAGAAGTCAGATCAACCCCTCTGGGGAGGTTTTAAAACACAGATGCAAATTCTTTGAGCTTCCTCCCATCCAGAGGTGGAGTCTACACCTCCAACCCTTGAATCTGGGTGGAAGTGACACTATGTGACTTCTGGAGCTTGATCACAAAGCCCGTGCAGCTTCCACCTTCCTCTCTGGAATGCCACCTCTGGGGTCCCTGAGACTGCCAAGCTGGAGAGGGCATGAGTAGATGCTCCAGTCGACAGTCTGCACCAAGCCCAGCCTTCCAGCCAACCTTGCCTACGTAGGAAAGAAGAAGCCTTCAGATGATTCAACCCCTGGCAATTCAAGTCACTCCTGGCCATTTGAGTCTTCCCAGCTGAGGCCCCAGCCATGGTGGAGCAGAGACAAGCAATCCCTTTTGTGCCCTGAGCATGTGAAAGGATTGTTGGTTATGCTACTACATTTTGATGTGGTTTATTAGACAGCAAGATTAATCAGATACTCTCTGAGGGACAGCTGGCTGGCTGTTCTAGTTTGCTAATGTTGCCGGAATGCAAAACACCAGAGATGGATTGGCTTTTATAAAGGGGGGTTTATTTGGTTACACAGTTACAGTCTTAAGGCCATAGAGTGTCCAAGGTAACACATCAGCAATCGGGTACCTTCACTGGAGGATGGCCAATGGCATCCAGAAAACCTCTTTTAGCTGGGAAGGCACGTGGCTGGTGTCTGCTCCAAATTTCTGGTTTCAAAATGGCTTTCTCCCAGGACGTTCCTCTCTAGGCTGTAGTTCCTCAAGAATGTCACTCTTAATTGCACTTGGGATATTTGTCCTCTCTCAGCTTCTCCAGAGGAAGAGTCTGCTTTCAAAGGCTGTCTTCAAACTGTCTCTCATCTGCAGCTCCTGCGCTTTCATCAAAGTGTCCCTCTTGGCTGTAGCTCCTCTTCAAAATGTCACTCACAGTTGCACTGAGTTCCTTCAGTTTGTCAGCTCATTTATATGGCTCCAGTGATTTAATTTAGACCTACCCTGAATGGGTGGGGTAGCACCTCCATGGAAATTATCCAATCAGAGTCATCACCCACAGTTGGGTGGGGCACATATCCTTGAAAATACTAAAAGAATTACAATCTAATCAACACTGATAGGTCTGCCCACACAAGATTACATCAAAGGTAATGGCATTTGGGGGGACATAATACATTCAAACTGGCACACTGGCCTTTCAGCCTAGAAGGGTCCTTGGTAAATTGAGAGCTGTGGCCTCTAGTATGTTTATGTGTGTTTCAAAGCATGTAGGGAGACTTTGCCTCTTCTTCCTTGAGAGGACAAGTGTATGAGGGAACCTAAAAAGTCACTTTTTTTAAAGAACATTGCTCTCTTCTCTTTGCTGTCACCTTCTCCTCTCTGCTATGTTCCTTTCAGTGCAGAAACACACCTGGCTTCTTGTGCAAAATGCTGCAAACCAGCAGACCACAAATCGTCACTGCTAATGGGATTCCTCAGAGCAGAGTCCTCCTCTGCCGATCCTGTCCCAGCTTTGTCCATCGTGAGCTGAGGGCTGGCTTTTCCATCAGAGACTGCTGGGGGCCTGGAAAAAAGAGGCACACTCAGTGTGCTTTTACTATACATGAGGCATTGTTTTAAATGCCTACATACCTCTTCTCATTGGCGTATCACAGCAATGCATCGAGAGAAGTGGGAACTAGTGTATTCTCATTTAACAGCTGCAGAAGGGGAGGCTTAGAGGAGTCGGGCCACTTGCCGGGATTTGGACTCCCTCAGGGCCCATACACTTAACCCCTCTGCTATCCTGCTTCTAGGAAAGACTCCAACTTGGGACTCTGTCTCTGGCAATTAGGGATGATAACTTGAACAACTCCTACCACCTGGACCTCAGTTTCCCCATCTGTCATGTTGGGGTAAAACTCTCTCTCCTGCCAGCACTGAAAGGCTTCTGAATGTTCTCTTGATGCCCTGTTTGTGTTTGTAAACTCTCCAGCTCTGTGCAAGATGAGAAAGCAGCTAGAACTTCTCCTCCTTGGGTGCTATTATATTTTGGGGAGCATAGTTTTATATGTAAAAAGAAGTTTAGTAAAATTTTGATTAAACACTAGGAATGACTCTTTCTATTATCTTTGACAAAAGCCTCAAACAGTCAGATTGTGTGAATTTTAATCCCAGAGTAACCTCTGCCTCCTCACTTTCAAGGACAGTGCCTTGCATCTCCAAGGTCAGGTCAATCAGAGCAAGGAGCCTGGGAGGTATTGAACTGCAGGTTGGAGATAATTATTTCTTCTTTTCAGTAGGTTCCTATCAGTCAGTTAAAGATTTGCATTTAAAGAGGGCTGTGGGCTCCACATATAATTTAGGCCACCTCTTGTGCCCTAAGCCCAAACCCGAGGAGTCACCAAGGCCACCATTCCACCAGCTCCTTTCTTGCCCTTCTTCCTTGCCAATTGGTTACCAAGTCTTATTCCTTCTTCTTAAGACGATCTTCTTAATACTTCCTGCCTCTGTTGTCCCCACATTGTTCTTATGTCTCACCTGCTTTCATCTGCCATATTCTCTCAGCATCTACCTGGCTCCTCCAATCCCTTGTCCACAATTCAGCCAACATGAACATTTGGGAATGCAAATGCCTCATCCGTACATAGGAAACGGCAGGTTTGCTTGGGGTGGTGGGAACAATTGCAAGGAAGTGATCAAAGCCCGTTGCCCTGAGACGATCTTCCCATGTTTTTGCCTCCCCATAGAATGTAAGCTCCTTGAGGGTAAGAATTCTATTTTAGTTTATCTTCATGTGCCCAGAAACCTATGCAGTGCCTGCTGTACAGGTTGTATCTGGATGTTAAACTGTGGCTGAATGATGAGCAGTTAAGTGTGGAAGACTGGGAGGAGGAACTCATCAGATTGGGATCACAAGAGCTGGTCAAAAGGTGTCACCTTCTATTAGGTACAAACCTGGGGAAACAGGCTGGATGCACAGCCTTCAGAGCCCAAGAGGTCAGCGACCCAGGGAGGTGAGATGAATGCTGAGGACATTCTGATGGCCGAGACCCGTCAGACTTGGCAATGCGATGGACAGACAAGTGGAAAGGCAGGTAGGAAGCCATGAGCTTAGTGTGGGCAATCAGAACTCTCGGGGTTCACTGAAGGCTGACTTAAAGATCTGGGTCTCTGGGAGCCCTCTTTCCTAAATCCCAATTTTGTCTCTACTTCTTATCGCTCTGTTCTGCAGAGCTTGCTTAACCTTTATAATCCTCAGCTTCTCAATCTGTCAAAAGAAGTTGAACCAAGTTGAAGGGTGGAGACACTTCTTCCTCTGACCATGTAGAATGCTCCTTGGCAGAGAGGTGTAGGGAAGAGTGTGGCATTTAGTATCAGACAGACTTGCATTTGAATCCTGGGCCCTTCTCCAAACTACCTGCGTGAACTTGGACAAGACACTTAACATCTAGGAGCTTCTGCTCCATGTCCTGTAAAATGGGTACTGCCAACGTCCCATGGGATTCCAGAGAACTAAATGAGATATGTATAAAGAAGCTGGCACTTAATAGGTGGCCTCTGAAAAATAATTGCTGCCACCCTCATTGGGAAAATCTATTGGGAGCATCCCCCCCTCCCCCCCACACCTCCTGCCCTGGGCTCTGCAATTCTGCCTGCTCAGGAGTCTGCCTCTTGCCTCCCCCGGCACCGTGTGGTGTCTTTGCTCTTCCTTCTCCTGCAGAGTGATTTTACATCCTTGGCTTTGTGTGAGCTCCTGACACATGTTAATGTTTGGAAAATCAGCCTGGAACAGAGCAGGGAGCCCTTCCAAACATGAGCCCAGAGGCAACAAATAAATTACTTTGCAGCGATGGTTCTGTCTGTTACAAGTTAAGACTTCACACAGGAAACAATCCCCTCCTGTTTGGGATGGCCTGGATGCTGTCCTCGCCCCTGGGGCAGGACCCGGCTTGATCTACAGCCAGGGCGGGGGCCATCGTCAAAGGCACCCACATCGTATGCCCGGCACCGTGCAAGACCTAAACGCACACATTACAGCTGAGGAATGATGGCTTAGCAAGGTTAATTAACGTGTCCAAACTCATCTGGAGCGTCAGTAGTCAAAGCCAGATTGAAAAGCAGGCCTGGTTGATTCCAGAGCCCATGTGGAACCACTCAACCTCATGGCCTGTTAGTAAGGAGGAACTGGGAAATATTTTAGGGGAAGGAGAGCATTTTAGGGGAAGGAGAGCATTTTGGGATAGTTCTACTGGATGCAGCATGAATTGCTGTTAGGAGGGAGTGAGACTGGAGACAGTGGTGCCAGGTAGAATCCTGGGGTGATTTGCCAGGGGGAGGCAGGGAGCCTGGGCTAGCACTGGGAAGGCTGAGACTTACCCTGGAGCCCCTCCCCCACTTAGGTGCACCAGCAGCGGGTCTGAAGCAGAAGCAAGACTAACCCCAAACACCATCCATGTCTTCTGTGGGTTTCTGTCCTGGTCATCAGGAAGGGGCTCTGTGCCTTAATGTCTCTGACTCAAGCACAATGTGGTAGATTGTTTGAAAAATGACCACAGAAATTCCTTCCAACCCCTGTATCATTTCCCCTTTGCCTGGGACTTTGTGGCTCCCCTCATCAAGCAGTGGAGTCTCTCTCTCTGCCTCTTGAATCTGGATGTGGTTGAGCCTGTGGGATATTAGAAAATGTGATGCAAGCAAAGACTTGAGAACTGCTTGCATACTGGGGCTTGTCCTTTTTTGCTGCTCTTTGGAACCCTGAGTCCACCAGGCAAAGAAGCCTGAGCTAGCCTGCTAGAGGATGAGAGGCCACATGGCGCCTGACGAGCAGACACAGCTCAGGGCCCTTTAGTCCAGTCAGGCAAGGGGACCATGGGGATCGACCTAGCCAGCCCAGAGCAGGAGTCCTGCCCGCTGACCCACAGAGGTGTGAGAACCAATACTGTTTGTGGTTTTGAGCCATAAAGGTTTGGAGGGGGGTGTTTTTCAGCAAAATCTCACTAATACCGGAGAATAACAGAATCAGTGAGTGGGGGAAGCTCAGGGGTGGCTCTTGTCTTAGAGCTCCCATTGCCTTAGGCATCCCCAGTGCAGAACATGTATATTCCACCTGCTTTGAATTAAAGCCTGGAAAACACACACACACACACACACACACACACACACACGCACGCACGCACGCACGCACGCACACGCACGCACCATATTCTGAGTTGACGCTAAAGGTCAACTCACCCAACCTCCTTTATTCCCCAGTGGATGTAAGATCATGGAAAGCCTTACATCCCTGGCAAAGAGAGTCTAGACTCTATCTGGAAGGTTTTTAGACCCCATGAAAGCTTTGTTTGTTGAAAATGAGAATTGAAATTGTTCTATATCTTGATTGTGGTGGTGGTTATAAAGATGCATGTATTTGTAAAAATTCACAGAACTGTATACTAAACAGGTGAATTTTGCTGAATGCATATTATGCTTTAATAAAAATATTTAAGAATAAAAAAGGGAATACTTTTTTAGTACAGGGAAGGATGAGAATTTGTATGAAATTTATGGACTCTTGAGGCCCATCATGAAAACCACTATGTTACTAAGACTAAATTTTATCATACATATTTCATTAAGAATAATTCCTTATAACTCTCATTTTAATGAATGTTTTAGTTAAATAAATTATATATAATGGAATCACACAAAACATTGGGTTGTATATGTTAGAATAAAAATTTAAAAAAATCCAAGGAACTGCACAACACAAACAGTGAACGCTAAGTTAAACCATGGTCTAGAATCAGTCGTACACATATAAAAATGTGCTTTCATCATTTGTAACAAATGTACCACACCAATGCAAGGTGACAAAAGTACGATGGTGTATGGGAACCCTGTACTTTATGCATGATTTTTCTATAACCTCCCCACCCCACAACTTCTTCAATACAAAAAGTGAAAACAACCTAAAAACTGGAAGAAAATATTTGCTAGTCATATATTAGATAAGGGTTTAATATCCCCAAAATGTAACAATTGATACTACTCAACGACAAAAATACAATAACTCAATTAAAAAATGAGCAAAAGGCTTGAATAGACATTTCTCCAAAGAAGATATTCAAACGGCCAATAAAAACATGATAAGATGATCAGCATCATTGGTTATTAGGGAAAAGCAAATCAACCCCACTATCCTATATACAGCAGAAATATATTTCAGTAACCAATGGGAAATCCATATATTGTCAGATGAAGGAAAACTAAGAGAATTTGTCACCAGCAGACCTACCTTAAATTAATGGGTAAAGGGAGTTTTATAAACAAAAAGAAAATGATAAAAGAAGGAATTCTGGGACATCAGGAAGGAAGAAAGAACACAAAGAGCAAAAATGTGTAAATGAAATAGACTTTCCTTCTCCTCTTTAATTTTCTAGACTATGATGGTTGGGAAGAAAAAACCCCTTATAATACTATCTAATATGGCTCTAAATGTATGTAGAGGAAGTATTTGAGAGTATTATATTATAAATGGGGAAAGGTAAAGAGACATAAAGGGAACTAATGTTTTCAAAGTTCACTAAAGCTGGTCATACCCTTTCTTCGTGGCATCTCCAGAAAGATCCAGAGCCCCTTCTAAGGATTTATTCCTCTGCCAGAACCCACTTTCCCCATGTGGATGGGTGTTCTGGCACTGTCTGGTGGAAGGAGGTTGGCGATGCATGTGGCAAGTTCTGTTTGCTGCAGTTGGCAGGAGGAAGATGATGGTCAGGGCATCCACAGAAGGAGGAAAGATTTCTTGCCCTGCCAGCAACAGGCTGCAAAAAGTTGCACCGGCAGGGGCAGGATTGCTTGCAGCCCTGTTCAGCACAGCCAGGCAGAACATTGCTGCCATATTGGTAGATTTCATCCAGAGTGAGCCAATATTTTTGAATAGCTTCTGTTTCATTGATTCTCAGCCCTGACTGCACACTTGAATCACCCAGGGAGCTTTTACATAGTACCCATTCCTGAGCCTCACCCCAGACTGATGGAATCAGATTCTCTGGGAATGGGACCAAATATTAGTATGTTTTTAAAACTCCCCAGGTGACTGTAATGTGCACTGCCCACTATTTCACATTCTGTTGCATCTTGTGCTGGGCCTTTTCCCTCACATTACCTGGTTAATGCTCCCAGCAGTCCTTTGAGGTCAGTATTTTTTCCCCCTTTTTATAGACGAGGAGACCGCAGCTCAGAAAATTTCCCAGTCTGTAGGGAGCACAGTGAGAATTTAAAGCTAACGCAGACTGTAGAGCGTGTGCTCTAAACCACTGCTGCCAAATGGGATAACGGCGTGGAGTTGTGCCTGGAGATGGGGCTGGAGAGGCAGACTGAGTCCTTGCCACCGAAAGGTTTCAAACCCAGGAATGACCAGATGACAACCTGCGTTGCAGGAAGAACCCCTGACAGTGGGGGATGCTGTCTTTGCATAGTTCTGAATCTGCTGGCTGGCCAACAGGGTGAAAAATATGCTGTTTCCTAGGGAATTAAATTAACCACTTCCTGTGTCTAAAAGATTTAAAAATTGATAACTGTTCGGAAGTGGTTAGGGAATCCCCTTTGTCTCACCCTCTTCTCTTTGAGAGTCTATTGACCTGTATTAATTGGGACTCACACAAGGCAAGAGGTTCACTGGGAGGGAGCTGCCAAAGGGAAGGGGCCGAGCAGAGCCTCACGGACATTTCGAATCAGGCTTCTTAACGCCAGCAGATCTCTTTCTTGCCATTTCTCACCTCTGCTTCTCTTGGCATGTCAGATGTTTCTTCTACAGACAGGCTTCTTCCTGTCTTCCTTCTGTCTGTCTTACATCTTCACTTCCTCTCCCAAGGAGTGGCAGCCACTAGCCTCCAAACTTCCCATCTCTGGCTGTCACCACCAGGAAGACAATCTCCCTTTCCCCTATCTTCCCAGCTGGCAAATGGCCCAGGGAGTCCTCTGAGTGGCCCATCCCTGATCTGGTCACCTGTGGCGGTGTGGGTGGCAGGCTGTGACCGGCGGCGTGGCTGCAGTTAGAACCACATGGCTGCCATGGGGGAGCCAAGGCTCCCCCCAAGAGGTGGATACTCTTCCAAGAAGATAAAGCAATGGAAGTCTGCTCTGAGGCCGAAGTTTGTGTAGTCATGGAGAAACAGACCAAACAATAGAAAGTTTTAGGCTCCCATAAATAGATTCTTTGGAAAGGAAATAATAATAATAGTAATCATAATTGCACCTTTGTGAGCTTAGGTGCAATGAAGCTTTGGGCCTTGAGGAAATGATGGGCTCATGAAATTCCAAGGAACAGTAAGAAGCTCCAAAGTGTGACTCTCTTTTCTCCCCTCTGCCTATTATTAAATGACAAGTAAAGTTTTACCTCTCTGGGCCGTGCCATGCCGTGCCCTCCCGTGCCCTCCTTCATCCTGAGAGGCAGGGCTGGCATTCACATGGCACAGCCTTGGCAGACCCTAGAAGAGCCTCTTGTCCTGGGTCTGAGCGTGGTCCTGGCCAGCTGATGCCCCCAGGGGCTAGTTCTATGGTTGACTATGACTGGAAGCAACAAGAAGCAACTGGAAGTTCTATGGTTGACTGTGACTCTGAGCAATGGGGTGTGGGGACAGGGAAGCCCCCCCTGTGGGGAGAGACAGCTGCTGGGCAACAAGTTCACCTGCACTGTGGGGCATCCTTGACCTTGACCCCTGGGGTCGGGGGTAAAGCACTGCTCCTGTCTGCTGCCATCGGGGCCCGTGCCTCCCTCTTGAGAGCACATGGCAGGCTGTGCTCTCCCCAAAGGACCAGGAGCCTGGCAAAGACAGGATCAGTGTCGTGCTTCTCCTGTTTTTCCCTCCTGTCTAGCACAGACCTGGCACTGCACAGGAGACCAACAGGGGCCTCCGAATTGAAATGCATGGGGTCTGTCTCCAGCCTCTTTCCAGCCGCAGTTAGCAGATGGCAAAATCCCTCTCCAGGTGGTTCTTGACCTAACAGGTGTACACGCGGAAGGCCTTCCATTTTGGAGAGCATTTGAGTGTCTGATTTATTATTAACAGAAAGCAGCAGGTCTGGAGCAGATCCAGAAAACAGCCAGAGACATGAGAAAACAGATAACAGCTCCTAGGAGGCGAGTTTAAAGTAAATACTGTCCTTGAGTCTGGGGCACAAGAAGTAGACCATAATGTATGAGGTGTCTCCTGCGAGGAGGTTCTGAGAAAAAAAAAAGCCTTGCTCCCTCCCTCTTTCCCTTTCTTCCTCCCTCCTTCTCCTCTTCCTTCCCACCTGCCTGCCTGCAGCAAACATTGCTTGAAGTCCTATCATACCGGAGGGGATGGGAAGGATAAAGAGGGTTATAATGCATAGTCTAGGCTTTCAAGACACAATATGGCAGGAGGCATAAAATGAATAGTTGTAGTACAAAACCATCACTAAGTGGTATGAGAGGTCAGGGGGAGGGAGTGAAAGTCACTTCTAGCTTTGATGTCTGATGAAAGCTACATGAAAGAAAAGGTAGAATTTGATCTTGAACTTGAGATAGGAGAAGATTTAAATCCAAGGAGGGGGAGTCACTAAGAAAAGGCAGATGTAGCCATGCAGTTCTAATCTGAATCCTGATCCACAGCCTACTAGCTGTGTGATCTTAGTGAAATCACTTCACCTCTCTGAACCTTAGCTTTGTCCTCCGTAAAACTGGCAGATATATTCTCCTAGAATTTCCTTTCTCCTGCATGATTGGTCCATCTCTGTGTACTTGATCATTTCTATCAGCACACACACATTTTGTAATATTTCCCATTAAAAAAAAAAAAGCCCTCTCCTTTGAAATCACATCCCCCTTTCAGCTACTGACCTCCTTTAGCACAAACGCCTCATGTGAGTTTCCTATAGTCATCTCTGTCCTCTCCTCCCATTCTCTCTTGCAGCCACTCCAGCCATGCTTTTGTCCCTATCACTCTACTGCAACTGCTCAGGTCAACGTCATCAATGAACATGATGCAAAACCCAAAGGTCATTTCTTTCTACTCATCATACTTGACACAATTGATCATTTTCGCCTCTGTCATGGGACTTTCAGGATACCATACTCTTGGTTTTCCTCCCAGTTCCCAGGTTTTGCCTTTTGAGTCTCTTTGCTCTGTCCTCTTCATTTCTCTGACCTTTATTTAAACTCTGAATGGCTTTGGCTATCTCAGTTCTAGGACCTCCTCTCTTTTCTACTAGCATCTTTTGGTGGGCTCACCCACTAATGCCCTGACATTTTGCCAGCTAACATCTTCTCCAGTCTCTCCCATGAACTCCGCATTCAGATCCCCAACTGCCTGCTGGCCATCTTCACTTGGAAGTCTAATTAGTATCTGAATCTTATGCTGCAACCCAAACTCTTGATCCCCTCTACCCATTCAAACTCCCTCACAAACTTCTCTCATCTCAGTTATTAATGATTGCATCTTTTCTATCACTAAGAATGAAACTTTGGGGTCCTCATTGACTCTTCTTTCTTCATACTTGTATGAAATCCACAGGCAATTTCATGGGCTTTATATTCAAGAGGCTTCTAGAATGTGACTACTTCTCACCACCTCCACTGTCCCCACGCTGTTTCCATCACCATCACTCAACTGGACTGCAAAACAGCTTCCTAAATGCCATCCTGCTGCTACCACTGACCCACACAGTCTACTGTCCACCCAACAGTCAGAAGGATCCTTTCATAGTGAGTCACATCATGTCATTTTTCCATTGTGGACCTTCCCATGTTTTCTCAATGCTTGCAGAGTCAAAGCCAAAGCCTTACCCTGGCCTGCAATGCCTGCCAGGATCTGTCCTCACTCCTTCCCCTCCTCCCCCACCTCATTCTGTCCCAGCCACACTGGCTTTGTAGTGTTCCTGGAACCTGCTGAGCATGCCCCACCTCAAGGTCTTTGCACTTGGAACAGCCTGGAACTCTTTTCCTCCAATAAACCTGCAAAGTTTGGTCCTTTATTTCCTTCAGGTCTCTGATCACATGTGACCTCATCAGAGAGAACTTCCCCAACCTCCCCCACCCAGTCACACACTCTATCCCCCTTATCCTGCTTTATGGTTCATAGCACTTAAAAGCTCCCACCATATTACATGCAATTGTTGTGTTGTCATTTGTTAACTGTTTCCTACCCACCTTCCCCTCTTAGAAGGGAGTACATCTGTTTCCTTCACTTCTGTGTAGCCAGACTTAGGTATTCCATGTGTTAGTGGTGGATTTTGTTTCTGTTTTATGTATGTAAATTGCTTGTGAGTGCCTGGCATGTGTAATAGTTCAATGCATTTTCTAATCATTTGATGGTAATAAGAAGGAAGGATTTATGAGGGGAGGGACCAACATGGACTGGTCCACAGAACTGGGGAATTATGGCTAAGGCACAGGGAATAGAAAAGTGTTCTGTTGAGTGTGAGTAGCACTTGCTACGTTGTGCTAGGAGGGCCTTGAACACCACCCTCAGGAGTTAGGACTTTAATGGCTATAGGGAGCTGTTTTTGATTCCTGGGCTGCTCAGGGAAGCACTGTGCAATGGTTTGGCTTAAACAATGGGAATGTATTTGCTCATGATTTTGCATTTAGGAAAAACGAAGGCTTCATCAAGGTGATGCTTTCTCCCTGAAGACTGTGGTGTTCTAGGGCTGGCTGCTGTTGATCCTTGGTCCTTAGCTTGTCACATGGAGGCCCCTTCAGGCCTCTCAGTTCTCTTCTGGGTTCTGTTCATTTCAGCTTCTGGCTGCTTCCTCTGTGGCTTTCTTTCTAATTTCTGAATTTCATTTAATTTATAAAGGACTCCAGTAATAGGATAAGGCCCATCCTGATTGAGATTGGCCACCCCTTAACTGAAGTAACCTCATCAAAAGGTCCTACTCACAATGCGTTCACACCCACAGGAATGGATTAAGTTTAAGATCATGTTTTTCTGGAGTACATACAGCTCCAAACCACCAAAGGAGCCAGAGCATGGTCAGAGCTGGGTTTAGTTCAATTAATCAAGTCTGGTGTGGAGGAGCGTGGGGAGGCTGGGCCTGGAGCAGAGAACCCTGAGGAGAGTTCCTTAAGTGGGTCAGTTAAACAATTGAATTTTCAGCACTGTACAATCTGCTAACCACTGTCTCTGTCTTTATTTTCTTTCAATAATGTGTTTTCACTAAAAAACAATACTTTTTGATCATTTTTCATAAGAGCTATATCACCACCAAACAACTTATTAGGATATAAATCAGAGGATTTCTCTAACCCTCTCTCTCTCTCTCCTCTTCCCCTCTCTCTGTCTCACTCTCTCTTTTGATATCATCTGTATTATCGCTATGATCCCTGTCTTATGGGCAATTGACTACTCTCAGGAGTCCTGTGATTTCTTTCTAGTTTCTCATTCTTTGGAAGAAGGTCTACTGGCCCATTTTTTGAGAGAATAATGAGTTCTGGCAGAGTTTCTGTGGTTCTTGTTCAAACACTTGGATCCAAGAAAATTGGAAACACTGAATTTCTTGAGGTTGATTTTGACTTTCCTGGGGATCTGCCTTCTGTATGGGTGGGTGGGATCAGTAAGGACTCTGGTTGGAGAAGGTGGCTGATTTCCCCAGTCTGGGGAGGCTGCCTTCAGGCACTGATCTCCTCTCCTGGCCCAGAAAATGATTTCCTTTAGCTGTAGCCTCCTCCGAGTCAGGAAGCCTGAGGGCAACCCCCTTCCAGCCAGTCTGCAGGCGCCATTGCCTTCCCTCCCTGTCTGCCACCCGGCAGCCTCCATCCGTCTCCACCCCTCGTCTTCTTGATTTTCATATCCTATATATTTACATCACAGCCAGCTCTGCCCAAGTAGGCACTGAACTCCGGCCTAATTTGTTCTTTTCTGTGTTTTCCAAAACTGTGCTCTGAGGACCAGTGACTCAGAATCAGCTGGGAGCTTGGTAAACATTTCTGGCCTTCACTTGGGACCCTGAAAGTAAATCCTGAAACCCGGTTTTTAATCCTATCTGCATAATTTCTTGCAGAAATAGCACCTCATTTCTGGCCCATCCATATTACTGTTGCCTGTATTTATTAAGTTATTATTTGTTCTATTGAGATACGTGTGTGTAGGTATTCTAGCTGTATATCTATCGCTCATTTCAAAGGAAAAATTTGAAGGATAGAGAATTAGAATCTACTGAAACACTAGCCATCCATAGATAAAACAGGGATTTTAGAGTCCTTATAACTTTTTATTAAGACAATAAAACCATATAGCAGAAAGCTTGGACAATAGGGAGAAAAGCATAATTTCCTCAATTTGATGCAACAACTATTTTCATGTTGGAATGGTCCCTCTGGGTCTCTGTACAAAAGAATTCATAAATGTGTGCCGTGTCAATGTTAGTGTCAATTTGGTGTGATATAATCAGAGCGAAGGGAACAAGGGCAGAGGTTCTGCTCCTCTGAGGACGTAGCCCACGGGACACAAGGAAAGACCCTCCACCAGGGACCCACCCAGGGCACCTGGAGGTTGCCAGGGGACAAAGTGCAGAATTATCCCAGGACCAGATCCTCAGCTTACCAAAGTCGCCGGCAGCCCCTGAGCTGCTGTGCATGGTATGTTCTTCAATTCAGCATGTGTTTACTGTCACCTTCTGTGTGCCAGAGGGTGAGCAAGGAAAGCTCTGTTGCTGCCCTGGGGCTTTGGTGGGGCAGCCAGACGAATCAACAGGTAATTACCACGCGGTGAAATAAGCGTCACTCTGGACGTGGTGCAAAGTGGGACCTGGAGGAAGAAGCAAAGCCACTGGCCAGGCCAGAGAAGGGAGGCGATGAATGTGGGGAGTTAAATAGAGGCAGGCACAGGTGAGCACACCTTGACCGATGCAAGTACAGGGCAGATGTAGGTGCAGGCCCATTCGGCAGACTGGAGCCCTCTGTTCTTACCAGACTTGACCCCAGTGGAGCCAGGGGACTTAAAAAAATTATAAAAAATTGAAACTTGAATCTGTGTAAGACAGTGTCAGACATGTGATCCTGTTTACCACTCTGCTGGGGATGGTGCATTGTCTCGGTTTTATTTATTATATCTTTACTAGAGTTCTGAGAGAGTTAAAACATCCAGACATGGATAGAAAATGATGTAACAAACACATATGCACACCAGACAGATTTAAACAAAGCATTGCCACATTTGATTCAGATTATCTTTAAAGGAAATAAAACATCACACCATTGAAGACATCTTTGTAACCCTTCTGGATCTCATTTTCCTCCTTCCATCGCTTCCCACAAAGAAGTAAACACTATCTTGAAGTTGGTACAAGTCCTTCCTGTATATGTTTTTTGCTTTTATTTCCTAGATATGTGATATACAGTATAGATACAGTAATAAAATGTCTTCTTCTGTAATTTGCTTTTTTGCCTTTCTCAGTATTAAGTTTTTGAGATTTATCCATATGGATTACATAGAATCTTGTTCCATCATTTTAACTCCTGTAGAGTATGTCCCATTGTTTGACAATACCATGATTTATTTATTTCTCTTTTTGATAGACATTTGGGTTGATACAGAAAACACCCTTCTCTATACCTCCTTACACATATGCATAAGAATTTTTCTAGGTCATATTCCTAGAGGTAGGCTTTACAACATATTTCCAAATTGCTTTCCAAAGTGTTTGCACACATTTTCACTCCTACCAGCAATATAACCAATCCCATTTTCCAACATTGGTATTTATCACACTTTGCAATTTTTGGCAATTTGATGTGCATGAAACAGTGTCTCATTTTTATTTATATTTCTCTGATTAATAAAAAAGATTCTTAACTTTTCATTTGCTCATATGTAGAAGTTCTTTATAAATTCTGGACATGAATACTTTATTGCTTATATGTATTGAAAATATTTTCTCCCAATCTCTGGCTTATCTTTCAATGCTATTTCAGCACCTTATGTCCTACAGATATCTGTAAACATTTCTCTTGGTGTAGTCGTGAATTTTATATTTTGTTAAGGATTCTTCCCTGCTCTGGGGTCATAAATATGTTCTCCATTATTTTCCTTCAGAGATTTAAGGTTTTATTTTCATATGAAGTCTCTAGCTCAGGTGAATTAAAAAAACAAAATGAAACGAAACTTTTCTTTTAACTTTGTAAAGTTCTTGAAAAAAAAAGATGTACAGCTTAGTTGTTATTAAGTAAAAGCAATAAAAGCTCAACCAAAATCAAGAAAGAAAAATCAAGGTTGGAGGTACCCCAGATGTGCCCTGTCAATTTTCACCCTGTCACCTTGCCCAGAGTTAATCACTACTCTGTGATGGCAAATCATGTTCTTGCTTTTCGTTAGAATTTTAGTAAGTATGCATCCTTACACTCTGGTTTTGCTTACTTTATTTATTTATTTGTATATTATATTGATTTAAAATATTTATTGGAGAAGTTGTAGATTTATGGAAAAATCATGCAGAAAATACTGTTCCCATATACCTCCCCAGCCACCCATAGTTTTCCTTATGATGAACATTTTGCATTAGTATGGTACCTTGGTGACAACTGATGAAACAATATTATTGTAATTGTACAATTAATTTATTCCTTAGTTTACATTAGGATAATATTTGCATTGTACAGTCCTATGCTTGTTTTTTTAAAAATTTATTCTAGTAACATATATACATCCTAAAATTTCCCTTTTTAATCACATTCAACTATATAATCCAGTGGCATTAGTTAAATTCACCATGTTGTGCCACCATCGCTACCATCTCTTAGCAAAACTTTTCTGCTCTCCTCAACAGAAATTCTGCACCAATTAACCATTAACTCCCCATTCCCTACCCTGCTCTCCAACCGTGGCCCCCGGTAACCTGTATCCTAGTTTCTGACTCTATGAATTTGCTTCTTTGAATTATTTTATGTCAGTTACAGGATACTTGCAACAACAAGGATGAACTGTGAAGACCTCATGTTGAGTGAAATAAGCCAGACAGGAAAGGACAAATATTGCTTGCATTTAAAAAAACTACATATAAGTGAAATAGTACTACATATTCTCTTTCATTTCTGGCTTCTTTCCTTCAATATTCAGTCTGTGAGATTAGTCCATGGGAGGTAGAGCTATGGTTTGTTCATTTCCGTGGTGGTATGTTATGCCAATGGAGGAATATTCCACAGCGTATTTCTCCAACGTGCTGTTGTTGGGAGTTTGAGTTGCTCCCAGTTGGAGGATGTGATACAAAATAGAGGTTAATTTCATTTTTTTCCATGTGGTTATCTATTCTCCCCCATCCATTTATTGGAAAGATTGCCTTTTCCCACCACTCTGCGGTGGCATGTTGTCATAAATCAATTGTCTGTGTCCATGCGGGCCTCTGGCTGGGTTCTGTCTTGTTCCATGGGTCTGTTTGTCTAGTCTTGCATCCTACCACACTGCATTGATTACTTCAGCTTGTAATCAGTCTTCAGATCCAGCAGAGCAAGTTCTCCCTTCTCTGTTCTTCTTCAAAAGTGTCTTCCTTCTTCCAGGATCTTTACATTTTCATTTTATGGTTAGTTTGTCAAGTTACACACGCACACACCCACTCTCTCACCCACACCCCTTTTGGGTTTTTGATTCAAAACCACCTGAGTGGAGTGTTGTAAATTTGGAATCTGATTTTATTCTTTTCTGATCTTATTCTTACAGGGATGATAATTGTCCCAGTCTTATTTATTGGCCATCCCATCCTTTCCCTATTTGTTTATTAATACACCTTTTTATTTTTACTAATATCTGACTGACATGCCTTTATCACAACCCTTTACTTTCAAACTTCCTGTGTATCTATAAACAGCATATAGCTCGATTTTTTTCCCAATTCAATCTAATAGAGGTCTGCCTTTTAACAAAAGAGTTAATCTTTTCATGAGCAATGATACATTTTGACTTATTTTCACTGTTTTATTTTGTATTTTATATTTATTTTGCTTCTTTGTTTCTCTTTTTCTCTATTTTTCTGCTTCATATTAAATTGCTCAAATTCTACTTATTTATTTAAGTATTTATTTTTACCCCTAGGGTTTATAAGTTATGTATTATTCTATTTTACTCCTTTAGTGGACACATTGCCCTTACATTTTTAATCTGTGTGCTTAACTTGACCGAGACTAAGATTAAAGTATATCTCTTTCTTTCTACCCCCAAATACAAGAAGCTCAGAATGTTTTCAATCTGAAAGGCTTAAATTACATTATACATATGATGCAATGGCTTAGTCCTTCAAATTGAGAGGTTCTCTGAGCTTTGAGCTCAGCCTCAATTGCCAGGTCTGAAGAATGGAGGTGAGGCATAGAAAAAGAGTTAGTGATTGCCCTCCCTGATTGCGTCTAGGGTGGACAGTGTGGAGGAGATGGTAGCTGCAAAGACCCTTGCAGTATCCCACAGGGCACAGAAAGAGGAAGTTAGCCTTCCTCATCACTGCTCCAAGTTCAGTATGTTGCCAAGGGATTATTGCTCCTCCATTGGTTTGTAAATCAGCTTATGGCCATGCCTGGTAGGAACTTCAATGCTGGAATATTTTACACAATTATTTAAATGTGAACCTGGAAGAAAATGACATCAGCTCTACTGGAAGTTATGGTCTTCACCTGCTAGCCAGTGTTATTATATACACATGATCGGTCATTGCTACCAAATGTGGGTGCTTTTCTTTCTTTTTCTATTTACTTATTTGTCTCTGTGGAATATTGGTTAAATTAGTTCCCAAGACCCTATCAGATCCTGTCTAGAGCTATGGATCAAAGGCCAGTTCCCTCCTTTGAATCTCTGTTTTATGCCAGGCCCTGGACTCATTGATTTTACATCTGCTGACTCACCTTCATTTGTCCAATAACCCTTTAAAGTAAATCCATCTGAATTTTGTAAATTAGGAAACAGAAGGCCAGGAACTAGCAAGACAGTGACTGGATTACTAACCCAGGCTCTTGGATTCCTGGCCCTGTGCTCTTTCCCCTCCAGAACAGGGGTCTCACTTTCTAGGGTATCTCCGAATCACCTGGGGAACTCCCAACTACGTATTCCTGCTTACCACCCTCCATAAATTTATTCAGTTGTTCCAAGATGCTGCCCAGAAATATTCATGCTTATTAAGCTTACCAGATGGTGTGGAAATACAGGTGTTTTAAAGAACCAAAGACCTGAAAGATCCTCCTTAAGGATCAAGCCAAAAGAGGAAGTGCCCAGCCACGCAGCCGTCCCTGCGTCTCCTCCGCCTTCCCCTTCCCTGCCTTGGGCTCACCATCTCGGATTCTCATCTCTCCCCTGGCCCTCCCACGGCCCTCAGTCCTTCATTTCTGCTCTGGACCTCACGCATTTTCCCTGGCGCAGGAGTTACCTGTGTCAGGCCCTTCCTAGGGACGGACCCTGAGCTTGGGTTTGAAAGACCAGTAGGTCCAAGATGAAAGAAGCGTGTTCAGACCTAGGGGGTGAGGGAGCAGACGTCAGTCTTTGCAAGGTTGGGGACTGTGTCCATTGTTTTAGGAAGGTGGAGCAGAGACCATTTGCAGGATGTGTGGTAAGGTGAAGCCAGCAACGGAGACTTATCCTTCTCTCCTTCCTGAGCCAGCAGGTGACCGAACCGTCTTCCCTTATTTGACCAGGGACAGAAATTTCCCCCATAACATTTTAGAGAGAAAGAGAAGAGAGGACAAGAGAAGAACAGATGTTTTGCCCTAAGATCACCCCCATTTGACTGAAAACAGCCCAGCACTTCCAGAGCCACCCTGTCCCCTTCTCCCCCAGTTGCCTTAGCTTCTCTCTCGCCCTTCATTTGCCCTCTTCTCACTTCATGGGTGATGGTCTGGAGGCCCATTCTGGATTCAAAATGATGTTGCCACCCAGAAAGGTGTTGGGTTCATTGTAGGTCCAATGTCTTTATTACCCTGGAAGATCCTGAGGCTCAGGCTGTGCACAGAACGTGCTCTCAGATGATGGCAGCTGGAACTGAAGTTGGGGGCACAACCCCCGGACTCCCAATTTACCTGCTTCCATTCATGCTAAGACCTAACGGAACCCAAGTCTGTCTCCACCACAAAAAAGAGTGGGAAAATGTAGTCATGATGGGCAGAGGTTTGGGGAAGAAGTAATTCAAGCTGGAATCCTGGAGGAGCTTTAGGAAAAGCACCCATGCCAAGCCCTGCTCCAGGTTCTGGAGAATCTCAATGTGGGCCAGTTTTCCAAGGCAGACAGGAGTTTTGCTATGTCTCCTTTGCTTTAGAACTCACTTATTTTTAGAGATTTAAAACTCATTAGGAAATGGCTTAAGAAGTTAATAACCTGTTACCATTCTGAAGAATTACATTGGAGGTCATTTATAGTTATTTGGCTTATGAAAATAAATACATTAAGATTAGGAGCCAATTCTTATTCATGCCATTTATTGAAGGCAGATCATCCAATAATAAACAAATATCATTAATCTTAAACCCACGTGGGGAGAAATTCATTTTTTAAAACTAATTGTACACGTGGGGCTGTAATTTTTTTAAAACTGAAACCTGAAAATAAAAGTGCGATAATACAATCAACTTTGCTTCTCTGGTACAGAATTCGATTTGTGTGGGAAAAACAAATTAACTGTGAAATGTAACCGGAAAAGTAATGTTGATTACAAGGAGCACATAATTAGGGCAGCTCAGATATGCACTGGATTCCTCTTTGCTCCTTCCAAGCCTGAACTGTAGTGAATAGGTATTCAATTTAGTTTTAATTACCACGTTAGTGTCGGTCATAATTTCCACAAATGACGTTTAAGTCACAGGAATGGGTACTAGACTTGGAAGACTATGTTTTTCTTCTTTTAAGCAATGGAGCATTTATTTCCTAAATCCCAGGGCAGCCTGTGCAGGGGAAAGAGTCACACAGAGATGATCATTTCTCAGTGCGCTAATTCAAGGTTCTTTCTGAAGCCAGTTTGGTTGTTTCATTCTATTGTCTGCAGTTTATTTATTGACAATTAATTAGGGTCACTGTCTTAAAAATGAGTGGACTAGGCACACAGAATTGTAGAAGTCTTTGTCTTTGCATTACAATTTAGTGGAGGAGACATACATAAACGCTTAAAAAAAAAAACTACCTGCCCGAGATCCATTGCAATCATTGCACATAAAAGTCTGATGATACAAGGGATGGGAACACATGGGATAGGAATAGTGAACCCTTCAGTGGTGGGGACATGGAGAGGGGACTTTTGTGTTGGGTTTTGACAGAGGAATAGGGGTTCACTGGTGGGAGAAGGAGGAAATGGCTTGAGTGAGGAAATGTATGAGGCACTCAAGGAATGGAGTGGAGCTCAGGAGGCTGGAATGCAAGGTTCTTGGGGAATGAAACTGGAGAGACAGAATGCTCATCAGCTAGTTCATGCATCTCGATTTCCCCACCATTTCCTGTACACCCCTCACTTCAACCAGAGCAGAAATCTCAGCATGCGTTCTCCTCTAATCTATTGCCCTTCTCTAGACCATCTTCCACATCACAGCCAAAGGGAAACCCAAATCTCATCGTTACTCCCCTTGGCCCTTGGGATAAAGTCCAGACTTGCATGACTCACAGAGCAGATGACTGTGCTGCCCTGGCCTTGCTCTCCGACCTCACATCCTGGCCACTGCCCTCTCTCTTGTGAAGATCCCACCACACTGTCCTCCTCTTTGTCCCTAGAACCTGCCAACCTCCTTCTCCCCTCTGAGGCTTTGCATGTGCTGTTCCCACTGCTGCACCATGTTCTAAACCAAGTTTCGCCCCTCTCACCATTCTACCCTGATCCCACTTATTTTCTGAGTCCTTTGCTTTCTTCATAGCCTATATAGGTCTGCGACGATTTCTTTTATCTGATATTGATGTGTTTATTGTCTGTCTTCCTCATTAGAATGCAAACTCCATGAAAGGAGGGATGACGTTTGTCTTGCTCACAGCTATATCCCCTGTACCTGGAACTGAGACAGGAGCCTCAAAGGGTCTTAAAAATTACTTCTTGAGGAAATAGCTGAAAAAATCAGATTCCAGAAGGCCTTTCTGTGCCAGTCTATAAGCTTTAGACCATATCTGTGAATAGCAAGCCAATAGAGATGTTTAACTAGGCCTACCAATGAGCTTGGTGTGTGTCTGCCTGCCGCAGAAAATTAAGTGTAAAATATTTTCAGTAATTTTAGTCATACCATGACTTCACTGGCATCCCTCTGTGATGATGCGATGATGAGAGCAAAAAGCAATTTTCATTTCTTGAGTAAAACATAAAACCTATTCCTGCAGGGCCTGATGCGCCCAGAATGAAAACTAAACCGGCTGGGCCCAGCCAGACAGCCAAGAGAGCTGGTTAGCAGGAGGGGCGGCAGGTCACTGACAGCAGAGGGGCCTCTGGTTTGCAATTTTAAGGGGACATAAAACTCTGGCTGGCTTTCATAGAACACCAGGCCGAGCAGCAGAGAACTGTAAAATCTCCCTGTTGCAATATAAATATGGGATGAAAGTTGATTAACCAATTTTATGTTGTTATCTGAGCCTTCGATCCATTTGCACTTGAATTTAAAAAGAGAGAAATTGAGTTTTGGCTGAGCAGGCATTTAGATTCAACAAAAAAAGAAGAGGTTTCAATTCCTTTTTCACCTGAAATCTTTATCTGGCTGAGGATTCTCAATGATGCCACTCTCCGTGATTTCTTTGGAACGGCTGCCAGAGTGTAATATGACAGCCCAGAATATAGAGTATGACGGGCAAGGGCGTCTTCTGCCTTTTCTTCCAGGGCCAG
Organism: Choloepus didactylus; assembly: GCF_015220235.1. Classification (NCBI taxonomy): domain Eukaryota; kingdom Metazoa; phylum Chordata; class Mammalia; order Pilosa; family Megalonychidae; genus Choloepus; species Choloepus didactylus. The sequence goes on along the minus strand of NC_051328.1, from coordinate 20,864,773 downwards.
GGTATTTTTGCTGCTACTGGATTATTGCAGCAGCCTCCTCGCTGGATGCCCCATGGGGTCTGGGGACCCCTCGAGTCCACCCCTGCCCACCCGCCATGACCTCTCCCCAAACAGTCACATGCATGTTCTTCCAGTGCACATCTGATGATATTGCCCCTCCGCCAAAATCCTCTACAGTGGTTCTCGTTAAGCACACAGTTTAAATGCTTTGATGGCCATCAAGTCCTTTGACAATCTGCCTATACATGCCTGCATTTCTACACTCACCCCCTTCCTTCTCTATCGTCCTTCCACCTTGACATGCCCCACCCCTTGGCTCACTTGTCTGTTTACTCATCCCAGAAACTATCAGGGGCATGCACATCACCTTGCTTTACACCTGCTGCATCCCAGCCCTGAATGTCCCTGCTCCCACCACCAGCACGTCCAGGTCAAATTCTGTACATCCTTCAAAGTCCAGACAGAAGTCCTGGGCAACCTGTTTCCTAGAGGCTGCAGCATTCCCCAACTTGTCTGGTTGTAAGATTCACTGGGGCAGTTGCCTGGTCAGGAAGGGCTATGTTTACTGGGTGAAGAAAGAGAAATTTCTCCCAGGCAGAGGTTTGCCTGGTCAAGCACACACGGCCGTGGTTCTAGATGGAGCCAAGGCCCGCCCAAGCTCGTGTCCTCTGGCCTTGAGTGTTGTGGTGAGGATTCTGGTGACACAATATCTGGCACACTTCCTTCCGGGCTGCATCCTCGTCCTCTGCCACATCACAGGCGATGGCAAAGAACATTGCCTTTCGCTGCCTCGACGGAAGGGCAGGCGTATGCCCCAGGGCTGATTCCCCCAGGGAGTCAGTGAGCCCAAGGCCCGGGGGGCAGAAGCTCCTTCCTGGCGTGAGTCCCCTTCCTTTGGAAGTCGCACAGCGGCCTAGGTGAGGTCCTCGTTCAGTGTCCGATTAGATGGTCCTAGGGCTCTCAGAGCATCATGTCTTGTTAGGAGCTGGGGTTTCATTTTCAGAATTTCTAACTAGACTGCATAGGGAGTTGTGACTTAGCAAACACTGGAGCTGAGATGATTTCAGGGCACTGGAGAAGAGGGCTCAGGAATCTTCCCTCTCCTGTCCTCCGCTCCCCTCCTCTGGGTTCTCTCCCTCTCTTCTTCTCTTTATTTTGCTTTCTGTCTCCCTCTGTCTAAGTTTCCATCACCAAGAAACATACCCCTCCTGAGGACACACACCAAGACCCTTCAAGCCCAGTCCATCCCCACACAGCCTCTGGGACCCCAAGCGCTGCCCTTCTAAATTGAATGCCTCTTGAAGGCTACCCCTCAGTGCCGCGGGGTTGTCAGGTCTGGAGGATCACATCCCCCAATCTCGGATCAGGTGCTATCGGAAATGGCCTTCCCCTTTAGAAGAGGACAGAGGCTTCTGTCCTTGAGAACGACCACATTCTCCTTGATGGGAGAACACGTGCACTTTTCATTCAGGGCTCTCCAGGGCACTGCAGGCTGGAAAAGTTCACGTGCCCTTTGCAAGATATGAAACAGGCCTAATTTGCAACCTCATTGTTGTCCCATTTTCCCTGATAACACCAACACAGGGGCTTTTAAGAACAGGGCTCTGGGAGGAGACATTTGCTTGTGCTCTTGGCTCTGGTCATCATGTGGGGGGGGGCTTGACCATGAGCCCTTGGAGAGAGCTCTTACGTCTCTATCCCGAGATGCTCATGTCTAAAATGAAGGGCGTGAAGTGCTTTCATTTCCATCCAGCAATGCATTGGTGAGTATGGAGGGCCTGCCCTGCTGGCCTGGGGGGAGGCTGCTGACCTGGGTGTGGATGGGGCTGGGAGCCACAGGAGTGGGGTCAGGAGTGGGGGCAGAGCCTGGGTCTCCAGTTCAGTTAAGGCTCCTGCACTGGGGAAGGGACTGGCATGTCCTCTTCCGATGCCAAGCCCCCCTCTGCTGCCCCCTCCTGCTGGAACAGCATTTCCCTTGAGGTCAGGGTCACTGTGCCCAGGAGGCAGAATCCTGGCTTCCCACTCTCTCTCCCCTTTGATCTGCCTCCCTGAGCGCCTGCCAGGTTATTCTCTTCCTTTCTACGCTGGGGAAGGAATGAGGGCAGCACTTCTCTATAGACTCTCACTCTTAACCTGCAGGCATTGCTGAGTTCTTGCACTGAGGTTAAGTTCAGTGTCAAGCCCAAACCCATTTTTTTTTTTTTAAACCAGAAGTGAAAAAAAGAAAAAGCTCTTTAAAACAAACAAACAAACAAAGAAACAAAAAAACAGAAGCCAGAATCAGGGTCATTGAGCACTAGCTTAGATTTGAATACCATGGGAAAGGTTCCCAGTCTTTCATTGTCTCTTGTAAATACATCTCCCTTGGGATCCCCAGGAAGGCAGGAGTGATGGATAGGGCAGGAGGGCCTCTTCCAGAGTCTCTCAATCTAATGCTGTCACTGAGGCACCCGGAACTTATTTCTGGTTGTTCAGACCAGCTTCGCACAGTTGGGAGGTGGCAGCAGGTGGGGACTTACTGACCATTTGAATTTGCAGAATTCCTCCAAACCAGACCAGACACAGGGGTAGGTGAGAAATGCTAATTCCATCCCCCAGAAGTGATAGAAACTGCTTCTGGCAAAGCGTGTTGGGAATCGTGCTGGTGGGACCAAGTATTAGGCTACTTTGATGGAAAGTAATGGAAAATGTATCTAAGTTATTGAGTGTCTATTATGGGGCTGGAATTGTTTTCCACATTGGGGACACAGAAGTGATCAAAACAAATGTAAATCCCTGCCCTCATGGAACTCAGAGTCTGGTGGACTCATGGGAAGGACAAGGCTGGGGCTGGCTTTGGGGCCACTCGGAGCTACAGACTTGAATTCCAGCAAGACTGTGACTCAGCTTCTCTCTGTGCCTTGGAGTCGTTTCCTCCAGCCACTTCTTCATGTCTCTTCCTCCACTGAAGGAGGGATACAATAGCCACCACCTACTTCCCTGTCCCATCTAAAATCCAGACTGATGAAGAAGATGCTAAATGGGAGGCTTCATTTGCTCAGGGGAAAAGCACCACGTAATCGACAGCACCAGGTCTTGTGTGAGCCTGACTGGGTGAGAGAGCCTTAGCTCAGGTGACGGTGTCCCAAGGAGGCTGAAAGGTGGCCAGTTCTCAAGGATGTGGACATGAAGACTTGGCAGTGGAATGCTTCTTTGTACTGTCATTTGAACAAATAAAACAGAGCTCTAGAGTCTCCCCCTGAGTACCTCTTTATTGCTCAGATGTGGACCTCTCTCTCTAGCTAAGCCAACTTGGCAGATGAATTCACTGCCCAACCTCCTACGTGGGATCTGACTCCCAGGGGTGTGAATCTCCCTGGAAACACAGGATATGACTCCCTGGGATGAATCTGGACCTGGTGTCATCTTCTTGACCAAAAGGGGATGAGAAAAGAAATGAAATAAAGTTTCAGTGGCTGAGAGATTTCAAATGGAGTCGAGAGGTCACTCTGGTGGACATTCTTATGCACTATATAGATAACCCTTTTTAGGTTTTAATGCATTGGAGTAGCTAGAAGTAAATACCTGAAACTATTGAACTCCAACCCAGTAGTCTTGACTCTTGAAGACAATGGTATAACAATGTAGCTTACAAGAGATAACAGTGTGATTGTGAAAACCTTGTGGATCACACTCCCTTTATCCAGTGTATGGGTGGATGAGTAGAACAATGGGGACAAAAACTAAATGAAAAATAAGGTGGGATAGGGGTGATGATATGAGTGTTCTTTTTTACTTTTATTTTTTATTCTGATTCTGATTCTTTCTGGTGTAAGGAAAATGTTCAAAAATAGATTGGGGTGATGAATGCACAACTATAGGATGGTACTGTGAACAGTTGATTGTACACCATGGATGATTGTATGGTATGTGAATATATCTCAATAAAACTGAATTTAATTAAAAAAAAACCACAAAAAACAGAGCTCTAGAAAGGTAAATTATTATGAGCAGGAGGGAGAGGGTAGCCTTGCATATGGGCCAAGTGGTTCTCATCTTCTGAGCTTGGCTGTCTGTCCTTGGAGGTGCTACCTCCACCTAGCGAAATCCTCCCACCAGCAAAGGCCACCACATGTCTCCATGTGCAGAATGGGCCTTGGATCCAATGCAACATGGCTATTTTCTAGTATCCTTATTTTCCTTTCTTAATGTATCTGGTCTTTGGGGACTGCTAGTTATAAACCATCATCCATTTGTCTGGTCTTATCTTTATGATCCTGCCTCATTTCTCACCACTTCAAATGTTCTATCTCCCTTCACTGGAATCCTCTCTGCATCTAACTGGATCTTTATTTCAGTTCTGGCTCCCTACCCTTCTGGAATGCCCTGTGTACTCCTTTTTACTTAATAAATTCTACACACCTTCAAGGCATCTCAAGCCCCTCTTCTGGGAAGCCCTTACCTATCTACTCCTGTCCTCTCCTAGAGTCACATCACCTTTCCAGGGTACCGGAGTCCCTGGCACAGTGTCAGAGCCTAAGAGCCATCATTTCATTCTATACTCCAGCAACTCTGAGGTAGGAGTTTGTCCTTCATTATTTCATAGACAGGGAAACTGAGGCTAAGAGAGACCATACATTTGCCCCTTAAGGGAGAAGGAGCTGGGGTCCTTACAACCATGTCTTCTCTGTTCTGCTTGGATGTCCTTGCTTTTCTATGCACTCACCTGACATTGAGAATAGCGGTTCTCAAAGTTTGGGGGGCATCAGCATGTCGGGAGGTGGGGGTTGTTTTACAGCATGAAGGCAGAATTCTCTGGGGTAGGGATGCAGTTTGAGAACCTCTGACTTAGGAGATGTGCCAAGAGATGTAAGTGAAGATGTAGGTCACTTGGGCCTCCAGGTTTCTGACCCCTCCCTTGACTTACTGGATCAGAGTCTCCAGGGGCAGACCCAGGAATCTCTAGCTAACTAAGTGCCCCAGGTGATTTTTATCATCTGGTAAGTTTGGGAAAACTGATTGAAAGTCAGGCCCACCCAATTAGCGCTTAATTGTATTTTGCTTTATCTTCTTCTCCAATTAGTTCTTCTGCATGAATTAAGCTCCTTGGAGGCCCAGACTACAGCGCTTAAATCAGAACACACTGAGAACCGGTGCAGTGTTGGGCATAAGGGCTGCGTTGTGGAGAACTGGCTGCATCTGCTCACAGAGGCGAGGCATTTCCAGGATGCATGGTGTGGCAGCTTCTTGCAAAATTACACACTGGCTCACATGGGCTTCTCCACCTCCCCAGCGTGGCGCTTGCTCTTGCCTTTTCATCTCCATGAGACCGAGTCCTTCCTGATGCTAAAGGACCAGCTCAAGACTTTCTCATTTCATGAGACTGACTTTGCTGTTTTGGGCAAAATACGAACCTCATGCTCATGGGTCTTTTGATCGTTCTTATATGCATTTACCTGGGATTAGCATTGTCCATCGAGGGAGGGCTTCAGGAAAGTTCCTAACCTGACATTGTGCTAGGTGCTTAGTAGGCACACAGGTGCTCTTTCCTTCCTACAACCCCTTCTAGGGAGCACATCTTATCCGTCTTATATCCATTCCCAGCATGTAGAATAGCAGCTTGCACATAGCAGGAGCCCAATTAATACTTTGGATTCCTACGTAAGTCTCAGAGCTATTATTAGAATTTACAATATTGTTGCAATAAATGTGAGTAAATGTATGTTGTGCGTGGGCTTTATTCCACAACCCTCCCCCAAGCTATCTTATTCTTTGGATTACCCCAACACCTAGTTCAATGCCTTGTACAGGATTACTCTCTATAAGCAATTATTTTCTGAATGAATAAAGTTAATAACTTCTTATGGTAATAACTGTCTGTGAAAGGAAAAACATATATGTTCCTCTGCTTTTAAAAAAATCAGTTGTCATCTTAAAGCTAACCCAAACTTGGCCAGACTCCTGAGTATCAGTTTCTTTATCCATAAAAATGGAAACAATAACTACCTTATACATCTCTAAAAATCACTAAAGAAACAAAGGTTTAGCATTGGGCATGCCCGTGAGCTCTCAATACATTGTAACGGCATACAGACAGCTGAGACTTGGAAGGCAGAGTATATATTTTATCCCAATCCAACAAAAATCAAAACCAAACCAAACAAAGGAAATAACAAAATCCCAGTGTTAGCGACATTTTGATAGAACAGGCATACATATTTTGGAAGAGTATTTGGCAATGTGTATTGAGAGTCATAAGTATTTTCACATACCTTCACCTCAGAATCTCAGTCATAATAATTACTACCAGAGAATGATTTGAAAAGGAGAATGATTTGAATATATATAATTTGAATACATATATAAAATCAGTGTAATTTACTAACGCAAAAACAAGAAGTAACCTAAATGTATACAAATAGAAAAAGGGTTACATAAATCACAGCATGTCAACATAATGGAATATTTCACAGCAATTAAAAAGACTGATAGGAAGCCTAGGTAGAAACATGGAGTGACTTAAGATAGTAAGTATAATAGTAAAGCGCAGTTTTACATACACTTTAATTAAAATGATGCAGAATTATATATATTTTACATATATGCATAATGATTAGAAAGGAACAAGGAGATAGACACATATTTGCTTTGTTGTATCAGTGATGCTAAATCTACATTATATACATACATCCCTCTCTATATTTTAAATCCCTCTAATAATTCTGCATGATGGGTTTTATTACCTCCTTTTCTCAGATGAGGAAGCAGGCGCAAATATTTTACTAAATCACACCACCTAAGAAAAGATACAGTGGGCTTTGGAATGAACTTTGCTTCTCTGACCCAAAAATCTGTACTTTTTTTGATTAATTATTCACAAACCATTTTCCTAGTTGTGTGCATTTGGTATTGATTTCTCCTGAGAACTCTTTCCCACTTAGGCATTACTTAGTACAGAAATGCAGCTAGATATAGAAATATATCACAGGATTTGTTTTAGATGTGCTAGATACAATTTTGTTATTAAAATGTGGTAGATTGTATACCCCACCTGCCCCTAATGAACCATCTCCCAGTACCCGTGCCCTGTGGAATTCTCCCTTGCATAGACAGTAGGCTTGGCTAAGTGGCAGGCCTTGGCCAATGGGCCATTGGCCAGCATGATAAAAATAGAGCTTGATAAGCACTTGTGCAGTGGAGTTGGTCCTTTTGGGATCTGGTCGCCATGTTATAAAGAAGCCCAAGCTAGCCACATGGAGCGGGTACATAGCAGAGAGCCCCAGATGAGCCCCCAGCTTCCAGCCAGCACTAACTGCCCGCTGCATGGAGAGTTCATCTCAATGACCCAGCCCTAGTCAAGCCTTCAGATGACTGCAGCTCTATTAGCGACCCTTGTTGATAATGTCGAGGGAAAAACCACCAAGCGAGCCCAGCCCACCCATGTAGTATCATGCAAAATAATAGATTTTTTAAGCCACTAGCAATAAACGACTGATAAACTGAGGATGAATGCTTCAGAGAACCAAGACAAACCTAACATACAGTAGGGGCACAATTATTTGTGAGTGAGAAAGAAGGGAAATTCTGTAGCTTAGTGGTCAGATTCCCCTATGTTTGTCCACTGCGACCTTCTACTTTAATAAGACAACACCGCTGTTGAACTGGATTGATCTGCAGGCTGGTCCAGCCATCAGGGCTCAGCAAAGTCTTCCCGGAGGGCAGGGCTGTGCAGTTCCACGGCAAAGGAGCACTGTCCCTTTTGAAATGCCAGATCCTTTATAAGCTGGAGAGTTACAGCCGCTGCTTGGTAATTGTCCTGCCCCCTGCTAGTGCTTCCATTCTTGGCTCCCATAATAAAGTTCAGTCTCATGCTCATTTTTTATCTTCCTAAATGGAGCCTGCCATGGAATAGCCATTTGTGTGAGGATCTCAGGCAACCATGACTGTTCCCAGCCACGGCTTCCCCACTGCCTGAGCTCAGGCCCCATCATCTCTCCCTGGGATAATTGCAGCAGTCGCCTAACAAGTCTCCCAGCCTCTTGGCTCGCCCTCTTCAATTCCATTCTCTGCAGCAGGCAGTAGGGCATTTCTAAAGCACACATTGAATCATTTCACTCTGCTTTTTCAAACTCTTCAATAAGCTCCCCATGGCCTCAAAGCAGCATTTCTCAAACTGAATTAATGGGTAATTCAGTGAATGTGGGTTTGGGATGAGAGTCATAGTTGAATACCTTTGGGAAACACAGTTAACCAGGTATTTTTATGTGTTTGTTTGTTATGGGACTTCTCAGCATCTTTGATATGCGAATACAAATCGTGAATCTCCAAAAGGGTGATATAAAATGCAACATTAACTAAACTTACTTACTTGGCAGGCTGTCTTGGGTTCCATTGGGTTGGTGTTTGGAAATGCTGACGTGTTTCCAAGATCCTTAGAATGGCATGCCTGCTTCTTCATGATCTGACCCCTGTTTGTCTCTCCAGCTCAAATTTCTACATTTCTTCCAAGTTCCTGCTTCCTGATAACTTGGTGTCTTTGCATCTGCACACTTGTTATCCAAAATCACCCACCGTTCTCTTTCATAGCCAAGTTAATTCTTATTCATTCTTCAAATCTCGGGAAAGTGTTCCTTCCTCTGGGAAATCTTCTATCCCTACTCTGCCCCACCCCATCTTGGACTGAATTATACATTTACCCCATAGCATCCATGATTTTTCCTACTATATTAACTTTTATACAGCCTAAAAATTGTCTGCTCATCTTTCCTTCTAGACTGCGTGTTCCTGGCTGCCTGGCACTTAGTGGGCACCCAATAAGGATTTACTGAATGAATGAGTACTGAGAACTAGAGTCCGTTTTGTGAAAATTACTGTTGACTAAGAACTTCCCGAGCAGTCATATTTGTATATATTTTTTTCAGGTGTCAGTCCACCCTATGGTCCAAACAGGTCTCTGCCTACTGACCTTACCCAACCAATGTTTTCTGTGATCCTACCTCCTGATTACCTGTTTGGACCAGGTAAGTTCCCATGACCAAAACTAGGCCTATAGGATCTCTTCTGTGGGAATTTGGACTTGGCAGATCCTAGAGGGTTGGTTACATTACAGACAGGTAAACTCTGGAGCTCTGGTGGCTGTTTTGTCTGGGCGTAGATGGAAGCAATGGGAGGTGGTCCAAAGCGAGAGAGAGAGAAGAATGAATGTCACAGACTTGATGTAGAAAAAAGCAAAGAAGGGGAGATGTGGAGGCCTGTGGTCATACCTGCTCTTATATTTCTCGTTTCAGCACTAGCTGAGGCCTGACTATGTTGAGATATCCCTGTATCATCCCAATGAATTTCCTTTTTCCCTCTCAAGCTTCTTTGAAGGGTTTTCTGGTGATGGGTGTTTACTAAACAACATCCAGTTCTTTTTTCTTGAAAGACTTTAAATGTGGATGGCCCTGTCAATATGCTTCTCTTTATCACAGCCATGTTGTGAATATTAATGGGGATACTGAAACAGGTCGATTGTGCATTCAGGATATGAAATATGTGTGTCACTTAAAAACACATGATGGTCAACACAGCACTTGGGCTGAGTTAATCTTACTAGGTTGTCACAGCTGTTGCAAAGGAAAACCATGGTGATATGGTTGTGATGTTATACATCCCAAGATCTGGACCAAAATGTGCAAATTCAGGATGGTGTTCTCTCACTCATGGTTAACTCGATGCGCTGGTGGATTTCTAGAGAAAAATGTTAAAATATTCCTTGAGCACATATCTGCTTTGCTGAGTTGTCATTACATTAAGCAAATTCCGGGCAATGTAATTGCTACAAGAGTGCACATATTTGCAAATGAATTTGTGAATTTATTTGGGAAATGAATGGGTTTTAACTTGGCTTGTTGGACTAATTCTATCTTCTTCTTTCCAGGCAATTTTCTGATCGTGGGTTCCAAGTGCTAGCAGGGGTAGTGAAGCAAGGTTGCAGAGAGATATACTTGATTTAAATCCTAGGTCTGTCACTTACGCGTGGTGTGGTTGTGGCCCAATTGTTTCTCTAGTTCTCAGTTTCTCATCTGTCAAACGGGCATGATGATAACATTTATAGAATTGTTTGAGTTGGAGGAATTGCATTTTTCATTTTATTTCATTTAAAATTAAATTTAAAAATCATTCAGTTATTGGAAAACTTGTGTGCATGTTTAGAACAATTTAGGTATATGAATCTATTTTTTCAACTGCAAATTTATGAAATCTAAATATAGATTAAGTTTTTCCAATAAAAATTTATCATCTGATTGAGATGTGCTGACATTGTAAAAACATAGGATGAAAAAAATAGGATAAACTATCTCAATTGTATTTCTTTTACTCATTATATGTTGAAATAATACTATTTTAGATTTATCAGGTTAAGTGAGATATATTAACATTAACTTCACCTGCTTCTTTTCACTTTTTAAATGTAGGTACTAGAAAATGTAAAATTACAAACATGGCTCACATTATATTTCTACTGGAGGGTGCTGATAGGGAAATTTGCACTGGAATTGGCATAGGTTAATGAACTAATCCATTTGCTCATCCCAGATTTATTGGGTGTTTTCTGTGAAATGGCTCAGTGCTCAGAGAAGGAGGTATGGCAGTACCCCGTGCCCTGAGGACTTCCATTCTACTGGGGGAGACAGACAGATGAGTAAACCAAATATAAAATAATTCCCAATCACAGCAAATGCTATGGGAGAAACAAATAAGGTATGAGAAACAGAAATGTTAGGTGGGTGGTTGAGAAGGCTCCCTGAGGAGGTGAAAAGTCACTACTGCTAGAAGGGCTATTATCAAAATTGATACGCAGAAGTACTTTCTAAACCCTCCTGTGCTATAAAAGTGAGTTATGATCAGTATCTGTGTTCTCGTGGGCAAGCGTTTGGCTATGATATGATCCCCTTGGGGAAAGAGGCTGAGTCTTCATCAACATTTCCCCGTGCGTGTCTGCCCCTTGCCAGGCATGCACAAGGTGCTGCTGAGGATTTCAGGGGTGTCAGGCTCCCCGGGAGATGAAGAGAAGCACTAAACAGGTCCCCAGTGTCCAGGGTGTTGATGTGTTAGTTGGAAAGGAGGAATGCAATGATGCAAATAGGTGGCAAGTTGTGTTCAGCAGTGAATGGCTGGTACACCTGGTGGGGCTGGTGGTAGGTTTCCTAGGGAGGTGAAGTCCAGGGTGCTTGCGAGAGGAGGACCAGGGACAAGCAGAATTCGGAGGTGGGGCCCGATGGCCCAGACCAGCGATGCTCCCTGGAAGGCAGGCAAACACTCGCTCTTCCACTCGGTCCTCGGTGTCCTCAGTGGTTGCCTGGCCCTCTGAGTTTGCAGAAGTCACTGAGTAAACGTGCTCACAGGGAAATGTGTGTTTTCTTGCTCACAGTCCAGCAGGGGCAGCCTGGCTTCAACCCAGCCCAGCTCTCTTCTCTGTGAGGATTTTCAGATGGGCCTAAAGGAAAGGGCTTCCAGAAATCTCTGTAACTCGTTTCAAGCGGCTGTGAGTTGCTGGTGTGACTCTGTGGACATAGCCTCAGTGGGTGGCAGGAGCAAGCAGCTCAAGCCCTCTTCTCAGACGGGAGGAAATGGTTCCATGTTCAGGCCTGCTCATACTTCTCTCTGCTGAGAGCCCCTATCCCGTGTCCCATGTCATCTGATGAAGCAGAAACCCTTGTCCTCATTTTGAGAGATGGGAAGTGAGAGCTCTGGTCTCAGGTCACACAGTGGGGCTGGGATTCAGTCCTGGATCACGGGCAAATACTCATTGCATGTGAAGCCCTGAAGCCTTGCTAATAATGCTGAAAGGAGCCTGACATCCCTAGTCCAATGTCCTCTCCCTATTTATCGGATGGGAAGCTGAGATCTGGGGAGAGGCAGAGACTCGTTGAAGGTCACACTGTCAACTGAGTTTTTCATCAGCCTTTCCCTTCTAAATGGGCTTCGATGGAGGGAAAGCTAATCTGCAGTCTCTGGGGCCTGGGGAGAACAGGCCACTCTTTACCCAGGCCCATGCGTCTGGAGCAATAAAAGCAGGATTTATTAAGCACTCACCTTGAACAGGGAAAAATGTAATGAACTTGAGTGTAACCCGGGTTGGGAGTTGGCGTCTCATCCCCCAGTCCATCACCCACTCCACCTCCCTCCCTTCTGATCAGCAGTGACTTCCTGTAGGCCAGAGCTGTGTATCTAGTTTCGGTCTTGCCGGGAGGCCGGTGGCTGCAGACTTGCCCAGCCTGGCCCAGGGCAGGCGAGGCCAAGACATCGCAGGCTCTGAGTGATGCAGGGCAGCATGGCTGCTGCGGCCCCTGCCCAGGATTCAGGGCTGGACATAAGGCCTGCTCTGGTGACAGGACCTCCCAGAGGCTGTTTATAAGCACATCTCCCTGCCATCTGGGCCCTGTCTCCCAAGCCTGCCACCTTCCTTGGAGCCACTCTGCGTCACACACACACTCCACTTTGAGGCATTCCAGGCCAGGGTATTTAGGCAGAATCGTGAGACGGTGTAGAAGCACAGCCCTGACGTGGGGCCTGAGAAAGAGAGAACCCCAGGAGGAGCACACCCAGGCTCCTGCACACCCACCAAACATAGCTTGGAGCTTAAACCTTGAGGGGCTCATGGGGGCTGGACTCCCCGACTTGCTGGGGAAGGTGCTGGGTTTCCCAGCTCTGAGGGTCTTCAGTTTGACAGATATCAGGGAGCAGGATGGGAGCCCCTGCCTCCCGCCCCCCACCCCAAAGTCCCCTGGGGTCACAGCTCTCTTGACTGACTGCATTTCACATCCCTAAAATTTTCATTCTTTATTTGAAAAGAAACACCCTGAACTGTTAGCAACAGTAAATGTCTGAGCGCTGGATCTATGGATGATTTTTCCATCTCTAATTTCCTTTGTTTTAACACTGAACATTTTCTTGACAGAGTGAATATTACTTTATGACAATGATATTTGAACAAAGTTTGTTTTCCCACCACAAGGCAAACTTTGGATTCTGTGGAGATGGTCTCCTTGGAGCTAAGGTGACCATTTCCAGAACTTTCCACATGATTGAGCTCTTCACCCTCCTTTTGGCTCTAATCCGATTTCTTTTCCCTCAGGAAAACATTGTGTCCTCTTGAAGCTCGTGCTTCAAGAGTTAATTTCATTTACTCATCAAAAATAAAGCAAGAAATAAAAAGGAAGAAGAGAAGCTTTTTGGTCCTGGGTCTGGCGCCCACCCCCAATGGCAGCTCACAGACCATTACCCATGTTTGTCCCACGGCCATCACGTTCCCCTCGCATGGTGTCTTATCATCGCCAGTCTCCATTCCCATAGGAACCCCAGAGCTCCCACTGGACCTTTCCGTGACCTGCCCTCGCCTCTTACATATCCCAGTCCTGTAATCATGGAACAGTGCTGAATCCTTGGGTTCTTAATTGCCAGCAATAGAGACTAGTCCCTGCTGATTTAAATATGAAAGACATTAAAATAAAAAGATATTGGGTGAGTCAAAGTGTCAAGCTTGGAATGCAAAAACGTAAAACAATATAAACTAAGCTAAAAGACATTCCAGCATATATTGCAATGTATGTAACCAACAAAAGACTGGCATCCTGCATATATTTGAAAACTCTACCAATAAATAACAATAAGATGAATGACCCAACAAAACATCTGAATTAGTCTGAATTCATCTGAATTAGGCTTTTTTTATGCTACAGTAACAAAGAGTCCCCCATATCTCGGTGGGTTAGCAAAACACAGATTTGTTTCTTGTCTTGTGAAGTCCACTGAGAAGTTTGTTTTTCAGGCAAGAGTCCTTTTCAGCAGCTTAGTGACAAGCTGCTTCCTCTTGGCAGCAAGGGAGGAGGGCAGTTCAATGTTTCACTACTATGTGTAATCCATTAGCCAAAACTAGTCTCAGAAACTGCCTAACTGGAGCAGGGTAAACCTCCCCTGTGCCCAGAAGGAGAGGAGAACTCGATGTGGACAAACATTAGAAATCTGTCCTATAGTGGGCCAAAGACATGAGCAGGCAGTTTAACAGGATACGATTCTGGAATGGTCAATAAATGCATGAAAATGTGCTCAAAAGATACCATTCTACCCCCATCAAATTGGCAAAATGCAAACAATTATTGGTACTAATAGCAAATACTGGCAAGGATGAGGACTGCAATAGGGGATGTCTTGCACTGTTGGTGGAAATGTAAATTGGTGTGATCCCATTTGAGAGAAATTTGGCATAAGCTAGAGGAGCTTATACTTCAAACTTGCAACTTCCCTTCTAGGTATATGCACCATTTGCACAAGAAGTATGTGCAAGAGTGGATATCACAACATTGTTTATAGTAGCAAAAATTGGTAACTACCTTAAATACTCATCAAAAGGAAGACAGAGAAATAAGTTGTAGTCTATGTACATGGTAGAATACTGGTATATAACATCATGGATACATCTTAAAAAATGCCATTGAACAAAAACAAGAAAGCAAGATGCAGAGGATTGATGCATTATGATACAATTTATATGATTAAAATGCAGAAAAAATACTATGAATTGTTTTTCTGTTTATAGTTTATTCTCCTACTGCCTTTGGATATATATTAAATATATGATTATATTTTTCATTACTAGAATTTCTATTTGGTTCAACTAACCATCTGGCTGGTCATTTTTTATTGTCCTTTATTATTTTACAAGATGTTTTCAGTTCCCTACTTTCTCTTTCTTTAAATATTATATATTCTATATTTGATAATCTTAATATCTGAGCAACTCGGGGTGGGGAAGGCATGCTATTTCTGTCATTTCTTAGTTTCTTCTGACTTTCTCTCACAGTGTCTTATTTCCACACATTTCTTTTAGTTTTGATTGCTTTCTCTTGTTTGGCTGATCTTAATTTTAGGATGAAGGGACCTAGTTTGGAAATGCAGTTTTTCAAAGAGGTTTTTGCATTTTCTTCTACTAGGACCCCAGAGCCCCTGTCAAACTAGGAACACTTTAATTTTTCAGCTTTTAATTTTATGTACCACATAAATAGTGTACATCTGAACCTAAATTTGCATTAGTACAGGGCAGTAATTGCAAATTCTTGCAGGAGACTCCTTTGTGGGTGAAGAGTTTTGTTTTTTTCCTGAAGAGTCTAAACCAAGACAAATACACTATCACCCTCCTTTGCCAGAAGGGGGTCCTTTTTCCCAGCCCAGTTTCTCATTGGGATGTAGCTCTTCCAGACACTTTGGCTTTCTGTGGAGGTCTCAGGTCTCGGGTTTCCTGTCTGTCCAAGGCCCTGTATCCCCATCTTCATCTTTTCCTACTCCCTTCTCCTTCTTTTCTCTCTCCTCTTGTACCTCTTCATCTCCTGATCCTTTTTCTTGCCTGCCTCATCCTCCTCCTTCTTTATGGCAAATGGCTCGCAGGGCAGCCAGTCTCTCAGTTCTCATTTACCACTCTTGTTGAATGATTTCATTTTGCTTTTAACCCCTGTGGATTTCTCTCACTTTTTAAATGAGGTCAGCTGTTACTTTAAAAGGATCTTTGTTCTTGATGCTTTGTAATGGGAGGGTTCTTCAGAATACCCATTTGCCAAATTGTTTGGAGTAGAAGCCATCTGTGTGCATGGGAGAACAAATAAATATCTAATATTTGTTCAATTGAATATAATAAAAACATATCTGTGCATGATAAATATCATATTCAGGCTAGAGGTTACCATTGGAAGGCAGAAAAGGAAATGGGATTAGCAAGAGATACACAGAGACTTCAAATTTATCAGTAATATTTTATTTCTTAATAACAATCCTAAGCAAATACAGAAAAATGTTAAGATTTTATAAAGCTGGGTGGTTGTGAAACAGGCATATGTTTTATCAGGTCAATACTTTTCTGTATGTTTAAAATGTTTTACAAGTGGAAAAAGAAAGGAAGGAAAGGAGGGACAAAGAAGATATGAAGGAAGCAAGAGGAACAAAGAAAGGGGCAGGAACTGGGGGCCTGGGCACCCTCTAGAATGATGGCCAACATCTGGTCACACATCCAGTCTGGGAGGACCCCTGATCCCCCACCAGCAGACACTGAACCTCTGCTCCCGGAATGCCATATTGATGCCCCTACTCCTGCCACCCACTGCTGGAAGAGTCTCTGCAGTCCCTAAATCTTGGTGTCACCGCCTCCCAATTCAGTTCAGGGGCACTGGCTGGCAGAGCCCTACCTTTAGGGAAGCTGCAAGAGCTGGTATCTAGAAGTTTTACCTGGTATAGTGAGAGGCTTTCCCTGCCTCATAAAGTGGAGGATTTCTCAAGTACAGGAATGGGGAAGAGGTTCAGTAATGGCCACCTAAAAATTAAGAGTCAAAGGCCCACTGTGCCTAAGAAGATGGAGCTTTTCCTACTAGACCTTACTATCAGCCAGGGCAGACCCTGGGCCAGGCCCTGCCACACAACACGTCCTTTGACCGCACCTCACCCCACCTCAACTTTATGGATGGCAAAGAGTTGCTTTTGCCCAAAGCCACATAGAAGGCCAGAGGCAAATGCAAAGCTTGAAATTCAGATATCCTTGATTCCTAATTCTTTTTTTTTCAACTTTATTGAGATGTATTCACATACCACACAATCATCCACGGTTTACGATCAATTGTTCACAGTACCATCATATAGTTGTGCATTCATCACCACAGTCAAATTTGAACATTTTCATTACCACACACGAAAAACAATAAGAATAAAAGTTAAAGTAAAAAAGAATACCCAAAACGTCCCACACCCTTCCAACCCTCCCTATTATTCATTTATTTTTTGTTCTCATTTTTCTATTCATCTGTCCATACACTTTATAAAGGGAGTGGGAGCCTCAAAGTTTTCATGATCACATGGTCACATATAAGCTATATAGTTATTTAATCATCCTCAAGAATAAAGGCTACTGAGTTACAGTTCAACATTCTCAGGTATTTCCTTCTAGCTATTCCAATACACTAATAACTAAAAAGGGATATCTATATAATGCTTAAGAATAACCTCCAGAATGACCTCTAGACTCTATTTGAGCTCTCTCAGCCACTGAAACTTTGTTTCATTTCTCTTCCCACTTTTGGTCCAAGAAGGCTTTCTCAATCCCACAATGCCAAGCTCATCCCCAGGAATCATGTCCCATGCTGTCAGGGATCTTTACACTCCTAGGAAGGCATGTCCCACGTAGAGGGGAGGGCACTGAGTCTACCTGCAGAGCTGCAACAAAAGAGGTTCTCTGAGGGTGACAGGCACAATTTTAAGTAGGCTTAGCCTCTCTTTTGCAGTAACAAACTTCATAAGGGCAAGCCCCAAGAATGAGGGCTTGGCCTTCTAAATTGGTAGCCCCCAATGCTTGTGAGAATATCAGTAATTTCCCAGGTGGGGAAATTTAATATTTCCACATTTTACCCCAGTCCCTCAAGGGGGCTTTGAAAATACGTTTTTATTCTCTGCCCAAATTACTCTGGGATGTATTGGTGCTTCACCCTAACCTGTACAAATCAACCAGATTTCACTACCTATTCAAAGTTCCATGTAATTATGTTTGAATAAACTGACCCATGCAAGTTAAATTACATAGTGTGTTACAAAACGTAAAGATTTTGCACCACATAAACATCTCTTCCTTTGGTCTCACACAGAAGTTGAAGTTTCAAAAACACCATCACTATCGTCCTTTACCCTTTAGTCTGATTTCCCTTAGTCCTAAATAAGTCCATTTCGTTCATATCTCTAATTGAAGTCTGATCTCTTTTTTCAGACTCCTTAACATTTTCTGTATGGGGCAATGCTGACATTCATAGCTGCTGGACTCTGGCTCTGAGTCTCAGGTGTCACACAGACATCCAAAGTTACAGGGACTGACCAGGTCATATACAAGGAGCTCAGCATCTCAGAATTTAGAAATAGCCATTACAACTCAGGAATAGTAACTGCTGTAAGAGCTTACAATCTAGGAACCATTACAATAAGCCTTTCCCCGATAACCTGCGATCTCAGACTCAATTCTCAGAGTTTGCACATTATAGTTAGTCCATATTAGTGATGCATTATAATGTTTTTTCTTTTCATTTCTGGTTTATTTCACTCAATTTGATGGGTAGGTTCATGTGTCAACTTGGCTGGGTAATAGTACCTAGGTGTGTGGTCAAGCAAGCACTGGCCTAACCATTACTGCAAGGACTTTTGTGGCAGGTTAAGAAACCAGAAGGCTGGTTTATTAAATCATCGGTTAATCAGCTGCAGCTGTGACTGATTATATCAACAAAGGGTGTGACTTCCACAATGAGAGAATGCAATCAGCTGGATTTAATCCAATCAGCTGAAGGCTTTTAAGCGAGACAGATAGAGGACCTTCACTTCTTTGGCTGACCAGCAAAACGTTCCTGAAGAGTTTGTCGAAGTTGCCAGTTCTTTGCCTGAGGAATTCATTGAACATCTTCATTGGAGTTGCCAGTTTGCGGCCTGAGGGGTTCAACAAACATCTTCATTGGAGTTGCCAGTCTGCTGCCTGCCCTACGGAAGTTGGGCTTGTGCATACTCACAGTTGCATGAGACACTTTTATAAATCTTGTATTTATAGATCTCTTGTTGATTCTGTTTCCCTAGAGAACCCTAACTAATACACTCAACATACTGTCTTCAATGTCCATTTACCTTGCAACTTCACTCCTTCTTATAGCAGCTCAATATTCCATTGTATGTATACACCACAGGTTGCCATTCCATTCATCGGTCAATGTACCCTTAGGCTATCTCCAACCACTGCAAATTGTGAATACTGATACCACAGTCCCCCACTGTGCAAATATCCACTCATGTCCCTCTTTTCAGTTCTTCCAAGTATATACCCAGTAACCAAGTTTCAGGACCATATGGCAACCCCATGCTTAGCTACCTGTGGAACCACAATACTGACCTCTAGATGGTCTGCACCATTCTACTTTCCCACTAATGGTGATTAGGTACATCCCTTTCTCCACATTTTCTTCAGCACTTGTATCCCTCTGTTTATTTTTTAGTCAGTTTTATCCACACACCATACATTTCATCCTAAGTAAACAATCAATGTTTCCCTATATAATCACATGGTTATGCATTCACCACCACTATCTATATAAGGACATTTCCATTCATTTCTTCCACAAAGAAAGAGGAAGAGGTGAAAAAAGTAAAAAAAAAAAAAAAAAAAAAAGAAAGAAAGAAAGAAATGTCAATGAAAAAACAACAAAAGAAAAAGTAAAATTAAAATAAAATGCAAGAAAAAGTCAGACAACACCTCCAAAGCCAAGAATCCCATACCCCTCCCTTATATCACCCTAAATAGACATTTAGCTTTGGTATGTTGCCTTTGTTACAATTAATGAAACATATTACAATGTTACTGTTAACTATAGACTCTAGTTTGCATTGAATACATTGTTTTCCCCTAATACCACCCCATTTTTAAGACCTTGCAACATTGACATTCATTTGTTCACCCTCATGTAAATACATATTTGTACATTTAATCACAATCACTGACCACTCTAAGTTTCACTAAGTTATCCAGTTCCAGTCTTTATCATCTATCTTTCCTTCTGGTGTCCTACATGTCTCTAATCTTCCTCTTTCAACCATACTCACAATCATCTTGTTCAGTGTACTTGCATTATTGTGCTACCATCGCCCAATATTCTGCTCCAGACATCTCTCTCCTGTCTTTTCCTATCTGTCTATAATGTTTCCTTTAGTATTTCCTGTAGAGCAGGTATCTTGTTCACAAACTCAGTGTCTGTTTGTCTGAGAATATTTTAAACTCTCCCTCATTTTTGAAGGCAGTTTTGCCAGATATAGAATTCTTGGTTGGCAGTTTTTCTCTTTCAGTATCTTAAATATATCATACCATTGCCTTCTCACCTTCATGGTTTCTACTGAGAAATCTGCACATAGTCTTATTGAGTTTCCTTTACATGATGGATCACTTTTCTCTTGCTGCTTTCAGAATTCTCTCTTTGTCTTTGACATTCAAGAATCTGATTATTAAGTGTCTTGGTGTAGGTCTATTCAGATCTATTCTGTGTGGGTATGCTGTGCCTATTGGATCTGTAATTTTATGTCTTTCGTAAGACATGGGAAATTTTCAGGGATTATTTCATCTATTAATGTTTCTGCCCCTTTTAACTTCTCTTCTCCTTCTGGGATACCCATGACATGTACATTCATGTGCTTCATGTTGTCATTCAATTCCCTGAGATGCTGCTCTTATTTTTCCATTCTTTTCCCTATCTGTTCTTTTGTGTGTAGGACTTCAGATGTCCTGTCCTCCAGTTCATGAATCTTTTCTTCTGCCTCTTCAAATCTGCTGTTGTATGTCTCCATACTATTGTATGTTTCATCTCATATATTGTGTCTTTCTTTCCCATAAGTTCTGCCAATTGTTTTTTCAAACTTTCGAGTTCTTCCTTATATTTGCCCAATGTCTTCTATAAATACTTCATCTCTTTTGTCATATCTTCCCTCAACTCATTGATTTGATTTTTGAATTGATTTAGCATATTTTTTTGAAGATCTTTAATTAGTTGTTTCAATTCCTGTATCTCAGTTGAAGTTTAAGTTTGTTTCTTTGACTGGGCCATATCTTCATTTTTCCTGGTGTGATTTGTAATTTTTTGTTGTCTACACATCTGGTTTCCTTGATTACCCCAATCAGATTTTCCCAGACCAGAGAGGCTCAGGTCTCAGGATGAGGCTGTATTCAGTATCAGGTATCCCTGAGAGTGAGTCCTAGAAGATTGACAGACTTTCCTGTGAGGCCTCTAGACTCTGTGCTTTTCCTATCCTGCCCAGCAGGTGGTGCTTGTCAACCTGCAGTTCCCCACTGGTGTAAAGATGTGTGGTCCCTTTAATTCTCAGTGGACCCTGTCCTGGCCAGGGGCAGAGGGTTTCAGAAGTCAGGCTTAAGTTGTTTCTGTTCACCCCCACCCCCAGGTCCTGGGATCTGAGTTCTTTGAAGGAGAGCCGCCACTTGAGCTGGGCCCCACCCCCCTTTTCTTAGGGAAGATGCACCTTTTAGGGAGTTATCTTGTATACTTGAATTCCTCCTTTGTCTCTCTGACTTGGTTAACTCCACCCTTGCCTGGGTCAGCACTGACAATTGAGAATACCTGAGACTTTTTCTAATGAGCTACTTAGGATGAGAGAAAAAAAAAAAGGAAAAAGAGAGAAAGCTCCATTTCAGAGCCAGTCCCTTGCCCCCCAGTTTTGCCAGTCTACTGGTGTTTGTACCTGGTTCTCTGTGCCGTTTTCTTGGGACACAGCCATTTTCCAATATGTTGAGCTCAGCTGTCTCCGAAAGCCTCTGTTTATATTTATTTATGTATTTTTTTTTTTTTTTTCCATCAGTCCTGTCTTCTCTCTGCTGGGAGGAATCTCAGATTTATTTCCTGCTTGCTTCGGGTTTATCTATGCTTGTAACTTGTATTCAGTTGTCAAAATTTGTTAATTAAAGCCACAATTGCACCTTAGTTGAGTTACTTTCCTTTGCTCCAGGTCACCAGCTTCTTTTTTCCACAGCTTAGTCTTCTATGCCAGTGGGGAAAGGACGCCAGCTCGCAGTTTTACTTACAGTTCTATGCTGTGATCTCAGCCATTCCACCCATTCCAGGCTGTTGTATGATGCATGTCCAGTCACAGATGTCCACCAACAGTTGTTCCAGACTGTTTACTAGTTATTCATGGCTATTTACTATTTGCTCTAGAGGACTAACTAAATTCCACACCTCTCTATGCTGCCATCTTGCCCTGCCTCCTAATTCTTGTGTCGGATGTTTTCCAGGCAGACTTAAAGAGGGATGTTCCATATATGCTTCTATGGCCTCCATATTATTTTTCTATTATTAACAGGTAAGTCTCCTTCCAGGGTATGCTTTGTTCTTGCCAGGCAGGAAAGGTCAAAGAAAAGAAGACTTTTTTTCTTTGTTGTACTACAGCAAAAATGATTTGATAGAATATTTGGTTTTAATAAAGCCAATGTAGTCATGGGCAACCCCAGATATTGCTTTGAATAAGGACCTTTGCTGGCCTGGGCATTTACCTAAAGCCAGCGTTAATGGGAGATTTTCAGGTGCTGGGGCAGTGGGGAGAAATATCTTATCCAAAACTCTAGGGGCTCTTAAAATCATTCTGGGTTGACATCTGCCTCAATAGTCCATAAATAAGTTAGGTTCCAAATCTGCTGCTAATGAATATACATATGGAAAAACAAAAAATGGCGAGAACAATGGTGCAGATGTACCTAAAAGGAAAGCCCGTTTTGGTGCCATAGGCAAGGATTTTATGCTACACACCAAGCCGTCTTCAAATCATCTGACTGTGTGTGCAAGGCCCAGAAATTGGTCACATTTTCTCAAAATTAAAATTCATTAATAGGCATCTTTCATTTTAATCTCCTGCCTTTGTGTAGCAGACAAAATACTCAGGTGACAAATGCAGGTGAACTGAACTTTGTTTTTCCCATAATAGTTGCATCTAGCAGCAAACTAACGTATTAGTTATCAGAGATGAAATAAGCATAATGCCTGATCCTGAACTTGAAATTGCATAACTGTACTGAAATGGTGTCTGATTGAATTGCACAATCTTTTTTTTTTCATTTCTTTCTTTCCTTTGTCATCTTTTTAAAATTTCCATTTATCTGTTATCAGAGGGCTGCTTTGGAGCACATTAACATGAAAGAGCCCTCAGTGAATGCCTGGCTTCTCTCACCCCTGGGTTCTTAAACACTCATCTGCCCTGAAGTCTTTTAGCATTTGCCTCCTCTGAACCCAGACTCCAGGACACACCTCCTTCTATTTCATTTTTAATGCAAACATTAGGAGCCTAAAAGCCAAATTAGGAGAATGGGGGCTTTTGTCTAGTGAGTGGAGGCATAGTATTGAAAATAGCTATCATTTGAACAGTTACTAGATGCCAGGCACTTTTTGTGCATGATCTCTAATCCTCACAACATCGGAGAAAAGGAGGTATTGTCCCCATTTAACTGATTACTAAAGAGGATATGGAATGGATGGAGAGGGGAGAGAAAGGGAAGGATAAACATTAAGCTCTGGAATTTGGTTCCAGAGCAGGGTGGATGGCTTTGCTATTTTGTGAGCCGGGGAAGACTGGGGGACAAATGGGCTTATTTAGGGGTCAAGATCAAAGGTTGGTTTAGGAATCACTTAATTTGAGAGGCCTGTTTGAAGGCCAAGTGGAAATGTCAGCTACAGGGTGGTGAATTTACTGGTAAGATAGAAGAGTGCAGAGAGAAGGAGGGAGGGAAGGAGGGAAGGAGGGAGGCGGTGGAGAAAGGAGGGGGAGAGAGAGGGAGAGAGAGGGAGAGAGACATGGCACAGATCAACATTTGGGCTAGCCTTGGAATCAGAACACTGAAGCAATTCACTTATTATGAGATAGCTGGCAAATAGCTGGCTGTATGACGGTGAAGCCTGCTCTTTCCCTTATACCCCATTGCCGAGTGCAGAGATGGAGGTGTCATTCAGTCACCCATGCTGAGACTTTAGGCTGGGAAAATTCTGGATTTTATAATTGGGTAATAGGCTAAATTCATCAAAGCACCATAAACATTTCTATGCCTCACTTTCCCCCTATCTCAATGCAATAGAAGATTTGATGTGAGAATTATCATGTGGAAAGGTCTCTTTTCCTTGCCTTAAGTCAGAATTATCATGAGAATCACCATCTCATTACTCAGAGCTCTCTAATTCTTCCTAAGGTCCCCACAAACATACTCATCCTTCTGCCCACAGAGAAGGATTCTGAAATTTGGGGTTAATAATAGGTGCTGTCTAATGTCTTTTCCTTTGATTCCTATCAAAACCAGCTCAGCTCAGAAAGCCCTTATGTGCCCAGCTGATGGAGTGTATTTATTCTCATTTCTTAGACAGCATCTATTATTTGCTAGAATCAAGGTCAAAGTGCATGATCTGTCCAAGAACTTAACCTGGAGTATGATTTCAATTACCCAACAAGTCATAAAGGGCTAAATTAAATCACTTTCACTTAGATATTAATAAACCACCTTTAAGAAAACCAGCTACACAAGCTGACCTGTTTGGTAATAACTGGGGTTTGGGGTCACATCAGTGGTTTCTGGGCACCATGGACAAATGCGGGGAACCATAACGGCCAAGGGACTTAATATTAAGGGAGAGGCAAGATGTCCAACTATGAGACATTGTAGGAGAATAGAATTAGGAGTTAATGTAAAGTCACAGCCTGAATATACAGCATTAAAAGAATACCCATTTATTAAAAACCTGATATGCAAAAGGCTCTGTTAATGAGGCAAGGATAAGAGGGTTGGCTTATCGCCCTCCAGCTATTCACAGACTAAGAGTGAACTGATAGCCTGCTCTCTGGCAACTTTAATATAATTCAGTGACTTTTAAGGGCTGGGCCTTGGGTGGTAGGATTTGGATGTGAGAAGGTGGGCATGGAAGGAGGGCCTTGTAAGCAGAGGGAAGAGCAAGGAGCAAGGCTTGGAGATGAGGAGCCAGGGGCCAAGTAACAGGGAGAGTGAGGAACACACTTTGTCCATACAGGACAAAGGTCCATGAGCAGGGTTCACAGTAGCCAAGACTGAAAAGGAGATATGGAAAAAAGTCAAGGGAACTCATGGATGTTTGCTGGTAAAGGACACTGAAATTTATTCTTTAGGCAACAGGCAACTGTAGAAGTTCCTTCAGCAGGGTGAGAAAGAGCAGGGTCAGAGCTGGGTTTCAAGGAGCTTACTTCATCTGACAGCTGTGTGTGGTATGGACCACAGGGGTGAGAAATTCTAGGACACCAGCCAGCACAGGAAACATCAGTATGTACGAGACAACGTGTATGTACATGGGGATTTACAAACATGGGGAAACTCAAGGACTTGAACCTAGTAGTAGTAGTAAAAATACTGGTCCCTCCAACACTTTCTTCAGAACTGTTGCCCTGTCTCCAAACCAAATGACTTGTCAGATTATCAAAAATATTTGATAATGTCATCCTTGGGTCTAACATCCCTCAGTGACTATTCTTTGCCTTTAGAGGAAAAGCCAAGCATTAGCTTGGAAATCAGTTCCTTACTGATCTCACCTCACCTCCCACAACTTGAGGCTCCCACTAGACTACCCTGACTATTCCCAAACAGCCCATCTCCTCCCCACCCCTCTCTCTGCCTGCTCTGCCCAAGGCCTTTTGCTCTTATTTCTCCGTGTGTATAACTTGGAGCTCCCTCATCCCTCCACCCAACTGACTTAGTCTTGTGATTCCTTAGCCGCCCCTTCTCTTGCCTGAGAACTCCTTGAGTCAGGAAACTTGTCTCTTTTTCTGGAATTGCCAGGAACCAATGTAGCAACCACATGAATAAATAATGTTCTCATGTCCAGCCCCAGAAGGGCTAGTTAACCCAGCAGGGGTATATCCAGGCATCATCCTCTCCCCAAGGTCAATGCCAGGGTATCCCAGATCTCTGTTCTCTCAGATCCTCTGTCCAACAGGGGGCTCACATTAGGGGCTTCTCAGCTGAGTCTCTAGGAACAGAAAATCAAAGGAAACTTAACATTTGAGAATTTTGACAACAGAAAATTCTTGGCCAGCTCTAGTTGAGAAGGTAACAAATGGTGTCTCTTTCCAAGATCTTTGAGAGGGAAGGTTTCATAGGCGTAAATGATCTGGGTGCTTGGTTCATGTGGCTGTGCAGGTAGAGGAAGCCAACTAAGGGAGACCAAGTGCATCGAACAAAATACTAACCAGGCTTAAGCCTCGGTTCCCCAACCTTCACTAAGAGGCTTGCTAAATGGAGGCCAGACAGTCCAGCCACCTGCCTCCTCAAAAACACAGCCTCATGCCAATCCTCGATTCATTTTCATTTTTACACCATTTATATCCAACACAAGCTCTGTGCCAGATGTTTGGTAGTTGCTGTACCTTTATCTCCTTGAATCCACACTGAATCCACCCTAGACGTGATGGCTCCCACCTGAGAAATTGAAATCTGACTCCATCTCCCCACATAAAGGAATGGGTGTCCACTGAGCACCTGCAATGCACAAGCACCGTGCTCCCCTATGTCCTGCCTTTGCCTCCCTGCAGCCACTTTTTAAAAAATTCAGTTTTATTGAGATATATTCACATACCATACAATCATCCATGATGTACAATCAGCTGTTCACAGTACCATCATATAGTTGTGTGTTCATCACCCCAATCTATTTTTTTGAAACCAATTGTGAACTTTATCCCAATGTTTTTATGTTGCAGTTAAACATTTTTGTTTCCATATTAGTGTTTTCCAAAATGTTAACTATCATATCAATCTATATTGTATCATCTGATAGTGATTCCTTTTCTAGAGGTACTACATGGATTTTTTAAATATTTAAATAAAGTAAATATTTATTTGTTTCTGGGAATTTCATGATACCTTTTGAGAGAAATGGGAACATCCTAGGTGATAAAAGATCATGCTTTTGAATCACTATCTTAAACTATTATCATACCTGTGAAAATAACAGTGGCAAAATTTTGGAATAATTTTTCATTTATATCCTGTAATTTTTTTTAATTCAGTTTTATTGAGATATATTCACATACCATACAATCATCCATGGTGTACAATCAACTGTTCACAGTACCATCATATAGTTGTGCATTCATCACCCCAATCTATTTTTGAACATTTTCCTTACACCAGAAAGAATCAGAATCAGAATAAAAAATAAAAACAAAAAAATGAGAAATAAATAAATAAAAAAAACACCCAGATCACCCACCCCACCCCATCCCACCCTATTTTTCATTTGGGTTTTGTCCCCATTTTTCTACTCATCCACCCATACACTGGATAAAGGGAGTGTGATCCACAGGGTTTTCACAATTACACAGTCACCCATTGTAAGCTACACTGTTATACAATTGTCTTTAAGAGTTAAGGCTACTGGGTTGGAGTTTGGTAGTTTCAGGTATTTACTTCTAGCTATTCCAGTATATTAAAACCTAAAAAGTGCTATCTATATAGTGTGTAAGAATGTCCACCAGAGTCACCTCACGACTCCATTTGAAATCTCTCAGCCACTGAAGTTTCATTTTGCATCCCCCTTTTGGTCAAGAAGATGTTCTCAATCCCACAAAGCCAGGTCCAGATTCATCCCCAAGAGTCATATCCTGCATTGCCAGGGAGATTTACACCCCTGGGAGTCAGGTCCCATGTAGGGGGGAGAGCAGCAAGATCACCCACTGAGGTGTCTTAGCTAGAGAGAGAGAGGGCCACATCTGAGCAACAAAGAGGTACTCAGGGGGAGACCCTTAGGCACAATTACAAGCAGGGTTAATCTCTCCTCCTGCAGCCACTTTTTACAGACAGAGGGATGGGATGATACAGCCACTTGCCCCGGATCACATGGTTAGTAAATGCCAGAGATGGCCTTCAACCCCTGATCTGTTTGGTCAGATTCCAAGTCCAGCTGGGTTTTGAGGATGGGAGACCTCAGTTTCCTTCCTCGTCCTGCCCCCTACTCATTGTGTGACTTGAACCAGCTCCTTAATCCCTCTGAGCCTCAGTCCTCAAATTCCAAATGCAGAGGGATCCCAGTGCCTGGTTCACAGGATTTTTGGGAGGACGAAAGGACCTAATGCTCAGCCCTGTGCTCAGCACACGGTAGGACCTCGAGAAAAGCTACCTGCGGTTATTATTGTTTCCATTGTGACAGGACTGTTTACCCCTCTCATTAGCCTTGCTTTGATCCTGGGCTATAGCAGGAAGAGGAGACATGTTTTTCATTCTGTTGTAAGAAGAGTGCTGCACTATTGATTTGCTTCCTCCATTCATCACAAGCATGGATGCCAGCAAGACTTGCAGGTCATTACCCACCATGCACCGCTGCCCAGCCAGCTGCTGGTGAATCCCAAGCCTCCCAGCTGGCCCAGAGCAGACTGGCAACCACAGAAACAAGGGCTGTGGAATCTCCTGGGCTTGCTCTTCCTGAAAGCTCCCTCCGGCCCAGAGAGGCTCATGGGTCCTCTACCTAAATTCCCATTGGCTGCTGAGTTGGGGGAAAGTTTCCACCGGTTGGAAGGGAGCCTCTGCCATGCATCTCTGGGCTTTGTCTGCCTCTGATAGCTAATGCATGCTCCTCTGTGTGCACAATTGTCCCACTTCATCAACATTTAATACTTGGGAAAATGAGTGTCTTTTTTCCTGTTGCTGAGAGTGAACTGGGAAAAGCCATACCGAGTTTGATCAAAAAGATGGGGTACTGGCAGAGGTTCTGATGCCATGGGGATGGACAGATTTCCTCATCAGACTCCTTTTCTTTGAGGCTGGTAACCGGATACTGCCCCGGAGCCAGTGGGGATGCTGGGCGGTGGCGGTGACCTGGTGAACGATGGTGGCAACAACTTGAGCCCTTGTAGGCTCAGAATCAGAAAGAGGAGGATTCAGCCCTGGGCTTCACTGCTGTGTGGCTCTGATAAATGCCTACAGATCTATGTACACTGGGTTGAATAGTGTCCCCCAAATTCATGTCTGCCCAGAACCTCAGAACGCATCCTTGTTTGGAAGTAGGGTCTCAGCAGATGAATTCGCTAAGTTAGGATGAGGTCGTGCTGGATTAGAGCGGGCCCTTTAAATCCCATACAACTGGGTCCTCATGAGATGAGGGAAAACTGGACACAGACCCAGCCACAGAGGGAAGACAGACACAAGAAGACACAAGCAGAGACCAGAGTTGAGTTATGCTGCCATAAGCCAAAGGATGCCTGGGGCTTCCAGAAGCTGGAGGAGGCAAAGAGGGATCCTCCGCTAGAGACACCGGAGGGAGCCTGGTCCTGCCAACACCTTGTTTTTGGACTTGGGTCTTTGGAAGGGTGAGAGAATACATTTCAGTTGTTTAAAGTGACCCAGTTTGTGGCACTTTGTTCAGGACAGCCCTGTTCCTGAAAGCAATGTGAGGGGGCCATAGAGGCACCTGCTGCTGCCACCTTCTCATGCATCCTTGCTCTGCACAGCAGGAGCAAACTGAGAAGTGGATTCAGCACAGAGAAGTGGTCAAGGATGCTTCTTGCTACATAAATCTGACTGTGGGAAAAGAAAGCCCAGACCATAGCCAGTTCCCTCCTACCATTGACACCCCCCAATCTTCACACCTGGGAATGTCCACTGGAGAGGTGAACTTCTGAGAGCATGTGCGCTTCTGATGGTGAGATTGATATTTATAAACTTTAACTAAGACAGGTCTCTGCTCTGGGCACAGGGTTAGAAGGTTTAAGAGAAAATGGAAGGCTGAGGATTCCCATTGAGGGCACATGGTACGACTGCAGGTGTGGCCCCCTGATCAAGGTTTGCAGCCTCCTGATGAGCCCAGACATTGCTTGACACCGTCCAGGGATGGGTTCTTGAAAAACCTCTTGTTACCTGAATGGAGTATCTGTGGTGGATGCTGTGATGCACCACCTAGATCATCCTGCTGCTGGGGTTTCCCCACTGAGGAGAGCTGCTTCGCCCTCTTTCCAGGGTGGCCCACCCCCTCTCTGCACATGGGGACAGATCTGAAGGGTCATCCTGTCTCCAGAATTCCCCCTGGGGTCAGCTGAGGCCTCCATTGAGACTTCATTGCGCCTCACCTCCCCCCGCCCAATGCGGCGTCTTTCTCATCCCCTCTGTGGGTGCTATTCCCAAAGAACTCCCTAAAACTTCTGCTCATCACTCTCTGCCTTAGGTTCTGCATCCCAGGGACCTGACCTATGACAATGTTGAAAGCAATTCAGCTATAAAAAGTTGTGGTAAATGAGAGGACCCGAGGGCTCAGGTACACCCAAGCTGTTGGAGCTGCAGCTCTCCTGTTTGCACTTAAACCTGGAGAAGCTGAGGGGAGAGAGGAGTAACAGAGGCACATGTGAATTTGTGAATGACCACATACAAGGATAAGTGGAGTTGAACTGGTGGCCTCACGTGGTCTGTGAGCTTCCTGGGGCTGAGCCTGGGCTCGTGCCAGGCCTTGTCTGGTTAGAAGCTCCTGGATCTGGCACACAGGGGCTCCGAGGATCCATTCGCCAGCTCATCCTCTGAGGAAGCTTCAGGAAGTGCACGGTCTGGCCACGTGGGGGGAGCCCCTCCTTCTGAAGCTGTCGTCCTCCCACCAAAGCCCTCTGTCTTGTCCCTTGCCACTTTGGCCCTCCCACCAAGCCTGGATGAGGGATATGGGGCAGCTCAGTGGTTTTCCTTTTAGCAGCAGGAGCTCTGGTGACTGACTCCCAATAATTAATTGCCGTGACAGCCTCCTTTGGGGGGCAACTCTTTTAATGGCTTGTTAGTCTCTTTGTAATGAACTCTTTGGAAACTTCCTCTGCCTCTTCCTGCCCATCTCTCTTTCTTGCTCAAGTCTCCCAGTTGTTACCACACCTCTGCTCCCTTAACCCCTAATTTACGACTCTAATCCCTCGCTTTTAATCAGACATGCTCTTGTAATCTGGATGAACTGTTTTGCATTTTGGGGTTCCTTGACTTTTCATGTGACATTTTCCTCATCTTTGAAATGGTTGATAAATAAATAACAGGGAAATGTGAATATTCCATTTGATACAAACCATGTATTCTTTTATTAACAAGTCAGCCCATTTTTATCAAACACCTAGCTATATGCTAGACACTACTATTTCACGTGTGGCTTTGAAAAGAACTGGAAGTTGTTTATAACACCTGCTTACCTGATTATTATTATATTTTAATGCTAACCCCAAATGTACCTGAAGATCATCCCCCTTTCTGAGGGTCAGATCAGGATTTGCAACTGGGCAAACTTGGTTCAAATTCAAATGTGCCATTTGCTGCCTGTGTGACTTTGGGCAAGTTGCTTAACTGTTCTATTTTTTTTTTTTTTGTTCTACAGATGTAATATGAGAATAATAATAATTAGGTATCTTATCGGATATGAATAAAATAATGAGATAATGCTTGAGAAATTGCCTAACACAAGGCTGACACTTGATAGAACCTCAGCAAATGCTTATTTAAAAGAATATTGGTTGTGGTCAATGCCCATCTAGTTTTCTTTGACCCCTGACCCAGGCCTACAGATGAACCACCTTCCAGGTGTGGTGACCCTGAGGGACTGTGGGGATCCTGCAGGGTCACAGAGATGTGTGGAACATTGCTCCGGGTGCAGAGTCTTGGACGTACATCTACTGTGGGAAGCTCTTGCAGCATGGAGCTCATTCCATCAACTGGAACAAAGTTGCTTGACTTTTTCTAACTGGAGGGATCCTTAGAGAGGATTGACTCCAACTGCTCCTTACACAGGTAGGGACACTGAAGTTCGGAAAGAGCAGGGACTGGACCAAGACAAGGAAACAGCTGGTGGAGGTATCTGGCTAGATGCTTGGAGTTCTCACCCCAGCCAGAGCTCCTTCCCTTCCAGGGCTCTCAGATACCCAGCTCAACTTATATTCCTATTTATGCATTTTATTCCTGCACACAGGCCTTTTGCCCATGCCATGCAGGGGCTCCACAATGTCCAAATCAGTCCAAAGGCTGACTTTTCTGCTCCCATCCTCTGAGGCTCAGATCCAAACATAGGGGTGCCAGGTATTGGGGGCAGGGAGGAAGGAAACAGAGGCGGAGAGGATGCCGAACAGCCCAGCATATTGTCCCCCTGCTCCCACCTCACTCGTCTCTGGAATAGAAGTTTCCAGAATTTTGTTCGTCAATTAGAAGCAATGAGAACAGAAGAAGATGAGGTGACAAAATGAAGGAGGGAGAGGAAATAAACCCACGTGACTTCCAGCTACATTATTAATGGGTGGACACTCAGCTTCCCTGGTTTTCCATTTGTGGACACAACTAATTATCTGGTCACTCAACTTGAGCCCCAGGAACCTGCTGGAGGTCTCTGCCAATCCTCTGAACCAGTGGGGAAGTTACATGACCCAAAAATACAACTGTGGGACGTAGAGCCCCCAGGTTTTGCAGGCCTTGTGATCTCTGAGCCCAGCCTGATCTGCCCTGAGGTGGTGAGCTCATTGGGCAGACACAGTGGTGGCTGAGTTTTGAGTTCTGGCTTCTCTACCACAGAACTCCATCTTGTCCACCCCTCATTTTCTGTTCTCCTCAACTCTGCGGAGAAACTGTGTGCATTTATCTCAGGGTCTCTCCCTGTCCCAGGATGGAAATACCCATCTTGACGTGGGCAGATGTGGTTCAAATCCCTCTTACAATTGTAGGATCTTGGGTAGAATTCTTGACATCCCTGAGCTGCCTCAGTGTCCTCTTTTATAAAGCAGCGTATACCCCACCTTTTAGGGTTAACATGGGAATGAATACCATGAGAAGTAAATTAAGTTTGGGAGCACAATGCTAGGCACACAAGAGGCCATCATGCATATCAGTTCTCAGGAGTGTCCAGGCAACCAAGGGGGCAGACTGGATGAGGCTCAGGTGAATCTGCTACCTGAGCACAGGTGTACACACCTGCCCAGGATGGCCCCTCTGCACAAGGAGACATGTTCATTTAGCTGCAACCCCATCTACCCTAAAATGTTCCATCAGACCCCAGTGGCAGCAAAGCTGAACAGGGGCCTCTTAGAAAGAGAGAAGAGCAGAGGAAGAGTGAGGGGCTGTGGTGACGTGAACTCGGTAAAGCTGCATTCTCTTTTCTTCTCTGTGGAACTTCAACACAGCCACCCTGAAGTCCCATCACCACAAAGGAAGCTTGGCCCAGCCTTTCTCAAAGACCTTTGACCTCAGACACTTTGATCCTTGACCTGATGTGTCACCTGGTGGGACACTGGTGTTCTGAATACTTATTGGAAACAATTTGGTTACCTTCTGGCCACAGCCTGCTTGCTGTGTCACAGAGACCTTTCCTGTCCTACGGATAGACTCACTAGGAGCAGGCAACTCATCTTTTTAGACAATGTTGAACTGTCCCAAAACATATAAAAACCCATTCTCCATTACCCTAGAATTTCCTGCTCCATAAGAAGAGGAAAATGGCATATATAAAACAGAGGGCCTTATGTGGCAGATGGATTGCCCGGCTCTCACTTTCTCCAGGCAGGGATGGGTGAGGCTCCGTGGTCCGGGCCGTGTTCGTCGCCAAGGCCTGGCGTCAGGCTTTGGGCAGTTCCCTGGCTCCCTGGTATGGTTAGTTTTGTGTGTCAACTTGGGTAGGCTACAGAACCCAGTTCTTTAATCAAACACAAGTCGAGGTGTTGCTTTGTAGAGATTTTGTAGATGTGACTAGGACTACAATCAGTTGACTCTAAGTAAAGGAGATGACCACCCTCGATAATGTGGGTGGGCTTCATCCAATCAGTTGAAGGCCTGAAACACAAACACTGAGGTTTCCCAAGAAGAAATTCTGCCTCAAGACTGCAACATTGACAATTCTCTCTCTCGCTCTCTTTCTCTCTCTCTCTTCTATCTAAAATCTCCCATTGATTCTGTTCCTCTGGAGAACCCTGAGGGGTACACCTTCAACTCCTATTGCCCTGACCCTCTTTGCCCTGCAAGAGAACCCCAGCTATGTTAAGCTTGGGGGTGCCCTCCTTTCCTGGGGCTGGCTGTAGAAAGGTCTTGAATGCCCAAGTTCCTCAATTCCTAGCTGCCCCTGGAGAAAAAAAATCTGCAGCTCCTGGTCACCCCTACCTCCACCCCAGGATGCTGCCAGCCATTTATCCTTGTGGGGAAATGACTTTGGCTTGGGCTGCTTACAACACAGCACAGGGATCCCTATTCACTGCTGAGTCCCCAGGGCTAGGGTGGAGTCTGGCCAAGAGGAAACGGATAGGCAGTGCCTGAGGCTGACCCTATGGGCTTTGCCATCCGTCCAGCAGGCGTGCCCCTCCCCACCTGCAAGTCTTAAATGCGGCAATCCTACCGTATTCACTCTCCAAGACCGAGGTCCCAAACTTCCTCCTCCCTCCTTCCCTGTTTTCCTCCAGTGACCTTCCTCAGCTATCCTCCTGGTTCACTCCCTTTAGTCATAATTTCTGGGCATGGATTTTCCCACCTACTGGGTTGCAAACTTCTCTGCAGTGGAAATAACCTTTTTCTAAGTAAGCGTAATTGAGGAGCAATCATGTTCTACACATTCTTTCCTGTATTTCACAGACATATTTTGTCCTTCAACCACCCTGGGGTGGTGGTGGTGCAGGTATGTCTGTCCCCATTTTAGTAATGAAGACATTGGGACTAGGGGCATTAGGGACTCCTAATATTTAGGAGATGTCAGGACTTGGACCTGAATTTCAATCTAGCGTGAAGCTTCATGTCATCAGTTCCTCCTTTTTAATTAATTAATTATATCTTTATTTGTTCATTTATTTGCACTTTTATTGAGATATATTCACACACCATACAAACCATCCAAAGTATACAATCAGTGGCTCACAGTATCATCACATAGCTGTGCATACATTCCCAGGATCAATTTTAGAACATTTTTATCACTCCAGAAAAGAAACATGAATAATAAATAAATCCCCAGTCCTCCCATTCCCCCTCTCTTCCCCTCCCCATGGTTGTCCCACAGTGTTGGGTGGTACATTTGTTACTGCTGATGACAGAATATTAAGATATTACTGTTAATTCTAGTCCACAGTTTGCAATAGGTCTATTTTCCCCATATACCTTTCTATAATTAACTTCTTATAATATTGTACATTTGTTCTAGTTCATGAAAGAAGTTTTTAATATTTTTTATATCTGAACATTTAATCACATAGTCCACTACAAGATTAACTTTCTATATAGAAATCTGATGAAAATTCTGCCACCAGGTTTCCAATTCCTGTTCCTTTGCGATAAGGAAAATCGAACACATCACTGCCCTTTTAATATCATTCTCAGTGTTCCTGAGATTATTGTAGATACAGGAATTAAACAATGAGAGCCCAAGTGGATGGACTGAGAGATGTTTTGGCAAATTTTCTAGGCTGTGAGGTTAGCCTTTTAATGTTGGGTTTTCATTACCCTAATTAAAACCCACGCAACCGACCCGCTTTGCTGTGATTTCTGATGAGGAAATTTCTCGTCAGAAGCCTTGGTGGCCAGGACGTGTGGCATCCTCCGACTGCTGTAGGGAGAGTACCAGCACAACCAAGTGTTAGAAATTTCGGGGTGCACAGCGATAGAGCGCACGGAGACCAGTCGACCTTCAGGCAGGAGAGGTTTATTCACACAGCAGCAGGGTGGGGTTCGGAAGAGAAGGCGCCGTCAGCAAGGCGGGGGTCTGAAGTAGAGCTTCAGCCCGCCCGAGACAAAGGGAGGGCTGTATTTATGCTTTGCTTTCGGGGATGGTGACTTGGTAAAGACGGACAGGGGTTTAGCTGATTGGACCCTGGGGCCTGTCGGGGTGGGAATTGGGAAGGAACAGCGCTGAGCCAATGGAGAAGTGAGTAGTGGGTTTTTATGCCCTTTTAAGGACTGGAGTGTATATAGCTGGGGAAGGGGGATTTTGGGCAGGATGCAGTGGCCACAGCGTGTTATTCTGGCCACCAGGAAGTTTTGCAAAAAAGGGCTTGCCTAAAGTGCTCTTTATGAAGGCCAGTATGTAAAGCGGAATTTTCCAACACCAAGCATTCCCCCCAGGTAGGCAGGGTTGGTAAAGCCCCCTCTGCGCATGGGGAGCCATGGTCCTCAGAACACAGTGGCCTCGTGGGATGTTAACGGCCCCCCCCCCATTTCCTCGTCAGCTCTGGGGGGCCACACTCTCCGGGGTAGGCTGGGTGTCTGGTTAGCACAAGGCTCTGCAGGCTTGGAAGGCAGCTGACGCTGGGGACCATGGGCTGGAGTGGGGAGCACCAGGACTCAGCCACCTCACCCTGTGGGGCTCAGTGGAAGCATGTTGAGGGGGCACAGCCTGGAACCCTGGAGCGGATGGAGGAGAGTCAGGGCAAACCAAGACCCGGATGCTCCTGGGAGCAGTGGGCTTTCAGAAGGAGCTGAGCTGCTTAACTCCTAAGACGCTTTTGAAATTCTGGAATTGTGGGCCTCTGATGGCATTGCCCTGTTTCCCACCCTATGTGGAAAAGAGACTTAAAATGAGAGTGAAGGTGATCGTTGCAAGTAAGTTTAGTATCTGATATGTGTCCCGCCCTGGCCTGAGCGCTGACATCTCTGTGGTTTCTGCTGGTGCGCTGCTGGGTGTGATGCTGAGTGGTATCTGGTGAGAGGGACGGGCTGCCCGGCATGCACAGGGATGGGGAGAGGAGTGGGTGGGCCTGATTCAGAACAACGCCCGTGAGGCCTCCCGCTGTGCTGGAGGTTTGGTGATGTTATCTCATTAATCAGTGACCCCCTCCCCCAATCCTTTTCCCTCCTTCTTAGCCCTCCTGCTGGCCCAGGATTTTCAGGTCTTGCAAGCTTTGTAGCTTGAGGCCCACTGGTCACTTCTACGTGTTGGTCATCTCTGAGTCACCTTCCCTTCTAAAAGGAGCTCTGGAGTGATCATTAGGAGTCCAAAACTTGGACTCAGAGGCCCTGGGTTTGCATCTGAGCCCTGTTACTTATAAACTATGTGGCCTGCGGTCAAGTTCCTGACCTCTTTGAATCCTGGTTTCTTTGTATATAAAATGGTCACAATGATCCCAAAGCCATGGGGCTTTGGTAAGGATAAGATGAGTTAAAGCAGGGTTGGCAAATTTTTTTTATAAAACCTAGAAACCTAGATAGGGAATGCTTTAAGCTGTATGGGCCATTCCATCTCCCTTCTGGCTCCGCAACTCCGCAACTCCGCTGCTGTAGCGCTAAGGCAGCCGTAGACGATCATGTAAAATGAACGGGTGTGGCCTTTCCAATAAAACTTTATTTGCTGCAGGGAGGTGGATTTGGCTCACCTTTGCTGATCCCTCAATTGCTGCATGTAATGCACTTAGCACAGGGCCTGGCACAAGGTCAGCCAGGAATAAATAGTGGTGGTTATTAGTATTATTATTTTTATTGCTAGTCATGTTCAGGTAGATCTTGGTGCAGTATCCAGGTCTCAGCTGGCAGGTGAACCGTGAAGGTAGTGGGGCCCTGGAGACCCTGGTGGGTGATACAGACCATCCCACAACCATCACGGGACTTTATAGAGAGCTCTGATCATCTAAAATTATGGGAAGATTAAAGGGGTATTAACAGAACAATGCAAAGCAGGGCTGATTTCTCTCTCTCTCTCTCTCTCTCTCTCTCTGTGTGTGTGTAGAGCAGGGGAGGAATATATTAATATTCTTTGCCAGGTAGAGCCTGGCACCACTTGCCCCGAGTAGAGCGTGGGGTGAGAGGCTCCTGGTGCAAGTAGCTGCCGTTGCAGCAGTAGCCTCCCTGCATTTTTCCAGGATGTTTCTGCACCGAAGGATTCCGTTCTAATTTTCTCCCTTCTCCTTCCTTTCAGAGCAGTTAACTTTGCCTCATTATTATTTCATTGGGCTGAGCTTTAGTGAAACACAGCCTTTAATTTGTTTATTTAACATTCCTGGTCTGCACTTGCTGATAAAGTGTAACTGATTAATTAATTAATTGTAGCCTGCCACAGCTCATGCTGGATCATGACAATATTTCAGACGCTAATGGGAGCTTGGGCAGAGGTGCGGTGATGGTGATGGAGATGTGTCAGGAAGCCCTGGGTTAGGAGAGATGTTGAGCAATTTCACCTGGGGCCAGAGCTCAGCCTTAAGCAGGCCCTGAGGTAGGGGGACAGGATGGCATCCCCAGCGTTGCTCAGCCAAGGTTCTGAGGCCACCCAGGCCTGGCCCTGGCAGGATGCAAACCAGCGGCCTTGACCTGCCATCCCTGGAGCCAGAAAGAGCCTTACTAAGCCCAGTCGAGTCACCTGCTGAGCTCGGTGGAGGGGTGTTGGTGGAGAAGGTGGTGGCCTCTCCTGCCTGTGTGAGTCATGGTGATGAAACACAAAGGTGTTGGAGGCAGAGGAACCTTACCTTGTGGCCTGGTTATGGCTGAGCACCAGGTGAAATTGCTCACCATGTCTCCACTTCAGGTTCTACATCTAGAAAAATGGCAATGATCATTGTTATGCCAAACAGGGAGGGTAAATAAATGCCTGGAGCAGAGACCAGGCATGGTAGAGCCTGAATTAAAGCAACAATCACTATCACTGTTGTCAAAGTCAAGGGAAGGCTCAGGGAGGCAAGACTTTGACCTGGCACTTGGGTCAGCTTCCTCTTAGGTGATGAGGTTGCTGTCCCCAGAGGGATTCAACTGAGAAACCATTCCCCTGGCAGTGGTGAAGAGCTGAGGTAGAGGGTAGATGGCCTTTGAGGTCTCACTTTCCTGGGCTGATGGTCAAAGAATGTGCCCCCTTGAAAGTTGGTTGTTCAAATGTATGGTTTTGTTTCATTCTAATTTTTTTTGTTTTGCTAGTGCTGACTCTCAGAACTATATCTGGGAAAGCTTTAGACCTTAATGGAAAAGCAAAAGAGTAAGAATATATTTTTTTGGCCCACACTGGACCAGAGTGAAAAGGGAGAATGCTGAGCTGGAAGTCAGGAGACCTGAGCTCTGGTCCCACACCTGCGGTGGCCACACCTGACTCTGCAGGTCTCTTGTCCGACAGATTTATGTACCCGGTGAGTACCTGAGATGTGCCCAGAACCGAGCTGGGCCCTGGCATACTGTCAGCCCTTCCCCCAGAGAACTCGCTGCCTTGTGAATGTTCTCTACAGATATAAGCCAGCAGCTGTGGGTGCTCAGAGAAGGGAGAAAGTGACTCTGCCTGGGAGAAGCAGGTAAGGGTTCACTGATCGGGTGATATATGAGGTGGTCTTGAAGGATGATGGTTTTCTAGAATCCAAAACAGCTGAAGGACTTTCCTGGATGAGGGAAAATTAAAAGCAAAGGCAGGGATGGTGGTAGAAGGTGGGGATCAAGGAAAAGTGTGCCATATCCAGAACCCAAAAGTGCAGGATGACAATCCTGGGAAACTGTTGCATTCTGCACTGTTCAGTTTTTCTTCTGAGACATCATAGAACCCTGCTCTCTACTGGGGTATACGTTCTCTGGATTATTACTAGAATGACAGCATCTTTAACTGTGTCGCAGGCCTGGTTTCCCACTGTCTCTGGAATGATGTGTGGATGGTTCTAAAGCTGGCTTCATCCCATGGGGACAGAAGACAGTATAATGGGAGAAGGTGAACTTGTCAAGAGTAATCAACCTCACCATTCATTGGGGATTCCTCCAAGTTTTCAAACCCTGGGAATATCCCAAAGATATTCCATGCATCAGTGGGGCTGGCCGCAACTTCTCCACCATCTTTCTGTGTGCAATACCTTTGATTGTCTTTTTGGGACATGGGATTGGCTTTGGATATCATTGCCTTTCTGCCAAATTTGTCCAGAGGTTCTGGGAAATGGTTCCAAACATGGGGCATGTCTAAAATGATCTTAGCTCTAGAAGGCTTGTCTGGGACAGGTAGGAGCTCTAAGAGACCTCATCTTCTCATACTAGCATCTGATCCTACCAAACTGAGGCACCCATTGCTAGAAACAAGGTCTTTCTTCTTGTTTGAGACCAAGGCTCTGCCTTCCTCTAGGAATGGGGTCTTAAAGGATAGTAGTCCTTCTCTGATTCTACATCCATTTTTTTGGGATTGGACCCATGGTGTTGGCTTCTAGGTTGTTCACCATTGGCCCCTTCTTGTACCACCATGACAATGACCAATCTTAATTCATTCCTACATCCAAAAAACATTTACTAAAATTACTACTATGTGTTAGACTCTGTTCTAGGTACTGGGGATACAGATCGAGCCCCTGCCTCCATGGAGCTTGCCAATATTCACAGTCTTTCCTGATCCCCTCCCACCTGGGCATGTTGCTTTGTTTTGACTCCCTCTGCAATCTTCCCACATCACCGAGCCAGCCCTAGGGGACCTTTTCTCTTAGTTTTGCTTAAAAAAAGCTATCATGTGTTAGATATATCTTCTTTGGTTTCCACCGTAATTCTGCAAGGAAGAAATTACTATTGAACTTTAATAGGAAATAGAAGTTCCAGGAGGTGACTTGACTTCTGCAAAGCCAGGAGGTATCAGGGTCAGTGCTTGAACTGGGGATTCCATTCTAAGTCCAGGGCTCTGTCTACCCTGCTGGGCTCACTGGGTCTCATCCATCCAAGCTGATGAAATGGCCGAGAACCAGTGTGCTGGACTGGGGCATTTTCCGAGGCTTGGACCAGAGAAGACCTTGTTGTGAAACTGTATTTAGTGATTCTGTAATTATCATCACCCCGGGAAGGAGGGTGCAGGAATGAGACAGATTTATCCAGGGCATGAGCTCCTCCTTGGACATGGCCCCAGCAACTCAGCATGTCCTGTCTGATTAGGACATACCAGGTCAATTTCAGATTAAAGTGCACCCCTGCAGGGACTCTAACATCTCCCTGGGCCTGGCTGGTTTACAGGCACAGTGCCTGGCATGAGATTGCTCTGTAATAAAGGCTTGTTAAAGAATGAATCAAATTGAACCAATAAACTGTATACAAATTTTGGTTTTGCCTCTTTCTACCCGGGTGCCCTTGGGCAAGTCACTTAACTTTCTTAAGTCTGAGAATCATCACTTATAAAATGTAATTGATAGTACACAGTGTTGTGAAAGTTAAGTGTAATAATGTGGAATTATCTATCTCAGATCCTGGTGTACAGCAGGAGTGAAGCACACCTTCCCAAAGTCATGTTCAGACAGGGATGGATGAAGTCCTTTTGCTTAGTTTTATGCCTCCCAGTCCACAGAAGTCTAGCTCTCTTTATTTAGGTCTCCTGGAAATGGAGGGATGTTGCAGCTGACAGATGTTCCCACCAACTAACACCTCTGGAAACACATTACCTTGTCTGCTTTCAGCCTCCTCATCCACAAAATGGGGACACAGGCCTTCCACCTGGAGAACTCCATAGGCAGCATGAAAGCCCTGTTGCACCTCTCAGGCCGTGGAAAGAACGAGTGAGGCTCTGTTTTAGGCTGTTGGGCAGGAGGAGGATGGCAATTAGGAGGGATTAAGGGCAATGATCTGTTTATCTCTGAGATTTGACCTATCAATGTTTCTGTTCCAACAATGGTGTTTAGCAATGCTCAACTAGGCATAAAGCCTCCATCTGCTCCTTGGGTTTTCTGTGGACTGAGCTCTGTGGTGGGGTCGCCTCTCAGCCTCAGAGATGTGCTTTGCTTTGTTTTTACCTTGAGTAGTTCACCTTGAGGAAATAGCATCGCTGGTTCAAGGACCAACTAATTTGTCTTCTGCTTTTTGATGGAACAGTAGGGATGCATTTATCGTAACATTCCCGGATGGGGACTTGAGTAGGGACATAGCCCTCCCTAATAAAATGTAAAGGTTTATTATTATTATTATTAGTACTAGTAGTATTGAAATGTTTGAGGAAAGGCATCTGATTACTGTACTAATGTGAAATATTAAAAGGAAATATTTGTTGGGTAGGTCAACTTAAAGCATCAATTCTCTTTTAAGCAGCAAAGATTTAGAGACCCTTTAAGTTGGGAAAGATATTATGGCAGAAGCAAAGGTGGAGGGGGAAAGTTAAGGATAATTAAAATGTCTTTGCCCTTCAGGAGCCCAAGGTAAAGTGTGAGACACTCATTGTGGCTGCTGAATGACTGACCTGAACAACAGGAAGAATAAAAAAAAGTCAAAATGGGCAACCCAGGTGTTGTGGTGGGAGATGGCTTTCTGGAGGAAGTATGAGTTTCAGTAAAGAGAGAGGGTGAAAGCAGATGGAAGGACATGGAGAGAAGTTGTTCTGGCAAGAAAGCACTGGAGCCAAGGCCCAGAGAGAGGCCTGGCCCGGGGGGCTGCGGGGTGAACAGTCAGACTCACTCGAGTAGGCTGGTTAGCAGGTCCCAGGTTCCAATTTCTGCTCTGCCGCTTGGTAGCTCGGCCACCTGGGCTGATTGCTCCCCTTCTCAGGCCTTCAGTGTCCTACTTTAAAGCCCAAGTCTCAGGTCTAATGAGAGACAAAAGGGTAAAATTGATTGTGAGGACATTGACCTTGGCTCAACAAAGGCTATTTCCCTCTCTGTCCTCTTCCTAACATCCTGAAAATCAAATCCATGTGGCCAAAGGCAGGGGGTAAGGTGAGGAAAGCCTTGGGACTCTCAGAGGGTCACTGGATGTGGCCGTCCATTGTTATCCTCATCCTTTTCCCAGAGAACTGACTGAGAGTGTGCATCACAAGGATAACTGTGCAAGACTCTGACTACAGCTGTACCTCCATCACCATGCTAGGAAGACGGGCCGAATGGTCTCATCTTCCTGAGATCTGACATCCTGTCATGGAGTGAGGTATACCCTGCAGTGCTCCTGCTGCAAACAGTCCTACAAATGATCATGTACCTTCTGTAGAAACCTACTGTGGTAGGCAGAAAAATGGCTCCCAAACATGTCTGTGTCCTAACCCTCAGACCAAAAGGAATCAAAGTTAGAATGGAATAAACACTGGGAAAGAATCAGATGGAATCAAAGTTGCTAATAAGCTGACCTTAAATTAGGAAGATTATCCTGGATTATCTGGTGGTTCCAGTGCAATCACAAGCATTGTTAAAGGTGGAAGAGGGAACTAGAGAGATGACATCTTCAAAAGGACTTGGCCTGATATTGCTGGATTTGGAGATGGAGAAAGGGGCCATGAGCCAGGGAATGTGGGCATCCTGTACAATCCGGGAAAGACAAGAAAATGGATTCCCACTGTAGTGGCTGAGCATTCTATATCCCCAGAAAACATGTTCTTAAACTTAATCCATTCCTGTGGGTATGAGCCCTTGTAAATAGGGCCTTTTGATGAGGTTACTTCAGTTAAGGTGTGGCTCAGCTGAATCAGGATGGGTCTTAATCCTATTACCGAAGGCTTTGTAGGGAAAGTCACAGAGAGACAGAAGGTCAGAGGCAGCAGCCACAAGCTGAATGTCAATGGAATCCAGAAGAGAAGGGAAAAGCCAAGAAGGGCTGCCATCTGCATTGCCATGTGACAGAAAAGCCAAGGACCAAGGATGTGGGCAGCCAGCCCCAGGATACCACAGGCTTCTGGGAGAAAGCATCGCCTTGTTGACAGTTTGATTTTGGACTTCCCCTAGCCTCAAAACCATGAGCCAATAAATGCCCATTGTTAAAGCCAACCCATTGCATGGTATTTGATTTGGCAGCCGGAAAATTGAAACTCTTCCCTGCAGCCTTCAGAGGGAACACAGCTAGGCCCACCCCTTGATTTTAGCCTAGTAGGACCAATGTCAGATTCCAGCCCATGGAACTATAAGATAATATATTTGTGTTGCTTTAAGCTATCAAATTTGTGATTTGTTACATCAGGTGTAGATAATTAATAATCCTACCCTGCACCCCTAATTTCCCTTCTTGGATTCCTACAGCTCCTATCATTCACACATTCAATTGCTCATTCATTCATTCATGCCTCCCGGCACCTCACGTTCCTAATTTGTACACAGAAGTTAATAGTAAAAAATATTTCTTAGGGTACTTTTGAGGAATGAATTAAATAAAACATAAAAACTGCCTAGCATGTTGACAGAAGGTGCAAATGCCCAAGTGTACA
Source organism: Choloepus didactylus (assembly GCF_015220235.1). Classification (NCBI taxonomy): domain Eukaryota; kingdom Metazoa; phylum Chordata; class Mammalia; order Pilosa; family Megalonychidae; genus Choloepus; species Choloepus didactylus. Next base: position 20,821,205 of record NC_051328.1, on the reverse strand, counting down.
TTGACAAACATAGTATATAAATGTTACCTGTCTCTAGTGTTGTTATTTTTACTGTTGTGTAGTCAATAGACATCTCCCAAGCACCAAACTTGCCAGCTCTTTCTGAGCTCAGGCCATGGTTCCTGGATAGGGGGAGGGGTGAGGAAAGGGTCAAAGGGGCTTCCCCTATAAGTCCCACTCAATAACTTCTTTTATCACATTGGCCACCCCTATCTGCAAGGCAGGTTACTAGATTTAGTCTTTTAGCTAAGCTCATGGCTGTCCCCAAATAAAATCAGCATTCTGTTATTAGGGAGAAGGGATTTTAGGTAGGTAATTACTCAGATTTGGTTAATGCTGTGAAATTGTAAGAAGGAGGTTAGAGAGAAAAGGAAACAATAATTTGGGAAGTACCTATTAGGTGGCGTATCTTTTATACACATTGTTCTATTTAACCTTCCAACTACCTTGTGAAGTAGATTTTCCCCCTATTTTAGTAGCATTTTTCCATTTTGATTTACTGAAATAGAGACTCAGAGAAGCTACATAACTGCCACAAGATCCCACAACTAATAGGTAGAGGCAAAATTGAACCATTCAACACTGGATTCCAAGCCCCCAGCCCACCGGTCCAACATTGCCTCGTCTGCAACGTGAGGGGCTGCAGACAAACCCGGCAGAGTGAAAGTACCCTTCTTCCTGCTCTTTGACCCTCTGGCTTGACTACAAGAAGATGTGACTAACTCAGCAGGACACAGACTGGTGTTCCCTGGCCTTTCCAGGGCTCCCTTTCAGCCTGCGGGAACATTCTGTGCTGCTACCACCCTGGAACCTGGGCAAGTGCACCCAGCAGGAAGCATTGTAGGCAGAGCAAAGGCAAACACAGCAGCAGGCTCCACTGGACCAAATGTTCCAGAAGAAAAAGCCACTGACTCCTCAGCCCTTTTCCATCTTGGTCTCTTGAGAAACAACATATCTTGCTAATTTTACTTTGCAGCTTCCCTGGGCTGCAGGGGGCTGACTCCAGCACTGCCTAGCACATACCTAGTTCTTAGCATTTCTTACATCACTGGTGCCTGGCAAGCCTTTGTTTTAACACGGTAAGCCAACTCTTCACTTTCTGGGCGTTTACTGGACAACTGGCCCCATCATGCACCAGCAAATTGTCATAGAAAAACCTTTTGTGGGGGCTGAAACATAGGCAAGGGGACCCTTACTGGAGGTTCCATCTGCCTGAGCCAAAATCTGTCATCTGTTGACCTAACTGAAATTGAGGCACCTTAATAATGAGATAAACAATGGGCTGGCAAATAAAATGGGGCCTTTAGCTATCATTTGGAAATAATTAGCTAAATAAATCTGGTACAATGATTACATTCAGTATGTGATGCAAAATCTCTTACAAACAGTCATATTTTTGGATGCCCAAGGGTGGCTAATGACAGAGGAATTCTTGTATCTCTGGGATGATGCATCAAGGCACAAGCAACAGCTTCTTAATGCTTTTTCCAAACATACTGTAGGAAAGGGCCAACGGGGACTGAGCTGCAGGCTCTGTAACCAAAGCACTGGAGATATACCTGTAACTTTGCAACTGCCAAGAATTCTCATCCAAACAGCAGTTTGGAGGCAAGGACTTGGCAAAGCTTATTTGCAAGTCTGGCTGGCATGCTGAGTTGGCCTCTTGGAGCAGCCTGAGTGCACAACCACAACCTGGCTGTGGTGGTTGTTTGGGTGAGATGGGGTGTATAGCATGTGCTTCAGAGTTAATGGCCTTCCCATCCCCTAATCCTCATCACTTGCTTTGTCAACATTTCCTCTATGAGGACAGTTAAGTGTTCCGTTGTTTTTCCTGGCTCTCTCTCTGCATGTTTATTTTTCATGCAGCAGAAGTAGATTCTAAAGGAAGAGAATGGGCAAAATAAAGTTAGCTCAACTAAGTAACTAGTATGAGCCAGGCATTGTGGTAAAGGATTTATAATCATCATCTGATTTCATCCCTGAAGCAATACTGTTATATGAAATTTACATACTAAAGAACTAAGGCTGGTAGAGATTAACTTGCCCAAGTTGACCATGAAGGAAATCCGTGTCATGTTCACTTTATAAATGAGAAGCCTCCAATAATCCACATTTTTACACATATAAACCTTGGAAAATGGATGTTCCCTATTTTGCCCTTGAGGCAATTCAGAATACAACTGTGCCTTACATGCCATCCAATAAATATTAAATATGTTTGCTTAAGACTTTGTTCAATAAACCCTGTTGCCGTGTTCCAACATTGAAAACTAGGATTCTATGCATACAATATTTAGTGCCTCTCTGTAAAACAGAACATTAAATCAACCAGAACATCAAGGTTCTGAGCTTTCTGTATAAATGAGTCTTCCCTTTCATAAATGTAATGAATACAATTTGGAGGTAAATGCATGGACTGTGCTGAAGGAAACAACTTGGAGGTAGTGATGGCTGTAGCTGAGGATGGATGACAATGGACTTCTAGTCTTCATTTTGCCTTTCCTTATTCTTCAATTTCCATTACCTATCTTGGAGTGGGGGGGCGGGTTGAAGGGGAATGGATGAGGACCATCTCTTTAGCTTCATGTTTGCCTTTATGTGTCTGTTTCCTTTAGGGTGGGCGGGGAGGTGGCACAGGACCCACAAATTGCAGTGACAATTGAGTGTGACCCAGTCCAATGGTAGCTTCCCCTCCTACCTGGGCTTCCTGCCAGACAAAGAGGAGACTTATGTGAAACTGCTTCTGGGTCAAAAGACCTCTTTGGTGTCTGTTGCATCCACTGAAGTTCTCTCTTCTCTTGGGAAGGGGCATATGTGCATGTATCCTTCTATTTCCTCAACAAAAACCCCACAAGGTAGGGGCTATTTCCCCCAATTTGTATATAAGGAAACAGAGGTTCTGTAAAATTAAATGACTTGCCAAAAGCCATGTGGCCAGTGAGTGGTAAAGCAGAGTTTTAAGTCCTGGCATTTCACAACCTGGCAAAAACTGTGGTCTTGTAAGAGGCTAGAGTTCTCAGCTGGAAGCACGAGTGCAGATCCTCCCGTGGGGGAACTCTGTCCTACTGGCATGGCATCCAGTGGGATCCCTTGTCTCTGCCAAACCTTTGATTCTTGCATCCTCTCGAGAATGCTATTACTTGTATTGCTGTTACTTGTATTGCTCAAAACAGAACATTACTTTTTTTTTAAAAATGGTGTTCCTTATGTCAAACTTCATAAACAAGGCAAAGAGGATTGAGATATTGAATGTTTAACAAAAAAAAATTCTCAAAAATAAATGAAAATTTCATACTGTGCTTCATTTCAGTTTCATGAGCTCCAAAATAACACTTCAAGTGATTAATGTTTCCTTCATTAACCTTAACTAAGTCTGAGAAAAGCTTCTCTCTTTTCTCCCACTTTTTTTTTTTTTTTCAGAGATCAAGTTGTAGTTTATTTCTGAAAGTAACCTTTTGCAACCTGAAATATGTAGCTCAAGGTAGCGGGGAGAGTGTGAGCTTTGGTTTCAGGCAGGCCTGGATTCGAATCATAGTTCCATGACTTTCTGTGTGGCCTTGCATGGATGAGCCTTCCTTTTGCATTACAACATGGGGATATGAATGGGAGCCTTATAGAATCGTGCCCCCTGATGGATCACACCTCCTAGTGTTGATGCCTTTTGACTTTGGGCTGGGCTGAGAGTTGCTTTGACTAAAAGAAGGCAGTGTCACTCCCAAGAGCACAGAAGTGTAAGCTGCTGGTCCTTCTAGAGTAGTGGTTCACAACTAGGTAGTGCCTTCAAAGGGGACATTTGCCAAAGTTAGAGATGATTTTCATTGGAACCATTGGAGGAGTGTTAATGGCATCTAGGGATTAGAGACCAGGGATGCTGAAAAACATTCTAAAATGCACAGGACAGGCCTTCCCCCACTCCTACAGCAAAGAGTTACTCAGCGCAAAATGTCAGTGCTGAGATTAAGAAACCCTGTTCTAAAGTCTCGGGCAGGGACATGGCTATAAGTCTCCATGTTAGAAAACCAGCTTCACCCTGACACAGAGACCATGAGAAGAGGCTACTTGGATGTGATGAAGCCACTTAGAGAGGAAGAGGCCTTGAGGCTACCTAGAGAGAACAAGAGATGCCTAGCCATCCCACGGTCCCTGCTGAGCTCAGCCCCCAGCTGTCCCGCTGGCTGAATGCAGCCACATGTGTGGTCACCAGCAAACTGGCACCACTGCCCAGTTGAGCCCAGCCCAGGTGGCAGACTCGTGAGCAAAATTTAAATGGCTTCTGTGTTAAGCCACTAAGTTTTGGAGTGGTTTGATATACATTAGTAGAGAATTAAAACAATAATGTACATTAAAGAACCTATAATGTCTCAACAAAGTTTTTGCTGCAGGACTCTATTCAGAACTGGGGCTCTCAGCTCCACTGCTGCTGGCAGTGTTGGTGGCTGGTAGCTCACAGCTGAGTCCCTCTCTAGGATTTGCCTTCAGCTTAAGAGAGATGCCTCATCCACTTTCAAACAGTCTCTTCTACGGGGCAGGAGCAGACTGCATCAAAAGACTGGTCCAGGTGCAGGGAGGAAGTGCCTGCTGGCCTCGTTGCCTCAAAGCAGGACAGATCCCGAGGGCTGCCCCAGCTCTCAAGCTCCCTGAGGACACTGCTGAGGCTGCAAAGGTTCCACACCTCCCTTTGCCAGGTTCAGTTTATTTCAGCCCCTTCAGGTATTGATCCTCAAGAGGCTGCCCAAATCCCCTGCATGCAAATCTCCATCCCAAAGTCTGCCTTCCAGGGAATCTGACCTAGAGGAACTTTCTTGCTCCCTGTCTTCCATCTGGAAGTTTCTGCCTTAAGACCTTCAGGAGACAGGGTGGGTTGGCCAAGAGAGCTCCCTTGGATGCTAGGTCAGGCCTTGGTCCCTCCTCCATCATTGGCTTTTGGGCATTCCTAAGTCTCTGTTGCCTTTCCAATAAAGAAAGAAGCAAGAAGACCTGCCTAAACAGAGATTTGAAAGTTTACGTGTAACTCTGGGAGACTTATGAATGGAAAACAAACACAGGGAAACACAACCATACCTTGGAGACATTGCAGGTTAGGTCCCAGACCACTGTTAATGAAGTGAATATCGCAATAAAGCGAGTCACACCAATTTTTTTTTTCCCAGTGCATGTAACATCTATGTTCAAACTACATTGTGGTCCATTAATTGTGCATTAGTATTATGTCTAATAAAAACCAGTGTACATACCTTAATTAAAATGTGACACAGAGACATGATGTGAGCACATACTGTTGGAAAAATGGTACCGATAGACTAGCTTGATGCAGTGTTGCCGCAAATCTTCCATTGTAAAAGAACACAATATCTGTGAAGCACAATAAAATGAGGTATGACTGTATTAGTCTTCACCAGCAAACCAAGAAGCACAAATTAAATCCACCTTGAGATACTGTTTTGTACTGACTAAATTAGTAGAACAGACTAAAAACAAATTTAAATACACATTGCTGGTAACATTATGGCAAATTAATTAATTATGGCAAATTAATATGCCACTTTAAATATAAATATCTTAACACTAGGAGATAGAAATATGGCAACACCAAGTAGAACCTATAAATATGGTCCTGCCCTTTGACCATTAATGAATGGTATTATAGGAATGTATGTGAATAAATTGGTTTAAGAGAAAATTTGGGATCACAAGGCTGAAAAACACACAGGTAGTAAATACATATGTAGGGGATAACAAGAAGCTAGAATGCCGGGGTTGGAAGATTGGAAGGCTTACAGCGGGTAAGGAAAAGGATCAGAATTGAACATACTATTGTCTTGTCTCTCAACACTTGATTCTCCACCTACACATATCCAAATTGGTGTGTTATTGAAAGTTGCAATCCTGAGCCTGACCTCAAATCTCATGAAGCAGAATTTACGAAAACTGGGCCTGGGGACCTGCATTTTAAGTAAGTTGTCCAGGTGTTCTTGGCCTTACATGATGACCCTATATTGGAGCTGTTCCTTTTTGTCTTTTGGGAGGTGATGGATTTAGGAGTGAGATTATCTTTTCCCAGTTTGTTGTTATTATGTTTTCACAATTGTTAGGAGGGGAAAAAAATTTGTAATTTTCTATGCATACTCCAGAGAAAAGTCACTTTAATTCTAGGTGTCTTAATAGTTCCCCATATAAGGTATATAGTTTAACCTCACCTACGTTGGTAGATTAAATATCAGGAGAGAAAAGTTTTTCACTAAGAAAAGAACATTCTGATCATTTTTAATCTTCCGGATAATAGATAATTATGATACATTTAAGAATCTCCTGTTATTAGCCATTCCAAAACCCCCTTGGGTTTCTGGCTCTCAGCTCGATAAGCCAGGGGATGGAGTAGGCTTAGAGTTCTGCCACTGGGTTTAGGCAGAGACAAATCTCAAAGCTTAAAAATATTGTGCCTTTAATATTCGATGCCCAATTCTGAGTGGAGCCAGGAAGACAAGTGGAAACATTGGCCTTTGATCAGCTCCTCTCACACCCATACTCTCCTTGTCCTTAGGGTCATCAGCCCAACTATAATAGCTGGTGAAACGAATATACGTCTCCATCTAAAAACCTTGTTTGAGTGACTAATTAAAATGTGCCAACCTAGTGGACTTGCTGGTCTTTTAAGAAAAAAAATTTCTGGGTCTAGAAGAAATATCTTTAACTCCAAGTTTTATATCCAGAGAATGTTGGATGAGGAGGAAATAGAGTGAGAAAATACACAATACTTTTCAAAGGTGAGCTCGGGATGCCAATTTATGTTCACCTGATGCCTAGCCCAGTTACTGAGTGGAAGGAGTGAGAGAGGATTGGGAGACAAGTGCACACAAGCACACTGCACATCACACACCACACACCATGAAAGAGCCTCAAAAAGGCAAATGAACACAGTCAAGCAATCCTGCAAAGTTGGGGAAGGTAGATACTGAAGACTGATGCTGATGAGGTCAAGACGAGAGACGCAGAAACTTCCCCTTCAGACCCTGTCATGTCTGAAGGAGGAGAAGAAACTAAATCCTGCCCCGGGACCGAGTCTTGGGGGAACCGAATGGCTGTAGGGGCTATGGCCTCAAATGAAACTGTGCAAATCTTGGAGTCCAGAGCTCTCTCAAAGGTTCTGTTTTTTCCTGTCAAAAGAAACAGTGGTTATAAAAAAGACCTTGTAATTAAAATCGATTCCTAAGATCGGGATTTCACCAAATGGCTTAGGGATAAGAAGGGGTGGGAAAAGTTACTCAACTCACTCTCTTTAAATCTTGCCCTATTTATATTAGCATTTAAGCAGTGTGTCCAGTACTGCTGGTTAGGATAATAATGTTAAAATGCTGCAAGAAACATCACAATTTTACTTTAAAATTAAACTATATGTTTAATTGAAGAAAACAACCTCCTGATTATTTTCTGACTCTGGTACATGTGTGTCTTATAATTTAGACCCTGAATCTCATGGATGAGAACCTGCTGCATACCTGGAAAGCCAAACACAGGAATCCTCAAATAGAGTGAGAATAGAATTGTTATAGGGCACTGAACCCTTCGAGTCCTTCAGGTATATGCACATGCATGTTTGTATATGTCTTTTCTTCCTCATTCTACAAAGAATTCAAGAATCTTACAAATATACAATACTATGATACAGTATTTTGAAAATATAAAATCTAAGTGAATATTAACATCTGTTGACTCTAAGGGGTATGAATAGCATTTATTGAATTTATTTTTGTATTTAGCTGTATGCTTGAAACATTTTCCTAAAAGCAAACACATAAGCAGAAAAATTATCTGAAGCAGAAAATATACAGTAGGTGTGTGCAGGTGTGTTTATGGGGGGTGTCTCACAGGTAGTGGGTGGAGGGTATATTGTTTTATAGCAGTTGGCAAACTTTTTCTGTGAAGGGTCAGATGGTAAATATTTTTCAGCTTCGTGGACCATACGGTTGTTCTCTGCTGCATGTTCTCAGCTCTGCCATTACAGATTGAAAGCAGCCATGGACAACATATAAATGTGTGTGGCTGTGCTCCAATAAAATTTATTTACAAAAACAAAAATGGGTTTAAATATCCATTTAAAAAATGGATTTGACAGTAGTTTGCCAATCCCTGGTTTAGAGAGTAGACCACACAGTGCGTTCTTGGAATTGTTTATTCACACTCATCATTTTACGTAAGGACAACCTGAACCCAGAGAGGTGAAGTGACTCAACCCAAGACATACAGCAAAACCAGAGCCAGAACCTGGATTTCCAAAGTGCTTCCTTGATCTCCCATGACACAGTGGAAACCAAAATGACAGCTTTCTATGTTGGCAGAGTGGAGGGGGATGTAGGAGAGATTAAGACAGTGGAAGGGGGAGTAATGGTGCTTGGATTTGATGATCCCCCAGCCTTCCGAAACAAAATCTCTTCCTAACGTTAATCAGGACTTTTATGGTGGTTGTTGTTCTGTTTGTTCTGTTTTGTTTTGAATGGTCAAAGGAACTCTGGGCATGGCAAAGAGGGTCTATCACTCAGTTTCCCTCTCTGGCCTTGAAGAAGTCAAGTCTCCCCCATGGACTTCATTTTCTTTGGTTTCTGGAATGAAGGGCTTCACTAGGTGATCTTGAATTCCTTTTGTTCTAAAATTTTATGATTCTTCCAGTGTCTTCCTCTCAGTTCAGCATTTCTCCCATCAGTGCACATTGACTCACAAGTTGGCTATAACTTACTCAGGCCTTGGCATAGAGGGGCCCCAAGTTGGCAGCCCCACCTCAGGGTCACTGGGTCCCATATTTCTGATGTGAACAAGCCAGCCTGTGCCCACCAGGCCGACTCATTTCCACCCCCTCTCTCCAGCACCCAGGGAACTAGGGTGACCGCATTGCTTCTTGGGACAGAATTGATTACCATAACAAAAGCACTCACCTTCTCACAGAGCCTTTCTGCTTTTGGCCCTGAACTGCTGAACTGGGTGCTTTACCAACTCAGTAGTGTTGCTTATAGATTTATCTATCCCTTTAGAATCTGCACTTCTTGCTGAACTCCTTCACAGTAAGCAGTTTTACAGCAATCCATGCCCTGGTTTCGGGATCTGCAAGGCAAGATGAGACCCTCCAGTGGGCTTGTGCTAGGTGAGTGTGCTATGGCCACCCATTTGTATATTTTTGCCAAGGACTTCAAAATGTCCTTTCTCCACTCCAGGAACTCCATCTAGTTTCATTCAGTTTTCTTCGTAGAAAATGTGGACTGAGTCTAGAGACCTGGGTTCCAAATCCTAGTAGCTTCACAAACAGCTGGCTGTCCCAGGGCAGGTTCCTGTGGCCTCTCTCCCAGTTTCCCCAGCTAAGGAGTGGAGACAGTAACTTCTGCCTCATTTTCTGTAGTCAGTTGCAATGGTTCTAAACTTGGTCCTACTTTGGAATTATCTGGGGAGTAAAAAAAATATATAGATACCTGAGCCGATCCCTTGATCCATTGACTTATTATCTCTGAGGGTTTGGCAGAGATATTGAAAGGTATGAAATGCTGTTAAAAAGGGCTGTATCAGTGTGTTGTGCTATTATCTTTGTTTAAGGGAAGCACATCAAATTGTATTCAAATAAATCCCGAGTGAAATAAAATGAATAAGTGAATGCAATGAGGCAGGCTTATCTTCCAACATATTTTGGTTCTTTGAGGTTTCACTTCAGGTATAAAACCTTAGATTAAAATTAGGGTCAGGTTAACTAACTTAACCCCCACTAGCCCAAGGGGCTGGATTAAGTGTGCTGCCAATTTGTTTAATCCTTTGGGAACACTGAGAGATGAGATTGGTGGCTCCATTTTTTTAAATGAAGCAACTGAAGGTTGGCATGGCAAATCAATTTACAGAAGTTCCCATTACTGGGAAGTGGAAGTGATGGGACCAAACATCAGAGTTAAGGGCTCTTTGCATTAGAACTTAACTGATCCTACAAGATAGAGCTTAAAATCCATCATTTCAAATCTCAAATGACAAGAAAATAACACTTAATGGTGGCAGTAATATCACATTATCATCTTTTATGTTGTCAACCCTTCAAGATGCTTTCACATCTTTTGTACTTCAGAGGACCATCTTATTGGAGCTGTAGCCTCAAGTGGCTACTAAAAGGTTGTCCTCAATTTAAAGGTGGGTGGCGTTCCAAAAGCTTTAATAGGAAATCTCCCAGGGAATGAATGATACAAACACATAACAGGTAAGTTCTCAGACTATCCTATTACTGCTCTGCCCAATGCTAAGAAGGGGGATGGCTCAATGGCTGGTCAAAAGCTCACCAGAGGAAACAAATATACACAATGGCCCAGCAATTCCATTCCTAGGTATCTACGTAGAGAAATGAAAACATACATCCATGCAAAGATTGTACATGAAAGTTCATGGCAGCACTATTCATTAGCCCTGAGAGGGAAACAATCCAAATGTCCATCATCTAATGAATGGAGAAACAAAATGTGCTCTACCCAAAGAATAGAATATTATTTGGCCATGAAATTGAATGATGTGCTGATACATGCTACAGTGTGAATGAATCTCAAAAAATATTATGCTAAGTGAAAGAAGCTGGATGAAGAAGACAACACATTAAATTATTCCATTTATATGAAGTGCTCAGAAAAGGCAAATCTGTAGAGATAGAAAGTAGATCAGTGGTTGCCTGGTCTGGGGGTAGGAGCAGGGATTAATTACAAATGAGCACAAGGAACTTTTCGAGGCAATGGCAATGCTCTAAAATGGGATTGTGGTTGTGGTTTCTCAACTATGTACATTTACTATAAAAGTCATTGAATTGTACACCTAAAATGGGTACATTTTTTGGTTTGTAAATTTTACCTCGTTAAAGCTTTTTCTTTTTTATTTTTTAAGAGTCCACCAGGGGAATAACTGCAAGGTCACTGGGGTTCAAATTTTGACTTCTCCTTCACTCACCCAGAATTTTTGGCCGAACATCCAGAGGAGATCTAGCTCATGGGGAACTGCACCTGGAACCAGATTTAAAAGAGACTGGTGTGTAAACCAAATTCTTCTTTATCAATTTACACTGTGGAACCTGACCTTCCCAGGAGCGAGAGTGCTCGTGGTACCCCATCTGGGCCCCCACTTTCTGCATGGAGCCTCCGGTAGATTGCTGGTTGTCAGGAGCCGGCTGGTTTTCTGGGTGTGGAATGAGAGCACCAGGTGATGGGAGGTGTCAAGGAAGGTTTCACACCAGCCACCAGGAGATCTGCTGAACCAAACCAACCACTTATCAGAGACTCCCGTTTGAGGACCAGTTTGCTGATGTTTCCGACTCTTGGCCTGGACATTGCAGATGAAACATGGTCACAACTGTCTCATTCTTCTTTCTTTTACCATACTTGGTTTAGACAACTCGCTTTCTGTTCTGAGCAATCTTTCTCCAGCCAGGACACCATGAAATTTTTTAGTCTGCTTCTTTCTTATATATAGCAACACTGCAGAAAATTTGATTCTTGAAACTTTGGGGTGATTAGACCCATTCATGCTCTTGAGAGCAAGATGCTACTACAGATGACTGATTATTCCTTTACCTTTCAAAGTCCCCATTCTCCTGGATTCTGGGGATGCCACCACTCTGGTGGACTGAACTCAGGGTATAGGAATTAGTTTGAATCTCATGAAATTACTATTCTTTTAAAGGCAAATTGGACAAACAGCTGCCTTTTTGCAAAATTGGTTTGGTACTAGAATGCTCTAGCATATCTCTCCGTCTTATCCCTGCTCCTTCCTCATGGAGATGGACCTTCCATTAACAAAATGTTTCAGGTGTCTTGGTACCTGGGAAAGTGGGCACTTTGGAGTGGGCCATCCTGACCTGCATATGTCACATCAGTTCTATTCCCTTGAATTGCATGAACTCACTGTGCGATGCCTGAGGCAGGAGGAGCGCTCTGCATTTTCCTAAGACAATTAGTGAGCTTTGGCAGCTCCTTGGGAAGGGTCTACCAGTGGTATTAGCTCCCAGCTGTAGCCCTGATCCCCAAACCTAGCCCAGTCCATAGTTCTCACATTAACCCTCACGTTAGACATGACTGAACCCCACTCTTTAATAAGGTAAGGATTCAAAGCACTTGGCATGGTGGCTGGCTTATTTTCATTACTAATATTGCTAGTAACATGTTTGACAACATCCATCCCAACCCTAATGCTTTTAACCCTATCTTCATGTTTAATAAAAATCATTTCCATTTATTGAGTACCCAGACATCCCTTGTCAAAATTTATCACCTGTCAATCAATCTACGTATAAATCATTAATATCTCAATTAGCTGTCTGTTTATCTTCTATAATCTATCTATATCTAACCCAGAATTTCTTAATATGAGCACTGTTGGCATTCTGGGCCAAATAGTTCTTTTTTGTGAAGGGCCGTCCTGCACATTGTAGGATGTTTAGCAGCATCCTTGGCCTTTACCCACCAGATGTCGCCAGCACCTCCTATGCAGTGTGACAATCAGAACTGGTTTTAAACAATGCCAAATGTACGAGTGTGAGTGTGAGAGTGGCCAGAATCGCCCTTGGCTCACAACCTGTCATCAGTTCATTCCAGACAGCACAGAGGAAACCTTATTATTCCCATTTTACAGATGAAGAAACTGAGGCTAAGAGCATTTAGGTGGCTTGTACAAGGTTACACAAATGTTAATTGATGGAGCTGGGTTTCAAAACTAGGTCTGCCTTATCAAAGAAAAGTCCATGTTCTTTCTATGATACTAGATTTTTTTTAAATTAAACCTAATGCCATACCTTTTATCCTCAAGGCCATTATTCTCCCTTATTCTCAATTTAAAAGCATCCTCAAATTGAATTCTGACTCTCAAACCTGCCTTCCAGCCAAATCATACGTAAATGTATCTACACCCCAATCACTGACCTCCACTCAAACTGTCCCCAACCTACAACCCATTCCTAACTTTGATGTTAATCACCAAATTGCTTTCTAAATTTTGTTTCCTATGGTCCCAGGCAATGGGGGCATTAACTGGAAGAGCTGCCAGCTGACAAGGCAGGAGGAGCAGGTGAGCTCATCAACTGCCAGGGACAAGGTCTCCCAGGTATATTGTTCCATTGCAAAGAAGAAGATTACAAACATTCACTCTCCTCTGTTCATCCAGAGAGAAAATGTATATGTAGACCCTGGTCTGACCAAATCCCCTGAAGCTAAGATATTTAGAAGTTCAGATAATACAAAGTCTCTATTTGCTCTTTTCAGTGATGGGCCAGAGCTTACAAATGTAACTTCTGAAAAACTGAGCAAATGAAAAAGGGTTTTTTAAATGATCAGTTGGCTTCTCAGAGCCTGCATTTTGGTTCATCTTTTCCACAGTAATTTTGATTTCTGCCCCAATACTCTGATGCTCATTAGATGGCTGACAGCTTCTGGCTTCCATGTCCAGAATTCAAACAGGGAAAGTCATTGTTTTATAGCAATTAACAGTGATGCTTGAAAGAGATGGCAACAAGCTGAAAAATTAATTGAAAATTTAACCTTCAAATAAAAATACGTAGACCTTAGGCTTCCATTTGTAAGCAGCTTATGCTGTCTGTGCACATTTTGTCGTGTTTTTAAAGTATTTTCTACACCATTTCTGATTAATACAGCAATGCTATTTTCCAGTCCAGTCTCCTTAATAAATATATGTGTCAAATATCTATTTCCTCCCCTGAATGCAAAGACTTTTAATTCCCCTTGTTTGCATGTGCTAACTGGTTGTGTAATGAGATTAACAGCTCTGTCTTTTTTCTTCTGCAGATGTTATAAGAAAAGCTAGTGGGTTCCCAAAGTTGAAAAGGTAACTTCTTTAATTTTGCATATTGTTAGCTGCAATACGCTTGCTAATGTTTGTTTTATTTCCATCTGTCAGAAACAATGCCAAAATACATTGTGTTCGCCTTGAGTTGGCTCAACTAATCCTCTGCTGGAGACAGTTCTGTCATTTCATCTTTGGTTAAGGTCCTGATTCAGAAGCTCCCAAACCGGGGGCTCTTCCCTGCCAAAGGCAGCCAGTGTACCTTTTAATACAGCTTTCTGGGAAATATCCACTTGACAGAGACAAAAGAGAAAGGTGAGGTGGAGCCCTTACAAGAATGACAATCTGGAGCCAGCATCGTCTCTGTCTTCTGTGCAAATAAGGGTGAACTAGACTTGGCTAAAAGAACCAGACTAGTGGTACTTGGGGGCTCTGTGCTTGTACCAAGTACAGCTCCCAGGTGAGTCTAATTATGGTAACCATAAATAAAAAAAATAATAAAATAAAATAAAATAAAATATACAGGTAGGCAGGCAAAGATCTTGGATCAAAAAGTATAAAAACAGTCACTCTGTAGCATTCTGTCTCTAACCTCTGACTCTTCTTGTTTCTTCTTTCACTCTCTCTCACACGCACGTGCACACACATACACATTCATTCACATCTATGTTGAAGTTAATTGTTCCAAGGACAGCCTTAATCAACGGTATTTCAAATGACTGTGTATCTTAGTTTTTATTCATTTTTACTCAGAAATTGCCAAACTTCACATCCGAATCATATATGACAGAGGAGGGTAATCATTTAGTGTTGTTTTGTAAAAAAGAGGAGGCCTAGCAGTTTCTTTGGTTGGAGCCCTCTCTTCTTTCCCAAATGCCCTCAATTCCTCTAGAATTTCCTAGAGCTTGGCTCTGCCGGAAGGGAAGACATCCTTGCTCTGAGTTCAAAACCAATAGTTGCAACAACTGACCATGGTTGGCTGGGCCGATAGCTTGTGTTATTCCACAACTTTCTGAAGTGGTACTGAATCCCATTGCACTGAAGGCGCTATACTGTAGAAGCAGCTTCTTTATATAAACAGGAGAGCCAAGAATTGTTAAGTTGTTCTGAAAAACAAAAACAGACCAGTAACACTTCCTTTCTCAGTGGGGGCATCTGTCTTCATACAGTATCAATAAGTTTAACCCCTGGGCATGAATCATTAAACTTTTCCAGAGAATATTCCATCTAGGGGTTTTACACAGTAGCTTCCTCAATTTAGATCACCAACAACAGAAGAAACGGATGATGATGTGTGCATTGCATGAGATACCATGCAGTTATAAAAATGATGGTTATGAGGACCATTTAATAAATTGGAGATATTTGCTGGTTATATCATGATAAATGAATAAAAGATGTAATGTGGTATATCTATGTTTTTTATTATGTAATGTATATGGGTGTGTTTAACAACAGATGAAAAAACCAATCTAATTATGTCAGCGTGATTAAAATTGAGTACACTGCCACAGGAAGCAGTTTGAAAGCAGTGGGTGGGTTTTTCACTTGCTCTGTTTACACTGGATCTACTCATCTCGAACCTATATCCCATTGGTTTAGGCCTAATTCAGATTTATATAATGACAGAACAGTTTGGGTGGGAAGTGGGGGTGGGGTGGAATTTAATTTAGGATTGAATGAGGGCAACCAAAAGATGGGTTAGCATGGTCAAACCCAGTTTGAAATGAAAACTTTATAGAATTTTTAATGCAGTTGGCATACCCATAATTCATGAAACCTTTAACTATTACAGAGCTGAGCTGGGCCTTCATAAAAACTTCCACTTTCTTCTTACTAAGGCACAGTGAATCATCTAGTTTACAGTTTTTAAGAGAATTGCTTATTTTTGTTCAAATTGCTTGTTTTTGCCATCTGACTTCTCTCTTTCCACACCATTCTGGACACACGAAGATATGTTCCAATGTAACATTTCCAACGGTCAGGCCCATGCTACTAGCTGTGGAATTTTCTAAGTTTCTGTTAGGAGAAATTGTTAAATTTGTAGAATGTAAATAGCAGTGTTATCATCCAGTCATTTTTAAAGGGCATCCTGCTTTCCTGTAACACTCTCTTCCACATGCAGTCACTTCTCTGGATTGCTCAGCCCAGCTCCCTCTAATTTTTGCACCCCCAAACCCCACCCTCCAGCTGGTTCTCCTTTCTCTTTGACTGCCTTGGGGTGTGGTGCTATAGAGGCTTTGGTAGCAGCAATTAGTTTCCAGAATGGGGAGATGCAGATAATAGCATTACTGTCTGGGCTACAGGACTATAGATTCCACACCGCTTCCTAAATGCCACGTTTCTGCCCTCCCACTCGTGCTCGTCTGGTGAACCACTCACCATCAGCCACGGAGGCATCACACTGAAAAGAGGCCTGAAGGAAACAGAGCAAGCTGATAATAGCAATTGCATTTTGATTGTGGGATTATGCTACTATCTTCCCCCTTGTTTTCCAAATGTCCTTTAAAGATTTCGATGACCCAAAATGTTTTTAAAAACTAGAATTATAATCATGCTGTTTTTTAATGTGTATACCAAACCTCTTGACTTCATAAGAGCTAATTCCATTAATTTCAGAAATTTCACCATCACTCATGAGAAATATTGAAATTCATAAAGAGGATTGACAAAAAATTCTTATTAAAATTATCATATGCTGGATGCTGGTAAGATTTTCCAATTTAAAAATTTGAAAAAATGTTTATAAACCAATGTAAGTAGAATAAATAGAAATACATGAAAAATCATGTCTACAATATTAAAAAATGTGTCTGGTTCAATCTGTCTCAACTTTTATTTAATCACATTTATCCATTTATTCATTATGTATATACACACACACACACACACACACACACACACACACAGGCTAGGTTATTGGGTTCACTGGTAAATCAAATACGTAGACCCTGTCCTTAGGGAGCTTATAGTCGAGGTTAATATCCTAAAAGAATAAGAACATTCTAGGATTAATAGATGCAAAATTAAAAGTGAGTGGAGAAAAAGAAAAATAGTACGTGGCAGATCTATATTTTGTATGCATGGAAAAGCATAGGATGAAAATTTATTCTTCACTTCATGCAACTCAGTTACACACACACACACACACACACACATACTCACACATTCACACTGTCACACTGTCTCTACCTGGCTCAGAGATCCTGGATCTATACCAACCATAAAAGGAGGTAGTCATTTATGTAAAGCACCTCTTTTCTTGAAAGGGGTAGTTGACTTCCCCACATCTTGTTTTGTCCCTCCTTGCTCTGTCTACTCCTAGGAAATAAAAGCAAACAACGAGGGCAGGCAGAGCACCTTATACGTCAGGGTTCATAATCCCTGCAAGGAAAGAGCTGTGCTGGGCAGAGAGAGTCCCTGGCAGTGCATACAATGAAGGGGCGATTCCGTTGTTTCATTGGGGAATTGGTTTAACATATCCCAGAACAAAACCGATGGATTAGGAGACATGATCTCACCTTGGTTCATCAGGACCTGAATGGAAGAAAAACTGCTACAGACTAGCAGTACCTTACGGCATTACTCAAGAACGGCTATCCAAAAGCACAAGCCAATGGGGAAGGTGCAGAGTACAGCAGAACAACAGGAAAAATAACATCAGATGGAAGGCAATTTATTGTATAAATTGAGTGTGGGGGGAATGTGTAGAATGCATTGGTAAAATACATGAAACACTTTTTGGAAAACATTTTGAAAACAACACCCCCATAGACTAATACGAAAAGATGGAGCTGGATGATACAGAAAAAAGGTTGCAAGGAAGCTAACATTCAGCCACAGGAGGTTAAGACAGAAATGGTCAGGAAGTCAAATCAGAGTTGAGTACGATAAACTTGAGAAATTGTCCCCCAAATGGATTCCTTCTTCCTTCTTCCCTCCTTTCATTCCCTTCTTCCTTTCTGCCTTCATTTCTTCTTTACTTGCTTTCATTTTTTTCTTTAGATGAATATTTATTGAGCATCTGTTATGTGTCGGAAGTATACACAGGAAAATATGAGAAAAAGACAAAGAGACTGAGAATGCATATAATAAACATTAATATTAGATATTCCTAAAGTTTAAAAGAGAGCAATTGAAAGACAACAATCATCAAGGGTATAATTAGATGTAATTTTCTGAAGCTGAAAGAATTTAAATATGTAGATCAAAAATCCCCACTGTATTACAAAAAAAGATGACAAAAAATATTTAACACCTAGGAGAGCCTAGTAAATGCCAGAAAATGGAACAACGTGTATAATGCTTTCCAGTGCAAGTGTGTGAGTGACCCAAATGATCATTCATGTGTAAAGGCAAAGGCGGAAAGAAAGAAAGAAAGAGAGAGAGGAAGAAAGAAAGAAGGAAAGAAGGAAACAGAGAAAGAAAGAAAGAAGGAAAAAGAAAGAGAAAAGAAGAGGAAGGGAGGGAGGGAGGGAAGGAGGAAGGAAGGAGGGAAAAACTCTGTAAAATCAAAACAAAACAAAACTGTGGAAAAACTTAAAGTATACTATCCACAAAATATTTGTTTTTGGGAAAAAAACTTGAATATGTTCTACATGCAACTGAGAGTTGACTGCAATTAATAACTCAAGAATGGGAAAGTTACGGTTTTAAAAGAGTGATTGTGAGAAAAGAAACCAATTAATATAAAGTCAAAAGCTGTAAATATCCCCTCAATTAGAATGCAAATGCCAAAATAATTCTCAGAAGACATGGTTCTCAATTTATACGGCACTTATCTAATAGAAAATGGATTGAAGGAGAGGAGATTAAAAACATAAATGCACTAAATTGCTCATTTTATGAGGGGCTGAGTTGACATTAAATCTTGCAAACCAGAGAAAAAGTAATTCAAATATGTAAAGGTGGACCAAAGCAATATTTCAAACAGAATGAGTTCCTTCCAAATTACTAGGAAAAGAAAATGAGTGATAACAAAATACAGTTCAAGAAAAAAAAAATAGAAAAGATAAAAGATCAATAATAATGTTACCCAACATTTGCCTGTCAAGAACTATATGCCAAGACATCTGTTCTAAGCATGTTACATGCAATTCATTGCCTCGTTTAACCCTTATTTTACAGATGAGGAAACTGAGGCATAGATAGTTAAATGCATGCAAAGTGCTAAGAGCAGTTCTCTGGGCATATCTCGTTGATGGCCGACATCTTCCATGACACTCTAGACTGGTAAAGTTCTAGGAGACGGCAGTGGGAAGAAAAGCACATGGAGAAGTGCCCAGTAAGTAATGTAATCATTGTCAATGCCAAGATTTCACCTAGTACGGTGGTAACATCTCACTTACCTGTGTCCCCAGAGCCTCTACACTGACCCTATAGCCTTGTGACCTGCTGGCATAACTACAGCATTCCAGCCAGTGGCCAGGAGGGAGCTAAAGGGAAGGGCTAACAGTTCACAGCTGTGCCTCCCTGAAGACATTGTTTGGAGTGACACGGGGGCTACCAATGAAAGTTCCCTGTTGTGCATTTTTTAGATCACTTTTTTCTCTATTCTTCCCAACTGCCATAATTTCTTCCCAAGCAAGGTCTGCCTCTGTTCCATCCCTCCAAGATTTGCTCTTTAAAAGTACATCTTCTGATAATGCTAAGTACTGGGAAAGCAACCAACCAATTTTATTAGAAGGATGTGAAAAACAATTGCCAATAGATATTCAGCTTTTAAATTCCCACGCACCGTGTGGGGCCATGAAGAATTCTCCTACTCAGCTAGGAGGCATTCTGATCATTATTTTCACTCCTCAGAGGGCTTTTTCTTGGCTCCTCTACCATCCTTCACTCTTGCTCTGCACAGTAGATTGATTTAGTTATCTCGATGTCCCTGTATGTAAACTCTCCTTAGTGAGTATTAATGGAAACCCACAGTTACACGACAGTCTTGGAGGCGTTCCGTAGAATACCAATATGGTGAGGATGCTGGGTTTCCTCTGGAGCAGTTCACAGAGATGGGGTGACTTGTTTTAACCGAATTAGCAACTAAAGTCTCAGTCTATAGGAATAGTCAGAAGGACTAGAGATGGGGGTTAAAGCAGCACATTTCCTTAAGATTCCTAGAAGCTACGATGACCCCTCCATCCTCACTTCCAGTTGCTTCTGAATTCAGGGAAAGCCTGGGCTTGTACCGTCATCCCAGCCTCCTTTCCAAGAGCCCAATGCCGCTTCAGTGGTGCCCATGACACGGACTGGCTCTTCCGTTGTTTCTGTGCCTGGAAATTTAGTTTATATATTTGTATTGTGAGAAGTCAGATGATTTCTGCCTAGGAAGCATCAGTTCCTGAAGTGGAACACTTCTTCAAGCCGGGCTGCTTGACTCTGCTAACATGGGAGGTTGTCTACTTTATACGTCCATGGACTTGCTCTAGAAAACTGCACAGTGCCGGCTGGGGATCTGCTTGTGGGCCAAACAATCCATCAGTCACTCTCTGACAACCCAAGGACTAGAAGTCCCTGTGTGGACCTCTTTTTGTGATTCTCATTGAGCTGTGTCAGAGTTCTAAGTTTTAAATAGAATAGTATGCTTTCCCGACAGCAGGAGGGTCTGAGTTTGCTCTGAGGACCCTGCCTTCCAGCTCTTTCATTCAGTAGCTTACTGAGTCTTTCTGCACAGGCAATGGTCTTGTTGCTTATCTTTGAAAAATGGAGGAGGAAAAGGAAAATAGGAAGGAAGAAGGAGGAGGAGGAGGAGCAAGAAGAGAAAGATGCAAAATACAGAAAACACAGGCATTACTTTCATTGTGAGATAAATTTGGATGAAAGGATGCACCATTATTCATCATCCACCCCCTGAGTAAAAGAGAAGGCAGTTTTTGGCTTTATGCCCCATCCAAAGATGGAGAGAAAATAAAACAGATAGGCAAGGAAATGGAACTAGTTAGTTTTTTCACTTGGGAATGTGAAGAACGGAAAGGTGACTGCTGAGCCGTGAATCCTGCCTCAAGGAATACAATACCTGAACTACGGATTTTACATTAGGAAGGGATTTTGGAAAACTTTGAGTTCAACTTCCCACTTGGTGAGAGAGACATATACAAACCCTTTGGCAGATAAGATTCACTTTTCCTGCAAATTTATCTCAATCTGACCCCAAGAGTAAAAATTCACTGTCTGCCTCAGGTCTACTTCATTCTCCACTTTCCCATCCTCCCAAATGAGCAGCAGGGGTTATGTTCCAGCTCCTCTTTCTCCCAGTTTCCAGCTCTCTTTCTCACTCCTGGAGACCAGGACAATGACTTTAGTTAGTGTAATGGGCCTCAGCGCAATTTGGGTATGGAAAGATCCAGGAAGTACAATTCCTTGCAAGGAGCAAGAAGGCCAAGGCAAAGCCAACACCCCAGGTAAAATCAGGTTAGCAGAGACATGGGAAAATCAGTCTGGTCCCAGCATGAATCACAAGGGCTAGTGCGGGGCCCAGGCGCTAGCACAGTGGAGGAAGCATCATCATCCCTAGGCCTACAAGGGCAAGGGGAGGGAGGTGGCTGGACCTGGAAGGAGAGGGTGGTGTGCAGAGGCCGCTGTGGCAGGAGCTGTGACAGGATGGAGCCAGCTGGAGGAGACCCTGTGAGGAGGGAGTCTGGGGAAGAAGTACCCTGACCTTCCTCTCCTCCCTCGTTGGAATCTTCTGCCAGGGCCCTGGGTGGCCGCATCCAAGAGATGCCAGGAGGCAAGTCCAAATAGATCAGCCTCCCAGGACAACGGTGGAGAGAGGAGGGGAATGGGGGGATCTGGGGGCACACAGCCCAAAGGTGGAGGCAGGTGGAAGTCCGTGGAAGTCCTATGATTTTGACCCAACCACTGCCTCCCAGAATCACATCACCTATCCATCAGTCACAGGGCAATCGGCGTGACCAGAGAAAGATACCCTCCCTACTCTGCCCATTAGACAAATGAGGGAAAACAAGGCTGGGACCCAAGCCCATGCTATCTCCCATGGGACAACACACTGATCCCCAGGAGAAAGTCCTACCCAGATACACCCCAATCCATTGATGAATAGATGTTGCATACTTAGGAAAGCACAGAAGCAGATTTTTCAAGGCTATTGATATCATATTCTCATCACTGGGCTAAAAGAGGAACAGCAGCTCGTCAGACTCCATCTGGTTCTGGTGCACGTACCAGAAAACATGGTGATCTCTTCCATCGTTTGGTTTTAGTGGAGACTATTTTCAAATGGAAGTATTCTGTCTTTCACATGTCTGGAAAAGGGGTTATTAACTATGGGAAAACTGTCTCCAACAGTAGGTCAATTAATTACTGCATTTTAAAGTTACTTCATGGAAAACAGCAATTAATTTCACTGCATTTCTGGGTATTTCTTCTCCAGACCTTACCCACTTGAAATCACTGTTATTCTGGGCAGATATGGAGACTTTGTTATGTCTGTGAGCTTTACAGGAGATCAAATTCTGTTTCTAATGAATGAAGGGATAGAACTACGTTTAATTATTGCTGGCAACTTTTACTATTAGAAATAGACTTAAAAAGGCAGAAAATGGGAAAATTTGGCACTGAAAAAAGAGTTGGTAAATATTCAGAAAGAATATATCCAAACATATCTTCAAGTCAAAATGTTATAAGAAAAAAAAGAATCCAAATACAACTTGGGGTATTTCTGTTTACTTATAAATTTTCTTTGCCCTTTCCTGGTCCAGTTGGGTTAGGACTTCCATCAGCCTTTTTCTGGGTGAGCAAAATGAAAGGGATTATTTCACATCTTTCTTGACAATTTAACTCGGCTTCAGTTGCATTATCTTCAACTGGACTGGACCCTGTTGCTACAGAGAGAACTTACCTGACTTTTTTTCTCAAGGGCAGTGAGTAGTAAGTTTTCATTGCCATATATTATCTGGGCATGGGGTTTGGCCAATTCTGGGTTCAGAGGCTAAACATAAGTTGATCAGTTCATGCCAACCTTACCAGGGCTTCCAGTAGATGCCTGATTTCAAGCAATTCGGTTATAATCATAACTGTCTGTGGTAGATAGAAAGATATGTAGATTATAGATAAATATATGGGGGCACATATATAAATAGCTCAAAAATATGAGGATGATGGTTCTTGGAAACACCTTGTGGTGTGTCTTCAGGCAGCTCTGGGTCTGAGTCCAGGCTTTGTCAAAAATAAGCCCTGGGGAACTTCTTTGTCTAAGAAGCCTCACTTGAGGTTTTGGTGAAGAAAGGTGAGCCAGGGCTTCGAAAGCCTTCACCCTGGAGCACGGCGCGTTGTGGGTGCTCCAGAAAAGCTGTTTCCACCCCACATGTAGAAGCAATTAGTGCTAACTAGACAGACTGATAGAGAAACTGGAAACAGGAAAGTCATTTCCATGCATTGACAGATGTTTCTACCCCCTTCCCTCTGTGTCAGCTGAGAAAGATGTCTTTGTTTCATGCCATATACTAGTTTATTGTTTCACATAAAATTTCTTTTCCTTAAAAAGTACATAAAGTTGCAACCAACAGATACATTCTCATTGTAAAATTCAGACATTGGGATAAAGGGGGAGTCTTCCTTGACCTTTTACCCTAAGACCATTCCCACCTCCAGAGGCAACCCCTGACGGGGGTTTGAGGTGTTTTACTCTATTAAAAGAAACAAAATAGAGTTTCTATAGCTAAGAGATTTCAAATGGAGTTTGGAGGTCCTTCTGGAGGTTACTCTTAGGCAGGACTCAGCCAGATGTTACAAACTGCCACACTATGCGCAGCCTCAGGCAACAATGTTCCTGAAAACCCCGAGGACATAGGACCCCATAAACAAACCACGAGATAAAGAACTCAGTTAATTATCTAAACTGAAGGGCAATTAGAGAACCCCAAATATCCTCCAGCCACAAACAACTTGTGTGATCTTCTTTTCCTTAAGAAACCTTGCCAGGAAATGTCAAGATGGGACATGATTGGAGTTTCTACCTGAATCTGTGCTCCCCGAATTGCAATTCTATGACCCCAAATAAATGCCTTCACTGCCTCTCAGCTTGTTTATTTCTCGGTTGACAACTTCCAGACCTTTTTCATATTTTTATATAATTATCATTTTGTGTATGTAAACATACATATTTTTATATCATGCACAGTGATGTGTTACCTTCTCACTCAACAGTATGTGTTACTATATTCAGACCTGGCTCATTCATTTTAATTGCTATTTGGCATTCCACGAGTATGGGGACTTCAGTTGTTTTAAAATTTGGGCTACCACAAAATAGCCCTGCAGGGACAGTATCACGTATCATTGTGCATTTATCTACAATGAATACCAAGAAGTGCAAGTGTTGGGACAGAAGATGTGCACATTTTAAATTTTAGTAGAAAATGCCAAGTTGCCCTCCAAAATGGCCAGACTATTTTATGTTACTGTTAGTTTTCAGTAGCATCGAATTTAATTTGTTTCCAATCTGATGAGAAAAACAGACATCTTGTTGTTTTAATTTGCATTCCACTGATTACTATCAAGGTGAGCGTATTTTCTATTGTTCTTTGGCCTCCCCCCATCCCCCTTTTGAGATTTGCTTCTTCCTTTCTTGTGCCTGCTTCTGTATCGGGTTGTTTGTCTTTTTCTTTTTGATTCATATGATTTTTTTAGTATGTTCAGCATATTAATTCTTTGTCAGTTATACAGGTTGCACAGGAAGAAACTTTAAGATGTCACATGGTAAGCATTTCAAAGGGCATCAGGTTAAAAAGCTGCTGTCTGAGATAATTAGTGAGCTTTTCCTAGCAGCGCTGTGTTCCTGTCTCCTTGTCACGGCTCTCCCCGTTAGAGATCTGGGCATCCACTTCCAGTTACACTTCTGACATCATCCCTCTTCCATGGAAGGTTTCTCCTGCTGAGCTCCTGGATCTCCAGCCTCCTGAGCAGCCCCTGGCTCCTTGTTTCTGGGGCCATTGGCCACGGCCTATGCCTCCTCAGGGGAAGGACAACTGTGCCCCTTTCCCTCTCTGCCCCAGGCAGGCCTGCCCTTCTCGGAGGAAGATCAGAGCAGCAATCTTGAAGTATGTAATACAAAAAAACTATACCCACGGAATATGAATAAATGTCTTGGGCAAACAAGATTCATGGCATAAATTTGCAAAATCCTGGGTTGAATCAAATGAAATAACTTTTGTCACTGCAGACCATCTCAGAGTCTTTGCTGTGCCCCCGCCACATGGTGACTCTCCAAGAGGGGACAGATTTGGCAGCATTTCCCCAAAGGACTTTGACAAGGCAGAACTTTTTTCCTAGAATATCTCTTAAGACAACTTCACCATGGACGATGCTTCAGGACATTTTGCTGGGGAGCAGGCAATAAGGATGAGGTTTGACAGCTGGCAGATGCTCCCCCTGGAATGTGGGGTTCTTGGGGGCCACTGTGTGTATTATCCCCGATGGTATCACCCCCATTCAGGGCAATGCATGCAGCAGAAGCTCTGTGATATCTCCTAATATTGACTACTGTCAGGATAAATGTGTGAAGTTGGGATGGAGCCATCCAAGAGAGTTCTTTTTCCCCGGCCTGAGTTGGATGAGTTTTGTGACTCTGGACAATTAGTCTCTCTGGGTAATAGTTTTCCTGCTTTAAAATGGGAATGATTATACCTGATTTCCAGGAACTTTGGGGAAAATTCACTGAGATAATGAATGCACCAGCATAGAACAGCTACTGAGATGTGTTAAAACAATAATGTGTGTTTGTGGTTTGAGTCCTGGTGCAGTGTGGGGTGTCTGGGAAAGCCTAAACCTCCAGTGTCCTCTAATGGCTCAAATCCATTCATTTTTCAGAGAGCGGGAGACAGCACTTGATGTGAAAATTTTCTCAGTGGAAGGAACCCAGTGGCTTGCTTGCTCATGGTTGCTACCTCTAGGCTGCCAATTTCCTGATCCTGGGGACAGCACCCAGCCCTGCCTCTTCACTGTGATGGGAACAGTTCCTTCCTGTAGCAGGAGCTGATTCTATTTTGCAGGTTTTTTCAACACTTGCAGAACCAGTCTCATTGCACCCCCTCTAGATACCTGCCCCAGCCAGCAGGTGTCCTCTCCATGGGAAGCTGTGACCCAGCCCCAAGAGACCCCTCCTCAAAGCCTCATAATTCCAACCCCTTCTTCTTGTTTTTTTTCCAGCCCTGAGAGTGATAGCTGCTTCCTGCAACTGATTCCAATGTGAAACTTAGGGTTCTCTTTTTACCCTTTCAGTTACCTAGTCATCAACTTTAAACCTAGAGAACAATTCTTTATATTAAATTATCTCTGTTCAAATAACTGGTTTGGTTTCTGTCTTCTAACTGGACCCTTGCTCGTAAAGGAAGGAAGAAAGAATGGAGGGGAGTGAGCAACTGATAGAACGAAGGACAGGAAGCAGGCAGGCTTCTCACTCCATGTCTTGTGTTTCTCTCTAGCACTCAGCTGCCAGCCTGGCAAGGACTTGGCCAGCTTGCACCCTGCCACTTGGTAAAAATCCAAACACGCATTCAGTGATGCTCCCCAAGCTTTATAACCCATTTGCCATAGACAAGCTGGTTAATTATGATATGTCTCTTTTGTTTTCTCGTGGGATTGGCTGCTCAAATGTGTTTTTCTTTAAGGTGATGGGAAATCATCAGTAATTCATTAAAATGTTCTGGTGATGTTGATTGCTGTTATAATGACTTTTACATTGTTGAATTGGGTTATGGGTATTAACAAGGCCTCTTTTATGGGAAACCGTAAATAAGCCACAAACACTCCTGGAAGGTCCTAAGCCTGTGGGCTTGGTGTTTGGGGGCCTGTTTATTTCTTGAGCTCAGATGAAGACTTTCCAGTGTTGGGCTCAAGAATGAGTGCTCTGAAGTCAAAAAGCTTGGTGCTGCCTTTTACTCCCTGTGGGACCCTATAGATTCATTCAGCCTTTGTGTTCCCAGTGTCCTCAACTCTCAACTAGGAGTAATAATAATAACATCTCCTCATAGATTGTTGGAGATTAAATAAGGTAACAGTGTGCTTGGCACATGGGAAAACACAATATCTATCATTGCTTCCATAAACATTTCCAGACACAATTTTTCAGTCCTGAAACCTTTTTTCTGCCCAATTCCCATCTTTCCTGCTAAGTCCTCCCAGAAATCTGGGAAAACTGAGAAGAGGATACACTCCATGTTTGTGTGTCTAGAATATTGCCTGGCACTTAGTAGGTACTTCATGAATGTTCAATGAATGAATGACTATTGACAGGCTCACAGGCTTTAGGATTATAAAGCCTAGAGCCTGAATCCATCATCCAACATTACATAAAACTGGACAAGATACTGAGTCTCTGTGGTCCTCATTTTTCTCATCTGTAAACAGAGACAGTAGCACTCAGTTTACTATAGTGGTTCCCAACAAGAATCCCTGGGAAGCTTTTAAAGTAAGATGCATATCCTGGGCCTATATCCAGAGACTCTGAATCAGTACGTTTGCTGGGATAAGCTCAGGGGCTTATATTCCAACAAGCTCCCCGAAGGCAGGAGTACCCTGTGGGTTCCCTGAGGAACTGACTCTGAGAAGCGCTGCATTAAGGGGTCATTGGGAGGCCTTGACACAGTTGCAAATGCAATGCACCTGGCACTTGTTCACTCAAATTCAGCCCCCCTCCCACCCTTCATCCACTGGGAGACCCCTTGCAGTGGGATGCTGCTGGATTTACATCAAGATGCTTGGGCTTGAACTTCAGACCAGCCAAATGCTAACTGTGAGAGCTTAGACAACTTTCTCAACTTTTCTGGGTGTCACTTTTTTGTCACATGTTGCTACAGATTTGAAAGGACCTTTTTATGAGTGTCACCTGAGATACTTCATGTGAAAAATGCTTCATGAGCCATAAAATATTTTTTCAAATATTACATTTTAAAATTTATGTGCTTATCTTCCTTTTTATGATGAGCTCTTAAAACCATATCCTTAATCCTGAGCAAGAAATCATTTTTATTTTCAAATAAAGAATCATTTATAAAGTGAGTTGGAATTAAGTTAGCTCATAGGACCATTTGTAATCCACAAAGCACAGCGCCAATGACCAGCCTGTCCCTTAAATGACAGTTGTGGGGACAGTGTGCTGTGACTTGTCTGAGTCCCTAGAGCAGACGGGGGCAAGTTGAGGGCTGCCCTCCTGACCCTGCCCAGTGCTTCCCGCCGCTGCCCCCACTGAATGCTCCATCTGGTCCACATCTTTCCCTCCCCAGGCCCCGTTCTCCATCTGCTTGTCTCTTTTCTCCTTTCCCACCCTCTGCAGTATGGGGTCAGGGAGCATGCCACAACCTTCCTTGCAGCCACCTCCACATTTCTCATGCCAGCACGAAAAGCCCATGTTTCTTGAACTCAGACCTCAGGACCTGTCTTGGATTCAAAGACAACTGGTGATGGGGAGAGCTGCCAGGTTTCCAAGTCAGACAGACAGTTCACATCTGTGCCATGCAAGCTTCCTGTCCTTCAGTAAGTCCTTATAGGCTCTAACCCCATCTATAAAGTGGTGCTAAATAATTCCCTCTCTTGATTGAAGTAAGCAGTGCAAGAAGCAGGCATCTGTTAAGCACCTGCTATGCCGTCGGCCCTTTGGCTCTCGTAGCCTGTGTGACTCTTGCCCGAGGCTGTGGCCTGAGGCTCCCCTCATCATTTAGAACCTAAGCATCACCAGTCCAGGAGGGTTGGGCTCACCCACTCACCACGGTATCTGGTAACCCCAGCACCTAGAACATAGCAGATGCCCTGTTGGATTTTCTTCCTTTGGAAGGGAATGAGGTGTACCAGCACCGAAGGCCCTGAGAAAACAAGCAACCTGCCAAAGGCTGCACAGCCCAGAAATGGCAGAGCAAGAGTCCAGCCCCTGCCTGCTGGTTCCGAGGCTGTGGCCATACACCCCCGTGTGCTCTAGTGGCCCAGCTCTCATGCCAGGGACTGGTTGGGTATCGCCCTGACGTGTTTCTGGAAGCTCTTGGCTAAAGTGAACTGGAACTAAGTTAGACTGGGGGCCCACTTGCCGTCCACAAAGTCAATGCTGAAAGGGATCCAGGGTACAGCAACCAGCCTATCTCGTGAGTGACCTGTGTGGAGCCCAGAACAGCAGAGTGTGACTTGCCTGAGTCCCTAGAGCAATTCAAAAAAAGTTCATCTCAAAAACTCTCTTAGACTTCTAGTGCTGCTGTAACAAAGAACCACAGAGTAGGTGGCTTAAAACAAAAATGTATCGTCTCACATTTCTAGAGGCCAGAACCCCAAATCAAGGTGTTGGCAGGGCCATGTTCCATCTGAAACTCGTGGGGGAAGAACCCTTCCTTGCCTCCTGGCTTTTGCTGGTTGCTGGCGATCCTTAATGTTCTTGACTTGTAGCTACCTCACGCAACTCTCCTCACAGCCTTCTCTCTCGTGTCTCTCTGTGTACTCAGGGACTTCTCTGGTCTTTCTTTGCTCTTCTTCTCTCTTTCCCCCTCACCATCTCTCAGACTTTACAATCACCTCATTAAAAATGCAATGGTGTGATTCGTCAACATTTTGGAGAAAGCAGTTTGGTAAAATAGCGGGGGAAAATCAGTGTTTGCAAAGACAGGTAGTATTGACCTCTCCATCTCATCGAGGGGCTAACTGCACACATGGCAGCTTGTCACCCTGACCCCTGGTATGGGTTTTTATTTTATTTTTTCCTTTTCTTTTCAGTCTTCTATATGATCCACGATCTTTTACATTTTGCCCACAGTCATGGAAGCTAACGGCATAATTTTCATGCATGGGCACGGGCCTGCCAGCTGACAGTGGTTAGCAATTCTTATTACAAATATATCTCCTAATTCCCAAGCTAGAATTGTAAAGCTTTTCTATAGTGACACTGAACCAAAATATCGAAATTGCTCAAGCCTTTAAAAGAAAAGCAGCAGCAAAGGGTTGAGGGACGCCTTTTAAGTAATGCTGCAGCGAGGCTCCCTGGAATACAGATGGGAGGACTGCCTGAGATTTCCTGTCACCTCGGATCACCCGGGAGCTCAGACTCCAAGCTTCCTGTGCCTTTGACAGGAATTTAGCAGCGAGAGAGGGAGAAAGAAAAAGAGAGTGAGGGACAGAGAAGAGTCTCTTTGAAAAGTAACTTCGGCACAATTTTGATCACTGCCACTATCAGAACGTGGAGATGCCTCTTTGTGGTTTGGAAATGGAAATGATAAAATGGGATGAGTTATGTCAGCTATCGCATGGAGGCTCATCTCTTCAGGACCCCCGAACCTTCATCTGAGCTGCATTCACTGCCTAGAAAGGCCATTTTGCTCCCCATTCCCTGGCCCCATTCACTTTGGCTTATTCATCAACATGGCTCAGGAGCTCACTGCCCATTTTCCTAATAAGGCCAACCCTTGGCTTCTTCCTTCCATCTCCAAGCTGGCCGAAGTTGCCTCCTTTGGGCTCCCACTCCCCACCCCCAACTATCCACCCCCCCCCCCCCCCGCCCCAGCAGCCTGTACATCTGTCCTGCCTTTGACATTGGTTCTGGGCTCCCATCTTTGGTAGATGATGTATGGTTTTCAAAGTTTCAATTATATCATCCGTCAAATGGGTTTAATACTGTTCAGTTTGAAGAACAGTTTTGTGGATTAAATGAGATGATATTAACATCAGAGTGAGAGGCAGGTGCCACTTGTATTTTGATGGCTCTCGTCACAGGAACGGGATTGTCATTTTGGTGGCTCATTCTCAGAAGACTGTGCTCCTTGAGGATGCAGCAGGATCTCCCACAAGTTCTGATGGTGCTGCCAGGACTCTGCCTCCCTTCTGTCTCCGGGCTCTGCGGCCTCCGTGCACTGGCTTCCTCTGCAGGCAGGCCCTCTCCCGGTGTTTAGAAAGATGGAAGATGGCGGGCCTGAGCTAGAGTCACATCCTCACAGCTCACTCTCCTAGTGGGGACAGGCTTGGGCAGGATGAGGGAAACTTCTGTCCTGCAATCCCCTTCCTTGAGCCTGTATAAGGTCTCAAAGAAGACTCTGGTTCATATTTTGGGGTCACATTTCCACCCACAGATCACCATGTAGGAGAAGGGGTGGTTCATGCCTGAGTGGACAGGACTGTGAGTGGTGAATGTGGTATCCGTTCCCCCAGGACCAGGTAAATGGGGCAGGGACCGTTACCCAACAGAAAACAGACTGCTGGCACCAGGAGAAGGAGAGGATCCCTGGGAAGGCCAGGGGATGTCCAAGAGATGTCCCTTGTAGCACCAAACACTGCTTAATTGAAACAAAACAAAACAAAACAAAACAAATGAAATGACCATGGTTTTGTACAAAGGGTGCTGTGTTGCAAATAGGGAGACAAGTCTTAACCCCTCAGTTAACTTGGGCGACTTGTGCTTTTTGACCTTGCCTCTCTGGGCCTGGTGTCCTGGCTACAGAATTTTCCAGATGGATTAGAAGATCTCCAAGGTTCCTTCCGGCTTTGCATGTCTATTATCTTGGGCTATTGCTCATTAAGAAAGAAGTGGAAGTTAATTGAAACAGGGCTCTTTCTGCAGGCTCTGGAGACCATCATATGGATATCTATAGGTTAATGGAAGGGAGGGTAAGGGCAGCCTCTCCTTGGCTTAGAAGAAGAGTAATTTAGAACATGAAAAATAAGTAAGACTGGTGCCCTATTTGGGGCAGGGCTGTGCCGTCTTCAGGGAAGACTACAGACAGGAATGGACGTTCTAGAAATTGACCGTGGAGGGGTCAGCTTTTTCAGCAGGAGGCCCCAGGAAAGGAGGAGCATGTCCAGGCCCTGGCTGTCCAGCCAGAGGTCCCAAGCCCCTCAGTCCTGACATCTCAGGTCCCTCTGGGGTCCCAGAAGGTGCAGCTGGGGCGATGGGCACAGGGAGGCAGAGGGAGAGCCTACCCTTGTTACTGCTCTTACAAGTAAACACAGTTCACTGGGTGATTACTTACTCTTCCATTGAAGAGGTGAGGAACCAGGCTGAGAATGAAGGAATGTGGCTCTGTTGCTTCACCAGGCCTGGGTCAGAAGAGCCCCTGGGTCCCCTTCCTCGAGCCCTAGTGAGATCTGAGCACCACCTGCCAGGTGCTTTCTTGGCTCAGGGATGGGCCAGACCCTAAATTGGAGACCCAGTGTCACTACTTACCCAGGGTTGAAGAGCTGGACAAGAGGGAGCAGCAGGGCCTGGGTCGGCTGCCCTCACCAGCCAGAGGCACAGAGCCCCTGGAGAATTAGCTGCTCCCTCCTCCCTTGCCCCCTCCAGCTGCCCAGCACACCCGGCACAGGAGAGCTACAGGCTTAAGGACAGATGGCCATGCCTGGCCCAGGCTGGAGCAGGAGAGCTGAGGGGTCAAAGCCTCAGGGCAGGGTGGCCATGTGCCTGCTGCCCATGTCTGGTTTCTCTCTCTCTCTCTCCTCCTCCTCTCTCAGCTTCTTTCGCTGCCCCCTGCCCACTCTGCTTTTACTTTTATACAGCTCAGCTGGTGCCAGGCTGCCCTCCCCACCAGTGCCCACCACCCTCCCCAGAGCAGCCCTTTCTCGCCCTGGATCTCCAGGTGCTGGGGTGGCTTCCATCGGACAAGCCGGGCCCTGGCCCCAGATGGAGAGCCTCCCCTTCTGGGCCTGGCTCCTTACCCCGATGGGTCTCTGAAGGGTCTCTTGGCCCAGAAGGGTTGGTGAAGTGCCCTCCCACTCCCCAAGAATCAGCAGAGGGTCTGGCACTCTGGAGAATGGAGGGGGCTGTGGAGGTGAGGAGCCAAGATATCTGGGCTCAGCCCTGGCTGTGCCTTGGTCTGTGCCGACGCAGCTCCCGTCTGTCCGCAGGCCTCCCCTTCCAGAGGACTCTGCCTGCCCTCACCCACCACCTCCCCCAGGAGCTACAGAGAGCAGGCCAGTGGACGCCACTCCTCTGTGCCCCCGACCCTCTTCCTGTTGAATTCCAGGAGCAGCTCTTTATCTCTCAGGGCAGATTCATCCACTCACTGCACCTTCAACAGCCTTCCTTGAGCTCCTACTCTGTCCTGGCCTAGGGCTCAGTGCTGTCCTCACCCAGTACGGTGGAGGACAAGCTGGGCCTGGCCCCTCTCAGCACAGGGATGATGTCCCAGGATAAAAGTGAGACAGGCTGATGCTAGGGGATTAGCACTGTGATGGGGGAAGTGCAAGACCCTGCGGGCCCTGGGGCTGGGGACACCCAACCAAGTCAGCAGAGATCAGGGAAGGCTGCAAATGCTCTCCCAAGTTGAGCCTGAAGGATGAGTCAGATTTTCCAGGAAATGTGTAGGCAGATGTAGGAAGGAGCTGGAATTTGTCCAGGCAGAAGGAAAAGCCACTACAGAGGCTTGGAATCAAAGAGAATGTTCCTTCCCTCACCTGATTTCCCAAGAGAAGGCACTTTCATCCCTCAAGACAGCCCAGCCTTGAACTTCCTCCTCCAAGTTCCTCTACCTCCTTCCTTCCCTGTTCCTCCAGGGATCCTGTGTAACTGTCTGTCAACCAGCCTGGTCCCTTCTGTGGACAGGGACCATCTCACATCCCAGAGCCCAGCACCAAGCCTGACTTTTAATAAACTCCCAGTAGGTGTTGTTGTGTTCTGATAGCTGGATGGATGGAGGGGAGATGAATAAAATAAATGAATGAATGTAATGAAGGAGCTCCGGGCATGATCTAAACTCTGAGGCCCCCAAAGTTTCCTCCAAATGCCCAGGTTTCCTCAAGAAACCCATTTCCTTCCAGTGTCCTGAGAATTTTGAAAAGGCTGATCCTTCATTATCTCAGGCTGCAAAAAACTCCTTTTTCTCATAGAAACCAAACCAATCCCCAATAGTTGGGAGTGTGGGTGTGCATTTCCTGGCTTTCGAGAAGTAATCAATCAATCCCAACTGATTGGCAAAATGTGACTCGGGTTCTCTCAGCCAGTTTTGGATGGTAAAGTTCATTAAAAGTGGGCCTCTGGCAAGGCTGCAATAGGGCTTCATTATACCAAGCAGCAGGATCTGCCCTAAAGAGTCCCTGGCATGGCTTTGTGGGGACTTGCCCATCTGCAGCAGCATTTTTGAAAATGGACCATGATGAAAATCTGGGAGGAGTTTTACAGAGCTTGGCCAGTGAAGGGCTTGGAGAGAATTTGAGCAAGAGGAGAGCAAGCTGCTTGCCTGTGGTGGTGTGAAGACCCCAGCCATCCCGCCCTCCTGCTCCCTGCCTTGACACACACTTCTTGGACAGAGGGATTTCTCTTGGTGCCACCATTGGGAAAGGGCCTCGGCTCTTGGCAGGCAACAGGGCTGTGTTTTGGAGACTTGTGGGCCGGTGGTGTTGACTCCCTGAGAGAAAGACGAGGGACTCAGGTCGCCTGCCCGTTGTTTGTGTTTAGAGGCCCCAGGGTCTGGGTCCAGGGAGGTGAGAATCTCTTTCTGAATTTGCACAGGGCAGTAGCTTCTGGAAATCGTCAACTCTGGAAGCCATCGGCACTGGGTACCTGGGTTCTAACCCCAAAGCGAAACTCCACTTTGAGCTGGTATTTATGGGGGACCTGACTTGCCCGGGTTCTGCTTGGGGCACTTGCACAGGCACAGCTGCCTTCCCAGTCCTCAGCCGCCACCAGAGGGGAGGTGGTTGATCGGAGGATTTTAAAACCGAGCGTCTTATTTGCTTTCTATTTTAAGATGCTCACATGAAGTTTTAAAAGGTTATGGAAAATAAATGTGTTTTTTTGTTTTTTAGAAGTGGGGTTAGAAGTTTGAAAGAGGCTTTGAGTTGTCAATTTTCACCCTAAAGCTATTATTCATAAATTTAAAAAGTAATTATTAATAGTGATTTTTATAGAACATTTTGGAAAGTACAGAAAAGTCAGAAAGAATCGAAGGCGACCTGTTAAAGATGATTAACATTTCCCATTTTCACCCAAGTAAAGCAAGACTCAATGCACCCCTGGTGACACAGATAAATGGTGAGCCAGGATTTGGTTCGGATTTGGTAGTGGTTTCCATCCTACTGGGGTTTCTGAAAGTGTTTTCTATAAAACCTTTGGTCCTAGAAGAGTCTTGGTTAGGGGGAAATAAGAGGATCTGTGGTCAGATGAGGCTGGGATATGGTGTGTTCCATGTCTTATATTTGACTCATTTATTAAAGGCTCTGAGAAGTCCTGCAAAGTTAGATGAACAAAGACATACCCCTCCTTTCCCTGTAAATCTCCCATGAAAACTGCACTCCACCCAGCAAACTCATTTTGGAAAATGCATGCTCCCTCTCACCCCTGCCCATCCCATCCCTTCCTCCTGCTGAGCCTTTGGTCACACAGGAGTCTGTGTGGACAGGTAGGGCCTGTGGTGACAGCAAGAGAAAAGAGACCTCCAGAAAATCACTGCTGGGAGGGAGGGTGAGAAACTCAATGGCTAACCCATTGTTCTTTCTAATGGATGAGGAAACTGAGGGGCATAAATGCGAGCACCTGAACCCTTGTAACAGAGGGAGTGGGTGACAGGATCAGGATTTGAACCAAGGTCTCCTGAGCAGAGCCTGGGGCTCCCACCAGATGTGGCTCCCTGAGGAGGGCTGAGGAACAGGCAGGTTCTGACAGGAGGCAGGGACTGGCAGCCTGGTCTGAATCTCACTGGCTGTGCCTGTGGCTTGGGTCTGCAGCAGGGCCCGATTGTGAAATCTGATGTGGTTGGTCCTGCCTTATGCCACTGTGGAGGCCATTGTGGACCTTGAGGATGGATAGGGCTGCTTTTGCCCCATGTCCCACAGCCCCCATGTTCTTCCATGGCTCATCAAGTTGGCCCACAGCAGAGACTGAACATGTCTTGGGGCCTCCTGTGTGCCAGGCCTGATTCTAGGTGCTGTATTGGGCTCCCTCCTAGGTTGCCCCATGAGCTGTGGGGCGGATCCCCCCACCTTTTTCACACTCCAGAGGGGAGGGGTTGGATTTTCACACATGAGCACCCAGCCCCAGAACCCACTCTCCTGCTTCCATGAAACCATATCTACAAACCATATCTTTGAATTCCCAACACTTTTAGCTGCCTGTAAGGGATTAGAAATCTACAAACCATACCTTCATTGATTTGTGTTTTCTTCTTTCACTGAGCCTGAACTAGAGGCCAGGAACCATATAGACACAGCGATCCAAAGGCAGTGAAACACTTAGTTGGGGCAGGCATGGAAACAGCCCCTTACCCTACACTAAGGCAGAGGAGAGAGCTGAGTGCTGGGTGCCAGAAAGTTCAGCAGGACTTTCCAGAGAGGGGCTGACTGGGGTGGATTTTGAAGGAATCGTGTTCTGACCACCTCCAATTCACTGCACTGGTGAAGGAGGGGTTTCTCACCACACACAGAATGAGAGGGCCAAACACTGGACACTGACACCAGGCAGATGGGTCAGCAGTGGATTATTCGTCAGACATCCTCACCGCCTTGGGGAGGACACCACATGCCACACAGGGACACAAGGGTTTGCTCTTGGGACTGACTGTGGGAGGTGACCAGAGGGCAAGGTGAGCCCTGTTTCCCATGGCAGGATGTGAGTGGCTTGCTTGAATAATTCCACCGGCTGGTAGGGAGGTGGAACCTGTCAGATTGAGGATCAGGTGGTGTGCAGTTGGCTGATAAAGGAACTAACCAAGGGGGGACCCTTTTCTGCCAGGTGGGGGGCATATCCGGTGAGAGCAGGGGGTCTCACAGCTAGGCCTTTGGGACCTGTAAGACTTAAAGATGTCAAAGCAGCTGATGGCCTTCAGGCCATACAATCCAATGATTCAGAGTCATTAAGAGGGAGAGAAGGGGCTTGGCTCGCTACACAATGCACAAAGCTTGGTGAAAGGCATGGGGGTGGGAAACAGCTCTTCTGGAGCTCAGCAATAGTTTGGTTCTGGAGGAAAAGGATGGAATTGGAGGAAAAGGCCATAGATGCAACTAGAGTGGTGGGTAAGGGCCAGGTTGTAAAAGACTCCTACAAGGTCAAATGGGAGCAATGTCATAAATAAATGCACACTATGAAAGTGTGACTGGAGGGTCCCCAGGGATGGGCTGAGAACCTGGCATGAGCTGGTGGCCCCTGTCCTGGTGATACCTGGTGCAGTACAGTGGCTCTGAGACTGTCAAGGGAGAGATGCACCTGAGAGCGAAAGTGAGGGAGGGTCTACAGGGCTTGGGCCCTGCCCAGATGTGGGGCAGAGGAAAGGAGGGCCAAGTCAGCATCCATCCTCCAACCTGCTTGGCTGCAGAGTGCAGGGTGCAGACCACAGTGTCAATTCCATGCGCTTAAATCCTTTCTGTTAAGAATAACTTGTTAAATGCATAACTAAATATGATTTGATAGCTAGAACTTTGGAAGGCTTTTCCCATACATGAAATCATAACTCAGTATATTGTTTAGCCTCACCAAGTGGCACACTGAGGGAATCGTCCCTGTATCCATTCAAAAAGCCATTCCAACATGTTTGGCATCTGCAAACTCAGCAGCAGCAACAGCCCACTTTCAGTATCAAAATCAGTTCCGGTTTGCTAATGTTGCCCTTTTAAAAACACCAGAAATGAACTGGCTTTTATAAAGGGGGTTTATTTGGTTACAATGTTGCAGGCTTAAGGCCATGAAGTGCCCAAGTAAGGCATCAACAAAGGGTACCATCACTGGAGAGAGGCCACTGGCATCTGGAAAACCCGTTAGCTGGGATGGCACATGGCTGGTGTCCGCTTGCTCCCAGGTGTTTTTCAAAATGGCGTTCTCCAAAGTGTTGCTCTTGGGGCATTTTGTCCTCTCTAGCTGCAGCTGCTCTTCAAAATGTCACTGTCAGTTGCTCTGAGTTGCTTCTGTCTGTGAACTCCTTTATATGACTCCAGTGATCCAAGTAAGACCAACCTCAATGGGCAGGGTAACACCTCCATGGAAATTATCCAATCAAAAGTTTCAGTCACAGTTGATTGAGTGACATCTCCATGGAAACAATCAAAGGATTCCAACCTAATCAACATAGATATATCTGCCGCCACAAAATTGCACCAAAGACAATGGTGTTTTGGGGGACATAATACATCCGAACTGGCACACTCTGTATATTGTTTAGCCTCACCAAGTGGCATACCGAGGGCAGGGTGCTGCGAGCAGTCCCACCAGGGCTAGGCAGTCAGGGTGTGTTCTAGTTTGCTAATGCTGCTGGAGTGCAAAACACCAGAGATGGATTGGCTTTTATAAAAGGGGGTTTATTTGGTTACACAGTTACAGTCTTAAGGCCATAAAGTGTCCAAGGTAACACATCAGCAATCGGGTACCTTCACTGGAGGATGGCCAATGGTGTCTGGAAAACCTCTGTTAGCTGGGAAGGCACGAGGCTGGCGTCTGCTCCAAAGTTCTGGTTTCAAAATGGCTTTCTCCCAGGACGTTCCTCTCTAGGCTGCAGTTCCTCAAAAATGTCACTCTTAGTTGCACCTGGGTATTTGTCCTCTCTCAGCTTCTCCAGAGCAAGAGTCTGCTTTTAATGGCCATCTGCAAAATGTCTCTCATCTGCAGCTCCTGTGCTTTCTTCAAGTGTCTCTCTTGGCTATAGCTCCTCTTCAAAACGTCACTCACAGCTGCACTGAGTTCCTTCTCTTTGAGTCAGCTCATTTATATGGCTCCACTGATCAAGGCCCACACTGAATGGGTGGGGCCAGGCCTCCATGGGAATATGGCACCAGAGTCATCACCCGCAGCTGGGTGGGGCACATTCCAAGCAAATCTAATCAGCACCAAAGCATCTGCCCCACAAGACTACATCAAAGATAATGGCGTTTGGGGGACACAATACATTCAAACTGGCACAGGGTGTGTATTATGTGTAGAGAATTTAAAGCCAATAACAAAATAGAATAAAATTGGACCCCACCCAGTGCCCACTCTTTGTGCCACAGGCCTCAGTTTTGGGGTTTCAACATTCAGTCACTATGCTTACTGGTTAATTTAAACTAATGCCATTTAGAGGAACTTGCCACTTTACTGGTGAAAGTCCTGGAAGTGGCTCTGCTTAGTCTGGCTGCAGAGTCTCGATCTGAGGGATTTGGAGCTCTTTCTTCACGGATATTTTTAAGGTCCTCGTTATTCCCTTATAAAACCTCTCTTCTCAAATCTTTAGACTCCAGAAGAGACAGGGGAGAGCTTGCAGCTTTTTGATGAATTGCTGACCAGAGCCACGGGCCAGCAGGAGGCCAGTCGTTCTGCTCCTCAGGAAAGAGGCTCCTAGTCCCACAGTAAGTCTCATAAGTCACGAAAAGGCTCTCTGAAAGAGTGTGAAATGTGTGGCCTTTCTCTGGGGCAGCGGCACCAGTTCACGCACAGCACACAAAATATTCCCCCTGGCGGGTGCTGAGTCAAAGCCACTCGGTATTGAAATAAAGCTTCGTAGGGAAGGGACGGGACCTGAGGGCAAGCCTTCCGGAAAGGGTCTTTGGAGGCACCGCCTGAAGGGGCAGAACCTGACAGCTGGCCCCGCAAGAGGGCGGGGACCAAGGCGCTTCCCACTGGGGCGCTAAGGCTGGCTATAAATTGTGGAAGTTCCGGCCGTGTGTGG
The DNA here is from genome assembly GCF_015220235.1 of Choloepus didactylus. Lineage (NCBI taxonomy): Eukaryota > Metazoa > Chordata > Mammalia > Pilosa > Megalonychidae > Choloepus > Choloepus didactylus. The sequence continues at coordinate 20,781,879 of NC_051328.1, read as the reverse complement.
GTGCGGCCAGCAGCATCCCAGCAGGCCTTGCGGTTGAGCTGCACCTTGTTGCCTTTCTGCCTTGCATTCTCATGAACCAGTTTAAGGGGGACTGAGTTTGCAGTGGGGATGGCGGTGGGGTGATGAGCCAGGAACTCTCACAGCTCCTGCCGGGACCCTAGGCCTTGGGGCAGTGAGTTGGGGCCACAGCTTCCGGGCCACACCTACTTCTCAGGTGTGCGATGCCAGGAGGTGCTGCCTGGGCCCAGGTTAGAGTCTGGAAGTGCAGCAACTGTTATCTGCAGATGAGGGGTGTGCGCTTGATGGGTACCCAGATGACCCATGGGGAAGGCTGCACCAAATGATGCTCCTTCCAACAGCCCAGCTCATGAAGGCTCTGGTTTCTTGCACCCTAACTAGATATGGGCACACATTTGTTTAACCCCTGGCAACCCCTAGGGTGAAAATGGATGGCTCCTCGCCACCATGATGCCCTTCCAGAGGTGAAGGGGTCAGCTGTGGTGCATCCACACTGCGCAACGTCCACGCTATGGAATGTTATTCAGTGATAAAAAGAAATGGGCTTTCAAGTCATGAGTAGACATGGAGGAACCTTAAAGGCATACTGCTAAGTGAAGGAAGCCAGTTTGAAAGGGCTACACAGTGTATGATTCCAGCTATATGACATTCAGGAAAAGGCAAAACTATAGAGATGGTAAAAAGATCATAGGTTGCCAGAGTTCATAAGGAGGCAGGGGGGGAGGGATAGGTGAAGCTCGGGGCATTTTTAAGGCAATGAAGCTATTTGATTATGTGAAATGGTGGAAATACGACATGCATTTCTCAAAATCCATAGAACTATACAACACAAAGAATGAACCCTAATGTAAACTGTGGGCGTTAGTTATTAATGATGAGTCAATATTGGTTCATTAACTCTATCAATTGTACCACACTCATGCCAGATGTTAATAACAGGAGAAATTCTGTGTGTGTGTGTGTGTGTGTGTGTGTGTGTGTTTGTGTATGGGGGTAATATGGGAACTCTGTGCCATCTGCTCAGTTTCTTTATAAATTGAAGTGCTCTACATTACCATCCATTAATTTTAAAAATATGCCAAAAAAAGGCATCTCGTTGCTTCAGTTTTTGCTAACTGGATTTCATTTTTTAAAGAAAATGTTTTTTTTTTTTAAATCTTTTGTTCTGGTAACATATATACAACCTTAAATTTTCCCTTATAACCACACTCAAATATATAATTCGGTGATGCTAATTACTTCACAATGTTGTGCTACCATCACCACCATCCATCACCAAAACATTTCCATCACCAAACAGAAACTCTGAACCAATTAACCATTAAATCCACATTCCCTACCCACACCCCAACTCCTGGTAAACTGAATTCTAGTTTTTGTCTCTGTGAATTTGATTATTCTAATTATTTACTTATCAGTGAGATTATACAATATTTGTCCTTTTGTGTCTGGCTTATTTCACTCAACATGATGTCTTCAAGTTTCATCTATGTTTTTGAATGTATCAGAACTTCATTCTTTTTATGGCTGAATAATATTCTGTGTATACGTATATACCAAATTTTGTTTATCTATTCATCTGTTGATGGGCACTTGGGTTGCTACCAACTTTGAGCAATTGTGAATAAACAATTGTGAACATTGGTGTGCCAATATCTGAGTCCCTGCCTTCAATTCTTTTGGGTATATACCTAGAAGTGAGATTGCTGGGTCATATGGTAATTCTATACTTAGTTTTATGAGGAAGCATCAAACTGTTTTCCACAGTGGCTGCACCATTTTACCTTCCCACAACAGTGAACAAGTGTCCCTATTTCTCCACATCCTCTCCATCACTTATTTTCCATTTTTTAAAAATAGTAGCCATTCTACTGGGTGTGAAATTGTACCTCCTTATGCTTTTGATTTGCATTTTCCTAATGGCTAACATTGTTGAATATCTTTTCATGTCCTTTTTAGTCACTGAACATCTTCTTTGGAGAATTGTCTATTCAAGTCTCTCACCCATTTTTTAAATTGAATTGTTTTATTTTTTGTGTGTGTTGAGTTGTAGGATTTCTTTATATACTATTGACATTAAACCCTTATTGATATATGTGGTTTCCAAATATATTCTACCATTCTATATATTATCTTTTTCCTTTCATTATAAAGCCCTTTGATTAACAAAAGTTTTAATTTTGTTGAAGTCCTATATATCTAATATCTATTTTTTGTTTTGTTGCTTGTGTTTTTGGTATAAAGACTATGAAACCATTGCCAGACATAAGGTGCTGAAGATGGTACCCTATGTTTTCCCTAAGGAGTTTTATAGCTTGTGTTCTTACATTTAGTCCTTTGATCAATTTTGAGTTAATTTCTGTATATGGTGTGAGATAGGTGTGTACTTCCTTTTTTTTGCCTATGGATATCAAGTTTTCCCAGCACTATTTGTTAAAGAGACTATTCATTCTCCGTTGAGTGACTTAACACCCTTGTTGAAAATGGCTGTAGAGGTGAGAGTTTATTTCAGAACTCCTGATGCAATTCCATTGGTCTATATGTCTATTCTTGTGCTATTTTTTATTACTGTAGCTTTGTAATAAGTTTTAAAATAATTGGGAAGTATGAGTCCTCCAACTTAGTTCTTTTTCAAGAGGGTTTTGGCTATTTGGAGCCCCCTTACCGTCTATATATATTTGATGATTGTCTTTTCCATTTCTGCAAAGAAGGCTGTTAGAATTTTGATTGAGATTGCATTGAATCTGTAGATCATCTTGTGTAGAACTGACACCTTAACAATATTTAGTCTTCTGATATATTTACATGGAATGTCATTCCATTTATTTAGGTCTTCTTTGATTTCTTTTAGCAAAGTTTTATAGTTTCCTGTGTATGAGTTCTTTATATCCTTGGTTAATTTTATTCCTCGATATTTGATTCTTTGAGTTGTTAATGTAAATGGAATTTTTTCTTGATTTCCTCTTCAGATTGTCCATTATTATTATATAGAAACACTACTAGTTTTTCAATGTTAATCTTGTACCCTGCCACTTCTGAGGATTTTTCAGGATTTTCAATATTTGGGATTATGTCATCTGCAAATAGGGAAAGTTTTACTTCTTCCTTTCCAATGTGGATGTCTTTTGTTTCTTTTTCTTGCCAAATTGCCCTGGCTAGAACTGCTAGCAAAATGTTGAATAACAGTAGTGACAGTGGGCATCCTTGTCTTGTTCCTGATCTCAGAGGGAAGGCTTTCAGTCTTTCAGAGGGTAATGCTCTTTGATGTGCTTTGTCTTTTTGTACGTCCATTTCTGTGAATTGCCAATCCAAATCCATGAGTCATTTTCTATTGGTTTGTTTAGTCTTTTACCTATTGATTTGTAGGTGTTTGTATGTCCCTATCATTACTCTTTTGTCTGTTATATATTTTGAAAATATTTTTTACCCAACTTTGTAATCCAATGTTTTGCTATTGACTTTCACAGCTTCTGTGTTTAAAGAGACCTGATTTACTTCAACATTATAAATATATTTCTCTATGTTTTCTTTTAAGTATTTGACATTTTCATGCATTCAATGTTTGACACTTTAATGTTTCTGGAAGTTATTTTTTTTTCAAATCATGTTAAGTAGGAAATAGGTAGGAATCTACTTAGTTACCTTTGCCCAGTGAAGAGTCAGCTTTTCTTTTACACCATTTATTGAATTGTCCAACATTTATCAATTGATTTGAAATGCTTCCTTTTCTCAGAGCATGTTACCATATGTTCTATATACATATGTGTGGGTGTATACACAAATATATATCTGTATATCTGTTTTCCCACATGTATGTAATTATAATGGGATATGGGGGCAGGGTAAGTGAGGCACTGGGATTTTGGTGCTGGCTGTTAGGCTTCTGCCCTAATTAACAGTAGTATCAAAAACCCTTACTCCGTCTATACTGCTTGTTACATTTTTAGCAAATGCAAACCTTGTGGCCAAAGATGATGTGCAAGGGTACATGGGGTCTTTGTGTGGAAACTCTCACCTCCTAGTGAATGGGCATAATGTGGACATGTTTTAAAGGTTGAGGAAACTGCTACCGGTTAAATTAGCATCTAAAATCGCGGATCAGATCCGTGAACAGAAAGTGACATTAGCAGAAAAGCTATGGTTATCCCAATAAAGTCTGCAGTTTAGTTAATACTAATTTCTCAGTTTTGACAAAGTGCCATGGTTATGGAAGATGTTAACAGTAGGGGAAGCTAATGAAGGGAGTGGAGGAACTTGGCAAATTTTCAATAAATCTAAAATTATTAAAAAATATAAAAAAATACTTAAACTTTTTTTAAAATTTACCATCATAAGTTAATGTGACAATGGATATGCAACCATGAATACTTCCAGGGGAGTCAGGGAATGTGTCTAGAGAAGGGGAGGTAATTTGAAGTGTTCAGCTTCCATGAATTTCTTCACCAATTTTGTTCTCATTCTTCTTATCCATAAAATGAAGGAACATTGGGAACTGATCTCCAGAGCTCCTTCCACAGTTTGGAGAGAGGGTTATTTCCTCCATTAGGAAGTCCCCGGATTCAGAATTCTTCATGCATCTGCAAATGCCACACTCGATAGATACCTAATGAATTCTGTCTCCAGGCAGGCACAAGTCATTAGAGTATAGGACTGAAAGAGCAAGGAGTTTGGATGAGAAGAAAATGGTTTGAATTACAGGTCAACAAATGGATCGGCTCTTGTCTTGGTAAGACATTTAAATCTTGTAGCCTCTGCTTGCTCATCCCTAAAATGGGGATTAAAGCTTGCTTCCTCTCGTGGCAGCTGTGAAGATTGAATGTGGTAGTGCATGTGAAAAACATACCTTGCCGTACCTGGCATGTTGATAGTGCTCGGCGAACACAGCTCCCCTCCTTTCTTCCTTCCCCCAGCCTCACAGCATTTTAGCTGCCATTCAGATTAATTCAGCAACCCTGGTTAACCGCCGAAATCTCATTTAGAGTTCCTTGCTGTCGTCTTGCAAACTGTCATACCACTCGTGGTTATATTTCTTTCTGGGTGCTGGGGACAATAAAGCAGGCGAGATTCTTTTTGCAGTAATGTGAAATGTGATTTTTCCAGAATGATATTGCATGGGGAGGACATCTGAGTTGAAGGAACTTTTCAGTAAGCTCACTGTCACAAATAGGATAACAGGAAAAAAACAAAACAAGTAAGACTCAGGCAGTACACCAATGGTGTCAAATTTCTCAAAGAGCCGGCAGTAAGTTCTAGCAGTTTTGTATATCAGTCCCACTCTGGGCGCAAAGTGAAGAGGTCAGAGCGGGGGTTTGGCAGGGCCTGTCGCACAGCCCTGGAGGACACCAGCCCACACACTGCCAGCCAGTGGTACCCCCTGGAGCTGCTAGACAGTCCAGGATCCCATCCTGGCTCCAGGGTGCGCCAGCCAAGAGGCTAAATTACTTAACCCCTTTGGGCTTGACATGTCTGTCTGGAAAATGGGAGCAGGATTAAATGAATCAATATAAACTATAGCATGCAATGTAATAAAATTTTTTTTCATAAAGCTCTTGGCATTACTGAGAATATTTGAAAAACAGGCCATAATGTGCAAAAAATGGGGTGCCTGAGGCTGTGTACGATACATGCTGTGCTGGTTTGGAGGTGTTATGAACCCCAGAAAAGCCGTGCTCTTTTAATCCAGTCTTGTGAGGGCAAACCTATTGTGGGTGGGACCTTTTGATTAGGTTGCTTTCATGGAGATGTGACCCACCCAATTCAAGGTGGGTTTTAATCCTTTACTGGAGTCCTTTGAGAAAGCTCATGGAGTGAGAGTTTAGAGAGAAATACCCTGGGAAAAACAAGAAGGACCCAAATAAGCTAAGATATGGAATCCAGAGTCTCCCCCTGGGAGAAACTAAGAGAGAAGCTAAGACAGAAGCCCTGAGAGGCTTAGGGACATTTTGGAGAAAGCTATGGAAACCAGAAGCTGAGCCAGCAGAGAAGGATCTGCAGTGCCAGCCGTGTGCCTTCTTGTGTGACAGAGGAACCCCATATGCCATCGGTCTTTCTTCAGAGAAGGTATCATCCTGTTGATGCCTTAATTGGGACATTTTCATGGCTGCAGAACTGTAAATTTGTGAACTAATAAGCCCCCACTGTAAAAGCCAATCCATTTCCAGTATATTGCATTTCTGGCAGCTTTAGGAAACCAGAACCTATGCCATTTTTATAAAGTTCATAAGACATCAAAATTAAACAATACAACATTAAGGGATAGATATACATATAAGTGGCCATACATATATATGTGTGTATATGTACATATATAGGATGTGTTATATATTATGTATATGCAGGTGATCAATGGATGCACAATTCAGGATGAGTCACTTCTGGCAGGGAGAAGGTAGAGATGAACAAAAGAGAAGCACTCAGGGGGCCTCGCAGCTTTAGCGATGTTCTACTTCTCAGATTGAGTGGTAGGCCCATGGGTATGGGCTTTATTATCATACTTCATATCTTGCATGAACCTGATGCATATTTCATTATGTATCAAATATTACAAAATTTAAAGAAACCCAAGGCACCTACTCTGAAAGCAAGTTTATGTTAAGAGGTTTATTGAATGGAGGGGAAAAAAATCTAAAACACATTAGCAATCATCAAATGTACAGACAGTAAAAGGCACAGAAACTTCAGGAGACATTAGGCTTAGGCTTGGGAGGCAATGGGATGGCACTTCTGCATCCATTCTCTTCCATCTTTGCAGAGGCCGTTGGGAATCTCACTCTGCTCTGTTCCCAGTTGGCTTGCTAGAACTCCTGCCCTGGGGCAGGGGGAAGAGGGAGCTACTTTCTCAGGGAGTTCAGGGTCTCCTCTTTCCTTTCACTTTCTCCGTTTCAGGCAGAGCATCACGCCTTTCCTCTGAGAAACTCTCTCTCTCTCTTGTTAGTATTTTATAAGGTCCTGTTACCTGTATAACACTCTTAGCATTAAGTTCAACACATACTCATTCCCTGTCACTTTTCTTGAGATGCTCACTCAGTTCCCCCATCCTTAACACAGCAATACCTACCTCAAATGGACATTGTTTTAGTCCCAGGAGAAAGCAGATGTGGTCATCTCCAGAAGGGGATTTTGGAATAGAAGGGATAGCCCAGAAACAGATTCTTTTCCCAGGCTACATGTATCTTGGTTCTCCTGTATGAGCAGACCCCTTTGCCTTTTGGGTCCTCAATATTCCTATCTGTCAAATGGGGATATCCTTCTCTGCCTGTCTTTGGGGCTCAGAGGCAGTGATGGAAGGGAATGTGCTGGGACATGTTAAGAGCATCCTCTGAAAGTTCCATTAGAGGGGTGTAGACATCTCCAGCCTCTGCACACCTCTGTCTCTGACGGTCCACGTGGCCCTTGTCAGCCATGGAGACATTAGCCACGATGGCAGCTGTCTTGTGCAACCCTACCCAGCCCAGCTGCCTCATTTGCTTTCCCTTCTGCTAGGCTGCTTGATTTGAAGTGAGGGCCAGGCTCACAGGCGTGCAATCTCACCAAGCAAGGGCGCATCGGGGGCACCAGGCATCTGTGGGCCAAGGGTCACAGCGAAGCCACGAGCTCTTTCTCCTGCTTCCTCCTGGAGCCGAGGACAGCTCCTTTGACTCCCATCGCGTGTCCCTGATCGCTTCAGCCAGGAGTTCTCCTTGCACCGCGGCTGTGACACTTGACACCATTTGTAACATATGGAAATCAGCCTCTGTGTCCTGTGGAGTAGTTTTCAGTTTTCAGGTCCCAGGAGGTGTCTGAATGCAGACAGACCTCTCTCCTGCACCATATTCATAAACCAAGTATCAAATAATATGTCAAAATAGGGAGAGGGAGGGCAGCCCGGAGCTACACTGGAGCCTGTGGCCTTAGGCAGTGGCGGTTCACAGTGTGCATTAGCCTCCAGGGCCCGGCAGAGTCGCACACCCCTCAGCCCTGCCGTGACTGCCCAGAAGACAGAAGGTGCTGCTCTAATTAGGCGCACACACGTGTGCACTCCCCGTGGCCTGTCGTATTCCTTTTATGTATCCAGTCCACCTTGGCCAAGATGTAGATGCATGACCTTGGACAAGTGACTTAACCACCCTGAATCACAATTTCATCTACTATTTAAAAAAAAAAATGAAATCCTGCCTTGCCGAGTGATTGCTAAGATTAGAGCTAATACATGTGGAATTCCTAGCAGCATCCCAAGGACCCAGGACCTTTCGGCTGCTCCTGAAGCTCTTGCTCTGTCGTTTCCCCACCACCTCAAGCATGCCTTGTTGGCGGTGGGATGAGGTGATGACACAATGTGATTATTGTTTGTATATATTCTAAAATCTTAAAACGGGAAGGGGGAAGAGGCAGAAATTTTAAGTGGAAGTCTGTTTGCTCTTTTTCACTTTAAGACACATTTTCCCATTCTGAAGATTCAAGGCATTAAGGAAATTAATTTCCTCCTCCTCTTATCATTAAGATAATACCACAGCTGTTGGCTGAGCGGACTCTTTCTTGAAGGCTGCATCTTCTTTCTCTGTTACCTCCTGGCTAGTGGTGCATTGCAAACTCACCCGCCTGCTCCTTGGCCAGGGGCTCTTTGGACAAGCTCGATGCAGAAAGCCTGATGGCCACACAGCCACGCTGTGGGCTGGTCTCTGGTACATGAAGTCAGGCCTCTCTTTGCATATTTAAAATGTGTTTTTCCGAACTTGCTACCTCATAACAAAGGAAGAACCGAATCACACCCTCATTAGCTTCAAAGAAAAATTACTGGTGTTATTTCTTTTTCTTTTTCTTGTATTGGCAAGAGATTTAGTTTTGCTTAAAGGAAACACAGATGATGCTAATGAGACCGCAGTATCTTAATTTGCATATTAGATGAGATAAATGTTGAGCTAATTAACACCTAGGATGAATTTTCATTGCCTGGTGCAATTGTTCTATGGCATAGAAGTTCTATGCTACTTACCCAGGGGCAGAAAGATTTGAATACTTTCAAATACTTCAGGACAACCAAAAACCTGCCAGAAAATGCTATCCAGGACTTTTTTTTTTTAATATAATTTTTTTATTAGAGAAGTTGTAGCTTTACAGAAAAATTATGCATAAAATACAGAGTTCCCATATCCCACTCTACTATTAACACCTAGCGTTAGTGTGGCACATTTGTTACAATCCATGAAAGAGCATTTTTATAATGGTACTATTAGCCATAGTCCATTGTTCACAATAGGGTTTACTGTTTGTGATGTACAGTCATATGTGTTATTTTTTATTTTTTTATTCTAATAACATATATACAACCTAACATTCCCCCATTTAACCACTTTCAAATATATAATTCAGTGCTTTCAATTACGTTCACAATGTCACGCGACCATCGCCATCATCTGTTTCCAAAACTGCCATCAACCCAAATAGAAATTCTGTGCAATTCCTATTTTAATTTGTAATCAATCCTGGGTCCTCTCTCAAGTTACCCCGATGCTATTGGCAAGTGACAGTGACAGAGGTTCTGTTTCAAGGCCAGAGGAGAGCAGAGCAGAGAATGGGGGCTGGGAGGGGGCTGGGGCAGTGGATGTCTAGGATTCTGGGAAGTGATTTGGGAAAGACAATCTGGATTTGACAGTCATTTATTCTAATAGCAGGACCGGCCATGTTATTTGCAAGGCCTAGTGCAAAATGAAAATGCAGGGCCCTGTGTTCAAAAATTAATTTCCAGCATGTGGGCCTTTCTAAGTGGGGGCCCTGTTTGGCTGCCCAGGTCATACTCCCCCCAAGCCAGCCCTGTCTAGGAGAATGTGAGCTTTGCAGAGAAAAAGAAAGGAGAAATAAAAATGGAAATAACATTTCACATCTAGCTCATATCAATGAACTCAATGAATTTAAATGAAATTAAAAGGAAAAAAAATAATTTTCAGCACCAGGTCTGTTCAGAGACCCTCTCTCCTTGTCCTTCAAAGCTCTTTTTCCACTTGTGGTTTGCTGACAGGGCACTGGATTCTCTCTCCTCTCTCTCCAGAATTGCTTTCCTGCTCTCAACAATGCTTGCCCAACTTTCAGCTTCCAAGTGTTAAGCTTTGCTCTGCTTTCGTGTTTTAATTGCTTTCTCTTGTGCTTTTAATGAGCAATCAGGGCTATTTCTTTATTGAGGACCTGCTGGCAAATTTCAAGCAGAGTGTGTGTATACAAAAGGAACAGGTGAAATTGCATTCTATGGCATGCGTAGCTGTGGGGAGGCCCGGGATAGTCATCTATCTAAGGGAAAATGTCCACTTAACTTGCAGCCTTAATTCAAAGGAAATGTCAAGTACTAAACCATATGCTTTGTGGCAATTGAAGAGAAGATTGGAAGGAGGGTTTGGGCAAACAACTGAGAGTGCAGCCACGGTTGGCGATTAGCTTAGGTAGGTGTGTGTGTCTGTGTGTGTTTGTGCACATCTGCGTTTAATGCCTGGCAGTGCCCATCAGAATTAACTACCCAGCAACAAATAGGCAGAAGCATCGTTGGCTAAATTAAGAGAGGCCTTAAACCTACTATTATGAAGTAAGGAGCTATATTTGTGGAAGGCACACCCCATTTTAGAATAGCCTGCAATAGAAGATGGCTTTTGCCCCATATCTAGTTTCCTTGGGGTGATTTGTAGTAATGTTGCCAATAGGGTATTCATTTCTTTGAATTTCTATATCTGTCTACAACCATCCTGGTGCCCTGCACTCTTGGATGGTGTTTGACTGACAGAGATGCAGGGAGCCATCAAGTGTGTTTCCTCCCTGAAGGAATGGAAACCATGTGGCTTCAATTAATGTCTTTCTTCCTGAATGCAACTCTTCAGTATGACAAAGGCACCAGGTTACACAGGGATGTGGGGAATTGTCCTAGCCACACCACAGAAGTCACGGATGTCCCAAGCTCTCATAAAGTTGAGTTCTATGATAGGAAACGTGGTGAGGTGTCTGTGTCAGCTTTATGGGGGACTCCCCAGTGCCCCAAAGGGCAAACTTCCTAACTTAGAGCTCTAACAGCCATGACCCCCATGCCCCGAAATGGGAGCAGGGCCTTTGAACCTGCCAATGTGACCACTCATGTCAAATAGAGCAAATATATTGTGTATGAGTTTAAAAAGTTGTAAACAAACCATTAAAATGGCAAGTTGGAATACTTTATAGAGGAACACTCCCCATTCTCACCACCCCAAAGCTATTGAAAAACGTGTTGCTTCTTTCAAAAGGGAGGATTGTGCATTTGCAAGGCCTGAGTATTTCATTATGTCAACCAGAAATGAGGGTGAGTGAATATGTCATATGTAGTTGCATGTGTGCTTGTAGACTTGGTCATTGTTCCAGTTTGCTAATGCTGCTATCATGCAAAATACCAGAAATGGATTGGCTTTTATAAAGGGGTTTATTTGGTTACAAATTTACAGTCTGATGGCCATAAAAATGTCTAAATTAAAGCATCAACATGAGTATACCTTCATCGAAGGAAGGCCAATGGCGTCCAGAAAACCTCTTTCAGCTGGGAAGACACGTGGCTGGCATCTGCTGATCCTGGGTTGTGTTCCAGCTCTTCTCTCAGCTCCTGTGCTTTCTTCAAAATGTTGCTCTTGAGGCGTTTTGTCCTTTCTTAGCTTCTCTGGAGTAAACACTGGGCTAGCATCCCCAAAGTGTCAGCAGAAGTCTGCTGTCAGCAGCCATCTCCAAAATGTCTCTCAGCTGCTCTCCAAAATGTCACTCTCAGCTGCTCTGAGGTCCTTCTGTTTGTGAGCTCTTTTATAGGACTCCAGTGATTAAATCAAGACCACCCTGAATGGGTGGGGTCCATATCTCCATGGAAATAATCCTATTACACGTTTCACTCACAGTTGACTGAGTCACATCTCCATGGAAACAATCAAAGGATTCCAACTTAATCAACACTAATACATCTGCCCCCACAAGTTTGCATCAAAGAACATGGAATCTACAGACTGTAAATTTGTAACCAAATAAACCCCTTTTATAAAAGCCAATCCATTTCTGGTGTTTTCGGGACATAATACATCCAAAGTGGCACAGTCATCTTGGGCTGGGTTCAGCTTTATAAAATGGAGCACATCATGCTCAGATGTTTCTATCAGAGATGTCTCTGCGGACAGTTATCATTTCCCTCCAAGTTCTGAAGCACATGTTGTCCAAGGCTGGAGATTCATTGAAGACATTTGAAGAGATGAAGTCACGGAGGCTCTTGGGTGAGAGGGGTGAAACTGTGTCTTTTCCTTTACCTCCAGGCCTCAGGTCTCTTTGGGGCCACTCCAAACCATTGCCCCGCCCCCTGCGAGCAAAATTCCCTACAGAGCCTGTCAGGAGTGGGTCAGGGCCTCCACAAACCTGGCCTTTCCCTGACACACCTGCTGGTGCAGATGCTCACACCCCCTCCGTTACTGAATTTCACTCTATTGCTGTCACTAACATTGTCGTCAAGGTTACATGAATGACACAAATAGAGAGGACAGGGAGGAAGAGGAGAAATACAAAGACTCTGGATAGGTTAGTGCTATTCAAAGTTTGACTCGGTCCTTGATCCGTCACCCCTGCTGCCTGGCTCCTGCCCCCTCCTTGGGTGCGGAAAGGGCTTTGGTGAGCAGAGAAGGGCAGGGAAGGAAGCAGGACCTTGGCCTGGGCCGGGCCTGCTCATTTTGCTGTGCTCAGCGCTGCCCTTTGGTGTTTGTCAGGCAGGTGGTAATTGACCGTCTTCCAGCAATATGGGGAGCCAGGAACCATGGCCGTGTCCCCGACCAGCCCTCTGCCGCTGTCCGAGGCTCTCATTGCTTCTTCCTGCTGCGGAAGGTGTGGGGTCCCCCACCTTCCCATATAGCCACTTCCCCAGCAACCCCAAGTCAGTCTCTCTGACATCTGTGCTCTCGCTGGTGTGAAGCCATGTCCTGTGTCTGAAGGCCGTGAGCACATCGCTCCAAGCCTTGGAGGCCAGAAATAACCATTCTCGGTGGCAACGTTATCCTTTGTTTCCGTTTTTCCACAAAGAGATGCATGAAGAAACCAGACCTGACAGAACAACTCCACATGAGGAAGTACAACCCTTTTGCCCGTGTATCCCACCCCCAACCCCACTTCCCTTGAATGTTGCTCTCCCTGCAAGGCCCATGCACCCCTCTTCTGAGACATCCTCTCTGGCTATGCCAGGGCCCACCATTCCCCTTGCTAGTACCTGAGTCCTTGCAAGCTCCTCTGCAACTGGCTTCTCTGGTCAAACTTGCTTACCCTGTAATCCTAAGTCTCTTTGGGGCACAGATCTGGCTGCTGAACCCGACCTTCAGAAGCCAGCATGAAACTGGGCACACGGCAATCCCTCATTAAGCACGTATCCAATGAGCAGGTGAAGATGAACAACCAGTAATGAACTCCAGAATTCACTCCCTCCTCTGTGTGGCTTTGTACATTGTCTAGCTTTTATGTGCATATTACAGTTTGCATCTCACTCTCTCCCCTCACCCTGCCATAGTATATGAGCCATTCCTCTTGATATTCTCAAACCCTGGGGCCAGGTTGGCACAGTGACGGCACCACTGTGTGACTGCTGAACTGAATTACACTTAACTAGGGGGAGAAATCATCATGCTGCTTAGAGTACACTGGATATGACTTTGGCAATCCAGGTGTGATTATTTAATTTATTCTCTCATTACGGAGCAAGTATTATGTCAAGGCACAGTCCTAGATATTACAATGAAATGTATATTTGCTGAGCTACCGCTATGGCCCAGCAGCTTGTGACGAGGTTACCTGCCTACACCCCACTAGAATAAAAACTCCATGGGATTAGGGAGTGTGTCTCTTGTGTTCACTGCTGAATTCCCAGTGCCGAGGTCAGTGTACAGCCACCAAGGCACCCCATAAATATTTATAGGACAAATGAACGGACAGTTCACAAGACAGATAGTGTTAAATCATTTCATGGAGAAGTTAAATCACTTGCCAAAGGCTATTTGGCTATACCTGGCAGAACCATGACTCAAATCTGGTTGGTTGACTCCAGTGCCTGTGACATTTCCATGCCCTCCCATCTTCTCCCAGCCTTTGAGATCAGAGGTAACTCAGGCCATGAATAAGGTCTTGGGGCACTGACGGTCCTGGAACCGCAAGACATACATCAATGAAAGGCATGGATGGTGTTATATGAAATGGACCATGATTGAGATCCAGGAAAAGTTCTAGGTGGGACTGGGGGAGGCACGGGTTGTAATCATCCTCATCATCATTGTCATCATTATCATCAGTTTTTTTTCTGAAAAATATCAGGGGACGACCAAAGGGAAGGGGGTAATTAGCTGGGCCTTACAGAATTAGCAATTGCTAACCTTCACATGATCATCAACAAAGGTTTGGTTTGACCACTGCTTGTCTGCCTCAGGAAATTGATTAAGTAAATGTTTACACAGTGCCTGGTCTGGGCCTGGACCCTGGAACGGATGAGGCATGCCCCGTACCCTCAAAGAACTCATGATCTCTCAGAGAAACAGAACCGGTCACACAACATGTCATATGGTGGGATGTCAGGCACCATACACCATTGTGTGGTGGCTGTTTAGCAGTCGTCCCTTTAACTTCCGGATGTTTTTCTGGGAGAGAGGCTCAGGTTTGAGGGCAAAGGTCTAATGAATGGAGCCTTTGTGTTTTTACCAAAGTAATCATCTCTAAAAGTGTGGGAACTCAGCTCCTGCTGTCAACACAAAGCCAAGGAGAAATTAAAGCTCTTGATCTGCAATTGATCAACTATTAAAGTCACAGCATGGGGTGTTTCTCTGCTTTGTTTGTTTTTGTTTTGTTTAATATTTGCTTTATTGGTTAGAATGGCCCTCCTTCATTTAAAACACATGGGAAGTGCTTCTCAATGATTTATGCCACAGAGGGTCTAATTTGTGGGCTAGATAACAGGTGCTCTTTTGGGGGCATTAAAATGGCATCGTTGTGGAATATTTATGCTAATGAATCGCTCAAGTGATCACTCATGCGCTGATGGCTCAGGAGGAGCTGTCACTGCTGGAGGAGCAGGTTTTGATATCAGCCTCCTCGATGCTCCCTGGCCCTTTTTCATAAAGGCAAGAGGGACAGGAGACTCTTCCTTATTTGTCCCTAATTATGGGCCTGGTGTGTTAGACATTCTACCACATTTATTTAATCCCAAGGCAACCTCACAAAGAGGTGCGATTCTACAGATGGGGAAACTGAAGCTAAGAAACCTAAGAAAGCTCAAGTGAGTTGCCTAGGGTGCCACGGCTTGTCAGAGCTGGACCTTGACTTGTCTGGTTAGAAGAGCTGTGTCTTTTTTCTTTATAGTACATTTCCCCTCTTGGGCTTTAGAATTCCACCCATTGGGTTTCAAGATGGCTAGGTTCTGTGCATTTTGTGTGTGTGTGTGGCAGTTGGAGAGAGAAAAGATTAAGAAATAGTTGGGTCAAATCTTGCATATGGGGTGATTTGGACCCCTGTGTTCCTCTCATCCCCTTCTCTAGGCAGGCCCGACTGATATCCCCCTCTTTTCACATTCCCAAACTGCCTTCCAATGTCTTGAGACAAGTGGGCTTTTTTTTTGTTTGTTTGTTTTACTTTGTTTGGTTTTATGAAGGCTGCAATAAAGTCAAGTCCGGCTGGAAATAGATACATCCACTCTTCTTTGAGAAGTGTAACTGAGGAAGGAGAGTCTATTTTATGTTCCAGTATCATTGATAAATGGACAAAGTAGTCACAGTCAAGGTTGCAGTTAATGCTGCCATGGAGAAGTTTAATAGTGTTACACAGGCTGGGTCATGACTGTCAGGGGAAGTTCAATAGTGTTACACAGGCTGGGTCATGACTCTCTCAGAGGGAAGTTTAATAGTGTTACACAGGATGTGCCATGGCTCTGCACTGTGGGCTTCTGAGAGCAAACAGGAAGTGATTCCTGCTTTGCTAATAAAAGAGGTTTAAAATGCACAGGGCAAGATAAGAGCCTGGGCTTGCCACAAGTCTCGTTTGGAACCACAGAAATTAGCCCCAAACACTAGGTCCTCAGTGGCTGAGCTTAGAAGAAGCTGGCAACTAGTAGGCAAGGTTTTAGAGTTAGGAACAAGGTTCTGGTGCATATCAGACCATGGGGGACAAGAGTCTCAAGGCACCCATTCATTCCATCACAACATATTTTATTGAGGAACTACCAGAGTAGAGACAAAGATGAAGTTATGGGTCTTATTATAGGCGCCGGTGATCTGGACCAGAAATAAGCCACAGCCTCCCCTACATCAGTTACAGACTATCAGACACTCCTTGGAACAGTGCTTTTCAAATGGTTATGTGCCAAAGATCACCAGAGGTCTTACTAAAATGCTGATCCTTTAGTAAGTCTGGGATGCAACTGGAGTGTCTGTGCTTCTAACAAGTCCCAGGAGAGAATGAGGTGGCTGGTCGCTGACCTTACTGTGAGGAGGGAGGTTTAGGCGAGAAGAAATTCCAGCCCAAAGCCCACTGCTTTTCTGTTTGGTTTATTTATTTCAGTTGGTGGGTAACATGCATCACATTCTCCTTCCAGAGTGTGAACTTCAGCATATTCAATAAATCCATTCATCATCTCGAGTAAGAGGTTAGAGATAAAGGTCCCCTCTTAATGTAGATAGAGACCTTGATGAGGCACGGTCATCTGAGAATTAGAGTCAGGGTTCTTCTGCCAAATAGAACAGGTGGCAGGAATAGGCCTTCTTGCACTTTGATATTCCACTTCGCTGTCCCTAGTTGTATGGGACCCTGAACTTGGTCCCAATTTATGACCTTGTATTTTTAGAAGCAACCTCCAATCCGCTGTTTATTCCTTTTGTTGCAATAAAACTCTTATTTTTTCAGGTTATCAGTTCTTTGTTGTTTTGTACACACATACATACACATAAACACATACAATCATATATATAGTCATCATAGTTTCTGGTTAGAATTTTCAGGTCTCAGCATCATGTAGGCCACATTTGGCCCCCAAACTCCCAGGTAGATGCCTGGAATTTAGAGCAGTTCCCAAACCTCTGGCTAAGGGAGGCTGAAGGCCTGGACTTGGCTTCACACACTCTCTGTTACTTCACTATAACCAACACACAAAAGCTGTGAGGATATCAAAGTGTGGAACTGAATAATGGCCTTGGAAAATTGAAAATCCGTTTAAAGTGGGAGGCCATCTCGTCAGCACCCTTGGTAAATGTTATAAAGCGAAGGAGTTATAACCTCTGAATTAGTGTGAGGAGAGAAGCAATCGAGTGCAGCAGGCTATCAGGAAAAGGATATCATGTTTGGAAATTAGGGCCTGATGCATGATGGGGAAGAGAAAGTGCTGGCCTTTTTCATTTGGCCAGAGACCAGTAGTTCCTGCTCACAAAAGAGTTCCCTGTGAGATGAAATTTCATCGGGGTGGAAGGGGACCAACACACAGCCAGCAAAGGCAGATGAGTTTCTCAGACGAAAAATGCAGTCTAGGGCAAATGCTATTTACTCTAAAATGTGAACTACAAAGAGAGTAATTGGTTAATCATCTGGGGCCTTTAAACAATTCATTTTTTTCCTGCTCTCTTCATTCTAGCATCATTACTTCTGTGCTACCCACCTGTTCCCCTGCCAAATGGGTATGTAATCAAACTAATGATGCCATTATCCAAAGCTCACTGCAAAAAGAGGGGAAATTTAACCTGGGACAAGGAGCAAACAGAGAAGGAAAAAGAAATACTCTTCTGTGAAATGTTTTTTGCAAAAAATTTGGAGAAAATGGAGTAGGCCATCAAGTAAGTGGCAGCAGAGTGGAAAGCACCATTTTTTTCCCAATTAATACAATAACTCTAGTGTAGTTGTGCATATACTTTCTGGAAACCACTGGACACTTAATTAAAGGGCCATAGATTTTTAGATTTCCACATAATTAAGGATTAATAATCGCCATGTATTGTGCCACCAGCACAAAGTTGTATTTAAACTTACTCTACTCATGTTTCTCCTAAAACTCATCCAACAATCTCCAGTTTCAGGTTTTGTTTCCATAGATGTGATTGCTGGAAACTGTGTCTGTGAAACCAGCTTTTCTTTCTCTCTCCTGTTAAGAGCACACCTAATAAGACTGCTAAATGCTTCAGAATGCCTGTGTGATATTTTTAAGTAGTTTGCAGATAAGGGAAGAATCTGTAGCTCCAAGAAGTAGGAAGAAACACTGGCCACCTTCATTAACCTGCAAAATTTCAGGACGGCATAATGATCTCAAGGAGAGGACTAGGGTTGGCGATCAAACCCATCAAACCCGCTGACATCTCTGTACGGCCCTATCAGTAGTGACTGGGGGCAGACTGCTGTCATTTATTTCAAATGCCATGGAGCTCATGCTTATTCATTTGTTGGGTCATTTGACATATATGAAGGCTTGCTGGGAGACCATGGGAATAACAGATAACAACGGTATAACAGTAACAAAGAAGACACAGCTCTCACCTGTGTGATGTGTACATGCAAATGTATGAGGCAATCATTGATTAGAGAACACACCGATAAATATCAGGTGACCAACGTGGCAAGCGAATGTGATGCTATGAGGGGGTGCTGGCAGCCACGAACTGGGGCAGGGCGGACCGGGGAGGCTTCCTGAAGAAGTGATGACGAAGCTGGCATCTGCCTTGCATGTTTCAGGGGTCATCTCACCTTTCCTGAATCTCTTCTCCCATCCTCACGATGGATAAACATTGGACGCATAAGTGTTGGACCCGGCCCGCAAGGCACAGTGGCTTGGCAGGGGCGGCCAGCCAGGGAGAGCCCCTTCCGGGGGTGTTGCTCCCCTCCGGCCTCAATCAGCCTGGTGAAGCTGGTGTCTGTCTGTGTTTGCTGCTTCTGGATTATGTTTTACATAATAAGTCTGATCAGACTTAGCTGTGACTAGCCCCTCAGAAGTGGTAAAACTCTGAGTCATGGAAATGAAATGTTTCTCAGCTGTTGCTGTCAGCTGTCCTCCTCAAGTCGCCAGCCTGTCTCTGTGGATGAATCTCTGCAGCAGCCCTCTGCATTCTCCCACGAAATTATTCCCTCACCTTTGCTCAAAGACCTCCGGAGATGGGAAGCTGGCTGCCTCGTGAGACCTTCCTCTGCCTTTGGATGGCTGTACATATTAGCAAGATTTTCTCTGGAGTAAGCTGATAAAGATCTTGACGTGTCTTCTGCTTGGCCAAATTTCTCCTGGATCAAAACTTAATGGAGATGAGGTGGAAGGACATTCAAGATTACCATGTGCTGAGGATCACCTCTCCCAAAGTCCTTGGTGTGAGGAGGGGGCAGGATTTGGGACAGTCTGAAACCCAATAATGCAATAAAATAGGACACATGCAATCTACTCAAAACATGCATTGTAAGTTGGTTTGGTTGAGTTATGAAATGTGTGTGCATGTATATATATATATCTGACTCTGCTGTATTCACCACAGTATCTTGGAAGTGAACCATTTCTTGCCCACTTCTCTGAGCTGTTAGCCTCCTATAACAGTCTGCTTCCAGAATCACTGACAGTCTTCAGAATTACAACTGGGGACTGAAGAGCTGTAGCCAGCTTGTTCTCTGGAGGCAGTTTTTATTGTAGTCCCCCCCCCCCCACACACACACAGTTTCAAATAGCTGTGGACAGAGTGCAGATCTGGCCATGTCTGAGTCCCCACAAAGCCCAGTTTTATTACAGGTGGCAGACTTGTACTAAGGAGGTTTGGCCAGATCAAGAGAACTGGGGAATTCACTCCGTAAAATCTCTGCTGTTGAAAAGAGAACATATTTGACTTTGTAGTAATGAAACAGAAAGATATCTTAGGAAGAAAATATCCTCTTCCAAATATACAACTTGAAGCCTGATTCCTTCCTACCCCACCTGGCAATGTGCTTGGCTCTTAAGGAAAATAAACATACAAACAACCTTGCTTTGCTCAGCAGAGAGTTTGAACTTTGTGTTCAACTTGTGAGGCCATTCTAAGCTCTGTTTATGAAAATAACTGTAATTTATTGCATTCCTACTCTGTGCAACATGTCATATGCAGTGTGACAAACATTCAGGGAGTGGCTGGCAGATGGATTTGATGGTGACTGTTTTGCCAACAAGAAAAGCCACACAGTTAGGAAGAAGCCACACAGTCAGGACTTTGGATTTGCCTGCCTACAAAGCTCCCATATTTCCATCAGAGCAGGATGTTTACTAGTGTGCAATGCTCTGCGCTAAGCCCCAGGATGGATGCGGGAAGGACTGACGTGGGAGGTGAAAGCCTCAGATACAGGCAGGCTGCAACCTGTGCTGTAGTAGAGGTTTATTCAGTAGAGGACTGGGAGAAGACTAAGAGTCAAGAAAACCCACGGAGCCTTCTTGGTAGTGAGATTTAAATTTCGATGTGAAAGACCCACCATTCCTGGTGAGACTCTGAGCTGGGCAGAGGCCTGGAGGAGGAGAGCTCAAGGAAGTTTCCGAAAAGTCTGACCAGGCCTCTCGCAGCGGCCGGCAGAGGGACCCTGCCATGGAGCCTCCTGGGCAACTGCAATGTCTAACCCAGCATTTCTCAAGGTCAGCACCATTGGCATTTGGGGATGGATAATTCTTTGTTGTGAGGGGCTCTCCTGTGCACTGTAGGATGCTTAGCAGCATCTCTGGCCTCTACCCCAATTGTAACAACTGAAGATGTCTTTGGACATGGCCCAATGTTCCCGGGGGGGGGGGGTGCAAAATCACCCCTGCTTGAGAAACACTGATGTAACTCAACCTTCATAGCACTGTGTGGGCAGGTGGTTTCCCTCTCCTTGATGCTGATGTAGAAACTGAGGCTAATGGTTACAAAAATTGTACCTGGGAGCATGGAGTTTGGAAACCACATTTGTGTGACTCTTAAATTCCTGTCTTATGAAAGACTCTGCCTTACTGCCAAGGGATAGAAGGTCCAAGGAGACTTCTAGGACTCAATTAGCATGAGGTTTGATCTCTCTTCTCATGGTTTGTTATTTGCCCCTGGCCTGATTTGCTTATCCAACTGGGCCGAAGCACCCTGTGCTGTGGGAGAGCAAATCATTGGATTTTTTTTTTTTTTTCCTTTTTGGGTTAAGAATTTTTTTTTCTTCTTCTTTTTTTTTTTTTTTTCATTAAATTCAGTTTTATTGAAATACATTCACACACCATACAATCATCCATGATATACAATCCACTGTCCACAGTATGATAACATAGTTATGCATTCATCACCACAATCTATCTCTGAACATTTTCCTTACATCAGAAAGAACCAGAACAAGAATAAAAAATAAAAGTGAAAAAAGAACACCCAAATCATCCCCCCATCCCACCCCACCTGTCCTTTAGTTTTTATCCCCATTCCTCCACTCATCCATACACTAGATAAAGGGGGTGTAAATCATTGGATTTTAATCCTTTCAGGGATGCCTTATTAAAGCTATTGCATATCACACTGTGAACCAGTTCATTCATTCTCAACCATTGACTGAGCCCTAATTACGTCCTAGGCATGGTATGTGTATTGGGGTTGGGATGGTGGACAGATCACAGCCTGACCCCTGCTATCACAGGCTTCATATTACAGTGGGGGACAGACAATGATGTCCAGACAATAACAACAGCAACAGCAGCTGGGAAATGCTGGGATGGGAGAAACCAGGAGATGAGGGGATGTGGAAGGCCTCTCAGAGGAGGAGGTGGTGTTAATCTGAGATCTGAAGGTGAGAAGATGCCAGTCATGTGACTACAGGGGTGGGGGGTGGGGTTGGGCCAAAGAGCATTGGTAGCAGAGGGACAGACACTGCAAAGAGCCTCGGGTGGGACAGGCTCAGTCTGCTTTAGGAACTGGGGTTTGTAGGGGCTGGACTTGGAGAGACACCCCACCATGCCTGGTTGACCATTAGAGTCTCTAGTTAACCACCCGGTGGACAGATTTCCAGAACAACGAAGACCTCAGTATGGAAGTGAAAGCAGACAGAGGGATGTGAACATATCTGGAAATCCTCATAGATTCCCAGCCTGACACAGTCTCTGAAGGCAAATCACTGTCTCTATGCATGTCTGTTTCTTCTCATGGCTTTCAAACCTGCTTGGGTTGTCCCCAGGTTGAGCAGGAGCAGTGAGATCTTAATGGCTGCCTTAGAGGCTTTGTCTTCCTGGGGTTTCTCCAGCTCAAAGCTTTCCCTTTTCTCCTGCTCCTTGCTTGGGCTTCCAGGGCCTGCTTCTGGCCTCACCTTTCTAATGGGACCCACTTGAGTGCATGTAGCCTCCTTCATCCCCTGTTGTGCTTGCTGCTTTGCCTTCTCTCTAGGATTTGGCCACTCAATGTTCTGAACTTCTTTAGATACGGCCTTAGGAGACCCTTGTCTGGTGTCCACTGTGTCAGTCAGGGTTCTCCAGAGGAACAAAGAAACAGAACCAATAGGATGTGTGTGTGTGTGTGTGTGTGTGTGTGTGTATCAGGAGATTCATTTCAGGGAGTTGGTTCATGTTATTGTGGAGTCTGGCAAGTTTGAAATCCCTAGGGCAGACTGGGAATTCGGGTGAGGGTTGACGTTGTGGTCTTGACTCTAAAATCTGTAGTCGAGCCTGGCAGGCTGGAAATGCAGACAAGGAGTTAATGTCGTCTTGAGCCAGAACTACTTCTTTGAGGAAACCTCAAGTTTTGTATTTAAAGCCTTTGATTGATTGGATGAGGTCCACCACAGGATGGAGGATCATCTCCTCAAGTCAATTGATTGTAAATACTAGTGACATCTACAAAAAACCTTCAAGGTGATATCTAGACTACTATTCAACCAAACAACAACACACTACAGCCCAGCCACCGTGGCACCACCCACACCCTATCCAGGGTGGCTTGCTTGGAACCTGGCAGTCCCTGTCACCAGGAATCCAGTGATGACTATATGAGTGGTGGGTATATGTGCTCTGATGCCAGCATCTGCCATTCTGGAGGCTCACAATCCCAGTGTGGAACCCTTCCTCCCATACCCCGAGTCTCCAGGGCATCACATTTGGGGAAAGGGCCTGAATGACTTTCAACCATGGCACATTCAACTTCCATTTAAGCATATGTGCTGAGCTCTTGCTCTGAGCTTGCATGGAGCTCTATAAGCCCTGGGGATCCAGACAAGATTACATCACAGTTCCTGCTTGGAGGGACTTCCGGCCTCCTGAATGAGAGGGTCAGCATTTCTGGGGTTAGGATGTAGCCCAGTCATCCAGTTTGACAAGGCTGTGATTTGCAGCCCAGGAGACCTGAGGTACAGTGCTGGTTCCAAAGGGTGGGAGCTCTGGAGCATTGGCGAGCTCCTTAGCCACTCTGAGACCAAGGGGCTTGGCCGTGCAATGGCCGCTGTGTTCCCATCAGCCAGTACAGTAGAAGATGTGGGACGGGGCCTGGCACATGGCACCTGCTCAAGGACACTTGCTCCTGACCTAGTTCTCTGGGGTGTGGGCTCCCCAGCCTCATCCGCACCTTCTGAGAGCCAGTGGCAACTTGTGTGCCTCTTGCTTCCAGGTCTCACGGTCGTCTCATTGATGGGTCGCACGTTGAGACTGTTTCTCCTTGGCTCCACTTCTCCTGCTAGTCTGAGGCTGGAGAATAATTTAAAGTTGGTCTTGCAGATGTGGATTCAAATCCAGACTTCACAGCTCACTGGTTGTGTGATTTCAGACAAGGGGCTCAATCTGGCTGAGCCTCCATTTCCTTACACGTAAAACGGAGTTAATGGCTCCCTCACAGGAGTGCACGAGAAACCTTGGGGAAAGCGCCAACATAAGGCTTGGCACTCAGGAGGCATTATCAAGTGGCAGTTTTCTTTCTCTCCCTTCCTTCTTCCTTCCTCTCACCCTCCCCCTCCTTCCTCTCTCCTTCCCTCCCCCCCCTTTTCCTTCCTTCCTCCTTTCCTTCTACCTCTCTCCCTTCTTCCCTCTCTCCTTGCTTTCTTCTTTCTTCCCTCCCTCCTTTTTCCCATTTTTCCTCCATCTCTCCCTCCTCCTCCCTCTTTCCTTCCTCTTTCCTCCTGCCTTTCTCCCTCCCTTCCACCCTCCCTCCCTCCCTCCTTTCCTTCTTTCCTTCTTCCTCTCTCCCTCCCACCCTCCTGCTGGAACTCAGGGCAAGATCACTTGAGGACATAAATCCTTTGTCTCCCTGTGAGCCCCCCCCCCTTTTCCCCCTTCATGTAATTGTCAGCAACAAAGTTGGAAAATAAGGACATCTGAAGCATCTCTCAGCACCGCAACATCTGCACCAGACAAAACTCGAAAAGCCCTCAATCCCCAGTCATGAATGCACTATAAAAACAATGTGGCAGAAATGAAAATTGTTCCATCATAATATTTCACAATTCTTTTTGACAAAAGCCAAGCCGCCCTCATGAATACGCATTTCCCAGCATCTTATGCATTATGCATCAGCCTATAGCAGGCGGCCTGGGAATTGCCAGCCCCTTGTAAAGGGCCTTTAAAAGGGCCTGTTTTGTAAACAAATGGAGCCCGGGCTCAGCACTCAGCCTCTTCGGGTAATTTAAGACCCGTTCCTGCCTCGCAAGAGGGGCCTGCCCTTCTCAGGGCCCTAAGTGGCAGAGACCCTAAGTCTCCAGGGTTCACGGTGGGCAGAGGGCTACTTCAGGGTTCGGTATCCTAATCTCTAATTTCATAGTATCCAAGACAGCCATTTGGAGGGGCAGGGAAATTCCTGCCAGAGCCAGAGCCAAATGTTGCTGGAATGCTGATTGGGTCCACAAAGGCCGAGCAGCCAGGCAAATTAGTTAGGACATTTGACTTCCAAGAACCTCAAACTGGATTGAGACTGTCAGTGAGGTTGACACATGGAGGGGCCACGGAACCCAGACACAGACACATCGGCCTGTCTTCTGGGCTTGTAGGATTCATTAAAAAAAAAAAAATTCAAACTGGAGCTGTGCTTTAAGTGTACATTGTCAGTAAAAGGGGCCCTTGCCGATCATTAACAATATATATGGTTTGTGAAAAACCATGTGTTTCAAAGATGGGAACACTGAGGCCAGACATTTTAAGAGGCAAGTTCAAAGTCACGCTGCCAGTGAGCTGCAGATCTGGAACGGCTGGAAGCCAGTTGTCTTTGCCCAACACCTCCTACTGCTTCAATCACGGATTGGCAGCAACTAAATGATCAGGGGCAAGATAGTTACTGACCGCTATGAGTTGAGTAAAGGGCAGACTGGGATCCTAAAACAGTCCGGGAAAAGAATGCAGTGCAGGATTGCATAATTTGCAATCTGTCCTCTATGGTAGCCTTATTTTAAATGGTCACCGATATGACAGATATGACAGATATACACTCACATACATTGTATCTGTTGAAATAAGGCGATGATTGAGTCCTTGTTACATGTACCTATTTCATAAAAGCATTTGGCTCACATTAGGGCATGCCATAAATGGATTTGAATAGAGGAGTGGAAATTCTGAATTCTGGTGTTGGGCTTGCGCTGTTCTCCCCTTCTTTGGACCTCAGGTCTTGTGTTAACTGAGGCATGAGAGGGCTGATGTCTGGTTTGCGTTCCAGCTGCAGCATCCCACCTGCCTGGGTGTGGGGCCTCACCGTGCAGAGCGCAGGATGGGGCCGGGGCAGAGGAGGCCCACAGCTGGCCAGGCAGTGCACCTGCTCCCTGGTGAGGGTGGAGGCGGCGGCAGGGGTGGAAGAGACTTGAGTTAGGGGGAGTCCAGGGAAATTCCTCACGTCTACTCCTGGAGCCTGCTGTTCTCCAGCTGGGGGACCCGCCTGCTGGTTGGCGCAGTTTGACTCGAAAGTAGCAACAGCTGAAGGCTGATTAAGATGATGAGGCAACTTGTTCCTCTTTGCAATCACCTGGAAGAATTTACTTAGATGATGGCCTGGTCCCCATCCTCTGCTGATCTGGAGAACAGGGTCAGGTGAGGTGGCCGCCAGTGAAAACCCAGAGCACAAGTCACCTCTGACCTCCAGAGCCCACCCATGACTCTGTAGCCTAGAATGAGGGGTCCTTAAACTAGTATTTGTTAAAACACTCCCCATTCCCAGACGAGTTTATAATTTAGTAGGGGTGTGTGTGTGTGTGTGTGTGTGGTGCTTTTTCTTTTTTTCTTTTTATTGAGGGAGTTGCATTTCCAACAAGTTCCTAGAATGATGCTGCCAGCCCAGAACCACACTTTGAAATCCACTGGTATAGAAAAAGAGTACAGACACCTCTACTTCCATATTTCAGCATCTTAAAATTATTCAGTATGTTTTTGATATTTGTAAAAATAAATAATTTTCACTTCTAGAACTGGTGCAGAAGTAAGTAGAATGTATCTCAAAGTACCACAAATAATTACTTATTTGGCTTTAAAACCTAGAAATAATTTCCTCTGAATTATGAAAGAAAAAAATTCAATTTAGAAGTTTTAAAACTTTGGAAAATACAAAAAGAAGATGAAATAAATAAAATTGCTAAATGAAAATAGAATCAAATGGAAATGTAGCATCTACAGATAACAGCTGGGAACATGGTCGCCTCCTCTCATTTTTGCCCATTGCATATGTGAGCATGTAGGCGAGTCTTTACGCTGGTCTTATGTAGTTTTCCTAGGCTGGGTTCCTTGAGGTGTTCAGTAGGGTTATGATTAGAAAAAAAAAAAAACAGAAGCAAAAATCAGACACAAAAAACCCAAAAACACTGTAAAGATATCTGTTGGGACTGATCTGAGGTCAAAAACTTTGGAAAATGCTAAGGTGAGAAAAGTAACAAAGCTGACTGGTCATCAGCTGGAGGAACTGAACTCTCCTTGGCATTTAATATACTAAAGTCACTTGGGAAAGTGGGATGTAATACGCAACTTCTCCCAAGCAGGTTTTGCCTTCAAATTCCTCCTCTTCTCTCAATATCTCTATCCTAAACTTTTGAAGGGGTTGGGGGAGGGGTGGCATTCTTAGCACACCTAGGAGAAATACTGGAACAATTTTAAGAAATCCAACCTGGGTATAAAATATTAAACCTCATATCACATCATTCTCTATCCTTGGTAATCTTGGGTTTTTTAAAAAGAGCTGCGTTATTTTGTTGAGAATTCAATAAATAAGTAAAAAATGGCCACTTCACACCTCTTATCACTTCCTAGTAAATCAAGAGCCAGAATTTCAATCTGCACTTTCCATGGCCAAGGAGCGTGAGTCTGACTTATTCCTGGACTGCAGCCCCCTTGAAGGTAGGGCTGGTTTCTCGCCCATTCCTATGGCCCCAAAGCCTAGCTCAGAGTCCCATCATGAGCTCGGGCCAACAAATGTTCACTAAAGATGATAAAAGTCTTTCTTAAGACTCTCTCTCCACAGGGGCAATAAGAAAATTTGAGCTGGAGCAAACAAAATGAGCCACATTCTATGGGGATGTTGGAGGAAGGGAAGATAATGCAAGCTCTACAAAGTGACCCCAGCGTGGGCCCAAGCCCACCACAAGGATGCCCACAGATGTTCTTCCCAATCAACGATGGTTTTGCTTTGGATGGAAAATCTTCTCCTGGGACATTTGGGAAATCTACCATGTCAATCACACTAAGCCCAGTTTGCTCATGAATGAAGGTTACAACCTGTACTTCTCTCAAAGGTCCACGGTATTAGCATTGTTAAAAGAGTGTTTTAGTCCATCTTGGAGATATTTTCTGGGGTGTACGTTCTCAGTACTGGGTCCCTGGTTTTCTTCAGTGCGCAGTGGGCATATCTATATTTGGTCAGTATCTGAACCAGTGAGAAGCCAACAGTGAAGATGACCCTTCCTTCCATTTTCCACTTTCCATTGACAAAATACTCAATGGAAGAAATACGAATCTTGCCCTGCATTTGCTGTCAGCTGCCTCCACGTGTATGAACTGGTCTCTGTAACGATCCCAGACAAGCATTCGCCGAGAGGGCAGTAATATGTGACCATTTCATAGCACCCTGATTTTAAGGATCTAGTTTCAAGAGCCATGTTCATTCATCAGCATTGGGCTGGGCATTCTTTCTTTGCCCTTATGCGCTTCTCAGATTCCCAGAAAGTATGTGCCGTCCATTGCTTACATTTCTTGGGCAGTAGGAACAGGAACTAATGATAGTACTTTCTAACTCATGAGAACTTGGGAACTCATAAAGTCCATCCCACTCATTCAGCATATGGGATACCTGAAGCCACCAAAGAAAAAGGACTTTCCCATGTTACTGATTCCATCCATGCAGCCTAAATTCATGTTGGTAATCATAATATTGACCTACATTGAGCTTGTGGCCCTTGACCTTCAGGCATTTTAAAATCTACTTTACATGAGCTATTGGCATGTTGCATATCTCACCTTTGTAATTTTACTAAAAAAAATGAACAGTATAGAATGTTATAAACATCCATATAGTTTTTCTGAGCCCATTGTTCTGGTCTGCGCAAGCCTTTTTTGAATATCGGGTCTAAGATCCACTACTTAAACTCTTCCACCCTGCCTTTGTCATTTGAGGAGAACAAGCTCTAGTCTCCATGACCTTTCCCTTCAACATCTGAACCTTGGCTTGGTCATTAGTTAGCTGTGTGGCTTTGCAGATTTGGCATCCTCCCAGCGTGATTCTGCCCAATTGCAAAATGAAGAAAGTGACAGGTACCTGGCTGGGTTATTGCCATAATTATACGTATTACATGTGAAGTGGCTAGCATAGCATCTGACACATAATAGGCTCTTGGTGAATATTGTTATTTGCATCTAACGGTGCTGTCATAAAGCAAACAAACCAAACTAATGGTGCTAGTTCAGCAATCTCAATGAACTGAAGGGTTGGCATTGTGATTTGGCTAGCAAAGAGTTACGGCACATAAAATCGTCAAGGAATATGGATTTCAGAGGCCACTAATAAATTACTTTGCAACCTTGGGCATGGTTCTCACTCTCTTGAACCTCAGTGTTACTATCTGAAAACATAGGTAAGAACACACAAGGAGGACATCTGGAATACAGCAGCCAGACAGAACGTCTTCCTCTTCTCTCTTCCTCCTGCCTTGGACACAGCCAAATGGCTCAATTCCCAAAGTACTTCTGTCCTTTGGGATTGTAGGCACAGATTTCAGGGGCTTCCGGAGATAACAACTTTACTTTTGGGCAAACCAACCTGACTGAGACTGTTCACCTTTCCAAAAGGGGGCTGGTGATGTCTGCATGATCTATGAACAATCTAGTCCTAACACTATGAAACAGGTATGGCCCATAACACACCCTATTGTCGCCTGCCTCCCTGTACCAGCATATACCGTTTCCCTCTGCCTGGAGCAGCTTCTCGTCTACCTACTCCCCTTCTCCCTGTCTCCCATTTAATTTCTATTGGCCTTTCGATACTAGTGTGCCATCTCCTCCACCAAACCTCTTACCACACTGTGCTGAGCAGTATCTTTCTCACTGTCACTGGACTGCCAAGAGCTCTGTGAGGACACTGATCATATTACCTCAAAGTCTTCCTTGCACAAAGTAGCTGCTCAATAAGTGTTTGGATCAATGAAAATAATGATGCATACCTCACAGAAAGAAAAGGGAATAAAAATTTCAACCACTGGTGGAAAACAAAAACATACCAGCAGAGCATAGAAGGAAGCAAAACAGGAAAAGGATTGCCCACAATGGTTTAAACAAAAATTCTTATCACGATGGCTTAACTGGGCAAATGTAAGAGATAAGCAGCTTATCAGGATGGCAGGGTCCGGGGATGGTACTCAGAAACCTGTCATGTTTCCTATGAGGGTATCGTATCTGCTTAATCATTCCACAGACATTGGTTAGTCCCACTGGAGCAACCGTATCTGATAGAAGCAAACTCTCTACCTACAAATCATGAAACTAAGAGTGAGCTTGAGCAGCTAATGATCATTTTAATTAACCTGCAAAACTTTATGCATGGCCAGCATTCAGCCAACCTCTTGATTCTAGACAGAAATCTATTAAAGCCAGTTGAGAGAATGAAAAGACAGCATCTGATGAACGTTTTTACCTTGGTGGATATAAAAGTTGGCAGGTTCAACGGGTCTAAGAGTGATCTATTTGCCAATAGCAATATTACATTAAGTTGGGGAAACATCATTCCTTTAAATTCAAGCCAAATGAGTACCTTGACTAATAGCTTAAAAGTACATGTGTCCAGGATCTGTTGAGGCTGGGAAGGATAGAATTAAGATTCCTGCTTTAGAAGAAACACATTTCTCCAAAGGAGTAGTTCCTAAGTTTGCTGTGAGTCAGGAACAAGTTTGAGAATCTGATGAAAATGATGGTCCTTCTCCCACTGTAATGCGCATGGCAGAAGCCCAGAGCTCTTGACGTGTTTCTCTGGGGTTCGTGCATTTCTGAGATGTCTGTCTGTGGACTCTAGTCATGAATCCCTGCTCCTGGGAGGCTGTATGGTGTAATGCAGAGGTTGCCAGTTGCAAATGTGAGGAGTCTTCTCAGAATTCTCTTTGACAATTTTTTGAAACACATATTTTACTATGTGACATGAAAGTGGATTGTGGCAACCTTCCGGAAAGGGAGAAATGTGGTGAGTCTCAGATAGGGGCATTTTGTAAAATACTCTGGAGGATTCTTTTATGCCCTCTCCACCCCACCCATATGAGCAGGAGTGAATAGGTCAAGAGCAATGGAGCAATGGGTTTGGATCAAAGACCTGGGATCAAGTCCCAGCTTCTTTACTCTCCAGCTTTGTGACCTTGTGCAAGGAGCTCTTCCCCTTTCAACCTCTACTTCCTCATCTCTAAATGGTTGTTGGAAAGACTGAGCTGAAGTACATGGAGTTTCTGATTTTCCAAGTTAATTCTCTTTCTTTTTTTCTAGAGGAAAAGCAAAGGTACAGACTAGGAGGTATGTTACAGGTTATGCTCAGGAAGCAAATCCCAGCCACAGGATGCACTGTGTCATATTTAATGCCTGGTACTAAGAATAGTAGATGGCAAGAATTCTCCAAGTTGCTCCTAAGGGTCTGAGGTTGGGAGAAAGTTGCATTTCTGGAAATCTGCTGCAAAGGAATATATTGCTCATTAAGGCCACAAGGAGATTTTTCATGCTGAAGATTATGAGCAAGTGAATATTGCCAATGCCGATGAGTGTATTTTCCCATATGGTGGCTTGGCTTCCAAGGGCACACTGAGTCATGCAGATAATTATATAAATGTTGGTGATACTGTGAAAAGCCATTTTGTTGTAGGAGTAGGGGGATGATCTAGGTGGGTAGATGCTATGGGGCTCCAAGGTCTGGTGCTAACAGGGGGATATCCTATTTGCAGGTAGACAGGTCTAGAAGTGTCTCTTGGGTAGTGAATTTCTCTGAGTCTCAATTTCCAATCTCTACCATGGGAAAAATTCTTTCTTTACAGAGCAGTTATGAGGTTCAATTAGATCAGATGTGAAAAGCAGATACCCACATGTATTAGGTGCTCAATGAATGGTAATTATTTCAGTGTAAGTGGTAGGGTTGGTATTAGTGGACAAGTAGTAGTGGCCAGATAGGACTCAGGGGGTTTAGCTGGAGAAACCAAGCCCACAGCTCAAGGTAAAGCCTCAAAGCCTAGAATGGGGGAACAGAAGCAAGGGAGAAGAGCCTGGTGAATCTGGAACAAATAGGAAGGAGGTCCGAGTTGGAGTGAAGCAAAAAGAACAAGTTAGGCTCAGGTTCCCAGCTCCTACCTACCTCAGTCCTGCTCAGCTGCAAATGATGGTATTTCCTATCAATGGTAACCAACTCATCTCCATCTGTCCAGGGCATTCCAGGACAAATAGATAGTCCTCCATCCTGGGAAACCTTTCAGTCCTGGGAAAACCAAGATGGTAGGTTACTTTACTCCCTCTTGTATTCTCAAGTCCATGAGCACCAAGCCATTCCTGGCCAGATGGCAGGGAGTGAATCTTACAGCCCTCTCACTTGGCACCTTCAACATCAGCCTTGCCCTCACCATGAAATCCGGGGGTGTCTAAAAGAACCTCAACTTTAGTTTCAGCTTAGTTCTTAGGTTCTTGCTGAGAATGTAACTACACGAGGGCAAGACCATTGTCTTGTTCACTACTATATCAACATCATACAGAAAAATCCTGGCACATAGAGATTCTCAGTAGTACACAGCGAATGGATAAATGGAAATCTTACCCAGAGTTCCAATTTGCCCTGAGGGGTTGCTTCAATCTGACTAGCTTCCTTCTACAAAATCAGGCCACACTGCCAGATTCCTACTCCAGCCTGAATGGACCATTTGGTACTGCGTAATCCTCATGCTAATCTTTGTTTCCTTGAAACTCCTTCTGGATTCTCAGTCCATCATGTTGGATTTTCTGGTGCACTTCACACTGCCCTAGAAATTTCATCTTCTCCTTCCCTTTGACAAGATCAGCTTGCCTTGGGTCAGAGCACATGCCCACGTTATGAGAGGATCAGTGGTCATTGTACTGGTATCATTCTCTAGTTTGTCCCTATAAGTCTTCATCATTTGATGCATTCCAATATGTGGGCACCTGCACTCAGTCTTCCACTCTGATTCTCATACTTGTAAGTGGTACATTTATCCTTGTTGGCCATGGCAACAAAACATGATTCAGTCTTTGGAATTCAGGTTCACTGTTTCTCTACTTAATTTCAGATGGAGGAAGAGGACAAGACATCGCCCCTTTTGCTTCCATTTTCCCATTTTCAGAGAGGCCTCTTTGCTGATTCATCTATTAAGGAGGAAATATGGTGGATGGGGTTGTTTCTCCCGTCATAAATGGGAGGTGGCCACGTACCCCGTCATCATCCAGGCAGGCTCTTACCATGGTCTCAAGAGTGGGG
Source organism: Choloepus didactylus (assembly GCF_015220235.1). Lineage (NCBI taxonomy): Eukaryota > Metazoa > Chordata > Mammalia > Pilosa > Megalonychidae > Choloepus > Choloepus didactylus. Next base: position 20,749,027 of record NC_051328.1, on the reverse strand, counting down.
TTTTGACTCAGACACACCTGAGTTAGCTCTCAGTCATGAAAGTTATTACATCCATGATTTTATTATTGGTCTTATATCATTATCATTGTCATCAACATCACTGTCATGGCTGGGACAACCCAAAGGGGAGCTATTGCCAATTTAGCCAGGACAGCTCTTTACTGAGCAATGGAGGAAAATGTGCATCCTTGCCCTCCCCACATAAAGGCCACTTGTGTCCCCAGTCATAGTGACAACCCCAAGTGCTCCAAATACATCTCCACAGACTCCCTTGGGCAGGTACTTTCCTCAGTTGAAAACCGCTCTGGGTAATTCGGAGAGGAAAAATAGTGGAAAGGGAGAATAAGACAGAAACATAAGAATTCGGAGCCCTGGGGATGAGAGTAGAAAAGAGGGCATTCAAGGGGGAAATTCACTCATCCTTTTCCATGTAAAAATATAGTCACACTGATGTTGAGAGCAACTGGTATTTCCTCAGAGCTCATTAGGTTGTGGACTCGGTCTGTTGTGCCTACCCTCCCACTAGGACCCCACCCGGCCAAACTTGCATTTCCCTCATTGTAAACTTTCTGTGTTTGCTCCAAATATTCTCTTCTGCTTGGAATGTCCTATCAACCTGCCTTTCCAAATCCAACGCCTCATTCAAGGTTCAGCACAAAAGCCCTCTGTCCAGGCATCTTTTTACTGTGTTTACTATAAATTACCCAAAAGGTAGTCATCTTGGAAGGTACATTTCTCTCTGTCCAGACTGGAAGATAATTGAGGACAGAGTCTGTATCTTCCTCTTCTGGCTCTTCCTCAGCCCTGACTGTAGGGTAATGTTTGCTTCTCACCTCACTTCTGCTGGGTTCCTAGGCAGAAAGACTTGTCTCGCCTTTCTACATAGCTTTGCTGAAATTTCCAGACCCTGAGAAAAGGTACTTGTTTTAACACATCTGCTGGGCAGAGGTCATTTCTTTAAACAAGGTTTCTTTTCTTTCTTTTTTAATGAACTTAATCGTTTTTAATATCTTTTCCAAAGCAGAATACATTCAATGACCCTGACTTGGCTGAAAGCCTTCTCTTGAGTGCTTCGGGGGAGGATTAGAGGAAGTTCTTTTACAGCCTCTTAGCATGACTGACTGCCTTTTCCTTTCTTTGAGTTATCCGGGAGTGAGATTTGATCCTAATTAACAAAGGGCGAGCCTTGAGCCCTGCAGTTTCTGCTCACTGGGACAGAGGCCAGGGCTAACTCTTGGGGGAAGTGAGGCTGGTAATTTCAATGATTTCAGCTCTTGTGCCTGAATATGGGGGCTTTGGGAATGCACAGCAGGCTCCCGAGAAAGGGAGAAAGCATCAGGGGCAGGAGAAAGCGGGTTGTTACCGTCCTAAGTGAGTCGACTCCGGCAGTGGAAACCGTCTCAGAGTCAGGATTCGGGCTCTGTGCTATAGACTAAAAGCCAGTGCCGACATTATTTTTTTTTTTAATTGCCCAAAGATCATAAAAATGGAACAAAAAGTGGGACAAATTAATTAGGAGTGTGATTAGAATTGAAAATAGTACAAAATAAAGTCACTATCTATGTGGTATTCAAATTCCTCACTCATTACTTTCTAAGGATTGATGCATTTTAAGCAGGAGAGATTGGTTCACACTTGAAGGGGGTCATGTGAAAATAAGGGGCTACTTCAGCTGGGCTTTGCTGGGTCTCACAGAGAATTCCATTGGCTGTTTTTTTTTTCCTTGTTATTTTTGCTCTAGAACTGTGATTTAGTTACTTCCATAAGAACAAGGATTAAGAAGGATGCATAGCTCTTGCTTGCCTTTTTCTCTCCCTGGTGCCTAATAATATATTGGCCACATATATTGTTTTAGAACTTTTAGAGGAGGAAGCAACCATCAGAAACACCCCCCCCCCGCCCCCCGCCCTTAGCATCAGGATTAGTCGATTGAGTGGTTGAGGATGACTGAGGTTTGCTTTGAGTTGGGCAATCAGCAAAGCCTTTTAATCATGATATGTAGAGTCAGAAGCAAGTGGCAGATCCTCCTATTCTCCTGTCCTCAGTCTTAGACAGAGATGGTAAGAGACTGAGAAATCTCAAAGAAGTAAGCAGAAAGAGTATTTGTCCAAATATGACAGGCAAGTCTATTCTTAAGGCACTGGTTAAAAGCCTGTAGCTTTCTCAGAACCCAGCATTAAAATATTCTGCTCAGCTGCTCTGCACTCCAGAAATACAATAAATAGCAGCACTATTTTTAAAGGATCATTGGGCTTCATTAAGTAAAGAGAGGCTTCTCCTGAACACAGTTTTGAGGATTCACTGTCCAAGCAGCAGGCTGGTGTGTTGACATCCCAGCAGAAGCATTCCAAGTGTGTGTTAATAGGCCTAGCTCTTCTGGTACATCCTTGAGCCAGTCACTTTGGCCTTCTAGGTACTCACTTTTTCGTCTGTATGTGGGGGTTTCCCAGTTTATAGTGGGGGCAAAATGCAATGGGACAGCTACATAGCCAAGCACCCTTTGTTTCTTCCATTGATTGATTCACCGAGTGCCTACCATGGACAAGGCCTTTAGAAACAAAGCTGTAAGAGGATGCTTTTGATGGATATTGTCATTTGAAACTCTCTCTTGGTTTACCTATAGCATTAGGTTTGGTAGTGATTGAAAATCATTCAGGCTTATGATTCTATATACAGAAAATTCTGAAAAATCCATAACAAAGCCCCTAGAACTAATAAATGAATTCAGCAAAGTGGTGGGGTACAACATCAACACCCCAAAATCAGTAGTGTATCTATACACAAGAAATGAACAATAGGAAGAAGAAATCAAGAAAAAATTCCATTCACAGTAGCAACCAAAAGAATCAAATATCTAGGAATAAATCTAATCAAGGATGTAAAGGACTTGTACACAGAAAACTACAAAATATTGCTAAAGAAATCAGAGAAGGCCTAAATAAATGGAATGACATTCTGTGTTCATGCATTGGAAGAATAAATATCCTTAAGATGTCAACCCTAGCCAAAGTAATTTATAGATCCAATGCAATCCTAATCAAAATTCCAACCACTTTCTATGCAGAAGTAGAAGAGCTAACATACAATTTTTATGGAAAGGTAAGGGGTCCAGAATAACTGAAGCCATCTTGAAAAAGAAGAAGTTGGAGGACTCATACTTCCTGATCTTAAAACTTATCACAAAGCCACAGTAATCAAAACAGCATGGTACTGGCATAAGGACAGAACATATAGACCGAAGGAATCTAATTGAGAGAGAGCTCAGAAATCAAGTCCTTACATTTATGGCCAACTGATTTTTTTTTTAATTCAGTTTTATTGAGATATATTCACATACCATACAGTCATCCATGGTGTACAATCAATTTTTTCCACAGTCTTATAGTTGTGCATTCATCACCCCAATCTATTTTTGAATACTTTCCTTATACCAGAAAGAATCAGAATCAGAATAAAAAAATAAAAATAAAAAAAGAACACCCAAATCACCCCTCCCCTATCCCACCCTATTTTTCGTTTATGTTTTGTTCCCATGTTTCTACTCATTCATCCATACACTAGATAAAGGGAGTGCAATCCACAGGGTTTTCACAATTGCACTGTCACCCCTTGTAAGTGACATTGTTATACAATCGTCTTCAAGATTCAAGGCTACTGGGTCGGAGTTTGGTAGTTTCAGGTATTTACTTCTAGCTATTCCAATATATTAAAACGTAAAAAGTGCTATCTATATAGGGTGTAAGAACGTCCACCAGAGTGACCTCGCAACTCCATTTGAAATCTCTCAGCCACTGAAGCTTTATTTCATCTCATTTTGCATCCCCCTTTTGGTCAAGAAGATGTTCTCAATCCCATGATGCCGGGTTCAGATTCCATCCCGGGAGTCATATCCTACCTTGCAAGAGAGATTTACACCCCTGGGAGTCAGGTCCCACATAGGGGGGAGGGCAGCAAGATCACCTGTCAAGGTGGCTTATTTAGAGAGAGAGGGTATGACCAACTGATTTTTAACAAGGGGTCAAAGACCACTCAACTGGGAAAGAATAGTCTCTTCAACAAATGGTGCTGGGAAAACGGGATCGCCATTTGCAAATAATAGGAGGACTCCCACCTCACACTATACAGGTTTGCTAATGCTGCCCTTAGGCAAAATACAAGAAATGTATTGACTTTTATAAAGGGGATTTATTAGATTACAAATTTATAGTTCTAAGGCCATAAAAGTGTCCAAACTAAGGCATCAAGAAGAGGGTACCTTCACTGAAGGAAGGCCAATGGCGTTCGGAACACCTCTGTCAGCTGGGAGGGCACGTGGCTGGCATCTGCTGGTCCCTTGCTCCTGGATTGTGTTTCAGCAACTCTCTCAGCTCCTGTGCGTCCTTGCTTCTTTCTCCCAGGGAGTTTCTCTCTAAGAGTCTAGGGGTCCTCTTTTAGCTTCTCTGGGGCAAACTCTGGGCTTCATGTTTTAGGTTAGCATTTCCAAACATCCTCTGTCTGCATCTCCAAGCATCTCCAAGCATCTCTGTCAGCTCCTAAGCATCAGCCTCTTTGTTGGCCCTTGTGCTCTCTTAAATACCCACCCTGAATGGGTGTGGTCCACACGTCCATGGAAATAATCCAATCAAGTGTCACCCACAGTTGGGTGAGTCTCATCTCTGTGCAAACACTCAATCGAAAGGTCCCACCCATCAAGATTGGGTTAAAAGATCATGGCTCCTCTGGGGTCCATAACAGTTTCAAACCAGCACACACACATTATACAAAAATAAACTCAAAATGGATCAAAGACCTAGATATAAGACCCAGGACTAAAACTCTGAGAAGAAAATGTAGGGAAGCATTTTCAGGACCTTTATTAGGCAATGATTTCTTTGACTTTAGACCCAGAGCACAAGCAACAAAATAAAAAAAATAAATTGACCACATCAAAATTAAAAATTTGTGCCTCAAAGGACTTTATCATGAAATAAAATGACAACCTATGCATTGGGAGAAAATATTTGGAAATGACATGTCTGATAAGGGTTTAATATCCAGAATATATAAAGAAATCCTTCATCTTAACAATAAGACAAACCACCCAATTAAAAAATGGGCAAAAGACTTGAATAGACATCTCTCTAATGAAGATATACAAATGACCAGAAAGCACATGAAAGGATGCTCAATATCATCAGCCATCAGGAAATGCAAATGAAAACCATGATGAGATACCATTTCACACCCATTAGAATGGCTGCTATTAAAAAAAATGGAAAAGAAACTGTTGGAGAGGATGTGGAGAAATAGGAACACTCATTCATTGCTGGTGGCAGTGTAAAATAGGGTAGCTACTGTGGAAGACACTTTGGCAGTTCTTCAGAAAGCTGAGTATAGAAATATCATACGATCCAGCAATCTCACTATTAGGTATATACCCAAAATTATTGAGAGTAGAGACTCAAACAAATATTTGCATGCTGATGTTCATAGCAGAATTATTCACAACTGCCAAAAGGTGAAGCAACTCAAGTGTCCACCCACTGATGAATGGATAAGCAAAATGTGGTATACACATACAATGGAATATTAGTCAGCCATAGAAAGGAAATGAAGTCCTGATACATGCAACAACATGGATGAGTCTTGAAGACATACTGTTGAGTGGAATAAGTCAGACACAAAAGGAAAATTTTATATGATCTCACTGATATGGAAACAATTAGAATAAGTGAACTCATAGAGTCAGAATATAGAAGATAGGTTACCAGGTATGGGGTGGGGACAGGGAATGGGAAATTAAGGTTTAAAATGTACAGTGTTCCTATTTGGAATCATGGAAATGTTTTGGTAATAGATGGTGGTTATGGTAGCACAACATTGTGAATGTAATCAGCAACACTGAAATATATATCTGAATATGATTAAAAGGGGAAATGTTAGATTGTGTATATGGTAACAGAATAAAAATTGTTTAAAAAAGCCATGGATAAGCCAACTTGAAAGGTGAAATCACTGCCCTCCCCCCTACGTGGGATCAGACACCCAGGGAAGTGAATCTCCCTGGCAACGTGGAATATGACTCCCGGGGAGGAATGTAAACCCGGCATCGTGGGATGGAGAACATCTTCTTGACCAAAAGGGGGATGTGAAAGGAAATGAAATAAGCTTCAGTGGCAGAGAGATTCCAAAACGAGCCGAGAGATCACTCTGGTGGGCACTCTTACGCACACTTTAGACAACCTTTTTTAGGTTCTAAAGAATTGGGGTAGCTGGTGGTGGATACCTGAAACTATTAAACTACAACCCAGAACCCATGAATCTCGAAGACAGTTGTATAAAAATGTAGCTTATGAGGGGTGACAGTGGGATTGGGAATGCCATAAGGACCAAACTCCACTTTGTCTAGTTTATGGATGGATGTGTAGAAAAGTAGGGGAAGGAAGCAAACAGACAAAGGTACCCAGTGTTCTTTTTTACTTCAATTGCTCTTTTTCACTCTAATTATTATTCTTGTTATTTTTGTGTGTGTGCTAATGAAGGTGTCAGGGATTGATTTAGGTGATGAATGTACAACTATGTAATGGTACTGTAAACAATCGAAAGTACAATTTGTTTTGTATGACTGCGTGGTATGTGAATATATCTCAATAAAATGATGATTAAAAAAAAAAAAAAAAAAAAAGCCATGGAATTACATGACACAAGCAGAGAACCCTAAGTTAAACCATGGACTATAGTTAATAGCACAATTATAAAAATATGCTATCATCAACTGTAACAAATGTTCCACACCATTGCAAAGTGCTGGTGGTGGAGTGGTGTTTGGGAATCCTGTATTTTATGCATGATTGTTCTGTAAAACCACAACTTCTCTAATAAAGAAAAAAAACAGTGTAAACAAACAAACAAAAGCAACAATAAAAACCAATCAGGCTGCCATTAAAACTCTTTGATACACTTTCACCCACATACCTTCATAATGGTCCAACCCTTTTCACAGGATTAAGAAGTAGATAGAATTATTTTTCCATGGAGTGGAGAACTAGGGCCTTCCTTGGTCAATGGACAGTTCTTGCCACTGAGAGGACTGATTCAAATTCCAGATCTACTTACTAGCTAGATTCAGGCAAGTAATGTATGCCCCTGAAGCCCTGTTTCCACTATTGGTAATGTGGCATAATAAAACCTATCTTAGGAGACTACTGTGAGGACTAAATTAAATGATGTCTAGACTCTACCTTGCAGTGATTGGCACCTGGTGGTTGCATGATGGGAGCTCCCTTGGCAGTAACAGATGCTATTGAGGTGGTGGTCTCAGGTCTCTAGCCTGTCTTTCAGCTCTTTTCTTCTCCCCCATGTTCTCCCTACCCACACTCTCCCTTTTCCAAGCACCCAGGTCCCTGTCTTCTAGGGTGACTGTCATCAAAACTCTCTCTCAGCAAGAGCACGGATAAATTCCCTTGTCAGAATTGGACTGGGACGCTCCTTTTTCCTCTGCAGAATGTGCCTTGCACCTCATTTGGCTTTATGGGGTCAAAGACTTGATTCTTTCTGAGAGGAGTTTTAAATCCTTGAAGTCCTTAAATATTTTTATTGGAGTATACAGAAAAGTGAATATATTGCCAGTGCATAACTCATCATAGTTTCACAAAATTAACCAATCAATATAATTGGCCCTATATTAACTAACATCAATACCAGCATTCTAGAAGTTTCCCCCTCACTGTCCCTCCCAGTCACCACATGCACCCTTCCACCACAGAAGATAGATTGTATTGGTCAGTTTTCCTGCTTCCGTACTTTATTAAAATGGAGTCATACAGCATAGGTGCATTTCTGTCTGGCTTCTTCCACTGGATATTATTTATGTTCGTGAGGATCATCCAGGTTGTATGTAGTCAAAGATCATTTATTTTCCTTACTGTGTAGTATCCCATTGGGTGAAAATACCACAACTTACATGTCTGTTCAACTGGGGATGGGCATTTGGGTTATTTCCTTTATAATCCAGTGGTGTCACTTTTTATGAGTCTCTCAGAGCTTTGCTATAAAAGCCACCTGTCTCACTGCCTCAGAAACTCATGGTGGTCATTGGATGGGATTTCAGAAGAATTGCAGGAAAAGTGAGAATATTTGCATGACTTTAATTTAGAGCCTCAAGCCCTCCTAGAGACAGCCCTGAATCTTCCTCTCATAGGCATGCTCAAACCAAGGCTGAAAATGTTTAGACATTTGCCGGAGACAAAAGATCTAGCAAATGGCAAAACTGAGGTTCTAATCCAGGTTTTAGCTTCTCTAAAGACTCTACCCCTTTCACAAAGCCACAACACCTCTCTGCATGATTTAGTGAAAAGCTCACTTTTATGCTAAATTCTCTATAAGAGGCTTGGCCACGTCACTGCCCCACTCTGCTGGCATCTGAGTCCCTTAAGAACAGAGCAGCGGGATTTGGTGCCCAGGGGGAGTACGGAGCAGAGGGAGAGGCTCAAGGCAGACTGTTAGGTAGGAATCTTGACTCAACCACTCATTAGCTGTGTGACCTTGGGCAAATTATTTGCCCTTTCTGTGCTTCAGTTTCCCAACCCATAAAATGGGGATAATGAAAAGCTACTACCTTATGAGGCAGCTGTGAAGATTAAAGGGAGATCATATGCAAAGCACTTTGCACAGAGCCGGGTACTGAGGTGATATTTCTTGGGCACTTGCTGTTGTTAGAATAAAATTCAAGACTCTTTGGCAGCTCTGACATTCTAAGAGCCAGGTACTGTCATTTCAGCCAGATCCTTGAATCAAAGAAATTCACCAGCGCTGAAGTAAACGTTACATGGCTGCTTCCACCGGTTCTCTTTTTTGGAGATGTCTATTAAGATTATGACTCAATTGTCAGAAACAAAATATTCTTAAGATGTCTTCAACCATACCCTCAAATTATATGACAGTGTCTGGCTTTAATACCCGTCTAAATAGTTATACTGTTGACAGATTTCGGGAGCAGCGTTTGCTCTCCCATTCCTCTCATTAACTTATGTAGCAACATCATAACTCCCTGGAAAGAAAAAAAAAGAAAAAGGATGCTGGCATATTCCATCTGAATTCATTTCACATAGCGTCTGTGTCAGAATGCTTGCATATGAATGAGACGCCTTGACGTTCGCTTATTAACATGGGAGTACTGCGGTGACACATTTCAGAGTTCAGGTTCAAAAGTTTGAGGCTGGAGAGGGAAAAAAGCTCGAGGCTCAGTCTGGGTGAGATTCCACTGCTGTCGCCTGGCGTGCAACTCTGGCCGCAATCGGGCGATGGTCTGGGAGGGCTTCTCCACCTCACCTTTACACTGCCAGTCCAACCCCTCATCCACTCTCCTGTCCATATATCCAATGCTCGAGCCACATGGACATGTGTTTTCATTAATATCTTTGGGTCTTTGTACGTATAAGCTGCTCTCTCTGATTAGGGGGTCTTCTCCCCTTCTCTACTTGGCAAGTTTTGGTGATTCCACAGAATTATCGATGTCTTTCAGAAGCCTCCTCAATTCCTCCAGGCAAATTTAGCCACTTTGTCTCTGGGCCCTGGCACCGGATCCTGGTGCCTGGAATGGCTTGTTTCCCATATTGCATGCCTCTTTTATGCCAGACTCTGAGGTTTGAGAAGGCATAAGAGCATACCTTTTTCACTGATGAGCCCCCATGCCTAGCATAGAGTAGGTTCTGAATTCATGCTTACTAAATGGATGGATGCAGACAATTAGAGTAAGGCATGGTGAGGTGTGTTCTGAGCTTTCCTCTCCAACGCACCCAGGATGTTTATTTAACATGCTCCCGAGTCTCAGAATGGGCCACCTCACTCTTCACAAGACAGTGTCAGCTCCACTCGACCAGTCTCAGGCTCAGAGCAGGTCCTGGGGCTCCCTCTGAGCTGCATCTTCCTCAAAGCACAAGCTTTGGAAACAAGGGCTGAGTGTGTCCTCGGGAGCACCTGGCAGCTTGTGACTTGCTAGGTGATCTCATTATGGAAGTATGGGTTTGGGGGCAGTTAGCATCAGTGCCAGATTGTGGATCCTGCTAATGTCTCCAGAATTGGGAAGAGGGGGCTCACGGCAGCAGAATCCTGGGGGATAACATTGTGCCAAGTGAAGGCACAGCAGATGGGGGCAATGGTCAGTAAGATCACAAACCCCAAGGGGCCTGTAATGACCAGGCAGTGATCCTACAGGTACGTTCAGTGCAGTGGTGTGAGGTGGTGAAGGGGCTGGACTCTGAAGTCAGACTGCCCAGTTCCAGTCCAAGTTATACCACCTATTGGCTCTGTGACCTTGTGTAAGTTTCTCAACCTTTCTAAAACTCAGTTCTCTCATCTTTAAAATGGGTGTCATAAGAGTAACTGACATAAGGATTTTGTGGCTTCCTCATAGAGTTTCTATGACACATAGAAAACTTGACTCCATAAATGTTAGCCCTTGCTAGCTATTCATACAAATAACACACTCAAAATTCCATGTGATTCTTGCCAGATTCCTGCAAAGTTATTGTTATCCTTGTTTAGAAAGTGTGAAAACTCATGCAGTTTAAAGTAGGAATGTAAAATCAAAAACTCATTCAGATTTTACAGTGGTGCCCAAAATGGTTAAATGTCACAGCCAAGTAAATCTGCCTTGCCTTAGACATTTAAGGCAACTCCACCTGGTCTAAGAGGGTGTTCTGCAGGAATTACTCTCTTCCCTCCCATTGTCACCTCTCAGCCCCCTTTTCCTTAACTCCTAGGCCTACTGTTTGTCCTTCAACCCTGCATCCTGCTTCCAGCCTTTGTGATTTATTATTTATGACTTTGCCTAGACTCACTGATTTGTTCTCCTACCTCTTGCTATTTTAGTTTTATGTGCTGTACTTTTATTTAAGGAAACTCTTTCCCCAGCTCCAACCCACAGCTTTTTGGGTAGGCAAAGGCCATTGGCTCTGAATTCCAACAGGCCTGAGTATGAATTCTGGATTGACCATTTCCTAATGTGCCCACTGGCCCTGCACATAACAACCAGACCTTCCATCCATCCAGCTGAGAAACATGCCCAGTCTATGGGGACTTATCAAATACCCACTTGTGCTAGGTCTTCTCATCTGTCCTTGGTAGAGAGCATGAGCAAAACAGACAAAAATCCCTGTACTCACAGAGTTTATATTCTGGTGGCAGTGAGAGAGGTTTAATAAACGAGATGAATGAATGAATGAATGAAAAGGTTATGTTAGAAGTGATAAATGCCATAAGGAAAAATAAGGCTCAGTAAAAGGAGTGCACCAGCCTTCCCTGGAAGTTCATCATGAGGCTTCATGAGATGTGGTCCCACCTGTGCAAAGTACTTAATAAACTGCAACTATCATGATAAAGGAAGAGGAGAAGAGGAAAGAGGTAGATGAAAACTGCCCCCTGACCACTTCCAGAATGGCCAGCCCCAGCATCTTCTCCTCCCATGTTGACCAATGTGGAAGGATCCAGACAGCTAGTTGTGCTGATTCTTCTAGCCTTCTGTATTTGGACCTCACCGGCCCCACCTTATCTTCACCTACTCACCACTAACACTGAAGGTTTGCAGTTACTTGCCCAGGACCTGATAATAGACATTCACAGCAGTCATATGTCTCTTTTGGCTGCCCAGCATCTCCTTACCCGTTCTATTTTGGAGGAACCCCATGATAGGTGGGAGGAGGCCAGGGCTCAGACTTCTACTTTGGAAACCCAGAGAAGACAGATGGTTCTCTCCTAGTAACCTTTTAGGGTGTGGCCATGTGATCACTCAGGAGTAGGATCATGCAGAGACTCTGGTGTGGGGCACTGAGTCTGGGGTGAGTGACAAAGAAGAAGAACAAGATGATAGTTTAGGATCCATTGCAGTGGTACCTGGTGGCCATTGTTCCAGTTATGCTGTCCAGTGTCCAGTGTTGGCAAGGCCAGTAGCGCTTATGGTGTGCCAGAGAGCATCTGATCAGATGGTGGGGCCTGATTTGGGCTGTGGTTCTTGCCAAAATTCTGATTCTTTCCAATAATTCCATGAACAGGTTTATATCTTTCCAGTAAATTCCCTCTTTGCTGAAGTTACCAGGGTTGATTTCTATTTTATTCAAACCCTGATGAATTCATGAGCTCATGCTCTTCTACTGATGGTAGGGGTTCCCAACCTTGGTCGCACAATGGAATCACCTGTGGAGAATTTCATTATTCTAGTATTCAGGTCATGCCCTCTGGCAGTTAATGCAGAACCTCTGGGAGAGGCAATAATGTGACTGCATTATAAAAATTTCCCTCTGGTGACTTCATACTGTGATCAAGTTTGAGAACCATTCTCCACCTGCTTTATTTTCATCACCAGAACTTGCATTACCATCCAGACAAAGCACAGGATCAGGAAGTTGTCTCTGCCCCTCCCATGCCCTGGGTTGGGCTATACCAGTGGTTCTCAATCGGGACTCTCCATTGGTATCATCTGGGGAGTTAAAAAAATCCCGAAGCCTTGGTCCTATCCTCAGGAATTATGATTCAAACGATCTAGAGTACAGCTTTGGTCTCTGTTCCTTTATGCAAAATACCTTATACACTTCAGACAAACCAATACTCTACCTGACCACCTGCTTTCAGAGTCTTTGAAAAGTTGAATAACACCAGATACACAGATTAATAATGCATACTTTTATATGAGGTGCACAGGAGTGATTGCAGCAGGCCCTCAAGAATTTTGAAAGGAAGAGAGAATAGATTGTTGTAGAAGTAAATTAGTAAACGTTACATGCAACTGATGAATTCAGCCATCACTAAGAGTTCTTGGAAAAACTTGTTCGTGTGTCCATGAAGTATTGTCTGCTCCACCTTCTCCAGAAGAGGCAGTACTGAAGCAAACACTTCTCCCCTTGCCCACACCCCTTCTCCAAAGAAAACAAAGGGCAAATCATCAGATTGTGGAGATGGAGAGGGCCTTTGTCCATTTTTAGGAGGAAATCTCCCTTTCTGTGTTGGGGAGAACCTCACACTGAAGGGGGAGGTAGGAAACTGTTACATTCTCCAATTCTAGCTTCATCCATTGCAGAACTGATCCTCTCTTGTGATCCCCAGTGTTTCTTTGTGACCATCTTTGGCAGGCTAGAACCTTTTAGTTCTTATAGAGACCCAAACCAAAAGTGTCCACAAAGGCATGATTACAGGGTTTGGGCAAATCTCAACCATAGAAATAACCAGGTGTTGTCAATTGTGGGCAGGACTGAGATGTGGAGAAGATCAGAGAACAGTAGACACCTCACTGGGGAAAGACAGTGTCAATAGCAGATATGGTGTATGTTCAGTTGGGATCTTGGAACAGGGCAGACTGAGCAGGCAGAGTTTGGCCGTTCTCAGCAGTATTAGTTTCCTATGGTTGCTGTAACAAATTACTGCACACTTGGTGGTCTAAAACCACATATATTTATTCTCTTACAGTCTGGAAGTCAGAAGTCTGATATAAGTTTCACTGGGTCAAAATCAATGTGTTGGCAGGGCCATGTTCCCTCTGGAGGCTCTAGGGTAAAATCCATTTCCTTGCCTTTTCCAGCTTCTAGAGCTGCATTCCTTGGCTTGTGGCCATGACCCCTTCTTCTGTCTTCAAAGTCAGCATTGTGGCATATTGCTTCAGTGGTCACATTGCCTGCTTCTTCTGTTTTGTGGTCACATCTCCCTCTGCCTTTCTTTTATAAGGACATATGTGATGACTTTTAGGGTCTGCTAGGATAATCTCTCATCTCAAGGTGCTTAATCACATCTGCCAAGCCCCTTCTGCCATACAAGGAAACATTCACAGGTGCCAGGGATTAGGCATGTCTTTCTTTGGGGGCATTATTCAGCCTGCCATACCCTAAGCCAAGCAAATACAACTAGAAATTGAAGAATTCTGACCTGCAAGTGGATTTGGGCATCTGGTCGACCTTCATACACTGTGGATCCTGTTTGGCCCCTGCTCTGACTTGAGGATCACCAGGAGACCTTTCACACAGGATGTGTGGAATAAGAGCAGGATGGGCAAGTCATGCAGAGGAAAGCACTGGCTGCAGCTATGACAATTGTGTTTTTGGTGGGAAATTAATAGATTGGCCTTTTGCCCACCAGCCTCTGTGAGCTGGAATAGGGGAGGTCTGGCCCTGAGTCTCCCCTTCCCAGATGCTGCTAATATCACCTTGTCCTGAACCCCAAAGCTGAGTGCCTGTGTGGCAGCAGTGCGACGAATTCATCAGGGGAGAACCACCTCGGCTGGCTGTAGACACCCTTACTTGACCACACACCTTCCTGGAAATTGTATTTATTTTACTGGCATGAAGGAGTGAGCTGAGATCCGTTACTGCTAAGCGAGTGTGTGCCATCACCCTTTGTAGTTTTGGCTCACAGAGTTTGGGGCATCTATTGACCTCCCCAGTTTCAGCCTTGACTTGGCAGCCTCTTCTTTGATTTTCTGGGCAGCTGTGCCCACAGCCTGCCTTTCTTACCTTGCTCAGGATCACGGAGCACCTGTGAGCCCAGCTGGCAGCCTGTGGGAGCCCTCTGTCCTGCTCCCCACTGATGCCTCAGCTGTGTGACTTCGGAGGTACCTGGCCATTGATTTGACTATTTTGAGGCCACACAGAAGGCCTTCACTTGCTCCCAGAGAGATTCAGACAATTAGCCCAGGGAGAGAAAGTGCCTGCAGCTAAACTCAAGCTGGTGACCCCCTCTTTCGATGCTTCCCCTGAGCAGCATCCTGGGGGAGGTGGACCTGAAGCATGTTCACAAGATGAAGAAAAGTCAGCAAGGCTTTTTGCTCTGATTTTTTTCTGTTTCAAGTAGAAAATTTTTGGGAATCTATGTGTTGTGCAAACTTGAGCTGACACTTCCTTCCTGAAGTTGTCTTTCAAGATTCCCTCAGAAATCCCAGCGGCCTCAGTTCTTGTCTGCTGAAGTCACAGAGGCTTTCCCCAGCCAGGGTCTTCTCCGTGAATGAGGAGTTTCCCGGGCAGTGCGGGCTGGGATGTAAATGTCAGAAAACCGGGCGTGGCTTGATGAGGCATCTGTCTGCTGTTGGGACTTCAAATGGGAGGCAAAATTGAGCCCATGGAAAGGGCAGACAGAGTTTTGGTTAAGTACAGGGTTTGTTGGGTTTTCAAACTAACATCACAAATCTTGCTATAAAGTTACGTATAAGTATATTATCGAATCTTCCTAATGAAGGGAACAGAGGCTAAGGGAATCTGAGTAGACTCGTCCAGGGTCAACCAGCTAGCAAGTTGAGTTTGTAGGAGGCAGAGAGACCGACTTTGGGGGCTCCCGTCTTCTCTGCTCTACCACAGTACGCTCCTCTGTCCCTCACAGCATCATCCAGTGTATTTCTGTGGTTTTATATGAAGGGTATTAGAGCAAGAAACGCATGTTTCCACACTGCCCCGACGGTGCCGGAACACTCAAGAGAGGACCGGGAAGGAACTTGGGCAATGGCTCACTCAGCTGGATTGCTTATCGGGTCTCTGGATTCTTGGTGAGAAGCAACCAGAAGCTGAGCTTGGAGACCCTACCAGGTCCTATATGGCTTATTGTGTATCAAAGGCTGGTCCCTGGATGTGCCAGCATCGCCTGGGAACTTGTCCAAAATGCAGACTCTCCAGCCCCACCCAGACCTCCCGAATCAGAAACTCTGAGTCTGGGGCCCAGATAGCTGTAGTGAACAAGCCTCCCAGGTGATTCTGATTCACGCAAAAGAGATCTTCCAGAGTTTGTGCTCTGCCATTCTCAGCGAACCCTTTTTCCTTTCTCAGCTCAGGCTGAGGCTAAACGGCTCTTTCTAGGGCTGTGCCAGGCAGTGCCAGGGCCGGCTGGAGCCTGCCTGACCACTGGGGGGCCGAGGACCCAGGGAGAGCCCCAGGCTGGCAGGCGTCCTTCCCAGGTGAGGTTCACTTCTGCCTGGAAGGGATGTCAGGGTGCTCCGGGTTCCTGCTTCCCAGCTGCCTTTCCCCTCCGGCAGCAGCCCTCCCCGGGAAGCCTTCTGATTTAGGAACACTTGTCCAGGCCTGGCAGGCATGTGATTCTGATCATTAGCACCTTGTAGTTGGGATCCTTGCCTTGTAAATCTCTTTGTTCTCTCGAAGTTCAGGGGAAGGGAGGGGCAGGCCGCCGGGAGGAGTCCTCTCAGCCTGTTCGTCTGCTGTGAGTAGAACAAAGCCAGTGTGTGGGGAACACGCTTTGATCCCAGACAATGAGAAGCTCTGGGTTGGGTGTTTTGTGTCTGGCACAAAACAGATCAGCACTTTTCTTTTTTTTTTTTCTTTCTTCCCTTCCTCTCTTCCTCTCTTCCTCTTTCTCTATGTCTGTCTGTCTAACTGTCTTTCTTCTTTTTTAAAGAACTAATTCATGTACCGGAAACAAACAAGTGAAATGTTTTGAAGGATGGTATTTCCGGAGCTCTATAAATCTCAGTCGTAACCTGAACCATCTGTTTACTGAGTCCCCTGCAAAGGCTTGGAGGCTCCTCCCCGGGCAGGGGCCACCCTGGTGTGAGGGGATGACCCGGCCTTTCCATAAGGCTATGCTTTGCCCGCCTGAAGCTGGGGGTGGGAAATGCTGGTGCTGGGAGGGACCCTGAGAAATGTACTCATGTGTTGGTTTTAGGCAGTAACCCCTCATTGCCCTTAGAAATTCTGCAAGTCTGCAATGAGCCACCCCTTGTCCACCCTTGGAAGTTGTGCAGGTCCGTGATGAGCCACCGCCCCCCTCACTTTAGGAATTCTGCAAGTTTGCCATAATGTTTACAATTTTAAAGTTTCCCGCTCCCAAGTCCCCACTCCCAAGTTCCCGCTCCCAAGCTCCCACTCTCAAACCAGCCAATGGAAACCTGCCAGTTACCCCCCTTCCCAAAGTAGCCACTGAGAAACTGCCAGCTTAGGCCTGCTGTCCCTGGACAAAGAACTTCCCGCCAACCATCCTATATAAACCTTACTGTTTCCCTCTCTCAGGGCTGTCACCATCTCAGGCTTCAGCCCGCCTGCGCACAGCCGGACAATAAAGCTTCTTTGATTCAGTTTTGGTCTCTTCTCTTCCCTATTGAAAAACCTAACACTGGGCACAGGCCACTCTGAGTTTAAAAATAAGCATTATAAACGAAATGTACCATGCATAGTGTGTCTCCCCTCTGCCAAGCAACAAGTACTCAACCTAACAACTCATTGATTCTCCTCCACACCCTGTGAAGCCTCGGTTTTCTCCTGATTTATGTCCATTTTCATGATACTTATGAGGTGCATGTTATTGTTGCTCCCATATTTCAGATGAGAAAACAGAGGGTCAGAGAGGCTGGCAACTCAACCAAGTTCACACAGCTAAAAACGTGGCAGAACCAGATGCACTCCCAGGTGGCCTGGCTTCAGGGCCCCGGCTGCTCACTGTAGGATAAGGTACCTCTCCGTAAGGGCTTCTGATCCATCTGAGGAAGTGACGGATGGGGCTGGGAAAACCCAGCACATCCTGAGTGCTCTGGAGTCTCTCTGTCATTGCTGTTACTTACACAGAGAAACTCAGCCCAGGGTGATAAGAGCTGAATGGGTGGGGAAGCAGAAGAGGGATCCTGGAGCTCAGAGCTGCCAGGCGGTCAGGTAAGAAGTCAGCCTTTATTTACAGAAAAGTTTCCCCAAACCTCATCAGGTAGAGATAGGAGAAAGGCACGTTAAGCAGGGAAAGCACAGTGGGCAAAGGCAGGGGCATTCGACCAGAATGACAAAAATCAGAGGGCTAGAAGGATGCTTTTGTTCAGCAGGGCTTCAACTCATGCCTCTCAGTCCCTTTCCCCACCCCCTCTCCATCTTTAGAGATTTCCCAAGATTTCCTTTGCTTCAAAATGGTGGAGCTAGAATAGGAAATGACCGATGCATTGAGTCAATGAGCAAACACCCAGATGGTGTAAGCCAGATACTTTGCTTTGAACATTTTTGCGACTCGTGTCCTCCACACATCTTTCAGGGCAGCCTGAACTTTCACGTATGCCCTGTATGTGTCTTGTCCATCAAGAGTCCTAGTCTTGCGTCCTCTTAGCTTATGCTAGTTGCCTGTCCCAGCACAGCTTCTCCCATCCTTCATGCCCTTATCTCACCCACAGTCAAAGCCTCGGGCCGATGTCACTTCCTCCAGGAAGCATTCCATGATCCTCCCAGCTGGGAATAATTCCTTCCTCCTCTCAATTCCCCTGGGGCAATGGTGGCTTCCTATCTTGCATCATGTGCAATCTCACCTCCTTTGTTACATGGTGAACTCTTTGCAGGGGATATCCCTGTTTAATTTAGAGTCTCTAGCACTAGCAGAGCACCCAGCACATGACGATATTCAATAAGTAGGTGAAAATATACTAATGAATATATCAAGAATGGCTTATTCAGGCCTCACTCTGGTTCTTTGCTGATTGGACAATTGCATTCAGGAAAATGAAGCCCTGCGAAAAAAACTCAGAGAGTTCTCTGCAGCTGTAGGTCAAGGGCAGGACAAATCCTGCATTCTGGGGAGTCTGAACTGATCCTACTTCAGGTTTCTCAGCCTCTAGCATGATGGTAGAGAAAAGGTCTCCTATATCTCTCTCAAATTGGCCGTTCAGTACAGTTCAGTATAGCACATTCTTCAGTATCTGATGAGGCAAGATTTAGAACATGATCCTAAGACACCTAAAAAGAACCAAATTCAGCAGTACCCTTGAATTCCAAAGGACTGATATGCCTGTGATTTTTTTCCTTGGTGCCAAATCAGCTTTGCTTATCAACTGCTATTTTAATAAAACCTCCTGGTACCAACTCAGGAAGGATATTTTTATTAGATATGACTGGGTGGATTCTCATTTTGAAAGCATTTGGTGTAAAACACGAATACATACAGTCCTCAGATATCCTTCCAAATATTTCCTTTGAAATTGGAAAATTACCAAGAAACTTGTGATAAGAAGATGGAGAAAAAAAATTGAAGAGCAAGGATGGCATGTTTTCTTTCCCACACTCCTCAATCCGGCATGGGGGCGGGTGGGCTTTTGGAATTTGCATATCAACAAAATTAGAAGATGAGAGGGGGTGGGACCCGGAGTTTGGCATTCTCCACCCTGACTCCACCCCAGTTGTACTTAACTTTATGAACCAAAACTCAGCAAGATGGTCAGTGTGCTTTATTCTGCTTTTCCATCTCCTTTAACCTTCCCTTGGGTCTGGAGTCAGGCAGAAAAGATAAGAACAGGTCTGACTCATATAGAGTTATGTAACTCTATTAATCTGTGATGCCACCTTGCATTATGAAAGAAGCAATGTGGTTGGCATCAAAGAGAACCTGGTGACTGATGTTTACAGAAAGCAACACTCCCTTCTTCCATTGAAAATCCCATCCCAGAGAACCCACCTCCCCTAACTCAGACCACAGTGTACATAGAAACTTATAGCTTCTGTTCCTTCACTGACTGCCTAAGCTCAAATACTGGTTTAGCCATTTTTTGGCAGGTAACCTTGGGCAAGTCACTTTATCTCCCCTTATGCCTAGATTACCTTATCTTTAAAGTGAAGATAAACAATAATATTCATCTCATAGGGCTGTATAAGGACATAATTTATGTAATACATTTAACCACACCTGGCATATCGAAATCAATCAGCTGTTATTATCATTACCAAAAAAACCGTATATCCTGATAAGTGGATTGCAGAGAGGATGGGAAATAAAATAGTGTCATCAAAGTTCTTACTCAATAATCATATCTTCCAGGTTCATATAGTAATCACCTCTGAACCCTAAAAAATTTCCACATACCTCTGGACTGTTCCGAACTCCTGACATTACTAATGTCGTTTGGGTCTTTCCCCAAGCTGAACAGCAGATACAAAACAAGACTGCATACACTCTGCTCCTTCACCAGAGGAAGACGGAGGCAAAAGGTTCTAATAAAGAGGAGATTCAAGTCACCCATGTTTTCAAGATAGGCTGTTTTGCAGTTGAATTTCAGAGGCTGTCAACAAGAGCAGTGTTTTTGTTTGCTGAACCTGCCAAAATGCAATATACCAGGAAGGGGTTGGCTTTTACAATGGAGATTTATTACTTACAATTTGTAGTTCTTAGGCTGTGAAAATGTCCAACTCAGGGCATCAACAGGATGATACCTGGACTCTGAAGACAGGCTGCTGGCATCTGGGACACCTCTGTCACATGGAAAGGCACAGGGCCAGTGTCTGCTGGTCCTTCTCTCCTGGATCTTGATGCTTTCAGCTTCTGGTTCTGGTGGCCTCCTCTCTCAGCTTCTGTGGGTCCTCTCTTAGCTTCTCCAGGGCTTTTCTCTATGAGTTTCTCTTAATTTCATCTCCCAGCTTCTGTATGTGTTTTATCCTCTTATAAAGGACTCCAGAAAGAAGAGTAAGACTCACCCTGGGGCAAGACTCAACTGAATTAACCTAATCTAAAGGTCCCACCCATAATAGGTCTGCACCCACTGGAATAGATTAAAAGAACATGGCCTTTTCTGGGGAACGAAATAGTTCCAAACTACCACAACCAGTAATAGAAAGACAGATTTTAACGCTGAAATTCCTGCCACTTAACCAGAGCCTAAGATGACTTCCCTTTTGCAACTGAGAGTTCCCTCAAAAACCTTGAATCCATCACAATATTATTCTCACCATTTGAAAGATGAGAAGATCTATGCTCCAAGAAGCCAGAGGGCAGTGGGTGAACCTCAAGAGCATTAAGATTATTGATGTTGGTGATGTATTTAAGGGGGGAGAAAAAAATGCAGTATCTATACTCATACTGGATTCCTTCAGTAGGGCTAGGAGGAATTAGTGGTTCATTCACACCAAGAGGAAGATCAAAGTGGCCCTCTACTCCCTTGACTTGGAAGTATGATATTTTCCGTCCTTGGGATTTTCCTAGATATTAGTTCTTGAAGATGAAGACTATTTTGGGGTGACAGCCCTTTCATGAGCCATTTGGAGCCCTCATGCCTGGGCCAAGCTCGCAGTAATGGCTGCTTTTGCTTGTGATCCCTTCACAGTTTTCTGGACTTACAATTGCCCTTACTTCCTCTACTTGGGGTCTCTTCATCTCATGCACCCTTCCTGGTCCAAATTCTATGTGACGTGGGAAATTTTGGAAATACCAAAGTTCTGGCCAGGCAGTTTCTGGGCTCAGTGCCATGTTTGGGCTCATGCCCCACTGGTTCTTCCCTAACTTGACACATACTTGGTTCTGCTGTTTCTTTGCCTTGCTTTCAACTCCTTTCTGGGATACCAGCTTCAGGTATACCAGCTCAGGTATGTCCCCTGACTCTCAGCACACAAAGCTTTGGCTTCTGTGTTCTGGAAAAGTCCATCAGGCACAAGCCTTTCAGCCCAGTGACCCTCAGCATTTTCCAATCATCACTGGCAGAGACAGTTGGAGGGTTGCCCCTGGCCAAGAAAGGCCCCTTTGACTGGAACACCTGGATAAGGAGAAATGTTTTAATGCAATTCCTTAGCTGTGTGGAATTTTGGATTCCTGGGAAGCTCTCTAATAGACCTGTGACGTCTTTCTTGGATACAAGGTAGGGTGTGGCAGCCCTCAAGGCACCTACTTTACATCACTCTAGGCTTCTACTCAGTTGTCCGGGGCCCACCCACCATCCCGTACAGAATAAAAATTGGTTTCTCTTTGTTTCTGGGCTTGGTATTTCTTCTTGAAAACTGAGGTATTATAGCACACAGGCAATGCCTCTAGAAGGGAAAGAAAGACATGTTTCTTGAGCATCTGCCATCTGCCAGGCTCTGAGTTTGTTTCATTACTGTGAAATCTAGAGTTTTTCTTGATTCCTGAATTTTGGATGCGACAAGCTCCATCACCTCCTCTATCCATGCCTTGTGGAAGTCAAAAGCCTTCCTCAACAATTTTGTGATTTTCAAGGGAGCTTGGTCTCATGACAGAACAAAGTGATTCCTGTTTCATTAGGAGCAAGTTCATAGAAAAGACAGTTTGACTTGTAAAGAGCGACTTTTTCTTTTCTCCAACTCAAATATATTTTTGGTTTTAATTCTCATACCCAAACATTCTGAGGGTGTAAATTTTTAATCCCATTTTAAAGATGAAGAAATTGAGTATATGTTAGAGATTTTAATTATATTTTCTTCTCTCACAAGGCAAATAGCTGCAGACTCAATATTCAAATCCAGATCTGTATGACCTCACTAATGTAAAATGGAGTTGGCTTTCAGATTCAAAAGCCAGTTTAATTGTGTAACTGATGTAGGTTTTACGATGCCATTTTTATATCACTGCTATGGATGAACTCCAGTCTCCTGGATGATATTTTAATTTGTTCAAGTTAACTAGAATTTCCACCTATTTAGTCTAAATTTTGAACCTGGCATTTTTTACAAATAATGAATCAGTGGTCTAGGCTCTTTGCATATCTGGAATGAATCAGACACCAACATAAAGGTCTGCAAAAAACTTCAGCTTCTGGAAATAGATGAACTGGTACCTTAGTTAAAAATTGCTAGATTCCAGCTCTTATTAGGAGTCTGCTTGAAATTCTGTACTGTCCCAATTTTATCTTCAGAATTGAATTAATTACCCAAAAAACATTTGCATGTGTAATTTGTTTTTCTTCAGCTGCACCATGATAACAAGCTATTCTTTAACATCATTAAGATGGAAACATATTATATTTTCATGCAAATCAGAACCTGTTATTTTTGAAGTGTCGAATCCTGTTGTCTTTAAAATATTCAAAAAGTCAGTGTGTGTGTGTCAGACAGTGGGCGCCCCGGGCCTTTGGAAGTCAAACTTTCAGCTCACGTGACTGTAGATGGTTTTATGTGCAATACACGGAAGTTATTCCAGGCCAAAAAGATCCTAAGAGTTACAGCTTCATTAAGGCCCTCACCGAAGGCCTGTTCCTAATTTGAAATGGTACCGGGCAGAAGCATTGAAGGAAGAAGAATTGGAAATTGTAACTGGCATTGGCCTTTATGGTGCCACTTAAAACCAAAATTTTACAGTTGATTTCTGTCTTTCGACCTTGGAGGCTTGAGAACTCACAGCCATTTAGGAAAACATATCCACCTTGATTAACCTCATTGTCCGTAAAGTTACAGACCATGAAACTGCTCCATATGCCACTTTTTATTAGAGGAGATTATCATGAAGATATGTTTCAAAGATGTTATTGATTTCAAGATGACAAAAAGAAGAAGTTGATCTCATCACCAAACATATATTCCCACTCTTTGATGAATGTAAGGAAAGGGGATTTTATTGATTATTCCTAGGAAACTGGTGAATTTCTCACCTGAATTTATAGAGACATGTGCCACTGATTTTTATTTTAAACACCAGAAACCTAAGAAGATATTTTACAAGAAGATATTAATCAACTGAACAGTTGTCTTTCCTGTATAGCTCTGATTCCACTCACTTATAACTTACTTTTTCTCTTCCGTGTTGGTATAATGAAAAAAATAAAAACATACCACTTACTCTTTTTTGCTTTTTGTTAGTCCAATTCCTTTTTTAAGGCAAGTTACCAAAATGCTGAGGGAGCTCAAAATCCTTGAATCAGTAATGGAATGAGATTCAGTCAAAGAGTGACCGGTGCTGGAAATCTGTCCCTTGCCCTGTCTGGAGGTGTTTCCATGGGGATCTCATTCAAGTTCTCTGAGCCCTGGTTTTCTCTCCTACAAAATGGGGATAGTGAATGAAATGAAAAGCTCTTAGGATTATGAGATAGCATACAAAGCTCCTAGTGATCTGATCCTACTCAGAAGGCACCTATAAATGGTGAGTTTTTCATTATACTTGGAGAGGATGGTCAAGGGGATCCGTTAGCCATCTTTGCACATTGTAAGAAATTGCATGTGGAATAGTAGGGTTCTGACCTGCAGTTCTCCTGAGTGTAGAATTAGGATTGACTGGTGTAAGTTACAGGAAAACGCGGGGTCTCACTTGCGCTGCCTCATGCTATAGGATCTAGGTCCTTGTCACTGGAGGTGAATAAGCAGGGTCTGGGCATTCCCAGTGGTGGGTGTTGTCAAAGGACATCGGGATAAGAGGGAAGCTCAGACAAGGTGATCCATAATGCCCTCCTGTGGCTGATGTTCTACAATTCTCACATTGTTCAGGCTCTGTGTAGAAATCTCTTCTCAAAGCAGAGCTCCCGGGTCAACATGTCACTCATCTGAATCCTCGTAGACTTGCCCTCCATCAATGGACCTCTCTTCCCCTTCCCTATTTGCTTCTGACACATTTCTTCCTCATTTGTTCTCTCTGACATCTCCTCCCAGCTCTGACTGATGCCAGCAGGTCTTTGAGTCCTGGGAGCCTTCACTGAGATTTTTTGTCTCCCTCTTCAGTTCACATCCAGCCCTCCCTCCTCACACCCTCAGTCTGCCACAGCCCTCCTTTGCTCTCCTCTTCAGACTTCTAACTCCCATCAGGACCATGCATATCTACCTTCTGACTGGCTTCCATTCACTTAAGTTTACTTCACCTATAAGAAAGGTTAACCCTGAGAAAATGCAAATACTCTCTTTGGGGCCAATTCTGAAAGTTACTTCTTTATCCGCTGGTTCATTTTAAGAAGCGGCACATGGGAAAGAGAGTGGGTAGGAATACAGACCCAAATTCATACCTTGTGTGTGTCACCTGCTAACTATGGGATCTTGAGTACATCCCTTTATATTTCAGGGTCTCTCTTTCCATGTCTCACTCAATTACCTAACTTTTTTGAAGGTTGTTGGGCAGACTGGAAGTACTTCATGTGTATAGCATGCCGTGTAATAGATGTTCAGTAAGTGGCTGTTTCTAACAACGTCAACTTTGCTTGCCTGCCTTAGCCTTACCATTCTGAATGCTTTACTGTCTTCCACATCTTTTTTTTTTTTCTTTTTTTTAATCTCTTCTCATTTCCCTTGTGACAAGAAAACCAAATGCTACCTCTTCAGGAAGCCTTCCCTGCTGAAGGAAGTTGGGCTCTACTTAAAGGAATACCCCTTTTGGTCAAACTTCTGCTGAACATTAAAGGAAACCCACAATAATTGAAGAGTAAGGACCCAAATCGCTGTTTCTCAAATGTCTTTCAAGCACATATATCCTCGCTGCTGCCTCCAGGAGGCCTCGCTGGTTCTTCCTCCATGTGGTAGACATTGTGTCTGGGTGGAGCAGTAACATGGTAAGAAAGAACAGGGAACTGAGGATGTGGAGGCAGAAGGAATGAGGTCTTACTTTTCACAGCCACGTGCTCTTGTGTCTGTGCCAATTTGCCTAAACCAGGTGTTCAGATTTGCTAATGCTGCCATTGTGCAATATACCAGAAATGGATTGGCTTTTATAAAGGAGGCTTATTTGGTTACCAAGTATGCCAGTTTGGATGTATTGTGTCCCCCCAAACGCCATTATCTTTGATGTAATCTTGTGTGGGCAGACCTATCAGTATTGATTAGATTGTAATTCTTTGAGTGTTTCCATGGAGATGTGCCCCACCCAACTGTGGGTGATGACTCCGGTTGGATAACATCCATGGAGGTGTTAGCCCACCCGCCCTTCAGGGTGGGTCTGAATTAAATTACTGGAGCACTATATAAGATCAGACAGAAGGAGCGAGCTGCTACAGCCAAGAGGGACACTTTGAAGAAAGCACAGGTGCTGCAGGTGAGAGACATTTTGAAGACGGCCATTGAAAGCAGACTCTTGCTCCAGAAAAGCTAAGAGAGGACAAATACCCCAAGCACAACTAAGAGTGACATTTTTGAGGAACTGAAGACTAGAGAGAAACATCCTGGGAGAAAGCCATTTTGAAACCAGAACTCTGGAGCAGACGCCAGCCATGTGCCTTCCCAGCTAACAGAGGTTTTCTGGACACCATTGACCATCCTCCAGTGAAGTTTCCCTATTGCTGATGTGTTACCTTGAACACTTTATGGCCTCAAGACTTTAACTGTGTAACCAAATAAACCTCTTTTTATAAAAGCCAATCCATCTCTGGTGTTTTGCATTCTGGCAGCATTAGCAAACTAGAACACCAAGTTGTAGTCCTAAGGCCATAAAGGTGTCAAAACAAAGGCATCAACAATAAGGTGCCTTCTCTGAAGAACACCAGTGGTGTCTGGAAAACCTCTGTCAGCCGGGAAGGCACAGGCATGTGTTTGGCATCTGCTCCAGGGTTCTGGTTTCAAAATGGCTTTCTCCCAAGATGTTTCTTTCTAGGCATCTGGGGGTGTTCTCTTAGTTTCTCCCAGGCAAACTCTGGACTAGCCAAAGTCTACTTTCAATGGCTGCCTCCAAAATGTCTCTCTTGGCTGCAGCACTGAGCTCCTTCTGTCTGAGCTCTTATAGGGCTCCAGTAAACTAATAAAGACCCACGCTGAATGGGAGGGGCCACACCTCCATGGAAATAATCTAATCAAAGGTATTACCCACAGTTGGGTGGGTCACATCTCCATGGAAACAGCCTAGTCCAAAGATGCCAACCTAATCAGCACTAAAATGTCTGTCCCCACAAGATTGCATTAAAGAAAACGGCATTTTGGGGGACACAGTACATCCAAACCAGCACACCAGGGATGGGCAAACTCTTTCTGTAAAGGGCCAGGTGGTAATTATTTTAGGCATCATGTATCATCTGGCCTTGGTTGCCACGACTTGACCGCGCCATCACAGCACAAGAAGGCAGGCATGAACAGAACATTCACAAATGAACGAGGTGGTGTTACAAGAACACTTTATTTACAAAAATAGGAGGTAAGCTCGATTTCAGTCACACGTAGTAGTTTGCCAAATCCTGATCTAAATTCTCCAAGCCTTGGTTTACTCATCTCCAACATGGGGATGATAGAATTGCATGAAGATCAGATAGCATAATGCAAATGAAGCATCTGAGCTCAGAAATGTTTTTTTTTCCTTTCTCCTTTTTTGTCCCAAGTACATCTACTTCCTCTGTGCAGTGAAGAGTTAGGAAAAAATGCACACCAAGGTCCCTCCCAACCCTGTGATTTTATGAAATTGCCCTTTGAAGAAAGGGCAAGGAAGAGAATGCATGCTGGAGAGAGACATTGTACACGTGTTCTTTTTCTTGCAAAGTCTGACCATAAGATGCATTAAATCAATCAGATGACAAAGCAGAATATAAAAAATTGAGTTGGTTTGGTCCCAAGTTTGCAGAAGGCCTGTGCTGTTGGGATCAGAAGCAGGAAAAAAAAACATTAAAAAAGTAAAGTTTTCTATACATTATGTGCATTGGCTATTCTGTGACTCCTACATAATTCTCACAGGAAAAGTTCAAGTGTGATAAATATTCCCCTTGTTTAGTAACTGCTCTGATCAAGAACAAAGCCATTAACATAAATGCAGATAAATACAAGGCAAATAATGATATTCCCAACTGCTTCTGTGTCAACCAGCTCGGCTCATCAATCTTGCCTGACTGGCTAAGAAGGAACAGGTAGAATTTAAAACCCAGAAGGATTTCTTTCTAAAGCATTTCCATCTCCTAGAGGAGGAGAAGGAATCTTCCAGAACATCCAAGGAAACCAAATGGATGCTTTTCACCTTTAGAGCTCCCCTTATTGGGTACAAATCTCAGTCCCTGCTGCCCTACTACCCGGCCTTCCTGGACTGCTGCTCCTCCATGTGGCATTTCTTCTGGCAAAGCTGATGGCTTTTCTTGTTCCCTGCAGACCCTTCTCTCTGCACTCTTGGAGTAAGGTGTGTGCCAGGGAGCTGATGCTGCGTCCGTCTGTCCTGCCTGCCGGAGTGGGTGGGGGGAGAGGCCTCGGGCAGGGTGCCTGTGTTCTCGGCCCCGATGAGAACCCTGCATTCCTGTTGGTGGACCAGTTCAGTTCTACTTTTTCTCAGTCTACAGCCCTGCTTGCCTCTTTTATATTGATTTTGATTTCTTGAGCCACCTTTTAATTTTTTTTTAATTTTAATGTATTTTTATCCTCATTAATTCATTTATTTTATTACTTATAATATGCTCGGCGATGGGAATGTCACAGTCTTTATCTCAGGCCCCATCCCCTAGGAACTTGCAGGTTGGTCAGGGAGTCAGTCAAGTTTATAGGAGACAATGCAAAGTAATGTGATCAAGGATGCATAGAAACTGCCTCGGTCTGCTTTCAAGCATCAGGATCCCTAAATCCTTTATTCATCTCATTCTTCTCATTCTGTTAACCCTCTCCCAAACATCTCATGTGCTCTCATGGTTCCAAATCCTACCTACATTCCAATGACTCCCACATCTTGATTTTCTGCCAAGTCTCCTCCTATAAAGCAGAGTTATGTTTAACTCCTACTTGCTGTCTCCTTCTGCATGCCCAACAGACACATCAGATGTAGCATACCCACAGCTCGTAACTCGGCCTCGCTCCTACTGAGTCTTAATTGCTAATACTATTCTCCACTCAGTAGCCCAAATCAGAAACTGGGGCTATTTGTTGAATGAATCCCAGGTCACTGGATTCCTTGTCTTCTTTGCCTTACACGGCACAGTGTATTGGAGTTTTCCATGCTCTGGTACATATATAACATATTTTATCTTCCCAGTGACCCTTTCCAGTCGGCCCTGGGCCCCTAGTTCCGCCATTAACAATGACACAGTCAGCAACCTTCATTTTATGGCCTTGGACTCTCTGTCTTGGAATTCTGGGCAGAGTAAGAGCTCAACAGCAGAATGACACTTCTTTTCTGCCTGCCCCTGCATACCATCTTCTTATTCCCCATCTGTCCCCTGAATTATTTGTCTTTCAGCTGCAGAATAGCAATAGTCAAAGAAACACTTTCTCTGAAACACTATTAGAATTCCTCCACCTTTGTCTCTTTGTCTTGGAAAATGTCTTACCTTGCGTATGTCTTTAGCTCTGGGTGTCAATGTCAAAGTACAGGGTAATGGAAAGAACAAGAATTCCAGGGTTCAAGAAATCCAGGTTTGCTCCTGGCTACCTGTCTTATCACCTGTGTGAATTTTTAAAAGCTATTTAATCGATCTAAGCCTGAGGCTCTCTCTCCGTAAAATAGGGCTAGTCATCACCGCTTTGTGTTTTTGCTGACTACTAAACAAGATGACAGTGTTCAGTCCTCAGCAGATAGACTGGCACAAAGTAGATGTCGTCTACGCGTTAGTTTCCTTTCCCTGTGTCCCCACACTGTTATACGCCACATCTAGACAAACCCAGACATGCCCCCTGGTTGAGTGAACTGTCCACTTGCAATGAAATTTAAGCCTCTACTCTGGAGGGGCTGATCTGGGTGACTGCATCAATCTGACAGTCACCCCACCTGTCTAAGCGGGCCCGGCCAGACTGCAAGGTGCACTGGCCTTTGGCTGGTGACATTTGGACCTGAATGTCAGTCATCGCACAGGTGCTGGGCTCGCAGGTGCCAATCACCGCTCCCTCCAGCTGATCGTCATGCTGTTCGGCAAGCCTGCAGAGTTCCTCCAGACTAAAGGGGACGGATGGAGTTGACCCAACATCATCTGTCTGGCTGGACGCTCGTTTTTCTTCTCCTGGCTGTCTTGCTTCTGCTCCTTTCTTAAAATGTGTCCCAGGGTGCGTGGCCCTGTGCGCTCCATCTTCTCACTCTGCTGCCTCAAGGTGGCTCTAAATGTCAGTCCTGGTTTTAACTTCATTCTCAATGGCTCATTCTCTCCACCTGTTCATCCTTTCATTTTTCTTCAGCTTTTCTTTTCTTAAACAATTGTCGAACACCTACCATGTGCCTCCATCCTGGGAAATTTTAGGCACAATCGTCTGTAATTGGGGTTGCCTTTACATTCCAAAACAGGATAATACTAGATCTAGAATGTTCAAAGATTTCTACTGTGGTCCTTACGTGTCCATGCTCCCCCAGCTGTAGCAATGATGGAGAGCCGAGGGCTGTATGGGGTGACACCTGGCAATGGCTGTGATGTTTGTCCAGATATGCCACCTAGTCTTGTTTCCAGGTTTCCAGCCAGTCCTGCATTCTTTCCTCCTTTGCAGCAACTCAGATGCATTCTCACTTCTGTGGTTCTTGCACTTCTGCTGCCAGGCATCAGCCGGTGCTCTGCCAGCTGCAGATCCAGCCTTCTCTTACTTAGGACTTCAGGTCAGAGCTGCCTTTTAGCCAACCTTAGGTGGTCCAGCTATTAAGGATAGCTCCAGGGGTCTCTCCCTCTTTTTCTGAGCTCCCAGCCTTCTCATAGAGTCCTTGAGCATTGGGTGGGGGCAATGCTTTACTGGTAGAATTCAACAGAACTACATTCAGACCGTGGTTTGTCAGCCTATGAGGGGCCGTATGTCTTATGCCTTCCATCTTCCTTCCTGGCTTGTGTCATAAAGAAGAATGTCACCCTTGTCTCCCCTCTTTGCCTGGGAGTTGTAACTTCCTGTGCAGAATGTTCCAGGGGCTTTCTCAGGATCCTCCCCAGGAAGCATCAGAATCGTTTGGCAAAACAGCCTCCTGCAGGTTTCCCTGATATCCCAGGATTCCAGAGATGCATATGCAAATGAGGCCCCCTCTGTGGCCCTTGCTTCTCTGTGCTACTGGGGAGCTTTTCTTCACAGTAATCAACACCTCATCTTAATTGCTTTTGTTTATGGTTCAATAAGTGCATCTTTTTTGGCAACACCAGCTCACAGCAATATCTTAAATTACCCAAGGCTGCCCACTTTCGTTTATGAACTCTGGCTTGTGTCTGATGAGCACTTAGGTTTTTAACCATTTATTTCTTCCATGTGTCAGGGAATGAGGAACATAAAGCTGATGGGAACAGTAAAGTAAGGGGAACACTGGAAACAAGCGAGCCATAAAAGTCGTGTACAGTGGGCAAGGCCAATATAAAAGCAATGAGTTTTTAATATACGACGTCCGTAATGCATCCATATTCCTAATAAAATCAATTACTGTTGAATCCGTTATTTCTCAATTTTCCACCTCAGCTCAGACAAAACAAATCTGGAGCTATTTAGAAGAAAAAAATTATACTGTAGTAATTGCAAAGGCAGCAGCTGTCAAAAAATTGTCTAATAAGTGTCTGTTTAACACATCTACTCTTCCAGGAACCAGGGGAAACATTGGGAACAGTGCTTGCCATGAATATAATCTGAGATAAAACTGCCTTTGATTTGCGTGATTTCTTGCTCTTTGCTACTTTTTTTTTTTCCCTCTTTGATTCCAGTGGTCATTCTGCAGGTAACAATAAGACGGGGAGTGGGGGGCCTGTGGAGATGTGTGCATGTCAGTGAAACATCAGTTACTAATGACCCGTGTGACCCTGTCTGGGTCTCTCATGCTCTCTGTGCTTTAGATTCTTTATTGCTTTAATGAGAAAATTGTTCTAAAACCTGACAGAATAGCAGAATCGTTTGCATTCTTCAATTTATTGTTAATCGCAGAAAACCATTGCTAATTGAAAAATTTCAAAGTGTTATTATTATTACTAGTTTTAATTCCAAGAGCATGTTCATTACCTATTGATGCATACAATCTTATCACAAATTTAGTGGCTTAAAACAGCACGCATTTATTATCTCACAGTTTCTGTGGGTGGGGATTTTCTGCTTGGCTTAACTGTGACTCCTGCTTTAGGGTCTCCCAAGGCTGGGCTGGACTGTGCTATCATCCAAGGCTGGACTGGGGGATGATATGATTCCAAGCTCTTTCAGTTGCTGGCAGAATTCAGTTCCCTGTGGGCTCTTAGACTGAGGACCTCAATTCTTTGTCCTGTGGGCTTCCCCAGCCTGGGGGCCAGAGTCATCAAAGCCAGAAAAGGACAGAGTCCTGGCAGGTTGGGAGTGATGACTTTGTATAAGGTAATTGAGGCAGAGGCATCCATCACCTTTGCCATATTCTATTGGTTAGAAGCAAGTCACAGGTCCCCCTGCTCACCTTTAGGAGGAGGGGACGACACAGAGGAATAAACACCAGGAGGTGGGGGACACCTTTAGGGTCTGTCCATCATTAAGAGTAATGCATGATAGTTTTTCAAAATCAAAAGCCACAGCAAGCTGTAAGTTTAAGGTCAAATTCTCCTTCCTTCCACTCAGCCCCACTCCCAATCCCATTACCCAGCGATTACCTCTTTCGACCATTTCTGCTTTACGTTTTGGGCTAGTTGCTAATTTTTCTCTGGCATTTGCCAACTTAACACTAAACTGTGCGTCTAAACCACCATTATTAACTTCCCAGAGTGGGAAGATAAGCACTTTTAGAGGCAGCAGAGGGCACTGGCTAAGAGTCACTTTGCTTTCACTAGTCATGTCATCTGGTGTAGACATGCAATCTCTCCTGCCTCAAATTTCTCATCTACTAATTGGACATAATATAATGTTACTTAACTTTTAGGGGTGGTAGAGGATTAAATGAGATAATACTTATAGAGCTCTTAGAATAGAGCCTGGCATATAGCAAGCGCTCTACAGATAGCAGCAGCCAGTACCTGGCTCCCCACTTCACCTTCCTCCGCTCTCACTTGCTTTCTGTTATTTTTATATGTCATGTTCAGTGCTTATTTCATTATTTTTAAAAGTTTAATTTATTTTAAATTTCTATTGCTTCATATATTTACATTTGACACTATCTAGCGGCTTCTATCTTAGAGACGAAGGACTGAACAACCTGTAATCTCTCTTCTCTCTCTCTCTTATATCTCTTGCCTTGTCAACTATACCACTATATTTTTCCTCCTCAATTTTTACATTTATTTTGTGTTCATTGATTCTGATTTAGTCTTCTAGGTTTTGTTTATAGGCTAATTTTAATAATAGCCTTCAAATAAAAATTCAAATATTGCTTATATATTTTAATATTGTAATACTAATAGTAATAACACCTAATGTTTGAGGGCTTGCTATAAGCCAGTTACTATTCTAAATGCTTTATGTATAGTAGCTCATTGAATCTTCATAACAGGTCTATGAGCTAGACGACACTTAACAGATGAGAGAACTGAGGCAGGGACAGGTTAACAACCTGTCTGAGGTCACAGAACCAGCGAGTGGCTGAGCAGAGTGTGAACCAGGCCATGACCTTGGAGCTCACGCTCAGGGTCAGTCTGCTCTGTGGCCTCCCAGGGCCCCCGTGACCCCTACGGCATCTTGGGGTCCTACTGGACTCACGGAGAAGGGGAAACAGGCTGTGTTGCTAAACTCATGCTACTCAAAGGAATATGGGTAAAACATAAAAAAAAAAAACAACCAAAAAAAAAAAAAACCACCAAAACTTTCTTTTTTTACTTATACTCAATTAATTCCTCAAAAGAGTTAATGCTATATTTTAGTTTTTCATATTTGTCCCATGCATTTCATGTATATGCTTTTGTTTATCCACAGGGCTCCTGTGTTTTTTCTTATTACAGAGAAAATCTATACCTTAATTTTCCCGTTAAGAAGTTGCAGCTTTTTTCTTTTTTTTTTTAGCATATAATTTGAATGAGTTTGCTTTCCCTTTAGAGACATTATTTCTGGCTCCTGACATTTCCCTGTTCCCATGTGGTCTGATTGCTTTTTGCTGCACACTTGCCATCCTGGAATTTCATTTTATCGTCCATCTGGGTTTGATTCTCTTTTTCCCCTGGATCTCCTGGTCTCTTTCAGGAGTCCTTAAGGAATTCAGGATATCCAGAGAGAGTTTTTGGTTTATTTATCCTCTCTGTGGCTCTCCAAGCTAGTCCATCATTCTGTAAGCCAAGTTCTTTCATTTCTAGGATTATTTTCTTGTGAAGTTTTATTTTTTAAATGTAAGATCCCAGGCCCCACCACACCTGGGAATTGGGATATATCACAAGTTTCCCCAATGACTTTCTTAGTCGGCATCATAGTTTCCTAAAGCTGCTGTAACAAATACCACACACCGGGTGGTTTCAAACAACAGATGCTCATTGTCTCACATTTCTGGAGGCTGGGAGTTTGATACTGAGGTGTCAGCAGGGCCAGGCTGCCTCTGACGGCTGTGGGGCAGAGCTTGTTCCATGTCTCTGTCCTTACTTCTGGTGGGGGCTGGTGATCCTTGGCTCTCCTTGGCTTGTGGCCACATCGCTGAAATCCTGCCTCTGTCACGTGGCCGTCTTCAGTGCCTGTCCATGTCTCCTGCACCTTTTTAAGGACATCTGCCAGTTGGATTAGGGGCCCACCCTACTCCATTACAACTACATTTTAACTTCTCTAATTGCATCTGAAGTGACCCTATTTTCAAATAAGGCCACATTCTGAAGTCCTGGGGAGTAGGACTTCAATGTATCTTTTAGGGGGACATAGTTTGACCCATGACAGTCAGCAGTCTGGTGAGATGACTGACTCCTGAGGTCATTTGACTTGGCTAAGGGGCCAGCATGGACTTCGTGATGCTCTCACATGGCTCAGGGTCCTGGATGTTTCCACCCCTTCCCCAGCACCACTCAGGTGTAGGCATAAAATGAAGCCTAGTCACGGCATCCTTGCAAAAGTCATGTGTGATCTTGTTTGTATAACTGCTTTGAAAACTCTTTTGGTGTGTTTATTTATGTTAGAAGTTAATACATCAAGATGCCATAGCCTCTGGCTGGGCTCAGCGAGTTCCAGCAGACCTCATCTCTTGCAGTGAAATAGTAGAGGGCATGTTTGTCCTTGGGTTCCATGTTTGCAAGATCTTTCTTTCCTATTACCTACATCTTGGTTCCTGAAGGTAGATGTCTGCCTAAGATAGAGCCATCTATTTTAATTTCTCCCCTTGCCTTCTCTTCCTCCTATTATGTTTGCTGGCCTAAGTATCAAATTGGGCTTGTGTTTGTAGTCTCCAAACAGCAGAGCCTCTT
Source organism: Choloepus didactylus (assembly GCF_015220235.1). Taxonomy (NCBI): domain Eukaryota; kingdom Metazoa; phylum Chordata; class Mammalia; order Pilosa; family Megalonychidae; genus Choloepus; species Choloepus didactylus. The sequence goes on along the minus strand of NC_051328.1, from coordinate 20,714,268 downwards.
CACACTGCTCTCTAAATCATTATTATTAATAACAAGGGCAATGATAGTAATACTAAATAGCACTCAGGTAAAATCTTCCATTACAAAGTGCTTTCAGAAATAGTACCTCTGGGCTGCTGGCTTACATAGGAGACTCAAAAACTGATTACAAAAGATGACTTTTCTATCCAAAATGTGTTTGCTTTTCTGGGTTGAATTCATTTGTTTGATGGAAAATTTCATAAGGAAGGTATGTGTTCGAGAGGTCTGGGATTGTGGAAATAAGCACAGCATTGAATTCAGAAACAGCCCATCGATAACCCAAATGTTCAGAAGTACACAGGCGACAGATCTGGCTTCTTCTGGAGAAGTAGGATCATAATAGACGTAGCAGCTTCAATGCCTAAAGTGGAATGATTACAGCCACATCTCTTGAAACACTCCTGAAGTGCTGTGAGGCCGTGTAAGTTAGCGTTCATGGGTTCTCGTCCAGCTCTGATTCCGAAGAATGATGATGGTTTTGGGCTAGTCAACATCTCTGTGCCTCTACTTCCTTATTTGTAAAATGGGTGTTTAAAACCTATCTCAAAAGTTTGCTGACAGCACCCAGTAATCTCTAGACATAGAACATGCATTCCAAAATAATAGGCATTTTTGTTGCTGGTGTAATTGAAATCGTTTTACTGTACAATAGGTGCTGTAAATAAGGATATTTTAAAAAAATATTTAAGTGTAATTTATTTTATGAAAAGTGCACACAAATAATAAGAATTCAGCTGAATGGATTTTTACAAAGTGACACATCTAGCTAACCAGAATTCAAACCAGCACTCCTCCTGGAGGTAGTCTGTGCTCTCTGGAATTACCATCGGCCACTCATCTCCTGTCAAAGGAAAATATGACTTCGACAGCATAGATTACTTTTGCCAGTTTTTGAACTGAATATAAATGGAAAGATACAATATATACTCTTTTTTCCCCTATTTTTAATTTTTGGCGAGGGAGGTCTGACTTCTACCAGTCAGTATTTATGTTTGTGTGGTTCCATGTTGATGCATTCTGCTGGAGATAATTCCTTCTCATAGCTGTATGGTATTCCACTGTATCATGAACTTGGGTAATTTCCATGACGCTATTGTGAATAGCGCTATTGTGCAGGTTCCACTATGTTCCGTCATGTACTGAGACGGTTACCTAAGGGGGTAACATTGCTCTTAATTGTAACACTGTAGCAGGCCTCAGGTAATTTTCCTTACCCTCATCTCCCTCAGCTGACAGCTCTCCGAGGTGCATCCATTCCACCTCCTCAGTGTCTGGTGTCCATCCCCACCACCCATCGCCTGAACTATTGCAATGACTCTTTTCCCTTCCCATGTTTCTCATCTTTCTCAGCCAAACCTCAGCACCACCAGAAATGTCTCCCTGAAAGATACATCTGAATGTAGCATTTTCTGCTCAAAGCTTTCAGACTCCCCAGTGTTGACAAACAAAGTAAAACAACACGACTCTGAGCTCTTAATAGAATCAAGATCACCTTGAACAATCTCTTGCCAATTTGTGCCCACTTCATCTCCAACTTCATCTCTACGCACCCCCGCCAAATAGGATTGGCCCCTTTGTGCCCAGACACTGTTTCCACTTGGAGCCTGTAAATACAGGCGTCTCCCTCAGGAGTCGGCCCTATCCTGCAGGCATATCCTAGGCGTCTTCTTACCCCAGCCCCTAGCGTATGCCTGGCACATAGTAGGTCCTCAATAAATGCTTGTCAATCAAGAGAATGTCTGTTTTGTTTTCTGAACGGGCAATTAAAAGTCATTTGCACTTGGGAGATTTCTTTAACGTTTATTTTTCTGGTTTGTAAATTGAAGAAAGAAATTTTAGTTGATTCTATAAATGGACACTTACTAATGTCTAATGCGTATCTAGAGAACCTAAGCACATTCACACTGACAGCTTATTCTAAGCTGACTAGGATGAACACCCTATCCTTGCTTTGCGTTCAGTTTCAAGAGTGATTTCTGTCTGGTTCCTTGGTGCCAGGACTTATGGTAGATGCTCTGTATTTGTTGTCTCATTTTATTCTCAGACATTTTGTGTTTAAGGAAAATTCAAAATCTCAATAAATACACCAACCTTTCTCCCAAGGTTGGTGAGGAGCTGAAGTGGATGGATTTAGAAGGACATAAGGGAAAGTCGGTGAGATTAGTGGGGTTTTATGCAATAGTCCCCACATCTTAAGATGGCATTAACCCATTTCATCAAACAAATATTCATTTAGCACCTGTACTGGCCACTGGGAGCACAGTGGCGAGCATGTATCCATTTTCTTCCTCTCATGGGACTCCTATGTCTTCTGAGAGATCCAGACAGAATAGGGGGAGAAAACAGCAAGTAAACAAGCAAGTGACTTAAAGTAGCTCCCAAATGTGACAATAATAATATCATATTTCATTGATTTTAATACACATTTCTTTTCACCTTTTAATATTGTTAAAATTGTGATGTCTTTGAACAGGAGCATGTATTTAATATATTGTTTCCCCCCCTGAGAAGTTATTAAATTGAAGCTTTGACGTCCAATCAATGGTGTCTCGGAATGGAGAAAATATGGTAATAATAAAAGATCACGTTTATCGAACATGATGAGTCAGGTGCTGAGGGTTACGTGTTGTGGTGCTGTCTCTTTTATGCTGGATAACAACCATATGAAGCACGTAGAAGCGCCTCTAATTTATGGGGGAGGGAAACACATCTCAAGTTGGTTTAATGCTGAACACACCTGGAGGAGCCAGCAGATCTGTCAACTCTGCTCTCCCGGCCGCCCTGCTAATCTGCCTCTCACTGCCCCTGATGCCCTCTTGGGGTAACTGGTTCAAGGCCACTCAGGCTATTAGGATTTCTCCTGGTGCTCCTGGGGTGGCTGCGGGTTTTCATGCAACCAGGAAGTACACCCAGACAGCTAATGGACCCACGTATGGACTGAAGAGAAGCACAGTGGCAAGGCAATGCCCCCAAAGCCTGGACTCCTCCAGCGAATCTTGAAATAAGGATTCGGGACCCACCTTGGTCAGGAAACCTGGGGCCCCTCGACCTGCTCTGGTGAGTACTTAGAAAAGAGGCACAAAGCAACCCTTGTTTTCCTGTGCCAACCGGGGATCCTTTTGGAAAGATATGCTGGTAACTAAGAGAGAAAACTGGATCTTATTGTTGGAAGATAAGAGTCTGTCAGCAAGAAGATTCTAGAGATGCCCTCTAAACCAAACCAGCGCCAGAGAGGTCAAGTGACTTGCTCAAGACTCCTGGGCTGGTTACAGAATCAGAGCTAGGTCCCCTGATCTTCCAGATCCCACCACGGCCCATGCCTCCTCCCCGTGCTTCCTTTCTCTCTGCTGCATCCTCTCTTCCTTCCTCCCTCTCTGCCCCCCTCCTCCCCCCTCACTAACTTTCCTCCTTCCTCCCCCCTTTCGCCCCCTCTCTCTTCCTTCCTCTCTTCCTCTCTCCTTCTCTCCATCCGTCCCTTTCAGTTCCTTTCAGCTCAAGAAGGGCCAAGTTAATTGGAAAGTTTTAAAATGATTTTGGTCGTGAAAGCAGTGAAGAGTGGTAGCTAAAATGGAAAGTTCTGGAACTTGTGAAAGTATGATGAACCCCTAAGATTAGTTTAGGATTGATTTATGTGGCTAAATAGTTAATGTGCTCAAAGGGGTTTTAAAATATGAGGCTTATAATTAATATTTATAGATCTTAGTGATGAGAAATGACCAAAAAAGAAGGCTATTGGGCTGAGTTAAATAGCTAAAAATCTCCTGAGATAATATAGGCGAGAAGGGGCTGGTGGTGATACTAGCAAGTTAGAAAAGTTCGCTTTCTAAATTCAAAGGCTGCTAATGCAAAAGGAATCCCAAACGGGAGCTCGGGGGCAGCCTGTGTACTCCCTTAGAGGCAGGAAGGGCTTGGAGGCAATTTCCACATCCACTGAATTCGTTTCACACAGACTGGACTGAGTTGGGTTACACTGAGCTGGTGAATCACCGAGAACACAAAAATCCAGCACATGAACTAGTAACCTATTTAAAAACTTTGTAAAAGAATCGGAGATGTAAAGCTTTTGAATCCAGAAAGCTGGACAGCTGAAAGGAAAGCACAGGTGGGGCAGGATTTCTGGAAAAATGGGTGCTTCTCCCTAGAGCCTGGGCAGAGTCCCAGGAGGCTGTGGCCGTGTAAAGAGAGAGCTCAGCGGCTGCCTCAAGAAAAGACACGTTCGTGGCTACCCGGGCTCCACAGCTTCATGTACCCGGAGACCTCAACTCCCTGCAGTGAAAGCGGTTTATATATATACTCACTTAAACCGAGTTCTTCTAAGCAGGATGCAGCACACTCCCGCATAAAGCTTCTCATTGCTAGAAGAATGTTTAGAAGTCTGTCAGTACTTTATAACCATGGATGCAGATGGATAGACTCGTTTAAAGAAACTTAGGCATTCTGGCCATAAGAAAAAAAAAAAAGGAATTATGCTACTGAATGATTATTCACTTCACAAAAGGATTTCTTCATTTATGGAAAGTTTCACCAAGAGCATTCTTAAAACAAAACAAAACAAAACAAAACAGAGCAAAACAAAACCCAGGACCTTAAAACTTTAAAAATTTTATTTACAAATATATTTAGTGTATAAATGGAGGTTGCCATATGCACAATTACTTATGCACAATGAACTTGGCAGCACTTTAACTCATCCATTCATTCATTCATCCATTCCACAGTTTGAGAGACATTCAGGAAGATCCTATGAGGAGGACAAAAAAATAGAATTGTGTCTTAGTCTTCAAGGAGAAGAAATTATCACTACCTATTTTATGCAATCTTTACTGCATTTTGTTATATAAATAGTGTTTGCTGTAGAATATTTAGAAAATTCAAAATAATCACAAATTTAAAAAAAAAAACCCACAAAAACAAACAAAAATCACAAAGAAGGAAGCAAATAGCACCCATAATCTCCCTCCTCAGAAACTGTCACTGTGGAAATGTTGAGTCATTTTCTTTCTGCTGTTTTGGGGAGTGGGGGTGAATGTGGGTCCACATGCAAGGCAGAGTAGGATGTGGGGGAGGAATGGCAGGGGTTGATGCTTGGGGTATAAGCAGGGACAGGGGTTTTCCGTACGCTTGTGGCATATAAGGATGTCCTGATGAGTTTGGATTTTTTCCTGTGATGAAGGGGTGCATGAATGAATTTATGGCAGGTGAGTGATGTACATTGAGTCCTTGGGATTCTTTTCCTCCTGGCTCATGTAGATAAGTGGAGCTCTGCTAAGCTGGAAGGGTATGTCAAACAAGTGTACAAACAATAGTAGCTATTGGATCATTAGGTATCTCTTAGCTAGGTACTGCAATAATTCACCTAGATATCATTTAATCCCCTAGCAAATTTTTGGTTAGAGAAACCCACTTTTGCAGAGGATCTCACTATTGATGCATAAGGAAATTAAATCAGCAAACACACCTAGCTAGCTAATACACAGTAGACTTAGGATTTGAACCCAAACCATATGGCTATAGAGCCCGATTGCGGTTATCTATTGCTGCACAACAAACCACCCCCAAAAGCAAAACTCATATTATTACATTCTGTGAGTCAGGATTTCAGGCAGGGCTCAGCTGGGCAATTTTTCTGCTCTGTGTGGCCTTGGCTGAGGTCATAGAATGTCATTCACCTGAGGGGCAGGGGTGTCCAAAAAAGACTGTTCACTTCTGCAGTGGCTTGGTGGGGATGGCTGGAAGGCTGGGCTTAGCTGGGCAAGTTGACAGAGCACCTTCACATGGCCTCTCCAGCATGGTGGTCCTCTGAGGGCAGACATTTCACACGGCAGCTCAGGGCTTCCAGAGAAAGCCCATGGGGCCCAGATGGAAGCTGCAGTGTCTTAAGGTCTGGGCTTAGAAACTGGTGCAGGCCACTTCTGACATTTTCTGTGGCTAAATAGTCACAAAGTCTACCCAGATTCAAGGGCAGGGACATAGACCACTCCTCACACATTTGTGGACCCCTTTAATTTACCATCTCTCCATATGCTTAACCACTGAGGACACAGGAAGATGCTACCTTTGAATTCATTGATTGCCTAACTGATGACTGATCAATCGGTTTATCAAATGCATATTGAACAACTGCCATGTGTTGGTCACCAGGGATCTAACAGCCAGGCAGGAAAGGTTTCTACTAGAGGGAGAAGTAGGAATTGAGTAACAAGGGGAGAGGATAATTAGAAACCAGGGTCAGGAAGAACATAACTTGCTGATGAGACAGGGTGACTGAGGAACTCTCCCTGGATGTCAGGGGGGCTTGCTGAGGAAGCAGTATTTCACCCACCAGCTGAGAGAAGAACCAGCCGAGAAAACAGGCCTTCCAGGCAGGAGGCAGAGCAAACGCCAAAGCTCAGAAGGAGGAAAGGACTTCACGAATTTAGGGAACAAAGAAGAGGACAGGGTACCAGGAGGGTGGTAGGAGAAGTGGGGTGTGGCCCCGGCAAACCAAGCAATGGGTGGGAGCCAATCACCCAGGCCTGATAGGCTAGAGGAAGCACAAGCCTTCGGGGTTTGGGCAGGGGTGTGGCATGATCTAAATATGTTCACCTCACCAGAGATGTGCTCACCTCGCCACTCCATGTTGTCTGAATTCCAGCCAGACAGTGTCCTCTCTGGGCCTATGTTCCACATCTGTAAAGAAGGGGGTTGAATGCTTTATAATGATCCTTTCAGCTTTATTATTCTCTAACTCTTCATGTCCCTGCTTTATATGTTCACTTGGGGCTGGCCCCCTCTTAATTTTGTCAAGAAATAAAATCCTCCATCCTACCAGCCTCTCCAGGCTTGGCTTCACAAATGGGGCTTTTTTCGGGCCCCATGTGTCAACACCAGCTCTGACCGAGACATTCTGTCCCACAAGGAACATTGTGCAGATTAGAGGAAGAAACACAGATTGGAAACAAAGGGGCTTGCACATTCCGATGGTTCTTAACTTGATTTAAACTTTTGACCTGTAATGCTTCCCAGCTGTTTTGAACTCGCACATCCCATCTTGATTAGATTCACCCCCAGAAATGATCCAAACAGAGAGAATGGCTTCAGGGAAACTTCCCCCTGCCTCACTCAGGTTCTGCAAGCCCTGGTCACTGCTGCCCAAGCCCTCTGCTCCATAAAACTGCCCAGCTCTGAAGGGGCTCCTACTCTCTCACGCCCTCTCCGCAGCCATAGACCACCCTTCCTCTTTAATAGTCTGTTTTTACAATGTGGAGAAAGAGGTGGGAGCAGGGAGAGGACCAGTGTCCCTGCCCCCTCAAAAATAACATACCCCAGGTGGTGGGAGTTAACTGGAACCGGTGGGCTCCAATTCCAAAGCACACATAGAAATAAATGAAAAACAACTGGAGTTGAGTTGGGCAGAGGCAGCAGAAGAAAATCCAGCCCCGGGTATTCTTTGTAAGAAATGCTGATCGTGGGGTGAACTCGGAAGGAATGTGCTTTCCCAAGATGAATTTCCTAACATGGTGAGAAACGGGCAAGGGCAGGGAGCAGGTCTGCCTGCCGCTGGGGGTCGGGACGTCTCTGTGAGGGCCACGGATGGTGACCTCTTCGTGCACCGTGGGGCCTGTGGCCTGAGAGCGGGAAGGGGGGGCTTGGCTAATAGCCTCCAAGCGCCCCATAATTCTCTGCACCTTTGCCTCACGTTTCAGACCCTGGGTCCCACGTTTGGTTTCTCTCAAAACAAATTTTCAGGTGATTTTTTTGCATGTCCTGAGAAACTGTCCCAGGAACTCAAAGACATTTACAGTTTGCATGTTTCTTAGCCCCTGCCCAGCTGAAACACCTATACATATTCCCTGTAAGTTTGGGCAAATCAGTTGACAGAGATTTCCTACTATGCCACTGACTCAATTTAATTGGCCACCCAGTTGTCAGGAGACCGCATACGTGGAACTTGACTCAAACCAACCCTCCCATGAGAACATGCTGCCTTCTCTGCTTGGAGGCAGCTGAAGGCACCCATCACCTGGCTATGACGAAGCACGGCTCTTGAGGACCTTCATTCATCCCGACTCCACCAGCTTTGTCACCACATCTTCCATAAACCCTCTCCTTTGTGCCAGGCACTCTCATCCCATGGCCCTTCCCCAAGGGGGCCAAGAAAGTTCTAAACTCCCTTTCTTTGCATACTCTGTTCCCTCTGCCTGGGAGTTTCTCCCATTCCCCTTAACCCTCACCAGTTCTGCAAAGGATATGTTACCTGGAAAGCTTTTTCTGTTGTCCCAGGTAGAACTATTTCCATCTCGGCTCATTTAATAAGGTAGTATTAAGCCCTTGTAAGAGGATTTCATTTTTGTGGTTATATTTACCCCATTCAACCATGAGCTCATGGGAGGCAGGGATCCTGACTGGTTCATCTCTATTTCCTGAAATCCTTACCCAACACCTGCCATGAGGTGAATGCAAAATAGATGTTTTTCTGGCTGAATGGAAGCTCTTAATACATACAAAATTCTCTACAGAGGCCAGCTATACAACTAGCAGCAAGTTCTGGTGAATTCTACAAACATTTATTGAGTGCCTGCAGATCTAGGTCTTATGTGGCTCCTTGTGACATTAAAATGGACTAGAAGAGCACAGAGTGGGCTGACATTTCACCCGATCATAATGCAAAACTGGCACGACTGTAACTGAGATACACCAGGTCCTTACTTCTCCCTGACGTTTTTCTCAACTGTTCCCTAGTCCTGAGCATTCCCAAAGAAACATATTAGGGAGACATTTCCCTGAGTGGGATAGCTCAGCCCCAGGGCAAGGAGACTAGCACTTTCTTAGGCAGCTACCATGGCCCAGGTGCCTCACCTCTGTCCACCTTGCTTTCTGTTCCGGAAAGGATTAAAGGAGGCTAATGATCTCATTGTATCCTCACAACCACCCTGGAGGCGAGCATCATAGGTTCTGATTTACAATGAAGAAACAGAGGCCTAGAGAATTTTGTCATTGGCTGAAGGTGTAGTGAATGTGTACCTAGTAGATACATAACTAGAAATCACTAGAAACTGGACCCAAGACTCTCTGCAATAAAGCCTGTACTTATTCCATAGGTATTCACCCCTCTCTCTTCTGCTCCAAGCACTGTGCCTGATGATGAAGGATGTATGATCAGACCATAAGTTGATTGTCATCACGGAAATGACATCAGCAGGACCAATTTTTGATTTTTTTTCTGCCATTCTTCTTTTTGGTCATCATGCCCTTTGGGATTTCCTGGCCCATCCAAAGTGTGTTCATTCATAAGCCAGATTCTATTAGAAGAAGAGGACTGGGGAAGTAGAAATTTTGGCATCAGGTCCTGGTCCTCCAAGGAAAAGCTCCAAAATATAGAACTGGAAATTGCTTAAGGCTGCAGGTATAAGGCACAGAAGGAAAGCCAAGGATTCAGCCCAAGTGCCTAAGACATTTTTGGACCCCATGTCAATCATCCCACTATTTGATCTACTTACTGTATAGTGATGGTGGGTGGGGGCAATTTTTTACTTTTCACTTGGATGTGGCCCATTTTGTCAGTCAATGCATGCAAATTAATTCTTTGGGTAATTTTCATTGAAAATTTGATGAGTTGGCTAGGGAAACTTCAGTTAGAGAAATTAAATTAAAAGTAGTGATTTTAAGAGGGGAGAAAATAAAATGACAGTTTTGATCATTTCAGTCAGTTCAGGCCTAGGACATTGACTGGAGATGCTATTTCAGTTTTCTAATTCATTTCCTCATTTTAATTCTTTTTGTAAAATTGCCATTGCATTTGGAAGTAGGATTCTTGGCCCTTCTTGGAACGTGCTGTTGGAGGATGCTTCACTGCCCAGTTTGCTCACTAGATGGCAGGACTCATCGGCTGAGCTGCACAGATTCAGCCCAGCTGGGTCAGTCTTCGGTGGCCTTGTGTATTTTGTTAATTTCACTTGGGACAAACAGCGGGGCCCAGACGAGTTAAGCAGTCCGGGTGTTCTCTGATTTGATGCAGGAGTTATTGCTGCAGGCACGGTCTGCAACTAAGTTAGGAAAGAGTCATAAATCCGGGCATGTTCCTGTAGATTATCTTGTCCAGCAGCGTGCAAACTTGTTTCAGCAGTGAAACACTCTCTTTAGTAAAATGCTACGTAGGACCCAATATGTAAAGCAAGTAGTAGCATAACTATTGGGGTTGCTTTCTGGAATCCTTGGGATATGATAAATATCCATCTTGCCCTTTTCTTTTTCTTTCCTTCCTTCCCTCCCTCCCTCCCTCCCACCTTCTTTCCCTCCCTTCCTTCCTTTTTCCTTTCTTTCTTTGCTTTTCTTCCTTTCCTTTCTCCTTTCATTTGCTACCAGATTTGGAAACTGAGGACTGGAGAGGACAAGAAGTTCTTTGCGGATTTGGCATAGAACCAGGGCCTTTTGACTTTCAGTCTACTGCGTGAACTTTCTGTGAAATATTTCCTTGTTTATTTAAATCTCACAAGTTCCCATTACAGGGGTCTCCAAGACAAATTGTTTTAAATTCCCTAGGGCTACACTTTTGTGGATGGAGACACACATTTGCAGAATTCACTGAATGCTTCTGTTTTCATCCAGTGTGTTGACCCTGCCCGTAAATTCAAAGCAAGACACGAGTGACAATGATGAGTGTGAGAACTCTGGGCTAGACACTCAGCAAACACTTTTCATGCATTATTTCATTTTTCTTCATATGAACCTTATTATGTTTGTATTCCTACCCCTATTTTATAGATGAGGAAAATAAACTTAGATTCAGAGGTTATACTTTTTGTAACAACTAATATATTAAGACAACCTAATTGTACCTTAATATATTTAAAGTATTTATATATTTATGGAGTATTTGTATTTATTTATAAATGGGTATCTATTTATAGAGAATTGACAAATGTAATATATTTAGCATCTCTGTCTTATAACACAGAGACTGTAAAATTCAAAGGCTTAAATATAGCTGAAGTTACTTCTTCTTCATGTATTGTCCACAGGAAGGTGGTCTGGGGCTGCTGGGGGTGGCCGGGCTTGTTTGAACATGTGGCTTCCATCTCTGTGTCCAATGTGGCTGTTTCAGCTCTTCCCATATCAGAGGAGCCAGACAGCCCATCCATCATGGGCCCTTGTGACTCTGAAGTCTAACATTAACTAACCCCTGAACCCATTACTCTCACCCCCCTACTGTAATATAATCACTAAAGAGCAAATATTATAATAACAAATCTCCACCATCTTAGGCAGTATCCTCAGCTGTGGGAGCCGGCCTCCAAGATGTCGCTCGCTGATTCTTGCCAGCTGGGCTTCATGGCCAGGTGTAGTCCCCTCCCACATAAAATCCATTTGTCCTGGATGATCATCAGGACATTGTGGAGCTACCAGAGAGTGACTTCTGAGGGGGCTGTCTCAAAAGTAGTCATAGCTTCTTCTTAGCTCTTTCTTGGATCACTTGCTCTGGGGGAAGCCAGCTGTCATGCTGTGAGGTTGAGGAATAACCCTGTGGGGGGCTCCTCATGGTGAACCCACACCTGGCACCAAATCAGCGCCGTGGAAGTGGACCCTCCAGTCCCAGGCAAGCTCTCAGACGCCATGTGACTTCACGAGAAATACCGAACCAGAGCCAATCAGCAAAGCTGCACCCAATCCCTGAGCCATGGAAACTATGCAAGATAATAAATGTATATTTTGTTTCATGCCACTACATTTTGGGGCAATTTATTATGTAGTGATAGGTAAAGAGAATGCCCTTTTTCTAGACTAGACTCCAGTCACCTCCTCAAGAAAGCCCTAAATTGATTCCCGCAGGGAAGCAGTTACTCTTCCTTCCTCCATGCCTTGGTTCCTTGATCCTAATATGTGCTACTCAAAGCTGAAATTCGTATTCGTACAAGCCAGGTTCCTTCCCCACACTGTACATTCTTCCATAGCAATGCTTGTGTTCAGATTTGTCAACCCCGTGCCTGCCTGGCAGGGCTAAATTACATTTGTGTTAAGTGAATGAGTGAACCCTGCTACCTAAACTTCAGCTCATTTATTTTATAATATTATGCATATATTTTCTTTAAATGCAGGCTCGAAAACTCTGTGTTGCCAGTTGAAGCCTTTCAGTCACTTCTTTGTTACCGTAACAGGCTTTTAAAAATACTGTGTATAAATAAAAGATAAATCTCCTAAGGGCTAGAGATCACGCTGTTTTAGAAGCTTTTACAAACAGTTGGCACCTCCTTATTCTTGAAAATCAAGCCTGAAATCTCATCAAAACAAACATCCCCTGGAGACCCCCAGAGCTGAGGAGGGTTTTGTTTTTGCTTTTGTTTAAATCACATCCTCTTTGGTCCCATTTAGAAGAGGACAGAAGGGAGGCCTGTCGTGACCCCTCTCAGCCCATGTCCTTCCTGCTCCCCCGGCCCCAGTGAACCAGTTTTCTGAGGCCCCTACTCCTTTCTGAAGCTGCCTGATCTCCAAACACGCAACCAGCCACCTAGAGAGCCTCTTGCAAATGTCTTTAATGTGAGTCTCATCTAAATTTCCTTCCGCTGCACTTAATTTGGAACCACTTCAGAGGGGAATTGGAATGCGTTCCTCATTCTTTTTAAACCTACATATTGTTCTCACTCTTCAAACTCTGGGAGGTTCAGGGAATTTGGCTTCCTTTCTTGTGTAAGCGACATGGAATTGAGTTTCGGTTCAACAAAGGAAGAAGTTGAAATGTTTTCATTTGTGCCTTAACAGATGAAAATCCTGGACATTTTGTGCTGGTGCAAGTTGCTCCATGGCTGAGAGAGGTATCGACAGAGAACTCACCCACCCACCCCACTGCCTATCCACCACCTCAAATACTCACAACCCCACCTCGACTGAGCCATTCAGACTCAGGGATAGACTGACCCACGCTCTCCCTCCTCCAAAAGTGTAAAAGAGTAATTGCATTTTCATATTAAATAACATTGAGCACCAGTTTTCCTTCTTTGCTTGTTCTTTATGGTGACATTAATTGACTCACACGGGACAGTCTCGGAAGTGAGCAGGTGGCAAAGCCATGGTTATGAAATAGTCACACATCGATGCATCATCAGAGAGAGGAGATGTAAATTTTATCCCCCATTGCCTCCCCCAAAACACTGTATATAGTGCCTACCTAATGGCATGTATTAATATCCCTAATATAAACAATTTTCATGCTTACTCAGATTTAAGACTATTGAGCCACACCATTGATTGAAAAACACATATTTTTAGGAAAGACAAAACTATGTTAAATTCCTATATCAGTTGTAAGAAGCATCTGGACTTTCAGCATATAATGGCAATGGAAAACAAATGTTTGTCGGAGATGCAATGAAGTTTGGTCAATTCCTCAAGAGGTGAAAGCTCCTTGTCATGGGAGGTAATCAGGCAGAAATGCAAATGGGGGTTAATGCACTGGAAAGTGACTTGTAGGGTCTGTCAACTTGTCGGTTTCCAACACAAGACTGAAAATCCTTGAGGAAAGGAACAGTGTCATGTCCAATGCTGGGTCCCTGCACGTGGCTCAAGGCCTAGCTCCCAGGGTCACTGGATAATTACTTGCTGAGTGAACCAAATATTAGAGATCAGAGCCCTTCCATGATCCGTTCCAATTTATACTCATGCTCTCAATATTTTGCCACTTTGGACAGCTGCCGTATGCATTGGATGAAATTATGATCCTGAAAGTCTTGGTGGAAGGTAAATTCTCCATATGCAGATGCCAGTTCCTTCAGTCCTTCCTCGCCCCACCCCCTCCTTCCATATTCTTTGCTTTCTCAGGATCCTTCAACAGAAATAAAGCTTTGCAGCCAAATTCCCCTGGGCTTTACCAAGGACATCCTCTTTCTTTGAGAAAATGAGTTTATTGACTTTTCTGCCTCAGAAGAGGATAAGGCACAATTCTGGGGGTGCAGGTGGTATGGACACACCCGGCTTAGGGCTGGCAGAGCCCCTGCCCCATTAGGCTGGGAGAAGCAGCAGCCAGCACCACAGTAGGGTCAAGCCTCTGGCTCCTTCCCCCTCCAGGCCATGCTGCATAGGAGATGAGTCGGGGCCCCTGGAACGCAGCTGGGCTTCCCTCTGCCACCCCTGAATGAAGCCAGGCCCCTAGTTATGGCACTTAAGGGCCTGGTCCTTTTGCACTGGCTGCACTTCCAGCTTTGTCTTCACTTTCTACCTGCCATGGGCCTGGAATATGGGAGGGACTTCATACATTTTTTGTTGTGTGAATAAATGATATTCTCTTCTTAAGACCACATTCATCCATTTTCTCTTTGATGGACTTTGGAACCAGGAAGACTGTGGTTTAATATCCATTCTGTCCTCTGAGCCTCCCCCTTCTCTGCCCCTATCATCCTGCTTCAGCTGGAATAACCTCCACTCTCATCCCTCACTGTCCCTTCTCAGCCCTATTTGGCACACAGCACACACCTCCTTCCTGAAGCCCAACAGATTTGCCTCCTCAGAATAAAAATTTCAGCCATTTTGGTCTGTTGTAAATTCACCCAGATGGAGATGAACCTCATTTGTTGTGATAAAGGTGAGGGCCATTTCCCCAAAAATACAATAGGAGTCATGGAAGAGTTTAAAGCAAGGGGGTGGCAAGAATGGAATTGTTGGTTATATCACACAGACAGTGTGGTTGTGGGCAGATGCTGTGCAGCAGAAACTGGAGGTAATGAAACAATTTAGGAGTTGAACCAGGTCTTGCCTTTCCTCTAATTTCAGGAAGAAACCAGGATATTAGCTCTTACTCCTCACCCCCCGTCCCTTTTCTTACTCCCTTCCCTGCTCCCCCTCCCTCTCTCTTTGATAGCTATTCCTGCCATGGTTTCAGTTTCTCCCAAGTGATTCCAAGATCCCTGGGCTCCATAATGTCACCTAAATCCTTTGCCCCTGCAATCTGAGAAAGGGCGCAGCTTCCTGCTGCTGCAGTTATCTACACTGCCTCACTTATTTGAGTTCTCAGCTCTTCCAACACCAGCGTGACCAAATCCCTCTATTAAATTCCTCCTGTTTAAATACTAAGTTGGTTTATCCTCTTCTGCATGGACCCTGAAAGAGACAGCAGTCTATTAAAACCATACATACAAAAGAAGTGAAGGCCTAAGTAAGAATGTAGTTACAGGGATGGAGAGGAGGAGAAGATTTGGAGGTATTCATAATCAAAATCTTACCTGGAGTTGTAGTTTCTGTCTCTTTGCCCCCAAGGGTACTCCTTGCCATTGCAACCATCCACCATTTGGATTCATGTCCACTAGATCTCAAATATTTGTGGTCTTTTACGGCTCTCTGTAGCATGCCACTCAGCCTGCAGAGAAGCCAGGTAAGACTGCTTTAATTTATCACCGACTTACACATTCCCTCAAAATGACACACATAAGAACACAATAGCCCAAAAAGGAAAGAAAAGAGAGAAAGAGCATTAACTGCAAGTCAAAAGACCAGGAATTTTTGTTATTTTGGTGGGGTTAGGTTTCTAAGGAGCTGTGGAATCTTGGGTGAGTCACTTTCCTTCTGTGAGCTTCACTTTCTCCGTCTGAAAGAATATGATCCTAATGTGCTTCCTGCCCTGACCCAAACTCACCGTGCTTTCTACAGTACTGACAGCCTATTTGTGTAGCCCACCCCTTTGATCTGATGTGTTCTTACAATCCTCCTGCCTGATCCATGATATTAAAGCCTCCATAAATGCTAATAACCTTGCTTCCCTTTGAAAAGCTGGGAGACTCCAGATGGATGTTGCAGGCCCCATCTGAGCTTTGCACCCAGAAAATCAGATATCACACATTTAAATGTCCTTGGCACTCAGTGTCGAAAGAAGCCTTTGGCAGACATTGCAGGGAAGGTTGGTTCATTCACCACCAAGCGGTTCAAAGTCAGACCCTCTGTTTTGAAATGAACCAACTTGCCTCTCACCGTCTGTTTTCCAGGACCTGGAATGATCTCCAATTTTATTTCCATTTTCAGCCTAATCTGTTCCCAGAATTATGTACTAGAAATCAGGAAAGAAATGCCATCCTTTGGCTGGTTACCCTAAGATACCACAAGCCACCTTCGTTTTATTTTTTTAATTTTTTTTTTTCATTTTAAATTGTCATTTATAGGAGCAAAGGAAGAAAACGTCTAATTATAAGATATGAATTAAATAAATTATGGTAAATCTATTTGATGGAATGCCATGCAGCAAGGATAGACACCCTCTTCTCTCTAAGAAATGTCTTCATTTAAACATATTCCTCTATCTGGGAGAATGGAACCGTGAATTCACTCCTAGGCTCACCCTGAGGGCCATGCTGGAGATGGTGCCTGGGGCTATAGTGGTACCCTAGATAAATCAAAGTTATTGAGGCTTTGGTTTAGATGTAGATGACAACTTACCAATCTGCAAAATGAAAGTTGACTCTGTGTCAGACACTTTGCTTATCTTTAGGTTTGCTGAGATTAAAGATATGTGGCCCCTTCCCTGGAGGATCTCAAATCTGGTGGGAAAACCAGAGCTGTGGGCAAGCGCTTACCACCATACCCAGTAAATGCTATTGTACTGGTGGTTTTACAGTGGTGGGGGCCTCTCTGACTCTTGCAAGTCGTGCTTCCATCCCCCAAACCAGAGTGGCCGTTGGTGGCTACTTACTGAGTTACAGAAATAGAGCCAATGAAGAATAAGCTACGAAGGCTTTAGGCATAGAATTAGATATTAATTTCCTAAATTGTTGATAAAAGTTATTTGGGCCAGGCCTTTTTCCAAAATGTGTGTTTATACACCTGCATGTCTGAAACAAAGTGCTTCTTGATATTTTCAAAAGTCTGATCTGTCCATTTGGAAGTTTATCTCAGAAGCCATAAAAATGGTAGATGAACTTGGTCCCAGCAACTTCACTCTAAGGAATTCACTCTACAGAGCTATAGACACACTCAGAAGTGTATTTGTTAGGATTTCCATTACTGTGTCATTTATAGGAGCAAAGGAAGAAAACATCTAATTATAAGATATGAATTAAATAAATTATGGTAAATCTATATGATGGAATGCCATGCAGCAAGGATATACAAGTTTTTAATTAACAGGAACAAAACTTAATATGTAGCCTATATGTAAAAATAGCAAGTGATAAAATGCTGGAGGCAATGAGACTACATTTAAAAAAGTATGTGTGTTTGTTGTGTATATAATATAGCAGTAGAAAAACATACACATATACACATATAATTGAAAAACTGTGGAAAATAATTGCTACTATTTAATTATCGCTGCATAGGGCTATTTCAGGTGACTTTTCTTTTGTGTATGTATTCTGCAATGTGTGTGGCTTGCATTTATCCTCAGAAAATATGTTGATTTTAAAAATGGAACTGGCTTCCTGATACGCTACAAGCATGATGATGGGGAGAGCTGATGGGCAGAGCCATGCAAGAGATTTTGAGGTTAACAGGCTCCAGAAAGTTCCCCCAGAATGAGCCCTGACTTTGCCATCCCTTTTGGCCATTTGGAAATGGATATTCCAAGTACATCTCTCTATGGAAAGCTGAGGGTGCTTGACATAAAAGCCCTTGAATGACCTGGGATGGTTGGATTGGACAGACTGACTAAGAACGTTCGTAACCAAACAGAGATCATGGGCCAGAGGCTCACGTCAAGGCTTCTGTCTGCTTGATCTGCTCAGAAGGTGCTGCGGTCATAACAGGTGGATAATTACAGTCACCACAGGGATGTGACCTTGACCCAGCCTTCGAAGTTCAGTACTGCTTTTCTGAACCAGGTCATGAATGTGGGCCATTTTTGTGATTCATGGTGGGTGTTCTAAATCAGAGGCACAGAATGTAGCATCACCCTAAGACGGACCAGAGACATCTGGAAGTATCTCAAAACTGTGTCCCAGATGCCACTTTCTAGAGGAACAAATTTGATAGTTCCTCTGAAAATTGCTCAAAATTTTTGCATGTACTTTGGGTTTCTTTATGGCTACTGCATACTGTTTTATTGAGGCTTTTATTTAGATGTTCTATCATAGTAAGTGTATGTGAGAAGTCTTCTCAGCTTCCTCTCTCCATGTTTATGCCCTCCTCCCAGCCCCTTCTTAATTACCAATAAGGAGGAAGGAGCTGGTAATCTGAATGAGTCCAGGAGAGTCACTGAGACATGTTTATTTGTGAGCGTGGTGATTGCACTTTAACACTCATTATCCACGCAAGCCATTCTCTCCCTTCAACTTTGTGCTACAGGAATGGGCAAGGCCTATACCCAGGACCAGTTTTCTTCTTTGCTTGCCATCTTCCCTGAGGATCCAGCGGGTGGATAATGCAGCCAGAGCACCTGCTCACTCGGCCACCTGAGGCCGGTCTGTATCCCTCCCTGGACCCCTATTTCCTAATTTGCAAACCAGACAGATGGGCTTGGTAATCCCCAAGCTCTCTGATATTGGGATTTCTCAACCTACTGACATGTCAGGTAATGATTTGTTGCAGAGCATCCCTGACCTCTACCTACCACATGCCAGTAGCATCCCCTTTCCCCCTTTCCCCCAAACCCGAAACATCTCCAGGCAGGGTGGGACAAATTGTTGCCAAATGAGAACCACTGCCTTATACTTTTGACTTGCTAGCTGAGCTTTCACCTTCTGTTTTGCAGTGTTGGGCAGGAGCATGGGGAGTCAGGCTACATGTGGGCAGGTTTCTCTCGGAAAGCCATGTCACTGAGATCTGGACGGGTCCAGAGCTAGCGCCCCAGCACACAGCCGCATGTAGAGGTCTCGCTCATCCCAGCAGAAGCCAAACACTCTTCAGGAGCAGTTTTTCTTCCCAGGCCCCTGTAGACAGCCTCTGAGAATCAAAGCTGGCAGTCAGCCACCAATAGAGGAACCAGGGCACCAGGCCTGAGAGCTGCGGAGATTTTTGGTTTGGCTCAAAGCCCACAAAGGGGAGAGGCCAATGTGGAGACGAGAGCAGGGCAGCAATGAGAACACGCAGGAGTGGGGTCAGGAATTTCCTTAGCTTCATTGGAAACAGATGCCTAGCGAAGGTGGGGGGCTGGGGCCCTGCTTGGGCAGGCGTGCTTGGCAGTGTCCCCACTCCGTCTCCCTGGACCTCCTGTCTTTGCCTTCCCTCTCCCACGAACATCACTGACCTATTTTAGGGGAGGGCTCTGGTTTAAGGAGATCTGGGGTGCTTGTGATATAGGAACAAAGTCTGCTCTCCTGGGAAACTGAGCATGTGTGCTGACTATATACATATGTGATCATGTCTTTAGCATGATGAGATTAAAGAACATCAGCATAGGAAACACCTTTTGTGATCTGAGTTCAATACCTTTATCTTAAAAATGGAGAAACTGAGGTCTGAAACTAAGAATGGCATCCAGGAATCTGGGTCTGTTGATTCCCAGTGCTTTCTCCCAGAACTCTCCCTGCATCCCCAACCAGTCTTTTAAGATGCACTCACTAAGACGTCATTGGACACACATGAAGTCCCCAGCCTTTGCAGAAATCACTAATTGATCATGGAGCTCTTTCCTGCTGGGCCTTGATGTTGTCCTAATGGTTTTTCTTTTTTTTAAATCTAAACAGTACTACAAGTAGGTAGACCTAATCAATCAGAGATGCTGGTGACTTGGTGCATCAGAGCTTTCTAGAGATGGAGCTGGATGACTATGGCTGCTTGGTGACAGTAAAGATGAAGAATGTTGGTAGGTAGTCTGGAGCAGAAGGTGAGCTACTATGGCTTTTGTCCACTTGAGAGTGTCTTTTGAACAAGGGGCAAAGGGAGTGTGCCAGGAGTGTAAGCTATCCTGGAGCTTCTCGAACTTTAATGTGCGCACGGAATATCTGGGGGATCCTGCTGAATGCAGTAGGTCTGGAGCTCTGAGGTCTGAGTCCCTGCATTTCCAACCCTCCCCCGCCCCCCAGCCCTCCGTCCCAGAAGGGATGTCGATGCTCCTGCTCTATGAACCATACTTTGAGTAGGGACATGCTCATTCCAGACCTTTATTTTATAATTTAGGAAGCTGTGATTCCAAGAGAACGAGGGAAGGAAAGTCAGGGCTGCTTCACCCTCAGCTTTGTGAGTTGTTCTGCAGAAGGATTCCATTCATCTTTTGTTCATCTTTCTGTACCTCTTTCTAATGACTGTTGCCAATCTCGTTATCCCTCTGTCAGTCTTGCATCTACCAACCTGATCAACCTGAGGCATCTCAGAACTAATGTCCACTCCAAATCTGGTGTGTTCAGATCCTGACCACAAGTAGGAACTGTTATTTGCCTTCGCATTTCTGAACCTTCTAGAACATTCTTAAAGATCCTGCTGGAGGTCATACCCTGCTGAGGAGTGAATTTTAATCAAGGACAATGGAGTAGATAGACAGACATTGAAAAGTCTATTTCCTCTGAGCAAACCTCACTTACTCACAAAAGTCCTGCCCTTGAAGAGAAAGCTAATCAGATGTCACATGGTCTGTCATGGCTTAAAGGGCTAAAGACTTAAGGCCTTTTTTTTTTTTTCAGTAAATTAACACTGAGCTGAAAGTTTTAAAATCCAGCCTAAATAACTGAAAGGGGAAGGGTGGTGAGGAGGGGGCTGCTTCTTTCCTTTTCCTAAGTAATTGAGACATTTCACCTTACTCTGGCATAATTATGTTGTCAAATGGAAGATGATTCAAGTAATTACTAAAGTAATTAGACAAGCTTTTCTGCTCCCTGAGTCCTCTCTAAGACAAAATCCTTGTATCCAGTGCCCTTTGCCAAACAGGACAGTCTGACAAGGAGCACTTTCATTGTCTTCTTGCTTAATGAACAAAGAGAGAAAAGGAAAAACAATGTAGTGTTTTCTCAGGGCTGCCTCAGAAAGCCACTTATTCAGTATCTTTTAACAAATAAAAACCAGGTATGAGGAAAGATAACATCAGGAAGCATGTAACAGGGTTTTGGTCAGGGTTGTTGTCATTATTATTGGTATAATTTCTTGAACTTAGTTGTTCTTTCCACAGAGTACATGGACCTGCTCTCTTGTCATTTTTTTTTTTTTTTTTTCATCAGAAAAAGAGCCTTGAAACTTTAGCTGGTCGTGAAGAAGCTTATGGAGGTTGTGAGAAAACAGGTTGTAAGAAAGTAGGGATGTGAATGAAATGAATAGGCTGGATCTCCTCCACAGACGAATCTGGTTTTCTTCCATAAACTCACTGTTGGCACATGGTGGACGTTGGTAAATGATGACTCAGGGAGTGGGAATCGATATTTGTTCAGGCCTTAATCCACTCAGGATAAAACAGGGCAAGGTGCCAGTTCTTGAGCACTTGGCCAAGAGCTTCACTAAGGCCTCTGTATACATTAGCTCATTGGATTCTCATTGCCTTCCAATGTGGCTAGCAGGGTCCTCACAATTTGTTGATGAGACAACAGAGGCTCAGTGAGGGCATGTGGTTAGTAAATATTGGACCCTGGATTCAAACCTAAATCTCATTGGACTAATTATTACTTGGGACACTCGAATGATGAACACATGTCCCAGCTGCAGCCTCACCCGCAGGACTGAGGGGCTCTGCCCTTCCCTCCCCTCACTAGACCTCTCTGCTACTCCAGGACTCACAGAAGCTCTTGGATGTCATTGTCCTAATGTAGCTTCCTTCTCCTCTCTACTTCTAGGTTTGACATTCTGGGTCTCCTGGTGGGTTGTGGTGGAGTAGTGAGGAATGTGATACGATGAAAGGAGAGCAGACCCTGGAATCACTTATATTTAGGTTTGAATGTAAGTTCTACTTAACCTGAGGCAAATTGCTTCATCTTCCTGATCCTCACTTTCCCAATCTGTTAAATGGGTATGAATGGATGAATGGACAGATTGATGGAAAGGTGAAAGGAAGGATGGAGAGAGGGATGGGTTCATTCAAAACAATTAACATGAAGGTGATCAGGCTGACACACATAAATGGATAAGGATATTTCCTTTCAAAGGAATGAGATGATACAATTAGGATCTCTCCAGGTTAGGATTGAAAGGCCCAGGAGTGTGAGGCACAGAGAAGTGAGGTTAGAACCCAGTTGACTTGCCTTCGCAGTCGGTTTTGTCTTAATTCACTATTTACCATGTTTGTACCAAGGAGCATGAATGAGCCAGATGCACCATAAAAACAGATCAGAGGTCTTTGGGAAATTAACCCATTATTGGAGATTCACATACAAGAGCATTTTTGATGCCTTTGGGCAGCCTTGCAGAAGCTCATTTTATTACAATAATTATTATTTAAAATCCAGTGATTCTGAAAAAAATTGACCATAGAGACTCTATTTCACTAATTGCTTGCTAAGTTCAAAAGGAACTGTACTTGGTGGTGTTTTTCACTTTATATACAATGACCAAGATCATATAGTGCTCTCCATGTTATGTCCATTTGTATGGGGTTGGTGATCATTAAAAATTATGCACTTGCTTTTGATGCATCCTCCCAAATGATCATGTGAAAGAATTAGGACAATTATTCTTAGCTCCATTTCACAGATGAGTGAATGCAACTCAGGAGGGTAAAGTGATTTGTCTAAGGTCGCACAGCTTACGGTGGGCAAGTTGAACTCCAGCCTAGGTCATCTAATGCCAAGTTGATTCTCTCAAAACCGTGGCCACTCCCACCATGCCGCCAAAGACGTCTTTAGCATCTGCTTGGCTATCTCTTAATGCCAGATCTGTTGAAATAGGTCTGAATGACTGCATGCACTTTACTTTGTGCAGGTGGAAATCCCGAGTGCACTTCATAGCCTGACAAGCAGCTCTCCAGCAAAGGATAATGGAGCAAGAGAGAAAGCTCGCAGTAACGAAGGCAGTAATTATGCCATCCAGGACTTGTAGAGCACTTGCTGTTTTATGAGCGCTTTCACACACGGCATCCCTTTTGATGGTCATGGCAACCCATTGTATACCATGGGCTGGCAATTTTTATCTTCATCTGATCAGGAAGAAAACTGAACTGCAGAGAGGTTAAGGATAGAGCAAGAACTTACACAGCGTGTCAGTGAGTTGGCCAGTAGTCAAATTCTGCCTCTTCTTTCCGGACTATTTCTAATATTTGGAATGGCACCCATTAGAGAGAAGGGTAGAAACAAAGCTCTCTCTTGGAAATATCTGCTCTTCCTTTTCTCCTCCCCCTTTCCATTCTTCCCTGCTTCCTCCCTTCAACACAAAATTTGCAAAACAGAAAAAAGAGCAATCACTCATAATCCTGCCATTCAAAGACAGCCAGTGAGTATTTACTTCTAGCAATTGTTTTATGCACATTTCCCTGTTATCTGATTTTCTCAAAAGACTAATTTCAAATGTCTGTGAAGAATTACATTTTATCGTCATGTAAGCATCTTTTATTGCTGGATATTTAGAATGTTTTCACATTTTCTGTTGTTTACATAACATGATAAAACATTATTATACATACATCTTTGTGCCCTTTAAAAGAGCCATTGTCCTTGAGATAAATTTCTTGAGTGAAATTTCACAGTCAAGGGTTTCCTTATATTTAAGCCTTTTGATAGATGCTCCAAACCCCTATCTAGGAAATCTGTACCAATTTCACAGCCCTGTGAGCAACAGTTTTTCAATACTTAGTATTATAACTCTTTTTGGCCTTTTAAGATTCCAAACGGGTTGCTTTAATTTCTATTTCTTTAATTATTAGTTTGGTTTCTTTTCTCTTTGTAAATATTTACTGGTTGGTCATTTATGTTTTTCTTCTTTTGTCAACTTCCCACTCATGTCCTTTATCTACTACTATTATTATTAGGCTATGCTTTTTCTTAAAATTTTCTTACAAGCTTTTATATATTAATGAAAGTTACACTTATGTTGAAAATAATGTTTTTCCCTAGGTTGAAATGATAATGAATTGAACCCCATGTGTCAAGTTTTTAGTTGATGGGGGAAACCCATAGGGAGAGAGACTTCAGCACAGTGTGAAGAAGAAATTTATAGTGGTGAGTAAAGTTATACAAAGATGGAATCAGTGACTCCTTTTCATGGAGCGTTAAACCATGACTCAGAGAGGTCTAGTAACTTCCCACAGGTCACACAGCAAAAATATGTCAGAAATGAAGTTTGAACCCAGTTCTGACTGTCTCCATTTTCTATGTTCTTTCCGCTGTCAGGCAGCCTGGTCTCCCAGGGGAAGGAGCTATCAGAGTAGTGTTGTAAATACAAGCTGGCTGCTGACCACAGAAGGCTCCGGACAGAGAGACACAGGAGGGTGACGAAAACAATTAGGAGACTAGGTTCAGTATCCTCAAGTATGTACATTTGAAGAAATGAAGGCAAAGGCCTTCATTCATAAAAGAAGATGGGGTTCCAGGGCCAAGCTGCATTCTTTATCTCCATATTTCATCACCCTCTCAGGACCCAACCTCGGGTGCTTTTAAAGCCACCCCTGGCTTTCTCTGGGCCAAGCGCTCTCTACGACTCACTCCCTTAGAAAGATAGACATGGGCAGTGTTATTTCCAGTGTATCAGACCCTCGCTTTCATTTTCCCCTCTCACTCTCGTATTCCTATTTCTTTTCATCTATTTTTTTAAACTTCTGATTCTGATAAATTAGGGCTATTAAGTAGCTGTTTGTTATTCCATCCTGGGTTACTATTTTAAGAACTAAAAATACTCATAAATATATGGATACTTGACTCTAAATGGATACATTTTAGTCAGTGAAAAGTTCATCTTCTCTAAAATACGTTTTTAAAGTGTCCTGCTGAAATTGTGCACAATTTCACACCATGATCCTTCACTGTTCCTCCCATTTGTTTCTGATAAAAGCAGATCCATCATCCACGTGATCCTTTTCTCTGCACCATAAATAACAGTTGGGAAAGAGAAGCATTTCCCACAACACAGCAGCATCAGATATTCACCAATTTTAACCTTATTGGGATGGGAGCCAAGCATACCTGTGAGCTCATCAATTATTTCATGGTCTTTTGATTTTGGACAAAGGCATTCCAAGCCCAAGGATCAAGACATTCACTTCTGCTTCGAGCTTTACCTGCTGGATTGAAGGTGGGATGTGTGTAGGTTGCTGTGTGTGCTACTTTGGATAGATTATGTCCCCCCAAAAGCCATATTCTTTGATGCAGTCTTGTGTGGGCAGGTGTATTAGTGTTGATTAGATTGTAATTCTTTGATTGAGTGTTTCCATGGAGATTTGACCTACCCAACTGTAGGTGATAAATCTGATTAGATAAATTCCATGGAGGTGTGGCCCCACCCATTCAGCATGGGCCTTGATTAGTTTACTAGAGCACTATATAAGCTCAGACAGAAGGAGTGAACTTGCTACAGCCAAGAGGGACACTTTGAAGAATGCACAGGAGCTGAGAGAGGAGCTACAGCTGAGAGACACAATTTGAAGATGGCTGTTGGAAGCCGACACTGACATTTTGGAGAATGCCATTTTGAAACACAACCTGGGAGCAAGCAGACACCAGCTGTGTGCCTTTGTAGCTAACAGAGGTTTTCTGGATGCCATTGGCCATCCTCCAATGAAGGTGCCCAATTGTTGATGCCTTACCTTGGACACTTAATGGCCTAGACTGTAACTGTGTAACCAAATAACCCCCTCCTTTTATAAAAGCCAATCCATTTCTGGTGTTTTGCATTCCGGCAGCAGTAGCAAACTGGAACACCATGCCTTCTGGATCACTCAGGGTAGCCCCATTATATGTCTGTTGTCCTAGCAAATGGTTAACAGTGGCCTCTTCCACTCTCAAATGTGTCCTGTGCTGTCTGATAAATTATATGTTCACCCTAGATGTAAGCTTAGAAATGGGTGCTCTGAATTGCTTCCCTCCCTCTCTCTGTTTCTCTCTTTCCCTATTACCCAGCTGATGAACGTTCTGTGTACTGACACCTTCTTTCCCATCCATAAAGCACTCTTCATAGTCAGGAGACTTATAATCAAAGACAACAGCACAGGACTGGAGGAAAAGGAAAGTTAAAGGGAGCAACATGATTTTAGTTTCTACCACGTGCAAGGTACTATGCGGGAAGCTTTTCAAAAATCAAGCTTTCTTTCTAAGAGCAACCCCCTGAAGTACCATCAGTTTCAGGATGCACAGTTTTTCACTCATTAACATCTCGAAATTGCTGTCATCTTGCCGTTGCTGCTGACCATGCAGCATTGTGATGTTTTTGTCATTGTCTTGGCATGTACCTGCATCAAAACTCACTGACTGGCCATTGGCAGCTTGGAAGATGCTCTTAGAAGCAATAGCAGAGCATTCTCTTAGCCCCTGGGAATCAAATGTTTGTGGAGAAGGGATTGCAGGGCTGGTGAATCAGAAGTTTTTCACAATATCCCAGAAGCAGACATCAGTAGTAGGCTAGCACTATGGAATTGCAAAGCCAGATTAAGCCTAAGCAAAAATGACTTTGGGTTATGTTAAGCGTTCTCTTAAGAAATGCTACATCACTGACAGGCTTGATGGCACAGAGGACACTACTGTGTGGAAAAACATCTATCTGATGATTTTGAATTGAAAACTGACTCTGAACATGAAGAAGGTTTAGGAATACACCAACCAATGTAATTCATTATGAATTTTTTTCCTTTCTACATGGGCCCAAGAGTGAAATGTGATAAAATCTATGTAAACTAAGTTTAAAAGAGATTTTAAAATAACTATAAAATAAGAATTTCAAGTGATTAAAAAATTGGGCCAATGTTATTTGGAAGCATTTGTTTCCTTTCTTAGTGGTATTTAAAATAGCACGTGTTCTACAATCAACAGTGTCCTATGGTGATTAAATATGGTAGGTACTGGTGAGTCCACATTGCATGTGAGCCCAGAAGGATGTATGGCTTGCCTAGGGTCACACAGTCAGCTAATGGCAAAGCAAGGCTACGGTTGGAATGACTCAAAAGTTGAATGAAACAGCAGTCACTGGGTTGCTACCAAGTGTCAGACAGTCTACTGGGAGATCCAGCAACGAAGGAAGCAAGTGTCATCCCTGCCCTCATAGAGCTTCCAGTCCTAGGGAGACAAACAGAGAGGCAGGTGGTGATTCCTCCTGATGGGTCTGATGATAGTAGAAGGACCAACCCTGAAACTGGGGGCTCTGGGTCAGCAGCCAAGAGGAAAGGGTTCCTGAGCTGTGGTCAGAAGAGGGAGAAGGCATTAATTAGTTAAGCACAAAGAATGCAGGGAGGGACAGTATTCCAGGTAGCAAGAACAGGTGAAGTACACATTCCTGGTGATTAAGCTGATATTTTCCTCACGGTTATGCTACTCTGCCTTCCCGAGATGTTCATATGCTAGGGTCAGGGCAGCACCCAGGGGTAGACCCCAGCAGCTCCCCTGTGGAAAGAGAAGATGAACTTTCCTGAGTCCTGATACTTTGGGCCTTATTTTCTCTCATTCTCACAGAATTAGGAATAGGCATTAAAAAGTCCCATTTAAAGATGAGAAAAACCAAGGCGCAAAGTGCTAACCCGCTGTGCCCAAGGCCATGCAGCAAGGAAAGTTGGAGGTAGGATGTGAACCCCAATTGATCTGACTCAGAGTTTATGCCATTGCATCAGACTGGGCCACACCTTCCCAAGAGCAGAAAAGACTCTGGATCCATCTGATTTAACCTCCTGACCCTTTGGTCTCTGGGTGGGCAGCAGTGGGCAGCAGATGGGTGGTGACCTCCCTGGTGACACGGCCAAGGGCAAGCTATGAACTGGGATGTCAAGGAGCAGCCTGCTCTTCACACTTGTGTCTTCATTACTTTTATCAAACATGTATTTAAGGATCATCCAAGCAGAGAAAACCACAGCTTTAAAGCAATTACTTGGCAATGATCAGGAGGGGCCGAGGGGATTGTTTGCTTATTTGCATGAGTCTAAAATGCCTGCTTTCTTAATTAAGGCTTAACTCTGGGTCTTGCCTCCAGCTTTTCTTTTTCATTTTTTTTTTTTTTTTCTTTTCTCTAACAGGTCTAGCCTTCCCCCATCACTGCAGGTCCTGGGCCCAAGACAGCTTTGCCTCCACTTGCTTTCTCCCCTCTAAGAAGCATCTGCTCCTGTGCTACCATTGAGACTATCTCCCTTTCTTAGCCCCAATCCTCAGCTGCTTCTAATGTCATAATTATCATCCATAGCCATCTGATTGTTGGTGACTCAGGCAGGGGCTAGGGATACAGGGGTTTCCCTGCCTGGAGCTCTTTCCTCCCACCAACCTCCCTTAGTAGCACACACTCGTCCTTAAAATCTCATCTCGAGATCACCTGCTCTGGGCCAGTATGCTCTGGGGGCTCCCTGTCTGGCTCTCATGGCCTCTATGCTCTCATGCATTTTGGTTTTATTTCTCCGGCAATTGGCAAAGCAGCTGGAGCACAGGAAATGCTTGATTAATGCTGCATGAACAAATGAATGAATGAAGAAATGAATGAACCAGTGAACTAGCTCTGGTATTCAAGAGGGTGCAAATGTTTGGGCTGTCAGGGGTGGGGAGTTATGAACTTCATCTCATCACAGAATACAATTAATTAGGTATTGCTTTTCAAGTATTGTGATGTTTAATGATGTTTAATGGTTGCATAATAACTCCTCATGTTTTTTGTTGTAATATTTATACACCATTCTCTTCCTGTTGGACATAATGTATGAATCACTCTCTTAGTAGCCTTGATAGAGAATTATTTAACCCTGCTTGTTGGAACTACTTGAAGAACATTTCCTGTCCTTGGCTTACTTTTCACTGCTTATTAAGAATCCTTTAGTTGTCCTGCGCAATTTCATTTATTTGTTCATTTGCTCACTCATTTATCAGATATTTATTGAGCATCTACTGTGAGGCAGGCACAATGATACCATGCTGATGCAGACATGAGATCCTTGCCTCTGGAGATCTTGCAACATAGTGGGAAAGAGAAGCTAGCCACCTGGCAAATTCAGGTGGCAGACATGCTTCTGTCTCAGAAGGGACAGATTTCTATGAGAATACAGAGTTGAGATAACTATAAGTGGACTTGTGTTATTGGAAAAGACTTTGCAGAGGAAGTGACATCTAAATTAAAGGCTGGTGGATTGTATACGAGTTAGTCAACAAAAGAGAAGGGAGAGACAAAGTTCCAGTTGTCTATTACTGTATAACAAGCTGTCCCCAAACTTAGTGATATGAACCAACAATCATGCCGTTATACCTCCCAATTCTGTGGGTCAGGAGTTCAGGTAGGGTTCAGCCAGGCGATTCTTCTGCTCTGAGTGGCATCGTCTGAGGTCATCTGCTAGTACTCAGCTGGGAGCTGGTCTGGTCTGATGGGTTCAGATGGCTTCAGTCAAATGCCTTGGTGGGGACAGTGGGAAGACTGTGTTCTCCTGGGCCCCGGGCTCCTCCTCTACACAGTCTCAGGGGTTCTCCACGAGCTCCCCCCTTGTCGCTCTAGTAAGACAGACTTCTTGCAAGACAGAGGAAGCAAGGCCTGGGGACAGAAACTGCAGGCTGTTACTTTCCTTGTACCCCACTGGTCAAGTTAGTCACAGAGCCTGACTCGATTCAAGGGGAGGGGGCACATCTGTCGCTAGGAGAAGTGCCAGGGAATCCATGGCCATCTTTAATCTGCCATCTTGGAGTGTTGGAGGAAGGATTCCAGGCAGAGGGAGCCACACGTGAAGGTTAGAGCGCACACAACTGAGCGGGAGATGCAAATGAGTCCTTGGTGGCTGGAGGGTAGACTCCAGGGGCCACAGTCATAGATGAGGCCTCAGAGCAGGCAGAAGTAAAGCAGAGCAGACCTGGTTGAGACATGGTATTGGGTCTGGAGTTTATCTTGAGGACAACAGGAAGGCACGGAAGGATTCTGAGCAGGGATGTTACCTGATCAGATCTGCAGTTCAGAGAAATCACTCTGGCTGCAGTGTGGGGAGCACGGGAAACAGTTTGCAGAGGGACTGAAGCCACAGATACTTGCACGGAGGAAGGGATGGAAAGAGCTCAGGGGAGATATTTGGCTGCCTTCAATGCCTTCAAAAAAGGGAGGGGATAGTGGGGTGGCAAGAACTGGACAGATGGGGCAGACATTCAGGAAATGGAATGGTCAGAATGATTTCCTACTCCCATGGGCCCCCTCTCTCCTGGCCGCCCAGCCTCTGCTTTGGCACGTCCTGCTTCTGTCCCACAAGGGTCACAAGTCCCTGTTCTCTGCCTCTGCGAAGGGAAGCTCTGCTGACACCCAGCCCTGCACAGGCAGTTGCAAAAGCAGCTGCGTTTCCATCCCAGCATCTTTAACGAGCATCAGTCAGCTTCCCATATGTGAAAAGTGGGGACAATAATATTAAATGTGACAAATATTTAACCGTCTCTGAAGCTGTGATCTTGATAACAGCTGGGAGGAATGATAAAGTGGCAACAAGGAAGGAAATCAGATTTCCTGTTGGAGAAGTTGATAAAACATTTCATTTTTTCTAAACAAAGGGAGTTCGGGATTGACCTGATTTATTTCAAGCATTCAATGGCCATTTTCGAATCCCAGAGTCAAGCCTGAGGGCTTCCTTGTCCCTCAATTGACCCCCGTACTTTCCTGAGAGGCAATTGACGACACCCACCGTTCATCAAGTTTGCATGAGGGAAGCCTGGATTTGAAGTCCTCCCCTTCCCTCCCCAAACCAGCCCTTTATCCTCCTAGTTTCAGTTTCCTCATTTTAAAAATGAGAATAACTGATTTCAATCTCCTAGAGTTGGTATGAACATTATGTGAGATGTGGGTGAAAGCTTAACAAACACTGGTTTGACATCCTCAGTTAAGTTGCCCTCAGTTCAAATGTGAGGAAAGAAAGGCTCAAGAGGTCAAGTGACTTATTCAAGGTCACTCACAGAGAAGAGGCTTGAGATGCTGCAATAATGGGAGAGACTGAGACTTGTCCTCTTAGGCTCTGCCACACAGCACTCAGACCAGTGGATGGGCATGTGTGGAAGCAGGTTTGAACAGCTCAAGAAGGACCTTTCATGCTATTTGAGTTATGCAAGAATGTGTGTGTGTGTGTGTGTGTGTGTGTGTGTGTGTGTGTGTGTGTGTGTGTGTGTGTGTTAGTGAGCTCCCCATCATCAGAAGCATTGAAGCAGAGGCTGGAGTCATCTGGTCAGAACCATGGTGAGGGAACTCCTGACTCCCATGTGCAATCAGAGCAGATGACCTCTAAGGTATATTCCAGGTCTGAGAATCTGCAGGGTCATAAACCGAGTGTTTCAGGAATAAATACTGAAATCCCCACAAGGGGTAGTTCTGGTTATTTACAGGCAACCACTTGGCACTGGGGCCTCTGAGGGGTCAGGACGAATTGGCCTCTGTGATCTGGTCTGGCCGGGCCCCTGGACACAGCCTGGGCCACCTGTGTTCCCCAGAACAATTTGCACCACAGCAAACTGAATCCTACCCCATTACCCACATAGACACTGCTTCTGCCAACTCCATTACACCTCTGAGATGGAGCCACAGTGGCTGTGAGGTTTCCTGGGGTGTATCTGGTTTCTCCCTGAAAAGAGAAACCCGAGGAGGCCTTTTCCACCATCGTGCTGCGGAGAAGGCTGGCAGTAACGAGCTGTTCTCTGAAACGGAGCCTCCCTGATAGGATGGAAGGAAGCTGGTGGGGCCTGGCGGCCTCAAACTCACCTAATGAAATATGTTTGACTTTAAATTCAGTGGAGTTCTCTCTCCTGTCTCCCTCACTCCACCCCCACTCAGCACAAGTTTGTCTCGTAGCAGCTTGCTCTTCTAGCTTGGGGTCAGCAAACTTTCCTAAATGGCCAGAGAGCAAATATTTTTGGCTTCACAGGCTGAATGGTCTTGGTCAGAACTACCAACTCTGCCACTAGAGTGCAGAAGCGCCGTAGACCATGGGTAAGCAGCGGGCATGGCTGTCTTCCAATAAAACTTCACCAAAATATCGGCAGCAGGCTGCATTTAGCCCATGGGCCTTAGTTGGCCAACCCCTAATTTCTAGCTAGTCCTTCAACAAACCAAGAGAAGAAAAGTCCATCCCTTAGGCCAATAACAGGTGCTGGGGGAGTTATGTGCTCGCTGCCCAAAGTGTGGCCCCTGAAACAGCAGCATCATTGTCACGAGGTCCACGGAGTTGTTGGAAATGCAGAATCTCAGCTCCCACCCCACTACTCCCCTAAATCCACCCCCATCATTTCACAAGGCATTTTCACAAAATTCTCCAGATGATTCATATGCATGTTCAAGTTTGAGAAGCACTGGGTTATAAGAGGAGTTTTGGGATTAGTGATTAACACTGGTATTCAAATACTTTTATTGTTGTGGTGGTTATTGCTAATTATATGGAAGAGGTAGAAGGTAAGTACCATGAAGTTCAGACTCCAAAAGAGAGGATCATTGTAGAGGGTTGTTGTAAAATTTCCTTTCATAACTATAGTGATGATGGCTAATCTACTCATAGTCTTTGGCAGTTTCCAAAGTGAGTTAACAAAATTTTATGAAATTTTCTCCTGAGTTCTGCTCATCCCTGGTGGTTCCTCTCACATGTGGTGCCCCCTGGAGTTGTGCAGTGAACTGCCTGAGCAACTGTCCACAGGGAACCTACCTATAAAGCTATCATTACCACCCAGGTTTTCAGATGTGAAAACCAAGGCCAGGAACCTTTGAGAAGAGGGGAATATTGAGGTATGTTTTAAAGAATTATCCTGGACTTGTATAAGGGAGGGAGAGAGGAATACAATATCTATATATCATTTGGCATGTCAGAAGCATTTTTCCACTTTGATCCTCAAAATCCTGTGAGGTAGGTAGGTGTCTGTGTTGTTCCCATGGAGGCCCCATCCTTCTGCGACAAGTTGTGTGTCTGTGGAGGAGTCACTGGTCGTCTTTGAGCTCTGATTCCAAGCAGCCCAGACGAGGAATTGCTGGGAGCAGGGATAAGGCTCTATGGCTGTGGCCCATGCCTCCCACAGTCCTGGGTCTGTGTTAGTCCTGTCACCTAGTGTGTCCCATTACAAGTCCCCAAACCTAAAATCAACCCACTTCCCAGATGCCCAAACTGAATTTTACCCAGAATTACACAAAAGAATTGAAAGCAGGGACTCCAACAGATACTTGCACACATTGTTCATAGCAGCATTATTCACAATAGCCCAAAGGTGGAAACAATACAAGTGTCCATTAACAGATGAATGGATCAATGAAATGTGATGTATCCATACAGTGGAATATTAATCAGCTGTAAATAAGAGTGAGTTCTGCTACATGCTACATATAACATGGATGAACTTTGAAACATGCTAAGTGAAATAAGCCATACATAAAAGGATACATATCATAAGATTGCACTTATATGAAATATCTAAATTCAAATTCATAGAGACAAAATCCATTAGAGTTTACCAGGGGCTGAGGGTGGGAGGAGGAATGGGGAGTTATTATTACTTTAATGGGTACAAAAGTTCTATTGGGAGTGATGAAAAAGTTTTGGTAATGGATGGTGGTGGATGGTCATACAACATTGTACATGCAATCAATGCCCCTGAATTGTACACTTAAAAATGATTTAAATGGCAAATTGCATATTATAAATGTTACCACATATTTTGGTTTGCTAAAACTGCCAGAATGCAATATACCAGAAATGGGTTGGCTTTTTCAATGGGTATTTATTAACTTATGATTTAAAGTTCTTAGGCCATGAAAATGTCCCAACTCAAGGCATTGACAGGATGATACCTGGACTCCGAGGATAGGCTGCCGGCACCTGGGACGCCTCCGTCACATGGGAAGGTACATGGCTGGTGTATGCTGGTCCTTTGCTCCCAGGTTTCATTGCTTTCAGCTTCTGGTTCCAGTGGCTTCCACTCTGAGCTTCTGTGGGTCCTCTCTTAACTTCTCTGGGGCTTTTCTCTATGAGCTTCTCTTAATGTCATATCTTAGCTTTTGTATATGTTTTATCCTCTTACAAAGGACTCCAGCAAGAGAATCAAGATCTACCCTGAATGAGGTGGATCACATCTCAATCAAAATAATCTAACCAAAAGTTCCCACCTACAATAGCTCTATACCCACAGGAATGGATTAAAAGAACATGGATTTTTCTGGGGTTACATAACAGCTTCAAACTACCACATCATGAAAAAAAAAATTAAATGTTAAAAAACTGGAGAGAAAAATTGAATTTCAGAAGTTTGGTCACATGTCTGAGGTCACACAGGTGCTAATCCTTGAGCTGGGGTTTAATGACCCCCAAACCTGACCCTTGCCCTAGCAGGAGAGGCCACGCAGCTTTGGGATTTGCAGATGGGATGGGATCTAAGGGACATTGCATAGCTGACCAACGTTCCAAACCATCTTGACTATTTGCTTAGGGTTTTGCAGAAGCTCTTGCCAAAGATGAGACCATAAAAACTCAGAGTGACAATACCATTATTCAAGATATCCAGAGCCCTTCATGTTCCTTCAAAAGCTCACTGGTGTTTTATGTCATTAAAATGTATTGTTTAATATTTGAGCAGCCACCTGTTGCGTGCATTCACCGAGTCCCAAGTTTCTCATCTGAGACTGCAGCCCACAAGCCGTCTTTGGGTTTCTTTTTACCTTCCCTTAGTCCCTCCCCATCTGGTTCACAAACCCCCAATTAAGACGGACCCAAACAGCTGGGGGCAGGCTGTGTAAACAGCACCAGGGGCCACCGGCTCCGGCCCCTCCCAGCAGCCCCCACAGGAGCCCCTGGTTCCCATTCCACCCCGGGGTCTCTGCCCTGGGATAACCCTGCTCCCAGGCTGACTTTGTTTTTCTCGGTTTGCAATCCCTCCAGTCCACACTGCAGTCAGTCAGGGTGACTCTGCCATGTCTTAAGGGCTCAGACCACTGAGACGCCATTTCCAAACTTACCAAATCCTCCCCAAAGCCCCCATTAGAAATAGAAGGTTAAATTCCATTTCAGTCACAAGGGGCCTCTGCTCCAGAATTTCTCCCTGAGTAACCTCAGGCAAAGTCTCTTGACCTCACCGAGCCTCAGATATTTTCTCTAAAATAGGGGTGATAATAGTTCCTTCCTTGAGGAGATTCTTGTGAAGATTGTGTAAGACGATGTTGTTTAAAAATATGAGGTGTCCCAAAAGCCTTGGCACAATTTTAAAATTTAATAACTTCAGAAGTATAAATGCTGCAAACTTTCAAAACACATCATTTGAAAGTCGAGTGATTTTAAAAAAATTATTTAGTTTTGTGAATTGATAAATTTTTCATTTTAATTTTTGTTTCAGTCAATATTTGCCACATTCACCCCAAGAGGCTGGAAAAAATAACTGAAAATTTAAAGACTTCTCTATAAAAATCACAAAAGCGAATAAATGTAAGGAAAATCGAATAATTAAACTTCCAAACGATGTTTCTGTATTCTTACGGCATTTATATCTCTGAGCTTATTAAAGCTTAAAACTGCACTAAGACTTAGTATGGGCTACACAGAAAGGTCTTCTTTTATCATCTTTATCATAGTTATCACCGCCATCATTTGGTCCAAGGACTCATAAAGGACATCCTTTTCCTTTGATAAATATTAACTACCAAGGTCGGAGAAATCGTGTCCCGTTTCTGTCACTCTTTCAGCACTGATCGTGGGGCAGAGCCCTCCCATCTCTGCCTGGGGAAGGTCCGAAGGGGTTGCCCTGCTATGTCGGCCTTGCATCCTTTGCCAAGTTTCTTCTCTCCCACTTAACCCACCTATGGAGCTTGGGTGAAGCATGGTGGACCACAGACCCCGGCAGGCACAGGGGTGGGGGCGGCACATCCCTACAGCACTACGGAAACCTTGGGCTCACATTATGTTTTGAATCCAGCTCCTTCCTGGATTTCACAAAGACCCCCGAATTCAACATTCAGGACCAAACTCATTAATTTGGTGCCCCATCTCCCGTAATTGAGATAATCACAAACTCAGTCACCCTATTGGCATCTTCCCCCAACTCCCACCCTGCCCCTCTCCCACCTCCCGGACTGAGTGTTCCCACCTCCCTCCTTCCTTCCTCTGCACCTTTCTTCAGCCTCCCCCAATCCTCTCCCTCCTGTTTATCGCTTATTGTGCATTCTGGAATCTCCACTCTACGGCAGCCCTTCCTCCAGCATTAACCTCCTCATAGGGACTTCTACCCCCAGGATCCCCTAGATGGCATATTCTTCCCCTAAGGACCTCTACTCAGTAGGAAATCAGGAAATCTCTCAAGTTCCAGAACCTGGTATCCATTAGGATATCTAGAATTGAGGTAGAGAAGTATGGGACAATTTTTCCTGCTTCAACAACTTGGTTTGTAGTTACTGCAATTATATGAGATAGAAAATGAAATTAATGAGTTTGTTCTCAAGGGTTGAATTGGGGCATCTTTGTGAAATCCAGGAGGTAGCTGGATATATGGGTCTGAAACTTCAAGGAGAAGTCTAGGTGAGTATTAAACCTGGGCTTTCCACACTTGGCCAAGGGGGATTGTGCAGCAGGAGTGGAACAGGGAAGAGGACAGAGCCCAGGAGAAAAGTCAAAGGTACATTCCTGGTGGTGATTCTGGAAGGATGATGTCTGGGGTCACAGAAGCCAAAAGGGGACAGTGATTCAATGAAATGACAAACAGTGGTTAGTGCTGGTGAGATGTCAAGAGGGACAAAGACTGATGGAGGTGGCTTGTAGGGGGCCAGTGGGGACCTTCACAAGAGCAGTTTCAAAGGGAATGTAGGTGATGGCAGGGTATGGAGGAGTGAGTAGGGGGTGGAGAAGTAGGGTGGTCACCACAGCCAACCCTTTCAACAAGACGAGTCACAACAGGAAGTAACTAAACAGAGTAGAAGGGAATGGAGTGAAGGGTGTTGGTTAGAAAGGGAGAGACCTTAAAATATTTTCATGCCAAAGGAAAGGATTGTGGTGTTTTGAACACTGCTTACCCCTGAAGATCTGGTATAAGCTGTGATGAACCTCCTCCTCTGCAAACTGGACTCACATACACACTTACCATCTTACGGTGTGGATTTCACAAACCCTCAGAAGCCTGTCTCCAGACCCCAGCAGCAACCAACAGTGTCAGGGCAGAGAGAGGATGCTGGGGCCGAAGTGGGGGTTCTTGCTCTTCTCCCCTTGGAGACCTCACTTCTTTCTGGTCTTATTCAAGGACTTTTTCTTCCCTATCCCTTTCATAAGGACTATCCCCATTTTACAGGTGGGGAAACTGAGGCACAGGGGGTGGGGTTATGAGTTGCTCTCTTTCACTCCCCTCTAATAGAAGCGGGAACGCAACCTGGGCCTCCTGAGTTGCTGGGTCTAATTAGACTCTAATCGAGTTCCCTCTCCTTCCTCTTAGGCTGTCACAGTGACACTAAATTATAGGATTCAAACATATAATTTCCTAAACTTAAATGTGATTTATCTTAATATGACTTTGTACAGGTCACTTTATCATGCACCAGTGTCAGAGACCAGATCTATTATTCACAGGGACTATTGAATCAGAGAATCTGGAGCCAGAGAGACCTTGAAAGGTCAGCAGGCGCTCCCCCCACCCCCGCACCACGCTGCCCTCCCCATCCCCCCACCCCCGCACCACGCTGCCCTCCCCCATGCCTCCTGCACTTAATGTGAACAGAAAAAGGAGAGGCCCAACATCCACAAACCTCACATCCTGATTTGGGCTTAGCTTAAAGCCCTCTAAGTCACCTCCTCAAGGAGGGACTGTGCATTCAATGCTAAACTTAGATATTATGCTGATCCTACCTTAGGTGGCCTGGGATCCATCTTGGCCAACAGAATGGGCAGTTCTTCAGAAAAATTCTTTGGAGTCACAGAGTCATAGGCATCTTAGAGCAGGAAGATGACTGGTATATAATTCACAAAAGCCCCAAGAACAATGACATCCTGACCTGAACTTGCTTTACAGATGAAGAAGCAAAAGCCAACGGAGGAGATGGAAGGCCAGCATGGCTGTTCTGTCTTGGAGGAGACAAAGCAGGCTGGTGGAGACCTTGGATTCAAACCTGGGCCTCCTCCATCCCAGTTCCAAGTCTCCTTGTCCTCTCACCACCTGCCAACCAGCTGACCCGTGCCCTTTGATGTTAGCGTGGGGGAGCAGGTAGCTGATGTGTATCTCCACCCAGGATGGGACTCAGCCTGGCAACTTGATCTCAAGCCAGAGGCTTTGCAACTTTGGGAAGATGGTGGTGATCAAAAGAACATATTTTTCTAATGACAGGCACCTTTAGAAATTGAATATACCCCTTGTCAGCCTCAGGAGTTGGTGGAAGAGGGATGAAAAAGATCTGTTGCGAGTGAGCCTTCTGTTGACAAGTTGATGGAAATGTGTTCAGGCCAGGCAGGATCCCCAAGCTCCATCCAGAATCCAGATATGTGCTGAAGAAAGCAAAATGCAGGGACATGAGGACAGCATGACTCAGACCCTGAAAGCTAGCGTGACCACGTTATGTATGTGCAGCCTGGCCAGGCACTGACTTAAACTCCCACTGCCTCGGCTGTCGTGAGGATTAGAGGAGATAAGGAATGTAAGACACTTAGCGTGGGACCTGATAGACACAGTGTGCTGCCTCCATAATGCTGACTTTTGTGGCACATGCTTACCTTCTTTTCCCAAATCCAAAATGGCAGCAGCTGGCTGCACGTGCATGCAGTCTCCCAGGGGCAGCATTCACCTTGTTGTCTGATGATCACAGACACATGTCCCTGAAGAGAGCACGGGAGGGTAGAGGGGAGCAGAGGCCAAGGGCAACTGTCCCCACAGCCAGCCCCTCCTCTTTGGGAACCAGGTTGCCTGTTCTTAGAATGAGGGGAGAGAAAATCCCTTGGTTTTATTTTTCCTACTCCCTGTTTCAGAATGAGAGAGGCTCCCTGTGCCAGCAGCTCTGCAGGTGCTAGGGATAGTAAAGGTGGCTCAGACCCAGACTTTGCCCCTGGACCCAGTTGAGATGGTTGCTCATCCATCTAGTGGTGACACACACATGGGAACAGTTTTGAAAGAGCAATTCTTCAGGCCAGGGTCGGGGGGACTTCAGAGAGGAGGTAATGTTAGAGCTGATCATAGGGGAGTGGGAAGGAGTTTTTCGTTGTTAATTCAGTTGGATAAAGATTCGAAAGCCACTGGGAAAACTGCATGGGCAGTGGCTCCAAGGTCAGAAGGATCTTGGCAGGTTCAAGAAAGAGAGAACTGTTGGTTTGTCAGGGCCCAAGATGTGAGTATGCAGGAGGGAGCTTGGTAATGGGGCAGAGGGTGGAAACTGAGGCTGGAGAGATGGGGCTGGAGAGGGATGGCATCCAGCTTGTAAAGGACTTGACATTTCCTGTCCTGAATCCACAGGCCCCTGCATAGGAGGCAGCTAACCCATCCTGGGAGTCAGGGGTGCTTCCTGCAGGGAGTGATGGATGAGCTGGAAACTGAAGAGTTGGCACAAAGGCCTGGGCAGGACTGAACCAGGCTGAGAGATTGGCAAGTGCAGAGTCCTGGGGCTTGCGGAGGATGGAGGGAGAAGGGCAGATAGAGAGACAGACAGCCTTCGCCCTGAAGCCCGGATTTAGGGTGAGAATGTAAGAGGGGTGGCAGGAGATAATGCTTGGGCAGAAGTTGCGGCCAACTTCCCAGGGCCTCACAAGCCATCTGGTCGACACGGTCCAGACTGCAAGCAGGGGGCTGACGTGCTCAGGATTTCATCTCAAAGACCCGGGCTAACTCTAGCTCTCTGACTTCAGGGCCTGCCTGCTCCCCTCTCTACACAACCCCAGCAGCCAGGTGCACTGGTTTGATGCTATCTGGTCTTTCAGCCCTTGCCTGTGGAATCTGTTTCCTTGTTTACCTGGGCACGGAGGATGCCAGCCATCACTTAGATTTTTAAGTGCTCATAGAGGGTCCCCCTTGCTGGGCCTAATGCAGATTTGTGGTTGTTCAGTAGAATTCATTCTGCATTACAAGAGTATGATATTACCCAATGTTTATGGATGGCTGGGTCTAAAATATCCATTCTGAAGTCCACTGAAGGATGAAATTCCTTGTTACTTTCATAGATTCTCTTGCCTTACTTTTTCCCCCTGTGGAGGAATATAAAGCATTAGCATTAGTATTTTTAGCTCAGAGCCTGGTCATTTTTCTAATCATACCTGAGCAAGAAGGAAGGACATTTTCTAGGGAGATGTGTGGTGTGATGAAGACAGTCCCAGACTGGGAGGGGTCCCCCAAAGCAACCCCACCTCTGATCAAGGCCTCTATTTTTCAGGTTTCAGCCCAATCTCTAGCAGCTGGGGGCTTCTGCCCAGATTTTTTCGGCAACTGTCAAGGATATTGATGTTCATCAGGATGCCAGGCTGAACCAGCGGGCTAGCCCAGCCCAGCCGCCTTCCAAAGACGGAAATAGGGCCAGGCTGTGGCCTTGAGTCCTTGTCACTTCTTTCTCCATGGTCAGGATGCCATTGCTCTTGGGGCTTCCGTAAAATGCCCCCGCACTCCATAATTCTGGATTGACCTACTCACAACCCCACCAGCTGCACCCTGTCCTGCCTCCATCACGAGTCCCTGCTGCCTGGTGGATCCCTACCTTATCCTTGTTTGCCTGAGAAGCCTTTCTTGCTGCTCCCAGGGGGAACTGACCACCCTCCCAGGGTGAACTGAGACCCTCTGGACCCTGCCCTGACTTCCTGCACGGCACCTGCCATGCCTATGACATTCATGTGTTCCCATGCCCAAGGCCTCCATGTCTCCCCTGTCTGACCACCTGTTGGATCCCCTGCATATTGCAGAGTGCCTGCCACCAAAAACATGTACTGCATGGTGCAATGTGTGGTTGAAGGAACCCACTCAGAAGCATTTCCGTGGACAGCCTAGAGCCTACTGCATTGCAGAGGACCATAGCCCACCACAGTCATGGCCCCTTGTATGGTGCTAGCAGCTGTATGATGCTAGCTGCTATAGGATGCTAACAGCTCTGTGTGGCAGGGATTGGTATTATCTACAGAAGAGTAGTGAGAGAAACACAGCCTCTGCCATCTTGGAGCTTATAGTTTGGGTAGAAAGCAGCCAATTAAACAGAGCGTAGATGTGTGGCCGAGTCCCAGGACAGACTGAGTATAGGATAATATGGGGCATAGGGCAAGATATCTTGCCTACTTTGTGATTCCAGGAAGGGTTTTTGTGGAAGTGCCTTTTACACAGAAACCTAAAGCACAGGTAGGGATTGACCAGCCAAGAGTGGGCAAGAGGGATCCAGGCAGAGTAACAGCAGGCTGGGAGGGCT
The DNA here is from genome assembly GCF_015220235.1 of Choloepus didactylus. Taxonomy (NCBI): domain Eukaryota; kingdom Metazoa; phylum Chordata; class Mammalia; order Pilosa; family Megalonychidae; genus Choloepus; species Choloepus didactylus. The sequence continues at coordinate 20,673,021 of NC_051328.1, read as the reverse complement.
GGAGCCTGGGCTCGGTGTGCCCCTGGGAGGAGGACTGGCCTGGAGGGCACCGGCTTCTCTGATCTGGATGGTTGCAGCTGACCTCGCTGCATCTCCCTCACTCCCAGATGGCCTCCCATGCCTTGGTCCAGTGCTGAAGAGCCATACAAAGCCTCTCTGGCTCCTGGGCACAGGGTGTGCCACGGGTAGCTCCTGCAGCAGTAGGCTGTGTCCCTCAGAGAAGTCCTCCCAGGCAGTGAGTCAGCCCCATTTTCTCATTTCCTGTCTCCTGCCCCTGAACACTGTCCAGGAAGCAGCCCAGCCAGCCTGGGAATCCCCACTGCCCTGCAGCCCCCAGGTGCCCTGCGAGCCCAGGTAGCTGCATATCCCTTGCTAATGCTGCAGATTTCACCTTGCCCCCTGACTTCTCGAAGACTTCCAGACTTCTCCGTTGGGCTGGGAGTAGTGTCCACTGCCTTGGCTCCTTTTGAGGCTTAAATACAACAGCACATGTAATGGTAGCACAGAGTAGGTGCTTTATACGGCCAGTCCCTTCCTTTCCCTTTCTTTCCTTTGCAGAACCCCTCAGGGCTCATCCAACTCCAGTTCATTGTAATAGCGCTTGTTCTAGTTTGCTAATGCAGCTGGAATGCAAAACACCAGAGATGGATTGGCTTTTATAAAAGGGGGTTTATTTGGTTACACTGTTACAGTCTTAAGGCCATAAAGTGTCCAAGGTAACACATCAGCAATCGGGTATCTTCGCTGGAGGATGGCCAATGTGTCTGGAAAACCTCTGTTAGCTGGGAAGGCACGTGGCTGGTGTCTTCTCCAAAGTTCTGGTTTCAAAATGGCTTTCTCCCAGGATGTTCCTCTCTAGGCTGCAGTCCCTCAAAAATGTCACTCTTAGTTGCACTTGGGATATTTGCCCTCTCAGCTTCTCTGGAGCAAGAGTCTGCTTTCAATGGCCGTCTTCAAACTGTCTCTCATCTGCAGCTCCTGTGCTTTCTTCAAAGTGTCCCTCTTGGCTGTAGCTCCTCTTCAAAATGTTACTCATAGCTGCACTGAGTTCACTTTGCCTGTCAGCTCATTTATATGGCTCCAGTGACTCAACTTACACCCACCCCGAATCGGTGGGCCAACACCTCCACGGAAATTATCCAATCAGAGTCATCACCCACAGCTGGGTGGGACGCATCTCCAAAGAAACACTCAAAGAATTACAATCTAATCAACACTGATAACGTCTGCCCACACAAGAGTACATCAAAGATAATGGCATTTAGGGGACACAATATATGCAAACTGGCGCAGTGCTCAACACTTCCAGAGTGTCAGCCCATCACCCTGTGGCATCCCCAGTCCCAGGCCAGAGGCCATGCTAAATGCCTATTGTACAGATGCAGAAATAGAGGCACAAAGAAGTAAAATTACTCCCCCAGAGGTGCCAACTAGTAAGTGGCAGAGCCGGAAATCAAGCCAGGCTGCTGGACCCGCTAGCCAGAGCTTCTCCCTGCCCCGCACACCCCAGCAGGGGCTGGCAGGGGCCTTCTGTTCCAGCTTTTCCCAGTTGTTCTCCAGTAAGAGCATATTAGCAGCTGACAAGTGGCACTGAGAAACACACAGCTGTAAATAATCCAATGCAGGAGAACAGGAGAGCGGTTCTTGACCCCACATCCCCACAAAAGTCATTCCACTCCCCAGGCTCTCTTTTCATTTGGAGGAGCATATGCACGCTCCTCAGAGGCAAGCCTGCATGGCGGGATTCTGCTGGAAGGCACATGCAGCTGCTGATTCCACCAGACACATCCTCAGGCCTGTGGAGGAGGCAGCTGGGAGCAGACTCTCACGGGCTGCCAGCCTCCTGGTTCCCTTCGAGAAAGGCCTTGCTGCCTTTTCCATGGGAAATGGTGAGGTGGGTGCTCCGCCTGCATTTTTAGAAGCAAGGATGGATGGGAGCGCAGACTTCTATTCACTGCCTAAAGAATACCAGGTGTGTTCCCTGCATCATCTCATTTAATTGTCCCACAAATCCTGCTAGGGAAGCCTGTATGGAGGAACCAGCTGAGGCTCCATGGGGTGGAGTGATTCACCTGAAGTCACAAGGATACTAAACACTGAACTCAGGTCTGGCTAGATTGGAACTCAGGTCTGGCTGGACTCAAATCTATGCTTGTCTGCATCCTGATATTCTCTACTCTGGGTCAGCTTTTACATAGGACCCTTCAGTGACTCCCTTTTCCAGCTGGGCAGCCTCTTAGGGGCACAGTGTGTAAGCAAGCATTGGCGTAGGAGCTCGGGGCTAGGGGTTATGAATGTCCAAGCCGCTTTCAAAACAAAAGCAAGTCTCCAGCAAAAATTTCTCATACCCACCACTGATCACGCACCAGGCAGCCCACGGCACGCTCCACCTCTCTATCCACCTGGTGAAGGGGGTGCTGCCATTAGGCCCATTTCACAAATGAGGATACCGAGGCGCACATGGAATCAGACAACCTGGCCAGTGGGGCTCCGGTGAGCGTTCGGCACTCGGGGGGTCTCCACCTGAGGAGGGTGGTGTGGGAGCGGGTTGCAGGACAAATGCAGGGGCAGGCAGGAGTCTGTGACTGGGCTGGGGGAGTGTGGCAGCAGGGACAGGGACACATGGACTGGCTGATGAGTAGGACACAGGAGGCACTTCCTACAAAGCGGACAGAGAAGGAGAGGAAAAGCAAGGGCTTATCTCTAGGTGGGTAGAACTCCCAGGGCTCGGCCTGGGGCACAGGACAGGGAAAGGCTTTGGAAGGAGGCAAAGCAGAGTTCTCAAGAGGAGCAGCGGGGTCAGACAAGTAGGGAAACCAAGTCCCCTGTTAGAGCCAGCTCTTCCCCTAGAAACTGGGCTGAACCTATGCCCGGGGTCCATCAGCCCTGGCTGTGGGGAGAGCAGGGAGAGTGGCCGTCACCACAGAATGTGCCACCCGCCCTCTCTTCAGTCCAGGGTTCCACTTCTCCCCTCCCTCTGCAGAGCAGGAGGGGGCTGCTGATTTCCATAAAGGGGACTCACTTCCTGGCTGGGCACTGCGCAGACTTAGGACCCATCAGTGCTTCAAGGAAGGCACTTCCCCACCCCACTCCCACCTGGGAAGGGGAGAGACAAGGAAGATGAGCCCACCCTTCCTGCAGTCTGGCCAAGCCCTGCGAAGAAGGCTCTGCCTGCCTTTTCATAAAACACATTACAGAAATACTGAGTGTCTCTGACTGTCTCCAGGAGGAGAAATGCACAAGGAAAAGGGGGTTTGGGTTACATGGAAGGAGAGGGATAAAGAAGGACAATCAAAGAGAATGGCAACATCACCAGGCCACAGAGTCTGCTGCCCACATTGAGGTGGAGCTGGCTCAGCACACTCAGGCTTCCAAAGAGGGTTCAACGTAGAAGCCATTTCTGAACCATGCAAAACATAGTCTCTTAGTACATCACACTCCACAAATAATTGCTCTGCACCCGCTCTGCACAGGGTCCTGCCACAATAAGAAAAGGGAATTGGCATCAGGTGAGCTGGAGTTGGCATGGGGGCTCCATGGAAGAGGTGATGATGAGCTTGGTCTGCTATTGCTACATAAAGGATTTTGTTCCTCCCATCTGGGGCATGTCCACTTGCTGGTTCTGGCTCTCATCTCATCTCCCCACCCTAACATCTTCCCTTCTTTTATAACCCTTCTTTCTCGTGGGCCCTGAATCTCACTCTCTGGCTATAAAAATCATGCCCAGTTCAACCTCTAAAGTGCTCAACTCCAGTCTGTGTTCAAAGGCAACGGACAACCCAATAACAGTCTCCAAATCTTGGATCCACTGCCCTTTGAGGGTACCCTCATATGCCTTCTTCACTTCCTGATCAATTTTCTTAAAAGAACTATCTGCATTAATTGGCTCCATTGTATTATATTCTTTTCATGTCTCACTATCACTTTTACTACCCCAACTCCATGGAAATGGTTTTCTAAAAATATTGAGACCTCCTAAGTGCCAAATCCTAATGACTTGTCACTTCTTATCCAACTTGGCAGCATTGGATGCTGTTGACCTTTACTTTCAGCTCCAAAGCCCTTTCTCGGTTGGATTTGCAGACTCTTCTCTCTTCTGGTTCTTTTCCTACCTCTCTGCCCATTCCCTGGGGCACTGGTGGTCTCCAAGCTCCCTTCCTCATTCCTCTCATTGTCTCACTATCTGAATTCTGCCTGAGCAGTCTCCTGAAGCCTCGTGACTCCACACAGCCTCCACCTACACACTGATAACACCAAAATCCCAGGCTCCTGAGCTTGGAAATTTTCAGGGGTGTGTGGCTGCAAGGGACAGGAGTGATGCTTTTGGTGAGCTGGTGATTTGGGGGAGCCAGGATTAGGGACAATAAACATGGGTGTTTCAGAAAGATAGATTGATTTGGGAATTAAATGAGTTGTGGAAGGTATAGGAAAAACAATGCCTTTTGATCCAATTTGGGTAGGAAACAGAATAAAAGTTAGAAATTCATAGCCAAATATTTTTATTTATGTTTGCTTACTGCCTGGCCTGTTGTAGGAGCTTAATAAATGTTGGCTGAATCTATTGTTGATTAGTTAATTGTGCATATGTTTTGTCTTCTTTTAATCCTACTGGATTTTGGAAAAAGGTTGATGTGCGAAATCATTATTTATTGAATGACTGGGAGAATAAATAGGTGGATGAGATAATTAATTAAAACAAAGGAATTGAGGTCTTGCCACTTCCAGCTACTCATCTGTTAGTATTGTCTTCTGGACTGGCATTCAGTTCTGCCTCTGTTTACCCTGACAGGCACTGCTGGCTAAGAGTAATCGTCAATTTGAATGAAACTAACGCTCATTAGGATGAGTGGATTTGGTCTGTTTGCGAAAGTTAGTGAAAATAAAATCAGTTTAATATTGAACCCCACATGTTTCTAACAAGGTCAAGGAAATATCTTGTAGCTTATTAGCCCAATTATTGGGATCTAAAAGTTCCAAGGCCTACAAAGACAGTGGAGCGAAGGTGAAAAGGCAAAATCATTGAAGTGCACTCAAGTTTTAAGTGATGCTTGAAGCTGAGCTTCGAGTTGGAAAATCAAGGTATGTTTGGAAGCTCCAGAGCCAGAACTGCTCATAAAGAGAGGTTTGGAATGATGATGGTAAATGGTGTGTGCACACGGGCTTGAGCTCTTCTTTTGTGTTCTAGGTGTGAGTTCATAGCTCAAAGGAGTTTTACAGGAGAGAGAGTAACATTCAGTTTTAAAAGTAAATTCCCAACAAATTCAAGCCCATCTTTATGACTTTTATGTTCACTGAGTTTATTTTTGATTCTTTCTACCTAGGGTACAGTAAAGCCTTCTAAAACTGTAGCCTATTTTAACTATTCTAAGGACAACAAAGGAAGAGGTTTATGCCCAGACCAGGGTCTTATCTGGGCAGCAGGACACCCCCTGCTCCAGAGTCCATTGTGACAGGCTCACTGGGACTCACACTGAGTTACCCTAAAGGGAATTGGAAAGCTGGAGACAGAGTGTAGGGTCTCTGGGTGCTGACATCCTACCCATCCCCAGGTTGACCCTAGCAGTTGGGGTTTCTGTCCTTCTTGGACCTGGAGAGTGCTGGAGAGTCTGGGCTGTGTTTCCGTCTGTTTTCTCAGCTGGAGACCTTCAGGTGAGAAGAAACACTGCTGCCTCACCTTACGTCAGAACCACACCTTTAGTATATCACTGTTTGGAAGAGAATGTTGTGTCCCAATATTTATGGTGGCACTTTGTTCTTACAGGGACTCTTTTTCACAAAGGAATAGGTCTAGAAATGCTGGATCTGACAGGAAGCTTTGAGATTGGAAACTGGAGAATCTACTAGCTTATTTGGGGATCAAGATTATGCCCACAAGTTAAATTTATTCTGGAAATGTCTAAACTGATGTTTCCCCTGCCCCTACCCCTGCCCATAACCTCTCTCCTTTATCTCTCTCTGTCTCTCTCCCTCTCTCTCTCTCATGCCCACATGTATGCCACATGAGGAAAATAACTCTTGACCCTCTTGCCCTTGTCCATTGAAAGCGTGGCCCTGCCTGCTGGCTCTCTGGAAGCCTTTCAGGTTTGCCTCCCGCAGCCCATGCAAGTAGCTAAATTACCATTCCTCACCTTAACCTCAAAGAGAGGTTGTTAACAAAAGCCTGAGATGCAGGGGAGTCCAGAGGAGCCAGCTTATTCGCAGGCAGGGCCAGAAGGATTGCAGCAGGCATATAAATGGCTTTTTTTTTTTTTTCCTCCAAAGAAGGATTTTAAAGGTTATCAAGTTATTCCCTTTCAAATACAGGGCTGAAATATCAGCGATTATCGTTGCCGAAGAAAGTTTACTGAAAGTAAGAGGTTTGGGAGAGGAAGCTATTCTGAGCAGCCTGAAAGGGCACAGAACGGGGTTCCTTGTTGAAATTCCAACCCCCCACCCCGGGATCTAGCAAACTTGAGCAGATCTTTTATTTTGGGGGGACTTCAGTGTCAGGTTGCTGCATTTGGTTTCAGGCAAGCTTGGCTTTATTGAAGGACTACCACTCTTCAGCTGTGTGACCTTGGGGATGTTTAACCATCTCTCTCAGTCTTCTTATCGCAAAGTGGAGATTAGAAAGCCCCCTCATATGGGGAAGGTTTTGAGGAAAGCTCTTAGCTCACTTAAGGTAGGTGAATATCATTCCCAGGTACTGGCCACAACGATGATAAAAATAACTAAATGGCATTTGTTAAAACTCAGGGTACCCTCCCAATGCTTTTCTTCCAACAAGCAATGGCCAGGTTTGAAAGGCGGCTCCTAACCAACCCCAAGACCAAGTGTATGTGGCTGCACACTTTGGCCCGTCTCTCTTTATCATTGGTGTGCAGGTCTATGTTATTTTGAAATGGAGAAAAACCCTGTCTGTTCTAGTTTCTCTGAGAGTGTGTTTATTTACCCAACTCGTGTTTTACTTTCTCATTGTGTATGTCCTTCCCCTGCATTTCAAGGTAGAAGAGCTATTACATCTAATGAGAGCTCCCTTCTAGCTTGCGGGCCACTTAGAGTGTTCAAGAGTGTGCTAGAATTTTAACCTTCCAATGCATCTTTGTAAAGGCACATCACCCTTAAAAAATGAGATGCCAGCTTCCTGTCAAAAGAAATAGATGCTGATTTCCAACCTAAAAACCACCAATGGTCCTTATGGGTGCCTCATTTAGGTCGAGGATGATATAAACACCATGAGATAGAAAGACAGGGTAATCGCTGCTTGCGGACCTTGGCCATTCTGCTGATATCCATGTTACACATGAACCCAATACATGGTGAGATGACACATTCTTCATTGCATTAAAGCACTGCACTAGGAGCTTGCATCCCATCACTATCAAAAGCATTGCTGGCAACACTGTTCTTTAAGACACTTCAATATCACCTAAGTGAATCAATGTTGCCAGCAAAGGCATTTTAAGAAGTGAGACATAAAGAATAATTGTCTTCTAGGTTCTCATAAGATTGGCTAGATGCATCCTTCACTTTTATCTCCACTCCTATTGAAGCAGTCAATAAAGAGTGCTTCTCTTTACCTTCGCTCACCATTATGGAACCTTCTCTCTGCCCATGTGGATCCTCTCACTGTGCCTTGACCAGACCAGGCTCTTCACCTGACAGATGGCATCTGACTCCTCTTTTAAGACCCAGTTCAGAAGTCACCTCATCTCTAAACTCTTCCCAGATTCCCAGACAGGGTTACTTGTTTCCTGCTCAGAGATCCTACAGTCCTTTCTAACTCTACATTGGCATTTTTCACAATGAAAGGCTCTTAGCTGTTTGCATGTCTTTTGGATTGTGCGCTTAGGGGTAGCAGTTCTGTGTCTTTTCTTCATCTTTTACCAGCAGTGCCTGCAAAAGATGTTTGATACCCACTTGAACTTTGATGAGCAAATGAATGAAAAAATGAGTGACTGTTAAGAAGCCAAAGCTGGTGTTGGGTGCGTGGAACCAAGATTGTCAGAGTGGGAAGGACCTTTACCCCTTTATGATGACTCCTTCCCTTCTGAAGATGAGTACAGTGAGGCCTTGTACTAACTCATGACCCAGAGCCAATCTATCACTCAGCAGAACAACATGTCTTCTTACTCGCACTGGGCAGTTTTCCTTCTGCAGCACAACCTCTGAGGCATTATCCTGAAGGAATTGAGGTCCACGAAGTGGTAACTACCAAAGGACCATGCAAAGAGCAAGTAGAAAGGAAAGCATGCAGGAAGTTGCCTCATTTTATGACTCCAACTCCCTCCTTAGCCATGTCCCAAGGATGCATGTGCCTAGCTGGGACTGGAAGAGAGGATGTCAGCTATGGAATACATAATAATAGTAATAAGGATGATAATTCGGTCACCTTTCCAACTCCCACCCCACTTTCCCTGGGGCTCAGAAAGCCCCAATTTTAACATAGCTATGTGCTTCAGGAGACCCAAATGACATAGGAAGGTCCATCTTCTGGTAGAGTTTCCTCGCTTTCAAAAGGAAACAGGGTTGGAAGATTCAGCCAACAAAAATATAGGATACTCCAGTTAAATTTGAATTTCAGATACATAACAAGTGATTGTTTAGTGTATTTATGCCCCATTTAATATTTGGAAGGTATCTTCCTCTGAAAGCCACCCAGCGCTCAAAAGTTTGCCTGTGCAGATATGAATTCAGTATTAGCTCATACAGCACTGTTAAAAAAAAAAAAAAAAAAAAAAAAGAAGCTGAAAAAGAGCCCAGACTTCAATTAGAAATATGAATGAAGGAGATCTGGTTAAGACTAGGGCAAATCGGGCTAAAGGGTAAAGGTTGAAACTGACTGTGTTTTAAAACTTCAAATTCCATGTGAGACTAAGGGAAGAGATGTCTATTTGGTGCAGGATCTATATTTTCTAAACAATGTAACTCTACAATCAGTTTGTTCAAACATCACAATTACATGGAACTTTGAATAGGAAGTGAGATATGGTAGGTTAGTATAGGTTAGAGTGAAATAGTCACACATTCCAAAGTAATTTTGGCAGAGAATAAAAATATGTTTCAGGGCCCCCCCTGAGGAGCTGGGGGAAAATGCGGCAGTGTTGGACTTCCTCACCTGGACTGATGCTGATGTTCTCGCAGACATTGAGGACTGGTGGTTTGATGTGCCAAGCTCTCTATTGTGGGACTTGCCCTTATGAAGCTTGTTACTACAAAGGAGAGGCTAAACTTGCATATAATTGTGCCTAAGAGTCTCCCTCTGAGTACTTCTTTGTTGCTCAGATATGCCCCCCCCCCCCCCCCCCCCCCCCCCCCCCGTCTAACTGAGCCACCTCAGCAGGTAAACTCACTGCCTTCCCCTCTGTATGGGACCTGACTCCCAGGGGTGTAAATCTCCCTGGCAATGGGGATGAATCTGGACCCAGCATCCTGGGATTGAGAATATCTTCTTGACCAAAAGGAGGATTCAGAATGAAAAGAAATAAAGTTCAAGTGGCTGAGAGATTTCAAATGGAGTCGAGAGGTCACTCTGGTGGACATTCTTATGCACTATATAGATAATACCTCTTAAGTTTTAATGTATTGGAGTAGCTATAAATAAATACCTGAAACTAACAAACTCCAACCCAGTAGTCTGGACTCCTGAAGACGATTGTATAACAACGTAGCTTACAAGGGGTGACAGTGTGATTGTGAAAACCTTGTGGATCACACTCCCTTTATCCAGTGCGTGGATGGATGAGTAGAAAAATGGGAACAAAAACTAAATGAAAAATAGGGTGGGATGGGGAGGATGATCTGCGTGTTCTTTTTTGCTTTTATTTTTTATTCTTGTTCTGGTTCTTTCTGGTGTAAGGAAAATGTTCAAGAATGGATTGGGGTGATGAATGCATAACTATATGACGGTGCTGTGAACGGTTGATTGTGCACTGTGGATGACTGTATGGTATGTGAATATATTTCAATAAAACTGAATTTAATTAAAAAAAAAAGTTTGCCTGTGAAATGTGTGGTCAGGGAGCCGAGTTGCACACAGCATCTTTAATCTTCACTAAACATGCCTGCTTCAGTACACCTAACTTAAGGGACAGTTTGGTCCTAAAGAGTTACAGGTTTTGCACATTTGTTTTCCCTGCTAGCATTTTCTTCTTTACCCAGTGTGCCAGTTTGAATGTATTGTGTCCCCCAAACGCCATTATCTTTGATGCAGTCTTGTGGGGTAGACGTTTTGGTGCTGATTAGATTTGCTTGGAATGTGCCCCACCCAACTGTGGGTGATGACTCGGATGAGATATTCCCATGGAGGCATGGCCCCACCCATTCAGGGTGGGCCTTGATCAGTGGAGCCATATAAATGAGCTGACTCAAAGAGAAGGAACGCAGTGCAGCTGTGAGGGACGTTTTGAAGAGGAGCAAGCTTGCTAGAGAGGAATGTCCTGGGAGAAAGCCATTTTGAAACCAGAACTTTGGAGCAGACGCCAGCCGCATGCCTTCCCAGCTAACAGAGGTTTTCCGGACGCCATTGGCCATCCTCCAGTGAAGGTACCCAATTACTGATGTGTTACCTTGGACACTTTATGGCCTTAAGACTGTAACTGTGTAGCCAAACAAACCCCCTTTTTATAAAAGCCAATCCATCTCTGGTGTTTTGCATTTTGCAGCATTAGCAAACTAGAACACCCAGCCTCCAGTAAAGTTGGCTGTGTTAATGGTATCATTGATTTTGTATTTTACCTGGAAATAGGACTGTGGGAAATTTTTATTGGCACCATTTGAAGCTCTGTCCTAAACATCATTAGGACATGCAAGATGGCGAGGCAGCTCGAAGGGTGGTGAGTAGACTTTGAAGTCCTTCACTAATCCATTGCCTTGCCCAGAAAATTCACTGCAGCTCAGTTTCCTCACCTGCAAAATTATTACCTACCTAATAGAGTTGTGCAAATTAGAAAGAAGTGACACATATAGAGTGACAAGCACAATGGTGGGGAGGGTCCTTGTGTACTGATTGGTAACTGTCTTCCCACTCATTTGTTGGGGTGTTGGTTCTGGTGTGCCATTCTGGAATTCTCTCTACCGCTCTTGCTACATCGACCGCTCTGGCTCTCCATCAGACTAATGGTGATAATGCTGTGTAAAAGATGAACAGACTCAGAGCCAGGAGGCCTGGATTTCTGCCCAGGCTCTCACTGCTTATTCGATAATTAAGATTGGGAAAACAAATTAAATCCAGGAGACACAGCCACTGAAATCAAGTAAGTGATTATGATGATGATGACGATGATAACAACACGTATAGTTTCAACAGTTCTCAAGCTTCTTGGGGGAGAGCTACACTTGATAAGGAGACACAAGATGTTGTGTCTTCATCCAATGAACAGGCCTTTCTGAATCACTGATGTGCCAAACTCTGTGCTGGGCAAAGGGCATGCAGTTGTACACAGGACTCGGCGCTTGACCTCAAGGAGTATCAGTCTAATAAAGCAGATGACTGATAAACGCACAATGTCAGCACCATTCATTTACAGCTGAGACAGACATAATCACAGAAAAGTGTGGGGTACAGATGAGAACCATGTAAATGAGCCTAGGAGCAGCAGGGTGGGGAAGTCAGGCAGGAGGTCCTACAGGGGGTCCCACAGGTGTGGCTGGCAAACTGTGAGCAGAGTATTATAGGAGGGATCCAAACAAATGAGAAAGGGGGAAAGAAGTGGAAGTCAGTATCTTCAGGTTTTCTAAACTCTCCAGAATCTTCTAGTTTATAGTAGCAATCTGGTCAGGCTGCTTCCTCATTCACGATATTTTGTTTATGTCAAGTTTAACTGCTCTGGGTCAGGATTGGGGGCCTGTGTAGTTGCCAAGTCCTTGCGCCACTCTTTCTAGCAGATGAAATCCAAAATTGGTGGATCTGAATGGCTTCCTAATAGAGTCTCTGGAGGAATTTGAGAAATACAATAAATTTTGAAAACATATTTGAATCTAACCCCAATAAAAAATTAAGTGTTTAATAATTCAGCATACTTTGATTCAATCTCAAGAGTTAATCAGCATAAAATGGAGAGGTGTCAGCCATGTAAACCACACTAATCAGATTTAAGATTCATCAAATATCACATGGCATTAAAAGTAAAAACAGAGGGCATGTTTTATTTAGACCTCTCTCTACCCCTTGTTTATGTGGGTAGAGAATGTATCAACTCAGGCATCTCAATAACCTAGAAAGAGTGGGCAGAAAGCATCACCCGAGTATCTAAAAGATAGATGAACAAGCTGCCCTGCCATGTAAACTCTGAATGAGAAAACTGGAGAAGCTTAAGAGAATGTATTCAAGGAAATAGGGGCAAATAACAAAGGGCTGCTTTCAGTTCACACACTTAAAGAATTAGATAATTGTCCCTTTTTAAGAGGGACTCCTTCTTTCTCTTTCAAATTACTCATAGTTTCCAGAATATTTTAGGTTTTCTTTCATTTTTTCTTCAAGAACAAACTGACAGAAATCTTAGTGGCTTGAGAAATAACTTTTTATTGTTCTCAATAATTCTGTCTGGACCAGCTCAGCTGCTCTCTTCCTGAGCCTTGCATGCATCTGTCGTTTGCTGGCAAGTTGGCTGGTGGCAGGGAGTTGCAGCATGGCCTCACTCAAATGTCTCACAGTTGGCAGAGAGTCAGTGGGGGTGCCTTATTTGTCTTTCACCCAGCCTCTCATCCTCCAGCAGACTAGCTTAGGTTTGTTGACATGGTGGTCTCGGTGGTGATAAGCAGATTTCACTGAAACTTAGGGAGCTGGTACAAACCAGGTGTTTGACTTTGGAATTTTAACATTGGGATGGCTATTAGGTCTCCCAGCGGAGATGTGGAATAGGCAGCTGGATATAGGAGTCCAGAGTTCAGAGGAGAGGTTTGAGATAAAAATATATATTTGGAAGTCATCTGCCAAAATACTGTTTAAAGCCGTGGGCCCGGATGGGCTCATGGATGGAGTGTGAATAGAAAGGGAGTTCGAGGAATGACGCCTGTGACTCACTGCTATTTAGACATTGGGAGGATGAGAAGAAACCACCTGAGGCTGAGAATGAGGATCCAGTGTCCTGGGGGGAGGAGCATGATAGAGTGTTCTCCCAAAAGCCAAGTGGGAAGCGTGAGTGTCCTAAGTGTCGGAAGGAGGAGGGAGCGGCCAATTGCGTCAAATGCTGCCAGTATGAGGATTGGGGAAAGACCATTGTATTCAGCAACACAGAGTTCATTGGTGACTTTGCCAGATCTGTTTTGGGTGGATTTGGGGGCCGAAAGCCTTACTGGAGGCGTTTCAGGAGAGGTGGGAGGAAAGGAGTTGAGAACAAATATAGTTTTTTTTTTTAAACAGTATTTTATTTTGAAAATTTCCAAGCATGCAAAAAGTTGAAAGAATTGTGCAGTGGAAAACTATATATTCACCATCTAGATTCTATAAACTTTTAATACATTTGCTTTCTCACAAGTCTATCCTCTGTAATCCTATGGCCATTCAACAATCCATCATTTTTTTTTAAATAAAAAGGGAATAGAGAAATGAGGCAGGAACTGGAGGGGTCTAGGGTGTCAGAGAAGATACTATATGCATATTTAGATTGGAGATTATGATATCATATTTCTATACTGATGAGAATGATCAAGAAGCAAGGGCCCAATTGATGATGCTGGAGGAGTCAATATTTAGAGTAATGTCTTTGGATGGGGGGCAGATGGGCCTTGTTGCATCAGTGGAGAGATTGGCTTGGGTAGGTTCATCTCCAGTAATGAGAGAAAAGACAGAAGATAGGGACCATCAGGTGCATGAGAATTTTCTTTACGAGCATTTGGGCACTATGGGCAAGGAGACTGGACCTAACACTCTGAAATCAGCACCTCCGGTACTGGCTCTGGACCAGCCTTCTGTTCCTGGGTCTCCCATAGATGTGCCATGAGACTTTGGAAGAGTCTCAAAACCAAACTGCCAGGTCTTCTGGGACCTCAGCTGCAAAATGAGCATAATTATGAATCACATATTTACATTACAGGGAGCTTTGGAGATTATACCCTGGGGATGTAGGTTTTGTTGTTATTTTTATTACCCACACTTACCCAGAAGAGCAGCTCTGCAGGCTGTTGCTCGGATCCCCACTCTACACAGCACCTTCTCCCTCCTGGAGACTTTCAGACCCTGAGAGAGCAACCAGAGATTTTGCAGACTTTGCTTGTCCCCCATTAGGGTCCTTTAATCATCAGCTGTTGGTTTTTTGACCAATATCTTCCTGGAGGCCAAGGAGCTCAGGAAGTGTCCTCAGCTGGAATCCATCTCCATCTCCGGGAGGTGCCCTCGCTGAACACCCAAGGGCAATGGTGTTGGAAAAGAACAGTCTTCCATTCCCTGTGTCTGCCCTCCTCTTTGTCCTATGGTAGAGGAGTGGAGTCTGAGGCCTGTGATTCCTCTATTGACCCTGTTTGGCTCCTGTTTATTTAGCAAATGTGGGATTTGTATACCAGGGCCCCCTTGCTCTTTCTGCAGCTCCAGCCTTCCCACACCGCCTTCCGACACTTGGAGCTATTTATGTCTGCAGAGAAGATTGGTGGGTGACCTGTCACTAGTAACCTCACACAGCAAAGAGAGCCTCGCTGCAAAGATATACCAGATATATTTAGTGCTGCTTAATTAGAATTAGCTATAGTGAATTCATTTCCCTTCCTGCATGGTGAGGTTTTAAATTAAAACCCAAACACTCTGTGTTTGTACTTACTGTGATGGAGAAGCCCCAGGGCTTGGAATTGGGGCAAAACCCAGATTCTCTCACCATGGGCAAGATGCTGTGGATTCAGCCTCCATGCCCCTGTCTGTAATCTCAGGAAAATATTGTTTTCTTATAAGGCCATTGGGAGGATTTAGAGAGATCAGGTGTGTAAAAAAAACCCAGTGCAGTGCCTGGAAAACAGGGTCATTAGATATTAGTGTTGTGGGTTAATTAGCAGACTACCATCAAGAATGAAAGCAATTAAACAATCATAGCTGATATTAACTGAGAGTTTGTTATGTACCAGAGTTAATGTTAGGTGCTTTGCATGGGCTCTGTTAACGATGACAGATAAAGCGATTGGCCAGATACTGATTTTTCCCTTTGAAATCCAGCTCTTCTCAATCATTACCATATACGATTAACACCCATTTAAACTTAGGTTTCCAATCTCTACATCTGTAAATAAAATATATGTTTTATTTTATTTCACTTTAAGGCTGGACACTCACTTAATTTTGAATTTCAGATACATAAAGAATAACTTTTAGTATATGTCCCATGCAATATTTGAGACATATTTATACTGAAAAACATTTAATATTTATATGAAATTCAAATTTAACTGGGAATCCTGCATTTTTATTTGCTAAATCTACCAGTCCTAGAGAACCCAGTGAATGCAGACACCTGATGTGTGTGTGTGTGTATATGTTTGTGGTCCAAAGACAACAAAATTTTGACCATAAGGTTCAAGGTCCGTGGATGTGACAAAAAAGTCACAGTGATCTCCTAAGGGGATTTTCCTAATCGTGATATGAAATGTAGGATGAGCTATCACCTCCCACCCTGTCTCCCACTTATGCATTCATCCCTTTTTAGTAACCTTTCCTCTATTCCTTCCTCTATTCCCTCAGCTAAGTAATAGTGTAGTCTCTGGTTATTCTTTCTCCTATTTAGATGGAAGTATTTCAGAGACTATGCCTGTTTCATTCATCCCTATGTTCCTCTGCCTAGAAGGACAGTTAAATTTCATTAAGTGAATGAAAATCCAGAGATGATATGACAATGACACAACAAGTTATAGTGAAGAATGAGACAAAAAACACACAAGAGGTCTCACTCAGGTTTTTATACTTTGCCTTAGTTCCCACATCTTTTAATTAGCTAATTGCATCTGCCTCAAAGGAATATATTGAGAAAAAAATGTATATCTATATCTATGTCTATGTCTATGCTTATATCTATCTCTAGGCCTATCTATATTCTAGATAGTGTGCATGTGTGCATGTGTGTGTCTTTCTGTGGGTGTTTGTGTGAGTGAAAGCAACTGATGACGTTAGATTTGCTAAATCAATGTCAGTTCTTTCCATTTTCTTTTATGTTAAAAACTATGGCTGTTTGGGCTCTGCTTTTCCTTTTTGCTGTTTTATCAGGGGAAGGGTAATGCCTTGCCTAGGAAGGATTGTGAAGGCCAGGAATATGGCAAGCAAATTGCTAAGCCTTCCAGAATACATGCCCTTGGTAGCTAAGGGACTTGATCACAGATTCAGGCAAATCTTGCCTTGCAGAGGGCCTCTGAAAATAGGGTGTTAATTATCTGACAAAATCTCTACACCTTTTCCCTCGGAGTTCCCGGAGTTTCAGACAGTTTGGAAGTGGGTGGTGATGAGATATTGCAGTTGACCGTTGTCTTTCACGGGGTACACCTGATGTGTGAGTCTGGAGTCAATTAAAACCCTAGAACTACATGGCAAGACCCAGGGAATTTGTACCAATATGAGACTCCCTGCATCATCTGACAAATGACTAGGGAGTTAATAATAACATCTTCTAATGCATTGCTTTTTATTTGGAGAGGATTGCTTTTTCAAGGAGTTCAAAGTCATTCACCAGCTACATGCCGTCAAAATAAGACTGGGTATTAAAAGCAAACCCTAGGGCACCATTACTGATTGGTTGGAATGTAAAAAACCCAAAGGTCATGAGTACCCAAAGTAAAGCTCTCAAGGCAGGTATGGTGTTCTCCCTGATTCACGCGCATCTGTGTCACTGGGAAGTGATAGTAGTTAAACTCTTAAGTGTATACAGCGTGGACCCATTAAAGTTGCTATGGGAACATTGTTTTCTTGTTTGGTTGGGGCCAGAGCATGGTGAAATCCATGGACCAACTGTGTCAGTTCTCTATGACATATCACACTCTCTTTATAAGGGAAAGAAAAGACACAACTGCAGATTTGTCCTGAAGGTTTGTACATGTGAGACCAGAGTTGCCTTAACATCAAGAAGAATGTGATTGGGGAGTGAAAGATCAAAACAGAAGAACATGGTCAGAAATTCATCCAGATATATAGTTTTCCTACCTTTCCTTGCTTCACCTGAGGATTTAAAATCCATGAAGTCATTAAAAACCATGTGAACCCCTAAGTCCAGGCCTTTCGCAAACTTCTGGAATTAAAGCTAGATTTATTAAACTGGGCATTTGTTTCAAACCTACTCAATCTAGATCAACAGCTAAGTTTGTCATGGCTTCTCCATTGATGAGAACTCCTTTTAGAGATCAAGTTGGTGGCTCTTAATCCCAGAAGAATAATGACAGACCCAAGATATTAAAACCTAGATTGTTGAAACAAGAAAAAATAAGCACAAGTGTTCATTCAAACACAGAAATAGAAGGCAATTCCATAGGATTGAAGAAAGATAACCTTAGAAGTATTGCAGAATAAATAAATTAATGAATAAATCCACAAGGTGCAATGTGGTGAAATTTTAGGTCATTAAAGAAAATGCCAAATACTTCTTGGAGGTGGAGAATGTGGGGTGGACCGAGGGCTTAGAAAGGGATTTGAATCAGGTAAACAAAAGACTTCTCAGCAACAGCAATGGATGTTGCAGGTAATGGAGCAGTGTTCTCAAAGGTCAGAGAGACAATTAGCTTTGAATATGTGAGAGGGTAAAAATCAACAGATTTTCTGGTGTGCAAAGATTTGGAAGTTCACTGAGTGCAGATCCCCTTGGAATGAATTACAAGTGAGGGAGGAAATAAACCCAAGGGGAAGAAGTAAGATGAAAGAAGCCATGGTAAGTAAACAAAACAAAACAAAGTCAACAAAAAACAGAAAACAAGCACAGCAAAAACAAAACAAAAAACAAAACACTAGTTTAAAATTCAGGTAAGTATTGATTTCTCAAAAATATTTTCTAACTAAAATATACCAGATTTATTCCAATATGTGATGTATTGTAACTGAGTACGGGGGCAGTTAGAATTTAAAGCATTCTGAGATTCTTGTCTTAGGTAGGGAATATATAGATGCTGATCAGCTCTAAAATTTTTCAAAACAACTCTTGTTAACTATGTTTATCAAAAGAAGTGGGCAACAATTAGAAAAACAGATCAACAGTGTAAACCCCCAAATCACTAAAGAGTGAAGTAGGGAAAAGCAGAGCAAAGAAAACCCAATCAGTCTACCAGAAGACGGGCAAGAACAAAGCATGAGGACAGGACAAGAAAAAACAGTAAATACATATTGACATGAATCACTAAACCCTAGGTGCATTAATTTCAGTTGTTAAAAGATGGTGATTCTTGGATTGAGAAATATAACCCAGTCCTGCACTCTGCCATTTGCCAGAGGAACATGAAATCAAGATAATAAATGAAGGTTCGTGATAAAGAGATGTCGTTTCTTCTGAACACAGAATAGAGTGCATTGGGGAAGGGGCAGAGAGTAGGACAATGTACAGATTATGGAGGGCTCTTTAAGGAGTATAAGAAACTTGGAATTTATCCTGAAGGGAAATGGGCAATAAGGAAAAGAAGTTAGTGACTTAATGAGATTTACATTCAAGAAAGATGACTAGGGCAGCTGGGAGAGTTTGTGGAGGGCAGGTCAAGTTTGTGGTAGGGGATCACTTAGGAGACTATTGAAGGAATTCATGCATGGAGTGATAAGAAGCTGGACCACGTTTTAGTGGGGGGGGTGGAGAAAGGGTGGTGTGTATTATTGATTTTAAGAAGGCAGAATCAATAAAACTTGGGGCTGATGGGGAGTGGGAGGACTGCCTGACAGTGCGCAAGTTTCTGAAGCGATCAAGTGAATGGCTGGATGGCATCATTCACCAACACAGGAAACATGGGGGGAAGATTGAAGGAGGAGTGAGAGAATGGGTCTGTATCTGAGTACAGTGGGAATAGATGTTCAGTGACAATGGATCCCAGGCTACAGAATAGGGTTGGGTATGCAGATCTTGGAGCCACCATCCCACTGGTGGAAGGGACCATCCTTCATTCATAAACGCAGCTTGGACTATCGAGCTAGACTTACCCATAGACTCTTTAGAGCCATCATGTGAGAGGCTAGAACTCTGACATGAGTCCCAACTCTCTCCTTTTACATTCAGTAGTGGGGACAGACTAATGAAAATAATCACATCTTCCTAAATCCAATTAGGAACTTTGAAAGCTTGACTAAGCAAAGATCAGCGCCTTCCTCCCCCGTCTCTGAATTCTTGTCCCTGTGCAGTCACGGGGACAGTGTAGGTGAGAGGGGAATGGGATGGCTCTCGATGCCTTCTAGCATTAAATGAAGCATTAATAGTGAGACGTTTATGAAAATTAAGAAGTCCCTTGTTGCTCTCTGAAGAAAAGCAGCCCAGTGGGTGAAATGGTTGCTAATTATTCTCATATTCAAACATTAGCTGAATGTGATAATGACTTCATGGGTTACAAGTGACAAACCCTTTCCTGCTCTTTCCCCAGCAAAGGACACCCCCCTCCCACATGCAAAATTAGACACCCTGGAAGTTGAGGTGCATCACAATGTGGTCTGCTCAGAAAGCCCCACGACCACCGATGGAAACAGAACCGACAAAGTCCAGAAGTTCCTCATTTGCATTTGTCAGATGTTGAAGGGTTTCCTAGACTCCCTTCTTCATGCTTAGGCTCCTGGGAAACATCTATATTTGCAGGGCTCACAAGGCTGCAAATCTGACTACTTCCCAGGTCTAACCAGGCCCCCACACCTGGCAGGGGGAGATTTGGATGGAACCCAGTGACTCTGTTTTCAAGTCTCTGGAACTCCACTGTATTTTCTGAAATGTGAAACTGTTCATTGGAAAGGCTTTGCAAAGAAGGTGAGTTTTGAGCCACCATGTGAAGGAGGAATGGACATTTTCCAAGAGAAGATGGCATCAGGTTCTGCCTTTAGGAAGAATGGAGCACACCCTCCCTCGGGCCTCCGCTGCACTATGCAATTTCTTTCATTACAATTCTGGGATCTGCGCTGGATTTATTGTTCAAATGCCTGTATCCCTGATACCTAGCGAAGCACATGGTTTGTAATAGGTCCATGGTATAAAGTCCTATATGGCATAAAGTAATGTAAGAAATGCAGCAGAAAAGATGGAAAAGTCAACTTTTATCCAAAGTATCCATTAGATTTTGAAACATTAGTTTTATTATGAAGTTTATACTTTAAAAATTAAGATACAGCCTGAGAAAACTCAGAATTTGGAACCTCCTGGGTAGAGTAAAGCAATTTATTTGAATTTCCAGTTACTGACATAGATAAAAGAATGGATGTTGTTGCCAAGGGAAGTAACTAATTGGGGTAGGGGATGTGGGAAGAGAGGAAGACCTGGTCAATAGGGTTGTAGCTCTAATTCCATCACTAATTTTCTTTTTTTTTTTTTTTTTTTAAGACAACAAGGTTTTCCCCAGTGGATTCTAGTGTCTGGACAGCCAGAGGGATGGTCATCTTGAGCGCTTTGCATGAGGCATATGGTTTCCCTGGGAAGATTTGAATCCCAAAGAAAGAGCACTGGGGCCCATTAGGCTCCTTTAACATGAGTGGGGTGAGGTCAGAAGGAGGGCATTTGGGAGGGCAGCAGTGTTGGGTCCAGATGTTGGTTCTTCTTTTCCCAGGTGAGAAGGAGATCACAGCTTCTCAGAAGTATGTGGAGAGCACAGACCTATTCAGCTCTGTGCATGACCCCAGCCAAGCCTTTTCCTTCTACTGCAGTGGGAGGTGGGGCCTGCGGCTTCTGTCAACAGGCGTGACTTGGGGCCAGGCAGAGCTGAGGAGGAGGAGGATGGCAGCTAGAAGGTAAGGAGCTTTCACGCTGTGCCAGTCATCGCTCTAAGCACTTTATATGGATGATTTCATCTAACCCACAAAGAAGTCCAAGGAGGGAGACACAACTACTAGACCTTTTTAAGAGGTGAGGAAACAGACTTACATAGAGATTTGCTACAGTATTTAAGCAGAAGGAGGACGTGTCCCTTAGCTGGGGTCTATGAGCTGGGAGCTCCATTTCAACATTTTATGTGAGAAATAATGTTTTCAGGTCAGTGGAAGAAGTCTGTCGTAATACCTCATCAGACCAAGGGGGCTGAGATGGGAAGTGGGAACCAGATTGAGGAGCTGGGGAGGTGGGAGGGTGGAGAGCATGGCAGTGGCCTCAGGGCAGGACCCACACGGTGAACGGGCAGGGGATCTGGGTGGATGTTGAAGCCGGGCAACCCACAGCATAGTTCTGTTTACAAAACCCTTAGCAGTGAGTTTCTGGAAAGTTATAATGTCTTTTGAAAGAGCTTGGAATGGAATGGATCATTTGATTCTAAGAATGAGTAAAGCACAAGGGAGATGCAGCCAATGCTTTTTAAGTTCCAGTGAGATGGCTCTGGCATAGAAAAGGGGCTTTGGAGGCAACAGGGAAAAGGATGTATAATGGACTGAGAAGGGTCTTTAGTTAGGAAGACAAAACCCTGCATTCCAACTTGACCTGACATCGGTGTTTGACCTTGGATGAGTAACTATCCCTGTTGAACCCCTTCTTGGCTCATTTTTACATGGGGACCATAAGGCTGACATTAGGCTGTAGGGAGAATCCTATGGGATAAACTAGGCAAAATACATAAGGTTTTTGCTCCCCTCATCCAGCCTGGCTTTTCCTGGAAACAAACACCTTGGCTGCCAGAGTGAAAAAAGAGGAGCCAAGAGGACCCTTTTCAGGAACACAGATTGAAACCTTTAGTTTCCCCCAGAAGTATCTGTAATTGGAAAGGACCCCAGCACTGTTGTTGGGACGTGTGCAATTTTTAGTTGGTACACAGCCAGTGAAAATCCCTTTATTTAAGGGCTGCTGTGGCTTTTGGTTTTATTATCCCCAGGCTGGCATGACCTGGTACACCCAGGTTCCATTTGAATTGGAAAACAAAATACAAGGAACCACGTTAAACACTTACCTGTTAAGCACTGAAACCTTTCACCCAGGAAGGGAATTGTGTGTTGAGACGAGTCCCCTTTGCTGGGTCAGAGCCCAGCCTTGCTGCATGCCTCACAGCTGCCACCACTGGGAGAAGCAATTTGTCAACTTTATACCTTTCTGCTTTACGGTCTGGTGACTTAATAGGATTTGACCTTCCCTGGATTCCATTTCGGTTGGGTCAGACACAGCACTTCAAATTAAAACTATGGCTCGCAGGCAGGTGAGGAGAAGCTGGTGAGCAGGGACGGGCGCATGACCATGGGAGGGCTGTAGCTTCAGATGCCCACTGAGCTGGCCTGATCAGTCCACATGTTCAAGCTGCCTCCCATCCTGAACTCCAAGTTTCTCCTGAGGCTGTGGGACTCTTGACTTCATCAGGGCACTGCTGCAGACCCCAGAGCCGCCTGAGTCTACCCATCCATCTACTCATTGAAAGGGAACTTCAATTTTCATGCATCATTAGAAAGGAATTCAAAACTAGGAAGAGACATTGCCACTGCTAAGCATTCCTGAGATGACACTGTCCACTTGACCAATATGTATTTAGTGCCACTGAGTGTCAGTCATTGTGGCAGACACCAAAGGGGATGCAAGGATTTCAGCTTTGCTGCCAAGGAAACTGCAGTCCAGAATGAGAAGAAGTCAAGGGCATGGTTTGCTCAAATGTAAGGCAGGAAGTGATAAGACCAAGGAGCAGGGATGCTAAATAATCCCCTGGAGCTCTGAGGTGGAAGAGAGAAAGCTCGGGGGTGGGGGGTGGGGGGGGGTGGGTTGGAGGATAGGTGAGAATCCTGGGAAGCTTTAAAATGGGAGTGCCAGTGGAGCTGAGGCTTTGAAGAAGAGAAGGACTCAGGTTAGCTGGCATCAGGTTGAGGAAAGGTCAGTCGGAGGGGAGAGGGTGGCACGGGCAAAGGTACAGAGGCTTGGTATTGTGGCATGTGCCAGGACTAATGGGTGACCCAGGAAGTCTGGAGACTGAGGTACTGCAGGGAGACCCGACCTTATGGTGGGTATATGGCTAATAAGAAAAACTAAGGCTCTCTGGGAGATTACTATGGACCACTGTGTGAGCTAGTATATATTCTTCACATCCATGTGAGTTGTTACTATTAGTCCCATTTTATGGATGATGAAACTGAGGCCAAAAGAACAAAGCATTGAAGGCCCTTGTCTAAACACAGCTGGCAAGGAACCCAGCTGGGATTGGAGCCTGGCAATCTCTTCCAGAGTGCTTGTATCCTCTCTGTATAAAAATTAAGATTAGTAGGTTCACTTGCAGCCTGCTCAGCAGGAGGGATTGCTAAGGGGAGAGGCGATGAGGAGGTGGGGAGGGCAGGGTGAGCTCTTTTGGAACTGACTTTCTTGAGGCTCATTTCTGGGCAGAGTCTGACTCACTCTGGAGGCTGAGTGGAGGAGGCACAGCTCTCCCAGGCCCTGCTGCCACATCTGCTTGGCTCTTCTCTGACTCCTGATCGTGGGCTTTCGTGGCCGTGGCAGTCTCCAAGTCATGTGCTCTCCCTGAGCATCACCTTCCCCCGCTCCTGCTCCTGCCTCCTGGTTGATGTCTTCCCGCTTTCTCAAAACTAAGGCATCACTGGGATCCAGGTGGGAAGTCGGAAGGGATTGCCATGGGGCTTGAGTAAAGGCCAGATGGGGAAGCTGGGGTAAGTGTCCTCTGGCAGACCTGGTGGCTGCCATCTGCTCATTGTGGCCAGAGAGGCGTCCTAAGTGTTCACTCGAAAAGGCACAGGGTCGTCTTATCATGTGTGCTTGGAATAATGGGCGTCAGTGAGGGGTCCCACATCTGCTCCTGCCCACTGCAGGCGGGTTTTCATCTCACCCAAGAAATACTAAAAGGAAATAGCATTAGTTTCTGGTTAGGTCAACTTTGGGGACACTGTCCTTCAGAAGTAAAATTACAAGTACAGAAGGGTTTTGTTATAAATGTTTACTGCAGCATTGCATGAGTTAAACAAACAAAAATAAATAAAAATAAATAAACCTAGAAACAACTAGAATGCCATTATCAGGGGAATAATTGAATAAATTGTGGCATTTGGGTGCATTTGCACAGAAGTAAATCATGAAGCTACTTAGATGAAAGAAAAACGTCAATGCACATTAACCCAAAATATGTCAAGGAAAACACTATCAGTGAAATCAAAGGAAAGTGTAAAATAATGTACATTGTATGCTACTAGTTACTGTGAAAAGAAAAAAAAAAGGATGAAGAGAAAAATGAAACCTGTCTGGGTGTGTATGTCTGTGATGAGAGCCAGAAACAGATATAGAAAGATAAAAATGGTGTACATTTATCTTAGAGTACTTGTTTGAAGGGAAGGATGATTTTATCCTTTATGCTCATTTTTAACTTGCATTCCTTTTGTAATTATCATGCATTTCTTTTGTAATTAAATACCGAATAAACTAAGCATTGTTCATGCATAAAATTAAAGAAGGAAACAAAAGTGGAGTTAAAGTTATAGAGGACATTGAATACCAGAATATAGCTTTTGTGCTTCTTACTGTGCACCAGGATTTTCAAATGCAGATTCCATGTGACATGAATCCTATGGAATACTGCTAAAATAATTTTTAATAACAGAATGTTGGAAATGCTGCCTATGTATTATATCTATGGAGCTTCACAATACACATTGCTTACCAAAAGCTTATCAAAGGCACTGAGAAGTCCTGTAGCTAAATTTTTTTTCTCAAGTCTGTTTATCTAGTTTTCCTGATGGATATTTAAGAAAATCTCTTTTTGCGTTACACTTAGTTTATGGAACACTATAAAATCCTTGAGAAGAAAATCCTTGAGGGTATTGGGAAGCTACTGGAGGTTTTGGAGCAAGGAATAAGACCTGAACTGATCTTCATGGGACTGTGCATCAAGTGGCAACTGGTTGGGAAAAAAAGAAATTGCAGGCAAAGGGAACCAACTATGAGCATTTCCCAGAAGTTCTTGGAAGAGGTGACAGCAGTTTGAGAGAGAGGACAAAGCTGTGGTGGTGGATAACCAGGACAGCTGTGACATTGCAACCAAAAAGCCAAAAGGACTTGGCAAACAACGAGGTAAGGAAAGCATCAAGAAAAGGTGCAAAGAGCTTATATGCTAGGCAGCTGGGTGTTTGGTGTTGCTTTGAAATGAGCAATGCCGGAGGTTTGGGGTTTATGAGATTTGGGGTATAGGAGGAAGATGATCATGAGTTGAATTTGAGGAGCTGGAGTGAATGTCCAGTACATGTTTGGATGTGTAAGGGCATAGTAAAACAGCTCTTCTGCAACTATATGAATGCATTGCTTATAAGGAAGGAGGTTGTTGGCATTATTGGGCTGAATGTTCATCTGATCGTCCACCTGAGGCCATGAGGCGATGAGGTAGGACCGGGGTCCACTTAAGGGAGACAGGCACCCCAGTGGAAGGTTCAGTCCCTCAGAATGAAAACAGAATCTTACTAAAGTCAGCCTTTGACAGAGCAGGGGAAGGAAACTCTCGTCTTTTTCTGAGACTTACTCTCTTCTGTGTGAACTTCTGAGAGGGCAAACGTTGAGTTGTGGGCTCCTGGTTAATGTGATTTCAAAGGCACTCATGTACTGGAGGCAAACCCAGGACTAGAAAGGGGGTGCCATAAAAACACTGGAGATCAAGTCAAAGCTTGTAAGTCAGATGCTCTGATTTCTGACTTCCACATGCTCTGGGCTTATTTCTCTTCTGTTGTTCCTATATCCTCAATCAATTGGCCTTGACTGGTCCAGCTCTATTTCAATAATTAAGGAGAGGGTCTTGTGTCCATGGTTGGGCCAGAGAGTGTAAAGGGGAACCAGCGCCTCCTGAGGCCAGTGTGGAGGTGGTGAGAAGCCTCTTAGGGGCAGCATGAATTTCAGGGGACTGGTTTGGTGAGGTGAGGTCCAACCACTCCTCCCCATGTGGACATTCTTCCTTTTTTCAACCTTGGACATTGTGGGTGAGATTTTATTTAGAGAGACTCAGGGATGACCTAGGGCATGTGGAGTTGTGTGAAATGGTTTATTCCTCTGCTCATTAACCACCTTTAGGCCATGATCAATTGACGACTCTGGGTAACGAGAAAAGACCCTAAGGGATTCTCCCAACCTGCTCAACAATAACCACGAAGATGCCCTGACCCCCTGGTTCACCGATGGGTTGACGAGGTTTGCATTCACACCCCGCGAAGAATTGTTTTGTGGCAGGAAGAAGGGCCAGTGTTACACCATTAACTCCAAGAGGGTCAAATGTAGGCGACCAACCAAGGCACCTCCCATGCCCGCAGTCACTGCATAAAATAAAGATGCCACCGTGTAGGATGCTGGGAAACCGAAGCGAGCACCACCTTGCTAGCTTTGTCGGGAAGTGGCTTTGTTACAAAGCAAGATCGATGGGATTGATTTGAAGATGGGATATCAGGTTGCCAGTGGGCTCGTGCTTAGCATCAGAAAAATCTGGCTGAGATTTTTGGACCTTCTGGTAACTCTCGGTCCAAATCTAGTTAAGAGCTGCCCAGGGCTTTTTTTCTTCCCCCATGAAAAAGACACCATGGATTATGTTGCTCAGTTAGAGCGTAGTGCCCTAAGTGAGCCCTGAAAGCCTCTGTGCCCTGACCCTCCATTTCACTGGGGAAATTATGGCTGAGAATGGGAACCATTTTTGCTCTGAGATCCAATAGATGGTTTGTAGCAGAACCAGGAGTCTTGGCTTCCCAGGGAGTGATATTCAGTCATAATGCAAGCATCTCCTCAATTGAATGTAAAGACAAAGAATGAAAGTCTACGAAGTGCTGGGTATGATAAGTCCAGGAGGAAAAAAAGACAGGAATTCCGTGTTCTCTGCTGCAAGCTCTTATGATGACTTGAGGAACCAGATGCTTGACCTCACATGATAGGGCAATCCGTATGCAAGAACATACACGCCGTGAAGAAAGGGGGTTAGTCTTGTGGGTCCACTGCTCTATCCCTGGGGCCTGACACAGCACCTGGTATATGGTAGGTGATGCGTAAATACTGGTGAAAGAATGATGATTACAGGCTTGTACAAGATGTTCTTATGACGTGTGAATGTGTCTCCTTCTGCCAACAAAGTCACAGGGATTTGGAGAAAGCTTAAGACTAGGCTGTTTGTGAGATGGACTTGGACGAGTAAGAAGTTTACCAATGAAATACAGAGGGAAGTAGATCTAGGGAGAAGGGTGGCCCCACGAGGGGTGCGGGGCTGGAATGCATACCGAGTTCCCAGGATGGGGGCGTGCTCAGCCCACCTGTGTTTAGACTGGAGCCACAGGAGAAGAGGCCGGGTCATAAAAGGTCACCCAGCCCAGTAAAGGAGTTGAAATTTTATTTTGTTTGGCCATGGGAAGAACCAGAAGGAGACTTCCTGCTACTGTAAGCCACTTCTGACCTGTGGAGAGGGGTTTAAAAAAAAAAATCTTGCTTGTGTCTGTGACGTTTGCTTTCTCTGAGGTTGCAGATGTTTCAGATGAGATGTCAAACCAGTGAAGACTAAAGTATCTCCTCGAGCCTGTGGCAGATGCAGTCTGCTCTGGTGCCCGTGGTCCCCTCAGCCCCTTGGGAGCCAGGCAGCCCCTGCATTCCGGCAGTGTTTGCGGGACGCTCAGCAAGTGTTAAATGCCAGATTTCAGGGAGATGCATGAGGTGTGAGGACAAATGACCTTTGCAGTGGATGCAGGGGAAGGGTGTCTTATGGCAAAGAAAGGTGGATGTCTTAAAAAGTTACATAGCTTTGTCTGGGGTAGCCTGGAACAGTGAGTGTTGCAGGCGAGTCGGGAGTACTGGAGATAAATGGGCTTAAATTGGCTTGAACTTAAATTTGGACCCTGTCACTGACTAACTAGATGACTGGGGAGATTGCTTAACCTCTCTGAACCTCAGTTTCCTCATCTGAAAAATGGGTCATTGTGCAAATGAACTGAGGTGTTTATGAAAATGCTTGCTAGAGGGTGCTGAGCTCTGCCTCCTTCCTCTCCTGTCTCCAGCAAGGGGGTTTTATCCTGTGGGGCACGCAGAGAGGAAGGCTTTGTATCCTTGGCTGTTAAAAGCTTAATCACCCAGGCAGGATGCGGTCCTCGGAAGCCTGAGCTGGACAGGGTGGAGGCCGAGGACAGTCTGGGTGCTGGGCAGTGGGTGCTCAGAACAGAGGGGTGGGGTGGTGCCAGAAGACCTTGGGGCCCCCGAGGGTGCTAAGAATTTTGGCATTTGAGAACTGAAAAAAACAAACAAAAAAAAAATATGGAGGAAGAAGCTTTTAGAGCAAAGGGTATTCCAGTTTTATTGCAGTATAAGGTATTTTGGGGGTGTGATAGGTTGAGGGAGAGAGGGGGATGGTATAACTCCAGAGGTATTAGGGGTGATTTTGGAGGTTCCAGGATCCTGAGACCCAGAAAATCTCTAGCAGAGAAGAGGGAAGGAGGAAAGGAGCTTCCCTGACCCTTTCCTGTTTTTTTCCTCTCAGCCCTGGGGCTCAGCCTTCCCGAAGCTTGGGGGTCCTCAACAGAAGGTCCCCGTGAGACCCTCGGCCCTGGGCCTTCTCTAGATGAAGGCATTGGCTGTGTGGAAGGGACAGCTGAGAGCATCCTCCCCTCCAGCACCTTCTCCTTTGTGACAATGCAAAGGACTGTCCTGCAGACACACATCCACACACACATTTTCTGGGGCTGGGCCACATGTGCCCCCCATCAGCCTACTTGGGGGGAGGCACCCTGACATCTTCCCATGTGTCCCAAAGGCAGTTTCTCCTCTGCCTGTCCTGGGGTCTGGCCTGTGTGGTCACCAACTCCTGCCTGGAAGAAGACTGGGCCTGATTCCCAGTGGAAAACCAGCTCTGACATTTAATTATTTTTTATTCAATTTTATTGAGATATATTCATATACCATACAATCATCCAAAGTGTACAATCAATTGTTCACAGTAACATCTTATAGTTGTGCATTCATCACCCCAATCTATTTTTTGAACATTTTCCTTGTACCAGAAAAAGTGAAAATAAGAATAAAAAATAAAAATAAACAAGAACAACCAAAACACCCCCCACCCTATTTTTCATTTAGTTTTTGTCCCCATTATTCTACTCATCCATCCATACACTGGATAAAGGGAGTGTGATCCATAGGCTTTCACAATCAAACTGTCTGACATTTAATTTAAAAGCAAAGATGCTACTTGGTAAAAATTTGCTAAGTTATAGCTCAGCTTGTCCTGCAGACAGAGCCTCTTTCCAAAGAGGGAGAGGGTTCTGTGAATGTAAATACAAAGAATTGTTGGATAAAATACAGATGCTCACTTAAATTTGAATTTCATGTAAATAACAATTTTTAGTATAAGTACACACCAAATATTGCATGGGGTATACTTATACTAAAAAATGTTCTTCATTAATAAGTAATACATTGATTACTTAACAGTGGGGACATGTAAATCAAGAGACACTATCCTGACTAGACATATGACCCAACTGGTCCTGTTACAGATGGGTAAGGTAAGGGTCAAATAAGGGAATTGACTCATTTATTCAAAAATACTCATGTGCAGTCGATGTGAACATTGGGGGTTCAAAGTTGAGTAATACTCACAGAGTAAGTGTGACCTTTCAAATACATAAATATGAGTGTGACACTTCTCTGCTTAAGACCCTCTGATACCTTCACATATTACCTCAAATAACCTCCTTAACATGGGTGATAAGGCCTTGTATGATCTGGCTCCTGCTTACGGCTCCATATGTCTTTTAAGCCTCTTGTCCCATGTGCCTACTTACTTTCTCTCAAGGGTTCAAACGGGACAAGCTCTTTCTGACCTCAGGCTCTTCTGTTTCCTGTTGAAACCACATTTTCTCTGCACTTCATACAACTGGCTGCTTGCTATCCCTCAGGTTCTAGTTCAAAATGTTACCTCCTTAAAGACCTTCCTTGGCCACCCCTTCCTACCAACCAACTCCATCATTCTTTATTGTAGCAGCTGGTTTGGTCCTTCTGTGGAACACATCAGGATTTCAGATTATCTGTTTATTTCCTTGTCCAACACCTTTTCATCCATTCGTTTATAAGCCCCATCAAGGGAAGAACTTTTTTCATTTATTGAGGTGTGTGCCCAATGCCTCATGCACACTAGGCACAGAGAAGATGCTGAATGCATATCTTCTGTTGAATGAATGAATGCATGCAGGTGGGCATGAGTAAATGTGTGAATGGAGGCACAGACGCCCCCTCCTCCACCCAGGAACTCACAATGCAATCCCTGTGGAGCCCAGCATTGAAGCCATTCCTGTAACAGCTGTGCTCCTGCTGGGATACTCTGACCCTGTGACCCTGAAGATGGGTGGGGTGGGGGGGCATTTCAGGCAGAGGGAATAATACGATAAGATTACCAGATTAATGAAGAATGTTTTTTAGTATTAAGTATACCCCATGCAATATTTGGTATATACTTATACTAAAAATTGTTATTTACATGAGATTCAAATTTAAGTGAGCATCTGTATTTTATCCAACAATCCTACACATGTAAGTTTGAACCAGCAAGAGCACAGCATGTTTGAGCCTGGATAAAGATGAGGGGTTCATGGAGCTCAGGGTACCCTGGGGAGCATGGGGTGGGAAGTCGCAAAGCCTTGAGGGCACTGCCGGGTGAAGACACTCAAGTGCTGTGCCAAGGAGCAGGGGCTTCACTCTGTGGGCAATGGTATATCAGCAAGAGAGCAGCTGGCTCAGACCTTGTCAAACCTCTGAGCACCATCCCTGCCTTCTTCCACCAGAAAGCAGTTCCCCCATCTAGATGAGAGCGAGTGACAACCACTCCCTGGTAGGGAGGCGAATGTGCCTTGTCGTATAGCTGATTGCGTTTGAACTCACAGGAACGGATCGGGTTCTGATTTTGCATGATTCTGGGTCTAAGGCACCTCTGTCGCTGGGCGTTGGCCATGCTGTGTCTAAAACCATGAGGCTGGACCACGTGTCTGCATGGTCCCGTTGAGCTGAAGCAGCACTGAGCTCTCCCTCTGCAACCCTGTAAAACATTCTAGTAGCAGTATCCAGGAACAACCACGAGGCAAGGACTTTGGTGCCCACTCTTGAAGACTTTACCTGTGTGTTTTCTCCCTGGAAGCAGAGCCTGAATTAGGGATTACTTTTCTGCAAGTGACCTACTGAGGGAACATTTTTAGAACAAGGAGACTGAGGGAGGCAGGATAGAGCAAATAAAACAAGCCAAGGAAGGATGTGCTCTCAGCTGGAGACTCACTGGAGCCCGACTGGCTGGGGAGCTCTGGAGCATGAAGGATGCTGCAGAGTTGTCACAGCAGGAGGTAAAGGACCCTGGGGGCCACAGGGTGCAAATGACCTCCTAGTCCACTCCACTCTGGGTCATGCAGCCCTCATCCATCAAGGGCAACTCCCCAGAGAAGGGGGCGGCCATGGGTAGGGGTTACCAGCCAGCACTCACAGCAGCAACAGGAGGGGAACCTGAGAAAGAGAAGCTGGGAAGGATCTGGAAGGCATCTGCTACAGGCAGGCAGTCCTCAGAGCATTGAAAAAAATATGTGTAGTTGGAAGTGTGAGTAAAGAAGACCCTAAGTAGAAGGGTACAAAGGCTCTAACATATGTAAACAGTTATAAGATATGTCTTCTGCATGGGCCTCAGTTTCTGCATCTGTGAAATGGGAACATTGGACTAAATTTTCTCCAAGGTGTCTATGGTTGTTGTAACATTCACAGGCTCCAGAGTCCAACTGCCTTAGTTCAAACTCCAGCTCTCCCACTCATATGTCTAAGCTTGCCTAAGTAAATGTTCCTTGGTTTATGGTAGTTACCAAATACAAAAATGTTTCTCTACCTGGCTGAGCTGCATCTCTAAAATGGAAGAAATAACAGCATACAATACAATTGTTATGAAGATTAATGGGAACATGTATAAAGAAAATGCATCCTCTTCTTCCTCCTGTCAGTTATGGCCACTTTAGTATGAAATTAAGAGCATGTTGCCCTGTGGAATGTCTTATCAAGCTCTATTTTTCTATTTGAGGAATGCAGGCATGTTTCCTTATTCAATGAAGCAGAGGCAGCTGCAGTCAGGCTGGGGTATTAGGCCTGTGTGTAGGTGGGTGTGTTGTGGGGTATTCAAGGTTTTCCCAAGGCTTGTGAAATCTACCCCAAAGACAGTCACATTTTTATAACCCTTATGCTTCCTGAGACAGTGTCACATGCAGGAGACTTCAGGGAGCTGGGGCAGACCTGCCTGGAACTTGTTCTCAGCATATCGCCTTAGGAAAACCACACACAGATGGGCTTGCACTGATTTGAGGAAACAGAAGGAAAATAATTCATAGCTTTGAAACTTGACATTTTTTAGCTTCCCACCAGATATGTCATGTGTACTATATTTGCTGCACTTCTTGGCCTGACTTTCCAAGCTCAAGATTCAGGAATTATACTTGACATTTCCACCCAACTTGGGTGAGGGAGGTAGACAAAGAAGGAGAGCACGGTGGGGGAGAGAGAGAGCATGGGCTTTGGGGTGTCCAGACCCAGGTGCAAATACTGGCTCCAGTGTTGAGTCACTCTGTGACTTTGCTCTGTCTCCTCTTCCTGAGCCTAACTCCCTTCTTCTGTGAAATGGGAATAATCTCTACTTCCCAGGGATGATGCAAAGTTCAAAGGGGGTTCAAGTCTGGAAGGCACTCACCAGCAGACTGCACGTGGAGTAGGTCAACGAGGATCACGATAATAGTTTCTTTGTTGAGGTGACTCTCATGAAGCTGTCATCGTCCCTAAGAAAGCTGTTCAGGATCATTCGGCATCTGTCTCGCTCTGAAAGTGGGGCACTTCCACTGTCCTGTCCTCTCCTTCCTCTCTGAGCTCCTTCCCTCCCCACCAGGCTTTGTGAGGCAGCCACACGGGCTTGGCCTCTGTGCCCCTTGAACTGGCCTCCTGTGGGGGAAACTCCCAGTGAACGAGATGGAGGTGGTCTCTGACGATGGTCACGGAGAATGTGCATCTCACCTGTGACCCTGCCAGACGACATCTCTATCAGGGAAGAGGCCGAGGACCCAGAAGGTGCGAGCTGCGGTCTGTAGGGGCTAGAACCTGGAAAGGAGGGTGACACGCTATCCAAAGGGGGACACAGATCCTGCCTCTCATCCCCATGCACCACTGTGAGGCATGTGGGGTCCTCCCCAGATGCTGGGGGCCAGGGCCTGGGGGCCCACCCATTGGTTCGACTGGACCCCAGGCAGGCTGGGGTGGTGGTGGGGGTGGGTTACCAGAAGTCTAGGTCCTGCTGTCCATGGGGGGCTCCGCATGGGGGGCTGAGACAGCATCGGCACTTGGTCTTGGGCACATGTTGACATCATTGCCCCAATGTGGTTCCTTCTCTCTCTGATCCTGGCTCCAGTGCAAGACCTGGGGTACTGGGGTGCAGAGCACAGTGTCCCTCTCCTGGTGGTGGTGGGGGAGGTGGGGACTGGGCAGACTTGGAGTAATCAGAGCCCACCTGAGTGTCCCCAGGAGAGCTGGAGGGTTCAGCAGAGGAGCCCTGAGTGTGGGGTAGCCCCAGGGGAGGAGGAAGGGCTGAGCCTGGGGGCTCACACCCACCAGTGGCTCTGGCCGGAAGGAAATAACCACCGGGTGATTCACAGAAGAGGAAGTCTGTGGGCTCCACATACTTAAATTTTGGATGAGCTGTATTTTCCTCACCATGGCTTGGGTCACTCAGTTGCTGTTGTGCCTCTGACCCTTGTCTGAGCTCCTTTTGTTTCCCTGGGTCTCATCTGGGCATTTTCTCTCATCCCCTCCAGAACCCAGACATCTCTGCCATTGCAGGCCCGCCCTCAGCTTCAGCTACCCCAAAGCCTTCTCAGGGCATCCCCTTGGGCCCACCGCTACCGTCCCTTCCTGCCGCCAGAAGGGGTGGTCTGGCTGCTATTCTCCTGTGGAGAAACTCCCCTCCCCAGTTCTTTGCAGGACCCCACGTCATCCTCAGATCTTCCCAAGTCACACTGTCTGCACCTATCCTCGGGGATGGAGCCCGTGACCCAAAACTGTCAGCTTGCTCTTTCACGCTCACTTAGAGTGCATTACAAATACATTGGGCAAAGACCCCCCACTGAAGGAAAGCACCAACATGCAGCGTTTGGCCTGTGCAGGCCGAGTGCCCACCTGACTTTTGTTGGCCATAAGGGGAGGGCTCCAGGTGCTTTGTGCTGAACCCCACTTGGTGTGACCCCCTCCCCCCCACAACTGCCCACGATCTGCCTCTCAGCCCCTCCCCCAGGACAGGTGGGGTCCTCCCCTTCCGTGCCTTCTCCAGGTCATCCATGCCCCATGACCCCCCTGGTTCTGCCGTGCCCTTCCTCTGTGGGGACACTGCCTCCTTCCTCCTTTCCTTGACTGATTCCTGCTCGTTTTCCAGCCCTGACCTCAGCTACCATCTTCTGGGGGGAGCCTACCCAGAATGCACCTCACCTCTGCCCAACTCAGTTTGGGGACCCACAACACCCTGTGGTCATGTCTATATAGGAGGTGGGAGGCTTATGTTTGGGGTGAGCCGTTGACTCAATGGTGCCCATGAACAGTGGGTTGGGGTGGTGCCAGCCCGCAGGAAGCGGAGCTGCTCACCGCTGTTAGTGTGTCGTGCAAGGGGAGTGGTGTGTGGTTTGTCTTCCTTTCAGGGAAGGGGCTGGTGATGCTCATGTCCATCCCCCCAGTGCCCAGCCTGGGGCTTCATAGACACTAATTACAAAACCAAACGGAATGATGAATAAAGAAGGATTGAGTAAGGAGAGGAGTAGGGTCTCTAGCCATCACTCTGAATAATTAGTTGAAAACTTGCAACAAACAGGTTTATCTTTGTAATGTCATGGTGGTGGTATGAGTAGAAGCTTAGGATCCTTCATTCTTATGCTGTTTCTTAAAGAGGTGGGTTGTCTTACACTATGAGTGTGAGTACATGAACATGTGTGTGTGTGTTGGTGGGAGATACCCGCAGCCTCATATAATCTATAGAAAACCCTTGTCTTCCCTTCATTTGCAATAGACAGAGGGAGATCCCTGGGTGGGCTGGAGAAGAGATTTAGCCCGGGGAGGTTACCGGGGAGAACTGGGCACCTGCCATGGTTCCTGTCCCTCGACTGACCGTGGCTCGGAAACAAATGCCCGAGCTGCTGCTGGGGTCCCAGGGGGACTCAGACCTGGAATGGATGATGGGTTTTGTCACATTTCTGAATAATTAAAGAGCAACTTCCATTTGTGGGGACTTGCTTTGCAGCTATCACGATGTATTAGTGGTTAAATCTGCTGTGTGTGAGTGAGTTGAAAAGGAGAGACAGAAACCCACAGCCAAGAAGGTAAAAGTGTAGCACTATAAATAATCGTCTTCCACTCCTGGCGGCTATGTCCCGGCCTGTTTGTTTATACACAGCACCTCATTTCTTCCATGAAGCCAGCCTTGAAGTATCTGGAATGGAGCGTGAGCAGATAGGAGGTTGTGTGCCTCTCAGGGGCACAGACAGTGTTTAGGAGCCCCGGAAGCATCCACGCCCCTGCCGCTCGGCAAGCCCTGAGCAGATGACTCAGCCATAAACAAGTCTTCTCTCCCTTGGAGCCACAAGCTTTCCTTTCTGTTTGTTTCTCTGGAAAATGGCGTCTACCTTGCCCACCTTTTGGGGCTATAGTGATGGCCAAATTGAGTAATACAGGTGCTGCAAAATGAGTGTTTGGGTTGATATAAGGAGGTGTCATTTGTGTTAGATGTGACCTTTCCCCTCCTTTACTTTGGGAGGTTTGCCTGTGTGGGACCCTCAGCATTTCCTTAATTCCTTGTAACTTGATGAACAGCAACAGGTAAGTTCCTGTTTCAGAAGGAGGGACGGTGTACAAGAGCTGGAGCAAACTAAAGACAGAATCCCGCAGAGTGGTTGCTGGGATCTCCAAAGACCATACTAGCAATTTCTCCCTTGCTGAAGCCCAAACATGGAAATCGGGGAGGGTACCAGAAGTGACTTAGGATTCAGAATGGTGCCCACTTAACAGGAAAAAAAAAAAAAAAAAAAAAGCTACTGAATTAAGCTCAGGCAACTGTCTCTAAAAGATGGTTACAGGTGACCCAAAGGAGCAAAGTTAGCTGAGAAGAGAATGAATAACCCTTGAATAACGAATGATGCCAGGAAGTGCAGAAACAAAATCAGCCACCATTGATAGACCCTAAATGGGAAATTATCATAATAGATAGAAGTCACATGCTGGGCATATCTGAGTTTGCCCAGTGAATGTTCTTTGCTTTCAAACAGTCATTGGTTAGATAGATAAGATAAAAGGAGAGACAGACAGACAGACAAACAAGATACAGAGAGGACTGTTTTTTTCTCAACTGCCCATCTTTCTTTTGATTAGAGCAATGCTTACATATTTTGGGGGTAAAAATGGTATGGGAAGAGACTGTGTTCAGAGTTCAGGGATTAGTAATTGAATACCAGCTTGGCGAATTCCTGGAAGCACTTCAAAGCTTCTGGATGTATGTGAGTGTGTGTGTATGTGTGTTTCCTGTAAAAGAAGAGGAGTTGGTCCAAACACATGTAAAGCCTAAACCATCTTCAACAACCTGAGATATACATGTGAGAGGAGGGGACATTCTCAGTGCCATAACATGGCTAATGGAGTAGCTATTATATATTTTAATTAAGGCAAGAAGGCAACTTTTTGATGGAATGGGTGAGTGCAAACATTTGGCAACTTCCTGCATGAGTGCAAATGAAAAGCGATTATATTAGAGCTGTTATTTTTTCCTCAAGAATGACTTCCTTTGTGTGGTAATAGGAAGCTTTCAGGAAATTATTCTTTCTGGCATGGCTGGTGTTTAAGCACCACAATAAACCTGCATCCAATAATTTAAAGGAACTTTGTTTTCCAAGTTAATTAATTGAATGATTCTTGATGTTTGACAATAAAACATAACATGGGAACAGCACGAAACAGTTTTTTCCATTTACTTAAGAAAGAGCCTCTTCTACTCCATTTCATATTAGAACTATCATTATCTGGAATGAAGAGTGATCAGTTACCTTCCTGATATGCTTCTTGGGGTCAGACATTTTTCCAAGCCATGGAACCATCCAGACCAGTGCTTTTAAAATTTCAATGTACATCTGAATACTCTGGGGAATCTTGTAAAATCCAGAATGTCTGGGATGGGACCTGGGATTCTGAATTTCCAACTGTCTCCCAGATAGAGCCTGTGACACTGGTGACCCACAAAACCCATGGTCTAGATCACGCATGTCCTCCATATACCTGCCCCCACTGACCTTATTAAGGGACTCTCAACTGGAATGTTGTCACAAGTTCTTATCAGCTCTCTCTGGTCCCAGCCGTCCCCCACTGACTGTCTTCCCCAAGACTGAAATGTCTGTGTGTGCATGTATGTGTGTGAAATTTGGAGAACCAATTTCAAATTTCCAAATTATCATATAAGTCACATATCTTGCTACTTGCTTTCACCAAAAGTGGTAGAACTTCAACCAGTAATTGGTACTCCTCTATTCATTGACTCAGTGCCTAGAAAGTGGATCCCTCCCTTTTGCTCCCTGAATGACAAAGCCCTCTTCTTTCTGGGTCCAAGTGCTAAAGATGCTTGTACGACACTATCTGCCAAGACCTAGCCCATCATAAATAACCCTATCCTGAGTGACCCTAGGGGTCCAAAAGTCTGGATGGTTTTCACCTCCAAGTACCACAGCCACTTGCCAGGGAGCTGATCTTTGACCCTGGGTTTACCATCTCTCCAATATCTGCCCACATGGATCATGCCATCTCCCAATGGGCTTCAGGGTTTCCTTGTTGGCTGTGCCCACTGTTATGCCTCTTGGATTTCTTGCAAAATCTACCAGCAGCCTTTGCATCTCTAGCATCAGTTTTTCAAACTTCTGCTTCCATCTTGCTGAGCCTTGTTACATAAGCACATGCTGCCAGTGAGTGCTGTGATGCAAGGCTAGTCGATGGTGTCACTAGACCCCTACTACAGACGGGAAAACTGAGGTTCACTGAATCTAGATAAGCTGCCCAAAATCAAGGAGCTAGTCAGTGATGGGTTCCAAAGCCTGTGTGCTAACTAATCTTCTTAAAATGACTGCTTCTTATTGCAGAAGGCTTTTTGAAATATCTTCTAGGGTTATTTCAAATATCTGATTTATTTCTTAGCCAAAAGCCCATTTTCTCCTTAGTCTGATCTGCATCAGGCCATGGGGCAGGGCTGAGCTGTTCTTACTAACACACACACACACACAGACACACTTACATGAAAAAAATATTAGAAGAATATAAAGCACATACTTGATGCTCAAGGGGTAGACGTCCAGTGATGTTGGATGGATATGTGTATGTATGTGTTTGCTATATATGGGTGTACACACAGACACACACACGTGTATGTATATGTACATATAGGCAGATTTTATTTTCCAAAGATAGCTGCAACAACATATCTGATTCCACATGTCTGCAGTGTGACCAAGCTGTCCTTTCATCAAGATTGGTGTCTAATTTTCCTCTCCTTGACTCTGTGTTGGTCAAAGTGACTCACTCTCAACAAACGGAACATATAAGAAGTGACTGCATGTCTTCTAAGGCCAGGTCAGAAGAAGACTTAAAACTTCTGCCTTGATCTCTTGGAATGTTCTCTCTCCAGATGCTCCGTCTTGGGACTCAGCCTCTGTGAGATGCCCAAATCTGGCAGGGAGGCTGCGTGTGGGTGCTCTGGTGGGCTGTCCTAGCTGAGCCCAGTCTTAGAAGCCGTCCTGGTCCAGGCACCAGCCAGGTGAGTGAAGAAGCTTCCAGATGATTCAGCCCCCGGGCCTTGTGGAGTAGAGACAGGTGGAGAAGAGACAGTCTCTGCCTGAATTCCTGGCCCACAGAATCCATGAACATAAAAAATGGCAGTTGTTTTACATAACTAAGTGTGCCAGTTTAGATGTATTATGTCCCCCAAAATGCCATGTTCTTTAATGCAATCTTGTGGGGGCAGATGTATTAGTGTTTCTGCCAGTTTGGATATATTACGTCCCCCAAGAAAAGGTCATGATCTGTTAATCCAATCTCGTGGGATTTTAGGATTTGGTTGTTTCCATAGAGACGTCACCCCCCAACTGTGAGTGACACCTTTGGTTAGGGTGTGACCTCTGATTGAATGTTTCCATCGAAGTGTGGCCCTGCCCATTCAGCGTGGGTCTTGTTAGTTCACTGGAGTCTTATAAAAGGGTTCACAAACAGAAGGACCTCATAGTTGCAACTTAGAGAGACATTTTGAAGATGGCCATTGAAAGCTAATGCTGACATTTCGGAGAACGCCATTTTGAAATGCAACCTGGGAGCAAGCAGATGCCAGCCACGTGCCTTCCCAGCAAACAAAGGTTTTCCAGATACCAACGGCCTTTCTCCAGCGAAGGTACCTGTGCGGGTTTGAATGTATTATGTCCCCCAAAATGCCATTATCTTTGATGTAATCTTGTGTGTACAGATGTATCAGTGTTGATTAGATTGTAATTCTTTGAGTGTTTCCATGGAGATGTGCCCCACCCAACTTTGGGTGATGACTCTGATTGGATAATTTCCATGGAGGTGTTACCCCACCCATTCAGGGTGGGTCTAAATTAAATCACTGGAGCCATATAAATGAGCTGGCAAACAGAAGGAACTCAGTGCAGCTGTGAGTGACATTTTGAAGAGGAGCTACAGCCCAGAGGGACACTTTGAAGAATGCACTGGAACTGAGAGAGGAGCTTCAGCTTACAGAGACATTTTGGAGGCGGCCTTTGGAAGAAGACTTTTGCTCCAGAGAAGCTAAGAGAGGACAAATGCCCCAAGAGCAACTAAGAGTGACATTTTTGAGGAGCTGAAGCCTAGAGAGGAACATCCTGGGAGAAAGCCATTTTGAAAGCAGAACTCCGGAGCAGACGCCAGCCATGTGCCTTCTCAGCTGACAGAGGTTTTCTGGACACCATTGGCCATCCTCCAGTGTAGGTACCCGATTGTTGATGCATTACCTTGGACATTTTATGGCCTTAAGACTGTAATTGTATAACCAAATAAACCCCCTTTTATAAAAGCCAGTCTATTTCTGGTGTTTTGCAAAATAGCAGCATTAGCAAACCAGAACAGTGTTGATTAGGTTGGAATCTTTGGATTAGGTTGTTTCCATGGAGATGTGTCCCTTCCAACTGTGGGTAATACCTTTGATTAGATTATTTCCATGGAGGTGTGGTGCCGCCTATTCAGTGTGGGTCTTGATTTAATCACTGGAGTCCTATATAAGAGCTCAGACAGAAGGAGCTCACTGCTATAGCCAAGAGAGACATTTTGGAGATGGTCACTGAAAGCAGACTTTTGGGAGCCCAGAGTTTGCCTGTGAGAAACCAAGAGAACATCCCCAGATGCCTGGAGAGGAATGTCCTGGGAGAAAGC
Source organism: Choloepus didactylus (assembly GCF_015220235.1). Taxonomy (NCBI): domain Eukaryota; kingdom Metazoa; phylum Chordata; class Mammalia; order Pilosa; family Megalonychidae; genus Choloepus; species Choloepus didactylus. The sequence continues at coordinate 20,632,549 of NC_051328.1, read as the reverse complement.
CATTTTGAAACCAGAGCCGTGGAGCAGACACTAGCCGCATGCCTGTGCCTTCCCATCTAACAGAGGTTTTCCAGACGCCATGGCTGTTCTTCAGTGAAGATAGCCTATTGTTGATGCCTTTGTTTGAACACTTTCATGGCATTAGGACTATAACTTTGTAACTAAATAAACCCCCTTTATAAAAGCCAATCCATTTCTGGTGTTTTGCATAATGTCAGCATTAGCAAACCGGAACACTAAGTTTGTGTAGTTTGTTACATGGTGTAGAGAACCATAACATCTATCTATATCTACACTCTATCTATTACACACACACACATACATATATACGTATATATACATACATATATATATATACGGAGAGAGAGAGAAAAACAGAGAAAAACAGAGGAAAGAAAGAAAGAACAAGAAAGAAAGAAAGAAAGAAAGAAAGAAAGAAAGAAGGGGGAGGGAGGGAGAAAAGCAGAGCAAGACACCCCACTAAGCTTCCGTGGGTTCTGGGCTGTGCTGGGCTTTTCTCACCCGACAATCAGCCAGGACCCTCCATCCTGTGCCTTGAGGGGGGAAGCTCTTAGGGTGAAATCAGGACTTGTCCACCACAGCTATTTCTGAAACCAGATGTAGGTCAAGGGGATGTGACACAGGCACCCAAATCACCTGCTACACTAGACCACGGAGCATGTGGAGAAGATTACATCTGGCACCCACAGTGGCCAAACATGGATGCTAACTGCAGGGTGCACCAGGGACCCATGGACATGTCCCTGAAAGAGACCCAGCTCCATGAGTTAGTCCAGTGAACAGATGTCCCCAAGTAGAACCATGAAGGCCAGGCACAGCTCTTTCAAAACCTCACATCTGCACCCGGATGTCGATTTGGAGCCAGCGACCCTCGTCTCACTGAGCCACCTGGGCATGCACTGGCTTCTACCTGTGAGGTCAATGTGGCCAGTCTGGGCGCTGGAGCTGGAGCTGGAACAGGGATGGTGGCCGGCTGTGCCTGCTCACCAATCCCCACAGAACTGAGTTGACATCACCCCTTCCGCCTATACACTGGACTAACTGGTCGAGGTTCTAAGCACAATGCCAGTTTCATGGCTGCCTCGCTGTTCTCTTAGGCCGTCACTGATGAGCAGCCCTTGACTGTAGAGGTCCCCTTTGGAATAAGAGAGAGAGTTAAAAGCAGAGGAGGGGAAGTGGGAGTTTGGAACATTCTTTGACATTCAACAAAATAAGTAACAGAAAATATCAAAATCAGGAAGAGGAAGATTCCCCCGACACGAGACTGGGGCTCAGAGGCGTGCCGACTCCCTCATCAATTTTAGGACCCTTGAGGCCAGAGCTGCAGCATCCCCCACACTTGGGGAAGGCAATCTTGTTTATAGTCGTGCAACTATAGAGGCTCAGATGATTAAACACCTCTAATGAGGCTAATGGAAGACAATGGCATCTGTTATTTACCTGGGGAAAAGTTAGAGGAAAATGTGTGTGGGCTGCATTTTGTTTATGCTGCATTTCACTAGGGTCAGGGATGGGGGGAGGCGGAGGTGGAACGTTAGGTCTAAGCATGGGGGAATATCATTTCCCAGTCATGCAGAGAATAAGCTCTGTTTGTCCTGGCCAGGGTGGAAAAGGGAGACAGCAACTCATATAATGTGGGAGGAAGGGGAACCAACATTTACGGAGCACCCACTGTATGCCAGGGACAAATTGTTTTTTCTAACAAAAACACAACAAATTCATAAAGTTGCCTTTTTTTTTTTTCCTCACAAAGCTTTAATTTTACTTGGGGAAATGGATGCTTAGTGACCTTACTTATTCTTCCAAAGCTTGAAAGTGGCTGAACTTTCAAATCTAAATCTGGTCCACCCCAAGGCCCCAAATTTTCCACTTAAGACCATTTAAAAATTAGTAATATTATAATATTCAGGCTGGGATGAAAGAGGTAACTAATTATATATGAAACTGAAGCCAGTATGTTTACTCCAAGTGGGTATAAATTTTGGCTGTGTGCTTCCTGGAAGAAAAGTCAAGGAGAGAAAACAAGGAGTAAAAAGATTTTTCAGAATTGATGAAGTCTGTAAATTTTAAAAGTAAGACAAGGTGTTCAATGTTCGTCTGGCACCACCATCTTGAGACTTAGGCATCTGGCTCTTCACTAAAGCTAGAGGCTCCCTTTGGCTGAATTCTCCTGTTACAGCTTTATTCCTCCTTCAAGGCTCTGCCTCTTCCAGGCAGCCCTCCCTGACTGCTCCAGTCCTTGGTGTATCCCCCTGTTGTCTACCCCATAATTCACACAGCCAAGACTGTTCTCTTTATCTCTTGATTCTTCTCTATTTCCTTCTGCCAACTCCTTTCCTTTTTGGCTAGGAGTCTCCTGGAGACAGAGAAAAATTCTCATACTTCTGGTACCTCCGTTATGGATTCAGTGAAGACGGGTAGCTCACCCAGTGTTGGAAAGTTCTGTTTTCTTTGCCCTTGGAGACCTGACGTTAGCAGGCAATTATAATTTTAATGTGAACAGAGTGTGAACTAAGATCTTGATGAACTTCTAATCTTCCAAAGACTCTTACAAAGAAAACCTGATAGTTCCATTTGACAGATGAATACAGAAGCCAAGAAAGGAGAAGTAACATTCCCAAAATTTATGGATTTAGGAGATAAAAAGTCACTCCCTACCTCTAGCCTCCCCATCCTGCCTGGAGTTTACTAAGCCCTTCCTGGGTCAGGACCCTTATACTTGCTTTGCCTTCTGCCTGGAACCCACTTTTTGCCATTCTTTGCAGTGTGGTTTTCCTTTATCCATCAGATCCTTCCTCAAATGCCAATCCCTGACCACTTGACCTAAAATGACATTTTCTATTTACCTACCATCTCATCACAGTATATTTTTTTCATAAGTTCTTAGCATGATCTGGAATTCTTGTCTTAGTAACTTAGCTGTTTGCTTTTTTGTCATTTGGACCTCATCTAGAATTTAAGTTCCATGAAGGCAGGGATTGTATCTCTTTGTTCACTGCAATATCCCCTGTGCCTCAAACTACACAGAATAGAGGTCAAACATATTATTAGGAAAACAAATGAATATTTATTTAATGGGGTTAGTATGCTCTAGAGAGCAGCATTGCAAAACGTGGTTCTCTAGAGCAGTGTGCTGGTTCCTGAGATCTATCAGCCTCACCTGGGGATGTGTTAGAAATGCAAAGTCTCAGGCCCCACCCTCCAGGTGTTTCTGAGTCCTGGCTCAAGCTTGGGAACGGCTGGTTGAGCAGTGCTTCTCCATCTTTAACATCCCAGAAGAGTTACCTGGGGTACCTTATCAGAGTGCAGATTCGTGTTCACTGGGTCTGGAGTGGGGGTTGGAGACTCTGCATCTCTAACAAGCTCCAAGTGGCGCTGCTGCTGTCCACTGGGCTCACCACTCAAGTACCCACGGCAGTCACCTGGGGAGCTTTGGACATTACTGAGGCTGCTCCCACCCCTAGATATTCTGATTCAATTGGTCTGAAGTGCAGCTGGACAAGGTCTTTTTAAAAGCCCCCAGGCAATTCTAATGTGCAGTCAAGATTGAGAATAGCTGCCTTAGAGGATTTTCAGGTCGGTGCATCATCAAAATGTGACTGGCTGGGTGGACAGGTGAATGCACTGCAAGCTGTGAGCTGGGAAATCTTTGGTCAAGGATGTATCACGAGAAATATCGCTATGCAAGGAAGGTGTAACTGGAGAAGATCTGAATATTCTGTGGGAAATCTAAGAAAATGAAGTCTATAAGAAGACAGACTCAAGGAGAAATGATAAGCAGTGGGGGAAACTAAAATCCCTCAGCTGGCTTACCAGCCTCCATGTGCAAACACATCCACTCGATTCAAGGGTTTGATGATGCTCAATCAATACGGCACCAACGAACGCAAAAACCAATGATGATTTTGTCCTGAAGATAAAACTCCTACCAACGAACAAATGTTCCTTGGATTACATTAGCTGGCCAGGTTAATTAAAAACGACTCCAATAATTAGTTTTGTGCTTTCAGTTTCTTTGATGTTAGGGCAGACTCTTCATGGAAGGGACAAAAGCTCCTAAATGAAACCTCTTCTGACTTCTTTGTGCCCCCCTTTGAAATTGTGTTCTAAAAAATGCATTCAGAAGTTTATCTGGATTTGCAACAAATTATCCTTTCAGTTTACTCAACCCCAGATACATCAGGTTATACGTGGAGATGAAGAGATAATAAAAGTGTTTGCTTTTGATTTTTTCCTATTAACATGCCCAGTGGAGCTCCTTAAAGAGGGGTGCTATTTAATTCGGGTATTTCAAGAATGCTGTTGAAAATGAGCAAGATAAAAATAAAAATAAATACCTTTCCTAATAAATTGAATTTTAGAAAGCAGAATGAAAGAAGGCATGGTGACTGTAACAGGGAAAAGTTACAGGAAGTGGGTTGAAGCCTCGTACTCGTTCTGCAGTCCCCGGCAGAAGGACGCTCTCCCCACCTTTCCGATTCTCTGTTTCTGCATCTCGGGCTGCCGTGCGGGTTGTTGAAGGGCAGGAGTCACGAGGGCTGACGGGAAGAGTCCCGGGAGGCGTTGCACAGCTGTGGGATAGTATTGTTGATGCAGCCTTTGGTGGCCAAGCTCCTCTCTGGGACTCTCTGGGAAGGACCCTGTATATCCCCCCCAAAGAGGCCAGGCCTGTATTTCTTGACTCTGCTCTCCCTCCCTGACCTCGACTGACTGTTTCAGAATGTCAACATCTGGGCTAAATCTGGCCAGTCAAATTCTCTCTTCAGAAAATTAGAAAATGGGAACAAGGTGTTATAGAGCCTGGAATTCTTGAGAGCAGAGGCACTTTGATTGCATCATGCTAGAGCAGGAAATGACCTGTGCTATCCAAGACAGGGGCTACTAGCCACATGTGGCAATTGATCACTGGAAGTGTGGTGAGTAGGACTCCGGAAAGAATGCTCCTTCTACTAGACTGTGTTATAAGTGGGCTGGGCCTTGCCACTATCTTATCTGCTGTGGTAGCCTCATACAGCCCATGTGGGATACATGTTTTGTTGAAGGAACAAATGATCAACTCAACTATTTTTTTTTTCCAGGTCTGGTCTAAAGAGCATGTGGGTGCTTCATCTTAGCTAAATCATCTTTGGGCCAAAGGCTAACAAATTCCAGTGGTTGCACGAGTGGTTACTCCGTTGGAAGCATCCCGCTTTTACATTGCAGGCACAGCCTGACTGCATGTGGCCTTGATCCAACGTCACCCAAGCATGAGCTTTGTTTCCCCCAATCATAAGTTACAAGATTAATGGGAACTTTACAGCTTAATGTTGCATCCGTTATCATGCAGTAGCTCCTTTGAACTTCCTAATAAACTTGTGAAGCTCATGCCCTTGGCCTTGTCACTGTCATCGTTGCCACCATCCTCCCCCTCTTCACTATTCTCATGATCATGTCTATGTTATTCTCATTGCAGATGGGAACACCGAGGCTCAGAGAGATGGAGCCAGTTGATTCAGAACCCACCGTTAATAAGCGGGGGAGTCACAATTCACAACCCGGCCTTCCGACTCTAAATCCTACACTTAGTGGAGGAGAACATCTGTATCTGCTTTAAAATTTTATAGACAGATGAAATACCATATGCTTAATTCTTTGGAGGAAAAAATGTGAAGCAAATAAAGTTTGCATTTTAAGAGATGAGAAGGGCAAGCATGTCACTCTTTTGGGCTCTGAATTTTGAGGTGTGTTGTTCAGAATGTGGGGCTTGGATGGGACCTACAGCATGAAAATAAGCTGAAACCATGGAAGGAGAGGGCTGCTGGGTCCTGGAGAATCCTGGGGAGCCGGTCTTGTACGTTAGCCTGATTTCCATTTTTCTACATTTAATAATAGATATTTTTCCCCCACATAGCATTTTCTGTTGTTCACACTGAATCTTTGAAACAACCCTGTGTCAGTATTACAATCCCTAGTTTTAATATGAAGAAGTTTTGAGACAGAGAGGTAAGTGACATGCCCAAGGTCATGGCAATAGAAGTTGACAAGGCTAAAATTTGCATTCTAGATTTGCCTGAATGCAGAGTTAAGTTTTAAGCTATGATTTTATGATTTCATTTTTTTTCCTTCTTGTAAATTATGAACATTCAGTAATAAAATTTCACCTAAACGGTCTCCCTTTGTCTTACTGGTATCATGTGAAGAAAGGGAGCCAATGTCTGTCTTCACTGTGGATGTGTTCCAGGGTGGGGTGATGGTGGCAGAGGCAAGAAGAGCCTCCTGGGTGTGCCCTCCCTGCCACAGCTTTTCTTCACTGAATGAGGGTGGCAGAGGGGAGAGAACTTCCCTCACAGACTTACTACTTTTTATCTGCTAGACCTCACCTTACTCATCTTGGTATCTACAAAACCCAATTCAGGCCCAGACCCAGAGCAGAATATGTTGGATGCATGACTCATTCAGACTGTTCATACTGCTAATAGGAGGTGAGCACTCACGGAAACTTCTCCAGCTATTCTTATCTTAATCTCCTGCAAAGCACCATTTCTGGATTGCATGTGCAGAATGCAAGACGAGTATGAGACTAACAAGGATTACATTTTGCCATTTAAGGTTACAGTCACCTACTATAGGAATGCCATCACATGAGGTATGTGGCTTAGGAAGAATCCTGTGTTGGGACCAACATGAGATTCCCTCCAGAATGTTCTGTCACATCAGGGGTTCTGCTGCACTCTGAGAATTTTCAGAACAGGCCAAACCAAGTGAGCACATGTGAGAACCCATGTTTAGGATGAGTGTGAGGAGCGTAGAAGTTCAGGTCAAGGGTGCCTCCAGGTCCTCTGTGCCGGTTTGAATGTATTGTGTCCCCCAAATGCCATTATCTTTGTGGTCTTGTGGGACAGACGTTTTGGTGCTGGTTAGATTTGCTTGGAATGTGCCCCACCCAGCTGTGGGTGGTGACTTTGGTGGGATACTCCCATGGAGGCGTGACCCCACCCATTCAGGGTGGGCCTTGATCAGTGGAGCCATATAAAACATGCTGACTCAAAGAGACTGGACGGAGTGCAGCTGTGAGTGACGTTTTGAAGAAGAGCAAGCTTGCTAGAGAGGAATGTTCTGGGAGAAAGCCATTTTGAAACCAGAACTTTGGAGCAGATGCCAGCCATGTGCCTTCCCAGCTGACAGAGGTTTTCCAGACGCCATTTGCCATCCTCCAGTGAAGGTATTTGATTACTGATGTGTTACCTTGGACACTTTATGGCCTTAAGACTGTAACTGTATAGCCAAATAAACCCCCTTTTTATAAAAGCCAGTCCATCTCTGGTGTTTTGCATTCTGCAGCATTAGCAAACTAAAACATCCTCCATTCAGCAACCTGCTACTTCAGGGGTGGATAGCCAACCACGAGGTGGGGAGAGTCCAGGCTTTCCAGGTCAACGATGACTTTACTGATCCTCCAGTGCTGGGGATTACTGTCTGGCTTTGGTCCTATTTCATTTAACCTATGTGTGATCCATAGTAAGAACACATTGGATTGGAAGGTTCTATGAATTTCAAGAGCTGAGTTCACATGGCTTTTTTGTTTTCAACTCAGATGCCCCCAGGGTGATGAAAAGACAAAGGGGGTTGGCCAGGCATGTGGGGAAACTCCGATCAAGGCATGTTAGTAAGTGTTGGAGGATGTTGCAGTGGTTAGCTAGGAGGAGAGCTGCTCATGGGGACGGGGTTGTTTCAATTATCTGTAGGGTTGAAATTTCAATGATGATCAAAATGTTCAGTTTGACCCAAGAGTTAATTGGGGGCCATTACAGGGAGTGAGATTTTACCTAGAATGAAGTTGCCTTGAGGAAAGGGGCTGTGTCTTTGTCATGTGCTTGGTATGTGGCATTGTGTCAACTGCACTGTTCATCATCAACAAATGTTAGCTGAAATAAACTGAAAAAGCTACTGAACTCATTAGACAAGGGGCTTTATAGGAACCAGAATTGTCTGAAAATCAGAAGAGCCTCCTGGGTTGGTTATCAGCTCTACCACTGGATATTTATTATCAGAGTCTGGGTAGTCACCTGTCAGGTGATCTCTCCATGGGGGAGATGTCTGTATAGGTGATCTTCTGAGATGCCACAGTGCTATGAGCCTTTAGTGCTAATTGGCACATTATAGTATAACTCACACATCATTCTTCGGAGCACATTGTGTTAGTGAAGTAAGGTTGGAGCCTGAGCTGTACAGCCCTGGAAGGGGGAAGGAGAGCACTGGCTGGGAAGAAGCACATAGTGGGGAGTCCAGGTCTCTGATAAAAAGTGTAACGCTATAACCGGCTGGTTCTAATGTGGCCAGGGACCTACTGTCTGTCTCCGAGGGCTTGCTCAGCTACGCAGCCAAGGTCTTGGTGAGTTCTCTTGTGCTGACCCTGGGGAGGCCAGAGAGGAACTTTCTTCTTAATCAACCAGACCCATAGTTGCCATTTCCCTATTCATTCTCTCGCTCCTGATGTAAACTCCCTCCCTTGAACCAAGAGTTTGTCCCACATTTATTCATAATGCATCCATGTATCCATCCATCCATCCATCCATCCATCCATCCCCATCCATCTTGGAAAGTGCACTATAGTGGGCTCCAGGTGATCTGCCATAAACTTCCCATGTGACTGTGGCCAAATCACTTGCCCTTTGTAAAATGAGGGGTCTGATTATTTTCCTCCTAAAGTCTATTCCTTTTCTAGTGTCTCATTTCACAATCAGTTTTACCCATTAGGCACAGTATGGGACAAAGAAAGTTACAAGACCTATTTTTTCTAATATAAGGGACTTTTGATCTAGGTTCAGATAGTTATACAATGATAACTCAAGGTAACAACCAAAGCCACATTATAAGGAAGAATATAGTTGTGTTGAAAGAGGAGGATGGGGTGCATTCAGTTCTGCCAAGGGTTAGGAAAAGGAGAAATCCCAGGGAGCACATCCTGGAAAAGTTGGAAAAGTTGGGGAGAGAGCTGGGCTTTTATTGATAAGTAGGAATTAAACTGATGTAAAGAAGCAAGGCAATGGGCTTTCCAGAAATGTCACAGAAGGTCTGTTGTAGATAAAATTGCATATACTCCAGAAGGTAAAGAACAAATTAGGGGTTTTGTTTTATGTGGGAGAGTTATGAGGGCAGATCCTAGACATCTTTAAATTCCAGGCTAAGGACTTAAGGACTTCCAACTAAAGTAACAGGGAGACTTTGAAGGTTGAATGGGGCAATGCCTTACAAATAGCTTTTTGGAAAGAATAATCTGGCAGCATGGAAGAGCATGGGTTGATTGGATGCATCAGAGTTAGAAGACAGAGAGACTAGACAGAAATGTCTTATTCCAAGTTGGCTATTTTTCTGCTTAGAAAAAAAAATACCCAGCTTCCAATGAACTGCCTTTTATTATGACACACAACCCATAAAAGTAGTGATGTATATAAAAGCAATGCAGGATGTTTTTAGTGGCTTTATGAAATAAAAACAGCAGTAGATAGTTAAAATTGGAATGCCCCACATCAGGTTATAAACATCTGAGTTTGGAAACTTGCTGCAGCAATGCAATCATATTTTTATAGCCCTAGTTTGGTCTTTTCACTCAGATAACAGAACTGTGGGTGGGTGAGAAGGGAAAACCCAGCAAATCAATGTCATTAAAGAGCAAGGGATAGGAGTCTTTGAATGTCAATGGTCATAGCAGTTGCTAGTTTCATAAAAGAGCCATTATTTCCTGATCAAATCAGAAATACGTGTAGTTGTGAATAAGAACAAGACTGAGACTCGGGGAATCAGCTTCCCTCACAAAATAAAATGATTGGTAGGAAGCAGTCACGCCAAGCCATTGGCATCTCTTACATCATTTAGCACCTATCACAATTCCGAGCATTATGAGTTTCACAAATTCAGAGATGTAGACAATGAGGTTCAGAGGGATTGGCCAAACGGTTAAGACATGGTATCCCCGGATGCATCCCCAGATGGACTCTGAATTGCATGTTTTTCTACCAATGCCACATGAAGTTTCCAATAAATGTTGATTTTCTTTCTGAAGATACATGAAGATTCAATGTCTTTCTGCGGTTGCCATATTGTGGGTCTCAGACTGGTGTGTTTCATGCCATTTATTTACCTTTGGATGTGACAAACACTGCTAGGGGGGTTTAGGAAAGACTCCTTGCTATTAATTAGTCAAAGTCACCTGTCTAGGGTCTTTCACAGTCTGGGAAGGAGGCAGAGACCTCTAGTGATTACACAATAAGCTGAAGGGCATTTTGCTCAAGATAATGATTTGCTTGGTGGAACGTGTGCTGAGGGACAGTGGGAATGGGGACATTAATGAGTATTCTGCACGATCTATGGCCATAAAGATGAGCTTTGATTTTGCTTCTCCCTCCAGCTGAGGGTTAGTCAAATGCAGTCTGTACTGGATTGAATGTCCTCCCAAATTCGTGCCCACCAAGAACCTAGAATGTGATCCTATTTGAAAATAGGATCTTTGCAGATTTAATTAGTTAAGATGAGGTCATATTGGATTAGGGTGGGCCCAAAATCCAGTGACTGGTGTCCTTATAAGAAGACCATGTGAAGACAGAAGAGGGAAGACAGCCATGTGAAGACGGTGGCAGAGATTGGAGTGAAGAAGCTACAAGCCAAGGAATGCCAAGGCTGGCCGGCCACCACCAGAAGCTAGAGAAGGCAAGGAAGGCTTCCCCGCTAGAACCTGCAGAGGGAGCGTGGCTCTGCTGACACCTTGATTTCAGATGTCAAGACTTGTGCAATAGAAGCCTGCAAATTTCTATTGTTTTAAGTCACCCAGTTTGTGGGACTTTGTTACGGCAGTCCTGGAAACTAATACAATATGCTAACATTTATAAATTTGTTATTTTACAGAAGAAGAGAAAGTTGACATAAGGTATTTGGATATACAAGGCACCTGCACCGCTCAGTCATTTGTGTTGATGCCCTCAGGGCCCAAAGAAGAATTGGCTCCCGAGCCCACACTTGAATGGCCTCCTGAAACCTCCACTTCTCAAGTTACTAGCCCCTTTCCCTTGTACATATACACAAAGAAAGCTATGATGTGGTGGCCTTCTATTCCATAGAGGGGGAGAATGTTTATGACCTCCTTATGTGTTGTGCCGATAGATTTCAAGTCAATCCCTGTTGTTGAGCACATTTGAGAAGCTCCAAGAAATAGAGAGGGAATAATGAGAGGGTAGTGGGGTGGGACTGAAGTATAGACTCGATGTCAGCCAGCGTTTGCCTCTTGCTCATGATTTACTAACTGTGTGGATGGTAACTGTACCTACCTTAAAGATTGTTGTGAGAATAAAATGACATGAGGCACTTGAGCTGCTTACTTTTGTGTTTGGCACCTCCTAAACATCCCGATCGTGACCGATGTCACCGTGTAATGCTAATGACATAATATGTATTGAACACTTACTATGCGCCAGGCACAGTTCTAAGTGCTTTATGTACATTAACACATTCAATCTTCACAATAACTCCTTGAGGTAGGTGTTATTATTACCCCTACTGTACAGACGAGGAAACTGAGGCAAGTTAATTTGCCCAAGACCTCACAGCCAGCCAGCAGTGAAACTCCACAGTGTCTTAACCAGGAGGCTACATGTTATCTCCAGTTGAGGGGTAGTGTCCAGTTCCTACAAGTGACAGGCCAAATCTGAAGGGCATTGAAAGTAAAACAAGGGAACAATTTGGGGTGTGAAGCAGGGGGTCACTTCCTACTGAAAACATGAGGTAGGGTTCATGAAGCCCAGAGGGTCAGAAATGGGCATTGAGGATGAGCCAAGACAGGTGCAGATAAGGAGATGGGAAAACATTCCAGTAGAATTACTATAGAAAGAATAATTTGAACTGTATTACATGGGACTACTCAGCAAATATCTATAAAATTTCAATCATCAGGCCATGGCTCACCTGTCTTCCCATGAAATATATAGCATGAGGCTGGGTGTAGGGTTCAGACAGACCTGAGTCAAATTCAGCTCTCCCACTCATGAGCTGTGGCCTTGAGTTTCTCCATCTCGATCTGCCATTCAGTAAATGGGGCTGTCACATCCACCTCATAGCATCGCCATGGGATTGAATGGGATGATGTAGCTAAAGTGCCAAAGCTGTGGCTACCTAGAGCTGTATTTCAGTAAGTATCGGTTCCCAGGCTGGGTTCTTGCCTGGCTTCTAAAGGGAGCCCTGCAAGAGATCAGGGTCTTCTCGGTGAAATAGGTTTACTCAGACACAAGACTTACATGGGTGGCTGCCCATGACTTGTGGTGCACGTAACTGTAGACACTGACTTTGAATTCTTGCAAGCACCTCCTCCCCTCTAATAGGCTCTGGGATCCTTAGGGGCAGAGTCTCTCTGTCTGCACACCCCTAGAGTGTCTGGACATCTAGATCAAGTTTATCTAGAAAACACATCCTAATTCCCACCTCTGGAGCTTCCCCTTTGCTATGTTTTTCTAAAAGTTTCACAGCTTCTGTCATGGGAAAGAGTGTTTGCTATTTCTGAAGAGCCTGTTTCCATGAGAGTAATCTCAGCTCCCTCTGGACGTGCTGTGATATAAGGCTCCCCACCTGCTCATTTGACATAAGGCTTTTAAGTAGAATTGTCAGATAAAATTCAAGACTCCCAATTACATTTGCACTTTAGGTAAATAATAATTTTTAAATATAAGTGTGGAATATTTGAGACTTACTTAAGCCTAAAATATTTGGGATATACTTATATTAAAACATTCATTGTTTATCTGAAATGCTCTTTTAACTGCGTGTCCTGCGTTTTTATTTGCTACATGTGGCAACCCTACACCTAAGGCCCAGGGAGCCAGTGCAGCAGAATATCACTTTTGGAATCAGACAGATTGAGGGGTTCAACTCTCCATTCAGGCACTTATTGGCTGTGTGATCTTATTTAGCCTCTCTGAGATGAAAACTCTTTATAGGTAAAACCAAGATAATGACAGTTGAAGATACCCCTGTTAGAGTTACTGAAAAAATAAAGTGAAATAGCATGGGCCAACATGTAGGCACGCCACACATGTTACAGTGACTTTCAGTGCTGTTTGCTAAAGCACTTCATAAATGGCGCAAGTCCCTGAAGCTGTAGAGACCTGTTATTGCTATTATATCCCACGGCCCCCCAGCTGGTAGGTGGTGCATCTGAGAGTGTAATTCAAGTATCCAAACTTCCACTCCAGACCTCTCTCTGATAGCCCACTCTCTCTGGAAGCCTCTCTCACATGGGTAATTGTCTTCAGTCAACTGGAGGAAGAATTAAAATAAAATTTATTTCCAAAGTGTGCCCTATGGCCCATTGCCATGGCTTGCCTCAAAACAGGATTCCTCAGGAAAGCACCTTTTCCTATTTGGATTTTGTCCTCAAATATGGAAAGTTGATTCTAGTTGAAGGGAAGAAAGATATAGTGATGGTGGAGCTCGGATCAGTCTCACCCAACACAAATGAGCTACAGCAGGCACCAGTCATTGAAGGTGAACGATGGAGTGGCTCCCATGCTGATGTTAAGTATATGCATCCCAGAATGCACACCAAATCCTCAAGGTGGGCATTATACCCAGTTTATAAAGAAGAAAAGTGAGGCTTGATGGAGTAATGTGCCCTTTCCCCTAAATCACACACCTTACAAATGGTAGAGCTGGGATTCAAACCCAAGCCCCACTTGCACCAAAGGCCATTTCTTTCCCACTGCTCCAGACTGCTTCCACTTGTTTTCCCCAGTTTTTCTGAGCAACAATAATGCAACAAAGCATCTGGCTTTATGAACCAAGAAGGGGCTTCTCCAGCCCCCCTCCCCAAAGACGAGAAAGAAACGGGCCTGTCAGTTCTGCCTTCCCTTAGGGACTGCAGCCAGGAATGCTTGTTGGCTTCACACACGATGTCTACAGCACTCAGTATTCACCTTCCACTGTTCCTCGGCCACAAAAGCCATTCATTGCCACCGCAGCCCCAGGACAGCAGGGCTCTTGTTCCAAGCCTGAGAAAGCCCCTCAGGATCTTGTTTTGCAGGCAAAGGGGCTGTCCAGGTCCTGGAGTTATTAGTGATAGGGGGCAGTGAGGTCTGATTCGGCCTCTCTTGTTTATTACCAGGTGGTGGGTGGTCCAGAGCAGGAAAGCTGGAGAGTGCCGGTGACCGAGGGCCCCCCAACCAGCTGACAGCTACCTGCCATATCCTGTCCCACACTCGGACCCATGGTCGGTGCCCTAATGTGGCCCAGCAACAGAAGAAAGGGCATTTCTCTCCAAGTCTGAGATGTGAGGTTCTGGGTCTACTAGTCGCGTGCATCTTGCTAGCGTCATCATCATCGTCATCCTTGTGAGCAGCTGATACTCACTGAGCACTAAGCTCAGGCACCAGGGAACTGTCTGCAGATGAATAAAATGCAGTTCTCTCCCTTATTACCCCCCGAATCTGGTGAGCGCTGCAGACCCATGGATGGTGTATGTGCTGAGATAGCTCACAGGGAGCAAAGAAGGCTGCACAATAGGGGGGCAGATGTCGTGGGAGATTCTGGGAGAAGACAACACCCGACCGAATCTTGAAGGATAAGAAACCATTTTCTAGTTAGGCAGACTGGAGGACATGTGCTCCAGAGAGGGAGAGAATATGTGCAACGATCCAGGGACCAAAGAAGAAGCAGGGACATTTTAAAACCTTTTTACAAAAGTTTCAGCCTCTTCTGGTGATGGATGCTCCCCCCGCCAACACTTTGTATCAAATATAAATATGCATAACATAACTCACATTATAATTGTGTTTTGTTAAGATAGCTAACTTTGTTTATATAATTTAATCCTTATTATATAATTGTGAGTTGAGTTACAGTTGACTAGTTATAATGTATTGCTTTGCAGATGTTTAATAAAATTTTATTCATTTTGATTTCTCAGTTTACTTTTCACATAGTTGATCCTCTGTATCGATGTTTCCCAGGCCTCAAACACTTCTGCAGGCCTTTGACGATGTCCTGGCACCCGAGCACCCTGCCTATGGTGTCGAGAAGGAAGGGGACACTTTCCCAGAATTGCGTGGTGTTCAGTTTGCCCGAGGTCCAGACTGTGAGCTGAGGTGGGGGTGTGGGGGATGCTTCTAGGGGGATGAGGGGCAGTCGGCAGGGGCCAGGACACTCATGTGTTTGTAGAGCCAGCTGAGGACCTCAGTCAAAAGTAATGGGGGCCACTGAAGGTTTTTAAGCAGGGGAGTGACAGGGTCCTAGTAGCAGTTCAGAAAAATCCTAGTCTGTGGTTTAGAAGCTGCCCCGGAAATTTGGAGGAGGCTGCTGCCATCTCCAACCCTGGAAGCACCAGGGAGACTGACCTGGCACAGAAAGGTGGGGTGGGAGGAGGAGATCCTGGAAAAGAGGGTGGGAAGGAGAGGATGCAAGGTGGGAATGGTGGGGGAGGGGTGCAGATAAGGGCAAGCAGGGCTGGGGCGTGGAGGAGGGTGATGGGAAGCAGCTGGGCCGGCTGAGCGGTGGAGAGGATGGGGGTCTGGGCAAAAAGGTCTGAGCTGCACTGAGTGGGTGGGATCACTGATGGTGCGAGCGGCAACCGTGCGATCTGTGGGAACCTTTGCAACAACCAGGCTTCCGGGACACCTCATCCATCCCAGGCTGTAAGGAGAGGCCCCATGAAGGAAAATGTGCGAGCCAGGAATTTGACCTATGGCCCTGGCTGGTCAAAGGCCTGCCGAATGTGCTTGTTAAAATGTCAGCAGCCATTCTTTCTATGGGAAACGTCCTTCTTTCTCAGCCCCTGGCATATGTGTGCCCCAGGAGGGAGCCTGGAGGTCACTGGCGAAGCCCAAGTCCTCACTTCCCACTGTTTGTGGGCCTGAAACATGGGGGTAGGAAACTCCAGGACTGACTATGGCCCTGAGCTGCACAGAGGAGCCCACAGATGCAGGAGCAGAACATCCTGTGTTGGAGCACAGAAATAACCACGGGAATGATACTGGGACGAGTTCATGTTCATGGTGCACGCACTGCATACCTAACACTTGCCAAGCGATTTGCACGTAGTTTCTCATTTAATCTTCTCGACTTGACGAGATAGGTTCAGCTGCTGGGGAAGGACAGGTAACAGGCCCAAAGTCACAGAGTTGGTAAGATACAAAATTGGGGTTCATATTCAGGCAACCAAACTCTAGAACCCCAGCCTCATTTAAAGTTTCCACAACTTTTACCCTTTAGATTCACCTAATGCATTGGTTCTTAACCAGGAAGGTTTTGCCTCCAGGTGACATTTGCTGCTGTCTGGAGCCATTTTTGACTCTCCCGACTACAGGGGAGCATCCAGTGAGTGGAAGAAGAGGTGTTGCTGATCACCTGACACGCACGGGGCAGCCCCCACAGTGGGGAATTCTCCCGTCCAAGCCGCCAGTGGTCGAGAATCCGTGACCTGGTGCTGTGGACATCCAAGCAATATTTGCACAGCTTTGAAATAGCCAGTGTCCCCCACTCCCTTCCCTTCCTTTCTTCTCCCTGCAACTGCTTTTTCACTTGTTCCTTCATTCAGCAATTGCAAACCTCTCTGGAAGGTTTTTAATACCACAGCCTCCCTTAATATACACCGGTGGCTTGGCTTGGCTTTAATTGGAAAGGAAATCACACCCTGAAGCTTTCACCTGGATGATTGCTCGACTTGGGTAGAGAAGGCTTGCTTTCTTACAACAATTGCATGTATTTTGGTATTTCTTAAAAATCACAGTTTGGAGAATTAGCTGGGAAGTTTACAGTCAGCGTTGATTCCAAAGCACCACGTGCCTATCGTGGACGCCCTAAAGGAAATCAATCTGATCCCAGAGAAAACAATTAGAACCATGTGGTTTTTCATTCACTGCTGTTTTCAGAGGTGCTGCCAAAACATTTGAGATGAAGACAAAGGGGTCATTCATGCCCAGCAGCCGCCTCTGGGGAAGGCAGAGGCCCCTGGACCGGGAAAGGCGGGCAGTGTGCCGGCTCCCACTGGGTGGATTTTGTCAGTGCAGCAAACACAATTTAGGGACTCAAAGAGGGAGCCAAGCACTGCCGGGGGTCCCAGAGGTCCACTGGGTGGCCTTCCCTGGTGCCTGGGGACCCCACCTAATCAGCATCCTTCTGAATGTACAAAGTCAGAGGCCCACAAGGAGTTTCTGTGATTATTTAGTTATGGTTGGATCTCCTTTGTCTTAAAACAGACAAGAGTCTGCCAGTGCATGAGGTGCCACGGCAGAGCTTTCCCAAGCTTTCTGAGTTGGCTTCCCTGTGTTTCTCTCATGCCCCAAGGGTAAGGGAATTGGCTGTTTGTCCCACAAAACTAATGGGCAAAAGTAGCAACCTGTGGATCCTCAGGAATCTCTAGAATCCAGAGTGATTCCAATTTAGGCAGGAGGGTCTCAGTGTGGAAAAGTAGAGGGGATGCACGAATGAGAATGAGAAAGAAGAAGAGGGAATAAAGACTCGACTAGATTTATGATGCTCTCCAGATCTGCGATTTTAATCTTATAAACAAACAAATCTTTGGGATTAAAAAAATGCCTGATACAATGTAGAAGCTTAATGTTTATTGAATGATTAATTGAATGGATAAATGAATGAATAATTTTGTTATCCCAGGGCCCAGGGGATAACTTAAAGAATAAATATTTTAACATAAATGTCCCATACTATTGTAAATATTCCCCCATGAATTGAATTCAAGTTTGGGATCACATCCTTCTTTCAAGTTGGTTTCTGGTTATGGAAAGAGTCATTGACTTTGTGGGGCCAATGGCCTTCTTTCTCTTTGTATATACTCTTGTTTTATACACTTTAAGCTTCAGGGAAGATATTTGGGATAGAGTAATTTTGAGATCTTAGAAGAAGTATAAGTCAAAGAAAACTATTGTTATTCTTTTCTTTGGAGAAGATTACTGGGTGACTGCTGAGTTGTAATAACTTGGATGGGAGGGTGACTATAAAGTCTCAAACAAAGGACAGCCAAGCCCAGGGCAACAAGTAAACCAGAGAAAATGTCCTTGCCTCTTTATTTAAAGAAAAGCAGTTCCGCAGAGTGTATGCAAAGTGAAGTTTAATGCTGTGAAGTTTAGAAGTTTGCACATGGGCCCCTTCTTCTGCCAATGATTTGCAGTGTGGTCCTAAAGAATCACTTCCTTTCCAAACCTCCAAGTCATCTTCTGTAGAATGGAAACTAATATATGCCTAGCATAGCATACCAGGTATATCTGTATATGACATGAGATGTCACATGTGGATGCGATGTAAAGGTTGTAGATCTCCGTAATGTAAATTATTTTTATTATTATCCATCTTCCTATTGGCCATCTTATTTCAACATGCAACCTCAAGCGTCCGTTTTTTTGCTTGTAATAGGTCTACAATAGCTTCTCACTAAAGACATTCTATTATTTCCATGTTAAAAAATTCTTGAATTTGAAGCACCTAGTACAGGAATATTATTTTCATTAACTGTCAAATAATCCACGTGGTCACTAGTACTTTATTTTACTTGTAGATATCTGCCAATATAGGCACAAAGTGGGGCAAAGGGCTCTAGATCAAGAGACAAGAAACGAGAGAGTTAATGTACTTTACTTCCTTCCTTCTTCTTGCCCTCCCTCCCTTTTCTTCCATTCTGTAAGTATTTACATGCCAGACATAGTTATATTCCATGATGCAAAATTAATAAGTCCAAATCCTAATCTTAACAACTTCAAAATTTACAGATGGTAGCAGACAAGTCAACAAGAAATTGAAACAAGGTATCAAGTATGCCCCAACCAGACTGGGGTGGGGTGGGATGTTGGGAGAGATGTCCTGGAGAGGAAATGCTTGGTTTGCATTTTGAAGGGTGAGTAGAAGTTTGAAAGGAAAGAGGGGGTGAGAATGCAGGTCAGAGAAATTTTACATGGTCCATAGAACTGAAAGGAAGCATATTTGTAAGTCCATTCTAGGTAATAAGACCAAAAAAGAAAAAAAAAAAAAAATAGAGACCTGAGCAGAAAGGGCTTTCTCAGCCATGAGGTATTTTAATTTCATTTGAAGATTACAAGGAACCATGCATGAGCTTAAAATCAGGGTAGTGACCAGATCCGAACGGTATTCTGAAAAAGCAGTGACCTCTTGGAGATGGAATTAGAATAGGGAGAACAGAGACAGGGAGAACTTAAGGGCTGTTGCAATGTCCTAAGTCAAAGACAATGGCCATGGAAGTGGGGAGGGGAGAGGGCACCTGAGACCCTGCATGGTGGTCTATCAGGCAAGACCCGATGGATGCTGTGTGTGGGTCTGAGGGAGAGCAGAGCTGCCTCATTCTGCTGCTGCCTCAATCTGTGAATGCAGACAAATCACTTCACCTCTTTGAACTTTATTTTTCTCATGTACAAAACAACAATGTTATGTGTTCGCTTTTAGGCAGCAATGTGTGTTTAGGGACCATATGTCCCAATCTCTGGTGGAGAGCATTTCAGGCAAAAGGATCACTGGTTGGTTGGTTGGTTGGTTTTTACAGATGAGAGAAAATTTCGAGAAGATGAAGAAGTTGGACACCTGCCCCTTCCTTCCCACTTGTGACAGACTATTATTGGAGTTCCGGAATCAATAGATTTTGCGCCTTCTCTGCATTAAGCAGACACCTCCATCATCTTGTGTAGATCATAGCAGGTCAGGAAGTAAGAGTTTTAATGGGCCAGTCAGCCTGAAAGCTTGTGATTTTACTGTGGTGAAAATTGTTTGGCTATCTCTTCAAAATAAGTTTTATAAACAGTAACATCTACACAAAGGTATCCAGGTAATTTGCAATAATACCTCGGTTGTAATACAGAAGTTTTATAATGAGGTTTTTCCACACCGAATTCACTAGAATAACACATAGAATTCTGCCTTTTGTTCTAATCTGTTTTTTTCACACCATACAGTCACCCACTGTGGGTGACTTACCCACTTCTGTCACTTTATCACCTGTAATTCCAACAGGTAGGGTTTCAGATGGGTTGGAAACAGCTGCAGCCCACTGGGATATACTTTCGGTGGGTCTTGCCTTCAGGAGAAGTTCTTCCGTCTGAATGCATAATTTCTTGTAACTTTGACAGATAATCCCTCCAGGCCTCTGGCCTCCATTACAGCACTTTCATTTGACCTCGCAGGAGCCCAGTCTTGGGAATGTTGTGTGCAGAGTTGGCTCCATATCATTCCATAGCATTTCTGTCCTAGCTTTTCACAGAGGGGCTGTGAGTGGGAGGGACCGTGCAAGTCTGCGGAAAGGTTGCCCTTTGGAGAGAACAACTGTCTTTCCAGCATCAAACCCAAGGGCTTGTCTTCCTTAGAAACATGAGTCACTGTCTCATTTAACTTCCTGAGTTCCAACTCACTGTGTGATCTGGGATATGCTGTTTAATGACTGATCCTTAATTTCCTCACTTAGGAAATGGAAATAATGTATATCTCAATGAGATATCATGCTGATTCAATCTCTAATACAGGACTTGTTAGGTATGTGTATCAATAAGCATAGGTTAGTTTATGCTGCAGTAATAATCAAGCCCTAGTTCACAGTGGCTTAAAACAACAAGGGATTACTTCCTCTGCATGATACATGGCCAACCAAATTTGATAGTGGGCTTTAATCTCAGTAGACCCCCAAAGATTCAATCTGATGGAGACTCCATCAAATTTTGACATTAACATTTAAATATCAGACTTCAAAGTGACTTAAATAAGGGACTATTTACATTTTATTAGATAAAGTAAGCCGCATGGCTTTGTCAAACTTCAAAGGTATGGGGAATTATATCCTTCCACATGCTTGGATGTACAGGAGGACTAGAAACAACTGCATGTACAAAAATGCCTGAGCATCTAAATAGATACCCACCTTCATTCTGCTTTCAAAACTGCATTGGTGTGCACAATATGAGAGAAAATTCTTAAACACAAACACATTTTCACAAAAAGAGTAGAGTGTGAATGAATTTGTGTATGTGTGTGGGTGGGTGGGTGTGTAGTATATTGTGCACCTGTGTGTGGTTGGGGTGTGAGGTGAAGGAGTATGAGATACATACTGACTACAGTTATTGACTTCTGGTTGCATTAATGATATGCCAGATTGCTATAAATTGCTAGAGGTTAATGGGGTAAATAATTGGTCTAAAATTCACGTAATGATGCATTTTGAATATCTATTAAAGTAAGCCCAACATAAGCTGCCTAGGATGCAGAAGGGACTAGCTGACTCCCAAGAGGAGCTGAAACTCTTAGAGAAAAAGAGAAAACAAAAATCCAATAGCTTTCCTTGTGCTCCTGTTGAGTTTCCAGTAAGATGTAGAGCAGTATCTAAATAGAATTAGATAGCCTCACTGTTAGCTGTGTGTTGTCAGGAAGTTGCATCACCTCTCTGAGAATTATTTTCCTCAA
Source organism: Choloepus didactylus (assembly GCF_015220235.1). NCBI lineage: Eukaryota > Metazoa > Chordata > Mammalia > Pilosa > Megalonychidae > Choloepus > Choloepus didactylus. The sequence continues at coordinate 20,611,105 of NC_051328.1, read as the reverse complement.
ATGTAAAACAAGAACAATAGTACCTTATATGACTTCACAGTCTTGCACTTAATGTATAAATCCCCTTGAACAACAGTTAGGTTCCCAGTGACAAGGAGGCCATTTCATTCCCGTGTAGTGCTATTTGAAAGTTCTTTTTTGTGTTAAGCGAGATCTGTTTTTTATTGGTCATTCAGGACAGGATTACTCCTTCTGCACTATGCCAGACCTTCAAGAAGGCAGTATGTCTCCTTAAATTCTGCCCATCTCTTGTCTAAATTTTTCTAATCCACTCTTCCTGCCCTGGTATGAATTGAGAAACCACTCAGTAATGTTTTCCTGTAACTATTACAAATGAACTGAATACCAGTTGTGTTCTAAACCACTGTTAATAATCCTTACCTAAAATAAGGTAAAAGGAGAAGAGACGAAAAAAGCAATGTATGTGATTGTGTTGTGTGCATTTGTGTGTGTGTGTGTGTTTTACAGTTTCTCTTTTTGTAACTGGTCATTGGACCTTGGTTACAACATACAGCTTCTCTCTTCTACTATTGATTTCATATTGACTTTCCCCTTATCCATTATCTCCACAAATCGGTGATCTTTACCTGATGGGTTAACCTTTACCTTCATTCGTATGTGGTATAAATCTTTAACTGTTTTGCCTTCTAATTTAGTTGCTGTAGTTTTCTATTAGTTGTTACTCTTGCACATGTGAATACTAAGATTTGCCCAAGAGAATCTCCTAGCCTCCAGATGGTCCTCTCTGATCCATTGTGTAACAACAATTCAAATTGCCTCTTGTAAACAGTAACAATCATCTAGCTAGTAACCTCTTTTATTTTCTTTCTGCCATTGGTTTAGTGGTGTAACAAAACTGAAATGGGCAGATGGCAATCTTAGCTGTCAATTCAGTGGCAAATCATTGTATCCCCTGGTACAAACATTTCTCTGTTGGGAACTGAAACTTCCAAATCAGAAGACCTCAAAGTGGTGGCGACAGGGAGCAAATATTCTCTGAATGAGTTATTAGCTGTCATAGTGAAAGGAGTTCTTCTCAATTTTACTTCTTGATTTCCAGGGCCATATATTCTGGCTTTGGGAGAAATAGTACTACATAGTAGTTGCTTATTCAATGCATATATTGCATATTTTAAGACAACCCCAACCCCTCAGTGTTTTCTCCTAATGGACTTTACAATGAGTCTTTAGTAGGCCATTCCACTATTCTAGCAAACCTGATGATTTTGGAGAATGTGGTGCATTGTAAGCCTCTCGAATTCCATAAGTATGAACCAAATGTCACAATTGTTTTGCTTTAAGTTGAGTTCCTTGCTCAAAAGTAATGTTGTATGTTATTCCATGATGGTGAATAAGGCATTCCATTAGTGCATGGGTGATGGTTCTGATGGTTCATTGTGGGTAGGAAAGACAAATCTATATCCAGAATATGTATCTATTCCAGTGAAGAAAAATCATTGTCATCATTTCTATGATGAAAGGGTTTCAAAGTAATCAATCTGATTGAAGGTAACTGGTTGTTCCCCCAAAGAAGTTATATAATTATGATGTTAAAATAGGCACATCTGTTTATTGCTAAAGAAGTTTAATATGATCATTTGTCTTCACCCAATGATTATTTTGTTGGGAATTTATTATAAAGAAATAATCAGATATACAGAAAGTTCTTTATGCCCAAGGTGTAAATTTTGGAAATCAGTCTTGGAATTATATGCATCAGCAAAACCTGGAGAGCAGCCTCAGCACCCCACAATGGAGGGTAGGGTATTAAATTATGGTACACAAGCTCAATAAATTATTACCTGGCATTTAATAACAGTAAGTAATAAAATGTTAAGTAAGAAAATAGGGTACAATATTTGAGTACAGTAAGTTAACACTATTAAGGTAAGGAAAAATCTCTACATAAAAAAGAAATAAACCTGGGAAGAAATAAGCCCATGTCCAATCTATCACCAAACCCTTTCATTTGCTCTTCCTAAGTATCTCTGGAATCTGTGAACATCTTGCCTTTCCCATTACTCTTTTCTTCATTGCAACCATTGTCACCTCTCGCCTGGGTGACCGCGACAGCTTCCTCATAACTTCTGCCCGTGCATCCTTGCTCCATTCAAATCTATTCTCTCTGCTGCAGCAGAGGGACTTTCATATAAATTTCATTACAGAACTTTCCCTGCTTAAAGCACTTCGATGACCTTTCTTTTTTTAAATAATAAGTTCTAAAATCTTTAGTACGCTCTAAAATCTATACATGATTTGGCCCCAGAAAACCTTTTCTGCCTCATCATCTCTGCCCTGTGCACCCCAGCAGGATGGTTCCACATTCCATCCTGCTTTGTGTCTAGATGCTTTTGCTAACAGGCACTAAACACTCCACCTTTCGCATAGCCTATGTCTATGTACATTTTTACATTTTTCCTTGTACCATCCTGCATCGCTTTCTTAAGTATTCTTCATAGAATAAGAACCTCTGTTAAGTAAAACACAGCAAATGCCTTCTAAGTGATATTTTTTTCATTTTCCCACTAGACTAGGAGGATTTAAAAAAGGCAAATTCTTTCAAGGACTGGCTAATCAGAATAAGAATTTGAGGCACAATGTGTACCAATGCAGAGAAAGAAAAAGAGGGTCTAAGTGTCTGTGTCACCCATTTACGATTATTTCATAATTACAAAATAAGTTGAGAAAACATTATCATAAAGCTGACAGGGCTCAGAATAAATCTTCATAAAAGAACAGTAAGCAGTTGCTATGGCAATAGTTAAAGGAGGGGTACCCTTCTCTTTTTCATGGTTTGGAGAGGAAGGGCTCCCCAAGGCTCAAGCGGGAGCCCCTGCCTTCCACCCCCAGGTGATTTCAACATGAATCCCTGGCGGTGAATTCCCCAGGCTCCTAGTGAGGAAACAAAGTACTGGCTGTCTGACAGCTTTGCTGCTGTGAACAGAATTTTTAATTCACAAGGAAAGTTTTTTTTTCTTCTTTCTTTCTAGTTCTTTTATAATTCAGCAGAGAAGTCGACTCGCAGATCCTCTCCTATTCATGTCACTTAAGTCCATTCACAATTTCTCAAAAGTTCTAGAAGTGGCCAGATAGTCTCAAACCTGTCTCTGCCTTTGCACTGAATTGGTGTATGTGGTTGTCCTGACTTTTTTCCTCCTGACTCCAACTAGAGCTATCCTTGGTCCATGAGCTGAATGACAGAAGATGCTTTCCTGGAGAGCTGATCTCCAAGACATATTCGTGCAGCAACAGTGTGCATATCACTTGGCTCCAGTGTGCATAACACTTGGCTCCTCTGTTGGAGCAGACATAGCTGTGCATGGTTTACTGGCCCACTCTCAAGGCATTGGTTATGGTCTTAGCAAAGGGGCTTCAGCTTTTATAACCACATGCATACTTCCCAGGTTCTAGCAGCAGCATTAGATGGCAACTCGATTAATGCTTCCCCAGGGACATCTTGGATCTCCTTGATCAGCTCAACTTTACCTCTTATTGGCTCTCATAACCACAGGTTCTCATTATACAAGTACTTGTGTCATTTCTGTGTGCATCTCTTTCATTAGACTGTAAGTTACACAAAGATGGGAATTATATTCTTCCTTCCCTCCCTACCTTTTTTTATTTACCATTCTATTTCTAAGGTCTATCCCAGTGCAAGACACAGGATAGGATGTCAATAAATACTTGTTATATGAATGAATAGATAAAGGTGACTCAAGGATTTCCATTTGAGATAATAGTGCAGTTTGTATCAGACCAATCATTCCAGAAGTAACAATTAAAATTATAGATAATATAATACAACAACTGTACGAAAGAGCCAAAGAGTTACCAAAAGAAGACATAAATCATTAAGGATGTGATCCTTGAAAAAAATGGAACCATGCTGGGTGAGAGCCACATTTACCACATTTATGTTTCTCTGGATGGTTCTCTTTGATAGTTATGGATTGTGGTAGCTAGAACTCAAGCCACAGCCCTTTGGGCTTGAAGAGAGAGAAGTTGGAGTTTCTGGATTCCAGTGATTCTGGAAATTTGAGGAGGAAAATCTCAGAAAGAATTTTTCCACAGAGAAAGAAGCTCCAAATATCCACACCAGCATACACCAATGTTCCTAGTGGCATTATTCACAATTGCCAAAAGGGGGAAGCATCCCAAGTGTCCATCAACAGATAAACACATAAACAAAATGTGGTATATGAATACAATGGCCTATTATTCAGTCATAAAAGGAATGATGTTCTGATACATGAGACACCATGGATGAACCTTAAAGACATCGTGTTAAGTGAAATAAGTCAGACACTAAAGGACAAATATTGTGTATGCTCACTGATTTGAAATAATTAGAATAAGCAAATTCAGAGAGTCAGAAACTAGAATACAGTTTATCAAGGGCTGAATGGCGTAGGGAATAGGGATTTTATGCTTAATGGGTACAGAGTTTCTTTTCGGGGTGATGGAAAAGTTTTGGTAATGGATGGTGGCATTGTTAACACAACATTGTAAATATAATTAACACCACTGAATTATATATTTGAATGTGGGGTCAGATTGGTGAAGTGGCAGGCTGGATCAGGTTTTCCAAGGGGTGACCTTTGGCTTTGCACATTCAAATATATAATTTTATTAGAATAAGAATTTTAAAAAACATAGGATTGGACCACACAGTGAACCCTAATGTAAACTATTGACTACTGTTAATAGTATCATTACAATAATATTGTTTCATCAATTTTAACAAAATTACCACATTAATGCAAAATGTCAATAATAGGAAAAACTGTTTTGGGGGAGACAGTGTATGCATGATTTTTCTGTAAACCTACAACTTCTTTAATAAAAAAAAATTTTAAAAAGAAAATACATATACGAGCCACAGCCTGGCAATAATATTTGAAAGTGACAAATCCAGGATATACAAAGAAAGCCTATGGATGGATAATAACACAACAAACAAACCAAGCAGAAAACAGAAAAATGACTTGCAAAAATATTTCCTAAAAGAAGATCTACAAATAGTCAATAAGTAGATGAGAAGATGCACCACACAATTAGTCATCAGGGAAGTGCAAATCAAAACCACCATGATATATTCCTTTACAGATACCAGAATAGCTAAAATTAGACAAACTGATGCCAAGGCTTGGTGAGGATGTGGAGCATCTTGTAACGGAACTCTCTTATATTGCTGATGGAAATGGAAAACGGTTCAACTATGTTGAGAAACAATTTGGTAGTTTCTTATAAAGCTAAAAATGCTCCACCGTATGACTCAGAAATCCCACTTTTAGATATTTACCCACATTAAATGAGTACATGTCTCCAGAAAAAAATTGTACAAGATTGTTCATAATATCCAAAAACCTTTAACAATCCAAATATCCATTGATGGGAAAATGGATAAACAAACTGTGATGCATGCTTACCATGGACTAGAACTAAGCAATAAAATGGAACCGACTTGCTCTACCCATAACAGCATAGAAAAAATCTTAAATAAATTCTGTTGGGTGAAAGAAACAAATATAAAAGAATATATACTAGATGATTCCATTTATATGACATTCTAGAACAAGCAGAAGTGACCTATGGTGATAGAAGTCAAAACAGTGTGGAAGGAGATGAGGTAGGGTGGGGTGGGTGTTGGCTGGAAAGGCAGGAGGGAACTTTCTAGAGTGTTTGAAAAGTCTATATTTTAATTGGAATGGTGGTTCCATGGGTAATACATTTGCCAAAACTCATTGAACTGCACATTTAAAAACTGAGCACTTTGTTGTATGTAAATTATAACTCATTAACAACAACAAATGATACTTCTGCCTCTGGAGTCAGACTGGTGAAGCGGCAGGCTGGATCAGGTTTTCCAAGGGGTGACCTTTGGCTTTGCACCGTGGGCCTCCAACTGCTGATCCCACTGGCATCTATTGAGCTGTTCCCTGCTTCCAACTCTACATCAGGTTCTTTGATAAAAGCTTCACTGCTGGAACAATTTCCTTCCGTGTGCCCATGAGCTCTTTCAAATTTGAGGCTGATTTCTCTCAGGGGAACAATCTCCACTTAAAGTCAAAGCCGCCAAGGGGCTCCTCTAATCTCAAAAGCATTTGCAGAGCTGAAAGCTGTATTTTCATTCTTAGGGTAACTTTCTCGGAATCACCAAGTTGCCATCTTGCACTCTGACTTTTACAGTGAGTGCGGTCAGACATGCACCACTTTGGTGAGATACCTCTGTCCCTGCTAGGTGACCCAGAACCCCAACTAACACGAAACATCCTTAGTTCCTTCCTCTCCAATGCAGGGTTAGAAGTAGAATGTGCTTGCTTCCTGAATCCCACAAGTTGCATCGATTGGATGATAATGTTGTACTCTGATCAAAGCCCTCGCAAGCAAACAGTCTGCTGTCTCACTTCCTTTCCCAGCCGCTGTGTGAGCATTTCCTCCTTCACAAACAATCACTAACGATATTTTCTCTCTGGACTGACACCTGCCTTATTAGCAACCTGCTCCACATAGCAGCCACACCTGAGCAGGGCCCATGGCCTCCAGCCTGCCTGAGGGCAAGCTGAGCCCAACAGAGAAATGACTCAGAGAGGCAGCTCCGGAATCAGAATTGAGATTCAGAGACGTCTGAATGGTTATGTCCCTGAGTGATACATTATGATCCACAGATATTTTCAGAGTCACCTTATTTAATTTTATTTTTGGGTCTTGCAAGTCTTTGTATAATGGAGTACAACAAGCTTCCTTGCTTTAGGGACAAGTGGTTTGCATTTTGGAGAGCTCCCTCCTACAGGCAGATGCATTCACAGACTGGGGGAGTTTGGAAGTTAGAAAACAAAGTCGTGAGAAGGTCCACCTGCACGCATTTTGTCAGCTATTTCAGATCAGTGTAGCAGGGCAGGGAGTCTATGAATGCTTGCATCTGAGGCAAGGGCCATGAAGACAGGAAATGCCACCTGGAGCTTGCATGGGAAGAACACTGGGCAAGGGGACCTGAAAGGCATCTTGTTATAATTAGAGAAGTTGTCAAGCAGATCTGTCTCCCAGACATTCTGCTGCCTGGAAACCTCAAGACATGCTGGGAACCTGACTTTTCCTTGACTCTTCCCAGGCTGTCAGCTCCAGGGGTCTAAGCCTGTGACCATGGGAGGACACTAAGTGTGTGGCTTAGGCAGGAAGGACAAATGCTCTGCTGATCACGCCAGGGACCGGCATGTGCTGCAGTTCTGTCCTCTACCTGCCCTCGATATGTGGCTTCTGTGGTCCTTGTCAGCTGGTCACAAGCCTGGCTGCTGTGGACCAGCTGCAGCTACAGAGGGGAACAGAATGGCAGCTGAGCCAGAACAGCTGCTTTTTCGTCTTCAGTGGATGAGGCAGGGAGACCTTGTGGCAGGCCACTGGGCAAAATAGAGCAGCAGGAAAAATAAAGCCAAGCTTGGGAGTTAGACAAGTGTGCATTTGAATCCCACTTCTGCCTCTTACTAGCTGTGTGTCCTAGGAAAATTATGAACCTCTCTGAGCCTTTTGTATCTCCTTTGGATTGGTAGAAGTACATCTTACATGGTTATTGTGGGATTCCAAGCAGATCATGCATATAATAAAGTACAAAGCTTTCTACATGGCACAAGGTGACCTTGGTTGAATGAGTTTGGTGGTGGCCTTGGTTAAATGAGTTTGATTTTGAGTTTTAATGAGCTTTAATTTTGAGATGAGCCTTTGTCATTAAATAACTACACAACTTTGGACCTACTAACATGCCTTTCAGCCTTCATTTTTCCTTACTTATAAGACATATAAGGGCATGTCCAAGTCATTGAATTATTGTACCTCCAAGAAGCCTTTCCTGGTATCTTGTCATGTGGAGTACTGCTTCTTAAACTTTCATGCGCTCTTGTACAATACAGATTCTGATTCAGTATGTGGGGCCTGAGACTCTGCATCTCTAGGAAGCTCCTAGGTGATGCTGAGGCTGCTGGTTCATGGACCACACTTTGAACAGCAAGAATTTAGAGTTAATCATTCCTTTCTCTGCACTGTGTCCATACCTTGTGCATTCTTTCCTCAAGGTACTCATAAGCATGCTTGGGGATGTGTGTGTGTGTGTGTGTGTGTGTGTGTGTGTGTGTGTGTGTGTGTGTTTGCGCGTGCGCATTCACCTTTGTCTCCGATGTGTCTGGGCCCTCCTGCAGACCACAGACCATTCTGACGGTCTTTCCTCCCTTCTTCACAAATGGTCCACCGTATCCAGAATGTCAGATATCTCTCCTGGCAGGAGGGTTCCAGCTGCTTTCCTCCATTAACATTCTGAGGCTTTGAGTCCAGATGCCCACCAGGATCTGGGATGGGAAATCCAACTGTATTTGCTGGGTAACTCCATTGCCCTGCCTTGGGTCCCCACCAATGTCAGTCATTCCCAGAATCCAATGTCGCTAGGGGTGCCTTGACCATACATAGAGATTTCTCTTCACATCCCATGTTGGCTTCTAGATATTCAGTCCTGGTCCTTTTGCACAGGATCTGATGTCCATCCAGCCCGGTGCCTGCTCTCTGCCTGTGAGTCTTCAGGCCAAACCTCTGTAGGAAGGATAAGCATCCATCCGCCTGACCTCTCAGAATTGGTCCTCTCGTTCTCCTTGCCTGTATCAGTGATCTTAGTCCTAGGAATCTGATTGTGCTCTTAGTGCCCTGTGGAAGCTGGGTCTGACCCTGGTACTGGGCCTCCTCAACATGCCTGCTGCTCCCCAGATGCTGGGGCCCCCCTTGCCCCTATCACCACTGTCACGTTGGCAGGACTTGCCTTCACAATGACCCTGTACCGTATCTTGGCATGTGGAATTACGGACTGGAGAACCCCTTCTTCCGGGCCACTGAGTTGTTGGCAAAATGACTGGAATATGGGAAGAATGAATGTTTTCTTAGGGAAAAGAGAAAGAATAAAGAAGAAAAGCCCTTTCTGAGGCCTACTAATGCCCTTGAGGTATTTAGGGGGAGACGTGTGAGAGTGAGTGTGTATGAGTCAGAGAAAGTTTTCAAACCCAGAGCCTTTCCGCAGGTCTCCTCCAGCTCGGAGAACCACCTCCTCCTCTACCCAGTACCCACACACACTCATACGGACACACAGAAATACTCAGACACGTGCACACTCAGTCCCACTCACACTCATCCACACATACACAGGCACAACACACATATACTCACACACACATACTTATTCTCACACACACACACACATACACAAATATAGATACACATATGCATTCAAACACCAACCCCCACCCCCCACACACACATCCAGCAACATCAACCATGGTACACTTTCCAGCTCCCCTTCCATTTTATTTCTGTTTTTTGGGTTTCTCTGACTCTCTGAACCCCTCACTGTCTTTCTTTGCATCTCCCTCTCCCTCAGTGCCCTTCTCCCACTCCGGGTTTCTGCTCCCTGTCTTTCTCTGACTCTGTCTCACTCCCTGTCCTTGCCTGTCACTCTCTCTCTCTCTCTCTACCTCTCTTCCTATTTGCTTCTCTTCCAGAGCTTGTCTCTTAGCTCTGCCCTCTTTCCCTGCTCCTCTTTCTCCCTCGTTCTGCCTCCCAGTCTCTGACCTTCTCTCTCTCCCTCTGTCTCTCTGCAGGTTTTGAATATCTAGTTCATCTTCACGAACCCAAATAAATCTGGAGAATTCGAGCAGGGCAGGGCAGCACCACACACCCCTCTTCCAAAGCCTGAAAGCCTGGTTTCCAGTGGTGATTGCGGCCGTGCTCTGTGCTGAAACAGCATAGCTCCTCTCAGGGCTGGAGGAGCTCCGGGGCCCTCTGCGTGGTCCCACCTCTCCCCTCTCCAGTGGGCAGCACGTGTGAATTAGACAACGTCAACTGTGATGCAGACAGCTAAGAGGAGCCCAAACTCTTCTCAGTATCAGCAATCTGCTTCCTAAGAAAGGATATTTTGCCTTCCCGATGACTTAAGCTTCATTTTCTGCATCGAGGGGCTCCGTGGAGAGTGGACTTGTTTCTATTTTCTTCATATTTTCCAAATAATTTAAAGGATACATGAATTATCTCTGCAATAAGAAAAACATGTTACAAAATAAATTAAATGACCGTATTGAGCTAAGTCATCTTTTCGACCTACCTTTCTGGTACCCACATTTGATGATAAGCTCCTGACTTTTGCCAACTCCAAAACAAAAGCACACAGTATCCTTGAGTAAATTTAATTTCTCCACCAACAAAAATTCTATGAAATTAGGGCCTCTCTTTCTCTCTTGGGCATAGAGTGAAGCAAGGATGGCTGATTAGAGGGTGATTATCACCCCTCCTGAGCAATCATCTGGTGGCTCTCAGCTTCTCCCCTAAAAACCCACTCCGGCAGGGATGGTACCGCATTGAAATGGTCCAGCAGGCCCTGGAAGACACCAAAATATTGTGGGTTTTTCCTGTGATCTCAAGACTATCAATGATGCTGTGCACATAAGGAGTCATTGGACAGAATTCAAGTCCTTTCCCCAATAGGACCGGGCTACTCCATTTGCCGCTGGAGTTATTTTAGAATGGAGGTGGGGGTGGAGGGGAATGTCTATAGCATCCACTGACACATTATCTTAAATTCTTCTTCATAGCATCACAAAAACAAAATGCTCTGTCTAATTCCATCTGTGTGCCTTAGCTATACATTACATTATCCCACAATTAGCACAATGATGGGGGATCAGGATGTGCGGGATGATATTGCTATGAGTGACCTATTATTATCTGCAAATTATATTTTACAGGGAAATTAAATGATTCTGTCAGAGCTCTGGGGCCAAGGAGAGAAGACAATGCCTCATAGTTCAGTTCAGCGAGCTGGAGAGACTGCACGTGGCAGTAAAGGGCCCTGTGTTTGTGCAAACAAGGCGTGGGCTTCCCATTTGAAAGACACGTTTGTTACACCAAAGCTCGAAATAGGAAATATGTGTGGGCAGAAACAATGGAGATGAAAGGGGAGAAAACTAATTATTACTATTGCTGCATATGCGTATTGGAGTATTTATATAATGTGTTAAACTTCTTCTGTTGAGAATATGTTCGTCATACCAGTAAGAATGAAAATTTATCCTTAGAGGAGGTAGTCTAAGGCCTCAACACTTTTAGCTGTCAGTGAGATTGTTTTTTCTTGAAATGATCTTCTGCATCCTTCTCTTCACTCTGCTTGGTTTTCATCGAGCATCATCTTCTATACCATCATCTTCCTTTTCTTAAAAATTATGCTTCTTTGTAAATTTCTCAGTCATGTTGTGGACATCATGGTGGTTTGGGGAAAGGACATTATAACTGAGCAACCTATCAAGGGTCAGAGACTCCTAGAGACCTTAATTGGAAGGGACAATGTAGCCTCATCCAGGTGATTCCGAATATGGAGAGAGAAATGGAGTAACCCTGTCCTATTGGGGAAGGGACTTGAATTCTGTCCAAATACTCCAGAGATAAGGCTTTCTCCACTGTCAAGGGAGATAGAGACATTTGAAATGAATGGACTTCTCAAAGGTCTCTTGGTTTCTGCTATTCCACCTCTAATAATTAGTATCTTGATCCATTCATCTGATAAATACTTAGGAAGCAAGTCACCATTAGCAAGGAGGCATTGGGCTGGGTGTTGGAGAAGATAAAATTCAGGGATAATAGACACACCTGGTTAGCTAAACCCCAAATTAACCCTTTCCACCTAACACCCAATGAAACACTTCCCAATTTGGAGAGATCTGTTCTCAAGAGTTTGGAGAACAGGAACATCTCTCTAGGCCTGTAGGTCTTGTGTCTGAACAGGATCATCCATCCTGTGATGGGCAACCCAACTTCAAGGCATTAACAATAGGGTTTAGAACTCGGAACCGAGGCTGCAGTTTAGTGGAGTGAGTAGTTGGTGGATGTGGTCTCTCTCCATAGATTTAAATGTTGCCTAGTTAAAACGAAATTCCTGAGCTCATCTTTGCAGTCAAGTTTGCTGTTTGTTGTCAGTGATGTTTCACTATTTTTATTTTGGAATTTCCAGGATTTCATGCATCATGATCAATATAACAAATGAGGCTTGGAAAGAGAAGCGTAAGAAAGTCTTCCCGCATGCACTATGGAAATGATACTAATTATGTGCATTTTGGTCACTGGGGGATTAGAACTTCTTAGGAAATGAGAACATGGCTGAAATACTGTACTAAAACGTCAAAGAAGAATGATGCAGTGGTTTTCAAAGTTGCTTGTGTCTGAGTCAACAACAGAACTTGTGAATTCTGAAGATTTCTGGGAACCACCCTCCCACTCACCCAGTCTGATTCAGCCCGTCTGGGCTGGGGCCAGGGAATCTGTGGTTTAATGAACTCTCCAGGTGATCTTACTGGTGGTCCTTGGCTGGGCTGTGAGAAACCCTGGTGCGAGAGGGAAGCACGTGGCCTCTGTCCATATTTGTTGAGTAATTTTATGCAAGGTCCTAAAATATTTAAGCTGAAAACCTATGGGAGAGAATGACCATGAAGACTGAAAGTTAATCTATATGAAGCACTGTTCTAGTTTGCTAATGCTGCCGGAATGCAAAACACCAGAAATGGATTGGCTTTTATAAAGGGGGCTTATTTGGTTACAAAGTTACAGTCTTAAGGCCATAAAGTATCCAAGGTAACACATCAGCAATCGGGTACCTTCACTGGAGGATGGCCAATGGTGTCTGGAAAACTCGTTAGCTGGGAAGGCATGTGGCTGGCATCTGCTCCAAAGTTCTGGTTTCAAAATGGCTTTCTCCCAGGATGTTCCTCTCTAGGCTGCAGTTCCTCAAAAATGTCACTCTTAGTTGCTCCTGGGGTGTTTGTCCTCTCTTAGCTTCTCTGGAGCAGAAGTCTGCTTTCAAAGGGGCTGTCTCCAAAATGTCTCTGTTCCTCTCTCAGCTCCTTTGCATTCTTCAAAGTGTCCCTCTTGGCTGTAGCAAGCTCACTCCTTCTGTCTGGGCTTATATAGTGCTCCAGTAAACTAATCAAGGCCATGCTGAATGGGCAGGGCCACACCTTCATGGAAATTATCCAATCAGAGTTATCACCCACAGTTGGGTGGGGTGCATTTCCATGGAAATTATCCATTTGGAGTTATCACCCATAGTTGGGTGGGGTGCATCTCCATGGAAACAACCTAATCCAAACATTCCAACTTAATCAACACTAAAATGTCTGCCCCCACAAGATTGCATCAAAGAACATGGCTTTTTCTGGGGGACATAATATATACAAACCAGTAAAAGCATCTACATCAGTCTTTGATTTATACTTTGTGACTAATAATAACTATTCTTATTACTTCCATCCCTGTGAGAAGGGCAGGCCTGGTCTGGAGAATCCTGAAATATAGATATCTTTCACTGACAGTTTCCAGGCATAAACTATAACAGCAGAAATTTATGGGGTTCTGAAATCCCAAACAATTGTTATTCCAGGAGGTCAAGGCATGAAACTGGAGTAGGGCTTCTAACCCAGAAAAGTTAGGAAAGAGGATCAAGACACACTGATGGGAAGTGATGTAGAGAAATTCCAGAAGAAGGAACTGTAGTGGCCTTTTATGAGATCCCATTGTAATTTGGGGCTAGCATGTTGGGGCCATTTAAAGTGGCCAGAAGAGGATAACCATTAAGTTATGTGGTGATTGCAAAGACTCCAGGAGATTCATGGACTTCCGAAGAATCTTACTTATGAATCAGCCCTGATACATGCTCTTTCCTTTTTCCTTATTTGTCATCCTTTATTATTAGCTAACTTCTCAGAACACTTCTTGAAAAGGTCTATGTGTGTTAAGATTAGTTTCAATAATTTGTTCAAATGAATAATGTTGAAAAAAAATACATTCAACCTTAAGTAGTTAAACCCTATGAAGAGAGCCACTGAGTTATGGTTATTTTGTTAACTAGCACATCTTAGAATAAAAGTTTGTTAAATGAAAAAAACAAATTATTGCATGAAAATTTTATACACATACACATATTTCATTGATGGTTTTAAAATGTGTTCATTGATCCAGACCTGTCAAATCACTTTATACTTAATTTACTTATTTTGGCATCAAGGTTGTTGATGTTATTATAAATGTACCTTTCCATTAACTTCATTATTTCTAAAACTCCAAAATATGCTCTCGGGCTATTTCTATCAATTTGCAGATAGACACACTATTTACAATAATATGTCCATATATTCTAGAACAGAATGGCTGTTTACACTTAAGTTTAATTTAAATGGATGAATAAAAGACTTGACTCTTTTTATATTTTATTTTTTGATGAGTTTTAAAAATAGGTAATGAGCCTGGAGTCTCAGAAGTGAAGATAGACCTTTCCATAAGACTTGACCCCCTGTGGGGTGATCTGATTTATCTTTGGACTTTCAACTCATTCTTTCTTTCTTCAAAAACTGCTTTGTTTAGATATAATTTACATACCATACAGTTTATCCATTTAAACAGCACAATTCAATAGTTTTCAGTGTCTTCATAGAAGTGTGCAGTCATCATCACAGTCTAATTTTAGAATACTTTCGTCATCTCAGAAAGAAACACTGTGCCCATTAGCAGACTTTCCCCATTCTCCCCACTGTCCTTAGGGAACCACTAATCTCCTTTTGTCTCTGTGGAATTGCATAATCTGAATAATCCATGTAAGTGGAATCATAAAATATGTGGCCCTTTGTGACTTTACACTTCACATGATGTTTTCAAGTTTCATCCACGTTGTAGCATGTATCAGAACTCCATTCGTTTCTAGCTATTTTTGGCATGGGTATGCCACATTCTGTTCATCTTTTCATCTTTTGTTGGGTATTTGGGTTGTTTCTGCTTTTTGCCTGTTGTGAATAATGCTGCTATAAATATTCGTGTACAAGTTTTTGTGTGGATATAGATTTTCACTTCTTTTGAGTATATATACCGAGTCATTGGATTGCTGGGTTTTATGGTAACACAATTTTTATCAGCTTGAGGAAACGCCAGACTGTTTTTCAATTTGGCTACAGCATTTTGCATTCCCATTAGCGTTGTAAGAGGGTTCCACTTCCTCCACAACCTTGCCAGCGCTTGTCATTATCTTTCTTTTGATTATAACCATCCTAGTGTGTGTAGATCAATTTGGGGAATATTGCCATTTTAACAATATTAGGTTTGTCCAGTTCATAAAAACGGAAGAGTTTTCCATTTATTTAGATATTCAATTTAAATCAATAGTGTTTTGCAGTTTTTAGTGCAAAGCCTTGTACTTTTGCTAATTTTTTCCCTAAGTATTGAATTCTTTTTGATGCTACTATAAATGGAATTTTCATAATTTCATTTTCAGATTTTTCATTACTAGTGTACACAAATGCATTTGATTTTTTATATTGCCCTGATACTCTTTAACTTTGCTGGACTTATCTATTACTTCTAATAGATTTTAGTTTTTAGTGACTTAGGATTTTCTATAGATAATGTTATATCATCTTAAAATATAGATAATTATCTTCTTCCTCTCCTGATTTATCTCTTTTATTTCTTTTTCTTACCTAATTGTCCCAACTAGAACCGCCAGTACAATGTTGAGTAGAAGTGGCAAAAGCAAACATCCTTTTATTGTTTTGGATCTTTTTGGATCTTTCACCATTAAATGTGATTTGAGCTGTGAGTTTACTGTAGATATCCTTTATCAGGTTGAGAAAAATCTCTTCCTAGTTTGTTGAATGTTTTTATCATGAACAGTATTAGATTTTGTCAAATGCTTTTTCTGCGTCTATGGAGATGATCATGTGGTTTTTGTTCTTTATTCTATCAATATGAGGTACTGTATCAATTGATTTTCATAAGTTAACCTGACTTTGCATTCCTGGGATAAAGCCCTCTTTGTCATGTTGTGTAATTATTTTTCTATATTGCTGGATTTGATTTGCTAGCATTTTGTTGAGGGTTTTTGCATCCATATTCCTATGATGTGTTTGATTTTGATATCAGGGTAATACTGGCCTCAAGAATTAAATGGGGACTGTTCCCCCCTTTTCTAGTTTTCAAAGAGTTTGTGAAGAATTGACATTAATTCTTCATTAAACGTTTGGTAGAATTCACCTGTGAAGCCATCTTGTCCTGGGGAAATGTTTGACTAAATTATCAGATATCTATATCATGAAATAATCTGCAGGACTAACTAGGCTAAATTAGAGGCACACCTCTTGACTTGATAAAACATTGACCAGGAACTGCTGAACAAGAAAAGCACCATGCAGAAAAATGTGTACTATACGGTGGCTTTTCTGGAGACAATTTTGTAACTTTAATATGTATGTACGCATTTATATGTGACTTATGGATGTGTGTGTGTATATAATCAATTCACTTGTTTTCCAAATATATTAGCATTCACTTTGATCCAAATATATTAATATAAAATAATATTCAAAATGTATCCTTCCATGCTGGAGACTCTATTTCTATGGGATAGATCCTCAGGACTGATACTGCTGGGTTGAAGAGTATGTGTAATTCTAGGTCTAATGAAGGCTGCTCATGATAGAAATGAACAATCCTTGTTTCTATGAGTAATATACGAGAGTATTCATTTTCATGTATCCCTGCCAAGAATGGCTGTTTTTAACTTAAACACATTACAAGTCATAGGTATGGATTAGTATTTTCTCATTCATTTAATTTGCATTCCTCTGGTTCTGGGTTTACACATATTTAAAGGATTGTGAACCATTTTGATTTGTTCTCCTATGTGTTCTTTACACATAGCCTTGCCCACTTTTCCTTTGGGGTTTCTTTCCCTCGTTGATATATAAGGTTACCAAATATATTATAGTATAAGCGAGTGTCATTCACAGTGCAAAGATATTTGAGAAGTAGTCTTGTCATATTAACTTTTTACCATATTATGCTATAAAACTTCTTTTTAATTTTTTACCTGAAAAAAGTATCCCTGTTTCATTTTAAAGGTTCTGAGTTCTCCCATCTGATTAAGAATAAATGTGTGTTTACAGTTATGTATATATGTACATATGCATTTATACAGGTTTGTGTGTATATATATGTATACACACAAGAAGGAGAGTATGTTGTGTACTTATAGATGTTTATAAGTATATATGTGTGTGAGTATATATATATGTAAAACTGTAATTTCAAAAAAATTGGAATCAACAAGTGTTCTTCATAATGGGAATAAGTAAATAAACTGTGGTTAACTCACACAACTGATCACCATATAATAGTTAAAATAAATGAATATGTGAATTGACATAGATATATGTTAAAAATCTAACATGGCGTGAAAACAGTAAGATGTAAAAAGATACACAGAGTATGGAAGCATTTATAAGTATCCACATACAAAAACACACACAGAAAATTTTCATATCATATAACCTTCCAGATTGTATTAGTCACCTCTGGGGAAGGAGAGAGAGGTGAAGGAATGTTGTGGTAGGGTTTTAGCCATACTGCATTACTTATTCTTTAAAATAAAATTGAAGCAAATATGGAAAGTGGTAGCATGTGTTTCCTCTGGGGGAAAAGTACCCAGGCACCTGCTTATTCCTTCTCTTTACTAGACAGAGAAGCTGTTTGGCTTGCTTGCTACTGTTTCCTTGGTATGAAGCAGAGATGTATAAGATGCTCAGTTTTAAATGATATGTTAAAAAGAAAACTTCAAGCCATATAGTATCTAATGGAAAGAAATGATCTAAGTCTAGGTAATAGAAGCCTTCATAGGACTGAGATCATTGTCTTAAACTAATTCCAGAGATGATTTTCCTAATGCAAAAGGATTGAACTTCTTATATGTGGTTCTGGAAAATGTAGAAACAATGTTTTGAAACTGGGGAGATGCAGAAGCCAGCCCAAGTAGTGTCAAGCCAACCCAACAGCCAGAGTGCTCTAGAGCTGGGACAGGGAGCTCCAGGAGGAAGTGATCTTCTTGTCAGAAGATGTTCCTACAGAGACAAAACAACCCTGCCTGTGGACTGGTTCCCAGGGATTACTATGCCAAGGGATATAATTTATCAAGTCCTGATCATGTTTTAAGCATTTTATATGTATTCATGCATTTGACTGTCATAACAACCCAGGAAGTTATGGGAATTTGTGGTAGTTTGTGAAAATAATTGCTAAGATACTTACAGAGCATGTACCACAGAATCTGGCACCTCATAATCTCTCAGGAACTCATTAGCTATTAGTCATATTAACAAGCTTTACTAGACCCTCAATTCTGACAAAGAAAACAATACCAGTCAGCTGAGGGGATATCACCCATAGAACATAACACACAGTTTTGTGTTTATTCCACTCTGATGTGAGGCAGTGAGAGATAGGATAAGGGACTGAAGACAGAAAGTCAAGGATTAGCCCAAGAGCAAGACAACCAGTGAGGGGTAAAACTAAACCTGGGTGCTGGGGATAGGGTGCTGCACTCAGAATTTTATGAAGTGGTAGCAGAAATATCTGCATCCTTTAGCAGTGGCTCTGTGTCCCTGAGCTAGTAGCTTGATGTCACTGAGCCTCTGTCTCCCTCTCCTAGGTCTCTTTTGTCTTCAAATTCTAGGATGTTTAGTTTTCACATGGGGTTAATGGGGTAATTTCTCAGAAAATAGAAAGGGTAGAGAACTTCCCATTCCTTAACTTAACCCTGTTCAGAGGCTATTCTGTTGTGCTAACGACCAGGACTGTCTGCAGAGGATGTCCTGCAAGTCCACCTCTTGCTAATGACAGGCATGGTTCTGAGCTTTTCAAACCCCGGGAATAATTTGGGTGGATAAAGCCAGCTGATTATGACTTGCAGTGTGTAGCCCACAGCTATTGGAGATGAATCAGGCTGCTACACAAGGGGACTTTTGATCAAGGGTACATTTCTGCATAATGAGAAGTAGAATAGTACAGATTTATGGTGTCAGTATTTTAATAGGACCTGGGAAAATGGCTGGGTGATGGATCCCCTTTGCAGAGAGCTGTCCAGTCTTCTGCCTCCCAGAGTTGCAACTAGGAGCTCCCAAGGGGCTAAGCCAGTGAAAGGTCATTGCCTTTCACTTTGGTGGGGGTTGGTACAAGAGTTTCTTGTTGTATCCACCTCCTCTTTGTCATGGGCCTCTTCCCCATCGGATGTGATGCTCACAGCAAGAGACATGTGAAACTTTCTAGGGTTGACAGTGCTGGAAGAACCATCATTAAACAACTTATAAAGAAACATGTAATGATAGGCCATCACCAACATGGCCCTTGCCAAGCAAGCAAGGCCTACGAAAGGTGGCCCATCTTTATTTCTGGGTAAGGGTGGCACGCCTGATCTGTGGTCTATGTGGTATGTGTTGCCTTAACCAAACCTGTCTGTATTTACACATGTAGAAAGCTTGTAAACAGCAGGCCTGGGTCAAGGCCAAGGCCCAGGCATTCCATGAACTTTGAGTTATTTCTGTTAATAAGAGCTTGTATTTATTGAGCATCTACAAGATGCCTATAAGTTGCACATGTTTTGCATTTATCATTTCAGTTAATAGTCTCCCTGCAAAAGCAGGGACCAGTATTCCCATTTTATAGATGAGGATACTGAGGTTCTGGGTATTTAGTTGTCTTTTTAAAAATTACATTGCTAGCAGGAGTAATAGTAGTAAAAATAAAAATTATCATCATGATCATAATTTATGAACATTTATTCAACATTCACTTTGAGCCATACACACTTCTAAGAGCTTTTCATGTGTGAACTTATAGTACTGTTATTTTAAAATTTTTTAAATTTTATTTTTACAAACAAAAACTCTCTCCTCTCCCAGTCTTCCTCTCTCCCTGGGAACCTCTAATCTGCTTTCCATCTCTATAAATTTGCTCTTTCTAGTTATCCCTTATAAATGATATCATACAATTTTTGTTTTCATGTGTCTTGCTTTTTGCACTGAGCATAATGCTTTCAAAGTTCTCCCATGTTGCAGCATGTCTCAGAACTTCATTTTTGATTATGACTGAATAATATTCCATTGTGTGTATGCACCGTATTTTGTTTATCCATTCATTTGTTGATGGGACACTTGGGCTGTTTCCTGGTGTTGGCTATTGTTAATAACACTGGTATAAACAATGGTGTACATGTATCTGTTTGTGACCCTGTTTTTTTCACTCTCCTCAGGTATGTATCTAGAAGTGAGATTTCTGGGTCCAATCATAATTTTATATTTAAATTTTTGAGTAATAGCTATATTGCTTTCTCCAGTGGCTTCACCATTTTACATTCCCACCAACAATGCACTAAAGTTCCAATTTCTCTGCATCTTCTCCAGCATGTATTATTTTCCATTTGTTAATAATAGCCATCCTTGTAGGTTTGAAATGGTATCTCACAATAAATCTGATATTGGGCATTTTATTTTCACATTTTACATATGAGGAAATTGAGGCACAGTGAGATTATGTAACTTGCCCAGAGTCACATAGCCAGTGAGTTACAGGGGGTATGATTTGAACTTCAGCATCTAATTTATCTACATATCTATATATCTATATTAACTGCTATACTTTAGGTGCCAGACTTAAAATGCCAACTTATTATGATACTAGGAGGATTCTCTTTCCCCTGTGCCTACCACATCCTCCCCTAACTTCACTTCTGCCTTTGAATTGCTAAAGATTACTCCTTTGTAAAATCTCATTAAAAGTCACTGACCCTTATCAGACTTCCGGGAAGATGGCAGACAAGGACAGGCAGAACTCACTCCTCTACCATAAAACTATAGAGAGGGAGGCCACTGGGTAGGAACCCCAAGCTCTGGGGCCACTGGGCTTCCACTCCCCGATGTGTAGTGTAAACGTCCTCCCTTCCTGGAGCAGGTGGGGGGCCAGGAGTGGCCATTAATTAAAAAGCCAGCAGGAAGGCAGTGGCACTGGGTGGGAGTGATCAGCAGCTTCAGCCTCTTCTGAGAGCTACTTTCAAACTCACGCTGGTGTTGTGGCAGTGCTTGGGTAGCCATGCATCTGGACCCAGAGAAGCAGTGACCATTTGAGAGGGGCCAGAGGATGCCTGGGACCATGGTTTCAGGGTGTGAGTGGTGGAGAGACTGCACTTTGAGGGATAGGGTGAGTTTGTTTGCCTGGGACCACCTCCTGGGACAGCAGCTGCCAAATGTCCATCAGACAAAGGAGTGAGCAGTGTCTCTCCACTCCTGTGCACCAACCCTAACAATTAACTGGGAGATAATCCTCCATAGCCACATGACCAGGAACTTCCATGAGGGAACCTGGGAGGCAGTGGACAAGTGTTGACTGCATTTATTCTCCCCCCAAAGAAGTTCAGGAGGTGCACAGGCAAGAAGCAGGGATAGGAGAGGGTACCACATGAAAGCACCAGGAGTCCCTTCCATAACTGAGAGGCTCACAGGTGCACAGAAGGCAGGGAGCAGGGCATGTTTGAGCTGGAAGTTGCTCTTGAGCAGATTCCTTGCCGTACTGCACAGGCCCACATCGCACCCCCTGGGCAGGAAGTCCCCAGTGCACACAGAGAACTGGTGCACTGACTGGATTCCTACCCAGTTTGGACCCCACCCAGCATATGGGTGAAGCTGAGGGAAAACTGGCTTGAGAGTAAGCAGCAGTGGTTCAATTCGCCATCTGCTGCTAGGATAGGCAAAGTATACTCCAGCAAGCTGTAGCTCTGCCAAATTATATATAAATGCTCAAATAATCCTGCACTACCCGTAATAATCTTACCAAGATAAGAAAATGTCCTGAAGCCAACAGAAAGTCATAAAATACCTAGGGAACCAAGAAGACATGGACAAGCCAAATTAACAAATTAAAAAGCTGGAAGAGATAAAAAAAATTTGGAGAAATTAATTAAAGAAGTATAAACAAACCTTCAAAACAACTTCAACAAGATGGCTAAAGACATGAAGGACATCAAGAAGACTCTAGAAGAGCATAAAGAAGAATTTGAAAGAGTAAATTTAAAATAGCAAATCTTATGGAAATAAAAGATAGTGTTGATCAAATTAAAAATATATTAGAGATGAACAACAGCAGATTTGAAGAGGCAAAGAAAGGATAAGTGAACTAGGGGACAAAGCAATGAAATGCAAACACACAATAGAACAAATGAAAAAATCAAAATACTTGAAATGGATCTCAGGGAAATGATGGAAAACATTAAGCACACAAATACAAGAATCACTGGTGTCTCAGAAGAAGAGAAAGGGCTAGGAAAAGTGAGTCAGGACCTAGTTGGGGGAAACTTGCCAACCCTTCTAATGGCATAAGTATGCAAAGCAAAGATGCCCAATAAACTCCAAATAGAATAAATCGAAATAAACCCACTCTGAGGTATATACTGATCAAATTGTCAAATGCTGAAGAGAAGGAGAAAGTTCTGAAAGCAGCAAGAGAGAAGCAATTCATCATATATAAGACAAACAACATAAGACTAAGCACTGACTACTACTTAGCAGACACCATGGAGGCAAGAAGGCAGTGGTATGACATATTAAAAATTCTGAAAGAGAAAAATTGCTAGCTAAGAATCCCTTATCCAGCAAAGCTCTCCTCCAAAATTAAGGGAGAGTTTAAAATTTTCACAGACAAACAAATGCTGAGAGAATTTCTTAACAAGAGGCCTGCCCTGCAAGAAATACTAAAGGGAGCTCTACTGGCTGAGAAAAACAGAAAGGAGAGAGCAGTCTAGAAAAGGGCACAGAACTGAAGAGTATTAGCTAGGGTAACTTAAAGGAAAAATGAGAGAGAGGGAAAAAATAGATCTGACAACTAAAAAACCAAAGGATAAGATGGTTGATTCAAGAACTAAGCTGCCTTCACAGTAATAACATTGATTGTGAATGGATTAAACTCCCCCAATTAAAAGATACAGACTGGTAGAATGAATTAAAAAGTATGACCCATCAATATGCTATTTACAAGAGACTCATCTTAGACCCTGCAACACAAAGAGACTGAAAGTGAAAGGATGGAAAAAAAATATTATGTGCAAGCTGCAACCAAAAGAAAGCAGGAGTAGCTATACTAATATCAGACAAAACAGACTTTAAATGCAAAGAGACCATAAGAGACAAAGAAGGACACTATATATTAATATAAGGGACAATTCACCAAGAAGAAAAAACAATCATAAATGTTTATGCACTCATTCAAGGAACTCTAAAGTGGATGAGATAAACATTTGCTAAACTGAAGGGAACAATAGACATTTCTACAATAATAGTGGGAGACTTCACTACATCACCTCGTTCTACATATAGAAAAACTAGACAGAGGATCAATAAGGAAATTGAGGGCCTAAACAATATAATAAATGAATTAGACTTAACAGACATATATAGATAGTTACATCCCAAAGGACCAGAATATGCATTCTTTTCTAGCACTTATGGAATGTTCTACAGGATAGATTATATGCTGGGGCAAAAAACAAGTCTTAATAAATTTAAAATTTTTGAATTTATTCAAAGTACATTCTCTGACCTTAATGGAATGCAACTAAAAATCAACAACCACCAAAGAAAAGATCTTTCACAAATACATGGAGGTTAAACAACACACACCTAGACAACCAGTGGGTAAAAGGAGAAATTGCAAGAGAAATAGGTAAATATCTAGAAATGAATGAAAATGAAAACACAACTTATCAAAACCTATGGGATGAAGCAAAGGCAGTGCTGGGAGGGAAATTTATTGCTCTAAATGAATATATCAAAAAGCAAGAAAGAGCTAAACCAAAGACCTAACTGAAGAACTGAAGAAGCTAGATAATAATCAGCAAACTAACCATAAAGCAAGTAGAAGAAAGGAAATAACAAAGATTAAAGCAGAAATAAAAGATCTGAAGAACAAAAAAAAAAAAAAAAACAAAAAAAATAGAGCAAATAAATAATACCAAAAGTTTGTTCTTTGAGAAGATCAACAAGAGTGACAGACCCTTAGCTAGACTAACAAAGTCAAAAAGAGGGAAGACCCAAATAAACAGAATCATAAATGAGAGAGGGGTAGTTACTATGGATCCTGAAGGAATAAAAAAAATCTTAAGAGGATAGTATAAACAACTGTATGCCAATAAGCTAGACAATTTAGAGGAAATGGGCAATTTCCTAGAAATACATGAACAACCTAGACTGACCCAAGAAGAAATAGAAGACCTCAACAAACCAATCACAAGCAAAGAGATTCAATCAGTCATCAAAAATCCATCTAATAATGAAAGCCCAGGGCCAGATGGCTACACAGGGCAATTTTCCCAAACTTTCCCAAAAGAATTGACACCATTCCTGCTCAAACTCTCAAAAAATTGAACAAAAAGGAACACTACCTGACTCATTTTATGAAGCTAATATCACTCTAATACCAAAACCAGATGAAGACCCTATGAAAAAGGAAAACTTTAGGCCAATCTCCTGACTGAATATAGATGCAAAAATTCTCAACAAAATACTTGCAAATTGAATCCAAAAGCACATTAAAAGAATTATACACTACAACCAAGTGGGGTTTATTCCTGGTATGCAAGGGTGGTTCAACATAATAAAATCAATCAATGTAATACAACACATTAACAAATCAAAAGGGAAAAATCAAATGATCATCTTGATAGATGCTGAAAAAGCATTTGACAAAATTCAACGTCTCTTTTGATAAAAACACTTCAAAAGGTAGGAATTGAAGGAACTGCCCTCAATATGATAAGGGACATATATGAAAAACCCACATCCAGCATAGTACTCGATGAGAGACTGAAAGCCTTCCCCCTAAGACTGGGAACAAGACAAGGATGCCCACTGTCACCACTATTATTCAACATAGTGCTAGAAGTTCTAGCCAGAGCAATGTATCAAGACTATATATATATATATATATATATTCTCCAAACTGGAAAGGAGAAAGTAAAGCTGTCATTATTTTCAGATGATATGAACTTATATTTGGAAAATCCTGAGAAATTGATGACAAAGCTACTTGAGCTAATAAACAAATTCAGCAGAGTGGTGGGATACAAGTGTAATGCACTTGAGTCAGTAATGTTCCTATACACTAGTAATGACCTAACTGAAGAGGCAATAAAACAAAAATACCATTCACAATAGCAAATAAAAATATCAAGTACCTAGGAATAAATTTAACAAAGGAAGTAAAACACCTCTATACAGAAAATAACAAAACTTTACTAAAAGAAATCAAAGTGGACCTAAGAGGTGGAAAGATATTCCATGTTCATGGATAGGAAGGCTAAACGTCATTAAGATGTTAATTCTACCCAAAGTGATCTACAGATTCAATGCAATTGCAATCAAAGTTCTAACAATCTACTTTGCAGACTTTGAAAAACTGGTTATCAAATTTATTTGGAATGCAAAGGGGCCTCGAATTGCCAAAAACAATTTTAAAAAAAGAAGAATGAAGACTTATATTTCCAGACTTTGAAGCCTACTATAAAGCCACAGTGGTCAAAACACCATGATATTGGAACAAAATAGACATATTGATCAATGGAACCGAATTGAGAGTTCAGAAATAGTCCCCCAAATCTATGGTTGACTGATTTTTGATAAGGCCCCCAAATCCACTGAACTTGGACAGAACAGTCTCTTCAACAAATGGGGCTGGGAGAACTGGATATCCATATCCAAAAGAATGAAAAAGGATGCTTACCTCTCACCCTATACAAAAATTAACTCAAAGTGGGTCAAAGACCTCAATATGAGAGATAGTACCATAAAACTCTTACAAGATAACATAGGGAAACATCTTCAAGACCTAAGAAGAGAGGTAGCTTCTTAGACCTTACACCCAAAGCACAAGCAACAAAACTAAAAATAGGTAAACTGGAACTCCTCAAAATCAAAAGCTTTTGCATCTCAAAAGACTTTGTCAAAAAGGTGAAAACACAACTAACTTAATGGGAGAAAATATTTGGAAACCATATATCTGATAAGAGAGTGAGATCCTGCATATTTAAAGAAATCCTGCAACTCAACAGCAATAGTACAAACAGCTCAAATGTAAAACGGAATGGGCAAAATATATGAAAAAACATTTTTCTGAACAGGAAATACAAATGGCTGCAAAACACATGCAAAAATATTCACCTTCACTAGCTATTAGGGAAATGCAAATCAAAACCGCAATGAAATACCATGTCACACTAATTAGAATGGCTCCCATTAAACAAACAGGAAACAGTAAATGCTGAAGAGGATGTGGAGAAATTGGAACTCTTATTCATTGCTAATGGGAATATTTAATGTTATACCCACTGCAGA
Organism: Choloepus didactylus; assembly: GCF_015220235.1. Classification (NCBI taxonomy): domain Eukaryota; kingdom Metazoa; phylum Chordata; class Mammalia; order Pilosa; family Megalonychidae; genus Choloepus; species Choloepus didactylus. The sequence goes on along the minus strand of NC_051328.1, from coordinate 20,584,844 downwards.
AGACAGTTTGACAGTTTCTCAGAAAACTAGATAATGAATTACCCTACTATCTGGCAATTCCACTTCTTGGTATATACCAAGAAGATCTGAAAGCAGTGACATGAACAGACATTTGTACACCTATGTTCATAGTGACATTGTTCACAACTGCCAAGAGATGGGAACAATCCAAGTGTCCTTCAACGGATGAGTGGATAAACAAAATGTAGTGTATACATACAATGGAATTCTATGCAGCAGTAAGAAGGAACAAGGTCCTTAAACATATGACAACAGGGATGAACCTTGAAGATATAATGCTGAGTGAAATAAGTCAGACACAAAGGAGAGATGTATGTTACCACTACTATGAACTTCCTGAACAACGTGAAATCAGTGTCTTATAATGTAGACTATTGTGGATCTAGAGATAGTCAGAAGCTAGTGAAGGGGGAATGATAATGTAATATGTTCAGATGTGTTAATGGGAGTGAATTTAAAGGTATGGGAATGGATTATAAGTATCAGAGCTGCATTGAGGGTGAACATGATTGAAATGGGTTGTTTAAAGTCATGTATCCCTCAGAGCAGGACTACAAATATAGATGGGTGCTTGCATGATATACTTCTAAGTTATGACACTGGTACAAAGAGTTGACAACAGAGTGATATATGGGAGAAATCTACCTGTTGCATACTAGGGATGCCTTCTGAGAAATGAGTAAACACAGGGGTCCAGGGATCAGGGCCACTTGAAGAGATACAAGATGGATTTGAAGAAAAAGCATCGAGCTTAATTACTAAGCCTAGCCCCTCACATGTAGAGCAATCCTCTAGAATGTTCTCAGAGCTTCTATGCTGACCTAATTTTGGGGGTCGTTTCTTACTGAAAGTTTTTCTGCTCACAATATCCATGACACTCTATGATGTTTATCAACCCAATGCCAGACTCATTGCTCATAGCTTGCCTTTGACCCTCTGATATATATATATAAAAAAAATGTTTCATTAGGCATGGCTTTGTTTATTCAAACCTCATTCATTCTTCACATCTTCTTAATGACTTTTAAGCTCAAACTATTAATCTTCTTAACTGAGTTAAATCTTTCTCCCTGTATGTTCTTTTATAGATATTTCCAAACTCAGAAGTTTACATTCTTTGCTCTCTATGGGATTTCTTGAGGACAATAATTAGCTGCAAAGTCTTGTTGTCAGTCAGAAATACTGAAGAAAGCATTCTAGTATTAAGGCTAGGAAGCTTTTGGGGGTAGTCTCCATGCTGAAATTCGCTGCATCAAATAATTTAATTCATTTTAGGAAAAGGCATTGAGTACTGGCCACTGTGTAAGTAGAAAGAATATGGAGCACTCACACAATTCTTACATAGAGGAGACAGTACTACAGCAGGATTTCAAACAGATGGATACCATGGTAGAAGTTTGTATCAAGAGTTAAGGAGAAAGAAGTAATTTCATTAGGGGAGATATTGGACAAAACTTCAGAACACAGATAAATATTGAATCAAGTATGCACTAGACTGAAAAGTAGAGGAACAGACTTCACGACCGAGGGAACACAGGCATGAAGAAGACGGAGGGGCACACAAGTGTAGTGTTTTGTGATGGAAAGACTCTTTCCCCTCTGCAGTGTTCTGTGTTCTGGCTTCTTCCATTTTCTTGAATAAACATGCTCATTCTCGACATTGGGTCTTCTCAACCACCATTCCCTCTGCCTGGAACTTAGTTCACTGGGTAACTCCTACTCATTCCTTTAATTCTCAGCTTGAATGAGTCAAGGTGTCCTTTGCTGACACACTCAGTTTAATTATTTTCTTCATGCTCCCATCACACTTGAAAAAGTCTTCTTTGTTACTTTTTATTACTCTCAAAGTGCTTGTCTGATGCCTGCCTCCCCCCCGTCAAGTGTGAATTCCACAAGGGCCGAGACCATGTCTGCCTTGTTTTCCATGGATTCTCAGCACCTTCCCCAAGACCTGCTGCCTAGTTGCCATTTATCCAATTGTGTCTCTGAGAAATGGTGGGAAGTGAGTGGCTAGAGATGAGGATGGGAAATTGACAGACAGTGATGAGATTTTAAAGGGCTTTAACCAATGTCTTTCACTTAAAAATTCCCCAGACACCTTCATTTTAAAAGACCAAAGTAAATATGGAAGAAACACAACAAATTTTCTTCAAGCTTTAAGTGGACCATATTATAGGAAAGGAAGATAAAAGACGGGTAGTTGACAACCATACATACACTGATGGCAACTTTCCAGAAATTAATCTCATTTGTGGTGATGGTGTTGGATGGCTGTCTCATACGAGGGCCAGCCTCTAAACATCTCTGAAAGCACAGGGCAGTTCAAAAATATGAATACTGCAGCAGAAGAATGAAAAAGGAGGGAGAAATTTGAAGTTTTATTCATATCTATGACAAGTGGAAGTACACAAGGCCATGTGGATGAAATATCTACCCATCACACTTGAGGATTGTAGTTCTTTGGCTTTTGGTTGGTTGGTTGACCCATTCATTCATTTAATGAATTAATCACTGTCATGTCAATTATTATATTAGACCCAGTTCTTGACATTACAGAGTTTGCCACCAAGCAGAGGACAAAAACATCAAATAAATTATTAAACCAACGATTTAATCACCACAAAGGCAAGGAATAGTGCAAAGGAGAACAGATTTGAGGGACGCCTTGGGCAGCAGGCATGCCCACCAGAAGGTACCTGAAGACTGTTGGACATGGTACCGACAGAGGTAAGTTAGATTTTGACCAGAGGTACAAAGTCTCAATGGGCATGCCATTCCACTGAGGTCTGCAAATGAATATTTAGTGTGACATGGGATAATCACAGAACCCATGATCCTCTCAACCTGCAAGTGCTCCTAACCTGCCTCTTGGCACCCACAACTCAGGCAGTTTTGTAATTAGTGATTCTTATCAAGTATCTAGTAGAGTCATTTAAATATTTTAGCTATGTTTTACTGAATTTCATGAAGTAAATTACATACTCTTAGAGCATTTGTGAATTTGAGGAATCTCAAAGGTCTGGGACATGTCTTTTACCTATACTTAGACCTTTCACCTATTTCTTTACACATATGATCCCTTCTTAGACAATTGAGAAAAAGGGGATCTCTAGAAGACCCTCACTAGAAGCCTGAGAAACCCCAGTATGGACCTTTATCCCCAACCCAAGGGTAGGCTTCCCCTCCTCATACACGGTTGTGAAAGAATATGAGATAGCCGCACACTGTTTTTAGAATAACATAGAACACAATAGTTTATTTTTCATTTCTTGATTTTTCTTTTGAATTGGGTCTCAAACCTTTTTTTTCCTTTCTTTGTCTTGGTTAAAAAAAAAGAAAGAACAAAAAGAACAACAGCAACAAATAAGGGAGAGTTCCTAGACTCCCCTATGATACCTTTGCCAAGGGCTCATGCCAGTTAGTAGAACCACAATCTGGAAGTAAAGTCTTGCTTCTGCACGTCTTCTCATGGTTTACTGGCTTGGTTTTAGTTTTAACTTTAACTTTGGAGAAGGTAAGTATGGATTGGGCACAAGTTTTTGTTTGTTTTTTTAAACTTTTTATTGTAGTAACATATATACATCTCAAAATTTCTGGAATGCTAACGTCAAGGATGGAGAGATGGATAGGGAGGCAGGTAAGTTCAAAATTCCATGAGTTAAAACCCTAGTCAGGGAAGGAAAGGTAAAAAGTGCGGGACAAGGACTTCACCACCTGGATGTGGGGACCCCCTGCCTGGAGTACACTCCCAACGGGGTGTCCATCCTTCTCGTTGCAGGGCCGCCCTCTGTCTGAGGTCCATGGGAGGAAGACAGGGAAGGCCCAGGCTCTGGGAGGAAATAGGCGCTAGTGTGTGTGCTGGTGGGGGCAGGAAGTCGGGGGTGGGGAGAGGGGCGTGGGGTGGGTGGGGTCTTTGCATTGGGTGTGGGGAGGTTCCTTAATCTGCTGTGCGTGATGTTTGACTTTGAAGGCAATGAGACTACATGGGCCTAAGATTGATTTCAATCTTTTGCCAACGATACATCCCACAATAGAGGCATGTTTTGGACATTGTTGGAATATCTTCAGAAAAGTTTTTCTTTTGTGTTGTTTTTATGTAATAGGAGGACTACAATGTACTGGAAGTGACCATAGTTCAGGTGTCCAGTGGCTTCAAATCAGAGGCAAAAGTGCAGTCACATTCCTCCTTCTGTAGCCAGGGAAGACTGTCTGGCCAAGTGACAGTAAGGATCCCTTAGATCATGGTCACTGCACGAAGGGCACACCTTGCTGGCTGACCAACGCTGACCTCCAAACAGTTGATGCTGCCACCTACCTCCTCAGGTGACCTTGAGCTTCTCTCTGCTTTGTCTGACCTCCACTCTTGCTACTGCACAAATTAAGAATTTGAGGAGAAGGATAAGTAACACTCCTTCTAGCTCTGCAGTTGTGTAAGACTTTAACTTTGTTGAACACTAGAATTAAAATGGCAAAACCTCCACCCCAGACCTCCGCAGGCTGTCCTTCTGATCGGCAGTGGAAGGGAGCCAGGAGAGAGGTAATTAACTGCAGATCACTAATAGCTCAATGGAAAGGCCTGTGTCCAGGAATTCCTTTTGCCAGAGGTCCTGGGAGCATTTGCTGCAGAGAAACGAGTTTGCAAATAAGCACTTTTCTTTGTGAAGTCCCCTTTCCCCAGCTCCATTAGTTCCCAGCTCTGTTTTCAGCTCCCAGCTTTGTCTTTTCATCTCAACTTTACATATTCTTCTAGTTCAGCACAGTCACACAGAGCCCTTTGGCAAGCCACTCTCTCTCCCACTGCGAATTGTGGGGTACCATGGCAGAGATTAAAGTTTGTAGTTGGCCAAATTTACCCCCACAAGCCCCTTATTCCGCCTGTCTTTGTGCTCAACAATGGATTTCAACATCTTTGGTTTTCTTTGTGATCAGGAAAGATGTTGGAGTCAAAAAAAAAGACGGGGGGAGGGGATAGAACAAAAATTCCAGACGTGCTGAGAAAATGAAAGTGTACGTGTGCACACACGGAAGTGTGCGTTAGTGCAGCCTCATGCCACCCCTAACAGCTCTTGATTAGCACTGTAACCTCAAGAATGAATGCATGTCATTTAGGGTGGAGTTGGTGGTTGGAACAATGTTTCTGCAAACTTCCTGCTGGAAAATTTAACCTCTTTTTAGTCTTCAGTGACACAAGGAAGCTGAACACCATTTATGTTTCTTCTACCAGAGACGTATCTCTTGAATCCAGTCCTGGCTGTCCTTCTCATGGCCCTGGTCATTTTCCTTTTCCTGGATTGTCACAGACTATTTTAATTTTCCTTTCCTCCTCTCTTGTGCCACCTCCAAAGCATTCTTCTTACTGCAGCCCGAGTGATCTTTCTAACATGCAGATCTGACCACCTTGCTGCCCGTCCCCTGGAGGATCAAGTCAAAGTTTGTGGATGGGCAGCCAGAGAGCTCCTGGGTTCTGGCCCTGCTCAGCCCCCACAGCTCCCTCAGAATTAATCCTCTGCTCTAGTCCTGCTCTCTCAGGCCTTTATTTTTTTCAACAGCTGTGTTTTCTCCTTAAAATAAACTTACGTTAGTTATAGTCTACCCAGACCCCTGTCCACCCCCCACCCCCGCAAGTTCCTCTGGGTCCTGACCTACTTTTCCCACCCCAGACAGAGTGAGAAGTTTCTGTAATAATCACTACCTTTCTCCATCCTCAGTGTATCACCTTGATTTGCTCACCTTTCTGGCCTGGAGACCTTCTATTCTTGCATGCTAGGGCCCAGCCCAGCACAGGGCTCATCGAATGCCCTCAGTCCACGCTTCTGAATGAATGGAGAACAAAATGCAGCATAACATAGGGGTTAAGAGCTCTGGCTTCAGAGCCCGATTAATCTGGATTGGAACCCTGGCATTGCCTCTATTTCCTATAAAATGGACAGAATCTATCTAGATCACAGCACTGATGGTTGAAATGAACTGAAGTAATGCATATCGAGTTTCCCAAATAGCCTAACGTGTCATAAAACCTCAATAAATATTACCGTACTAAGGAACAACTGTTTTCCTAGCTTCCATGCTTCAGCCTTCATCCATGTCCACCCTTTTTGTTCCCAGACATCCTCCATTCGGAATCCCCAGTGAACTTATCTACTACACGGGGAAGGAAGAGTTAAACCCGACTCTGTTCAAGGCAAATCCACAGGCACTAAATAAGGCTCCAGCTTCAGGCTTTAACTACGGGCTGCAGTTAACTATAAACAGCTGTTGCAAGATAATAGCCTTCCACTGGTAAAACAAGGCCAGCCCCTGCCCTCACAATGAAACCCTTCTTGCCAGGAGTATTCAGGCTGATAGATAGATCTCAGTCTGGCAGTAGTCAGAATTAAGAGGTGGGGGCTGAAGAAAGAACCGTGAGGCTTCCCAGATCAAGCTGACACATATATAGCAATTCTATTTCCGTTTCCAAAAGCCAAACGCCTGGGTGTCTCTTACCTGCAGTGCATTCCCCTGTTGTCCTAAGGGGGGAAACCAACTCTGGCTCCCACTGCTCCCTTCCTGTGCTGGCATTAACTCTAATAACTGGAAAAAAGAGCAGACATTAGCCAGGAAGACATATGTGTTACTCTTTATACCGCAAGCCTTCTTTCAACTAATCCTCCTTTCCCATTTTAGGAAATTAAGTATGAATCAAAGCTCAGCAATGCAACTCCATATGGAAGTCAGGCACCTTTAGGCCCGTTTCAGAATTTAACAAAGCTGGGATTCATGGTGGTTACTTCCACTCTGCTGGAGACAGATGCATTTGTTTCATTTGAGGTATTGATTTCCAGAAAATACCCAAAATTTATTAAATATACATTTGGTACCAGGCACACAGTAGGCACCTGATATTTGTTTGTTCTTTTGAGTTTGTTGAGAAACTTCCATGTTTGAGATTCATGAAGGACCTGGAAGCAATAGGATTTGCTTCCAAAGAATGACTGATGGATTATGGAGTCTTTGAAATGGGAAGTTTTAGTGTGTTGTTGTCTAGTGTCAATCCTTAGTTGTTTGTTTGTTTACAGAGGAGTTTGATGAGACCCAGAGAAATGAAGTGGGTTATTATATGGGGTCAAATGGTGAATTTGGGGCAGAGATGGGAGATATTCTAGCCTCTCTGATGCCTGGATCAATAGGCCCACATAGAAAATCACAGGCACGGTCTCTGCAGCCATCATGGAGGATGTTCAGAAGGCAGGAGGGTGTTTGGCGGGAGCAGCGAACTCTAGGCTGATTATGTTTATGGCTGTGGTCTCAGGAGATGCAGAGCTCCCTGTTGATGTCTGCCTCCAGCTAAATCATGAGTCTCAGGGACCGACAGGGAGCGACAAGTCATGTTGAATTAATGAATGACTTACAGACTCAACAAGTGTTACAGAGGGATCCTTTGCATCTCTTGAAAATGTAGTAGTATCTGATGCCCATGGTTATCCCTACGAAGTATTTACCAAGAACTAGCAAAGGACTCCCCTGTGAGGTGGGTGCTTTTGTTACTCCCATTTTACAGATATGGAAACTAACGTTTGGAAAGATTATGACCTTTGCTTACTGTCATCCAGCTCGGGAAGGTCCAGAGCCAAGTTTGAAAGCCTTGTTTCATGACTGAGAGCTTGATCTCTTGATCACTATGATGCCTGGTTAAAAAGTAACTAAAGTGAAAAATTATCACCCTCTTGAGAACGATGCAACGTATTTCTGTGTTTTGACTTTGTATCATTAGACTTACCTTCCTGAGAGGTAATTTCATCATACCTATTATACACAGGTGAGGTCTGAGCCTCCAATAAGGTACGTGACTTGTCCAAGGCTACCAGTTAGTAATATGTAGAGGTTTCTCAAGCCAAATCCAATGTTCTCTCATGACAACATTACGGCCTCCCTGTACATTTTAAATCCACAAAGGATTATCTATGCTGTGACTCTAGCAAACAGAAATTAATATCAAAATTCAAAAGATGATGAGGCATTACTGGGATCAACATGATAAAACCACTGAAGAAGATTAAGGGATGTAGTCCAGACTTGGTTTAGGGCAAGGATGGCAAACATATTCCAACAAGCACATGAATTACAGTCATTTACTCTTAGCTGCACGGAAGGCTGTGTTAAGGTGTTCATGAGATTGTTTCTGATCCTAATGGAAAATTGTCCTTTGATACTGAGCTAAATTGGTGTGAGGTTGGAATGGATGATTGTGGCTGGGATGATTGTCTTTTTGTTTGCCTCTCCAGATCTACTCTCCCCTTTTCACTGTGCTCTATGCCCAGCTTCCATGGTTTATACCAGGGTACCTCATGCTCTCTGGCTTCCAGTTGGTTTGGCCAATGGGGAGCCCATCAGGATATAAGAGGTAGTGAGAAAAGAGAATAGGTTGTGCCAACTATTCCTCAGGTTTTCTCCCTGGGGGTTGCTGTGGGCTCCTCAAACAGAGGTCATACAGAAGCTACCAGGAGGCCCTTTGCACATAGCTTTCTCACTCCCCGCCACTCACCCCATTACTAGCCCTGGGTTATGGCATTCTGCACCATGTCTTATGGTTTCCCTACATGGTGCTATATGTTTATTAAATATTATCTTTATTAAAATACCCTTGAGTTACCCAATTGGAATGTATTATCTGCTGCCATACCCCGACTGATAAAGAGGCCATGCAAACTGTTGACGTATTGGAAACTCACTCTGGTTGTGGATGAATGAGAAGTAGTTACACACTTGTTCCTTTTGGAAAAGGAATCCTAAGGGTGCTTTCCCTTTTTTTTTGGCATGCTTCTGTAGATACTTCTTTGATCAGGCAAGGGGCAAGGTCATAGAGTGGAGAGTGCCCAGGGCTTCATGCCAAATGGGACAGGGCTGGACTCATAGCCAACCCCACCCATGGCTGGCTGCTCAAACTTAAAGCTTGAGTAGGTTGGTTAGACTCTGGAGGCCTCAGTTTCCCCCTCCACAAAATTGGGATGATAATACCTGCATTGATAAATTACTGATTATCAGAGAGCTGGCATCTATAAAATTATTTTTCTCTTTACAATATTTGTTCATGTTTGCACAGACCCATGGATTGGAAGTTTTTAGATAAGAATTTATTAATCTGCCCAAGTGCAGCAAGATATCTCCCTTTCTCCCTCCCTCTCTTCCTCCCTCCCTTCCTTCCTTCCTTCCTTCCTGCTTTCCTTCCTATATGGATCCTGTTGCTTCTTATCAAACTTTAAGGCTTTGATTCAGTGTTTCTCACCTCTAGGAGTCCTAGATGACTCATAGAGCAGGGAAAATTTAAACATCAGCCTTTTATGCTGTAAAAAGCCTCTGCAATCCAGACCCCTGGGGACTGATTCTCAAATTAGATGTTGAGCTTCCTGAAGACAGGAATCAATATTATTTATTTCTCTATCCCCAGTTCCTGATGTACAATTTATACCCAATAAATGTTTATTGAGTTAATGAGCTTTACTGGGTAATTATGCTTTCTATAGGCCTAAGGCTTTCCTATTTTAAACATGGAAACATTTACCTACTTTATTTTAATCATTTTGAATGAAAAATATCCCTACCCACAAAAATTGCCACCATTTCGAATATACAGGTCATTATTTGGATTCTTTTTAAATGATTTGAAAACATCTTTATGAGTACTGATTACAACACCATGCCTAAATTCACCAGTGCTCTCTGAAGTGCACAGAGATACATTGTCCCCAATTTAAATGTTCCCAGATGGCTTCCTATTATAAATATTTAATGCCTATTCTTCTAGAATCCACTCTCCTCTCTCCCCAGTTACTGTTTCTAGCATGGTGTGGGCCTGGAAATCAGGTAATTATAGACATTTGAATTCTGTGTAAAATAGTGAATAAGCCCTGAATAAGTGTGCAAATAATGAGAGAACAGACTGAACACCATCTGCTCTTACTGTTTAGAAGGCTTTATTCTTTACTTCTTGTTTTCTGGATATTTTAAGAATGATGTAAGAAACGAGAAAACATTGATGCCTATGAATGGCCGGGGTAGGGCAGAAACACATCTGCCTTTTCTTTTTTTTTGGCCAAAGAAGGCCAAAGACCACTTTGCAATCCTTTGAAATGACTTCTGGATTTAACATACCTGGGGACAACCCTAAAGGTCATACTGAAATCTCAGTCCCTACAATATAGATGGAACCTCACTGGAATTAGAAATGTGGATGTTTATGTAACTCCAGATTATCATCTGAGGTTAGCCTTATTTAGGGTGTTGCCCCCAAAATAGGCAAGGGGTGATGGAAAAAAGTTGATTCTGAGATTGAGTCCCTTGCTTTCACTGAGGGTCACCAGGAAATCAAGACTTTCCCTAGTCCTCAGTTTGCTTATCTGTAAAATGGGAATGACCATCTTCTGTAACACACTCCCTGGGCAGATACGAGAACGAGAAGAATAAGCAGAAGCAAAAGTATTTTGTATGCATAAATGTTCAAATGTCCCTCATGATAATAATGATGCTGATGATGACAACGACGACGACAATGAAGATAAAGTCTCTTTCCGATGATGTCAACGAATCTCAGATGCTCATGCAAACTTTTGGGGAAGGCAATCACGGAGCAGCCAAAGGGAATTTAAATACAACATACCCTGGACTTAAGTGTCAAACCTGAGCACCCTCCTTCTGGTAATCTGGTAGAACTGAAGTCAATCTTAATCAATCCCATCTGACCTTCCCCTAGAGACTTTACAAATGCCACTCAAAGTTAGGGCCAGAAAGTAGAGGATTCTGCCTTCCTTTTTATTAGTGTGGCTGCCAGGAGATTCTAAGCCAACTTCAATTCTCTACTGCAGTGACTGTCTGATGCTAAGCTCTGGTTGGGCTCCCTAATACTTCCTACTCTGTGAATTCCAATTTTTCTGTTTGAATTTAAATGCTCTCCTAGAGGCATTTTTTAAGTGTCAGCTATTTCAGCTTATTTTGTGTGTGTTAAGTAGGAGAGCTCGGTGAATGAGTGAAGGAATAAATTAGATGATGAAAATGATTGAATAAATCGTTATCAGTTTAGCTTTACAAATTATTGAGTAATTGTTCTGCTTACCATGCTCCAGGCAATCTTATATTTGGGAGACTTCAGATGTTTTGTTTATTTGTTAATTTATTTAATTTCAAGACTTGCAAGGTTGTTACAAAGATTAAACGTGAGAATACACACAACGTGCTTAGTAGAGTGTCTGGACCCTGGTAGGCCCTCAATTTTTGGGGTGGTGATAATGATAATAATGAAGATGATGATGGTGATTGGATTTTGCCTTTAAAAAAACCTCGCAGATTGTGACATACTCTCATAGAAGTATGTACAACATGGTTCCCCTAATCTAGTCAGAGGCTAGTCTAGAAAGAGTCTGGGGATAAAGTGAGCCCTTCAGGATGAGTAGCAGTTTGCTGGGTGAAGAAGGCAGAACCAGCATTACTGCAGAGGGGTCAGTATGAATAATGGCTCAGAGCATCACACAGAGAAGTCTGTAAGGGGAACTGCAGCTACGTGTGATTTTGCTTTTGCTAAAGCACATGATGGAAGGCTAAAAGAAAGGGAGGAAAGTAAGGCTGGAGAGGTCAAAAATGACCAAGACATAAAAGTCATCGTCGGCTGTGCTAAGGAGACTGAACTTTCTTCTGCAGCTGAAGAGGAGCCACTGAGAATTCTCAGCCCTCGAGAGAGGCAATCAGATTTGCATTTTGGATAGACTCTCACTGGCTGTGCGGTGGAGTAAGATTGGAGTGCGACCAGATGGGAAGCTGCAAGGCCAGCAAGACAGAAGCCGTTTGAAAAACATGATGTTTTCTTGGGGGCAGTTATAACCCTCTGACTTCCTCAGCTAACCATGTTTTTGTGAAGTGCCTGCCTAAATATTCTCTTTTTATGTGTATTAGCTATAAAGGTAGAAGCTAACTTTGGTACAGAAATGCATCTGCGAGCAGAGTGAAACATTTCCTTTACGACCGATTCTTGTTCCAGCCCTCCTTGCCAGGAGAAAAGAATGCAAACTAGAAACGAAAAATCTGGGAATCTGCAGGAGTTGTCGTTATAAAGCGCTCCTTCTCCTATATGTGAAGCCGCGGTATTTTGTAGATCCTGAATTTTTAGTTCTTCTTCTCATGTGTGCTTAGCATGGCCAAGCCAAGTGCAAACTTTAGGAAACTAGCTAATGATCTAGTTGTTGGCATGGTGGAATGGAAAGGAGGCTGATTTTGGAGTTCTTGCCCTGGTTTGACTACTTACTAGGTATGAAACTTTCCGTTGCCCTTCAATGTTTTGGAGCCCTTTTTTTTTTTTTTTCACTCCTTAAATAGGAAATATATCCTAATACCACCATCACCACCACCACCACCACTACAGTCACCAGCACCAACTCTATAACATCACTGCTGTGACTTCCCCATTACCAGGTTTTGGTAAGAGTTAAATGCAACCATGAATAGAAAGACTTTGAAAATTGTCGTCAAGAGATAATGGTATATGGATTCTCTCCAAATTTGCAATGTTGAAACATAGATTGAATTCAGTGCCTGGCAAACAGTAAGCACTAAGGGAATATTGGCTAAATAAAAATCTGGTTGTTTATTATACTTTGATTTCTACTATTTGGATGCATGCTCTATGATATGGGAACAAGGCATCATAATTTGTGGATGCTTTCCTGGTTTTCTGGTACACAGAATAGCTTAATGAAACATGAGCATACATAAACCATAAACATCAGAATGGGGTTGGTTGTGTTATTACCAAGGACTGTAGCAATGTCCTAAAACATGCCCATGATCTCTCAGAGTGGATATGGCTCATCAATCACTGAATCCATTGAAAAACAAGGAGATCCTTTCATGGAGCATTTATCTATCATCTGTCTATATTTAGCTGCCTGTTTGTCAATCTGTCTATCTGCCGACCAAGCTATCTATCTATCTATCTATCTATCTATCTATCTATCCATCTATCTATCTATCTATCTATCTATCTATCTATCTACCTGTCTATCTAGATATCATCATCTATTTGTATGTATCTCATCTATCATCTATTATCTATCCATCGTCATCTACCTGTCATCATAAAGATCATTCACTTTTCCCATGCTATAGGTTCCATGTTGTCTTTTGTGCCCAGGGCCAACCTGCTCTCTTCATTGTAGACTCTATGTTTTGCACATATTACCCTAAATTTCTAGGCTTTTATGCCTCTCTGAGCCCCAAATCTGAACCAGCTTTTTCCCTCTCAGGAAAACCATCTGATAAGGATGTTTTCTTTAAAGCAAAAACAAAATGAAACAACTTCCCCCTAATAAATGGACTTCTAAACACAACTCAGAAAAACTAGTATATGCAGACTCTTTTCTCTAGCCTCTTGCAAGCTCTGTGGACTATACATTAACCCCTCTATGGCAGAAATTTCTTAGATTTCTGAGTCTTAGTATTCAGCACAAGTCTGGTAGAGAGAAGAAAAAAATATTTGTGGATTAAATATTCTCCTTCTTTAAACCTTAGGACTGGGGTGGGACTCATGGAAAATCGGGCATCTTGTTATTCAAAGTGTATCTAGTGACCAGCAGTATCAACACAGGGGGCTTGTTACAACTTCATGTTCTTATATATATATATATATATATATCTTTTAATTTTCACATTGTTTTTCAGAAGAACTGTAACCAAAATACATAGAATTTAGTATAAGTTTCAGTACATTGGACAATTAAAGAATCAAAACAGGACAAGTCTAAAAAGTATAATCCTTTTCTTTTTTTTTCACCGTAAGTGGCCCCACTTTCAAGTTATTAGATCCCAATCTTCATTTTTACTAGACTGAGGTGATTTGTTTGAGAAGCATTGATCTTATCCAATGGTTTGAACCCTTAGCTGAAGAATGGAATCATTTAAAGATCTAAAAATATATTGACACCAGCACCCCACACCTTGTGATCAGGATTTATTTGTTCTGAAGTGTTGCCTGGATATTGGGGGTTTCAAAAATTCTCCATGTCATTTAGATGTTAAGCCAAGTCTGAGAACCATTGATCCAGTCCAACATTCTCATGTATTAATAGATAAAATTGTTAGTTCTCTGAAGCTAGATGTATACCTATGCATCTTCAACAGTGCTTCATAGAGAGTGGGCAGATGAGCAGCATATAGTCGGCTACTTCTTCCTAAACACCTTCCCTTCTCTTCTTTCCTTAAAACTGTCAATCTGTCCCTATATCCTATACTCCTCCCACCTTATTTCTATGATGCACATAGCCATCAATAGCTATGTTTATGTTGTGTGACTCTATCCACCCAAAGCTGATTAGAGCAAGTGCAGACTCAAGCTGGAGGAATCAACTTCTATCTTCTAGGAGTTTGAAACTCAGACCAGGAGCTGACCTGATGATCTATGCTCTGGCTGGTCCACACCAGGTGAAGACAGGAGCTGTGGGACCATGTATTCTACCCTGAGAACTCAGAGTAGTGAAAGGCTATTAGATGACAGAAGAAACAATGAATAAAGCACATGAAGAGAAGCAGAGATACTAAGTGGAGAGAGTCAATTATCAAGTTAACCAAGTGGAGAGAGTCAATTATCAAGTCAACTGATGACTTCCAGTTCTGGTTTCTAGCGCCTTCCCCAGGGTCTGCTGCAATTCCTATCCCAACATTTCATTAAGCATCACTGTTCCTAACATACCTCCTGCATTTTTCCTTAAGCCACCTCAAGTTGGGTTTAGCCTCATCCAGTACAATAAAAAAATGTCCTAACTAATTTAGGTTTGAATCTATTATGTCTCCCACAAAAGCCATGTTCTTTGATGCAATCTTGTGGGGGAAGACTTATTAGTCTTCTGATTAGGGTGGAACCTTTGGATTAGATCATTTTCATGGAGATTGACCCTGCCCATTCCGGGTGGTCTTAATTGGATCACTGGAGTCCTTTAAGAGAGCTCATGGACTCAGATGTAGCCCTTTCTCTCTAGCTAAGCCAACTTGGCAGGTGAACTCACTGCCTGCCCCCCTCCCCCAAACATGGGATCTGACACCCAGCGGTATAAATCACCCTGGCAACGCAGGATATGACTCCTGGGGATGAATCTGGACCTGACATCATGGGATTGAGAACATCTTGACCAAAAGGGGGATGCAAAATGAAATAAAGTTTCAGAGGCTGAGAGATTCCAAATGAAGTCAAGAGGTCACTCTGGTGGGCACTCTCATGCACTAATAGATAAACCTTTTTCAGGTTTTAATGTATTGGAATAACTAGAAGTAAATACCTGAAACCAACAAACTGCAACCCAGTAGCCTTGACTCTTGAAGATGTATGTATAACAATGTAGCTTACAAGGGGTGACAGTGTGAATGGGAAAGCCTTGTGGATCACACTCCCTTTATCTAGTGTATGGATGGATGAGTAGAAAAATGGGGACAAAAAACTAATTGAAAAATAAGGCAGGAGTGGGGGGGATGACGTCGGTGTTCTTTTTTTACTCTTATTTTTCCCTATTCTTATCTTCACTTTTTTGGGTACAAGGAAAATGTTAAAAAAAATAGATGGTGGTGATGAATGAACAACTATATGATGGTAATGTGAACAACTGATTGTACACTTTGGATGATTGTTCAGTATGTGAATATATCTTAATAAAACTGTATATATAAAAAAAAGAGAGAGCTCATGGAAAGAAGGAGCTCAGAGAAGCTGAGAGAGACATTTTGGAGAGAATCTAAGATACGTAATGCAGAGTTTTCCCCTAGGAGAAGCTGAAAGCCATCACAGACACAGACACTAGGAGATGCTGAGAGATGCAGACAGAAAGATGTTTGGAGATGCTAAGCTAAGAGATAAAGCCAAGAATTTGCCCCAGAGAACCTATGAGAGGACTTCCAGATGCTTAGAGAGAAACGCCCCAGGAGCAGAGAGCTGCAAGAAGCTAAGGGAGACAAAGCCCAGAGAGATTTTGGAGAAAGCCATTTTGAAACACAACCCAGGAGCAAAGGACCGGCAGATGCCAGCAACGTGCCTTCCCAGCTGACAGAGGTGTTCTAGATGCCATCAGCCTTCCTTCAGTGAGGGTATCTTCTTATTGATGCCTTAGTTTGGAAACTTATGGCCTTAGAACTGTAACTTTGTAACCTAATAATTTCCCTTTATAAAAGCCAATCCATTTCTGGTATGCTGCATAACAGCAGCTTTAGTAAACCAGAGACTGTCTAACTTATTAGCACATCAGGTCATCAGTGGAACCCATGGTTCAGAGGTGAGCTCTTAGGTCACATGACCTCAAAGGGTTAAGGAACATCCATATGTGATAGTAGTTATTGTCTTGAGTGGCAATGAGGGCACTGGGGAAAAAATGGTTACTATTTAATCCTCACAACCATTCTCACCATATTATAGATAAGGAAATTGGAGCTCAGGGTGATTAACTGACTTCCCTATGATTATGTTGCTAGAAAATGGCAGAGTTTAGGTCAAACTTGAAATCTATTCTTAGGAAACTGCAAG
This sequence comes from Choloepus didactylus, assembly GCF_015220235.1. Classification (NCBI taxonomy): domain Eukaryota; kingdom Metazoa; phylum Chordata; class Mammalia; order Pilosa; family Megalonychidae; genus Choloepus; species Choloepus didactylus. Next base: position 20,568,301 of record NC_051328.1, on the reverse strand, counting down.
GAGGGCTGGGGGGCAGTGTGGGGGTCGCTTGGGCTGGTGAGTGGAGCAGAGAGCAGCACCAGAAGGCCTTGCTTGTCATCAATCAGGGGACTGACCACAGAGCAGATGCATCAGAGCACCTCAGAGATCTCCTTCTGCCTCTTCCCTTGGATGAGATGATTGATTGGGAATATCTTTGTGTCACTGTATTCCGCGACAATGGGTCATATTATCTTCCCATCTGGGGTCTCAAGATGGCCCATGTCTGAAACCAGCTGCAAACTGCACAGTGAGACATGACCTTTCTGTTGTGTCCTTTCCAATGCACCTCTGGAAATATTTGAAGAACAGCCTGGCCCAGGACACTCTTTGTCCCTTGAAACAAGTGTTGTCAAAAATCCCCTACAGTTCTGATTCATGTCTGCTTTTTCTCAACCATTCCAGCAAAACGTTTGCAAGATCTAAAGCATTGTTACTAAAAGGCTTTGAGTATTTATGTTGTTTCGGCTGACAGGATTAGCAGACTTTCTGGACAGGCAGTGGGAGCTAAAAGAATGCCCACTGGCCATCAGCCGGGGAACACAATGTTTTTAGAAGGAAGTGGTCATGATCATTTCACATTCAGTGTCCTGGGGCTTGCCCCTGGGTCATAGACATGGAAGACAAACCAGAGCTTGTCTGAAGTTTATTTCAATACTTACATTCCAACTTTTTGATTATCAGTATAGGAGGGCAGACCTTGACTTGATTGTGTGAATCTATCAGGAATCCATTGAGCTATACTTGAATGTAATGACATGTTTAGGATGGAGCAGGTCTGTCTGGAGAAATTCTTGCTCTTTAGTTGGATCAGAGAGAGCCTAAGGCACTGGTTCTCTCTAGGTCCTACACTCCAGGAGGGCTAAGACTGTGTTCACTGGATACTCCTTGGGTGCAGACTGTACATCAGGCCCTGTGTTAGGTTCTACCAAGTACCTGGGCTTTTGCACATGCTATTTCTCTCTGAAATGCCTTCCCTCTGTCTGTCCTGTGATTATCCCTTACTTTCCAAAGCATGTCCACCTCTTCCTCCTGAAACTTTTCCTGACCCTTTCAGCCCACCTTACTCACCTTTTGTGTAATGTTTGACCCATATGCATTACTCTATTGTTGAACCTCTCAGGCCGTACTGCAGTGCATTGAGGGTCCCCCTCCTGGACCAAGGGGTCCTTGAGTGGAGTGAGCATGCTTCAGCCCATTTGGGATCCTGAGCCCATTGCTTTGTGCTCTGAACTCGGCAGGAATGTCAGCATTGACAATGAGGATGTTGCTTTCTCATCCTCATTTTAAAGATGAAGACACCAAAGTCCATGAAGAAAATATTATTTGCTCTTGGGTTCCATCAGGGTTTTTGGCAGAATGAATCTTAGAAACAAATACAGTCTTCCAAATAATTTGTATTTATATTTTAATTTCCCAATTATTAAAATGTAAAATGCACATGTACTTTGGTGGAGTAACCTCCCTTCAAGGAATTTATTCTATGAATACACTTACACAACGTTTGTCAGGACAGGTGCTCTACTGCTTATATTAACTGGTACCTGGAAACAAGTAGTGTGGACACTGTCAGAGGGCTAGCATCTCCTCCAAATGTACATCCAAACTATAGTTCTACTTACAGTACAGTTCAAAAGGACTAAATATATCTGATTCAAATAGATGAAAAATCTCTAAGACATTGCAAATAAAGCATAGTGCTGACATGTGTATAGAATTTTTTCTTTTGTTAACATTGAAAAGCAAAGATGGTAGTTGGATACAGATTTACAGGCTGGTATATTATAATAATAGCAAAATTGCGTATTTGTTAATATAAGAACTTCTTTAATATTTTAATGCACTTAATCCTTACCTCAGCTCTATTATTAGTTCCATTTTACAGAAGAAGAAAATGAAGCAAAGAGATATTTAGTAATTTGTTCAAAATTACACGGCTAGAGAGTGGTAGAGCTGGGACGCAAACACAGACAGGGTGGCTTTCCATCTTAAGCTCAAAGACAGGGGTTTCCCAAGTGTGGTCTCCAGCCCGGCAGCATCATTAACTTGGGAGATTGTCAAAGGTGAAAATTTTCAGACTCCACCTCAGACCTGCTGAATCAGGATCTCTGAGGATGAGCCCAGCAATCTGTGGTTACACAAGCTTCCAGGTGATTCCAATGTCCACTCGAGTTCAAGAACCATCTCTAAACCATTATGCTTTCCACTGTTTACAAATTTCTACAAAACTCAATTAGCTGTTAAGAAATTGAGCTTGGAATGGGAGTTGGATGATATTCACTTTAAATTTGTTACTTTGGGAACTCTGAATTTTCTAGCCTTACCTATATTGTATTACTTTCATTTTGATTAGTTTTAAAGGTCAAGAATCACTGGGTAGGGGCATTATGGGCTATTTTTATGTGTTTTTTTTTCCCTGCTGTACTTCTCTGTATTAAGACAACAACAAGATTAACTAACACATGCTATTAAAAAAAATCCCCGTCAGAATTGTGCCGATTACAAAGAGATGCCAGGAGAGCCCGCGTCTGCTGAGGGAGAGCTTCTCCTGGCAAAACAAATGACTCTTCTGCCCCCCGAGGAGCCGCCCCTCCTCTCGTTAAATTGCTAGCATCCATCACCGTCGGCCCAGACGTGGTAGCTTTTCATTCCTGAGCTCTGGTGTGATAATTGGCATAATTTCCCTGAGATAATGTAGAGGTTAATGAGGTGCAGGGAGCTTTAGGCCATTCACTTTTATTTTCAGCTCAGGACCAGAGCAGGCAACGCGGGTGGTGATGGGGAATGCGAAAATCAACCCAAAAGGAGAATGAAAAGTTTTCCAGGAGAATGGGTGGGTGCAAGATCCAGTACCAGAGGGAGAGCAGACCATCATTCCAGCTGGTGGGTGATGGGCTTTCCAGCCCTGGAGAGAAGCCCCCTACTCCAATAACCTGGAGGGAGAGTCTTCATGGAGGAGGGGCACAGGGCACCCCATTTGTTTGGTAGTATGGCTAGTATTTCTTAAGATTTAAAAAGAAAACAAATAACAACAACAAAAAAGCAGTTTTATTGACAAATAAAGGATACTCATACCTGGACGACTACTCCTTTCTTAGAATTGCCCAAAGCATGGTAGAGTATTTAAGGCTCTATGAGGTCCAGCAATAAGGAACCCTTTTTATTGTTGGCTAACCCAGATTTGCTCAGACTAATTCAACCATGATACCTATTATTTTAAAACTCAGTTCACCTTCTGCTTGCTTCTAAACGAGCCCTAGTGCCATCCTGTAGGCATTGCAGTGTAACCTGGGGAATTCTAGTTCAAACAAAGGCAATGTCTCCACCCTAGTTGTTTAGGCTACAAATGCCCTAATTTAGTCAACCAACATTGACTGGTTGTGTGTGCCATGCCTTGGGGTAGGTATTGGGGTTGGGACACAGAGATGGAATAATGGGTGTGTCTACCTTAAAAGACCTTGCCCCCTAGAAGGAAGAAAGGAATGTAAACAAATAGTCCCAAGGCTGAGAGAAAAGATCTGTGGTGGAGGCAAGTCCACGGCACTGTGAGAACCCAAAGGAGGAACTTCTGCCAGGGAAGCAAAGCAGGCACCCAGTCTCCATAAGGGGATGGAGCAGCCCACCATAGGACAGGGGCTGTGCATGGGTTTAGGTGGCCAGGCTCTGTCCTTGTCAGCAATGTAAGCCTGGGCACATTATCTCTCTGAACATTGATTTCGTTATCTATACATGGAGGTGATAATAATATCTAGCTTATCTGATTGGGTTGATGATTAAATGCACATAACCTACTAAATATGAGGCTCTTCATGTAGAGAAGAAGAGGGTGGCTCAGATGTTGAAAGAGTAAAGAACTAATAAGGTTCAGGTGACTGGCAGAGGGTGGAAGGAAAGCTGAGGACCCAGGCAGGCATCTGGCTGAGTGACTGGATGGGGTGTGGGAGCTGGGAGAAGAAAGAGCAGGTTTCTGGGTTCTTTGTGCATGGGTATTGGGGGGAGGGGTATGAACATGATTGACTTTCCACTAAAGCAGGGGTTCTCAACCTTGGCACTATTGACATTTTGGGTGGGATAATTCTTTGCTGGGGAGGTGGAGGCTGGGGCTGCCCAATGCATCACAGGATGTTTAGCAGCATCGCTGGTGTCTACCCACTAGAAACCACCAGCAATTCTCCCTGCCTAGTCATGGCAACTGAAAATGTCTCAAGGCATTGCTGCACGACCCCAATGGGGGGGGCACGCTCCCCTATTTGAGAAATACTACATACACTAAGGCATTGCTCACTTGTTCACTCATCATTGTCTTCATTTACTCATTCAGTCATGCAGTTGTTCATTGTTCAGAAACTATTTTCTTAGAACTGGGCATGGACCAGACATCTTTTTAGGCTCTGGGAACAATGAAAACACCATCCTTTACCTTCAAGAAGGACCCAGTGGAGTGGAGGAAAAAATACGCAGAAACTCTGGTAGACTGCGATAAAAACCCAGAAGAAAATGTACACAGTTCTAGGAAAACATATAACAAAGGAAACTGACTTAGATAGTGGGGTCAGGGAGGTTTGGCTATAGGTCTGGGAACTGAAGGGTGAATAGGGGGTCAACCAGACACAGACAGGAGGGAAGGACAAACATTCCAGGCAGAGTAACAGCACGTGCAAAGGCCCGTTAGAGGGAGCTGGGTGTGGCTGGAGCCTGGAGAGCAAGGGGAAGGTAGAAAGGAGGTGAGGCAGCTGAAGAGGCTGAGGGCAGGATGTGGGACTAGGGGCCTCATGTAGGATGTGATCTGTGTCCCAGGATTTGACCTGGCACCAGGGCACAAGGAAAGAGATGTCACAGCAGCAGAAACTAAGCAGGCTCCCTGGTGACGACTTCATCTGCCTCCAAGTTTGCATCTAAAGATCTGGACATTGATTTTTTTTCCCCAACAAACAAAGGGAGGCCCCTTTCTGCCATGTGGCTGCAGACTTCTAACTCTATCTGGGACACAGGTGGATGTGCAGTTTCTAGAAAGGACTGTCTGGCTTTTTATGGTATATTGAAAAGGTGTCCAGAGGCCATCATGTCAGCTCAAAAAAAATGTTCAGGAATCTGTATTTATGCCTTGTAGCTCTCTGGCGAAAATAGCGTATCGTTCTACAGGATGGATGCAGCCGACCCCTTCCAGGGAATACGATTTTCCCTGGAAGGCCCTTTTGGAGATGGATGTGCTGCCTCGCTGCCCACTGATTTGGGCCCTGGGGAAGAGCCCTGCTCAAGAGGCATGAGGTCTGGAGTGAATTGCACCCTGGTTCCTGCTGCCTTCCATCCCCACTGCCCTCGTCTTGCATTTTTGTGTTGGTGCACCCCTGATTACAATGCATCTCAACAAAGGACTTTAAGCAGGAAGCATTTCTGCTTCCCAGGCCTGCAACATCCTAGATGCAACTCATTGGGGAAGACCCCTCCATTCTTTTGATTCTCAGCTTTCTCTTCTGTAAATGGGGTGAATGGCCCCTGCCCTGAACTCTCTACAATTCTGCTTTTGGGTCATATGAGAGATCTGTGTGTGAACCTCTCTAGAAATCGAGACATTCTTTGCAATATGGGAGACACCCAGGCTGAGGAGAAAGCACAGGCTTTGGAGTTAGATGTGGAATTATATCCTGATTCCCCCTGAGGCCAGTTCAGCCCTCCAAGCCTCAGTTTTCTCATCTATGAAAAGGGGATAATTATGCCTATCATAGGAAAGTGTTGAAAGGATAAAAATTTACATGTGAAAAGCTCTTAACACCAATCCCCACTCAGTGCCTAGTAACAATTACCAATGTAAGTGTGGGCTTTGGGAAAGGGATGCAGGCTGTTCTCCTGGAGGTGGGGGAGCTGGTTTCCAGGGGACAGGCCCCCCTAGGGGCCATCCACCTGGGCAGCCTCTGGGCTGGAAGTCTCTGTGCCCTCTTTGATCCCTAGCACTGATCACAGCATCACTGGCAGGTTTCCCTGGGCCTTCCCCGCAGCGACTCACTGCTGCACTACTGTTTGTTTCTTCTACTCCATTTCCCCCTCCCTGCCCCTCACAAAGGCCTTGAATGGAATGGGCCTTCTCTCCTCCATTTAGAACATCTGGTCACAGCTGTCAGACCCACCAGATGCCACTTGGCCTGAGCCTTCCCTGTCCTCCGCGGGGAGGTCCTCTCGTGGATCTCTCTGCTCCCATATGGCTTCATCGTCCCCTTTCTTACACCTTCCTACCGCTGCCTTCTTGACACTCCTGACCTGTGCTACGGCCTCGCCTGTCCTTGCTGTGTCCGCCTGCCTGGACCGGGTCTGAGTGTGGGGCCTCTCCCAGCCTCTCAGGACCCAGCACAGCACCTGCTCCCCTCTCCCTCCCTCCTTTCCACGGAGATCTTCTAGGTGCCTTCACATGGCCAGCCCTGTGCCAGAGACCAGCTTCAGAGGCGAGCAGGGCTGAAGGGACCCTGCCCTCAGGGAGCTCACACTCCTTTGGGGAGACACATCATCAACAAAGTCAAATCAAATGCATAACACAAGGAAAGGTCTCGCGGGGCTGTATGCAGAATAAGCAGAATAAGCCCATAGAGAGCGTCAGGAAGGCTGTTTTAGAAAAGGGGGCTCAGGGCCCACAGGGAACCTTTGTGGGTTGGGCGTGGAGTGAATACAGGACCCTGGGTGCCGTTTCTCTCCCGGCGTCCCGAGGTCTGTCCCTGTTGTGGGGAAGCCCATCCACGGCAGCCCCTGCCTCTTCAGCAAGTGTATTAGTTTCCCCGGGCTGCTGGAATAAATTACCACAAACTCAATGGCTTAAAACAACAGCGCTGTATTTTCTGTCTGTTCTGGGTGCCAGAAGCCCACAGTGAAGGTGTCCGCAGGGCCACGCTCCTCTGCGGGCTCTGGGGGAGAAGCTTTCCTCGACTCGGCCGCTGCCGGTGGCCACAGGTGTGCCTCGGCTTGTGCGCGATCCACCCAGGTAATCCAGGATGATCCCCTTTGAGATCTTGAACTCAAAAGACCCTTTTTCCAAATAAGGTCTTATTCACAGGTTCCAGGGGTGAGAACATGAACAAATCTCTTTGAGGGTCACCGTTCAAAGTGAGGCGAAGGACAGTTGTCCCCAAAGTCAGAATCTGTTCACCCAGACGATTCCGACGTCATGTGTGGATTTTTAGCAGCATTTTCTCTGCATTCCATTCATTTCCTGTTTTATTTTAGAACATTTAAAACTTCAGTGCCATACTACAGCCGTTTCCTTATTAGGCACTCTCAGTTTCTCCCCCTCCTTGGAAGACTTGCTCAGCTGCTCCCCGCCACTCCCCAGACATGCCCACCTCTGGGCTCAGACTCCAGCAACAGAGCCTGTCCCGGGGGAGGGGAGACGGCTGTCCCCCCTGGGACCAGGCCCCTGCCGCCTCTGCCTGCATGTGGGCGAGCTCAGCTCGGTATTTACAGCACCAGACGAAATGATTCCCAGCTGGAAAAACAAGCATGTCTGCTGGGCTGGCACAGAGCACAGGGGAAGGAGCTCGAGGCCTGGGGTCTGTTTGGCCTTCGTTTTTCTTTTCCTTTTTTTTTTTTTTTTTAATTCAGATTCCTTTTATTTTTGTTACTAAAATATAAAAAAATAAAAAATAAAATATAAAAAAATAAAAAAAAGGCGGATATGAAATAAAAATGGCAAGTATAAAATAAAATGGAATCCCTTGTCTTTTTGCCCAGTCCCATTCTTACAAATACTTAATAGATTTTCTCCAGAAAAGATATCCACACCCAAAAAAGGGTATATGTATTTGTATGCAGATTTTTCTACATTTTCTACATGTACATATTCATATGTAAATGATTTTCATTACAGGAGGGGCTTGTACTTTCCCATGGTTCTGCAACATTACTCTTCCACCCAGCGATAAAATAAGCTTCCATGTTTGTATGTACTGATATAGTTCATTTTTTAACTACAGGGTACTCCATTCAATGGCGATCCTGTGTGTTTAACCACTCCAGCTGGCTTTGGCAGGAGTGAGTTATATACAAGGTTGAGGCTTCTGCTTCAGCCTGGTGCTCTTTCCACTGTAGCTGTGCACAGTGTGTGTGTGTGTGTGTGTGTGTGTGTGTGTGTATTTCACACATACACATGTGTATGTATGTAAGCATGTTTGTACATTTGTGTGTATGTATGCATATATCACCATTCCCAATGCCTGTAATCCCTACTTTATAGATAAGGAAGTTGCAAATTTTTTTGTCTCTGTCATGAAGATAGAGATGTGAGGTTCCTGAAGGTGAGTCATATTTGAAATCAAGTGGAGTCAGATTCCAGGTTCTGTATTTTTTCTGCTGTACCACAATCCCCATAGCTCTGCCTTTTCTTTGACAATTTACAGCAAACCACACCCTTTGGCTTCTAGCCTGAGCATCCTTTCTAGTCACATTTTTCTTTTGGAGTAGAGTCTGTTCTTAAAGACCAGTGGGAATGCTAACGCCCTTATTACTGAGTAAGTGCAGAGAGATGAGGCTTCGAGCCCAGCGGCCTGTGAACCCCACACCCTCGGGGCCCCATATGTGTCTGCCTTGCTTCCTGTATACTCTCCTCCAGTTATTCCACTCAAAGGAAAAGAAAATAAACTTAACCCCGTTTCAGCCTTTTTTGACTCCTGGGTGGGCCGGGTAGCTGTGGGGCTATTCCCTCAGCTCACGGTCCTGGTTACAGGTTCCTGCTCTTTAAAATGGGTGTAGGAGGTTGTATAGGGTGAGCTTTACGCTTCATCAGCTCTAAACCATTCAGTTGTGATCCTGGCCTATGACAGCCACACTGTCACATCAAATAGGATTTTGCAACATTTCGAGAGTTGGTGTGATCTACAGCTGGCCCAGAGCCTGTGTTCCAGCCCACCGTGACTGGGTGGTCTTGGCAAAGCCCCTGGCCCCTTTGAGCCTCTGTTTCTTCAACTGTCAAATGGAGTTGACACTAATGCCCGATTCCTCTCTTGCACAGTCATAATGCATATTAGCCTCCTAAAGGCTATGAGCAATCCCATAATGAAGAAGCAAAATTAAAATTGTTTATTCCAGGATTTCCCAAAATTATTTGACAAAGGAATGTTCCCTTTCCTCCCCTCCCCTCTTCTGTTTTTTATCCAATGTAATTTATTAAAAGACCATAGAACCAGTGTTCTGCAGAGAATACTGGGAAACACTACCCTAGGGAAAATAATCCTTCAGTCCATGAATGAATAAAGCAACAGGCCCAGGGCAGAGCCCTTCCTATACACACACACTCACAGAGGGGAATTTCCTATGTGCCTGTGTTCTCAGTCACTATACAGCTTCTCCCCTCCCAGGAAGCTTCTGACCCCAAAGGGTTTCCCCTGCATTGGTGGTGAATGTTTTCAAATGATCACCACTAGTGAGGGTGAGTGGGCTTGCAGTGAGCCTGACGAATCAGGGCCACGTGTTTGTTCTGACACACTGCCGTAAACGCCAGTGGGATTGACACAGTGAGTGTGAGTGAAAAGAGCTAGCATTTTGTGCAGGCTGTTTTGCAGACCTGGAAAATTAAGAATATGTGATTTAGGGCACCAGTGACTAGGAGCCAGCCATTCTTTTATGTCTGTGGTAGTTCATTGGTCCACGTTCAAAGACGTAGACAAGTTCCAGGCTGCTCAGGGGTCCCCATGACATATGAAAACCAGGCAGAAGTGGAACGTGTCTGCGAGTCTGGGGGTCTCAGAAAGCTACTGCCTCCTGGGCACTTTGAGAGCTGCCCCCTGGCCGGCCCCAGTCCACTGCTCCTAGGTATGGTCGCCAAAGCCTGGGTGTGGGGCAAGGTGGGTCTTATTAAAATGAAACAATAGCAGTTATGCATGTGCATGTGTGTGGATGTGTGCACATGCCTGTTGCTGCAGGTATTCGAAGAATATTTGTAAGTGGTCAACAAACAGATGCCAGGGTCAGCGAACATGAAAGACAACAAGGCAGACACCCCTCTTGGCCCGAAGGAGAGGCATCTTGGTATAAACAACTGCATTTTAACCGGTAAGCACGCCTTCCTTTATCAGCCCTGCTTTACTGTCTTAGTTGAGAGACCTTGATCCTTTGCCCCCTGCGCCTTAATTTTCTCAACCATAAAATGGATATAAATTTTCAGATTGTTGGAGAGAATGTGAGCAAAGTTCCCATGACATGCAGGAGCTCATTCAATGGCGTTTATTTATCTTTGTTGTATCAATTGCCATTTAATGTTAGATGAAGTGGGAAAGTTGAAGCACTTAGGGGAATTTCCTTTCAAAATTATAAGGGACTACATTTGAGGAAAGGTAGTGTTTAGACAGAACCATCCAGGAAGAGGTGACGCGTGTGCTTTTGACTGCTTGTGCCCGTGCTGTGTTTGATCGAAGGAAAAAAGGGTTGCAAGTAGTCCTATAAATGATGTGTGGAATTAAACAGAAAACTTCTCCCAATTGCCGTTTTCTTCCAGATTATATTATTTTGACCTCCCTTAAGGAGATGATTCCTTTGGGAGAGAAGGAGAAAAAGAAAAGAATCTCCTAAAAAATGGATTGCAGCTTCCACAAAATAACATAAGAAGAGCTTCACCAAGTGGGTAACTGTCGGGAGAAAATGCTAAGGTGGCTTTCACATGTGGTCACAAGCACTCACACACACTCATACTCAAACACCCCCCCCACACACTCACACACACCCATTCACTTACAAACACCCCGACACACTCACCCCATCACACCCCATCCACCCCTTCACCCTTCACTCACATGTCCACACCCATAAACTCATACCTACACACGTGTGCCCACACTCATGCACACCCACACACTTGCACACCCACACTCACACTCACACCCACACATGTTCACATAGTCACAAATACTCGGCACTAAACGAGTGCCAGGCAGTTTTCAAAGTCCTACTTTGGATCAACTCGTTTAACCCGGTCATACCTCAACAACGTGTACTTCCCATTTCACAAGTGGGGAAGGCCATGGACCACCACAGTTAAGTCACTTATGAAGCCAGGATTCTTCCAGGCAGTCTGGCTGCCCAGCGTGGGCTCATCACACCCATTCTGCTGCCAGTCTCAGGTGGGGCTGGCAAACTTGACAACCCAGAGGGAGGTGGAGGTGAACATTGGGGTAAAGCTGGTCTTCGGGTTGAAAGGCCTGGCTTCAGCTCTGGCTGCCCCCCCCCCTCCACTGTGTGATTTTGGGGGAGTCTGGGGCATCTCATCCCCCCTACCCCCACACACACCCCAGCCAGTGTTAACATGAGAACGGAAAGCTGGGCTGTGGGCAGACGTGCCGGGCACATGACCAGATCAGCGTGGTGGAATTATTGCCCTTTTGTGCCTTCTTTCTCTCCATTCCTGAATGTGAGCTCTTGGTTTTACTTTCTTTGGCTTGAGAACAGCATTTGAGAGAAGTCAATGGGTGACAGCCAGGCAGAGGAAGACAAACAAAACTGACACCGAGCAAAAATGCAAAGGTATTCAAAACGCAAGCTCTAATTTGCACTCCCCGGCCTGAAGCCTGCCAGATACCCGGCTTTGAGAAAGAAAAGAAAATCTGATTTGTACTGAACAGGGCCAAAAATAACCTTGCTTTCTCCTGCAGAAGAAAACAGAAAACCCGGCGGTTTCTTCCATTTGGACGTCCTTTTCCCTTGGCTGCAGCCAGCAGGGTGAACCTCAGAGCTCAGGCCCAGGAGACAGTGGGCCCAGATACTTGGGCTCCACAAGGAGGGTGCTGGGGACAGGGTGGATTTAAAGCCCAGTGTTTAGCCAGGGGCTGGCCTGACTTGAGACGGTTGAAGGGGAGGAAGCCTTTCTTTGCATGTGCAATTTCACAATGTTTCTAATCAGTAAATGTTTCTGATATTTTTCCCAGACCCTCCTTCCCAGCCTCTCTACTTCCAGGCCATCTGTGTCTTCCCCCCATTTTCAAACTTACAGCCCTGTTGTCTCTCTCTGTTCAGAAGCTTCTGGTGACGCCCCAGCAGCCTCGGAAAGCTGTGTACGTCTGATCCCAAGCTGCATGCATCTCTGTCTTCCTCTAGCCTCAGCCGTCTCTGAGCAAGCCACATGTCCCCCCAGCCTCTGGCTTTGGTTAATAAACTTTGCTGGGTTTGGGAAACCCTCCTCCCCGCCCCTCGGCAGCCCTGCCACTTGTCCATCCTTTAAAGCAGAGTTCCCATCTTTCTACCTCCAAGACGCACTCCTCAACACCCAGTGATTCTTTCCTCTAAAGGAAGGGCTCTTTCCACAAATGCTGCTTTAGTGAATCGCCAGATGAGCTCTGAACACGAAGTGCCCTCTCCCTCAATTTCCTGATGAGGAGCCGGGGGTCCGAGAGGAGAGAGGACAAGAACCAGGTCACGTAGCTCCTAAGTGGTAGACTTGATGCAACCAGGTTCAGGGCTGGAACCCCTGGGACTGGCAGCTGCCAAAACCGCATGTGGGGCTCCCCCAATGCTCTTGAAATCTCTGCTTCTGAAATAATTAAGTAGCGATTCCAGGTGTTGCTGCTGATGGAGAGAAATTTGATCTTGTTGCCCTGGACTTTTTTTTTTTTTGGCCCTCTCCACAATGGGGAGAACCTATTTTTAGCTCAGAAATCAAGCAGGGTGTGATTGTTCCTGCCAAAAATAAGTTTCAAAAGCACACCCTGTTGCCGTGCACAGAGGAAACCCTGATCGGGCCAAAGAGAACTCGAGCGGCAGACGCAGGCAACCCAGGAGAGAGAAAGAGACCCCTGGGCGAGCAGCCGCGGGGATGGCCGGAGGGGAGCTGCACCTCGGTTGAAAATGCCGTGACTGATGAAGACCGTGTGCTGAGTGGCTGCGGGAGCGAAGACCTCATGCAAAAGTCCTGAAGCAGGTGTTGAGCGTCTCCAGTGCTGAAGTCCCTTCCCCGCACCTCCGCATCTCCCCCCCTGCCCCCCAGGGTCACGCACAGCTCTGGGCTCACAAAGGAGGCCACTGGGCGACGTTCTCATCAGCAACATGAGGAGCGAGGGCAAGCCCGGACAGGCCCTTCAGACTTGATGCCTCCCTGAAGACCTGGTAAAGGGGGCCGGGCCTCCTCTCAAAGGGAAGCACCCCTGGTTTGGTCATTCCCGACAATCCCTATGGAGTCTTGGTGAAATAATGAGACAAAGAACCTCTCCAGGGATGTAAAAGAGCAGTGATGCTCAGTTGGTCCCCTGTCCAGCGCCATCTGCATCACCTGGGAACTTGTTAGAAAAGCAGATTCTCAAGGCTCCATCCTGGACCCGCTGAATCAGAAACGGTGGGTGGCCGTGGGAGGGGTGGGGGCACAAAATGTTCTGTCATAAGCCTTCCGGGGATTCTGATGCATGCCCACATTAGGAACCGCTTAGAGATGTAAGCAGAGCAGGAAGCACTCTGCTGCAGCCCCCCCACCCCCAGCAGGAGTCCACATCGTAGGCCCACCTCCCCCCCTCTCTGCCTTAGAAAACTCTATTTTCACAGGGTTCATTTACACGCTGGTGGGCAGCATGTTTCAGCTTCTACAGCAGCTTCAACTTCCTCAGCCCCAGATAGGTTGTCTCTCCCATCAAGACTGTGATATAGAAGATGCAGCAGTCGTAGTCAACTGGGCAGGTTGGCACTGGGTGGCTTGTGGGGGGCCAGACAGTGTGATAAGCTCTAGTGATGTCAAGGAGAGTAAAAGGCAAGGGTGCTTGCCTTTGTGGAAATCAGAGTAGGACAAAAATAGTAGATATTAAACGCACCATGATGCATGAGATGGGTGACCCAAAGAACGAGAGCAACCAAGGTGAATGCAGAGCAAGAGGACCCGACCTGACTCAGTTTACCAGGAGAGAGAGAGTGAAGGAGGGAGAGAGGAAGGGAGAGAAAACAACTGGCTAAACTTTGGTTCCTAAGGAATCTGCGCATATGCCTTTTATCCTTGTTTTAGCCAAATGTCTTAGAAAACATTTATGATGGAGCCACTTGGTGATCCAGCCTCTCTGCCCAGAGGACTTCGCCTTGTCTGAAAAGTGTCATCTTCCTACCACCCAGCAACTCTTCCTGCAATGCACCAGGGCTTTTTTTAAAGCTTCTGGGATCTCCCCTTGCTAGCGCAAACCCAGAGCCTTGGAGGCTTGTGAAGGGAAGCAGGATGATCCCACAGAGCAGGGTGGCCTAACAAGGGACCTCAGTTCTCCCTGTCATGCAGGTCCCCCACAGGATCACTGACTGCACCCACTCCCATGCCTAGCTGTGGGCAACTGGTGGTTGCTGACTAGTATCCTCCCCCTTCTTCCTCACATGCCATTAATGTCAGTCCGTGCCTGGCATCCCAGGCCTCGAGAGATGCTGTATCCCGCTTAGACCTAGAGGTAAATCTAAATTAGTCTTGACCAGTGGTCGTCCACCCAGACTGCAAATAACATTGCCCTCTGCTTCTAATGCCTGGGATTGCAGGAGCCGTCTTGGGGGAAGCTGGCCCACGGGGATGGCAGAGCAGAAGGGTGGAAAGAACTCTGGTCATCAAGGATGTCACTGAACCCCTAACCCCTAACTTAACCAACTCTGAGCCCACTACTTCTGTATTTAGTGGTTGTGTGATGGTGGGCTTTCCAAATGAGCCCCATTTTCTTTATTTGTAAAATGAGAATAAAAATACTCATAATATTACTGTGGGGATTGACTGAATCATAAATTAATCCATCTGACATGCTTAGCAGAGTGCCCAACACTTAAAAAAAGTGGTGGAAGAGAACAATACTTTTGTTCTTATTACTATAATGATAATGATAACAGGTGTCTATCCTAGGAAGAGCAGAGTGCAGTTGTCACCTCCCATCCTTTGGATATTCTGCTTTTCTTAATGTACTCCAAGATTATGTTAGGGTTTTGGCTTGATTGTGAATTTGACCTTGAGAGTCTTTTAAATTATCGTAATATAAATATTTATATATTTTTCTAATGAATCATGTCATTGCTTTGTTTCTGGGGTAGAGTCAACTTAGGTCTTTCTCACATGAACTTCTGATGAGCCGACTCTCGTCTGCCTTCAGTTTAACCAGCGAGTACATGGAGAGCACCAGGGCCAGGAAACACGTGCTAATGGTCCGGGCACCACGTGCTAATGGTCCAGGCTTGGTTGGGATTGTTTAGGGTAATGTGACCACCTCACATCAGAGATGTTTTCAGCTCCCTCTTGCTCCCTCTTTGTGGTGGGCTCAGCCAGTGGGGCTGGGATATCTGCAGAGGAAACATCCTTCTTTCCTGAGTGTCCTAGGACATCTCAGGAACTTTTCAGGATGGGTTGAAGGATGAGAGTATATTCTGGGGTCAAATTTTCTGGGTTTGAACGTGTCCATTTATGTCTGTGTGATCTTAAGTGAGTCACATCCCCTCCTGGCTCATCCACCTCTGCACTTTTGACGTGAGAAAATTGAACATCCAGCTTCTAGATTCTCAGATTCAAAACTTCCGGAGGAGTCCATTTCTCATGCAAGCATTCATTTACTGACTTTCACATAAAGAGGTTTCTCTCAGGATAAAGGTTCTTAGTGTATGAATAAAATAAGTTCTCTTCAAGTGTGCTGCATGTTTTTATAATATCCAATTGTCTTCATGTCTGGATGAAAAGACCCCAAATTTTGCACAGTAAAGTTTGCATCAATCTTTTATCTCCACCAGATAGCTCAAGGTTATGATGTTCTCTTGTCTTCGGAAGAAAACAAGGCCAGATGCACAAAATATGTGAATCCAGCTCAGCTTTCAACTCAGAGAAGCAGCATTCATTTTTTCATTGTTCATTATTCATTATTATAGAGATGTATAAAGGGCCTTTTCATTAGCACTCCACAAAGCAGGTTAGAACAGAAACATCCTATAGTCTAGTTAAACCTACTAAATTGCTGATATAGGGAAAAGTTGGGCTGGGTTTAAGAAACCAAATTTTATCAATAATATTTTCCTCAGAGACAGGGACTAAAATTGGCTCCTCTCTGATCACCAGGAGTGGTGATTGTGGAGTAGCATAAGTCTCTCCAAATCCTAGCTCCTGTCAAATTGCTGCCCCTTCTAGGTCTCTTTACCCATAGAATTAAGATGAAACTCCTCAACTCTTGCCTCCATTTCACTTGTTAAGTTTCAGGATCATGCTCCACAATGCTGTCATCTTCATGTCTCATTTCTTCCAGAAATCCTTCCTTAACCGGACCCTCTTCCACAAGTTTGGGGCGCCTCTGAAGTGCTCCCACAGTATGCTGAACTGGCCTTGCTGAACTGTATTGGAATCAATCTATTGACTTGTCTGAATCTCTCATTAAGCTTGGCAGCTCCAAGTGGGGAAGACCTTGACTCCTTGCTTTCCACTACAGACCCAGACTTTGCACAAGGCCCAGCATGTTTTACAAGTGCTAAATAAAGTTCTGTTGAATGAATGAATTTCCAAACCCATACCTTCACTCGCACTGGGATTCCTAAGTAGAATGACCTCTCTCTTCCATATATGGACTTAATTCAAATTCACGTCTTCTATGAAAGATCCCCAAGCCCCCCACCCACCCACCTACATCAATTCCACCTCATGGTGTTACAACCCTTCTCTGAAATCATCATTTTACACTCAGTGGTACAGGGTTTACGATGATAGATTTTGGAGTGAAATTTTCTGAGTTCAAATCCCATACTATCTGTGAGATCCTGAACAGATCTTAACCTCTGAATTCTTGCTCCTTATTTATAAAATGAAAATGTTATTATCTGTTCCTCACTGTTGTTGTGAGGATTAAATGAATTAATATTTGTAAAGCCCTTTGCAGAGCACCTGATTCAATCAAAATGTTTAATGAAATGAAATGAAATAACCAGCACTTTCAATGCAGTATGGAGTTTCTAGGATGTCCAAGCCCTGCTGCTAAGGAGAATATGAGGTTGCACAGGAGCTATCTGAACTCTTTCTCAAAGGCCTGACATGCAGACCCCCATCCCAGAGACAGTCCTCCTGAGAGCATCTCCCATAGCCCTGTGCACACACTGCCCTTAAAGCCTGTACTGACCAGAATGCAACGGCATCTGAACATCTTTCTCCTTACTAGGGGAATAGCTCTTTTAAGACAGCCATCATGACTTTTTATGTCTGTGTTCCAACACTTCAGGCAATGCTTGGATCAAATCTGTGGCCCAATAAATGTTTGTTGAATGAATAAATGAGAGTGATAGACACAGACCCAACCTAAGATTGGTACCCATTGCTTCTTGAGTAAGCTGTAAACATGACATACCTTCCCCTATTCTAGGATGCTGCTGTTTACCACAAAGCCAGTTCTTACAACTGACTTTTACCTTTGGAGACCGCTGAGAAGTCCTCCAACATGTGCTGAACCCAAGCCCCAAAACTGATATTTTATATGAGCCTTGAACCTGATTGCATTCTTCTCCAACCCCTAATTTGGCAAATATTTCTAGAAAACTAGTGTGCTACACTCTGAGATGGGTACTGTGGATATTATCGTGAACGAAAAAGACTTGAGCCATGTCCTCATAGAGTTTTCTCTCTGTTATGGGTGATCTGCTCCCTGTAGAATTCCTCTGTTATGTCATCATGGACATTAGTGTTGGGCTAAGACCAAATCTGAGTCTCTCCTGTCTCCTTGGACACCACCATCTGGACCATTAGTCATCTCCATAGATTAGTTCCCTGAACTCAACTCAGCCTAATCCCATCTTCTACCCTCTTCTCTGCATCAGAAAGCCAACACTCATCCTTCCCTGGGGCTTGAGTCCTCTGCCATCTCTCAGAAAAGAAATCCAAAGTAGCATTCAGTTAGCCTCCAGTGTCCTCAACTGACTTGGATCTTGGTCATGCCAAAGGAACTTTATAAATGTAAGCATCCGTCAGTCCCTACACTACTCTAAAATAATTTCCTTTAAATTTGAACAGTTCGGTAGATGACTATAGGGATAACCACCCCTCCCCCAAATTAATATGGTCCAACTGGTCATCAATTTTGTACTCATTTCCTCCGTATTTACGAACATTCATGAAAAATTTAGAAATCTCATGAGCTGTATGGATGGGTCACTGTATAATTACCTACAAAGGGAGAAAAAAGTATTGAGGATATAGGACTGAAAGGATAATGTATAATTCATGATACGGAGATGAAAGGTTGGTGAATGTGAAGTGGCTCTTCTCTTGAAAATGTTTAATCATTTTTTAATATCAACACACCTTATTATAAAGACAACATGGCTTAACCAAATACAATCAGTAAAATACTGTCGTCTTTAATCAAAAGATTATGGGATTCTCAAATTGTCCCTAGGATACAGCATTTGATGAATATTGTTTGGATATCAGTTAAATACAGATTTCTTAATAGTTGAGCCATTATGTAATTAAACAGGATTTATATAATGACAATTGCATACTCCATAAGTGAAAGTTAGATTTAATGAGACATTTATTGGCACAAATGATTAATAATAAAACTCTCCCTGCCTAGGGTAATTTATCTACCTACAAAAGGGCCAAGAAGAAAAGCTCATTTTAATGCTTACCTTGTATCCCATGTTGCTAACTCCTATCCAATTCAAATCAATTCTTTGTTAAAAAGTATCAGCTCAAGACTTAAGGGTTGTTAGGAGTGAGACAATAGCCAGAGGTAACTTTTTAAGCATGTCGAGGTAAAAGCTATTTGGGCCAAGATCTAAATTTTATTTTGCTAGTAAATTGGTCTTTTTTTTTTTTTTACCAATAATTTCTGGAAAATTCAGAGACCAGAACCAAACAAGACAAACAAAGCATAGTTTTGAATTTTTTTTTTGGGGGGGGGGGCGCATTTGAAAACTAGGGAATTTGGTAATCGTATGGTCATCAGCTTGAATATGATGAGCACAGGAATATATGATATTCATGGAAGTTACAAGCACTGTGCTAAGCACTTTTAATATGCAGTTACTGAGGCCATGAAAGCATGGGCTTTTTTTAGACTGATAAACAGGAGGACATAATCAAAGGCCACGGTCATCAGAATCCTCCCTACATGTGGTGAAACCCTACTGATAGGAAAGCAGTTTGGGGAATACCAGGTCTTAGTCTATTCTAGACTATGACTAACTGGCCGTGTGTGACCCTTTATTATTCTCTTTCTTCCATTATCTATCATAAGCATAGATATGAGTCCTGGATTAACTACTTTTTACCTGTGCTTTTTCCTCTGCAAGTAACAAAATGTTTAGGGCCTCAGTTTACCCCTCAACAAAATGATGATTT
Organism: Choloepus didactylus; assembly: GCF_015220235.1. Lineage (NCBI taxonomy): Eukaryota > Metazoa > Chordata > Mammalia > Pilosa > Megalonychidae > Choloepus > Choloepus didactylus. The sequence goes on along the minus strand of NC_051328.1, from coordinate 20,549,016 downwards.
TCACATGTCCTTTCTACCTTCAAAGTTTAAGAGGAACCGACATAACTTTGGCAACCAAGGACTGTGTTTCCACTGTTCATTTCCCAGACTCCAAATGAAAAATGCACCGTAGGATGCCCATTTACCTGTCTTATCCTACATGGCTGCCACAGTCCCAGTTAATAGCGGAGCAATGTATGAATATGTGTATTGAGCTCTACCTAAAGTTTTCTTCAAATATCTCTCACTCCATAGAAAGAGGAAATCGGAGACATGCCACCATGTCACGGTGTGCCCAGAACATCTGGGTTCCTGAGATTTTGGTCCCTTCCAGAGAACAGCCACAGTCACTAGGACATTGTCACTGGTCACACCACTTTTTCTGAAGCAAATCTATTATTCAGCATCCCAGAATTTGTAGTTGTCAAGATGGTTATTTTGCAAAGAGAGCAGACTTCTCCATTAAAGCACTCTTTGACTCACCCCGAGTTTGTTTGGCTTCTCCAAGTCCAAGGTTAGAGGAGAAGATATTAAGGTTGATTCAGAAGCAGAGTGAAGAAGGCCAGACCAGCATTAATAATACAATAAAAAAGATTTTGAAGGGGGGTGTGGGGTGGTATAGTCAATAAATACTATCTGTTACCATTTATGAAAATTTTAACCATGGTTGTAGTTGGGTGGGGGGTTATTAGGATTTGTTTAGTCCACTTTTTCAGGCAGTGACATAAATGAGTTACGTGTAGTTTAGTAATCAGTATCACCCCCTCTGCCCTCACAAACAGCCAATACCCCTGAGAGACTTGGGAAAATATAGTGTTAAACGTGGGCTCTCACGTCAAAATTTTGGGATTTTGATCCGACCTCCACCACTTAATAGCTGTATAACTTTGGGGGGAAAATTGCTTAATGCCTTTCAACCTTGATTTACTCACCTCTAAAATGGAGATGAGTACAATAATGACTGAATAGGCTGCTGACTTCAGAGACTCAAATCTGTTCTTTTTAAGGAGAAAATAAAATTCAGCTTCTACAACTCCAATCAAGAGCTCTTCTAAGACACACGTGTTAGTGATAAATTCTCACTTGATGTATCTTTTGATCACCTTTTCCAAGATCTTTAGGGTTTATTTAAAAATAAAAAGTTTTCCTGAACTGAAAGAAACTTTTCTAAGAACTGAAGTTACCTCTTTCCCAGGAGAAAGTCTATTAACTTGCACATCACTGATTTTTGGTCCCTGTGTTTCTTAACTGAAAAAGGTCATTTGTACATGTACTCAGTAAGTCCTAGTATTAACATAGTTGTCAGTCAAATTCCAGGTCATGGGGTCCAAACGACCCATTTCTTCACTGTCAGTTAAAAAGTGGAAAAACATGATCTCATAAAAACAGATAAGGGCAGACTACTTTCCATTAAGTAGATATGGAAAGCTATCCGCGGTTATCTTCTCATGACCCATTTCAAGATATGCCTTGAAAAGTATGGGGAAATCTCTAGGTCTTCACAGAACCCTGTTTCTTTTTCTGCTTGGGAACACCACTGAGCTGCGTTTCCCAGGCTTCCTTGCATTTAAGTGGAGCATGGAATGGAGTTATGGCCAACGGTATGTAGTATGGAAAGGGAAACCTCCAGGTCCAGCTGACCCAATCTCCCGTGCACCTTGGTGGGGTGGCCCCAGTGTGCAGGAAGAGTGGCTAGGGAGGACTCTGAGGTCCGTGTCCCTGGATCAGCACCTTGGGAGACCAACCAAACATCCAATTACACTTTACATGAGCAAGAAACACAATTTCCTTCTATTATACCACTAAGATTCTGGGGTTGTTGGTTATACAAGGTAAACTTGGATCCTACCCCACGATGACAGTGACAGACAATTTGACAAATTCTCCCCAGTGCTTAAGCACATGGACAAATAAAAACATAGTTTGCTGACAGTTTCAGGTGTGGTTTTAAAATACAGATGCAGAGTTCAGAACAAGACTCTCTGACCCCTGGGGGCTGACAAAGACTTGGCAGACAGGAAACTCCCTGGGCCAAGACCCCTGCTGCCCTAATCATCACTACCAGAAAATGAGTGCCTCAACAAGAATATTTTTAGATCAGCCTAATTTCTGGAACAAGCCATATCCAAGTGCTCACACTAGATGTGTAACACTGTTACTGATGTCTTTGCAATTTAATTTCCTTTATTAATATTTACTACAATATGATTAGTCTGGTTCTGAGTCTTTGAGTTATGGTTATTATAACTTTCCCAACAAAATATTTTTTTTCTTCCTCTTCTCAATAATTTCACAGAATCTTGGTTTGGAAGCTTTCTTCCCTTGGGTTATCCCTTTTTGTGATTGGGCTCGGGGACCATTTCCTTGGGAAACCTTCCCTGATTGCCCCTTAGATGGGTTAACTACCTTTTTCTAGACTATTACAACAACTGGTGCTAATGAATGACATTTATTGCAGGGAGACTGTATAACTATTTCATTTTGTTTATCCCAGACTGTGCGCTCCTTAGCAGCAGGGACTGAGTCATAATAATTTTATCTCTGGTGCTTGGGACACAGTTTAGCATATCTTTTTATTCAGTTTGATAAAGATTCATTGAGCACATGCTATGTGGAGATATTGTGCTGGGACTCAGTAGTCGATGGAGAACCAAAAGCAGACTGGTTCCCTGTTCTCATTGAGCTAACAGTCTAGGGAGGGAGACAGACACATGTCCAAGATTTTCTCTAATAAATGCACAGCCATGGACAACTGATGGCTAGATGGCCTGGAGGAAACAAGTACGTTTCTGCAAAGATGGCTTCTTCTGGCCTCCTCCAAACAGATCCTTGGACAGGGATTTGCATGCAAGTGGATTACTTGAGAAGTGATTGCAGGGAATGCAGTGAGGAAGTGGAGAGTGTGATAAGGAGCAAGAAAAACCAGTAGAGTTATATTGATGAGTGGAGTAATGTTGTGGGCAACTGCAGCTCAGCTCTGCCGGGCCTCAGAGACTGTATGGAACTCACGGAGGGGTAGGTATCTACCAAGTCCCATCCCTCATTGGTTGCGGGGTGCTTCCAGACATTTATGCCCTGGCACTCCCAGCCTGTCTTACTTGGGCCAAGCATATTCCTTCGGCCAGAGAGAGCATCGGGAAGAGAGATGCAGGAGTTGTCTCTGGGGACCCCTGAGTCAGCTCATGGGGACATGGACGGGGCCCTGACAGCACAGCCACAGTGACCACAACAGAGGCGCCTGTCTCCGTTCAGGCAGTCGGGGAATTCTGTCCTGATGAAGGGCCTCTAGGCTGAGAGCTGAAGAACGAGAAAAGATGAAAATATCTATGGGGAAGGAAAGGCAAGGGCGGAGGGCCTTAGCAGGAGGAAAAACATCGCGTTCAGCAGAATGAAGGCGAAGAGTGACAGGACATTGCAGAGTCAAGTGGGGAAGGTGGGATGAAGGGAGACTCGAGGTGTCCTCGGGCCAGCCCAGATCAGCCTTGCAACCCTTCCTCTCTCCCCTGGGGCAATGGGAGGAAAGACCTGGAAAGATTTTCAGCAGAAGGTGGGTCACATCATCAAATTTGTTTGAAAATGATGTTGCAGAAACTGATTTGAAGCAGCTCAAGTTAATATTGTGATTGTCCAAGTGAGAGACAATGGAATCTAGACTGGAATGACGGAGGTAGTGGGGGAAGAATAACCAAGAATGTAAAATATGATGGATTGTCAGTGGGTGAGGGAGAATCAGGGGAAAGGAAAACGTCTCTGGTGCAGAGTCAGTGGTGAATTAGCAAAACTTGAAAGAGAATGAATTTGGGAAAAAATCAAGGGTTCAATCTTAGCTAGTTTAAAAAATAAATTTTTGAATTAGCCAAGAGGAAATATGTCAAATTAGGCAGGTTAAATGACCTATATGGAGCTCACCAAACAGATCTGGATGTAGACAGGTGACAGTAGGTGTGGCTGAGACGTCCTAGACATCTGACATGTGATTGACAGGTAAAGAAGAAGGAACCTCTCTCATTCTTCTTAGCTGTCTGTTTTATTCCTAATTTGATCTGGACCCTCACTTCTAGGCCATGAATTCTCAGGAGACCAGGTTTTCTGACCCATCTCTGTAGATCCCATGGTAACTACCTCAAATCCTAGGCAAACATCAGATGCTTAGAATACAGATGGAAGAAAGGATGGGTGGATGAATGTGTGGATAGGTGGTGAGTGGATTCTGTATGATTAATTCTAATTGAAGGACTGAAGATGCAAAGAACAAGAAAATAAGGGTTAAATGGAGAATGAATGATTGATGGCTGCATGATGAAATCCATTGGCATCTGCAAGGGATGCCTGATTGTCGTGCATGCTATGTTATTGTACCGGGAACTGTATCAGAATATAAATGCACTAATATTATGTAGAGGTAGATGCAAACCCAGGCTGAGCTTCTCATGCACACAAGTGGACCTTTGAAGAAATTTCAAATTTATGCAGAACTAACTATCTTCAGTTTAATGATGCTGCATCCCAAATGCCCCTCATGGCCTTCAACTGGAATTTGTGGTTCTAACTCCATGTTCCTAGAAGCCCCTTAACTATCCCAGAAATGCTGACATGGCACAGCCAGGCCTGTAGACAGAAGCATCTTGGCAAGTGAAGAAAGAAATGAAGAGACTCTCCTGGGGCTGTCTGAACCAGGCAGAGGAGTGAGCTGTTTTCACAGATGTGAGCATTTAAATATTTACTTGTTTTACATCTTGGAATTGTTCACATACATCTATTAAACAATCATGCATTCATTTTTATTCACTCATTTATTCATACATTTTGTACATATTTACTGTGTGCCTGCTGGGCACCAGGTGCTGGGGATCCCAAGGTGAGCATAGACCCCCCATCCCTTCCTTCTCAGAGAGTTCCCTAGTGGAAGCTACAGCTGTTCATCATATATATATATAAATATATATATATATATATATTTAGGAAACTGTTGAGAAGGAAATAATAAAGACCCAAATAAGATGATACAGTATGGGTATTTAATCTGTACTGGAAAGCAGAGAAAGCCTCCTTACAGAAGCGATGGAGGAGTAGGAGCTTGCAAGTGAAGATGGGGTAAAAGAGAAGAGTGTCCAGCCAGTGGGAGAAACCCATGCCAAAGCCTCCACAGGCAGGAAAGACTGTGGCCCATTCAAGGATGGGGCAAAATCCTGGGGAAACAGAAGCATAGCCAAGCAGCAAGAACACTGCAGGAGCTGAGGCTGGAGAAAGGGACATTGAAGAGGTAAATATTGTTTCCTGTACACAGTATTTTGCATATTTCAAAACCTACTCATGGATAGCAGATTAAGTAGATTTTTTATATTAAAGATCTTAAGTCCAGAAATGCAGGCATGAGAGAAATGGAAGGCACCACAAGGGATTTCCTGCCCTCTGCATTTCTTAATTCAGCAGCATCCATTTGCTGAGTGTCCATTATGTGCTAGGTCCTGGGTGGGAGCTGGGGTAGAAAGAGGTTGGATGACCAGAATGAATGCTGGAATCCAGAATCTGCAAGAATCAGAAGGTCCTGTGCCCTGGTTTGAGCTCCCAGGGTAATCTGCAAGAGGGTGCAGCCATCTGCCTTCTTCTAACACCCTTTAATCTGCATATGAGCCAGAATAGGATTTCCTATCAGACAGGGTTTGAATTCCTCCCCTGTTACAGACCATTGGTGTTACCTGATTGTCGTAATTCACTGAGCCTTGTTAACCTCTGTAAAATAGGAATATTGATAATTCCTCCCTGAAATAAACTATGTGTTTGGATGGGGGCAGGGGTGTCACTGGCCCAGCAGCAGGTGCTCAGTAAGTGGTAATTAATGTGAATATAGGAGGTGGACTTTTCCAGAAAACAGCAGAAAACATAAACAGGGCTGAGGGTACAATCTGCAGAAAGGTCTCCTAGTTTGACACAAAGAAGACTGTTGTCAAGGTCACACCCAGCTGAGCATGGAATTGGCTGCTTTTAGGGACAAAGAGGTCTCTCACTCTGGAAGTATTCAAACAGAAATTGTAAAAACACTCAGTGGGGTTGGTGTGGATAGGAGGCTGGGCCATATGGGTGTCTTACAAATGATACTTTATCCTTAAAGTCAGGAAAGCCTTTGTCCTAAGGACTTCTCTTGAAATAGCCTGAACTAGTGAAAGAGAAAAACAGCTGTTCTGGCTGGGACCAAATTCCTGCCTGTCGTCTCCACCTTTCCCCCACGGCAGCCTTGGAAGCCACAGGCTTGCTAACCTCATCATTCCTCCCGGCCCCCACAGGCTGGGGTCTTTAGATGCCCTGGTCCTACTCAAGCTCACATCCAAGCCAGCAGGGACCCCAGGCAGGCTGTGCCAGTTCTGGGTTGAGCACTGATCTGCCCACAGTTGTCTCAGCGGCAGCCCTGGGTGGGGGTCCAGCTCTGGTCAGGCAGGCTCTCCTGCCTTCTGCTGAGCAAGTACACAAGTCTCTCTTCCTCGTGCTCCCTCGATCGGTCTTACCCTCCTCCCAGAGCTGTGCAACTCAGAGTTTCATCTTCTGACCATCCAAGGGAGCTGAGTCCAGCAGAATCATCTGGAAGCTGGGTCCTGCATCCGTAATTGGGTCTTCTGGGCTGGCAGCCGTGGGTCTCAGTAGTGTCTGCTTGCAGGAGGAACACCTCACTTTGGCTCGTGCTGGGAATTTCAGGTCATGTCGCTTCCCTGGGTGCTTTCCTGCCTTAGAATCTGCTGGAATTGTTTCCAAATGATTGAGGAGATGAAAATGGTAACTTTGTCTCTCTTTTTTCTGCCAAGAGGGCATGATGCTTCACTGCCAAAGCTCCCTGAGAAGCCTGCTTCTGCCCCTCAGTGCCTGTCATGGAAATTCTGGCTCAGGATTCTCAGGAGGAGGCACTTGAGCCATCGTTCACTTCCTGGAGAAATTAACTGATAGACAACGCCCCAGAAAGATAGAGCTGTTGCAACAAAAGGCACCGGATCACTGGATTGGGGACATATTCCTTGGAAGGAATGGGCAGTAGGGGACATGAGAAGGTGAAGGCTACTGTATGTGTGTGTGTATATATATATTTATATTTATATATATGTATATATATATTTTTTTCAGGTAAGGCTATCAAAGGACCTTGAAAATTTTAAATATTTGGGGTTCTCTTGCATCTGGGTTAAAATTTTAGTTCAGATATTTATTACCTGTGTTACTTAACTACCACTTTATACTTCTGTTTCTTCATCTGTAAAATAGGAATATTTTAATCCCCAGTGTGAAGGGCTACAGTGAGACATAAATAAAAACAATTCATTCAAAACATTCGACACATGGTAGGTGCTCCACAAACGTAAGTTTCTTTCATATTCTTTTATCTTAGCTTGAGTTTAGAACATGTGCATATCTATTCCGATTGCTTGTTCATTCATCCATTCATCAAGCATTACCTGTGGGCCTCCGAGGCTGTAAGCCCCGAGCTGAGAAGAAGAGAGGGAAGGCAAGTCCCTGCCCTGGCACCTCACAGCCCAGGATGCCTTCAGGTATCATGAAAAGTCTCAGGTGTCAGGCAGAGTTCAGCGATTCTTCTCCCCCTAGAGCTTTATGACTTTCAGAATGTTCCCCAAAATTGTGCTTAATTTTAACTTCATTAACTTCCTGTTCTGTCACAACAGTTGAACAAGGATTTCTCCATGAGCAGTATTCAAATCAGCTTTTAATGAGCTATTTAATTAAAGGCTAATTGAGGTGAATTCATTAAAGATTTCTAAATTATGCTTATCAGGGTTGCTATGTTTTTAAGATAAGTTTTAAATATGTGTTTTATATTGCATTGTTTGATCATAAAAGTATGTATAAAATTACTTTTAAAAATTACTGATTAGAATGTGGATGTATTTTTCTTCCTTCACACTTAAGTGGGGCAGTTAACAAAGTGGGACAGTTAACAAATCAATTTAATATATGTACAGTGTTGGGCTGAGATGATAAGAGGCTGCTAGTGACTGTGGTGAAGATTGTGTTTGGCCCATGAGAAATTCCCAAGTGTCCTGAGGTGAGGTATTGCCAGGCTGTCTTTGGTATGGTGTTCCCACTCTGGGTGAATCCTTAAGCGCTCAGGGGTAGGGTTTTCTCCAAGCCCTGGGGACTCTTAGGTTTGCGATCGACTCTGCCAGGAATGAGGCTGCATCTTCTCCACATCCAAAGACCACTTAGGAAATGAATGCATAAAGCATGAAATGATGGGACCCCCGCCCCAGATACACCAGGTATGTCCTAATCTCCAGGGCCCTGTTTGCTGGGATCAAAGGTTTGGTTCAACCTTCATGCACTGATGTTTCTCTCCATTCCAAATACAGTCCCAGACCCAGAGAACACAGACGAATGGAGGTTCTTGGTCTAATGGGTGGGGAACACCAAAACACCAAGACACTGGACAGGCATGGGGCTAGGCACTTCCTTCAAGGTCAGGAAAAAGCCCCAGGAGAGCCTGGTCAGAGGGGGGCCTGCGAGCCTCTCCTGGGCAGTTGGAGCAGCCCCCTGTGGGGTATGCCTCCATCCCTAGAGGATAAGTAGGTGTTGTCATTATTTGCAGAAGGAACAGCATGAGCAAGCCAGGAAGTGGGAGACTATGGTGAGGGTGATGATTCATGTGAAATTCTAGAAGCACAATGTGGGCATGGGGATGACGGAAGGGGCTAGAGAGGGAATCTAGATAGACACGTCATGGATGGCAAGAGAATCTGGAGTTTGAACTTGAACTTCAAGGTGTTCTGGAGCCACTCATAACCTGGTCCCTCCTTCCCTTCCCACCCCATACATATTCACTGAAGGACATTGAGGAGGGAAAGGAACTCAGATTTTCACAATCGGTAGAACTTGGGTCTGTGTTGAGGGGTAAATGTTGGGGCAAAAGTAAGAAGACTGGAAGCAGGGGTGACAGTTTAATCAGAGATTTCTTTACTCTTTAGGCAAAAGGAAGGAATGCTAATGGGTCATTGTCAGTAAGATTAAAGAAGAAGGAAAAAGCCAAGAGAAAATTAAGGGCTAAATATCACAGGGTTGTTTGATTTGGATGTGGAAAGAGAAGGGAAAGGAAAACTGGACCAGGCTCCAGACCTTTGTCTTGGATGGCTGGGTGGTTTTAGCTACATAAATGGACACTCCTGGTCAGTCCGAGCCTGCAGCACTCTATTCAATAATGCCTGCACGTCATTTTAAGAGGGACAGTGACCAACTTGGAGCTTGAGGAAGAGAAACGAACAGGCTGGAGAAGGTGCTGGAATCATTTCACGTGGGCATCTACTAAAGCAAATGGGCTAATGAACAGAGAAATAGAAGCTTTAGTTCTCTGCAAACTTGTGATTCGCTGCCATGTGGAAAGACATATCGATACCTCTGAGCATGGGAAGTTCAACCGACTTTTTCTTCCTTGTATTAAATCCAAGTATGCATGGTTTGGCAGTTTAATGGAGGTGAATGCTGTGAAGTAATGAGCTCCTTGTCCCAGGGAAGGTACAAGAGCAGGATGGAGTACTTGTCAGACTTTTTCTAGAGGAGATTCTTGTTGGAATGCGGTAGGGGTTGTTGGGGAACTTAAATGCCACTAAGGCCCCTTCCAAAGTTACAATTGAGTGGCTCTGTGAACCCCTGATTGCACTAATTAATCAGTCATTTGGATCTCTCTTGCAAGGAATAGCTTCCCTGTCCTGTTCTCACACGTGTGAGGTGAATGAAGAGAATCTGTGTTATAAATACTGTAGAAAATGGTGCTTAGCTAATGTCATAAACCCAACCAAGTAAGACCACTTGCCTTTAAAAAAGCTACTTTGCAATTTACATATTGAGATGCTGAAAGAACAGGGTTTGTGAAGCAGGAAAGCTGATGAATTAGAAACACCAACACCAGGATCCCCAGGAATACACAGCCAGGCAAACATGTGCTCTTTTCTTGTCAATCTTCTCAATGCATGTAGAATGCCAGCTACGTGACAGGGGAGAACAGAGGGATGATCCCCTTACATGCATCTTAAGAAGACCTCCATGTGCAAATATGCCTACACTTGCTATAGTAAAGTCTCTCTCTTCTGCAGAGCATGGAATTAGGAAAATAAGAATTCTCATTTATTCACCTTGAGGTCAGATTCCATGGTTCGCAGAAGGACTACATCACTGGGTTCATTCAGTCGGTCATTTCATTCATTTATGTGTTCATTCAATCAGTCCTTCTCTCATTCAAGAAATGGCATTCTGTCTCCCAACTCCATCATGGCTCTCTTCTTGTCTCCAACCTCACTTCTGCCATCCTCTCTTGCCTGGAAAACTGTTGTAGCTCCTAATTGTCCCCCCACGTCTTCTTTTGCCCCACTCTAATCTCTTCTCTGCACTTTTGTCTGAACAGTGGCTTTACAGGCAAATTGGCCTTGCAACCCTGTGGTCTCTTACCCTTCAATGGCACTTTTGCACTGAGACAGAAAGATCCCACATCACTGGCCTCCACTGAGTTTGACCAGCAGGGCCTGCCAGGTGCCAGGGCTGCTCTCCCACTTACTCTTTGCACACCTGAGTTCTTCCTACTCTTCTGGTCTCAGCTTTTTGGAAATGCTTTCCCTGACCCCAAATTCAATGTAGCCCCCCCCCCCCTTTCATTAGTGTTTCCCACAGCACTTGTTCATTTCCTTTTTGCACCCTCAGCATTATCTATTAATTCAAGCCCTCCATATACCATGAGGTCAAGGACACACCTAGTTTTTCACTGTTGCAGTCCAAGTGAACCTGACTCATTGTAAGTCCTTAGTTGATTTGTTGAATGAATGAATGAATGAATAAAAGAAATACTGATTAAGTGATATACCGATTTGCCAGTCATTGAACAAGTCAGACGGCCTCTGCCCCCATAGGACATATGATCCTGCAGGTAGGGCTGATATCAAAGAAGTGAATGTGAAAAAGGACAGTGGGCATTAACTCAGGAAAAGTACCCGGACTTCACAAATTAAGGCATCGTTGTCTGTCCTCTGAAGCCAGAAAGTTTCTGCAGTTAGTTGGTGGAAAAGGCACCCTTCCGATAGGCTGCAAGTGACTGAAATAATATGACTCCTAATAAGCTGCGTTTTCACTGACAAATAATTCAGTTTTAGATTGGTGGGCTTGTGTTTTGGTTCCTTGCAGTCTCCTCGCGAATCAGCAAGATTCTAATTCTCTGAGGTTTCACAGATGGAAGCAGCAAAAGGCAGAGGATCTATCAAATTAGAGCTAAGGAAAGGGGAGGCCAGGGAGAATTTACTACCTCTAGAGGCAGACTGATTAGAAAGAACTGCCAGGAAATTTCCATTTGCATTTTTGGCTGGGTAGGATTAGAGAAAGGGAGATGGTTCTAAACGAGAACAACCCAATCATTTTCTCCCCAAACTTGCTCCAATTTGTCTTGCAGCTCCCAGAAGCTACTACCTTGCATAATCCTAGAAGCGAAGTAATCAGCACTGTGAGTTACATTGGTTTTGCCTATTCCCTTGATAAACTGGCAAAATTTACCTATGAAACTCTGGAATTCATTATGGTGTCATTTTCTCTCCCCTTGAATCAAAGCTATTTTATCTCCTTCAGTCTAACCAGGCTCCAGACTTGGAATCTTTGCTTCTTGCTTTCAATTATTCATATTCCTTTACTGACAAAAACCCAGGCAGTGTGATCGTTGGGTGAGTTTTAGTCCAGGCTGTGCCAACTCCTCACCAGAACTGGGCTTGAATTGCCATCATTTACCCCCAAATGGAGAGCAGCCACCCAAGGGAGAGCCACAGCAGTGCTAAAATCCAATTTTGTTGGGGGTACATATGGACAAAAACCCTCATGCATGCAGGCCTTAATTGAAAAATAAAACAATTAGTTTTTAGTACTTTTGAAATAACAGAGGGGAGCACATTTATAGGATGACTGGGAAGAAACTGCCTTACGCTGTTTCTTTTTTAATAACATCGAGTTGTGTTCACTGTTAAGCTTATTAAAACACAAAAGCAGAGCATCGCAGGACCCTGGGAGGCCATTCCATTGATTATTTGTGAACTGTCCTTACTCCTAATTCTACTCTTAATATAAAAATGAGAAAAAACGAGGAGCAAAGACCTCCTATAAGTAGGGGCTGTCGTGTGTTTTAATTTGGTCTGTCCCGAACACAGGTCACAGAGGTCAATGCACCAGGAGGATGGTGAGATCCACAAGGCATTTGCAAGGTTCTAGGACATTGTCTCTTCATTGCTTCATCTATCTGTGAGGTGGTTGGTTATGCACATGGACCCAGCACCTCATTCCAGGAGTAGGCACCCCCAGGTGCTCCATACCACAGACTTAAAGCCTCCAGCCAACCACTCTGTTTCTATACCTTTCTTTTCAGAGTTTCCCCATGAGGATGATTATAGCTCTGTGAACAGAGAGTTCTGGGTTCTGTCTTGGTACTAATCCACTCAAAATGCAACCAGGGATCCTCCACCTCCACCTGTGAGCCATATCCAATTACATCCATCGGCTCATGCTGTTTTTGCAGCTCCATACCTTTGCACAAACAGTTCCCCCTACACCCAATTCTTTGCCTCCTCCTCTGGCAAATCCTTACTCATTCTTCAAGGTTCCACTCAAGCCCTCTCTATTCAGATAATCTATCTCCTGCTCCAGTCCCTGTAGATGTCTACCGGTTTGTTTGTACATCTATTATGGTCCTGTTGTGGGGTCTTTTCACATTATTAGTGGGTCTTGAGAGCAGACAAGTCTCATCCCAGACACCCAAGCAGTGCCTGGCATGGAGTAGCTGTCCAACAATACCTGCTGAATGAATAGCAGATCAGTGGGACAGACCAGCGTACCCTACTGTCCAGAGATCAGTCACCGCAGGAGCAAAGGAGATGCTGGGGCAGGAAGAGGGAATTCTCCATGTGGTTCCGCCATTATTCTCCTCCATCCTTCAAAGCTCAGTAGAGGACGTGACCGATCAACGGGTGGCATGGAAAAGCCCATTTTAATTCCATTCAATTTATTAAAAGTTATGTTGATAAAATAGTAATCAATTGAAAGATATTTAAAATATGAAAATTAATAGTTACAAGTTGCACCACCGTAAGATCGCCCTATTTTCTTCTGTTTGTCCATATGACTCACATTTTTGCCTGACTGTAGTCACAAGTCACATACAATCAGGTATTTTGCTTTTCTCACTCTTAAAAATAAATTATTGATGTTTCACTCCACTTAGTTATTCAAAGTGTTGATGCTTGTATTCCCTTTTCCACTGTACCATTTAGTGCCCCTGTTGCTACATATTCTTCATACTTGCCTTCCTAAAGAATGGGGCAATGTGTATAAATGTAGGCTATCTGTGCTAAAATCTCAGTTCCATCACTTTCCAGATGTGTGGCCTTAGAGAAGTAAAATTCTCGAAGCCTCAATTTTCTCCTCTATAAAATGAGCGGTATAATAGTATTTACTAAATAGTATTGATACAAATTTTTTTAAGAAACAATGCTAAGCATAGTACCTTCCCTTCACATAGAGTTAGCTCATTGCTGTTATTATTAGCAGAAGAAAAGTGCAACTTATCTTCTATAAAATAGAGTTTACATCTTCCAGGTGTTGTGTTTTCCAGCTGTTGTTTTTGTTGTTTGTTTATAGGGAGATTAAAAGACATGGCATGGTGAAGGGTTTCTGGCAATAACTGAACAAATGTCTGGTCATCAGTTAGAGGACAGCATAGGTGTGGAATCAGAGAAAAATTTACACTATTTTTTTAATGACAGCATTACACTGCCTAGTCTATGCCTGGTATTGAGGGCCCTGGAGTAGTTTTGGACCAGGCTACGTAGCACTGGTCTGATAGAGTAGAAATTCCTCTAAATAGTTTTCTCTGTTAGTGTGGGCAAGCCCTGTCCCCCAACTAGGCTTTACCTTCCTCATTGCTCATCGGGGTGGTGGACCAATTGATCTGCCCAGCCCATTACAACTCTGAGACTCTTCCTCTCCCCCCAAAATCTTCCTTTGGCACATGGATGGATTTTCAATGAAGAACTTTTTCACTTTTTCCTTTTAGTTGTCACTCCCACCTTCTAAACCCCAGTGACTATTCATTATTAGAGGAAATTTCTACCATGAATATATCCAATGCTCTATTGAGTTGCCACATTGAAGAAATGTGTAATTGTATATGAAAGAGAGAGACACTGTGGGAAATGAGTGTGTTTCTCTGATAATATTCCACTAGGCCATTAGGTGGCTTTGAGTTATTGTAAAGATACCCATGAAGAATTGGACCTGATACCCCCAGAGGACACTTTACAACCTCTGAATTCATGAAAATGCTCCTTCTTTACTCTGGACGGGTGTTCTACATGAGGAATTGCAACAATTAACATTTAATTGAACTTCATTATCTCCATTTTTAAGCCAAAGGGGAGGTAGGACCACACTGTTTCACCCATCAGGCTGAGGCAGAGACTTAGTGGACCATTGTTTGCCTGCTTGTGTTAAGATCTAACTACTTAGAGTGTCTACTCACAGAATGTAGGTTCTGAGTGTCTCTGAGCTGAAGGTTTGTAAATAGGAGCAGGGCAGTGGGGATCCCAGCCTGGGTCACGGAGGGACCTTGATAGCATCAAAGGATGCTTCTCACTCTCCAGGTCTACATCCCTCTCCTGAGAGATGACAACTCTCTGGTCATAAAACTGACCATTTTAAAAAACAACAACAACAAAAATCCACGCATGCACACACTCAAACTTATTATCCATATTACCTAGACTCTTGAAGAATGGGAAAAAAGGCTCTATTATTTATCGAATTGATGCCATTTACTGAATCATGTACTAGGCATTGCATGTGCCTACTTACTAGGCAGTCAGGAAATATCTGTCGAAAGGAAGAATGAATGACCAATGCTCTAACTACATTTTTATCCACATTTTACAAAGGAGAGGAACACATTTACAAATAAGAGGTAGCCACATGCCTGTCATTTTAGGAGGAGTTTTTACCAACTAGATTCAGAAAGCCAAATTTAAGTTCTGAGTGGAGAGTGCTGAGCTGCAAAATCAGCAGTTTAGAAAATCCTGCTGTTTATCAAAAATTAGAATGTCAGCCATTGGCACACAGGACAACTCACTAATAAAGATGTAGGGCTTTTCATTATTAGGCCAATTTGCACAATGCAATTGTAATTGCATAAGTTGTATCAGCTACATGTTCTGTATAAAAAGCTAGAATGATTTCACTGTTTATAAATATGATAAATCTTTGATATTTTCTGCTCATAAATAGGACTCAGATAAAGGGAAATTCTAGAAGGTGTAATGTTACTGTGCTCATATAAGTAATTTTTTTTGAGCACCTAGACCAGGCGCTAAACTGAATAAAATTTATGAGTTGATTTTCTATTTCCTAAGAATTTGAGAAAGTTTGTTGAACTTCTGTTGGTCTTCTCCAACATGCAGAACGGGACCTCCCAGGGCAATCCTTGAAGATGCGGCCTTCAGAAAGGCCTCTGTCCTCAGGAATCTACTCCAGTGGTGGATCCAGGAATCACCCTCCAGGGAGCGTCAGGTTAGAACCTCCCAGACCTGGAGCCAGGACAGAAACAGATGCAAAGTCTGTGGAACACCCGTCCTTCCCTCTGCCCCCCAGTTTAGCAAACAGAGTAGTACACATAGTTCCAGGTATTGTGGGGCTCCTGACTCACACTGAAACCATTTTCTTTCTTCAAGGGGCAGTTCAATTGGCGTGGACCATGTGGTTTAAGAAATGAAGAAAGCAGTAGTTGGCTGACGATGAAAAAAATGGACTTTCATAGTTTTTCTAGTGAACGCATGTGCAGCAATTTGGGCACTAGATGGGAAAGTTGACAGTGAATTGGAGAAAAAGGTTTCTGTTCATCTGTTAACTTACTGAGTTGTACAAAAGTTCGATTTCTAGTTGGTAGGTTGAGTGACTTTCAGAGGTCAGTGATAAGGTCAGGAGTAAAACCCTGGTGATACTCTGTCTTGAAGAGTCCCACAAAAATTAAATTTTTTTTTGTACATCCCAAGAAGCCGTTTTGAACATTCAACTGCATTCCTCAGTACCTGATCCAGGAATCCTTAGCAGGAAATTTAAAACAATTAGGGTTTTTTTTTGGGGGGGAGGGGGGTGTCCATTTACTTATATTATTTTTCTCATTTCTTTATTCAATAAATATCCATGAGTGCACTTGCTGTAGAAATAAACACTGGGAATATAGCAATGACTGAGGAAAATATGTTTCCTTTCTTCAAAGAGCTAACAGTCTATTTGAGGATATAGACCAAATGTTATAAACAAATGAACAAAAATATACATAATCGAATTATGAATTATAATTATAGCGTGTCTTACACATTTTACCAAATGACTAGTCAATTCATTATCATTTGTTGACATTTTTAATGTACTTTGCATTTATTTAAGTATGCGTGAGAAGACTCTGAGTCAAGAAATTGAGAGCTTGAGATACAGACTTATAAACAAAGATCTGGAGAAGAAAGTTCATGAAGCGAGGGTTAATTCTTCCTCAGGGAATTAAAGGTACTTCCTGGAGAAGGTGGCATTTGTGTTGTATCTTGAAAGACTGATGTGGTAGCTTAGAGCTGTGTATCTCAGAAACACATGTTCTTAATCTTAATCCATTCCTGTGGGTTTGAATACATTGCAAACAGGGCCTTTTGATGAGGTTACTTCAGTTGAAGTATTACTTAACTGAATAAGGACAGATCTTGATCTTATTTCGGGAGGCCTTAAGAGAAGGCCAGAGAGAGAGAAGCCACAAAAGAAGCCAGAAGCTGGAAGTCAATGGAACCTGGAAGAGAAAGGAGAAAATGCCACACGTGCATGGCCATGGGTCAGAAAAACCAACAATAAAGGAATGCCTCAGCCAGACCCAGAACCCCACAGTCTTTTGGGAGGAAACATCACCTTGCTGATGCCTCAATTTTTCACTTCTCTAGCCTCAAAACTGTGAGCCAATAAATTCCCAGTATGAAGCCAATGACTGTGTGGTATTTGTTTTAGCAACCGTCAAACTAAAACACCTGGGTAGGCACATGCTGGCAAAATGTGAGTTTGCGTAGATAAATCCAAGCAGAGAGACAGCACGTGCAATGGCATAGTGTTAGGAAATAGTGCAAAGTGGTAGCAAACAGTGAGAAATTTGGTGTGAAGGATATCACCGTGTGTGGGAGCATCATGCTGGTAAGACCTGAGTCTGATTTAGTGAGAGCTATTGAGCAAGAACTTAGGAATGTGAACTTTACACTCCAGTAATGGGGAGCCCAAGCATACCATTTTCCAAAAAGAGGGAATGGGGTGACTCTTCAGCTTTCAGATTCAAAATGGACCATGAAGGTGATTAGAAGGTGACATCAAAAATTCACAATCAGGCCCTTGTCACCTCTGTAGCTTCACTTCTCCCTATTTTCTTCCTCAATTCCATGCTAAAACGACACCAGATTTCTTTTATCACATTATCTCCCTCCTCTTCTTTCACTTGTTGCTGAAACACACTCTTTCTTTTGCTTGTTGCTGGAATTTAGATGGACATTTCAAATCTCTATTTGCTTTTTTTTTTTTTTTTTTTTGTTTTTTTTTGTTTTTTTTTTTTTGTTTTTTTAGAAATTACCATTTTATTACAAAGATTCTCACAAAAATGAAAATAGCATCTCAAAAAGGAAACTCAACCTCCACCTGCAGAACTGGGGGAGGGAAGAGAGGACAGGCAGTGTGAGTTTCTTGGCTCACCTGGAGCCAGGCTGCAATAGTGGGAAGGTTATGAGAAAGGAACCAATCTAAAAATGGCTGATGTTACTTTAAGGAGCCTGAAAAGAATAAGGGGCCCCCGAAGGCCCAGCACCCCTTCTAGAATAAGGGCACCTTTCCAAAGCCACTAAACTAAGCAAGCACTTGGCACTTCAGGATTTTGTTCTGTGCTTAAAGCATCCCTTCCACCCAGACCTGGTACCCTTTATGGTTCAAAATTAAAGAGTTGGGGAGGGAGGGGTGGAGGGATGGCAAGACAGCTTCTAGAAGAGTTCACTCAGCAAAGCTACCCTCGGCTTAGGGTCCTGGTTCCTGTCTAGTCCCTAGGAATATTTATATTTAATATATTTTTATATAAATACACTGAAATAGCAAATATAAACTCTTAGGGGTTGGGGGAGAAGGGTAGGGGAACTCGGCAAGAAGCCAGAGCTGGAGAGTCTGCTCAGGATAATTTGACCTCCTCCTTGACCCCTTTGGCTTCAGGCTTTTCCTCCTTGGTTTTCTCTTCTTCTGTGATTTCTTTCTTCTCTTCTGGGTCTTTCTCTTTTTCATCCTCTGTTTTGACTCTCTTGGCTTTTTTGAAGTTGGAAGAGTTCTTGCGGCTGCCCTCTCCCTCCTCATCAGAGTCAGAGAACTCTTCCTCACAGGCAATTCGTTTGTCAGAGGAACAGATTGAGATGCGCTTGTCAGGGTCCTCTTCATCCTCATCAGCACTCTCCTCCAGGATAGCATCCTCAGGGATCACCTGCATTTGGACCCCAGGCGCATGGGGCAGCATTCTTAGGTTCTCAAACAGTCGCTGCTTGATCTTCTCCAAGTACTCATTAGTGTTCTGGTTGGTCATATTGGAAGGACTGATGTGAAGTTTGAAATCTGGTCCAAAATATTCAAAGTAGTCGTTGTATGGAAGCTCATTTGGGATCTCTGTGTCCAGGGCCACAGCTGTTTCGTATGTCCAGCACCGGGCGACATTACGAATGGTGTAACCACCTCCTCCCAGCATCAGCATAGGCAGGTTGAAGCTCTTCACAAATTCCACACACTTGGCATGCCCTTTGATGGTCAGATTGAAGCAACCTAACCGATCCCCAGACAGGGAGTCAGAACCACACTGTAACACGACTGCACTAGGCTGGAACATCTCCATTACTTTGGACAAGACCGGCTTGAAAATGGCCTCGTAGGACTCATCATCAATCCCATCTCGGAGCGGGTAGTTAACAGCATAATATTTGCCTTTGCCAGCACCAATATCCCATAGATCCCCTGTTCCTGGGAAGTACTCTCCGTATTTATGAAAGGACACAGTCATGACCCGGTCTGTGGTATAGAAGGCCTCTTCCACGCCATCGCCGTGGTGAATATCAATGTCAATATACAGCACCCTCTGGTGATACTTTAGCAGTTCCAGGATGGCCAAGACGATATCATTGACGTAACAGAATCCAGATGCCTCAGACTTCTTTCCATGGTGCAGGCCCCCAGCCCAATTCACAGCGATGTCCATCTGCTGCTTATTAAGTTTCACAGCACTTGCCACAGAACCACCAGCAGATAACTGACAGAACTCAAACAGGCCATCAAATACTGGACAGTCCTCACCAACACTGAATCTCTGCATCTGCTTGCTGTACTCAGACATGTTATCTGGGCGGATGGAGCACAAGAATTTAATGTAGTCATCACTGTGGTACTTGGTCATCTCCTCAGCATTGGCTTTATGAGGACGATAGATTTCCATCTTCCTGTAGAGACCATAGTTGAGCAGCAAATTATGAGTCATGCGGATTCGATGAGGCTTCATTGGGTGACCTTGTCCATAATAGTAATTTCCAACATCCCCGTTGTAGTAGTAACAGACTTTCCTCCTGGTGCCCTGAGTCTGTGCCATCTTGCTCGCCTCCCGTGCCTCCCGTCAGTCGGTCCCTCTATTTGCTTTTAATCCCACAATATCTAAAAATCAAGTTGACATGGGGTCTCTAGTAATGGCTCTGCACTCATTTTTGAGGTTTCAAATTAGTTGTTACTTTCTTCCCAAACTTATTTTATTCAGCAAGTCTGAGTTAGGACTTGTACACTGGGCTCCTCCAGCCATTGCTACTTCAACCAGCTTATGGGTCATTCTATGTTGATGCCTGGTGATCCATCTGCAGTCTCCCTCTTTCCACTTTCCCTCATCATATATGCGTATAAATTCGCTGTGAGTTCCTGAGGACAGGAAGTCTGTGAATAAATAAATGGGACATTCAAGTTGGCTTGTGTTCCAAGAGTTATGGGGTTTTGTTAAAAATGACTTCATTTAATTTTTTAAAAATGTATATATGTATTATTAAGGTGAAATTCATGAAAGACCTTATTAATATAGCTGTGTGGCTACCTTTCAAAAAATTTCACCCATTAACTGATCTTAAAATGGTAACAGCTGTCGGACCATGTGCTTGTCCAATCTCTTTCTACCCTTGCAGTTTCTTGCATTCCTGTCATTCTGATGGGATTTATGAGGCTCCTTTTCAAAGGAGGGGGGATCAGGAAGAGATTTGACAGAGGTGTAAAAATAGCATGGGGGCCGAGTGACTAAAACCTCCGAACCGTTTGCGCCGCTGTTGACATCTAAGCTGGGGAAGGGAATGCGGCCAGCCAGAGCACAGGTGTTGGACAAATGCAGCTGGACCCTTAGTACCTAGAGCCGCCTGGAAAGCCATTAGCAGATACCCCACGTCAGCTTGAATTTCAGATGTTGTGGGATTAAAAGCAAATAGAGATTAATTGGAAACTTTGAATACTTTGGGACAAAGGTGAATTTGTCAGTTGAAATGTCCATCTAAATTCCAGATAGCCAGAAAGGAGGACACAGAGATGTCAAAAGTGGAAGGGGCCAAAGGCAGGGACTGAAGCTGACATAAGGAAATAAGACGATGGAGCCTGGCTGCCAGTGAGTGTTTAAGCCTGGGGATAGCTTGTAGGTGGAGAGGTTGTCTGGATCTAATGCAGAGAAAACCTGTAAGTGTTTGCTTTTCTGGTTACATCTTCATTTGGTAGTAGGTGCCAGTGATTCCAAAGGACCTGAGTTATTTTGGGTTCCTGCTGTGCCTTGCACTTCCTGGGTCACGGTGGGGTCAAGGTTGATCACCATCAAGACTGATCGTGATGGAACAAGAAGCTGTCCCAAGTCACATTTTACTGCAATCATTAGTCAGGTCCACGGGAAAAGCAATCACTAGTTACAGAGTAATCAGAGGAAGGCTACAGGGAGTGCAGAGCAGTTATGGGTACACAAGAAGCCCCGCCACGGTCAGAGATTGATTGCTCTTGTCACATGTGCTTTCCACATGGAAGGGAAGAAGACAGGGCTGCTGGACAGTGCATGACTCCCAAACCAGCAGCAGAGCACAGATTCTTCAAGGAGAAGGCATGGGAACATTGGGAAAAGAACCCCTCTGTTCGAAAAGGAAACCTCGGCACCCAGATAGCCTAGATAAAATGTAGTTGGAAATGCTCCCCTCCTCTGTATGTCTTTACTTGGAATTTAGTTCTATCATATTTTCCAGTGATATAGTTTTATCTTAAAGTATCTGATTTTGTATGAACAGTTCCCAAGTCTTAATTCAACATAAAATGAGGTGTTAGGGTTGCCCCATTCCTCAGTGTATGTTACTTGTGTTGTTCCTCCATCTCTTTTCTTTGAGGTCACTAAAGAAGAAACCTAGAAAGGAGAATGAGACCTTTGCACCTTTATGAAAATAAAGCACTTTTTTGTTCTGAACATGCCTCATTAACTCTAACGTCTGTTGTAAATGCACAAGCCATAAGATTTTGCTGAACAGAGACTTGTCAGGATGCTTGATATTTTCCCTAGCCCTGGGGGCATGAGGTCCTTCTCCCAGAATAAATGACCTCCCTCTTTCTCTCATGTGGTGGGAGATGAAGTCCTTAATCAAGGACCAGTCAAGGGGCAGAGTTGGGGGTACAGAGGTGGGAGGGAGTGGAATTGTACAATGCAAGAAGCTGAGAATGAGAACCAGTAATGCTTTCCCAAGAAATGGGAGACCCTGGGGGCAGAGGGCAAGCAAAGACAAAATCATCTACTAAAGCTGAGACACAAATTCCAGAGGAGATAAGCATCCCCATCTCGTGTGAGGTATAATAGAGATAAGGACACCAAGAGGTTAAAGTACCAATCTTCTCAGCGTCGGCTCTCCTTGAGATCAACCCCTCATCAGATATTAATTGAGCATGTGCTGTGGGCCAGATCCTGTGCTGGGTGATGAGGTTATGGCAGTGAATGGGGAAGACTTGATCACACCCCGGATGGCATCTTCGATACAACAGTGGAGCACGAGGAGGCAGAGCAAATTTGGGGTTCAGCGTACCTGTGGCGGAGTGGAGCAGAACGGAGTGAGCCTTGGATTTATTACTCATGGCCATGGACAAATCACTTACTTGCATAAATCACTTAATCTCTCTGAATCTGTTTCCTCACCTATAAAGTGGGAGAATGTTGTGAGACACGAAATTGCACACAGGACGCGTGGCACTTGGCAGATACCGTGCTCCTACCATGTAGTGCCTTCCTCATGTGTCTTTGGTCCACTACGGTGTGATGTTCAGGGTGGTCAGCCTCAGCATGGGGCAAGCAATGGTGGTCTTAACATGACTATCCTTTGGTGGCAAATTAACAGACAGTGCTGTCAGTTATCGCCTGCCTTCCATAAGAGAAGAATCAACTTCAGGTCACCAGGATATATTTTGGGTTCCAAGTCCTCCAGAAAATCTTTTACTAGTTCCATTTCAAATTTTACTGGACAAAAATTTAACGGAGTCACTTTTAGTAATTGTTGTTAATTTGCCAATAGCAGCAAAGCATCTCTTCTTCCTTCTGGCAAACAAGTTCCCACCCTTTGATGTTAGAACCATATAAAGCAATGCATCTGGGTCTGTAAATAGCAGATCAATGACATGGAATCCTCTTTGAGGAATTTCTTAAGGAAACAAGGAGATTCCCATCTTTACTTGGCTCCTTATTTTCCCGATGAATCTTATTTTACTCCTCTTGGTGAAACTATTAATGGATTTATGAGCACTGGGATGCTGATGGGGCTGAGTCATTTGTTGACCCAAGGTTATTTCTTTTGGCTGATTTTGTGTGTGCCATTTTTACATGGAGAAGAATGTGTCACAACTGATAAGGTCCAGTGCAGGCTAGTGGCAGGTGCTGGGAGACCCATTGTTGGCCCCTGGCACTGTTCTTTCTCCATCACTTCTGTCTTTTAAATGACATCACCACAGGAAGTGGAAAAGTGACTCTCTGGCTTTCGAGCCAGGTAGACATGTTCTGCTTGATAATTCTGGTAGGAGTGCAAGAGCTTCTTCAACGATTGGGTGTTGAACTTTTATCCGGATGTCATCTGCTTTATAAATCTTTGTCTTGAATTTCCAAACCAAAATAATTAACTACTCAACTCAATATTAGGCCCTATCCTACACATTTAAAAACAATTTCTATCTTCTTAATTCATCTTGCTGCCATTGTTTTGAAAATGACTATGTTTTGGAAACGGTGTCAGATACTTCTCTAGACTAGTTGTAACAAAAGCTCACAGCACCCCTTTAGAGGCAGATGATATTCTGGCTAGTTTTTGATGAGAAAAACAAGACTTAGGTAAGGAGAGGTTGCTCAACACCAAATCTATAGTAAATTGATCCAAACCAGGCTTGGGCAAGCCTTTAATTCCAAACCAGCACAGGAGCTTTTTGTCTTTATTTTTCGCGTTTCTGCATGCAGATTGCTCAGAGCCTGCAAAGGGGTTTTGGCAGTATGTTCTTGTGCCTTAGGTTTCTAATCTTCTCTAATTCAGTGCTGTGATCATGTTGATCTGTAGCAGAAGCTGGGAATCCACATCCCAGTGAACGATGGTGCCAACCTCCAAACTTGCTGTTAACAAACTGAGCTGTTCACATCTCTCTGTGGCATCACTTGACATTTAGGTTGAGAGTTTGTAATACCAATAAACAGTTCAGGATGTGGTGTGTGTGTGTGTGCGTGTGTGTGTGTGTGTGTTTGACTGTTACACAATTAAAAGTTAGACTCAGGAGGTTGAGGCTTTCATTAAAAGCCATCTGCTTTTATTTATTTTGTGTTTGGGGGACCTAGAGAGAGAACAAATCAGGGTTAGGCCCCCCAGGGACAGCTTCCTATACCCCAGCCGGTGATACCAGTCTGACGGTTTGAATGCAGGCAGCCTGATTGTTAGGTTGAGAAAAAAAAGAACCAAAGAATGTGGTCATTGGAAGGAATCAGACGTGATTATTTTTAACTTGCTATAAAAGTACCCGAGAGCTCTACCAGCCCCTTTTCTGATTAATATTGCTGACAGTGGTTGCACTCCACTCAACTTGGCATTGTGTGTATCAAAATTTGCCAGAGCAGACAGGAATTGCCATGTCAGAGGAATGATGATAACGGGCCCTGATGCCCTGCAAGGAATATCTGGGTCCCATTAATGCAAGAGGTGGGGCAGGACAGGGTGGCTCCTGGTCGGGTCTCTTTGTTCTCCCTTCCCCAAACCCTAAAGTCCCACCAGCAGCAGCTAGCATGAAGGCTGATAAGATTCCACATCAGATGACCTGCACGGAAAACCATCTTCGGAGTCCCAGCCTCCCCGCACTTGCCTCCTGATAAAGGCCAAGCCTGAGAGGCCTAAGGAAGAGCCATTTCATGCTGGTTTATATATATTATGTCCCCCAGAAAAAGGCATATTTTTTAATGCAATCTTGTGGGGCCAGACACATTAGTGTTGATTGGGTTGGAATCATTTGATTGATTGTTTCTGTGGAGATGTGACTTAATCAACTGTGGGCAAGACCTTTGATTGGATAATTTCCATGGAGGTGTTACTCCACCCATTCAGGGTGGGTCTTGATTAGATCACTGGAGTCCTATAAAAAGAGCTCACAAACAGAGGGACCTCAGAGCAACTGAGAGTGACATTTTGAAGAGTCATTGCAGCTAAGAGAGGACAAAATGCCCCAAGGGCAACATTCTGGAGAATGTCATTTTGAAACGCAGCCTGGGAGCAAGTGTACACCAGCCACGTGCCTTCCCAGCTATCAGAAGTTTTCCAGATGCCAATGGCCTTTCTCCAGTGAAGGTACCCTGTTGTTGATGCCTTACCTTGGACACTTTATGGCCTTAAGGCTGTAACTTTGTAACCAAATAAACCCCCTTTATAAAAGCCAATCCATTTCTGGTGTTTTGCAAAACAGCAGCATTAGCAAACTGGAACACACCTCAACCATTTCTTTACAAATGCTGACTCCAACCATCTGCTCTGGATTCATCCAGATAATGAATTAAAATGTACACATGCCTGGGCCCTCTCCCCATTGTTTCTGATGTAGTGTGTCTTAAAAATAAAGCCACATGAGAAATTTCAAATGGAGTCGAGAGGTCACTCTGGGGGCATGCTTATGCACTACATAGATATCCCTTTTTAGTTTTCAGTACATTGGAATAGCTAGAAGGAAATGCCTGAAATTATTGAACTGCAACCCAGTAGCCTTGACTCTTGAAGATGATTGTATAGCTTTGTAGCTTACATGGTGTGATGGTGTGATTGTGAA
Source organism: Choloepus didactylus (assembly GCF_015220235.1). Classification (NCBI taxonomy): domain Eukaryota; kingdom Metazoa; phylum Chordata; class Mammalia; order Pilosa; family Megalonychidae; genus Choloepus; species Choloepus didactylus. The sequence goes on along the minus strand of NC_051328.1, from coordinate 20,523,624 downwards.
AACCTTGTGGTTCATACACCCTTTATCCAGTGTATGGAGGGATGAGTAGAAAAATGGGGACAAAAACTTAATTAAAAATAGGGTAGATGGGGGGGCATGGAATGATTTGGGTGTTCTTTTTTACTTTTATTTTTTATTCTTATTTTTATTATTTTTGGTTTAAGGAAAATGTTCAAAAGTTTATTGGGGTGATGAATGCACAACTATATGATGATGCTGTGAACAGTTGATAGTACACCATGGATGATTGTATGGTATGTGAGTATATCTCAATAAAACTGAACTAAAAAAAATCCAAAAATAAAAATAAAAAATAAAGCCACCGGTGATATCTGATGATTAATCAGTTTTGTGAATCTGATTTCTAAAGGTCACACCGACCCTGCCTCTGGACACTTGGTCTTTGTTAGAGGTAGAACCCTCAGCTAAAGAATCCCTTCCTGGAAACCTGAATGGGATAGAGGTCTCTGCAGTACTCTTATTGCAAACATGAAATGTATCACCCTAATCCACACACAATTGCCATCACTTAATTGAAACGGCAGTCAACACCTCTAACTTTAATTGAAGGTTGCCCTAAAAGCTCAAAGTATGAGTTCAACTTCTGCACTCGCAATGAAATTTTGGCAGATAATATTGGCCTTCATATTACCGTAGGTCCCCTTCTTATGGCCCAGAAAAGAAGTTTCACTCAGAAATCAAGTTTCTCTTTGACCTATTTACAGAATTGGGAGGATTGCTCATTGCATATGAAATAGACCATGTTTCTTGCTTTGTCTTGGATGCCAGGAAGCTCAGAGTCCCATTTTATCCTTAATTACGGGAATATTTTGAACTTTATAATAGACAAATCTAGTTTTTTGTGTTTTTTTACTCTTTACTCACATTTAAAAATTCTTATTTTATGAATATGTTTTAATAAACACTTGAAAACTCTTGGGGGAAAAAGCATTACAATATAAGGATTTGGAGAGTGTCGTATGAGATTGCAAGTTTTGAAGCATTCCATTTGAAGTATATAGGGAAAATTAGATCCTTCCTTGCTTTCTTTGCCTGCTGCAATGTGTTCCATGCCTTAAAATCCTTCTCATGCCCTTCAAAAACTTGGTTGTACTATAGGGTAAGTCCTTCCCAGCACCCAGGCCATATCATAGATCTTCTTAGATTGTGGATATTATTCATCAGCATGAGCTACGTTTCTAATATTTCCAGGTTCCCACACATAAAACTTTAAAATTATATAGGTCTATAGATTTTTCTTATTACTTTTTACATTCAAATCCATTAATATGAAAAATTTCAAACCATTTTAGATTGGAAGTAATTCAGCCAGATTTGATTTGAATATGAAGTCTGATATCGGTTGATTTAGAAATATTGCGAGTACTGCATGTGGCTCTTCCTATTTCAAGAGCCTGGCTAAACTTAAAGTCATAAAGTTTGCCTTCCATAGAACTGCCTCTCTCCATGAATCTAAAATGCTCACTCAGGCAGGCATGCTGCAGGAGGGCCAAAGTTTTTCTGAACTTTCCCAAATAAACTTGCAGCCCAAATAAAAAATAAATGAATGAATAAAATAAAACAGGAACAGCAATTTAAAAATGAACTCTGGAAGTGAAATTTATAGTCTTTAGAAGGAACACCTTAGGAAGCATATGCCCTTAAACATGCCCCAAATCTTTAAACCTAGTAATTTCATTTATGAGAAGTAATCAGCAGGAGGTATTCCAAAAAGAGGGGAAAAAACCAAACTATGCACAAACATTTCAATGCAGTGATATTTATGAAATCAAAGTTTTAGAAAAATGTACATATTCAGGGAAGTAGGAATGGTTACAAAATTCAGCATATGCTGACTGATTGAGTCTTCAAGACAACAGCTTTAGTTACTGGGGCAGTGGTGTCATGAGTGAATAATTTTTTATTCCGTTTGATAGTCGCTAATATATTCAGTTGTTTGAGCAAATGTCTTAGTTTGCTAATGCTGCAGAATGCAAAACACCAGAGATGGATAGGCTTTTATAAAATGGGGGTTTATTTCGCTACACAGTTACAGTCTTAAGGCCACAAAGCATCCAAGGTAACACCTCAGCAATCGGGTACCTTCACCGGAGGACGGCCAATGGCATCTGGAAAACCTCTGCTAGCTAGGAAGGCAGCTGGCATCTGCTCCAAAGCTCTGGCCTCAAAATGGCTTTCTCCCAGGACGTTCCTCTCTAGCAAGCTTGCTCCTCTTCAAAACATCACTCACAGCTGCACTCACTTCCTTCTCTTTGAGCCAGCTTATTTATATGGCTCTACTGATCAAGGCCCACCCTGAATGGGTGGGGCCACGCCTCCATGGAAATATCCCATCAGTTATCATCTAGTTGGGTGGGGCACATCTCCATGCAAACAACCTAATCCAAATGTTTCAACTTAATCCCCACTATTATGTCTGCCTCACAAGATTGCATCAAAGAATATGGCTTTCTCTGGGGGACATAATACATTCAAACTGGCACAGCAAGGAAGCACATTTTACTTTAAATAATTCTTATCCAGAAGCAAGGGTAGATATGTGTCCACACCTCAGAAATTAAGATTAGCAAATTTCATAGACATATGTTCTTCATTTAATTATTAAACTTGAGAATATTATTTTATTGTTTTTCAATGAATGCAGTTGGGCATAATAGAAAGGGGAATGAACATTTCTTGAATACTTGTTGTCTGGCAGTTTGTTATATTCATTCTGTGATGAACTCTGCATAAAACATTTCAGAGTAGGTTTCTTAGTTGTCACTGGTATGAGGATAAAAACAAGGTCACAATAACTTTTTAAAAACAGTAGCCAGCTCTGTAGGAAGGTCAAGGCATTCCACGTCCTCCCTAAATATTTCCTGGGAATCTTTAAACGACAGGTCTCTGTTGTGGGGTCCACTAAGTGATTCATTTGGCTCATGTTGCATCTCCCAGGGGCCTGGGTTTCCTGGCCGGGGATACTGCCACCCCCACAGCCATCCAATGCAAAACCCCCACTCAGGGGCTGAGGGCACTGGTCCCTGGGAAGGGGTCATCATCACCCATGTCTGCTAAAGCCATTGGTCCTGGGTCTACCCAATGCCTAGTGAAGGTGGGGAAACCAGTGCTTTGTACTTAAGTAAACCCTTTTTTTTTTTTTTTTTTTAAGAATAACATTGAGATGGCTAATTTTATGTGTCAACTTGGCTAGGTGATGGTGCCCAGTATATTTGGTCAAACACTGGCCTAGATGTTGCTGGGGAGATATTTTGCAGATGAGATTAACTTCCACAATCAGTTGACTGTAAGTAAATGAAATTACCCTTGATAATGTGGATGGGCCTCATCCAATCAGTTGGAGACCTTGAAGGAAAAGAACTGAGTGATCTGGGAAGAAGAAAGAATTCCTGGGTGGAATCGTATGCAATGGAATTCTCTGCTTTCCATAAAATATTGATTCTGATAATAATAGTAACTAAAAATTATTGAACATTTGCTGTGTGCAGACATGTGTTACATACATAACACACATAAAACATATACTCCTATAGCCTTGTGAAATAGATACCATCACTCCCATTTTTCAGATAAGGACTTGGGGCTTTAAGAGTCTAAGTAACTTGCCCACGGTTGTTCAACCAGGAGCTGATGGAGCCAGGGTTAAATCTGGGTTTGTGTGACTTCAGAGATCACAGTCTTATTTATCTTGCTCACTTCGCTTTCTACCAAGGGATACCCAATAAAATAATTTTAATTTTTCTAATAATGAACACTAATGATATCCAATAACAGGATCCATCATAACTGCGGTGTGCAAGATTGTGTTTTATGAGAAGAGAGTACAGTGAATGAAGCTTGCCCATTTTTCATGGTTCTGAGCTTTGCTCCTTGCACCTGATCTCTGCTGCACAGCGGATGACAGTGTGCTTTTTCATGTTAGGGTTGAAGGAGGCACAGACGATATTAATGGGATGGGAGCATCTTTTCCACTAAGTCACACCAACAGGCCTGGCCTGTGCTGACCTCCCAGCACATAAAGCCAGGCTGCGAACAGGAAACCCAGGGTGATTTCCCACTTGCTTTCAAGTTGACTGTCATCCAGTGTCAGAAACAGAGCTACCAAGTTGCAGCTCTTTCTCTTCCTGCTGATACAGAAGGTAGGATGCAAGCCTTTCGTCTCTGAGATTGATGACTGCAATTTGTCTTCCTGGGGCTTCCCACCACTGCTCGGACAGGCTGCAGCCAGGCCTAGGATGCCCTCCCAAGGCCTCCGAGTCAGCAGATTGCTTCTGGGTTGCCCATGCTTCAGCACCTTCTAGTTAAATACTATATTGATTTTCGGGCCTTCTTACTTCCTTGCAGCCCAGGACTCTAAGTTGGCTGGGATAGGAAAATGAAGAAGAAGGGTATAATGAGCAGAGCTGCTCAGCAGGTTTTCATACACAGCCTTAAGCTTTCTGGTGCTACTGATTTACTTTATTTATTTAACAAATGCAATATGGCATGGACGGCTCTGGTAGCATAGAGGGCTCAGTGGGAGGAGGGACCTAGGGATGAATCCATGGTACAGGGATTTAACTTATCAGAAACAGAAAAAGAGGTTGCACTAAGAAAGAACAACAAGCATCAACTGGATGTAATTACATTCCCCTTTGCACTAACACCACTGCCTCCTTCCTACAACCTCCATCATCTCTCACCCGGGCTGCGAAGTCCTCTCCCATACTTCCCTCCCTAAGCTGCTCTCTATTGTCCCCTTCTAATTCATTCTCCCTGCCATTGATGGGGATCCTTTTTTTGTTTGTCCATTTATATTCTGGTAAAATGCATGTAACATTTGACCATTTTAAAGTGCACAATTCAGTGGCATTAATTAAATGCACAATGCTGTGCAACCATCACCACTATCTATTTCTAGAGCTTTTTCATCACCCCACAAGGAAACCCCATGCCCCTTAAGGAGTCTTTCCCCATTTCCCCTTTCCCTCCAGCCCCTGGAAACCACCAATCTTTTTTCTGCCTCTATAGATTCACCCATGTTGTCGCAGATACATGGAGTGGAGACCATTGCACATCGCAGGTGGGAATGGAAAATGGTGCAGCTGCTATGGACCATAGTTTGATGGCTCCTCAAGAAGTTAACCATAGAGTTACCATATGCTTCAGCAATTCAACTCCTAGGTTTTCTCAAAAGGTAATTTTAAAAGAATTGAAAACCTATGCATGAATATTCATAACAGCACTATCCACATTAGCCTAAAGGCAGAAACAACCCAAATGTCCATCAATGGATGGATGGACAAACAAAATGTGGTGTACCCATACAACAGGGATCTTTTTAACATATCATGTCACCTGCCAACTCAACCCCTTCAGTGGATTTTCATTGCATTTCACGTTGAATTGAAATGAACAATCATGGCTCTATGACCTCAGGTCACCCGGCCCATCTTACCTTTCCAACTTGGCCTCTCACTCTTCCTCCACTTTCTCCCCATCCTCTCACCTTGATCTGCAATTTCTTGGACATGCCCAACCTTTTCCTGACTCAGGGCCTTTGGGGGATGCTGTATCCTCAGCTTTCTGGTGCCTTAGACTCATCTAAACTGTCACCTCTGTTATTTTCCTATTTCTACCCCCCATTAGTTTCCCTTCAAAGCACATCACGTTTTTAATCACTTGTTTATTTTTTAATGTCTGTCTTCCCATGCTCTCTGGGGTAGGACACTCTGCCTGCCTTTTCATCACTGGGCATACTGGGCCTCGAACTGAGCTTGGCAGCTACTAGGTACTCGGTAAATATTTGTGGCATGAAAAAATAATTCTTTAGATACGATTTTGGTGGATGATGAATAGTCAGGCAAAAGCTACTATGGAATATATGGCCATGTAGGAGATAAAAAATATGACATTTCAGGCTGGTTAATTGTCTGGGGAGGTACAGCCAACACACCTTTGGAATAACAATGTTAGTTGAATGGAGTAAGAATTTTTTATAAAAAAGAATCTTGGTGCTTTTAACACTCAGAGAAGTGTGCTTTCCACTTCCAGAGAAGCATCAACATCTGAATATTGAAGTGGGCACTTGCTTAGTGTGTCCACTCCGGAGGAGAAATGAAGCACCAGGGGTTAAGGGGAGATGACTGGGTTTTGCCAACATGGGCCTCCTCCGAGTCTGGGTGCAGACTTTTCATGTCGTAGTTGGCGGCAATGAACACTTTGTTGGTGTAAATTAAATTTCTTCCTATAATTTTGAGCTAAGCATGTTTGTCCTTCATTTCAGATGTTCCAGGTCTTCTAGGAGGTTGGACTCTCTCACTGGGTGACACCCCATGCAACAATTTTATGGCGGTGTGTGTTATGAATCATTGTCCATGTGGAGTTGCTAATAAACATTTATTCGCCTTTTTTAACAACATATAAGTACATATGTTTGTATGTATTTATTATTAAGTATTGATTGACTGCCTGCCACAACTCAGACCACCTGAAATAAGTCACAATAAGAATGTTTTAACAATTCAGTTCCAGACACCACCCTAGAATCAATGGCCCAGATCTGCTCTTTCAACCAGTTCCCTGGTGATTCTCATGCATGGATGAGTTTGAGACCCAGAGGCCGCCCTCCTATACACACTGCCCTAGCTAGGCAAGACCTAATAGCCCCTCAACTCCAGCATCACTGCTAGGGAGTCTTGCTGTCTTCCCTTGGTAGATTTGGGGGCTCCTTCTGTGTACCTTCTCAGTCCCCTGCATAACTCTGCCGCACCTCTACACTATACGTGGAGATTATATTATGTTGTCCTACTCATGTCCTACTCATCGCCTTCACTGTACTGGGAGCTTCTGGGGAATTTCCTGGACATCTTTCCTTGCCTCCATCCCACCTTCCTTCTATGCACAGCACCTCAAATCTTGGCTCTGCAGTTTACAATCTGAAGATGTTTGAAAAATAAGAAAGAAATCGATAAACCACTTATCAATATCCAAATAAAAACGTTTGAGTGGAGTGGAAGAAACAAATATGCCCACATAATGGGGAGAGGAGAACAATGACCTAGCAGAGGTGGCTGAGAATTGGGAAAAGATAGTCCTTAGCGTGGAACTGAAAAAGGAAGCAGAGTGCCAAGATTACAAATTTGGCCACTGGCATTGAAAATATTGTGCCATCGCTTGACTGAAGAGAGTTCCATCAGTCCAGAATAGAGCCAGTGACAAGGGCTGCTCTTAAGCTCTGCCCCAGCCACATACTCTGTGTCAGTGTGGTTCAGAGCAAAGGCTCAGGATGAAGACAGCCTCATTCTGAATCCTGGTTACCTCATCAACTAGCTGAACGATTTGAATGAGTTCTTAGCATCTGAGTCCATTTCCTCATCTGTAAAATGGGGATTGTGATGATGGCCTCTATCTCATGGGGCTACATGAGGACTCAATGAGGTAATACCCCAAAAACGCACAGCCCATGGCAATTGACATCAGCCACTGTTGCTATCACCATGATTCCTATTATGATGCTACCTCCCACATTCAATACCTTTTCCAACCTTTATTTCAATAGCAAGAGGATCTCTCTATACTTCCTCCTCTTGCTTCCACTGGCAATTTGCTGGTAGTCATCCATTGTATTTATGCCTAAGGCTTACTCCTTTAATTTGGTCATTACCTCATTTTTGAGTTCTTGTAATTATGTTCTCAGCATCAGGCTTTGTTCCCCCCACCCCAAAGCCCTTTGTGAGCAGTGTGTGGAGTAGAAGAATGCACTGCTTACTCCTCTTCTTGCGAGGATAGTAGCCAGGATTTAGGAGGGTCTCCCCGTTCTTACTAACACAGCAGCCTCCTTCTCCATTTGCCTTTATGAGGCTTGTGTCCAGCAAGGGTTTGCTTTCACAGTTAATGTTTTCAACCAGGTGATTGCACATTTAAAAGAGCCCAATTTAGATAGTTAAAGAGATGGCACCTTGTGTGTTTTGCCCAAGTTTGCATTCATGGTAAAGATCACAAGACAGGGAATCAAAATGCAATAGAGATTGGCCAGCCCAACAAGCCTTTGGGAAGGAGAGATGATTCACCCAAAGGTCACACGTTGACTTAGTAGCCAAACCAAGTTTCAAATCTCTGGTTTCAGTATCCTTGCTGCTGTGAGAAGCCCGGCAATTTCTAGTCTAGTTTGTCCCAAGTACCATAGAAGAGGAAAAAGAGGTTGAAAAACCTGTGTTCAAATTACAGCTCTGCCACTTATCAACTAGTACCTTAGGCGAGCCATTAAACTTCCCGACCTTTGGTATTTATATCTATAAAGAGGAAGTATTAGTTCCTACTTGATAGGATTGTGATGAGAATTAAGTGATTTATTGTGATATTTAAATAAAATTCACATTTAACACACCTCCCACGATGCCAACATACACTTAATATTTATTAAATACTGTACTTGGCTGAATAGTGCCTCCCAAAATGCCATGTCCTTCCAGAAGCTCTAAGTATTTGGAAATAGGATCTTTGCAGATGTGATCAAGTTAGAGTGAGGTGATGCTGGATTAAAGCAGGCCCTGGATCCAATAAGACTGATGCCCTTATACGAAGAGGTAAATTTGAGCACAAAGATACTCACAGAGGACAAGGTTGTGTAAAGATGGTCAGAGATGGGAGTTACGTGTCTACGAGTCAGGAAATGCCAAGGGTTGCCAGCAATCACCAGAAGCTAGGGGAGAGGCGTGGACAGGTTCCCTCTCAGAGCATCCAGGGGGAAGCAGCCCTGCCACAACTTGATTCCAGACTTCTGGCCTTCAAAGCTGTGAAAAGAATAAATTTCTATTGTTTTAAGTCCCCAGTTTGTTATGGCAGCCTTAGAAAACTAATACGAGTGCTATTAATAATAATTCTTATAATAATTATTATAATTATAATTATTATTATTATTGCATCCTGTAGTGGCTCCCCAAGTCAGTAGTGCACTATGAAACATGCTCTGCCTGGGTTTGAATCCCAGGTGTCACGCAGTAACTAAGAGATCTTTGGCAAGTTGCATAATCTCTCTTTCAGATTTCTCTTCTCTCAAATGGATGCAAGAACTCTTGCTTTGTCCTTGGAATTATACCAAGGTTCAAAGAAAATGAGAGTTATTGAGAGCTTTCTGTACTCTCAACCCCCAAGCATTATTTAAAAACAAGTGCTAATTAGATAAATACTGATATTCAACCATCAGCGATGGCTGCTCAGACTCAGCCTTCCCTGGCAGCAGTGTCAGATGAGGTTGTTTTTCTGTGTGCAGCAAAAGAGCAAAGGCTGGCTCCGTTGTGTATATAAAGCCAACAAAATGTTATCCTGAGGTGTATTTCCATTGTCAGAAACATGCAGAGAGAGAAAAAATTATCAGCCCCCCCCCCAACAATAGCTATGCCCCAAAGGGTTGACAAAGGTGACTTATTAGCATTTGGGGTTATTAATTCTGCTGGCACAGGGCTGGCCTGCCCCTCTGTGTCTCCCCCAGGGCACACACGGACTGGAGTTCATCCCAGCTGGAGGCCCTCCATTATTACTAATGGCGAGGACCGACTGGAGTAGGTGAGCAACCATTTGATTATTCCATTTTTCAAGAACATGTCTTCCACAATCATATCAGGTGCCATATTCTCTCACTCAGGCCCCTTCCATCTGGTTTTTAATGAAATACCTGGGCATAGAAATTGCTTCTCTGTACATGCTTTTTCTATCTCCATCTTGGCAAAATAAATGGTTAGGGGTCCGGAGGCATAATTTACTGACTTCATTTAAATTGGAGTGGAGGTGATGCTATTTACACAGCTGGTTTTGTACAATGCCTACTTGCCTACTCCTTGCCACATCACAGAAGGTGAACTTCAAGTCATCAAGGCCCAGGTACTTTATTAAGAACAGTATGTCTCTTCTAACCTTGTTGTTTTAAACATTTGGGAAGACAGTGAAAGTGAAAATCATCAGTTAGATTTTATGGAAAAATCGGAGAACCTGAGCCCAAAACAGTGGAATTCAAATACTGAATGCAATCACAAGACTGAAGATTAATCACTTAAACTCTCAGAGTTCATTCATTCTCCTTCATTCATTTATTCAAGCAATATATATTGAACTAGACACCTTTCCAGACACGGGGATATAGTAGAGAACAAGAAAAACAAGACCCTGCTTCCATGAAAATTCCATCCTAGCGGAGCAAGAGCAACAAAACACAAGTCAACAAATGTATATCCAAGGCAATAAAAGATGCTCTGAAGGAGATAACCAGGTGAGAAGAGAGAATGACAATGACTTTAGATGGAGTGGCCAAAGCAGGCCTCTTGGAAGAAGAGGTATTTGGGCTGAGAATAGAAGGATGGTAATGAGCCAGCCACATGAAGAACTGCTGAACAACTGTCCCTGCAGGAGGGACAACAGATGGCCTGGGCATGATGACATTTTTGCAGTATAGTTGAGAGAAATAAAGAGGCCAGGATGTTGAGCTCTGGGAGAAGAGAATAGGATGTATTTTAGAGAAGTAGGTAGAGGCCGGAGTGCTGGAAGTCATTGACACACTCAGTGGCCATCTCCCAACCCTCACCTATCCCCTTCCTTATCCCCCTCTTGCTTGTTTACATGCAAGAGTTTGTTATGTTTCCATTTTTGCTTGTTTGCATACAGGTGTTCAGTATGATTCTGTTTTGCAAGAGACCACAGGTAGTCTGGGAGAGATGTTAAATCTTTATCAACCCCAGCTGTTTGCCAAGGAGTAGGAATTGCTTGATGGATGATTTTTGCTCATTATCAGGGACCCCTCCCCCAGGGATGTATAAAACCTAATACTGACGCATCTTAAGTGTCCCTCATCTCTGATGTGAGGTAGGGCATGCAGAGCTGTCAACCCTGACCGAAGCAGTTGGCGTCCCCAGGGGCTGGCCGGGATGGAATTTCTTTCCCTGTTCTTCTGGACCCTTTGTGCTATGTAAGTAATTCAGTGGTTAATTGCTGAAAGCCTCTGTTGTATCTGAGCCTGTGTTCCCCAATGCACTGTATGGCAACTCACTCCACACAGAGCCTCTGGGCATTTGCAGAAATTGTCAAGGAAACCGAAGTTTCCACATCAGTGATTCTCAACCTTGAAATGGAATCATCCTGAAAACGTAAAAAAAATACTAGAACCCTCCTCCAGAGATTATGATTTAATTATTCTGGGGTGAGACCTGGGAATCCGGATTTTAAACTCCCCAGGTGTTCTAATGTGAAAACAAAGCTGAGAACCACTGCTGTAGATTGATGGAAATTAATTCAAGTGCTTGAAGCAGGAGAGTTACCATGATCATGACTACATTAAAACATCACTTGATTGTTCTCCTTTGATAAATGGGGAACAGGAGACCTACCCCACACCTTGGGGACGGAATGAAATAACAGTTGGTAAGTAATGCTACTTAGTAGGTGCTCAGCAAAAGGATGGCAATTCTGAGTATTTTATGGCACTTGAAAGTTTTCAAAAGCACATATCACTGATGGATCAAAAGTCCACTTGGACACCCCAGTGTTATTCCTACCTGAAGTCAAGCGCATCGATCTAAAAAGCTTCTACGTCAATTAGGGTCATACAAGGCATCCAGGTTGAACATTTGTCCATCGGCCTGTCGCATAGCATGTGGATGCTCAGAGTGGTGGCTGTGAACCTCCGTTTGAATATTCTGTGGGAGGGGCTCTCAGAGGAACAGTCTGAAGACATGTCAGGAAGCACACCATACTCTAAGGAAGCAGACTATCCTACAAAGCCAATCACCATGGATTTACCTTCAGGAACTCTCATCCCATTTTAGACTCAGTATCCTCAGATGTATAGTGGGAACAAGAAGGCGGATTCAAGGTTTTCATGAAGAACCACTGACAAAATGGATCTGAGAGTTCTTTGCACACTTCAAATCAGTTGTTCTCAGACTAGATTGTGCATTTGAATCTCCTGGAGGGTTTGTGAAAACAAATTGCTGCGCTCACCCTCAGAGTTCCTGATTCAGGACCTCTGGGGTAGAGCCTGAGAATGTGCATTTCTAACAAGATCCCTAGTTATGCAGATGCTGCTTTGAGAACCACAGCTTTAAAATATAGAGAACACATTTAATATAAACACACTTTTAAAATCAAAGGGGGCCACAGGTTGTGAGAATGCCAAAGGCTTTTTATTTTTCTCTCTGTTCTCAGGCGTCTGATTATTACAGACCTTGTTTTTTTTAATGAAGTTGAAAAAGTAAATTCTGGCCCCAGTGACCATGGTTCCCAAGCAACCTCAGTTTTATGAACTAACAGTGCAAAGGAGCATTTAATGGACACAGCCAGCCATCCACTGCCAGCAGCTTGCCCTTCTCTGGCCTCTGGAAGTCACACAAAAGCTTCTTGGACCTGTCTCTGCATCCTCTATCCTTTGCAGGAGGTAGTGGAATAAAAAAAATGATCCTACATGTCCAAAAATTGGTTCACATCTTGGCTCTGCCATGCAAATGTCCTCGGAGAGCTTTCTTGCCCCTCGGAACCTTGGCTCTGTTAACTATAAATGGGAACCGTGGTAGTTGTACACCCTAAGAGGTTAATATGGGGAGAATGAACCCAGCATGGTTCTGACATGTAGACAATGTTCAGAAATTTTTATGCCTTTTTCACTTTCTCTCCTTTCTCTTAATCTTAGTAAAGATATCTATGACATGGACATTGTGAATTCTCTCCCCAGAAATTAGCAGAAACACACCAAACGATATACAGATTTTAGGGCATTTTCCTATCCCTTGGCATTCTTCCTTGAAATCCAGATGAGGACCCGCTGCCTGCCCTCATCACCTCTCCTTCCTACCTCGCACCCTCTCCCTCCCCCTTCCTGGCGCCCACCAGCACCGATGTACTTTCAGTTCTTCTAACGTGTGAAACTTTGCTCCCCCCACCCCCCATCAGGCCACCACCAGGTCTGCGCCTGTGCTGTTCCTCTCCCTGAAACTCTCCCGCTCTCTTGCCTTTCAATCAGTTCACTTTATATGGCTTTCAGGTGTCAAAACCCCAATGTCACTTCAGGAGCCCTTCCTGGCTGCCCAAGACCAGGAATTTGCTCAAGCTGCAGAGCTGGCTTTCCTATGCAAAGTGGCATTTCCTAAGGGCCTTGAAGGATGGATGGTATTTTGCTAGGTGGACCTGACGTGGTGGAGAATCCTGCATTCCAAATGCACCTCATCTGTAAAGGAGCAAAGTTGAGAAAGATCCTGAATGGATGTGAAATGGGAAAACATTGAGTGGTGGCAGGAAATGAGGATATGTGAGAAAGAAGTGGGGGAGGAAGCCAGACATGTATAATGGGGTGAGATTGGACGGGCCCTAAATCACCCTACCGTGGTCTACAGCCCATAGGCCAGGGGTCAGCAACTCAAATACCTTCAGGAGCAAAGCAAAGACTCTTTTTCAATAAACAAACCAGGACTGAAATAAAACAGAAGGAAGTGGTAAGAACCGTATCAGGCCAGCAAATGTAGTTTAACTTGAAAAATTAAAGGTGTCAAACATACATGTTCTTAAATTTCTCTGCTTTTTCTTCTCGAGTTCATGAGATTGTCTTAAGCTTTCTGTCCACATCGGACATGAAGTTGGCTAATACATAAATTATGCTCTCTGACTACTATTTCTATTATATATAATATCAGTTCTAAAATGATATTTTGTCATTGTTTTCCTTTCTTACCAAATAATTTTATAATTCTAAATGTGGCCCATGGGTCAAAAGTGTCTTAGTTTTGGTCCCCAGAAATATATGCTGAGGTGAGGATACATTTGTGAGTAATTTATTAACTACCTGCTCCCTGGAGAAGCCAGTGTGGGAGGAAGCAGGAGGGGAAAATCCAAGCAAAAGCCTGATTCCAGGCAAAGGCCCATGGAGGGTGGCTGCAGCCTGCTCCCGCAGAGGACCTTTGGCATGTAAGTGATGCTTCGGAGTTGTCCCGAAACCCAAGGCAGGGAACTGTGCTTTCTTGCTTTCATGCTCCTACACCTGTTAGTCATTGGTTAAGCTGTCCCATGCTATGGAACCACTAGGCAATTTGCCTGCTTTAGGCTCACAGGTGTAGAACCTCTTTTCTCCAGTGACAGGTGGTAAATGCCAAGCAGAAGTTTTTGACGGGTTTGTAGGGAATCTTGAGGCAAGTGCCATCAGCATCCACTCCAAGCCACCTGCTTATGACTTCCGTTTCAGGTAATGGAACGGAGACTGTTGAAGATTTTTGAACTGGGTCTGCCATGTCAGAGCTCCAGTTTAGATATTTGATTCTGGGTCATGATGAGAATGGAGGCTGGGAGGCCCAGAGGAAGGCTGCGTTGCAAGTCCAGGAGAGAGAACTCTAGGGGCAAAACTAAAGCAGACCAGTGAGCAGAGAGAAGGACACACATGAGGGTAGAATCAACAGCACTTGGGCAGTAGATCTGTGGAGAAGAGGAGGAAATTCACATCACAATCTTTCTTCTCTTTATTAAAACATTTGCTTTTGAGGAGGAGAAGTAGAGAGAAGAAGGCAAAAAGTGACTCCATAAAGAAAATACAAACAAGCAAAAATGACGATTTAGAACATTTCATTGAAATTTTCAATAGGTGAAGAGCAGGGAAGAGGCAGGAGCATTTCTGGCCCAGATCCTGGGCCTCTATCTGCCTTTCAGCCCTGAGCTCCAGCTTTCATGCTCAGCTGAGAAAAAATTGCGGCCAACCCTACCAGGCAATGAATGAATGACTCTCTTAAGTTTTTGGTCACCCTTGCAAATAGGCAGGGAATATTTACCAGCCTGGGTGGAGTTCACAGTTGTATGACAGAAGGCTGTGTCCTGAAATTAACAGAGGTTGGACATCTTGAGCCCTAGGCATGGACACCAGTACTGTACTGAAGTTGTCATATTTTGGGTCATGTATTCTCTCTTTGGTCGTAATAAGTGTCATTTCTCTTCAGAACTCACGTAATTCTTTCAGGTCTATGATCTTTTTTTTTTTTTTTTTTAATTTAAGCTGACATTTCTTGACCATTGACTATAGGCCAAGGACTGTATAAGACCATTTCATGAAACTCTGCTGTTCCTTTTCTTCCTGACAATGATCCTTAGTTGTGACAATCCTCCTCCTTAAGAGTTACACAAATTGGGATCTAACCACAATCCACAAATTGAGGCCAAATAGCCCCTTTGTGATTTTAATAGATTCCTTGAGGCCTAAGTTGTCATCAACATGGTTTTCTAGGAGTGCTGATGTAGCTATTCCCCTTGGTGCCCACTCTATCATCTCTTACCTTGATTTCCACAAACCAAATTCCAAATTAAAGAGAAAATTATTTGTCTCTATGATATTTTAGTGAGAAGAGGAATATTTAAAAGCAACCAAACCCAACAACTTATAGTTGAATAGTAGTTATATCCCTATTACTGAAGTCCCTTGTCCTGCCACCACCAGGGACTTTTCTCCGCCAAAACCCCCCAGCAGCCCAAGGCCTTCCTCTGTGTTACCAAGTTCTCTTGTCCGCTCCCTGCCATCTGTCTTGCTGTAGGAGTCCTCTGTGCTGGTTGGTCATACAGGCTGGTGGTCTCTGCCTTCTGGGCATCTGAAAGGACTCCACTCTCCACCTTCCCCACTGGTTAGCACCAACCAAAGAATTAAAAAAGCAAGTATCTTGTAGCAATTCCAGATTGAGCATCTAAATGCCAGTGCAAGACCTTCCTGAACTCCCTTTCCATCAGCCCAACTATAAGCCAAGTCCTTCTGTTGACTCACAATAGGTGTGTATAATGGGTAAGAAATAAGTCATTATTTTAAGCTACTAAGATAATGGAGTTGTCAGTTACCACAGTAGGACCTAGTCTGTCCTGATAGACTGCTTTATTCCTGCTCTACCAAACTGCCTCTTTCCTACTTCTGGCATAAATGGATTTATTTGGATTTGTTCGTGTCTAGCTCATTGCATTTTGTTGCGCATATTGGGAGCTTGTTCTTTGCCCTGGTTAGATAGTATTCCATTGTCCCATTATTGTAATATGCCAGAATTTCTTTATCCATTCCACTATTGATGGATATTTCATTGTTTACAGTTTTGGGTTAATGTGAATAAAGATACTATGGAAAATGATGGAAGAAGTCTATTTAAGGACATATGCACTTATTTCTCTTGGATCAATACCTAAAAGTGGAATGCCTGAGTCATAGGATAGATATGTTTCTTTTATCAGAAACTGCCAAACAGGTTTCAAGTGCTAGCACCATTTTACACACCCACAAGCAAGGTATGAGAGTTCCAGTTGCTCTACATCTTAGCTGACACCCAGTATTGTCAGACTTTTCTCATTATAAACATTCTCTTGTGTACGCTGTGTTATCTCATGTTAAATGTAAGTTTGCATTTTTCTGATGACTAATAGTGTTGAGTATCTTTTCATGTCCTTATTAGCCATTTATATATCGTCTCTTTGAAGTCTCTGTTTTAGTATTTTGCCCATTTTTTAAACTGTATTTCTGTCTTTTTACTATTGATTTGTAGACATTTTTTATATATACTGGATAAATTTCTTTGAAGCACATGTGCATTCTAAATATTTTCTCACAGTCTATGGCTAACCTTTTCACATTATTAATGATAGCTGTTAAGGAGAGATTTATAATATTGGTTATCAAGTACAATTTTCTTCAATATTTTATTTCATTGTTAGTGCTATTTGTTAAAGAAATACTTAATTATTTCAAGGTCCTGAAAGTGTTCTCCCATATTTCTCTCCTGAAGTTATCCAGCTTTCTTTCTTTCATTCTCTATCTGTCTGTCTGTCTCTCTGTCTTTCTGTCTGTCTCTCTCTTTCTACCCCACACCCCAACTCACCACCTTTCTTTCTTAGCTTTTACATGTAGGCTTATTATCTATTGCAAAATAATTTTAATTTATGTTGTTAAGTAGGGATTAAGTATTATCTTTTTAAATACAAATGTCTAGTTCCTCCAGCACCATTTACTGAAAAGAACTTCCTTTCTATATTGAATCCCATTGTCATTTTTGTCGAAAATCAAGTAACCATAGACATATAGGTCTATTTCTGGACAGACTCCCTTTCCAGTTTGATAAATCTATTTGTCTATCTTCACAGTAATAGAAGTCTGTCTTAATTATTATGGCTTAATAGTACATTTAAAAATTCAGAAGAATAATTCTCCTTTTTTAAAAAAAATATCACATTGGCTATTCTAGGTCCTTGCATTTCTATATAAAATTTTAGAATCATGTTGATAATTTCTATAAAACGACTAGATTTTGAGTGAAATTAAATTGGATATAGATCAATTTAGGGACAAATGACACCTTAAAGTATCAGGTCTTCCCATCCTTATAGATGATATACCTCTCCATTTATTTATGACTCCTTTAATTTCTTTTAGGAAATTTGGAGTTTTAATTTTCCACTTTTTTGTTGATTGTATGTAGGGACACAATTTATTTTTATTTTTGACTTTGTATCCCGTTGCTTTTCTAAATTCACTTATTAGTGTATTCCTTAGTATTCCCTGGTATAGACCCTGGTGGTGTATTCATTGAAACCTTTGGTTATTCTACATACCCATAATCATGTCATCTGTGAATAAAGACAATTACAATTCCTCCTCTTCAAATGGCATGCCTTTAATTTCTTTTTCTTGCCTTATTTGCACTGGCTAGAGCCTCCTAGACAATGTTGACCAGAAAAGAGTTAAGAGTGGACATATTTGTCTTGTTTCTATCTGTTGCGGAGAAAGCATTCAATCTTTTCCTGGTAAGTAAGTGCAGTTTTGTGTAAATGCGTGTGTGTGTGTGTGTGTGTGTGTGTGTGTGTGTACTTTATCAGATTGAGATAATTTGCTTCTATTCATCATTTTCTGAGAGCTTTCTGTCCTTAGATATTGACTTTATCAAAAGCTTTTTCTCTATTTACTGAAATGTTCATATTCTTTTTCTCCTTTATTTTGTTAAAGTGGTGAGTTTCATTGATTGAGCATATAGTGACTGCCATAACCATTATAATTGCTTCTTTTCCCCCCTAAATTATGGGGTATTTCAACATAGGGAATATCATAAAAAATAGCAGTCAGATACTCTTATGCCAGTTGATCAGATTATTGAATTGTTAATATTCTGCCATATTTATTTCTTCTTTATTGGAAAAGAGATAAAATATTAAACATGCAGATAAGGCCCCACCCACCCTCATGTAGTCATCCTTCCCTGGTGCTGAATTTAGTGGGAATTCTTCCCATGAAGGTTTTTACAATTTAACGTCATGTGTATGTCCCTATAGTTACATACAGGATTGTTTCTCATTTTTTAATATGCGTATAAGTGAGATCTGTCTTTGACATTTTGCATCCATCCAAAAGTTGTGTGTTTTATTTAAGGGGGGTATCTAAGTAGATTTGATTTTGTATATGGATGGCAATCTCCTCCCACCCCACTCCAACTTGATATCATTTATTAAACTGTTTATCCATTACCGACTCATTATAAAGCCATCCCTGGAATACAGCAAGCACCAGTTTATATGTGGGCATGTATTGGGACTCTCTAATTATAGCAGTATAACATTGATTCATGAATAGACTAACCTATTTGTCTTTCTCTGCACCAGTATCACAGTGCAATTAAGTATGACAGATTCATAATGCTTTATAAGTTGTTAAGGTTATTTTTACTTTTTGTTTCTCTGTCCTTTAATCATTTATATTAATTTTAGGATCAACTAATCCTGTGCTCAAAAGGAAATGCTTTTGTAATTTTGATGGAATAAGGAGTATGTTTGAATATAAGTAAAAACACATCATATTAATTTGAGGAAAATCAGTATATTTAAAATATTAAATCTTCTCATCCATTAATATAGTATATTTCACCTTTTCTTTAGGTTTTATTTTCTGTCCTTCTGTAAGGTTTTATATATTTCTCATAGTATTTTATATTTTTGTTACAATTGTGAAACTTTAAAAATTACATTTCCAAATTTGTTTCTGCTCACTACAGAACACCATTCACTTTTAAAAATATTTTATGTATTTTGCCACTGTGTATTTTGACCTAACAATACTGATAAACACCCTCATTAGTTCTAATAATGTGCATACAAATATTCTTGTATATTCAACAAGGCCATATCATTTGTGAATAATTTTGATTTTTCCCTTTCAATATTTTCTTCATTTTTCTTCCCTCTGTCTCCCTCCCTCCCTCCCTTCCTCCCTGCCTTCCTTCCTTCCTTCCTTCCTTCCTTTACTGGCTAAGACCTCCAGAATATGGTAGAATGAAAATGTAACAATGGTAATTTACACCTTGATCCTGATTTTAACAGATAAGTTGCTACAATTTCATCATCCATAGGTGTCTTTTGTCATGTTAAGGGAGTTCCTTTCCATTCCTAGTTTGCTAGAAGTTTTTGCTTTTTTCAATCATGAGTATTTTTACATAATTTTTCTTCTTTGATCATTTAATGTGGTGAACTGCATTATATTTTCTAATAATAAACTATAGTTTCACTCTTCAATAAATCCTATTTGGTCACAACAGTCTTGAATTCTTTTTGCTTATGTTTTATGTTGAATATTTAAGATTTTTATGTCTATGTTCCTAAGGAGTGGTTGGCCTATACTTCTCTATCTAGTTGTACTGTTGGACACAGAAATGTTAATACTAAAATTTATATTTGAATGTTACTGTAAACATAAAATAAAAGCTATGTCATGTAACTAATTGCCCTATGATTGAACTGCTATTATGTTTCTAAAATTTTGATGGCTGGAAATGGAGTCAAATTTGAATTTTGAAATGAGCACCATTTTTTTTAATTTCTTTCTTCTCCTGTTGCTCTTGAAAAGTAGGTCTATGGGAAAATGTGGGAAGAGATTCTGAGGAGGGTTGTGGGGTGGGGGCCTGAAACACCTTCACCCACCAGGAGATTCTAATCTGGCCCCAACAACACGGTGTCAGATCAAAGGGTGAATAGTGTGGTGAGGGGGTGTTCTCTTGTAGAAGCATAGGACCTGAAGATTCCAGATCCAAGATCTGTCTCCGCGTTTTACATGCCTTTATTATATTGTTTGCTTTAACCCCCCAGATTTCAGGCTTGGGTTTCAAGCAGCCTGGTCTTAGCTGTTCCTTAGGGGATTAAGGAAGCATCTGTCACCCACTCCTTGGGCAGAGCCCAGCATGCAGGAGCAGTTGGAAGTGGGCGACAGGTGATCTGGGAGGAAAGGAACAGCTGTCCAGAGGGTGATGGTGCAAATAAAAAGACCAGAGACTGAAATGTGTTGGCTGACCCAGGACTGAGCAGTAAACACTGTTGTCAGTTTAAGCCTCTGAGAGAAAATCTAATTCAAAGAGTCATAAGCACAAAAGGGAATGTATTATCTCATGAAGTTGAAAAATCCATGGGTAACATGCAGGGCCAGATACATAATTTGCAGTACCCAGGGGGAAATAAAAATGCAGGGCTCTGGGAGTGGGGGGTGGTGGGGAGTGGACGGGATCAGTATCCCCTTCCCACACCTCCCCACCCCCTTCCTGAGCCCATTGCAAATGGATAAGCCCAAGGGGTGCAACCTCCACTCCTGGGTGCCCTCAGGCCCCACATCATGGCACTACCAGCCTAAGACAGAGAAGGCCACCATCCAGGTCCACCCAATGCTACAGGGCATGTGTTTTACCAGGCCCTGCCCTTGACAGCTTCCAGGCCCTTACTGGGGTGGAGGGTGATGGTAGAACGTAGGCAACCCCTCCACCCCCAGCCCTCCCCCGTTCTTGCACTGCATCAGGCAGAGGACAGTGGCTATTATGAGGCAGTTGAAGGGAAGAGGAGATGTGACAGAGCTTAGAGCCCCAGGGAGCAGGAAGTGAGAGGTCAAGAGCTTGTCCCAGGGGAGGATCACACATAAACCATAGCTCCAAGCTCTGGGCAAATGCTCCATTGTCTCATGAGACTTCACTTACAAAATACAACTTTGAAGACAAAATTATTAAATTAAAAGATAAAATCAAGATATCGACTTCTGAGCATGAAAGCCCGAGCATGGGGCCCTGTGTGACTGCATTGATTGCTCATCCATGAGGCCATCCCTGGATAATTTGATTCAAAGGCAATATTACCAGGAAATTTACTGTCCCTATGGGCTGGTGATCCTTCATCTCTCAGTTCTGCTTTCCTCTGTGTTGGATTAATTTTCACATACTACATGGTGGCAAAATGGCTGTCAGCACGTGTGGGTTCAACTCTTTCCAAGTTCCACTTCAGAAGGAAATAGAATACCTCACTCATAAAAATAATATAAACAAATAAATAATAAAAGAAAAATTAATGGGAATGAATTAAGTCGCATGCCAATTCTTGAGCCAATCAGTGTGGCCAAGAAAATGGACTGGGTAGATCCTCTAGACGTGAATTCATAACTACACCAGGAGATGAAATGGAGACTCCAACAAAAATACGTAGACTGTCTTTGGACAGGGAGAGGAGTGGTATCAAAGGGAAATTTACCCTTTAAAGCTGGTAATGGAATCAGTTGGATTGCAAAACAGTTTAATTGCTAAAAATGTGAAATAAAATTAACAAATTATAAGAGTTTAGAAGTGCAGTTGCAGAGAGATAGGTGGGATTAAATGGTTGAAAGGAAAAGCCCACCAAGTGACTGAAGTCTGAAGGACAGCACTGTGTTCCAGAGAGAAAGTAACTTGTGACCTTTGAAATAAAGAGTTTAAAGATTACAGAGGGAAAAGATACTGGATTTCGAAAATGTTGTTGAGTGATAACTATCATGACTCCACATTTGGCTAAACTCCTAAGGGGTATTTGCTATTTGAGAATAATTTCATCAGTGGCATGTGCTTAGACCACCAAGGTCAGTGTAACCCGTAGGTCTATTCATAAAAGCAAACAAAGAACAAAATTTCACCACTGGGACTGTGAAGTGAAAAAAGGTCCAACTAAGCCAGCATGAGTAATTGGCTGTAGAAATAGGACCATTATTTTAAGAATAAAGTTCTAGAAAGCATGGAAACAAACCAACTCTTCATGTGTACAAATATACTGCCTCTGTACACGGGTTTAGCTTGTTCTCAGAGGTATTTTATTCAAGGTGCTTCCAAAGAGGGTTATTAGGAGGAAAAGTAAGCAATAGAAGAAAAGTCAAATGGATTTCTTTTATTTTTTAGGAAGCGACTCAATTATTTGTGTTTCTCAGAAAACTTTGTTTACATTTTTGTCTTCTTTTTTCTCTTGTTTCTTTAACTCTTCCTTGCTTCCTGTTTTTCTTCTCTCTCCATTTATATTATATCTCTCCTTTCTTCTAAGCAGGATAAATTTTGGGTTGTGCATGTAGGCTCTAGAGGAAGTCTGACTGAATTTGAAGTTTTGGTTAGTTACTTGGTAGCTGTGTGGCTTTGAGCAATTTGCTTACTGGCCATGAAAGCTTTGGATTCCTTGCCTGTACAGTAGAAATCAAAAGGTCCCTTCTTCCAATGTTTTTGTTTTTAATATCAAACTAGATTTTACTTATAAAATGCTTAGCACAATGCTTCATACATAGGAACTCAATTTGCATATATTTATTATATATGTACTCACTTCCATTCTTTATTTCAAAAATTGTTTGGCTATCATCTTTCCAGATAAATAGCATCTTTTGCATTCAGCTCTGACTTACCACAGTTTTTCATTTCATGGCCATGTGGGGACCAAGTGACACCATAACTGCTCAAGTGAGACTCCATGGAAATAATAGGGATATCCATATTTTTGGCCAGGAATGAGAGTTCCAAATGATTCAAAGAATAATGCTGTTTTTAGGAGAGAAAAACTTGGGCACATTCTCTGGCTTATCCATTTGTAGTGCCATCTTCCTTCTCCTTAATCTCTTCAAAAGTTACTGAACTGGAGGCCACCAGTTGGCCAAAATGGTAATTTAAGATGCTCCAGGGTACTGTTTCTGTTTCCCCACAGAATATTTAAATAACTAGCAAAATCTAGCAGAGCCATCTTCTTCAGACTCAGAAAAAGAGTTAAAGGGTTGCAGTAACTGGATAAGTGCCAAGTCAAGAAAACACAGCTTTAAAAAATGGTAGAAGTTCACAGTGTCCATGCTGGCCCCTTCCCCACCCTGGCTCAGGGTGAAGCCATCCTGCATTCCTACTGTGGGTCCCTGGCTCTGTTCTGGGAGGTGCAGAATAACCCCTATGTGCATGCTGCAGTGCCTGTGTGTGAATGCCAATCTATCCAGCAGCAGGCTGAAAGACTGTATAAGGAAACTTCTCTGGCTCACCCTCCCAGAATTTGCCCTTCAGACAAAAGCAGATTGGGGAAAGCTAAAGCAGAATAAGAAATAATTAAGCCAAAGTGGACTGAGGCAAAGGAATATTTGCTTTAAGTCATAAAGTAGAGCACCCTGAAGGGAGAGAAAGTATATTTCATAGAGAGTGGAGGGGGCATTCAAATTCCCATGAATAGGGGAATTTCTAAGGCAACAAGCAATCACAAGATCTGGACAAGACAAGACAGCAAAGACCTTGTACTTTACGTTCATCTCAGGCTGATTTTCTTGAGAGGGGGACTAAACCCTAAAATAGAATACCAGCCAATGCAGAGCTAATTTTCAAAGACTGTCAAAAGTGTTTTTTGAATTGATTTATTTGTTTTTGTTAGCTCCAGGCACTAAAGGGAATCTCTGTCATATCTTCTGGATACAAACTTAAGGAATGAACAACTTAGGGATTAATTCCCAGAGTTAACACTTTAAAATATTAAAATGTGTAATGTACAACAAAAGATTACAAGAACAACACAGCAACAGGAAATGTTGACCCATCGAAAGGAACAATATAAAAATTGAGAAACCATCAACAAAGAAGACAAGATGTTCGACATACTGGAGAAATACTTTTAAAAAGTTATCTTCACTTATTCTTAAGGAAATACAGGAGAAAGAACTAAAGGATATCAGGAAAACAATGAATGAACCATATCAGAACCTCAATAAAGAGATAAAAATGTTTAAAAGGAACCAAACAGAAATGCTGGATTTAAAGATCACAGTAACTAAAAAGAAAATTTTCCTAGAGGATTTCAGTAGCAGAACTGAGCTGGCAGAAGAAAGAATCAGTTAACTCAAAGACGAGACAACTGGAATGATTTAGGCTGAGGGGCAGAAAGAAAAAAGAATAAAAAATGTGAACAGAGTCTCAGAGACATGTGGGGCACCAAGAAGCACAATAGCATAGCGGCACAGAATTATGGGGTCCCAAAAAGAGAAGAAAGAGAGAAAGGGACAGAAGGAATATTCCATGATATAATAGCATAAAACTTCCCAAATTTAATGAAAGACATGAAGATGCACACTCAAGAAGCCCAATGAACCCAAACAGGAAAACTCAAAGAGAACCACACCTTGATACATAGTAGTTAAACTACTGAATGCCAAGGACAAGGAGAGAGGTCTGAAAGTCGCAAGGGAAAAGTGAGTCCTAATAAGATTAAATTCTAATTTCTCATCAAGTGAGTCCTAGTAAGATTAAATTCTAATTTCTCCTCAGAAATGATGAATGCAAGAATGCAGTGGGATGAATATGTAAAGTGCTGAAAGAAAACAATTGCCAACCAAAACTTTATATCTGGTGAGACTGATTTTCAAAAACAAAGGTGAGATTAAGGCATTCTCAGATAAACAAAAGCTGAAGGAGTTCATCACCACTAGACCTGCCCTAACACAATGCTAAAGAGAATTCTTCAGACTGAAAGGAAAGGACACTAGAAAATGGATTGAAGTGGCATAAAGAAATAATGACTTCCAGTAAAAGTAACCATATGGGTAATTATAAATACTGGTACTATTTTATTGTACTTTTTGATGTGTAATTCCACTTTTTACTTCTTACAGGTTTTTAGAAGGAAGTGCAAAAAAAGGAATAGTAAATTGATGGTTTTGGACATACAATGTATTAAGATAGAATTTGTAACAAGTATAAAAAATGATACGGGATTGGAGGGGTACAGGGATAGTGTATGTGGATGCTATGGAAGTTGAGTTGGTACTAGATCAAACCTGACTGTTTAGATTTAGAGTGTTGACTTTAAGCCCCATGTTAACCATCAAGAAATTATATGAAAAATATATACAGAAAGAAATAAGGGACTCAAAAAGATACAATACAAAAAAATCAAATAAGTATGAAAGAAGGTCATTAATGGAAGAATTGAGGGCAAAATAAAGTATAAGACTTACAAAGACCAAACAGCAAAAACTCTTGCATTATCAGTAGCTAATTTAAATATATTCGTATTAAACTCTACAGTCAAAAGGCAGACATTGGCAGAATGGATAAAGAATGACCCAACTATATGCTGTAAAAAAGAGACTAACCTTAAATTCAAAGACACAAGTGGACTGAAATGGAAAGAATGGAAAAAATACATATACCATGCAAATAATAACCAAAAGAGAGCTGGGGTAGCTACACTGATATCAGATAAAATAAACTTTAAATCAGAAACTGCTATGAGGAGCAAAGAAGGTCACTATCTACTGATAAATGGGTTAATTCAATAGGGAGACACAACAAATATAAATCTACATGCACATAAAAGCAGAGCCCCAAAATATATGAAACATATATTGACATAATTGAACGGAGAAACAGAAGGTATTACATTAATAGTAGGACATTTCAATACACCATTTTCAGTATGGATTGTTCATCCAGACAGGAGAAATAGAAGACTTGAACAATACTATAAGCCAACTAGACTTAACAGTCATATTTAGAACACTTAACTGCCGCAGAATATACATTCTTCTCTAGAGCACATGGGTCATTCTCTAAGGTAGACCATCTGTTGGGTCACAAGTATCTTCTCCAACAGTAATGGAATGAAGCTAGAAATCAATAGCATAGGGAGAACTTGAAAATTCATGCATATGTGGAAATTAAACAACACACTCTTAACCAATGGATCAAAGAAGTCAAAGGGAGAATTAGGAAATACTTTGAGGCAAATGAAAAACAAACAAACAAACAAACAAAAACCATATTAAAACTTATGGGAAGCAGCAAAGGCAGTGCTGAGAAATTTGTAGCTCTAAATACTTACAGTAAAAAAGAAAAAAAGATCTGAAATCAGAGATCTTATCTCACAACTGAAGGATCTAGAAAAAGAAGAGCAAAGTAAGCCCAAAGTGAGCAAAAGGAAAGAAATAAAAAAGATTAGAGAGAAAATAAGTGAATGAGAATAAAAAAACAGTAGAGAGACTCAGCAAAACCGGAAGTTGGTTCTTTGACAAGATCAACAAATCTGAAAACCTTTATCTGACAAAGGAAAAAAGTGAGAGGTCACAAATACATGAAATCAGGAATGAAAGGGAAGGCGTCACTATTGACTCCACAGAATTACAAAGGATTAAAAGACTACTATGAACAAGTGTATGCTAAAAGATTTAGAAAACTTAAATGAAGTGGACAAATTCTTAGAAACACACAAACAACCCACACTAACTCAGGAAGAAATATAAGATCTTATCTGATAGTAACAAGTAAAGAGATTAAATCAGTCATTAAAAACCCCCTAATAAAGGAAAGCCCAGGACCTGATGCCTTCTCTGGCAAATTTCAAATTAAGTAATCGTCAAGGCGAAACTTCCTTCCTGAAAATGGCTGCCAGGGTTCCTTGGCTCCTCTCATATGGCAAGCTTGGCACATGCTGGCGCCTACTAGTCTCTCCCTTCTCTTTTGGGTTTCATTGATTTCATCTTGTTTCCATGGCTTTCTTTCTCTGTGTCTGAATTTCATTCTCTAATAAAAGTAATAGGATTAAGACCCATGCTGATTGAGGTGGGTCTCACTGTAACTGATGTAGCCTCATCAAAAGGTCCCTGTACAATGGGTTCACACCCATAGAAATGGGCCAACTTTAAGAACATGTTTTTCTGGTATACATACAGTTCCAAATCACCACAGACACATATGAAAAACTCACAGCTGACATCATATTCAATTATGAAAGAATGAAAGCTTTCCCTCTAGTATCAGGAACCAAGCAAGAACGCCTATTGTCACCACTGTTATTCAATATTCTACTGTTCCAGCCAGAGTGATTAGGTAAGAAAAAGAAACAAAAGCATCCAAATTGGAAAGGAAGAAATAAATCTTTCCCTACTTGCAGATGACATGATCCTATACAGAGAAAATCCTGAAAAATCCACAGTAAAGCTACTAGAGCTAATAAATTCCTCAAAGTGGCAGGAAGATCAACATGCAAAAATCAGGAGTGTTTCTATACACTAATAATGAACCATCTGAAGAGAAAATCAAGACAAAATTCCACTTACAATAGCAACTAAAGGAATCAAATATTTAGGAATAAGTTCAACCAATGATGTATTGGTTTTGTACATGGATAACTGCAAAATATTGCTGAAAGAAACCGAGGAAGACCTAAATAAAATGGGGACACATTCTGTTTTCATAGATTGTAAGGCTAAACACTGCTGAGCTATCAATTCTCCCCCAAAGCAGTTTGTAGATTCAACACAATCCCATTGAAAATTCCAACAGCCTTACTATTAAAAATTTGAAAAATAGCAAGTGTTGGAGAGGATATGGAGAAACAGGGACATTCATTCATTGCTGGTGGGAATGTAAAATGGTGCAGGTGCTGTGGAAACAGTTTAGTGATGCCTCAGAAGTTTACATACGGAATTACCATGTGACCCAGCAACCTGACTTTTAAGGATATACTAAAAAAAAATTGAAAGGGATATGAACAGATGTTTGCACACCAATGTTCATACCAGCATTATTCACAATTGTTAAAAGATGAAAACAATCCTAGTGTCCATCAACTGATGAATGGATAAACAAAAAGTGGTGTATACTTAATGGGGTATTATTCAGCTGTAAAACGGAATAAAGTTCTGATGCTTGCAACAACATGGATGAACCTCGAAGACATAATGTTGAGTGAAATAAGGCAGACACAAAAGGACAAATATTGTATGATCTCACTGATACGAAATAATTCAAATAAGCAAAATAGATTCAGAAAACAGTGTACCATGGGCTGGAATGAGTATAGGAAATGGGAGTTAATGCTTAGTTTGGACAGGGTTTCTGTTTGGGGGGATGGAAAAGCGTTGGTTATGGATGGTGGTGATGGTAACACAACACTGTGAATGTAATTAATGCCACTGAATTATGTAAATGAATGTTGGCAGAACAGGTAAGTCTTGGTTGCATGCATGTTACTAGAATAAAAATTACATAAGGCTGTACAATGCAAACAGTGAATCCTAATGTAATCTATAGAATATAGTTAATAGTAATTATAATAATATTGTTTCATCACTTTTAGCAAAGATACCACATGAATGCAAGTTGTTAATAATTGGAAAAGCTGTGTGTAAAGGGGAATATGGGCACTCTGTATTTTCTTCATGATTTTTCTTTAAAACTACAACTTCCATAATAAAAACTTTTTTAAATTAAAAGTTACTGAACTGATTTGGGGATCATAAAGATAGAGATGGGGACTAACATTTATTAGGAGCCTACTATGTGCTGGGCATTTTTATTTCATTTTATTTTTATTTCATAACACATTTTCCCCACAATCCTATGAGTTATGTGTAATTAGCTCCTTTTTCTAGATAAGAAATTTCCACATAAAGAGATTCTTAGCCATGGTACTGAGTCAGAAGGGACTCAAGCATTTTAGTCTTGGGATATCTGACTGTTGAGTCTGTGCTTTCTCTAATTCAATCATTTCAGTTGTGTTTCTTTTTACTATTATCATTATTATTCTGTTTTGTTATTGTTCTTTATGGTGGTGGTGATGATTCATGCTGGTACAATATGCCAGTACTACTTTTTTCACTATGACATTGACAGACATTCCTCTAAGAAATTGAATGTTACCATACCAACTGGCAGAATTGACAGAAAAATATTCTGTAAATAAAATAATTTACCTGGAGTTTAAATATAATAAATATAGTAAAAAATTCAAAAAGAAAGTAAGGGTGAGAGAAACAATTTTAAGTTGATCAAGGTGTTATATTAACGGCTTGTGATAATGTCTTTTCTTTTACAAAAGTTAAAAAAAAAGATTGCATATTACTATAACATTTCCCCTTTTCATGGGCAGAAAAATGGTCTTTAGAACTTTTCAAAGTCATTTCCATTTTTCATTCAATTCACCTTTTTTTCAGAAATATGCATTTGTTATTCCTCTGCGGGTTCCTATCCATGCCAACCATGTGCTATGAAACCAGACCAATCTACCCATATCCTTCTTGACCAGAGCCAGTGCAATGCAACCTTGGGCCTTCAAGTACCTGCCCAGGTGCCATCCAGGAAACGTGCCCCTTATCCACACCCTGCCCCCAACTCCCCACCCCTCACTCACTTCTACAGCCCATGACCTTCTGACTCCTTTATTTCCTTTCCCCACCATGCACCAGACCCTACTGGAACCATTCTAAATGTGAATTCCCTGGTTTGACTCTTGGGGCTCCATGTAACAGGAAAAATGCTAATTATTAGAGTTTTCTGGCCAGCCTTGGTTTTTAAAAATTAATCTAATTCTGGACCCTGGAATGTGTAGCTGTGTAGCAGATGTCCAGGTCAAGCTTAAGATTGAGTCACCATTCTGCCCCCACTTCCCAAATGCCTAAGGGAGAATCTGATCGCAAACTCAACTGAGAAATGTTTGCGAACAGCCCAAGGGTGAGCACATATATTTCAAACAGTGTTTTCATATCATTTAAAATAAAATCACAGCTGGCAGTTTGGTTGTGGTGAAGCACTGTGTACTTTAATGTGTGTGTGTGTGTGCTCACACTGTCTCAGACAATTTTATTCTTTAAAAACCCAAAGGGTGAGTGCATCTGCCTAAAATGTAGTTTTAGTTTTTTGACTCTCCTGTTCAATTCTATATCAAATAAAGGTGTTTTTCATGGTTGGATACATCCACTCCTGTCCAACTATTGTTCTGCAGACTGGGCTTGAAAGATGCCAACTTTATAAATGCTAAAGGGGACTCACTATTTCCTTCCATTTCTCACTTGCTGTCCGTCATATTTCTCAGTTTCCAAATTCTGTGTGTTGAAAAATAGTTTATCATATACAACAGGTAGAAGCCAGATAAATCACAGGTACAAGACAAGAATCTGATGATTGGAAATGAAGTTGTCCTGTACTTACTTTGAAAAGCTGAGTTTATGCTTCTTTTTCTATATAGAGCTGCTTCAAAATGAATTTATGGACCCTGACTCTCTGCAGCTGATGATCTTAAAATAGGAGTTCTCAAATGGATGATCAAAATCTACAGGATAATGGCAAAGCTTGGTTTCCCAGTATCATGGAGGAAGGGGCTTTGAAATGTTTGATTTGGAATATCAATAGAAAAGTTGACCCTGAACGTTAGAGAACTTGGTGACCTCTGCCAGCTGGAAAGTGAAACTGTAAATAAATTGTAAAATTAAAAGGTGCCCAGGACTCAAAGACATAGAAACTCAGGCAGCAAAGAGCTTTACAGAGAGACTGATGAGTGAGTGACAGCAAAAGGTTCAGAAAGTTCCAGGAAAAATAATGGCTGAGAAGAGGCCATTAGTTTTGGTGAGCAAAGGATCATTTGTGATCTTTGCAAGAGGAATTTGAAGGTTGTGATAGGAAGAGATAAATAATTGTAAGTGATTACATACCATCTGTATCCACAGCTTTGCTGAACTCCTGGCAGTTTATTCCAGGACAAGAAATAATTCTATTTGTAGGACTTCTCTGAATGCCAAGTCCAGTGGTCTGTATTGATCTATTCATAAACATAAAACATCCCACAGAGATGAAAAAGTCATCACAGTCCAGCCATGCCAACATGGCTTATGCAAATAAGAACACTGTTTTGAACCTAAAAGCTCTAAACAACATAAATCTAAATTCTTTAATACACGCAAATATACGCAGATGCTTGGTCGTTGAGCAGAAGTTCAGCTTTTTCTCAGGGGCATTTTTTGTAAGTGCTTAACATTTCAAGGCAGTTCGAATGGATAGTATTGAAAACAATGATCCTTAAAGAAAAGGAGAGACAGGGCAGCCCATGTACTTAACATGCTGCTCGGGGAACAATGCTCTGCCCTTTTTTCTCTTCATCTGTCTTTTCCCTCCCCTCTCCTGTCCACTCAGCATCATATTGAGGCTTGAGGACTTTTGTGGGCCTGCCTGGGTCTGAAAACCAAATTCACTACTTCATGGCTAGGTGACCTAGGGCAATTTTTTAATATCTTAAAGCATCAGTTTTCCCCGCACTTGATGAAATGGGCTAACAATTGTCCTTCTAGGGTGTTGTGAGTTTTAAATGAGATAACCCATGTAAAATGCCTACCAGATACCTGATATATACTCAGAGCTCAGTTATATTCCTGGATTTGCACCCAAATCCACAGTGAATCACACCATTATAACATTATGCTATCTCATGGTTCTTAGAATTAGATGTAGTGCTTTCAGAAGGTGACCTAGCATCTTTTAGATGCATTTATTCTTTAATTCCGATTCATCCAATCATTTTTTTGAGAATCAGTTTTGTGCCTCTTGATAGGCATTAATGAAGCTTCATGGTACAGAGTCCCTAAATAACCCCCAAGGGAAGCTCACTGCCCAGTTAGATAGAATGACCTATAGAGGACCTCTCTGTGCTTCAGTTTCTTCTTGTGTAAAATAAGGATAACAACAGTAGTTACCTTTAGGATTGCTGTGAGGATTAAATGTTTAATACATAAAATGTGCTTGGCAAAGTGCCTACTCATAGTGAGTATTCATCAAATAAAATCTATTTATTGTTATTGTTATTATTGT
The DNA here is from genome assembly GCF_015220235.1 of Choloepus didactylus. Classification (NCBI taxonomy): domain Eukaryota; kingdom Metazoa; phylum Chordata; class Mammalia; order Pilosa; family Megalonychidae; genus Choloepus; species Choloepus didactylus. The sequence continues at coordinate 20,491,738 of NC_051328.1, read as the reverse complement.
TATTATTATCTTAAATGACTAAAATTAAATGTAGTAGGAGCCAGTGAGTTTTGGGGAGCAAGTTTGAGATGACTGTTTTGTATGTCAGACTGGGCTAAAACGTCCCCTCCCAACACTTCCTGCACCGTGTTCAGAAAGGCCAAGTCTAATCGATGAGCAAACTTGATCCTGCAGACCTCAAAAGACAACTGTTTGAAGAGCACCTTTGAATTTGTGGTCATACTAGAGACCTCAAGATTCCCATAATGAATCTGGCTGTCAAATTTTAGAGGTCTCCAGACTAATGGCAGAAGAGGATATGTACTTGCAAGGATCTTACCTGAGTGCATTGTCTACCTTCTAGGAGTCAGCCAAGCAGGGCCTTACAAACCATGGATTCATATCCTGGTCCACTGGTGCTGCCTACAGTCTTAAACTGTCACCTCCTTGTAAAAAGGCCATCAAGGAAAAAGCCCTGATTCTAACACATTTTGGAGCATAAGCACTTGGAAATGCCTTTCATAGTAGGCAGTGCTAAATGCTGCATTTGGGTGCAGTTTTCCCCTTCTTGTTTCTTTCCCCTGTTGATTTTTTTTTTTTTTAAACTGCCTTTTGATTGTTTGGTGCAAATTAAAAAAAAAAAAAAATCAATATGCCCAAATATTACAGCAGCAAGTTTAATATAGCTCACCTTCCTGGAATAGGCCTCAGGGAAAATGAGAAACATCCCCTTAAAACAGTGCTGATCCCCTTAAAAGGTGCTGAACCCAGATCTCAAAAGATATTTGCAGTGGAAGGGACTCACTCAGCAAGATGTTGATACTTTCAGAGGCAAACAGGATGGCCCCAGTAGAACCAGGCTTGGCACGAAAACATTGAGATATGTGCAGGGAATGAAGTTCCAGTATGCTCCAATGGCCATCCTGGGAGCACAAAGGCAACTCAGAATGCAAGGAGACCATAATTTCACAATCACCTGGAGGTTTGTTGGAAGGAGGAAAGCAGAACCTGTGGCTTGAGTCCCTCGGAGACTTGTCTTGCTGCACAGGACAAACTCTTGTGGTTTTTATGCCATCAGCAGTTCACTTCATGAGGAACAAACCATTATTTGGGTTGTGTTTTCTTTTCTTCTCCTTTTGAAGAACATGGGTTTAGAGAACCAAACACTTTAGACATTTTGGAAAACTAATAACAATGATATTGATAACGGCTGGCTTCCTTCATCCATTGATTGGTTAAATGAATATAGAAGAAAAACTTTCTGATCATTTTTCTATTATGTGCTAGAGATACAATGTGAGCAAAGCCAGACCTGATCCTGCCTTCTTAAAGCTTCTGACCTGGTGGGGAAGAAAGATGGTCATCAGACAATCACCCAAGTCAATGTGAAAACTATAATCATGTTTAATGCCATAAAGAAGGAAGACTATGGCCAACAGATGTTGAGTGTTTATCCCACCAGGGCCTTTACATGCAATGTCTTATTTAAGTCTTCTAACAGCACTTTTCGTTTTCTGTGTTCATCCAAACTGTAATTCAATAAAACATAACAGGTCTTGTATGCAATTTTAGAAGAAAGGGAATATGGGACATAAATTGTGAGGGCTTAGATGTTATAGACATCACAGAACTCTGTTGCTTCCTCATCTCTGTGCTTCTTGTGGTCTCTCTGTCTTTCTGTCTCTGGAAAGTAATGATTCACCAGGTGACAACTGGGTACAAAGAAAATAATGAGGAAGACAGACCTGGTCCCTGCCCTCCTGGCTCACATAGTCTAACATAATTGGTGCTTAGAACTCAGGGAAGGAATTGGACAAACTCCAGCCAATTTTCCCTGGGTTGATTTTGTCAATTCTCTGGCTTTCTATTAGAAAAATAAAGTGTGTGAATAAAATGCTATAACCAGCATGTTAAAAAAAAAATACAATCGCTTTAGCCCAAAATTGATTATTAGTTTTTACTAAAAGGGTATGTGGATATCTTATTTACTCTGTAACAAGGTATTTATTTAGCTTGAAAGAAGAGACACTTTGTAAAGATTCCATCACCATACTGATTAGTTGGCCCCACACTCTGTGCAATTGGCATTAATAAATCATATTATAAATCATCTTCTGGAATGTTAATTAAGCAGTAATACATTTCCTGAAAGTTAAAAGTTACCAAGAATTTAATTATAACCTTGTGGAAGCCATTTCCAGTTAATTATATACCCTTCTTATATACTTGAAAAACCACAAAATGCACCCCGTTAGTGATCAATTGGCATTAAATTAGCTGGGATTAGTTATTATTAAATCTCAATTAGATTTTTATTTGTGATACAATAAACTAGTGTGCCAAGCCCTTGCCATTATGATGTGGGATATTTCTGCAGAGAGTGGTTACCAGATGTCTAATTGGGCAATTAATAGATACAGTTTTCAAATTAGCATAATTGGGGGACCTAAAAAGAAAACAAAATGATTATTCAGCCAGCAGACCATCTTTTTTTTTTTTTTTTTTTTTTTTTTTTTTTTTTTTTTAGCATCCTGCTATTTAGTCCGGGATGTCAAACAACCCCTCATCCCCCCTCATTCTTTTGGAAAATGTGAGTCCTGGGGCTGTAGTTCCACCAAAAGGGTCATTATGACCCGGAAGCAATTGCTTCTGAGTGCCCTGATGCGGAGATTGCAAAGCTGAGGCCACCCAGAAGGGCATCTCAAACAGGACCACAGGCAGGTAAAGGGAGGTGTCATGGGGCGTACAGAACCACGGAGATGACCAGCTAGATAATGGGGTGTTTACACAGCTGACAGATGGCCAAATGCTAATGCCTATCTCTTTCCAAAAACAATTTGCCAGATGAGTTTAGTCTTATGTTCCAAAGCTTTTTCATTTTACCATTTAATACACCATGGGTGGGATCGAGACTCAACCTCTCTGTTTCTGCTATCTACTTAAATCCTTTTATAATTGCTTTCCCAACATGCTCGGTGCATAGTCTGGGCGTCTGTCCTCTGCCGTCTGTGTTCTTCTGAGGAGTGGTCCTGCCCCCAACGGGGAAAGAGTCCCTGATCAGACCCGATATGTAAAGGGCCTGTATGCCATGAGCATGGGGCTTCAGGCACGGATCCCTGTGTGTCCAGTAACATTCTTAAAGCTCAAGCCTCTGTGCTATACAAATAAAAATTGATGAGAATTACTGAAAACAAAAAACAGAAGCTATCCATCTTTGCCTAACCTACCTCCTTATCTATCTCCCCATCTAACTATCATCTATCTCGTTCAACCTATTTATCATCTGTCCATCTATGAGAACCCATGCAAATGAACTTGATAGTGTTTATGAACGGCTGTGAGTTGCACATCAGCGCCTGTTACAACTTTCAGTCCTGGAAGTGACTCCCTGCCTTTTGCTCTGTCCTCCGGCATCCGGGAAACTCTGTGAGGACAGGCTGTTAGCAGTTCATTGCTGCTTTGATTATTGGTACTTTTCCCTTAAATACTTCCCAATTCCACGTTGATCTGCCCCCTCGTGCACACATTCCATGCATCTCTGTGAAGTCAATCACTTCTTTATTTAGGAATTCATTCATTCATCCATTCACTTAGCAAATAGACATGGATTGCCTGCTCTGCACAGCTCTGCACTCAGACATGGGATTTTGTGTTTGACAAGACAGATAATGAATGGTCCCTCTCCTCGGAGTGTCATTTGAATGGGAGAAGCAGACTGAAATTTAAATATATGCATAATTAATAAATTATCATGAGTGTTATACAATTCACATGCAAAAAGTGAGGGCTATGTGGAAAATAACAAGAAAGTCTTCTTTAATTAGGGTGGGTAAGAAAAGTGTCTTTGAAGACAGGCTATTTAAGCTGAAACCCGAGTGGAAGAAAGGTGGCGAGAACAGCATTTAAATGGGCCCTGGGGAGGGAGAGGACTTGGTAATTGAAGAGACTGAGGGACTGGGAGAAGAGCTGGGTGACTGTGGCCCTGCAGGGAGTGGCATGAGTTAAGAACTGGTTGGAAATAGGAAGTGGTGTTTAAAACAGGTGCTTAAAGGCCTTGGTAAGGACCTGGAACAGTCGGAAAACTTTGAAGTGAAGTTGGACTTCAAGATGATCAATCCTGACAAATGTAGAGAGTGGAGAGGGAGCAGACCAGAGTGGGGTAACGGTCAGGGGGCTGTTGAAATTATCCAGTGAAGAATGATGGGGGCCTGGCCTGAGGTGTGGGCAGTGAAGGGAGAGAGAAGGGGCCTGTTTGAGATGCAATTACAGAAAGAACTCAAAGGACGGATTGGATATGGGGCTGAGGCAAGAGGACACTCAAACAGGCTCCTGGGCTTCTGGCTTGAGCAAATGAGTTTCTTTGTTCTGTCAACACGTATTTCTTGAGCACTTACTGTGTGCAGGCTCTGTGCCAGGCATCAGCTGTTACAAAGGTGGATCAGACAGCCAAGATTCCTGCTCTCATGCAGCTGGCATCCCTGGGGAGGACAGCTGAAAGGCTAATGTCAGAGAATTCCCTCTGCCTCCAATCATTCAAAATTCCATTTGAACAGGTAGCATCAGCTACAATTCCAGTGCAGTTTTTTTCTGGCAATGACTGTGACTCACTCTCATCCATCATGAACTGGTTTCTTGATCAGGTCTAGGGTCACCTCTATGGGTGGGGCTGGGGTGTTACATCCAAGCACCTTCATTTTCACCCCAGGCTGTTGAAGGCACATGTGAAATTCTGTTTGGAGCCTCGTGGTGAATTGTCATACATGAACTTTGCAACCAATTACAAGTTTTTGTTTTAAATAAAGTTTACCTCCTTATTTTGTAGTAATATAGATTACCTATAAAAAATCTGGAAAATGCAACAACAAAAAACTAAATAATCACTCATGATTCCACCCTACAAATGTAAGTAGTTTTATAGTTGTGATGGTTTTCTTATATATATATTCAAATTAAATTTTGATTATAAAGTTTTGCTTTGAATTTAACAATATGAAAAATGTGTTTTAAGCATTCTTCATAGGTATAATTTTAATTTTGGGATATTTAAGATATTTTCAGTGTATGACTCGTACAAGTGTATTTTCAATAAAGGGCTTCACACATGAACTTCTTGTGGAATGTAGGATTATTTCACTTTTATTTGAGTCCTAGAAGTAGGATTAGTGGGTCAAAAGGTAGGAGTGTTTTAAAGGACCAAAATACATATTGCTAAAATGTTTCTAAAAGGGTTGTGCTGATTAACATTCCCTAGAGCAATGTAGGAAAGAAAGTTAAGCCAAACTGTTTCAAACACCATTTTCACTTCTCTCCTGTCCTTTAAATGTTTAATCTCTGTTAATCAGACAAGTGAAAAATTACCTCCCCCCCCTTTTTTTTTTCAATTGCTTCCTCTTATTTTTATTGGTGAGGTTAAAAATCCTATCCCCTCCCCAATCCGGGTTAGTCATTTGGAATTCCTCTTTTGCGAATTGTTTTGTTCCTGTACTTTACTTATCTATTGGGGTCTTAGTTTTTGTTTTGTTTTCTATTTTCATTTGTATGAAATCTTTATATATGTGGCATCACGAGGTTCTCTTCTCCTTCACTGGCTATGTTCCTTCCCAGCCTCATCTCTGATGGCAAGGGATGTCTTTAAATCTTCTGACACATAGAATTCTATGCAAAGTATTCAATGTAAGCTAGAGAAAGGCTTTTATTAATTATTGCACTCTGGAAAAAAAAATATCAGAGCTCTACTCCTGCAGAGGACTGCAGGGAAAAACATTCAGTAATATTCACTATTGTATGGATCTGCTATGCCTCCAGAATGGGACTCCTTGGCAAGCACAGGACAGTACCAGCACTGATCATGTGAGGGACATAACAGGGTTGAAACCAGGGACCTAGAGAGAGGAGGAGGAAGCGTGGCCAGGGGAAACACACTCTGCAGGCATTAAAAGGAAAACCAGCAAAATATAATGGGAGAGCAAACAAACGTACAAACAAACAGTATCAGCAAACTGCATGCACATATAACCTAAGAGCTATTTGCTCTGTCTTCTAAACTCTAAGTAGTTTTATGATGGGCTATTGGCAATTGATATTTTTCCCAGATATGGATGAAGCCAGCATATCCTTTCACCCATGGTGCCGACTGCAGTTTCTTCTTGTCCAAGATTAATCAAAGTGGAACGGATCTTGATAACCATTTTCTTTCTTTCTTTCTCCAGGAATTTTCTCTTGAGTTGGGTATAGATAATGGGTGACCTCAGTTGAAAGGATGCCTCTGATTTGCTTTATTTTCTATGTAGTATTTATTGATTGCCACTACACCACAGCCATGAGCACTTTTAATTATTTATTGATATCTTGGCACAACCTTATCAAACTTGCTTATTGGCAGGTCATTTTGTTTTGTTGACGATTTGTTCATGAACGGATGTACTTTGTGTATTTATGCTCCACATGTGCTATCATTAATGTGAAAGCAGATGCCATTTCTGCAATAGCTTCTAGAAAGGAGCCCTGACTCTTTTGAGGGTAACTGGCTGCTGGAGCATGGCAGGGCTTGGGGTTGCTCCTTCAGTGGACATAACCACCTAAATTTGGGTCCCCTGAGTTACCTGATTCCTACTGAGCCCACCATACAACCTCAAGAACAGACATCTTCCTGTAAGGTATTTAAGTTTTATATTTCTGTTGTGACAAATTACCCCAAGCATGTCTTAAAACAACACAGATGTATTATCTTACACATCTTCATTTCTGTGAGTTGGAAGTCTGCTATGAGCCTCATGGGCCTCACTGGGCAAAAAGCAGGTGTTTGCAGGACCTCAGTCCTTCCGGAGGCTCTAGGGGATCCGTTTCTGAGCCATTCCCAGCTTGGGGAAGTTGACTGCATTCCCTGGCCCTTTCCTGCATTTTCAAGTTGAGCAACATCATATCTCTGACCATTCTTTCATAGTTGCATCTCCCTCTGACCACAGCCTGGAAAGATTTTCCTCTTTTAAGGACCACTGTGATTAGACTGGGCCCACCTGGATAATCTCCTTATCTCAACATCTTTGATTTAATCACAGCTGCAAAGCCCCTGTTGCCATGTAAGGTAACGTAGTCCCATGTTCCGGGGATTAGGATGAGTGCATCTTCGGGGGTTGATAGGGAGGGGCATTATTACGCCAAACACAGAAGGTAAACCCTATTAAAAAGATTTAAGTGCGTTCTGCATTAGGGTAGATTCTTGGTGTAAGCCCATCAATTTCTGGTCCTGAGCAAGATTTCTGGTCTCCTAAGATGTTATGCACTAAATTATTAAAGAAGTTATTGAAGAAGTATAGACTTGATTTGAATGCTCACTCTGGAATTCCTGGCTGTGTGACCTTAGGGGAAAGGCACCACCCCCAGGAGCTTCCAGTCTTCCTTTTGGGTGTGAGAGTCCAGGTCGGTTTATGTAAGTTTCCTTACACAGTAGGAGTCCGGGAAATATGAAGCAGCTGCCCACTCACCCCGCAAGCTTCCATTCTCTGTAGAGATTCCCTTAATCTAGGGTGGGCTGCTTCTACATTCTGCATTCATGAATTTGCCCTTCTTATTTTCCTGGAGCAGAGATATTATTGAGGTCTTGTGTTATCTTAACTCAATGACTAAATATTAAACATCACTGAAATCCAATTCAGTACTGCTTTTGCTACCCAATATCTCAAATCCACCTCTTCTCCATTCCACCCCCAAAGTCTGGTCTTCTTTGGGGATCTCCTAGGACAGTTAATGGCACTAGCAGTCACCTTTAACTCACACGGGCCACCTCCCGAGTCGTTGTAGAACTCTTCCACTTCTTCAGTTACCCTCTGGTCAGAGCTGTGACCGTCTCCTGCTGCTTTTAGGGCCAACCTACCTGATGTCTCCACACCGTGGCTTGCTCTTTTCAATGCGTTTTCCACAAAACAGCCAAAATGATCTTCTCAAAATCACAGTCTGGTTGTGTCATCCCATCTGCTTGAAATCATTCAGTGCCTCTTCACCTTGGCCTGTCATGCTTGACTTGGCCAGGCCTTGGTGTCACCTGCAGCAAGCATCCCTTTACCCAGTGCTTTTCAGCCACACAGACCTTCTTTTAGTTCACGGATATTCTGCCTTCCCCAACAAGAGGGGGCACAGGCTCTTCCTCTGCCTGCTGTGTTTCTCCACACCCCCGTCCCATGCTGGCCTCTCCATTGAATGAGCACATATTTGTTCTTCGGGTCTCAAATCACACATCCAGTTCCCACTGAAGCCTTTCCTCAACCACCTGAGCTGGGTCAGAGCCCAGTGTAATATGCTCTCAATGCCCTTATGCACCTTGTAATTACCCTCTTTTGCAGGTAAGGGAAGCTGTCTGTCTGCTTAGGATTGTATCTTCAGCACATAGCACAGGCATGGAACATAGTAGGCCCATAATTATTTATTATTATATATGATTTGAAATCTATAGTTCCAACTAAGATTATACTACTTTGCTTTCATTTATATTATTATTGCAACTGCTTAGTGACCAGCCTCTCTCCCCAGGTTTCTTTTTCTCTCGCTCCCCCAACACCATCACCAGCTCTTAATGAGAGCTCTTAAATGTGTAAATCTGATGATGCCAGTCCCCTGTTAGTTTATTAAGAATGTGTGTGTATGTGTATGTATATATATTTATATATATATATATATGCACATATATGTATGTATGATTTCCTGTTGCCCTTAGCTTTATTAATTATACATTTCAACCTGATTCTCCTCCTCTCTTCTCCATATACCCACCATTACTGACAGTCTGAACCCAACAATGATTCTGGGATTTGCTATATTACTCCCAATCTTGCCTTTCCTCCTGCTGACTTCACTACTTTTCTTTCCTGTGCTGCATGCCCCGGGCTCACCTACAGCCTCCCGCCCACAGGGGGCTTCTCTAGGAGCTCCTTTGACTCCTCCAGTTGAGCATTCCCCCTCCGTCTCCACCACTCCCACCATGAGGCGGGTTTGAGCTGCACATGTCCGCATCCTATTTGTGTGTGTGTCTTCTTTCAGCCAGTTAACACATATTTATTGCATTTCTAGAGCTTCGATTATATACCTGGCACCAGGGATACAAGGATGAAGAAGACATAAACCCTGTCCTCAAAGTCTCGCACTCCATTGAGAGCAACAGACAGGCAAGTGGATGACTAAATGCACTCTTCTAAGTGTTAAGATCACCACAATTAGTCTATAAACTTATGAAGCAAAGAACCATATCCTTGACATTGTTTTCACTCACATATATTTTAAGGAAGAGGTGTCAACCCCACGAAGATCAAACCCTCAGGGCCTTGTGGTGGAAAACATGACTCTCCATGTCTACATGCAAGAAGATGCTGCAAAGACCATAGCGTTTTATAAAGTCCTACATATTCAAAGTATTTCTGCATCAGGAATGGAGCCAGACCCAGTCCCTGTGGAGCCATTCCATGCCTGTCATTAAGAGCTAAATGACTCCACTCTTTACTCAGAATAATGAGCAGTGATGCTGATTGCCGTTATAACCCATGACAGCCAGAGACATTCTGAGAAGCACTTTGAGAATACAGCCTTAATGCACTGTTGTCTTAATCAAATATTTCTTTATCAGTTGCCAGTGGTAAAAATAAAAATGATGTGTCTGCATAGCTGCCCCCAAGGAGAGGTGTTAGCTACCATGGCTTTATTATGCGTTTGTCCAAGTCAATCATGATGACCCAGATCCTGCTGGAGTCATTTTTAAAGGGATGGCAACAACCCAAAGAACACTATCAACTAATTTGATTACAGATACCATTTTTAAAGACTTATCAAATCATATTTTTAAAAGGCAAAAAAGATGAGAAAAAGGACTTGCAGCAAATGGGGAGCTGAGGCAGTATCTATTTCTTGTATTATCTAAATATATGCCTCCCTGCCTTGGCTTCTCCTGTTCCTTATGCCTGGTTGACCACCCCACTACTTTGTGGACTCCAAGAAGGCAAATGTCAGATACTCTCCACCTATGTATCCCTGCAACATGTCTTGGGTGCCTGCTTAAGGACAGAATTCCTTCAAATTGGTTAGAAAACTAATAACTAAGCAGTAAAAGAAACAAACCCTTCCCACTATAGATAACATAGTTTTATAGTAAATACTGGAAATAAAATATTTGAGGTCATTAATAAAAATAGTAACTGAAACAAACTTAAGTAAACATGGCTTCAAAGTGATAGTGCCAAATGCGATAGAACTTAGATTAAATTTGGGATAGCATCGTCCACAGTCATAGCACAATGGTATGCATAGAACTTTATTTATGCTGAAGAAACAATGTGGAAATGAATTAGTAAATCATGGCCCACAAATCCAATAGAATGTTCTGCAATAATTAAAAATGTTGGTTATGAAGACTGTTCTGACAGGAAGGCGTTTGTGAAGTTGTTTTCATAATACACAAGAGGTACAAAGGAAACAGAAATACTCTGGCTTTGGATGGGACATTATGGGTGAACTTTAATATGTTTTATTTTTATTTTTATGAGGGTACTCTACTGTTCAACATCATAAAACTCAGCAATCCTTCTTTAGGGCCATGTTCTAAGTTTTCATATTAAGGTATGATGTGATCGCTAGCAATTTCATATTTGCATAGCACTGTGACCCAACACAATTTTTAATTTTGAAAATATCCCTTTCTCTTCCCTGTACAAACATGTGTTTGTGGATCTGGGTGAGTCTGTTTTATTGCACTGATGTAAATGTTACAGGTGGATACCAGGTAAAGACGGCAGATTGAAGACATGAATATATTTTCTGTCCCTCCCAAAATCCCATGAAAATGACAATATAGGTTTTCTTTAAAAGGCATAAAAACAAGAATAGACAGCAAAGGAGGGGACAACACTTTGCAATTTGGAAAGCGGATGGATGAATAGCAGTTGATTGCATAGTACAGAAAAAAATGAGTCTGAAGCTGATAATGGGGAAAATTGAGAAGCAGCCCAATTTAGACCATAGAACCCCCAATGGCTCAGGATTCAGTAACACCAGATACCTTTGAAAGTGAAGGTGAAGACGTTGGTTTTTGAAACTCAGGACCACTGCTGGAAGTGAGCCCGAGACAGTTTGGTTTCCAGACTGCTTCCCTTACTCTGCAAGGCTGGGCAACTGTCTCTCCCCTCCCACAGCATAAAACTGGAGTTTTATTCTCAGTGGAGGGTAGAGCAAAGGTTCTGCCTTGCAAAATAAGGAACCTTATGAAAAAACTGTGTATATTCGCCTTTTAGAACCATCACTGTGGGTGCCTGGAGTGAAGAGTTTGAAAGGTGAGACTGAGCTAGAAAGAGGAGACACTAGTTAGCAGTCTTGTGGGAAGCCCTGGAGAGATTTTTTCAGAAATAGAGTTCACAGGCCTTACTAAGTGACTGGAGGGAAGGGAGGTGCAGAAAGGGATGGGAGAAGGATGACTCCCAGATGAGTTCTGCTTTGAGTGGTTTCTGCCTAGTGCTTCTCTCTTTCTTGCTAACTCTCTCGCTCCCTTTTTCCCTCTCTCCTCCCTGTCATTATTTTGACTGCCCTGGTGTTTCTGTGATAAATCCTGGTAGCCCAAATCTTTCTGGAAAAGAAGTGGGGGAAAATATGCCTTAGTGATGATTTTCCCACCCTTCCTTTACTCTGGGATCCAAGGTGGTAGCAAGGGATTTTGGGAAGGAGATTGGGGAGGGAGAGTAGACTACCATTTGGGCCAGTTTCTTAAAAACCAGGTGGCAGTAACACGAGATTTCATGTACCGAATATGTAAATTTTGGAGGATGCCCTTCTCTGTGTAAATAAGCTATCCCTACTGTGTGCTATCTGGAGAAATAATTCCATCTGTTTGCTATGCAAGTCATTTGGGGAATGATGACTCATCCTGACATGAAACCCACCTCCAGTATATTTATCTTTCCAAGTGCCTAATACTTCTTACTAGTTAATGTTGCTGAAGAGCTAGACATAGGAAAAGGAAGAGATCAAGGGAAGCTTTGCTGAGCCTTGTCTACAAGACACTTCATTTAAGAGGCATTTACCAGCATTTGGCTCTAGTATGAAGCACTTTTAATGCTGTGTAACCTTTTCACTACTGTCTTTTAGTTTTTATGTGTTTTCTGTAATTATAGAAGGTATCAAGAAATAAAGACATTGACCTTGACAGTGGCTGGGCAAGGCAGATCAACTCAGTTTATCCATTACAAAGTTGACATGTCTCATTACTGGTCATTATTAGGGACAGCTTGATATCTGTGGCCAGTTCCTGGAAGCCAAATGCAGTTGAGTGTTTAAAAAAAAATAAAAAGGATAAATTCCCTTTTCGTTATGGTCAGGGAACAACTGCAGAATATTTCCATGGTTGATACTGCCACATCTTTTTTTAGGACAACAGCTGGTAGCTCAATGGATTTCTTTCTTTAAAAAAAAAAAGTGCCTCTTGCTCTGAAGTTTCAGCAGGAAACTGCTGCTTCATCACTGAATCATATCACATATTTTACGGTGCTAAACTTTGCCGTAGGAATTGAGAAGCAAAAATGAAAGGAGATTGATGCACTATATGAATTGGTGCCAGTGAACAGAAAGTAACGGGTGGGCATAAAACACCGCAACTACTGTGGACCAGGGGCTCACAGCGCCATAGACATTCGGAATTGAGTTTTAGAACCATTTCAGATGCCTGGAGGAACAATAACGCTCAGCAGAGGGTTTATCAGTGGTGGTGTGATCTGATCATGGGTTTTTGGTGCAATTTCAGGGAGATGGAGTGTGTAAGACAATGGGCTCCGATGCAAAGGTTTTGCATCTGAAAGAAAATCAGAAATGAAGCGACAGATTCCTCAGAAATGAGAAACAAGAGTCAGCTATACTTTCCACATGGTCAACAGTATGAATGCAACAAAATGCACCTGCCCTTAACATGTAAGGGGGAAAATAACTCTGTTCCACGAAGTTAGAAGAATTTTTTTAAAGGGAGCTACACCAGAGCAATTAATGTAAAAAAGATTAATATCATTTATATACAAAGATTTGGAAAGAGCATTCATTAATATGCATAGAAAAAACTCAAACTGAACATTACACAAGAAGAAATGCATCCTGTGAATAAAGAGTTTAAAAGGTTTGGCCAGAAAAAAAAAAAAAAAAAAAAGAAGAGTGCTGAGGCGAGCAACCATGAGTTACCATTTGACATCTTTTTTTTTTCTGATGGGAAATGACACAAAGGGTGCAATGGAATGGCCAAACTTTTACATTGCTGATGGCAAGATAAACTTTTATAAATCTCTTTTTAGGAGGCAATTTGGCAAGCGGTTCCTAAATTTTAATATTGCAATAATCCACATTCTGGGAATTTTTCCTGGGTTTGATAATTTGAAATGCAGGAAAAGGTACATGAATGGAGATAATAATTTCAGTGTGTAGTGAGTGTTTTTTTTAAACCTTAAAATTGGAAGCAGCCTTAATGTCCAACACAGGACTGGTTGATAAATGGTGACATATCCATTGCCTAAATGAATTACTAAATATTCCAATTACGACAATCAGGTAGCAATATGAAAAGCATTTATAATAGCCGATTAGGTGGAAAATAAACAAGGAGAATATTCAATGGGAACTACTCTATGATTATAACCATGTACAAATTAATAATAACTAACAATTACATAGTATAAGCACTGTGCATTAATTATCCTCTTGAATCTTCATTACAGCCCCATGAGGCTAGCATCCCCATTTACACAGAAGCAAACTTTGACTGAGTTGGAGGGATTAAGTTTCTTGCCTAAAGGGGCAGAGCTAAGTGGTCTTGGGTACTCTGGCCCCAACACTACGAAACTCTTAGCCAGCACACTGTATCATCCTTTATGTATGAACAGAAGAAAATAATTGGACAAGAACATGAAATAAAATAAGTGTATTCAGGTGGTGGGATTATCACCAAATTCCCTTGATGTTCAATTTTCAGTCTAATAATAGAAACTATTCTCTCAACTCCTCTCGCTGCTGAAAAAGGAGATGCATACAGATGACTGCACATTTAGGATGTGACAAAGGGAAACCGCAACTTGGTCTCAGTCAATCTCTAGCAAGTTTTGGGTAACAGGGAAGCTCTAACCATCAGCCTCAACTGCATATTAGAATAGAGAAGGCAGGTCAGCCTATTTTCCTCAGGCAAGGATCTTAATCTTGACAATGTTATACTTGGGGCTGAATAATTCTTTATACTGGGGTTTAACCGGGGGGTTGACTCTCCTGTACACTGTGGGATGTTCAGCAGCATTCCTGCTGTCTGCCCGTTAGATACCAGTGGTACTCCGTCCCCGCAAGTCATGGTAAGCAAAAATGTCTTTAGACATTGCCAAATGTCCCTTAAAATTATCCCCAGTTGAGAATTACCTCCCCAGTCATTCACTTCCTCTCATGCAGTTTCCATAGTCACCACATAGCCTTCCAATATTAACATCATCTTATAGAGTAAAAGATTTTCCTGTGGGAAAGAGGACATCCAACACAAGGATATACCTTGGACCAAGGAAGTTTCTATTTTCCAATGCAAATGTATCACGTGACATTTAAATGGATCAGTCAGTCTTTTGGGAATTCCTTACTCTTCATTCCGTTCTCCAGTGATAACATGGGGCTTTACATAGAACCTAAAATTTGGCATCGGGTAGACCATGTTCTCCCATCTACTAGGTGGGAGTGACTTGAAGTCTTTGAACCTCAATTTGTCATCTCTAAACAGGAACAATAATAGCTACTCTGAGGAATTGCAGTGAGGATAAAAAAGCATACAAGACCATTAAGACGTTTTAGGATGACATTAAGAGGTTTGCAGGGTGAAGTGAGGAGTACAGAGACATAATGGTTAATTTTACGTGTCAATTCAGCTAGGTTATGGTGTCTAGTTGTTTGGTCCAACACTGGCCTAAATGTTGCTGTGGAGATATTTTGTAAATGGGATTGACATCTATGGTCAGTTGACTTTAAGTAAAGAAGATCACCTTCCATAATGTGAATGGACCTCTTCCAAACAGCTGGTGAACTTCAATGCAAAGAACTGGGGATTCTAGGAGGAAGAAGGGATTCTCTCAATACTGCACCCTCCACTCCTTCCAAAGTTTCCAGTCTAAGGAATTCAGACTCAAGACTTCAACATTAGTCTTACTGGGAATTTGTAGCTTCTGAATTCAGACCTGTCAGCCCCCATAATCACATGAACCAATTCCTTATAATAAATATCTTACTATACACACATATCCTGTTAATTGTGTTTTTCAGGAGAATCCTGCCTGATAGAGGAGATATGTAAACACATTGGCAGTGCTGGGTGAGAGATTCTGTGAGTATTTTTCTCTTCCAGCCTAGGTCAGTTTTTCCAACTAGGTATTTCCTTTGGTCTCTGTCTTCCAACAGGATTACATGTCATAATTTAATTGTTTCCAGATAGACTGCAAGTAATGAGGGTAGGACTAGGTCAAACTGTATCTCTAGTATCTGGCATGATGTCTGGCTTACAATGGATATTCAAATTTTACTTTCAAAACAATAGAATGACTAAATAGTTGCTGAATGTACATGGCATAATGAAAGGAGAGGGGAGGGGATAATTTATTTTACCAAATCAGGGACAAAAATTCAGTTAAGAAAGTGACTGCCAGTGTTCCCAATCTTGAAAGATGTATAGAATTTCTCCAAGAAGTACTAGACAAGAAGGGCACTCCAGGAAAAAGATAGTACATGGCCTGGCTGTAAAAAGCCTTTGTCCATGTTAAACAGTTTGTATTCCAACCTGGAGACTATGGGGATAACCACTGAGAGGTTTGAAAGTAGGACTTCTACTCTCAAATTCATAGATGTTACTATGCAATCTCTGACTACTTTTTTTCAAATAGAAACTATTTTGTAATTATAGAAAAGTTCACACATATCCAAACTAGAAAGAATGCTATAATGAACCCATAGGTATCCATCATTTAGGTTCAAAATATCTTAGTTCATACCAAACTTGATCTTATATATATCCCTACCGTGGATTATTTTGAAACAAGTTCCATATCTACAATTATTTATCCATAAATATGTCATTTTGTACCTTGTAAAGTAAAAGAGTATTGATGTAAACACAACTATAATGTCATCATCCAACTTAAAAATAACTGTTCCTTGACATCATTAAATATTTAGCCTTTGTTTAAATTTATTTCATCATCATCTAATTAGATTTTTTGTTATAGTATTTTTTATCCTGTATTTAAATGTTGCATTTGGTTTATGTGTCTTCCTCTCTGTCTCCCTTTCCCTCTCTCTCTTTCTCCAACTCTTCAACTTGTTTGTCAAAGAAGCCAAGTCATTTGTCCGATAGAATTTCCTGCATTCTGGAATTTGTTGATTATATCCCCATAGTGATCCCCATAGTGTCATTTGACATGTTCTTCTGTCTCCTCTATTTTCTCTAAATTGGAAGTTAAATTCAGAGGGTTGCTCAGGTTTAGTTTTGATTGTTTTTCTTTGGAAGAAAATTTCCTAGGTAATGTGTATATCTACCCGGAGGTGACTAATGTCTGGTTTTCTCTGCTTATGTGATATTGGCAACCATTGGTGATCATTTCCTAGATCTCTTACTTCATTAGGGTTATCAATTGCTAATATTGCATCATCGCATCTTTATTTATTAGGTAGAACACTTCTGTAAAGAGAACCTTTTCCTTACCAATTACTTGGTTACCTTGACATACATTGTGTACGGGAAAGCCTTCATTCTTTTCCTTTATTTGCCAATATTCAAAATAAAGAGCTTTGTTCTCCAACAACATCCAAAGGTAAATCAAAGTGTTGCCTTTCTTAAATACAATATGGCCTCATGGATTTAAGCACATTTGATGTATTTCAATTATATACTTATTGTCCCACTGCCTTTGGCTAGTGTTTTCGAGTTGGCTCCTGAGTTCTTTTGCCAAGACTCTAGTAGTCTTTGAGAGTCTCCTTGTTTTCTGCAACAATAAGATGTTTCAGACTTCATCTTCTACCAAGAACCTTTTAAGAAGGCACACACTGGTTACCAAGATTGCTAACTGCTCTTGAGCTGACTATTGTTTGCAAAGAACAGAACTAAGATATACATTACTTTATAGATAAAAGGCATCTGGATTCTAATTAAGGACTATAGGGTTTTCACTTAATTTCTTCAGTAGTTTATTGCATCTGTATCTCTTTACTCTTATGTTGAAAATCCTGGCTCCCAATGTCATTAACATTTTGTATTTTGCATTTTCCCACTGTATGCAAAAGTCTCATAATAAAAAAAATGACATTACCATAAGATATAATCACTAAAAAGAATTTAAGATTTGGTAGAGTTAGTTTTGTTCGTAGGGCATATCTTATCAGAGATCTGTAGTTAAATAATTGTGTTTTAAAGTTACTTAAGATAATTCCTATCTATGTGATAATGTCAACAATTTGATATGCTATTAAGCCCTTTTTAAAAGTTAATTTTGTTTTATGCATGTTAAGACAAACACTGGTTTCTAAAATAAAGCCTATAAAAATTATATTCTGAGAGAGTTGAGATTTTTATTTTTTCCACTTTTTCCTATTTCTTCTCTCCTGTTGCTTTTTTTTAGAAAAAAGAAAGTATGCACAAATTTTGTATGTTCGTATGCATTAATATTCCTCCTCTTTCTTATATACTATGCTCCTTTCTTCTCCTTGCTTCTTTAACTCTAATTTATTTTATATGTCATCTGTCTCCCTTACCTGTGTCACACCTGTAATTGTACAGATGTATTATAGCTTATTTAGTCTATACTTTAGGTCATTCCCCCCAGCCTTTCTTACTATAAATAAATAGTGCTATAAGAAATGGACTGGACATATTCCTTTTTTATATTTTTGTCTGTGTATCTCTGAGTTAATGTTTAGGAGTGGGGTTGCTAGGTCAAAGTTAGCTGCCTAAGTAACTTTGCTAGGTATCGCTGAGTTCTCCTCCAGAGGAGTTGTACCTTCTTCTGTTTCCTCCAACAATGTGTAAGAATGCCGGTTTCTTCACAGAGTTGCCAATAGAGAATATTGTCACTGAGATTTCGTCAACAGATAGTTGCTTTGAAGAAGTATCTTATTGCAATTTTAATTTGCATTTCTGTTCTTTATGATCAAGGTTGAGGATCTTTTCATTTATTTCTGGGCTTTTGTACTTCTTTTTTGTGAACTGCCTGATTATATTTCTTGTTCATATTTCTGTACAGTTGTTATTTATATCCTCTATTTTTAGAAGCTTGTTTCTATATGAGGGATACTAACCCTGCCTGTGTGATTTAAGTTGCAAATAGTTTTTCCCAATTTGCCATTAGATCTGTGACTACCTTTTAAAACACAAATATATGCATAGCTTGCAATTTCTAAGCAAATTTGTATTATAGACTCCATATTGATCAGGAGTTGAAAGGCTACAGTGTTATCTTCTAAATACTTGAAAAATAAATGCCCCTGTGGAGGATATTACAGTGCATGGAGCCAGATAATTTACTTCAAGCATGATGTGAGTTTTCCACCACTGGTAAGGCAGAAAAGGCAGAATTTTATCAGTCCCCAAAGACAATTTTGCATGGATGCCATAAAAATATAGTGATTTGCAATCTATACATTATTTGCCTGCCTTTTAGATAATTAACATTTGAAACCCTGGAAATTGACTTTTGGTGATTAACCTTTTCAAAATGAATAGTCTACTTACCCAAGTGTTTCAAAGTTTATGGCACACCACAATAGCTTCAAGTGTTTTAAGATAGAGGAACAAATCAAAGAGGAGAGGAAGAAAAAATAAATAACTGGAAGGTGAACAGCAACTAGAGACACGAATTTTCTCATGTAGCATGACATTTTTCCCCAAGGTGTCTATAGCCAAGAAGAATTTTATTTTCTGATTCTCCAAATTCTTTCCCAAACAGAGCAGTATCAAAAGAAGTTCATATTCAAGACATCCTTAAGAAGACACTATATAAAAGTAAATAATATTTATTTTATGTCTGTGTTATCTAGAGCTGCAGTGCATGGAAGGAATTACAGCTTTTTAAATGGCATGGATATGGATTTGATATTGGGCACAGCCGTCTCTGAGAATGTTTGACTCTCTTCCTCCATCACTGTCTCTAGTGGTAGTTTAATTACAGGAAGGACCTTACCAAGATTGAGAAGGTGAAAATGAGGGCAACTAATGATTCATCGAAGCTTTGCTCATGTGAGTTATGGAGGAATATTACGCAGGTTGAACTGTTACAAGCGGAGGGAAAAAGATAGATTTTAAAGAGCATCAAATTTGAACTCAATCGATTTTACAAATTCTGTTTGAAATAGAAATCTGAAAACAAACATAAAAAATATATGAATAATAAGTTGTAGTACTAGAACTCAGAAGCTACATAAATGAACAAATAGTATTTATTGAGTGCTACCATATGTTGTTGCAATACTTGATCTCATTTCAGTCTTTTCAAAAATCCTGTAAAGATTACTACCATTTTATAACTGGGGAAACAAGGTCTCCACATAGTTAAATAATTTTCCCAAATTCATTCATGAGAGTGGAACTGAGGAAGCTAGAACCCAAGGCTGAGTCTTCAGCCTTTTATTGTTTTTTTATTCCTGTATACCTGCTGACTTTAAAATATATTAATAGTTCCCCACACTACTGCAATGGATTTGTGTCTCAAATCCATTAGTTCTCTATAAAGAGCCACAAGACACTCAGAAGCTGGAACAAGTTTTATTTTTCATTAAATGGAGTTATGAGAATAAACAAGAAATATTGCTAACATAAAACACAATGCACCCTTCTTCTCAGGAATGAGTTAGAAATCCAAGGAAAAAGCCAAACAAAGCTGCAACTAGTAACTAGATATTTTTGACCAAAGCAACAATACATACAAGGATTACTTACTTCTGATGTTCTATTCATGGGTTTCAGACCAACCCATTACTGTCCCTTTTAGTGGAACCGTGATTACCCCACACTTGAGACAGAAAGATATCTCCTTTCTAAGACAAACTACTTTGGTTACCTTACATGATTCTGTAAGGATCTTGGAAGTATAATTTAAATTATAATTGTGAAATAAAGATGTAATCTGAGGCTATTACATTATGTTGTAGAGATTCTCTCTACATTGCTTAAAGTATTTTATGAACAGTAACTAGATTATTTCATAACTGATAGAAATTCAGTTGCCATCTTTGCCTGACAAATTACCTTATCCAATATTTTTTTAAATCTTTTCACACAGGTTAATGTGATAGAAATATTTTGAATAGAAAGCTGAGCACTCTCAAAGACCAGAAATGATGTGAAATTTTGGACAGGATAAAATAGATCCTGGGTCTAGCTCAGCACTGTGCAGTTCTTACTTAGCCTCTTCAATCTTGTGTCTTTATGTTCTTTCCCTCATACTGAAAACCCTTCCTTCCCAGATAATTATTACCCATTTATTTTTTCCACAACACCTAAAATTTGGCATGAGCATCTCAACTCCATCTCCACATTATTTGATTTTCTGATCCTCAAAAGTAAGAATCATTCCCAGGTATTTGAAGATAGAGTTTGGGGTTTGGACTCAGGGAATCCATATGCAGGCTGAGTAGCTGGGACAAGCCCCGTAACTCTCTGAATGCCAGTGCAGAATCACACCAAGGGCATACATTTGCGTGGGTTAAATGAGATCTTTGAAGTAAAAGGAGTTCTCAGGTAGTTTGGATGCTCAGTAACTGTTTGTGAGAGGAGTCATTTTTCTCATGAGTCTTTCTACAAACTTTATTTGTTGAAAAATGCATGACTTAACTCTAAGTTCCCCAGAAGTGAATTAGCTTCAAGTTCCATGAGGGCAGACATTGTTTCTTTTTGGTTCATCTGGGAAATTGGAGGCTCTAGCACACTTCCTGACATAACATAAGATAACAAAGTCATAGCTTTTAAATGAAAAGAAGCATTAACTAACCAGTCAGTCAGCCAACCATCAGGTATTAATAGAATGTTTATAATGTACTCGTATGTGGAGCAGATGCCATTGCTTTATTACTAGATTGTAAGCTGGATAAAAGAAACAAAGCTGCCTGGTATCACTGGCTCAGCTCCATCTCTATAGCTTCTAAAATAGTTTCTGGTATGATAGAGTTGCTCAGTAAAAATGTGTTGAGTGAATGATCTCTCCTATCAAATTTATGTGCTAGCGGGGGATGGAGAAAGTAGATCCACATTAAATGACAGCCATTAAGTGCCAATCTGTGGACCTTGGAGATTCAGAGGTGGGTGAGGGTTTTGTTGGAGCAAAGGAGATGGGCACCAGCGTCCATGATGGAATGAAGAGTAGGCTTTTGGGGAAGTGACAAAAAATCAGGATGGGCTTCTCTGAGGGTAACAACAGGAGCAAACACTGAGAGGCAGAATTACGGTGAGGAGCGAAAGAGGTGCACATGATAGGACCACTCCACCGTGTGTCCTGGATGGGACTTGGTCATTCATGAAGTGCTTACCCTGTTTCATCACAGACTGATACTTGGGATGGACCACTTAGATTCTCACAACCTCCGCAGCTCTGTGATGTCCTAGTTGTAGTACTTACCACAAAGAGCCCTTGATACATCAGTGTCTCTAAGATTTTTGGGACACGAAAATTGTCATTTCACACCCTTAAATTGTTTTCTGTCTCTCTGATTCAAACTTGCATTTATCATTGGAGCCGAGTGTCCCATTTTCTAGGGAAACTTCTCCAAAGGTCTCTTACATAAGGAATGTTAAACACGTTCCACCCGCAAGGGCCCTGGGGAAAATGGAACTCTTGACCCACTTGAATGCAGATGATTTTGGCAGAAAGTGATGGGCTCTACAAAGCTGTGCAGCTGACCACTCTGTAGCTACAGAGGAAAAAATTATGTTTCCATTTTTTGAATTTCAATGTCCTGATTCCTTTGGAGTTATGGGTGTTCTTCTTTGCAAAGTGTATTGCTAGACATGTATAATAGTGTATCGAGAACACATAGGCACTTCCTTAACCTCAGTGCGGAAATAAAGACAGTAAAATTCAAATGTACAGGGTTTGGTACCACTCAAAATGGATTTAATTTTTTTGAGATACAAACTGTGTTGGTATTTAACACCAAATAAAGCACTGAGGTTGAATTTTTTTTTTTTCCCAATGTGTTTTAATTTTAGGAAGGGATTGGGCTTCCCTGAAAGAAGTGGACATTGCCATTGTCAGTCTCCCTAGATGGAGGCTAAATGTATGACCACTGTCAGTGAAAATTTGGATGGTGGCTCTAAGCTCCGGAAGCAAAGGCATTAGGCCAGAGTGAAGGGGAAACATTTTCGTCTCTCGACTCCTCACTGCATGGGGCCCTGGGCTCCTGAAGAGCAGACACGCTCAGGACACTGCTGTGGAGGGGGTGAGCGGACCTCTTCCAGCTCCACGTGGCAGACCCAAGCCAGGAGGTCCTGGCACGAGCCAGGCAAGGCAGCACTCCCCACTCCCGTCTGGGCCAGCGCACTGGCTCCGTGAGTGCAGCAGGAACCGTGACTGGGAGCATGGACCGTGAGGTCAGGGGGCCTGAATTCAAATTCTGACTTCTTTCTTTACTAGTTGAGCAAGTTGCTTTATTCTTTGTGATTCAGTTTTTCATGTATAAAATAGAAATAATGGCAGCATCTGGCGCATTGCAATCATGATTTATTGAGATAATAGGTTTAAGTCCCCCTTGACTTGACCTGTTTCTGTTTTTTCTATAGCACATGTCATTTTCTGATATCCATCTTATTATTCTTATTTTGACTATTTTTAATCGCCTCTCTCTTCCCAGTGGAATGTAAGCTCCACGAGGGCAGGGATTTTTGTCTAATCACTAGCATTGAGACTTTTTTGTACCATTCATAGTACAGTGCCTGGCCCACCATAGGTGCTTAAAAATGTCTATTAAATGAGTAAAGCACTTAGAAGGATTCTCCGTAAATGTAAGCTTTTATTACCATTGCTCTTTCTTCCCTTCCATGATCCCACAGTCTCCAGGAGAGTCTTGTTGTACACTGCAGCTCTGTCTCTGGTGTGCAGTGGATAATCCAGAATGTGCCCATTTCACAGCTGGGACAGGATGGCCAGGCAATCTCCGCTGTGGCACTGTCCTGCCCACACCATAGAGGGGCCGTCAGAAGCCACAGGAGTCCTGTCATGGAATTTACTTCTGGTTTAAAAAATATTTTCCTTATATAGAGGAAGAGGGGGAAAAGAGAGCTAATGGTACTTTATCTTTTTCTACTAGGGATGTTGACCTTATCCCAAGAGCATCACAAGCAGATGAGAAGTACGATGATTTATTGTCTCTTTGTGAAAGACATTTCATTTCACCCTTGGGATAACAATATAATAAACTAGTGATAATACTAATAACAATAAAAATGTAACTTAAATTTATTGAGTACTCTTCTAAGTCCTTCACATGCATTCCCAATAAGTGGAAATTAAGTAATGAAGTGGTGGTCACTTTAGGTGAGTAAACTGAGGCTCAGTGAGGCAATGTGTCCACTGTCCCTCAGGGAGGAGGCGAAGGGAGGGGAACCACACCACATGTGCCTGGTGCTTGTAAACACCCATTATACTGATTCTACATCCATGCACGGTTCTGGTTTTCAAAGGCAGGAGGCAGGCAGGGAGCCAGGGGGTAGGGGCATGTGAATCAGTATTCACAAAATAGTGCTTTAGCAGGTGTGCTAAGGTGTTCCGAATATGCACAGGGGCAGAACTGAACATGCCTAACCAAGTAAAAGAAGGTTTTCTACAAACAAAGTCATTTCCTAGATGGCAGGATGGATGTGGAAAGTTTTCATAGGTCAAGAGGTGGGTAAAGAAGGTCCACAGGGAGCAAAAACAGAAAGGTGGAAGGTAATTCTGCTCCCGGGGGATGCCGACCCATTCAGTGTGCATGGAAAATACAAGAATAGGAAAAGTTGGAGCATGATGATATGGAAGAAACAAATGAACTCACATTTTAATGAAGAAATGAACAATTAACCTTGATCTAAGTCGGGGGTTTCTAAACTTTTGTGGGTATATAAATCACCTTGGAAGCTTTCAAACAATGCAGCGTGCTGGGGCTCATTGGTCTGGGACAGAGCTCAGGAGCCTACAGTTATGGAGCACTCCAAGTGCTTCTGATGATATTCTGTGGATCACATTTCTTGAAATGTGGCTACTTGTGTCAAAAATCCAATGAAGACCTTTAAGAAGAGATAGACTAAAGGACATGGTCACATTCATGCTTTATCAGAATCCCTCACATGGAAGCTGAAAGATGATCTAGAGGAAGAGATGTGAGGCAGGGCAACTCTTAAGAGGCTGAACCAATAGTCCATGTGGGGGAGGCAAGTGAAGTGCCTGAGGCAGTGCGGGGAGGAGGAGGCAGGAGCTCTGACGGAAGCAGGCTCGGAGCCATGGACGGCCCACAGTGTTTGGGATTCTTCATTCAGTAGAGTCATGACCTGCTTCAGTCGAGTCTGGGGCAATGGTAGCTTGAAGGTCAGTACCTGCTGGGAGAACAATTCTGTCAAAACAAGAATGAGATATACCTTGACACAAAACAAGCCTAACACTCAAACAGAGCTCGATACAATAAGAAATATTTTGTGAAGTATGATTGCTCAACTTTCATAACATATTGGCTTTTAAATAAGGTTCTGGAGTATCTCATAGTTATGGGCACTGTTGATGGACTCAAGAATGTGAAATGCCAAAGATGTGCCACCACATCACCGTTTAAAGAGGATGGGGTGGCTCATATTCATATATTCAACATTTCCAGTAAGCCTACTATGGTAGGAATTGTGGTGGAGCAAAAATGATTCAGTTTCAGCACAGGCTTTGGGGTGGGAGTGATAGAGTAGAGTAATGATTCAATTCATGATGCAACTAGGTTCTAGGAGAGGCTTAGGTAAAATCATACAAGTGTTCAGAGGTAACGGAGATGACTTCTGGTTGGGATGATAATCCCAGAGGCAGTGGGCATTGGAAGAGGGACAGGTTGTGTATGCAGAGATTAGATGGAATTTTCCAGGCTGAGGAAACAGCTTGAGGGAATGACTCAAGAGAACCTGTGAAAACACAGGACATAGGAGCTCATATTAATTGAAGCTTAGGATTCATAAGGGGGTGAAGGATTGGAAATAACTAAAACAAAATGCATTTATTGAGCAGTTGCCATGTGCCATGGAGGACTCTATGTGCCTTGAATGTATTGACTCCGTATCTCACAGCAAACCTATGGGGTGGTTCCCAAGCCTGCCAATCAGAAGGGCTAAAGGACCTTGAACATGAAGAATCAGCTGGGATTTATTCCTCAGGCCAGTGATTTCAAACTGCTCTCTGCTGCCCCAGGATTCCATGGAGGTGCCTCAGAGGTGCTTTGAGGGATGCGAGAGGAAACCCAGGTGGCAAAGCCACCCCACCCCCATTTCTGGTTTAACTAAAGATGATTTGGTCTTATTTGTTTTGTATCCTAGGCTTATAAGTAAGGTCTCATTTGGATAAAAGATTATTTTGTTAATTTTTAAAGTAAGTAAATCATTTGGAGTAGACTCATAATGTATAAACATGAAATTTGTTATAAGAACTATATAAAGGCGAAGGATGGAGGGATATAGGAACATAGTTGGCCTGTATTATTGAAGCTAAGCTGGTATCAAAGCAAACAAGATTGGTATAGATTTAAGATGTTAAATTTAAGCCCCATGATAACTGTAAAGAAAATATCAATATTGGGGAATGTGCAAGAGCAGAGAATCGAGTATCGGTTGCCAGGGGCAGGAAGCAGGGGTAATGGGGAGTTAATACATAATGGTGTAGAGTTTCTGTTTGGGGAGACAGGAGTTTTAGCATGGAAGGTGGTGAGGGCACCGCAACATTGTGAGTGTGATTAATGCCACTGAATGCTATGCTTGGGACTGGCTGAGATGGGAAAGTTTATGTTCTCTATATATTCTCATAATTAAAAAAAGAAAAGAGAGCAATTAAAGAGGTGATGACAATTAAATGCAATACGTGATCCTCGGCAGGCTCCAATAAGGGAGGAGAAAAGGCTCAAAAGGACATTACGGGGCCACATAAAAAAACTGGGGTACACACTATAAGCTGTATATCAATATTAAATTTCTTGAACTTGATAAGTACACTTAAAGTGGTTACATAAGTGAATACCCTTGTTCATCAGAAATGTACATAGTAATGTTAAGTGTTCAAGGAGCACAATATATAGGACCTACACTCAAGTGTTCAGAAAATGAATTTACAAATAAATAGACAGCTGATAGATAAGATAAAAAGATAGATTGATAGGTAGATGGCTAGATAGAATGATACAGCAAATGTGGCAAAATATTAATATTGGTGGATCTGGGTATCTAGGGGAAGAGGTATGTTGGAGATCTCTGTAAGGGGTTTGCATTAGTTTTGTAACTGTCCTGTAAATTTGAAAGTATTTCAAAATAAAGTTTCAAAACAAGGTAAATCTTGGGATGTGTGTAGGATAACATAAAGAGGAAAGTCAGTTTAAAAGTTGTTTAAGTAGTCCAGGCAAGACAGAATGGAACCAGTGCTGGGAAAATGACAATGGCTATGGGGTTGGGGAGAGGCTGTGGCTGGATCCTAGTAAGACACAGGAGGGCTCTGGATGACTTGGAAGGGCCATCAGGCCCCAAGGGATGAGGGTAACAGCTCGGGTCTGGCTGTAATCAGGTGTTGTCTCATCCCACTCGCCACCTTCCGTCTGTGCAGAGGACCGAGCTTTTCCCCTGAAAGGAGTCTGCAGTTAGTCCAAACTCAGCATGGCTTCTCTGATGAAGAAAGACCTTGATAAATCTGTACTGATTTAATTTGACTATCCCATGACATCATCTCATGTTCAAGTTTTAGACAAGGTGGAGACAGAAGGTGCCTTTGCTTTTGACTTTAAATTCATGGAGGGAATGAGACAAGCTTTCAGACAGCTCTTGGGGTATGAAGTCATGAGGCAGAGTGGTGTAGTTGAGAAAGCAATGGTCTTGCAGCTAGGATGACCCAGGTTCAAATCCTGCCCTATTCATTTCTAAACGTATCACCTTGACGAGGTCTTCATAGCTGTTCAGGAACTGTTTTTGCATTTGCAAAATGAGGGAAATATCTGTCTCAATGAAATGTTGTGACAATACATAGTGATAATTTGTGTAATGCTCCAGCTGTTTGGTATTCTGCGACACTATGTGAAAATTAGCACTCCTACTTGCAACCAGAACATACTAAAAAAAAAAAAAAACTCCTATTCCTGTCTGTATCCAAGGTCATACTTAAAATCCTTAAGTTGTTTTTGCATATATGGAAGGCTACTAGGTAAATAATGATAATATCCATGACATTCTCTGAAGTGTGTGTGTAAGTGACAAATCAAGTAGGCCAGGCTGCAAATGAGGTTTGCATTCAGCTTGGTCCTGAGAAATGGTAAAACCATTCAATTTTAGATGAGAGAATCCCAACAAGGGCATGACATTTTATTATAGGTGCCATGTGGGGAGTCAGAAATCAACCGAGAACTGAGGTCATTTCATATTTCATACTGTACTTCGTCTTCATTCATAAGCATTTAAAGATTATTGATATACTTCAGGTGTGCTTTTTCTTTATTTTTGTGTTCTTGAAGGGTATATATATATATATATATATATATATATACACACACATACACATGTGTGTGTGTGTATCTGCTTTTTAAAAAAATCCAGATTCTCGATTTGAAAACAATAATTGTGAAGCACTTGGAGGTGAAGTCGAAGTCGAATACCAAGGACTTAATACCAATGCCAGTTGTAATTTGTCTAGACTACAAAAATAATCAATCTTTCATTGTTTTAAGTTCAATGAGTACACAGCAGTTGATGACTTTGCCTGAGATAATCCTTTTCAAATGCTATTTTCAATTGAAAAGCGCCTCCTGAATAATACTGAATTCCCCTCCTCTGACCATGGGCTGCTGCCTGCAGAGAGCAGCTCTCTGTGGAGGGGAAAGGGATGCTGTGGGAGCAGGAGCCTGTGTCCCACCTGGGACTCCCCCAGGTGCCCCTAGAGAAGGGCTGAGGGGGCAGGTAGAGAGGCGTGCAGAGTTTCTCCAGGCAAATTCCCTGTTGGGGATTGAGTCATGTCCCTCACAAAAGACATGTTCAAGTCTTAATCTGCGTCCCCGTGGGGATGAGCCCACGTGTGAATAAGACCTTTGAAGATGTTATTATTAGGGAAGGTGTGGACTCATTTGTGGACAGGATCTTCAAAGATGCTATTTAGATGAGGTCAAATCGAACCAGAGTGGGCCTTAATCCATATGGCTGAAGTCCTCATAAGGAGAGAAAATCTAGACAGAGCCCTAGATGATGAGCAGGAGAGTTAGAAGCCAGAAGAAGAAGCCTTGTGACAGAGGCCAAGATGCAAGCCGAGTAAGCCCAAGGATTGCAGCAAGCCAGCTCCAGAACACTACAGATTCCAGGAGAAAGCAGCATGTGTCAAGACCTTGATTTAGACTTCTAGTTTCCAAAACTGTGAGACAATGCATTCCTGTTTAAACCAACTCTTGTGGGGTATTTTTCATGGCAGCCCTGGAAAACTAAGGGTGGGCAGGACATGAACAGGTTCCCACTGTGATTTACTGAAGCTAGTTTATAGTGGCTTGCAAGATCCAGTCGTTAGAAGGGAAGACTTTGAGGAGTGCTTGTTTTTGCTGACGTGTCTCTGAATGTGCAGAGGAATCCAGGACTATTTTCTGTATATTGCTGAACTTTAAACTTCTCTTGACTCTTGAAAACAGAGAAAAAGAAACAGCCCCTTCTCTTTCTCTGTCTCACTTAGGAGGAATAAAATGTGTATCATCAGACTCTGCTTCCCTACAAAGCGCAGCTAGATCCTGAAATGGCCATTCTGATGAGTTTATTTCTGCATTTTGACAGATTTTCACAGAATATGATATACCTTTGAAGAGCAATAACATCCCAGATAACATCTTCAATGAGGTTTCTGAATGGCCATTAATTCCGAGTCAATAGGTTTGCTCAGGGTAAGTTGTATATGTTTGCAGAGTGTGTCTGTGGGTGTTCCCAGCACCAAGCTCACATGATTTAAAGAGAAGAGATTCTGAAATTCTTTAAGAAAGCAGCTTCAGGAAGGGAAAACACTTAACAGGATGGGATGGGTGGGGTAGAAGGACGGCCGCAAGTTATTTTGTATTTCATGGTATCCACTCAGTCCTCAAAGCAGAAACTGAGGAATAATTATTCATTCATTCACTTATTCCTTTGCCCAACAAATGTACTTGAGCATGAATGGCAGCATGTCCTGCTGGAGACACAGGTGGTCCATGCCACAAGGGAGTTGACAAGTGGGGGAGACAGTTATAAAACTAATCATTACCCATATACTTGTTTAATTTCACCTGTAATAGGTACTCTGGTGGAGAATTATTAGATGCAACAAGGGCAAAAGTAGGGGGATCCCACCAGGGTCTAGGCCATCAGGCAAGGCTTCCTCAAGATGTGAATTTTAGCTATAATTTGAAGGAGGAGTTAACCAGAAGAAAAGAAACAATAAAGAGGTCCAGAAAGATGTGAGTGGTCAGCAAGGTTCCTGGTATGTCCCTGGAGGAGACAGAGAGCCCCTGTGTCTTGTGTGTATTGAGGGAGAGGCGTGGTGGTGACATAAGGCCAAGAGCAATAGGCAGAGCTGGGAGGTTCTCTCTGATGAGACGTTTATCCTAAGTTCAAAAAAACTAGGGAGTGGCATCCTGAGGGCTTTGTTTTTGAAAGATATCTTGGACTGCTGGGGAAATATGGATTGGAAAGAAACAGGAGAGGAATGTGTGGGAATCCTGGATTCTAGAACTTCATCCTCACTCTCATCCATCCAATCACCAATTCTCACACCTTCCTGAATATCTACACAGTCTGCCCCACTTTGGGCATCCGAGGGCTTTCTATAAGAGTATGATACACAGAATCATAGGCATTGACCAAAACAATACAAGGATATAAAAGTTTGGAAAATGAACTTCAAATGGTTTATCAATTCCTGATTTCTTTTTTCTCTGTGATGAATGACACGTGGAGGCTGATTTTCAGGACCTTCCACAGGATGCTCTCTACATGTTTCTGTTTTGTGTTTTGGGGAATTAGTTATTCAACTTTTAGTAATAGGACCTAGCACTACTTTCTTCCCCACATGCCCCTCCATTTCAGAGTTGAATTATGGCCATTCTGCTACAGCTTTTCTTCTAGAGCAAAGAGTATCTGCTTATGGAGGGGTAAGTTGGTCTTCACAGTCTAGATCATGAATGCATTCATTCAACATTCTTGCATTAGTGCCAACTGTGCATCACATTCTGCCCTCCTGCTTGCAGGTGTCCCTGTGATCAGAGGACAAGAGACAAGCATTTACCAGGTTACTATGGACTTTTTATTGTGATCAACAATGAAACATGGATAAACTCCACTTTTTTCCCTGTGTCACTTTAATATGTTTTCAAGGGAAATGAAATAAAAATCATTTTCCTTTCTAAATATTGGATATTGGCAGTAATTGCTTGCAGAAAGAGGTTTCTGTCACCCCTTAAATTGTTTTTTTGCATAATTGATTTGGGAATGTGTTTTACAAACTTGAATTCTGACACTTGTACCAGGCTGCAATTTATTTCATTTTATCTAAGGAGCTATCAGTTTTAAGGTGTGCCATTATTACATGTACCCCTAAAAAAAAGAAATGCTGCCACTTAAACTATGACATCATGATTTCTTATCACTTCAAGTATTTGAAACTTGTGGAAAGATGTCCTTTAGACTTAATTAGACATTGGTTTTGTCATATATATAACTCTTGTACACTTATTTTTACAAAAAGTGAAATAACTTGGATAAGGTATTATAAAACTTCATATTCAGAGTCAAAATCTTCAGGGTCACTTTTCAACTCAGAGCTCTTGATGTCTGTTCTTTCCTATATCAAAGCCATTAAAAGCACATAATGGGAAACTTTTTCCCAAGTCACCAATATTCATTCTCTATATAGGCAATGACAACTACACCAGGATTCCAGTAGTATTCTGATTTGAGCATTCTAGAGAAGCTAAAATGTGGGGTGGGGGTGGGGGATAAAGGTATGTCAAATGTGTCTGAGAACTGATGCAAAATGGTTAAAATGTGATATAGATTGTACCAGAGATTTATCAAATGGTCTGGGGCTTATGTTGATCACTGGGAACCTGGATAATTGTACAGTGAAGAGCCAGAAGCCACATTTTCAACTCCAGGATCAATATTTCACTTACGAAGTTAGAAAGAAGGTCCATTATGGTTGTTTTATTGTTCCTCTTAAAATTCCATTTTGGACCCCAAACTCTACAACTCCATTTAATGCTGATCAAATTGCACCTTGGTGACATAGCCGGTGCCACATGACTCTTCTAAGAAACGGGGAGCCTTCATTTGGCAATAGCAGTAACTACAAGAGTCCATACAGCACCAAGGGAAACTTCTTTTCCTCTGGTTTTATATTTTATTTCATCAATTTTTCTCTTCTATTTCATTTCGAAAATTGCTGCACAAATCTCTGGTGGAGCTATATGTGTCAGAAAGGCTTTTTCTTACTTTCAACTCTTGTCATGTGTACTTCCCATTATGCACCTGACAGTAGGGATAATGGAAATGACCTGCAGAGGGGGCCTTTGGGAGCAGCCTGGCATCAGGCATTGGCCCCTAAATCTGAAGCAACAGTAGCCTGTGTCTCCCTGGTGATTCCCATAGGTTCCTTACTAACAAGCTAAATATATTTGTTATAGCATTCTCATTTGTTCTTCTCTATATATTCATATTATATATATTTATGAACCATACTCTATACAGTTACCTGGGATACTGTGACAGAAAGGAAACACCCTGCCTTCCAAGGGCTAGGAATCTAACTATAGGTCATACAAGATAATCAGTGACGTCAAAGAAGGTAAGTAAAGGGCATTGTGAGCGTGGTGAAGAGGGTTGGGGCACCTAAATCAGAAAAGGAGGAGGCAGGAGATTGGTCTTGAGAGGGGAAAAGTGACATGAACTGAACTACTACACATTAGGTTCAAAATAATAGCTTGGTGAATTCCGGTGAAGTTCAACAATTAGTTTTCATTGTTTTTTTTTTTTTTCTTGAAAACATCTTGATTTTTTAGTATGATTGAATGATGAGGTTACACAAAAAGTATTCCATAAAGAAACAGTGGTTAAAAGCCAATGTTTTTTTTTCTTTCCCTCACTTTTTAAAAAACTTTTTATTTTTATTGAGATGGTTCACATACCATACAATTATCCAAAGATCCAAAGTGTACAATCAATTGCCCACAGTACCATCATACAGCTGTGCATCCATCACAACAATTAATTTTTTTCAATTTTTAGAACATTTTCATTACTCCAGAAAAGACAGAAAGACGAAAAAAGGAAACTCAAATCCTCCCATACCCCTAACCACCCCCCTTCCATTACTGATTCGTAGTTTTGGTATAGTACATTTGCTACTGTTGACGAAAGAATTGTAAAATACTACTAACTGTATTATATAGTTTGCAATAAGTATATATTTTTTCCTATATGCCCCTCTATTATTTAACTTTTAGTTACAGTGTCATACATTTGTTCTAGTTCATGAGAGGGATTTCTAATATTTGTAGTTAATCACAGACATTGTCCACCACAAGATTCACTGTTTTATACATTTCCATCTTTTAACCTCCAACTTTCCTTCTGGTGACAGATGTGACTCTGAGCTTACCCTTTCCACCATATTCACACACCATTTATCACTATTTGTTATTCTCACAATGTGCTACCATCACCTCTGTCCATTTGCAAACATTTAAGTTCATCCTAGTTGAACATTCTGCTCATAATGAGCACCACTCCCCATTCTTTAGCCTCGTTCTATACCCTGGTAACTTATATTTCATGTTAATGAGTTTACAGATTATAATTAGTTCATATCAGCGAGACCCTGCAATGTTGTCCTTATGTGTCTGTCTTATTTCATTCAATATCGTGCCATCAAGGTTTCTTCATCAACCCAATTTTTTTTAAGATGGCTTTGTTCACACATCATGCATTCCATCCTAAGTAAACAATTGATGGTTCCCTGTATAGCCATGTATTTATGTGTTCACCAACATTACCACTATCTATATACGGACATCTCCATTTCTTCCGCAAAGAAGGAGGAAGAGTCAAAGAAGGTAGAGAGACAAAAGAAAAAGAAAGAAAGAAGACAAAACAAAACAAAACATGATAGCTAGGAAGCAACGAAAGGAAAGATAGCATTAAACTAAAATAGAATAAAGAGTCAGACAACATCACCAATGCTAAGAGTCCCATACCCTTCCCATATGTCCCTCCCCCCCATATGCATTTAGTTTTGGTATATTGCCTTTGTTATATTAAAGGAAGCATAA
Organism: Choloepus didactylus; assembly: GCF_015220235.1. Classification (NCBI taxonomy): domain Eukaryota; kingdom Metazoa; phylum Chordata; class Mammalia; order Pilosa; family Megalonychidae; genus Choloepus; species Choloepus didactylus. The sequence continues at coordinate 20,458,231 of NC_051328.1, read as the reverse complement.
TAACAATGTTTCTGTTAATTATAGTATCTAGTTTGCATTGATCATATTTTCCCCCCAATCCCACCCTATTTTTAACACCTTGCAATGTTGACATTCATTTTCTCTCCCTCATGTAAAAGCATATTTGTACTTTTTATCACAATCGTTGCACACCCTAGGTTTCATTGAGTCATACAGTCCCAGTCTTTATCTTTCCTCTTTCCTGCTGGTGTCCCACATGCTCCTAACCTTCCTTTTTCAACCATACTCACAGTCATCTTTGTTCAGTGTACTTGCATTGCTGTGCTACTATCTCCCAAAATTGTGTTCCAAACCTCTCACTCTTATCTTTTCCTTTCTGTCTACAGTGCTCCCTTTATTGTTTCCTGTAGAGCAGGTATCTTGTTCACAAATTCTGTCATTGTCAGTTTGTCAGAGAATATTTTAAGCTCTTCCTCATATTTGAAGGACAGTTTTGCTGGATACAGGATTCTTGTTTGGTGGTTTTTCTCTTTCAGTACCTTAAATATATCACCCCACCTCTTCCTTGCTTCCATAGTTTCTACTGAGAAATCTGCACATAGTCTTATCAAGCTTCCTTTGTATGTGACGGATTGCTTTTCTTTTGCTGCTTTCAGGATTCTCTCTTTATCTGTGACGTTTTATAATCTGATTATTAAGTGTCTTGGTATAGGCCTATTCACATCTCTTCTGTTTGGGGTACGCTGCGCTTCTTGGATCCGTAACTTTATGTCTTTCATAAGAGATGGGAAATTTTCATTGATTATGTCCTCTACTATTGATTCTGCCCCTTTTTTTCATCTCTTCTCCTTCTGTGACACCTATGACATGTACATTTCTACGTTTTGTGTTGTCATTTAATTCCTGGAGCTATTGCTTATATTTTACCATTCTTTATCTGTTCCTTTGTGTGTAGGCTTTCAGGTGTCTTGTTCTCCAGTTCCTGAGTGTTTTCTTCTGCCTCTTGAGATCTGTTGTTGTATGTCTCCATTGTGTCTTTCATCTCTTGTGCTGTATCTTTCATTTCCATAGATTCTGCCAGTTAGCTTTTTGAACTTTCAATTTCTACCTTATGTATGCCCAGTGTTTTCATTATATGCTTCATCCCTTTTGCCATAACTTCCCTAAACTTTTTGAATTGATTTAGTATTAGTTGCTTAAATTCCTGTATCTCAGTTGAAGTGTAAGTTTGTTCCTTTGACTGGGACATAAATTAGTTTTTCTTAGTGTAGGTTGTAGTTTTCTGTTGTCTAGGCATCTTGTTTCCTTGGTTACCCCAATCAGGTTTTCCCAGACCAGAACAGGCTCAGGTCTCAGAGGGAGGCAATAGTATCATGTCTGCCTGAGGGTGTGTCTTAAAAATTGATGCACCCTGTGAGGCTTCAAGTCACTGTGCTTTTCTGCCCAGCAGGTGGCACTTGTCAGCCTGTAATTCCAGACTGGTGTAAGGAGGTGTGGCCTGTGGCTGTTTTCCCCCAGGCTCTGTGGTCTGGTTCTGAATGGAAGGCAGGTAGTAGAGCTGGGCCCCAACTCTTTCCTCTTAGTGAAGATACCCTCCCTAGGGAGGGGTCATTAGCAGTTGAATAGACTCTCTTCCTGTGCTGTCTCCACCCTTGTCTGGGTCAGAGTGCTGGGAACTGAAAATGGCTAAGGCTTTCCACTGGGCAGCAAAAGGGACAGAGATCCCCTCTTCAGGGTGAGTTCGTGACCACCCTCAGTTTCACCCGTCAGCCAGAGACAGCACCCGGTCCTCTGGGCTCCCCCACCCTCCCAGAGAGGTCCTCTGGCTCTCCAAGGTTAGTCATCACCAAAAGCCTCTGTCTGCTTGTTGGGGATTTATAGCTTGTATTAAGTAATCCACGTTTGCCAATTAAAAGTCCAGTTGGAGCTCAGCTGAGCTCTATTGGCTTGCTCGGAAAGTGCTGCTCTCCAGCACCATGAGGCTTTGCAGTTCAGGCTATGGGGAGAGGGGGTCCTGATTTGGATCCACAGTTTTTACTTACAGATTTTAGGCTTTGACCTTGGACATTCTTCCCAATTCAGGTTGGTGTATGATGAGTGGATGGTCATGTTTGTCTCCCTGCAGTTATTCTGGATTATTTATTAGTTGTCCTGGTTGTTTATTAGTTGTTCCAGGGGGACTAACTAGCTTCCACTCCACTCTATGCCTACTTCTTAGACTCACTTAGTTTTCATTTTGATTGACTGATTAACTAGGATTCTGAGTCAAATCACAATTCTCAATATTACTATTCCCTGTTCTAGAGGCTTTCCCATATTCTTATTTAATCTCATAATGGCTGAATATAGTTATGTCTGTTAATTTAACTCTATGTCTAAAGTACCAGAAAAGTCAACATAAAATGATCAGAAATATATGAGAATTTTTAGATAAAGTAATTGGAAATTTCAGAAGTTTCAGGTCCGGTTTGATCAAGCAGTTTAACAATTCATCAAACACTCTTTTTAACCCGTATCTCCCTGCTCTGCCATTATGACTGTAGTTTGACTTTAAAGTTGTTTTGTACTATTTGCAAAATATTTGATAAACATTCCTTAGAGCCAGATGTTTCTTTTCCCCACAAGCAAGAGATTAAACTTACCCTCAACCACAAAGCAACACTTCTGGTCTCATTTGGGTTTCTCTGGCCTAAGTTACAAGTTTGCTAGGAAAGCAATCCTTGTGGCCTAATCAGTGAGATGTGAGGATGTGTTAGATGAGTCAGGGTCATCCCTTGGAGCTAGGGTTGAGTCAGCTCTCCTTGAGCCCACGGGATGGAAAATTCAGGCACATCAGAAAGAGAAAGGGACATGTCTGCTGGTAGACAGCAACAAATATCCACTGTTGTAGTCTTGACTGAACCATCCCTTTTTGTTAGGCAAGCTGTTTTGTTTATTTAGGACACAATGACAGAAGATAAGTGTTAATGGTTTTAGAGGGATTCTCAAGTGAATGGGGCTTCATGTAAAGCCACCCTGCCTGGGGCATCCCAGGAAATCACATCCTTGAGCTCTGTGATACTCCCCAGAGTAATGAGTAGCAATAGGAGTAACCACAGGAACACCTTGCACCTGTAAAATCCTCCTCTCTTCTCGACTATTGAAAGCCTTCCCATTTTTAGAGGTGGTCCCAGGCCACCTTCTCTGAGCATTTATGTCCGCTGGGGACACTCTCTCCTATGGACTCCTGCTGCCAACATCAGTACGTTAGCTCATCACAGCACAGGCCACTGGGGACTGTCACATTGCCATTGTAGGTAAAGAACGGGCTGTGGCACCAGCAGGAACCTCAGGGACCATCTAGTGGAAGCCCCTTGTTTTGCAAGCAAGAGAACTGGGTCTCAGTGAGATGCAGCAGGGAAGCCATGTTCCTCCAGGTGGTCAGAAGTAGGACACAGGCTAGAATCCAGGTCCTTGGCTCACAGCCAAAATTTCTTTCACTTTATCCCATGCAGCACTCCTCAGAAGATTCTGTTGTTTTCCACCCTTATTTAGATTAAACTTTCTTCAAAACTGAGAAATCGCTTCTATCTCATTTACTCTCTAGGAAGCAAATAATAATTTAAAATACATGGTAGATACTCATCAAATATTTATTGAAACCAGCTTTAAGATAGTGGAAACCAGACTGGGTTCCTATCCAAAGAACCAAGTTAGGACACTTCCATCTGTAAATGGCCCTGATAATTCCATCCTCAAGGAAGTATCAGGAAGATTAAATAAGATAATGGGGAAGTGTTCAGTGAGGGGTGTTGTTCTAGTTTGCTAATGTTGTGGAATGCAAAACATCAGATATGGATTGGCTTTTATAAAAAGGGGGTTTATTTGGCTACACAGTTAGTCTTAAGGTCATAAAGTGTCCAAGGTAACACATCAATAATTGGGTACCTTCACTGGAGGATGGCCAGTGGTGTCCAGAAAACCTCTGTTAGCTGGGAAGGCACGTGGCTGGTGTCTGCTCCAAAGTTCTGGTTGCAAAATGGCTTTCTCCCAGGACATTCCTCTCTAGCAAGCTTGCTCCTCTTCAAAATGTCACTCACAGCTGCACTGAGTTCCTTCTCTTTGAGTCAGCACGTTTATATGGCTCCACTGATCAAGGGCTACCCTGAATGGGTGGGGCCACGCCTCCATGGAAATATCTCATCAGTTATCACCTACAGTTGGGTGGGGTGCATCTCCATGCAAACAACCTAATCCAAACGTTCCAACTTAATCTCCACTATTATGTCTGCCCCACAAGATTGCATCAAAGAATATGGCTTTTTCTGGGGGACATAATACGTTCAAACCAGCACAGGTGTGGTACATTTTGCTTGCTCAAATTTTATAAAGGGGAAGGAAAGAAACAGTGCCACCTGTATGCAGTCTTCAGGGGCCAGGGGACACTTCCCTCATTAGATGAAATAACATTATTTTTTAACTCACAAGAAGTTGCAAACATACTGCAGAGAGCTCATGCTCTCATCACCCAGTATCCCCCAATAGTGGCATTTAAATAACTATTGTACATTTATCAAAACCATGAAATTTATATTGGCACAATACAATAATCAGTCTAAAGATCTGACTCAGATCTCACCATTTTTTGCATGACTCATCTTGTCTTTGCATATACTGAATGCATTTTAAAGCCTAGCATTTTAGTGCAACAATTTGCAGAGCATGTGGAAAGAAAAGTTCAGAATTTGAGCAAAGGTTTCAGTAAGTCAGAACTGTCAGTTCCCTTCCCAGACCAATGCAGCAGAGCTGACCTCACTCCAAACAGTGGCATCAAGACAGAAGACAGACAAGTCAAGAGCAATCGAGCCCAACCCCCATCCAATCTGGATGGTGTGCCACAGTCAGGAAATGAGACAGCTGTTGAACAATGCTGATGGCACCCAGCGTCATTTGTTTCATAATATGTCACCAGTGTCAGCTGACATTGGATTTCTATTTGAATTTTAATGAAAATGCTAATGTGGTACAGGGGAAAGTGCCTGGGCCTCAGTTCTGTAACCATTCAAATGAGTCACTTCATGCCAACAGCACCTCCCTTGAAGGAGATAAGGCTCTTGGCACAATACCGGGCAAAAAGTAGGTGCTCAGTTAACGAAGAGTGCCATTCTACTTATCACTCCCTTCTCCTGTGACTTTCACATTCTGCATGCTAATGATATGACCAAATGCTTATTCTTTTGTTCTTTTAAATTTTAGAGTGCCTTACAGTTTGTGCAATGTGCACACATAGATATTTCTTACTTGCTCCTTTCAAAAACCTTGTGAGACTCCAAGGGATGACTCCCTTGAGGTCACACAGGTAGTAAGTGGCCGGGCTAGATCTATTACCCAGTCTAATTACTCCAAATTCTGTGCTCTTCCTGCTGAACCTAGTCGTCTCCCAGATGCCAAAGGGGCTGTCAAGATGCTTCTGAAGAAGAGAGATGAAATAGCACTGGATAATTTAGGGGCAAAGGAAAGAAGGCTTTCACGTTTACAACACAGCCGAACCTGGAGCGTGAGTTCATCTCCTCGAGGGCCGCACCCGGGAGCCTTTGACAGTGATACTGAGCTTTGTTTTTGTTTTATGTGTTTCCTGTGGCATAGAGAGGATATTTTTGTCCTTTCTCCTGTTCTCTGCCAAGTCATCTGTTTGGCCGCCCATTAACTGAGGATATATAGTGTGTTTCTCTTTTCTGCTGTAACCTGGAGTGTTAGAGTGAAAAGGTATCCAGATAATAGATCACTTTTCAGTTTCTGCACAGAACCTGTTGTTTCTGAGGTAATTAGCAAATGGCTTGGCAAATGTTATTGGGCAGAGGACAAACTGGGAACACACACAATTATTTCTCCAAGTTAGAAACCAGAAGCTACTTTTGTCCCTTTGAGGAGGGAATATAAAACATCTCAGCAAACATATCTTGTCTGGTGGTTGTTGTCTGCCAGGTAAAGAGACTCTACAGCCCTCTGTACAGAAATGCTGAGGAAAAATAACTAGTCTGCCTTCACCACTAGCCTTCACCCTCCTCTATCTTCACTCAAAAAAATTGTGGCCTCTGCCTCAAGGAATTGGCTTGAATTGGAGCCTGGTATGGAGAGAGCTCCAGCAGGAGGGGACAGGGTGAGGTGTGGGCTGGGGAGAGTCCTCCATTGCCCTCATGACCCTGGGCAAGCTTTCATAATCCCCGAGGCTCCTTTGTTCCCTCATTTGTAAAATGTGGGTTCTGATATAGTCTTCAAAGTGTTAATGTGAGGATTCGGTAAAATGATGTTTGTTAAATGTCTAAAGTAATACTCTGACATAGAGTAGGTGCTTGAGAAGTGTCCTTTTCAACCCTTTCCTCCTGTCATGTTTTGTTCATTCCCCATAGGCAACTAGCCAAAATATATCTATCACGTCTTAAAGAGCTGGCACAATCTTGCCTGGTGACCCACTTAACTCATTTGTGCGCCTCTTACTGCCCCAACCCTCTTGGCAATGAGGCCCAAGCTCCCTGCCTGCCGAGAGCAGGGCCGCCATCTTGGGAGGGCACTTTGAGCCTGTCTGTCTGGTTACTCTTCCCTAAGCCCCTGTCCCCACCTGCCATGGGAGGGATGGGAGCAATTCTCCAGTGAATTTGCCAGTTACTTGGAAGATTGCTTCCCAAATCAGAAGGCCGTTGAGATTAAACTGGTAGTTACCACAAGCAGATTTCCCAAAGTGTTCACTTACCTGTATCCAATGCTGGATGAGGGGCTGGGATTTTGAGTGACCTTTGAGCACAATTTAAATTGTGACTGACGTGGATAAGTGCCAGAACTGGAGGGAGGTCATCAGTGATGATGTGGTACTCAGCCGTGGGGTACGGGAGGTGTCAGTCAGAACTGCAGACCTCCAGCTGAGGGTCTCTTTCTTCCTCTGTTTGAAGCCCACTCACCTTTCCATACCCAGTTCAGATGTCTCCTTGACTCCCTATCCTCAACCTAAGCTAGAGTAATTACTCCGCACCTGCACATTGATAGTGTCCACAGGGCTGTCCACACCCGGTGATGATTCTTGATGCATGCAGGAGCTGTTTGCCTCCTCTGGTTGAGATTCATTTGAGATCAAGGACCACTGTTTGGGGCCTCTCCCAGTGTCTGTCGCATGGCAGGCAGTGATGGTTTGAGAAGGAAGGGAGGGAGGAAGGAAGGAAAGGAAGAATGAGTCCTCCATTTTAAGCCCCTTTACTTTTTCTCTTAATATCAGGCCTTTTTTGTTTTGCTCTATGATACAGATCTGTGCCCCACCCCTGTTTCCACCTTCCTCCGTTCCCTGCAGTCTACTCTCCACCGCCACCTATGACAGAGGGAGAGTAAATCAGGACCCTTTACTTCCCAGAATAGTCTACTCCCATGAACCTTTCTATGTATACTGCTTATAATTAGATTTGATTGCATAAAAAGGGGAAAATGAGCAGAGGCTTAAACCAAGAAAGAGACTTATTTCTTTGACAAGTAAAAGCAATACAGAGATGGGCAGCCCAAGGTGCCAGGGTGGCTCCTTCCTTTGTATCGCCATCTTTTTGCTCCATCTCATCTTTAAGGTTGTCTTATGATCCAAGATTTTTAGTGGACTTGCAGCCGACAAGTACAAGTTTTTCAGGCTGGGAGAAGGAGGAAATGCAAGAGAGTAAAAAGAAGCCACTCTGGTGAATTGGCTCTCATTAAGGAACCAGCAAACATCACTTCCACTTACACCTCTTTGGGCAGAATATAATCACATGGCAAAACTTGTTTTTTTTTGTTTTCTAAGAGGACACTGTGCCCTCCTTCCCAAAACTGGGGTTCTGATATTAAGGAGCACTGAGAGAATGAGTGATAAGGTGGGTATCTAGCAGCCACTGCATCCAAGAAAAATTAAAAGGAAAATAATGAAGATGAAATAAGTTGTGTTTCCCTCCTCTCTGTAAAGACTCAAGCCCCTAAATGCCATTGGGCCTGGCAAGAGCAATTCAAATGCCCATCTCAGGAAGAGAGAAAGAAAGAGGGAGAAAAAGATGCTTCCTTCTTAGTTTCATGGATACAGCCCAAAGAAATCAACCAGCAGGAAAGAAACAAATGTTTATTGATTTCTTACTTGCCCCTGGCATCAGAACACGGTTTATCTTGTTTAATTCTCACAACATCCTCAGGAGATAAGTACTAATATTCCTCTGATTTGAGCTCAGAGAGGTTAAGTGACTTGCCCAAGTTTGCAGAGCTAGTAAGGAATGAAGCTGAAATCCAAACTAAATCCAACTAGCTTCTTCTTGTGGTTTAACAGAAACCCTAGAGGAAAAGGTAGAAGAAGCAGGAAGAGGCATGACAATATCTCAGACTCAAAACACAAAATGCCCTTGAATTTAGTTTTCAACATTTGGTGTAGAATATTAAATGCTCATAGTGCCTTTAATGTACAGGCATTTGTCTTATAGACAACATTTTCTGCATACATGAATTTTGAAAATATTTTAAATCTCAACCAAGATGCTCTGTAGTGGTGATGGAGGGGAGAGAGAGAAGGTGAATGCAAACCTTCAAAGTCTAAATGAACGAGTGGCCTGCTGACCACCTAACTCATGAGAATTTCTGCTATGCCAGAGCAATGCTAATGCTTATTGGTGTGAGAGCTGGGCTGTGCTGGGCTTTTGAAATACATGGGCCATTAATGGAGACATGCTGGAGCTGCAGAAGGAAGCTGTCACGCATTCCCTTAGGGATCAAAGGGAACTGAGAGGTCACTGTAGACAGCCCCTGACACGTGGCAGGAAGCTCTGTAGTATCACTGATGAGCAGTCATCCAGCCTTTGGAGGAGGACTTTAAGATAAGGGCTTGTGGTTTTTCAAAGCAGCATTCCATCCCTGGACAACTGTTTTTCAAATAAACCAAGAACCCAGACTCCTGAGGCCCTAATCTAGCTACAAGTCACAAGTATACACTGTGGTATAGACATTATCTTCAATAATTCTAACATCGTACAGCCAGGAAGATGATCACAGGTCATCTGGCTTCAGAGTGGATGTTCTTTCCTTACAAGTCACTGAATCTTTGTCCTGGTTCTTGATCCTTGTTCTCACCCTTTGGTCCACACTTCACTGATCCTGGCTGTCTAAGTTTTGATGTTGACATTAATGCTTCCATATAGCACACAATTTGAAGACCATTCATCATTGAATTAAGCTTCCCAAGACAGAGGTCCTCTTGTTCAATGTGTGTGTGTGTGTGTGTGTGTGTGTGTGTGTGTGTGTTTTACTACAATATCCAGAAATGAGCATAATATTCTGGCTGTGGTCAGGATGAGGTGGGATTTGCAGTCTCTGGATCTGAAGACCCATATAGCCCTTCTGCTGGGCTTGTTCTTCAGTTGGCTTCAAATAAAAGAGCTTCAGGAGCAGCTGGGTCCCTTAGGCTAACAAATCACAACTGTAGACTCACTTGACATATCAAAGTTAAATCGTCAAATGCTGTTTTCCTAGAACTCAATCTCATGCAATCGGTATTGAACATCTGGATAGGACTTCATATGCAGTTCTATCGCTGTTGATCTTATTTCTTTCTGTCCTTCTTTCAGACTTGTTGCCTCTCTGTGTTTAAGACTTTTCCTTTTCAGGATGCAACGTGTTATACAGAAAGAGTACTATTGTTAATATTGAGTTATCTGTGTGGTGTTCTAAACCATCCCCAAACTGCATGGCTTCCCTCAACAATAGTCGTTTGTCTTGTTCCTGAATCTCACAATTGGGAAGGGCTTAGCTGGGACAGTTCATCTTTGCTCCCCATGGCTTCCACAGAGGAGATTCAACAGAGGACTGGAGGATCTACTTTCAAGAGAGATCTCCTCCATGGCTGCAAGTTGGCGCAGTTAGCCGCGAGCCCAGCTGGGCCCATGGGCTCTCCACATGTGTCTCTCCACCAGCGTCTCTGGCTTCCTCACAGCATGTTGACTGGGTTCCAAGAGTGAGTGTTCCAGAGGTACCAGAAAATAGCTGCCTGGCCTTTGACACTCCAGCCTTGGAAGTCACACTGCATCACTTCCACCATACCCCCTTCAGCCCAGATTCAAGAGCAGGGCACAGAGACCCCACCTATCAATGGCAGGTGTGCCCAAGAATTTGTGGATGCCATTTTAAACTGCCCCACACATCTATCTCTGCATGTGGCCAGTTCTGATATCAACATGTGTGGTATCTGGCACTAGTTACTTAACCACTGTAGACCCCACTTGCCCCTTCTTATGTGTTGAGAGAGTAGTATTTGTGAAAAGGTGACTAGACTGTGAAACACCTGCCAGCATGCCTTCTCAGAAAGTGCAGGTTGGTTTCCCCACTTTCACTCAGTTTCTTCCTATTCAGTTCATGTTATCTGAATAAATCAACTCATCGAAGAGGATTGTCTCATCCTCTCTAGCTTCTTATAAGTTTTTAAGAAAACTTTCAAACAAGTCAGAGGGCTAGGATACACCAGTTAAGGCCTCTCTTCAGACTGACCAGCCGATACTCACCAGGTATAGTTACTCAGTCTACCGTGAATCCTTGTAACCTCTTGGAGCTTGGTGTGGTTTTTTAATTGTTCTCTTCCGAATGTGCCATACTCTAGAAGTGATTATGAAGGAATAAGCAAACAAATGCGTAAATGGGACCCAGTATGTTAAGCAATTCCAATGCTAGTTTTATGACAGACTGTATTCAAATAATAATTTCAAGATGCAGGGTCATGAATTTATTTTCTGCACAGTCAGATTAGGTGTTTATCTAGGGAGATTTTCCAGAGAAAATGCCTTGAAACGCCTGAATATATGAAATATTATGTAAACATAAATTTGATTGGAAAATTTTTTGGCAGCTCAATTTGGTCCCATGTTAACTTCACAGCAGGCCACCTAGTCTTACCTCAATGGATGTGATTACTAAGGAGAAATCTCTCAATAAAATACTTGCAAAATGTCCACTTTGTCTGTTGGTGTCTAGCTGATCATATCATTTGATTCTTGGAATACTTAAAGTGGTTAGAAATCTTCAAGGAATTATTTTATATATTTGAATAAAACTGTTAATTATTACATTCTGTTGTGAAGGCATGAACCAGGGGAAAGATAAAAGCATCTTTCAAATTTAATGTCCCAATTAATTAATTTTTTCTTACAAAGTTGGAGTCCCAGCCAAGGCTTCTAGAAACATTATAGAAGATTGATGTCAAAAAGATAAGAATTTAACTGGGTCAAGCCTAACATCAGATTATTCTTAATTAGGAATGAATCTTTCTATAATTTTTATAAAATTGGCTGAGTAACAGATGATGCACTAAATTACTAAGTAATTCAAGAGGTATATCATCTGAAAATGGGCTGCTCCTTTTTGCCTATTTCATCAACTGTGCTCTCTGCCCTTATTCATTCTGTAGATTGTTGTTTATTTTCCAAGTTTAGAAAAATGCCACCTTTAATTACAGATGGTGACCAGAACATGTATTCTCCTTCATTCCTACTCTCTGTATTGAATGTAAAATATCTGCCTGGATTGGAAAACATGTGCTTGTGTCAGAAAAGGCATCATTTCCCAAAGGTCACATTTGAAACTTGTTCAGCAAGTCAGCCTGGGCTTGTGGGTTGTGTGTTGTGGTTTTCAAGAATCAGAAAGGCCAGTCCCTCAGGGCAACTCCAGATACTAGTGAGGAAGGTAGTTTTCTTGGGGAGAAGGGAGAGAGCGTGTTTAAGAGGTTTATTGTACATTGTTTCACAGCAACATGGTGAATCTCAAAAAGATAATGTTGAGAACACACGTGTAAGTTTATGTATATGTAGGTAAAATTCCACTAACCTGTACACTTAAAACTTGTGCTTCTTGCACTATGTGTACTACACTTCAATACAATGGCACACACATGCAAAGAATCAGTTTGATGATAAAATATATATATGTCAAAAGATCTCAAGTATGGTGGCTCAAATTTCCAATCTTAGAATAAATATTGTCTTTACTATGTCATGTTTGTCAAAGCGTGCACCCCTAGACTTATGCATCTGAATCAGCTTGGGTACTTGTTAAAAAATACAGATTAGTGAACTACCACCCCATCCCAAGCCCAACTGACACAAGACCAGTGGAGATGGGCATTTGAGAAACCTGCCTTTTCAATAAGCACCACAGGCGATTCTCTTACCTTCTAAAAGAAAATCCTTGCTCAAATGCATTTTGAAGGGGGTGATCTGTGAACCCTGTAATTCAGCATGTCTGGTTAGCACAGACAGGTTCATCAGAATTATTAACAGGATCTCAAGGAACTTCAATTCAGAACCAGCACTTAAGGGTGGGATAAAGAGTTACGAAGCTTTTATCAACCTTTAACCAAGCATCTGCCATGAGTCTTTGTTTATGCTATCTCCTTTAATTTTCACAGCCAGGATGTGAGACATATCAATATTATTCTCATGTATAATATAAGAGGTATTAGCCAAGGTTAAGCTGAAAAAGTCAGCACTCAAATGTCATCCCTATTAGAGGAGGAGCCACCAAGATGGGCTCAACTCCATAGCCCAGACTTTTAGCAACCACACTTCTCTGAACGTGCGAAATGTGTGATGTTTTAGGCAAAGAAACCACATCTGAGATAAATTGGGACAGAATGTGGGAGAGGAATCTGCTTATGAGCTGGAATCAGACGGAGCGAGGTTGCCAACTCCATAACCCGCTACCTCTCCAAGCCTCCTTTTTGTCTCTGAAAGAGAGAGAAACCTTCCACCTTACAGATATTGAACAAGCTTACCTGAATAAATAGCCTTCTTAACACTCAATCTCTGCCTACACAGCTTACAGGTTTGTGGTTAGCAGAGGGAATATTAATAATTAATGTCAATGGGCTGTGACAGGTGCTCCCATGTCCGTAGTGTCATGCATGGGGGATGGGATGGTGACTCCCAAGGAGGATGTGGGCTGGGGCAGGCCGGGTGGGAGAGGACCCAGCCTAGAGAGGATGTATTCTGAGCACTGAAGGAAGAGCAGGATTAAGATAATGGGTGTGAGTTTGTCTGTGTCAGGGTATATACCCTGGGGAGAAGAGAAAGCCAAGCAGACACCTCTCAAGCAATTTCATAGGAGGCAAGCTTCAAGACCATTTGGGAAAATATAGGATTTTAAAGTGAAAGAAAGCGTAACAACCGTGGGCAGGGAGGTGGGGGCAGGTTGAAAGGGGCCTTGAATGCCAAGTTACCAGGTTGGTCCTTCCCTGCAGGGAAATGAAGGTTGCTGCTCCAGAGCTGAAAGAATGCACCAGATACATAGGAAGGTCACTCTGAAGGCAGCCTTAAGAATTAATTGATGAACCATTTCCTGTGAACACGTTTGCCTTTTCTTTGAATGCACTGACAGATCATCCCCTAGAATTATCTCTTCCCTTCCATTTTCTTAATCTCCCCTTTTCCTTCTCAGTTTCTGGGCCAGACCTTTTATTCAGCAACATAGTAAGCCTAATGTTTAGAGAATAAAAGTTTGTATTTCTTGAATAAATCCTGCTTTATAGAAAGCACATTAAGCCATTCACCCGTGGATTGAATTGATGCATGCATATTGCCTATAATTTGATTCCATACATTTCTATTTCTACCACTTTGTTATGCACTCTTAAAGCTATCCATTATAATGTTCGGATATGCAGGTAGGTGAGGTTAGTCCACTTTGTGACAAATAAGGATAAATGAATCTAGTCATTCATATGTTCATTTCACTATAAAATGGTAAATATCTAAAAAGAACAATGGAAAACCGACTTTGAGTTCAAGTTAGCTAGTGCACATTTAATTTTGCTGAAGCTTAGGTCAAATTTAAAATCTCTCACACTGCTGAATTGAAATGTTGCACCCAAAGAGTGTGTGACAGGCCACATATAGCTCGGGTAGAAGAGAGAGCGCATCTCGGAAAGAATTATCTCCCATGCTAGAGCGACCTTATGCAAAATTTGTAATTGTAAAATTTGACCTTATGAATCACGCAGCATAATGGCCACTGGGAACATCAGCTCTTGCTTAGGCTTGCCTCTGTCCAGATTTTTTTTTTTTTTTTTTTTTTTTAACTCTGTGAAATAAACTTCAGCTTTGTTTACACCCTTTTTCTGTTCTTAAATGCAAATGAATTTCTGTTCAATGGTAAAACTGAATACAGTTTGACTTCAGCATGTACAAATTTCCACTTTTCTCTGTTTTCACAAGAACTCTCTTCATTTCTGGACATCACCTGTATAAACAACACAGAAAAATTACACAATTAAGCTTGACTGAAATGTTTCTTTCCCACAGCCACATTTCTCCGGGCTCTATTAAGAGTATCTATAGCTGCTGTCTAATCAGAAGAGTTAATTGAGCCCACTATTCGTCATGAGGTGGTAGTAGGGTAGGAAATAAACATTCCTTGAATATGGTGCTGGACACTGTACATGTGTTTGCTTATGTAATCCCCTGACACCTTCAGGCTATTCATATTTTAAAATGGAAGGAACTTCAGCTCAGACAAGTGAAGTGACTCCAGCAAAGCCATAAGGTTAGTCCCGCTGAGTAATGTGAGGTGCAGAAGAGAGAAGGAGAAATAAGTGCTTATGGAAGTTAAGAACCTTTAGAGAAAAATGAGTGCAACCTGAAAAGGCAGCAACGAGATCTGAACAAAGGCAAACAGAGGAGTCAAGAAGGTAGAGTCAAGCACAACAGAAACAAAAAAACTCTGAATCCATTATAGAAATCTGAATATGGAAAATAATAACAGATTCAGCTATAGCTATAACTTTACCTCTAGGACGTAGCTGCAATGTCGTACAATTAACTAAGTTTGGGGTGGACAAAACAGATATATAACTTGCTCTCATGGAGGTTACAGCCTAAGGGAAAATAATGCTGAGGCATGTCTGTTACTCAGTAAAATTTAAACACTAATGGTGCCTTTAAGTCACCTTTATGACACTTTTTGGGAAAGGTGCCTTTTCCAAAAGGCAACAAGGGCCAGCGGCAACAAGCCTGCTTGCAAACACTCTGTGGGGGACATGAGCGGCTCCCTCTTTTCTTCCCATGTTTGCCTGAGTTTGCCTCATCATTGACTCTTGCCCAGGACTTATACTAGCTTTCATTCCGATATGCTTAAAAAATTACCTTCAGGTGCCTATTAAGCCTCTATCCCTAAATGTGCACTGGCTTTGATGTTTGATGTCTGTGCCTTTGAAACTAACTTTTGCCAAGTCTCTGGTTTCAGTTTGAGGATACTCTGCTTCGCAGCTGCTGAGCAGCTGAGCTAGGATTCCAATTCAGTTCTTTAAAATCCAGATCCACCCTGCCCCAACCCTCCAGGGCATTGAACAAGAAGCAAATTTGCATTTACACATCCTTTTCAGTTTCAGATACTTTACAAAGGACTTGGCTTTTTCCCTGTCCAAATGTCCGCCTTACTGGTTTTGTGTGTAGTTATATTTCTTTTAATGAATGAATAAATGAACAAGATTAGAAAATCACTTTCAGGGAAACATTTTTTTTCATCTTAGAAAAATAAGAGGCTTAGGTGAACTTGGCATTAAAGGCTGGAAATAAGTAGTCACTCAACTACAATTAGGCCTCCCTGGAAAAGAAGTTTGGCTTTTGAATTAGGAGAGTAATTCAGCTTTGGGAATTTCCCAAAGTGCTTTATGCCAACGTTGCAGCATTAGTCATTTCAATAATATCTTCCTGTAGTGCCTGAAAGTCTTGCTGTGATTTTTGAAATTGAAGACCCAAGAGGCTCTAAGTGGAAATAGATATTTTTACTAGCATACGTGGTCCTTAAACTTGGATCAGTTGTTGCATTTTATCAATATGGACTTCAGAGAAAGAGAGGGCATGATGTGGGCTGAAAGATGGGCAGTGAGCACGTTGATAAAGACAGGTGCTGATTAGGTCAGGGAGAATTATCTCAGGAATCATAAAGATCATGATAGACTTTAATTTCAGAAAGATCTATGTTCAAATCTCTGGACTGAATCTGACTAGCTGGGTCGTATCAGCCAAGCAACTCCACGTCTCCAAGCCTCCTATGACATAAAGTGATGATAATATAGACATTGCAACATTGAACCGGTTGAGTAACTGGAGTTAGAAGAAATAAACACTAGGTAAATGACCACACTCCTTGACACAATCAGAACTAGACCTGAGGTCGGTATGAATTCTCATATCCCCAAATCCTTGTATCCCCAGACTGAGTAGATTGGCTGGTGCAGAGCAGGTGTGACCACGCCAGAGGCCAGATCCTTTTCTGATCTTTGATTCAGAAGCTATTGATATTCTCCCAATAACATCTTCGGTGAGCATGCAAGAAACATGTCAGAAAGGAGTACTTGCTAAAGACTCATGATCCCAAGTCCCAGCTCTGTTACTTCGTGCAAAAGTGGAGGCAAGTCCTCAGACCGTGCTGGTCTGTTTCATGAAAACTTCAAGGTGGCAGAGGGGTAGTGAAATTGGAACAAGAGAGAACTTGAAGTTGTCTCATGTTTTACTTTCAATAATTAAAAGAATACAGCCCTCATCTATTTATTTCTTCAAGTGGCTGGATTCTCAGCAAGGACATGGATCTGGCAAAAAAGTAAAAGAAAAAATCCCAAACTGAACCACAATATGCTGTTTTTCATAAAGAATAAATTGATATATTGGTGTATTGTTGGGATATTTTCTCTTCTTTTCATGAAAGAATGGCTTTAAGGAGAATTTAAGTTTATGGTCTTTGTCAAATATATATGTCTGTATTTTCATTTAAATGTAAATGCTGCAGTGAGTCTTGGGAAACACAATATACACACTCCATAGCCATTGCAGAGAATCACCAGGAACAGGGAGCTTTTCAAATTGAAATTCTTTCTTAAATTATTTTTTAAGTCTCTCAAGATCATCTTGATAATTAATTTCTTTGGTATTTTTAAACTTCTTTTTTTTTTTCCTGCAAAGAGGAAGAAAGGAGCAACATAAGTGGAAAAGCTTCGATTGTCAAGACGACACAATGTGCTGCTAGCTGGGGAGATATTTGTGCAACTTACATAGAGATATAAATATATTAGTTTGGGGATTGCTACTTTCAGAGCAAATATTACATTGTCACAAACATCATACCCTCAAGCCAAGGTATGTATTAATGACTTCATTATTAAAATTTGGTTACTGTTTCAGAACTGTAAATCCATCACTTATGATAATTTTATAAAATGAAACCACAAATATTAATAAAAGTTTTCAGTTTAATAGACCATCAGCAATAACCAGATATAATAATTCTGGGAAAGTTAAGAAACAATATTTTTAAAGTGCAAGAAAATATTCCCTGATTCAAAATTATAACCAGAGTTTTCAAGCACCATTCTGGACAACAAATTTCTCCTACCACCCCCCCATCCCCCCTCACCCCCCCTCACTCCCCAAACCCCTCCGCCTCCGCCAAAGTACACAAATTCTTCTCTTTCTACAGAATGCAGCCCATTTTTTCCCTAGCCTAACTTTCAAGAGCATTACCATCTTGCTTTGTATTAACCTTTCAAACTGCTTTCCCAACACTCCCCTTTGTGACATTGCCTCCTTCAGCAAAACTTGCACCCTCAAAGTCTGCCTCCCCTAAGGCATTGCATTGTCTTCTGATTTGTGCTTTAATCGCACATCTTCATGCCCCATTGTACCCATGTTGTAAGTTTCTGTTTGTCTTTGGGGTTCAATACATAGGCTGTACCAGAATAGGTGCTCATTAAATATGTGCTGAAGGAATACTGCCTCTTCTTTTCTTAAAGCAACCTGATACAGAAAGGATCTCCTTTTAATTTGTTGTTGTTGTCTTTTTTTCCCAAATAACCAAATTTAATTAAATTTTGGTTGGGATTGAAGCTTTTTACCCAATGTCTTGCACATAGTAGGTTCTTGATACTATATCTATGATGAATGAATGAAGTTAAAAAATTGGTTTTGGTTTCTATGAATGAGCCATAGACTTTATATTTCTAGGGCACACAGAAAAGATTTAAAAAAAAAAAGAAAACCATTTAAGCTCATTAGGGAAATTTCGCCAAAAGAAAATCTGGAGATCAAGCATGGCTGCTGTATGCCAGGAAATTGTTTTTCTTTTTAATCAAGTGAACAGCCATTTATGCAGTTAATAAGCCAGCCGGATTGTTCAGAGGGAGGTGGCTGGTCCCCACCAGGTTAAAGGCCGACAATTATAATGTATACATCACAGATTGAACAAGATTGAACTAGAATTACAGAAGGAAGCAGCGACCCAATTTTTTTTTTCTCCAGTATTGCAGAGAGTCAGTCTTTTTCTGTTCTTTCCTACTTTTTATCCCCATCCCCTCTTAGTCTCATTTTAGTCTCATTTGCACAGATTACACACAGATCCATAACAACTCTGCACACCAAATATGCCCCAGCTACATCATAAGTATTTCAAAGTACACTATTAAGGCAAAAAGAAAATCGAATCTTATTAACAGGATTAACTTCTGAACAGCAAGTCTCAAAATACATTAGAAATAGAAGTGACAGTGTCAGCAATAATACTCTGAGAAATCATTTAATTAAAACTCCTTTATTTTTAACTGATTACTTATGTGTTCAGGTGTCTTTTAGCATTAAAATCTGGCAAAGAGGCTATCCAAGTAGGCCACAATTCCTTAGGGTATGTTTGCTGGAGATTGTTTCTTAAAGTCACATTGGATACTCTGTCTCTTGCACCATAGCAAATTGATCTATCCTCTGCAGAAAACTTAAAAGGCCCATGCACAGAAGAGGAGGAAATTAATATCATAAACCTATTATGAAACATTTCAAGTCAAAATAAGATTTGGCAAAATGAGAGTCCTCGATGGTGGGCAATGGACATTCTACATAGCCCATGGTTACAAGACCAAGTCATTGGTTCCAGAGTCTTCAAAATTAAATGTCTCATTCTTTCTGAGAAAAGGAGGTCTTCTTTTGTGTTTGATGCCATGATTTTGACTGTTCCCGCAGAATTTACAATAACTCACTTGTCCATTCATTATTTTTTCATGTATCAAATATTCCACCTGTTTGGAGGATAAACGCATGAACAAAGCAAGTCCACATCCCCAGGGAATAGAGATGCGATTTCCAGACAGGTGGATCCAATTTAGCAATCATTTGCTAGGAGAGAGGTTTCTACCTAGCATCTGGTGTGGGTGTGGGAGGGGTGGGGAAATGAATTTGTGCCTCTGTTGAAGAACTTAAAACCTCACTTTGGTAACTACGCTAATGAGGTAAGAGGGCCAATGCTTTTGATTTCTTGCAGCTGAATTCCCAGAGTTCACCTTTATGTGGTGTCAGCTTTGCAAATAAATGTCTGTTAATTGATTCTTAGGTACAGGTTCTACAGAGAAGCCAGCGAAGGGGTTCCAAACCGACTTGAGTGTTTGTGATTGATTTGAATCGGGAATGTTCTTCTCATCTCAGGGCCTCACTGAAACCCAGCCCAGGGCCTCCTCAGCATGGGCTGGGGCCACACAGTCAATGGTGAAGGTTCCCAAAAGGTTAAGCTGACATTTTGTCACAGGCTTCTCCTGGCCTCCTAAGTAAGCAGAGCCTTTGTGGGTGATGTCTTTGGACCTAGGTTATTTTCTTCGACCTTGATTATAGGATCTTATTTGAAGGGAAACAAGTTCCAAATGGTATAAGAACTGGTATCATGGGATCAGAAAGCAAGGGTTGGAATGGCTTTGGACCATGTACAGGAATTGACTTCATGAGGAAAAGTGATACCGACCTCCTCACAAAATGATTTGGGTGCCAACCACTGCTCTCTTCCAAGCATTTCTCTCAAACGTGATCTTGTTTATTGGGTTTTGTGATGAAAAACTTTTATTGATTAGTACTGGGCACTTGAAAGTTAAGTGGCTCTGTGGAAAATAGGGAATTAGATGAACATTATTTTTTTATCTTTTCTGAAAAGTGCAATTTCTAGCTAGATATCTGACTAAATAAAACCCAGGGTATCTTTATGCAAGAAAGTAAGTGAAGAAGTGGAAAATGGAGTATCAAATACAACATTTCACTGTGATTAGATTTAATTAAATGTTTCATATGAACCTAGGGGAATAATCTATATCTCATCAGAAGTGAGCTGAGCATTTCCTTCTATGACTCAGTCTGAGATAGAATAGGCAGCCCCTGCTGGACATCAAACTTCCTTTCCACCACACCTTATCCAATCCCTGCTGGGTCTTAGGCCAATGCGAAGTTTCAGTCTGTTCCCAACCCCAGGCACACCTGGCAGGTGGTAAGGACCTTCCCTAAGCAAACTTTATTCCAACTCTCCATCTAGTCTCTAAGTCAACCTAGAGCCAAGCTTACTGAGAAATATAGGGAGGGAAGCTGATACCACCAGTATGAGCGGATGGATCCTACCATGCTGGCCAACCTTCCCTACCTTTCACTCCCAGCCACTAAATGACATTCCTTTGTGTGCTCACCAAATGTCCTTGCTGTTCACAATAGCCATGACAGTGTCATTTTGGGGGTTGAGAATATTGACTGCAGCACAGACTCTGCTATCTGCTCCAGGAGGCATGGATGGTGGACATGGCAGGTAAATTTGCTCTTCGCGTTCCCATGCACAAGAAAGACACATCTCTGCCTACCTGAGGCTGACATTTTAGTTACAAGAAGCAGACCAGAAAGTAAAGAGATACACATACAATGTAAGTTCGAACTGTGATAAATTCCACACACACAAAAAAACTCTACAGCATCATTCTCATTCGACAGAATTTCACATGGGATTTTAGGGGCAGGAGCATGATTCCTCAAAGTTTTCCATCCTTAATTCAGAGCAAAGGAAAGCCTTAGCCTGGGAGGTCTAGAGGCATTGCCTGAAGCATTCATTGGGATGCCTGAATTTCTTTGAAGCTTGTTGTCTTAGAATAGTGATTCATGTAAATGATGTTACTGCTGCTTTCTGTATTCATGTTTGCTTCTGTATAGAATTTTATTTTCCAAATCTTCAAGAAAAGTTGGGAACAGAAGGATAAGTGCCATACTCTCCCATCTGCTTTGTGTCTCTGGACATATAATCTTCTCTGATCTTGGAAGCAATTTGAAGTTAGTATTCTGCCACCTTCTCCCATAAAAAGATCTTTTGGGTGTCAGCAACAATGGTTCAGACCACAAGAGGCCCCATCCCTGCACCTGTCTCACCCATTTCACCAGCTTCACTGGCTCCCTTATTTTGGCCTACACGGTCACCACATTGAGGCTCCCACTGTGCTATAGCTGAACTCAAAGAAGTTACATTCCTGAGAGTTCTGGTTTGTTCCCTTTTGACACCACTCAGAAAAATGGTTAAAGACACAGGCTTGCAGGGTGTCCTAGGAACATGGTGCTCTGCATTTGCTCCCCACTTCTAAGTCTATTGGCATCACCTGAGCTATAGAGTGTCTAGATCCATGATCAGCACAGTATGAGACTTTGCCTTTGCTGAGATTCCTGCAGAGTGACAAGAAGACTGGTGCTGAGCATTCCCTGCTAGGTGCAAGCATTAAGTCTGGGAAAAGAATAAGAAATGTATGGGAACCGGCCAAAGATCCGAGATCTGAGGATCTCGGGATAAAGGACATCAGCATTCAAAGGAGTTTAACTGGATACCCCCAAATCACCAAATGCCAAGAGCTGAATGGGTGAACTGAATATTCCCTGAGCCTGAGAGTGAGTGTAATGGAGAGTCAGAAGACAGAGAGGCATCCCTCATCTTCCTTGATAAGGAAATCAACAGGCAGACTGTTTACTGCAGGCTTGTGAAGGAGGTGAGGAGATCCATCAGGCAAAACTATTTGGAAAGTTCTTGGACTAGGGTAGGAAAAAATAGGAGAAAGACAATGTTTTGGTTGGAAAAACAGCAGATTTTAGTGTTTAATTATGAGAGAAAGCAAAGATATATGAATGGAATAGAAAAGTAAGCAGTGCTTCTAACTATAAAAGGAGAAAATCTAGTGAATAGTTACTTGATCAAACTGAGGAAGAAAGGGGAGGGAAGAAGCAAAAAGAAGGAAAGTAAGATAACCAATGATCACTATAAGAAGAAAGGAGTAAAGACAAGTATATCATTCATTGCACTAAATGTGAATGACGTAAATTAGGCCATTGAAATGCAGATGAACAAAAGTCTTACAATTGTAAAAATATAGCTGTATGTTCTTTCAAAGAAATATACAAAGCTAGGTAATAAAATATTAGAATGAGAGATAGAAGAGATATCCAACAATCAAAAAGAAAGTAATTGTGAAAATTTACTGCCAGATATATTGTCATTTAAAACTGAAAACACACAATTGCACAAAGATGTTTCACTATATGCTCATAATATGCATAATTAATGAAAAAGATATAACAGTTATAAATGGTATGCACCAGAGAACATTGAATTACAAACTACTGAAAATACAAAGAAAAGTTGCTGAAATAAAATTACAGTAGGAGATGTCAGTGAACTTCTCCCAGAATTGAACAGATCTAGTAGACAAAAAATTAGATTCCAGAAGAATTAATACATTTACTATAAATGACTCTGTGTGTGTGTGTGTGTGTGTGTGTGTGTGTGTGTGTGTGTAAGGCAGTTTCAAAAATGACTCTTAATAATTCCTGCCTTTCAATAAGCATTCTCTTGTGTAATCCCCTCCCCTTGACAGGGGATGGACCTAGTAACTTGCTTCTAACAAAGAGAAAATGATCAAAGTGATGGGGTGTTACTTTTGTGACTAAGTTGCAAAAGGCTGCTACTTCCACCTCTCTGGATTCTTTCTAATGCCTTCTTGCTTGCATGCACTGATGAAACAAGCTGCCATGTGGGAGAGGCCCATATAGGAAGGATCTGGGTTGGTCTCCGGCCAACAACCAGTAAGGAAGTAGAGCCCTCACTCCAACAGTCTTGAGACAATAAATCCTTCCAAAAACCATGAGTGAGCTTGGAAATGGCTCCTTTCCTATTCAAGCCTTGAGATGACTATAGCTCCAGTGGCCACCTTGATTGTAGATTGTGGAGGAGCATGAAGCAGAGGACCCAGTTAAACCATACCTAGATTCCCAACCAAGGGAGATTGTGTGATGCTGTGCCAGTTTGGATGTATTATGTCCCCCCAAATGCCATGTTCTTTAATGCAGTCTTGTGGGAGCAGACGTATTAGTGTTGATTAGGTTGGAATCTTTGGATTAGGTTGTTTCCTTAGAGTTGAGACCCTCCCAAATGTGGGTAATACCTTTGATTAGATTATTTCCATGGAGGTGTGTCCCCGCCCATTCAGCCTGGGCCTTGTTTAGTTTACTGGAGTCCTTTAAAAAGAGCCACACAGGCCCAGGCACTGGCTGATGCTGATGCTTAGACGTGCTTGGAGATGCAGCCAAGAGAGACATTTTGTAGATGGCCATTGAAAATAGACTTTTGCTAGTCCAGAGTTTTCCTGGGAGAAACTGAGGAAACACCCCCAGATGCCTAGAGAGAAACATCCTGGGAGAAAGCCATTCTGAAATGAGAACTCTGGAGCAGATGCCAGCCACATGCCTTCCCAGCTGACAGAGGTTTTCCGGGCACCATCGGCCATCCTTCGGTGAAGGTACCCAATTGTTGATGCCTTACCTTGGATGATTTATGGCCTTAAGTCTGTAACTTTGTAACCAAATAACCCCCCTTTATAAAAGGCAATCCATTTCTGGTATTTTGCAAAATGGCAGCATTAGCAAACTGGAACAGATAGTAAATGTCAGTGTTTTAAGTCACTAAGTTTGAAGTAACCTGTGACAGAACAATATATAACAAATAGAGTAGTGGATGGATATACATGTAGAGTAGATAGTTAGGTTGACTAATAGATACTTTCATCACCCTGTGAATAAGGAACATACATTGTTCCACGCACTGGTATATTTATAAACACCATTTGCTAAATTAAATAAAATGTCAAATTCTCTGATTCTAATCCCAAAAGGAATAAATAAATATCTTGCATCTTAGTTTATTGAAAATTAAGAGGTATTCTCTTAGACATTCTAAAATTCAAAGAGGATATTAAAAAAGAAATCATGGATTAGCTAAAGAATAATGAATAGGAAATACTTCATACCAAGTCTTGTAGAACACAGGAAAAGCTTTTTTAAAGCCTTAAATGCATTCATTATTAATAATAAAGAAAGGCTAACACCAAGAAAAACTAAGTAATAACCTTGAGGGGCTGGGAAAAAATGTGGAAATATTAGAATTCCCCTTCTGGGGAATTCCTGATATTCTCACAAGCATTAGGGAATCCCAATTTAGTAAGTCAAGCCCTTGATTTTGGGGCTTGCCCTTATGAAGCTTGTTACTGCAAAGGAAAAGCTAAGCCTACTTATAATTATGGTTAAGAATCACCCCAAGAGAACCTCTTTTGTTGCTCAGATGTGGCCTCTCTCTCTCAGCCAACTCTGCAAATAAACTCACTACCCTCCCCCCTTCATGGGACATGATTCCCAGGGGTATAAGTTTTCCTGGCATTGTGGGACATGTCTCCCAGGAATGAGCCTGGCCCTGGCACTGTGGGATTGAGAAAGTCTTCTTGACCAAAAAGAGGAAAAGAAACAAAAAGTTTCAGTGGCTAAGAGATTTCAAATAGAGTGGAGAGGTCATTCTGGAGATTATTTTTATGCATTATTTTTAGTTTTAGTTTCTAGTGTATTAGAATACCCAGAACAAAATACCTGAATCTGTTGAACTGTAATCTAGTGGACTTGATTCTTGATAATTGTATAAATATATAGCTTTTATCATGTGACCATGTGATCGTGAAAACCTTGCAGTTGACACTCCCTTTATCCAGTGTATGGGCGGATCAATAATAAAATACAGACAAAAATATATATAAATAATGGAGGGGGGGAATAAGGTGTATGAGGTATTTTTTGGTGTTCTTTTTAATTGTTACTTTATTTTTTCTTTCTTTTGGAGTAATGAAAACATTCTAAAATTGTGGCAATGAATACACAACTATATGATGATATTGTGAGACACTGTTTGTATACTTTGGATGGATTATATAGTGTGTGAATATATCTCAATAAAATTGCATTAAAAAAAACCCTGTTTTTCCTGTAATAAAAAATACTGGCTCTTTGAGAAAAAAATAAATAAAAGAGCGCAACCTATCAAAATTATGATTAAAATAAACAGAAAAAGACAGAATGAAAAATGTACATGGGCAAGAAAAAGAACAGATGTTTATAAATGCAGAAGAAATTAAAATAATCTAAGGCAATATTGCATTCATTCTACCACAATAAATCAGAAAATTTAGAGACGTATATGGCTTAAAAATGTTTCACCCATGTGCACACACACACACACACACACACACAGCATTTATCCTGGAATATATATCAGAGATTGGAAAGATTCCTATGACTGAAAAATACACCAGAGGATTTTAAAGAACAAATGATTTTTATGTTATTTAAATAATTTCAGGCTAAAAATGAAGATATAAAATTTGTCAGTTTACTTTTTGGAGCTAGCATAACTTTAATTTTTCAAAACTTATAAAGATAGTACAAAGACTTAAATAGGTAGATAGATAGAAATACAATATTAGATATGAATATGATGTTAGTAATCTGTTTCCAAAATCAATCATATCAGGAAGTTTAAAGAGAAATATTAAATCACATCCCAAACCTTAAAAAATATATTTGTAAAATTTAGAGGAATAAAAAATGAAAACAAGTATCATGTCATAAAGACTGTTAATGTTAGCAAACACATCCTAAACAGAAAAATGTAGAACAATTTCAAAATTGAATCCATATCTGCCATAACTACTATCACTTACACTGTCTGAATGTTTTGGCGTATGCGATAGGACAAAGAAATCAAGTGCTATTATAAATATTGGAAAATGAAAGCAATAACAAAAAACTATGTCATTGAAAAGAGTTTAAAATATAAAAGAATTTTTAAAAGCTAATCATATTGAGCACATTTTGTGATGTGAAAAATATACAAAAAATATAGTTTTTGTTAGGAGGAAGAATCTAGAAATTGAAATGGGAAAATAATCCATTCTCAATACTGAAAATATATAGGTAAGAGTAAATTGTACAAGAAAGCACATAAAGTATATTAAGAATATTCTAACATCTTATTGAAAAACAACACATGATCTGAACTAATGGGAATGGATACCTTGCTTTTTCATGGAGAAATGTAAAAATCATAACCACTAGTTTTCCTAATATTAATAGAAAAATATTGCTCAAGTAAGATGCATTTCAGGAATTTGAAGGTGGCACAGTATTATCAATCTATTATCACTATCTAGGTAACAGAAAATTAAGAGAAAATTTTATAATATCATTTACAGTAACGTAGAAAAATGTATCTGAAAATTCAGTGGCCATTTTTACAAATTTAGTGTAGTTTCTATTTATAGTTTCTAAATCTTAAAATTTGCTCAGAAGAATGTCTAAAAATATCCAAAAAAAAATGACAGAGGAATCACATGATTTATTTGAGTTCCATATTTTTAAAAAGGCATTAAATATTTCCCATATTTTTAAAAAGGCATTAAATATTTTCCCAGAAAATCACATAATCACACAATCTAAGAGAAGAAAATACATTTTGAATTGAAAATGGAAGTCAAAATCTATGCATGATGAAACCATAAACAGTCGAAATACAGTTGATAGAGTCGGAAAAACAAATTTCATCGCAGACAACAGAGATTTAATCAAATCAAACCTGGCTTATATACAAATAGCTCTTACATATTTAAAAGAAAAAAAAACACAATACAAAGAAAGATTGACAAAGAATACAAAAGTACAGTTGACGCATGTGCAAATCAAAAATTTCTGACAAATACATGAAAAGACGCTCAAGTTCACTAGTGGTGATGGAGATGCAAATTAAAGTAACAACAAAATATCGCTTTACATGTATTAGACTGGAACAGCCATTTTAAGAGCTGTTTGATATGGGAAAAGTTAACTTCTGATATTTCTGGTGGAAATGAAAACAACTCCAGCCTTTTTGGAAAGCAATTTGGCAGCATCAACTATACTTTAAAAGCATTTACCCTTTGATTTAGCAGTCCCACTTCTGGGAATCCAGAGCCTGGAAATAAAAGCCCTGATACATAATATTCATAAAGGGAGTCGGGGTAGGAAGGTGAATGTCCATTGACTAGAGAATAAGTGTATAAACTATGGGATATTCACAACATGGAATATAATAGTTATTAAAATGAATGAGCATAGTAAAATTTAACAAAGTGTATATATTTGCTGTTGTAAAACAATTTATCATTATAGGGGAAAAACAGTAGTACTAACCCATATAGCATTTTAAGAGCATGGAAGAAAATATGGTAAGATACAAGATAAGGCTGATATGTAAGTTACTTTGGTGGTGATGGTGGAGCTCAGATACACCTTTAGGTACAATTAAATTTGTGGGTGTAAATATAAAGGATTGAGGAAAAGAATAGCATTGTGTGTGTTCAGGCTCATAGGGTTCAAAGGATAGGATGCCACACAGGCTTAATATTAATCATAAGAGACTTAATATTCACACTGAACTGGAGGATACACAGAATAGCAAAGCCTTCAGAATCATCCCCTCCTTGACCCTCAGTTAGGGATGCAGAATTATCTTCTCCAGCCATAATAGCCTCAAGTGAGCAGGCATTTACATACGGTCCTTCCTGTGACTCCCTTCCATTCCCAGGCAAACATTTTGGAACGCCTCTTTCAACTTAACTCCTTTGGCATCAGGTACAACCCTTGGGGATCCAAGATTTAGAAAGGGGAAAGTGAAGAATATCTATCCCCATCATGTGGCCAATAAAATAGAGTGATATAAGATTGTATGATGGTATCAGAGGAGGAGAGCGGCTCCTGGATGAGGGGCCAGGTCAGAATATCTGCTCCCTTTTCCTGATAGAGACAGTGCTGGTTTGGATATATTCTGTCCCCCCAAAAGCCGTATTCTTTAATGCAGTCTTGTGGGGACAGATTCATTAATCTTTCTGATTAGGGTGTGACCTCTTGATTGAATATTTCCACAGAGACTTGACCCTGCCCCTTTAGGGTAGGTCTTGATTAGTTTACTGGAGTCCTTACAGGGAGGTCACACAGAGAACAGCTGAGAGAGACTTTTGGAGAAATGCTTGCTGATACTTTGAGATGCTTGGAGACATTTGGAGAAGCTAGCCCAGAGTTTTCTCTGAAGAAGCCAAGAGAGAAGCCCGACACTTAGATCCACAGGAGCTGAAGAAGCTAAGAGAGACAGACCCAGAGACATTTTGGAGAAAGCCATTTTGAAATGCAACCCCGGAAGCACAGGAACAGCAGATGCCAGCCACTTGCCTTCCCAGCTGACAGAGGTGTTCCAGAAGCCATCAGCCATTCTTCAGAGAAGGTATCCTCTTGTTGATGCCTTAGTTTGGACACATTTATGGGCCTTAGGACTGTACATTTGTAACCAAATAACCCCCCTTTATAAAATCCAATTCATTTTTGGTATTTTGCATAATGGCAGCGTTAGCAAACTGGAACAGATTTTGGTACCAGAGAAGTGGGTTGCCTCTGACTTTGCAAATACCAAGGATGTTGGAACAACTTTTTAAAAATGGATAAGGGGAGGTGGGGCAAGATGGCAGACTGGTGAGCTGTATGTTTTAGTTACTCCTCCAGGAAAGTAGGTAGAAAGCCAGGAACTGCATGGACTGGACACCACAGAGCAATCTGACTTTGGGCATACTTCATACAACACTCATGAAAACGTGGAACTGCTGAGATCAGCAAAATCTGTAAGTTTTTGCGGCCAGGGGACACGCAACCCTCCCTGCCAGGCTCAGTCCCATGGGAGGAGGGGCTGTCAGCTCCGGGAAGGACAAGGGAGAACTGCAGTGGCAGCCCTTATCGGAAACTCATTCTACTGATCCAAACTCCAATCATAGATAGACTGAGACCAGACACCAGAGAATCTGAGAGCAGCCAGCCCAGCAGAGAGGAGACAGGCATAGAAAAAAACAGCACGAAAAACTCCAAAATAAAAGTGGAGGATTTTTGGAGTTCTGGTGAACATAGAAAGGGGAAGGGCAGAGCTCAGGCCCTGAGGCTCATATGCAAATCCCGAAGAAAAGCTGATCTCTCTGCCCTGTGGACCTTTCCTTGATGGCCCTAATTGCTTTGTCTCTTAGCATTTCAATAACCCATTAGATCTGTGAGGAGGGCACCCCCTTTTATTTTTAAATCCTTTTTTCTTTTTCCAAAACAATTACTCTAAGAAGCCCAATACAGAAAGCTTCAAAGACTTGCAATTTGGGCATGTCAAGACAAGAGCAGAACTAAGAGAGCTCTGAGACAAAAGACAATAATCCAGTGGCTGAGAAAATTCACTAAACACCACAACTTCCCAAGAAAAGGGGGGTGTCCGCTCACAGCCATCATCCTGGTGGACAGGAAACACTCCTGCCCATTCCCAGCCACATAGCCCAGAGCTGCCCCAGACAACCCAGTCTGACGGAAGTGCTTCAAATAACAGGCACACTCCACAAAACTGGGCGTGGACATTAGCCTTCCCTGCAACCTCAGTTGATTGTCCCAGACTTGGGAAGGTGGAGCAGTATGAATTAACAAAGCCCCATTCAGCCATCATTTCAGCAGACTGGGAGCCTCCCTACACAGCCCAGGAGTCCAGAACCGCCCTGGGGGGACAGCACTCACCTGTGACATAGCACAGTCATCCCTTAACAGAGGACCAGGGAGTGCATGGCCTGGAAGAGGGACCCACTCGCAAGTCTCAGGAGCCATACGCCAATACCAAAGACTTGTGGGTCAGTGGCAGAGACAAACTGTGGCAGGACTGAACTGAAGGATCAGACTATTGCAGCAGCTTTAAAACTCCAGGATCACCAGGGAGATTTGATTGTTAGAGCCACCTCCCCTCCCTGACTGCCCAGAAACACGCCCCACATACAGGGCAGGCAACACCAACTACACACGCAAGCTTGGTACACCAATTGGACCCCACAAGACTCACTCCTGCACTCACCACAAAGGCAAAGCAGGGGAGAACTGGCTTGTGGAGAACAGGTGGCTCATGGACGCCACCTGCTGGTTAGTTAGAGAAAGTGTACTCCACGAAGCTGTAGATCTGATAAATTAGAGATAAGGACTTCAATTGGTCTACAAATCCTAAAAGAACCCTGAGAAGTTCAGCGAATGCCAAGAGGCCAAAAACAACAGAAAATTATAAAGCACATGAAAAAATCAGATGATATGGATAACCCAAGCCGAAGCACCCAAATCAAAAGATCAGAAGAGACACAGCATCTAGAGCAGCTACTCAAAGAACTAAAGATGAACAATGAGAACATAGTATGGGATACAAAAGATATCAAGAAGACCCTAGAAGAGCATAAAGAAGACATTGCAAGACTAAATAAAAAAATGGATGATCTTATGGAAATTAAAGAAACTGTTGACCAAATTAAAAACATTCTGGACACTCATAGTACAAGACTAGAGGAAGTTGAACAACGAATCAGTGACCTGGAAGATGACAGAATGGAAAATGAAAGCATAAAAGAAAGAATGGGGAAAAAATTGAAAAAATCAAAACGGACCTCAGGGATATGATAAATAATATAAAACGTCCAAATATAAGACTCATTGGTGTTCCAGAAGGGGAAGAAAAGGGTAAAGGTCTAGGAAGAGTATTCAAAGAAATTGTTGGGGAAAACTTCCCAAATCTTCTAAACAACATAAATACACAAATCATAAATGCTCAGCAAACTCCAAATAGAATAAATCCAAATAAACCCACTCCGAGACATATTCTGATCACACTGTCAAACACAGAAGTGAAGGAGCAAATTCTGAAAGCAGCAAGAGAAAAGCAATTCACCACGTACAAAGGAAACAGCATAAGACTAAGTAGTGACTACTCAGCAGCCACCATGGAGGCGAGAAGGCAGTGGCACGATATATTTAAAATTCTGAGTGAGAAAAATTTCCAACCAAGGATACTTTATCCAGCAAAGCTCTCCTTCAAATTTGAGGGAGAGCTTAAATTTTTCACAGACAAACAAATGCTGAGAGAATTTGCTAACAAGAGACCTGCCCTACTGGAGATACCAAAGGGAGCCCTACAGACAGAGAAACAAAGAAAGGACAGAGAGACTTGGAGAAAGGTTCAGTACTAAAGAGATTCTGTATGGGTACAATAAAGGATATTAATAGAGAGAGGGGAAAAATATATATGACAAACATAAACCAAAGGATAAGATGGCTGATTCAAGAAATGCCTTCATGGTTATAATGTTGAATGTAAATGGATTAAACTCCCCAATTAAAAGATATAGATTCGCAGAATGGATCAAAAAAAATGAACCATCAATATGTTGCATACAAGAGACTCATCTTAGACACAGGGACACAAAGAAATTGAAAGTGAAAGGATGGAAAAAAATATTTCATGCCAGCTACAGCCAAAAGAAAGCAAGTGTAGCAATATTAATCTCAGATAAAATAGACTTTAAATGCAGGGATATTTTGAGAGACAAAGAAGGCCACTACACACTAATAAAAGGGGCAATTCAACAAGAAGAAATAACAATCATAAATGTCTATGCACCCAATCAAGGTGCCACAAAATACATGAGAGAAACACTGGCAAAACTAAAGGAAGCAATTGATGTTTCCACAATAATTGTGGGAGACTTCAACACATCACTCTCTCCTGTAGATAGATCAACCAGACAGAAGACCCATAAGGAAATTGAAAACCTAAACAATCTGATAAATGAATTAGATTTAACAGACATATACAGAACATTACATCCCAAATCACCAGGATACACATAGTTTTCTAGTGCTCACGGAACTTTCTCCAGAATAGATCATATGCTGGGACATAAAACAAGCCTCAATAAATTTAAAAAGATTGAAATTATTCAAAGCACATTCTCTGACCACAATGGAATACAATTAGAAGTCAATAACCATCAGAGACTTAGAAAATTCACAAATACCTGGAGGTTAAACAACACACTCCTAAACAATCAGTGGGTTAAAGAAGAAATAGCAAGAGAAATTGCTAAATATGTAGAGACGAATGAAAATGAGAATACAACATACCAAAACCTATGGGATGCAGCAAAAGCAGTACTGAGGGGGAAATTTATACCACTAAACGCATATATTAAAAAGGAAGAAAGAGCCAAAATCAAAGAACTAATGGATCAACTGAAGAAGCTAGAAAATGAACAGCAAACCAATCCTAAACCAAGTAGAAGAAAAGAAAAACAAGGATTAAAGCAGAAATAAATGACATAGAGAACAAAAAAACAATAGAGAGGATAAATATCACCAAAAGTTGGTTCTTTGAGACGATCAACAAGATTCACAAGCCCCTAGCTAGACTGACAAAATCAAAAAGAGAGAAGACACATATAAACAAAATAATGAATGAAAAAGGTGACATAACTGCAGATCCTGAAGAAATTTAAAAAAAAAAATAAGAGGATACTATGAACAACCGTATGGCTACAAACTGGATAATGTAGAGGAAATGGACAATTTCCTGGAAACATATGAACAACCTAGACTGACCAGAGAAGAAATAGAAGACCTCAATCCACCCATCACAAGTAAAGAGATCCAATCAGTCATCAAAAATCTTCCCACAAATAAATGCCCAGGGCCAGCTGGCTTCACAGGGGAATTCTACCAAACTTTCCAGAAAGAACTGACACCAATCTTACTCAAACTCTCTGAAAACATTGAAGAAAACGGAATACTACCTAACTCATTTTATGAAGCTAACATCAATCTAATACCAAAACCAGGCAAAGATGCTACAGAAAACGACAACTGCGGTCGCGGTTACTGCTTCTAGGGGGAGGGGCGGCCGGTAGCTGAGCCCTCAGCTCTCGGGGCTGCTCAAGGGGTACCGGCAGCGGGGGCTCTTTCCCGGAGGCGAGGGCGAGGCGGAGGATGTGGCCGGGGTCCTCGGCGGGAGGCGTGCAAGGTATGGAGGGCGGCGATAGGGACAAGACACTCTTCATCCAGTAGGAGTATGCGCCAAAGAGATTTATTCAGGGGTGATTACAGGTTATATAGGCTGGTAAGAAGGGCAGGGCTGGAAAGGAGGTGAAGCAGCCTTAAATGGCAATACTGAAGGGATAGGGGCTAGGATTGGTTCTGAGAGAACGCCGGAGCCGTTGCAGCGGGGCGGGGGTTGTTTTGGCCACGGTGCATGCGCGCTGGCGGTGGCAGGAGTGGCCTTGGCACCAGGGAGTGAGTGGGTAAGATAAGGAAGTGGGGAAAGGGCAGTTGGGAGAAAGGCGGTTTCCTCCGGCAAGCCTCCCCTGCCAGTGGCATTTTGGGTGAGGAAAAGGGAGCTGCCTTGACCTCGCTCCCCAGGCTCGGGGGGGCTGCAGAGGGCACTCACGCCCGTACCTACTACCCTCCCCAGGGGGTGATCAGGTCCCCTGGCCCAGGCCTGGCAAGCCGAGGTACAAGCTCAGACACCCGCAATTCCCCTTTCTTTTCTAATTAGAGGAAGAGGCTTTACCGGAGAGGCCCGCTAAGGGTGAGGGAAGGGGGAGGTCAGGGAAGGGAAAAAGGGGTTGATGGTGGCTCAGCGAGGCTGGAGCTCAGTGTTGGTGTGGTGCCCGGGCGCTTGACAATGGCTTCGCTGCAGCGGGCTGGGCGAAGGTGAGGGGTTTAAAGTTCAGGGGTTCAGAGAAGCTGGAACTCGAGGTGAGAGCGATGTTCAGGTGATTGAGAAGGGCCTCGCGGTTGGCGAGTTGACCGGTGGCGTTGAGGTCGCGGAGGGTTGGTTGTTATCTTGGAGTGGGGGGCGTCAGAGGTGGCGAGTCGCTGATACTGGATTTGCACGAACGAGGAAAAAATGGCATCCGTTTGTTTTCTTACAAGCTGGACAATTTTGCGGATGAGGCAGGGTCCTAAGATGAGAGCTAGAATAATTATTAATAAGGGGCCAAGAAAAGGAAGGATGTATGGGAGAATGGGAGTGAAAAAACTGGACCAATAACTGGTGGCTTCACGATCTCTTTTACGCTTTTCCAGTCCCTCTCGGACCCTTTTCAGGCTGTCCTCGACGAGACCTGTGGAATTGGCATATACACAGCACTCTTCTCCTAGGGCGGCGCAGAGGCCTCCTTCTTTGAGGAGGAGAAGGTCAAGACCTCGGCGGTTTTGGAGCACTACCTCAGAGAGGGAATTGACAGAATTTTTTAGATGGTGAATAGCGTTTTGTAAGTGATGAATGTCTTCGTCAACAGCCGCCCTGAGGTGAGTTAGGGCGGAGCCTTGACTGGCTAGTGCAGCGATTCCGGTGCCAGCGCCGGCAAGACCTAGGAGGGAGGCAATTGTAAGGACGGTGATGGGCTCTCGCTTTTGCAGTGTGGCAGGAGCCGCAGTTTTTTCCAGACGGAGGAAGAAGTCTTCTTCGCTGTGGTATAAGACCTTAGGGATAAGGACAATTAGGAGGCAAGTTTCTTTATATTCATTGATGACATTCGTGCTGAGACAGGGGGTAAGTCCTGTAGAGGAGCAGAGCCATTGGGAGGAGTTATGAGGAATGAGAAATTTTGCCGAGCTGCTGGGAGATGAGTAGCTGGCACAGGCAGCGAGGTCGGGAGAGTTCCTGGAGCGAGGGCGGACGCACTTTCCCGTATAGGAGACTGAATGAAAGGTTAGGGGGACGGCAGAGGTATTCCAATTGCATTCCAAGGGGCTGTTTTCTGTGCTTTCTGAAAAGGAGAGGTTGGAGGCAACGGGCTCGTATAGAGAGGAAGAGGTAGAGAGGCAGAGCCAGCAGGATGAGGTAAAATTGGGGTTGGAGGAGTTTACTGAGGCAAAGGCGGCTTGGATGAGGCTGAGGAGGGGAGAGGAGTAATGAGAGGGGGGTAGAAAAGGTTGGGGTGGTGGGGTTGGCGATGCGTTGTTTGCAGCTGAGGTGCGGCCTCCGGATGCGCTGCTTGTACTTGAAGTGCGGCTGGAGGGCTGTGGAAAAAGGGGGTTAATGACTTGGTTGGGACCTATGCCAGAGGGTGTTCTTAATGCAGTATTTTGGTATGGTTGGTTTACAGCCTCCTTTTTTATTAGAATAAGTGATTCTCGGTCGGCTCCTTTCTCATAGATTCTGAAGCCCCAAGTTTGACCGAGTAACCAGGAGGGATTAGTGGGGAGCTGCACTGTAAGATTAAGATGTGTGCAGGATCCCTTACTTTCTTGGCCGAGCCAGTTAACAGTAGGGAGTTTGCACCCTGTAGGGGTCCATTTTAAGGTAAGGTAATGATTAGGAACAGGAGGCTTCCAATTAGTGGTTAGTGTTTCACACCCCCAGTATGCACAGTAGTACTTGTTGGGGGAATTACAGTACGATTTTCCAGGATTTGAGGATGGGCACATGTAACATTGGGCCTGGGGATCACTTACCTTTTGAGCGCAGGTTTCTTCGACTCTGGAGACAAAGGTGGCGAAAGGCTTATTCGGCTTCTGGAAGAGCTTGGTGAATTTATTAGGTCGACGGGCAGAGCAATTGGCAAACGCGCGTAAGGCGATGCCTCTGAGGACAGTCCAGAAGGTAGCAGGGACATTAATATAAGCAGACGCATTTAGAAATGCTCCAGTGCCCAAATAGGCTTCAGGGGGATGATAGACTCCAAGGGCTGCGTCTTGCTCACTTTGCTGAGCTGCTTCTGCCTGGAAGTGAGCACGCCAGTCAACAAACTGACCGGGGTTAAGAATGGAACGGGCAAGCGAGGCCCAGTCTTGGGGGATGCAATAGTCCATGCCGAGATCCTGCAGTATTTGGGAAGCGTATGGGCTACCTAACCCGTCCTCCTTGACGGCCCTGCGAAGCTGCTTGATAGTATCTGAGTCAATGGGATACCAGTCATACGGTTTCTGTGGGGTGGGGGCAAGGTTAAGAGGAAAGCAGCGAAAAGCACGAGAGAAAGGAGGACGCGCTTGCAGAGGGCTTGGTGCGGGAGTGGGGGTAGGGGGGGCGTTGCCCCAAGGGTTGCCTTGAGGTGTAGAAGGCAGCCAGGGGTTGTTAGTCGGCAGGGTGGAAGGAGCGGCGGCAGCTGCCGGTAGCGGCTCCGAGGGGGAGCTCGCCGAAGGGGGAGGTGGGAGTGGGAGGCCCCAAGCGTCGCAAGATGGCGGCGCGGTGGGCGTGGCTAAGACACAAGCTGGTGGATCAGCCCCGCCCTGTGAAAGGGTGGGGTTTAAGGCACAAGATGACGGACTAACTCCGCCCTGTGAAAGGGCGGGGTAAAGCGTACGCGGTTTCCGGTCCAGCTTAGGGCTGATGTCATCGCCGGAGCATTTTCTCCCCTCGATGGAAGAAGAAGGAGGAAGTTCGCCATCTTGGCGTGGCTCAGTGTTATTTTGCTTTTTGGGAGTCACCTCGAGCGCGTTGTTAATCTGCTCGACTAAGGACTCCGTGTCTGAGTCATGATTTGAATTAGTATCGCTATCTGAATCTGTTGGCTGGGTTGATAGGGCCTCCTTGGATTTAACGGGGCCTCGATCAGGGGGGAGGGAGCCTTGAAGGCAGGAGCAGATGGTTATCAAGGTGGGGAGCAAGCCGGGAGGGAAGCGCTTGCTCTCATATTCCATGGCATTAGTGACTCGATCAATAAGACGATCATAAGTAACAGGGTCCCAAAGATGGCAAGTGGTGAGCCATGGGTTAAAGGGGAGCAGGAGGTCCCAGTACACCTGCAGCTGCCGGACAGACACTTTACAGCGATGCGTGTCTAGGAGACCCGCTAGAGCACGAACTTGAGGTGCCTGACACGTAGATATACGATTACCCATAGCTGAGGGGGGAGGAGGGGGGGTTGCTCCCGAGCCGGGCTGGCCCGGCTGGCGGGGAGGAGGAGGAGGAGTTGTTTACCGAGCAGAGAGAATGAGATAAACTGTGGCCTTGAGGCCGAAGGAGACGGCGAGAGCAGAAAGCAGTGCCCTTTGGCAACGGGAGTAGTCGGGGGGGGGGGGCGGTTGCAAAGAGGCACACGGCGCCAAATGAAGAAATAAAAATACAAAGAACTACAGCAAAGTAATGGAGGGGAAGAGGGAGAGTGTTAGGAGGAACGGGGGTCATAGAAGTGCGCATACAAGAGGACGAAGAGAGCGTGGGGGAAGGGAGGAGCGGCTTCGGAGCAGTGAACCTCCCACGGCTCCGGAAGCGGCGAGGGAGAGGCGGCCCTTACCTTGCAGGCGAGGAAACGGGAAGCTGGAGAGGCGTCCGGGCGAGCGAGCGACCTGCTGAACTGTTGTGTGGAGACGTTCCTCACACGGGGCACCAGTTGCGGTCGCGGTTACTGCTTCTAGGGGGAGGGGCGGCCGGTAGCTGAGCCCTCAGCTCTCGGGGCTGCTCAAGGGGTACCGGCGGCGGGGGCTCTTTCCCGGAGGCGAGGGCGAGGCGGAGGACGTGGCCGGGGTCCTCGGCGGGAGGCGTGCAAGGTATGGAGGGCGGCGATAGGGACAAGACACTCTTCATCCAGTAGGAGTATGCGCCAAAGAGATTTATTCAGGGGTGATTACAGGTTATATAGGCTGGTAAGAAGGGCAGGGCTGGAAAGGAGGTGAAGCAGCCTTAAATGGCAATACTGAAGGGATAGGGGCTAGGATTGGTTCTGAGAGAACGCCGGAGCCGTTGCAGCGGGGCGGGGGTTGTTTTGGCCACGGTGCATGCGCGCTGGCGGTGGCAGGAGTGGCCTTGGCACCAGGGAGTGAGTGGGTAAGATAAGGAAGTGGGGAAAGGGCAGTTGGGAGAAAGGCGGTTTCCTCCGGCAAGCCTCCCCTGCCAGTGGCATTTTGGGTGAGGAAAAGGGAGCTGCCTTGACCTCGCTCCCCAGGCTCGGGGGGGCTGCAGAGGGCACTCACGCCCGTACCTACTACCCTCCCCAGGGGGTGATCAGGTCCCCTGGCCCAGGCCTGGCAAGCCGAGGTACAAGCTCAGACACCCGCAGACAACTACCGGCCAATCTCCCTAATGAATATAGATGCAAAAATCCTCAACAAAATACTTGTGAATTGAATCCAAAGACACATTAAAAAAATCATACACCATGACCAAGTGGGGTTCATTCCAGGCATACAAGGATGGTTCAACATAAGAAAATCAATCAATGTATTACAACACATTAAAAATTCGAAAGGGAAAAATCAAATGATCATCTCAATAGACGCTGAAAAAGCATTTGACAAAATCCAACATCCGTTTTTGATAAAAACACTTCAAAAGGTAGGAATTGAAGGAAACTTCCTCAATATGATAAAGAGCATATATGAAAAACCCACAGCCAGCATAGTACTCAATGGTGAGAGACTGAAAGCCTTCCCTCTAAGATCAGGAACAAGACAAGAATGCCCGCTATCACCACTGTTATTCAACATTGTGCTGGAAGTGCTAGCCAGGGCAATCCGGCAAGACAAAGAAATAAAAGGCATCCAAATTGAAAAAGAAGAAGTAAAACTGTCATTGTTTGCAGATGATATGGTCTTATATCTGGAAAACCCTGAGAAATCGACGATACAGCTACTAGAGCTAATAAACAAATTTAGCAAAGTAGCGGGATGCAAGATTAATGCACATAAGTCAGTAATGTTTCTATATGCTAGAAATGAACAAACTGAAGAGACACTCAAGAAAAAGATACCATTTTCAATAGCAACTAAAAAAAGCAAGTACTTAGGAATAAACTTAACCGAAGATGTAAAAGACCTATACAAAGAAAACTACATAACTCTACTAAAAGAAATAGAAGGGGACCTTAAAAGATGGAAAAATATTCCATGTTCATGGATAGGAAGGCTAAATGTCATTAAGATGTCAATTCTACCCAAACTCATCTACAGATTCAATGCAATCCCAATCAAAATTCCAACAACCTACTTTGCAGACTTGGAAAATCTAGTTATCAAATTTATTTGGAAAGGGAAGATGCCTCGAATTGCTAAAGACACTCTAAAAAAGAAAAATGAAGGGGGAGGACTTACACTCCCTGACTTTGAAGCTATTATAAAGCCACAGTTGTCAAAACAGCATGGTACTGGCACAAAGATAGACATATAGATCAATGGAATCGAATTGAGAATTCAGAGATAGACCCTCAGATCTATGGCCGACTGATCTTTGATAAGGCCCCCAAAGTCACTGAACTGAGTCATAATGGTCTTTTCAACAAATGGGGCTGGGAGAGTTGGATATCCATATCCGAAAGAATGAAAGAGGACCCCTACCTCACACTCTACACAAAAATTAACTCAAAATGGACCAAAGATCTCAATATAAGAGAAAGTACCATAAAACTCCTATAAGATAATGTAGGAAAACATCTTCAAGACTTTGTATTAGGCGGTCACTTCCTAGACTTTACACCCAAAGCACAAGCAACAAAAGAAAAAATAGATAAATGGGAACTCCTCAAGCTTAGAAATTTCTGCACCTCAAAGGAATTTCTCAAAAAGGTAAAGAGGCAGCCAACTCAATGGGAAAAAAATTTTGGAAACCATGTATCTGACAAAAGACTGATATCTTGCATATATAAAGAAATCCTACAACTCAATGACAATAGTACAGATAGCCCAATTATAAAATGGGCAAAAGATATGAAAAGACTGTTCTCTAAAGAGGAAATACAAATGGCCAAGAAACATGAAAAAATGTTCAGCTTCACTAGCTATTAGAGAGATGCAAATTAAGACCACAATGAGATAACATCTCACACTGATTAGAATGGCTGACATTAAACAAACAGGAAACTACAAATGCTGGAGGGGATGTGGAGAAATTGGAACTCTTATTCATTGTTGGTGGGACTGTATAATGGTTCAGCCACTCTGGAAGTCAGTCTGGCAGTTCCTTAGAAAACTAGATATAGAGTAACCTTTCGATCCAGCGATTGCACTTCTCGGTATATACCCGGAAGATCGGAAAGCAGTCACACGAACAGATATCTGCACACCAATGTTCATAGCAGCATTATTCACAATTGCTAAGAGATGGAAACAACCCAAATGTCCTTCAACAGATGAGTGGATAAATAAAATGTGGTATATACACACGATGGAATACTACACGGCAGTAAGAAGGAACGATCTCGTGAAACATATGACAACATGGATGAAACTTGAAGACATAATGCTGAGCGAAATAAGCCAGGCACAAAAAGAGAAATATTATATGCGACCACTAATGTGAATGTTGAAAAATGTAAAACAAATGGTTTATAATGTAGAATGTAGGGGAACTAGCAATAGACAGCAGTTAAGGAAGGGGGAACAATAATTCAAGAAGAACAGATAAGCTATTTAATGTTCTGGGGATGCCCAGGAATGACTATGGTCTGTTAATTTCTGATGGATATAGTAGGAACAAGTTCACAGAAATGTTGCTATATTAGGTAACTTTCTTGGGTTAAAGTAGGAACATGTTGGAAGTAAAGCAGTTATCTTAGGTTAGTTGTCCTTTTCTTACTCCCTTGTTATGGTCTCTTTGAAATGTTCTTTTATTGTATGTTTTTTTTTTTTTTCATACCGTGGATTTAAAAAAAAAAAAAAAAGAAAAAAATATGTAAAGCCCCCTTGAGGAGCCTGTGGAGAATGCAGGGGTATTGGCCTACCCCACCTCGATGGTTGCTAACATGACCACAGACATAGGGGACTGGTGGTTTGATGGGTTGAGCCCTCTACCATAGGTTTTACCCTTCGGAAGATGGTTGCTGCAAAGGAGAGGCTAGGCCTCCCTATAATTGTGCCTAAGAGCCTCCTCCCGAATGCCTCTTTGTTGCTCAGATGTGGCCCTCTCTCTCTAGCTAAGCCAACTTGAAAGGTGAAATCACTGCCCTCCCCGCTACGTGGGATCAGACACCCAGGGGAGTGAATCTCCCTGGCAACGTGGAATATTACTCCCGGGGAGGAATGTAGACCTGGCATTGTAGATGGAGAACATCTTCTTGACCAAAAGGGGGATGTGAAAGTAAATGAAATAAGCTTCAGTGGCAGAGAGATTCCAAAACGAGCTGAGAGGTCACTCTGGTGGGCACTCTTATGCACACTTTAGACAACCCTTTTTAGGTTCTAAAGAATTGGGGTAGCTGGTGGTGGATACCTGAAACTGTCAAACTACAACCCAGAACCCATGAATCTCGAAGGCAATTGTATAAAAATGTAGCTTATGAGGGGTGACAATGGGATTGGGGAAGCCATGAGGACCACACTCCCCTTTGTCTAGTTTATGGATGGATGAGTAGAAAAATAGGGGAAGGAAACAAACAGACAAACAGACAAAGGTACTCAGTGTTCTTTTTTACTTCAATTGCTCTTTTGCACTTTAATTATTATTCTTGTTATTTTTGTGTGTGTGCTAATGAAGGTGTCAGGGATTGATTTAGGTGATGAATGTACAACTATGTAATGGTACTGTGAACAATCGAATGTATGATTTGTTTTGTATGAGTGCATGGTATGTGAATATATCTCAATAAAATGAAGATAAAAAAAATGGATAAGGGCAAGATTCTGGAAGAATTGTGAGGAGCTTGATAGAAAAGACCTAGACTGCTTTGAAGAAAACTGTTGGTGGAAATATGGACTCTAAAGATATTTCTGATGAGGCCTGAAACAGAAATGATGAATGTGTCATTGCCAACTGGAAGAAAAGCAATCCTTGTTTTAAAGTGGCAGAGAATTTGGCAAAACTGAGTCCTGGTGTCAGATGGAAGGCAGAAATTGAAAGTGTCAAGCTGGGATACTTAGCTGAAGAGATCTCTAAGAGTTGAAAATGCAGCCTGGCTTCTCCTTGCAACTTATAGTAAAATGCCAGAGGAAAGAGATAAGCTAAGAACTGAACCCTCTGGTATAAAGAAACCAGAAATTGATGGTCTGGAAAACTCTAGGTTTCCAGAAAGTGAGACCCCAGAGGCTACAGCACCATGTGAGGAGTTAACTAAACCTGGAACCAGTCAGCCAATCCAAGTACAAACCAGGATTAGAGATGGAGTCATCCAGAAAGGGTTTGTGGAAAGTCCTATTGTCTGATGGTTTTGACCCCTGTGTGCTGCATGTCAAGTCAACAAATTTTTTGTGAGATCTGTTAAACAGAACCACTGCCATTCTGGACTGGAGGGGCTGGAGAAGGGACAGATTTCTTCAAAGACAGAACCATGGAAATTGAGATCTGGAGTCAAGAAATCTCAGGCAAAGAGAGCAGACCAACCCAGGCATCTGGAAAGGGTGAGTTTGCCCTGGAGGCAGAAGGAGGGCATTCCACCTAGATGTTTGGGAAGAGTATTGCCTGGGGACTGGGGAGAGCCTGGCCACCTCCCACTGTTCAGAGAGGGGAGAGCTTTTGCTTGGCACCCTGATAATTGAGGAGGGTGGGGCCGAGAAGAAGTTGGTCTCCCCAGTGCATGGATATGTTGGACCACTCATCCCAGCATGTGAAGAGAAAAGGACTGCCATGAAGGCCCTTGGAAAGGGTAGGACTCCTGCTCTCAAAAGCCCCAAGAATAAAACGTAATTCTGTAAATGACTTTCAGACTTTGAAATCTAATGGGGTTAATCCTGCAGCTTTCAGGAATTGTTTAGTTCTGGTGACCCCCACTTTCCTCTCAGTTTCTTCCTATGGCAGTGGGCATGTTTATCTTACAACTGTCCCTCCTTTCTATCTTGGCAGCAGATAACGTGTTCTGAGTTTCACAGATCCACAGCTGGAGGGGAATTTTGCCTTAGGACAGACCACACCTGTAACTGATTTTGGTAAGGTCTTGTATTTACCTATTGTTACTGAAATGATTTAAGTTTTTGTGATTTTATGATGGGATGAATGTATTTTGTATTTGGAAAGAATATGTCTTTTTTGGTTCCAGGGGGTGGAATGTGCTGGTTTGGATATAGAATGTCCCCCCAAAAGCCATATTATTTAGTGCAATCTTGCGGAGGTAGATTTATTAATCTTTCTGATCAGGGTATAACCTCTTGATTGAATGTTTCTGTGGAGATTTGACCCCACCCATTCAGGGTAGGTATTGATTAGTTTATTGGAGTCCTTTAAAGGGAGCTCACACAGGGAGAAGAGAGGAAAACTCCCCAGGATATGCTAAGCCAGGACACACAGACGCTTGCTGACACTTTGAGATGCTTGGAGACGTTTGGAGATGCCAGCCCTGAGTTTGCTCCAGAGAAGCTAAGAGAGAACCCCAACACTTAGATGCACAGGAGCTACAGAAGCTAAGAGGGTCCCAGAAACAT
The DNA here is from genome assembly GCF_015220235.1 of Choloepus didactylus. Classification (NCBI taxonomy): domain Eukaryota; kingdom Metazoa; phylum Chordata; class Mammalia; order Pilosa; family Megalonychidae; genus Choloepus; species Choloepus didactylus. The sequence goes on along the minus strand of NC_051328.1, from coordinate 20,414,942 downwards.
TTTGGAGAAAGCCATTTTGAAACGCAACTCGGGAGCAAAGGAGCAGCAGATGCCAGCCACATGCCTTCCCAGCTGACAGAGGTGTTCCAGAAGCCATCAGCCATTCTTCAGAGAAGCCTCTTGTTGATGCCTCAGTTTGGACATTTTATGGCCTTGGGGCTGTAAATTTGTAACCAAATAAACCCCCTTTATGAAAGCCAATCCATTATGGCAGCTTTAGCAAACCAGAACAGGGACCAACAAGGTGAAGGAAGGTAGAACTGGGATGAGACTGAATGAAATAAGGGGAATTAATTTTTAAAGCCTTCCTTTCTGATTGAGATTCAAACTAAGGTGCCACTTGATTTCCTGAATGGGAGGAAACCAAAATAGTCAACATAATACCTTGTATTTTGATGAAACAAAAATAAATGAAATTAAAATCATGGCTTTTGGAGTTAGAGATCTAGGTTCAAATCCAGACTCTGCTGTGAATTTATGCAAATTGCTCAGCTTCTTTGATCCTCACACTCTCTTCATCGGCTAAGTGGGCGTAAGTGGGTGCCCTGTGAGGTTGCTGTGAGCAGTAAGTGAGAACCGATGTACACCACCTGGCACTCAGGAATCAAGGCCTGGTATTATTCTTTTGCATGGAACTAAGTGTCATTGGAAGAAAATACACTGTCCCCAAATGCCAATAGTGAAGGGGAAAGCTCAGCAGCTGAAGTCTCCCAGGAGTATGTTTGGAAAGGTTCCAATGCAAACGGTCACTAAGCGGCAAACAAAATGCCTTGCCAGCCTTACCTGCGAATATGCTGGAAAGGAAGTTGTTAATTAATCACCAGCCAGCCATAAGGTGTTACAAAGTCTGTTAAGTTTAGATATGCTTTATTATCTGACATCCCACATATGGCACATGGTTATGGGGTGGATGACACTAGTTTTAAAGGTTATCGTTACCCAAATGAGCAGATCTGAAATGGAGAAATTAGTTAATGCGTTCATCTGCTGATTTAGTGTGAACATATCCGAGGGAGCCGAAGTGCTCCAGATGGCAGACGGCAAAAATAGCTAAGAAAGATGATGTGTGTTAACTGTTTCTTAATGACACCAGTGGTTCACCCGGGGGAGAGAGAGCAGGAATCTTTCTCCAAGTGCTGAGCAAACTGTGGGGCAAGACAAAGATCTCTTTAAATCCAAGGAGATTTAAATTCTATTTGCAACAAGTGGGGAAACTGTCCTTCTGTCCCTATGATTAGCATTGCCACTAATTGTTTGCATTGTTTCAGCTAATATTTAATAAGCACTTCCGTGTGCCAGATACCGTTTTGCATTTGATGTTCATCACCACCTTTATTTCTCTAAATAATGAGTTGAGGTAGATGCAAGCTTGGCAGTCAGACTTCGTGGATCCCAATCCTATTTGTGGGCCTTTGACGAGTTACTTCTCTGTGACTCAGTTTCCCTGTATGTAAAATGAAGATGATATTACAACCTACCGCCTGGGTAGGTGTGAGTCTCCCGTGAGATAATACATACAAAATGTTTAGAAGAATGTCTGGGACATGGTGAGTGTGCAATAAATATTAGTGTCCACCTGGATAATGATCCCCCTTTGGGCAGATAGAGGAAAGGAAGATTCTAGATGTTAAGGGGCAGGCCCGAGGTCACGAGACTCAATTGTGTGGACATTCAGGTCTGACTTCAGAGCTTATTTTACACTCCCCCCCCCAGGCAGTAAACCACTCTTGAGGGACATAAGTCACATCGTTCCTAAAAGCAGCAGGGATCTTCCTTGTAAACAAAGATGGCAATTGTCAGTCTGCAGAACACTGCTGTATCATAAATGGGGAAATTAAAGAGCCTAAGCAAAGTCAGGTCCAAGTTATTTTTCATTCTATTTAAACAATAATAATAATAATAATTGATACTTTGGGTGGGATGATGAAGAACATTGGAAAAGTCATCTTACATCATTAAATCATAACAATGACAAATAGCACTTCCCAACTCCCTACTATGTGCTGGGTGTTGAGCTAAGTGTCTTATATCTATCAATATTTTCAATCCTCACAACAGTTCAAAGTTTGCCCTTGTTATCCCCATTTTACAACCGAGAGGACCGAGGCACAAGGAAGTTAAAACTTACCCCATCACATAGTTAAAAAGTGGAGGAGCTTGGATTTTAACTCGGGTCGTCGGGAGCCAGAACATCTGCACAGTCCTAGGCTTACCTTTCAGGAATGGGCTGGCCTGATGGATGGTTGAGGGCAGTGGTTCCCAAAATCGAGCATGCTGCAGAATCATCTGGAGAACTTGTTAGAGCAAAGCGTCTCTGATTCAGTAGGTCTGGGGTGGGACCCTGAAGTGTGCTGCCTTGACATCTGGTAAAATCAGGAGGGCCTCGATGGCCTAAGTACAAGTCCCCACCTCCACTCCTCCTGCAGAGATGGTCCCTTCGCCAAACAATCTACCTTATCGTGGACACCAGGTGCAGTACCTGCTTATCCCTGAGTAGTGGCCTTCTCTTCCCTGCCAGCCCACAGAATTATACAATTGAGCCAGCCACACTCTCCCTCAGGAACCAGGGGTCACCCCTGCTTTTTCTCTCTGTTCCTGAGGGCAACCCCCAGTGGATTTATATGGAGCAGAGTCCTCATCCCCTGGGCTTTGCATACATGTGATGATTAAAGTGTCATCTGTCTCATCTGTGCAGTGTTGGGTGTCGTGTGTTCGGCTCTCCCCGTAGCCCTAGGGCAGGAATCCCTCCTTCACCAGTGGGGTGAATAGGAGGCAAGCAAAACGGACTTAAGAGTTTGCATTTCTAACAAACGTCCCACGTGATGCTGGTGCTGCTGGCCTGTAGGTCACACATTAAGGACATCGGTTCATTAGATGTCTGAGCATGGGTCCGAGTCCCAGAAAACTGGACTGAGTCTCAGGGCTCCCGCTTGGTGGTTGCATGACACTGAGCAAGACTTAACTCCTCCAAGCGTTGGCTTCCTTGTCCGCTCAGTAGGGGTATGTGTCATTATAGTCTTATTGGACTATATAAATAGTCATTAAAAGGATACAGTGAATAGGACCAATCTCCTAGAACTGTTACGGAGATTAAATAAAATACCACATTATAAAGTACCTGGTAAGTAGCCTGGAACACAATGGTTCTCGCATGGTGGTAAACAAACTTGTAAAAATCATTAATTCTTCCCTGTGTATGGAGCATGTGGAGAGAGAGATGAAAGCACACTTCCTGTCTGGGAGAAGTAAACCTAATGGCCTAAAAGAAATATAGACACACACACAGGGACACACACACACATGCACCAAGTAGTGAAAATGCAATGTAAAATGTGACCACACCTGTCCAGGGGCCTGCAGAGGGCTAAGCATTGATGCTAACAGAATGAGCACAAACTTTCAGCTGGAGAACTCATGAGAGTTTCATGGAGAGGGCAGAATCTCAGCTGGCTTGCAGAGTACATAGGCATGTAATTGTATTTATCATTTTGAAACATGAAAGAGTGAGCACCGAATATGTGGCAGGCACTGTGTGGCATTTTGCGTTTAATCCTCATAACCCCCACTGGACTAGGAGCTGGGCATTGTGTTATTCTCATTCCACAGATGAACAAGCAAGTCTGGAAAGATGAAGCAATGTGTGCGTGTGTGCGTGTGTGTGTGTGTGGTGCATCAGCAGTGGGGTTGGGAGCAAGATGGGCAGGAAGGCTTGCTTTCTTGTATTTAAACCCCAGGGAGTGATTCTGTCATTCTGCCCCAACATTTCCTCTGGTGGAATGTTGGCAAGTTGAGCTCTGAAACTTCAGATTCCCAGTCTCCTCCCTTTAAAGCGTGTCGCCCGAGGAAGGCAGAGAAGATGTAAATGCATGTACAAAAAATGAGCTTGGACTATCTGAAGCGAAGCTGGGAGAGTTCTGGAGCATCTTGATGAGAAGCTGTCTGGAGGCTGGGGACAGCTGTACCCTTTGGGGCCGGGGAGGGGTGAATCTCCCTCTGCAGACACCCCACTCCCCCACTTCCTTCTTCAGAACATGCGAGCACTCTGGCAGATCATCTAAGCAATAATGTGTAAGGAAGCTTGTGGTTCTCTCAAAATCCATGTAGCACACACCTATCCCTCTGAAAGGGAAGCTTCAGGTGTTTCTCTTTTGTAAATACTATTTTGTGTGGGATCAGGGCCATGATGTTCCTTACCATGAATATAGAACCAATTCATGTAGGTCCAAGTTATTTACAAAAAAAATCACTAGTCATTGTAAGAAAGATAAAACATAGAAATCATACTATATAGGGTATCTCTTTAAAAACAGTTATCCTCCAATTACCTAAATACCTGGGTAAATTACCTAGTAACTTCATCAAAATTTAGTCATGAAAGTAGAAATCAGTGAGATGACCTGAAGATAAGCAGGAATAGCTTCCAAAGCCCTTTAAATAAGCATGTGCATGCACACACACACACACACACACACACACACACACACTGTATGAGGAAATTTCAGAACTTCACTCAGTACCCACAAGCTCTAGCTTTATACATTTTTCTAAACAACTTCTGATATGGTTTCCAACCTACATGAAACAATGCAAAAAGTGTCATTTACTGCCTGGCACACTGATAGCAGGAAGGTGATAAAGCAGGTTAGCTGACAATTCGAAGAAGGAAGCAAGCCACAGATGCAGGAACCTCCGTCCTCCAAAACAATCACACAAATAACCAACAATGAAGAAACAAGTGGCAGTCTCAGGCCATTTCGTGCGGAGGGATTCAGCCATTTGTTTAGTATTGACAAAAGAGAGAACTGGCTGGCTTAGGAGTGAGAGGGATTGGAGCCTGGGATCTTGGGACAGCATCTCTGGCTCAGGAAATCAGATGCCTTTCTTGTGAGGCTTTGTTTTGCCTGGAATTATCACAGAAGGAAGTGAGTTACTAAGAAGCAGTGTTGATTTTCCTCCAGGCAACATAAAGCTTATCACCTTAATCAGGCTAGGTGGGCTTCATAAAGGACTACCTAATGCTTTCCGTGGCAGAAGCATACAAATCCATCCACCTCTCCATGGCCATGACCTTCAGGGAATATCTTTGAACTTGGGCTGATATGAGCTCTTTACTTATATCTAAAACCAGCAGTCTGAGTGGGGCCGGGGCTTCCAGAATCCTGTGGCCTCTTTGGTCTGGGCCCTCCTCTGCGCTAATCCTTTGGCGGGAAGGCCTATGTCCGGGATAGAGACCTCTATTCCCTGTCGTGCATTAGGAACCTAGGTCATATCATTTGTTTTGTTTTTTTTTTTGTTTGTGACAGGGACAGTTCTGGATCCTGGCAAAGGCAGACTGGCCAGACCCTACAGAGACCGAGAGGATAGAGAGGAGAGAAGAAAGGGATGATTGTATGTTAGTGCTCTGCATAGGGGAATGCAGTTTCTTCCATGAGTTTAAAATCCCAAATTCTGATTTATGTATTCCATGGACCTCTAGAAGAAGAACCACCACCAAGTGAGAGAGAGCTCTGGCATTAAAGCAAAGTGTCCCTTGAACACTTGGTTCTTCTCTTGTTCTGCTTTACTCCTTTTCCTTCTAAGTCACAGAAATCAAGAATCACAGAAACAATCATGTTCCTTGCTTTGTTTTGGCCGCTGGAAAGCTTAAGTGAAAATTTGGAACCAACATTTAGCATTTCATAGGAGTGTATGGAATACCTTATATAGCAGATATTGCTTTTGTTCCGGCATCATTTCTTTCCCTCATCTAATCACAGACTCACTTTACCCAATTACAGAGAAAGGCATTGAAATGAGGCTGGGCCAACCATAATAAACACCCTCCTAGCAATAGCGATGCATCCAAGGATACCCATGGGGCCCAAGCTGAGCCAGTCAAGGCCCCATGCCAAGAATTTTCCACTGGAACCGGAAGAGAAATGGATAATTTCCTCTCTCTACTTGCAATGCTGCAAGTTGTGCAGCCAAACCATCTCATTCCCTTATGGGGTAATGCATGAGCTCCCCTGTGCACTGAACAGCAGGAACAAGAAACACAGAGAGGGTCCTAGTAGTGTTCAAGAGTGAATTCTGGTCAACCTCTAGGCAATTTCTGCCACTCTTCAGTCTGCAGTCTTTTATGTGTGACAATTCCTTGTTGGTGCTCAGGCAGTTTCAAGATGGGTTTCCATTACTTGCAACGAGAGCTCTAAGGCAGGGTCCCTGCTCACTGGCATTTTTCTTGGCTTTTGTATTTTCCAGGCTATATTTTCCCCTCATCTTGATTCCCTCAATTATCTGTTCTTTTTCTTTTTGCATTGCAAATAATTTTGTGAACTGCCTTGAATTCTCCATGAAGAGAAACAAAGTAAAACATATATATAATATCAAAGAACTTCAAATACAGTACTTTCCCTTCTCTGCTGCTGTTGGTAACCATAACCTGTGACATAAAGGAAGGGTTAGCTTGGTTTCCATATTTTGTGTTTCAAAAAGCAAAGAGGTATGTGATCCATTAAATAGTGATTTCCCTTTAAAATAGCTTAAATAAGCAATTTCCAGTAGGATAAGTGCTAAGTCTCAGTTATCTAGAAAATCCGCTTATGTGGATAATGAATAACTAATTTGTCCAAAAATATATATAAATAAATATATATATAATATAAATATATATATAACTAATTTGTCCAAAAGTATACAGTACCACCTTATCAAATAATACTTAAAAAATAAAAACAATTCACATGACAACCAACAGTGACTTGATAACTGTTATTTTAATGTTGGTATCTTTTTAGAAAACAATTCTCTAGGCAATAGAGCCTTCCTAAAGCATAATAATATTTCATCCCAGGCTCTAATTTCCTAGGGACCACTGTGTATGACAGTTTTGTGTGTCTGCCTCTGTGTACTCTGCCTAGTTAAATAAATACCTCTGTGCAATGATGTCTTATTTGATAGAGCAGAGTAAATGATAATGGGACCAGTTTCTTCAGCGATCAAACAGCTTATAATACAAAACCTCCTGGATTTTTATTTCAAATTACATTCTTTTATAAAGAAGTCATCTCGAAGGGGTACTTATTCTGAATATAAATGCTGCAACTGAGCCAACTCACTACTGGGCACTCAGTGATTACACTGTCACACTCATAAGGTACCTGCTGAACCTGGGGACAGGGGCATCTAAAGGAGCTGAAGAAGAAATAAGGGGTTTGGTGACACTATCTATCCAGTGGATATCTGGTTTAGGTATAAGCCACAAATAGAATATAATCCTTCTTTCATCAGAGGCTCTAAACTGTCTTTCCTTTAGCCACAGCAGTCAGAAAGAAAGAGAAATCCACATCTCCACCCCTACACACACACCATCACCACCGCCACCACCAATGGAGGGAGAGTGTGGGGTGAAAGGGAGGTCTCTGGTTAACCTGAGCAGAGAGCTGCTGCAGAACACTCAAACAAGCACAGCCATCAGCCAGCATCACATCTTGGAGGGAAGCAGAAATCAATGGTGATCCATCCTTACAGCTGTGTATTGACCTCAGACTGAAACATAGGTTGTGGGGCTGGTTCAGAACTCATGGCATAGGAATGAGGTCACCCCCACCTCCCTCCCCCACACCAGGTTTTGCACAGGTGGAGCAGACCTCTTATATCAGACAATGGTCAAGGGTTTCTATCAGCACTTCCAAAAAGAGGAACGAGAGGCCAAGATCAGAATTCTTAATTTGCCTCGAAGAGTTCCTAGAACAAATTTCCCTTTATCTAATTGCACCTATCTTGTTACAGATGAGAGCTAAAGATGCATTGTCTCTACGTGTGTACATTTTACAAAGTTTTCAATACAAAGTATAGGCCCAGGTGTGCTCAATGATACAAACCATTCTGCAAAAGTGCAGTGGGCAATGTGGCTTCTGCACTTGGACCACCCAAGCACACTGTTTTCCCTGTGTGACACATTTCGGTTTATTTGTATTTAAAATAGAGATATTAACAGAATCCATTAGAGTCGTGAGGACTGATGAGATTGTATGTATGTAAAGGACTTGGTTCAATGCCTGATGCATTTGAATGTTCAGTAAATGCTAGTTATGGTCACTTTATTGTCATAATCATTATCAGTGTTATTACCATGATCACCATGTTCATAAAGCCTTTAAAAGACTCCATCCTTCTTCTAGGTATTGAGGTAGGAAGGACAGAAAGATTAAAGGTGGGTGAGAAGGGAGGGAGGAAGGGAGGGGGGAAGGAAGGGAGGGAGGGAGGGAAAGATCTGCCTGAGACACTATAAGTCCATTCTCAGTCTGGCTACATATTGTCACTTAAACAGACATTTGATGGGAAAAAATAACAAGGACAATAGGTGTGAGCAATGGTGGTATTAGTGGAGGGTACAAGAGAAATAGAAAGAATTTAGTTTCTCTTCCACCTCTATCAAAGCAGGGAAGGAACTTCTCTTCCTATGTCACTGTTGAGGGCCATTTGACAGAATTCAAAAATGGAAAGAAGGCTGCTGCCCCCTAATTTACAGATGATGTCCAGAAGGGAATTTGGGCATTTTCCTTTCATGAGGGTTGCAATATTTGGACAGGTCTTTAAAAAGATTTTTGGAAATACATTGATGCCACCTTATATCGCCACACTGAATTCCTTTCTATATCATATAATACTCGCAAAAGAACCTTTGAAAGCTCAATTTTAATGCTTCAAATGCCAGTTTGCAAATCAGGTTCAATTCTCTTATGGTTACAAAAAAAAAAAATTAAAAAAAAAAGGAAAACCTTCCATGAGAATACAGTATTTGAGAAATATGGCTCCTAGTTATGCAAACTATATAGAGAGAAAATATGTAGAGTGAATAATACATGCTGTGGACAAGAAAAATATGTGAAAACTTAGGTCTCTACTTTTGTTTTTGCTGTGCAGTTTACACAAATCACTGCCTAAGCATTAATATTTATACTTCTAAGCAATTTTTCTCTACCATGCCCATCAAACTGTCACATAATCAAGGGAGTCAGTATATCACATAGCACGAGGGAAAGCAACTTGCCCGCCAGAGTTCCTGTGAATATTTTTCTTTTGTGCTGGATTAAGATTACCCCATGGCAGGGGTCCTTGTGGAAGTGAAGTTTGCCAACATATTTTATGATTTCAAAAAATATGGACACTTCGAGTTTCCACAAAGTTGATGTTTATACTCTGCATGGAAGGGATCTTTCTGAACTAGACCCTGAAGTTTTTAAGGTTTATTCATTCTGAATTTATTTTTAAGCTAAAGAGGGGACTGTTTTCTACAAAGAGATATTTTTTTTTCCTGGCAGCAAACAGAAATACCAAACTTATTCTTGGGTTATGGTTTGCTTGAAAGTGCCCCTACTGCCCCTTAAACTTCCTAAAGGAGATAGATGCTCTTATACTGCCCATGTTCAAATAATTGTAGGGCTGCTTAATGTCTACAAAACCTAGGCAAAATTATTTTGACCTGGTGTGCAGGGGCCAGCAAATTTTACCTCAGCCTCTCTTTACCGTGATATTTATTTCTAAGTGTTTCTTTTTATGTGGCAGAAAGAGCACAGGAGTTTTTAATCAGACATACCTGGGTTTTCACTTTGCTTGCTACTGCTACTTAGTATGTGTCTGATTTTACCTACTTTAAATTTAACTGCAAATTTTGGATCATAATGGGAAGGCAATATACAAATGGGTTAAGAGTTCTGCCTCTGAAGGAAGACTATCTTAATTTAAATGCTGATTCTGTTCTGACTAGCTATATTCAATTTAGCATAAGTGATTAATTTTCTAAGCTTCAATGGCTTCATCTGTAAAATCAAGTAAATAATAGTGCCTACCTCACAGTTGCTGTGAGGAGTATATGTGTATGAGCTAGCTAATGCTGCCTAACAAACTATCCTAAAACTCAATCATTTATTATTGCTCCTGAGTCTACAGGTCAGCTGGCAGTTCTTCATCTAAGCTGTGTTTACTTCGGCATCAATGGTCACCTATAAGATGGGTAGGTAACTTTGTTGATATTGGCTGTGTTCTTTCACATATTTGGGACTTGGCTAGTTGAAGATCAGTGTAGAATGGTCTCACCTGGTACAACTGGATTCTCTTCTAATTGATGCTCATCCTCAAGCTGCCTAACCTGGGGTTGTTCTCATGATGGATGGCAGAGTTCTGAGATAGCAAGGGAGAAGTGTCTAATTCTCATTGAGTCCTAGGCTCAGAAATTGTAGGACATAATTTCTGCCACATTCTATTAGTCAAAGCCAGTCACAAGGCCAGCCCAGAGTCAGAAACAAGGGGATTACAAAATTACAGCAAGGGGCATGGGCCTAGGGAGGCCAATAATTGAGGGCAACAGTAAAAATCCAACCTACCACAATGTGCAAAGCACTTACCATGAAGGTAATCATCTAGTATGTGCTTAATAAAAGTTAGCTGTGATGACACATTGGATATTGCCCAACAGGATCACTGGGAGGACTAAAATTAAAAGAGATAATCACAAGTAAAATGACAGTGTCTGCCATGGGAGTAAATTCTCATTAAATAGTAGCAGTGATGCCCAATGTGCTCCAGCCCAATACTACTGTATTTTCCATTCTTTTCAGATATCTCTGCTGGGTATGTTTCACTGCCTAGAATGCCCTTTCAGTAGCTCCATAGGTTAAACAATCATCTTCAAGGTCATGGTCTTCACTGCTGCCACCCACCCACACCATGGAAGTTTACTCTCTTTCCAACAATCCTGCGGGGTCCTTTATCTTCACATTGTGTCATCCAGTATCTTCCTCCTCAGAATATAGTTATTTATGTTGATGCCTCATCTCTCTCCCTGATGATTCTACTCACTCCTTGAGAAAAGAGACTGTTTAGAAATCATGTTTTATTTCCTTCCATACACGGTACTCCAGAAATACAAGTGTTTAGGGAGTGAGAGTGGGGAAGAATGAGGAAGAAAGCTTGCTTGCATTTTTCTTCCTGGCACAAAGAATGCTGACAGAACTATTAATATATTAAATTGTTCTTGCACCAAGAACTCCATGGTCTACTTGAAGAGATAGACAGACTTATAATTAGGTCCCCCTTTTATTTTCTTTCTGTTTGATCTACTGTTTATGTTTAAAATTTTACCATTAGAACTTCATTCCTTATGCTTAAGGCATCAATACTTCATAAAATGCCTCAAATATAAATTAATTTTATGATAATTAATGCAATATTTCACAAGAGGTGTTTACATATGCTAATTTATACCTAATAACTCTCTTATCACATGTCAGCTGTACTCTTGACTGCTCTTCCCTCAGTCGACAGTGATGTGAGTTCACTGATACATGCAGGACTTGGCAATGGTTTCCATTCCCCAGAGGAAAGTTACATTGTGTCCAAAGCATTAGTGAGCAATGTCTATTTTGTGTAATATCCCTTAGAAGTGAGGGGTGGTACATTTCCCTTTATAAATACCCTTTTGATGGATCTCTTCTCCTCAGTCGACCAGGCCAATTTGCAGCTCCCAGTTTCTCTTCCCTGAAGAATGTGGGTTGTTAGCCTCAGCCAAACTTGTCTGCTTTTGTATACCTTTCACTGCTCTACTTTTTCCCATAAGTAGAAATTAAACCACCACCCACCCTTAGGGTAGGAGTTGATACAAGTCACAGGTTACATACTACTTTCTCGGCATCCTGCGAGACAAATTTTCATGCTTTACAAAACCATTCATTTCTGGGCTCTCAAGAGACCCTTACATTACGTCTTCTGTTTTTTTGGGGGTGTCATGCTGTTGTTAAATTAGGGGGTTATTTTTTAATGTCAATGTTATATTTACTTTACTCTTCCAGTGTTTCTGGAGGAAAGGCAAATGGATAAATACAAAGCATCATTATTAACTATTATTACATTGATGTGTAAAACATAACTATTAATCCTGACAGTTTCATCTGTTGGAATTATACAATGTTTAAATATTTCACACCAGCTCTCAATACCTGTGATTTTGTCCTTGCTTTTGAGGTTTCAACATTTAGAAGCAAATTGTTCTATGGAGGCAGAGCATGATACAGTGGAAATTGAATGGGCTCATGGAGAGCAAGTTTTCAATTACCATCTCCAAGCTCTGAATGGAGAATTTCTGTCTAAATGACAGTCTCTGCAGAAAGTGTGGCCTGTTTGGGTTGACCTCATGGTAACAATGACCAGCATGAAGTAGTCCCTGGAAAAAACAATTATCATGAACTTAGGCTGATAATAATAAAGTCAGTAAAGAAGAGAAAAGATAGGTGAAATCTCTTCTTCCGCAAACAGACTACCACTGGCATTATTTTCTGCTCTGGGGTATCACGTTGGCATGGGGCCTTGAGAGACCACAGCATCCCTAGGGGAGAGTTGAAGCCATTAGCATACCTAGGTTGGAGAAAAAGATCTGAGCAGGATGATGACAGCATGAAAATGGCTATCTTCAATCAAGTGCATGGTAGGTGCATGAAAAAGGCATTAGACCTGGTTTGTTTGTTTGTTTTTCATCCAAAAGTCAAAGCAGAACTAAGTGAAAGTCATTTCAGGGAAGTAAATTTTGGTTTCATATAAAAAAATTCCTAGATATAAGAGCAATTTGGCATTGAATGCAGCTGTGTTGAAAATAACCACTCTGTCACTAGATATTGTGCAGGGACAGTATTATTTATCATTTGGGAGGTGGACAGTGAGCTTACTGAACTGGGGTGAGTGTGACCATTGTTGTGCAAACCTTAAGACGCCATGGCCCGGAGAACCTTAAGATGGCAGCTAGGAGAGACAGGGCAAAAAAACACCTCCTTGAAAAATACTAGATAGAGGCCAGAAAGTGACCCAGAACACCAGTTCCAGCAATGCACCAGCTGGACAAGTTCTGCTAAATCCACAGAGACTGTGCACTTGGTGAAACCAGGAGTCTGCATTCTGAAATGAGTGAGTGAGCCGCTGAATGTCTGGCAGCCATGCTGTGGTGTGGGGAAACCATGGGCTGGCATTTGGAGGTGGACTAGATCTTTTTTAAAAAAACCCAAAAGCGGCTTCAGATACAGCAGCGAGAACCACACAGTGAAGCACAGCAGGAAAGGGCTGTGCAAATGCGTCAATATCTGCCATGGAAGATAGCCTTTCATGCACCCACTGCTAGTTGTCTCAGAGCGAGGAGGGCAGAGGTGAGCCAAAAGGGGAAAAAAACCACGCCCCTTGCAGCCATCTTCCTGGCAGGCTGGGAATGCTCCTGCCCAGTGCCAGAGCCACAGCCCAGACCCAGTGTGATGGGAAGTGATTCTGGCAACACCATACACATGCCACAATATTGGTCGTGGACAATAGCCTTTTGCGCACACACAGCTAATTGTCCCGGAGCTGGGAAGGCGGAGCTGTGTGAAAAGGGGGAAATTAACATGCCCCATTCAGCCATCTTTACAGCAGGCTGGGAACCCCCATGCACAGCCCGGCGGCCCAGGGCTTCGCTTGAGGGACGGCATGCATTTGTGACATAGCACAGCCTTCCCTCAGCAAACGCCCTAGAAGGGCATGGCTGGGAAGAGGAACCGACCCAGAAATCCCAGGAACCCTACGCCAATACCAAGGACTTGTGGGTCAGTGGCAGAGACAATCTGTGGTGAGACTGAAATGATGGTTTAGACTCTTGCAACAGCCTTAAATCTCCAGGAACACCTGGGAGGTTTGATTATTAAAGCTGCTCTCCCTCCCTAACCACTCAGACACATGCCCCACATTCAGGGCAGACAGCACCAACAACACACCCAAACTTGGTGCACCAATTGGACCCCACAAGAACCAGACCCCCACACACCACAAAGTCAAAGTTGGGGAGAACTGACTTGAGGGGAATAGGTGACTCGCGGATGTCATCTGCTGGTTAGTTAGAGAAAGTGTATGCCACCAAGCTGTAGATCTGACAAATTAGAGATTGGTGTCTGAATAATCCTTCGTATACTAAAAGAACTCTATCAAGTAAAGCAAATGCCAAGAGCCCAAAAACAACAGAAAATTTTAAAGCATATGAAAAAACCAGATGATATGGATAACCCAAACCCAAACACCCAAATCAAAAGATCAGAGGAGACACAGTGTTTGGAGCAATTAATCAAAGAACTAAAGACAAAAGAGAGCATGGCACAGGATATAAAGGACATGAAGAAGAGCATGACACAGGATATAAAGGACATGAAGAAGACCCTAGAAGAGCATAAAGAAGAAATTGCAAGAGTAAAAACAAAAATAGATGATCTTAGGGAAATAAAAGAAACTGTTGACCAAATTAAAAAGATTCTGGATATTCATAGTACAAGACTAGAGGAAGATGAACAATGACTCAGCAACCTCGAGAACCACAGAATGGAAAATAAAAGAACAAAAGAAAGAATGGGGAAAAAATTGAAAAAATCAAAATGGATCTCAGGGATATGATAGATAAAATAAAATGTCCAAATATAAAACTCATTGCTGTCCCAGAAGGGGAAGAGAAGGGTAAAGGTCTAGAAAGAGTATTCAAAGAAATTGTTGGGGAAAACTTCCCAAACTTTCTACACAATATAAATACATAAAGCATAAATGCCCAGTGAACTCCAAATAAAATAAATCCAAATAAACCCACTCCAAGACATATTCTGATCAGACTGTCAAACACTGAAGAGAAGGAGCAAGTTCTGAAAGCAGCAAGAGAAAAGCAATTCACCACATACAAAGGAAACAACATAAGACTAAGTAGTGACTACTCAGCAGCCACCATGGAGGTGAGAAGGCAGTGGCATGACATATTTAAAATTCTGAGAGAGAAAAATTTCCAACCAAGAATACTTTATCCAGCAAAACTCTCCTTCAAATTTAAGGGAGAGCTTAAATTTTTCACAGACAAACAAATGCTGAGAGATTTTGCTAATAAAAGACCTGCCCTACTTCAGATACTAAAGGAAGCCCTACTGAAAGAGAAACAAAGAAAGGAGAGAGCGATATAGAGAGATTTAACAGACATATATAGAACATTACATCCTAAATCACGAGGATACACATTCTTCTCTAGTGATCACAGAACTTTCTCCAGAATAGAGCATAGGCTGGGACATAAAACAAGCCTCATTAAATTTAAAAAAATTGAAATTATTCAAAACACATTCTCTGACCACAATGGAATACAAATAGAAGTCAATAATCATCAAAGACTCAGAAAATTCACAAACACCTGGAGGTTAAAAATGAGGGGGAGATGAAAACATTCCCAGATAATCAAAACCTGAGGGATTTCATCACCAGTAGATCAGTCCTATAAGAAATGCTAAAGGGAATTGTACAGGGTGAAAGGAAGGGACATTAAACAATTGACTGAAACCACATGAAGAAATAAAGATTTCCAGTAAAGATCACATGGTAAATATAAATACCAATACTACTGTTATTTTTGGTTTGTAACTCCACTATTTACTTCCTACAGGATCTAAAATACATAAAGTATAATGATAAATCAGTGGTTTTGGACTCAATATAAAATATGTAATTTTTGATAAGAACTACATAAAGGTGGGGGAATGGAGGAATATAGGAACATAGTTTATGTGTCCTATTGAAGTTAAGTTAGTATCAAAGAAAACAAGGTTGTATAGATTTAAGATGTTAAATTTAAGCCCCATGGTAAACACAAAGAAAGTATCAGAGAATATGATAATAGAGATTGTATTAGTTAGGGTTCTCCTTGGAAACAGAATCAATGAGCGATGTCTCTTATTATCAAATTGTAAAAGTGACTCACGCAACTGCGGGAGCTCACGAGTCCAAATTCTGCAGAGCCGTCAACAAGCTGTCAACTCCAAGGAAGACGTCCGACGAACTCCTCGGGAAACGAACCGACAACTTTGACGAACTCCTCAGGAAACGAACTGGCAACTTTGACGAGCTCCCCAGGAAAAGCTTCACTGAGCAGCTGAAGAAGAAGCGAAGGTTCTCTAACCTTCCGGCTTATAAGCCTCCAACTGATCACCCGGACCAAATCCAGCCAATTGCATTCTCTCACTGTGGAAGCATGCCCCTTGATGAGTCATCAGTCAGCTGCAGTCAATTGACTGATGATCCGACAAACCAACCAGCCTCAAATAGCCTCACAGCAATCGTCAGGCCAGTGCCCGCTTGACCAGACAGCTAGGCCACCTAGCCAAGTTGACACATGAACCCAACCATCACAGAGAAGAAAAGTAGAGTATAGGTTACGAGAAGCGGGGGAAGGGGCAATGGGGAGTTAATAAGAAATGAGTGTAGGGTTTCTGTTTGGGGTGAAGGGAAATTTCTAGTAATGGATGGTGGGAAGGTGAGGGCATTGCAACATTGTGAATGTGATTAATCCCACTAAATGGAATGCTTGGGAGGGGTTGGAATGGGAAGATTTATACTGTATATATGTTTCCACAATTGAAAAAAAAGACAGTCTAAATAGATAATGACAATTGAATGCCATAGATGATCCTGGATGGGATCTTAGAGGAGAAAATGCTCAAAAGGACACAACTGGGACATAAGAAAAAAATGAAATATAGAACGTAAGCTTTATATCAATGTTAAATTTCTTGAACTTCTTAACTACGATTAATGTAATTACATAAATGAATATTCTTGTTCATAGGAAATGTATATGTGAATTATATTATTTGTTCAAGGATGTGTGCAACTTGCTCTCATATGTTCAGAAGACAGAGCAATAGATGATGGATGATAGGGAGGCAGGGAGGGAGGGAGGGAAAGAAAGAAATGGTAAAGTGACAAAATATTAAAGTTGGTGGATTGGGGTATTGGTGGAGGGGGTTGGGGTATGCTGGAGTTCTGTATATGGGGTTTGTATTATTTTTGCAACTGTTACTGTAAGTTTGAATTTATTTCAAAATAAAAATTAAAAAAAAAAAGATGCCATGGTCCTACTTGGGCACTATCTGGAGAGAACTGAGTCCAGAACTGGGACTTAAGTGATGTGCAGGGATTCCATAGGCAGAAGACACACAAGGTGGGAGAAAAAGCAAAGGTTATGCATAAGAATAGTTTTCATATGAGCATGAGGAAAGTAGTGAAACCAGCCTTCATGAAATGCAGTATTTATGGAGGTGGCAGCAAAGATAAGTCTTAATGTATAACACAGACCTAGAGCATCCAGCTTAGGATATGTTTCCCATTCTGAAAGTAACAGAGAGCCATCAACAACTTTTGCATTAGTATATTAAGGGTAGGTTGGAGAAAAAAATACCTGGTACAGTATTTAAAGGAGATGATTTAAGCTGCAGAATGAACTGAAATGTAAAATGGGACAGAGAAAATGAGATTATTAAGTGAAATGAGGCACCTTTAAGATTCCCATCTTCATCCCACCAGGAGAGGTGGTCACTACTCTTTACACTGTATTTTAATTGTCTGTTTTCATGTGATTCTCACTTATACCATGAACTTGAGGTTGGCAAGTTCCTAACACTCTATCTAGCCCTGAATAGATACATAATTTATGATTGTTGAATAAATATTCCAGTCTCAGTGAAATGAGGAGAATCTGGATGTTTGGCAAAGACTAGAAAAAATGAGAACATGGGGAAGAAATTTTAGAATTATAGAAATACAAATACACCATTTGAAGACACTTGAGATGCTGGTTCTGATCTGGAGATGAGATATACCCGCCATCTTTGTCCAACTTCTGTTTATTCCTAAGTAGTCTGAGTCGTCCTCCCTCCACAAAGAATTTTTCATTTGCAACAGAAAGATATGCCTAAAATGAAATAGAAATTGAAATAGGAAATAGTAACTAATGAGAATGCAACAATATTCTCTCCTTTAAAGGTGGACTCTCCCCAGCTGTGTGGCAAGAGAGTTGTTTGTTTAGGTCAAGTCATAAATTTTCCCCTGCAGGAAATCATAGCCAGAAAAATGGAACTGCAGTCAAATAGGAACTGAAAAATTTGTGTAGCAGGTGTATGGCTGGCAAGCCAAATTCTCAGGGTGGGTGAGATGGTTGGGGATGAAATAGCTTGTTCTACTCATCAGAATGGAAAAACAAATTCTGTACATGAAGCTGGTGATTGCCTGCTCCTCTCTCCTTGGGAATCTTCAGGTTCAGTTGATCTCTGGTTGACTAAGACCTCGGTCCATTTTCCTGGCCATGCAACCCAATGGGCTAGGTAATCCTGTGGTCCAGAAAAGCACCTCTGTAATTTACTTGACCTTCTCAGGGACTCCATTAAAAAGTTCGGTCATAAAGCCTAATCACAGTAAAACTTCAGATAAGCCTAGATGAGGGAGCAAATACTGTAGAAGGAACATGGGTTCGCACTTCAACTCTTGAGTTCAATTTGCAGCTTCACCAATGTGTTACTATAGAAATTCTGTTTATCCCTTTGACCCTTAACTCTCTTGTCTGTTAAAATGGGAATAATTCTCATACCTAAAGTACGTAAGAGCTCTAGGGCAGTGGCTAATTTATAGTAGAGCTCCAATAATTATTGAGTATTTATAATTAAACAAAGAACCCAGGTTTCTTAATCCCCAGGCCTGTACTTTTTCTACTCTTCTCTAGGAGACACTAAATGAGAGAAAAGGCCGTAAGAATGTAGATGTTGGCTTTTCAAATTTTCTTTACTGACAGAACTACATTCATAGAGTTCCTAGAAGAGTCTAAAGCAAATAATATTAAGCTTCTTCATAAATGAGGAGAAATCAAATTGTCAGACTTCTGGGACTATCTCACCATGTCATTGTTGAGAGAACTGATGTATTCCATCATTCTATAGAGTGAATTATTTCAGACTCACAAAGGGAGCCACAAGCCACTAGACCTACAAATGCGCACATGTGGGATATGGATATCTTATAATAAGTGGGATACAAGTCTATTAGGAGGAGTCAGGTCAATCTGGGTTTGAATCTATGCTTTGGAGTCTAAATGGGTTCTATGAAGTTGACAAAATTACTTTACTCACATGAGTCTCGGTTTACTAATTAGCAAAATGGACATACTACACCTAATTTAAAATTCAGATGGAATAGGGAGTGGTAGGTATATATCTGGCAACAATTAGCTGGCACATAAAAATAAAGATGTTTAACTATCCTCCAACCTTTGAAAGATGTTGCCACGAACTCCATTCCTGACAACCTTTTATGCAGAAGAAACTCAGCTGCTCTGAACGTGGCCTGGATTCAGAAGTCAACTCCAGCCACCTATTTTACATAGATAATAAAAGTGAAGCTCCAATGACAACCCCGAGAGACTCAATATCTTTGGCGTTTCTGGTGTCAGGGCCCCGCCAGCACTGTGATTGACGATGTGCATGAAAAGTCTCACATTGTAGTCTTCACCTTTCAAGTCAAGGCCACAAGGGACAAACAAATACATTGATTCATAAGCAAGAAGAAAAGGAAATGATGTCCTGGAATCCGTATAAGCCTCCAAGCCCTGGAGTCCAGCTCCATTTGTGAACTTCCATTTGGGTCGACTCCGGGAATGGGGCTGCTGTTTCTCTGCATCAGTAAATTCACATCAGGGTTTCCCAAACCCCTTTTATCCCCCACTGAATGAGGATTCGTAAGTAGCGTCCTTTTTGAAGTGGATGTAAAGATGGTTCTGTTTTTTGATCACAGATCAAAGCAGGGATGACATTTCCCTCATTCTTAGGTGAAATGTTAGCCTACAAACTAAATCTGCAGAGAGTCTTGGGTGGCGTGTTAACATTTCTCTTTCAGAAGATGAAAAATGACAGCTTTGGTGGCCAGATCATTTCATGGGCTGGATGGTAAGTGTACCTTGGAACTCCTTTATTGCCAGGCCTGCCAGGGCTGCACAAAGAATTCTAGGCTAATCTTGGGGTAATCTGGATGACTTTTTCCTTCTCCTAATGGAGTTCAGCAGTGAAATCACAGTGGCTGTTCCTCTGCCTGACAGTCTGACTGTCTCATAGAGGGGACATGAAACATCTGGACTCGATCTGGTGACATTTTGGGGCATCATGCTGTATGTAGATTTTCTGATTGTCTTAACTATATGGCATAAGGCAAGCAGCTTTACCTCCCTGAGCCTCACTTTTCCTCTCTGTAAACAGTACTGTCAGTAGCATCTGTTTAATGCCTCAGAGGTCACATATAATCTGGTAACAAGATCCCACTTCCCTGACCAGCGAGACAAGGTGATGGTATTGGAACCTCCTTCTCAGAGGGGTGCTTTGAGGTTAAGCACCTGCAGTCAGAACAGAACTCTCCTTTTCCAGTCAAGATCCTCTCCAGAAATGATCAGCCTTCTAAACACTCAGGTTAGTATCTAATTGTCTCAATAACACAGTTGTCATGACAACTGTATATAAAATTTAATTCAGAATTTGAATCTAAACATGCTAAAATCGCCACAGATATTTTCTTTGAGAGGGAATTAAGCAAAGCACACACAAACACTATCCCTTGAAAATATTAAAAAGGGCTTACATCCTCTGACTCTTGCCTCAATGTTCTGAAATATGAGACATCCATTCTTATCAGCCATCCACTCACTCAACTGACATTCATTCATTGAATTGGCATTTATTGAGCAACTAATATGTGCCAAGCACGTATGGAGAATTCTTGGCAGACAAGCAGCTTGTATCTGCTACTGCATTCTTAGGGGAAGACTCACCTCAATGAAAATTCCCACCTTTCTTTAGGATGATTTATCAAGGTCCTTAGCTTTAGGTTTTTAACCCCATCCTAATTTTTTTTTCTATTCCCTGTGCCCACTTAATTTTATTATAAATATTATAAACATTTAGAGACAAACACTAGGAAAAAGGCAGGCAGAATTAAAATAAAAAGCTAAGGAAAGAAGACCAACTCATGACTTTGAGTGACCTTAAATGATAAGAGGAAACTCCAGGTTCCTAGAGGATATCCACAGCAACTAGGAAAAGAGAAAATAAACCCAAAACAAATAAAATTAAAACCTATTACCTATTAACAGGGGAGATGCATTAAGGAACTGGATTTCTGTGACTGTGAGAAAAGCTCATCTTGTCTTTTCTGCTTTTCTAAGCACAGTAAAAGTCCCAGATTCTACCCAATAGGAGCCAGAACACATCACAGGGATTCAATTATGTCATTGGGAACATGGCCTTCCATTTTCCATATACCTGAATTCCTAATATAAAGTAGGAAATTGTTTATTTCTACTTTCTTCAAGCCATTCCTTCCTTTTTTATTCACTCATTCATTTTTCTCCAGAACTACTCTAGACACTTAATATTTGCCAGGAACTATATTAATTTCTGAGGATGCTGAGATGAGTAAGACATAGCTCCTGTCTTAAAAGGAAAAAAAGGTAATCCAGTATAGGAGATGGCAGGCAAACAGATGATGGCAACACAGTGTGGCATGGTCTAGGAAATTTAAGTTTGGAGGAGCCTCAAGAAAGGCTGATTTTCTCTGTACCCAACTGATCCTCCAACTGTGAATAGATGTGATTTCTTTTCCAATCATTTTCTTCCATTGCTTCGGTATCTTTCAAATCCACAAGGGTTCTGTTTGTCAAGAGCTAGTCTATCTGGTGGGCTGCAAGACACATACTCTGCCATTCAAGTTGAAGGATGTTAAGACCTAATGTGGTATGATAAAGGATTTTAAGGGGAAATAGCTGTAGATTTGGGCCTTGAGGCATAAATAGAAGTTTACTATCCAGGATTTGGTTGCATATCGAGCTGAACAATATATTGAGGTGGGAATGTCCAGAGTGTGTTTCAAGGACCAGGAAGATGCTGTAATTCAGATTCAAGGGCAAGTGGGCAACAGGGTCGAGAATGAGGCCCCTACCCTATTCTAACTAACCCAATGATATCTTATACTGAAATTCAGATGACTTCCTTTCCCCTTGGCTTGGTCATTAATTGCAGTCACTAGTCCTGTTATAGGACCTGATTTGTCTGCCCCAGCTGAAATCATCATTCAAATCTTGATGAGGCCCCCAGAAAGGAAAGCATCAATCGCACAGAGCTGCACATCATGGATATTTTGTCATGGATTCCTTCTGGAGAGGAGAAAAATGCAGATTAAAGTGCTTTCTGGCTGCATCAAAACAGAGGGGCTGCAAACAAAGGCAAAGGCAGGGGACTGATTATGGGAACACTCCTGCTTCCTTGGATTCCCACTGATTTCTTTCTTGGGTGATTCACAGGCCACTTACCCTGGGATGGCAGAGGCCTGGATTCAATCCTGTCCCCTTGCTCCCTACTCCAGTCTATATCTGAGGCCTGTGTTCCACAATACGCAAAGCTTTTGAGGACTGGAGAAGGAAGTTGTGCTAGTATGACACTCACCCTACATATTTGGTTAAATCTTTTCTTTGTGAATGTTCCATTTCAGTAGAAAAGATTAATTATAATGTGAGGGAGGAAAAAAAAATAAAGTTATAAAAGGTCTGTTATTGGAAGATCATGTTTCAAGGTCAAATAAATGTACCCCCAAAATTGCAGTGAAAACTAGCAAACATGTTTTTTACGTAACTATAGATGGCAATAGTTTACAAAGCTCTGCCATATCCAATGTTTGACTTTGCCCTCAGAGAAACTTGAGATTGCTTGAATGTCTGCATTGAAAATGATATATTTTCCTGTGGTCAATCAGGTAGCACTGTAGGTTTCATGAAAGAGGGCCTTTGCCTTCCTCCTTACTGATATAATTCAGTGCCTGCAGATACTTAACAAATATTTATTGAATGAATCAATGAATGAACAAAAGAAAATTCAAAAGAGCACTGAAACCAACGGAACTGGGAACTGTGAAACATTGAGCTGTCTGATGATGGATGTGATAGTAATGTTATTTAATATTTACTGAGCATTTACTATGCCCCTGGCACCAAACACCCTACATATACTATTACAATTCTCATTGTGCCAGTTTGGATGTATTATGTCCCCCAAAATGCATGTTCTTTGATGCAATCTTGTGAAGGCAGGCATATTAGTGTTGATTAGGTTAGAATCCTTGAGTATTTCCATGGAGATGTGACTCAATCAACTGTGAGTGAAACATCTGATTGGATAATTTCCATGGAGGTGTTACTCCACCCATTCAGGGTGGGTCTAATTGAATCACCGGAGTCCTAGAAAAGAGTTCACAGACAGAAGGAGGTGCTGTAGCCAAGAGAGACACTTTGAAGAATGCACAGAAGCTGAGAGTGGAGCTGGAACATGACTTGGGATCAGCAGATGCCAGCCAATGCCTTCCAAGCTAACAGAGGTTTTTCAGATGCCACTGGCCTTCCTTTGGTGAAGGTATACTTGGGTTTGATGCCTTCATTAGGACATTTGCATGGACTTCAGACTGTAATTTTGTAACCCCCCTTTATAAAAGCCAATCCATTTCTGGTGTTTTGCATAACAGCAGCATTAGCGAACTGGAATACTCGTGTTATAGTCACAAAAGGCTTTGCTGTACAGAGTCCTTTCCACATTTTATTGATGAAAAAATGAGGCTTTTAGAGACCAAGAAAATTGCCTATGGTTACTCAGACACCAGTAGTCCTGCATTTGAGCCCCAGTCTGTCCAAGTCCAAAGCCTGGGCTCCCTGAAACTGCTGTTCACCCTCTGCTATCCTAGGAGCCCTGAGCATGTTGCCTTCTCTCTCTAGAGTGGAGTCTGCTAATGACATAGGGGAAGAATGAGGTACCGTCCAAATTTATGATTAGTTGCTCATTTATATTCACTTAAATGCACACCATTAATTGTCATAAATAACCACCCTAAGGAGAAACTTGAAGAATCTGGGCATGTGTTTCATCTTTTGCATTCTTGCAGGGAAACTTACCAAAAAAAAGCAAAATAAAATCAGCCCACAACAACTCCCTGCAGTATCTTAATCTGTCTCCCAACAATGCCCTGCTAGACAGGATTTTAAGACTAATTCCAAAAAATGTCAAGGAATGTTATTGGTTTGAATTTACATAATTAATAAAGTAGAGTATTAATTCACTTCAGTAGACCAGAAGCCTTGAACTTAAGTTGTGAGTTAATTGGGGTTAAACAGTGTCATGTCTTGATGGAGAGTAATGTTTTAGCCTGATTCTGTTGGATTCTGCAAGTTGTTGCCACCTCCCCAGCCCCCATTTAAGTAAGAGGGGACTAATCTCTAGAACTGCTGAATGTGGAGTCAGATTGAAGAAAGAGATATGACAGAGTCCTTAACTAAAAAAAAAATGAGGACAAAATAACTTGACCTCTCTCCCTAATGGTAGGTTTTCAGGAAACTGCAGATGAAATTGCTCTGAAATTTCAGGCCTGTGTGGTGTGAGGGGTTGGCTTGTATGTGGAAAGGGTTGGCTTATTTTTGATACATGATATAAACATTCTTATGAGCAATTGCCATGCACCATAAACTTGTTCTGCCACCAGGATGTACGCATGCATTTATTCATTTAGTCCTGCATTTGTTCAACTTCACCTATCTGCTTAGCCTGATGCTGTGTTGGGCAATGGGGAAAGCGGCTCACAAAGACGAACAAGGGATAAGTCAGTCCTTGAGGGGTTCAAAATCTAATAAAAGAGATATAAAGAATGCAGTCACATAGCACACCATGCTATGGGGGCACGGCAATAGGCACTACTTACTCAACTTGAGGGTGGGCAGCGTTGGAGTCTGTTTTAAAGGGTAGGGACTTGTTCATGGAGTTATCCAAGAATCTGAGGAGCAGGACATTATATCAGACAGAGAAATCAGCATGGGAGAGCACAGTTAGTGGTGGAAATTACACAAAATTCAGTGTGCCTGGAGTACAGGACAGACACCATCTCACAGAACCATGTCCTTTTCTTTCTTAGCCTTTGTCAGAATTGCAATTTATTCATTTTTGTGATTATCTTTTTACAGTATCCTCACCAGGTCAAAAGCTCCATCAGGGCTTGTTTACTACTGTATCCTCAGTAGCTAGAACATAACTGGCACAGGCTAGATAGTTAAAATCTGTGGATTGTAGAAATGAATGAATGCATATGGAGGCATGGCATGAGATGGGCTTGGAAAATCAGGCTGTAGGTGCTCAGCAGATCTAGATTAAATGAATGGATAAATGACTGAATGAACGAAAATTCAAAGGAACACGAAACCAAACCGGGAATCATCATGTCTATGATGAGAAGGAAACTTTGCAACCAAAAGAATCCTTTATTTGGTGCTGATTACATGGGCTTAGCTGTTTGCTACACGTCAGTGATTTCAAGTCTAGTAAAATACAGTCCTCTTTTGCAGAGGATTATAATCTAGGGGAGAAAAAAAAAACCAGATTTATGCTTTAATTTTAAATATTTTGGAGATTTCTCCATAAGGAAACATATCAACCTTTTTTTTCTTTGTGGAATACAATGAAACTCAGAATTTGTCCTAAAAGAATTCTTCTTGCAGTCAAATGCTTATTCCTAATAGTACAAACCATATTGAGAAACAGTTCTGAGGCTCTTACTCTACCCCAGGGATCAGCAAATTATAGCACACAGGCCAAAGCCATCCGCTGTCTGTTTTTGTATAGCTGTGAGGTAAGAATGGTTTGTATGTTTTTCAATGGGTTTTTAAAGAACAAAAGAAGAATACAATTTTGTGACAGAATAATTATATAAAATTCAAATTTCAATGTCCACAAGTTTTGTTGGAACCCAGCCACGCCTGTTCCTTTATGTATTATTGATGGCTCCGTTCTTGCTACAAGGCCAGAATTGAGTAGTCAGGACGTTATGGCCCACCATATCTACATTATTTGTTCTCTGGGCCTTTACAGAAAAAGTTTGCTGATGCCTGCTCTGGATTCACAAAGCGTTTGGGTGGCAAATTGCGTGCCAGCATACATTTTAGTGACCTTCCTCTTCAGAGGTTTTGCTTCCAGAATCAGTGGTTCCCTGCAAATTAAAATGTAACTACATTGGGGAATTTCATTTCCTACTTCTTAAAAAGAATGCCTTGCAAATGATGATGGATTATGTATTTGATTAAGAAGTAAAGGGACATACAGCTTAGTATGAAATGCAAAGCTATTTTAGGTCAGGGCCGTGGAGTTGAAACAGCACTGGCTTAGGATCTGGAAGCCAATGTTTTCAACTTGCAAGCTTGGGCACCTCACAGCCCCCCTCTGGGTCCAAATCTCCTTATTTATCAAATAACAGTGCCTGGAAGGCAGTCTTTTAGATTTCTTCCGGGATTAAAGTCTGTAAGTCTACAACTACAAGTCACTATTTGTACTCAGAGCTCTGCCTACTGCTAGCAGATATGCATTTTACAAAGAAAACACTCACCGATCGCTGGATACATTTGATTATTTACATATGTGTGTAGTTAATGAGGCATGCATGGGGATGAAACACAGACTGGAATTTCAAATCTGCAGGAGCCATGGGAATAATTAGGGGTCTGCATTTCATTTTGTAGCTTCAGGATGCATATTCTTTCTTCATCTGGAGGTGACTAGGGAAGGAAGTAAACTTAACATTTTGGAACGGCCTACACAGAGGGGTGATTTTGAAAGAGAAGGTATGAATTTGTAACCTACTCCCACCCCATGCCATCTTCTCTTTGCTTTAAAAGCTGCAATCTCTTTCCTGCTTAGTCCTGTGCTTATTCTATCTCAAAGTTTCCTAATGGAATATTGGCAGCTGTCAGCTAGGGCAGGTTTCAAGAAGCAAAACTGACCACTGGACACATGTAAGCGATTTATCGGGACTCCTGCTTGATTGCTCATTGTGCTCCCAGTTGTGCCCGGAGAGCTGGTGGGAACGCTGGAAAAGTGCTTGAAAAATATCAATGCTTAAGTGACTGTTCCAGTTGTTAAATCATAAAACAGTGTGATTCAGCTGAAATGAAGTAATTACAGGGGGAGAGAAGAAAAGTCAAATGATATACAAACAGGTCCTTGTGGATCATCTAAGTGCTAATGTGTTCTCTGATGCATATGCATTACTTGTTTCTGATATACCTGCGGTACAAAAGGTTCTGCAGTTTTAAGGGGGAAGGATAGTGTTATTTTGATTTGAGCTCTTACCCCTCATTTCGGGTGGTGATGTGCACTTACAGGCCCTCAAAAATTTATCAAAAGCCTATAATCATTCCAAATCAACACCATCTCATGTTATAACATTTTGGTCTGGGATCCACACTTTGATCTCTTTGCCCTCCAGTCCTTACCTTAAACACACAGCATCTTTGCTCAAATCTTGGCTATCCCATGTCTTATGTCTCCCATGTCCTAGCTCTTTGATCTTGAACAAATTGCCCAAACTTGCTGATCCTCAGCTTCTGCATCTTTGAAAGGAGGTTAATAATAGAACATACCACATAAGGCTTTTGTTATGTTAATCATGGAAGGAAAGCACTTATCCTAGTGCCTGGCACACAATAAGTACTTAACATATTAGCTATTATCCTATGTATTTTAAGGAACATCTACTTATCCTTTAGGCTTAGATGTTGTCCATCTGGGAATCTGTCCTTGCTCCCTTGGTTCAGGTGAGGAGCCGTGCCTTGCTGGTCCCTCTGAGCTTCTCCTTTTCCTACCACTGTTGACATGTTTCATCAATATCTGCTTATGCAGCTCTCTTCTTGAAGGATATAAATCTCTCAACTTTATTTCTCTTTTTCCAGCTTCCTTCCCACACCCAGATATATAGCAGTGATCAAAAAATGTTTCAAATGGCTAGGAAATGAATGCAGTGTGCATCTTGAAACAACAAAATCATGGAATTTTACTTGTCTTCGGAACCCATTTCTTAGAATAATGATTAAAAAAAAGAAAAAAGAAAGGAAAAATACACAGCAAACTTTAGCAGGGCTTCTGTGTGGCCCCTCCCTCACCATCAGCCTCTGTTCAAAATTCTCTATATCCTCCCTTCCACCCACTCTCTGTTCTTCCAGCCACAAGAGAATTATTAGAGTTCTTGAGGTTCTCTGACCACAGGGCCTTTGCACAGTCTTTACCCTCTGTCTGGAAGTCTGATCTACCATACTCATCCTTCAGATCACAGCTCCAGCTTTATTTTCTTGGGAAAGACTTCTCCCACCCCTCAGTGCAGGTCATGCTTGCATGTCTCTCATTCCCCAGTAGACTGTAAATTCCATGGAACAGGGACTGTGCTCATTTGTGCTCTCTTTTGCATCCTCAGTGTCATGGACTGTCAAGCAGTAAGTGTTTAATAAATTAATGCATGAAGAGTCAGCCTACCTGCACCTCAAAAGTGGGAACAAAACAATTTCAGTTGCCTAATGAGGAGTTCTAATTCCTTATTCAGTAGGTTCAACCAATTATACTTTTCCATCTGTTTACTGAGAGGCAGGACTCTTCACCTTCCTTCCCACTCAGGTCTTGTTTAAGAAGCAGCATCACCCTTTTCCTGCAAACACAAGGCTGGATGTCAATGTCACAATAGTCAAATATGGACTATCCTTGCCTGAAGTGCTACAACTTCTCGTGGGGGAATATCAGCCTGAGAAGCCCAGGCTAATGTAGGACTAGCTCCAGAGCTGCCCACTTGACTCATACCTTGCACTTTTTCCATTACCTTTTAACCTTTTCAGCCACTTATTTCTTGCTGTTCTCCTGACCCACCTTGGTCTCATGCATAATAGTTTAAATACATCCGTGTGCTTTCTGCTCTTTGTCCTGGATCTTCCACCCAGGATTCTGCTCCCCACACTTCCTCTGCCACTCCAACAAGAACAGCGTCTGTTACCAGATTTCCAGGGACTCCCAGCCTGAAGAGACCCAGTTCCTAGAGTTTTCCTCTAGACACCTTCTGCATTCATTGTTTCCAGTTGCTTCTGCCGGAGGTAAGGGCAAAGGATCAAATCATGAGTGCCAAAATCTTAGTTGCTGATTACGTAAGCAACTCAAGCATTTAGGTGGAGATGGAGTGTGGGAGAGGAGAAGTAGGATGTTTCTCTTACATCTACACGACTGCTGCATTCAGGACCACCTCATCAAACCCAGGAGCATGATCCAGAAGCTGGTTGCATGTGACCATCCTGCCGCCGTTCATCCTTCTCTAAGGTCATCATAAGCTTTTCATTCCAGCTGCTGCAGCCACCCCTCACCTAAAACTTACTATTTCTCAATTTGCAGTTTTCCTGTTCTCTTTTGTTTAAGCATATCTATTTGTATAAGTTCCCAGGGCAGCTATAACAAATTACCATAAACTGGGTGGCTTAAAACAACTAAAATTTATTCTCTTACAGTTCTGGAGGCTAGAAGTTGGAAATCACGGTGCCAGCAGGACCATGCTGCCTCTGAAGAATGTAGAGAAGCATCTTTCCTGCCTCTCCCAGCTCCTGGTGGTCCCAGACCTTTGTGGCTTGTGGCGACATAACGCTCCCTTCATCACCACATGGCCACCCTCCCTCTGTTTATGCATCTGTGCCTCTTCTCCTCTTATAAAGACAGTAGTCATGTTGGATCAGGGCCCACTGATTCAGTATGACCTCATCTTAAATTGATGACATCTGCAAAGACCCAATTTCCAAAAAAGGTCACATTTCACAAGTACCAGCTCTGGGGACTTCAACGCTTCTCTTTGAGAGGACACAATTCAACCATTTTAAACAAACTGGGCTGTGCTCCCCAGGTGTCTTGGGATTACAGAATTTAACTAATTTCACACAAAAAATGGCGCAACTCCCCACTCAGAGTCATTCTCTGCTCCTTCTAACCTCACCCTCATGTCCAATCATTTTACACATCTGAAAGAGCTCAATAACCTGACCTATCCTTTTGCATTCCATTCCACACTCTTGGTTCAAAGCATCATCACTTTATACTCAATTCATTGCACAGGAATGCCTAATTGGTGTCCCATCACCCTTTCTCCCCACTCTACCACCCAAGAGGCAGACAGGTTCATTTTAAAACAAAGACCATACTTATTAACCTGTAATTCAAGACCTGTAGCAATAGGTATTTTCCAGTTTCTCTAGCTTCATCTATCACTTCTGCTAACATGAATTAGGTACATGAGCCACATGGAACCCATATGGAACTTTCCATCAGTACCTTCTGTAGCCCCAGATCTCTAAAAGCCCTGCTAACTCCTTCTGATGAGCTCCAGCTGCCTTTCTTCCACTGGAAAATAACCTTTTATGCACCCCTCAAGAATCAGATTAAAAATCATCCCTTCTCTGAAACCATTTCTAACTTTCCAGAGAGAATCAGTCCCCACACCTTTTGCAAAACCACAACTCTGCACATACATAAAGCAGAAAAATTATATTTTTAAATAACTGCCTCATTGCATCTCTCTCCGTCAATGGACTATGAAGACTGTGAGTGTGAGATCTATGTCTTATAATGCAAATGTTCCCATTGTGGTTAGATTAGCAAAATACCTGCAAGTAATAAGCATTATAATATATTTGCTGAATAAATAAGTAGTTTAGCTCAAAAATATAGCTTTCTCCCTTTGATAACCAGCATTTACTCCACAATAGAAATGTGACAGTGAAGTGGTATTTTGTTGAAGCAGCTGCCAGTTGAAAAATAAGAAAAGCAAGTCACATTTTCATTTTGATGTGTGTATGTCTGCAGTAAATTTTCATTTATGATGATCAAAAAGAAAGGGAGTGTAAGGAGTTTACGTTTTAAGATGGACTATAAAAATAATCTAGATTGTGATTCTGCCATATTAATTTTATCTCAGTTCTGACAAATATTTCTCTTTAAAAATAATTTGCCCTCCTAAAGAGTGCAGGTAAGTTCTCCAAACAGATCCCCCAACTCCTTGTATTTCTAAGTCTTTGATTTCAGTTCTCAGTAAGTGTTAACTGATAAGAACAATACTCAACGGTATTTTCAATGTTCTGGTAATATTCTTTTCATCTACTTTCAGTTTTATAGACTTAATATAGACTAGCATTGCAGTGCTTCATGTAAAGTGTGTTCTTTACTTAATTCAGTTCTAGTCACTTGAATTCAAGGCACATTTATTGAGAGCCTACTGTATCTCATGCTCTGTGCTGGGTGCTGCTGATTCTGAAATACATAAGAAAGGCTGTCTGACCTTAAGTTCTGAGTCTGAGCCAGAGACTTAACCAGTAAGGTCTTCCTAATGACTGCAGTAACGGAAGGGCAAGCATGTTTAACATAAGGGGAAAGAACAGTTGTAATGAGAACGGCGGAGCTAACTTCGAAATGCGATGACTTCTGAGCTGGGCTCTGAAGGCTGAATAGGAGTTGGCTGAATGTGGAATGGAATAAGAAGCAAAACAAAAGGATTTTAAAATGTTTTTGTAAAATAATATTGCAGCTGATTTCAAAGAAGCCCAGAGCATGGATATAATAGAATAGGGAGAAGAAGTAGGAGAGATAATGTGATTTGAAAAAAACATTTCCCTTCTGGCCTTTTTGCTGTTGTTTCGTTGTCTTTGAGGCTACAGGAAAAAGTACTTTGCGAGGGCAGCTTTGATGTGTATGAATTATTCATCATTATGAATTGAACCAGCTCACACTGGTCTTTGTTAAAGCTATTGAAGATACGATGGGCTCCCTGGAGAAACCGTGCTTTTTCCTCCCTCTTTGCTCTGTGTGCGAGTCAGCTGCATGTGTGGGCAAGTCTTGGGCAGCTATTCTCTGATTGATGCCAATCAGAGGACATTTTGGACCCTCATGTCTTGTCATTTTTCTCCACTCTCTTTTTAGAATGAAAACCATTTGTCATCGGAGACACAGACACACATATACACAAAAAATGCCTGGGCATGTGGGCCACTTGCTTCATCAAAAACCCGAGTCCAGTCAGATGGAAAGACATGACCACCTAGTCCGCTAGCGTTCTTCCCTCGGACACTGGCCGCTGACCTGGCTGCAGCAGAGCTCACAGGATGTCTCATCAAAACAGCTTTCGTCAGAGCCGCCTCCTGCCACTTCACATTCTCCCGAGCACCGTGCGGGAAACGGGGCTGGGCAGCCTACCGTCTCCTCTCAGGCTGGAAAAGTGTGGATAGTGGAAAAGCTTCCATGGGTGTGGAGAGCCCACTGTGTGCCAGCTGTACCCGGGCTCTCTCGACAGCTCGGTCAGGCAGCTCTTCAGAGAAGTGGCATTCACGTGCATAAAAATCGAGGAATAAGGTTCACATTTCTTTTGTGCTTACCGGGCCCTAGTTGCTATACAAAACACTTCAGATGCATTACCTCATTTCATCTTAAAAACTCATGACTCTGCACTACGATTGCCTCCATTTTACTAGAGAAGCAGGCAAGACTAAAACAGATTAAGGAACATGCTCAAAAGTTAGGAGATAATAATATGATGAAACAATATGCTAATATGTATGCTCTTTCTACTGTACCATTCTGCTTTTCATATGATTCTTTTATCTCCACAGAAGGCAAAGCAGCAGAAAATACAATCAAGTACGAGAAGGGTTATTATCGTGGTTATTGTTTATTATTGTTATTGTTATTATTGTTGAAACCTGCATTTGTTGAGGGTTTGCCACATCCCATCCCATGCCCTGGACTAAGTACTTTATGTATATCATCTAATTTTCTTTACAGTCTAATGAAGCAACTTCTATCCATACCCACTTTATAAATGCGGAAATAGAGGCTTAGATTGGTTGTATAACAAATGTCAGCCAGACATTGATTCTAGATCTGTCTGACATCAAATTGGAAGGAGGAAATGATAGTGACTAGGACTAGGGGGATGCATGGAGGAAAGTGAAGACTTTGAATCCTTTTGAAAGATATTTATAGCTTATAATTGATAAAACTTGTTTTTTTTTTTGTTGTTGAAATGTAATTCCACTTAATAAGACATTTATGGATAACGGCGCTGTGAGGCAATCTGCTGAGCCCTAAATATATTAAGGTAAATATCACATCTTGTGATGCTTAGAAGCAAGAAAATCAACAGACACAGAACAAAAATGATAATACACAGTTCTATATTTTATTAGAAGAATATTAAAATAATGATAGCAAACAGTCCCAATTTGTCAGTCATATTTATAAATGTGATACATATATGGTTTTTCTAATCCTCTCAGAAATTTGATATGATAGGAGCTGCTATCATTGCTATATTACAGATGATGAAAATGGATGTATGGGGAAAATAAGTGAACTTCCACAAGTTCCCAGAGCTAGACACATTCTCTGAGGATAAAAATGAGGGAACAATTATTTCTGCCTGGCTGGGGAAGGGTGGGATCATGGTCTGGAGTGAATCCTACAGAGAAAGAGAATTTGAAATAGGGAAAAGTAGAACCAAACCCCAAGTAAAAATCGAATAAGTACTGAAAAACATTGGTGGTTAGTGTTCGCTATCTCTTAGTTTGCTGCAAATTGTGGGACTCTACCAAGTTAACGTTGAATAGAGTTAATGATTCTACTTGCATTCTAGCTGCAGGATATACTGGCTGTTGGTCCTTGGGCTCAGGTTCATTGTGTGACCAATGGGCACCCCAGTACTTATGCTATAGGATCATGGTGAGAGAATGTGATAAAGCAAAGGCTAGCTCCAGCAGAGTCTCTGATTGGAGCATAATAAGTGCTCAGTAAATGTTAGTGAGAGTACCCTGTGATGGGCCAGCCTGTTCTCTCTTCACTGAAGGCCTGGTGGCCCCAGCTGCTGGGAGTATTGTCATCAGAACATCTTTCAAGGATGCCTTTGGCTGCAGAGAACCACCTTGTAAGGTCTTCTCCTTCCTAGAGCAGCCCCCACCCAGTGGCTGATCACTGCAGGACTATAAAGGATTGACCACGTATCCCAATTCTAGACAACTCTAATAGGCCATTCTAGCTCCAGAGCTCCTCTTGGGAGCAGCCAAGGCTGTCTTTGAGACTCGAATTTTTCCCACTCCGCTGAATACTGCTCCTTTTCCCTCCCTAATACAGGGGTTCGCAGGGGATCCTTAATATACATCTTGCATGTTAAACCTATCTCAGGAAATACTTCCCAGCTGGTTGTGTTGTTCATCTGGTCAGTGTCAGAGGTGATGTTACCTAACACAGGCAAAGAAGTTGAGTGTGTAATTAATTGTTCCAGGCCAGCATCTTAGGGTGTGTGACAAATGCAGATTTGATGGAAGACAGCTTTCACCTGATGTCAAATGCTTGACAACGGGGCTTGCCTTTTGTCCTATGTGAACCCAAGGACCCTTCATTTTAACTTAATTTTTAATATAACGGCTACTCATCCATTTTACAGATGGGGAAGTTGGGTTCATACAGGTGAAAAAACTTTTTCAAAGTCACGCAGCTTTGCTGTCTTCCTTGGGTTTCCAGCCTAATGGTCCTTTCAGGGCCAGTTTTGGATGAAAGCATCTTGTCATGGTGGCCCATGTGTGTATTTTTCCTTTGTCTGAAATTCCCTTGAGCTGCATCAGATCTGTGGTGCCTCCAGACGTAAATGGTGCCGTATCCTTGCAGGACCTTGGGAGTCCCGGGAAGGTCTTTTCCACCATCAGCATTCTACATCCTCTCCAAGGGCTGTCACCCAGGGATGGGCAGGTAAATGGTGGAACTTTAAAAGGTTAATTACCATTAATCATTATGAGAAGGTGGCTTATTATCAATTCAAAAATTCAGAATAAATTTACTTTTCTGACAAGCAAAATATCCCATTTGCCCTATGGACTAGACCCTGTTTTCATTCTGAGAAATAAATAATTTTTTCCATATTCTGTTCTTTGTATACAACCACTGTCTCTTCCAACATGCCATGTGGAGAAAAGTTTAATTAAATTCATGAAGTTCGCTAAATTATTCCAAACTTATCAAAAAAGCCTTTAAGATTACACATGTCTGAGTATCTGTGCAGACCCAGATGTACAGTTACATCTATAAATAGAGATACACAGAGTTGTTAACCAACACCTTCAAAAGTGTGTTTTACAGGTGACTCATAGATGAACTTTATTATAAAAGTTATCCAAAACTTTTCATGTATGATAGTTTACTAAGAAAAATCAGTAAGCTTTCAAGGTTTTGACTTATAAAACTCAATCTTATCAGACTCCAGGATGCAATTAAGTTATTACTAAAACCATGCCTTTCCTTCCTCATCCTCCAGAATTTGTTTAATTGTTTGCATTTCCATACGAGAAAGTACAAAGCAATACAGAGTGATCCAAAATATTGGACATAATAAGAATAATCCATATCTACCATTACAAAATTTTAGAATTTTGTTAGGTATTATAGTATTTATAACATTAAATATTATACTACCTATTTGGTTTAATTCCATGTAACCCTTAAATAACCTTAAGAGAAGGATATTATTTTTTACTCCAATTTACAGAAGAAACTACAGTGCAAAAAGGTTAAATAAGTTGACCAAAGTCCTACATGGGATAGATGATGGAGATAGAATTTAAACCTTAGACAGTTTAATTCTAGGACTCTTGTTCCAAATGTCAATGCATTCCTATCTCACCCTTGACCAATTAGTTCTGATAAGTCTGCACCTTATTATTCTATTAATCTCTGCATCGTGTGGAGCAAATGGGGTTCATAGCACATAGCAGATACCCAGTAAATCTTGGTAGTGCCATCCTGAACTTGGTATTTACTTAATGTTTCTTTTGATTTTGGATCTTTCAACAAGTGACTTACTGTGTAACTGAAGAGTTTCAACACTTTGGGTATTAAACAATGAAACTTTAATTTTTTTTTTTTTTTCCAATTGTGCTGTGTTGAATTCTTCTGTCCTGGTGGAAGAAGCTCTCTTCCTACCACATTGTCTGGATCCCAATCACTTGTTGGTTATTAGAAGGGACTCTTATTTCAATATTTAAGACTCAGTCTTATTTTCCATTGCTCTCAGATTTAGTTTTTTCCAGACTCAAACATCTATCTCAAACTCCATCCAAATCTCTCTTTTTCCCTTCTTGCCTCACAGGCTGAGCTGTGGCTTTGGCAGCTTAAGTGGAGGGTGATGGGGCCTGGTTCTCAGATGTCTTCTTTCTCTCCCTCTTCAAAGTGTTTGTGACTCAGGGCAGGGAGGAAGAAGAGCACAAAAGGCAGATGTCTCCTACTTGACTGGGTGAAGGGCAGTCCTCTCATTGTCTGCCTCTTGACATCACTGCGTCTCCAGCAGTTCAGTATCCAGGGCATGGCTCCAACAGACCCCTCAAATGAGCAGCTCATGCCTGCTGACTTCCCTTGACTTTAAAGGACTCTTGTGAGATTTGGCCACATCATCTCACTGATGCCTTAGCTGGCAGCACCAGATGCCATGCTTTTAGTGAAACTGTCTCATCGCACCTCCCCACCTGCCAGAACTGGGCCTCTTCCATCTCAACTACTGTCTTCCACCAAATCTCAGACTGCAACATGTGAGATCCACCTGCTGGAACTATTAGGAAGCAAGAATCTAAAAACAAGGTTGGGGGTAGAATGATATAGGGTGTGCTCTGGCCATATACACCTACCTGAATGCATCAGTGCACCATTTCTACACCCTTTGTCTGGTTCCTACTCTGATAATTCAAGGGCAGGTCAACAAGGTAACACCTCAGTTGGGAGACCTTTGTTGCAGTCCCCCAGTCTTCATGGATGATTATTTTGGACCCACTTCATCCTCTTTTCTCTAGTCATAAAAGCGGAGAGAATAACCTGTCTCTAAAAACACTGATCCCCTCAAAAGCCTGCATTCAGTCTTCCTCTTGTGTAATCAGGGAGGGTGGGACTTAGGATGAAATTGGTGTCAGGTCAAGCTCTCTGAACTGTTTCCTTTCTGTAAGCCCTGCAGCAAAATGGCTAGCCACAACAGCTGCAGATGTAACTGGAGTATTTATTGTTTGTTGTTGTCATTGGTTTTAAGCTTTGGGCCTTTGTTGCAAATCTAAAATAAAACATCTCACTTGACATCATGTAATGGAACCATGACATTATACTATATTATATCAGAATGGCCTAGGCCCTGTTTTTTCCTTCTCTCTGCTCTTTTTTAGGCAGCAGTAGTTTAGGGAAAAGGAGAAGGGCTTCAGGAGTGCAG
The DNA here is from genome assembly GCF_015220235.1 of Choloepus didactylus. Taxonomy (NCBI): domain Eukaryota; kingdom Metazoa; phylum Chordata; class Mammalia; order Pilosa; family Megalonychidae; genus Choloepus; species Choloepus didactylus. The sequence continues at coordinate 20,377,967 of NC_051328.1, read as the reverse complement.
CAAGCATGGATTTGAATCCTCCTACTGCCATTTATTAGCTGAGTGACTTGAGGATACAGTTTAGGATATAAATGCCTTGTTTTACTCATCTGCACATTGATAATACATTATCAGATTCTATAAAGTTTAGAGGGCAATTAAATCTAACAAAGCATCCAGTATAAAGTATACATTGTATATCAGCTAGGATAGGCAAGGTTATGCTGTGGTAACAGGCAAACTCAAAATCTCAGTGGCTTAAAACAAACATACCAAAAATAACAGAAACAAAAGATGAATTCTCATTGGTATGCTATGTCCACCATAGGTTATCAGGCTCTGCTCAACATAATCACTCCAGGCCTGGGGCTGATGGAATCACCACCATATTTATTCTTACTGATCATCCGGCTAGAGAGGGCTCCAAGGGTCTTGTATTTAGCAATTAAATTCTTGGCCCAGAAGGGACACATGCCACTTCCATCACAACTTATTAGGCAGACTTAGTTGTATGACTTCACCTACCACAAGAGGCTAGGAAATGCAATTCTACTAAGTCCCCAGAAGGCTCTTCTCTTCTCTTCTTTTCTCTTCTCTTCTCTTCTCTTCTCTTCTCTTCTCTTCTCTTCTCTTCTCTTCTCTTCTCTTCTCTTCTCTTCTCTTTCTCTCTTTCTGCCCCCCATGCCAGTTCGATGTATTATGGCCCAGGCTGCTAAGTGGAATGGACCCTCCTCAATTCTATCCTATCACTCCTCTTCTCTGGCTCCATAGCACCAGGAAATTAGAACACTTCTTCCACCTTGTTACTTAATTTTGAGAGTAATTATGCCTGACAAAGTTATGAGTTTGTCAATTATGCTCCTTGCTTGAACATCACAATGAGGACACCTAGACATTAAACATGGGAGATTTGGGGAGAGGGGCTTGCTTGAAAAGATTGTGCTCTTTCTGATCTTGGCAGCTGAAACTTTTGAAGCCCATTCTTCTCTGTGTTCTTGGAGTCTCACCCTGGCTTGGTTTGTTGGAAGGCCTTGTTTAAACTTGACATAACAACCATTGTCCTTGGTCCTACATTGAGCCACCACTGAGTCCCTTCTTTAGTTCCTGTGGGTACCCAGGTGCTGGATGCATAAATAATCTTTCTCAAAGAATGAACTAGGGCATCATCCTTCTGTAAGGAGGAGGCTGGGACAATTGTTGGGGTGCCATTTCTAGCACTCCTTCCATTGCTCACTCACAGTGTGACCCTAGAAGAGTCTCCTTTCTCTGGGACATGATTTTCAGACCTCTGAATGAGAAGTGTTTGGGCACTTGTACATCTAAAGAACTTTTAGATTTAAAATTCTGTGATTTCATGCCATGCACTCTTCTTTCAAATTAAAGTCAAACTCACTTTGCATATATCTTGCTTTCATTGACAAATGCTTTGAAAGAACTTAAATTCTCAACCCTAAGGGACTAAAAATACCTATATGATGAAATATTGAATAGCTATCAAAAATGTTTCTCAAGACTTTTATCAACATGAGAAAATGAATAACCTGGAGCCTTAAAAGAAATAGGAAAATATGTAAAGTTCTATATCCATTTTGTTACTGGATAGGTGGAAAATGGTAAATGAAGTCAAGGCAGAAAAAGAATTTACCAAAATATAAATAATTACTTCTGAGATGTGAGCTTATGTGTGCTTTTTGTTTTCTTTAATTTTTGCTGTTGTTTTCAAATTTCTCGAGGCAATTATGTATTCTCATCAGGGGAAGAAGGACATTTTCAAAGAAGTTATTTTTTATACGAATTGGGGGTGGTTTTGAATCAAATTAGAATATCACAAAAGCTTACCATTCTAGCTTTTCTATGCTATTCCTTTGAGATCAACTTCATATAAGAAATATATACCACTTTTCAAGAAAAGCAATGTTTACCCATCGTAGGTGCTGATCTGTATGTATTTAGGGTTTTATTTCATTTTGTTTTTTAATGTGGTGACATATATAAAACTCAAGATTTCTCATTTAACCACTTAAATACATTATATATACATACAATGGAATATTATTCATCCATCAAAAGGAATGAAATACTGATACATGCATCAACATGGATGAAACTTGACAACATCAAGTTGAGTAAATAAGCCAGACACAAAAGGACAAATGTAAGATCTCACTGATTTGAAACAATTAAAATAAGAAAACTCATAGAATCAAGAGATAGAATATATGTTGTCAGGTGACAGAAGTGAGTATAGGGAGTGAGAAGTTAAGGCTTAAAATGTAAAGAGTTCTTATTGGAATGAGGGAAATGTTTTGGTAATAGATGGTGGTCATGGTAGCACAATATTGTGAATGTAATATATATCTGAATATGATTAAAAGGGGAAATGTTAGGTGGTATATATGGTAAAAGAATAAAAATTTTTTAAAAAATTCATGGAGCTACACTACACAAAGAGGGAACCCAAGGTCAAATCATAGACTTCAGTTAATAGTACAATTTTAAAAATGTGCTATCATCAGTTGTAACAAATATTCCACACCAATGCAAGGTGTTGGTGGTGGTTGGTATATGGGAATCCTGTATTTTATACATGATTGTTCTGTAAACCTGCAACTTCTCTAATACAGAAAAAATTAAAAAAAACAGTGGTATTAATTACTTTCACAATGTTATGCTACAATCACCAATATCCATTACTGAAACTTTTTTCTCACCTTAAACAGAGTCTGCACCTATTAAACCATAACTCCCCATTCTACCCCCCACCGCACACAGCCCCTGGTACTCTTTAATTGACTTTCTGTCTATATGAATTCACTTATTCTAGGTATTTCATGTAAGTGAAATCATACAATATTTGCTCTTTTCTTTCTGATATTTATTTTAACGCTGCCCATGTTGCTGATTTCCAGATGTCCAGTGAACCAATGTGTAGAATCTCATGGAGCTAAGTGGATGGTCTGGCACAAGGCTATGAATTAATCCTATTGTTTTATTCCCTCCAATAGGGGAGAAATGTACAAACCTCAGTGACCTCAATTTTTAAAATTCATTCTTCAAAATGCATTTCTCAATTCAATCTGTAATTCTATTAAAAATTATATTCTGCCCAAATTACTCTTGGAAAACTATCAGCAATTAGCCGTCAGGTGCCTGAAATTCTTTACGGCCAACACGTCCACAGCTCTGTTCCCACCTCTGGCCGTGGCTCCAACCTCAGCCTGTTTCCAGAGAAGGTGAATCATGTTCAATAAGAGTGTACGTGTGCAGGAGGGAATCTAAGGGAGACACTGGGGTCAAAGCAGACTCTTGCTTGGCAAGTCCATTTTTTATATTTAACATATTCCCTTAAATTCATACCTTGTGCTGAGAAAGAAGATTTGTTCAGAGGAATCTGCTAAAGTAATAAGAAAATGTTATTACTGATTGTGGGGTTTTAAACAATGCAGCGACTGGAGCAGAGCTTGATTTGCCAGGGAAGCTAGGAATTGGACATGGGAGTGGGTTTTAACTCTCGGCTCCTGTGGGACACTGATTACGTGCCTTAACTTGGCGGGCCTGGGCTGGGGGACCGGATCCACCCCTGGGGAGGGTAGTGGGTACGGGTGAGTGAGCCCTCTACAGCCCCCCGGGCCTGGGAAAGTGAGGCCGGAGGCAGGCCCCATTTCCTCACCCAAAATATACCAAATGTTAGGAGAGGCTTGCCGGAGGGAACCGCCTTTTCCCCACCCCCTTATCTTGCCCGGACACTCCCCGTTGCCAGCGCAACTCCCATCACCACCGGTGCGCATACATTGTTGCCGGACACCGTTACGGGAGCAACTCTCGCCCCTTTTCAATCAACCTCCGCGCCCTCTCAGAACCAATCCAAGCCTTTAACCCCTACAGCTACCCCGCCCTCTAAACCGCCCGATATAAACTTGTACTCTCCCCTAATAAAGCTCTCTCTCTCTTGGTTTTCATCATCCTAAAAGAAACGTGTCCCGCCTGTTCCTTTCTCGCCGCCCTCCATACTTGCACGCCTCCCGCCGGGGACCTGGCCAAGTCCCCCGCCTCGCCCTCGCCTCCGGGAAAGAGCCCCCGCCGCCGGTACTCTCGGAGCAATCCTGGGAGCCTAGGATTTAGCAACCGGCCGCCACCCTCCCCCAGACGAATCAACTGCGACCGCAACTGGTGCCCAACGTGGGGCCCCTGGAATTAAAAGTCCTCTCTACGCAGCGGTCCAGTAAAACCACCCGCTCGCCCGGACGCCTCTCCAGCTCCCCTTCTCCTCGCCTGCAAAGTAAGGGCCGCCTCTCCCTCGCCGCCCCGCGGAGCCGCCCCTCCCACGCCGCTCCGCGCCCGGGCCGCTCTTCCTTTCCCGCAGGCTCCTACTCCCCCTGCGGGAGCATCACATTTCCCTAAGCCTCATTTTGCCCATATTTAAAGGAAGCAAAATACTTCCTCTATTACAGGGTGTGAGGAAGCTTAATGAAATCAGGCTAATAAAGAGCTTTTGACAAAAGCCTGATTCCGATATAATGCGGTATCAGGACTAAGATCAATTATCCTGCCTGAGGCTTAGAAACATGTCCTTCTTTGGCAGGTGTAGGTAGAATGATGCAGTGAGTCTTATTCGTCTTTGCAGACCTGGACTGACTTCTTTGGAAAGTGGTTTTCAGCTGGCATGAACTCCCCGGGGTTTGAAATGTCTGCCTCCTGGGGCACCGTGGTGGATGATAAGCTGACCTCTGCCTGCCCCTTGTTGCCTCCGGGAGTCCAAATTTCACCTTTCAGCAGCCTGAACCTCAGCTGTCTCACTGACATGGATGGAATCGTGTCCCCCCAAAGATAAGTTCAAGTCCTAACTCCTGGTCCAGTGAATGTGATCCTATTTGAAAACAGGGTCTTCGTAGATATTAAGTAATAATATTATTAAGTAATAATAATATAGTAATTATTAAGTAATAATAATAATATCTTAATATCTTAATAATATCTTAAGTAAGATGCAACCTAATGACCAGATTAGGGTGGGTTCCAATCTTGTCCTTCCCAGAGAGGAAATGTGGACACAAGAGTAGGAGACAGACGGAGGGAAGAGGATCATGTGATGGAGGCAGAGATTAAATTATGCCACAGATCACCGACCCACCACCCCAGGATCCCACAGACCCCAGAGGAAGCAAGGACCTGCTGTCTCTGCCTCCATTTCAGACTTCAAGGCTCCAAAGTGGTGAGACAGTAAATTGCTGTTGTTTTAAGCCATCCAGTTTGTGGCACTGTGTTAAGGCAAACCTGACAAACTAAAATACTCACTTGGAGAAGAGGCATACCTGAGGGCAGGCACCTGTCTATTTGCAAAGCTGGGAGATGACACTCACCAATCTTCATCTCTGTGACAAATATCTACGCAGACATTTGCTGAAGAATAAGTATCTCCGTGGACAGTGGATTTTCAGCAGTGGAAATTTCAAGTGATGCCCCAGTTTTGAAAGAAGCACTGACAACCCCTTTCCCCCCACCCCAATGAACGTGTTCCTCTGGGCAAGATTATAGGAGACCCAGAAGCCACTGCAGGATCCACACAGCCATGGTGAAGGCAGCCTGCTGAGCCCAGGGAAATTTGGTATAAAACTTGCAGGCAGTGAGGCAGGAAGGTCACTTTGCTGTGTAACCCCCTGTTTTAAAAGATTATTTAGAAGCATCCCCAGGGATCTGAGTGTAATTTTGTTCAGCCTTTATTTAAACATCCACCTTTATGATGACCAATTTTTACTGGCCCCTTAGGTGATAACTTAAGATGGATTTCTCTGTAATAGTTTTATAATAATTTAAGTCTAGAGCTCATTCATCTCCTTTTATTCCCCACATCCATAAAAGAAAAGTGAAGAGAGAGGAAATCAGGTACCTAGAAGGAAGGGGCAGATTCCTGAGCCCCCCCTCCCACCTGGTTGTGATGCTCCCTAGATTTCTAGTGCTTTCAGACCCCTGACCCTTGGCCTTCTGGACTCCTTGGTTAACAAATCCTACATGAAGATCCCAGTTCTGCTACTGAAAGGCTGTGTGACCTTGAGAAATGATTAAAACTCTCTGAGAATCAGTTTACTCATCTGCAAAATGTAAATAAACCTTTGCGGGTGTGTTGTGTGACTCAAATGAAACAACCTGTGAAAGTGTCCAAGAAAGGCGGGCAACCCCAAAACAGGCCGTTTCTCAACCCTGAGAAAAACTGTCACCATCAGCATGTCCTGTCTTACTCTCCTTTCTAATCTACCATTTCTCTTTCTTCTACTCTCTACAACCGTAGATAAAGAATGGATTACAATACATTCCAGTTCCTGAATTTCCCAAAGAAACTACATTGCGGGGAGACCAGTGTACCCAGAGCCGGGAGCACATGCAAAGTCTCCAGACAAGGGCTGCTCCACAAATTCACCACTCGAGTGTTTATTTGCAGAGATTAATCTGTGTGTTCTGCAAACACATGTCAATAAACTCTGAATTCCCACCAACATGAAGTCCCCAAAGAAACATGCACCCATGCGCAGGAAATCCAAAACACCAAAAGGAAGAATAAATTAAATTTCTACATCATTGCGTGATTTTCCTTTAGCAAAAGAAATAATACTTCATTTCATCATTGGTGAAGACACAGTCACTGTCCAGGGCTGCAAGCAACGAATGTCCTTGTAACGTCAGTTACAGGGTACATCCTCCACTGAGAAAAGGAGACTGGAGCCAAGTTCTGAGAATTTTAGAGCTTAGAAAGGTAGAAAGTAAATGCGTGACACTGATTCTTTGAGTAAATGTAGCTCCAGGCTGAATTTGCAAACCCTTTCGACCTAGCCAAATGTAACTCTGAGGCTGGAATTACTATAAACTCCCATTACATTTACCCACAGGAAGAGGGTCTCGTGGCAAGTGCTGTTCCAAACATAAAAAAAAAGTTCCCAGGCCGTGAATTCATTCTCTTTTCAGCATATTCCACCAATGTTACTTTACAGTCAATAGCAGCGATTTTCTATTAAGTTCATTTTCTCACTTGGTGGCATATCTACTCCACATACGATCTCATTATCTGCAAGGAGGCAGATTCCCGCTGGACCTTTCCAAATTAGGCCATCAGATTCCCTTGTTTATGCCTTCCAAAGTCATTCATACACAGGCAATGCTATCTCATCTTTCAGAGAGCAGAAACTCACCAATCCACTTTGCAGAAGATAAAGAAAAATGGAGCTAATATTTCTCTTTGCAATGCCCATATTTACAGCCTCACCACAATGCAGTTCTTTCTGCTACCCTCTCTGATGGGTGCTAATGCAGAGCCAATGCATTTTGTTCCAAGCACAGCTTAATGTGCCCACAGATAAATTTTCTGCCCTGCTCCATATCAAAAACATCTTGCAAGTCTAGTGTAAATGATATGCCACTGCTCCAGTTTTGTCTAATTTTTTAATGGACATGAAATATTCAGGGTGATTTGTGAGGCTTGAAACACCTCTCATGAATCCATGCTGACACCTCCCTTTCTGAGAATACATTCCTAATGTCCACGTCCATTTAGAGCAGAAGTTTTCTAACTATGTTTGGATCCACAGGTCGAATTGATGAAAAAGTGGAGCTTAGAAGCAGCTTCTAGGTTCAGTCCTAGCCCTTCCCGTTCCTCTACTACTGCCACTGCCTTTTGGCACACTTGTAACTCCTTGAGCCTTCAGCATCCTGGCATATTTACTGGGATAGAAGGATGGAGCAACTGGAATTGGGGTGATTTTTCAACTTCACGGACTCCTAAGACACTTTGTTGTTGGACTGAAGGTGAAAGAAATCATGAAAATAAAACTCTTCAAATGTAAGAGAGAACACAGGCCTCTAAATACTAAGAATAAGGTAGTAGCTCTCCGGCACCTGAACTGGACAGATTAAAACTGCTCACTTATTTTAACTGTTCGGTTGGTAAAAGGCAAAGAGAAGGACTTTTGTGTTCAGAAATTGGAGTTTATTTCCAGATTTACCAAACATTAGCTGTGAGATCTAAGCACTTAATTTAAGCTTTCTGCACCTCCATTTTCTTTCCTGAAATTTGAGGAAATTAGTGTCACTGGAAAAGGGTTATTGTGAGAATTAAAAGAATCAACATCTACACGTGCCCAGCACAGGGCCAGGGCTCAGTCATGGATAATTTCCTCCTTTCCTCCTTCTTCATTTTTGTAATAGCTCTTTCTACTGTACCACCCAAGTTGGCCACCAGAATAGCTTCCGTTTTAGAGAGCTGATTGGGAAGGACATTTGCACACACTTTCATATATGATGCTCACAACAGTGCTCCATGGTGAATATTATTATCCCCACAACACAGAGGAAAAGACTGAGGTTCCAAGAGGTCAGCAAAATTGCCTAAGGCACACCTTCTTTGCACCATAATGCCAGGACTCAAACCTCATTGGTCTGATCACAAAGTGCATCTGCATTGGGTCAAATATGCCTGCTTATGCTTCTTTACATCATTTAATTTTCCCCCTGCAGGAGGGGAAAAAATCCCTAGAATATAACTTCTCCCTTCTTCTTTTTCTACTATATTATGGTAATAGCTCAGGTTACTTTGAACATCTAATCAAAGCCCTTGGGGCTACCCTATTGCCACTCTAATTTCATAATGGCTTTATGAGCTACACGTTTCTCACCAATTAGAAATTTCTTACATTGTTTTGAGGCATTTCATATCCCCATTTTTACCATACGCATTCCATTCTTGCCTTTTATTTTTTACACATCCATTCCCGTATTTTTATTATGTTCAATGGCAGTTTAGGATTTTAGTATCTCACATTATTGGCCACTTATTCTTTGCTTTATTTATTCATTTATTTTCTTCCACTTCCACTTGTATTTATCAGTGCACAGTGCCCCTATTTTCCAGATGCATTAAGTTATTAACTCCATCCATTTCTTTTCTGTCTTCACCTACAATATTACTTCACATATTCATTCCTCTTCAACTTTGTCTCCTGGAAATCCAATATCTGAAGCTGGTGTTCTCCCTTAGTTACCATATACTCTTATTTTTAGCCTAATTATAAGCATAATGAAGTTTTGATAGTGATTTTCCAGGTTTTCCCTTCAGACTTGAGTCATAACCTCTCTAGTTACCAAATTTGGTACTTTCACCTCTTAGAAACATGAGTAAAATATTCGTTTCAAAAGCCACCCTGCCCCACATTGCAATTAGTCTGCCACTGTTACTTCCCTTCTTTGCTCTGTACAATCTCAGCTATGTTTGGTAATTAGAAGTGATCTAGTTTGAAGGCCCTTGTCTTTTTGTTCAGTTGTGAAAAGGGACTGTCACTGTGGTTGGGTTTCTGTGTGTGCTGGTCATGTTCAGAGTCAAGTCTATACGGTAAAATTAGAGAAGAAAGCCCTGGAAAGAACTTTATGTGTCACTTTGAAAAGTGACATCAGATTGTGGACTTAAACAAGTGGACTTGGGGGTTGAAGTCTCACTTACCAGCTGTGCCATTGTGAAGTTGTCCCCTGATTCTGCTAAGCCTCATGTGCCAGTTTGAATGTATTATGTCCCCCCAAATGCCATTATCTTTGATGCAGTCTTGTGTGGGCAGACATATTAGTTTGATTAGATTGTAATTCTTTGATTGAGTGTTTCCATGGAGATGCAACCCACCCAACTGTAGGTGATGACTCTGATTGGATAATTTCCATGGAGATGTGGCCCCACCCATTCAGCATGGGCCTTGATTAGTTTACTAGAGCACTGTATAAGCTCAGACAGAAGGAGTGGGCTTGCTACAGCCGAGAGGGACACTTTGAAGAATGCATAGGAGCTGAGAAAGGAGCTGCAGCTTATAGAGACATTTGGAGATGGTCTTTGAAAGCAGACTTTAGCTCTGGAGAAGCTAAGAAAGGACAAACGCCCCAAGAACAACTGAAAGTGACATTACGGAAAGAAGCTGAAGCCTAGAGAGAAACGTGCTGGGAGAAAGCCATTTTAAAACCAGAACTCTGGAGCAGTCACCAGCCACGTGCCTTCTCAGCTAACAGAGGTTTTCCGGACGCCAATGACCTTCTCCAGTGAAGGCACCCAGTTGTTGATGCCTTACCTTGGATACTTTATGGACTTAAGACTGTAACTTTGTAACCAAATAAACCCCTTTTATAATAGCCAATCCATTTCTGGTATTTTGCATAACGGACAGCATTAGCAAACCAAAACACTTCAATTTCCGCATCTGCAAAATGTGGATTAAAAGAAACGTATCTACCTTACAGAGCTGTAGGGTGGCTCAAATGAGATGGCCACTTATTGTCTTCTCTAATAAATGGAAATAAATATGAAGCTAGTACCACCATGCTGTTGATCGTCAACGTTCCTGGAGTATCAGCACCATGTGGTCAACTAGTTTATATTTAACCAATTTGAGTGGCAGGGTCCTCACCACTTCCAGGTTTTCTCATTGCCCCTACAGATGGTACTGAGATATAAAATATTTATTCTGTTTTGTGTAGGGCCTATAATAGAGTTCAGGAGGTTTGGTCAAAACTGTTCTGCATATAGAGAGCCATCATCTGGTTCCATCCAATGTCCACCCATGGGCCACTGATTTTCTTTCTTTTAGAGCACATGGGACACTCTCATTACAATCATGAAAGTTCTTCACATACTTGAATAGAGTTCCCAAGTACTTCCCCAGGTCCTTCAACAATGCCTCACCTTTTGCATAGTTTCTAGTCATCTTCCCCACCCCAGGGCATCCTCTTGTCTCAGCTCTGGACTGTTCAAGTATGAAGAGTCCCAGGGTCCCAGACCAGACTGAGATACTTCAAGAACAGCCAGCACAGTGCAGAATGAAACAGAACTGACAGGTTTCTTGTTCTGAACGGTGTACTTCTCTTTACAAAGCCCAAGAGCAAAATCATTTCTTTTGAAGTTACGTTCAGCAGAAATTCATTTTAATTAAGTTTATACTAAGCCAGAAACCTCCATTTCTTTTCCTCCACCTACACTTGGGAATTTGATTTTTTGAATCCAAGCTCAGAACCTTACATTTACTTTGGGTTCATTTGATTCATCAGTATAGTCCATTGGGATCCCATGAGATCAAAGACCAATCAAGGAAATGCTTTTTACAAATGCATTTCAGATGTTGCTTTAGGCTCTGAGGACATCAGTCAACAAGACATACCTTTACTTCAATTAATGAAACCAACTTACAGTTCTAGCTGGGTAGATAGCTATTAAACAACTAATTTCAAAGTCTATATAATCACAGTAGTGATAAAAGTGATATAAAGGAGGCCTATAATAGGGGTCTGATTTAGCTAGAGGATCAGGGAAATCTTCCTTGTGAACATAACTTTGATATCTAAGTGATGTGAAAATCACGTTACGTTTAAGGAATGAGTAAAAGAGTTCATGCAATGGGAAAGACAGGTAGGAATGCCTTGAGGATAGAAGGAATATGGCAAATCCAAGGATCTATATGAACAAACACCAACACATGTAGGAAGAAAAGAGAGACACAGGTAAGGGTAAGCCTAGAGCAGTAAGTCACGGTCATATTATGAGGGATATGTAGGGTCATTGAGGATTTTGGTCTTTTTCTTAATAGCAATGAGAAGCTAAAGCTTTTTAAGGAATAGGGAAGGCTGAGGGACAAGATAAGATTTACATTTTTAAAGGATCGTTGGGCAACTATGGCATGAAAAAATGGATTCAAGTGGGAACGAGATGCATATGTAGCATGAGAGATAATGGAACCTTGGACATGGGTGGTGGTAGTGGAGAGAAGAAGATGTGGAAGGATTTTGAGGGTCATTTAGCAGCTGGACTATATAGAACAGAGAGATTAATTGGAAACAAAGGAGAAGATGAAACAGATATAAGGGATGATACTCAGGTTTCTGGTTTGTACCTATGGGTGAATGTTAATGCTGTTTACCAAATTTAGGAGCAATGATAGTGGATAGGGTTGGGCTGAGAGAATATGAGTTAAGTTTGGGTTGTGTTGAGTTGGCTCATTAGGTATCCAAGAGGAGATATCACTTAGAGATGATATTCATTACTCTTTCTAGTTTCCTTTTATCAGCAAATATACTGCTACTTTTTGTCTGTTCATATATTTCAGTGTTCAGTGACTAGTTATACAAGCAAAGCTAAACATCCTTCGCCTGATAGTGTCTGTTTTCATGTGTGTGTGTGTGCATGTGTGTGCAGTGAAAGAGCAAAAGTGAGAGCTAGAGCCAAGTGAGACAAGGGGAATGTATAAATTAATTTTCTTCCACCTTGGTTTTCTCTGATGTTTTCTTTTGTGAAGTTGCCCTATAGCACAATACAAGAATCTGGTTTTCTTGTAGTAGGTCTTCCTTTAAAAATCTTATTTATTGAGTTTATGCTCAAAATCAAGCTCCCAAACCCTCACCTGCCAAGTTGATTTAACCAGCCAGGTATCTTGACAAAGTAACTGCCCAATTACCAGATTTTTATAATTGCTACATCGGGGCATTAAGCCTGAAAAATACGCATGTTCAAGACCTCTGTGCCTCCCGTATTTTTCATTCCTTCATTTTGAGTTTGAAAAATTGGCATGAAAATTGTTTTCTGACACTTCTTTTGAACCCTTAAATTATGTATCTATGACTAATAGCGATGTCTCAGGATGTTCTCTCCAGGAGGAAATCTAGTTTGCAAATCTGTCCTTTGTTTTTCATTCTGCAATTTCCTAAAAAGATCAGTACAAGGATAGTCTCTGCCTCCCACCTTTCCTGAGGCACACATAAGCCCACTCCCCCCACAGCTAAAATGCATTTTCTTTATATTGTCAGACAGTTTAATTTTGTCCTATGAACTCACATGTTCAAAATTAAAACAACAGCATGACCTGTATCTAGTGCATGAATGGATGAGTAGAAAAATGGGGACAAAAAATTAAATGAAAAATAGGGTGGGGGGATGATTTGGGTGTTCTTTTTTACTTTTATTTTTTATTCCTATTTTTATTCTTTCTGGTACAAGGAAAATGTTCAAAAAATAAATTGGGGTGATGAATGCACAACTATCTGATGGTACTGTGAACAATTGATTGTACACTTTGATGACTGTATGGTGTGTGAATATATCTCAATAAAACTGAATTAAAAAAAAAACAGCATAAGAAAATGGAAGGGACCTCCATGTTGAAAGAATTCACAATGGGGTTTAAACTCAAACCAAGGCTGCATTTGCAAAACATCAGCCACAGACACTATTAATAGACAAAGGACACCATAAGCTTACTGTGGTTAAAGTCTGAGTTTATGCATTGAATTGCATAAGTAGCTGCTTAATAAATGTTGAATCAGTGGATGAAGCTACACTTGATCCCAAATACTCCTTCCTGCATCTGAATCTGACTACAGACTTGGATCTCTGTTCATCCAGGCTCTGTCTAGACTCACCCGCATCTTTTAAACTCCACACCTTAGCTCTATAGGCATCACCCCATACCACCAGGTCTTGAAGGTTCTAAACTTTATGGTCTTTTTTCTGAACCCTTTCCCTTAACCAGCCCTGTTCTGGCAATCTCAACCTGTGATCACAATTCACTAACCTCTGCCAGCAGCTTTGGATATTTTGATCCAACCAGTCCCATAGTCCTAACACTTAACCCTGCTTCTTCTCTTCCTTGTTTTTGTATCTGAATCCCAGTGATACGGATGTGGACTTCTGCTCAGAATGTGACTCCTGCTGTGTAGACACAGCCTCCCCCATAAACTTAGGTTTCCATGACTTTCCTAACCTCCAAGAGTAGTTGTCACTAAGCTGCCTGGATATAACCACTGCACTCCCCCAGCACTCTTCCTGTCTCTTCTATTCTGACTTCTGTAGAATGTTCAAGAGCTGAATACCCACTTGCACATTGCCCTGTTTCAGGTGTCCTGTTCCTCTGTCCCTACTGGTGTGATTAGTATTTTAATTTGGATGAATACTGAGTTCCCTGTCCTTATAGGTAATCAAATGGAGACTGAGAAACCTGTGACAGCAGATTTATAGGAGTGACTCAAGCATCAAATGAAGGATTAAATTATCTTTAATGCCTCTTTCAATCCTGAGTTTCTAACTGTATGAAATATACCTGAAGAATATACAGAAGTCGGATTTTGTCCAAGCCATATTATTTTAGGCAATGTGTTTCAATAATTTATTAAAGGACCTGAAATCTCATGTAAAGATTATATAGGAAAATTCTGTCCTTTGCTGAATGGGTAGACTAAATTATCTTTCTCAGAGTGCAGGTTTTCAGTGTCAGCTGAGCTGCCAAACTTTCCCAAGAGGAAAAGAAGACTCCTGAAATGTGTATATATCCCATGACATGGTTTACCCAGTTACAGCATCTCCTCTACAGGGATGCTGGAGTGGTCCTCTATGCAATGTGCATGCCTTCTTGTTATGCCAAAGTCCTTCTGTGGCCTTCCATTGCCCATGAGATCATGTCTGAAATCCTAGGCCTGGCCTTCGAAGCCCAGAGAGAGAAGTCTCTCCAGTTTCAGCTCACACAATGCCCCATCTTGAGCATGGGCTTCCCATGCTCCATGACAACTGTGCTTCATGGGGTGATGCCAAGTGACTTCACACCATTTGGCTATGCCCTCAGGTTTCCTTGCTTTGCTTTGTCTTTGTGACCATCTCCCAGTGAACAACTTACCTTTTCTTCAACATTTAACTTGAGCATCATTTCCTTTTGGACATCCTCTTTTAATCTGAATTATCTTCCTCTATAAAGGCTAGTCACTGAATTATCTAGGCTGACAATACTTTTATGTCTTTCCCGTGGAGCTTATTTCACTGAGTTGGTGTTACTTTTGCATTTATTTCCTTCAGGGAGCTCCATGAGGTGTAGGTCCAAGTCTCATTAATCTTTATACCAACTTGGTCCATCCAAATTCTTGGCATATAGTAAGTGCATGTTAGATATAAGTTGAATGAATATATAGTAATTCATTAAATAAATAAGATGAATATAGTTGTAATATATTTGTAGAAATCAACTTTCCAAATTATTTTACAACCATTAAAGTTATGGATAAAGTGGTTCAAAGGTATATATTTATTGCCCATTTATCACGACACCATTCTAAATATCCAACAATAACTATTTCATCTCTTTTCAAAATTATTTGAACTCAAGGTCCTCAAAGTCTTTTCTTTATCCACTGAAAATCATGCTCAATTTCAAACATATCAATGTCACAAAAACATTATTTTCTCATCACCTTCAATATCTTCAAAGTTTATCAGGCTCGTGTATTTCCTCTCACCTTAACTGATAGCATTTCAAAGAGGTTTAAATATAACCCATGATCACTCAGGGAAATTATGGGACCATTTCAGGTCTCTGGGGAGGAAACCTAGGGAAATTTCTACCATTTGTTGTATACAATTAATGGACAACGTCCAGGCAAATGACACAGTATTTCATCTATATTAACTATTTTGAACTTTACATTGACTAAATGTGGTATGTCATTTGCCAGACTCTGACAAATCCACAATATTTTGCAAACTCCTGCCAAATAACATCATCTCTGGGGCACCCTTTTGTTGTCACACATGGTGCAACTGCTGTGAGTCTCCTTTGCATTCTGGCTCTATGACTTGCTTTCCTTTTTAATTCCTCTCTTTCCATATTTCTTTTTATCACCTCTTCTTCCTCTTCAAGTCCCTCATGATGGGTCATCTATTCCCGACTGGAGGATTAAGAATAAGTACTTAGTCATAAGTAATAAACTCATGGTTATTAAGAGCAAGTTCTTTTTAGTGAGATACTAGTTGGGTTCTTTTCTCTCTTCTCCAGAACTGGTTGTATGATCTTAGGCAAGTCACATACTTGTAGTAGGCTTAGTTTTCTCATTTGAAATTGCCACTTCAGGCAATTGCTGTGATGATTGCATGAGGCGTTGCATATGAAGCACAAATTCTAGTAACAAGGTCTCATTCAAGATGAGTTCCTAAAGGTCTCTCCAGAGGGCCCTTTTCCTTCGGGGACCGGCCTTTCTTTTGGAAATTTTATTCTTGCCAGGCGGGACCCTTTTTTTTCTTGTTTGCTTTTCCGGCTTTTTGGAACTTTTTTGAATAGAGCTATGAGAAGTGGATTAAACTAACTGTGCCAGATACGTCCCTAACCGTTTTGCATGTATCTTCTCACTTAAACTTCACAGTAATCCTACAAGGTAGCTGTTATTATTCATATTTTTCAAAAGGTAAAACAAGACTCTGAGAGCTAAAATAACTTTTTATGTATGATCTCAATGCTTATAAATGCCAGACAGAAGCCTGGTTGGGTTTGTCTCCAAATTTATGTTCTGCTTTTGCAAAGAAAAACTGATATTGGGTTGAGACTAAGGTCCTCTTTCCTGAAGGCTGTTAAAATGGTTACAAGAATGTAGGTTAAGAGGGGAAGTGGGGTGAAAATATGATTGGGAAAGCATTGTGGATCACACTCGCCTTTGTCCAGTGTATGGATGCATGAGTAGAAAAATGGGGGCAAAAAAAAAAAAAGAAAAAAAAAAGTCACCAGTGTTTTTTTTTTACTTTAATTGTTCTTTTTCACTTTGATTTTTATTCTTATTATTTGTGTGTGTGTGGTAACAAAAATGTTCAAAAATTAATTTTGGTGATAAACGTACAACTAGATAATGTACTGTGAACAACTGATTGTACACTTTGTATGCTTGCATGGTATGTGAATATATCTCAATAAAATTGAATTAAAAAAAAGAAACAAACAAAAAAAACTAAAATGGTTACAAGATGGGGGAAGTTTCTGTAATCAACTCAGTTTGGGAAACAGATTACACTAACAAACAAAGTGTGTCCCCTCCCCATTGCAAGTCTTCTCAGAGCCTTGAATGAGTGAATTTTCTTGACTCTAAATCTAGAGTGTGGGGGAGCTACTGTGTTGGCTCACCTTTCACAGGACATTCTGGGAAACAGTGATGGAGGCAAATGACTTATAAGTGCCCAGATGTTCCACTAAAGGGACCAATATTTCACGATTCTCCATATTATTTAGCAAAATAACCTAAGACCAAATCTATTCTATGAGTGCCTGTACAAAGCCCATTAAGGGTAAGCAGACATTTCTCAGCAAATATTATTATGGTGTTTGGGGCAGATCTACACAAATTGTGCATTTTCTAGTAGCATATTCTCCCTATTGCATAGGGCATTGTGTTGGAGACCTGTTCTGGGTGCCAGAGCACCAGATATGCAACTGCTGTAAATCATGCAGGAAAGGTAATCATTAAATAGATTTAAATGCATGGAAATTACCTAAATGTGACCATTAGATTAAATGAAGCAGCTACAGTATAATCCCGATTGCTCCAGGAACTTTATTTAGATTATAAATGTACCAGAGTCGGGCACATCACATGATTAAGGAGAATATTACAAATCTTACTGCTTCCCCCAGCCCCCTACTAAGGGTCTGCAATTGAAATTCCTCCAAGGCTTAATAAACAGTTACCTCCAAGAAGGCACGTTCTGGACCAATCTGCATTTCGATGTAGTTCACAGCAAAACCTTATCTCTGTGTGGCATGTTTGCAAGAATAACAATGTTTAAATAATGTCTGAAATGGAGCATAAAAATCCTTTGTAACTCAAATGGATCTATGGAGAAATCTTAAGCTTCAGCTCACATTACTTTTTTGATATTTCTTTCAAAGTCTGACAATAAGACATCAGCACTTCCAGAAAGTAACTCTCCAAGAGTCCTGTGCGCATTTTTGATGTAGTTGTAGCTTGCAAACTCTCCTCATAACTCTACTAAATGCCAATTTGGGGAGCAGGAGTGGTTAGAGTTCTAAATTTTTCATGAAATTCTTTGTGAAATTGAAGTAGTCTCTTTCTGTCTAACAACCTGATCAGTGGAAAAAAGCAGGGGGGGAGACAATGTACATGAGTGTGCCTTCAAAAAATACCTTTTAATTGGAGGCATTTAGGAAGCTCTGCATAAGATCTTTTTGGCAGAGAAAACATCAGCCAAGGTGTTTTTTTTCTCCTTTGTGTCAAATGTATTTTCGTTCTCTTATTAGATGATTTCATTTTATTGAAGCAGAAATCAAGGAAGGGAAAGGAAGAGAAAAAAGCTTACATTGGCCGGTGTCTATCCAGTGCCAAGAACTGGGCTAGGGGATTTCCATATTATTGCCATTCCTTTAATTTAATCCTCATACCAACCTTTCCAATCAGACTTCAGTCACTTTTTTGTTTATCGATTAAAAAAAACTGAAGTTCTAAGCTATTAGCAATAGGCTATCAGGATAGAATCCAATGTTTAACTTATTTGTACCTTGAACAAGACCATGCTCTTGCCACTATTTTCTGCTCTTTCACTGAGAGTCACACATGTGCAAACACAAAGACCAACACTAAGCACAGTCATAAAACACTGTGAGTGCTGCTCAGGTGGGTGCCTTGGTGGCAGGTGTTAGAAAATGGCAGTGGTGACTAAGCCTGGATCCCTGCTGTGAAAAGGAAGAAGAAAGGGGGAAAAAAACAGCAACAGCTAACAACTAACAAAGAACTCCGATGCATTAGGCACTCTGCTAAGCATTTTAAATCTGTTATCTGATTTAATCCTCATTATAATTCCATGAGCTGGGCACTACTATTTTCACCCGACAGATGAAGAAGCTGAGGCTCAGAGAGGTAAGCTGTCCAAGTCACAGAGGTGGTAAGTGGTGGAACTCAGTTAGCCCCGGGCTGTGTGAACCCAGCACCCACTCCAGGGGACAGCACGCTGTTTAAATGCTAGGTAGTAAAAGAGCATGAGTTTCTCTGCGTGTGTGTCTGCCTGTTTTTTGTTTTTTTATTTTAACCTATATTTTAAAATAGCTTTTATTGAGGTATTCTTCTCTTGCTATATGTGAACAATTTCATGTATAACATTTAATGTTATGAAGTAAATTCACAGGATGTGCCACCATGACCACAATCCAATTTTAAAACATATTTACCCCCCAAAAGAACCCCATTTCCATTAGCAGTCACTTCCAACCCCTCACACCTACTTACCCTTTGCCCTGAGCAACCACTAATCTTTCTCTCTATATAGATTTTCCTATTCTATACACTTCAGATAAATGGAATCATATAATATGGTATCTTCTGTGACTGGTTCTTTTACTTAGGATAATGTTTTCAAAGTTCATCTTTCTATCAGTGTTTCACTTTTTTCTATTGATTAATAGTCTTTTGTATGGATATACCACATTTTATTTATCCATTCATCATTTCAGGGACATATGGGTGGTTTCCACTCTTCGGCTATTCTGAATAATCCTCTTATAAACATTCATTTACATGTTTTTGTGTGGACATATGTTTTCATTTATCCTGAATATATATATAGGAGAGGAATTGCGGGGTCTTGTGGTAACTCTAGGTTAAACCTTTTGAGGAACTGCTCAACTGTTAACCAAAGTGGCTGCACTATTTTACATTCCCCCAGCAGCTTATGACACCCTTGTTAGCAATTGTCATTACCTGCCTTTTTTATTTTAGCCATCATAGTGATATGATAGTGGTATCTCATTGTGGGTTTGATTTGCATTTCCCCAATGACTAATTATGTTGAGCATCTTTTCATGTGCTTTTTAGCCATTCATATACCTTATGTGGAGAAATGTTTATTCAAATTTTTTGTCCATTTTTAAAAAATTTGGGTTATTTTTCTATTATTGAGTTTATAAACTGTCTTTATACATTCCAGACTCAAGACCATTATTAGGTGTATGATTTACAAATACTTTATACCATTCTGTGGATTATCTTTTCACTTTCTTGATGCTATCTTTTGGAGCAGGCAAGTTTAATTTTGATGTAGTCCAATTTTTTCTATTTGTTCTGTTGTTACTTGTTCTGTTAGGTTTGTATCTAAGAAAGCATCACTAACTGAAGGTCATGAAGCATTTCCCTAATATTTTCTTCTAATAATATTATGATTTTAACTCTTATATTTAAGTTTATGACCCATTTTGAGTTAATTTTTTTGTATGGTGTGAATAATGGTCCAACTTCTTTCTTTTGCATATGGGAATCCAGTTGTTTCAACAACACATGTTAAAAATAGCATGATTTCTGACATGAGACAGACATGGTTATGATTTTTGACCATTTTAGTAGCAGAGGGAGCTTGCACTCAGTTTCCTCATCTGTGAGGCTAGTGATAAACCTACATCTCGAGTCTGTTGTAAAGAAGAAATCAGAAGCTCTGAATTGGGTCCCTAACACCATCCCTGGCACAAGGCCAATATTCAATAGATATCCACCTTCCCCCAACTGTGGAACTTCTTGCTGAAATCAAGTGATCATGTGCAACCTTGTGAGTTGAAATAAATAGAAACTAATATCATAATTTTGATTCACCACCCATCATACATACTTCAGTTGTTTTGAACATAAATACGGAGATGATACTGGATGCCAGATATTTGAAAAGGAAAACAATTACAGTAAATAGAGCCCCATGTGATAGGTAGCATTGTAATCCCCTTTTGCAGATGAGGTACACAGAAACATAGCTTGCAAACAATGAAATGGGACTTTGAACCTAGATATTCTGACTCTCCATTCTATATATATGTACCAACCACACCCTAGTGCATCCACTTGTGAGGGACAACTTGGAAAGGATTCAGTCACTTAGATAGCATTTAGATTATGGTCTCTACATCATATTTCCTTGCTGGTATCCAATGATTCTGAGTATATACACTTAATTTCATATTCTCCAGTATTTAAGACAAGATTTTCAAGTCAGTATTGTTTGTCACCAGGAGAAGAGAATCACATGCCTGTTAATGCTTCCAAACCTTGGGATGACGTGTTGAATCCAACCTCCTGTCCTCTCTTGGAGGTAGGAGTTATCTTGTTCCAACCAACGAAAACAAGTGTTGGTCTGATTTATATGTGGGAGCCAATATCTGTCCTTGGGAACCTTCAGTCCCACAACCAAACACGTGCTCCATGCCCACCACCCATTCTCTCCCTTTCATCAGGTTTCACCATGGAAGCCTGCTTGTCTATCTTTCTCTTTCACTGTCTTCGCCCATTATCCCCCAGAGATGTCTACATTTTAACATGTATAGGAGCTCCCCAGCTCCCCCCTTTCCTGCTTCTCTTGAAGAAAAAAGCCCAAATACCCTTATTCTTTTAAACGTTCACTGATGACTACTTTGGGGAAACGAGTAGGGCTTAACAGATATGGGAAAGTAACAGATGTGGGAAAGTTTAACAGCTTCTTTACCTACCTTGGTCCTTTTTCTTCAATACTCTGAGAGATAGTAAAAGGAGGCTGCAATGAGTTTCTATCCTCCTTGCTAGCTGGCGATGGAGGTGACCAAACTCCATTGTTTCCTTTTTCTTGGGAGAAAACCTTGCTGGTTGCTGGCTTTCTGCAGAGCTGCAATTTATTACCTGCCTACGCACAATTTAATGCTCTACAAATGCACCCAAACTGCTTAGAATTTTTGTAATGCATGACGTCTCCCACTTCCATGTTTTGCAAATCGTGGTGCCTACTTCCTGGAGTGCCCTATCTTTTCCCTTGCTCAGAACACAAACTCATTTTATTGCCTTCTTTTGAAATAAAGTCAAATCTTACGTATTTATACAGCCTTCCCAGGGCATCTCCACACCAATATACAACTAATTGTTCTCCTTTCTGTGCTTATACATTCTTCCAGTACCATACTTATCACTTTATGTGACATCTTTGTTTGCATACCACTTGTCCATCCTAGACT